>NC_054609.1:642945-3142945 GCF_004785595.1 Juglans microcarpa x Juglans regia
TTTCTAGGACACTTTTTATGGGATCCATGGCCCCAGGTAGTCAGGGAATTTAACCCTAACATAAGGCCCCCACCATCCCTAGGATGGGGGAAGTGCCATATGATCCGCAGCCCTTTGGCCACATGGTGTAACTTTATTTTTTGTTTTTCCAGTCACTTTTTCCACAATGTGACTTAATCGTTAGGATAAGTAATATTTCCTCCATCTTTTGATGACATTTCCTCTGAAATATGCTGCAGTTAATAGAACTTTTATCAGTTCGCGCTCCTTCACCTGAAAAGAAATTAAAGCTTCTGAAAGAAATAGCTGAGGAGCATGGGTTAGATTGGGATCCAACCGCCTCTGAAGTGGAGTTTTTCAAACCTCAGGATGATTTGTTGGTATGTGAAATACTTCCCTGTGCCTTGCTCTATCTATTTTCAGCCATTTTTAATTTATCTCCCTGCCGTGCATGTATTATTTTCTTCTCAGAATGGTCAACACAGTTTGATATAGAATCTAAATTGCCCCTACCAAGAGAAAAACATGATGAAACATTGTTTTCTGCTCTGAACAACCCACAAAGAACAGCCAGATTCTGATCCTGGCGTTGATTCATTTGATCTTCCTGAAGTTCCTGAAGTATCACCATGGCCAAATGCAAATTTTGCTTCAGCACCAGTGATGGTCTCATCTCTACAAGCTGTTCCACACCCTAATATTGATCATGAGTCATCAAAGCATTCTAGGGTCATTGAAAATCCACCAGAGGAGCCACAGTTGGAACCTGAGAAAATGGTGCAAGAAAGATCTGCTGCTATTAAAAATGAAACAACCTAGTGTTCCAGTTGGTGGTGTGCAAGATATACAATTCGTGCCTTTTATTTCTCCTCCATCGCTATCTTCTGCATCATTTTCTGCGGCACCAAGTAAATCAGAAACCTCTCCTCAAGATCAAAAAGTGAGGCTCATGTGGATTTGCAGGATGTCGTAACTGCTGCTCGGGCTGCTGTAGAAACTGCTGAACGTGCAGCTGCTGCAGCTCGCTCTGCAGCTAGTCTTGCACAGCTCAGAATTAATGAGCTCACTAGGAAAAATAGTGATCAATTCCCTGAAAATAGCTCCGAGAATCCATTTTACAAGGATATGGCTAACCAGTCAGCTACTGAAGAAAATCCACATTTTGATCATCGAAACTTGGTTGGCAATGCAGATGATGTTATAGATTCTCCAGAACCTAATCAAGGCCTAGAAGACTGCCAGAGAACAGAGGCCTCAAGTCTTCCTGCATTTGGCACGCCCAAAATGGATTTTGATTCCTCTCTTCCCATTGATCAGGGGGGTCGTGGAAATGAACTTGCTCCTCACCTGCCCAGAGATTGACTTCAATGGATGAAGATCCATACTTCTCATACCCAAATTTGTTTACATCGCAGAATCCTGCTGCACATTCTTCCACAGACAATTCCCGATTCTCCAATGAGCTCTAAGTTGAATTTTATATACCTATAGGCATTTGCTCAGCTTTGTTGCAACGTCGTACTGGAGAGTCAATGTTACATATTGCGTTATGGTTTTTATTCTATTATTTATTTATTGTAAAAAGTGCAGTTATTAGGTATTAGAAGTGTGTAATTTGCTTCAAATCCCTTTATCCATGAACGAGTAGCATCAACAGTAATAAACTCTGCTTTTGTAGTTGAGAAGCCATTCTTGATGGCTGATGCTACAGTTTGTTGAGTGTACAAACATGTATTGCTTTTTTTTTGTTTATGTGAACAAGCATTTATTGCCATGCCATAGTGACATCTGGTTGTTCATGTGTAAAGGCCGACTCAAATGGGTTAATTAGATGTTTTTTTCGTTTTTGGGCATGCCCAAGCAGTCAAGAATGGAGGTCACTCGCTGGTTAAATGACACTGAATAAAGGAAGCATGATTAGCCGTACAAGGGAGAAGCAACTGCCATTCTTTTATACGGTTAGATTTTGCGGTTAGCTTTTGACTCTGGAGCATCTGCAATCTATTACTTTGATATGGCTCCCTCTGCAAGGAAATCTATTCCATTTTTCGAGTCATTTCAAGTGTTGGAGAGCAGCTCCTGATGGATTCCAATATGCAGTGGGTGGCTGAAGAGAAGATGAATGCAGGGGTCTAGCGGTATGTTATCCATTAAGAGTGCGGTGGAGGCGTCAAACCAATTGTTACAAACTTAAAATGATTTAAAAGGCAGAATTCCACAGCATGCTTTCTTTGGTTTGCAATCTGAGGAAGACTCAGTAGGCAAGATAGGCTGTCTAATCTTGGTGTTGTTCAGCAAGCTAGATGCAATTTTTTGGGAGGAAATATTGATCGTTTGTTTTTTAAATTCCCCTTTTGCAGAGAGGATATGGTTTCCATTGCATGTCAAATATAACATCCCTGCACTCCATGAAATTGGGAGACTTCAATTTGGTGTCTATTAGGGGGGGAAGTTTAAAGGCCAATCCTTTGAAGTTTTCCCCACTGTTGATCTTATTGGGAGACTGGTTGTGGAGCCACGGGGATGTGGGTTTCTGGTTCTTGTTTTAAACTTAGTTATTGGTTGTGTGCGATGAGGTTTCATAGGGCATTGTTGTTGACTTGAGTTTTAAAAAGAGTTCTTTTACTTACAAGTAAACATAGCACTTATTAAGAGACCTATTATAATATAAATTGAAGAAGAAAATCGAAACACATATCTTTTATATAAGAAATGATAATTACAGTCGTGAGTGCGCAAACGCCACGTAATTACTTTAAAAGAAATAAATATATACAATACCCACTTGAAAAAAAATTAATTTTTTCAAAAAAACAACACAACACTTGTACACTCTACAACTACATATAACATCTCTACAACTACATATAACATCTCTCCAAGAGATTTTTTCAAACAGGAGATGTTATGGATACTGACAGGTACTGCACGTTCCTTTATGACACCAAACCAGATGGAAAAAGGTGGCAAAAGCACATGCTTTAGAATGGGATGGATTTGAAGTGCTGAAGCCACAGAACTAAATCTTGGATTCAAACAAGTAAACATGCATCTCATGGAAACCTAAAGATTCCATCTGCAAATGATCCATTGGAATTAATCATTTCATCCACCATTGTGGGCGTAAATGCTTCAGTGGCCACAGGGGAAGTTCCACTATGAAAGGTTTTTAACATTAATTCCCCTCCCATATCATAATCAAATTAGAATAACAATGAAGTTGGGTGCATAAACCTGCAGTCCACGGAAGATTTAACTGCCACAGCTTCATCTAGCCAAAATCATCTAGACTTCGTCAAACTGCGGCGAAGGATACAAATTGCACCTTGACAAAGCCGACTCATATGCACAAATGTAATGAATACAATGCAGAGTGGACTTACAGGAGACATCATCAGAAAATTGTCATTAAGAAAAAAAAAAAAAAAGGGAATAAAAATTTATATTGATTTCTTTCTTTACTTCTACGCCAGGGTCACCTTGGACCAGATAACTCGACTGCATGTAAATTTTCTGTGGAGTCAACAATCCAATCAGAGTTAGGATGGGGAGCAAGTTCCACTTCTTCGCGAAGAACCTCTACCTTTTGCCACTCATCCCATCTCTCCGCCAAGCCATCACCTTCAAGCATCCTCACCACATCCGACATCTTTGGCCGGTCCATTGGAGAGCCTTGAGTACAAAGCAGTGCAACCTGTATTAGTTGCTCTACCTCTGCTTCTATGTAATTTTTCTGGAGATCAGGATCAACTAGCATTTCAAGTTTCTTCTCTTTCAGAAGTCCTTTGACCTGAAAAATTATTCAGTTGTATTAGATATTGAAACATTGATGACTGTAGAACACTTGAAGGCCAAGAAAGAAAGACGACTGGTGCAGAATAATACACCCATAGGTATTTTAATGTTTCATCTGTTTGCCTCGGAATGTGTAACAGCTATGCAAGACGCAGCAGGCCTAAAGGGGTAAGATACAAGCACTAGACCAACAAGCATAAACAAGGCTTTCAAAACTGGAAGGTCTTGATTGCAAGCACTGAGTCAATACTTGGAGATCTGGTTCTCACAACACGGGTTGCTAAGAGCTCTCAGAAATTATACATGTTAAAAATAACACTCAGTCTAGGACCCCATAAAAAAGTTATGACGGTCCAAAGAAAAAGGAAATGCAATATGATGAACTCACAGAAGTTATTGCATAGTGGGTGTCAGCTAATAAAATAAACTGGAACGAATAGTGAATTGAATAAATAAGCAGAGATTAATAGATACTACGAATATATACCCAATCAAGCAACATAACATCATCATCATTTGCAAGCCTGGCAAGATCAAAAGCTCTCTGTCCAGTGATTAGTTCCAGAAGCATGATCCCATAACCAAAAACATCAGTCTTCTCAGATGACTTCCCTGTAGAGAGGTACTCTGGAGCTATATGCCCAATTGTGCCTCGTACAGCAGTTGTAACATGGGTATCCTTGTAGTCCATAAGTTTAGCCAACCCAAAGTCCCCAACAACAGCCTCAAACTCCTCGTCCAACAAAATGTTTGCAGCTTTCACATCCCGGTGTATGATCTTGGGGTCACAATGATCATGCAGATAAGAAAGACCCCTTGCAGACCCCAACGCAATCCGCTTCCGTGTTGGCCAATCCAGGGGTGGTTGAGATGGTGGGCGTTCTGGAGGAATACAAATATCGTGAGTAGATTAGTTGATGATTACAAAGGCCATTCCTGGGTCAATAGGGTAGTTCACAAATCTCACTCCTTATATGACTTCATTTTGTTATTTTATGAAATACGCACGAAATCATGAAAGAAGGAAAAAATAGTATGCAGGCATCAAAAGTCGAAAGCTGATAACAGGCACACAAATACCACCCACAGGGCAAAGGAAATGATCTACAGGGAAGCAGTATAAAAAATTTAGAAAATGATAACACGCTATACCTCTTAAACATGATGCAACACTTCCATTAGCCATATAGGGATAAACAAGTAGCCTCTCAGTTGGTGTCATACAGAATCCTCGTAATCGGAGGAGGTTTCGATGCACGGCCATACTGATCATCTCTACTTCTGTTTGAAACTGCAGCTCACCACCAGGTGTACGCTCTTCTTTCAGTCTTTTTACAGCTACCAGTGAACCATCTGCCAGACGTCCTTTGTAAACCTTGCCAAATCCACCTCTACCCAGAATGTTTTTGTTGCTAAAACTATCTGTTGCAACTTGTAGTTCTCGCAGTGAAAACCTTTTAAGCTGCCCCAGATGGACCTCTGGGTCCTCCTCAGCTGCAAGAGATGTAAAGAAATGATAATCTATTGATCAAACAAATAAAACCGATTCAGCATTTACTTAAAGAGAGCATCAACGGCCACAAACTGATATAAAGCTCAGCTTTACAGCGTCTAATGGAAGGCAGACACATCAGCACTATATGTTTTTCTTAAAAAGCAAAGATATACTAAATCATTCCAATCAAATTGTTTTTCGACAATTCAAAAACTTAATAACAGGTGGTCATCCACTCAATTTGGGATGAGTTCAGCCACCCCCGAGTGGGTCTTGCCACCTGTGTGGAGTGGCTGTGCATCCACCCAACACAGAGAGGATCTTGTCACCCCCACGCTGAGGGGTGAGAATCACCCCACGTGGTGGTCGGCCTACTCCAAAGGTGGTGGTTGGCCACCCATGGGAGTGGATGGGGTGATCAGCTCACCCTAACCAGCGCTCTTAGGGTGGTCGGACCAGACCTCCAAGCGGTGGTCAGCCATGCCTTTTTTAGGATCTATTTTGTTTTATCTTTGTATTTTAAATAGATAATTGTGTGACCATTTTTTTGACTCTCCAGTCCATCAGAATAGAAGTTAAAAGAGGGTATTAGATGGTATAAATGACTTGGTTTTCATCAGGTCTTGATAGAAGTTATTTTCTTGGTTAAATCACTAACCAGGTACATCAAAGAAAAATTCTTGAGGTTTCCTTCGACGCCACCAAGCAAATGCAATTGCAGGGGCAGCAAACAGTAAAGCAGCACCTGCAGCAACTCCTCCAGCAATCGCCCCAGTGGCACTATTCCCACCTAAAATGTGATGAGGAGGAAAAAGTTAGAACATTCAGAAATGTCATATCCAATTTCTGATATGCCTTCATGTACATAGCAGCAGCCTAAAATATAAAAGCATGTATAAAAAATAGATGTAATTAACAGAAAATCTTCTTACTTGTCAATGCACAAAGAAATTGTTTGGAGGTGGAGTTCAACTCTATTGACCAAATGAGTAATGCTATATACTACACTCTTATCTCAATTTTATCTCACTACGTAGATGTGTCACTTCTCATCACCCTTGGATCATCCTTTATATTTTTATAAGAAAATTCAAAGATTGATGAGTAATGTTACCTAATCATAGTAGGATAAAAGTGGGATGAGGATGTAGTATGTAGCATTTTCCTAACCAAATTACTTGCAAAAAAAAGGGTACTGAAAAAAGATAGCATTGAAGGAAAAAAAGAGGTTTGACTGTGCAAGATGCAATGAAATTGACCTGCAAATGGAAGAGTAAAATTAAAAATTTGAAAAAAAAGGGAAGTAAAATGCTTGGCTACTATATAATGAATGTTCAGTTAAGACTAATTCTTAAATGAAATTTAAAATGTTATTGACAACAGATGATCAATGGAACACACTATAAACAAAAAGGCATATCAGATTTGAAAGACTGACACAATCATACTTATCAAAAAATAGAACTGACACAATCATGACCACAGAATCAGACATACTGAGAGAAAATATAGCAACAAGCACCATATTAGCAACAAATCCTAATTAACAAAAAGATCACCTGGTACAGAAATTGGTGGTGGTGGTACAAAAGGAGGAGGGGGTGAAAATGGAGGAGATCCTGGGCAAGGGTGGCCAGTAACTGGACCACATAGACCTTGGTTGTTAGCAAAACTGCAAATAGGGAAAAAAAGCTATCAGCATACTCTTCAAAATCAGTCAGTGGAGACAATTTAGTTCACATAAGTAGCGAGGAAACCTGATTGGAGTGAATAATGAAAAGGACCCATTGTCTGGAACTGCCCCAGAGAGGTGGTTATTAGACAGATCCCTGCATTCAGGAAATGCAATGTTGTAACAGAAAGTTCTTGCAATCAGATAATGCACCCCCCCCCCCCCCCCCCAAAAAAAAAAAAAAAAAACACACACACACACACACACACAAATGATGGGGAGAGAGGGGGGGGGGAGAGAGAGAGAGAGAGAGAGAGAGAGAGAGAATTGAGATAATCTTGATACTCACAGAACTTGCAGTGATGAGATATTAGTCAATGACATAGGAATTGGACCCGTCAGGCTGTTGTTGTTAAGCCGGCTATCCTCATACATACAAGCAAACATAATGTTAAGATCTGAAAACCAAAACAATCCAGGGGATCCTACTCAGATAGAATCAAAATGAATAGGGATCGTAAAACGTCAAAAGGAATCTATCTAGAAACCTAAATACCCTTTTTTATGCATTTGTGCCACGTGGGATATATAAAAGTTGAACTCGCATTATCCTATTTGGATGCAAATAAAAAGATTTGAGCAATTCAAGGATACCAACCAATAAAAATTCTCTCTTGTAGGAGACAAAGGCTGTCAGGTGATGTAACCCTAATTTGATATTTAGTGAAAATTCAGTTCCCGCTCCTGTGGATGTAGGCACACTGCCGAACCACGTTAAATCTGTGTGTTTTTCTTGCTTTCTATTTTCGTACTATTCATCATAATTGCCGCACGTAGCACAACATATTCCAATTCGGGTTTGGTGTATTTTGGGTAGTTTTTCACAAGCATTTTGGGTCATTAGGAGCTATCTAGCATGGGTTAGGTGTTTTCTTATATATGTCCAATGTACTTGGTTACTCTTATTGATATATATATATATATATATAATATTTAGTTAAAATGTAAAAGCTCCTTGAGTTATGCAAATATTTATCAAAAAATATGTTCATACTTTAAACAACCCCCCCCCCCCCCCCCCCCCAAAAAAAAAAAAAAGAGTATTTCATCAGGCTGTAAAAAAAAAAAAAAAAAAAACCCTTAAACATGAAGCATAGAAGGTGTTCTATTATGTTAAGGCTGTGTTTGGGTAGTAGATTACTATTCAATATTTTATCATTACTTTTTCAGCACAGATCATCTAAGATCACCTCACTACCCAAACGTAGCCTAAATCTTTGTTTCTCAAGGTGCTCATTGCAGTTATTAGACCTTTGTACTCTTTGTTAGGCCTTGAGCCTGGTAGATTCCCAGAAAATTGATTCGGGATTTCCTTTCAAAAAGAATTCTAAACTTATCTCCAGCCCCAACACTAGATAAAGCGTGATATGGAGAATACACGACTGACACAATATGAGACATAATTTTACATGCGCGCACACAACATGGAAAGCAAATCAAAGACAAGTATACTCACAGGAACCTTAGCTTAGACAGCCTGCCCAATGTGTCTGGGATGGGACCTGTAAAACTGTTCAAGTAAAGATCCAAGCTCACCAAGCTAGTAAGATTCCCTAGCTCACTGGGAATCTGTCCACTTATGTTGTTACTGTAAAGCTCCCTGTCATAAAAATTAGAAAAATGATGTGCAATAAAAGGTTTAAAGTAGCACACAATATCGACAAAAACATATAAAATACTAGCATCTGGTTAAATCACCGAAAGAGTCCCTTTTTTTTTTTTTTTTTTTGATAAGTAAAATCACCAAAAGGGTCCCTTTAACCATAATTTGTACTAAGAGAACGTCCCTTCAGCCACTTAAATGGGATACAGCTCTGGACAACATTCACAAGTAAATAAAGTAATATAACGAACGTGAACCTGAAAATTTATTAAAAAGCCTAAAAGTTGCAACCCAAGTACATGGGATGTGTACAAAAGAAACACCTATCTAGGAGTAGAAAAAGATATAAGAAACTCATGAAAGTTAAGCCCATTTGAAGCCTATAGTAGCTGTCAAAGGAAAAGTTTACATCCTACAGAAAATATCATTTAGCATAGGAAGAAAATTTAAAGGATAGTGTTTCTGATTTTTTCTTATAAGTATTGTGTTTCGGCTTTTTAGATTACTGACAATATCATTTAGCATAGGAACAAAGAGAGTTTAAAGGAGAGTGTTTCTGATTTTTTTTATAAGTATTGTGTTTCGGTTTTTTAGATATATTAATACACAATTTCAAATGACAAAAACAGCTAAATGATTTTGAAGCAACCAAGAATGACATACAAATACTGTAGATTCCTGAGCAGGCCAAGCTGTGGGACAAGTTGACCAGACAAAGCTGCATTTCCAAGATCACTGTAATAACACATTAAAATTAGCATAAAAATATGTCTATGCAAAATGTGATACAAAGCACGTTTTATAAGTAACATTAAAACGAAAAAGTAAAGTAACATCATATGCATGCACTTAGAAGAAAGAAAGCAAATGATGTTAAAATCATTCAGAAAAGTCCATAAGACCCTACTCAACAAGAAAAGTCCAGAGAATTCAACCACGGGAAATTTCCACCAACCAAGGAAATATCTATTACACCTTTCTCAAATTGAATTCAGCAAGAAGACTATTAATGAAATGCGCACAATGTGCAAGATTTTGAATATTGCAAGAAGACAATGGCCGAGCTTAATTCCTTAGTTCTAAAATCACTCCAGTATGGATATTGGCTGAGAGTGGTTCTGGCCCTCATAGTTATTGTTTTTCTCCTTCCTAATCGTGTGTTTTCCATTGTATACACAATGTGTACTTGAGTTGCAGCTTTACACTACTAATGAAATTTGAATTATTTATAAATAAATAAAAAAGCCACAAAGAAGCAGACAGCTTACACTCTTATGACACTATTATCATTGTTGCAGGTGACATGAAACCATGTGCATGGGTTAACAAGGGTAGGATCCCAACTCTGCAGGACATTGTTAGGATCTGATAAGCTGATTCTTAGGCTGTGTAAAGCATCACCTGTTTCGAGTTGCAAGAAAACACAATTAGAGACCTTGAACCTGAAAAGACATAATGAGAAAGTAAACTCATCGCAAATTGCCATAGACAGCACTACATCTCTTAAATAATTCAGGATTTAGCATAATGTTGGTCAATGTAATACATTGAAACTTGCAGATTTCAGGAGACATATGCTTCTCAAGTTGAAGAGAACTAAAACTGAATGTTAAAAAGAAATAAGGTGTGCCTCGGTTAAATTAGTGGATCCCCATTTGATCAATAATAGGGACAAATGGATCCCTTTGCGGCAAATATTTGGTTTGCTGGCTACTCAATTTTTCTAACAGTGCCACTGCTCACAGTATCATCCACTCTCATTACTCAATGAACAATACTGCATGCGGCGGCTACCATGGAGCATATCAGAAGCAGCTGGTAAGGGCATCCAGAAAAGAACGAATTGCCTTTAGAAATAAATTTTGAAGTATCAATAAAACTGTTTTAACAGTAAATACCACACTGCAGGTCATATCCGGCAAAATACCCTCGGCAGCACTTAAAGATCAGCACCCATCCACTCGAACTTTCAATGGAAACCGATTAACACAAAGCAATCAATAAAAAGGAAAAATAATCAAACTTTAGAAATAACATCAATATCAATTATAATATGAATAACTAAACTTATTCAAACATACCCACAACCCCCCCCCCCCCCCCCCCCCCCAACCAGCATAATTCTACTAAAAAATCTCTCTTTCTCCAAAATTACAAAAATCGATAAATATTGCACAAAAAAAAAAAAGATCAAAAGTGCTAAAAAATCCACTGAAAGAACAAGAGAGCAAGTATATTCAAACAAACCTTCCATGTTAGCTGAAATTAAGCATAATGGACGAACCACCAAGATCAACCAGAGCAAAACAGAAACCCAAATAACCTTCACCTCCATCTGTCAGTAAATCTATGTCAGATCCAAAAAATATGCCACACCCACAAAACCCACCATCACAAACAACCTCAACAAGAAACCTTGCACCCAAATCTCACATAACGACGTCCAACATTGTAATTTTCCCAAAGACAAAATACACAACAAAGTTACGCCCACAAAGAATCTCAATCAAAAGCCCGATCTCATCCGGAACGCTCGACAGAGTGCCCCGAAAGCCAGCAACCCATTAACATTACCACACTATAAAAAATTTATAAAATAAAAAATCATTTTCAAAACATTTTATGCTCTCCCTTTTTGAAAGAAAAGAACTTTCCCTTTTAGCTCTCTCCCCCCCCCTCTCTCTCTCTCTCTCTCTCTCTCTCTCTCTCTCACTCTCACTCTGTGCGAGAGTGTCAAGTGTGTGGGATTGCTAATCTATCTGTTTTTTTTTTTTTTTTTCTATTTCTTTTCCATATTCTTTTTATAAGTTTTTTTTTAGAGTGAAGCGTGCACAAACACAGAGAGGGGGGGAGCTGCCCGAAACGGTGCTGACCGCTGCCCGAACGCAGTCAAAACTACTTGCGCGCTATATTGTGGAAAATGACGTGACTCAAGCTAGGGACCACCGCTCCCCGTTCCTCTCTTTCAAAGAAAATGTTTTTTTTGTTGGTCAAAACTAAAATAAAAAATAAAAATAAAAAATGTTACGTGGCCCCACATTCTTACCACGTCAGATTCGGTCTCCTTTCTTCTCAATTCGTCAAAATAGGATCTTTTCTTTCTCTTTTTTCTTAAACGGCTTTTATGGTATGTTGGACTTGGACTCGAGTTCACATTGCTTTCTCTGCAGTGCCACCCTTATTTCTTCTTTTATTCCTTTCTGCTATCATCATCATTTACTAAAAATATTTCTTTCTCATCGAGTCACTATTTAGCACTACCTACTCTACGCTTATAAAAAATACTCCACGTCTTATAAAAAAAATTATAAACATAAAATATAAAAATAAATAGTAACTGATACATAACATTTCTTTGTACTAAAACTTATTTTCAAATTGAGAAACGGAAATATTTTAGCCACAAGTAATTTTACAAAAATAAAGTTATAAATTAACGTAGTTTAATATAGTATATTAAATTATAAAATTATTTTTATTATAAAGTAAATTTGAAATATCACATCAAATCATATCAGTTTGTAAGTTTACTTTTATGATATCTCTTTGTGGGATTAGCAATTCTCATTAAGAAATGTTTTAGTCAAATATAGGTCTCATAATAGTAAACTAATAAATTGACGTCTTTTTATATGATATGTTAGATTGTAAAACTACTTTTATTGTAAAGTAAATCTAAAGTATCATATGAAACTATGTAAAGAAAAATGCACAAAAAAGTTATAAATATCGCAAGACTTATTTTATTTATATCTCACTTTCTGTTTAGTTAAAATTTGGTTATTTCAGATAAATACTTGGCCTATTAAGTGAATTATAAAAATAGAAAATATATTATAAACCGACATATATGTTGAATTTTTTTTTTTTTTTTTTTTTTATAAAAATAGATTTCATTTCATTCAATGAATCTGAAGTTACAACTGTGACTAATCAATAAGAGAAAAATTCAGAGTACCAGCCAAACTATTTATCTATTAGGGGCTCACCTACCCACAAATTTCTTTGTGACAAACATTATCTTAACTTTTATAAACTCTTTCTTGACGGACGTCAAAAAGAAAAGCATTCTGTAAAAACAGAACTAAACAATTCCCCTCCTCAAAAGAGGCGAGGTAACTATCACTCTCCGTCCTCCAAATGAGGCAAGGTACTCTTCTGCTATGGACACCAAGTCCAATAGCCTTTTATTTTTTTATTTTTTTAAACTAACAACAAAAGGCAAAACAGAAAATACATAGAAAAAAATAAATCTTCAAACGAAGCATTGGACTAAATAAAAATACTGGGCAAAGGGCTATAATGGCGCGTGAAGGACACGCGCCACTCTAGGAGTTAGCCCGACTGTCGATCTTGAAAACTCAGCGTCGCTGGCCCCAGAAAAATCGCGCGTGGCGTTGGTAGAAAGCTTCTCGCGGTGGTGCGAGGAAGCCACACGCGCACCTTCAACCCGCATGTGCATGTTACGCACCGCTCCTTTTGGCACCGCATTCGATAGACTAGAAGATCGGCGATTGAGGAACACCATGGTGGGATGTGTGTAGTCTTTTGGTCGCCGAAAAATCCCAGATTGACATTTATCCCTTATTTGACTTGAAAAAACACACAAAACAAATACAAAACATAGGAAAATAACATCTGGGCAAGGAGGGAGGGAGGGAGGAAGGAATGAGCCGAAGATCTCACCCCCTCAAACTGGTTTCGCTTTTGGGTGAGGTTTTAGAGAGAAGAGACCTGGAAGTTAGCAATTAGCTACACTCTCTACACATATGTTAAATTAACTCTACAATGAATAAGTGACAAGTTATATACTTGATCGTTTCTATTTTATTATTTAAAATTTAATAGCTTTCATAGGTTTTATCATCTCGGATTTATATGAGATTGAGAGAATCATCATCTATAAGACTAGTTATGATTTATTATTCTGTATTGATTGTGTCAAGGTCCACCAATATCGTCTCTACGTATCTCTATTTTATTAGGGAAAATGGAAAATAAAAAATAGTTCATGGCTTTAGAGTTTAGATTTTATTTTTAACTTTTTCAAAAAGAATGGCTTTAGACCAGAATAGTAACAAGGATTTGAGAATCCACTCTCTACTCATTATAAGGCTTTGGGTATATATAATTAAATAAAAAAATGTGGAAAGAATAAACTAATTGTCGCACGTTATAAGAAAAATGCTTAATTGATATATTGTTATTATTTGATATAAAAATAATCATTTTTTATTAAAACGAGCCAATTTTTATCGTAAATAATACATCACAAATAATTATTTTTATTGTAATGTCGCCGTTAGTAATTTAGCTCTACTTAATGCAGCATTATTCCAAACCAATTTTGCTCATTTTTTTTTCCTTTCCAAAATTCTGTTTGGCTGGATCACTACCAAGCATTATATATATTTTTGTGTGTGTGTATATATATATTTTTTTATAACAGTATGGATTACATGTTCAATAGTGACCCGTTCTCAAATATATTCAAAAAATCCTTACTTTGTGACGGAGGAAAACCATAGTTACATGACCAACTAAGTAAATAAACAAAACGACTTCCAACCAAACCAACAATGCAAACCACAACCCACTATAGAAAATTAGTACTGTCTAATATAAGGAAGACCAATTTTATCGATTCTTAGAAGTTCTCTTAGCAGAGGAGGAACCAATTCCAAATTACTCCATGAAGACATTATAACACCATCATCCGACGTAAGTCAAGCCAGATAATTTGCCAGAGCATTATTTTGCCTATAGATGTGACCTAGTAAAGCATTTACCTCTAAGCAATCCCATAAGTTCATCCCAATAGTCCTCCAGATATCACACATGGCACTTAGCCAAACGAAGCCATTTTACTACTATTATTGAGTCCAACTCTATTTCCACATAATTCAAACCAAGTAAACAGAAAGTTCTCACCCCAATGAGTAAACCTATAAATTCTGCATACTTGTTTGTCCCATGACCAAGTGGAGAGGAGAAAGCTTTTATCAAATTACCATTTTCATCCCTTAAAACACCCCATGCACCAACTATCCCTTTGTTGCCCCTGCTACTTCCATTAGTGCTTAGTTTAATCCAGCCTTGCTTTGGTCGACGCCAATAAATAGGTTTCCTTCGCTTCCTATATACAAATCTCGGTTGGATATTTAAATCAACTAGCAGCATCTCATCTTGACAAGAGGACATTTGGTGGCCACGAGCCTTCTTACTTATTTTTGCAATCCAAAATTTGATTTTATGCAACATCTCTTCCATCGACTCTATTCTACTTTCCATCCTAGCACTACACATTCTAGTCCATAGAATCCAAGTTACAATAGCATGAATTATGCCAAATAATAGGCATCGGGTTGACCTCTTTGTTGCTCTGTGATACCATGCATTCACCGTCTCAGCCCAGGACCCAAATCTCAACATCCCCAATTGACTAGCACATCTCCTCCAAATGGACTTAGCCACCTCCCCTAAAACCAGTACATGGTTCAGATCTTCATAAGCCCCTTTTGCACAGCAATCACACCTAGATACAAGGGGAATGCCCGTTCTTCTTAATCTACCATCCACACTTAGTGCATTGTTAAATGTTGTTTATATAAATATATATATATATATATATATATATAAACGTTGTTTTGGGACAATCTCTTCCCACATACAAGAGTACTTTACTGATATTTCATGTTTCCATGGCTGAAAATGCAGCAACCTTTGTCACAAAAGTTGAGTCCAACCCGTCGTTCTCGGACATCCATTTCTTTGGATAAAATGATGGTGTCTTTCACTCATTTGAAGTGCCAAACAAGAGGTACAAAGTGGGGTTCTAGTTTATATATATATATATATATATGGTTGAGGACGTACGTACGTGCACTAGTGCTAGCTAATTGAGAAAGGTGGAAAGACCATATCATATATATTATCTCTTCTTAAAACTTTTATCCAAATTACTTAAAAGATTAAAGTAGACGATTGATAAATACGTAAAGTAGATCTTACAGCATTTATCGAGTCAGTTTTAATGCTGTTCAAAAAATTTATATAGACGACAAATAATAAATATTATAAAACTCATTTCATGCAACTATCTGATCTTTCTCGCATAAGCCAGTGCATTTTCTCGAGAAAATGTTGGTTATATTTCTCAACAATAATAATGCCAATGTTTATAAAAGTCCTTCTTCCCTTACTTAAAAGTTGAAATGGGGAAGTCGTAATCTTCAAACATTGGTGCTGGGGTTCCCATCCAAAAGGTAATTGCCTTTTGTGAATGGAGAAAATTTGGCACTTGGCAACTTTACAAGTGTCCACTTATTTTGGCCACCTGATTCCTTTGTTGTTGTGTTCATTTTTCCCCCTTTTTTATTCCTAAATACTACATGATTATCGAAATTTGAAAGACGTTATAAGGAATTGAAGAGCTTCTTTCTTGAAAACTTTGATTGAGTCTTGGAATTAACAATTATTTGAAAAAAACTTAACTTTTTATTGAAACGGCTAAACTTAATTAACTTTTTTCAAACGTAGTATCTTTATTTCCTATTTTCATTAGAACTCATCATTAATTAAGTTGAATTCAACGAACCATTCAATGTCTATCGGTTCGTTTGAATAGTGAGATGAGATGAGTTGAGATAGTTTGTGAATAGTAACAAGATTGTTAGTTTAGATAAGATGAGATACTTTAACTATAAAAATATCGTACAAATTGATATAACTTGATGTTGTACAGTAAATTATAAAATTATTTTTATTTACTCATGACTTCTACGAATCTTAATACAAAATTCTATATTTAGTATGATTTTTTATTTCAATTTCATCCTACAGAATTTTATAAAGGACGGTTTTATTTATACTGAGATTGTGTTAAACGTTTTTATTTTTTTATTTTTACTTTTTAAAGAAATTTTTTGTGTATTTTAAGAATATATATTAAAAAATAAATAAACATAATATTTACAAAATTTAATAAAACAAATATTCTTATTTCGAGAAATTTACAAAAATTAGAAATAATTATCGTACCAAATACGTATGCTGCATGGTAGCTGGTTAGTCAGGAAAACGACCGGATTGAGGATTTTGACAAGAAACATGATAAAAGGAATGGAATTGACGGGTCCGTTGAGTTTTTTTTTTTTTTTTTTGATTTGACAGTGTTGTGGCCTTCGGTTTTGGCTGTATTTATTGATCTCTGATCGACTTAAGTACGAAAGGTCCAGAATTGTGCTGCTTGCACCTTGTTTTCTTCGATAACAGCTTCTTGATCATGTGCTGTGTTCTTTTGCTGTGTTCTTTCTGCTTACA
Organism: Juglans microcarpa x Juglans regia; assembly: GCF_004785595.1. Classification (NCBI taxonomy): domain Eukaryota; kingdom Viridiplantae; phylum Streptophyta; class Magnoliopsida; order Fagales; family Juglandaceae; genus Juglans; species Juglans microcarpa x Juglans regia. The sequence goes on from NC_054609.1 coordinate 659,893, forward strand.
CCTTGATTAGACCTAAGCAAGAAAAAGAAATGATTTTTATAAATTTTAAATAGATAAATTTAAAGTTGATTCCATCTTCATTTTAGGAAATCTATTTTGTTACAAAAGATTTACATAGAATTTGTTTATTTAGAATTTTTATAATCCATCTAGCATTCTATAAGAGAGAGAATTTTCTCATCTATCATCGTACTAGATCCCACACCCCAAGTGTCAATGATTTTTGCATTTTGATTTTCCCCTCCTCATTCAATCAACAGACAGCTTGATAAGAGAGAGAGTACTTGATGAGAGAGAGAGGGGTTTGATGAGAGAGAATTTGATAAAAGAGAGAGGTTGAAGAGATAGATTGAAGACGGAGATGGAAGAGGAAGACGTAAATGAGAGAGATGGATTGGAATGGGTGATGAGGTCTTACATTTAAAAAAAAAAAGTCGTGTGCAGTGTGTGATGAGAAACAGTTATTGATGCATAGCAACTCTCATAAGAGTAAATAATGTCTTGTATTGAAAGTATAATATGTTGTGCTACATTGCCTTATTATTAGACTTATCATCCAAGACATTATATATAATTTATTCTAAAGTATACAAAAAGAGTTATGTTATTATATATATGACATTCCCGTCTCATTTTTATCTTATTATATAAAATTAAGGGCTCGATAAAAACGGACATGAGTGGAGGCCGGAGGCACCCTGGCGGCCTCCCCTCACTTTTTTGTGGACTTTATGCATGAATTTGATTTGGTTGATTCATTTTTCCATTATTTTCTTGGTTTGTAACCTTGGTGGGTCAAATTTCTGTTGTGCACAAGGTTTAATTGATGCTGCAAGTGGAAGGAATCACATATATAAAATATCTTTGTCCACTGAATATATAAGAGCCTACAGAAAAATCTGCAGATATCATGACCTTAAATAATTATGTGAATGCAACAAATTAAAACCATATATATATACTCTTTTGATTTTGTGAACTTCGGCACATGATCAGCATGGTTTGATCTGTGTAAACTCTAGTTGTGTAGAGAGTACCTGAACATGATGAACTTTTGCTGTTGTCTGGTTTAGAAAAAAAACAACATAGTCGGTACTGTGGATGATGATATCTTACATTCTTTTGTAAAGAAAAGAAGAAACAAAGCGAATATTAGGACCCAGTTGTTTGACTAATCATATGAATCAAAGCATATGATTTTACCTCTAATTCACTGTTGCATGCTTGCTTGCATAGATGTCAAACTTATAAAAAGCACTTTATTTGATGATGATCTTCTCCTGATCATGTCCTCTCTAGAGATAAGACTTTCAGTTTCAGTACTGTATAGTTTAGAACTACTGTTTTGCCAACATTTCATGGTGGCTTTCAGGGGGAAGAATAATGGTATGAAAATATGAGCTAGCTGTGACTTTAAAAACATGCAGGACAAGAAATTATGAAACAGAGAGCTTGCCAACCTTGAATTCTGCTGCATGTTTTCTGTGTATTTAGTGAGGAAATGGATACACAGGCCTAGAAAAACATGAGAACTGTGAAGAATATGCGAGCATGGAGATGGCTAAGTACTTGCCTTTTCGATTGAAGAAGAGCCCATTCATGACGACTGCAGGATGAAAATATATCTATATATACCAAATTTTCAGACTATTTCTAGATTTGTAATCATCATCCTTGAAAATATCGATTTTCTTTTTCTTTTTAAGGTGTTATGTAGGATTAATTGCCATTTTGTTTTACCTCTATAAGAGTAAATTCAAACGTGTAGTCCTAACTCCAAAGCCGGAAAGACAAATTAATATTTTTCATTAAATCCTATAACATAATTAGATCGATGGGTTATTTACGATCAAAATGATTATATGTGATGAAAATATATTTATTTTAATAAAAAAAGTTATTTAAAAAAAATGATCATAAATAAACAGTTTTCTTATATTAATTTAAATCTACTTACTAATATTTTTAGAGCAAGAAGCGCTACAATGATCTCTCCATCTCATAATGACACTACACCAGCGACTCGAATTCATGACCTTTAATTCTATTATTACTTAATGCATGGACGGTGAACTACCAATCCGTCTAAAATTAATTAGTGTTAAATAAACGATCATGCACTTAAATTTTTATAACATTTGATATCGTTGATCTATGTGAACTTATAAATTTTTAGAGCAATTGAAAGATCAGAAGATATTTTACTTGTTAACTAGCCAAACCAGAGTCTCGCAATTATAAATTATTTTAAATAAAATGTACGAAATTTATATATTCTATAATTGTAAATATTATTTCTCTTATATATCATATATATTTATCTTTTTTATAAGGGGTATGGTTGATGCATGCATGCATTGTCATTTGGAGAGGCACGCGCGATGGGGTATGGACTCTGCCCTCATCGTGATGAATGGGCTAACTGAGGATGAAAGCATCCGGAAATCCCCAAATGTGCTCTTAGTACTTGTACGTACATGTACGTACGTACGTGCATGCATGTTCGGGATATTAATTAAGTTAAGGCCACGTTTAGATAATAACGTAATTTCAGATAATTTATAAATAATAATAAATAATAATAATAAATATTAATAAAATATTAAATAATAATAAAGTGATCTCAAACGTAGCCAAATCTTCATCAAAGGACTTCTAGAATGGAAAATGACTTTGAGTTAGGTCTTTGATCAGCTGCAAACTTTCATTCGTCCGTCCGTATGAGTGGGAAATTGACTTTTATAACTTAAGAAGGTTTAGACTGTATTTGGATGTTGAGTTGAGTTGAGTTGAGATCATAAAATATTGTTAGAATATTATTTTTTAATATTATTATTATTTTGAAATTTGAAAAAGTTTAATTATTTATTATATTTTATATTGGGATTTGAAAAAGTTGTAATGATGAGATGAAATGAGTTGAGATAGGTTAAGGTTCCAAACGAAACCTTAGATAATGAATTGAGATGAGATGAAAATTAAATAAAATATTGTTAGAATATTATTTTTGTTTTAGAATTTGAAAAAGTTAATTTTTTATTATATTTTATTTGAAAATTTGAAAAAATTATAATGATTAGATGAGATAAGATTAAATGAGTTGAGATACTTTCTGAAAACAAATAATACTTAATTGTCCATTTTCTTGAGTTTGTTACCATAAAGATGAAACGGGCTAGCTAGCTAAATCTTCTTTACAATAGTTATTTATTTATTTTTACGATCTAACTTATCACATTAATATAATATTTATATTAATACATATATAGTATTTTATCATAAAATTATTTTGGTTATTCGATCGTGTTCTTAACCATAAAATATTTTATTGATATCTAAGCTTAAGGTATTTTTCTATTTAAAAGCTCAAAATTGAAATGTCAATAAGTTAGTTTTCAAACGAGCCGATCCAACTTGCCCAAAATTTCATGACTTGGCCTTTGGGTTTCGGCTCAGTTAATGTTTTCTTTTTTTGAAAGGAGGCTCGATTAATGTTGGGTTGGGCTCTGGTTGCCTCGTGTTCATTTCCACAGCTAACTTACGTAGTATAACAAAAACATCTACCTAAAATAGAGTAATGTTAAATATAGTAATGAATTTTATAAGTGTTGGGTACTTATTTTAAAAAAGAGTTGAGTCTATTATTAAAAAATTAAATTTTTCATATAAATTTCATATTTATTCATTTTTTTTAAAAAGAGTACACGACGTTTGCGCACATTGTAACTGTAACTGTAACTATAATTTTTCTTAACTAAGACAAATGATATTTATAATTTTAAAGTGTGCAACTTTCGTATACTCTCTTTGAAAAAGTAGGTAAATTTGAGGCATGAAAATATATTGTTAAAATAGTGAACCATATTTTTTTTCAAAAGAAATATTCGGGACTTGCATATATAGTTGTATCTAACATTATTTATTAAGTAATAAAAGTATTATAATCATAAAGAAATTTTATAAAAATAAATTTTAAATTGATGTAATTTTATGTGATACATTATAATCTAATATGTAACGTTAAACCTTTATAAATTTACTTTTATAAAATCGTGTCCAGAGCATTTCACATTAAACAAAACCCTACAATATTTAGAACAATATTAAATACTTGAAAAAGAAATCTTGTGCGTCTCTATTATATAGCACATTATTTCCCCTGTACATTCTGTACACCGACGCTCACCATCCTCATCCCCAAAATTTCCGGCAACTACGTGGCAGAACCACTGATTACGTGGCGCCGTAACAACACGTGTTCCCTAGCCTCCCAGACGTGCTCATCAAAGACAAGCACGCTCGCATTCATACACAAACAAAGATTCACAACCTCTGGAGTTTTCCGTCGAGTCCCTATAAAAACAGGGCTGTCTGCATCGACACAGATCAGAGCGTAGCAATCCCACCCAAAAAAAAAAAAAAAAAAAAAAAAAAAAAAAAAAAAAGAAAAAATTCAAATTAGCAGCACAGCCAAAATACCAGAGAAAAGTGAGAGAAACATGACTTCGTTCATACCATGGTTCGGCGGCCGCCGTGATCACCCTTTCTCAACCGATATATGGGACCCTTTTAGCTTTGGAACCAGCTTGGGATCACAACAAAGTGACCGTGGCGATGAAACCTCTGCCCTCGCTAATGCTCAGGTCGATTGGCGTGAAACCGACACAGCACACGAGTTCCGTGTAGATCTTCCTGGTTAGCCTACTCGTTTAAAGCATCATCTCTGATTTTGTATGAAAAAAATCAGATATATGCATGCATTCTAGCTTTAAGATGAGAGTAAGAGGAACTTTTCTTGTTATTTAGCTGACCAAGTTGATAAAAAATATATATCAAATGAAAAAAGAAACGGAAGCAACGGCCATAGGTTGTGTAATAGGTTTGTGTGCTTTGGTTTCACCGGCGTGCAACTCAGTCAAGTCTTTATTGTCGATGTTACATATGATGTGCAATGGCAGGGGTGGGAAAAGAGAATGTAAAGGTGCAGGTGGAAGACAGCAACATTCTGCAGATCAGCGGGGAGAGGGTGTTGGAGAAGGAGGACAAGAACGACAAGTGGCACCGCATCGAGAGGCGGCGGGGAAGCTTTGTCAGGCGGTTCAGGCTGCCGGACAATGTTAACCTGAATGAGATCACATGCAAACTCGAGAATGGAGTGTTGACAGTGCAAGTGCCTAAGAAGGAGCCGGATCAGACTGCCAAGAATGTTAGATCCATCGATGTGGCGTAAGTTTTCAGTAGTACTAGCTGTAAGTGGTTTTGTAAAGAGAAATGATCCTGAAATCCTTTCCTTAATAGTTGTGTATATTATATATGCATGAGGGTTATGGAGGACGGAGCTGTCTAAGCTTGTTAATGTAGAGTATATAACCTAATGTATAGCTGTAATGTATGGAGGTTTGTCTTTTTTTCCAGCTACCAATGTTGAATCACTGCAATATATCAATGTAACTCATCTTTGTGAATGCCACTTATCGCAATGTATATCAATCTAATGATATTTACTCTCCTAGTGCTTTCATGATATATATATATATATATATGTTTTCTCCAAAATAATTAATGTCATCAGGAAACATCCGAGAAAGCTATTCTGTTTTGGTAAATAAAGGTGTTCTTCTGTAATACAAGTGAAAACCATGGAGAAGCTAAAAACCAAGAGGTTCGATTATTTAAGGATGTACTCGGGGTGCTCTGCCATTTTCTTCCTGTAGAAATTCCCCAATTTGTACGAGTGCCTGTCAAGATTCAAGAACCAGAGAGGAGTGAATACACTAGGGGGTGATAGCACAGCCGAAATAGGCTTTACACAGAATAGGATGCAAATAGACCTCAGTTGCTACGGCAGTTGGTGTGATATCAGACATGTCATCAAGATGCAGGTTAGCTGCAAGATCTGAAAAGACGAAGAATTCAAGTTTTCTTCAACTGAATGGCAAGAAAAAGATGGGACATGAAACGTTAGTGGAAGAAGAAGACATACTTAGGAGGGAAACTGTAACATCGGCATCTTCATATGCCACAGATCTCTTTTTTGTAAGAGTAAACAGTTCCACAAAAGTCTGCAAGGAAGTTGAGGTTGTCACATAATAAGTAGTTTTTGCTTAAACGAACTCTCAAATTTATGTTCAGATTGATGGCCACCTTAGTGTAAGCATCTCCTGAATCGAAATGCAAAAGAGGGCGAGAATCAGTTCCCACTTTGGCAATCCTCTTGGCCAATGCATCGATGGGCACATCTAAAAAGACAGAGATCCCCTGCCTCATAAATTTCCTTGAAAGAAAAAAACAATCGAGTAGCTCTTTCAACAAAACTCAAATTATTATGTATCAAGGTTATACGCAGTGAGTGATGATGGTGAATTTCATATACATGGTGCTAATATACCAGTTTATATGGCGAACAACTACACCGCCTCCCGTGGCAACAACTTGCCTGGGCACCGAGGACAATTTCCGCAATGCCTCACTCTGCAAAGAAAACTTAAACACCATTACTCTCTTTCCATAGACGGATGAAAATGTTAAAAGAATCAACTAGAATTACACATAATTAAACTATTGAAGTGAGAATAAGGATGGACGAATCATACTCAACAGTAGTGGCACTAATGGTTGACTGTGAAATGATGTTCTTTAATATCTATTTACAGAGACTACTTATACTATATGAAGCTTTAAAATGTTCTCCTGTATGTCTAAAGTCAAGGTATTTAAAATCATTTGAAATGAAGAAATCCCTTCTAAATACAACTGTCACCAACCAAAGTAAAAAAGTGCAGACCAGAGAGCCGGGTTTAATTCCATCATAAAGCTTCAAGTAATATAGTAACAATAATGTCGATATACAGCGGAAACAAACAGGAGATTTAAACACTAATTAGTCCTAGAACTTTTATATTCTAAATCAATGATATCAACAGATGGGAGAAGATCTTGAATACAATACGCAAGGGGATAATAAATTTTGAATCATGATAATAAAGAAATGAAATGCAGAAGGAAAGGCTATGCTAACAAAAATGGAAGAGCTCCAAGTAAACTTGGTATTTGTGGATGAATATGGGAAATCAAGATCTGGTAGCGCAATGCTAAAAGTAATAAGGGTGATGCCAGGCTGCCGCTAAGCAGTGACCGCTGGGTGTGCTACCTAGGCAAAACTCTTCTTTTTAATTTTTTTCATTTTTCATTTTTACATTTTTTTAACATCTTTAAATATTTAAAAAAAATAAAAAAAATATCAATATACCAATAGTCACTTCTTTAATCAGTAAATAAAAAAAAATTAAATACATGAGCGGTTAAAATAAGAGGACAAAATGAGAGGGCATACTAGCATTATTGTAGTAATAATAGTTGTAATATTAATATACGAGTAATGTTACATACAGTCGTAGAGTCGTGCAATCGTTTTGAAAAAGAGTTAGATTCACTATTAAAAAATAATGGTATAACGCTTACACTCTCACGATTGTACCTATTATTTTTTTTAATATATTACTCTTCAACTAATACTAACAATAATAATAATACTAAACACAGAAAGAGAGATCAAAAGTACATAAACATGCACTATTCCCCCACAAACCTCGTGATCTCTGAAGAAACTCTCCCCATAATGCTTGAATATTTGTGCCACCGAAGTTCCACCCATAGCCTGTTCCACGTATGCGTCACTGGTACCCACAAACAATAAACATCTTTGTTAGTGAAAAATTATAACTCACAATAGCACCATAATACTTCCGAGCAATTTCGCTCTTCATCTTGGTTATCATCTTTAGTCGCATTGGCGCATGTAGCGTATTTGCAACTTCTTATATTAATCACATAAATTGAAAACCACTTAAAATGTGACACATTATCTGATGTGATTGAAGGTGACAAAATCCAATATGAAGAATAGCATTTCTCTAATATTTTACTGAGACCAACAGTATACTGTTGTCAAATACCACCACTCCTACTCCTCCCTAATATTGTAATCGATCCAGAGGGGACATATATGATGGCCCCATTGGAAAAGGAAAAATCTAAGGCAAACAATGATAAATCCTACCAGAATATACAATTCAAATCACTAACCTGTCAATAAAAGAATAACCTAATGCTGTTGATAGAACTTGGCCCACTGTTGTTTTTCCAGATCCCATCATTCCTGAATTTAAACTCCATAGAATTCAACCCCCAGAATAGCCAGAATAACTACCTCAAACATGAATTCTAAAAGGGAACTAACCCAAAAGAAATATTGAGCGTCCATTTACGTATGACGCAACCTCTTGTGCCTTGTTCTGCAATTGCATAGGAGGCCAATCAGCGTGGCCTCGTTTGTTTTCGTAAATGATATGAGATGGAATGAGTTAAAATAAAAGTTAAAAGTTGAATAAAATATTATTAAAATATATTTTTTTAATATTATTTTTATTTTGAGATTTGAAAAAATTAAATTGTTTATTTTATTTTGTGCGAAATTTTAAAAAAATTGAAATTATGAGATGAAAAATTTTGTAAAAATGAACGACGGCTGTTTCAGTTAGCTATAGTTAGCCTATAGCACACATAGAACACCAAAGTGTCCTCGAGAGCCAATAAGTAAATACAAAACTACTATACAAATTGCAGAGCTATTATAGATTGTATAATGAAAAGAAATCATACCTTTAACAAACAGTCCTCATCAAAAGAAGAAAAGTTTCCAGATTCCAGCACTGTAACAGCTACAAAACAAATACAGTATGATCATAAGAATCAATGAAAAGTAGGAACCCCGCCAAAAAAAACAAAAAACAAAAAAGGGAAACTCCATTGAACTTGGCCCAGAAGACTTTAGCCTGACAGAAGTTGACTAAATTGAATACAGGTTTCTATTCAAGGAATAGACAGAAACTCAGACTTAAAAGAAAATAAATAAATAAAAACTTCAAGTTTTCAGCCTTGCTATCATCTCCCAGAGGACATATCTCATGATAAACTTTTGTAAGAACAAGAAATCTAATATCTTCAATCATTTTTTGGATTACATCCACATGCCAGACCCATTTGGTACATACAAAATTATTTGAAGAATTTTCATGAAATTCAAGTTTCAAGTGTAAGTTTGCAACACACTAAAACAGAGACAATCATTTGCGCCAAATTTGTTTTCTCCTTTATAGTTTCAAGAATATATTTATTTTTTCTTAATTAAGGTATATATTGAGATAGCTAAATCTGAATCATTTTAATTAAAAACGATGGTTAGGACAGTAAGAAGTCTACTGTGGATATAAGTGCAAAAAAAGCTACCACAAGGGAAAGAAATTCTCCAAAATACAAAATAAGAATGCAAATACTAAGGCATTTTGATGGCACTGCACTGGCACGGACAAATATCTACCTTGTGAATGGTTACAAGAGTGTGAAAGTTGGAAATCCAACAGTCTCTGCCTCGCGCACGCGCTATTTGGGCGAAAATCACATTTTTTTGTTATACATTCCTTTCTGTCTCTCTGATTCAACCGCACCACGGCCACATTTAGCTTCCTTCCAATACTCTTCGAACCGATTATGAGGGTAGAAAATCGCGGCGCTACACCACGCGTTGCACCCATGCCCTCAAAAATCATTCTTTGCAGCAAAAACGTCTGTCTCTGAGTACAGCCAAAACAACATCACAGAAACTTCCGCTAATCAGAATCCACCAGTTCAATCATCTAAATTTGAGTAGAAATCGCAAAAGGCATACCGTATACGAGAAGTAAGACAATGCCCGGGAAAGCGCAGGAAAAAAGGGAAAAATAAAGAAAGAAACGAATGCTCGAATGCTTTCACCACGACCGATATAACATGCGATGACACAGACGCCTCAGGTTTTGGCGAACTTACTTCCTAGATTTCCAGGCAAGCCAAACAGACGAGCTCAAACAAAATGGAGAGGAAAAAAAGTTCCGAAATTGAAATGGCGTACCACGTACCAGAAGGAGGAGCGGCAGAGTACAAGGAGGAAGGAGCGCGCATGATAGTAGAAGAGGAGAATATATAACAGACTAACAGTCACGTTAACGGTTGTACAACGGCGTGATTTTAACGACCAGATAAAAAAAATTAACTTAATTACTTTAAATTCTATTTACAAGTCAGCGTGAATAATATATATAATAAGGGAAATGATATTTATAGTTACAAAAGTATTTAGTGATTAAAGAAGTATTTTTTAATAATTTTTTTTATTTTTTAAAAAAATTTTAAAGAGTTTAAAAAAAAATGTCTAAAAAAAAAAAAAAGGATTGGCCTTCTCGGTGGAGACTCTGTGGGGGTAGTAGGGTCCATATAATAAAGTATTTACATATCGTCAAGATCATTTGGACCAAATGACATAAGAGTTAGTCTCTAAATAGGAGAGTCAGATTCGTACTCTCCACCCCAATTATAAAAAAGAATACTTACATGTCATAATTTAATTTAAAAGATAAATTTTAAAATTTAATAATACAAATCAAATCTTACCATTTAAATAATATGAATACTGGATTTGTTATTATATCATTGTATTTATTATTGAATTTCAAAGCTTGAATAAGACAGATAAATATATAAAATGAGTTTATTTAACGTTTAATATTATTTTAAAAAATTTGAATAATAAATATTATAAAATTTGCTTCGTGTATTTATCTCTCACTTGGATTTTTTTTTTATTTTTTTCTAATTTCAACTTTTCCGGTAACGATTGTTTATACAATGACGGAGGAAAGGGTAGGCCAAACAAGAACTTAACACATTACAGACACAAGGCGGACGGTGGTAGGTCGGTGGTGGAGAGTAGATGAGTAACATATGCATACTCATCACGTGTGTACTCCCAAGTCCTCGTTGGAAGTAGGTAGAAATTAGAGAATTATTGATTGTGTGAGTGAGTGAGTGAGTGAGGAAACTTTCATTTCAAGCATTACGGTTTTTAATCCCCAAGAATGTGGCACATGTTCACGTCGGAGGTTTGGAGTGCCTAATCTTGCTATCAAATCCGTGCATGCAGATGCAGTCTAGGCAATGGCCTTTGTAACAAAGGCATGTACCCATTATTCATTATCCGGCTGTAAATATTTTTCAGAGAATATTTCATCTTATCTTATTTTATAGTTATAATTCTTTTAAATTTTCACACAAAATATAATAAACAATTCAACTTTCTCAATTTTCAATTCAATTTTTTCTAATTCTAAAATAATAATAATATTAAAAAATAATACTCTAACAATATTTTATTCAAGTTTCAACTAAAACCATCTTATCTCATCTCACTATCCATAGATCCTCAACTAATATATTCTAACAATATTTTACAAATTTCAAACTAATCAGCGTGGGGGGGGAAGTTATCTTCTTTCATGAAGTGATGAAGATCATCAACGAAATGAGAACAGCCAAAAAATCAATATTAGGGTAATCTGTCCTAACCATCAACTATATTTGCTCCATTTTCCTCCCCATTGCCGCAGATTGCGGCTAATGGACATGGCTGATGGTGGTGAGAGCCATGCTTGTCTTAGCACAGCTACAAAAGCTACAGGTAAAAAAAATGAACTTAGTTGTTTGAAAAAGATACTGCTACACCCTCTCTTTCCAAGCTCCAATGATGCCAATGCTTTCTAAGCCAAACATAAGGAAAATTAGAGAAAAATGTGTGGAAAGGGAGAGGGTGGGGAAACTGGAAAGAGCAACTGCAATAAATAAGGAAAGCTACAAACTGAGGATACAATAGAAAACCTAACCCAACAAGCAGTTACAGTCTTGTTCTATGTGCTCTTGATCAGAGAACAGTGTTAATTGGTCTTGATTAAAGAAAAGTGAAATCAAATGCGATTGCAACCATGGGTAGTTTCAAATTATGACAACAAGATTAGACAAAACTTTTTATTGTCTTCTAACAATTTTTTTCAGGCAAGATAATCACAGCCTCTTAAACTTTATATGAATGGAAGCTCACACTTCCGATCGTATGCCGGATCACCCCAGAGCAATAATTTTGAAGGCAATCACAATTTCATTGAATCAATAGATAGCTCGTCCTTCACAAGTAAAAGAATTGCGCCTGCACTCCCAAGTGCCAACGCTGAATTTATGATCCGCCAATGTGTCACTCCCTCTCCTAAGATAGCTGAATTTGATCTCGCCGAAGAACCTGTTGGAGTTGAAGAACCTGTTGTTGCTGTTCTGGAGGCAATAAACTCAATTGCTCTGGTGTTAGGTTCAACACTTGCTGCAGTAAGACAGACTCCACATCAGGTGGAAGCTGTGACTGAGAACAGAAACCAAGAATATGAAAACAAAAGTCAGAAACCAGAAGAGCATTTTTCTCATTCCAACACGATATATAATTGAAACTATTGCAAAACAAGCATCACAAATAGCAGAAAAATACCAACTCTCCTATACAATTGAAAGGTTAACAATTCCTTATGCGCAAAAAGCTATGACAAACAAAAACATATAATATTAAGAATGAACACAGGAGGGGCACTACCATGAGTATCTGTGGTGTGATATGCAGACAGTATACTATGATGTGACATACTTTACAAGAAGGGCACCGGGCATATGGACTTCCAGACTTCCCATATGAAGAAGAACTGAATCCAACAATATGATGCAGTAGGCCATCAAACCATAGAGAATATGTTTTAAGTCATGATAACACCATGATAAGATCTGAACAGTGCATAGAGGGGGGAGAAGTTTTCTTCTCTAAGTCAATTTCACTGAACTCTCCCAAGGCTTCATCTACTGCACTGGATACAGAAGTCCCCAAAACATGGGCTCATGAAAAGACCACGAGAAATCTCAAAACGAGCTTAAAAAAACTGCAAAAGGAACCTAAAGCAACTAAAATGGAAAATTGTAGGCCCATGCTTTGATACAGCAAGGTTCTACTTGATTTTTCCATGAGATAGGAGATTTAGTGACCGTCAGTACTTGATAACCTGATATTGTGAATCCCTTGAGAACGATGACTATGGTGCACATGCTTTCAGAGTCATGAGTAAGCTGGGCAAGAAAGTCCAAATACTCGTACCAAGTTACCAACTGATCATGTGACTATCATGCAACCAAGTTAAATTAGACAACATCAACACTGAGGACCTATTAGTGTATTTGACAAAATATATGGGTTTGATGGTTTTAATGGGAACCACAAGGGATGAATGGAATCAACCAAACTCGGTAGTCTCTTAATATTTTACCCTAACTATGCATGGGAAATTAGATTGGAACTTACCACGATAAGAAAAATTAGTTCAACCACATCAGCAAGAAACATCTGCTAAAGTATCACATCTTAGCTACAAAACCCCTATGGGTCCATTTTGACTGTCCTAACACATCACCTCCACCACAAGAAATATATCTTACATGTAATTCTATATATTCGTAATTATATTTACTTATAAAAAAAAAATTCTATATATTCGTAATTATTACATATAATTTCTAAAAATTATAATGTAATCATTTTTCTGCAGATGACAGAGCTGAAATATATAAATCTTATGCCTCATGAAGATGTGGCAGTGGTAGCGATGTTCAAATCCTTATCTTTCTTTCTTTAATGTGTAGCAATGTTCAAATCCTTATCATGATAGCCATCAGCCCCACACCGACCAACAAGAAAGCTCATGACACATCAATTTCCAGCCACGAGCACAAACCAGAGAATGCGTGCAAAACATACTGATAACTAAGATATCCGGATGTGAACAACTCAAATACAGGAACTCCTTACCTGAGAAATTTGCCCTTCTGTTTTTGGAACTGGGTTAACAGGCAATGAGCCAGCTCCACTGACTTGGGATGGTCTAGGTGCATTGGTGTTGGTCACATTCAAACTTCCGGCTGAGAAAGATGTTCTCCTTCCATCATCCATTTTCATCAGCTTTTGAGGGCGATTAACTGGTTCTAAAGAATCTCGAAACATGCTCCCTGAAGGTGCATTAGAAAATGCATTACTTCTGAGGCCCTGAGTTCCATTGTCAGGAACTTGAGCAAGTATTTCAGCATCCTTCTTAATTGCCAGTGAAGTAACTGATGATACCGAAGGGCCAGGCTGTTACAATAAAGGAAGTTAGATACAATAATACAATCATATAAAGAAAAAAATACCCACAACCATCTTAAGGAAAGATCGCGGGGGAGGGAGCAGTTACTAGCCATTATGTGCTAAGTAACCTAGAAAAATGAAAAATTATCTTCATAGTTATTAAGGGCTTGTTTGGATAGAGAAACGATCTCATCTCATCATTATAACTTTATCAAATTCCTCTACAAAATATAATAAACAATTTAACTTTTTCAAGTCCCAAAACAATAATAATATTAAAAAATAATATTCTAACAATATTTTATTCAACTCATCTAAAACCATCTCATCTCACTATCCAAAAAGCCCTAAAAGAAAAAACTAGCAAAGCCTTGCACCTGAAAGCCTGCATCCGACAAAGGAGGACGAGGTAGAAGAGAAGGCTTTATGGTAGCATTTGGATTAACCATCTGAAAGAGGGCTGCATTGGCTGCCCCGACCTGTCCAGAGTGTTGTAGCAAAGAGGGCTGCATTTGATGGTTTGGAGAAGAGGAATTTGCTGCCTGTACTTGTGATCTAGAGGACAAACTGCCCAAAGATTGGGGTAAGGCAGCAGTAAGAGTTGAAACTGCAGACTGCAGAGGAACTGTGGCCTGCTGTGCACCATGGTTGTTTGCATGTTGTGGAAGCTGACTTTGGGGTTGTGGGAGTGCAGAAAATTGATGGAGAACTACAGGATTTTGAGGCAGTGCAGCAACTTGATTATCTTGCACTTTGGCCATCAACCCAGACTGCATCTTGTTCTGTGCAGGAGCAGGTGGCCGAGGAAGAGTTTGAACAGCTAGAGGCTGACCCTGCTGGCCATCATGCAATGGAGGCTGCGTGGCTAGACCTGAAGTCTGCCTAATATTTGGCATTTGCAACTGCAAAGTTTCAAGAAAAGAAGACTTCTCATGACACAATTTCAAGCCTGATTAAGGAATAACACAGAAGTTAAAGGTAGTAAAACTAACCACTTGGGGGGTCACCATTCCTAGCATTATCTGTGCCTGCAAAAGGTTCAAAAAGAATACAGATAAAGTTTAACTTCCAAAGAGAATGAATAACATATTGGAACAAGCATGCGTAGAATTTTTTAACAAGTAAAAGCACCCAACAAAAATTGAAGATAATGAGAAAAGAGTACAAAATCTACAAAATTAGAAACATCAAGAAGGCATTAACAGAACACCACTCAAAAAGAGACAATAAAACAAAGCTGATACATTAACTGAAGATTGCATAAAGGGAAAGCACAGGATCCCATAAGTGAAACAGGCAAATAGCATCCATCTTCTTAACTACCAGAAATTTGAAAGCGAAAAGGACAGAATTCTCCGATATTTTGAAAATTTCAAAGCTCAGCATACATGCAACAATGCATGAAATGTTTTTTTTTTTTAAGTAAGAACAATGCATGAAATGTGTATGCTTGACTTGAGAATTAATGGACAAGGATGAGAGTAATGTCTGATAAGGAATTGAAAATTATCAAAAACCTCATGAAATGAAAATCTGAATAGTCTACAAAAGATCAAAGAAACCCACGTTCAGGTAATTTGTTTGCTCTCCTATAAGGTCACAAAGATATGACTGGAGATGCTCAAAACCTGATGACAAACGCTCTAGAGTGCAAGGGGTTAAAACTAATGATCTTCTTGCTTAGCAATACAGATTTGCTATGAGAATTTAAATCTTTTTTCTGAAGCTTCAGAAGTTGGTTGGTCAATCACTAATGAAATTTGAGTACTATTGTTTCGATATTAGTCAGCAAGAACTGGTCTTCCGTGATGCAGATAGCAACTTCTTAGAAAATGGAAACCCGAAAACACACAATTCTGCATCATCTATCCGTTAGCATGACCTTTTTACGATGGGCTTTTCGAGAAATCCACATTGCATGAACATAAATATATAGAGAACCATGCATAGAGCAGAGAAAGAAGCTGATGTTTAAGTATGCATATGGCTTTGATGATATGATAATATAAACAAGAAAAGCAAAGTTATACAAGATCATTGAAATGAAATAATCGTCCCTTGTCCCAAAAAAATGGTTAGTACCTGAAAAAGAGCTTTTGGCAACTGTGGTCTTGCAATCAATAGCTGGCGAGCTAGCTCCTTGTTTTGTGTAGCCATTACCTGTTATCGAAACAATACAATAAATAAAAACAATATATAATGAGTTATAAATAATATCTGAAAAATGAGATAAACTCCATTGAAATCCATACTTTCAGCTCAGATATTATTCCGTTCAGCTGACTCCTAGACATTTTGGCCAGACGAAGAGTTAAGGGATCATTGGCCAATGCTGACTGTATACCAGCCTGAGCACCACCTAAAGCTCCTGCCATGACAGTTGCCGCAGTTATAGCTATATGGAGACCAATTGGCTGATGGTGAACAGATTCTCCATGGGCCACCGAGCTGGCTAACTGTTTTTGAGGATCTTTAAACGTGTCCATAAGGAAAGAAAGGGCGCATGATTTCAGTTTTTCTTTCATGTGAAAAGTCACAACTCAAAAACCACAAAAATAAATGAAAAAAAAAAAATAAACTGACCAACATTAGCAGCAAGTCCGGGTCCCCCACGGCCCTGTGAGAGAAGGAAAGTCAAATTATTGCTGCTATAAGATCATTGAACAGGTAACAGAATTGTAAGCACACATATCCACATTCAGTATCTCACCTGTTCTCGATTTCTGTCAGAACCTTTATCGTTTTCAGCAAAATCAACCCGTAATTGCCGGCCATTGATCTCATAACCCTGAAGATTACGACGAGCACTTAGAGCCGTCTCTTCATCCTTATACTCACAGAACCCATAACCTTTTGGTTTCCCAGTTTCTCTATCAATAACTAATCTGAAAATGAGACAAAAGCACTTTAGGCATGCCAACTACTGCCACCCAAAAGCATGGAAAAGGAAAAAGTGGTACAAATGAAAATTTTAGTTTTTTTTTTTTATGGGCACCGGGTGTCCACGAATAGCATCTCGACTAATCCCGGGGGTGCACAAGCCCTCGGCAAGGAGTTTCCTACAAGTGCACCTCGAGTAATTCAAGGGGAAATCCCCCAGTCTGATGGCCCCTAAAGATTGATTGCACCCAATGGGATTCGAGCCTTGGACCTTGGAGGGAGTATACCACCAAGACCAATGCTTTTACCACTTGAGCCAACCCTTAGGGGTGAAATGAAAATTTTAGTTAATGCCATGATTTATCTCTAATGAATGGACCAAAAATTTAACATTTTTTTTTAATTTCTAACCATGCCAGAAGTTCAAATATATCACACTATTTTGAGATCAATTGAAAAAGAAATAATTGGCACAAGGCTTATGGGAGTCAATTATATTCAATTACTGTAAGTCTGCATTATACTTGACTACAATGCACTAGCACAAGCTTGAGGTCAAGCACAAATTCATTCAGTCCAACCAGGTACTTATTTATCACTTAGATATTTCAAAACCCTATATCATGATGTGTGATTTCAGTTGAAAGCTTACAAGTTGCATCTTTTTATATTTTAGAACTCATGGGTACTTGCAAAATATTAAGATGGTGTACATGTTACTGAAAATAAAACAATTTCTTTTATAGGTAGAATGAAACAATTATAGATCGTCATGCAATTGTATGCTCTCACTTTTTCTTACAATCCACCCCATAAAGTTTAATTGGTTTCAAACACAAAAGAAGCCTTCCAGAATTCAGATTACTGTTAATTGTGCAGAATTTAAGCATATTAAATAAAATTAATTTTCTGAACTGATGTAATTTTCTTCAATACCAACTAAACCTAAAGAAATTGAAACCAGAACAAGTGAGCTTGCGTCCTTTTATGTTTCCAAAAAATAGGCCTATGCAGCCTCTCTGCAAAGGGTTTTTAGCAGAAATACTAATCATTAACACTGACGTATTAAAAAACCCATTCAATTACATGGCAGGGCAGAACCTCGTAGAAAAGAACACTACATGTTATTTGGTAAATGAAGATTACAACTTCTGCGAAACCTCCACTGGTGAAATTTCTCAGCTTCCAAAAGGATCACAGAAATTTTGAATTATAACCCAAAACACAAAATCCTAGGGTTTTTTAACTGACCTGAAAGACACAACAGGACCAACCTCCTGGCAGATTTCTATAAGCTGTTCCTCAGTGGCATCATATGGTATATTCCCAACTGCAACAGAAATTGCCCCAACGAATCAATAATCGCAGCCCCATAACCCTCAATTTCATGGATTCCTATTTGATTGCCATCGAAACCGTATAAAAAATTACTGAAAATCTCAAACCTTGAAAATTGTTTTGAACTCAATCTATGTTTCAAGGTTCAAAGATCCTCTTTTTTATACTTATGCGGGAATTTCCCGGCAACCAAACGGAGCCTAAACGAAAATTTCAAAAATAAAAGCTAGTAAATTAATGAGAATTAGAAGATTGGAGAGAGAGAGAGAGAGAGAGAGCGAACCAAAAACGCAGCGATGCTGAGAAGAGGCCATGAATCAGCAGAAGGAGGCAAAGCGCTGCTCCATCTTCTTCCTCCTTAGTATGCTCGTTCTTCTTTCAAAGGTGCTTCGAACAAATACATACATACAAACATATATATGTAAACATATATTAGAACTTGAATCGGAACACGAGTTTGTTGGATGTCTGTGAAATGGAGATTGAAAATTAGGCAGAGAAACACAGCGGGGAAATGCTCCGAAGAGACGGGCAGAGTGTGCCAAAATCAATATTGAAAGAAAGGAAATTCCCTTCTAATTTTGAGTTTCTATATTTTTTCTGCAAATATTGGATGATGGGAGAAAAATTCTCTCTCTCTTTCTTTTTCCTTTCTTTTACCATAAAACAAATACATGTTATCCTTTTGAATTTTGTGTAACGTTATAACGTTTCCCTTTTACTTTTAGGCCTCGTTTGAATTTAAATATAAATTATGAATAATAATAAAATAAATTGTAAATAGTAATAAGATTTATAAATTAAAATTAATTAATAATAATAAATAATAGTGAAATGAGTGATGAATCCAACCCATCTCAACATATTCATTTAGATTTTTCATAATTCTTAACATCATTCTTAAAAGATTAAATTTTATAAATTCCATTCCTATCTCATTTTTATTTTATTAAATAAAATGTGATATTTTTTATTATTATATCATCTTTTTATATTTTTAAAAGAAATTTTCAAAAACTGATGAGCTATGTCATCATAAAAAATTAAAAAATAGAATGATGATATATTTTGTAGACTTTTTCTTTACAAAAAGAAATACTTTTGTTCAATGTTCCCTTTATTTACGAAAAAATAATATAATTTCAAACAACTAAAAAACGTTAAAAAATAAATAAATTGATAATCCATTATAATTTATGGGTCATTGACCAACAATTTCTTTTGCTGATAACTTTTTTATGTACAGGTCGATTACTTTCTTCATATTCTAAATGCGGGTAATATTGTCATTTTCCCATTCAAAATATCTCTCCTGGGTTGAATTTGTAAGAAAATTTTGATTCTAAGTGATGAGTTCTCACTTATCACGAATAGATTCGTTTGATATTTTAATAATATTTTATTTAATTTAAAATAAAAATAATATTTTAATAATATTTTATCTAACTTATTACGAATAGACTTTTTTAGATAATGAAATAAATTAAATAAAATATTATTAAATTTTTTTTTTAATATTATTACTATGCTGAGATTTAAAAATATTGAATTGTTTATTATATTTATATAAAATTTTTTAAAAAAATTATAATTATAAGATAAGATAGATTAAGAATATTTCTATATCTAAATAGAATCTCAGACTTGATTTAAATTCAGAAATAAGATAAGATGTTTTTAGATGAAATATGAAAATTAAAATAAAATATTACTATTATTTTAGAATTTAAAAAAATTAAATTATTTATTATATTTTATGTAAAAATTCGATATAAATTTATAATGATGAGATGAAATACTTTCTAAATCAACCTTAATCAATGAGTATTTGTACTATTGTTCTAAGGTTTTTATACAAAACACCACACATGTGACATAATTTAATTTAAAAGATAAATTTAAATTTTATAAATCAAATCCTATCATTTAAATGATGTGGATGATGTATTCTATATATAGACTTAAAATTAAAATAATTGGTTAATTACCCAAAAAGAATTTGTTAAATAAACAAATTCTTCATTTAAGAAACCAGTAATTTTGACATATTGCCTTCCTGACATACAAAATTCACAGAGAGATGAATCATATGATGATATCCTTAGTTAATGAGTTAAGCATTTCCACTAATTCCGGCAATACCCGAACGAATATAGCAGAAAACTTGATGTTCATATGTTCAGGAGGATATGCTTGTCCCCAACACTTTTACATTAGTTCCAATCAGCGCCCACAAGATTGCACAGACCAATCCAATAACTGAAATTAACAAAATTCCCTTGCTAATGCCTGCCCTCCTCCTAACAGTTTCAGCACCACTTCCGACAGAGACATTTGTGTTTTTCAGTTTCAATCTAACCCGACCAAAGCTAGACATTCGCTCAAAAGCACGATTCACCAAAGCGTTCTCCGAAGCCGCTGCAGGAGTTGTGGGTATTGACTCCACAAACGCCCAAAGTGCGGATGAGAACGGACTAGCAGCATCACCATCCTCGCAGCCATTTTCATTTTCTATGGTGGGAAGGTTTGTAGGATCACATTCGATGCCTACACATGATCAGAAACCACAATATTAACAGATGTCTACAGCATAACATAGACATATCTCTTGAAACTTGATTAAACTTGTTTTTTCCCCCAAAAGGAGATAGGAAAATTTTTCAAGAGATTAAACGTTCAAATCATTATATTTATGATGCAAAACAGGAATGCTTGATTAGAAGAGCCCTTCAAGCTAACAGACTTGCTTTTGTCACATCAGTTTCTTGCCATCTGTATCATGGCATAACAACCAAAACCAACCATCTGAACAAAAGCTCTGTTTGGATGGACAATTGAAGCCAGCAACTTAGTCCAAAACAAAGACACAGCTCCGTAAGAAAAGGCAAAGCAATGGCGTGGGCAATGAATCTCTACATGTTTACTTACCAGAGGGTGGTGGAATAAAAGGACCCAGGTTTGATTCTGCAGAAGTATGGATGTTTCTCCCTTGATCATGTGTCCATGGCTGATTGTCAATCTGACCAGCACCATCTAGATTGGGTTGCAATTGATAATCAAATTGGTTTACCATATTATTCTCAATGATATTTATATATGGATCTGCAACTATATGTGAATTGATTGAGCCAATGTCATGAAGAAACATTGCCGCATCATGGTACCGGTCAAACTCACACAGTCCATCAGCCTGAAAATGCAAGTTCTCGACAACTTTGTTATTGTCAAAACCAGGTTGGGGATTGAGGAGATCATCAATTTCCAGGAAGTCCTCTTCATGTATTACGAGAGGTTCATTTTCTTTACGATTTGGAGCAGATATAGCCTCCAGTGTATCGTGAATTAGCAGTTGAGAAGTGGCTGACTGTCTGTGGCCAAAGCTGGCCGGCACATCATACAGCTGACCACTTGGTTGCAGCGCTCTGCTGGGTTCATTAGTGATACCTTCCCTGGAGGATGGATCCACCATGGTACTCTGTGTTTCTTCTACACCAACCTATAAGATGAAATCATAAAAATCAATATGTGTTCCATAACATATTAGTTAGCACGATACAGAAACAATTATTTAATTTAAAAAAAAAAGAAAAAAAAAAACCTGAACCCATGATCTACTCGATATTCATATGGTGGAGAAAATACATTTGTCTCAAGACTGGAGGCCATAGAGTTCAACAGAAATGCAAAGGATGTAAAAAGTACAAAGTTTCTAATTCTCCTAGGAGGTTATAGATTGCAATGTCAAAAATTGCAGTGCATAAATTCTTGTCAAGACAACAGTTGCCAAGTAGGCCACACATATACATTTACTTTAGACCATTATTTCTCTAAAATCTTGGTGTATCTACTTGTAAAAAAAAAAATTGGTGCAGTTCACTCCATTGTGAATTTTTTCGTGTCAGGATGCAATGATCGGAACAAGCAGCAATATCACCTTTTGATAAAAATCAAGAGGAGAAAAAAATACTGTGAAGAATGAAGCTACAATCTAACCTGAGATTGGTTATGAGCATAATCATTGGTTTGTGGCTGGTCAAGCTCAGTCTCATCTGCAATTCGCTTCATGAACTCCTCAAATCCATCTAATGTAGACTGGACTTGACCATTGACTCTCACAACAGAGACAGAAGTAACCTCGTTTAGTTGTTTTACTGAGATATCCCTATCAGCAGAGTTGTTAAAATCCGAGCATTCATCATCAACCCATTCTTCTTCTTTAAATGGAGCCCCATATTGCTCACCATTTTTAGGACCAGGTCCACTTTTTTTGTAAAGCTTGTAAAGAGCATAATACTCCTGAAATATTAAAAAGCATACAATATCAGTTAACACCAGCCAAAGATAAGAAAGGTATCAAAGTTACATCATACGAGGTAATACCTGTACATTCTGGCATCTTTTAAGCTCCTCCTCGTCCACAATATACTCATGCATCACCCAGTCAGTGCGCTCCCCATTTGGTGCACGCCCCCTATAGAAAACCAAGGTCTTCTTTACTCCCACTATCCGAGAGTTGCAGGTAATGCTACGATCCTTTCCTGTTGCTTTCCAATACCCATGGCTGGTTGCTCTATTTGACCGTCCTCCATTAGGGTACTTCCTATCTCTCGAACTGAAAAAGAACCATTGCCTATCTCCAGATTTAAGTATAGATAGCCCTGTAATTAGGTTCAGTCAGAAACCCAAAATTCAATCAACCCAAAATCAAAACAAAGCTAGAAAGTAGTTAAAACCCAACAAAGATCATTTCCTGCAAGAACTTTCAACTCCACTTTCTAGGATCTCAAAGAGTAGTGTCAAGAATCAATAATAGCCGATGGGGATAAACCAACCAGAAGATTATTACATGGACAATATAGATAACCCAAATCAATTGATTTCAAGCCTGAACAGCTGAACTTGTTATTTTTTTTTCAATTAAAAAAACACCGAAAAACTGAACCATCACTTGTATACATTCTAGGTCTGGAAAACGAAAAAACAGATGCTGATGGTAAACATTCAGCAAATCCCTTTTGATGCTAATCCTAACAATCAACTAATATTTTTACACTTCCTATAAAAAATAATAATAAATAAAAAAACTAAAATTTTTACACTTGGCTACAAAAAAAAAAAAAAAAAAACCGTACAAATAGCTTTAAACCCTACTAGAAGGACGTTGCTACGTCCACAGAGGATTTCTGAAATCCTCTGCCGATCAGTTAAAATCTTTTTTTTATTTTTTTTTTTACTTTTTCTTTCACCATTTTTTAAACTATTTAGATATCTTTGTTAAAAAAAAATCACATATTCATTTAAAAACACTTACTTAATCACTAAGTAAACAAAAAATAAAAATAAAAAATTCGGTAGAGGATTTAGAAATCCTCTGTGAAACTAGTGTTTCCCTACTAGAAACCAATCTAATACATACTGTCAAACAACAAACCACATATATAGATCAACCGAACTAGAAGCACGTCTGAATCAAAAAGTAAATATTTTTTTTAGAGTTGAATCAAAAAGTACATGTAATGAAATTAAAAAGAAATATATACTATCAAATACATGAAACAAGATTAGTCAATCGCACAACATACATGTCAAACCAAAACCAGTAAATCAATGAAATTTCGAACAAAACCCAACTAAAACCAGACTTCGACTTAAACCCTACTAAATTCTAAGCAGCGAACCAATTTTACAATATTTCTTAACACCAAAAGCGAAATCTTTAATCAACCCCAGTTCGATTCCATCATAATCAAACCCACCATAGCTTTGACCAAAACCCAACGGAACTACTTATCGAACCCAACCAATCAAACCAAGCAAAACCTTACCCAAACCCAATAATCCATCCAGTCAAATCGCACCATAACCGATCAAAGCGCACATAGCAATCAAAAACAAAACAACCAGTTCTGCAACAAACCAATTCAATGAACCAAAGAAAAGGGAAAACAGATGCGATACCAGGCAATTCCTCGGGGTCCCACTTGTAAACATCGACCTCGGCGATGATATCGAGCTTAAGCCTTCTCCCACAGATCTTCCTCTTTAGATAGTACAGCACAAGCTCCTCGTCCGTTGGGTGAAACCGAAACCCCGGTGGCCACATATCTTCCTCGAGGCAGGACTTTGATTTCACCATCATCGATTCCCTACCACGCCCAACAAAAACAAGACCTTAACTGTGAGAGGAGGAGAGCGAGAGAAATGGTTTTGGACTATGAGCGGTAGACCTAGTCAGAGAAGATTATGAGATGGGCGTGGCGGAGGCGCTCTGGCGGGCGTCATATATAAAGTGCACTACCCGGAAGTTTCCTTGAAATTCAAGTCACTGGGAAATCAATATTAATTATTTTTCCGGAATGGTTTGAGATTGAGTTAGGTGGGATGACGATCACTGGGTATGCGTGCGACTGTGTTTGTCGGACTGGCAGGGTGGTGTGTTCCGGTCTTTCTCTATGATTTCAGGTTTTCAGTGGGTTGTGAGTGTGACTCTTGTGAGTCGTTCGAGAGTTTCAACAGTACTTGAGCTTAAGTGGTCTCAAAGCATGTGATAATTGTCAAAATCTTCCCAAAGTGTTTGGTTTAAGAGAAATTTGGGTGCTGGTAATAGCTAATAAGGCTATTTTTTCCGTTTAGTGCTGCTCATCATCCTACATTATATATTTTATATATTTTAAAATTATTTTTTATCTTATTTTATTATTATTAAATTAATTGAGTTATTTTATTTATTATTCAAATACCACATACTTGTTATAATAAAAAATAAAAAAATAAAATAATTAAAATATGTGGTGCGTAAGTATGATAAGTATAGTTATTATTTTCTCTCGCTCAGAATTATAAAATTATTATCCCGTGGGATAAGTGTCAACATTAAATTTTTTAAATTATTTTATTCTCAAATCGTAAAGCATATCATACACTTTATTTAAATTATAAGATTTAATTTATAAATTTATCTTTCAAATTAAATTATAAACAATATGGATTATATGCTCTGCACATCAATTTAAAAATATAATTTTTCAGATTTTTAATTCTAAGAGTTTTAACTTTTGTATTTTTATTGATCACTTACTATGGTCTGAATTATATTTGAAGTAACTTTTTATGTAAATAATTGACTTATAAAGTCAATTAAAATATCTCTAATAAATATAAATAGAGATCACAAATTTTAAAATAAAAGTAAGGTTGTGTTAATAACAATATAATAACAAAAAGGTAATATTTTTAATCAATAATAATAGGATTTTTTAATCGAACTCCAAAGAAAGTCACGTTGTTGAATAATAATATAGAATGTAATTTATTGCCACCTTGCATGTGATGAGAACCTCTAACGTCAAAATGATGACCTAAGAATCTTGTCTTTATCAAACAAGGTGTGGTCCAAGCTTTCCTTTAATTAAAATACATCTTCTATTTAAATTTTAAAATTTAGATTTGGTTCAGATTTTAACATTTTAAAATCTTCAATTTATAATTTATAATTCATTATCCTCATACCTCACACCACACATAATTTCTTTATTTTATTTTTATTTTTTTCTTTTACTAAATATATGATATATGGATAATGAGTAGAACAACTCAATTAGTTTAAAAATAATAATAATAAAAAGTATGGTATGTGGTGTGTAGAAAGATAAATAGTAAAACTCTTCTGTGTTCAAATCAACCGTCAAGAAGAAGAATAATACTACTCATCATTCTAATTTTCATCATCCTCACATTATCATATGATGTGATATTAGATTATTGAAGACTATTTATTATATTTTACTTATGAACCTATAATTTAATGTAACATCATGGGATGATGATAAGATTATGAGAAAATAAATTATGAATAAATTTTTTCCAAGGAGAATGAGAGTTATATAACTACAACAAATAAGACTTTTTGAGGCAATTTTATGTATGTTAGAAATAAATTGCCGCAAAACGCCTTTAGTTGCAACGGTTTTTACACCGTCGTGATTTTTTTACATCAAATTTTGAAATTGCTCTTTTGCAGCAATTTTTCACTTTTTACGACGATAATATTCGCCGCAAATAATAAATTGGTCTTTTGCAGCGATTCTTCATTTTTTTGCAACAAAAGCATTCGCCAAAATATTAAAAAACTTGTTACAACGGTTCATCAATCGTTGCAAATGCGAAAGTAGTTTTTTGCAGTGATTTTTTAACTTGCAAAATTGCCGAAAAAACTATTTCCAACGATTTTTTAATCGCCGCAAAAAAAAAAATTTAACGAAAATAATACTTATTTTCAGCGATTTAAATTTCGCCAGTAAATTAAAACACGAGTTTGGAAAATACGGATGGAGAAATTAACTTTTAAGTTTTTACAGTGACTTTATTAGCTCTTGCGCTGACTTTTTCTGCCGCAATAAACATTTTTTTGCTGTAGCGGAATTTATTTTCCGTCGAATGCAAAAAGCACCACAATAGATAATTGTTGCGACGAAAATTGTAGCTGTAAAATATTTACAGCCACTTAAAGTATTATTAGCAACGATGTAAACTCGCCGCAAAAAGCTAATTAAATTAAAAGCCTCGTTTTCCTTTGCATTTCCCTCCATCCAATCTCTCCCTCTTTTTCTCTCTCTCTCTCTCTCCAATCCCTCCGACGCACACAACTCACGCCGTCGCGCACAACCCGTCGCCAACATTCCCACCACGCCATCGCCACCTCACGTCGAAGGCCACCCCCTCCTTTTCCGCCCACTCCCGCCAGATCTCTTGTCTCCCTGAATATAGTGTCACCCCTCTCTTTCTCTCTCGGATTTCTCTATATTGCTGCCGCTAGGGGCGCCGTTTGCCACCACTTACAGGTCGACGTCGTCGCCAATTCTCCGTTGATGCCCCCTTCTCCTCCACGCCTAACCCAATTCTCAGTCTGATGCGCTCCTTCTCTCCCTTGCTCTGTTCGCAACCCACCACCACCAGGTCTCGCCAGTGCCACCGTGCTCTTCCCGAGCCACCACTCCACGCCAATCGACCACCATGACCACCCCTGATATTGCCTTGTGTTGTCACATTTTTGGGTTCTTTTCAATCTTGTTATATTTGCTTGATTTCTTTTTTAGTTCTGTTTGGAGATTAGGTTTTGTGTTTATATTTGTGTGATCACTAGTTTGTTTATGGATTTGTGTTATATCTGTGTTTATATTTGAAACATTTGAGATTCTTTTCCCCTAAATGAGAACTTAAAACCATCAATATGTGATTTACAGATACTGTCTGTATATGATACCAACGCCAAAATTGTCGAGGTGAGTCTTTTAATGTTTCAAATGTGGGAGTAGATTAACCAATGTTTTGAAAATTGTACCGGACGCCGTACTTGTCAAAGCATTGGAACGAAATATTTTGATACCAATACCGTTTCAGGATAGTCGATATATGAATAAATTATATATATAAATTATATTTCAAAATACTAGTCTATATATGAATAAATTATATATAAATGCATATATATAAATTATGAATAGTCTAGTCTAAATTGAGGGTAAAAAAATGAGCTTGTAGTTTGAAAAAATGAAAAAAATTAAAGACTGAAATATTAGCCAGTACGGGCTGAAATACAGGCCGATACGGCCGATATTTGGGCCGGTACTAAATATATGCACTACATGTACAGGCCTAGTGGCCGATACGATATATTTCGACCGTACCGGCAAGTATGGTACGGAATATTTCGGCCGTACCAACAGATACGGTATGGTACGGTATTTGAAACACTGAGATTAAGTCAAGGTATAATGGTAATTGACCTTGAATGGTCTTCAAGCATAGATCAGTGCATATACATACACATACACATACATATACATATGACCTTATAGATAAAAGTTTCTTACTAAATGAAAATATGTTAAGTTACTCAAGTAGCACGTTTTGCGGCTAAGTTGGAATAACATACTTTGTATCAAGTTTTATATTTGGAGTGATTTAATCTTTTATTGGGAGAAAATTAGCCTGCTTTGACCTTTTGTTGATGCATCATAGATCACCACCACTCTTTGAGCTTCCATGGAAATGATTTAATCTTTTTTTTAACACTCACTACTTAAGGAAAAAAATATTAGTAGTGATACTCCTGTGAAGTGAAAGGATTACAGTCTTTGTTTCTAATGTGGATGGTATGGCTAGCATATTGGGATGCTAGTCATACCCTCTTTACTCATGAATTTTAATGTAATGACTTGCATTGCATTTTTAAATGATTTTTTCCTATAAGAGTTTTTATTTTTAAGATGATGACATTGCATTGTCTCAATATTGCTTGGTAAAAAAGAGTATATCAGGAAATTTGTGATGTTTTCTATTTATGCTGCAGTAGTTTTCCCTTCATTTTTGGCTTATATCTTCACTCTACAAGGTTAGAACTTTGACTTAAATTTCATTTGTAAGAAGACTAAGTTCAGTTTAGTTTTAAAATCCATCATTTTTACCTCTCTTAGCTCACATTTAGCACCTAAAAAGATAGCAGCAAACAGACTTCCAAGTTCTGAAATTTTCTGTAACAGATTCTGTCATGGTGTCTTCCAACCTCCTCTGTCCTTACATTTTTCCCCTAATACTTGTTTAGTTAGGTGTGTAACCAAGTGGAGAGAAGGTAGAAACATGCATAATTCGTGTAATCTACTACTTGAAGATGTGAGATGATTTTTCGCCTTGTTTTGTTCCATGCTCTATAGTTTAAGCAAAAAGGTTATGCTATAGATTTAACTATACTTCTTCCTGAAAATATTTCTCCCATTCATGTTCATTATGTATAAGAGTGCCTATATATCTTTTTCCTATGCTCTATTGATTTATTCTATGGTTGTGAGTGAATGCAGATTATGGTGTTGATTTCTGAATTTATATTACTGTGTTGTCATGTCTGTCTGCTATCTTTTTCTATTTGCTGCACTATTTAGGTGAATTAATTATATCTTACAGTTATATATACATATATTATATATGGGGGAAGACAAAGGACAAAGAAATTGGTCATGGAGGGGTGTATTTCATTTGCTACTTTTTGTTTACCAGGTCTACTTACTAAGTTGGTCACAAAATGAAAAAACTAGGGTCTTAAAATCTGACTAAAACTTAAAAAAACTGGATTACAGGACCTATTTTTCCTACTTAAAAAAGTTTGAATTCAAAACTTAGAAAAATGCAGTTTGTGGCATGTCTCATGCTTGTTTACTTATAGTGATTAGTGATTAAATAGATCTTGTTGCTTAAGACCAAGAACTTATTTCATTTTGAATTATGTTGCATGCTTATTAGAGGATACTGTTGTTAGAGGAATCTAATGTTGTTAGAAGAACTTTACTTGTGAGGCCAGTGACCACTTTTTCTTGTTTGGTCGGCAGAAACTGATTCTCTACCTTATCCAATTCATACTGTTTCGGGCAATTCCTAATTTCCTTATAATACTTTTCTATTATATATAATTTAAGAAAATACATTTTTTAATCATGAGAAAAAATATAGATGCATTAAGCAGTACTTAATACCTTTATTCTGACTTGGTACTTGTTGTTTTTGGGTTGCATGGAGAATTCCTTTCAGCTGGCATTTTTTGCATGGTCTTGGTAAGGAATCCTTGAGTACTTTGTTGTTATTTTCTATGTACCCTTCGTGTTATTAAGTAAAGTAAATTAAATCCTAGTTGATCTACTAACTTTGCTTCAAATTAATTAATTAGGATAGCTTTGAAACTTTTCTAAATAGGGTAGTTTATGCAAATTTTATGTTAAAATTGCATATGTACTTCAAAAGAACTTTTCTATGCATTTTTTGTGGGCTTAAGTAATTTGTGTATTCTGTTCTTGTACTTTTTTTTTTTTCTTGAAAAATATTTTCCAGCAAGTAAATTTTGCCGGAAATATTTTTTTAGCAGAAACATATTTTTTGCAACGAAACATAGACGCTAGAAATACATAATGACGACGATAATTTAAAATCGTTAGAAAAAATAATGAGTTATTTGCAGCGATTTATTAACTTTTTGTGATGATATATATCGTCGGAAATAACTTTTTTCAGCGATTTTAGTGGTAAACAGGAAGGTCATTTCCATCGATTTTTGAGACATTTGTGATAGATTAAAATTGTCAGAAATAGTAGTTTTTTGTGACATTTTTGCCTATCGTTGAAATTGATCAAAATCGACTTTAGGATTTCGTCAAACCTGCAGCGATTTATAAATCGCCAAAAATGATCAAATGCAGCGATTATTATGGATATTTGCGACGATTTTGAGCGTTGAAAAATACATGATTTCTTGTAGTGTATTAAAATCACAAATATTTATTTGAAGCTAGATATTAAGCATATATTCACATGGTTGAACCAATTTGTCAAACTTCATGCATACTCCTAAAATAAGAATCCCTACGTTTTTCTACCTATGACGAACCCTCTTCCAAAATGCTTTGAAGGGAATTGTATTTGACTTTGGTTCTATGAATATGATACTCTTCTTTCTCGTTCACACTTGGGTTGGAGTCCTTTTCAACGTATTTGTATTTGATAGGGCTATACTCTATCCCCTTTCACACTGTCTGCTGAAAGCGATCATAATCAAAATATGTTCCTATTTTGAGAAAACACACGTTATCAAAGGTTTTGGGACACGACTTGGTTACACGTAAAGTGCACGGGAATGTGCATTTTCGGTGCAATTTCTTATAACATAACATGTGTCTCCATCATCTTATATGACATTTTCAGTCTTAAAATGTGTAAGTCACGCATTTTTTTTTTTTTAAATGAGTAAACTTGAGACTCACATAAAAAAAAGTAATAATAGACCCTATTTTTTAAAAAAGTGAATACGCAAAATTTATATACTCTAAAACTGTATCTAATATATCTTTATTAGTACTGTTACCCGCCATCGTCTTGATTTATCTTGTGTACAAAGCTTTTTCACTAATATTAACATGTCATTATCTATCAATTTAAAAGTAAAAATAATTGATATAAGGATTTATATGCAATCAACAAAGTAGAATAAGAATGGAGTGAATATATTGCATATAGGTGAATCATATGAACATTGAAAAACTGCTCCCAAATTCTACCTTGCGGTTGTTTTGAGGGAATCAAGCCTTCAAAATAGTAATAATTAATTTAGTAATTATTAATGGTTAAGGAAATAATTATTAGTAAATTATATATTTTTTTTTATTTTTTGTTAATGGTTAAGAATGTTTAAAAAATGTTTAAATAAAAAGAAAAAAAATATAAAAAAGGTATTTTTTTAAGTGAAACTAACATTTTTACAAAAGACTTCAAGAGAGGTTTGGAAATAAAAAACATATCATCTCATCTCATCTAATTATTATAACTTTTTTATTTCTATATAAAATATAGTAAACAATTTAATTTTTTTAAATTTTAAAATAATAATAATATTTAATAATAATTTATTCAATTTTTAACTTTCATTTCAACTCATTATCCGAACATTTCCCATACAACTGTCCAATACTTTGGAAGTAGAAAATGCTGACATATCTTATATTTATTATCTCTTTACTAGTCGGAAGAACATCCGTGTCCTATTTATACACACTCGAGATGTCATGTTGGTATAAGTATTATAAAAAAATAATAAAAAAAACCTAAAAGTTAATAATAAGAAGAAGAAGAAGAAAAAAATTACTCTGTCTTTCACTTTTGACCGCTCCACTTGATCGTTAATAAAAATTTTTTTTTTATTTAGTGATTAAGAAAGTGATTTTAAATATATTAATATATTTTTTTATTTTTTAAATATATTAAAAAAATATAAAAAAAACCTTTTGACGGTATCGCTGACATTCAATAATAAAAGTGGGGTAGCAGAACAGCTCACTATAATAATAAAAAGTCACCTGGCGGGTGGCCGCCTCACGGGGGCCCTTTGAGGGCTCTTCGGCCCCTCATGGGCCACGCTTTTGGATGGACAATTTGGACTTTTTAAAAAGGTTGTCTTTTTTTCAAAGAAATTTATGTTTTTTTCTTGGTTTGAAAATAAACATATACTTGATCAAATACAGAGTTTGACTTTTAAGACATTTCATGAGATGATCCCGGGGCCCCTCCCGATCATTACAAATTTACATGTTTAACCTCGTAAGAATAACTCAATTTAGCCAGCAGATGTGCTCCACAGTTACCAGCCCTAGGGGTAAACTTCACCTTCTAGTCTTCTCTACTCTTTAGCACCAATATGATATTAGGGATTTCAAATCGTATTAACCAGTCATATTTATATTGTGTCAAGATATATATATATATATTATATTATATTGGTCAATCCTAACCAGACCCGTTAAGCTTCTGGTGTTAATCCTAACACGACCCATTAACATAACGGGTCGTGTCGTGTTAACTTATTTTGACCCGTTTATATAAATGGATTGAAACAGACCCAAAATTAATTCATTTTATCTAGTTAAGTTTAGCATAATTTTATATAAATATTAAAATCACAATATCTATAAAAAATATAAAACTAACTACAAGTCTAAAATTAGAATCCAAATAATAAAAATATCGAAATTAAAATTCCAACAATTTTATTTTTTAGGTATAAGGGTATAATTGTAACTTTAACTTTCTTAACGGGTCATAACGGGTTGACCCGTTATCAACCCGTTAAGCTATCGTGTCTTAACGGGTCAACCCGTTTTGACCCGAATTTGTTAAGGGTAAACCCTAACTTACTTTTATCGTGTTGTGTTAACGGATCGTGTCACATATTGCCACCCCTATATGATATCATCTCCTTAAAAAAATGATATTTCGAATATTCAATTCAAGACACAAATTTATCGCTTTCCACAAGGCCATGCATTCTGCAAGCACTAGTTTGGACTAAAAAGACCTTTGAGAACTAAGTAAGATTAAAATCTCCCCTGGGTTGTCTTGAATTATAATCCCAGTTTCTCATCTTCTTTAATGGTAGATTCTATTTTTTTTAAAAAAGAATGTGCCGCTCATGCACAATATTTATAAACCAACTTCTCGTCTCATAAGTAGTGAGAGAAGTGTATCAAATGCACAAAATAATTATATTTGAAAATTTTCATACTATATATTATTCATGTGACATAATATAAAATAAAATTATATAATATGAATAATAAAGACTTCAAATAGTACTGTTGTCATAACTAATTGCATCTGCGATTGCATACAGACGTTTCGGATAAAAAGACTGGTCCCCATAAGAGTATTGTTATTAGATTAGCCAAATGTATTTTCATCTTTAAATTTAGCAAATATCATTCATATTTACTCCACATTGAATTAGTTAAATTGTTTTCATTTAAAATATAAATTATAGTAAATTCATTATTATTTTCAAATATGAAAAGAAGTATAGTAAATCTAAAAATATTTTTTGAAATTATTATATTATAGATATGAGATTTATATACATATGAGATTTTACCATTATAGATTGTTGGATTGTAAAACTGAAAATGAATATGATTGTTGGAAGTTATTGAAGATTATGAAAATAAAAATTAATTAAAAAAATAAAAATAATAAAAAATAAAAATAAAATATTATTATGAAGAGTATAATAATTAATTTAATATAGATTTCAAATTTTAAATGATTAGTTAAAAAAAGAAAAAGTTACGTATTAATTAAAATTTGAAGAATCGGATGAGAATCCGAGATCTTGTCGCCCGCCGGGCCACCCCAGCTTCAAAACTCTGACGTCTCTAATCCAAAACTAGTTTCCTGATCCTCGCAGAAAGCCATAAACTTCAAACGTGTACACCAAAAATAAAAAGTAAAGAATTAAAAAATAATAATCCTCCGAGCAGGAAAGTGGAAATATCTCTTCACATCATTGATGATCGTCATTTTTTTCCCGTCTTCCAAACAAACATCAGTCTTTATTTCCACGACTCTTTTGAAAAACGCCGAAGGATTTATTAATTCTCCTTTTCGTTTTCAAATTCGGGATCTCTTGAATCTGACTGGAGCTTTCAACTGTTGTTCCTATTAACTCCTAGATCCGAATCCGACCAAACACGTTTTTTGCTCTCTTACGGGACATTTTTTTTAGAATTACAGCATTTTGACCAACCCGGATCTCTGTAAGCCAATGCGTAGTTTATATGTTTGTATTGTTTCTTCTTTTTTTTTTTTTTTTTTGTACATGTGTTTTTTTTTTTTTACGAAAAGAATTCTTTTGTTTGGCTGCCGAGAAAACGATAGGGAAAGGAAAAAAAATTCAAAATTTGAGTTTTAGATTCTACGTTGCCATCTGGGCCTAATGCAAGTCTTTTGGGCTTGCGTTAACTTAAGTGGCATGGCATTGCATTCCTTTTCTTTTTCTCTTTATAAGTAAAAACGGATAATTTTTTTTTTCTTAAAAAAGTTGTACAGTATACACTTCAAAAGCATATCCTTCACTTTCTTTTCCTACGTTTTCTCGATAACCAATCGGGTTTTTTGATATTTTAATGCAGTATATGATTCTTTTTGCCTTCCACGTTACAGGGTAAAGATTAGCAGATGAAATTATAGATCTTGAACTGTAATGTAGCTTCGAATCCGATTCCTTGAGTTAGTTAAAGCTTAAACTTTGATCGGTTTCGCTTGTGAATTCGCGAGTTGGCCATGGTTTTCTGGGAAGGATATGTGAGCGACGAAGCGATGGGCACGTTTGCCCCAATCGTGGTGTACTGGTTGTACGCGGGGTTTTATCAGCTGCTGCCGCCTCTGGACAATTACCGCTTGCATTCTAAGAAAGAGGAGGCAGTGAAGAATTCGGTGCACCTCTCGTCTGTGGTCAAGGGAGTTTTGCTGCAGCAACTCGTCCAGGCGACCGTTGCCCAGGCGCTCTTCCTGGTCAGTTGTCGAACTCATTCTATTAATTTGTGTCATGGTTCAAGTGAGTAGGCCGCATTTCCTAGGAGTTCATATTTTATGGATTTGACGAGCAAGGCAGTGAAATAAAGTAATGGGAAAATCACTACGACCATTTTCATCATCCCCATCATTGTCATTCTTTGCAATGTTGTCATCACTGGCTATCCTCTTTAAAAAATAAAACACCATCTTCTATGATATCGAAAAGATGGATGCTTGGTTGAAAATAAGTGCACAGTAATCTATCCGCATGTAAGAATTTTATATATGTCAGGTCCTATGGTTTACCTTGCCTCTTGAAGTGACTTTAATCCGACATAGCGTGCATAACAGAGCTAGAATCATTTCTCATGAGAAAGTTGTGCCTCTCATTTTCAAAGCTGCTAAGCAAAATGCCTTCGAAGTTCTAACTGATGTCGCATTTAAACCAATGCCATCTATTGCCTATTACCTACTTTGAAGGGAAGGGTATTGAGGAAAGCCTCTCTATGAGATGACAATGTTTGCAAAAGATCCCACACAGTTATCTGTGTAGGACATCCAACCCGATGGTTTGGGCTAGCCTTTCTACTTTATACCACTAATGAATTCATATGGGACCTGTTCTTTGTTAAATTCATTGTGGGATTAAACACCACTTCTTTGCACTGTGCGCATTCCATTTGCTAAATTTAGGTACTGGGTCCTGACGTGGATTCCGCATTGCAGAGGCTGGTATGACAGATGTTACATTATGAATACCATGCCTGTTTCAGTATCAATAAAATATCTTTTACTTATCAAAACAAAAATTTTACATTACGAGTTGACATTGTCATGGCAACTTTTTCCTAAAAAATCTTGAGAATACAAATGCAGATATAAAATGAGAATTTAGGCTTTAAGAACGTTGTGCCCTAATTGTCAAGGTGAAGTGGGGTATAAGTAAAGGATTACGGCTTTTTGGGGTCTAATATGTGTATAATACAGACCAAATGTGGAAGCCTTGAACAATGCTGTAAAGCTTGTCATCTAAATAATAAAGTTTAAGATTAGTGTCTTTGTTTGATGGAGGACAAGTTTAGCTTGTCAATTACGATCCATAAGGGCAAGATGTTGACCGCAGAGACGAACCATTGCCAACTCACCCCGGTCTGACATGCTTTTATCGTTGACATGGGCATTGTGAAGATCACGTGGATTGTTTGATTATAAAGTGATTTTGGATGGTTCCCAGTTTTTTCTATTGCTTCATATTTTGGAAGTTCTCTGAATTCAAAACTTCATATACCTTATTGAAATAAGAAAATGTTTGTAATTGCGACATTATAATGCTTGTTGGATAATTTTGGGTTGATTGAGTAGCTTTACTGTCTTAAGTACATAAGGCGTGCCAGTAAGTGGAAACTTGGTATGTTCTAGACTAGTGGATATCAAGCATTTTACAGCTAGTATATGTGTGGCTTATAAGTCATAATAGAACACATAGAGTTACCTCTACACTTTGGTATACTGTATATTGACTGAATTATTATCTTCCCCTTTTCAGTATCTTTGCTGTCTTAAATTTGACAAATGCTCTTGCATTGTTGCTACAGTTGACCTCAAAGGCTGATACATCAGGGATCACGATTCAGCCTTCCATTCCTGTCCAAATTGTACAGATTGTGGTTGCAATGTTTGTGATGGACACATGGCAGTACTTTGTGCATCGCTACATGCATCAGAACAAATTTCTGTACCGCCATGTGCACTCCCAGCATCACAGGCTGGTTGTACCCTATGCAATTGGGGCCCTTTACAATCACCCGCTTGAAGGTCTGTTGCTCGACACTTTGGGCGGAGCTATATCTTTTCTGGTCTCAGGAATGACTGCAAGAACGGCTGTGATTTTCTTCTGCTTTGCCGTTGTTAAAACTGTCGATGATCACTGTGGTCTTTGGTTGCCTGGAAATATCTTCCATATTATCTTCCAGAACAACAGTGCTTATCATGACATCCATCATCAACTCCCAGGCTTGAAGTACAACTATTCTCAGCCTTTCTTTCCCATATGGGATAAACTTCTTGGAACCTACATGCCATACTATCTTGTAAAACGACCCGAAGGGGGTCTTGAGGCAAGAGCAATGAAAGACTAGATGTTCACTAACAATCTCTGTGTATTATTCTAATCTCTCACTCGAACGGGGATCGGGCTTTTTTGATGTCTCTCAATTTGTGGTGTAGCTGATGGACCTATTTATTTGAGGCTAACGTTGTAGGCATCTAGTAGAAGTGGATTTGAGTTCAATCCTCTTTCGATTGCTCTCATGTTTTGGGTCATTTCTTGTGTGTACACCAACCTCTCATATGAACTTCAGTTGTGTTATGATGTATCATAAGTTTCCTTCTTGTGCAACAATTAGGATCATCTTCAGGACTCTTAAGATTGGTCTACTTGTACTTGTATGTTGCTTTGAGTGCCAGAAATTGCTTGCAGGTAATGTTCTTGTAAGAAACATACCAAACCTAAATTCTGGCAATAATGAATAATGATATATACACTACAAGCTTCGTGCAAGTCTTTTATGAAAAAGTGGTTCCTACCGTGAAAAGGTGTAAAAGGTTCATTTTTTTTTTTATTTGTGAGAGTTTACTTTTTAACAAAAGGCTTGTGCAATATTTGTATATTTGAGACTTGTTCCTGATATTACTTTTATCCATTTGCACTAATATTCTCTTCACCTCTCTCTATCAATTTGGAAACATAAATGATATTTGTAGTCATAGAGTGTATAAGTACTATGCATTTCTTTTGATAAAGTGAGTAAATATGTGATTCACTTAAAAAAATAATTTTTTAATATTAGATTTTACTTTTTTTCAAAATGAGTGTACGAATATTGTGCATTTCATGACTGTATCTACCATTATTTAAAAAAGAGTGATATTCTATATCATCTCATCTTCAAATAAGATAATTTCTTTGCAAGGTCTTTCAAATTCACTTTTCAAAGTGTTCGAGTCTATAGCTCATTTGAAGGAATCGAGATTGGTCATTTGGCCTCATTTGTTTTTACAGTTCATCTCAACTCATCTCATATAATCTAATCATTACAACTTTATCAAATTTTCACACAAAATAAAATAAACAATTCAAAACTTTTTCAAATCTTAAAATAAAAATAATATTAAAAAAATACATTCTAACAATATTTTATTCAACTTTCATATCAATTTATCTCCTCTCATATCAAAATCAAAAAGTGTCTACCTTTCTCCCTTAAAGTTCGGACAAAAATACGAAGATTCTCCCATCTTAAAATGTTCTTTGAAACTAATCTGAGAGCATGGGGCAAACCTACTACATGAAGAAACAAGTACTGTGGAAAAAGAGAGCTCATCTGTTTTCCACAACTTTACAAAGGAATATTTGTTAAAGGACTCGAACTGGTCCTTTTGTTATCTTTTAATAATGTGCTTTATTCGAGAGCACGCAATGCTTTCATTCTCATTGCTCTCCTAATAACAATTCCTGCTTTTGTTTTTTCATGAATGTTTTTTTTTCCTTTATGGTTTTTTGTTAGACTGACAATAAACCCTTTCGTAAGTCTCGTAAATTTCAAAAAAGATGACGCATTTACAAAAGAAAATTATTAAATATATTTTAAATAAAATTAAAAAATTTTTAATTTTACTGATATATTAAAAATTATGAAATTTTAAAAAAAAAGTGATAAAATAAGCTTTGTAAGTAACCTGTACCACTCTTTGAAAAAAGGCAAGTCGAAAATTTATGTTCTCACATTCTATAAATCAAGAAAATAGACTGTTTTTCTAAAATATTTGTAAATATTTATGATAAAAAAAATTAATTAATTGAGTAATGTTTCTCATTATTATTATTATTTATTAATAATGATTAGAAATTATTCATTACGTTCACTTGTGAGTTAATTATTTTGATAACACGTCAAAAAATATTTAGAAAATAATAAAAAAAATGTCTTAGTTACAAAAAAAATTTTATAAAAATAATCTTATATATTAATGTTGTTTGATTTGATATGTTAAATTATAAATCTATTTTTATTGTTAAATATATCTAACGTATTATATCAAATTATATCCATGTCAATGTTTATTTATTTTTAATAAAATTTCTTTTTGTTATTATAATAAAAAAAATATGATATCAGAATTATTCTAATTAAAATATATAAAAATATTTTTTTTTAGTCTTTTGCCTTTTATCTTATGACTTTTGTTTTGTTTATTATTTATTTATTTATTTTTTTTTTTTGGCGAAGCCCAGAGCTGCAAAGAAGCATCTAGAACATAGTTAACCGCCTTGAAAAGAAAACCATTTTTTTTTAAATTAAAAGAATTAAACACATTTAAATAAACCATTAAAATAAAAAATAACTCTAAAACCCTTTATATACCCTCTTCGTCCGACCGTGGCTCTGCACATACCCTCTGTGTCCTCTCTCTGTTCTCTGTGAACTCTTTGGAGCCCAAAAACCTGTGTTTTTTTTCGCCGAAACCGCGAACATGAGGTGCGGTTCTTCACGCTCGATGCAACTGCTTTATTTTTGGCATTTTCCGTAGATTTGCTTTCGAAGGGTGTAGCAACCCTAAGGTTTGATGTTGTCTGGGAAGAGTTTTTTTTTTGGTCTGTGAAGCGATTTTGTAGTTCTGATTGATTGCTTATAAAGAAAAGGACGAGAAATGGTAGACTTTGACAGTTGGCTGAGCTATTTACCTTCTGGTTATCTGGGATCGGTGCAAGTGCTCTTTTTATTTTTTTAAAAAAAATTTATACACTTTTTAGTTTATTTTTGTTTTCTGTGCAAACAAACAGTGCGGTAGGGTTTGAGTCGAGTTTTGATTGATGTGAAATGAGTTTCGTTTTTATAACCGTTTTCTCTTCGAGAGGAAATTTGAGTTTTATGCTGTTTTCTTGGATTTTCGTTCTACTTATCATCTCAGAAACTAAACAGAGGGTAGGGCGTAGGCTCGTTTCCTAAACTGGACTTGCTTATTTGTGATGGCCAGAACTCTTTGAGTAGTTGAGAGTTTGAACTCGGGGGTCTCGCGTGATATTGAAATTACTAATTACAATTGCCTATATTCCAAGCTATGAATCGGTAGAGTTCGTACTGATATGTTGGGTGATGATTTCCTGTGTCTGTGCATGTGTGTGTTTTGTTCTCGTTCATTGTCTTCGTCTGCAAAGTATTGAGTTTTGGTTCTGTCATCACTATAAATTGCTGTCCTGATGCTAAATGTGAATGTAGATCTCAGTAGAAGATGGCATAGTCGTTACTTGGCTAATATTATACAACGGAATGCTAAGGATTGCCCCAATGTTGAGCACCAAACTTTTGCTATAATGTTATGAACAACTTGCACAGTCGAAATTGATCTATTACATATGAGGAATTCTGCTCATCAACCACTATTCACCCTCTCACCCCACACCTATTTATTTATTTATTTATTTTTTTCATAGGGTGTGGGGTGGTGAATGGTGGCTGATGAGAAAAAATTTTCATTACATACCCTATCAAACTGTGTTCTGTTGGATTGTTGAATCCAAAAGTGAAAACGTTATGTGTCAGACCCAATCGTAACCTGTTTGAGTTATCTCGAAGCGTATAAACAAAATAATTGACATAAATCGCTTCTTGGCATTGGAGCTATAAATGTTTAATATCACTATTATAAGTATATGAGTGCAGTTCAATTGAGAAAATATGCAAAAAACTGAAGATGCAGTTTGAATTGACAGTGGTAGAAAATTTTCTTCCAGTCTCGAGTGTTTTGAAATGTCAACTTCAAATCCAATTATGAAGATTATAATTTTTATTCTCTGCGACATGTATGATACCTTATTGGTCTTCTATGTCCTGTGCTTCTTCATTCTGTACAAAACTCACTTTCCTTCGTAATCATAGCCACAGTCAGGTGCTCTTTTTAAGACTGATTCAAGAGGCTTGGTTTTGTTTCTTAATTTCATGTAACAGACGAGAATATAAGTTGATACTTACTAGACAATGCAAAATTGTGTAGCTAATGTCTTCTTTTTTTCTTACTTCTTTTTAATGTCCAACTTTCAGCCGTCATCCGTCTGTGAAATGGGCCCAGAGGTTTGATGTACTTTTCATTACAATTGACTTGCCGGATGCGCAGGATGTGAAGCTCAAACTAGAGCCTGAAGGAAAATTTTTCTTCTCTGCTACCATTGGAGCAGAAAAGATACCTTATGAAATTGATATAGATCTTTATGACAAAGTTGATGTAAATGTATGCACAAGATCATAACCTTGTCTTTAAGTCCTAACATCATTCTATCGAATGATTTTTGTATTAAAATGACACCTTGCAGGAGAGCAAGGCTAGCATTGGCTTGAGAAATATATGCTACCTTGTGAAAAAAGCTGAGGACAAGTGGTGGAGTAGATTGTTGAAGCAAGAGGGGAAGCCTCCCGTATTTTTGAAAGTTGACTGGGATAAATGGGTTGACGAAGATGAGGAACAGGATAAGAAACGTGAGTATCTCTCTACTTGTTGCTTTAATCAATCATTGTTCATGCGATTATCATCAATTTTATTGGTTTGTCTAATTTGGCATTTTGATTTCCAGCTGGAAATGATATGGACTTTGGCGATGTCGATTTTTCGGTAATTGCTGAAATTATCACTTAAGCATTGTTATGCTGTGCTTATTTGATTACTTATGCAAGCTTGTGCGTCTATTTCAGAAACTGAACATGGGTGGTGGTGAAGGCTTCGATGCTGATGCTGCTGGCGAGGATGATGGTCAGTTGCACCTCGTCCAAAAATTAGCGGGTTAAGTTTTGATCATCTTTCATTCTGTTGAAAACTATCTGAAGTGTCTTCACCTGCATGCAGTAAGCCTTGAGGATAGTGACACCGAGGAAGAAGAAAACGTTGAGCAAGCACCATCTTCAAGTGGCAAGCCTGATGCAAAAGCTTCTCTTGCTGCTGCATCTGGTGGCGGTGAGCCTGGTGAAAAAGCATAAGTGTTCTCTCCGATGTGGTGCCTTACAGCGCATATGCTAACCCTGAGATTTGTCATGCAGTTCATGTTGGCGGCATATATTAGTGAAGCATGACTAGTAGCGAATGATTTGCTTTACATATCTTTGCCTTTTTTATTTTTTTGGGTGTGGGTGAGCTTTATATTTATGGCATGCATATGTTACAAACATGAAAATTTGGGATTTGGTGTTCATCTTTTCTCAGAAATCTTTCTTGATCAATGCATGTGTTGTGGCGCAGTGGTATTTAGGTC
Source organism: Juglans microcarpa x Juglans regia (assembly GCF_004785595.1). Classification (NCBI taxonomy): domain Eukaryota; kingdom Viridiplantae; phylum Streptophyta; class Magnoliopsida; order Fagales; family Juglandaceae; genus Juglans; species Juglans microcarpa x Juglans regia. Next base: position 702,366 of record NC_054609.1, read on the forward strand.
CTGTCAACTGGTTCTAGGATTAGAATAATGAAAACCATCAAGACATGCCATAGATTCATCCTTGTAAATATCATTAAGAGATAAAGCCAGCAATTTATGATCCTGCGAGTTCTGCATCCTACTCTACCAGTCTATCAATGGGTATTGAGAAGTGGGAAGTGCTAGATTATGAAGAAATTTTACAAAATAATGTGGTTTGATATGATATTCTAAATTAACTTTATAATGAAAAGAGCTTTGATCTGTATCAGTTCATGTGGCTCAATCATAAATTTGAGCATCTCTCTTAATAAGAACAGTAGTCTTCTAATTGATGCCACATAAAACAAAAAAGAAAACAAGTCTTCTCATTGATAATCAGTCTTGGCAAAACGTTATTTAACAAGGCTATGTGTTGAACTGGATGGTTGAAGATAAAAGACCCGCTTGCGAAAGATTGGAATTGCCGCAAAGGATTGAACGACAGAAAAAGAAATACGAAGAAAAGAAGTGAGAAGAACAAATGGGAGAGGGTTGGATTGCATGAACATTTCTACATGTCCGTACCTCTGCAGTCGATTATGTATGAAGTATATACCTGAACGAACATCATGTATACCACCCCCAAACTCCCTCATGCAGATGTTATCTTCATCCCCAAAAATGTTTGATGGATACAGGAGACAAAATGTTGTTTTCCCCAGCGACTAGTCTAGGTAACAAGCTCAACTTGTGTGTCTGGCCCATCATCAGTTTTCCACTGACTTGGATTGATGATAGGCCATCTTCATGACCCAGGAACTATAGGTTCTGTGTCACCAATAATCTTTGCAAGAACATAAACCTTCTGTAAATCTGTGAAATCGAGCTCGATCTCGCACAACAATTTCCCTGTTATAGATCTTTGATATAATTTTAATCACAACATGACAATCCCCGCATATCCTAAGGTTCTTAATCACTTGGATTGGGGTCCCCTCAGCTGTGCTAATCAAACCAAAAGCCACAGCCAACTTCTCGCTGTGATAACACAATGCATTCTCCTTCTCCTCTTGTCCTATATCATGCAACACAAAGTTAGTCTCAGCCACATACCCATAGGCTTTAGTCCTGAACTTAATCTCATCTAGCTTTGCGTAAATCTCGCGCCAATTGAAATGGTTCTGATCACCATTTACAAACTTATGTATGACGCCGTCCACTTCGATGTAACTAAACCCTGGTATCTTCTTCACATCTCTATCCTTCATCGCTGTTCGCACCCTATCCACATCTTTCCATCTCTCATGAGCTGCATAAACATTCGACAGTAACACAAAATCCCCACAACTGTTAGACCCCATCTCCACCAGTTTCCGTGAGGCAATCTCAGCCATTTCCACATTCCCATAAGTCTTGCATGCACCAAGCAAAGTCTGCCAAAGAACCTCATCGGATTTCATAGGCATCGAGCTTACAATATCATAAGCCTCTTTGAGCCTCCCAGCACGACCCAACAAATCAACCACACTACCATAATGCTTAACATTAGGTGTCAACCCAGACCCTGACATGGAATCAAACAACCGAACCCCATCATTCACTAAGCCTGCGTGGTTGCACGCACACAATGCGCCAAGATATGACACCGCATCTGGGTGCACCCCGGCTTGACCCATTTGCTCAAAAAGCTCAAGAGCCTTGTATCCATCTCCATGCATGGCAAACGCCATAATCATGGTATTCCACGTAACAAGACTCCTACAGCACATGTTCTTAAACACCGTATATGCCTTATTGGCAAAGCCACATTTTGCATACATGTCAATAACTGCATTGCAAACTTGCACGTTCATGTCTAGCTTCTCTCCCATGATATAACTGTGAACCTTTTCGCCTTCTTTCAAAGCACCCAATTGCGAACACGCCGAGAGAGCCCCAAGAACAGTGATTTCATCAGGCTTCCAACCCTCTATCCGCATTCCATTAAACAACTCTATAGCTTCACTGGGTCGACTTCCCTGAGCGAGCCCAGCAATCAAAGCGTTCCACGAGGCAATATCTCTGACATCCATTTCATCAAACACCTTCTTGGCACCATCAAGATCTCCCGATTTAGCGTACGCGTCCAACAAAGTAGTCTTCAAGAGAACGTCGGCATAGAATCCTAATCGCACAACTTGAGAATGTATCTGCATGGCCTCGGAGCGAGCCAGCGCACGTGCACATGCCTTGAGAGCGAATGAGCAGGTGAGCGCATCCACTCTGCAGGACTGGCGCGACATGGTTCGGTACCACGAGATGGCCCTCGTGGGTTCGGGGCCGGCGGCGAGGCCCCGAACGACGGCGTTCCAATTATTAGTTGATGGATTTTGGATGTGTCGGAATAGGTGGGTGGCGTAAGAGAGGTCACCAAAGGGTGAGACGGCGCAGAGCTCGAGGAGTTTGGTACGGGAGGAACAGAAGAGAAGTTGACTGGTGGTTATGAAATGGGCTTGGAGCTGTTTGATGTGAGAGAGAGAGTTGCATTTCTGTATCAACGACTCAAGGGAGGCCATTCCGTTCCATGCTACTTCCACCTGCTTTTAGAGCTTCTGATAATTTCCACAGGAATTGGAATTTGGTTTGACATTAAGGCTGTTAAGGCTATTATTTAATATTTTATTATTACCTTTTTACTATTTTTTATTACCATTCATAAATAATCTGACTCATCTTACTATCTAATCGTAGCCTAAAACTATCTACCCTTAGTATTATTCCTAAGCTAAAAGAATTAATTATAAATTTTTTATTTTTTTTCATTTTTCAATTTCCTTAACTTGAGAAGTATATAGCCAGAGCAAAAGAGTTGATATTTTCACTGGGTTAGACCCTAATATTATCTTATTATCTGAGCTTTGTCAAGATAATCGGCTAATTACAATATGGGATTAATGCAAGAATTCGCAAGCGCTCCCTCAAGTTGAATGTTTACTACAGTATAATATATGTTCTTTTAGGTAATTCATTTTTTCTACACATGAAACACTTTCATTGGACAAACTTATTAGTAGACTTTATAGTCCAATGGGACTCTCTAGTCTCTCCTTCTCTTTGAAAGGGAAGAGGTCATCCCTGAGAGAGGGGGAGTGGGGCGGGGGGGCGGGGCCGTGTTGGGCTTCTCCTGTTTGTGGATGATCAAATCATTTTTCTCTATTTTCACGTTTAGAGGAAATAAACTTCCACTTTTGAAAAACTTCTGCTTTTGGTAATATAATGGTCATCCCAGGAACTTAAAAGCCATTCGAAATGTGGTAAAATTTTCTCTTCCCACCTTTTTTTTAACGTTTATAATGTCAGTTTCCATATCATCAGAAGAGTATAGACCAAACGAGTTTCCAATTCAATGAGCATCTATATCTCATCCACAAAGCACCAAACTTCTCAAGTCTACAACAGGTTTAAGAATACGACAATTTTTTATGTCCAAGATAAGGTCTCAAAATAAGGAGAACATATAACTACATAATATCTGCTAGGAAAAACACACTGCTAAGTTTGTTTGGGAAATGCAATGAATTTTGAGAATCCGCGAACTTGTGCCATAGAATCCAACATCAGCAATCCGGCAGTCTCATCACAACTTCAGATGGTGGTCGTAGGGTGCATACCATTTCTTTTGTCTTGCCAAAATATACCTGATCCAGTGAATTCCTCAGCTTACTCTCCATCTCCTCTATCATCCTTCCCATATTACAAAGATGGCCTTCGGCAACTGAGAGGTTCATATCCATCTAAAAGGGATAGGAAGAAAATAATGAATTCCTGTACTAAATAAACATACTCTGAGATAAAGAAAAGCTTGCTTGTCTATTTGCACACATAAGGATAAAAAATAACTATGATCCAATTGATTATGCCAAGACTCTTTTATGTTTTTGAATTTGGATAACACAGTAAAAGAAAGAAAAGGTAAAAAAAAAAAAGCAACGCCCCTTCCCTCCTTAGGAGTCTTTAGACCTCATATTTCTATTTTTAATTGTTTTTCTTGTTGTATTACCAAGAACCTAGTGGAGGGTCAAGGCATATTCAGTGGAAACCCATACCATGAGCTGTGGTTTCGGGATTTATCAACTTCCTCTTAGTATAATTTTCTTAGTTTATAAGTTGGGTTCTCTTTGGTCCCCACACCTTTTCCCTCTTGGGCTGGGCTGTGGGTGGGTTGGTGAGGGGGGGGGGGGGGGAGGAAGGGGGGAGTATATGTTGGAGGATTCCTCTTGAGAGACAGATCTACTAAACTTCTACGTAGGAAACGATGGGTTCACCGTCAAACAGGAAAGCTAATACTAGTACGAGAAAGTATATCAATGTCCAGAACAGCAGAGCTTTCAGACAACCATTTCACTATCAACTTCTTTACTTGATTTGGAGTTTTCGGAGTTCATATTTGATTTGGATCTCATGGATCTCCCTCTTGTCGGGTTTGGTTGAGGCAGGATAGGTTTCTCGTTTCTCCTTCGTGGGAGGCCCACTTTCTGGAATTGTGCTAGAAGCATCTGCCCCGAGTTTGTTCGGATCATTTTCCTATTTTGTTAGATTGTGGAGGCATTCATGGGGGATGCCGATATTTCAGGTTTGAAAATATGTGGCTACCTGTTGATGGCTTTACAGAGAAGGTGAGATCTTGGTGGTCTTCTTATCAGTTCATAGGCACACCTAGTTTCATTCTTGCAGGAAAACTTAAAGCTTTGAAGCAAGACTTAAAAGAAGTGGAATTTGGAAGTTTTTGGAAATGTTGACAATCAGAAGACTTCCCTTATAGAGGAGCTGTAGGCCTTAGAGGGGAGGGAGTTGATGGGAGAAACCTCGGAGGAGGTATTGTTGAGAAAGAGCATGGTTATGACTGAACTGGAGAGGGAGTTGTTGATGGAGGAGACTTCGTAACAACAAAAATCCAGGGCCCTTTGGCTAAAAGAAGGCGACAAAAGTACGAAATTTTTTCTATAAAGTGGCTAATTTACATCGGCGCGACAATGCTATTGAGTTACTTCATTCAGGTAATCAAGTGCTCCCTACCCCCTCGAAGATTGAGAACCATATAGGGCATTATTATGAGAACATCCTCACGGAACTGGCTAATTGGAGGCTGAACGTTGATTGTTTGTTGTTTGAGTCTATTGATCCGTAGAGTGCACACTGGTTGGAAAGACCCTTTGAAGAAGATGAGATTTATAAAGCCATTGGTGGTATGGCCAAAGACAAAGCACCGGGTCCTGATGGCTTTTCGATGGGATTTTTTCATGCTTGTTGGGACATTGTGAAATGTGATGTTATGCGAGTGTTCCTCGAATTCTACTCCTTTAAGAAGTTTGAGAAATGCCTGAATGCGATGTTCATTGCTCTCATACCGAAGAAACATGGGGCAACAGAAATTGAGGATTTCCGTCCTATAAGTATTGTGAGTGGGGTATACAAGATTATTTTGAAGGTTCTTGCTAATCGGTTAAGCTTTGTCATGGAACAAATTATTTCTAAGCCTCAAAATGTGTTTGCTCGGAGGAGGCAAATTCTTGATTCGGTTCTTATAGCCAATGAGTGCTTGGATATTAGGTTGAAGGAAGGAGTTCCAGGTATTCTGTGCAAGCTTGACGTGGAAAAGGCATATGAACATGTGAACTGAGAATTTCTTTTCTACTTGCTCGTGAGGTGTGGCTTTGGAGATAGATGGATCTCATGGATTCAACATTGTGTTCCTACCGCTCGCTTCTCGGTGCTAGTTAATGGCACCCTTGCTGGTTTTTTTAACAGTTCTCGTGGTTTAAAGCAAGGGGATCCATTGTTTCCTTTTCTCTTTGTTATTGTCATGGAGACACTTGGTCGGATAGTGAATGCTGCTATTGGGGGAGGTTTCTTATCTGGATTCTCGGTGGGAAATGGTACCAACGACTCTATTATAATTTGACATCTCCTTTTCGCAGATGATACTCTTCTCTTTTGTGAGGTCAATCGTGGCCAAATTCAAGCCTTAAGGGCACCCTTGTTATGCTTTAAAGCCATGTCGAGTCTTAAGGTGAACCTTGGTAAGTCCGAGACAGTTTCAGTGGGGCCTGTGCCTAGCATCACCAACTTGGCGAGTCTCTTGGGTTGTAAAGTGTCTTTTTTGCCTATGAAATATTTGGAACTTCCGTTGGAGGCGACATTTAAGGCTAGAGCTATTTGGGATGGGGTTATAGAGAAAGTTGAGAAAATGTGGTTGGTTGGAAACAGATGTATTTATCGAAAGGGAGTAGACTCACATTAATTATGAGTACTTTATCTAATCTATTTCCTTTGCCTGCAGGGGTGGCTAATAGGATTGAGAAGCTATTTAAGGCTCTTTTGTGGGGTGGAGTGGGGAAGAAGCAAAATTCCATCTTGCTATTTGGAATAAAGTTTGCTCTCCTATCTATCTTCGACACGAAAGTGCTTGGGGGGGGGGGGGGGGGGGGGGGGGGGGTGTTGGTGTTCCAATGAAGTGAGGGGGGGGGGGTATGGCGTGGGCTTATAGAAATTTTTTAGGAGGGGCTAGCAGAGTTTTGAAACTCAAATCTGTTTTGTGGCAAGCGAGGGTTCCAGAATCAGGTTTTGACATGATGTTTGGTGTGGTGATAGTGCCCTTGATAGGGTTTTTCCAGCTCTCTATCGCATTGCAGTTAACAAGGATGCTTCTGTGGTGGATTTGATTGCATTTTCTCATGGTTCTCACCAGTAGAATGTCCTCTTTAATAGGGATATTCATGATTGGGAATTGAATACTGTTTCAGAATTCTTCAGCTTGATATATTCCATGGGAGGTATAATGGCACAGGGGGACAAAATGTAGTGGAGGCCTAATGGTAGCAAGAAATTTACAGTGAGGTCGTATTACAAATTATTGGCACCACAAGGTAATTTCCTTTTCCATGGAAGAGTATTTGGAGGCCACACATGGCTTCCAAATTAGCTTTTTTCGTATGGGCAGATTTTGACCACAGACAATTTGAAGAAGAGGAGGCTAATTGTGATGGATTGGTGCTATTTGTGCAAAAAGCATGGCGAATCAGTGGATAATTTATTATTGCATTGTGAAGTGACAAGAGTGTTATGGGATGAGATACTTAGAAGCAGTGTTTCAGATTTCGTACCGTACCGGCCGTCCGGCCTGTACAGGTACTATACCCGTTTCGTACCGGCCCAAATACCGGCCATACTGACCTCAATTTCGGCCTGTACCGGCCTATATTTCGGCCTGTGTTTTTTTTTTTTTTTCATTTTTTCAAACTATAAGCTTATTTTTTAACCTCCAATTCAGACTAGACTATTTATAATTTATATATATGTATTTATATATAATTTATTTATATATAGACTATTATTTTGGAATATAATTTTTATATATATAATTTATTTATATATCGACTATCCCGAAACGGTACCGGTACCAAAATATTTCATTCCAGTACCTTGACCGGTACGGCATCCGGTACGGTATTCAAAACATTGCTTAGAAGAGTTAGTTTAGCTTGGGTAATGCCATTGAGGGTAGTGGATTTACTAGCTTGTTGGAAAGGAATTCAAGGCTGTCCCTAAGTGGTGGCGGTGTGGAAGATAATTCCGTTGTGCATTATGTGGTGTACTTGGTTGGAAAGGTATGCATGGTACTTCGAAGATAGGGAACGTACAACGGCAGAGCTTCAAAACTTTTTTTTACACACTTTATTGCTTTGGTTTTCAGCTATTGTGCTTAATGGAAACAATATTAACGACTTTCTGGTTTTATTTTCTGGCTCCTAGAATGTATTTAGGTGTTCTCTTATATACTTCCTGTGTACACAGACTTTGCCTATTTCATTCATATCAATAAAATTTATCTCTTATAAAAAAAAAAAAAAAATCTTTACTTAATCCCTCTCTTTGGGCCAGGAAGATTCAGAATAGAATCTTCCCCAACACTGAATCTGATCCAACTCATCCAGCCTTTTACCATCTGAAGAGGAGTACTTCCTAGGAGGGAGATGATGCTGATCTCCATACTGAAACCTCTCACAGGTTATGAGCAAATGGAATAAAAAATGATCCTGACTAAATTTACTGTCCATTCTTTGCAAATTCACTCACCCAATAGGCACAAAGGTACAAGTCTCTTACATTTGGCTTTGGCAGATTTTCAGAGAAATATTCCAACAAGTAAACTCTGGGGCAAATATTAAAATCCTCGGTCTAGAATAGAATGAATACCTGTCGCCTAATTGATCCAGACAAGCTAAATGTGCCTGACAACTCGTTATCCGTAGTCAAAGATAGCATCACAGTACTGGTTAAGCAGTAATGAGCAACTCCTTCCTCCTCTGGCCCCACCTAGAACAAAATGAGTATTAGCGCACATCAAGGAAGGAATGACAGAAAAATACACACTTTACCTCAATGACATGTATAGCATCCCATGCTCCCTCCTGCAGGTAACCCCTTCGGCCCTGCCCTGTCTTTGAGCCATCTTCATCCACAAAAATGCAAATGAGTGAAACATAAAAAGCCTACTGACGGTCAGTTCAGGTACAAAGATTACCTTTCTTTATTAGGAAGCATGCTACAAAACCTTCATTGTCATCTTCCCACATATAAACTGATGAAAAGCCACCTTCATAGTACCTAACAAATTACATGTTAGTTAAACTAATAAATTTGTTAGACAGGATAAGTCATTGAAGAAGAAATTTTTACACATGAGATCCGTTAAACAAAGAAGAAACTCAAGGACGAGGCAAGTAAAGGACCTCACTGGTCACGATAAATTGCAAAGATGTCATTCGCCTCAACTTCAAGTTTCCTCAACACCATTGATGGGAGTGCCCCATCCTTCAATGGTGGATGGTATTTATTTGACCAAGGCGATCTACATGGGAATAAAGTAACACAAAACAAAATGAATCCCTACTTTTCAAAGAAGTAGCGAATGCATATAGTTAAATATAATAAGTGCATCCACACAAATAATTTCTATGCACATAAATTTTTGGGAGTTTTCATAACCACCATAAAAGTTGCTCATGTAGGAAAAAAGGTATGGTAGCGACAATTGCTTTAGACTAGAAGTCAATAATGTGCTTCTGTCTGTGAAAACCATGCAGAAAAGAGTTGCAGCAAAAAGGTCCTCAGAGCTTCAATGATCTGTGAACTAAGAGCTTTGCTACTCATCATCCCCACACATCACATACCACACTTTTTTTTTAATATTTTTTATTTATTTTATTCTTCTTAAACTTATTGAATTCTTCTACTCATCATCCATATACCGCACATTTGGTAAGGGAAAAAAAATAAAAAAATAAAAAAAAGTGTGGTGTGTGGTGTGTGGGGATGATGAATAAAATTTTTCGTGAACTAAATATAGAGACTACAAATTAAGGGCAGATCTCTTTAACATCTACAACAGCACACAAGCAGAATCACTACTGAACGCAGATTCAGATGACTAATCTACCATGCTACAACCTAGAACAAAACTTATGAAAGCACAAATAGGTAAGCATAGACCTGTAAGAGTCGGCATCTCTGTTGTATTCACACAAAATAAACTCCTTCCCACAATCAACGTCGCATAAAACCTGTAAATTCAGTCCAAAAAAGTTTTATTTTTTCAAATGAAGCAGTAGGTTAGGAAATACTCATCTTAAGAAAGTCAATACATTATCCATCAACATAAAACTCACTCAAATACAGTCTTCTCTAAGTTAAAAGTAAAAAACATGCATTATTTACTCTATACAATATAAATAAGAAAGTTGATCTAAATTTCCGTGGTCTAATCTAAGTTAGAAGTATCTTTTAAGGGATAGGTTACTTGAAATCCAGCAATTGAAGGGATGGCCGATGTTATGATCAACAGCAGTTATAATTACTATACGGTAAAACTTGATGATCAACAGAGTTAAAAGTTAAAACCTACAACTTGTCGTTGGTTAAACCCCAAAAATTTGCATGACTAGGTTAAATTATTTTACCTTTCCAAACTGAGGGGAGAATGAAACACAATAATTTTTTTTTATCAATATAGAATGAAACACAAAATAATAGGAGTGCAATTAATTATTTCAGAAAAACAAATTGTTTCCATTTTTAAAAAGGCATAAAGGTTTGGTACTGTTCACAAAACAACTTTCAAAACCTCCATAATCACATTTTTCCCCGAAAATGCCAGAGAAGTAAATTGCAGAGCATTAACTTGAACAATTTGTATGTCGGGTCATAAGAAATGAATTTCAAGCTGAAAACAGAACATTATCAAAAAACCCAACAGTCTTCGTTTTTCTTATCTATTATGTCATATTTTCAGAATCAAAGATTTCAAAAAGTTCGAAACCAAACTGGCAATTGCTAAGTAATGTGGAGCCAATTGGAGCGCAAGTACGTATAACAACATCCAATTTTCTTCTCCACTCCTCCAATATCTCAGCAACCAAACACAAAGTAATTAAAAAAAAGTAAAAAATTACACCAAACTATAACTTGTATTAGAGAGAGAGAGAGAGAGGGAGTCTGTGAACCTGGAGGGGCTGATCGACTTGAGAGAGAAGATCGGAGGAGTGGTGGGGCAAGAGGCTGAGGAGCGCCGAGAGAGCGGCGTCGGTGTGCTTCGGAGGTATTCTTCTCATCAATCCCATCGCCGCCTCCATATTTCTCTCCCGCTTTGGCCCTTTTCCACGGCTACTTGCTATTAAAATAAGAGAAGAAACCGACGACGAACTAAACAGTTCTGATGATGTTATTTTTGTTTTAAAATTTAAAAAACGTTAAATTATTTATTATATTTTAAATAAGAATTTTAAAAAGTTATAATAATTATATTAGATAAAATGAAATGAAATAGTTTAATTTTATGTAATTAAACTAACTCAAAAATAAATTTATAAAAGAAATAGAGAAAATAGTTTTATTTTTTAAATTTAATTAACTAATTATTTTTATAAATATTTTCTGATTAAGGACACAGTGCATGGTAAGGCTAAATATGTAATTTCATTAAAAAACAATCTATGACATCATAAAATAATAAAAAAAATGACTCACTTCATTAATATCAATCATTAGAAATAATTCTGTCCACGTCTTATCCCGCGGATTTGGCGGGCTCTGTGTTTGCCGTTTCAACAGGCAGAATATAAGAAGATCTAAGCCGTCCATTGGCAAAATTCCTTAAGGTCCGCATTGATTTTAATCCAACGACATATAACGTCCTAGCGTTTTGCAACTTCCTCCGAAAAAAAAAAAAAAAAACTGGAACGAGAACCAAAAGCTTGTTTGGCGTTGAAACTTCAGTACAGCATAGGTTAACAATTTAACACCAACAAAGGAAACCAGATCATCGGTGTTGGGTTTCTTCTCGTAAAAGACCATAAAAAGTAAGGTTTTTTTATTGGTTTCTACGGTTACAGTTTTTGGTTGTATGGAATGTCGTTTGTAAGATACTGAGTATGGCTAAGAAGGGGAGGGAGGAAGTGGAGAGCATTTGGTAGATTTCTTTCTCATTTTGTTTGCTTTTCTGAAAGATTTTATTTATTACAAGCAAAATGCTTGCGTTTTCAGTAAAAGAAAGAACATCTTCGTTTTTGTTTCCTGTTTTTGGAAATTTATATATATAATTTTTTTCTGGGTGATTAATCCATTTGTTGGAAGAGCTTGAATTTAGCTGCTGTAGATGTTCTGTGCGATACATACACCTTTACTCTAGTTAATTGTTTTTGGTTCTTATATTCGAGTCCTTTTCTTTTGATGCCTGTTCTATGAAATAAGAAAGCTGGTATATTATTTCAGACTGGGTTTTTTTAAGGTTCTTATAGCACCCAGTAATATTGTAGATGTATAGTAATTTTACGGTGCTATGAGAGGGCAAGGGATTAGAGAGGGTGAAGTTTTTTTTTTTTTTTTTTTTAAATAATAAATTAATGCAGTGTTGTTAGTCTCTCTCTGCAAATTGATTGCGTGATCTGTTTTCTTGGTACTAGAGAGTGAGAAGAGGATTTCAGCATATACGCTTGATGGATATCGGCAATGGTTCTGCATCAAATGAGCGTCGGAAGGTTCACAAGTCTGCCTTAGATAGTGCAGATCGGCTATCTGTTTCTTTGTTGAAGACTTCTCCCAAGTCTCCAATGTCCCCAAAGTCACCAATGTCCCCAAAGTCACCAAGGTCTCCAAGGGTGCATGGAAAACATAGCCCATTCAAGCATGATAGGTCTTCACATTCTCCAAAAGACGGGCGTCCTAAAAAAGGTAAAATGTACCTTTTTGTTATATTGATACCGGATCAATGTGTTAATTTTTCGCTTGCATCATTTATTGGCTGAAAAAATCTGAGCCTGAGAACTCTGGTTTTGAAATGTTAGAACAGATAGCCCGGAAGTCATGGTGCTAAAAAAGGATATCTTGGAGAGCATTTCTCTCTTGGTAGCTTAGGTTGGCCTCATTGGCATATTTGCATGTTTGTGGACTACTATTCTGATGACATAGAGATGCATAAAAATGAAGTATTGGGCATCTAATGTCCTTCATTGCATTATATATTTGCGATTAAAATATACATGACATGTGCTTGCTATCTGATTTTGAACTGGATGAGTAATTTTCATATTATTTTCTAATGAACTACTTTCATGATGCAGGTGGTTATGGGGAAAAGGTACCTGGGGAGGGTTACTTGATACAGATGGTACCTATTTTCTGGACCCTAATGACCCAAACTATGATAGCAGTGAGGTAGGCAGTTACTTTATGCGTCTATGTCTCACCTTTGCAGGATTGTAAAACATTACCAAGAGATGAAAAGTCAGTAAGATTGCTTGTTTTTATGCTGGAATTGTTCATTGCAGTTACTAACTTCTGAAAAAATATAATTCTTTGTAGGAATGCGAACCTTTAGATGCAGGAAAGTCGACAGGGGATTTTGAGGAGTACAAAAAGAAGGCTATCATAATAGTGGAGGAATACTTTGTCACTGATGATGTTGCCTCAACTTCGAATGAATTGAGAGAACTTGGAAACCCTCGCTATAGATTCTATTTTGTCAAAAAACTTGTGTCGATGGCTATGGATAGGCATGACAAAGAAAAAGAAATGGCTGCTGCTCTGTTATCTTCGCTATATGCCGATGTGGTTGACCCCCCACAAGTTTACAAAGGCTTCAGTAAATTGGTAAAATCTGCGGATGACTTGATTGTGGATATACCAGACACAGTTGATGTTCTTGCTTTGTTCATTGCTCGAGCTGTGGTTGATGACATACTTCCTCCTGCATTTCTGACTAAAGAAATGGCTTCATTACCTAAGGATTCAAAAGGGGTTGAAGTCTTAAAAAGGTGTGAGAAGGGATATTTAGCAGCCCCTCTTCATGCAGATTTGATTGAGAGGCGGTGGGGAGGTAGCATGAATAAAACAGCTGAGAATGTGAAGGCTAGGATTATAAATTTGTTGATGGAGTATGTAAATAGTAGTGATATGAAAGAGGCTTGCAGATGCATCAACGATTTGAAAGTTCCATTCTTCCACCATGAAATAGTTAAAAGGGCTCTTATAATGGCAATGGAGAGACGGCAAGCTGAAGGACAGCTACTGGATTTGCTGAAGGAAGCTGTGGAAGAAGGTTTAATCAACTCAAGTCAAATATCAAAAGGCTTTGGTCGGATGATTGACACAGTCGATGACTTATCACTTGATATACCTAATGCGAGGGGAATATTGCAGTCACTGATCTCCAAGGCAGCATCAGAGGGATGGCTGTGTGCTTCATCATTGAAGTCACTTAAACTGGAGCCAGGAAAGCAAGCATTAGATGTCGGCTCTGCCAAAATATTCAAGATGAAGGCTCAATCTACTATTCAAGAATACTTCTTGTCTGGTGATATATCAGAGGTAAGTAATTTTCTAGAATCGGAAGACAAGACTTGTTCAGCAGAATTGAATGCTCTCTTTGTTAAGAAACTGATAACTCTAGCAATGGACCGGAAGAGTAGGGAGAAGGAAATGGCTTCTGTGTTGCTGTCATCTCTGTATTTTCCAGCTGAGGATGTTGTAAATGGGTTCACAATGTTGATAGAATCTGCCGATGACACTGCTCTGGATAACCCAGTTGTTGTTGAGGACCTTGCAATGTTTTTAGCTAGAGCAGAAGTGGATGAAGTCCTGGCTCCACAACACTTGGAAGAGATTGGAACCCAGTGTGTAGGGCCGGAGTCAATTGGGAGCAAAGTACTTCAAATGGCAAGGTCATTACTAAAGGCTCGACTTTCAGGGGAGCGGATCCTAAGGTGTTGGGGTGGTGGGGGAAGCAGCAGGCCTGGGTGGGCAGTCGAGGATGTGAAGGACAAGATTGGAAAGCTGCTAGAGGAGTTTGAGTCTGGAGGGGACATTAGAGAGGCTTGTTGCTGCATAAAGGAGTTAGGCATGCCATTTTTTCACCATGAGATTGTCAAGAAAGCTTTGGTGACAATCATGGAGAAGAAGAACGAAAAATTGTGGAGTTTACTCGAGGAGTGTTTTGGTTCTGGACTCATAACCATGAACCAGATGACTGAGGGTTTTGGGAGGGTTTTTGAATCACTCGATGACTTGGCTCTGGATGTTCCTGATGCAAAGAAACAGTACACAAATTATGTTGAAAGAGCAAAGATTGCTGGGTGGTTGGACTCATCATCCTATTTCAGCAAATCAGAGCATGCAACAAGCACACACTAATAATACTGAGGGTAGACTTCTCTCTATGTTTTCCCACATGCAGACACACGCTTTGACACACAAATCTGCACATCCCGGCACACACACATCCACTTAGTTCACATATCTTCCTTTGCTGACATGTTGCTTCTAATCAGTAAGCAAGCTGGAATGGTTTGCTTCCTATTGCCTTTTTGGTAATCTAGTTTTCTTCAGCAATCATATTAAAAATCCTCCAAAGTTGAACACTCATACCTACTTTTATTCTAGCCTTTTGAAGCAAAGAGGTGGATGTGGCATGGATGTTTTTCTGAAGCATGCAATGGCGAGGATATGGAGCCAATTTAATGGAGTTTCTTCCTTTCTAGTATCTGGTAGTTTTTATCAGGAAACGAATAGCCCGAAATTACATGTACAAACATCTGGTAGTTTGATTGAATTATTCATGTATGCAGACAGCCGATGAGATTTATGTGGGATCTAAACAAGTTTAGACAAACTAGATAGTTTTACATCTTTTTATTGCATGAATGTAGAGGTTGAAATTCTGGGATGTATTTTTTTTTTTTCTTGCAATTCATGTATATTGAATGGTAGATTTAGCAGCAGTGTCTGTTTCCATTGCTCTACTCAAGATTCAACAACCTCTGCATAGCATGATGCCAATGACCAAGCAACTGAAGTGTTGAATCTTCAAGGCATTACAATTTACATTCGTTAACAGTTTTGAGGAGAAATGTGGGTGATGTTCTTGTTTTTAATGCATGAAAAACAGAAAAAATAAAAGAACAAAAGATGTTCTCTAATGTCCCTTAAAGTATGCCTCGTTGCGATGCAGCATGCGTTTCTATACAGATACAATGATTTTGGGCGAAAAATCCTATTTATAAGTCGACGTGAATTGCACACTTATGGGAGGTTTGGATATTGAGTTGAGATGAGATAAAAGTTGAAAGTTTGATAAAATATTATTAAAATATTATTTTTATTTTGAAATTTAAAAAAGTTGAATTATGTATTGTATTTTGTGCGGAAGTTTGAAAAAATTGTAATAATTAGATGAAATACTTTTTCAATCCAAACAACATCTTAATAAAATATTTACATGACACAATTTGATTTCAGAGTCTTAGACACATCCATAATTGTGTGAAAGATAAGAATTCACCTATAATATATATATATATATATATATAATTTATCTTAATCTTTTTTTAAATCAATAGATTTTTTTTTTTATATAAGAGGATAGGGGTTTTGAACTCAGATTTTTCATTTGGAGAACCAGGTCATATACCATCAGGTCATTAGACTGTTAGATAATAGATTTGATTCTATACTAAATAATACATCAATACGAATATATTAATGGCATCAACTTGGTTTTTCTATATGTTGAATAATTTCTTGCTAATATTACAATTTGATTGTCTAAAAGAATCAAATTGATTTTAAAAATAATATATGGGGAGTTATTTAAAAAATGGAACATGATTAAAATTTTATTTATCATGAAAACTTATTTTAGTATCTAAATTTTAATATATAATATATTTATATTAATTAATAGAAATAATCAAACTTCTAAAAAATACTCGAGTGAAGCTCCACAATTCAATTGATTTTTTTGAATGATTAATTTTTTATTTTATTTTATGTGATAAATAATTTATCATATATTAATAAATAGAAATAATTTAGTGTATTACACAGCGTTAAACAGAAACTCTTTGGTTGAGCACAAGACGGCCAGAGCTAAATGGAGAAGACAGAGAAGGAGGCCGAAGCTGCCGAAATAGTCCCAGAAATCGAGGAAGCGGGTTCGGATCCGGACGGTTCTCCTCAACCTACGGACCAGAGCCGGAGCACGAGAACCGTGAAGACCAAGGTTCCAGAGGTGGAGATCCGTCTGTTCAGGCAGGGTAAGGGTCCGATCGACGTGTTCAAGTCTAGCCTGGGCGGCTGGGACCAGGACCAGCTCGAGGTCCGAGATATCCTTGACAAATACGGGTTCAAGTCAATCTTTGCATTCAATCCAAGGTCGGGGCGCGGCCTCGCGATCCGGTTCAACTCGAGGAACGGACGGTCTGTGTTGACTTACAGAGACGGATCGGTGATTTACGTCGATGGGGAGCCCAAGGTACTTCTATCGTAGATTTTGTTGTCCATTTTGGATAAATTGATTTTTTTTTTCTTCTCCTTAAATTTTCTGCATATTGTCGATAAAATTATCTGTTTGATTGCTGAGAAAACTAGGAAACATGATTCATAGAGAAAGGAAATATTAGATAAATTGGCCGGAATTCTGTTCCGTTGTTGAGAAAGTGTAAGAAAAGAAAGATATATTGAATCATAATTTGTAGGTTCGATTAAAAGCAATTTAAAACCAGTCGATTGTATCCAATGCATATATTTCTTCCTCCTGTTCACGTTTGGTGTCATTGGTGAAAAGATCTCCCCAACCAAGAAACCTTATATCTTCTAGTAAGATATGATTTCAACTTTATCTCTGGGTTTAATCACATGATTAAGCCAAAAAATAGGACCATAGAGGCAATGGTTGTGACGTCCTTTGGACTCCCTCATTGTTTTTCAATATCCAAAGAATGGAATTTCATCAAAAGGAATAGGCTTTTTCCGTAAACATCATATTCACCTAATTTCTTCAGTTTGGATTGTAATGCAGTTTCATGGGATAAAGTGCATGAGATAATGCCAGATAAAATCTCTTTTCCACTTTTTCAACTTCTTCTTGACTCTAGCAACTTCCTTCTTAGGTTAGGTTCATTTGATAACATTTAGGGTCTCCAACCAAAATTTGAATTTGACTCAAGACAAGTCTTGAGTGAGGGGCGTGCTTTCAACCAAAGTGCTGAGTTGATGTCACTTAATCATCTTTCAAATAAAAGCTTCTCAAAACTCATTTGAGAATGGTATTTGAACCCAACAGCCTCTCCTTCCCAATTAAATGTAGCTCAGTAGTGGTTCAATCTCTGCAAGTACAAGTCTCTTTATCTCTCAAAGAGGAAAATGTGACTTATTTGCCTTTAACAGATTGAAATTTTGTAACAGCTAGAAGTGGAGAGAGTAGCATTTTGTAAAGGCAAAGTCTTGTATATTCCCTTCCTGCCCAAATGCTTCCTAACCATTAGGATGATGATTCAGTCAATTTAGATGTTCCAAGGGGCGTCCTAGAGACCACCTCTCATGCATAGACTGTTATGGACCCAGTGGAAAGAATAGTAATATAAACCATACAAGAGAACAAAGAACAAGAAGATAAAGATAATGGCTACAACTTGGAGTATTCGAGGTCTCCAATTCCTCCCAAACGAAAATACAAGTTCAGCAATAATTTTCCAGATCCCCTTCATCTCTTTCTTCCTCTCCCTTATACCCACGCACAACACTCCCAAGCCTCCCAGTTGTAACTAACATAAGAAAATGCTAAACCGACACTAAAAGGAACGCTGCCTATCTGACAGGCAATAAAACGCATAGCAAAAGGAAATAAACAAAACACACAACTTAATCAAAGTGCAAAGCTTAACTAAAATATAAAACGTCGTGTTTCTTCCCTTTCTCGACGTCACCGTTCTGCATCCGGTTCATAACATAGACCAATAAATTAGCATGACCATCATCACCCGATTGAATGCTCCTTGGCATAATTGTCATGACCAAATGCCCTTAAGGACTTTACATTGAAGACCTCTCATCCGGGGATCATTTGGAGAAAAAAAAAAATTGCTAAATCCCACACTGCCCTGAAAATGATAGATAGGATTTGTAGATGTGATTTTCCATTATTTCTTTCAGTTTCTTTTCTGCCTTATTCACGCAAACAGCAGTGCTTTGTGCATTGTGCGTAAGCAACTGATTTTTCTTGGCAGGGAAAAGCATCATGGACATAAATAGTAAGAAGTTGTGCTAATCTTAGTCGGACCTTTCTTTTTCTTCTTTGTATGTGGGCATTGCAGAAATCCGTTTTCAGCATCTGATTATGACTATCGTATTTGTAATCTCTAATTGCAGGACTCCTTGATGAAACCAGTAACCAAGATCTTGGTGGGGGTTGCAGTAATAACCATTTTAATAACATTGGTTTTGAAGGAAACTCCAGTGTGGGTCGAGAAATTTAACATTTTTGGTGGGAGCTTTCCTCCATGGATCCTGGCTTGTGTGGTTATTGTTTTCACACGGACAAGGAAGAGAACAAAGGACTTCTTGAAAAAGTTTGGTTGGTGAACAAGATTTTTCCCCCTTTTCTTAGAGCTCATCAAATCTTACTTATTTCTGAACCAAGATTTTCTCATAATCATCCATATGTTTACATTCGACTGTAAAAAATGTTTGGGATTTGTTTGTAGATGATTTTGGTTTTTCCCATGTCTGAGTTGGCTGAGATCCACCTCAATTATCATAAAACTAGTGCCTGACGAAGCTGTGACTGGAATGATTACGTGTCATATTTACTATTTTGAAATGTAAATGGAATTCCATTAATTTTAATGAGTGGATTTAAATCATGCAGATGCATCCTATGTCCAGGAAATCATTTTGCTAGTTCATATTCTGGAGTGCCATCTGCCATGGACTCCGAACACCATGGCTTCCTTCCAATTTTTCAGAACGAATTTAGTACTTCTTTTTAGGAGGCCCTAATTCCAATTACTACTGATCAAAGTTACAAATTTCGTTCCAAAATATGATTCAGTTAGGAGTTCTCTAAGGTTGTGATGTGGCATGGCTTTTGTGAGATCAGATTTTAGCTCGTAGCGAATCGAAAGGGTTTTTGATGCCTTACCAATTATCTTGGAAAAGAGACAGTGCAATGTTTTGATATGACATGTCGGGCTTCATCAACCTTCTATCATGTGATAATTAATCTCTCTCAAACTTTTCATATATAGTTGGAAGTTTTTTTAAGAGGCTTCTTGTTTGTACTATTTCAGCTAAAAACACTCATGGGATTGGCCAAAGTGGTGAAGTCCTTGATCTTGAGATATTATTCCCTTCAAGATCTAAGGTTCAACAGCTCATGAGTGCAAACAATCTTTTGAAATCATACTTCCTAATAAAAAGTCAACGATTTAACCAGTTCTATATAGAAAATTTTTTGAGGATGCGGTACACAAGACTGAGATTTACTCTGCAAGGATGGGTTTAAAGGACTGCTTTGGAGAGGTTTCCGATATTGAAAAAAAAAAAAAACAATTTCAGCAAAATATTTATAAATCTGCATATTGATATACTAAATATATGACTGAGGTGGAACTTAAAACGTCCAAACTTAACGTAGACTTAGACCTTTTGTAAAAACGTGAGTCCCACTAAAAAAGTAAGTTTTTTTTTTTATATATTTTTTTTAAAATAAGGTCCACTTTTTTATAAAAAAACTGCACACGACTTGTTTTATTTGAAACTTGTACATGTAAATAACAAAACTTATGCAATTCATATATGGAGGATTCTTTCCGAATGGAAAAGGCCAACTTGCCAAGTTATACACATCATAACTCCAGCAGTTGAGATTGAAGAGTGTACTTTTGTAACGTTTTGTTGAGGGGTTTACGTCGAGATATGGCAATAGATTTGACTTGCCCAAGTCGAATATTAGGATTGAAGACCCACATAACATTGCTACTAAATAATACACAACTTTTCCGATCGAAACCCACATTCAAGTTTAAGTCGTTTGGATAGAACCTGGCATTCTCCACTATTACCACTACAAAACAGGCCAGGAGTTTTTCAACTCGTCAACAAACATCATATGCCTATTCCCAAGTGCACAAGTCGGTCATAGTTTCATGTCAAAATTATTCAAAGCTAACTACATTTTCATCCGTAGAATAATGGCTAAGCTGGAAAGCTGTGGGAACCATAGGAATTACATATGGAGACTGGAGTGTTCCTATGTAATGAAATGTTCTGTCGTTTCCTCATCAGAGATGTATATCAAAAGGTTATTCACATGACTACATATGAACGTGCGAGTTAGCGTGAAAAATTGGCTAATATTAATGACAATGATTTAATAGCATGTGAATAAATTTACAAGCTTAAGAATGAAAGACTATTAATTGGAAAAGTAAAGAAAAAATTTCATCTACAATCTACAAAAATAGGGAAAGGAATAAATAGAGGAAAAGAAAAAGTAATGGAAAGCTAATCAGCCAGTGCTACCAGACAAATCTCCAGAAAGTGCACTTCCATATGAAGCTGATCCTGTTTGTGAAGTGGTAACTCCTCGAGCTATTGTAGTCGTACCTCCTCGAGATTTCTGGATCTGCCGTATCCTGAAAACATCTCTAGGTAGTGGCTGGCTTTGGACAGTGGCAGTTTCATCGTCTTCTTGTCCTTAAATGGTCACATGTGTAGCATTAGTAAAATGCTTTGAATGTTTAGGAACTCGATTAATTGACATCATTCTCATTGTTATGAAATGGCATATGGTGGGCATGAGGCGGGAGTGAAATGTTTTGAGCATGAGCCTTGGCCCCAGGTTGGGACCTGATCACAAACAACAAATCCAGGCTCAGACCCTGCCCCATCGACCGCCCTAGCAATTGAGGAACTTTTAGACTTATCCAACAATAAACTGGTATAACTCTACTCA
Source organism: Juglans microcarpa x Juglans regia (assembly GCF_004785595.1). Lineage (NCBI taxonomy): Eukaryota > Viridiplantae > Streptophyta > Magnoliopsida > Fagales > Juglandaceae > Juglans > Juglans microcarpa x Juglans regia. Next base: position 723,652 of record NC_054609.1, read on the forward strand.
ATAGGTAGACTGAATAGGGAAACTTACGGGAAAAACACACTTTGCTCCCTCCAATTACCAAATGTTTACATTTTGTGTACCAACTACCAAAACTGACACATTACATTCCCAAACTATCAAAAGGTTACAATGTGCACCCTCTACAAATATCCAACCACAAGACTCTGCTACATCACCCATTTTCACCAATCTTAACGGGAAAAATTAGATGAAAGTGTTATTTCAATTTTTGGTGATTGGAGGGTGCAATGTACCAATTACGACAGTTTGGGGCACAAAATGTAAAACGTTTGGTAATTAAAGGTCAAAAGTGAATTTTCCCAAAACTTATACCCAGATAATCAATTCTAGCATAAGGCGCCACATCAGAGCATTCTAGATAAATTTCTTTTAATCCACTGAAGTCAAAACTGTATCACGTCTGAGATATCTTCAAGTAGTATAAATAAGCATTGAATTGATCTGTAACGTGTGCAACGAATATAAAGCAATATATGGGAGCATCTTAGTTAAATTTCTTCTAAAGAATCAAAATTGATCTCTAACATGCGAGGAATACTTTTTAGAAGGGAGGTACTTAATGTGTACAATAGCATAGAATAACATAAAAGAGTCACAAAGAAGGGAGTTACACATACTGTCTAGGTCTTTCCTTTTCCCTGCTTGTCTGTCCCTAGTTGTTTTAAAAGATGCGGCACTTGGGATGGGATGGGACTTGCTGGAACCAGAGAGGACACTTGTGGTAGGGGCAGAACCACCTGACAATTGCACTGAGGAAGTGCCTAACTTGCCAGTCTGCCCTGCTGGTATATCACTCTGCAAGCAAATAGATAATACAACATCCACATCCGGTGTTGGGCCTGAAATTCTCAAAGAAAGCAAATTTCATCCAGCAGCAGTGCAAGTGATTCATAATCCGTCAGTACCATAAATTAAAATCAAGTAAATTCAGCTTTAAGAAACCCAAGTTTGTGCAAAAGGAGGATTTCAATGCAGATTAAATTAGAAGAATTGAAGAGGACTTCAATGCAAGGAGGGGGGGGGGGGGGGGTGTGTTTGTGGTGTCTCCTGCATTAGAAGTTTATAACAAAGTTTGGAACATCCTTATGAACAGCCCTAATGATAACTTTACAACTTACAACCATAAACCCAAGAGTACTTTTCTACCCATTAATCAAATAGATTAGTAGTGGTTCATCTTGTTGATGCAAGAAACATGGCAGCACATTAATATTGAATATAATATTTCAGTGCGCGTATATATGGTAATAAGCAAATTTTTTTGTAAGTAAAATGAGATTTTATTAAACCAAGGCTGCGTTTGGATGTTGAACTAAGTTAAGCTGAGTTGAGTTCTTTATGAATAGTAGTGAGTTGAGATAGTAGAGTGAGTTTTGTGGGGTCCACCTAAGATGAGTTTAAATGGGTTTGGATGTTAAGATGAGTTTATATGTATTTATGGGAAGTTGAAAAAGGCTGTGGGTCCCACGTGTAAAGAAATGTTGAATTGAAAAAGGTCGTGGGTCCCATGTATAAAGAGGTTTTGAGTTGAGATGAGTTTAGTAATTTGAGAGTTGGGTGTTTGGATGTTAGACTTAGCTTAAAATAGACTAAACTGAGTTAAACTCAGATGAGTTTAACAACCAAACGGGGCCCAAGTAATTAATAGCCCAAGTACACATGGTAATAAGAAAATATATGATTTTTTTTTATTCATTGATTTTTTTACCTACTTTTACCTACATTGCATTTCAAAAGTTTTGATCACATAATATAAGTCTGTCAAAGCCATCATAGACACATTACACTTTTACCACATTTTACAAGAAAAATAATAAATAACCATGTCAAGAGAATTTGATGCTGAATATTTGCGTAGCATAGCACATTGAACGAGGCATCAAAAGTGTTGTGTTGTACAATTCAAATACTGCTCTTCCAACAAGAAAAAAAAATGTATTTTCAACAAAATTATTAAACCTTTCCCTATATCTCAACAGAGATAGCCCATAGACAAAGCAGACAGGCAACAAAGGAAACTGTTCCATCATACCGACAGGCAGGACTACACGTTTCACTCTGGTTTGAGCAATCAAATTGGGTGTTCTCACAGAGAGTTCAAAGTTAGAACAGTAAGAAAATATATGAATTATCATCTTGGCATTGATAATAATTACATAAAACAGGAATCAAAGTTTGGAAGTTACCCTCAACAACAGGCAAGCTTGCTAGAAATGCTACCAATGCAGGTGGTGTTGCTTTCAGTATTTCATCAAATGCATTGGTCATCCCACCACCCACTATTGCAGCAGCTGGATTTGATAAGTTGCTATATGCAGCAGGAACTCCAGATGATGTTGTGCTTGGAAGAGTCTCTATCCCTACAGTCAATAAGATCAGCCATCAAGTAGTAAATCCACATGATGCAATAATGTGAAATACTCACTGTAAAATCATTATCACAAAAAATGACCAGGTCAATCCTTTTCCCTTTCCCCTTTTTCTTTTTAAGTTAATATAGCACTAAGAGGGAAGAAAACAAAAGGCACATTACGAGGGATTCATGTTTCCAAAGAAAACTTAGAAAATATCGTTCACCTTCGACTAATTATTTATCAATGAATTGTTTCCTTTTTCAGTTTCAGCAGTTTATCACCACTTAGGTGGCTGTGACATGCAATCTGCCTTATTTATTCTAGAGATTTTGAAGATATCATCCCCCATAGAAATAATTATCATCAAACATCCACACCCTTCCTCGTAATATTTTGGGAATACTTTGCGAAACCATGTGCTTGAATTGGATCATTTTTTCAATGGTTCGGTATATCTTTAATGCACAGGAAAAAAATTTTGTTTTGTACTAGAAAATAGTATCAGCTTTATTGGCAATTGGGCATCATACTGTAGTGTTCAATTCTATGATTGTCGGGTAAAGTGCCAGTGCCACATTAAAAAAATTAAGAAAAATAAAGCTAAATCTTTAATCAAGAAAAAGAATCACATACCAGATTTTTGTCTTGGGTCATAAATCACCATCTTAGAAACATCAGGATTAACAACCTTTGCAGACACAGTTGAATTGCTTATCAGGCCCGCATAATCCTTATCTGCAAGAATGGTGAGGTGAACCAAGTGATGATAATAAAATAAATTATAAGAATAAAATGATATCAGTACCTACAGACCCAGGTCCATTAGGCAGAGCCAACTTCTCAACCTTCCTATCCATATTTTTAGCAAGCCACTGAAAAGAGGGGGAAAAAACAGGTCTTGGAATTATCTGTAGATAAAAGACATAAACAAAAAATGATTGCAGAAACTCTACACAGTTAGAATACATTGTTCTCTGTTACATTGTTCTCTGTTATTGTGTCCCCTTATAATTGTGGTGGAGAGCTATGCTTCATAAACGAGCACATGCATCTGGTCTGGGGCAACAATGCATAGGCCTCACATGTTTTTCTGATCAGTATATCTCAACATATGTTAGACCCAGCTCTATGGAAAAAAAAAGGCATTAAATTGTAAAGTATAAAATATTTTTCCCTTGCCCCATAAAACAGAAAGCGTAAATGCTAAATTGGTAGCTCCCAATCTATGTAATTCAGCCTTTCTCTATCTTTTTACCCCACATATTTACATATATTTATTTCCAAGGAACCCACTTTCACATAAATTACGTTATAATAAATGCAAAGTCACGGACCCAAAGTTTTTTTTCTTCTTTAGTCAGACCCAAAGATCAAGGCTTTGCTAAGAAAAGTTCAAAAGGATTCTCAAACTTTTTCCAGGGCACATTTGAGTCTTCAAAATTGCAGGCTTACCAATCTCATAAAACTTTCTCTTACATTATGTCAAGATCAGAAATAAACGACAAACATGTATCAGGATGATATTAGGTAAGGACGATTGGTAATAAACGATTTTCTTACTGCCAATAATCACAATCATATGAACAACAAAACATTCTAATCCGATGTACCTCTTGCCGTGCCAAATGATCCAAATCTTTAGAAGAGCATGGCCAAAGATCCATGAAACTGTAACGTGAGACAACATCTTGCAACGATCCCACTAATGCTGATGCTCCTTCTTCCCCTGTTCTAGAAAGAGCTTCTTTCCTTCTTTGTTCAACCTACATGACATTAACAAGGGGCAAAATTTTCAGTCAATGAGATTCTCCGGTGTTCTTCAGCAAGCAAGATATGTGCTAGCGCACTCCAGCAAGGAAAGGACAATATAGGCACTACTTCTAAGATATAATAACAATAACATATTGCGTGAGGTTCTTTACAACCAGAATAATTTAAGCTTGACCAGGGCACTCCAGTGCCTTCGGCAATATAACTTTTCAAAGCATTAAAATCACATACAAAGAACCAACTCCTCAAAAATTATTTAAATAAGTTTGCATACAACTAATAAATTCAAGCATAAAAGCAATAGTTGCAATTATGATGATAGCTTTGAAGTTGTTCCGACTATGGCAATATAGCACAAGGGCCTCCAATAAAGCATACAAGTGCAAGTGAAACAACTAGAGAATTAAGCACAAACAACGCTTACTTGATGCCAAAGTTTCTGATATTATAAATAATAAAATAAATTTAAATCTCTGAAGATATTCCATCTCAGTTGAAAACACAAGCAAAGAGAGACTTTTAATTGCTTTTTGGTTGCAAGTCAAAGCTATTATTGGTGCTTTCGATATAAAGGTATCTTTTCATATTTGTGGAGATTATTATTGCATGATAGTTAATGAAACTTTTTTTTTTTTAATAAGTAAACAAGTATTATTAATTCAAGAATGGGCAACAACTGCCAATTACAGAAGTCATTATACCCTATCTACATAGGTGCATTAGAAACTAAGAAATCATGAAGGTTCATGCCATTAAAGTCCACAGCAATTGCCCAAGTACAAAGAGTCCTAAAAAAGAAAAGTTTAAGCTCCACCATAGATCTCTTTGTCTTCAAATGTCCGCTCATTGCGTTCCTGCCACGCACCACATGATACAAATCGGAATCATTTTCCAAACCGCTTTTATCTGTTGCACACCTCGAATGGAGGTCTAGCACGCCAATATTTCCACCACAATTACTGGCATCACCCACGCCAGATCCATTCTTTTAAACACCTCATGCCAGAGAGACCTAGCAATCTCACAATGTAAAAATAGATGATTCACCGACTCACCCCCACTTTTACACATGCAGCACCAGTCTGTAATGATTATCCTCCTCTTTCTCAGATTATCCGTAGTGAGAATCTTGCCTAAGGAAGCTGTCCACACAAAGAAAGAAGCTTTGGGTGGAGCCTTGTTCTTCCAAAACCTTCTCCAAGGAAACTATATCTCAGGTTCTTGTGTGAGAACCTTATAAAAGGAACGAACTGTGAATACCCCTCTCCCGGCAAGAGTCCACCACAAACCATCTTCATGCTAGATATTCGGACGACAAGAATACAACAGACTATACAAATCTACAAAACTCCCCTCCTCCCAGTCTTGTGTCGCCTGGTTGAAATTGAAATTCTAGTGTGTACTCCCACCCGAGATTCCCATAACCTCCGCCGCTGTGGCATCTTTGTCACTTGCGATCAGGAAAAGAATAGGAAACAAATCTTGAAGAGCACTGTTGCCACACCAAGCATCCTTCCAAAATCTGATCTTGGACCCTATACCCAACTGAAACTGAGTATGATGATAGAAGGCCTCCCACCCTCTTCTTATATGTTTCCATAGCCCCACTCCATAGGCGCCTCTAACTTCTCTAGTACACCAACCCTCCCTTAAACTACCATATTTGTTCTCGATCACAGCTTTCCATAAGGCTTCTGGTTCCTTAATATATCGCCACAACCATTTTCCAAGTAACGCCCGATTAAACAACCTTAAATTCGTAATACCCAACCCGCCATTAGAGATAGGACGGCAAAACCATCTCCCACTTGACTAAATAAAATTTAAATTCTTCTCCTAAACCACCTCACAGAAAATCTCTCTGTAGCTTCTTAAGTCGACCGGTCACACTTGCCGGTATAGGGAATAAGGATAAGAAATAGGTGGATAGATTAGAAAGTGTACTTTTGATCAACGTAATCCGGCCCCCTTTCAACAAGTACATTCTCTTCCATCCTGCCAATCTCCTCTCTATTTTTTCAATCACCATAACCCAAATCGAGCACGTCCTCGAATTTAAAACCAACGGGAGTCCCAGGTACGTCATAGGAAGAGAAGCTATCTTACAACCCAATATCCCAGCCAACTCTCAGACATTCTGGACTCCCCCAATCGGCACCAACTTGGATTTATCATAGTTCACTTTTAAGCCAAACACAACTTCAAAACAAAGAAGCAACGCCTTCACAGCACGCAACTAATCTTGATTGGCCTCACACATAATAAGCATATCATCTGCAAACAACAAATGAGAAACAGTAGTAATACCCTTACTCAGGGATCCAATCTAAAAACCACTTACAAAACCATTAGCCAACAAAGCCGAGATCATCCTGCTTAGTGCCTCCATAACAATAACAAAAAGTAGAGGAGATAACGGATCCCCTTGTCTCAAACCACGAGAACTCGGAAAATAACCCTCTGGGCTGCCATTGATCAACACAAAGAATCTTGCCGTGGAAATACACTAGCTGATCCAGGACCTCCACCTCTCCCCGAAACCACACCTACCCAGTAGATATAGAAGAAAATCCCAATTAACATGATCATACGCCTTTTCCATATCTAACTTGCACATAATCCCTAAACTCCCAGCCTTCACTCTACTATCTAGACATTTATTGGCAATTAGAACCGCATCAAGAATCTATCTACCCTTTACAAATGAGTTTTGAGGCTTAGTTACAATCTATCCCAACACCACACTTAATAGATTAGCAAGCACTTTAGAAATAATCTTGTAGACTCTATTCACTAAGCTAATAGACCGATAATCCATGATCTCAATAGCCCCCACCTTTTTAGGTATTAATGCAAGAAAAGTGGTGTTAAGACTTTTCTCAAAATTTTCAACCGAGTACAACTCCCGAAACACCTTCAAAAAATCTTCTTTTATCACCTCCCAACATTCTTGGAAAAAGCCCATAGAGAAACCATCAGGTCTGGGAGCCTTATCTTTTACCATATTCCTTACTACATCATACACCTCTTCCTCCTCAAAAGCCATTTCCATCCTAGCTACAACCCCCATCTCAATAGTGTTAAATACCAACCCATCAAGAGTAGGCCTCCACCCCACCTGCTCAGTAAGGAGCTTCTGAAAGAAATCAACAACATGATCTTTAATAACCTTCTCTTCTCTACACTCCACCCCCCTTAATTTTCAGTACCTCAATGTTATTGTTTCTTCTATGCGAGTTTGCAATTCGATGAAAGAACTTTAAACTCCAATCCCCTTTCCTTAACCATAGTGCTCTTGACTTTTGTCGCCATGACATTTCTTCTTGTAAAATAATCCTCTCAAGATCTGCGACCAACACAGTTCTTTGCGATTGCTCCTCCTTAATAAGTGGCCTCCCTTCTTGGAGTCTTTCTAATTCCTGAAATTCCATCCACTTGATCTTTTTATTCTCCCTTACATTTCCAAAAGATTGTTTATTCCACTCCTTCAAGTCTCTTTTTAAGGCTTTTAGTTTGTTCGCAAAAATGAAACTAGGTGTACTATTGAATTGATAAGAAATCCACCATTTTTTAACCCTCTCCACAAAACCTTCTGATTTCAGCCACATATTCTCGAACTTAAAGTATCGTCTACCACTATGAATGCCTCTGCAATCCAGCAAAACAGGCCAATGATCCGAATTTAAGCGTACCAAACGCTTTTGCCATACTTCCAAAAAATGGCTTTCCCACTCAGGTGAAATTAAAAAGCAATCCAAGCGAGACCAAGTCTAGTTATTTGACCATGTGGGGTGGCCCCCTACGAGAGGAAGATCTATCAAATTCAAGTCAAAGATACACTCTGAGCACTCCATGCTTGCAGGCCTCAATCTTCTTCTTCCGAAGCTTTCACTTTGGAATCTCACAACATTGAAATCACCCCCAATACACCAAGGAAGATCCCACCAACTATATACCCCTGCTAGTTCATCCCATAATAATCTTCTGCCAATGTCTAGATTTGGTCCATACACACCTGCAAAAGGCCATAATAAAGCGTCGGACACACTTTTAAAAGAGCACGCTATCATATATCTCCCTATATATTCCTCCACTTTCTCCACCACTCGCCTATCCCACATCACCACAATTCCTCCCAATGCCTCTATAGAGGCCAAGTATATCCAATCCACATGAATACCGCTCCATAAACTTCGCACAATCTTCCTATTTATCATCTTCAGCTTTGTCTCCTGTAAACAAACAATGTCCGCTTTCCGCTCACAAAGCAAGTGCCGAACCCGGTGGCGCTTATCTACCTCGTTGAGCCCACGCACATTCCAAGACACAATCTTAGGCTTTATTTGGGAACAGCCAGCCCCTTCCCTTTTACCCTATTCCTACTAGAGCTACCCTCTGAATTCATCGACCACGCCAATTTTTTAAGCTCCCGAATTTTCTTCGAGTCCCCCTTCCTTTTTTGTTGATGTCCATCTTCCATAGCAGTTAACAATGCTATTAACTGCTCTTCATACCCCTCACAATCAATCCCCACATAATGTTGGATCTCTTTCACCTTATTTATAACCCAATCTAAGGCTTGGTTTAGATAACAATAGTTTAATGGAATAGGAACCCCCCCTCCTATTAATCTAAAAATTCTGAAACTCTTCACCCACCAAAATCTCATCCAAGCCCACCTGATCGCAAGCCTCAGGGAGAAAAAATTCATCCTCCACCGAATGCATAAGGTCGACCGAATCTTCATCCTCCTCAGCCAACTCGAAATCCTCATACAGTTTGACAGACAGGTTCGCCGGAGCCAAAACCACATCTCCTCCAATCATCAGCGACGTCTGAGCTTCCTTCGGGGGAGAGAAGTGCGATCCGAACTCCACCAACACCTTTTGCACACAGTACACCGGCGGAACATCATCGGCGACCTCCATCACCTCCACTGGCGACATCTATGCAACCTCCACCTAATCCTCCGCCGACGGCAAGCTATCCGGCACGAAGTCGAGACTATGTCACTCGGCGGGACACACTGGGCTAGGGGTCTCGATGCAGCGTGAAATTGCCATGGGCTGAGAAAAGCTCGCCCCGATCCCAGGCCCATTACAATGGGCCCTGGGCTTAGATGGCCCAGCCCCATCACAAGGGCCCGAACCCCTCGACCCCTTCTGCTTGGCCTTAGTCCAAGTAGGCCCACCCATCTTACGCCATACAGCCCGTCCCTTACCAATTTTAACTTTCTGTTGGGCCTCACTCTGGCTTTCCTAAACCCATCACCCATTGCCTTCTGTTTTCCTTTTAAGTCCCCTTTTTCATCCCTTACCTTAAACAGACTGACAACATCAAGGATTTCAGCCATATCCTTCTGCAGAAGCCGTAATTGCCCCTGCACCTCCAACAACATCTTACAGACCTCCCATGCCTCCTGACATGCCACTGAACTTCTACTATGGGAGTGGCTCAACGCACCATACGGCTTCAACGGAGCTTCGCGACGCCCATGTCCCCTGACAAAGCCCATCACACAACCATCACCTTTCCTCACCACGTTCAGCATCGTCGTAGAGAGTGCCTCCTTATACGACCGTGTCTGGTGCCTCATCGCCCCCTTGACAACACTCGACTGACCTCCACCATGTACCTCCTTTCTCGACTCTAACAGCACCTCTCGCATCTTCCTCCACCCCCAACCATTCTCACCTTCTGGAATGCATAAGACATTCCTCCTCCCACCTGGTTATACTCAGCAACCTCAAGATATCTCCCTTTGCAATTGAGCAACGCTGAGCAATAAAACTACAATATCCTTCTCTAGTTGCTAAATACACCTCCTTTCTTCCTCCTCTCATGCACTCCTTTAACACCTTCCCAAGCCACTGCATTGAAGATGGACCCAGCAAAACTGCATGTTCTGTCTTCCAGTTTCTCTCGGTGACTCGCAGCAGTCCACCCCCAGCCTTTGACAAAATAAAACATCTGGATTCAATCAGCACCTCTACAAGACAACCCATCTTAACCACCACAATAACTCAAAATCCAGTTATCATAGCACCATCAACGAGGAGAAACATTACAAGACGCAGCACGAAGAAGAAAAATGCTCATGTGTACAGAGAGAAAATTTTAGGAGGAGAGAGGAACATTGACTTCATAAATTAATGAAACTTATGAAGTCAATGTTCCAGCAGAATATTCTTGCTGGAAGAATATACTTGCTAAAGGTGATCAAGAACAAAACAACAAAACCAACCATGTGATCCATGCTAATTGCATAGCATCGCACCACACAGAAATGGAGACGAGACACTATGTCCATTCATCTGTTTAAGCAACATAAAACAAATATGAAGTGTCAGCTGAATAAGAGATGGTATAGCAACATAGTAACTAACCTGTGCAAAAGCATTTACTTTAAAAATTCTAAAGGTTACACTGAAAAGGAATCTCGAATTATTTCATTAAATTATAAAAAAAAAAAAAAAAAAAAGATGGAGGATATATGTAAGCTGAAAAACTCTCATTCCAGATGATGACTCGGCTTGTTGTTCTTAGTTGTGAATTGCAAGAGTAAATTCATAGAAAGAGGACAACAATAACTACCTTCAACATGCTTGCCAGATCTCCGTAAGTTTGCTCAAATTGGGCAAATCGTTTCCAAACCTACAAAAATAGGATACATGAAAACCATGTAGATTCTCCCAATAAAGCAATAATGGAAATTAGATATGAACAAAAAGAGATGGTATAGGTTTAGAAATTATTATCACTCCTCTCTTACACAAAACGCATAAAGAACTTAAAGGTACTGGCCATAATCTGTACCTCTGTTAAAGGCCAATAATAAATTTGCTTTAGTTAAGTGATAAATACAAGAAATAAAATAAGATAATATAGGTATGGACATGAGTGTGTGTGAGCCTACCTCAAGAGATTCCTCTGGTGGGAGTGAACTCAGTGCCCGCTCAAATAAGGCCCGGATATTTCTATCATCATTCAAGCGTGTCAAAAAATCTGCATATCTGTGACATTTAGGAAATTAATAACTTATATTTAGAAGCTATATTATGAATAGGACAATGATACTTGGACTAACAAAGTGACCAGAATTGTGACTGAATGATTTTTTCTTTTATTTTTTTAATTTTCTATGAATAAAAAATTATTTTTATAACTGATTTTTCATTAAAATAATTCAAAAAGTGAAAAGAAAATTGAAAAGAAAAAATCAATTCGGTCACAATATCGGTACAGAACATTAGTCTGAGTATCAGTATCCTTATGAATAAGTTAACATGATCTCTACATTATGAATAAGACAAGATGATCTCACTAAGTGCTGGTAGAATATATCATGGGCACATCACCACAGCACCGTAACATGAATAATTTCTGCTTTAAGAGATATATGAACTCACTCAAGAATGTATAGAGGCTCATGCATAAACCGTTTCAATCCCGCTTCAAAAACATTATGTGCAATCTGCATGGTGTGGAAAATAGAACAATGACTTGTATGTGTTTAGCCTTTATAAAACATACCTAACAAACCATCAGAAAGTAGAGAATCAACTTTAATTAGTTGCTGAACTCCTCATACTTGGAGAATGTTTAGGTCAGAAACAAATATAGGTGCATCCAAGAAAGTGGGAAGAGAAAGGGGGGACAAAGGGCAGAGGAAAGCAATTAATGGCAATAATCATCTAAAAAAACAATAATCTTGTTGGTTTTGTAGAATCTATAACCATGTCACCAATATAAAGTACCATTAAGTTGGAAGACAAGCCCAAACATGAAAATTTAAATTAAAAAGAAAAGGAGGACCTCTCGATCCTTGTCAAGACAAAAGGCCATCATTGCATAAGCAACATATACGTGGTATGTGCAATTTGGGGATTTCCGAGCATCTAAAAAGTACTTGCGAGCTGCTTCAACACCCTCAGTCCTTCTTAGAAAGCGAATAAACTGCAGCATGAGACAAAAATAACATCACTGTCAGAAACATTTATGGACTAGCCGTGGAATATGCATTTTATCAAATCTATTTTCAATCAAACAAAACATTGTGGAAAAAATAAAACTTGACGTCCATCACATTAATAGAATATCCCAACCAACTAAGAAATGAAGAAAGAGAAGTTGTATTCTGCAAGGCCAGTTCCAAGAGAAATTCTTTATCATCCCTTCTTTCCTATTGGCTTGAGGAGTCCCATGTGTTAACCTAGATTGTATAACGTTTTCCTTCTTGACTTTCTAACTTATTTCACTTCATGCTAAGCCATACAGCTTTTCTTTTTCAAAAATAACATCTTTCTCTACCTTTCCTTTGGGCATTCACTTTATCAAAATTTCATTATCTACAAACAAAATGCTATTTGGTTTGATTTCAACTAAGAAAAATCATATGTACATAAGGATTGGCTTTGAACTGACCCTAGTGTGCAGCACAAGAGCATGAAGCTTCTCACTTCTCTTGTACCAGCATGCAGACTCACCACATGATTTTCAGAACCAAAGATCATGAGACTCCTTTTAGTCTTGACCTACCTCATAGAGACCTAGAGAAACATCTCCCTCTCTCAAGACCAGTGTCAACCATGCTACTTACTCTAAAGCGAAAAGTACACTAAACAATTCAAAGTCACTTACTTGAATATGTGCAAGCGTCGTTGTGTTAACATCATCCCCTAAAAGGCTCTCATATATTTTCTTTGCAGACTGCAATAAAGCAGAGTGAAGTTCAAAGACCAAGAACTGGGGAATTGAGCAAGTGGAAAATATGCCAGACACTGTACCTGAATTGCTCCACGAGATTCCTCCAACTCTGCATATGCATACCTTAGCATTTCTGAGTCTGTGAGGCAAAAAAAAAAAAAAACAAATGAAAAAAATAATAATAATATGGGTAAAAGATAAGCATGCATACCCAGGTCATGTGAAATACAAGGTATACCAGAAAAAAAGCATAGATAAAACTGAAATTTATATCAGAATAACAAAACCCTACATACCAAGAATCAAGCTATATACAAAGAGTTAAGAAGAGAAGTGAGCATTATTGAAGAATAAAAAAGAACCTAATTGAGTAAAAGACACAAAACAATAAATGAATTTACCAGGAAGAGCCTTCAAAGCTCGCTGAAATACTTTGACTGCAGTATCTACTGAACCACTTTTTGCATGCCATGTCGCATAGTCATACCAGATGTCAGGATAATGGTACAGATACATCAGACACTGAATAACAGCACAATGTAATGAGTATACTAAAACTGAAGCAAAGGGCAATCTTGTTTATGAAAATGGAGAAACATTTTGATTTGTAGCAAGAGTGAGATTGCAAACATCTGATTAGGATCAAACAAAACCAATTATTTTTATTTTTTTCATAAGTAAAACCAATCATTTTTATAGAAGGAAAAGCATAACTAAAACTTTCCTTTTTTTTTATAGGTCATAACTCAAACTTTCCTTTTCGATCTCACAAAAATCAAGACAAAGTAATGTAACCAAACACTGTATCCTTATAAGCATTTTATATAATCAAGCAGATTTACTAGTTTTAGAGAATTTAGGCAAGTGTGCAACATATTAGTTGCAACTTATATTTTTTCTTGTTTTATATATTGCAAGAGTCGTGCTTGGCCTTTATGTTATCAAAGAAAGAAAAAACAAAGCTTCAATTCATATATGATGGAGAACAAACTATATTACCTGTTCATATGTGAATATAATTCGCTTGTTGGAGGATGCACTATCTATCCTCTGTGGGTTTCCCCTGGAATTCAAAGTGTAATTAGATCAAATATATAACTTCAGTGAAGTTCCCAATTAAATCAACATCCATAAAGCAAACAAATATGCATGCCAGAGCTACCAAAAGATTTAGGGCTTGTTTGGGAAGTGAGATGATCTCATCTCATCTCAAAACTTTTCATAATTTCCTTCCCAAACATCACTCAAACACAGACACCTTTCAATTTCAAATCCAACTTTTTCATCTAATCATTACAATTTTCCCAAACTTCCAAACAAAACACAAAAAACAATACAAAATTTTCAAATTTCAAAAGAAAAATTATATTAAAAAATTATATTCTAACAATATTTTAAATTTATAATATTTTTATTCAACTTTTGCTCTCTCCTTTCCCAAAACCCAATAAAACATCTTAACTTACACCATTTCACTACTATTCACAAAATTCTCATCTAATCTCATCTCATTACCCAAACATGCCCTTAGTTCTACAATAAGAATTACATCAATCTCTTTCAACTATTTAAAGATCTTATTCAAAGACTTGAAGATCTGGGGCACAACACCCAATGGATTTCCATTAAAAAAAATAATGTATTTAATCAAGAATTATACATACGTTCACTATAATTTATCTGCCAAAGTTTGATTCTTCTCTATTGTTCATCAATATTCTAGCATAATATTCCACAGCATAAAAATGGTTACATGTATATAAAAACTTTCCTAATCCAAAAGACATTTTGAAACTTTTCTGCATTTGGTAACTTTGTCACATGGTACATAAAACTTTAAACCATTAAGCTCTAACTCAAACGGCACTTCGTTCCCCCATTACAATAGGTTGGAGGGTGGACTCAAAACTCATTGTGAGCATGTCTAACCTTTAACAAGAAAGTAAATAAAACTTCCATTATTTAAAATTATCACCAGTAGCCGAATGGTATATATATATATATATATATATATATATATATATTGATAAGCAAGCAAGAAGAAATGAATGATACATATTTCTGAAAGATCTTATACTAGCAAAATTTGAACCCCCCTACCGCTTAAACCAAAGACCAAGTGAAATAGACCTTTCAATCCAAACACAATAACATGAAATCACATCTGAGACGAATATAAATGCATGCTGCTAGAACAAAGGGACACAGTTGCCCTGCTTCTTACTTCTCAAAAGCTAACAACCGTTTCCATCCCATCCATTGCACTTCTTCCTGTGAGAACACCACAAATTACTAAGTTTTTGGGTAAATAAAGATTCCAGAATTCTATAAAAAAGAGTACTAGGGGTACAACCCAAGTACACAAGAAGTATATAAAAGAGAACACCTAGTTAAGGTGAGACAGGAGAACAAGAATTCAGAAAATATACCAAGGATGAAAAGGCGAGTAATGTTGGGGTCAGTTGTCCAATGTAACACCTTATGTTTTCAGTTTTATAGTTATGGAAAAATTGATATTTTTGAATTACTGATTTCCATAACTATATAGAAAAAATAAGGTTTTCGGTCAAAAAGCTTATAACCTAAAAATGAAATGCAAATATTGCAATTGCCTTCATTTCCATTCAAACAACACTATATCAAAAGTATATTTATGCCATTTTTTGGAACTCAAAGTTAAAAGTATGATATTGTTTCCACATAACCAATTTATGCAGGCAAGATGACCAGGTCTTAAAACTACAAATCACAAAACCATCTTGCCCTCGAATATTAAGGCCAGTCATTGCAGCATGTTTGCTTAGACAACCAACTTTTTTGCACAAACCAGCCAAAATCACACGCTAGGAAGCTATGTTAGAGAAAATAACACTTTAGTCACAAGTTGCTTGCTTGCTTCTGAAAATCAATGTTCAGACATGCACCTTTATTGCTTGTTTGACTAACAGAAAGCAACCACTACAAAAACTATCTTTGGGTCAGTAGTTACAAAATGCAGCACAAGAAGCAGATATTTGCCTTGTAAGAGCCAGATGGTGGTACAGCCAGCATATTCCAATCAATTTCATCAACATATTTCTTCCGCTCCCTGTAGACAGCCCTTGCACTGTTAAACTTGGGCTGATATTCTGACAACAGTCCTTTTGCCTGCACATTACCATGTCAGAAGATGCCAGTTTCTAGAAAAGTACTGCCTTCTAAACTAAATAGTACGCATGTGCGCAACATATTAATAATGTACATGTAATACCAACTACTTCAGATTACACTTTCAATCCAGAATGAAATAGTTACCAGTTGGCGGCTAACAGAGTTTTCAAAGTTCTCGTAGTCCCTCCAAAGTTGTTCAATGTGATGAGTAGGAGTAACAATAGCTTTTTGGTACACTTTCCTGACAGCAGTCATTCTTTGTGACTCTTCCTGAGTGCTTTGAGCCTGCATGATCATCTCACTTTTAACATGCAAAATGACAACAAAAACAAAATGCAAATAGCATTACCGTTCATTCTATTCAACCCAGTGAACTCATAAAATGTAAAAGATGATGGTGAGCTCCACATACCGGCAACGACTTTAAGAAGGTGATGTACTCCATCCAAATAGGCCCAGATGCTATGTCTGCTCCTGGAAACAGATTCAACGAATATAAGCACAATCAGATCATTCTGAATCAGTAACACAAACACAATCCAGCCTTTCCAGAAGACGAATCCATCTTAATTATATACATCTAATTGTACACAAAATTTACCCATATTTTTTTATTTATGGCTGTCTAAGAAGTAACTAGCATGGTCAATACTCGCTACCTTCTCAAGAGATGTAGAAAGCTTATTTTCTTTTATTTATTACTCATTAGCAGATTTTCTCTCTTTCCTATCCTTTTTTTTCTTTCTATAGTGGAGCTGGTCACATTTAATGCCAGATCACAGCCTAAAATAAGCAGATTAGAAATTCCACCAATAGCTTGTCAACTTCCTCTCTCTCATATCCCTTCAGCTGTGATTTAAAGAATGAAAAAAATAACAAGTAGGACAATCATTCCCATCAAAAAAAGAGAAAAAAAATATCAAATCATTGAATTCTCAGTCCTCAAAGCAAACCAGCTTCCTAAATAACCTAGAGTGGAAAGTAATCGATATAAAGTTGAGATACCTTGTGTACTTTAATCATGAACCGGCAGATTTCAAAGCATTTTTTTTTTATGACAGGGGAACCACCCCACGGCAAAGCCCTTAGGACTCACCCATGGAAGCTAAACCCACCCCCAGGGAGACAAGCACAGCAACCCACCACCATGGCCTCCCACTTAAATCGTAGTTTGATCCCAGGGGGAATTGAACCTATGACATGGGACTCATGCACACAAGTTCTCCCTTAACAACATCCACATAATACCTTCTCGAATGTTTTTAATCTCAAATGGGTTTATGGAACTATAATTACATTCTTACCTGTATTTTGCACAGCCAAAGAATTTGAACCACAAGTATGTATTGCCATGGTATGACAATACTTGTGATCAAGATACCAACAGTCTAAGGCAAGTTTCTAAGTGAAACATTTGGTCTATAATTTTGGAAACTTGGAATGCTATTGGGAAAAGAACTTGTTCCAAATTTGAAATAACAATAGATGTACAAATGTGAAGCTATTGCAGGGGAAAAAATCCTGAAAGGCTTAAGAGAGAGCACACACCAACATAGTTGAGCATAAAATCAAAAGCTTTTCTAGTCTCTTCTTGACCCTCTAACCCCTTGGACTCATTGGCCATTTTAATGAAACGAATGTAGCACCGCCTACAAAACCAATAAGCAACACAATTAAACAAAAGTAAGAATAATATTGCCTGACTAAGAGATGACCTTCCTGAATAAGAAATAATAAAATATAATGGGCTAAGAAGAGAGGTAAGCCATATAAAGCAGGTCACAAGCTATCAAAAGAATAATGAAGGGCAACAGATCATTATCTTATTGAAACGGAACTTCTAAGAGATCTATTTCTTGATTAAATAGATATATAGGATTAGCCCTCTTAAACTCAAGTGGTCAAATAGTATTCTTCACACATAAGACAATAAAACAATTGGATCCTTTACGCTTAGATAAAGCCATGTTGTATATTGAGCATAAATATTAGTTCATTTGAAGAAGCTGCCGTCGCAAGGTTTACATTTAAAGGATAAGGTGAGTCTACAAACTATTCTAACTTTGGACAGAATGAATTGATGTCACCCATATAAAAGCGTACGACATTCGACCAGATTAGCCGCCATCATTGTCATGCCTGAAGATGTAGATCCAGGCAGCACATCAATTTGATGTCCTTTTGAACAATATTATAAAATCATTGCTTTACTCATTGAGACTTCATCCTGTCTTTTACAGATATATCCTCTTCTAGCTTGATCTATTTATCTTCTTATATACCTCTCAATATTAAAATGAATGTAAAAAATCATGATTGACAAAGGAAACCCAGGGTTGAATTGACAGGTGGAAGTAAAGACCGAAGTAGAGAAAAAAATAGTGTAGAATTGAATACTTAGAATTGCGTATGCTTAAAATTCCAGCATCAAATTCTCCCCACTTCACCGTTTCACTATGTGTAGAATCTAATGCACATAATGGACTTTCCTTTGTGTTTTCTTTTTTATTAGTAGAGGAGGGAAAAGCGAGTACAAGTTCATTGTGTGCATCATACTTTCCAAGACACTATAAGCTGCTCTTCAGTTACAAGACACATTAAAACAATGACGAAGCAATATTGGAATTCAACAGCATTTTGGAGTTCCCAACTTGCAGCAGATATTGATAAACAACGCAGCAACCACTCAAGGTTGGGAAATTTGGGGTGGTGGCCAGCACATGATTTCTAAAACTAAAAGTATAATAGTTTCACCTCTATATCAATATTTTATAAGTAATAATAACTTCATTAAAAAGCGCAAAAGGCACAATCCAAGTACACATATACAAGAAAGACACCTATCAATTTCAACTCAATATCAATGCAAGTACGATTCATCAACCAGTACCATATAAATGTAGAACATTTTTTTGAGAAGTATATGAATTTAAAACATGAAACATACCAAAGAGGTATTTGAAGACAGTTTAGCAAGCAACGGCTAAATATCTGTTTGGTAGCATCATCATTATTTACAGCCATGTGTGCCTCAACATACTGCTTCCAATATTTTGCCTGAAGAAAAAGGGGAGATAACTTTAGCAGTCTTTTTTTTTATCAGTAAATAAGAATTTTATTGAAAATAGGAGAACCCAAGTACGACAACTTTAGCAGTCTATACCACCAAACTTCTCAAAAATGAAATAAATACCATTTCCAACGTATTGGTAAAACTTTAGACCAATAAAGTTAGTTGATCAGGCTGCGTGCCTTGATGCACAAGATTCAAAAAATCATAGAACTGGCATTTAATTGACAAATATATTACAGCATGCGAATTACTAGATGCATTGTCCACAATAAGCGATAATTAGGCTTCAAGGGCATCATGCAGCAATGTCATTTGAATAATTAAAACTTGAAAATGACTTTGGATGAAGTAGCCATCCACTTGCACAATAAAATGCTCTATAACTTATTTCTCCATATTAATACCAGCAAGTTTAATCATGTTGATCATAGGACTGAAGTTCCTCTAAGTCGAGAGTAAGACTCAATTTCATGCTGCCTAGAATGGCGGCATCATAATCATATGAAGTGAAAAGCAATAAGCAAATTTCAACAAGTGAGATCACTCTACTAAGAATTCATAACAAGGAAATCAAAAGGGAAATGCAATCCCTTGACAAAGCCCTTGAGAAGAGGTGATAATAATTACACAAATGAAGATAGTTAAAGGAACTCACGGCTGTTGGAAAAAGTGTAAGAAGTTGCTCGTATATCGGTGCAGCCTCTGTAATGGGCAAATGCTAGAGAGAGAGACGCGTACAATATGTAAATTGAAATGGAAATAGCATTCAGCACCAGAAAAAAAGAAGTGAAATTAACAAAATATTTTTGCTGAATATGAAAGTAACCGAATTGAAAGTATCAGAATGACACCTGCGCCTCATTGGCTAGAACTTCTGCGGCTTCGACATTGTATTTATCATCCAAGGCTTTACTGTCGCCCATTGTTTTATCCTGGAATTCCAATTTAAATTAATTACATAGATTTTCTTGGTGACAAGAAAGAAAAAACAAAACAAACAAACAGAACAAAAATTCAAACTTGAAGAAAGAAAAAAGGGCACCACGGTGGAAGACATAGATTGGAGCAGTGTCGACCAATGGAAGCAGCGTTAGGAGCGCCAGGAAGATTCAGAGACACCGTTAGGAGGAGGATTCCTAGATACTAAGGACAAAGTACATCCATGGTGATATGAATATGAAGGGAAGTACACCTACAGGCCGGATTTTAAACGTAGAGATGGTATTAGGTATGCTTACGGTGTCGAACCTCGACTGCTGAATTTGGGGAAAGAGAGACTGTCGAGACTATGGTTAGTGTTAACTGTGTAAAAGCTGCCGTGGACGTTAAATTTGGAGTGTTAATTATTAAAGGTTTTTTAATCCCAAGGATACCATAAAAGGAAAATTATATTTAAAAGCACGTATATAAAACGCAATCTTTACTAGAAGTGTAATTGATCCGATCTGGGGGTTATGGACCGAAAATTTTAGTCCAATATTGTCTGAATAGATCGATTACCCCTATAAACCAGACTAGACCGTTAGTTGGTTCAATCGGCCCAATTCAATCAATGAACATTTTGTTTCTCTTTTCTTTTATATAAATTGAAATTATATAATTTATTTAATGTGGATTATGTAACTAATTAATTATAATTATATTTAATTATAATTATATTTATAATGTTAATAGTTACTTAGTACTTTATTATTAATAATAACCTATATTAAAATTCTTATATTTTGTTAATGAATATTAACTAATTTTATTGTCCAATGCTTATTTGCAACTTAGATATCTTTAAAAATAATTATTTAATTACTTTAACTAAGGCTGCATTTGGATGTTGAACTGAATTGAGTTGAGTTGAGATGATAAAATATTATTATTATTTTGAGATTTAAAAAAGTTAAATTGTTTATTATATTTTGTGTTAAAATTTGAAAAAATTATAATGATAAATTGAGATGAGTTGATTTGAATTTAATAACCAAACGTACCCTAAGTGTAAATCGTAGAGCATGTATCTAGGTTTGGTCATGTTTTAGACATATTTTAGAATCGAACTGGTATATACCGGTTTTGATATTTGAAGAACGATACCGCACAAATTACACCTCTAAATCGATACTTCTGGTTTTATCGGTTTCGATTTGGTTTGGTTTTTCTGATATATTATACAGTATATATAATACATTATATTATAGTATATAATAATATAATGATAATATATTGTAGTATATTATAATTGTATTATACACTATAGTGATACAATATAAAAAATTAAAATAAATAGATATGAACCGGTCCAATGTGTTAAAAAAAAAAAAGAAAATCGGAACCATACCAATTTTGATTGATTTTGAGAAAAATGAAACCAATATCAAACCAAACCCACCGGTCCGGTTTACTAGTTTGTTTTTTTACCCATAATAATAACATATATTATATATTAGTTAATTGATAGTATATATTATTTTACATTTTATATGGTCAATAATGATATATTATACGAAAATTACATAATTAATTTATATAACTATTATATAAAATAATATTATATATATAATATTGTTTAAAAAAACTTATATGTAAACATTTTTGTCAAATTCGGTATAGTCTTGTCAAAAAAACCATATTCCTGGACCGGATCAAAAACCGAATTTCTAATACACCATGGACTAAGACCAACCAACATGATTTTCGGATTTGATCAATAAAAAAAAATTAATTTTAAAATTATCACGCTAATCAAATCATGTCATCTCCAAATTATGGAGGATGTATCTTTTATACCAATTTGTAAGTGGTAATATTGGACATAATAAAATTGTAATAATTAATTAATGATAAAATTAAAAAATTAAAAATTAAAAATTAAAAAGTATTTGTATAAGAATAGGATTTGGATCTTTGAGCGTGTAACACTTGGATTGAAACGATATATATAGAGAGCACATTCTAGATGAGCTGGATAAATTTTGGAAAATAGGTGTTTTTATGTCATCTGTGTTTCTGGTGCTACAGTATTTAACGTTTTCTCCAGTTTGTCTGAGTAAAGCTCTCGCGGCAAAGAGAACCTTCCTCCCTTTTATGTCGCTTTGCCGCTAGCGGTTGGGTTCCACAAAAGATTAAAGAAGAGAGAAATACACGAGCGAAAGCTACCGAAATTGGCGGTATTTTTTTTTTTCCGCTCTAAAAGGAGCTCGTCGAAAAGTGCACAAGATAATCGAATAGGAATCCAAAGCTAAAAGGCTCGATTTTTATATTTTTCCATCTTTATATCTAAAGTTCTCTCCAAATCCGAACCGTCATGTCATTGCGTAGGCGCACCTTGCTCAAGGTTATCGTCCTCGGCGACAGTGGGTACGTCCTTAGGGCTTTATACATAGTTACTCATGACAAACGTGTGCATTTATATCTTCGCGGATACTGATGATTTTAGTTTTGGATTTCAGGGTTGGCAAGACGTCGTTGATGAATCAGTATCCTCTCAAGTTTATTGGTTGATCTGTGCGATACGTATTTCTGATACATTGATACAAATTTTTACAATGTTCATCGATCTTTATAGTTCTCCATTTTCGTTTTTTAATACCTATATTGCGTGCCTCTTTCTTGATGCGTTTCTCGCTCACAATTTGGTTACTAATTCGATTAATTTTCGTTTAATATTTTAAATTTTATCTAGTGCATTGCAGCTGAACCATATATATTACTGTGCTTCTGATCAAAATATAGCATTACTATGTTTTTTTCAAAAATTATTATTGTTTTGATTATTATACGCTAGTTCGTGGTTGTGGGTCGTTAACTACTTAATAGATATGTGCACAAGAAGTTCACTCAGCAGTATAAAGCTACAATTGGTGCCGACTTTGTCACGAAAGAGCTACAAATTGATGACAGGCTCGTCACTCTGCAAGTGGGTAATGGCATTTGGGCATTCTATACGAGCTTAAAACTTTTCTTTTGAGATGTTAGGAATGTTTCATGCTAATACATTGTGGATACACGGTGGTAGATCTGGGACACGGCTGGGCAAGAGCGGTTTCAAAGTCTTGGAGTTGCATTTTATAGAGGGGCAGATTGCTGTGTCCTAGTTTATGATGTTAACGTGATGAAATCGTTTGATACTCTTGACAACTGGCACGAGGAGTTTCTTAAACAGGTTCCTTAGACGTTTCTTGATTCTTTACGTCCTTTTTGCTTTGAATGATTTGCTAGCTTGCCATGCATCTCCCTAATGCAATTTGTTGAATTTCTGAAAAATGCGTCCTTTAAAACTGTTTGGCCTGTCATTTAAATTCACATCCTGTTATGACTTAGTTATTATTTGAGAAATTGAAATGGATTGCAAAGAAACTCAAGTTTTTCGTTCACTTAATAAAGATTGTATGGGAAAGATATTACTTATCTATATAAAGAGAGTATGTTGAAAAGGTATCCCTATGATTAGTCCTTGAGATTCAGACAGCCATTTATTAAGTGAACTGCTTTCTCTCATAAGTTCAACCCCAAAGGATCAGAAAGCCATTTATTCAGCAAAACATTCAACTTGAGATTCAGGTTGTTGATAGGTTGGATCTAGTTCGGATCTGATAGGATTTAAGTTCAGTAACCCAGTTACGTATGCTAGAATCCAAAGCTGAACTGGATGGAATCATATGAAATGCGATTGAGACTGGACTTGGCAAAATCCAAGAATTCAGATTTGATGCATCTTTTTAAATTCTGCAATGCGAATGTGGTTTTTGTTTCTCTTGTTAAAATGTGTGTTTTCTTAATATTATATTGTGCACTGATATATGTAGTATTGTTATTAGTGCCTAATCTGGTTCGGTGTGATGATGGAGCTTTAACTTGGTTGAATCAGATTAGCATGATCTGTTGATACTATGATACGAAGCTTATCTGCTTATCCAAAGAAAAATGATATGCAGCTTTATCATAATGTCTGCTTTACACATTGAAATGCGCATGGATATATTTTCTGCACTTCTCTTGATTGCACCTTTTTACATACCACATGCTTTGTGGTGTTAAGCTAGAATTGAAATATAAGTTATTCATGCAAGTTTTTTATTGTTTATTTTATAAGTAAACAATTGCATTAATAAGAATAGGCATAGCCGAAGTACACAAGATGGTGTACAAGAGATAACACCTATTTAGGAAGAAGAATGGAAACAAGAAAATCATGAACATCAAGGCCATTAAAATCTACAGCTATGGCCGATAGAAATAAAGTTCTAACAAAAAGTAATCTAAATTCCTCTAATGAGCGCTCTTTGTCTTCGAACTTCCGGTAGTTTTTTTTTTTTTTTATAGGTAATCAAGAAGTTTTATTCATAGAATAGGCAAAACCCAAGTACACGAGGAGTATACATGAAAAGCACCTAATTAGAGTTTACAATCGAAAGGAGAAAATCATGGGCATTTAGCCCACTACAAACAATTATCCCTGCCCATAAGAGCAATGATTTTAAAAAAGAAAACTTTAAGCTCATCCATGATTTTTAATGATGTTGTCCAATGATGCTGTCCATACGAAAAAAAGCTTCTTTTGAAGAAGTTTTCGCCTACCATATACTCTTCATGGGAACATGGTCATTCTAGGGCTCGTTAGAACTTGGTAAAACGATCTGGCAGTGAATATACCTTTCTTGGAGGGGCTCTAGTTCATCTTATCGCTAGTACCCTCTTTCATGCTTACGGAATACAATGCTGTATAGAACTCTACGATAGTCTCCAACTCCCAATCTTGAGCTGCCCTAATAAAATTAACATTTCATTGAGGGGAGCCACTGAAAAGACCAATAGATTGGCTATCGTTGCATCATTTTCTCGTGAGAGCTCAAAAATGGCAGGGAAGGTATCTTGGAGACTTCGTTTACCACACCATTTGTCATAGCAAAATTTGACATGAGAGCCGTTGTCCACCACAATATGTTCATGTCTTCGGAAGATCTCCCAATGTCTCCTAATGTACTTCTTTAAACCCACCCCATATAGGCCACGTACCTCATTCGAGTACCATCCTCTCCAAATTGTGAATCTATAACGAACTTCCATAGGGCCCCCTTTTCGTGTTGGTACCTCCACAATCATTTACCCAATAGGGCTTGAATGAATTTCGTCAAGTTATGAATCCCCAATCCACCCCCAGAAATTGGAGTACAGATAGCTGAACAATTAACCAAATAACTCTTCCCCCAATCCACTCCACAAGAAGTCTCGTTGTAGCTTCTCAATACAGTTAGAGACCCTTGTGGGGAGCGGGAGCAAGGATAGAAAATAGGCGGGTAGGTTAGAAAGGGTACTTTTAATCAAAGTGAGCCTACCACCTTTCGACAAATACAATCTCTTCCAAAAAGTCAATATGCGCTCCACCTTTTCAACCACGCCATTCCAAATCCTTTCTGATTTAAAGGATGCATCCAATGGTAAGCAATGATGCACCCAATGGTAGGCCAAGATACTTCAAAGGTAGAGATGATACCTTGCATCCCAATAGAGAGGCTAAATTCTTTGCTTCAGGGACAACCCCCACCAGCACCAATTCAGACTTTGAGAGATTAACTCTCAATCCCGAGATAGCTTCAAAACAAGGAAGTAGAGCCCTCAAAGATTGGATGTGCCCGAGATGTGCACCACAGAAGATGAGAGTGTCCTCAGCAAATAGCAGGTGAGAAATATCAATGGAGCCATAATCACCATTTCACACTGGGAAACCATAGAGTAACCACCTTCCACAAGGCCCACAATCATCTTACTAAGAGCTTCCATGACAAATAAAAAAATAAAGGATAGAGCAGGTCCCCTTTCTCAAACCACGGGAGGAGTTGAAGAAACCCATCGGTGAGCCATTCACCAAGATAGAGAATTGAACTGTAGAGATGCGAAATTCTACCCATTTTTGCCTTTTCTCCCCAAAGCCACATCTTGCAAATAAATAAAGTAAGATCTTCCCGTTAGCGTGATCATAGGCTTTCTCCATGTCTAATTTGCAAAGTAACCCGAGTTCTTTAGATTTGAGTCGTCCATCCAAAACTTCATTTGCAATTAAGGCTGAATCTAGGATTTGTCTACATTTGAAAAATGCATTTTGTGGCTTAAAAATCTACTTTACCACCACTGAACTCAATCTGTTCGCTAGCACTTTGGAAAGAATCTTGTAAACTTCATTCGCAAGGCTAATGGGGCGATGGTCTCTAACATCCGGACCCTATCTTTTTGGGATTAAGTGCTAAAGAAGGTAGCATTAAGACTTTTTTCAAATCTAGCATTAGTGGGAAAATATTGAAAGACCCGCATAAAATCACCCTTAATCACTTCCCAACAAGCTTGGAAGAAGCTCATGGTAAAATCGTCAGGGCTTGGAGCCTTCTTACTAGCCATGCCATGGATTACTTTGCACACTTCATCTTTTTCAAAAGGCCTCTCTAGCCACCCTATGCACTGTTGATCTAATGCTGAAAAAGTTATACCATTTACTTTCAGTCGCCAGGTGTGTTGTTCAGATATGAGGTGCTGGTAATACTACGTAATGTGGTTCTTGATGACTAGTTGATCCGAGGAAACTGCCCCATCCACCATGAGCGTATCAATATTATTGTTCCTCCTATGAAAATTAGCCACCTTATGGAAGAACTTTGTACATTTGTCTCATTCCTTGAGCCATAGTGCCCTTGATTTTTGTCTCTAGGAAATCTCCTCCATTAATGTTACTCTTTCAAGTTCTATGACTACCTGACTCTTGCGAATTCTCTCGAATTCAGAGAGAGTTCTTGCCTTCTCCTCGCCCTCTAGACCCTATAACTCATCTAAGAGAGAGTGCCTATGCTGAATCACATTGCCAAAAACTTGTTTATTCCATTGCTTCAGATCATGTTTTAGTGCTTTTAACTTTCTTGCCATTATGAAGTTTGGAGAGTCTTGAAAATTGTAAGAAGACCACAATTGTCTGACCCTGTCTACAAAATCGTCATATTTAAGCCACATATTCTCAAATTTAAAATACCTTATACCCCCTTGGATGCCTCCATAGTCTAAGATGATGGGAAGTGATCAGAGCATAAACGGGATAATCTTCTTTGAGTTACATCTGGAAAGTGTAACTCCCAATTTGGAGTTAGCAAAAACCTATCAATCCTTGACCAAGATGTGAGTTCTTGGTTGTTGGACCAAGTAAATGTACCTCCAGTTAATGGAAAGCTCCTGTTCTGAAATGAAATCAGAAAACTCCCTCTTGGCGGTAGTGATGTGGGAGACACCCGACCTTTCGCTCTGAAAATGAGTTACGTTAAAGTCACCCCCTATGCAACTTGGTAACTCCCATCAACTAAGAAGTCCCGCCAATTCTTCCCACATTGGCCTTCTCTCCGAATCAATATTCAAGCCATAAACTCCAGCAAATGCCCATTGGATGCCGTCTTCTAAGTTGATAAAAGGGCAAGTCACAATGAAATTACCCATACATTCCGCCACCCTTTTATCAAGCATAATTAGGACTCCACCGGATGCTCCTTTAGATGGCAAGTACAACCACCCTACATGTTGCCCTCTCTATAACTTTGGACTAGCTTTCTTGTAATGACTTCCAACTTGGTCTCCTGCAAGCAAATAATGCCCCCCTTCCTTTGGCAAAGTAAGTTTCTAAGTTGGAGCCGCTTATTATGTTCATGCAGCCCCTTACATTCCATGATATTATTTTTGACTTCATAAAGCAACCATCTTACCCTTTCCTTTGAGATGCCCCTGGTTAGAACTCTTCTCCCCATCATCTTTCATTGCCCTCGTAAGACTTGAGTTCTCTTTCCCTTTTTTTAGCCGAATTAAGGGATGGATCAGATTTGGATTGTGCAGTCCCAGCTTCTGTGGCTGTAAGTAATGCCATAAATTCAGCTTCAAAACCCTCGCATGTAATCTCTACGTAGTGCTTAATTTCCATAGCTTTTTGGATTGCCCAATCTGACACATATGACTTGCCCCTCCCGTTATCCTCCCTCACTTCAGCCACCATCGTTGGCAGCGATTGCATCTTCCCGCCATTGTTAGACTCAAATAAAACTAATGTTCCTTCCATTTCAACCTCCCCCCTTTCACCTACTGATTTTGCACTCTTAGAAACAACATACAACTTTTTTCCAGTGTCGGAACAGTGAATTGCACGGCACGGCGGTTGGCCGTGGACACGTAAGTCTCCAAAGGCGGCTTCTGTGGCCTCTCGTAGTGCTCTAGGCCTCCCGGAGACTCTGCCATTCTCTCATTTGCGAAACTTTGAAGCGACATTTTGATCTCCAACTCCTGGCTTGTTGCCTTCTCCGTCGTGGTGACAGGAGGCAGCCCATAGAGCACCGACGCCTAAGTCTGTGCCACCCCACAGAACAGTGGCCATCCCATAGTGTCGCAGTTCAGCCCAGAGAGCGCTGACATATGAGTCTGCACAGGCTTAGTTGGTACTAACATTAGGTTTCCGGTATAAGTGTTGTCGAAAACGAACATAGGTGTTGCTGGCACAGAGACCGGTGGCTCCTTGCCCAGTGTATCGGGAACGGGCCAATAGGCCTAGGGATCTGTGCCCCCACCGGAGCAATAGGCCCAAACGTGGATGTGGAGCCCTTTTCAAAAGAAGGCCCAACCCGTTTTAGCCTCCATTTCATTCTAGGTGAGCGATTTGGGCATGTCCGGTCCAACCCAATCTTGGCCTTTCCTTTGTCTGGCTTGAGTGAATTCAACCCATTTACCACCTTAGCTTTTCCCTTTTCTAAATACAATTGGCCTTGGCCCAGGCTCAAGCCCTTGACTACTTTACAAAGAAAAGCTTCTACTGCCTTCCTCAATAATCCCAGCTCCTCCTTCACATTGAAACTTCCTCTTTCAAACCAGACAGAGCCTTTGCACCTCACTTTCTTCTAGGTAGACATAGGACAAACCCCCACTCCCCATTTCCGGTACATCACGTTGACTGTATTTCTCTGGCAGTGGTGGAATGCTCCCCTACTACACACCCCTTTTTGTTTTTTTCACCTTGCTGCAACGCCAAGGAGTGGCCCGTACCACCGGCACTGTCACTCTTTTCCCTGCACCACCCATTGCCGCCTCTGCATAAGACTTGGCTTGCCTCACCGTCTCCTTCCTCTTGTCCACCACTCTGTCCAGACGTGGAGCCGATGCTGGATCCTTGTTTGCTAAACTATGCATGGACAAAACATGCTTTAACTCCATAGAAACTCTGCATACGTCTGGGAGTTATTCATGCAAGTTAACAATCATCTGGAAATAAATATTAGTTCTTTTTGCAAGTTAACCGCCATTATCCTTTGTTTTGATACTTTGAGTTGATTATTTTCAATTTTATAATTTGTAGTTTGTGTCTATCAATGATATGTCCAAGGAAGATTATATATATATATATATATATATATATATATCTCTTCTATCGAATGCTGACATGGTTTCCACTTCCATTGTCGCCTCAGGCAAACCCAGCTAACCCCAGGACATTTCCATTTATACTGCTTGGAAACAAGATTGATGTTGATGGTGGGAATAGTCGTGTGGTAAGGATAGATAGTTGCAATGGTATCTGTGCTTTTTTGTTCCTTGCATGTTGTTATAATTATCATCTGTCCAGGTTTCTGAGAAGAAAGCAAAGGAGTGGTGTGCTTCAAAAGGCAACATCCCTTACTTTGAGACATCAGCAAAAGAGGATTATAATGTTGATCCTGCATTCTTCAGTATTGGCAAGACCGCTCTAGCCAATGAGCGTGACCAGGACATGTAAGTTTATTCTGAATGTTGATATCTTTTTTGGATTGGCTTGGTGTTATAAATTTAATTTCTACCGTGCTAACAGCCAATGGGTTTTTTGTCCCTGCTCTGTTCTTTTATACCAGTTCGTAGTTTGCATTATAGTGCAATAGAGCATGGTATTTTTGTCATTTTATAGATTTTTTGAGATGTGAATCCTAACTCACAGATGTAACTGAATCTGTCATGCATTTCTTTCTGCTCATGGGTATTATATTCTAAAAATCATTCAGATTTTGGAGCGGCCTATGTGATGCATGAGTAGCCTTTTTTTTTAACAAACTTTTGTGTATTTTTAATTGCAGATATTTCCAGGGTATACCTGAGGTTGCTTCAGAGGCGGAGCAAAGCGGTGGTTGTGCGTGCTGATCTGACATCTCAAATAATCTGACGGACCCAGTATCGTATTGTGTTCTGATTTATTGGTTCTTGTGATTCGTCTATTTTCTGTTTTGTTTTTTTATACACCCTGTATACTGAGTTCTTGTTAGTTCATGGTTTTTTTTTTTTTTTTTTTTTTTTCATAAGTAATTGCTGGTTCATGTTCATGCTCATGCTCATGCTCGAATGTGATAATTTCCATTTCGGGAAAGGATAGTATTGTAGAAACCTATCTTGGATTGATTCACCACGAGTTGTTTATGCATAGATTAGAAATGAATGCTCCATTTGTGGTAATGAAACTGTCATTCTGAATCTGCGGTGTAGCTACCCTTTGTGGTTGGCATTGAAGCAAGCTTGTTCGACGAACATGGAATACCTAAAATGATACCATTACTAGCTTTTACTAGCCATGTAAACTTGAAGGGTAAATAAGGCAGCATGCTTTCCTCAGGACGCCAATTTTACCGACCTCAGGAACTTGGGTCTCACGAGAAGGTGGGATTTGTATGGTAAAAACTGGTATGGATGCTCATGTCCTAAGTCAAGAGTATGCATTAATTTAACAAACTATGCAATCATAACTGAGCAAGAGTCGATGGATGCATTGCAGATAGGCAACCAGTTCATCCATCTCTTTAAAACCCAGAAAAAGCTGTATCTGGAGTTTTCAAACAAAACTCGCAAAGAACCATTACATAGATAAAAGCATTTTGAAGTGATTGGGAAGACCTTAGTTATGATACATATTATCATGGGCATATATTAAGTTGCATTAATGTTTATGCAAGCTCTCATCGCAAGCTCCTTGGAAAAAAAAAAGGATAAATTATAAATACATTGCCTGAATGTTGTAGGGGTGCCCCCCGTGCGGGATAGCCCCCTCCCCATCCCCACCCCCCGCTCCCCGGGGGCGGATAGGATGCCCCCCACCGACTTCAATAATGAACTACAGTCTACTAGGTCTAAAAATTATTCCTGGGTCCAAAAGTGATAAAAGAATATATGGGTGTTGTTCGGTCCAGTCCAATCCAGTCCGAGGGGTGATGGATCGGAATTTTCAGTCCATCATTTTTCCCTGATTGGACTAGACCGAACATCCCTATGGACCAGACAAGTAGCTATCGGTTCGGTCAGTCCTTTTCGGTCTGACCCAATTATTTTTTTTCCTTTTTTTCTTTTTTTTTTTCAAATTAATTAATTAAAAAATTTATTTAAAATACTAAATTAAAATTAAGTGAATTATTAATGTGGATTATGTAACTAATTGAATAACAAAATATTTTATATGATCAATGATGATAAATTAGATTAAAATTATATTATTAACTTATATAATTACTATATAATTAGTTAATTGATATTAAACATTAGTTAATTGATAGAATATTAAATTTTTAATAACATATTTAAAATTTTATATTGTTAATGGTGATAGGTTAGATTAAAATTACATAATTAATTATATAATTATTATATAAATAACATATATAATATATATAAAATATATATTTTTTATTTTTTGAATTCGGTCCATTCGGTCCTGTCTGGGGTGGGAAAATCTTGTACCAGGACTGGACTTAAACTTTTTCGGTCTTGGGTTTCATGGACCGAGACCGACCGGTCTCAGTCTTGATTTGGTCCGGACCGACCGACTTTCACTCCTAAGATTCAAAAATATATTTTTGGATCCAAATTATAAATTTAAATTTGTAAATATGATTATATTTAAAAACAATATAGTTAATAGGAAATAGTCAGACCTGCGTATATTCTATTTTTCAAAAATATATAGATAAAAATCAAAGTGAAAGAATCTTTGAAACAAATGGCTTGGAGAGGCAACAAGTGGCAGAGGAGGGGAGGGATCGGGGGGAAGATGCATACAAGTGAATATATTACTTGAATAAATCTTCACAACCTCCTAATACTCTACACTCTACATTTTTTTTAATTTTTATTATTTTTTTCTTTTATCAAATATTTATTATATGAATAATGAATAAAAAATTTGAAATAATTTAAAAAAAATAAACTAAAAAAAAATTTTAAAAAATATTAAAAAATTTAAAAATTTAAAAAAATATGGAGTGTGGTGGAGGTTGTGTAGCAAAACTCACATACGACCCTGACATTTCTCGAGAATGAATTGCTGTGCATGTGAATGGATTAACTAAATTTTAAAAAACTCAAAATAGTTATTAAGACATAAAAATTGATGGAATTAGATTAGGTAAATTCTAAAAAGATAGACTTCATCTATAATAAATCTAAACTTTTTAGTAATATTTGGATGTGTACCATAGCACTACCAAATCAATTGTTTATCATTATTTCATCTCTTTTCTAAATTTTCTGCTTCTACTGATATCTATGAAGGAAAAAAAGGTTTAAATTAAA
Organism: Juglans microcarpa x Juglans regia; assembly: GCF_004785595.1. Lineage (NCBI taxonomy): Eukaryota > Viridiplantae > Streptophyta > Magnoliopsida > Fagales > Juglandaceae > Juglans > Juglans microcarpa x Juglans regia. The sequence continues at coordinate 756,304 of NC_054609.1, forward strand.
TTAAATAAATAGGTAGAATTGTAAAATACGATAAAATTAAATAAATTAATAATTAAAAGATAAGTGTTTTTTAAATTAATATTAGTTTATTACTATATAATGAATAAATAAATAATACAATGTGGGGATTTGATATAAATTGAATAGTTAAAGTCAAATTCATCTTATAATATTTTATTATTATATAATAAAAAATAGTTATTCCAATATAGAAATTTTATGTAAATGAAATAGCTAAAACCAACGGAACTTGCTAGGTACAAGTGGTTTGGCGCATCAAACCGCATATCAACACTCACATAGCTTTTTTTATTACAAAAAATAATAACAAAATTCATGTAGAGAAGAATAAGATTTTATGTCTCACGAAAATCATTGTTATCTTCAATTAACATTGTTTCATTAAACGAATGTCTTACATTTAACATTGGTGCGTGGTTTGGTAAGCAAAATCCCTTGTAAGAAGACTTTTTTAAAACAAAATTCATCTCATATTAGATAAAAGTGGGGTTTAACTTTGACTAATCCATTGAGAATGCTCTCGTATCTTTGCATGAACATCAAGTCTAAAAAATTATCATGTCAATTGATTATAAATTATTTTTCTATTTGAAAAAAATGCACTTTTTGCTTTATGCTGTCAATATTTTTCTGTACATTGTTATGGTAATCATGCTAACTTATCATTGATTATCGACAGGGAAGAAAAATAAGTAATCGGATTTTGTTGTACATCAATACTATTTATTTTCACATTTTATATTTAATAATTTTTTTATAAGGTGTGAAACGTTTACAATGTATAGTGATTGAAGAGAAAATTATTCTTGCAAATATCATTTCCAGCATGCTATTATTTACCTGGGGACGTGGTGCACTCGTGTCCATGCTTTAAACGGCGACAGGGGGGCCTTAACCATCCCACGAACTTCACAATCGACTCGCGCGCGCCCATTTCTTCTATCTCTGCTCTGCGACTCTTCGGAAAAAGCAATGGCGAATTCATTGGTTACTGGGCTAAGAACTCTCTTCGCCGTGTTGTGCTGTGCTATGGTGGCCACTCTCATCTTCACCATCTTCGTCGATGGTCTTCCTTTTCGCAAGGAGCTACTTACCCCGTACTCTCTCTCTCTCTCGCTCTCTCAATATATTGGCCATAACTCGTAGTGAAGTGGAGAAGCTGGCTTTTTGATCCCTCCCTCATGCTAACGTTTTTACTATGGTTGGCCTCTAAGGTTTCTAGATTGGGCTCTTGGCTTCTCATATAAGATAATCCCATACATTATAGCAACATCTTCTTGTTTAATCAACTCTTCATTCGTCGGATTCCTGATAGTTTAAAGTTGTCACTTTTGCTCCTGCCAGTTTAACAGGTTTTATTCATAAATTTTGCCTCAAGAAGACTAAAATTGATATGTGCTTTTCATATGTACGCATCTAACATGTGTGTAAGATCATCATGGAATATATTTAGCTTGTTATGTTTTCTTCATTGCTACTAGTTCTTTGATGAAATATATAAGTATAAAATCAAAATCATGTATTGGAGCAAAAAATTACGAAATAAAGAGACGATTTTTTTGGAAATTTAATCCAGGTGGATGGCAGCAACTTTGGTCGACTTCTATATCAACGTTGTACCTTTGGCGGTATGTTTACCACATCTTCTTTTCTTGAAAAAAATATTTTATTGAAGACGCAGTATTTGTTATTTTAAATAATTTTTCTTGAAGTTCCAACTGAGAGCTTGAACGGAAGTACAATAAAGAAAAAATCGTTGAGTTTGGTAAGAAATATGTTGAAGTTTCTAATGGGAGCAAAATTAGTACAAACCATCAAATTTCATTAATGATTTTAATGAGAGCAATGAAACGTTACCTGTCTAGTGTTTTCTAGGAAATATCTCTCAGTTGCTGTTTTTTTTTTTTTTTTATTCTGGATATTGCACATGGTTGATTCAGTGAAGGAGGATTAAAATTTTTGCTATCCTAGTTGTACTTCTGACATCTGACATCTGGTGGTGTGGATATGAACTTTGCTTAATCAATTTATATTGTTTCACCTTGGTTTAAATTTGCCAATTCATCTCCTGGTTTATTGATTCTGTTCAATCACTCGCTGCAAATTGTTTTCTTGGTTTCGAATTGGTACCCTGGGCTTTTCCTCCAATGGTTGCAGATACTGAAGTTTGTGGAAGATTCGAGGGCCAGACCTCAAAGTCAGAAATAGTGGATTGGGTCATGCATTTATTGTTTTGTTGCTATGTCCTCTCAGTTTAGTCATCAATCCCAAATATGCAGAGTGCATGATTTGACTGATAGCTTAGATTCCTATTTATAGTTGAAGGAAATTGTCTTACCTAGAATTCTCAGGTAATCAGGTAATTTTGCTTCTTGAATAATAATTTATTTGAACTAATGCACTTATCTACCATATCAGGGATGGGTTCTCTACAAGGAATCTACCTGGCTCAGTGCAATACTCTGGATAATCCTGCTAGCATGCTTTGGCAGGTTTCTTTATTGTCTTCTTTTAAATCTGGTGAAGATTGCTCCTTGTTTAGAAAAAAATATACCTTGGGGAGTCTACCTATCTCAGGAAGGTCTATTTACCTATCTCAGGAAGATCTATTGACATGAATGATGTTTTCAAGAGTCCAAAGAAATGACGTTGAGCCTCAAATTTACATTATCATGTTATTTGGACCGCTTCATTTATGCAATAATTTTGTTCACTTTGTGGTTTTGAAGCATTTCATTTCATTTTTATGGTATTTTTTTAACGAGAACCGCAGATTCAGGCTCATTATTTCTCTTTCAAAATTTATTGATATTTCTTGGTGAAGATTACTCCCATTTGGTTACTCCCATTTGGTAATCAAAATTTATTGATAAATCTGGTGAAGATTACTCCCATTTGGTTTGCTATCTAAGGCGGAAGTTGGGAATGAGCCTTTGAGTCCTTTTGCAAATTTAAAGGTTTTAAGTTGTTTACATGTCTTCAATGTTTTTATTGAAGTATCAAACTTATAAATGAGCTCGTGACCATCAATTATATAATTTTCATGGAACTTGCACTCTTGTAATGGAATCCCAGCGGTTATAGTGTCATCCAGTTCATTGTCAGCACAAATGGGAGGGTTGATCATTCATTGTATGGAATTTTTATGATCTCTCATTTTTCCGCAATTTGGTTGTTAATTTTTTCTCTTTATTTTTGTTTTTCAGCATTACTACATGTGCCTACATTCTTATGCAATTTCTCAAGTTGTCATCTCAAGAATCTTTACAAGATCCCATGTATTATGTTCTGTTGCGGCATACAGACAAGTATGTATACAAAACTATTAGTTTGTGTGCGTGTGTGTGTAAATATAGATATATATTATTTTGTCTGCAGGTATATGTACCTATGCACTAGTGCCACAAAGAAATGGTAGGTTATTCCATCAGTTTTAAGCTTGTTGCCTATATTTGAGTTAGTAGTTATTTCACTTTCTTTTCTAGTTTGGGGTGGGATCGGAGATAGTTTTTAGTATCATTAACTGGATTTGAAAATGTTGTATTTTCTCCCATTATAATCGGAAGGTTGGGATTAGAGAACTAAGTACCTTTAATCAAATATTGTTGGGGAAATGGTTATGGCGGTATAATTGGTGCAAGGTATGGGAATTTATGGGAAGGTAGATGGCAGATTTGGTAAAGAGGCTCGTGGGTGCAATCAATAAATAAGCATTAGGGCTAGTTGAGGGAGGTCTAAAGTTTATTAAGTTTGCGGGAAAGGATGATAGGGGGACTGACTTTGAAATGTATGTGCTATGAGATGCCGAGCCAAATGATTTATTTCCATGCTTTGTTTCTTATGGCCAAGTATTGGGATGCTTAGCAGCCAGTTTTATATGGTCTTTCTATAGCTAAAGGATTCTGCCATGTAATCCTAGGTGTTGTTAGGATATGTGCTCAAATTAGTCCCTCTTTTTAATATCCTATATTCGATTCTTCAATCCAGGTTCAACTGTAGTGATGAATTTGATGTCCGTTCTTTTTTAGGATATTTAGAGGGTGTATAGTGATTTCCTTGGAAGAGAATTTGGCATATAAAAGTTCCCAGAGAAGTTGATCCGGAAAAGATCCTAATGTGGATAATCTCAATTCTCATCAAGAGGAATTTTACTTTGGTGGAAAGGCATAACATGTGTAAACCAAGTAGTGAGTCACTATATCGTTTGCTGCTCAATTGTCTAATGTGAGAGTTTTATGGTCATTTGTCTTCACTTTATTTGGAGTTCAATGGTGATGCCAAAGAAGGTTGTTGATGTTCTTTTTAGTTGGGAGTAAATTTGAGAGAAAAATAGTTACTTTTATATGCATCCTTTCCCTCTCTTTGTCATTTGCAGAGAGAGGAATAGCCATGTCAATCTTTCAATGGTTGAATGAAAATCACTATTGGAGATTGTTGTATGATTGGACAGTTATCTTTGGTAGTATCCCCACCTCCTTTTCTTTTGAAATTTACATTGTTTTCAGTTCATCCTCTTGTAAATACCATGTTTACTTGAGTTTTTCTCTTCTCTAATAAACGTTCATTATCTATAAAAGAAAGGACATTTTATATGTAATCTGTGAGTAATAGCTGTAATGTATAATGTAATCTTCTGGATTTATTTTTCAACGAAGAAAATGTAATTGCATATTTCAGTAAACATGTTTATTTTTGGGTTGCCTATCTACTTCACTCATAATGTTTGCTTTATTTTGAAAACACTCATTGCATAGGGTTAACATGGAGCAAAAGATGAAGCACTCTTCTGTTGTGACTCTAAGAATCGTTTTTGTTGCTTTGGGTTGTTTGATGACGGGAACTTTGCTTTATACTCTCTTAACTGATGGTTCTCCTTTCCGCAAAGAGCTTTTCACTCCGTAAGTTCTATTTATCATCATCATCATTGAATAACAGTTCCACATTAATAGTTTATTCCACAAAAAATAATGTTGGTATGAAAGTCAAGAGAAGATACTCTTTGATGTGTTGTATCATGCTTTTTACATTATGTCGAGAATGTGTGATGTTACATTGTTACCTAAAAAATACAGGTGAGCAAGCTGTTGGGTTAATATTACCTGATAGAAGCGTATGTTTTTACATTCCTTGGGGCATGTGTAAGTAGCTGTTAATTTTAATGGCATGACCCTCACATAAAAAGATTTTTATTTTTGCCTTTAATTTTGCTATTTTATTTTGTTTTTGTTTAGTCAATTCTCAGGCTATGATGTCTTTGTTGTTGTTCCATACGTATGAAACTTCTAGGGCTTTTGTTAACCGTAACTCCAAATTGGCAGTTTTAAAAAAGTGGTGAATTGAGTAGCATTCACGCTAGTCATTTTCACTAGCTGAAGCCACTTCTTGCGGATGGATATTAAGATGCAATAGTAAATGTGTATTTCACCTACTGCATAGATTGCTGTTGCACATTTAGGAGGTTGAAGATAGGGTACAACACCTAGCACTAGATATGATAATTTCAGGGCAAATAAATGGGTCTGGTCACTCACCACCTTGTTCTTGGATGCAGATGCTATTTGTGCTAAAGCTAATTTCTACTTTTGCATTTTCTATCTGTACATGCGGGAGCACATAACATATCCCCTCTTCAAGTTTCTGTTTGTGAAGGTCATTTATCTGTAATATGAATGAAATGATTTTGATAAATGTATGCAGGTGGATGCTAGCAACACTTATTGACTTCTATATCAATGTTGTGGCTTTATCAGTATGTCCCTAGTGCCTTCATCTTTGCAGTTTTGTTGCTATTTTCAAGCATCTAATGTCACCATTAACTTGTGAGGAACAGCTAGAAAGTCAAAAAGTAACTTTGTGGATGGAAACTTTCATCTTGCTAGTAGGCATCCTATGATTTTTATGCTGGGTTCCTAGAATCAGCTTTAGGAACTGAAGATGGATATTTCCATGATAATTTGGGCACCACTTGGGTCAGTTTCTAGAAAGTACCTATTAAAAGAAATATTTGATTCTAAGGTATAGTTTGGACTTTATCTTTTCTTTCGGAAGCAAACAGTAGTAAAAGCTACATATATGGGGTGCTCCTACGGATGAGCTTTTTGAAGTATTAATGTATTCCAGATATATCTGGCCAAAAAGAGGTCTCAGGAATAGAAATTTCTTTTCTTCTTCAATTGTGGATGGTTGAACATTCTCCTGAAAACTTTCTTCTAACACAATCCAAATAAAAATTTTGTTTGGCAGAAGGATAAGAAAAATCTCATAAGTTCACTGAAGGTAAAATAATCTTAAGCTGCTCAAGTGATTGATTATGATTGCCATGACTCATACCCCTGTTCCCTGATTTCAACTCCTCTATTTAATTCTTATAGATAGAAACTTTCTAATTGAACTTGTATTTCAAATTTCAGCTTCCTAAAACTGAGCATAGATTTGATCCTTAACAGTTGCAATCAGGTGTTTATGAGAGCACCATAAAGGTGAAAAGGTCCCCATAACAATGATGCATAAGCTCAAAGAGTCAAAGTGAACTTACAAGTCTGTCTTTAGCCCTTTGCAAAAATGTATTTTTTGTGTTTCTGCTGTTGGTTGAACATGGACCTCTGCTCAGCTTATCTGACTGACTTGGACCACCAAATTAAGCCATTAAGAATGTCAAGAGGATGAATCGGGTCCATTCTATTTTGCTTTGCGATGAGTTTCTTCAAATTTAAAATTATCTTTTTCTTCTTTTCTTCCTTTGTCTTTTTAAAGTGAGATGATGAAATGTAACAATATGTGATGGAAGATTTACCTCAAAAAGTGTCTTACATGCTTGGCTTTTTAATATCATCATTATGTTTTCTTTTTTGAATAATCAACATATTCATACGTCCGTGTTAAATATCAGGTTTGGGTTTACTACAAGGAATCAAATTGGATTAGTTCCATCTTTTGGATAATTCTATTGATATCTTTTGGCAGGTAATTTTTCACTCCTGATTTCAAAAGTTAGCCGTGCTTTGATTTTTCTGCTTATGGAAACATGCAATTTGATGAGGTTTGTAATGTTATGATACTGTCTGTGATGACTACGAAATGGAACTTATTGACTGAAATGCCTCGTACAACTCAATATGAGGATTTTCAGACATTAAAACGTAAAATTTTCTATTAAGCTATGTAAATTGCAAAGGTAAAATTTTGGAATTTCCTGATATAAAATGCATCTATATGAGAACACTTTTCTTGTTCGTACTTTGCTCATAATGTGTTCATCAATTGGATTCTAACCAGTAACCAAGTAGTCCTATTTTATGTGCTACATTTATATTGGCAGAACTGCTCATCTCTATGCCTCCAACATGGCATTTGTTGAAAGTAATGGTTTTTGACATCTATCTTTTTGTTTATGACCGTGTTTTTGAGACAATTGTTTTCAATTTTCCAGCATTCACGGTTATTATATGGAAAATATTATATGTCATACCCTCATTTCTCTCCCAACCCATTTTATTGATGTGGTATTGCCCATCAAAACCCTTATTTAAAAACATAAGCTGATCTAAGGGTTGATGTAGTATATAGCATAGATCTTATTATATACATTAATTATTGCAAACTGCAGTCCAAATTATTGGTGTATCTTTTTCAAGGACATAGATATCATACAGCATTTTACCAGACCGGCTAAGAATCTATATATTAGTCTATTAAATCCACATTTCATCTTCCGACCTCTGTCTGTTTTTACTAAGGCCTCGTTTGTTTTCACAACTCTCATCTAATCTAATTAATACAACTTTCCCAAATTTCCATACAAAATAAAATAAACAATTCAACTTTTTCAAATCCCAAAACAAAAATAATATTAAAAAAATATATTTTAACAATATTTTATTCAACTCTTAACTTTAATCTCAACTCATCTCTTCTGCAAAAACAAACGAGGCCAGTGCATGTTCCCTTGCACTTTTGCTGAAACTCATTATTGTTTTTGACTACATATGGATATGAATAGATGGATGTTTCAATTTTAGGCTTTCACCACCATCACAGATTGTTCCTTTGCTAAAGCTTCTAGCAGCATGGACAAGAACTTACTTGTCTTATGACGGTACAAATCTTACAAGTGGACAAGAAAAATATAACTCATATTAAGATATAAAGGGTGAAGTTTTTTCTTTTGCCACATCTTTTCTATGTTATCGTTTTGAGTGTCCATGCTATCCTAACACCAGCATGGGGCATAAATTTGTCCTTGGTGTTGCAATGTATTTTGAATTTGTTACTAATATTTGTTTTCTCCCGTATTTTAGTATTACCACATGTGTCTATATTGCTTGGAAGCTGTTCCAGCTCAGCCCCCAAGATCCAGCATACCTTGTTTTGTTGAGTAGTGGCAGCAGGCAAGTCTAATCACATGCTGGACTTTTGAGTTGTTATTCTACATGCAAGTAATAAGACCGGCTGATCGGGTTTAAAACAATTAAATCACCATTTGTCCAAAAAGTTTTGAATTGATACATGAATAACGTTATTATTGTTTTTTTTTTTTTTTCTGGTCTTGGAATTGATAAATTATTGTCGTTGTGTTTGTGTATGTTAGGGCAGAAAACAGGTATAATGGACTTCATGCTGAGACAGTGCAACACTAGTATTGATAACCAAGAAGGTTTTGAACCCATCAGAATGCACAAAAATGACTGAGCAGAACTTTGTTGGGTTTGAATCTTGGTGATCTATTTCATCGACGGTGCATTGTTAAACAAAGTAATCTGCAATAAAGGTCCTCCGTCTACTTTGTGTGCATTTGTGTTGCTCCCCTTTCATATTTTTTTTTTTTTATGAATAAATTTTGTTGATGCTAATATTAGCCATGAATTCAGTTTCAACAAACTACGACCAAATTTAAAGCTGTGAAACGAGTCCCTTACTCTTCATACATAGTTACATTTTCGGAGTTCTCAATCGACTCCTTTCATACAGAACAAAATTCACCTTTCATACAGGACAAAATTCACCAGGTGTACATCTTCTATTCAATGGCAATGATGATAATGATAAGTCATTAAACTCATGGGTTACAGTTCATATCTTTTTATTTAGATCTACTTGAGGTACTTTTAGATACACAAAGCAAATTCTCCATATCTAGGGGAAGTACTCCACTTAATTGATCATGTTTAATTTATTCTCATTTGAGTTGTCAAAATGTAAGAGCTGAATCGGCGATGAACCCGTACAAGGTGGCAAGTAAGGTGGTGGTTCACGGATACTCGTCTCAGGTGTGTCACCATTTCTCACTATAAAAACAGTGTTCATACCCCAACTTAGATGTCTATCCAAATGACAGTGCCATAGCCATACTCCTGCAAGAATTTATCCATTCACAATCAAGTTATGATTTACTTTCCATACCATGTAAACACTTTATTAAAAACTTGACGTTAAGATTGTGTCATGTTACGTATTTTCATCTACTGAGGTATGCATTAAAACTTACGTTTTGAGCAAGTGCATCAAGTGACAAAGTTTGTTTAGCCTTGAGGTCACATTGTAAAGAAATTGCAATGAGGTATCTTTGTGGAAGAAAACCAATTAAGAAACATACCAGGATTACTTGCTTTAAATCTAAGAGCAAGCCATCCATTCTTAGGCACGGAAACTGTATTCATCTTAGGCGGATCAACCAAATTGTAGCCTTTTGGGTCAGTCTCATTATCAAAGTTGCCACCTCCTGAGCCAACCACGTAAAAGGTGTAGCCATGCAGGTGCATTGGATGATCCTCCGATGCATCAAACACATTGGTGCCCTGAAACACTATCTCCACCTCTTCATTATAATCAAGCATCTTCACCTTGGTTCCTTGGACGGTATCGGTGGCATTGTCGGGCACGTCCAAAGCCGTGAAGTTGAAAAAACTCGGCGGGAAATCTGGAAAATCTGTGGTGAAAAACCCGCTCAAGTTCCTGGAATGAAGGTTGACTTGTGTAATTAACATCCAATGTAAACATTAATGCAGTAGGATTACAATATTACAGTCTACTGATTTTTTTTCCCCCAACAAACCACTTGCATTGAAGTTTTTCCCTCATTGGATTGCGAAAGAAAAAGTGATGAGAAAGATGACCCAAATATAAAAAAGAGGTACCTGTAGTAGGCAAGCAGTACATCTGTATCTTGGTTAACCCAGCTGACGTTGTTTAAGGCAGAAGAAAGAGCACTTCTTGAGACTCCCTCATAGTCAAAGACAACATTGTTCATCGTAACAGTGATATACATTCTAGTAGTGATGTTTATGGGGATATTAACAGGATGGTCTTGATTTGCTAAACTCCTAAGACGATTGGTGAAGTTTAATGCAGATTTGATGTCCTGGTACGTTGGAAGACTGCTAGGGAAAATTGGTGTTGATGAGGACGTACTGTAATTGCCTGAATATTCAAGAATTGCAGTGACATTTGTTTGATCGTAATCTGTGACATCTGGCCTGGCAGTGTCAAATTGTCTAGCAGCAATGTAATATTGGCCAAGAGGCTGGTTTGCTTTGACCAAAATGTCCATTGTTTGTCCCGGGGAAATCATCACAAAATCGGTTTCAACAGGTTTGAGGTATGATCCATCCAATCCTACCACCGTGAGGCTGTGTTGAGCAATCGCAAAATAGAGCTCTGCGTTCATGGCTGCATTCACCAAGCGAAGCAGATAAGTCTTGCCGTAATCCACTCGCCATTTGTATGTACTTTCTGCAACACAACATTAACAACGACTGCATTTATGTATTATAGCAAAAGGCATCATGGACAGTGTGTATTAATTTTCCATGCACGTACGGTTAGAGCAAGGGAGGAAATCACCCGGTTGGCCATTGATAATATAAGAATTGGAGCGAGGAGTGTCGGCCCCAGCTTCGAGGTCCTCTGCAACTTCCTCGTTCACGTCACCCTTATACCAAGATCCTGCAATCATATACATCCTGTCACAACAACATTTGCATATGGAGAGCAGAGACTGAGAGAGCATGTGTGCACAAACAGACACATGAAGAGAAGAAGTGAAGAACAATGAATTTACTTTTTTATATATGTCTCTGTCTGGCCATGTCCGTGCGCGCACCATCTTTTATTTGTGATAAGAAAAGATCATGAATTGGATTACTTACCGAGAACGAGAATTTCTTCAGCATCAGGCTGGGGAAAGGGGAAACCTGTGCTGTTGGATGGCAAAACGACAATAGCACCATGGACACCAGCTCGGGTCCAGTCACTATGTGCATGCCACCAAAGGGTGCCTTCCTCATCCGAAAATATGATTTCGTAAGTAAAATTGGATGATGGCTCTATTGGACATTGTGTTATGTACTCTGGACCATCCGACCATGGATTCCTTGGTTGATGCACTCCATGCCTGTTTTCCAATTAATTAATTAATTGAGAAATACTTTAGTCACTAAGAGATTACACAAAAGTAAATCTACAAACTAACGTGACTTGATTTAGTACATCATATTGTAAAGTTACTTTTATTGTAAAATAGATCTAACGTATCACGTAAAGTTACGTCAGTTAGTGGATTTACTTTTATGTAATCTCTGTCTATAACAATTCTTTAATTCATTAATTCTCTCTTTTTTTGAGAACAAAACAATTATTACTAAAGGGAAAATTATAAACACACATTACTTTTCACAATATTTTACATAATAATGTTTTAAAAGGAGGGATATTTTTACAAAATATCTTATAAAACTAATATTATTTTATAAAAATATTTTTATTTTATAATATTATATTGTGAAATATATTGCGAGGATATCATTACTCTTAATAAAGAGAGTTTAGGATCCTGCTGATCCCACCCGCCACCTAAGGGTCAATCGTTAGACTTCTCCAGTGCATGCACCATATCCACCGATCGAGCTACCTCTTTACATGACTTCCTTAAGCTATAACTACACATCAATCCTAAACTCTTTTGCCATAATTTACACAAGACATGCACGTGCTGAAAAGACTCGTCCAATTGGATGATGAGAGAGAGAGAGAGAGAGAGAGAGCTTACCAATGAATGGTAACACCATAGGATCCTTGATTATGGACATTAACATAAACAGTATCTCCTTTTGTTACACGAATGACAGGGCCCGGCAAACTTTCATTTACAACCAACAAGCTCTTGCTGCTACACAACCTTGTAAAGTTTGTCTCCTTCAGCTGCTTGCATGCACGTGTAAAGTGTATACCAAGATACATTTATGAGAGAGAGAGAGAGAGAGAGAGAGAGAGAGAGATAGAGAGAGATGCATGATGAGATGATACTCACAACAAAATCATAGTAATGGATCATGTTGGCTTGAGCCAAACCAAGTAACATCCAGCAGATGATGAGGAGAAGGCCGATCCCAACAAACCCTGAAGTCAGAGCCATGGATCCCTTCACGTACACTTCTCGATTAGCTATCTGCCTGATCTGCTTCCGTGCTTGCAGAGATCAGGCTCATACAATATGCTCTAACCAGTGGTACTGATAATTGGAAAATAGGCAGTTTAGACTTATGGAGACCAAGCTTATATATAATATTATCAATTACTTTTTACTGAAACTTCTTCCCTCGATCGCGTTGAATCCTCGTTATGACCTTTAATTTAATTTAATATGTCCTGGAATAAAGAATGTTAGTTGCAATTGTAGAAGTTAGGTGGAGGGACCAGAAATTAAGGTAGAAATTCTTTTTGATCTTCTTCGGAATTATTTATTTATTTATTTTCCTTGTAGTTTATATATTTTGTGGTGCTAGAAAATAAAATGTTATTTGTTGTAACCAACTAGAGATTTATATACATGTATACTAGATCAAGGATCAAGGTAGCCTGCATATGTTCTAGTTAGCAGGCAGATTAATGTTTTAAGTTTTAAATATTAAAACATTGTTTGAAATTAGTGGCAGAACCACATTGCCCCATGGGCCAAAGTTTTTAAAAATGGTAAAAAAAAATGGTAGTGCTATGTGTATTTACAATTTTACTTACACTTTTATGGACAAGACTCATTTATTATTATTTTTTAAAATTTAAAATTTAAAATTTTTAGCATATTAATAGTTAACACGTAGAGAATTAATTTTTTTGTAAGTTTTTCTTAAGTGCAATTAATAAAATTTTTAGCATATTAATAGTTAACACGTGGAGAATTAATTTTTTTGTAAGTTTTTCTCAAATGCAATTAGTATTTTCCAAAACACAATATTAATAAAGAAGACTTCCCCCCGCCCCCCCCCCCCCCCCCCCCCCCCCCCCCCCCCCCCCCCCCCCCCCCCCCCCCCCAATAATTCTATCCCTAGTTGATTAATGTTTGGTGTTCCCTTCTATTTTTAAAAATAGTAACAAATCACACACACACACACATATATATATATATACACTCTATTATAATAAGTGACTATCTAATTGTTTTACCAAAAAATTTTTAAAATTCTTGACCATTTGACATGTTTTACCAAAAGGTCCTTATGACCCTTAACCATTTGACATGCAGCTCCATTGTAGAATTTAATGAACGATGATGTTTTACCAAAAGGCCCTTAATAGCCCTGCAACGCATATGAATTGACGTCTATTTTTCATGTCATTTTTGTTCTGATAGTGTACTCATTTTCTTTTTTTTTTTCATTTTTTTAAATAAAAAATTAATAATATTTCATTATTATATAAAGAGTAAATAGATAATCCAATATGGATGCAGACTAATACTCATACTTTGCTGAAATTTAGATTCTTTTTTAATATTTATTTTTTGTCTTTCTTTAACCTCGTTTTTTCTTTTCCCAAACAAATAAATTACTGACTTTTTCATTTTTTTTTTATTTAAATCATTGTGTCAGGTTCACCTTGGGGCTAACGTACCCGGGGCTATTCCTGTGTGTGTATATATTCTTATACTTAAAAGCATCTATAATATATGAAAAGTAATGAAAATTGATGAACAGTAATGAATAGTAATTCTTGTTTAATATTTTTATTCCATCAATGCCCTTGGTATTTAGGTATTATTACGATTTTAGCCTTACTTTTTGTGTTTTACTTTTTCCATTTGTACTTTGTCAACCACTCTTATTTGATTTGTCATCACCGTTTTAGTCTTCTGGTTTTGTCAGCCAACCCTTCATTTTGAGTATTTAGATTTGATCCAACGGTAGAGGTTAAAACATTGAAAATAAACTAACTTAAATAGATAATTAAAATATAAATATCTTATCATACATTTAAAATTAACTTTAATTTATAAAATATTAATATTTCATCATTAAATAAATGATGAAATTTTACTAAATATTTTTAAGAAAGTAAAACCATATAAATAATTAAAAATTTTAACATAATTTAAATCTCATAATAATTAGGCTATTTACTAATTAATCTTATGTACTCTTTTAATCTTGATGATTGTGAACTAACATCTAATTCAATTATTCACGATTATGTATTACAGGTATGGAATCACACTTTATTTATAATTTCGACACATTATTTTTAAGAATTTTATTTTTTCTTTTAATTAAAAAAATGTGGCAAACGAGCTTCACGTTAAACCACTGCTGGTATATAATATAAAATTCATAGAAGCGAAGGTGCGAGAGGGGCCAGCTGCATTGGGCAGGGTTAGAAATTTTGGTAGCTAAAGCCGAATGTCTTGGAAAGTTAGACAAAACTCGTGATTATATACGGGAACTGCTAGGGTCACATATAGGTGATTTCGAGGGTTCCCACTTGTAAATGTAAAATATACTTTTTTTTTCTTTTTGGTATTTTTTAAAGTAAAAGTCTTTTTGTAAGTGTGTTTACGCACCAATTCATGCACTGATATTAACATATAAGACATCTATTTAATGAAACGATGGAAAATAAAAATGGAAATGATTTTCAAGAGATAAATAACCTTCTTCTTCTCTTAAAATTTTTCTTCTCTTATTTTTTTTTTCAATAAAAAAAATTATGTAAGCGTTGGTACACGATTTGATATACGAACTTACTTGTACCTAGCAAGGCTCTTTTTTAAATCATTTAATATTTTTTTAAAAAATCATAAATTTATTAAAAAATACTTCTTTAATCATTAAATAAACAAAAATTAAATGGATAGAAACTCTCGAGACAACGTCTCATTTCATTATCTAAACAACAATCTCATTGTCCTATTTGACGTTCATTATCCTTATCCAACAAGAACAGAAGCAAGTGAATCATAGCAGATTAATTCTTCTAAGACTACAAAGAAAAAATCTATATATATATATATATATATATAACTTTTTATCCTTTTGAAAGTCAATAATATTTGTTAATTATGATGATGGATACAAATTATGATTGCAATATATGCACTTTGTTGATTATATAAGATTAAATATTTGAGTCAACTCGACCGACTTTATTGAAAGTTTTTTTTTTTTTTTTTTCTTTCCTTCCTCCGACAAGTTAGCTATTTTATTATAAAAACTAGAAAAAGAAATACATAGTTTGAGTCTTAAAATATTACAAACCAGGATGATCATTTTCACTATAAAATTTCAGCAGTGTTAGTGGAATGGTGGAGAGGGGCAAGTTTCCATAATGATGATTGGAAGCATACCATTGCGCAATTTCATGCGCACATCAATTTTGTGATCGATCAATTTTACTTACAACCCAATCTTCAAAGAATTGAAGCAGATATCTTGAGTCCAATGAAATACCTTCAATTTTCCAATCAAATCTAGAATTATGGTCTGAAATGGAATCAATCACTTGTTAGGAGTCTCCTTCAATTTGTAATTTTTTTAAATTTATGTGATGTGCCTCTTGGATGCCTTCAAACAATGTTGTTGCTTCACCCACAATAGGATTGATGTTATTAATGAAACTTGTGGTAACGAAGATGGGGTTGCCATCATTTGATCTGCAAATGGATGTTGTGGTGCATCCTTTTCCTCTAATTGCCACATCAAATTGAAGCAGGTAAAAGCCTTCTCTAATAATGTGTGCTTTGATTATAAGATGATCAGATTTCTGAGCCCAAGCTGAGATGTGGTCCAAGAAAAGAGAGATTACAGATGAGATAAGCTGAGTTGGTGACGGTTTGAAAGCTGTGTGGATGACTTTGTTTCTGAGGAACCAAATGCAGTCCATAGCTAAAGATGCAAAGAGTTGGAAATTTTGGGACTCTTCTTCAAGAATTAAAAAAGAGCTTGAGGGATTGAGGATGTTGTTCATCCATATTGCAATAGGAAACTCATTAAATTTTGAGATGTCAATGGCCAACTTGACTGGCTCCATAGAATTCTGGCAAAAGAGCAGTTGAAGAACAGATGGTGGAGGGTTTCCTCTTATGATTCACAAAGGGGACAAAGTATTTGATCAGCATTAAGATTGATGGCTGTTTTGAGAAGTGATTTTGTGGGAAGAATGTTATGAGTAACTTTCCAGATTAGAAGTTTGAGGCGTCTTGAATTTTGAGCTTACACAGCTTTTTCTAAGAAATGTCTGAGACAATTGTTTCGGAGTTATTAACCAAAGCTGCATAAGAAGACTTCACAGAGTAATTTTCTGAATAGTGATGAGTCCATTTTATTTTATCTTGCACTTGGGAAAAGTTATGCCTTAACAGAGGGATTTTGAGAATTTCTTGGATTGAATGTGACGAGAAAAGGGTGTGTAGAAGGAGAGAGTTCCATCTCCTAGGTTCGTCAAGTGTAAGCCCAACAACCTTGAGGTTCAGATCAGCGATGAGATTATCTGGATTTGGTTCGGGATGTAAGTGTCCATTGTTGGAATCCAAGGGTCTAACTAGACCCGGGTTGAGACCCCATTGTTAATCTGAAAACATATACCCTTTTCGAGAAAAGTTCTATGTTTTAAGAGGCTTTTCCAGAACCAAGAGTCAGAAGACTTTTGCTGAATATCAAAAATGCTGAAAATTTTCAGATATTTCTTTGTTAAAAAATATTTCCAGAGACTGCTTGAGTTGTTGATGAGGGACCAAGGGAATTTCATGTTGAGGGTATTATTGAAGAGATGGTAGCTTTTAAGACCAAGACCACCAAGAGATTTTGGTTTACAGATTGATTTCTACGATTTTGGGGTGAATCCTTTAGTAGAATTCTGATCCTTACTCCACCAGAATTTTCTGAACATGCTGTTAATGTGAGTGGAAGCATATTTTGGCATTCTGAGGGTAGTCATAGTGTATGAGGGGATAGATCCTTAAACCTAAGGCCTCGTTTGTTTTTACAATCATTTTCATCTCATTTCATCATTACAATTTTTTAAAAATTTCACACAATAAAATACATAATTTAACTTTTTCAAATTCTAAAACAAAAATAATATTCAAAAATATATTTTAATAATATTTTATTTAATTTTTAATTTTTATTTCAATTCACTTCATCTCAAAACAAACGAGGTCTTATCATTGTCGAAAGAAAAAATTGTATAGGGGCGAATTTTCCTTCTATATATGGATTTAACTCCAAACAAGTATTTGGGCTTAGGTTGGGCTTTGGACTTCGTGGCTTACGGATGGCTAGCAAGACAGTTCCAAAAGCTCTCGAAGCCTAAGGCCCTAAACCCACAATTTCAAATCCCCGAAATGGGCGGCAAAGTCCCTAAAATCGTCTCCCAAAATAGAAAAAAAGGAAAGCCTTGCGTAGAGAACATCTATGCCCGCGATGTCGACAATCTTCATTGCAGTTCAATGCTCTGCAATGAACGTATATATATCTCTCTCTCTCTCTCTCATAGATGATTGATGAAGTTTCTCTTAGGTGAAGCAGCAGCAGAAGAGCAAGATATTTAACAAGTGGTTGTGCGTGGTCTGCAACCCAATAGCAATCCGTCCGGAAGGCGTGCGCTCAGGAATTCACGGGCCTTCCACATGTCCTGCAATTCTCCTCCAAGAATCAATCAACCGCCTCCATGGAACCCCACTACCAGAATCGCAGAAAAAAAATAAAATAAAATAATGAATAAGCTAGCAATGACCCATTTTGGTGCCATCGCAGGACGATTCGAAGCGATTGGAAGGAATACATCGATTCAGAGCACGGCGATCATATCAGAGGAGAATTATAGTACACTTTCGGTCCAAAAGCTTTCGACGAGATGTTGGAGGAGGTGAAGTGATAACCTTTATATAAAACTACTATCGAGTATATTTTAACCTTTTTGCTTAGCTTAGCCTAAACTAGCCTTGAACACTTGATCAATCACGCACTTTGTGAATGGATGTTACCTTATATTTCCTCTGAATTGCAGAAAAGGCAGGAAAGAGAGAAAGAGATGGTGATGACGATGATGATGATGATAATAGTCTAAAGAAAAAAGAAAATACTGACAAATCCCAAAAAGTTCAGGACTTTAAAAAATGTTTGCAATTAAGTTGCAACATGTAACCTCGCCCAAAAAAAAAAAAAAAAAATTATTTGTAACACTCGTGTAAAACCATTGGCGTGGTCGTCAATCTTTCTTTCTTTCTTTTTTTTTTTTTTAATAATTAAAGTGACAAGTATATCAATATTTTTTTTACGTCAATGGTGTTACCCGAGTGTTACATTTGGAGTGTTGTGAGTAACAGGACCTCCCACAAAATAAACAATAATCTCAAAGAAAACCTCATAAACAATTGACACCTTCAGTCATTCAGTGCCAAGGAACCGAGCTGATCACTAACACCGGACACCGAGGCAGCTTTATGGAGGACTTCCATTGCCTCGGCCACCTTCTGCTTCAGGGCATCTGGAGACTCAAGGAGATGGATTACCTCAGACTTGTCCATCTCCAGCAACATCCCTGTCACCTTTGCAGCATTGTTGGGCTCAAGCTGCTCCACATGGGGATATAGTTGTTCACCCAGCATCTGTGATTTCAAGAAACATTAACTACAATCATGCTTTCCACAGATTACTAAATAATATTCTCTACAAGTATGATGGTCACAATCAAGTTCAACATCTTATTTGTTGTCCCTGATTTACAAGTAATAACCATGTTCTCATTGATATCTCTTTATTTTGGACCATTATGGCCTTTTCAGATGATTGACAAAATCGATCTCTCCATGGATAGCACAGGGGTGCTTAAAATCAATCTCTGGTCTTAACCAAAAGAAAAGCGCAAACCCTAATACAAGGGCACTACACAATATAGACACCGAAAAGATGATGGCGATCATAAGCTACAACTAACCATCAACGAAATCACTGCATCAAAAGAAAAAATAACATACCGCTCTCAGATTCTCTGGACTAGCAGAAGCCAAAGCCGATAGAAGTGCCGAAGTATGCACATGCCCAGGTCGCTGGATGTCGATGGGAGTCGCCGGCCTCCCCGAACCATCAAAAGGCAAAGACATCACAGGCCCTATAACACCTTGAGAAACCACAGATGCATCCATGCCAGTTCGAGAACTTCCCACATATCGAAAGCCTTGGTGAGGGTTATGATGCATTATCTGAAATTGAGAAGTGGATGAAGACTATCAGAGATAAAAGATAAATTAGTACACCATAAAGGTTCTTAGTCATTGCATAATCTATTTATCATGGGCTACATCATGATTACAAGGATAGCAAGTTACAAAACTATATGTAAAGCCATCAACAAGCACATACTGAAAATTTGGGCAATGAAAAATAATGCAACAAAAAATTGAATTGGAAAAACTTCAAATTTTATATAACCATATCAAGAATACTTTAAATTAAAATAAAACATTAAGTCAATATTCATAATTTAGTCATTTGATTCCTATCAAGCAAGTGCCTAGTTGTAGATTGCCTTACATTTTTAGCCAGAGAATCTTGCATTCTCAACACCCCTGTGAAAGATTTTGGTATTCAAATAAAAACAAATTGTTCATGGCAACTCTACAGCAATGTGGCCTTGGAATCATATAGGCAACTATAAAATGCGATGAACCCAGAATGAGCAGTAATCAAAATAAAGAAGGTTAGTTATATCACCTGCTGCTGCTGCACCTGTTGAAGGTTTCCAACTCGCCGCACACCCATTTGCTGCCCTGGCTGGCCTTGCCGTTGAAGGTGGTATGGCATCATAAAGTTTGGCGCAATACCAGGTCGCATTCCGTGGAAGAGTTGCTGCTGGAAGCCATAAGGCTGGGGGGGTAGCAGACCAGGATTGCTTTGACCAAAATACAAATGTTGTGGGGAAAATCTGGGCACCCCAGGATGAAATCCTGCAATTCCTGCAGGCATCTGTGCCATCCCACTATGTGCTCGGATTTGAGAAAAATGTGCCTAGAAGGGAGATATATACACACACACACACACACACACACATACATATGTTATTGTCGATAAGGTTTGACACATTGGACAAAATGAGAATTTAAGCAATGGCACCAACTACTACCCATCGTATGATAAAAATGAGAGCCAAATTCTTTGTTCCTTTTTCAAATTCACAAAAAAACCCATAAGGTCATTAACCTATGGACCTACCCTCCACCCTATTCTTGTTGGTGTACGGGAAAGGAGCCATTTGAGAGGCAAAATTCTAATCAGATTTTAAAATTTATCAGATATTTACTTGCTAAGTTTCAAGACTTCCAGACAGAAGACATACAGTTAAAATATTTGTAAGCACGTAGAAATGAATGGTAAACTTTTGGATGGTTATGAGAAGGAAATTCTTTTTAGCCATGTGAATAAAAATCCATGAATGTTATCAATTTAAGACAAAAAAATTTAATCTTACAAGTATCTGTCTGTCCTAGTCCAAAACACCTTGACCAAAAATTCTGGGTTCCGAAAATCCACTCCTGAAAGCTATCAAGCACTAACAACTTGTTATTCACACAGAATAAAAAAAAGAAGGCTATCTAAATTACTATATTGCAGGTGAAGTCTATGACTTACACGTTTCTTTTTCTTTTCGTTTATATACGTCTATTTTTCTTAAGGAAATGCAGCAGAGATTTAATATTAAATTTCCAAATTAGGCCTCAGCAATTCCAGTATGTCCAGCGCCAGTTGTGTAATAATAACAACAAAGACTGCAAGGCATTAACTGCAAACTCAAGAAGTAGAAACCCACCTTTTCAGCTTATAACTAAACTAGATTGGTTCAAACCTTATTAAAACATTCGCATCAAATGTCCACACAATTAAGAAAGCAACAGCTGCACTTCAAACTGACAAATTACATTTCCTATATGACCATCAAAATATGCAGAAGAATCACCTGAAGCTGAGCTTTTCTGTCTTCTTTACGCTGGGCCACAGCAACATACAGAGGTTTCCGCCCAATCATCTTTCCATTCATTTCTTCCAGCTGAACAAGAAATAAGAAGAGAAGGCATGCATGAGAGAAAAAATGGGTCAGCACTAGATGCAAAAGCAGGGTCTGCCAAGTGGCCTAGAAAAAGAATCAATAACTCACAGCTTTAGCAGCTTCCTGTGGAGAGGAAAATGCCACAAAGCCATATCCCTTGCTGTGACCTTGGGAATCAACCATGACCTAAAAGATTCATATGAAAAAACAAAGCCAAACAAAAATTTACAACAGGAAATATTTATTATAATTGTTTATCTAAACAAGACATTTATCATAATTGGCTCTTAGACAAGTCTTACTAAGGACCAGTATAGAAAGAAGGGGGCAAAATCACTCCACTTGAAGCTAAAGATATACCTTGCATGATGTTATTGTTCCAAACTCGGAGAATAATTCCTTCAGCTTGTCATCATTTACATTGTCATCAAGATTTTTCAGATATAAATTAGCACCTTGAGAATTTTCATATCTACTGATTCTTTCCTGTTCAAATTTTTCCTTCAACTCTGCCTCCCTTTCCCCTCTACTTTGAGCCCTCCCCACAAATAAAACCTTGTCATCAAAAGCAGTGGCCCCATTCAACTTCTCAACTGCAACAGCAGCATCATCTGGGCTCTGGAAGTTCACAAAACCAAAACATTTGGACTTCCCATTTGTGTCTGTCATAACAACTGCACTGGTGATTGTACCATAGGAGCTAAAAAGTTTCTTGAGGTCTTCATCAGTAGTTGTTTCGGGCAAATTTTTCACATAAACATTAGTAAACTTTGATAGTCCAGTTGCTTGAGTCCTTTCTTCACGGCGAACAAAAAGTCCAACATAGACTTTTTTATCATTTATCAGCATGCCATTCAATTGTTTAATTGCATTTTGTGCAGATTCCTCATTTTCAAATTGTACATATCCATGACCTTTTGACTGACCATTGCTGTCAACAACCACCTTGGAAGAAAGGACAGTCCCAAAGGCAGCAAAAGTGTCGTGCAATGCCTTGTTATCTATTGATGTGTCCAGGTTCTTAATGAAAATATTAGCATATCCACTTCTTCGAATAGTAGAATCTCGATGTGAATACATAATCCTAATAGGTTTCCCGTTGATAAGAGTATAATTCAAACATTCCAGAGCACGAGCAGCTGCAATTTAAGTACAAACAGGCAATGATAATTCATACCTACATATATTCATGCATACTCATTCATAATTATACATACATATACGAATCTAGACATGCATATTCTCAAAGAGGCACATAATAAACCAAACATGATACTTTCCTTGCATTACATTGAGAATTCACAAGAACTCATTCAAAAACTCAGCGGTCAAGTAAGTTTGTTTCACAATTGTGGAAGAGATGGGGAAATGCTGGCACTTGACTGAAATGAGGTCAGAAAAAAGTGAAGCAAATAGCAATAATATTTTTTTTTATAAGTATAATGAAATATTATTGAAACAAGTAAATAGCCGTGGCCCAAGTACACAGGATAACTATCAAGCAAATGGTGCTAATACCACTATCATCAGATCTCAGAAACACATCCTTCAAAATAAATGGCCGCACAAAGCACATATCCCATTTGCCAAAGAATACATTTGTATGTGAAGAATCGATTATCCAAATAAGAAATAAATACATACTAAAAACTTTTCCAGGTTTCATCTAAAAAATAAGAGAAATAATCAATCTCATGTCTAAAAGAGGTGCAGAATCTCATCATATTTACTGAAATATCTCTTTAATATAAAGAAGATATAAAAATAAAAAATGCAAAGATTTCCTTTACCTATCTTAATCAGTTTATTGTCCATAAAAAGCAAACACAAATTGATTACTACTACTTCAAAAAAAAATTCAAACATTTGTATCCCTTAAAATTCCTGCTCGAACTCTACGACTTAGAGACAGAGAGACATACATAAAATGAGTTCCACAAAATTGATCACTGCATAAATTTAGGCAGAATCCACTTTATATGTATGCCTCTCTCCTAGACTAGAAACTCCTCCTAAAAATCACACTTAACGATGTAATCGTAGAATATACTAAAAAAAAGGAGAATTTACCACACATACTCCAAATATACAAAACCAAAACAAACATTGATCAAACTCAAAGTAATTTGTTCAGATACTTACAATAAATATATCAAAAACTAAAAAAAAAAGAAAGAAACATAAACCATATACTTAAACAAAGGCCCTGAGAATTGAAAATCACTGTCTCTCGCACGCGCAAAGATACACACAAACACACACAGCAGAAAAAAGTAATCAACAAATACCAATGCGCGCGCACACATACACGTATTCTATGTATAACCGTCTGTATCTACATATACAAATACACGCACATGTCTATGTAAATAGTCCGACTGAAAATAAAAGAATTGAATCTGAGAACAGAGGCAAGGGGTGGTCAAACAGCGCCGTAGTACGTACCCTCATGAGGGTGGGCGTAATTGACATAAGCGTAGCCGAGAGAGGACGCCCGAGTATGATCCCTGAAAACCCTAATGGACACAACAGTAGCCACCTGGCCGAACAAATCGAAAAGTTGCCCCTCGTCCACGCTCGGGTCCAGATCCCCCACGTACAGCGCCAGGTTGGCGGGCACCCCGATAGCCGCCTCAGGGGTTGGAGGCGGCTGAGACGTCGACGTAGACGGAGCGGAAATATCAGCCGCCATTGGTATCGCAGAAAAAATTCCGAAAACAAATAAGTTTTTCAGTGGAAAATCACAAAACAAAGCAAAAAAAAACAGAGAGTATTTGTTGGGAAGAATTTGGTTTCTGATCGAATATATTATATACGGAAGGAAAAGCTAGGGTTTCCGTCTCCTAATGCTGTAAGGAGTTCTCTTTTTCTTTTATTTTTTTGGTTTTTAATTTACTCTGGAGTTGGAGTGTGAGGGAGGCGGAGCGAGAGGGGAAGGAAGGTGGCGAATGCATTTTATACGTGAGTGTGTGAGAGAGAGAGAGTTGAATCCACTGGGTTCGTTTCGAACTCCTTGGCATTTGAGGATGCACACGTGGATATGACGACGTGGAATTCGACCATTGAACTTGTCCCCCCAAGTTGTCGCGCGGCCCCACTTTTCTTGTTTTTTTGCGTCTACAATTTATAAAACAAATTGATTAATATATTCTACAGTCTTAGTTATTAAGGAAACAAATCGACAAAATCTATCTCAAATATTGGGTTATTTCCTTCTAATTTTTCTTATGAGGCAACTTTATTTAAAAAATAAATAAAATCGACTATCATAGAACATATCTAAAGTTACATGTCATAATTTGATTTTAAAAATAAAATTTTAAAAAAAATTCTTTAGACACAAATGAATTATATAAAAATAAACTAACAAATTGATATAGTTTGATATTGTGCGTCAGATTGTAAAATTACTTTTATTATAAAGTAGATATAACGGATCCTATAAAATTACATCAGTTTGTAGATTTGATTTTGTGTAATTTCTTTATATATGTAACACTTCTCAAATTTAAAATTTAAATCTTATAAATAAAATCTTATCATTTAAGTCATATGGATATTCTGTCTATCAATTTGAGAATAAAATAATTTTAAAAAAAATAGATGGAACAAAAGAAGGTTTGAGTTAGTAATATTCTTCCATGATTTTGAAAGCCCAAAATTGAGAGAAAAAAAAAAAAGAACCATCACAAAGAAATTGAATCATTATAATATGAAATCTATCGATTACTAGCCTTAGAATTTTGACACGAGTATGTTTGCAAACTTTTTTATTGACGAATTAAAGGCGTTGCTGGTGTGAAAGTCCGTCCTAACAATTTATATAAAAGTATATGGGTATATTGAGTGGTTTGTCACATAGTAGATTAGTAAATAGCATAATTCTTTTAAATATTCAATTGGTGAAATTAAAAGCGGAAAAATACTTAAAAAAAAATTATATAAAAGTAAATTTATAAACTAACGTGGTTTGATATGATACGTTAGACTGTAAAATTATTTTTTTTTACAGATTAAATTTACGATATCATATAAAGTCACGTCAATTTGTACGTAGATTTATTTTTGTGAGATCTTTTTGTAACTATAACATGTCCCTTAAAAGTGAGCAAAATACATGCAACACGTAAGACAGTTTG
The DNA here is from genome assembly GCF_004785595.1 of Juglans microcarpa x Juglans regia. Classification (NCBI taxonomy): domain Eukaryota; kingdom Viridiplantae; phylum Streptophyta; class Magnoliopsida; order Fagales; family Juglandaceae; genus Juglans; species Juglans microcarpa x Juglans regia. The sequence continues at coordinate 781,773 of NC_054609.1, forward strand.
CAAACTTGCATGCATAGATCACATGGCGAAGATGTTTGGGATGGAGAAAAATATGTCACAAGTTTTGCATTGGTTTATTCATAGGTATTTTAAAATTCGAAACCATATAATGAATTTTAAATTCTCACACATACCTTAGATACTACGTTACTGTCCTTAAAAGAATAATTTTCTCTATGCCCGTTATATTCTCAAACTGCCCAAGGAGGAAAAGAACATTGTAGCAAAGCCATTGGGATTATGGTTGCAGGAACTTTGGCTTGGCATGTTGTATATGATGCAAAATAACAATCTTCACACATGATTGATTGGACAAATGATACTGCATGAATGAAGTCCCTCCTTTTGGTTGAAGGATGAAATCTATAGGCAGTTCTTCAATACTCAAAAGCAATAGATGGTCATTGACTTTGTACTCGTACTTGGAGGCTGGATTTGGACTCAAAATCATAAATACAGCATGTAAAATCACTTGCATCATCGTTAGTTATACTCCCAAGGACACTAGATTTATTTATGTAGGATAGTTCTACAGCCACCAATCATTGCTCCCGCTTGCAGATACTGCTTGACATGGTATGACACAATGGCTTTTTTTAATTTTTTAAAACAAGAGATAATAGAGAGCAGATCTAGTGACTGGTGGTTTGCCATTGTTGACGGAGGCGATGGATTTTACAAGGGAGAGATGTTTTTGGGAGAGAGGAGGGCTTGAAGAAGACAAAAGGGAGAAGGGAGTAGATCTACTTTTTTGCTCGAAGAAGACGAAATTTTGTAATCTATTAAGTCATGCCACATGGAATGTCACATCAAGCGAGAAGGGCAAGCAATGGGCATAGCCTTTTCCATTTATGTATGTGGTCAAGACTCAGTGACATAAGCAAATTAGTAATGCTACCTACAATCTCATTATGTTCAATTCCTAGAGCCGCAGTAAGTAAAAATCTCAGAACATGATTTTTTTGTATAATTTAGAAGAAAATAAATAAATAAAATTTGTTTTTAATTAAATTACATGATTACTTTAGTTGATTGAATTTATTTTATTCTAAATTATGTAAGAAAGTCATGTGCTGAGGTGTTTAATCCAAATTCAAAGAGTAAAAGAAAAAAAAAATAATTGAGTATAAGTATATCATTATCCATAACGAAAATTCATAGGAACATAACTAGGGGTGACCGCCCGCTAAGCAGATGACCTATGCTCACCTATCACAAGTCTATCGTTATATAATCTCGAGAATTGATAAAAAACAGCACATGAAATGCGCTAAATATACATAAATATGGCTGTAAGCTTTCTTTTGCGAGGTTTGTCAAGGGTACTATAGATGGTGAACTATTAGAATAATGCTACTCACTTTCCTAATTTTATCATTATCTTATTATTCTATGATGTAATATTAGATGATTGAAGACTATTTATTATCTTTCACTTGTGAACCTATCATCTAATGCCACATCATGAGATGGTGAGAGGATGATGAATAAATTTTTTCTTTGCAACCCTTCTCCATCCTCCCCACAAGGTTTTCTCCCGCCCTTCTCTCTTGAACTCAAACTACGTTCTCTGCAACCATCAACACCTACCTTAGCCACAATTGAGAAAAGTTAGCTCCCCATCACATTAAATATAGGTAAGAGTAATATTACTTATTATTCCTTTTATCATCATCTCATGATGTGGTGTTAAATAATTGAATATTATTTACTATATTTTACTTATTGGCATATCATTTAATACTACATCATGATATGTTGAAAGAACGATGATAAGATAAAAAATATGATAAATATATTTTTCCTATAGGTAAACATGGAGAAGAGCTATAAATAAGGACTATCAATCTCACACATACTCTATAGATACATTTCTACGTCTAGCTCTCTCCATGGAAACGAGACCTATCTAACTTGAGCATATGAAGTTTGGTAGATTGGTTCGCCTGATTTCCTTTTTGCATGCCCAACATTTAGCCCGGGTTAAATTTTCAATGAAGAGAATTTGAGGGACTCCACGTTATATACATATTTTAATTTGTTTGATTTAAATTTTAAAATTTATTTTTTAAATAAAATTATTCTACATAAATGATGTAGTGCATAAAAATTGAATTATTTAAATAAAAAAAATATATAATCTCGAAAAAAGAAAATACTAGTTGAACTTATAAAAGTGATCAATTGAATATTTTATTTTTAATTTTATTTACTTAACAGTGAAGAAAGTGAATATTAATGAATTGTTATATTTTTTTTCTATTTTTTAAAATGTTTAAATATATATATAAATAATTAAAAAAAATAAAAGTTGTACTTATCGGTTGAATTCTCAATTCCTGTAGCACTACTCCTCGGATAAAACAAAGATAGTACTAGCGTCCAGTCATGATTGCTGGGTAGTCTATTTTTTTTTATTTTATTTTTTAACAATTTTTTAGTATATTTGATTATTAAAAAAAATAAAACAATATAAAATTTTATTAATAATCACTTTCTTAAACATTAAATAAAAAAAATAAAAATAAAAATAATTGAGACGTGATTTGTCTCCACTGGCATTTTCCAAAAAAGAAAAAAAAAAAAAAAACTGCTAAATTTATTAATCGGTTAGTATGACTACACCGACTTCAGTTGCTTTTGGTTCCCTGGCGAGGCCGAACTCCCAAGGGCCAAAATAACGTACGAACAGGAAAAAGAAGAAAACAGCGAAACCACCGGCGGCACCCAAGCATGAGAGGGAGAAGCAAAGACTTTCTCAGCCTCTCTATATCTCTCCTCCCTCGTATCAAACGCCAGCTACTCTCAAAGCCACTATCACCCACTTGGGCTCTTATCGACTTCTGCCCTCTTTCCACCACAACCATCACCAATCCTGATAATGACAAAGCACCAAATTCGGAATCCAACAATAGAGACCCAATCCTTCTTGAAAAGTTTAGACAGAGAAAGCTCAAAGTTTCTTCAACAACCCAGAAAAGAAACCCCCACCACAGCCGTCACCAACACCTGGATCAAGCCCTGCTTATGAGAAGGACAGTTTGCAGAAGGAGGGTGGACCCACTAAGGTGGTGAACAGTTTTGGGGAGTTGGGTTTGAGTGAGGAGGTGATTGAGGCTGTGGAGGAGATGGGTGCGTTTGTTCCTACCGAGATTCAGTGTGTTGGGATTCCTGCAGTATTCGAAGGGAAGAGTGTGGTGATGAGTGCTCAGCCTAATTCTGGCAGAACTTTGGCCTACCTGTTGCCTCTTGTTCAGGTGATTTATTTTGTGTTTCCTCTTTCTTTCCGTTATTTCTACCTCCGACGGTTCAATATTTTTTCTTGGACCAGTTATTGGTTTGTGGGTTAGTAGGATTTTGGAATGTGATGTTTGCTTTCATTTTGGTGGATTTAGTTTAATTGCTTCTTAAAATTATTTTCTGATAAAAGAAAATAGATTAAATCTGATCATTGTTTCAGGGGTCGTTTCTATTTTCAATTTTTTGCCAACCAACTTATCAAAAAAGTTTCTTGCCAACCTGTTGCATGTGACTGTGTGCTTGTGTTTTGAACATGCTATTATTGCTAGTTGAAATTGAAATGCAAAGTTGATTTATTTACTTTTCTTTGACTTCTAGTTTTTTAATTGCATTGTTTTGCTGCTCATTTTACGATTCCTGCTGAAGATCGTCAAAAGATAATTTCTAGCATCTTGGGTCATCTATATGTTCTCGTTGGAACCTGATATATACTGGGCAGTCGTTTTTAACTCTTCAAAACCTAACTGCCCTAGGAAAACAATTTTTTTAGTTGAATTGGTCGTGTATGTTGCCATCTAATGTGTCCATTATCCTGTTAGAATGAAAAATTAATCATCTCTGCAAGTCAGTCCTAAGGGAAGTGTTCAGTTGCCATAAAATTGCAACAATATTACAATATTGTTATGTTTGTAGTAAGGGTAATATGAGGTCACGCTATTGACCCCATTAATTTTCTGTAGCTGATGAGACGGGGTCCAAAGCCCAAGCATCCACAAGCGGTAGTGCTATGCGCCACAGAAGAACTATCTGATGAGGTGCCCCTCTCCCTCCTTCTCGAGCATACCATATGAATTTCTGCACTCATAAACCTTAAGTATCACTCACCCTTATCATTAACTTTGGATGGACTTCACAGGTGTTTCATATGGCAAAGTTTATCAGCAGCTATGCACAGCTAAAGTCTACAAAGGAGAATGGTTCACCCCAGAAGAATTTGTCAAATGTCCCAATTGGCATGATAGTTGGAACCCCAGGCGAGGTTCTTCAACATATTGAAGAAGGGATTGTAGTTCTAGATGAAATCAAATACTTGGTCAGTATCTCGGATATAAATCTTATTTCAAAAATTTCAAAGCTTGTATCTGTGCTCTTGCATAAATCTAATTCATTCAATCATGCTGAATATCTCTTTGTAGGTATTGGATGAGGTGGATGCCATGTTTGGTTTTGGCCTCGGTCCAGATATTCAAAAGATAATAACCCCATTAAGATATCATTCATCAAAATCTGATGACCAAGGAATTCAAACTATTCTAGTGACCTCGACAATAGCAAAGGTGCAGGCTTTAAAATTTTCTTTCTGTTGGCTGCTGTTTCTGTGTTGTTTTGCTTATGTTGTTCAAAATGACAGATTCTGGGTAAAGGGCTATCACCCTTTTTGGAGCGTTTGGAGCACGATCAAGCAGGACAGATTGCTGCGATGTTGCTAGAGGTGGACAAAACAGAAGCATATCATCTCACTGAGTCCCTGGATGCTCTGAAGAAGAAAGTAGCAGAGGCTATAATTTCCCTTAACCCAACCGGATCAGAATCTTGACATTACTAGTTGTTTCACTCATATCAGATTATGGAGCAAAGCCAATATTTGCTTTCATGAGATTATTTTGTATGGACCTTCTCATGCGCCCATTTTTTAGGGCTTTTTGAGTGTCATCTGTGGAGTGAGTATAAATTCTACTGTAAATTTGTAGGTCCTGTTGCATTCGGCAAGGTTGAATGGAGTAGCTTGATTGTTGACATTTCTATAGGATTCTGACTGTTAGGGGGATCTGCAGACTTGCAGTGAAGCTGGATTTATGCCATTGTATCTTATGTTTTATCATGCCATTCACTTGCGGAATGTCTCAGACTAACAGGATTTGGTGGTGGATCCCACTAAACCACCAATTTTTCTTTCTGCTTAGTCCTTAGTTGTGGTTGTCTTGAAATTGTCATAGTTTTCTCTTAATCATTTGATTATGGACAATGGATAGTAATCGGGTCCACTCTTTACCCGGGCTTTTTTGTGAAACTCTGGTTTGATGAACAAACATGAACAACAAGAGAGCCAAAACTTGCAAATGTTAATTAACATTTTATTAACCTGACTGTATGATTTAAATCTCTAGTTTAGACTTCAGATGCAAAATTTCATACCAAATACATTTGTTGCCAAGATTATGGAGTGAAGTATCATTTACTTATCTGATGGGATTGGGCAATTTACAAGAGTTCAAACCATATCTCAGCTTTTTAAGGCCATTCTTCTCGAAATTTGCCACATGCTTTCCTCTGTTCAAGGTAAGGGTGTAATTGGTCTGGTCGGACATGATGGACGGAAAAATTTTTGTCCACTTTTTTTTTAGACTGGATCGATTACTCTAAGGATCGGATTAGACTGTTAGTTATCGGTTCAATTAATCCGATTTAGTTGATATGAGTTAAGAATATTTTTTTTCTTTTTTGATAGATAAATTAATACAAAAAATTAATTAAATTAATAAAATCAAAATTAAGTGAGCTCTTTAAATTATTTATAATGGCTTATATTAAAATTTTAACATTTTATATATATAGTTTATGAATATTAAATAATTAATTATCCGTAAATTATTTATGCTTGCTTGCAACTTAAATATCTTAAAAAAATATTACCTAATTATTTTAATTAGATATAAATACTAGAGTATCTATCTGCATATAATAAGACATATTATTCCATAATTTATCATATAATATATTAATTGATTGATATCCATATTATTTTACATTTGATTTGTTTCTTACTCTCGTCACTCATCAGAACCCAAAATATCAAACCATAGCCCATACGTTAGGGATAAATTTGCTTTGAATCACCTCAGGGACGCACGAAAACAGCACAGAAGCTCGAAAACCCGGAAGCCATGGGAGGAACAGCAAGAACCCTCTTGGCCCTCTCTCTAAGTTCGAACCTCTTCGCTCTCTCTCGACTCTCTCCTGCGCCCAAACGATTCTCACTTCCCAAAACCGCTAGGGTTTTTGTAGGGTTTAGGCCTCTATGCACTACTATTACTCCCACCACCCCCACTACTAGCCTTGCGGAACCAGAGCAAATGAAGCACTCAATTCTTCTTGAGAGGCTGAGGCTCAGACACCTCAAAGAATCTGCCAAACCCCCACAAACTAGAAATCCAAAATCAGCGAGTGCTGCTGGGAGTGAAAATGAGGATGGGTCCAAAAAGAAGAAGACTGGGAAGAGGGAGGTTGAGAGTTTTGAGGAGCTGGGTTTGAGTGAGGAGGCAATGGGGGCTGTGAGGGAGTTGGGTATTGAGGTTCCTACTGAGATTCAGTCTATTGGGATCCCGGCCGTCTTTGAAGGGAAGAGTGTGGTTTTGGGTTCCCACACTGGGTCTGGCAAAACTCTGGCTTACATGCTGCCCCTTGTTCAGGTATTTGGTCATTTTGTTTCGTTTTGAATTTAAAGTTTTAAGCTTTAAATGTTTCTTTAACATAGTCCTGTGTGCAATTATTTGTTCCTCTGTGAATTATGTTCTGGGCTTTGAGCTTGCTTTTCGGTTTTTTTGCTTCTTCTTATTTTAACTATCGTCTTTAATGATTTCTGATCGTGTTTGGCCTTATGGGGGTTGTTGTTTGCTTTATTATTTGTGTTCTGATTGTTTCAAAGTTTTGCATCCACATCATTAAAATGGAATATTGTCACTATGTATTTAGTTAACACGAGTTCAATTCCCAAAATGGCCGTATTTTTTTTTTATATAGGTAATAAGAAAAAGTGTGTCCTAAGCATCCACCTCTCACAGAATCCATTATATCTATTGGGTAGATTGAATATTTTGAATCTGTAACAATCTGTGAGATTTTCTAGGTGATACATTTCTCTGATATCACAGAACCACATGATATAATAATCCCTATGAGTTTATGAAAAAGATATTTAACTATTCATAAAAAATAAAAAAGATATTGAACTGTTTCATTCTTGTTGTTGCTATTGCAAGTGATACTTATCATTTATTGCTTTTATAGTTGCTGAGACGGGATGAGGCATTGTTTGGTATGCTAACGAGGCCTAGGCGCCTCGAGCTGTTGTGCTATGCCCCACAAGGGAGTTATCTGAGCAGGTATCTGTGCTCTATCGTCAGGATCTGAATAGAACTTTGCTATGTGGATTTACGCATTGCAATTAACGTTAGCTTGATTTTATAGGTATTTCGTGTTGCAAAGTCAATTGGTCATCATGCACGGTTCCGTTGTACTATGGTAAGCGGTGGTGGCCGCCTAAGACCCCAGGAGGATTCATTAAATAACCCAATTGATATGGTAGTTGGTACCCCTGGCAGGGTTCTCCAACATATTGAGGAGGGCAACATAGTGTATGGAGACATCAAGTACTTGGTGAGTGTCGTCCTATGTAAAATTGTGCTGTTATACGTACAAAACTGTCTCATTTCCAATTATTTTAGATGGCTGCACACACACACGCACACTCACCTTATATTTTAATAAATACATAGAACTTAGAACTATAAGAAAACTGTAAACTACAAAGTCTGGTGTGTCAAGGCATACGCTTAATGATGGTGGTAATCTTTTAGTAGGTGTTGGATGAGGCTGACACCATGTTTGATCGTGGCTTTGGACCTGAAATTCGAAAGTTTCTTGGCCCATTAAAAAATCGTGCATCAAAGGCTGACTCCGAAGGGTTCCAAACAATTTTGGTCACTGCAACAATGACAAAGGTATGCTGACTTGTACTGTTATCTTACTGAAAATGAAACAGCGAAAAGCTTTTGAGGCCTCTCGAAACCATTTTGTTTTCTTGTGGCATATAAAATAAACCTACCTTGATGTTTAAAATAAATATGACAAGTCTTGTTGAGCAGCAAACCTCTATTAGTTGAGGGTATGAGATGGTCCTAAAGCCTTCTCAGTGTAACAAAATATTTGATTCTGTATTGCAGTAAAGTGGTTGCAGTTTGCTGAATTCCGGCAGTTTTCTTTACTAATGGACTTTACTCATATTTTCATCTGTAAAGAAGTTCAAATTTTAACACTTATAAAAAAGAAGAAATTCAAATTTTAACATTTGCAGGCAGTGCAAACGCTGATTGATGAGGAATTTGAAGGCATTGTACATTTGCGCACATCAACACTGCATAAGAAAGTGGCATCTGCTCGCCATGATTTCATCAAGCTTTCAGGTTCTGAAAACAAGATGGAAGCTTTATTACAGGTATATTTCTGCAGTGATTTATCCTATTTCTTGCATTTTTCAACAATCAGTACTAGTTATGAGTATGACAATTTATTTTTTTGATAAAGTAGAGTATGACAACTTATAGCAGCAGTAACATTGTACTGCTGTGTAATTGTTTTTTGTTAAGTCTGAACTGCTGTGTAATTAATCTTATCAAGGCATGCTTTAGTTATATTTCAGAAGTTCTACATATATATTTCTTATTAAGGATATTAATGAACCTGGATTTATCGGTTTTGCATCTTTCGATCTCATTTTGAAGTACACAAGTGCCATGCAATCCTTTCGAAAAGGAGTGAGATCTACTATAAAAAAATTAGTTTTTTTTTTCATGTGAGTCCTATATTTACTCACTTTTTTCAAAGGATTGCGTGGCGCTTGTGCACTCTACGATTACAAATATCATTTCTCTAAATAAAAATATCACATCCTGGTACTTTATGGCTTCACTTCAATGAAGATACCTGAAATTGGGAAATAGTCAGATGCAGATGCTAAATTTGTGGTTACTTCAGGATTATATAATATGTTGGATGATACAAAAGAGCAGTATGGGGTATCACAATCTCCCTCTTAAACTCCTGACATCCTTCTCAAGTCATTCCATTGTAGGTAGCATGGTTCAAGTCCCACGTTTGTTGGGATAGGTTCTGATACCATTTGTGACACCCCAAAGGAAGGCCAGCCACATTTAGGCCATACTCTAAAATGATTAGTCAATAGTACAATTGGAGCCCCATTGGAGTCATGATAAAGTGCAAGAACTTTTCTTTTCCAAGTAATGTGGGATCCCATACACCACTTACACTCATCAGTTAGTGAGGGATATCACAGCCAATATCACCTATGTAGGAGCCATCTGAAACTTATGTTACTAGATGTTGGTTTCATATACTTAAACTTACATTTTTAGCATTTCATTTTGCTGTCCTGGTCTATTATTGCTGGCTTGGGAGCCCATGATAGCCTCTGCCTTTTCACTGTGAATTTATTATACAGTCCATGAAGCCTATAAATCTTGTTCTTCCAATGGCAGTTTACTAACAATTTTGCATTATATGGTAGTGAAGGTTCTGGAGCCAAGTTTGGCAAAGGGAAACAGAGTGATGGTATTCTGTAACACATTAAATTCTAGCCGTGCTGTGGATCACTTTCTGGGTGAAAATCAGATTTCCACAGTCAATTATCATGGCGAGGTGCCTGCAGAGCAAAGGTGATATACAGCATTTTCCAATGAATGACAATCTTATCTTCATATTTATGACTTTTTAAGAAGTTTATTCTAATTTATATAATTATATTACCTTGTGACTGTCTAAGGAGTGCTGCTACCTTATCTAGGGCATCATTTGTTTAGGGTTTATGTTTATTTTTCCCTCTTATGTTTTGGGCCTTCATTTCTTTCATTTAGATTCTGTAAGTTCTCATGTATTGATTTTAAAGTCTAGTTTGAAACCTATCTTAATATGGTTGGAAGTTTTATTTTTCACTAAATATTGACTTAGGTATGGTAGTATATTTGCAAGTGTGACATTATTTTATTTTGAGCTTGATATTTAGGTCGAACTTTCAATTTGGTTGGTAGTTATAGTCTGATGAATAGAGCCAGGTTTTTTGGCCCCAAATCCATGTGATATGCATGTCCAGAAAATAAGATCAGATGCTTTGGTGATATTTTTGGCAATTGTAGGAATGGCAAGAGGTTGGCCCTTCAGGGTGAAGGTTTTGGTCTTGGGGTATCACTCCCTTCAAGGTCCAAGGTTCGACACCTCATAGATGCAAACAATCCTTTGGGGCCACACCTCCTGGTGAAAAGTCAGCGATTTAACCAGTACCGTGTAGGGAAACTTCCAAGAGTGCGGTGCACATGACCGGGGTTTACTCTGCAGGGGTGGGTCCGAAGGGTCCTGCCTTGGAGAGGTTCCCCGACATAGAAAAAAAAAAGCTCTGCTACGCTCTTCTTTTTGTTTTTTTGCCTGAATGCGGATCTGTTAACAACTTCTTGCTGATCCTCCAAGTTGCTTAAACAATCTACGCACTGTCACTTGAAAATATAAGTTAAGCATATATGTAAGAAGGAACTCTTCATTCATGGTACACTTAGAATTGTAATTTGTATATCCAGTTGATTAAGCATATGAGATTTCTATGCATGGAAAAGGCTAATGATGTGTAGTGTCTTTTTTTTTTCCCTGCTAATCTGAATCTGGACATGCATTATTACACAATAACGACTGGATGGCCATTGAAATCTGAGTCATTCTTCTATTCTCATTCTTTGAATGTATTTGTTTCAGTTTATTTTACTTTTACCCACCTTTTTTCCCCTTCCAAACCCAGGGTTGAAAACCTCAATAGGTTTAAGAGTAATGAAGGAGACTGTCCCACGTTGGTGTGCACAGACTTGGCTGCCAGGGGACTCGACTTGGACGTAGATCATGTTATCATGTTTGATTTCCCCTTGAACTCTGTAAGCACCATTCCTATGGTATCTTGGGTGTTCTTTTGGTGTCCTTTTCTTTATTGGTAATTGTTGAATTGTTTCTTTTCAAGTCTGCCTTGGGTGCTTCAACCCTAATTTCATTTTACCTTTTAGATTGATTACCTTCATCGCACGGGAAGAACTGCTCGCATGGGTGCAAAAGGTGTGCAACAATTTTTTTTTGATATGATGTGCTTTGTGTTTCTGTCCTTTCAAGGCCAAAACTTCAAAGTAAAAGGAAAATAGGAGTTCTGAAAATCTACCCTGGCTGCATCTATACCCTAATGTTCAATTTAAATATGTACAGAATCTAATTCTATGATGTTTTAAGTGAGGACGAGATATTACACTATGGGGAGAAAGCTTTTTTAATTATATTGCTTGTAGTTTTTTAGTTTTTTTATTCAAGGTTGAAAAAAAGGGAAAAAATAAAGAAGAAAAAAATGGAGGAAAGAAAGGAGAAAGAAGAGAGTATATATAATATATATAAAGGTTACCGTTTGAAATCACATTTTCTTGCCAAGTATTTCCTAGCTTTTGATACATATTTATCTGTAACCATTTATATTTGAATTGTAGTCTGTCTTAATATGTACTGTAAAGCCTCTGTTATTAAGTAAAAAAAATACTTGAATGGCGACAATTACCAGTTTCCACTATTGGTGGATGGATGCCAAAAGTACCTGGTCTGGTTTCCACAAGTCAATTTGTTCTTATTACAGGGAAAGTAACAAGTTTGGTTGCTAAAAAGGATCTCCTGTTGGCCACCCGAATAGAGGAGGCCATGAGGAAGAATGAGAGCTTGGAGTCTCTTACCACAGATCATGTTCGAAGGGATGTTGCCAGGGCCCGAATAACTGGGAACAAGGTGATGAATGCTAAATCACTTAAGGTTTCACAGCAGAAAAATAAGGTTGTAGCGAAAGGTAAAAAGACATCTGCTCCAGCAAAATCTACCAAGCCAGCAGTTCAGGTCTCAAAATCAATAAAATCATCCACTGCTAGTACCTCGAGAAAACCATCTTCAGGAGGGAAGAAGCAAACGGCCAGCAGAAGGTCAAGTTCTGTTCAATCCACAACTACAAAGCTAAGTGTTGTTGGGTTTAGGGGGCGCAATTCTTGGACTAATAAGAAAGGAGCAACTGTGTCCCGTTGAACGAGGTTAAATTTTGGGTTAACTTTGCAATTTGGATTTGTGACCATTCTTGTAAGTTTTGCTCTTGAACTTTGTTTTGGTATTAACATCACCCTCACCAGGTTCTGATAATATATGTATAAATTTTGCTTTCATGGATAGGGATGCGAGTTTTACAAATATTGTTAACTTCCATGTTTTATATGTTTCTTTTTTATAAGTAAAAACTTCCATGTTTTATATTTATGCACTCAGATTCGTTTATTAGGGGTTATAGTAATAATCCATCCTATCTGAAGGTTGCGAGGCTGTGTACAAAGTGAGGACATGCATGTGAAGTTTTGAGAGTCTCTCTCTCCTGAAACATGTTACAAACCCAGACTTGCATAGAAAGTAGCTTCCTGATAACATAGAACGTAGGTTCCATAATTTTGTTTTACAGCAGGCAATTTGGAGATTGGTACAATTGGTACCAATATGCATGTGTTGGTGTATTTGGAGGGAGAGAAATGCTAGAAGTTTCGAAGATCAAGAGAGAACAATGGATGAGCTAAAACTTTTCTTTTTTAAGTCATTGTTCTTTTGGGCGGGGGCCATATTTTGTAACGGACTTATTGTCCATGATCTTCTTCTCTCTATTGTAACTTCTAGCTAGGTGTTCTTCATGTATATTTCCTGTGTACCTGGGCTTGGCCTATTTATATGAATATAATATCTTTGCTTACCGATAAAAAAAAAAAATTGTTTTACAGCAGGCATTGTGTTTACGTCCCTATTACTTCCAGGTGAGTAAAGGGGCGATAAGTTTTGACAGGGACTATTCTTCCGAATCCTAAATTACGACACCAGAAAAATTTGATATTCATTAGTGTAAAACATTGAGAAGTTTGATCTTTTCACTTATCAACATAATATAGAAGATCTGTTTCTCTTGTAGCTGGCGCTTCACTCCCACGAGTATGTTCTTACAAATGGAAAGCAGCTCACCACTAAACATGCTCTTGCCGCATTAGGATCGTTGCTTGATGTTGAGCTCCATTACAGGCTTCTTATTGTTGGAACCATAGCAAGAAGAGTCATGTCTGCTCGGCCATGGTCGAAATGTGCTTCGGAAGAGTATGCAATAGAATGGGTTATGCCCGAGACAGTGAGAGGGTTTATGTAATCTTCATGCCGGCTTGATGGGGGTGTTAGATTGCCAAGATTTATTAGAGTTTAGCTGACTTTTGACTTGGTAGTTTGGTTTTGGTGGTTCTTGAAAATAGTATGGTGTTGGTGATCTTTCATGTGTGATGCAATTTTTACTTCATTTTTATCCTTTTCGGTTCAAATGTTTCCTTTCTTTACATATGAATTGATGCATCTCATTTTCTCTCTTAAGAAGAGTGACGGTATTTTCAATTTTATTGATAACCTCCTCTTATGACGGAGGAATACCTTGTACAAGTAGTGGAAGAGCTATGAGAGTTGCATGAATCCCAAAACCAAAGCTCTTGTAAAATTATATATTCTAAGAAAAACTAATACGTGCAGTAATTGTTCCAAACTATATAGTACAATAAAAGAAATAAAGCTAGTGTTAAAAAAAGATCTATTTCATCTGAAGTTTGGCAAACCATATATATCTACAATAAAAGGCTCGTACAGTTGCCTAGGTAATTGTAAAATAGAAGAAAACGACAACGTAATACCTATTGTTCTAAAGTTAGTTAAGCCATCTGTCACACCATTACCTTCTCTCTCTCTCCCCCTATACATATATATATAATATATATATATATATATATAATCAATATCAATAGTATACCATTACGATAAATACCATTCACGTAACATAATTTGATTTGTAAGACAAAATTTATTTTACAAATCAAATTATGTCATGTAAATAATGTGTGGTGTAAAGGTCTTTAGATATAATTATTCATATAGATTATACTATACTTTTCATAATCGTAATTTCCGTGTGCCATGTTGAACTTGAGTAATTTTATCCTAACATATTTTATGAGTTAGAGATTTTCTTATGTGTTTATTTTTATTTTTTATTTTTGGTATAATATTAAGCTTAATTGGCAATTTGGCACCCACTTTCCTTTGTGGGCTAGTTAACATTTCTGGGTCTAATATGGGCCTCGTCCTGGCCCAAATTTGCATCACTGGTGTACTATTCAGTATTCAATATTGAGACCCAGCCCACTTGGTTACGTCCTCAGTGAACTTTCTTCTTTCCGCCTCTGCTCTCGTTGTTCTGCAGAGAATTGGGGAAGAACGAAAATGCATCACCGTGCACAAATTTCTCTCTGTAAATCGTTTTCCAGATACCCTTTTCAACGATCTCTAATTCCCAGTTCTTCATCTTCCCTTAACTCACTCGCAATGATTTCAACTCAACTCGTTTCAGGCTCGGTTCCTTTTCGAAGGCCTGAGTTTAACGTTACACCCACCTCAAATTTCCACCATTTCCGTTATCCAACTCTCTCAAAATCGATAGTCCAGTTGATGAAATACAGTGCTCAGTCTGGTGGCTCGGTGGCCGAGTTTGACCAGAACAGAGAGGTGGACATGATCAACCTCAAGTTTGCTGAAGCTAGAGAGGAGATAGAGATGGCTATGGAGTCCAAAGAGACTGTGTATTTTGATGAGGAAGCGGAGTGTGCTCGGGCTGCTGTGAAGGAAGTGTTAGACATGTTTAATGGGCTATTAGCGAAGTTGCCGGAGAGCGAACGAGCGGCGTTGCAGAGGTCAATGGGCCTGAAGATTGAGCAGTTGAAGGCTGAGCTTCAGCAGTTGAATGAGTAATGACGTTGGTGAAAGCCCGTTTTTGTCTAGTGCTAGTTTTCTTTAATTTCTTGGGCTTTGTGTTTGTTGGGAACAATTTGGAAGGTGATATTCTAGGTGGAAGAGTTGTTGATTGATGCAACAATTTGTGATTTTTAAAAAATGTGATGAATTTTGAATAATGAATGGGCACTTTGTTATTCGAAATAGACGACTGTTGCTAACTGGGGAATTCCTGTATTTGTAATTGGTACTGCATTCAGTGGCTTATGCCTTGTGGTACTTACTAATACTGTTGTTTATTATTTCATATTTCTCTCTCTTTTCATACAATCCGGTTAAGTTTGTTGTGATTTTCACATCATCTAGAACTGCCTGAAACAAATATCATGAATGCTGTGTGCACTCAGAAATCATATTTTGCTTGTCCTTTTGAGTTTGAAGATCTAGTTTCTCGTATTTTTGATGTAGTAATTGTTAGAGGGAATAGATACAAAACTACCTTACAGCTCTATGCGTTTTCTTGGTAGTAACCAAGTGATCTCACGAGTTAGTATTGTTTTTAACAACATTAGAAATAAAGACATCTCCAAAGAATGAACTAATGCGGCTAGTAGAAATAAGGACTTCCGAAAACAGGGTGATGACACAAGCAGGTTATGATTAGCACATAAAAGGGACATTTCACTGGTCAATTTGGCAAAATATGGCATTCCAAGTTCTTTCAGAATACACGATTTACAAAAACATATGTTCTTTCTTTGTGCAAAAGATCTAAGCTATCTTGCTAATAATTTGGAAAATCTAAGTTGGTTGCTGATCACAACCAGAGATCATCACATCAGTGCAAAAGACATGATTATTTGCCCAATACGGTCGTTGGTGGCATTTTTCACCAGCTTATACCATCAAGGTAGAAATAGAAGGATGTTCTCTTAAGAAAGGACACAATGTTTAAATAGATAATATGCCTCAAATATGGTTGTCTCAATTATGTTATCAAATTCTCTATCTCTTCTCAGTTATTGTCGTTTTTATCTAAGACCATAAATCAAAACACAACTCTTGGAAGTTCACTTTATGTCAGTCTACAAAGATTATTGCATTGCGAAGTGACAAGAGTGCTATGGGATAAGATACTTAGAAGAGTTGGTTTAGCTTGGGTAATGCCATTGAGGGTAGTGGATTGACTAGCTTGTTGGAAAGGGATTCAAGGCTGTCCCCAAGTGGTGGCATTGTAGAAGATGATTCTGTTGTATATTATGTGGTGTACTTGGTTGGAAAGGAATGCACGGTGCTTCGAAGATAAGGAATGTACAACGGCAGAGCTTCAGAACTTTTTCCTACACACTTTATTGATTTGGTTTTCAGCTATTGTGCTTAATGGAAACAATGTCCATGACTTTCTGGTTTTAATTTCTGGCTCTTAGAATGTATTTAGGTGTTCTCTTGTATACTTCCTGTGTAAACGGGATTTGCCTATTTCATTCATATCAATAAAATTTAGCTCTTACTTATATAAAAAAAAAGATTGGTTGTCTAAATGGAGCAATAGTTCTCTCTGCTGGTACCTCAAGACTGGAATTACACCATTGTGTGGCTACACAGAAAGTAGGAAACAGTTGGGAAGGCCACTTGCCACGGCTTTTCAACTGAAAGGGCTAATTGCATCTTCCTTTCACAGGTTTCAAGCTGAGTATAGTTTTTTTCTTCTATTTCTTTTAGCGGTACCATAAGGATTTTATTCGTGTTACATCAGTGCACCGGAGATATATAAGAGATCCAGCAAAAGGAAGAAGAGCTAAAAGTTCTTGAAAAGAAGTAGCAATAGAAAAAGCAACACCATCTTGGGCCATTATCCAATATAGGGTATTAATAACGAAAGACTGAGCTCCAACACCAATTTTTCGCAATCATCAAAGCTGCATTTGTTTCTTCTCTCCATAGACACTGCAGTGAGCATGATGAGATCATTGTCCACAAACACGTGTACTGATGGTTGCCAAATTGCCCTTTCCAACATGTTAGGAGAATTTGCAAATGGTGATAATGGTAAAATGGGAGGTTTTTTTTTGGTTGCGTGTATGCATTTTATTCCTTTTGAGGTTGTGGTTATCTATGGTCGGCAGTCAGAATCTCCAGAAAGAGTAGCTTACAAAAATTGTTTTAGGTGGTAAATGCTACTGAATGGCTGGTTAAAGAGTGCTCAAGTAGGAATTTTTTTAATGCTTCATTCACATAGGGCATTCTTAAGGTTCATTGCTGTTGTCTTGCTCCTCAAAATAGATTGAAAATGGATCATTGGATGAGGAAAACTCCATGTTTCACCCACGTTACTTTATTTGGAGCCATACAGATTTTATCAAAATATGCCCTGTAGATTTCGGGCAACCTTAAGGTGTAAAGAAGGATTGTTGTATAATTATGCAGAAGGAGAATAAGAAAGAAAAGGAAAGGAAAAAAGACATATCATAGGAACATCAGAAACATCTAAAGAGGGATAGAATACCATGGAACAATGGGAAATGGAATGCCATGTCTTTTTTGGACAAGCTGAGGAGCTTAGAGATAAAGGTTCTAGGAAACTGATAAGGATAGGTTCTGAGTTCAGTTTTTATCTCTTCACTTCATTTTTTTTTTCTTTGATTTTTTTATTGTTCTAATCTTTATGCCTTCTATTCGAGTTTCTCTTGTTAATTATTCTGTTGTTATCAGGGTTCTATACTCTTGAACTGTGTAATAGGAATTTCTGATGATTTTGGGGCTGCAGAGACTGAGTTTTAATTACAGAATGACCATCTAAACTGTAATGGAAAAGCAGTAGAGTTTCTAGGATCTTCATTACTAATCATGAAGATCGACTGTTGAAACTTTTAAAGTTCGGGGACTCATTCTTCATAGACTAGCGGTATCCATCTATCTCACAGCAACAGCAACAGAGATTCTTGCAAGGAAACATTTGGACGTCCAAAAAAATCCTACTCATGGTTTCTTGTTTTGTATCCAAGTTCTTGAATCTTCATGGTTTCTTGCTTTGTAGCCTAATTCAGACTACTTGACTCAATCATATTTTACCAACAACCATATGCAATTGATGTAAAACGGCTAAATATCATCCTTAACACGTCAAGCAAATGCAATGGACAAGAAATTGCAAAATATCAGCCTTGAAGGTCCTCAAGAGTTAAAGATAATCAACAGAGCCTATCGCAAACACAAACAGATTCATACCCTGAACCACAGATACATGTGGTTGTTATAATGCCATGACCATCCTTTTCCTTCATCTTTAAACTGTATCCGGCTGATATGGTGATTTCTTTGCCTGAAGTATTGCATCCACTGTTGGGTAAGAGTATTTATTCTCTTAATATAATCAGCAAGAAGCTATTTCCACTTAAAGTGGTGAACTATTTCTACTGTTGGGTGAAATATTTATTCTCTCTGTGTATTGCACGGGATAAAAGCTAGTTTTCTTGGGAAAGGATGCCGATGAGAACATTGGAAAGTGAGATGGTATGGCTTAATCGACAGGTTTAGTCAAGAACTTGGAGCTTGCAATAAATTTTTAACGAATGACCTTTTTTTTTGGCATTTTGACCAATACCTAAGAACATGAGTTTAATTCAGTGTTAAATTTGGAAAATGATTTTGTTTCTCTCTCTTCAATTTTGGTATCTTATTTCAAGTTCCCCCAGCTAATACTACATCCCACTTTTCAGAAAATCCGTATTTAAAACCGATTTATGATGTAATAAAAAGTTTCATCACGTAAATGATGACACCAAGACCAGTTCGAGTAGAAAAATAAAGGAACAAGAGTTTTCTCTCTAGCATTAAAAAGAAAAACCAGACAAATTTGGACAAGAAATAGACCAGAAAGCGAAAAGAGAGACCCATGGTCATGCTATAGAGAAGGAGACCACTTTGCTATGGACAGGACAAGGTTCCTTTCTAGTGAAAGTAGGGCTGTCTAGGGGTTCTCCTTTTTGAAACTACTCTTCCGGTCCCCTCATTCCTTACTGGGGAGGTTCCAAAATAAGATGAATGTTTTCTGGCTTTTGCTTTATCTTTTTGTGCCATGCTCTCAAAGATTTTTTTTTTTTCCCTAAAAAAGGAAGAGAGAATCACACCAAAAGTGAAGCATTGAATTGTTCATAGATCTATTGGGGAAGTATTAATGTGCTAGCATCTTCTCAATGTGGCACTGATTAGTTCTTATTGGAAGATTTATTCAAACTGGTGAAATGCTTATAAAATCCTTTTTTTATCTTCTTATTGACCAATGCTTCTGAGAAACTGGGATAGCATGGTCCAGGTGAGAGAACTAAGATGTGGGAGACGAATCTACCATTTGGACAAGAGGGCAAAGCATGCATGTGGGGGAGGGGAAGGAAGGCATGGCCTGTTTCTGTATCTGCATTTATATCCTGCAGCACAGGGCCTACATGAAATATAAATGTGAGGAAGTTGTATAGTATTATACATTGTATAGTAAAATTGATGGTCAATTCAAGGTAGAGCTAAGATTTTGTCTAAATCTTGAAAAGAAAAACATGTTTTCAAAAGTCTCATTATCAAAGTAATTCTTTTTATTTCTATATCCAGAAAGTATCGGATTGAACGTTAGAGACCATGACAGTGGAGATTTTAAAAGAACAAGATGTGTGAAATGAACCACATTCTTGTTTTCAGAACTGCACAAGCCCAAGACCACCATCCAAACTTGATAGTGCCATTAACCTAGGACTTCTTCCTCATTATCCATAATAACATCACTCATTTCTTCTTTTCTTGGGATGCAAAATGCAAAATAAAACCAATTGTTGATACCCTCAAAAGGAAGAGAGAGAGAGAGAAAAAGATACTAAAAAAATTAACTTTGATTTGAGGACTGCTTTATTAGAGGTTGAGAAGTCTTTCCCCATTCTTCAGGTGGGCTCTTCACCTCCATTAATAGGGTCACCACTTCCTTCATGGTTGGCCGCTCTGCTGGTGAAGAGTTCACACAAAACATAGCAATTCCAAGTGTTTGAAGCATCTCTTGCACGATTTGATCAGCTAAGCCTTGGAGCTTTGCATCTAGCACTGATACGGCAGGCTCAAAGCTTCTCATCTTTTTTTTCACCCACTCAACAATATGGAGCCCATCACCCACGTGGGGTTCAACTGCACTGCGCCCACTTAAAATTTCCAGCAGCACCACACCATAGCTGTAGACATCGCTCTTCTCTGTTATGTTCATGGCGTATCCATATTCTGCAATGGGACCGAAACCTTATTAGAAATGAAATTACAATTTCATTTAATAGCACATAAATATCTAATACTGCTGGGAAGGGTCTATGGATATCCTTTTTTCTTTTCAAACAACGTACAAATAGCTTAATTCTGTACAAAAACGAGTTTTTTGGGCTACTTAAGATATCCCATGCCATGGGAATGGGAAACAATGACCTCTAAGATCTAAAAAAAGGATTTTCGAAGAAAACAGATGAATCAAAGTTGCAGAAGATTGATATAAATTCCGATAATATCTTCATACATGCATGATTGTATACACATCTCAGCTGATTAGTGGTTAAACATAAAATCCTACTGAAGGACAATGTTTTATGGATTATATGTAAGGCAAGCACTGCAGATGTAAATAAAAGAAGATTGAATATCCAGAATACTTGCCTGGGGCTATATAACCGTAAGACCCGGCTACTCTTGACATTGCATGATTATAGTTTGGAGAGTTCATCAATTTTGCAAGACCAAAATCTGCCAGATAAGCTTCAAACTTGGAATCTAGAAGTATGTTATTGCACTTAACATCTCTGTGAAGAATTGCTGGCACACAATCATGATGAAGATACGCAAGACCCTGAGCTGAACCAACTGCAATCTTGTACCTAGTTTCCCAATCCAAGTTTCTATTCCCCTGTAACAGCTGTTTTAGGTTACCATTTGAAATGTAGTTGTAGAGAAGCAGCTTGAAACTCTTATTATAACAGTAACCTAGCAGCTTCACAATGTTCCTATGCCGAATGTGCCCAAGAATTTGAATCTCTGCTGTGAAAGAGTCCACTGGTTCTTCATCTCTTTTAGTTTTCCATAGCTTTTTCACTGCAATCCGCTCACCAATGGGCATTTCTGCCTTATAGACAACCCCAGAACAGCCTTTTCCAATAACATTTTCATCTTTCAAGCAACCAAGGATGTTGTTAATGCTGAAGTTGAGCTTTTGAAATGGGATGAAAGTCCATGGATAGGAGAAATCTTCAGCTCCTGGTGAAGATATGGAAGTTCCTGAAGATTTTTCCACCATATACTTGGGATTGCGCATTAGTAGAATCCATGATGCAAGAACTAGAATGGTTACTGAAGCAAGAATAACTAAAATCAAAGCAACAGGTTTGAAAGATTTTAATCCATTTCTCCGAATGAGACTTGTAGAACATGTAGACCCATCGATGGACTCACAAAGATTCAGGTTCTGAAGGTATGAATTGAGAGATAGGGTTCTAAAGAATGGTGTCACAGGTATGGGACCTGAGAAATTATTGTAGGAAATGTTAAGGGATGTTAAACTAGTTAAGGAACTCAAAACTTTTATTTTCCCATAAAGCATATTATGAGAAAGATCGAGTGATTGTAACTGTGTCAAACTGGCCATTGTCTCAGGAATTTCCCCTGTTAAACCATTGAAGCTCAAGTCCAAACTGATTGTCAAACTTTTTACGTAACCAATTTCAGGTGGAATTGCGTCAGAGAGGCTGTTGTAGCTCAAATCAAGTAAAGTTAGTTTCTGCAAGTTCCTAACAGATGTTGGAATTGAACCTGTCAGTAGATTATTGTTGATAATGAGCTTGTTCAGGTAACTGAAGTTTCCAAAGCTCCAAGGAATTCGGCCTGTGAAGCTGTTTCTGCTGAGATCAAGCAACTCTAAATTCACAAGCTCGCCAAGCTGGGATGGGATTTCCCCAGTAATGTAGTTATTGTGCATGTCCAATAGCTCAAGAACTGTGATGTTGGCAATCTCACCTGGAAGGCCACCAGAGAAATGGTTCATGTACAGGTCAAGAAAGACAAGATTCTGCAGTTGGCCTATCTCCTTAGGAATCTGACCTGAAAGCTGATTCTCCCCAAGCCTCAATCTCACTAAAGACCGACAATTGGCAACACTTCGAGGCAACCCTCCTGATAACGAGTTCCCCAGAAGCAGAAGCTTGCTCAGCTTCTTCAAACCAAAAATCTCTTCTGGGATAGACCCTGTAAGTTTGTTCCTCGAAAGGTCAAGCGCATACAGTTCCGTGCAGTTCCTAAATGAAGACGGTATGGTGCCAGTCACCGAATTGCCCCACAAGAAAAAACTCTGCAAGAATTTCAAGTTACCAACCTGCCATGGAATCGTCCCTGATAACTGATTCTTATCGAGCTGAATAGCAGTGAGGCTTGTGCAATTGCTCAACTGCCACGGTATTTTCCCCGTTAGCTCATTGTCTGATAGATGAAGCTGTTCAAGAACCACTAGCTTCCCAAGTCCCCCGGGATTTCTCCAGAAATATCATTGGCAGAGACATCAAACACCACAAGCGACGAACAATTAGAAAGCTCAGCTGGAATTGGTCCAGATAGTGCATTGCCCCAAAGAAGCAAGCTAGTGAGCTTTTGCAACTTACTCAGTTGTGGAGGGATTGGACCAGTGAGCTTGTTCATGTGCAAATACAAGTTCCTTAGCTCCGAACACAGCCCAAGTTCAGGTGGTATAGAACCAAATACATCAGTTTCATAAAGTGCCAACGTTTGCAGATTGATCAAGTTTCCGAATGTGGGTGGTATCACACCGGAAAGACCAGTTGCCGCAGCTCCAAATGTAGTGAGATTAATGAGTAGTCCCAATTGAGCAGGAATTACTCCGGTTAGATATGGATTACCCCCTATTCGAAACTCTTGGAGGGAAACCAAAGAGCCTAGCTGTGATGGTATTGACCCGTTAAGGAGATTGTCTTGTAGACAGAGAACTTCTAGTGAGGTCAGGTTAGCTAGTTGTTGAGGTATCCTACCAGACAATTTGTTGCTGTTCAAGAAAAGGAATTGGAGGGTAGAGAGAGTGCCGAGTTCTGGAGGAATGGGACCTGTGAGGGAATTGGAGGAGAGATCAATGAGGCGAAGATAAGTAAGTTTGCCAAAGGAGGGGGTATGATGCCAGAGACATTGATGGAAGAGAGGTTGAGAAGTTGTAGAGATGAGAGGGAGAAGAGCTGTGGGGGCAGAGAGGAGAGATTGAGGAAAGTGTCTGGGAGAGATAGGGAGATAACCCTGTTTTGTGGAGAGCATGTGATGCCTTGCCATGTACACGGAGTTGGGCTTGATGGGTTCCACGAGGAAAGAATAGAGGAGGATGCTTTGGCGGAAGGGTCGGCAACAGAGAGAAGGGAGAGAAGGGCCTGTCCATCAGATGAAAGGGAAGTAACCAGCAAAGTTTTGATCATGGTTAGGTAGAAGAAGAATGAGGAAAATGTAACAAAATGGGTGATATTTTTCATTCGGGCCATGGGAAATGGCTACGTGATTGGTGATATACGAAGGTTAAGAAATGGAGTTGGTGAAGTAGTGTTTCCAGCGGCGGTGATGGCCGTGATTATGCTAAAAACCCAATGTAGGAGATAATATGCATGTGAAGGAGGTTACTGGTAGTGTTGGGGATGCTTATACTTCACACCAGGACGTTGAATCCATGCATGTGAACAGCAAAACATGGGGTCATTGTCATGTATCTCTATGGTGGAACAGAGTGTTGAATATAGTCAAAAACTTTAATGGCAGGAGGGTGCTATCTTTCTTACCGGCAAATGCCACCTTTCCTAGTGGTGGTGACTTGCTTAAGTCCAAGCTATTTTAGATCATGGAACTCCAACAATGCATGACACTGCTTGAATGATTTCACTGGTGGTGCTGGTGTCGGCGGCGACAGTGGTGGTTTAGTGGCTTTGTTTTTCTTTGTGCAGAAAGACTTCTGAGTAGTGTCCCGAGTTTGGAGTTGCAGGGACTCGTGTCTTTGTTATTTTATGTCGATGAGACTTTGAAGACAATTAAACCACCAACAGTGTTGGTGCAATTATTCGGGCCCCACTGGTTTGTGCTTTCTGCGCCGAATTTTGTGGGGACGGTGCTGGCAGTTTGCGGTGGAGGTGCTCTTCTTACTTTCTTCCTGCTCATCTCTCTCAATTAGGGATAGTGAGAGTGATTGAATTATAATCCAACGGCCAGGGCTTCTTTAAACAGGATAAGATTTTCCAGCATTGCTGACACGTCAACATGTTTTAACCCCACGAGATCTCTAGAGAAACTGTCAGAAAAAATAAACACCAAGACAAATTTGAGAGAATGGTTGAATTATTTTAAGGTAGTCATTATATGTAATTACTGTTTGTAAGTCAGATAACTCAGTATCAGCCTTATATTTATTGCTGAAAAAGATACAACAAATGATAATCTAATGAAAGCTTAAAGGGTACTTCCAACCAATGTGAGTCAGATTTCCTGGAAAACAGGTTTGACAGTACCAAAAGATTCAGAGCTAGCTCCATCATCCATGTCCACGGAGGAGGTACACCTGCCTGCCCAAGTGCCTAGGGAAGAGAAAGACTTTGATGATAATACAGGAATGAGGCAGCTTAGGAGATTGTGAAAGGTTTTTAAGGGTTGGAGACTTGGAATAAGCAAACCAATTTAAAATGTCTTCTCTGGCATATAAACTATGCGCATCAAAGGTGGTCTCAGCGTTTATTATTATAAAGGGAGAAGGTAGAAGGGTGGCGTGCATGTACAGAGAGTTTTAATTGGAGCATCTGCTTAGTGCTTAAAGCCAAAGCTGGTGTAACATGCATAATTTTATGTTTTTTACTGCATGATTACTGTGGTGTGGTGAAGTTCAAAGAGTTGGGTGATTTGGTTACCGAGGAGGAGGTGGTGGGTTTTGTTTTTGGAGTGGAGCAAAAGAAAAAGGAAAAATGTTCATAATCACGTGAGACATAGAGAGAGGGTTTGATTTTTTTTTTTTTTTTAATACTTTAGGGCACAAGTAACGATTAGGGTTTTCTTTTAGGTTTTGACTGTATTATTCCAAATGTTCAGCCCATGAGATACCTCTTTCATTAATGTTGCAAAATTTCTCATGAATGCTGATCAAACTGAGCTATTTTGCTATCAAAATACTGTTTATATCCCTATGAAATATGAGTGTCATAGGCATCTTGGGAACCCATCTTCAGAATTCTCAACCTAATCCACATTAGACTAGTCATCCCAAATTCAAAATAATAATATAATATTATATATTTTAATAAATTGAAATTAACAAATTAAGCACACCTGTAGAGGGTAAGAAGCCAAAAACTGGAAATAGGAAATTATGTGCAGAGTAAATTCAAGGATAAAGAAAACCAGCAACTACTTGACTTCCACAAAAAATGCACAAACACCAAATCAAGAAAAATCCATCGCCCACATATAACTTTATTTTTTCTACTCTCGAAGACATGCTACAATTAACTTCCATCGCCCACAAACACAAATTAACAACCAGCCACAAAACTCAATACAGTGAAAATACCAGCTGGACTGTTATCTTGTGGCCACCATGAATAGAAGCAACCCAATACAGTGAAAAAAAATCCCAACAGCAATCAATCCTTAAAGTTTCAAGAGTAAATTCTGGACCATGATCACTGATCAGGCTCAAAGCTTTCAACATCATAGGGGTTTGTGGTATCTTCACCACTATAGCCATTCTTTGAACTTATCCTCAAACTCCTCCTCTTACCCTTCATATTTCCATGAAACCTAGCAATTTTACTCTGTGAATACTGATTTTGAAGCCCATCTATCCGCCGAATATGAGTGACAAACGTAGAATCTTCGCATATGTTCTTTTCCTTTATTAGGCAGGGAGGTTGCCATGACGGAGGAAGAACAAGACGACAAATTCCATACGCTTCTGCTTTAGGGCGTATGCTCGGAATATACTCAGCACTGTCTTCAAATTCCTACAGCAAGAGGTTCAAGGTCATCCTGAATTAAAATTTCTACATGAAAAGAAACACTTCACATTTAAGAAAAACAGAGACACTGAGAGCACAAAAATGAAGACAGAACTGACAAAATGCTTTATAGAAGTTAGATAGGAAATACCTCCTCTGTGGGATAGAAAACAGGAGCCTCCTCAATGATACTCCTGCCTGCCTCTTCAGGACGCCACCTTGCTGTTACCTGTTCAAAATACTACAACCAACAATGAGCATCAAGGAAACAAGAGAACATGACCTGGTAATGCATCAAAATTTTCAAGTGCATTGGAAAGTTGAAAACTAGTACCTACGAATCATATAATACAGACAGAATAATATTTATAACTAATGAGAATCAACCTTTAGACAGTCATTACAATCTGGCCATCCTCGAATAACTCCTTTTGGAAGGCAAGTTTTAGGGAGATCCTGCAAAAGAAACAAAGTACCACCATAACTAGCATTTTCAACCAAAAAAAAAAAAAAAAGAGATTCCATTTTTGATCCTTCAACTCCGTATTCTTAACACAAATCATCCAGAGGTAAGATATACTCAACGCCACCCTATAAAACATATTGACGCAATCACTCTGTCACAGCAAAACCAAACCATCAGCATTCAACTCCCTCTCGGTTTGTCCCTAAATAATATTGTGAACATATAAAATTGCATTCATTTTTAAGAAAGTATCCATGGTCTTTGTTTAAGAGATGTCTTCAAATCCGCAATATCAATCATGTCTGACATGGTGTCCATCTTGATTGGCTCTTGTTTAGATGCACTCATGAAGGACATGGAATTATTTATTTCTTCACTTTTTTCTACTCTCTTCAGTACGAAGGATGTAAGAGACACAAAACCTGGTGGAACTGAGAGACTTTCCTCATTCTCATCACTAATACAAGACCGTCTGCGCTTTGTGCCCATCAGCACTGAAAATTAAATTTTAAAAATCAATTACTAATGAGTATGTCAATAAACAAGCAATTTAGGAATGCACTAGATAAAAAACACATAACATTTGGGAAGGATATTGAAGTAGAATCCAACTGATTATCCTCACTGCTAAAATCAGTTGACATCCACTGATTTTCACCTACCTAGTCAGGTGGTCCCCTTTGTGCTTTGTAATACATATTTGTGTTTACTTATCGAAAAAGAAATTGGCTGTAGCAAGCAAACAAGAGAAGCAATCATAGGGAAAAGAAATAAGCAGGAAGAAAAATGATGAAGGTCAACTGCAAGCAATCAAGCCAATCCAGCATACTCCCAAAGGACATGACAGTCATCTGAAACATAACATACTAGTAAAAGAGCTGTGTTTTCCATGAGAGAATGTGATTACATGTGGAATTAGCAAGTGTTTCTGCCTATATTTTATTCTTACGGCAAATTAAAGTGTGTTACCTTGTTTGGAACCTAAATGACGGTCTCACCCTCCCAAACGACAACTGTTTCTCTTGCTTCTTTTCTCCTTTGTTGTTTTACAGTGATCTTAATAGGGTAGGATATAAAATGCTCAATTAAGTGCTTTCCTGCTTGGCACTTTCTAACGCAACTGAAATATCAAACTATAAAGCAACATCATCAACAAGATAAGTCAGTGGCTCACACACAAAGCCATCACATAAATCCTGTCAATATCTCACAGATTCAAAGTCCACATTTTCGACACCCATCCAACATGCTTGTATTAATATAGCACCCCTCCTACACTTGTTCCAAAGTTTTTCATTGAAACCAGTAACTATTTGGAATTGAAGCTTAAGCAGAAAAATTCTCTAAAGCAGAAAAATTGAAACCAGCAACTATTTGAAATTGAAGCTTAAGCTGAATTCTCCTACCTTTATAAACCACTCTGCCTCGAGCCAAATATAATTCTCAACCAAAAGCTCGAATGTAAAGCTCTTCAACACCCACAATCAAAAAACATATATATAATATGACCAGAATCCATACTTCGAAACCCCTGTACTTGTTTTCATACTTCGAAAACTATTCTAAAAAGAAAGCCCAGAATCCAAATTTATCAATAGACCTCAAATCAACGAATTGGCAGCACCCCTCGTTCTGTCCTGTGTAAGGGGCTGAAAGTTAGTTAATAACAAAATGAAGTCTGTTGTGAGGATGGGAAGTTAAACGGGGCATTTGATGAGTTAGTGAAACTGTGTGTTTTGATTAAGAAAAATACTTTAGGCATAAAGAGATTAAATAAAAATAAATTTATAAATTGATGTGACTTGATGTGGTACGTCAGATTGTAAAGTTACTTTTATTATAAAGTAGATCTAACGGATTCTATAAAGACACTTCATTTTGTGGGTTTATTTTTTATAATCTCTTTATATCTGTAACAATTCTCTTTGTTTAATGATGGAAAATAACGGTTTTAACTGAAAGTAGTCAATACGGTGAGTTTGTGTAATGTTGTAAAACGGGGCGTTTTGTTACTCGACTAGTCTAAAAGGTTGAGTGCATTGTAAATGGTTTTTGTTCAGAATAATAAGAATTCGTCTGGAGGTTGGACGTTCCTCGAAAGCCTCTTCCAAGAATCACTTTCTTGATTCTTGGGTTTTCTTAAATTCAGTGTTCTTGTTTTGTTCCTCTGCAATTGTTTCTCACGTACTGGGTAAAGTGTAGTTTACCCATAACATCCTGCTCAAGCTCGAAGGGGGAAGACGGCGAGAGAGAGAGAGAGAGAGAGAGAGACCAAGGGAAGAGAAAGACGGAGACGACATCAACGTTGCTCGACAGAAACGAAGAGATTCGCCCAGAGAAAGGAAGAGAAAGGATGCGAAAACTAAGAGAAAAAAGGATGAAGGAGACGCGGGAGTGAAGGGAGAGAAAATTGGGAATAAAAAATTCTTCGGTTGATGAACAGTAACTCGCTAAGTTTGGCTTAGTTTTACATTTACTTATCTCATAATTTGAGTTGGGGTGATTTGGCTTCAGTGCAGCTGATTTTGAGAAAATTTAGTCAAAATTTAAACTTGACTGGCGTTGGACTAGTCGAATACCAGTGCTCGCGCTCATCAACTCTTGTAATTCAAGCTCTTCATTTCCCTTTATTATTTTCACTGCGGTGCTTTTGGGGCAATTGGGTACTCGAAAAACCATAAGAAAACCTCATTCCTTAAGCAAAAGGCAGCATGGTTACCTCCCCGAATCGGAAAATTCTTCACAAATACTAGATTTTGAAGAGACCCCAACAGTGGAAGTTGAGTGAATATTGAAGGGTTTTAAAGCTGGGGATTTGGGGTTGCTTGGAAATGCTTTGTTTTGGACATTAATTGTTGCATAAAACAGTTGAATTGTTCACAGGTAAGCTGCTGCTGGGGGAACAAAGAGACTTACAAGGTTGAAGTAGAAGTGACATTCTTCATATCCTGCGCCACTTCATGAGCTCTGTTTCTTATAGATGTAGGAGTTCGGAATCCACTTTGCTCTCCAAGACTACTGCTTTTCCCGGCTTCTTGTATTCTTCGTTCACTGTTTTCCCGATGCGGTAACTGTAACGTTTTGTCTATCGTGCGCTCAGGGGCCAGAATACGTGTGAACATCAGGCCCTCCAAGACTCTTTGTGATAGCCCACTCTTGGGGGATATGGGCTTGGGCTTAAATGGATAGGTTGTGTATGGCCCACTCTCAAATCACCATTTAAGCTGAAAACTAAATACTATGTTTGCTTTACCACCTAGAGTCAAGAAAACGGGAGAAAATTTTAGGGAAAATAAAAAATCTATGTTTTCTTGTGATTGGTAAGTAGATGAGGATATCATATGATATCTTCTACGCTTATTCTATTTTATTTTCAAGTCAGTGTATAGAACATACCGTTCATATCACTTAAATAATAAGATTTGATTTGTAAAATTCAATTTTTAAAATTTATCTTCCAAATCAAACTATACCATATAAACATTTTACTATGTGTGTTTTACACACCAACTTGATAATATAGTTTTTCTTATTAAAAACTTCTATAGAATAATGTTGGGAAGATTTGAAGAGGAAATTGGTATCAAGTGCAAATATTAATTGCTACAGAAAAAAAATAAAGCATTAATTTCATTAGTTTATTTTCCATTCACTTTTCTATACATAACCAAAAAATAGAAAATAATGCGAGTCTATTTTTTGTAATTTGAATCAATGGCACATGAAAAGTTACATTGGGAAGGAGCAAATAGAAGATGAAGCAACAAAAAGGGAAGGAGAGGAGAAGAATGGCGGCAAAGGACAAGGCACACGCCTATGCTACTTGTCACTCATACCAATGGTTGCTTGTTGGGGAAAGCAAGAGGCATAAAATGTTTTACACAAGTACCATTGAGGAAATATTTACTTAAGAAAAATGAAGGGCATAAAAGAAAAAAAGTAGATTTTCGGCCAGGTAGTTTTTCCCTTTCCAATGCAATCAAAAGTTGGAATTGTAAGAGACTTTTCGACATTGGAGAGGAGGGGAGAAGACACCCATGCCACTTGTCACTCATGCAAAGATTTTAGAGGCAACTAAAGCGGGAAGTGAAGAGACTACTATAAAAAGGAGGGAGTACATGCATATAGGCTTTTCCCTTGTCATTTTTCAGAATTTGCATGAACCATCACCCTCTCCACACAACTCTCACATACTCACTTGAAGATTCTCATCCTTTCTTACATTTTATTTCCAATTAAACAAAGAAGATTTCCTATCAAGGGAAGATTTCACCACCTTCAAAGAGAGACAGGGTTAGGCTCGATTTTCTTTTAGCTTCTACACATACATATCATTTCTCCAACTCAAAATGAGATCCAAATCTCAAACGAATTCGAGAATGGTGAAACACATAAGATTTCTACACGTTTTTATGAAAAATGATTTAGGGTTTTCAAGAAACCCTTGAAGCTGAATGGTGGGAGGTATTTTGGTTTGAGATAAAATGACAAGAATGTCCTTTGCATGTTTCGGTTTCAAGGAAAATAATGATGTTATTTTGTGACGCTTGATGATTTGGCTATACCATGTCTTAGAGGTTGTAGGTCTAGCCTATGTTATGATTTCATGCTTTGTTTCATTATGCCTTGATTTCTAAGCAATATGTTTAAAGTTTGAAATATGTTTAAGTGATGATTCTTCATGTTTTTGCACTTATACATTTTGGCCAAGGCCATTTTTCATAGTTCCATGTAGATGTTTTGATATCTCATGTGATTTATGTTATCATGTCATAAATTGAACATGTTATGCTTGGTTATTTTATGCACGGCATTTCATATGTTATATGTAAGTATAAGAACGTAAGTCTTAAGTCTCATGTTACATGCATTTGAGAGAAGTGTTTTAAAAAATGTTTTAAAAAAAAATAGTCTAAAGGTTTTATCAAGACCCCAAGTGCTAGGGCGGGGGGAATGTCCTAGTGCAACTCATCTGTCCACTCTAGAATGCTTAAGAATGGAGTGGTAACTCCTAATTCGATGAACAACTGTCAAGTTAATATGAAATGACTCTGTTTATGACGTATTCATCATGTGCACGAACTGTTGATGGTGCAATAATTAGTAGGAACACGAGGTGCAAAAGGGGAATCGTGACGTGTCCACCCTCTGAACAAGAACAAGAGCTCATATGTTATGGATCACTTGATAAAAATCTCATGATATGATAAAGATCACTTGATGAAGACCTTGTGATATGTTTTGATAATGTAAGTTTTGATTAAGTTCAACTAAAAAAAAAGAAAACTCAAAGATGTTTTCTGAAAATGTCAATGTCTTTTTTACAAGTCTTTTGGAAATGGTTAAATGCATAAGTCATGTTTCGATCAAGTCATATGTCTAGAACATGTCCATACACGCATTTCATGATATACTTTTTGTATGTTTGTGTTAACTATTGTATGATGCATGCTTTCTTGCTTAAATTTCTCAAAATCTCATTGTGGTAGTTTCTATTACCATTCCCCAATTGAAATGGTAGAAATTGTGACAGGTACCTCGGATTTCTGAGAACTATGAACCTAGACAGTTCCATGATAAATGACGAGTTTACTGTACAGGCTCGTTATGACTATACTGTAGACACATTAAAACACACGACCTCGCTTTTCAGGAAAATTCTAGCTAGTATTAGTGAGACCGAGATCGATGCTACGATCTACCAACCATCCAAGAATTTGAAATTTTGGTGGAATATAGACCAGTTGTCTACTTTTCTTGAACAAGCCTCGAAGGCCTTGGCTGACGCAAAGGTAACAATAAAAGACTTAAGACTATTACCACCAGAGCCTTAGCAATCCCATGGGATCTTTTGGTGTCTGAGTCCTGATGGGACAGAAGTGATGAAGAGAACGAGAACCTAAAATATTTTATGGGAAACTTATGACTTAAGTCTCAACTTTTTGAGGAACAATATTTTGAGAAGGCCTCGTAGTTTGAGAGTTTAAAATTACTTATACTTTTGGGATACTATATCTTATATGATACATGTTTTAAGAAAACAAAAAAGTTGGGTATTCTGTTTAGTAACGGTACTATGTGTTTTACAATTGCTTATCGCATTGTTTAGATTAGTTGACTTTCATTATTATTCCGCTGTAATTTTTATTGCATACTGTTAGTGTACTTAAGTGTATTATATTTTATCTGTTATGTATGAGATATGTGTAGCTATGTGTTAAATATCCCGATATTTCAGTCACCGTTCAATCTCAAGTGGGCTAAGCAGGAGGCACCACATATAAGTGTATCAATTTTCTATCCTCTAATTTTCATATGTTCCATCAGCTTTTGTAAATTAGTTTTATGAGAGTTTGGACGTACATGATTAATTATTAAAATAAATAAATAAAACTACTAAATGAATAGACTAGTATTGATAAAATGCATTGCATCAATGTGAAAAGAAGAAGGGTTAGGGTCCTTATATATAGGCCGGGGGGACAAAGTTAGTGAGCAGTAGATAACAATCAATGCTATTTTGACAAGGGAAACTACTAGCTATTTATCTTTAATTAATTAATGCATATTGTTAATTAGCTTCAACAGCATTAATTAATAGATTATATATTGGGAAAAAAATTATAGCCACAAGAAAGATACACGTGGCAACTTTCTAAACCATTATTTTTTTAAGCTTATAATATTCTAATTATAGCACAAATCAGCATGCATGCAGAAACAATCTCCCACAAATGCACATGAACCCACGCACAAGTTTGAGTTCTGATCTCAATGATGAACATATATAATCACGAGATCTTATTAAAAATATAATATAAATAATTAAATTTATATTTTTTTATCAGTTTAATTTTTAGAATAAATGATGATTTTATATAATATTAAATCAATAGAATTCATGCATTCAAATTCTGATTTTATATTCTATCTTATTTAATTAAATAATATTTTACTGTTGAGCTCACTCATTAAGGAAGATCATTGATCTGGTCCACATGTGAGGGGCAGTGTTAAGAATATATTACAAATAATTAAATTTACTTCTTTTCATAAGTTTAAACTTTTAGATCAAGTGATGATTTAACAGATATAACATTATTTAAGAAAATAGTAATATATAATTCTATGATAAACATTGACCAAGTTTTTTTTTTGTTTAGCCATTGATTACCAAGATCTTACGTCCTCTAATAGAAACTCATTTGGTAAAGATAATGTACCATAATATTTGAAAACTGATTATGTCATTTTAATTTCTATTGGTAGATGTTGGAGAGCAGATAAGAAATTAATGTTTGTGATGCTAGCATATATTGTCTGATCTATCTAGGAAGTTTTGGTAATTAAAAAGGACATGGATCAATGATCATATATATATATATATATATATATATATATATATATATATATATATATATATATATACACACACTTTGGAGTTATTTGAAGATAACCTTAGGATAATGCTCCTATATCTGTCTTGATTAGAGTGACCTGATTGCCCCAAGTTTTTTTTTTTAATTTTTTTATTGATATTATAATATCAATGAAAAAAAAATTAGGTAGAAAATAAAGCAAAATAAATCGGATTATTGGTGCTGAATGCTGATCTTGTCCACTAGGAAACTGATCAGGACGTCGGTGCATGGGGTTGGCTTGCAACTCTGCCTGCAAAAGTGTGCATTTTCAAAGGAAAAAAAAAAATATTGGCTTTATTACCTCCCCTACTTTATTATTGCATGTACACACATTCATAAGAAAAGGACACAAACATGACATGCAAATGCGTATGGCTGTTCACTCTTGCTCCGAGGATACACACATTTTGGGGTCACAACTTTTGTGTGCATCTTTCACCCCTACTTGCAACAAAAACATAAGACACAAAACATCATATGCATGTAGTCACTCCAAGAAGAAGTGAGTCAAGACAAACTGTATTTTTCTCATAAGAGTAATGCTACTCATCATTTCAACTTCTACCATCCTTCCATCATCCTATGATATGGCATTAGGTGATTGAAAATTATTTATTATATTTCACTTGTAAACCTATCATTTAATGCCACATCATGAGATGATGGGAGTTGAGATGATGAATAAATTTTTTCTTTTCATAATGTCAGCTACCCATAACTACAATAATCCATATACATGACCATATGCACGAAAAAAGAATATTTATGATAAATTATTTATGACGAGAATAACTATTTACAATGAGAATAAATTCATTTTGATAGAAAATAATCATTTTCATAACATATAACTGATTACATATATATATATATATGGGTGCGGCTACTATGCCGCCCCATCTTGACCGCTGAGCATACCGCCCAGCGTAAATTTTTTTTTTCACATTTTTTTAATATATTTAAATACATTTAAAAAATAAAAAAAAATACACTAATATACTTAAAATCATTTCCTTAATCACTAAGTAAAAAAAATTTTAATTTTGATTAGCGGTCAAATAGAAGTGTCAACTTGAGATGGCATAGGAGACTTTCTCTATATATATATAAGCATTTTTGTCAAAAATTTTCTCATATTTAAAGTAACTATCCATTTAATTAGTTGATATATCGTGTGACTCAAAATAATAAAATTTAAAATCAGGAACATCGATCATTAATTTTCTGCATTGAATTAACAAGATTTATATTTTTGACTTTGGAGGGCACAGTACGTACGTACACGTATAAACGCAGAGAATTTAAACGGCATGGATCAACAGACCGGATCAAGACATTCACATTCACATTAATGCTCTCACATCGTTACGTGTTGGCGTGTACTGCGAATGATATCGACAGATTTCGGTGCCCCATTAAATTAATACGACTATCTTTGTTTTTTTTTTTTTTTTTTGTCTCTTCTGCATACCTTTTTTATTACAAATTTAAATATAATGATATTGCAGCATTATTATTATAATTTACTGGGCCAGGCGACATTAACATGCTAGCTGCAACCAAACATCCATTGCATGTCTGTTCAAAGACAATTACTCATCATTTTAATTTTTATCATCATTTTATTATTTTATAATATAATATTAAATAATTAAAAATTATTTATTATATTTTAATTATATATATATTATTTAATATTATATCGTAGAATAATAAAAAAATATAAAAATTAAGATAATAAATAGATTTTTTTCTGTTCAAAACCTTGTATATACGACCATGCAATTCTGACGGGTAAGCTGCTTCATATACGTACACTGTCCATATACGACACATCATGTACGTACACTGTCCATAATATTCGTGCCACGTTGCACTTTGACTCTGTTAGTGACAGTAATACGTGTCAGAAATCTACTCATGTAGTCCTGATGGGGAGCTTGATGCTAGGCTGCCAGCTTATTAATTTCAAAGGAAATAATATAAAATTCAGTTATTATATTTTTAAGTAAAACACATAATTCATATTATTTAAATAATAAATTTTGATTTATAATATTTAAAATTTAAAATTTATGAAGATATTAATTATTCAATTTTAAAATTCTTTTCATTTAGAATTATGTTGCTAATTAAGTAAATCAGAGGCTAATAGCTCCAGATCGATATCCGATGCACCACAACCATATGATCGAGGACTAGACATGGCCTCGGAATGTAATCCTATAAATTGACGTAATTTTATTTAATTCGTTGATCTATTTAATTTATAATAAAAATAATTTTATAATCTGACGAATCATATCTTATCATATCAATTTGTGATATTATTTTTATATAATTTATTTGTAGCTAGTAAATTTTTCATTTAATTTAGTTCGTTTTCCTGTTTGATCTTCTTTTAATTTATGTGATCTTGCTTGAAATATATATTGATATATACATAGAGTCTAGTACTACGTATACATAAGTTGTCAAAAATTGATCATTAGTCTTCAACGAGTTCTTATTGTTTTTGTTGTATATATAAATAGCTAGAAATTATATATTGTGAAACAATTTATAAGCACATGATGAAGGCGATTGATGGTAAGATGATGAGAATATAAAACCATGCATGCATGCATGCATGAATCACATTTTCTTGTTGGGGACAAAATAATTGCGACACACAATTCACATGCATGTATGGCAACGGTAGCCAATTAATTATCATGGACCTCGTTATGAAAACTACTAAATTTCTACAAAAAAACTTTACAAAAAACAAAATACGTGGCACTGCCACGTATTTGTTTTTTCAACCACATACAGAAAAATGACTGACGACATGATAATCATATGCGCAAGCTCTTAAGTTTTTAGATAATGCGAAGAAGATGCTGAATAACGACACATCGATCGAGAATGTTGACAAATGTTGCATCCAGGTCATTGATCACGTAGTACTGCTTAATGTTCGGTACACTGAAGTCTGATTGCATTAATTTCATTTAATGAGTTAAAAAAGGGTAGAGGTGGGACAATATATAAGAGAAGAAAAATTTTAGATATAAACTTCACATTTTATATTTTTATTTAAAAATATAAATATTTTTTTATTTTTTTATCTACGTAATAAAAATAATTCCAGACATGTTTGTAAGTAAAATTTGATAAAAATATAAAATGATATATTTTTTAATTGGGTGTATAAAGTGTGAGACTTATGGATAGCATTGCTCTTAAGAGAAATATTTTATCCATAGAAACATTTTCTAAAAATAAATTAATAAATTGACGTGATTTAATATAATATATTAGATTATATAGATGTTATTTTTATTGTAAAATATATCTAACTTATTATATAATAAAATCATGTTAATTTATGAATTTATTTTTTTAAGATTTTTTTATGAACGTAGTTTCTCATATATAATACATGCATGCATTTCCTAGTTCAAATCATACAAAAGAGGTTTAGTTCGGGAAAATTTGTAGATATGTCCTCAAGATGGATTCAATCATAGTTTAGAATCTAAACTTATAAAAAAAAAAAATTCAATGGATCTTTAGACTATTGATACTAATATTAATAATCTAATTAAGTCGAATTCATATTCAAAATTCGAACGTAAGATCGATTTAATAAATGGTTTGAAAAATTCAAAGACCATATGAATAATTACTTTGATCGCATGCATGTACTCTAGCTTGTAACCAGAGTTATGATTATAAGCATACACACATACATATACATATATATATATATATATAAATATATACATATGTATGGATGGGTCCGGCCTGCACATGCATGCATGACATGATCATGTACCAGTACCATGCATGCATGCAGTCGCAAGGGCATGCGCGTGCATGCATTCATGCGTTGATGTGACCTGCTGCTTGAGTCTGACACGCACATATATGATTGACAATATTGGAATAACGTGGAGCGGTATAAATGGGTTTGAATAGATTTCGAAAGCGAAACAACATCCAGATTCCAGAGTGTGCCCTCTTAACTCTTCTCAAAGTACGTACAGATCATTAGCAAAGTGGAGTCGTGGACCACCAAGAACATGGATGCATGCGCGCGTGAATGGATGAATTAGTACCCTAGCTCAAGCTTCCCACATGGGTAAAATAAAGGCCGTTTAAATATTAAGATAAGATGAAATAAGTCGAGATGATTTGTAAATAATAATAAAATTATAATAATTTGAAATTAGACGAAAATAGATGTGATAAGATGTTTCATCTCAGCTTTGTATCCAAAACATCAAGATATATATTTATATATATATATATATATAAGTAGTAGAACTATACGTATTACTATATATATATATGGGATGAAACAGACCTATATATCCATCATGAAAAGCTTGCAAGCGAGGATAAAGAGAGACGTATGGGATTTAATTTAGTATATAAACTTCATATATATATATATATATATGCATCGAGACGTAGATATATTGAGAAAAAAAAGGCTCATAAACCCTATATA
Organism: Juglans microcarpa x Juglans regia; assembly: GCF_004785595.1. Classification (NCBI taxonomy): domain Eukaryota; kingdom Viridiplantae; phylum Streptophyta; class Magnoliopsida; order Fagales; family Juglandaceae; genus Juglans; species Juglans microcarpa x Juglans regia. Next base: position 820,128 of record NC_054609.1, read on the forward strand.
TCTTTATTAATTAATCATCATTAATATTAATATTGACAGCTTGGTCACTTTCCCAGAAAGATGTTTTCGATTCCCCTTGCTCCTAATTAAGGTTATGTTTGGATGTTAAAGTGAGTTGAGTTGAGATGATAAAATATTATTAGAATATTATTTTTTAATATTATTATTATTTTGAGATTTGAAAAAGTTGAATTATTTATTATATTTTATATTGAAATTTAAAAAAATTGTAATAATGAGTTGAGATGAGTTAAGAGGAGTTAAAGGACACAAAAGAAGCCTAAGAGTTCTTTAGATAAAGAGGAAGAGTACGTAGCTTAATTTCCAAGCTGGACATGCAGACACTAATTAATTAAGAATGAAATATATCATGCAGCTAGCTAGCTAGCTAGGGTTGAGTTTTTAGGTCAGATTCTGTCTAGCTATATATTGTAATTAGTAAAATGAATATTATTTATTTATTTAGTATAAAATACGTGATATATATTTTAATCATTTCATGTATAATTAATTACACAAATATAAAATAATTAAAATATATCATATTTTACAGTACAAAAATAGATCTGTATACATGAATTGGGAAGTTAAGCTGGTTGGTTTGAGAGCATGCATGGGAGAAACAGGAAGAATCAAAGAAGATGAGTGGAAACATGCATATACATCTCGAGCCATGATATTACGTGCAGTGTCGTCTTTTAGAAACGCGTACTGGTCCATTTCTTGCACTATAATTTGCTTAAAAGTTAAAACTGCATGTGTCAACTTTGGATTTGAACCCAGCCATGCAATTGCTATCAGGCAAATTCTGACAGCTCTAGTGATCATCCTCAACCTTTCTTCCTGTTTTTATCGCTTTTTTTTTTTTTTGAGTGGTTGAAAGTACGCGAGATCAGTAATTGATAATAATTATACGATGATAAATATTTTAGTTATAAAATAATTTTATAAAAATAAATTTATAAATTAATGTATTTTAATGTGATATATCAAATTATAAAATTATTTTTACATAAAACTAAGTTAGTTTATAAATTTATTTTTATTTATTTATTATTATTTTTTTATTGCATGTAGCAGTTTTTTTATAGGATTACCAACATCGATTACGATGTTAGAGTTCAGACTATTCTATAGTGATGAGAGGATATCCTTTTTTTATATATAATAATATGATCGGATGAATTTTAAAAAAGAACTCTATATTTAAAAAAGCTTTAAATATAGAGATCAAATGATATTTGCATAAAGTCATGCGCAACGCTGCACACACTTTTTTAAAAAAATGAATAAATATGAGATTTACATAAAATTTTTTTTAATTTTTTAATAATGAATCCAATTTTTTTTAAAAAAGAATGCGTAAGCGCTATTGTATCTAATATTACTCAATATTTTTTAGCAGAAAGCCTTATAATGTGAATGCTAGCTCTCGCACGAATGGTACCGATGGAGATTTAAAACTAGAGAACTTATAACAGTATGGATTTCATTGAATTCGATCATTTAATTCTTGCACATGGGAAATTGGATCGTACTTAATTTTGCATGCTGTTGCATTTTATAATTTGGTATGACCCCATGGAATTTGAAGGCCGTTCGGATAGGAATTTGCAGCTGGTTTCAATGGGAGAGATCAGGTAGAGTACCATAACATTTATTGATATCCGTACATGTAAGTTTTCAGGCTAATATGTATTTAGATGTTAAATTGAATTAAGTTGAATTGAAATGGTAAAATATTGTTAGAATATTATTTTTTAATATTATTATTATTTTAAAATTTTAAAAAATTAAATTATTTATTATATTTTATATTAAAATTTAAAAAAATTATAATAATAAATTGAGATAAATTAATATATATTTAAATTACATACGAAACTGATGTGACCCAGTTGATTTGTTGAACTCCGATAAATATTTTCAACTACCTCGGAGTTCAACCAGCTAAAATCACGGGATATAATTGACACAGGATGCCCAACATCCTACAATTAAAAATAAAATAACAAAAACGGAAAAAGATGAGTAGAAGTGAAATTAGAAGATCGGATACATGGGATTTATTTCATGGAAATAAATTTTATAAATTAAGATAATTTATTATATTTTTTCAACATAAAAATCTATTCCTTTCAAAATTTCCGTGAACTTTTAACACTTCTTAATTGACCTGAAAATTCCTTAATCCAAGTGAGTCCCTCTTGAAACCAGCTTTTTTTGTTTTTTTTTTTTAATCATTTCTTATTATTGGTCTCTTATTTAAAAAAAAATAATATCTACAGTCGTGAAATGTGCAAGCGTCGTGTAATTTTTTTAAAAGAATGAGTAAATACAAAATACACATAAAAAAATTAATTTTTTAATAATATATACTATTAATTTTTAAAATGATTATACGATATATACGTACTTTGCAATTATATGGAGCGATACTCTTTTTTTAACAATTTATTTCTCTCTTTTTATTTTATTTTATTTTATTTTTGCACAAAGTATAATTAACGACGGATTAGTATCTATAATTATAGGGATTAAAAAACTCTCAAAGTCAATGCACCGAAAATTGAAAAAAAAGAAAAAGAAAAAAAAGCCCACGTGACGTAACCTTATCGACTACCGTTATTAATTATTTGGCGTCATAGTTGTTACTCTTTCTTCTGCTGCTGCTGCTTCTTCTTCTTCTTATTCATTTGTTGCCTCTCTCTCTCTCTCTCACACGCTTCATTAAGTCAGTATTCATCTGCTGCTTCTTTCTTTATCTTTGTTTTGTTGTTCTGTTTGGTCACCAGTCTTTATATCTTCAGAGACATGAAGCAACGTTCAAAGCACCAACCAGAGGTACCACTGTTACTATTTTCTTGCTCTCTGCGTTTTTTATGGGATTTTAGTTTCAAGCCTTTGGTTTTCTTGTAAACAAGACTAATGGAAAACTTGCAGAGAAGTAGTAGAGCTGAAATTTGTTGTTTGGGTTATGGTGGTGCCTACAGCTCTTCTGGCCCAGCGTGGTGATGCGCAAATGGCTCAACATCAGCGCCAAGGACTTCAGCGCTGATGAGGACGACTGTGACATCGATTCCGGTTCGGATTCCGAGGGTGAAGGTCACAAGCCATGCCTTTTTAATCTTCTACCTTTTCTCTCAAAGTCTTGTTTTTGTTTATTTCTTGCTGTATTATTGGAATTTGGTTGGTTTATACGAATACAGTAGTGGTGGTGCTAGTAGTTGAAGACAGTCCGAGGTTGAGGCTTTGATTGTTTCTGAGTTATGACCGGGAAGTGGGCCTGTGTGGGACATTGAAAGTTTGGAACTGATTGCTCATTAGTTTTGTGTGAAATTCTGGGAAATTTGGTTTTTGATGTTGTAGTGTATTTCATGGTGTAGATGGATTTTGAGGACCCTTTGAAGCGAGTCTTTATGCAGAGCTAAACTTCATAGTTTTTTCAGTTTAACCGGATGTTTTGGTAGAACGTGATAGTATTGTCCTTTGGTTTCCCCCATTGAGTAGTCCCTTTGACGGCTTGATTCAGACTATCAAATGTGTTTGCAGGATTTCGTCAACAGGGAAGAGAATCTCGATTGAGGGGCAACAAAGGGGATGATCCTCAGGTTGATCCTGAAGGTAATTTTTCCCTTGCAGTTTGGTTTTTGTATGTTATAGCACAGCACCGTCACTTCTTTAGATTTTCATGAATTTTCAGTAGCTTTTTCTTGAGATTGTAGCAGCAATTCTTGTTTTGGTGATGGAGGAAGATGTAGTACCACTTTGTGGCTGCACTTGAAGACCAGACATTTAATTATTGAATAAACACCATTAATCTTGTGTTTAATTGCGCAGAACTGTATGTTGTTAGAATTTCAGAATTGTGGAACTTGAATATGGATCTTCCTAGCTACTGGAATTTCTTCATAAAACTGGGTAAAAGAAGTTTAAGAGAGATTGCTTGTTTTAATTAATAATTCGTTTGCGTCTTGTGTTGGCATTAGAAATTTCTTCCAGTGAATATGAATAAGAAGACAGATATACGAATTATTATCTGAATTTAGGAAGTAACGCATTGGCTTTTTCCCATTTAACAAGCTGGAGAATGCAGCTTCAAACTATGAAGGGACTTTCCTGGATGATTCTTGTTTTTGGATGTTGTGGTCCTCTTCCTCTGGCAAAAGACTCCATTTTATGCTACAAACGATTGTTTCAAAGTTCCATTAGATACAAAGAAAACTATAAACTTTCTTCTCCAGAGCTACACTTTTTTTTTTTCTTCTGTGTCAACTTTGGCTAGTGGCTCACTGTATAGACTTATGAGTTGAGATAGATTATGAATAGTAGTGAGATTTATGAGTTAAAATTGATGAATAGTAGTGAATAATAGTGAGATGAGTTGTGAATCCAAACCGGGCCGTCTTCAATCTCATATTCTGTGTATTTCCAGTTATAATATATCCTTTCAGTCTTCTTTCCTTATTTTTTTTTTTATACTACTACATCTATAAAAGAATTACACAAAAATAATCACATAAACTGACATGGCTTCATCTAATCTGTTAGATATACTTTACTATAAAAATAACTTTTTAATTTGATGAATCATTATAAATCACATTAATTTATGAGATTACTTTTATATAATTTCTATGTGGCTAAAGTATTTTTCATTCTTTTAGTATTAGGATAAATTGCTTTTGTTACTTTATTGGCTGAACTTTTTTCTTTTAACCTTCAGATGCTCTTCCAAGGTCAAGAAGAAGAAACTCAGAGACTTTTAGAGCACAGTATATAGACACCGAGGAACTCAGGTATGGTGCGCCTAATAAGAGTGAAGACTTGCAGTACTCATTCTGGAAAGTGCAAAAAGCGATTGTACCACTTTGAGTAAGCCACCAGCTAATAATTCGGTTCTTGCTTTTGTCTTAGAATATGTGTCGTGACCTGGAATGTTGGAGGGAAGCTTCCACCTGAGGACCTAGATATTGATGATTGGCTACATGTCAACGAGCCAGCTGATATGTATGTGATGGGGTGAGTGTTTTCAATACTTTTTTACATTTTTCCTGTATATAGTACATGAAAAATTATTTGTTAAGATAAATTTGGTGCTTTCTCATATTTGCTTTATGTTTCACTAATGTGCTGGGAATATGTTATGTACAACTCTCTCTCTCTCTCTCTCTCTCTCTGTGTTTTAAATGATTTTGTTCTGTGACTAGCCATAAAGAATCTCTCTCCTGGGTTTTCAATCTCTCCAAAGGTCTTTTCTCTCTACCCAACCATCGGCATCCTTCAATTTCCTCCGCCCAGAGGGAGTTGAAGTTTCGACTCCTCCCTCCCTCCTCTTGTCCGGCCAATGCCGGAGTTGTCCATAGAGTTTTTTTTTTTTTTCATCCGTAGCACCAAGATGTGCCAATCTACTACCTACCAACCACCTACGACCACCACGCACCTTGCCAACAGACTCTCCAACTACCGATCTGTTAGACGGTTTAAGAAAACTGCTTAAAAGAGCGGTGCGTGAGACTCACGCGCCGCCACGCCAAAGAGAGTCTACCGCTGTCACACACGGCACTATTGGGATCAGTGGCTTCCCGCCACCACAAATAGTGAAGGTCCTATGCCCGCATATCGACGCATCTTCCGGTTGCTACATTCCTATGTTTCCACTTTTCCTAACCAACGATCAAGTGAAAGTGGATGTGGACATGAAAGTCTTTTCCAGCTAGTCTAGACCAACAAGATGCAGCACCCAACCCTTCTCTGCGGCTAGAAACCGCAATATTATAGTCTATTTATCAGACTATATTAAAACCACTTCAATCTGCTTCCTTTTGAGGGAAATGGGTATGAGCTAAACTTTTGGCTCTAGATCCATTTTTTTCTTATTTTCGTGATGTATATATTAGTTTTGGGAAGACTGTAGGGGGACTTCCACCCAATGTTTTGAATACCGTACCGGATAGCGTACCGGTCAAGGCACTGGAACGAAATATTTCGGTACCGGTACCGTTTCGGGATAGCGTTTCGGGATAACGTTTCGGGATAATCGATCTATAAATAAATTATATATATAAATATATATAAAAATTATATTCTAAAATAATAGTCTATATATAAATAAATTATATACAAATACATATATATATAAATTATAAATAGTCTAGTCTGAATTGAGGGTTAAAAAATAAGTTTGTAGTTTGAAAAAACGAAAAAATGAAAAAAAAAAAAAAAAAACACAGGCCGAAATATAGGCCGGTACAGGCCGAAATTGATGCCGGTATGACCGGTACCGGCCGGTACGGCTGGTATTTTGGCCGGTACGGAACAGGTATAGTACCTGTACCGGCCGGACGGCCGAAACGAAAAATTTCGGCCGTACCGGCCGGTACGGTACGAAATTTAAAACTTTGCTTCCACCCCATTAGAACTTGTATCCTGTAATCTGCTAGTTTATCTATGAATATTTTACTTGCTGAGGGGAACAAAAAAGAACTTGTTCTATAACACTCTCTATGCTCTTAATCTATTTGCAATTTTGCATATATCCAGTTGAGTCCTTCTGATCAGAAGCATGACTTCTGCTTTATGTTTACAGTCTTCAGGAGATCGTGCCATTAAATGCTGGGAATATCTTTGGTGCTGAAGATAATCGTCCAGTTCCAAGATGGGAAAACATTATCCGCGAAACACTGAATCGAGTTCGGCCTAAGGCAACCACAACAAAATCTTTTAGTGATCCCCCATCTCCATCAAAATTTAAGCCATCTGATGATATCCCAGATATAGAAGAGGAGATGTTGCTTGAAAGTGATAGTGATGTAGGTGAGGAAGTTCATCCATTGGATGAAGAACCCAATGATTTTGATGGAGGTAAGGACAGACCAATCACGGATCAGCAAAACAAATTTGTGAGTTTTGGAGTTTCAGACTGTCCTGGAAGTGTCAAATTAGGCTTGCCAGGAGAAGAGTTACAGAGGCAATTTTCTTCTCCAAAGAGATTGGATAGATTAAATTGTTTGCGGACAGAACAATCAGAAGATGTGGAAACATCAGTTTCCCAAAATAGTGGCAAATTAACCAGAATGCTTAGTGGATGTGAAAGAATTGGTTTGAGTTGGCCAGAGCCTCCATTAAACTTGCTATCTCAATGTGTATTAGAGAGACCAAACTCCTTTAGATCGATTAGATCTTTTAGAGCATCCCAGTCTTTCAGGACATATGGTTCTTTCAAGTCAACAAAAAATGAAGTGCCTTCACAGATAGCATTGCTGGCAGAAATTGACCTCGAATCTCTCTTGAAGAGGAAACGAAGATCATCATATGTGAGGATAGTAAGTAAGCAGATGGTTGGGATTTTCCTCACAATATGGGTCCGTAGGAGCTTGCGTAGACATATTCAGAACTTGAAGGTGTCTACTGTTGGTGTCGGTGTCATGGGCTACATTGGAAACAAGGTTTGGTTCTTTTTGTTACATTATTTCACATTTTATTTTATTTTTTATTTTTATTTTTATTTTTATTTCTAGATCTCCTTGTCATGACTCATGACTCATGACTCGGTGCCCTTTAATTTTGATGAATAAATATAAGACTATGATCAGATTCTGGGTCCTTGCTTCCTACATTTCGTGGTTTGATATCCAGCATAAACGTAGTAACTTTTTATTTTGTCTTCAATTTTCAAATGCATTTATCACTTCGCTTATTCTATAGTTAGTCTTTCAGATTTCAAGACAGTTCTTCAATCTTCCAGGGATCAATATCTGTCAGCATGTCCATACATCAGACCCTTTTTTGTTTTATATGTACTCACCTGACATCAGGTGAAAAAGAGGGAGATGAACTAAAAAGAAATGCTGATGTGCGTGAAATTCATCGGAGAACACATTTTCATTCGCTTTCTGATATTCGACTTCCCAGGACAATCAATGATCATGAGTGAGTATATCACATGCTTTTGCAAAAACTGAACCTTTTTCTCCCCCCCCTTATGTCATGAGAGGAGGGATTTTCTTTTCTTTTTCTTTTCTTCAGTTTGGTTGGTTGTATCATCATTTCTGTTGAATAATGATCGAAATACAGTTATTTCCATAAAGCCATATTATATAGAGTAATGCTACATTCACAAAAGAATTACACAAAAACAATCCCACAAACTAACGTGACTTCATCTGATTCGTTAGATCTACTTTACAATAAAAGTAACTTTATAATCTGACGAACTACATCAAATCACGTCAGTTTGCGAGATTACTTTTGTGTAATCTCTTTGTGGCTAAAGTATTTTAAATAATCTGTGTAAACTCTTAAATAAATTTTCAGCCAATTTTCATTGTCATTTTGGTGGTATATTTCAGGAGCCATTTCTTCCTTGTGCGAAAGGAGTTAATTTAGTGATAATTTTTATTTTTATGCAGAAGAATAATTTGGTTGGGGGATCTCAATTACCGTATAAACTTGTCTTACGAGAAAACAAGAGAATTTATCTCCAAAAAGAAGTGGTCCAAGTTGGTTGAGAAAGACCAGGTATGTAGTCAATTTTCAGACCAGGTCTAATATTTCAGAACATTCCACTTGTTACTCTTTACTACCTTGGGAAAAATGAAATAAAAGACAGAATGGATAGAAATGCTGACTCTAGTTCGAATATTCAAAGAATATGATGTCATGTTGAACCTTACAGCATATGTATCACCAAGTCCATATGACTGATTCCCATCTCTTTTTCTTAGAGTAGTCTTTTATCTTATAGTACTGTTGCTTCTGGACATAGCAACATAACATGACATTACATGCTTGTGTATGATATTGAGATGTGCATTATTTTCTTCCATTTCAAAGACAAGGCAATGTTCTCATTTTATTACATATAATGTCGGAGAAAAGTCAAGTTATAGGGTGCCAATTTGTCCATCTTATTCTGTCAGCTTATAAGAGAGCTTAAAAAGGGTCGTGCATTTGATGGATGGTCTGAGGGCACTTTAAATTTTCCACCGACATATAAATATGAGATCAATTCAGAGAATTACTATGGAGAGGATCCAAAGGTTGGGAGGCGTACACCAGCATGGTAAGCTTTACTTGCCTAGTCCAACTGCCTGATCACTGTACCTCTGCTTATGTCATGCTTATATTTTTGCTTCATCATAGTAGAGATAAGTTTTTGTTTTAGTTTGTTCTGTAAGTAAAACTTTTTTCAGTTAAGTTCTTAGTGCTGGTTAGTTTAATTTGGCATTATGTGTATGTGGAGTGAATTTATTAGGACTCTTGGGTTGCCTGATCACTGCACATACATCTTATCATTTTCTGCCTGCTTATCTTTGTGGGTATGTTGTTATGATGTTTGCGTCTCTATGTTGATTTGGTAATGTTGTATTGGCTGTGTAAGGTGCATCCACAGTTTCAATAAGCTCACGGAGCTTTCCTTGAGGAATTTTAATCTATCTTGCGTTCATAATTTTGAGAATCTATGATGCTAAGTATTGAAAAGATCTAACAGATCAAGCACATTTTGTATTCGGATGCACCTTCTTGTGATAATTTCTGAAAAAGTTATGTTAGCTGCAATTTCAAATTTGGAAGCTGCAAATAATTATATTAGGGAAGAATAGAAAGACTAGATTGTTTTGGGAGTATTTAACCGTTTGAGTGAGCTCCATAAAATGCAAGTGTACTGTCCTCAATAGTCTAAACATTTGACACCGTACCTGCTGAGCTAAATTTGCATTACCTAGATTGACTAATGGACATCTTTCTTTTCATTGTTTTAGCATTACAATAAGCAGATTCCATTAAACTTGTATTTATATCTCACATACATTTTACTAGTTAGTGAACTTGTGTTCTGAAAATCCCAGAGGTGCTTTGTTTAGATCTAAAGAGATTTTGACTGCTGATCAAAACTAAACATGATACATATACATAAAAGTTACAGTAGCATGCATTCTTGTTCCAGGTGTGATCGTATTCTTTCATATGGTAAGGGGATGAGGCTACTGAGTTACAGGAGGACTGAGCTTAAACTTTCAGATCACCGACCTGTGACTGCCACTTATATGGCTGAGGTTGAGGTGTTTTCTCATAGGAAACTACAGAAGGCACTTACATTAACTGATGCAGAGACTGAAAGTGAAGATGTTATAGCAAATATGGGTATTGATGTTGGAATGAGCTGCTTAAGATTTGGAGAGGTGAGTACTTAGCCGTGTGTGTGATTACATCAGGTCTGATTGGCTTTTCCTTTTGAGTTGCAAGGGTGTACTTTGCCATTCTATATTTGCTTTGCTATTATTGTACTTGACATATTTTTCTTGTAATGCAAACTTTTCTTTTGATGCAGGACATACCTGATAGAGATCGTTAAGGCTGAATTTCACAACCCTGGAGTGGTTTTGGTGAGAGCTCCTGCAACTTATGGAGTTCCCAATACAATTACTATATTTCTCATGGCTTCTTTCAAAATTTGTCTTTGATATTGTATATAATATATTGCAGTTGCAGTTAGCATGTAATGGTCTTAGCTATAGGGGTTTTTTCCAGTAAGTCTTATAGAGCATGCTAATTCTAAAGGCAGGATCACACAAGGGGATTAGGGTAAATACTAAATAGTGTGTATTGGAGAGAACAGCTATCGAGCATAATGCTTTCTCTAGTTGGTTAGAAACTGTATATTGTAAAACACAGTTGATGCCTAATTTCATGAGATAGTGCTATATCCAGATTTGTGTCCTATTTACCTCCCAATTTCATATTCTTTTGAAATTCTATCATGGAGTATATCTTATGTTCCAAGACTTCATGTCTGTGTTTGGGTACAGCTGCACCGCCACAAAATGAATCAATCCCATGAATATAAAAACTTCCAACCCTACTCCCGCCCCAACCCGTTTATTTGTGCAAGTTTTTGAGGCACATAAAGAGTCATTTCTCATTACCCAGTTTTGATCTAGAACATAAGTGACATCCAAGAAGTGGGGATCTGGATACAGTACCTACCCTTCAACATCTTTTTCCCATGTGACTGCTCTTAAGACTTGAACCCACGGGCTTGGCAGCCATTGATTTGACCATTGCATCTACATGCATACTTGCACCTTTCCAGATTTATGTGCTTTTTGTCCTATTTTATGCAAGAGTAGGATGGTGAAATATCCTGCAGGGAAATATGTATGTGCTTGTTGTCATATGCAGGAGAGTTAAACAACTGTATCTGTTTGTTTTGCTGCATTATCAAAGTTCTACTTTATATCTAACTTACAAGATTAGATACCATCTCAAACGGATTTTAGAGGCATCAATGGTTCCTTGGCCGTTTAAATCTAACTTAGACCATGATGTTAGACCTTTCGATCGACCGTTAAAGAGTTTGATTCAAAACCCAAACCGATAGGATTGCCATGTTGCAGGCACTTTTCATTTTGCCATTTCTTCATCAATCCAAAACCTTAAGCTGTTGACCTCTTCTTGATTCAATTCCTTCTAATTTATAACTCCAAAATTTATCTTTCTAGCCATTTAAGTGAACAGTGTTAGTGTAAATAACTAATGGATAAATTTACAATCTAGCATGATTGGAACATAATCTTCTTGCCTGAATCCCCTGTAAATATATGGCCTCTTGGAAGTTTATCTTTTCTTGTAATTGCAGCTTGAAAGGGCTCTCGGTTTGTATTCACAACCTATCTCAATTCATCTCAACTCATCTTACTACTATTCACTACTATTCAATAACTTTAACTCACAAATTTTATTACTATTCACAATCTATCTCACTACTATTCATAATCCATCTTAATTCATCTTTAAATTCAAACATACCTAATCATTTCATTTCTTGAGAGCTTGACAAGCCCTCTTCCTTATAACCTGCAACTAGGCCTAACACAGTTTGAGGACCCAATTGTTCAAAAAAGTTGGTGACAGAGATTCTGTCCCCCCTCAATCATCTTCTGCTCTGATTTTGTCTGTAAAGACAAAATTTTCTTGCTCATCATATTTCTGTCTTGAGACTCTCAGAACAGAAATTTATTTATTTTTTCCACTGATTGGACGCTTTTGTGAAGATCTAGTTTGTTGTTATTTAAAAAAAAAAAATGAAAAATGATATAAGAACAATTATATTATAATTTATTTACAATTAAATATAAAAAAATTATTATTTTATCTAATTTGAACTGCTGTGTATAAAAATTTTAAATTAAAATAGAAAATATTAATATTTTAATTTATAATGATAGTTAAATTGTAATATAGTTGATAGTGTATTATTATCCAAAAAAAATATATCCAGAATATGATTTAACAGTGATTTTACGGCAGTACCACTGAACCACCAGAAAACAGAACTTTTTAGACATTGATATTAATTCTGAACAGATAGTACTTTTTTAGACATAATATTCTCTCAAACTCCAATGTTTCCGAATTCTACCGGTAATTTTCTTTAGAATAATTCTACTTATCAACACTACATATTATACTTATTTATTTATCATTTTTACACACTATATATATTTTAATTTTTTTCCTATAACAAGTATGAGGTGTATAGATGATAAATAAAACAACTCAACTAGTTTAATAAGAATAAAATAAAATAAAAATAATAAAAAATAATTTTAAAATATATAAAGTGTGCGGCATGAGATAATGAGTAGCATCCCTCTTTTTACAAGTGGATACAACACCACCTTTGGGAAGAACTCCTCTAGAAAAAAAACATGATATTTCAGATGAGTTTCAATAAGGTTGTCATGCACTTCATGTAGTATATGCTACATAACCGTTCTAAATGTCCTTCTGGGGCTTGCCTGAAGAACCCAACAATGCTGGTTTCCTCAGCCAGTACTGACCAAATCTCTGCCTTGCATTCTCCTTGCAATCGAAATCAATCTTGTTCACGTACGCCTGCAGACATGCAGAAGGTTAATCTTACCCTTTCAATCCCTGTGTTTATGAATAATAGGGAACCAAGATTTGGGAATGCTTACTGATATAATTCCCCATAAGCCCCAAAAGAGATGATTTGCAAGAGTGTATTTCTCCACATCCTGGACAAACTGCTCCAATTTTGCATCACTGGGTTGGTTGCCTGTATACCAACGAAGGAGATGAGCAGTTTATGTGGAAAAATGTTGTCCGGATAATCTACTGTAGTTAGGAGAATGGTTTCTACAAGGTTTCACTCTTTACAAAAAATAAATAAATAATAAGAATATACAGCTTAAAACAGAGAACAAACCCTGATCTGTTTTACATAGCATTGCATCCGGCCAGTGATGGCGGACCAATGTTAAAAAGACTAGACTACCGACACCAGATCTGCAGTGTTACTTGAGACTGGTGGCCAAGCATTTTATGTTCAAGCTTCCACAGGCATATGACCTGAGCACAGACCAAATTGGCATTTACTTTCAAAACCAAAATTAGTTATCCACAGAAATTCATCAGTAAGGAGATGGACTCTCAGTTACATTGTAATTTGTAAGTTAAATAATGCAGAATCCCAAGCAAAGTTGATCGCTGGATTAGGAGTCCATACACCTATCATTCGCAGAAATCAACTGCACATGAATCCTAGATCTATAAAGAGTTTCAAACAGCTATAGGTGCTCTACCTTCACCAATACCAAAGATAATATGTGGAACTCATCCCAACCAATGCACTAGGAGGATAAAAGAGCTAAAATTAAACACAAATCCCAGATCCTTGTTTGTCATTCTAATCACTTGATTGAATGGGAACACTAATGGGCTAACCTGCAGAACTCAGATATATGCGGACAAATCTTTGGCGCTCCTCCAGATCTGATACCAAATGAAGGATGTATAAGGAACAACTTACACGTTTAAGTAAGGAAAGGGTAATTTTGGAGGCAGTGAGATACGCAGGAATGAATTTATATATGTTCTGTATATCAACACTTACCTGGGTATTGACTATAGTCTGAAACATAAGGTGTCTGAGAATTGTAATTCGCTGCCATTTCACAGAAATGATTTGCTATGTCATAAGCAATAGGGTTGTAACTTGCATACTCATAATCCTGCAAAAATGAGCAAAATAATACAAGGAATATAAATCTACTCGTTAAAATATAGTCGTCTTACGTTTATTCTACCACAAATCTATTTAATTTTTCAGTAACACAGATAAGTCAACGAATCCTGCGCTGCGTTGCTCAAAACATGTATGCACATAACCATGGATGAAGTGCCAAGCTAGAGATGTGGACAACTTGCTTGCAATCCAGAAAACTCATTTTCAAGGCATTGAAATTTTATGGGTGGTACAATTGTGAAAATCAAACAGTATTGTAATCAAATATGCTCATCTCCAAGTTCATTTTTTCTTTCAAAATCCAAGAAAAGCCCGTACTTGTTAAACTCCACCGATCTAAAGGTTAATATAGGTCTTACTTTTTAGATAAAAGGTACAAGAATAGATCCTATACAGGAACGAAGTAGTCTTGTGTCTATTGACTGGGGAGAAAGTGCAACAACAGCTGAGAACTGAAAGCCATAATGCAGAGTCCATAGGAAAATTACGATGAGAGTGAGTGATCTTGTCTCTTCGTCCATCATTATATTACCATAGTGCAGGTCATTGTGACAAAATCCAACCTCTTGATAATCCCGTGACAATTCTTTCTCTAGCATACTAATTTCCATCTCAAGAGTATCCAAGCAAAAGTCCTGTGTGTCATGGGAGGAACACAAACTTTTGGCCACACAAAGCCAGTTTCTGAGGAAGGAACAGATAGGGTATTAGATATCTTCATATTTGAGAGGGAACTCTTAACTAGTTTGAAGTATTCTTTAACTTCTGATAATAGATATCAATACCTCAGTCTGTCCCAAATGAGTAAATTCTTTGGACCAGGCACAGCAAGATTGTGGAACTCACTCATCTTAGCAGTTATGAGAGCAGAAATCTCAGGATCTCGTAGGTCAGCCGCTGATAGCGTCTGAAAATCACAAAAAAAAAAAAAAAAAAAAAAAAAGGAAAAACAGTCATAAAAAACAATCTTCTGCAAGGATAAGTAATGGGTGGGGTAATAGAACCGAGTCCTAAAGGTGCAAACTTCAAGTCAGGATTGAAGAAAATTAAAAAGGACTGAAATAACGGAGCAGGTGAACCTGACTTGAACCAGATACAGTTTCTCATATGGAATGCTTCTTGTTTAATTAAAATGTAAGTCAATTTACAAACTGCAATGCTATATATGTCGGTTGAGGTTGGAAACCATAAACAAGGCTTATAAACGGCATACCCTGACCAATACATAAATGGACAGTGCAAGAGGGGAGGATCAGCACCTAATTGACGAAAACAGCTCCTATCCAACAATTAATCAAACTGGTTGCTATAAGATTGATAGCGTTTGCTTTCATCTACATTAAAAGATAAGGTACTGATGGGCACTATGAGGTCTATATTTAGTGTAATTAATTCAAATTAATTGGATAAACGTTTTCTTATCATAATATTATCTAGTTATTTTTATTAATTTTTTAAAAAGGGAGTTTAGACCCCAAAAGTCATTACTATTGAAAATTAAACTTGACTCTATTGCTGAAACTGGAGGGTTACAATCGATCAGAATTTGGAGGGACTACAGTTATCCAAATTTAGCTTATCAACTGGATTTTTATTGAGAAATCTGTGGCCAATTAAGAAATCGTGAAAATCGAAAAGTGTCTTTTATTAGCATCTGTCCAGAGGACTTGGATAGCATTAGATGTCATTAATTTAGACTCTAGAATTTTCTTTTGAATTTTTATAGCCATGTACTCAAGCTATGATTCTGTGAATAGAATTGAGTGGTGTATTCCTCTTCCATTTTCCTCTTTCTTTGTGTATTTTGTCTCGATCTTGTTTCCAACAAAGTGTTATCAAATATCAAAGCATTGGTTCAAGAGAGAATGTCTTCTAAAGGAGCTACTCTTTCTTTCTGTTAAGAGGTGGCTTGAATTCAGATTGAACAGTGCATGTGTCGTAGGTTCGCTCGAGCGGAGGTTCACTCGGCTCGAGTGAAGTCAGACAGAGAGCTTCGCTCAAGCATCGCTCGACATTCAGCTCGAGCGATATGAAGACAGAGAGCTTCGCTCGACATTTGCTCAACACTCAGCTCGAGCGAATTCAGACAGAGAGCTTCGCTCAAGCATTGCTCGTATGTTGGCTTGAGCGAAGTGTACAAAACCTACGCTCGCTCGACGTTCGATCGAGCCAATGTTCACAGAAGTGAATTCTCACTTTTCCTATAAATACCAAACGGCGCCTCCCCTTTGTTTAAGACTTCAGAAATCACTTTTTGTCTAGTTTTTAGTGTTTTCTTGAGAGAGAAGTTTGGAGTGAGTTTGAGAGATAACTTCCTTGTGAAGTTTTGTTGTATTCATCTGTACTCCATCTTTGTTGATAGTGAAATCTCTGATACCGACCCCACCAGTGGACGTAGACTCATTTTGAGTCGAACCACTTAAATCTTGGTGTTCTTTCTGTGTGATTGTCATCAATTTCTTTTGTTTATTTCCGCTACTATACTTCGAGTTAATCTTAGATCTACAGTTATTCCCAACACTTTCCAATACCCACAACTCACCAAGCTCAATTATGAGAATTGGGCAATTCGAATGAAGGCTATCCTTGGTTCCCAAGGATTATGGGAGATTGTTGAGAAAGGTTTTGTTGAACCTCAAAATGAGGAGTTTTTGAATCAACCCCAAAATGAAGCCTTGGAGAAAGAGAGGAAGAAAGATCAATGTGCGCTCACCATATTCATCAAGGCTTAGATGATGACATGTTCGAGAAGGTTGCCAACGAAACAAACTCCAAGCAAGCATGGGATACTCTTCAAAATTCCGTCATGGGAGTTGAAAAACTGAAGAAAGTGCGTCTTCAAACTCTAAGGGCTAAGTTTGAATCTCTTTCAATGAAAGAGAGTGAATCCATTTCAGATTACTTCACAAGAGTCTTGGCGGTGGTGAATCAACTGAAGAGGCTAGGAGAAAAATTAGAAGATGTTCGTATTGTTAAGAAGATTCTTTGCTCTCTCAACTTCAAATTCGACCATATAGTGGTAGCCATTGAAGAATCTAAAGGTTTGGAAGTCGTGTCCATCGACGAATTAAATGGATCCTTATGGGCTTATGAAGAAAGAATGAACCGAGGCAAGCAAGACCAAGTCGAGCAAGCCTTGCAAGCAAAACTTTCATTGAAAGCTAAAGGAGAAGCTTATGAAATTATGAAAATGGTAGAAGAGGCCAAGGTCGTGGAAGAGGAAGAGGAGGAGGCAATCATGAAAGGTACAATGAGGTAAATAATGAAAAAGTCAAATTGAATGTTATTCTTGTGAAAAATATGGTCATCATTCTTGGGAGTGTCAAACCAAGAAAGTATAAGAAACAAAGCTCATTTTGCACAGGGAAGATGTGGAGGAGCCCGCATTATTCCTTACGCTTAAGGAAGAACCCAATGGTGAGAAGAGTATGTGGTACCTAGATAATGGAGCTAGCAACAACATGACAGCCGATAGAAGCAAATTTGTAGAACTTGACACCAAAGTGACAGGCCATGTGCGCTTTGGTGATATATCAAAGGTGGAGATTAAAGGCAAAGGCACAATTTTGTTTGAGGTAAAGAACAGGAGCCATAAGATTCTTCATAATGTTTATTACATTCCTAAGATGAAAAAATAATATTTTGACGATTGGGCAACTTATGGAGAATGGTTGCAAAATAAACACGGAAGATTGCTTTCTTTGGCTTAGAGATAAAGGAGGGAATCTTATTGCTAAGGCTTCTATGATAAGAAATCGCATGTTCTTGTTGGATATGAAGACCATCGGAGCCATGTGTTTAAAGACTTGTGTTAAAGATCCATCATGGATTTGGCACATGAGATATGGCATCTAAATTTTGGGGGGCTTAGAGATTTGAGAGCGAAGAAGTTGGAGAAAGGTATTCCAACAATTGAACACCCTGATCATTTATGTGAAGCTTGCTTACTAGGCAAGCAGTCAAGAAAGAGTTTTCCCAAGCAATCCAATTCAAGAGCCATTTCAACTTATTCATGCATATGTTTGTGGTCCAATCAAGCCCTCATCTCATGGTAAAAGCTCTTATTTTTTGCTTTTTATTGATGACTATTCATGAAAAACGTGGGCTTATTAATTGAAGGCGAGGATTTTGAGGCATTCAAAAAGTTCAAAGCTTGTGTTGAAAAAGAATGTGGCTACGAGATCAAATCTCTAAGAAAAGATAGAGGTGGAGAGTTCACTTCCAACGAATTCAAGGCCTTTTGTGAGACACATGGAATTCGTCGTCCCTTGACCACTCCTAGATCACCCCAACAAAATTTCTACCTTCTTTATATTACTAGGGTCTCAGCATAACTATATATATAGATACCCACCATGCACGGCTCCTTCCACTAGGGTTTTCAGCAGCAACACGACCCGCAGAAAACCACTGAGAGTTTTCTACCTTCTTTAGATTTAATCACAATTATGCCCCTTTAAGTCACAATCCAAGGCAGATGCGTTTTGAATGGGAAGTTTAGGTTGGGCCTTTTTTTTTACGATGTGCCTCAGTTGGACTACAAAAAAATTATTATGTTATTTTAAGTGGGTTTCGTCTCAATTTAAATTCATCTAAAAATTTATTTAACAGTAAATATTTAAGGGTTTAAATTTTATTATCTAATATTAAATTTTCATAGTTAGATTTTAGAAGTAAGTAATTTAGAGTTAATTTCCTTAGTCGGAAGAATTAAGTGAATATTGACGAATTTGAGAAGTAATGATATTTTAGGATTAAAAGAATTTTAAAGATTTAGAAAAATATATTATTTTAGCATTTCAAGTTTTAAGGATCGAAATACGCGTTCGATCGAAAATTTACGGAAGCTAGGTGACTATTGATTTTCGATTGACACAGTTGTAAGGAAATTCAAAGAAATTAAAAAGTCCAATTAAGCGGGATTCATATGCTAAATTTTGCATAAAATAAAATGAACTGAGACCAATTTTGAAAAAATATGCACGTTTTGTTATGAAAAGAAATTTTAAGCGGCCTCAGTTATTTGTTCTAAATTACTCATTAATCATTGTATAAGAAGAAAGTATTTTCAGTCATGATTGGTGTATACATGAGCTATTTTGACATTTTATTTATGAACTGTGCAAAAGAGAGCGAACATGAAAATTTGTGCATAAATTATATTTTGTGATCTAATTATGTTTTGTTCTGAAAATATTTTATACTCTGATATAATATGATGTGATTTCTGAGATCTCTGACATGACATTCTGTTTTTGTTCCGTTCTGATCTTACCGTAAGTGTAAAATTGTGGCCTCTATTCGGATTGGTACCAATTTTTTTATTTCTGGTTCACCTACTTTGGAAACATAATGGTTTTCTGCATGGTTTTTCCTATGTACACACTCGGGGCTCCGAGAATAATAGGGAGAAGATTCACATTCTGTTTCTGCTTGGTTGGCCGTCGAGGTTTGCACAACTCTACCATGGAGATTAAACATAGATTTTTGTTCTGATATAATGTTTCAATTATGTTGTGCTAAAAAAATTTTGAATAAGAATATTTTTGAACTTTTGCTCTGATATTTTTTATAACATGTTTTGATTCTGCATTCTGAAAACAAAGATATTTTGTTCTGCATTCTGAACCCTGTAAATACTCATATTTACATACTAGTATATATTCTCTACTTACTGAGTTGTTGATAACTCATCCTTTATCTCTACAACATTTTTTAGATAAAGTGAATGCTTAGATTAAGGATCGAGAATAGAAAGTGAGTACAAGATTGCTAAGTGTAGGGAATAAGTACTGAAATTATTGAAAGGTTATTATTTTGAGTCTTATTTGGTAGTGTTATTATTTTATGTTGTTTGGGTATTTTGAGTCATGGATATTTTCGAGCCTTTGTAGAGATTTTAATTTATTCTATAGAAGTAGTTATTTTCTGTTCATATGGAGGAACATGAATATTTGTGTTAAATAAATAAGTTAATATTTTATAGTCTCTGGTTATTTATAAATGTGTTCTTGGAGATGATTTTAGAAAACAAGAAGCTAACTCTCCAGACCTCCGTGACTGGGGCATTACAAAGTCTATGCCAAAAGAGTTTTGGGCTGAAGTAGTTGCATGTGCAATTTATCTCTCTAATCGTTCACCTACCAAAAGTTTAAAGGATGTGACGCCCCAAGAAGCATGAAGTGGATGGAAGCCAAATGTGTCACACTTGCGAGTCTTTGGGTCTATTGCCTATGTTCAAGTTCCGGACCAAGAAAGATCAAAACTTGATTATAGGAGTAAGAAGTTTGTGTTTATCGGCTACAATGAGAACTCAAAAGGCTACAAGTTTTTCAATCCAAGCAACAACAAAGTCATGATTAGTATAGATGTTGAATTTAAAAAAGATGCAACATGGGATTGGAGTACACAGAATGAAACTGCTTATGATTTTCTCCCCTATTTTGATGAAGAAGAAACTCTAGTACAAGGAGCCCAAGGCGAAATTTTACCTGCAACAACGCCAACATTGTCCTCTGTAGCATCATCTTCTCCTTCATTTAGCTCAAGTGAAGGCCCTTGTATATATCGAAGCCTTATAGATCTCTATGAAGACATTGAAAGGCCAGAATATGAGAATTTATTATGCTTATACTCTAGTGATGTGCCTTTGAGTTTTGAATAAGCTATAAAAGATAAGAAATGGATACGAGCCATGGAGGAGGAAAGTCAAGCCATTAAGAAGAATGACACTTGGGAGCTTGCTTCACTTCTAAGTGGCAATCAAGCGATTGGAGTCAAATGAGTGTATAAAGTTAAGAAGAATTCCAAGGGTGAAGTAGAAAGATACAAGGTAAGACTCGTTGCAAAGGATTACAAGCAAAAACAAGGCATTGACTATGAAGAGGTTTTTGCTCCTGTTGCCAGTTTGGAGACAATCCAACTACTACTATCACTTGCAGCACATAATCAATGGAAGATCCCTCTCAGATGGATGTTAAGTTCATTTTCCTAAATAGTCATCTTAAGGAAGAGGTATATATTGAACAGTCTTCAAGCTTTGTTATTGAAGGCTATGAAGACAAGGTGCTTAGGTTAAAAAAGACCTTATATGGATTAAAGCAAGCTCCATGAGCTTGGAATAGTCGTCTTGATAAGTATTTTAAAGAGAATGGCTTCACTAGATGCATTCATAAATATGCACTCTATGTGAAAAATGAACAGGAAGATCTATTATTTCTTTGTGTCTATGTGGATGATCTTATATTCATAAGAAACAAACAAATGATGTTTGAAGATTTTAAGAAGACTATGGCTCAAGAGTTTGAGATGAGTGATATGAGACTCATGTCCTATTATTTGGGAATTGAAGTTAAGCAAATGTAGGATGGGATTTTCATCTCACAAGAAGCCTATACAAAGGAAGTGCCAAAGAAGTTCAACATGTTGGATTGCAATCCCATCAACATGCCCATGGAGTGTAGAGTTAAACTTTCAAAACGGAGGAAGTGCTACAAAAAGTTGATCCAACATTGTTCAGAAGTCTTGTTGGAAGCTTAAGATATTTGACTTGTATCACACCTAAAATTGTATTTTCAGTTGGACTTGTGACTCGTTTTATGAAAAATTCATCTAAGACACACATGAAGTCAGCCAAGAGAATTCTTCGTTATCTTAAAGGCACTCTTGATTGTGGAGTTTTTTTATTCAGCTTCAAATAAGTTCAAGTTAATGGGCTATTGCGATAACGATTATGCTAGAGATATTGATGATAAGAAGAGTACTACTGGTGTTTTCTTTTTGGGAAATAATGCAATTTCCTATGTTCTAAGAAACAACTCATAGTCACTATTTCAACTTGTGAAGCTGAGTATGTTGCTGCTACTGCTTGTGCTTGTCATGCAATTTGGTTAAATGTATTGTTGAAGGAACTCCATTTTGAGCAAAGTGAAGCTACCAAGTTTATGATAGACAATAAGTCTGCCATTGCTCTAGCAAAGAACCCAGTGTTTCATGATTGAAGCAAGCATATTGAGACAAAGTATCATTTTATTCAACAATGCATTGAGAACATGCACGTAAAGGCAAAGTATGTGAAATCATTTGATCAAGTTACTGATATTTTCACAAAGCCTTTCAACTATGATACATTTAAGAAGTTAAGGATGATGATCGATGTTGGAAAGATATCAAGTTTAAGGGGGATTGTTGAAAATTAAACTTGACTTTATTGCTGAAACTGAAGGGTTACTTTTGATCAAAATTTGAAGGGGGCTACAGTTATCCAAATTTAGCTTATTAATTGCATTTTTTTTTTTTTTTGAGAAAGTTATGGCCAATTAAGAAATCATGAAAATCGAAAAGTGTGTCTTTTATTAGCATGTGGTTGTGTTAAACGTTCAGTGGACTTGAATAGCATTAGATGTCATTAATTTAGACTCTAGAATTTTTCTTTTGAATTTGTATAGCCATGTACTCAAACCATGATTATGTGAATAGAATTGAGTATCCCTCTTTCTTTATCTGTTTTGTCCCCATCTTGTTTCAAACGATTACTTCACAATCAAAAATAGATGGCCAAGCTTTCTTAGCATAGTGATTTAGCTTTCTACGTCATTTTGCCCCCACTTAGGAGTGTAAAATTTAACCGAAAAAGGGGATCGGACCAGCCCGAAATGGTGAAACTAGTTTTGGACCAGTTCTCTTAGTTCCAAAACCGGCCGGTTCCAGTTCTATGCTTTTTAGGACCGGACCGATTCACTATTTTATATATTTTAAATTAATTTTTTAATATTATATATAATAATATAAATTATAATTATATATAAGATAATATTATTATAGTTTATAACATAAAATTTTAATCTTTAAGTATGAAAATTTATTTGATATATGCTTTAAACATAAAGTATATATATTTATAACATTTTATGGCCTAACAAATTTATATTTTATTAAAACCAAAAAATCGGAAGTACTAGTTTAAGATGTTAATCGGTACGTAATCAGTTTTCAAAAATTTAAAATCGGTGCATACTGGTTTAGTCCTAAATTTTATCCAAAATCGAACCGGACTGGTTATGCACCTACCCGCACTGAATCAATTCTGAAGGTGCATTTACAATCTATAAATAATTTTTTTAATTTAAATAGTAATGATTAAAGCATGAATAATGAAGTCAACACAAGAAGATAATCGTTCAAGCGCACATATTCTAACCATGTTCTCGCAACTTAGCATAATATTCAAAACAAAACACAATAATTTCTCAATAACATATATAATCATAGGCTTCAAAAACATGATCAAGAAATATATATAACCATTAAGCATCTGTAAAATACATACCCTGGCATGAATGAATTCCTCAACCCGCCCATCTGGAAACAGGCCGAGAAGGCGAGGCCCCTTCCCCTGCTTCGAAATGCACTCGAGCGTCCTAATCTCATCGTCCCTGTTAAAGAAAACCTCCATACCTTCACCATAGACACGAACCAAGACCTTTCTCCCAACCCCACCATTCTTTACCGGCCAGTTTATCTGGTAAACCTCATTTGTCATTGCACCGCTCAATTTTATCACCTCCAACGCCTCCAAATCATCCATCACATCCCCCCAGTTTGCTGCCACCGATCGAAGTACTTTCTTTAGTTCCTCTGGAAGATAATCTTCGACAAAACCCCTTGTCGTTATGCCCATTGCGCTTCAATTCTATAAGCCAAAATTGTCGCAATGTTTAACCTCTGTAATACAGAAAATTACCATTTCTAAGCCATTTGTATCGAACGGAAAGGTTGTTTCGCATGGAGCTTAATCTCAACCTTAAGATTCAGCAACTTGAGAAAAATATTGTTTCATCAACCTTAAACTATAAAGCAACAAATCATGGATAAAGTTCAAAAGAAAAGAATAACATGATGAAATGGAGTTCAGAGAGAGATTCGAAACAAAAGCAGAATGGAATTGAAACTCACCCCAGAAGGTAGATGAAAAGGCTGTCTAGCCTTCGAAAGAACAGCTAGAGGAGTTTTGCAAGGGCGGTGCTAGAGTTGTTATGAGCTTTATCGAAACAACAAAATCAAATTCAAGCATGCACGTTGAAAGTTTTGCTGTTGAAAGAATTAAAAAAGACCAAGAACGTGCTTTTCTTTCTTCGACGCAGCCAGCAGTATAATATAAGAGAATATTTCAACTGGATGATACTGCCACGCATTGTCATTACCAATGTTGGTTGCCACGTGTACGAGACCCAGATTGTGTTGGTTGACTACTACTTTTATATATGAAAAGAAATACCAAAATCACAAAAGCACTACCTAGTAGTACGTACTGCCAGGTTTGCTTTATTACGGGACAACCTCAACGTCAGGAAACTCCCGTTGAGTTTGCGGGGGATACTGAGACAGCTATAAAATCATTTAAGAGTAAGTCCATATGCAACAACTCAACAGACCCAAGAATTCAAGATTCAAAGGACTCTGCAGCAAATTCAAACCAAAATGTTAAAGATAACAATAGATAGTGTTTCGATAGCATCTCATGAGGTCTATCTTAGTGTTTGAATTTTTCTTATTATATTCTTTCCTAATGCATATGTCTATCCTCTTATAAATTTACATCGTTATTTTTTAAATGTAACTATAGGGCCTGAAAGTAGGAAGATGTAAGATATCTGGCATACCTAATGAACTTAATAAGAGCAAGAGGGATAAAAAGGAAACAAAACATACAGTCGCCAGAAAAGAGAAAAGAAGCATAAAACTGTAAAAATGAGAGAAGAAGATAATAGAACTCAAAGATAGAAAGGGAAATCAAATACAAAACAAGGGCAAAAATGAGAAAAAAAATTAGACGAAGGCAACAAACCAATGATAGAAAAGCAAGGGATAAAAATGGAAATAGAAATGGACGAATGCAGCAAGCCAGAAATGCAAGGAGAAAACAAATAGAAAAGAAGCAAAAGGAAAATGAACAGAACTTAGGGGCAAAAATGAAAAATAAAATGGAGGAAGTGCTACTTTCTTCGTCGACATTGACACTTATTATATATAAGATATATATTTGTAAAGGGTTTGTAATGCTAAATTACTAAACTTAATTAATAACATGAGAAATATCGGTTACAAGTCTTTAATAAATAAGTTTCGTGTAAATCTTTTTATAAAAATATAGATCCCATTAAAAAAATTTTTTAAAACTATTTATGATGAGGTCAACTGTTTTATAAAAAATTTACGTGAGACTTATCTATTAAAATTTGTATATATTATTTCTCTTATACTGCATCAGCTCCGGTTTGGATCGGAAACCGGGGCTAATGCAACCACTCGTATTCTCTCTGCCTCTGATTTTGTATCCGTAAAGACAAAATTTTCTTGCTTATTATATTTCTGTCTCAGACTCTCGTAACAAAACTTTATTTATTTTTTTCACTCACTTGTCCACTGATTTGACACTTTTGTGAAAATCTAGTTTGTTGTTATTTTCAAAAAATTATATCCAATGTGTGATTTAACAGTAATTTTACGGTAATACGACTGAACCACCTATGAATTATCGAAGAAAATATAACTTTTTAGACATTGATATTAATTCTGGATAGATAGAACTTTTTTAGACATCGATATTCTCTCAAACTCTTTCTGTAAAATTATTTATTCACATCTTTCATAATACATTTTATAATAATATATTAAATGAGAGATAATTTTGTAAAGATAATTCCTTAAGACTGGTCCGGCTAATTTTGGTCAAATAACAGTCTATCAATCACATAGTTACACGTATGACTTTCACCACATTTATCCTAAATCAATATATATCAGAAAAGCAACAAAATCTTATACGTGATTTCAATGTATTACCTCTCGCACCCCCCTTTGTCGAATCTCATCACATAAGAAATCCATATGAATTGCACCCCCTTCGTCGAAGCTCAACCCGTAGGAAATCCCACGAATAGGTGTCGGCCCCTTCAGAACCCCTCTTCGTTGAAGCTCATAACAGAAAAATAAATGAAAGAAAAAAAAATTGTTGAGAAAACTCTGTCAACTGGAATCGAATTGGCAACGACTTTCCGATCAAGAAACTCTGCCAACTCACAGTTGAATGTTCCATCAGCACGGTGAAGAACTCGTACTAACAAATTATAGGATGCAAAATCTCTAACGACCCAATTGATCCTATGCATATGACAAACTCCACCATGCCCATAACAAAAAATTACGAAAATTGTAAGGCAAGGGTAGGAAACCACACGAAATTGTTGAGAGGTGAAGGAAAAATAAATGCAGTAAAAGAAGAAAGAAAAAGAGGTATTTCCAAATAAATATCAAAAATCGCGAAACCGAGTAAAGATTTTCAGCTCTACACCTTATTAAAGGCGAATTTCTCAAACTTTAGATTACCAGAACAAGAAATCAAAACCCCACTTCGAAGGATTGAAAGGAAGAAAGGAATTTGACCAGTCATTATCTATACTATCATATCGACTCATCATATCGACCATGTATAAACCATTACAGATATGGGCAACACTCTAAAAGAAAGAGCATAAGTGTAACTTTGGATAACTCAAATCATTCAAATAAAAGACAAAAATAAAACTTTGGCTTCCAAATGAGACTCCAATTTCCTGGAGCCAAAAATTTTGAATCTAGCACCAACATGGAAAAATATATAATCCAAATAAAACCATCGTCCAAATGATCATCATATAAACTTCATACTCCAAAATAACAACATATTACATGAAAAAAATAAGTAAACAAGACCAGAAAGTAGAGGAAAAGATACCAGACTGAATACCTTGGATTCATTTAGGTTGACTTCATTACTACCAGCCATGACTTACTCTCCCCCTTCTGCACCACCAAAGATTCAAATCCAGACCTGCACTTAAAACTCCACGAGCCCTTTAATGCTCATAATAGAACAAAGCTCTCAGAAGAACCAAATGCCTAGAGAAGGCTATATCTCTCAATCTCATCGTCTTGATTGCTTTGGACCTTCTTATCTACAGCGAGGAAGAGAAGGGCGGTAAGTTTACAAATTGGCACTTTTTGAGCTGCGTCGGCATCGGATTGAGATGCTTGCTTCGGCATCGAACTGAAGGCGGTGTACAGAAAGCAAGGAGGAAGAGAAGGGCAGAGGGCGGTGCAAATGAGAAAGGGGCTAGCAGCACATATGACCTTGATTCTCTATGGTGGAATGTATTTCTCTTACAGTGTTTTTTCTTACGTGGCTTGAGTTGAATGGAGTGCTGTTTTTGTAGGATTTACAGCCGGACCGTTGAGATGCGGTTCTGTTTTGTAAAACACTCAACTCTTTTTATGGGTACAAATCCTCTCAAACTCCAATGTTTCCAAATTCTACCGGTAGTTTGCTTTAAGGCCCTTGACTCCTTGTTGTCCCTCTCAAAGTTGGTGCCAGAAATTCTTTCCCGAACTTTGCTACTCATCATCTTATAAACTATATCATATTTTTTTATTTTTTAAAATGTTTTAGTTTTTTTTTATTCTTCTTAAATATATTGAATTCTTCTACTCATTATCTATATATCATACATTTGATAAGAGAAGAAAAAAGTTTGTTGCTTATTATATTTGAAAAAATCTTATTGCAAGCAAGTTGGTGCACCAATTCGTGCACCAATATCGATATATAATATATATGTTTAATGAAGCGATGTGAATTAAAGACGAAAATAATTTTTATGATATAAGAAATTTTTTTCTTTTCTCAAAATATTTTTTAAGATTTTTTTTTAAATTAAAAAAATTATCGATACGCGATATGATGCACGAACTCGTTTTTACTTAGCAAAACTCATTATATTTCTGTCTCAGACTCTCATAACA
Organism: Juglans microcarpa x Juglans regia; assembly: GCF_004785595.1. Lineage (NCBI taxonomy): Eukaryota > Viridiplantae > Streptophyta > Magnoliopsida > Fagales > Juglandaceae > Juglans > Juglans microcarpa x Juglans regia. The sequence continues at coordinate 848,020 of NC_054609.1, forward strand.
GAACTTTATTTATTTTTTCCACCCACTTGTCCGCTGAATATCAATGTCTAAAAAGTTATGTTTTCTTCGATAATTCACAGGTGGTTCAGTGCTACTGACGTAAAACCACTGTTAAATCACCCACTGGATATAATTTTTTGAAAATAACAACAAATTAGATCTTCACAAAAGTTCTGTTATCAGAGTCTCAGATAATTTTTACTAAATTATACATTTTATTTTTTTACTTCGTAATTAAGAAAATAGTTTTTTTATATATATATTTTTTAACACTTTTAAATAATTTTTTTTTTTAAGAAAGTCACATATCATTAAAAACACTTTAATCACGAAGTAAAAAAATAAAAAAATAAAAAAAAATGGCCAACAGGAGCTGAGAGCAGTGGACTAGCATTATTCATTCTTGATAGATAGAACCTTTTTTAGACATTAATATTCCCTCAAACTCTTTTTATGGGTACATAAAATCCTCTCAAACTCCAATGTTACATTACACACCACACCTATTTTAATTTTGTTTTTTCCTATAACAAGTATATGACGTATGGATGATAAGTAAAACAATTCAATTAGTTTAACAAGAATATGTAAAGTTTGCAGTGTGGGATGATGAGTAGCAACCATCTTCTACTTATCATCCCCACACACTACACCTATTTAAATTTTTTTTTTTTTATAACAAATATGTGGTATATGGATGATAAGTATAACAACTCAATTAGTTTAACAAGAATAAAATAAAATAAAAAATAATTTTAAAATATGTAAATTGTGTGGTGTGGGATGATAAATAGCATCCCTCTTTTTACAAGTAGATACAACACCACCTTTGGGAAAAACAACTCTAGAAAAAACATGATATTTCAGATGAGTTTCAGTAAGGTTGTCATGCACTTCATGTAGTATATATGCTACAGAACCGTTCTAAATGTCCTCCTGAGGCTTGCCTGAAGAACCCAACAATGCTGGTTTCCTCAGCCAGTACTGACCAAATCTCTGCCTTGCATACTCCTTGTAATCGAAATTAATCTTGTTCACGTAAGCCTGCAGACATGCAGAAGGTTAATCTTACCCTTTCAATCTCTCGTGTTTAGAATAATAGGGAAACGAGACTTGGGAATGCTTACTGATATAATTCCCCATAAGCCCCAAAAGAGATGATTTGCAAGAGTGTATTTCTCCACATCCTGGACGAACTGCTCCACTTTTGCGTCACTGGGTTGGTTGCCTGTATACCAACGAAGGAGATGAGCAGTTTATGTGGAAAAATGTTGTCCGGATAATCTACTATAGTTAGGAGAATGGTTTCTAAAAGGTTTCACTCTTTACAAAAAAAATTATAAGAACATACAGCTTAAATACAGCTTAAAACAGAGAACAAACCCTGATCTGTTTTACATAGCATTGCATCCGGCCAGTGATGGCGGACCAATGTTAAAAAGACTAGACTACCAAGTACCAACACCAGATCTGCAGTGTTCACAAAGTCACTTGAGACTGGTGGCCAAGCATTTTATGTTCAAGCTTCCACAGGCATATGACCTGAGCACAGACCAAATTGGCATTTACTTTCAAAACCAAAATTAGTTATCCACAGAAATTCATGTCAGTAAGGAGATGGACTCTCAGTTACATTGTAAGTTAAATAATGCAGAATCCCAAGCAAAATTGATCGCTGGATTAGGAGTCCATACACCTATCATTCGCAGAAATCAACTGCACATGAATCCTTGATCTATAAAGAGTTTCAAACACCTATAGGTGCTCTACCTGCACCAATACCAAAGATAACATGTGGAACTCATCCCAACCAATGCACTGGGCGGATTAAAGAGCTAAAAAAAAAACACAAATCCCAGATCCTTGTTTGTCATGCTAATCACTTGATTGAGTGGGACACTAATGGGCTAACCTGCAGAACTCAGATATATGCGGACAAATCTTTGGCGCTCCTCCAGATCTGATACCAAATGAATGATGCATTAGGAACAACTGACACTTTTAAGGAAAAGGTAATTTTTGAGGCAGTTAGATACGCATGAATGAATTTATATATGATCTGTATATGAACACTTACCTGGATATTGACTATAGTCTAAAACATGAGGTGTCTGAGAATGGTAATTTGCTGCCATTTCACAGAAATGATTTGCTATGTCATAAGCAATAGGGTTGTAACTTGCATACTCATAATCCTGCAAAAATGAGCAAAATAATACCAGGAATATAAATCTATTCGTTAAAATATAGTTGTCTTACGTTTATTCTACCACAAATCTATTTAATTTTTCAATGACACAGATAAGTCAATGAAGCCCGCGCTGCATTGCTCAAAACATGTATGCACATAACCATGGATGAAGTGCCAGGCTAGAGATGTGGACAACTTGCTTGCAATCCAGAAAACTCATTTTCAAGGCATTCAAAATTTTATGGGCGGTACAATTGTGATAATCAAACAGTATTGTAATCAAATATGCTTATCTCCCAGTTCATTTTTTCTTTCAAAATCCAAGAAAATCCCGTAGTTGTTAAACTCCACTGATCTAAAGGTTAATACAGGTCTTACTTTATAGATAAAAGGTACAAGAATAAATCCTATACAGGAACGAAGTAGTCTTGTGTTTATTAACTGGAGAGAAAGTGCAACAACAGCTGAGAACTGAGAGCCATAATGCAGAGTCCATAGGAAACTTACAATGAGAGTGAGTGATCTTGTCTCTTCGTCCATCATTATATTACCATATTGCAGGTCATTGTGACAAAATCCAACCTCTTGATAATCCTGTGACAACTCTTTCTCTAGCATACTAATTTCCATCCCAAGAGTATCCAAGCAAAAGTCCTGTGTGTCATGGGAGGAACACAAACTTTTGGCCACACAAAGCCAGTTTCTGAGGAAGGAACAGATAGGGTATTAGATATCTTCATATTTGAGAGGGAACTCTTAACTTGTTTGAAGTATTCTTTAAATTCTTATAATAGATATCAATACCTCAGTCTGTCCCAAATGAGTAAATTCTTTGGACCAGGCACAGGAAGATTGTGGAACTCTCTCATCTTAGCAGCTATGAGAGCAGAAATCTCAGGATCTCGTAGGTCAGCCGCTGATAGCGTCTGAAAATCACAAAAAAAAAAAAAAAAAAAAGGAAAAACAGTCATAAAAAATGATCTTCTGCAAGGATAAGTAATGGGTGGGGTAATAGAACCGAGTCCTCAGTGCTGCTTTTCCCTAAAGCACTTAGCTTTGCAACATCTTTCTAAAGGTGCAAACTTCAAGTCAGAATTGAAGAAATTTAAAAAGGACTGAAATAACGGAGCAGGTGAATCTGACTTGAACCAGATACAGTTTCTCATATGCAATGCTTCTTGTTTAATTAAAATGTAAGTCAATTTACAAACTACAATGCTATATATGTCGGTTGAGGTTGGAAACCATAAACAAGGCTTATAAACGGCATACCCTGACCAATGCATAAATGGACAGTGCAAGATGGGAGGATCAGCACCTAATTGACGAAAACAGCTCCTATCCAACAATTAATCAAACTGGTTGCTATAAGATTGATAACGTTTGCTGTCATCTACATTAAAAGATATGGTACTGATGGGCATTATGAGGTCTATATTTAGTGTAATTAATTCAAATTAATTGGATAAATTCTGACCAAAGGGACGAGCTTAAAGATTCTTGATTGATTGGGCTTTTCTTATCATAATATTATCTACTTATTTTTATTATTTTTTTTTTTAAAAAGAGTTCAGACCCTAAAAGTCATTACTTAACAATCAGAAAAGGATGGCCAAGCCTTCTCAGCATAGTGCTTTAGACTTTTTACATCACTTTGCCCCCCAATGAATCGATTCTAAAGGTTCATTTACAATCTATAAATAATTTGTTTAATTAAATAATAGTGATTAAAGCAGGAACAATGAAGTCAACACAAGAAGATAATCATTCAAGCGCACATATCCTAACCATGTTCTCACAACTTAGCATAATATTCAAAACAAAGCACAATAATTTCTCAATAACATATATAATCATAGGCTTCAAAAACATGATCAAGAAATATAATCATTCAGCATCTGAAATATACATACCCTGGCATGAATGAATTCCTCAACCCGCCCATCTGGAAACCGGCCGAGAAGGCGAGGCCCCTTCCCCTGCTTCGAAATGCACTCAAACGTCCTAATCTCATCATCCCTGTTGAAGAAAACCTCCACACCTTCGCCATAGACACGAACCAAGACCTTTCTACCAACCCCACTATTCTTTGCAGGCCAGTTTATCTGGTAAACCTCATTTGTCATTGCACCGTTCAATTTTATCACCTCCAACGCCTCCAAATCATCCATCACATCCCCCCAGTTAGCAGCGACCGATCGAAGTACTTTCTTTAGTTCCTCTGGAAGACGATCTTCGACAAAATCCCTTGTCGTTATGCCCATTGCGCTTCAATTCTATGAGCCAAAATTGTCGCAATGTTTAACCTGTAATACAGAAAATTACCATTTCTAAGCCATTTGTATCAAACGGAAAGGTTGTTTCGCATGGAGCTTAATCTCAACCTTAAGATTCAGCATCTTGAGAAAAATATTGTTTCATCAACCTTAAACAATAAAGCAACAAATCATGGAGAAAGTTCAAAAGAAAAGAATAACATGATGAAATGGAAGAACCCAGTACGAGAATATCTAGAGAACTCGAAAAAAAGATAATCGAAACAAAAGCAGAGTGGAATCGAAACTCACCAGAGAAGGTAGATGAAAAGGCTGTCCTTTGAAAGAACAGCTAGAGGAGTTTTGCAAGGGCGATGCTAGACTTGTTATGAGCTTTATCGAAACAACAAAATCAAATTCAAGCATGCACGTTGAAAGTTTTGCTGTTGAAAGAATTAAAAAAGAAAAAGAACCCGGAATCGACTATATTTTGGGATGTGATTGTGAATTTGTGAGAGCAAGACCAAGAACGTGCTTTTCTTTCGTTGCGGCAGACAGCAATATAATATAAGAAAATATTTCAACTGGATTATACTGCCACGCATTGTCTTTAGGAGCCATTGATATTACCAATATGGAGTTGCCACGTGTACGAGACCCAGTGCTTGTCAAATTGTGTTGGAGATTCTTGAACTGGTCTATACCCTACCGAACTGGAATTTGACCGTTTTCGAAACGCTAAAGTCAAGACCATTAAGTTCAAGTTCAAACTTCAATATATAAATCTGACGCCGAATTTGAAGACTTTTTTCGAGGGTAAAAAAAATTGAAGACTTTTAGAAAAGAGAGATTGTAATCTTATTTCGTATATCTATTTTTTTATTTAAAACTTTTGCGGTGGTCAGGATAATGGGTTAAATTGAGATGAGATTAAAGTTGAAAATTAAATAAAATATTATTATAATATTATTTTTATTTTAAAATTTAAAAAAGTTGAATAGTTTATTATATGTTTTGTTATATATCAGTCACTATTCATCCAACACTCTATCTATACTTGATAGCTTTTTTTCTATAGAGAGTAGGGTGTGTAGTAGTGAATAGTGATGAATGAGAAGAATTATTCTTTATTATATATATTTTGTTTAAAAGTTTACGAAAATCATAATGATAATATAATATGAGAAAATATGAGTTAGAGAGTATTTTTTTAATCCAAACAAGGCCACTAAAAATAGTAAGAAAGCATTCTAATATCTATAACTGAAGAGTAATGTTAGGTATAAAAATTAAGTGTACAAGTCTTGCACAAATCTTTTATAAAATTCGAAATTTGTATATTTAAGAGTTATAAATCATTACTCAAAGGTAATTCATGTATTTTTTTTCCTTTTTCAAGGACTGTTTTTCCCATAGCTTTGATAACATGGATTCGAAGATAATGGATTTTTTTTTTTTTTAAAGGTATAATGGATGCATATTAATTGTGCTGTTATGAGATGCATGCATGTCTATATTTAAAGGGTCTGAAACTGAACCCAAATATTGTCCTTAATTAAGGTTTTAAGTTAAATTTAGGTGATTATTGGGAAATTTTGTAGGGAGGATTTACTAAAAATAAAGGCCTTCCTTTGATGAAAGAAGAAGATAAACAGATAAAGCCAAATATATATTATGCATACATACATATATATATATATATATATATTATATGATCACTACCCATTTATTACTTACATGCATTTGAAAATTTTTTATTTTTTTATCATTTTCTTTTAAGAATGTTTTTAACATCCTTAATCATTAAGAAAAAAAATTAAATATATATAATTTTACTAATAGTCACTTTTTTAACCATTAAGTAAAATAAAAAAAAATTAAAAAAATTAAATACAAAAAAAATAATAAATAAGTAATAGTCGGATACTAATCCTATCATTTTCATATATATATATATATATATATATGTATATGTATATATATATATATATATATATATATTATCAAGAACAAAATCCAATGTCTCATTAATGCATGCAGCTTCTTCTTCCAAATACATACAGTCACATGCACTACGTGGCCATAACTGCATGCATTCAAAGCAAGGTGGCCAACAGCATAAAGCTAGCATATACGTTATTTAAGAACCTTGTATTCAAGAAGTACTCAACATAAGCCCCTTTTTTGAAATTTCATTTCTCCAATTACTTATAATTTTATGCATAATATTATATGTATTGATTAGTAATTTCGTCTTATCAGTATTTTCTTTTTTAATTTAAAATTTAAATTTTATGTTTTAAGATTTTCACCCTTTTCAATAATTGATACATTAGCACGTGTGATTATGCATGATAGACTTTTAATACTTCAAAATTCTAGATGGGATTCCTTGTTTACTTGTTTGGATGTAGAAAGTTGAGGATTTTATTTTTTCTTTTTTTTTTTCTAATGAATAGTGAAGAAATAGAGTAGAGATAGAAGTTTTATTGGCTTTTGTGAAAATATGAGGCATATTTTATAAATATATTTAAGTAATAAACTTTTTTATTTTTTAAAATTATAATTAATAAAACATGAGGGATAATTGCAAACTCGCAGCTACCCTAAGGCCACCCTATTCTTATGCCGCTCGATTTGAGCCACCCGCGAAGGTGGCTTGAGGTGGCTGCAATTTTCACAGCTACCCCCTCTCGATCTTTCTTTTTTTAAAGAGTGTTTTTATATGTTATATTTAAATAATATATTTTAAATGAAAAAAAAATTAAAATAGATTGATATGATAATTATTGGTAATTTTTTAATGTTTGGGAAGAATTTTGGAAATGTTTTTTTACCGTAGATGAAAAAAAAAAAAAATACCGTAAATCAATATTAACGCTACCCAAACATGGGCTTAATCATGCTCAATAGATCAGTGCAAAAGCTTGGCATCAACATTGGCTGGGCTCTAGTAAAGTGCAATACCTTCGTATCCACCGCACTCTGATCTAGCTGGGCCTGGACTTTGTCCGGCCTTATGGCTAGATTGGCCCATTTCTTGGCCTTGTATGAGAATTAGTACTCTGATATTTTATGACCATAAAATTGGAAACTCATAGATAATAATATTTATGAGTTTTACCATTTTAATTTGGACTAAATTTATTTAACATATAAATATTAAATTTAAGATCTGAATTTATTAAAATATGTATTTATTTTTGTGCAAAAAAAAAAGATTACTAATTATACAAATCTAATTTTAGAAAATAGGGATATTATTTATTAGGCTTTCATTCCTTAAACAAATATATACTTAATTTTACGTAGATAATTATACATATTGACGTGTCAATTAGATCTTAAAATTCTAAATTTGAATTAAAAAATAAAAAAATTAATAAAATAAGACTGAGACTCAATACCTAGTTAGCCACCTCTCAAACTGTATCCTTGTCATCATCCTATTACAATAATATAAATGTGGTTGATTAAGAAAAAGTTAGATATCTTCAGCCGTCCAAAGCTTCTTTTCAAAACGACGGACTGACTATATTATGCAAAATTCATTAAAATACACCCGTGTTGTGGCCCGCCACGTTTATTCAGGAGACGTGTGGGGAGGATGGATTGACACGTTAGCCTATATTCTTGTCATTGAGAAGGGTTTTCAATTTGAAAGGCATGTTAGTAACCATCATGATTGATTGGGTTGTAATTTTATACTGATTTTGTGTTGTTGGAACCGACATGTTATCACATGATTGATTATTTTATTGTGAGTGGGGGGTGGATGTTTTGGTCACTGTTTTGTCACTCATTCATTCTAGATTGTTCCATTATTTAGGCTCCATTTACTATGTTACCCTTGTGTAAGATAAAATGGAATCATAAATTACGTGACAATATTGCTATATTTTTCATGGTCTATAAATATATATATATATTTGCAAAGGGCTTGTAATGCTATATTAATAAACTTAATTTATAACACGAGTAATTATAAAGGGGTTTTTCTCGTCTGCAGGCCTGAGAACAAGAATTAAAGGTCTAACTCCAGAACAAATAAAGTCTCTAATCTGACTCATGGGTATGCTCCTCTAGATGCAACCTGTATGAGGAAACGTGCTGTAGGGGATGAGACTCGTCGACCTAGAGACCCCTCAAATAGTATCCAGCTCTTGAGTGCTTATTTGTGCAGTCAGCGCAATAAATGAGGGTCAATCCTCTGATAGGAAGGGTATCAACGGACCACAAAAAACGCTAGCGGGGTGAGAGAAATCGAAAAACCACGTCGCATTACTACCCTAACTACACGCCACATTAATGATGATATCATAAAGTTACGCCGCATTAAATGACTCTGACAAAGGAAACAGTACGAAAGCTAAGGACTCCATGGGGGCCGACACAATCTGTCCCTAAGACTTATGGTATAAATAACAAGTCTGAGATACGAGAAAAGTCTTTCTGATCCCTAGACTCTCTCACTTATTTACAAATTTCCAAGAGAATTTACTAACTCTAGCATCAAAGACTCCCAACCCTAAGGCCACCCTCTCCTAGCTGCTTCATTTTCTATTTTTTGCTGACCTAAGTTCTGAATATCTGAGTTACCGGAATCTGACCTAAAAGCATGCGAAACATGACATTAATAATAATGTCAATTACAAGTTCTCAATAAACAAGTTTCATGTAGATTATTTTTTTATAAAAATGTGGATCCCATTAAAAAAGAGTTTTTTTACATTTTTTATGATGAAGTCTGCTTTTTTACAAAAGGTTTACGTGAGACTTGTCTGTTAAGACTTATATAAATTATTTCTCTTATAATATGTAGTATAGTTGAGACAAACAAATATAAATGTAGTCACTAGTCATTTAAGTTTTTTAGCATGTAGTTGTGCATCCAAGCCAGCTACCAGCTCTATGTATACTTGGACCATCTTGCATGCATGCCATTTATGCATGCATCACGTGATCTCTCCACGAGTTTTATCAATTACTCGCTTATTCAAGTTTGGAATCGGACTCTTTGCTAGTTGTTTCTTTCTTTTTATAGATTTATGTATATCAACTTTTTGTTGTTTTTAATAATTCCCACGTTATTTTTTAGGAGTTTGGTTTTGAGATTATGAATGTAACCCTCAAGCTTTTTTTTGGTACAAAGTATTACTCTGACATAAATGAACGTGATCGGTAAAGTTAGGATACCGTTCTCTTTTAAAAAATAAATTGAAAAAAAAATACTATATGTGGACACCATAATATAATATTGCCAATAAATAACATAAATCCTAATATTAAATATAACAGGATGTACGAACTCTCTGCCAATATTTATTTGTGTAGAAAATATTTGAATTCGGGACCCAAAAAGTGTTCCAAATAGTGTAGTTTTTTTTCTTTTTGTTATGTATTTTTTTAATCATCATAAATATTTTTTAAAAAAATAAAAAATTCACAACATCATTAAAAAATATTTTTTAATCATTCGGTAAAAAAAAAAAAAAAATCTCATTCGGGACATTTTTTTGGTCCCAAATGAGCATTTCTCAAACTATAAAGAATCTTGATGCAAACTAAGGCTATTCACAAGCATTCATGAACATACGTATGTGTAACGATTAGATTTCTTTGTCCTAGCACTCTTGTCTTCCATATCGATATTGTCATTGGATAAAATAAATATATAAACGCGTTTGATGATACTTTATTGATTTCTCAAATCGGTGTATGATATATTATCTATATTATTTAAATTGCATAGTTTGATTTATAAATTTTAAATTTTATTTTTTAAATTAAATTATGCCATAAAATATTTTATCAAATATATTTTATATATTGATTTAAGAATAAAATAACATACTTTATTTATTTATGGTAAGCCAATTGATATCTATTTACTTTAGAAAAATTATACTCATCATTCCTATACTGCACACATAATTATTTTTATTTTTATTTTTCTAATAAAAATGTGATAAAATATTTCAATTAATTTAATAAGAATAAAGCTAAAAAATAAAAATAAGTTTGATGTTTTAAAATGATGTATAGCAATGAACAAAATTACGAAGAATTTCGTACATCGGGGGTATATCCGTCATTCCGGGGGACGATGCATCATTGCATGCATCACCCAAGGAAAAAGTCCACCAGAGTCTAGCGTGAGAGTCGAGTGCACAAAAACCATACGCTCGTATGACACCAAAATGCACGATTACATGCATTATTATAATCTAATACACCCATGCATGCAGCGGTTTGGACCATGACCATCGATGCCAAAGGTGGGGCCCACGCGGTTCACGACGGAGGGGGCGGGGGGGGGGGGGGGGACCGTGCAATGCGATGGACAGAGGATGTATATATTCCTCGCACCTGATTGGGCCACGAGTACGCTGGGTGCGTTGATTATCTAGAGTTGTGCTGTGATTGGTCCGTCAGAAATATCTAGAGAGATCCTACAAACTTTGTTCCTGGGTCTTTCCTTCAGATATTTTTGCTGTTTCCGTGGCTCTCTCTACCCTTTGGTTCCGGTCCACAGTCCACACTACTCTGCCCACGCGGCGAGATTCATGCATCCACATGTTATTATCTCTCAATTAGAGGCTATAAGATATGGCACAATTTATTTAAGGGATTCGACGACTTGTGCACTAAAGCTCACGATGTGGAAGCACATCTTAGCAAACGGCGGCGTCCTACGAAGTACTTGAAGTTCGTTCCGTTACCTTATTAACAAAGTAGACGAATCACAATTTATTTAAATATTTTTAGTTCATTCTATTATATGATATGCGAGGGGATAAAATACACTGGTCTGAAAATGGTTCTTAAGGCCCAATTTATTAAGGGACTATCATTAGAAGATAAAGAAAAAAAAAAAAAGAAAATGAGACAAGAAAGAATAAGAAAAGGCAATGGATAATGTGTTACGGGAGAAAATAGGCGATTTGATGTAAATTAAGGGGAAACGACATAAAGCAAATGGGGCAGAAGATAAGAGGGACATGGTGTCTACGGTTTCAACGACTTTTCTTTTGAATGATTGAAGAGATTTTTGGGGGCCAGGCTTCTCAGGGTCTTCTTCTTCGGCTGCTTCTTCAACCTCTAGACAGAGAGCTACAGAGAGAACATCTTCTCAAGAAATAGATCTCCAACTCTCATTGTACAGTGAGAAATGAGAGGCTATAAGAGACTGTAAACAAGCATATTATAGAGAAATCTCTCATCCCCAAACCCCTGTGGACGTAGCTCTAGTGTCGAACTACGTAAATCTGTGTGTTCATCTCTCCTTATTTTCTCTGGATTTAAATATTGTTCACCGTCATGGACGTACGTTTGGACACCGTATAGTTGCACCGGATCACTGTCGGGGGTTCCACACCTCACTAATTGAGGCCCAGCCCACCTCAACACGTTCAAGAATGGATCTTTCTCCTCTTCCAGACTACGCTGTTTTTGGGTGCTAACAGTGGCGCCGTTTGTGGTATTCGAGTTACTTTTTACACGAGAAGCGGAAGAATGACGATTTTCCAAAGCGCTAAAATCACTAAACGAGCAGATGAAGTTTTTCCAGATAAGTGTTCTCCACCTTCTTGCTCAGATGCGAACTCCAAGTTACTCGCCGTTTGAATTGTAAATACTTAGTACCCTTTAAGGGAACTGTACAAATGGGCGAGTATGAGAGGACGCAATACACTTAAAGTACACAAGTAGGAACAAACAAGTGCACAGTGCATAAGCGTACAGTGCTCAAGCGCACGATGAACGTATCGTGCATGGCATGAACAATGCCATTCACTGTGAGGGGTGCACGTTACCGTGCACCCTGGGCTCCCCTTGACCACTGGCCATGGTGTCGATGAAGATACCCGCGGCCATCCTGTGGTTCGTCGTGGTCGCCGGCAGTCCCCGTGGGCTAAGGGTGGCCCTCGGCCACACATTGAGGCTCATGGTGTACTCGCGGAAGCACACTGTGAGCCATGAGGACCTGTCGGTGACCACCACATAGACCATCGACATCGTCTGGACCTCCCAAGCTGACCCTCGACCACCTCCCTCCTGCGGAGACCCCGCCACGCTAGCCAAGTGCATGCACGGGACTGTACATGGCCGAGGTCTCCTTGGCCCAGTCCCACCACGACAAGGTAGAGGTACCGACGACCACTATGTGTACCGTCGGCGAAGTCTGTCTTGGCCTAAGTGCCTTTGGCACACCCCAACGCATGACGGGAAACAGTGGCCTTTGGCCATGTACTCCGTGCAAGTAGGAAGCTCACGACAGACCATTGTGAGTCTCTTGATCCCGCTGACGATCACCAGTTGGATCGTTGGCATCCTCTGTCGTCTAAGGGGTGGTCCCCGACCACCACGATTGACCCTGGTGGCCCCTCGGCCATGCACTCAGTGCACAAAACGTGCACTGGACTTGTCAACCAGCTCACGACAGAGGTCTCCCCTGGCCCTCCAAAAGACCTCCACTCCTCAGCCATGCTCCAAGGCCGATGTCTCCCTTCAGCTCGTAACTTCCATGGCCATGGTTTCCACAGCTAATACATTTGTCACCAAACAGCTCATCGACCAGAGCTCTCCATACACCACGACCATGCACCACGACCAGAGATCTCTTTGCCCACGACCATGCACCATTGACAAAGGTCTCCTCAGCCAGTGACAACCCAGCTGGTATCCTCGGCCAGTGATGACTCATCACCCAGACTCCACAACCATGCAACTCCTCGGCCATTCAAACTCCTCGAACTTTTCCACGATAAACAGTAAACTCCAAGCCAGCTCTTGCCCTACAAAAGGATTCTCGGCGTGAACAAGTGCACGACTTGAGTGATTGAGCTCCCAACCTCTAGCACATGACCACCTGATTTTTTTGGCTACGTGGGCAACATGTAGCACACGTTGCATGGCCCATGCAACTTGCTCCACTAGCTCCTGCTTGGCCTCCACAGGCACGGCCAAAGGAGTCCTAACTCACTCGTGCCCTCGGCTAACCGTTCCCGACTAGTGGGTACAGTGTCACTACCACCAAGCTACCCCTACTTGACTGTACAGATAAAAATCACAGACAAGCATGCACCTAAAAAAATGAAAATAAAAATGAAGAGCAAGGAAGAGAAGAAATGAAAAACATTAGTGGGCAATTTCAGTCAAGTAACGGGTAAACAACAGTGGACAAAAATAGTCATAGTGGCTAAATACTCCAAACTTGTGTGGATTTTGTTTTCACTAACATAATTGATCTTTGTAGCATGAGATCTCTATCAACTACTTACCTCCCCGCGAGGCACCAAAGAGATGAGTGTAATACCTAAAGTTGCTCTATTCCTCTCGCGAAGGAGTGTGGGTGGCTTTCGGCTACCCGAAGATGAAATATCCACCAACGAAATCTCCATCAGCTACTTACCTCCCCACTAGGCAAATGGATGAGTGTAATGCCTAAGGCTGCTCTATTCCTCTCACGGAGGAGTGCGGGTCAACCTTTGTCTACTCGAAGACAGAATCTCGATTAACTACCTTCCTCACTGCGAAGCACCAAAGAGATGAGTGTAATGTCTAAGGTTGCTCTATCCCTCTCGTGGAGGAGTGCGGGTCAACCTTCGGCTACCTAGAGACGGAATCTCCACCAACGAAATCTCCATCAGTTACTTACCTTCCTGCGAGGCAAAGGGATGAGTATAATTCTAAGGCTGCTCTATCCCTTTCGCAGAGGAATGTAGGTTAGCCTTCGACTACCCGAAGATGGAATCTCCACCAACAAAATCTCCATCAACAGAATTTCCATCAGCTACTTACCTCATCGCGAGGCAAATGGATGAGTGTAATGCCAACCTGCTCTATCCCTCTTGTAGAGGAGTGCGGGTTAGCCTTCGGCTACCCGAACTACTCTTGGGATGTCATCTCTAGCAACAGAACACCAAACAGATAGCGCCTTATGTGGCGCCCCCAATCCCCCTTATATAAATACACAGGGATCGAGACGCCAGGATGGTGACAACACGGTCACACATCCCAACGAAGTGTCAGTGTGTGTACATGCAACAGTGTACAAATATAATAACGCAGCGGATAGTCAACTAAGTACCAGAATTTAAATACAAATATTTAAAACAATTTATCTTTAAAAAATTATACAGTCATCCCAAATATAATACAAAAGGTGAATACATAAACTGATAAAAACACATAACTCACTAAACAGGAGCAATCCCAGATCACTCCTCCAACGGAGCCAAGCTAAGGCTCGTCATCATCATCTGCATCAAAATCTGCGATACCATAAAATGGTACCACAGGTAAGTATAAACCAAACAACTCTCGGGATAAAAATACATTAATGCAACCAACAATATAGCAAAATACAGTTAACCATAAAATACCATTTTTTCCCAGAAAAATGATTATTTCCAACACACGCCAAAAATCCCATTTTGGCCCAAAATATCCGTAACACATTTTCCCATAAAATGATTCACACAAACAATCCAATTATCGGACACTGTAGGCGGGAATCGCAGGCGGGACTCTACCACCGTCCCTGCTTACCACCATCCCTACCGCGTGCACCGTAGGCGGGAATCACAGGCGGGACACAACCACCATCTCTGCTTACCACCATCCCTAACGCGTGCACCGTAGGCGGGAATCACAGGCGGGACTCTACCACCATCCCTGCTTACCACCATCCCTACAGTTCCTTTACACACAATAAATACTTAACAGAGCACTGTAGGCGGGAATCACAGGCGGGACACAACCACCATCCCTGCTTACCACCATCCCTACAGTCTCTTTCCTTTTACTCACATGAAAATCCAAATCCAATAAATACATAAACATGTATGCAATACACGAAAACCCAGTTTTCTTTACAAACATGATCATGCATGCAATATGCGATGTACGTGAACAAGTCATAACCAACAACCACAATTCACAACGCAAACAAACACAACTCCGTCCACAATCCATCCAACCCCCGAAACTCCTCGGACTCAGTCCGGCAAAACAACCCAATTCACAGATAATATGCGT
This sequence comes from Juglans microcarpa x Juglans regia, assembly GCF_004785595.1. Lineage (NCBI taxonomy): Eukaryota > Viridiplantae > Streptophyta > Magnoliopsida > Fagales > Juglandaceae > Juglans > Juglans microcarpa x Juglans regia. The sequence goes on from NC_054609.1 coordinate 863,506, forward strand.
TAGTGCAAAAATATATTTAAATCACGAAAGTTCTTTAAGGAAAATACTTACAGTGCAATATAATAATTTCCGGAGGATCTCGAAGTTGCAAGTGGTGATTTCTGAGCAACACCACAGTGTAAAATACACTGTGGCCGTGGGTCACAATTACCAACTTTTCAACGAGGACAAACGAAGACCCAAGATTGATAGGGTAGGGCCTAGGGAGGTCGGTGAAGCCAATGGTGGCGGTGGTTTGCCGTGGGTGGCGGCGGAATGGGCGGTAGAAGACCAAAATGCCCAAATCGGAAATGTAGTTGGTGGAGCTTCACCGGTGACGGATCGGAGGTGGGGTTGGGTCCAATGGGTTGCCAAGAGGTCGGGGATGAAGTGGTAGGAAGATGGTGGCCAATGGTGGTGCGACGGCGGCGCAACGGCGGAAGGAGTGCCGCGGCTTCGAAGAGCTACTGGTGGTTAACGGCGGCACGGATGGAGGTGAGATTGGTGGGGTGAGGTCGCCGGCGGCTGGGGAAGCTAATGGGCTGGGCGGTGAGGGCCACCGCCGGCTCACGGCGGCGCTGGCGTGAAGGTGGCCCGCGGCTTCGTGGGGGGCGTGTGGGCTACCGGCGGCGAGGTAGGGGCTGAGGTTTGGGAGGTGAGGTCGCCGGAGGGAGGGGGAGCTGGTCGGCTGGGCGGTGTCGCGCACGGCGGCGCGACGGCGGCGCTGGGAGGAGACGATGGAAACGGGCGGAGGAGAGGAGAGAGAGATCGCGCGGGAAGGAGAGGAAATGAGGAAAAAAAAAGAAAAGAAAGAAAAGAAAAAGGAAAGAAAGAAAAAATGGAGGAAAAGAAATGAGGTCCAATCCTCATAACTTGGGTCACAAAAAAGATCCAACGGAGACGATTTTAAAACCACAAGTTAAATAAAATAATTTAAACGTAATGGTAAAGTCAAATTGAAATAATTAAATCCCACAGTAATTAATTTAAATATTAAAAGTAATTTAAATGCATAATAATAAATAAATATTTGGAAAGCACAAAAAAATAATTTTCACCAAATAAAATCATAGAAATAAACTTACTAAAAATCCAACCAATTTTAAAATAAGAGGATAAATTTTTGAACAATCAAAAATAATCCTTCAGTAAAAATACACTGAAATACGGGGTGTTACATCCTCCCCCCTTAAAATAAAATTTCGTCCTCGAAATTTGTAGGGCCAATCATCACTCTAAAGCAGGATACCAAATACAACCAGAACACTCTTAAGAAAATCACACAACCTCCAACACCCAACGGGCATGGATACAACTTGCATAACTTTCCAAAACCCAAGAATAAACCACACATGGCATCCATTACGAAAGGTAAGATTAGACCCATACCTGCCGTAACTCCAGCGTCCTGAGTCCCTGGAATCTCGTCGCCAGCACTACCAGGAGTCACTGCATACACCCGAGCCTGAACTAGTTGCCTCTGATTAGTCCTACCACCGCGATGACCACCCTGATTTCCTTGGGTCCAATTAGGGCACTCACGAGCAAAGTGTCCTGTCTGACCACACTCAAAGCACTGGTTCCAACCCTGACGACACTCGCCCTCGTGGGCTCTATTACATCTACCACAAACTGGAGCTCGGCCCCCAATACGTATACCGGAAGCTGCCTGCGCTCTGGCCCCGATCCTTTGCACAAACTTCTGTGGCGACCCGGAGCTGCTCCCTTCACCATCAACGTTCAGTCGCTTCTTACCCGGAGGGGAATCTACCACAGCACCTCGCTCTCGCTCAGCAATTGAGGCCACATTGACCAACCTCTGAAAGTTCTGGATTTCCAAGCATGCGACCTGCCTGCGGATTTGAGGGCGCAACCCTTCTTGGAAACGTTCAGCCCGCATCTCTTCCGTAGCAATGAGGTGAGGAGCAAACCGCCCAAGCTCCATAAATTTCCTTGCATACTGCTCGACAGTCATGTCTCCTTGAACCAAATTATTGAAATCCTGAGCCAATTGCCGTCTCACCGAAACAGGAAAGAATCGATCATCAAATTCTTTCTTAAAACGCTGCCAAGACACAGCAGCCAAGGATCCCAACTCCATCTCTAAAAGTGACCGCTTGGTCTCCCACCAATTCGCCGCTTCACCTTGCAGCATATAGCTCCCATATAATACCCTCTGGGCCTCGGTGCATCCACAGACTTCAAACGTTCTTTCCAGATCTTGAATCCACCTTCTAGCCCGTAATGGATCCTCTTCACCAGAAAAAGCAGGGGTCCTATGCGCTAAGAAGCGCTCATAGGTGCACCCGGCCTGCATCGCCCTGAACTGCTCTCCTTGCTGTGGACGAAAATTCTGCTGAAGAAACTCCGTCATCCTATTCAACGCCCTCGCCATGGCATAATTTCCATCACCCCTCGGTAATTCATCCTCGGGCTCATTAGCTTGCCTTCTTGGTCGTACCATTTTCCTGCCATAGCGTAACCCTTAACCCCACTATCAGTTTAAAACAAACTAAAAAATATAATTATAGTAAAATAAATTAAAATACAACCATATCACATAAAATAAAATAAAATAAAATAAAACCAACAAAATAAAATATCATAAGATAAAAGGAATAAAACAAATGAAATAGTACACAAGAAAATAATTGAAACAAGTAAAATTGCCTGCCATATAATAAAATAACTAAATAAACTAAAATAACAAAAATAAGATAAATAACAAACAATTAACGTACAATTAAAATAAATAAATTAAAATAATGTACTCCCAACAAAATAATTTCAAATCAAAATTTTAAAATTTTCTGGTACTACACCTATGGGACATGTGGTTTTACCCAGAGCCGAACTGTTCTGATACCACCTGTGGCGCCCCCAATCCCCCTTATATAAATACACAGGGATCGAGACGCCAGGATGGTGACAACACGGTCACACATCCCAACGAAGTGCCAGTGTGTGTACATGCAACAGTGTACAAATATAATAACGCAGCGGATAGTCAACTAAGTACCAGAATTTAAATACAAATATTTAAAACAATTTATCTTTAAAAAATTATACAGTCATCCCAAATATAATACAAAAGGTGAATACATAAACTGATAAAAACACATAACTCACTAAACAGGAGCAATCCCAGATCACTCCTCCAACGGAGCCAATCTAAGGCTCGTCATCATCATCTGCATCAAAATCTGCGATACCATAAAATGGTACCACAGGTAAGTATAAACCAAACAACTCTCGGGATAAAAATACATTAATGCAACCAACAATATAGCAAAATACAGTTAACCATAAAATACCATTTTTTCCCAGAAAAATGATTATTTCCAACACACGCCAAAAATCCCATTTTGGCCCAAAATATCCGTAACACATTTTCCCATAAAATGATTCACACAAACAATCCAATTATCGGACACTGTAGGCGGGAATCGCAGGCGGGACTCTACCACCGTCCCTGCTTACCACCATCCCTACCGCGTGCACCGTAGGCGGGAATCACAGGCGGGACACAACCACCATCTCTGCTTACCACCATCCCTAACGCGTGCACCGTAGGCGGGAATCACAGGCGGGACTCTACCACCATCCCTGCTTACCACCATCCCTACAGTTCCTTTACACACAATAAATACTTAACAGAGCACTGTAGGCGGGAATCACAGGCGGGACACAACCACCATCCCTGCTTACCACCATCCCTACAGTCTCTTTCCTTTTACTCACATGAAAATCCAAATCCAATAAATACATAAACATGTATGCAATACACGAAAACCCAGTTTTCTTTACAAACATGATCATGCATGCAATATGCGATGTACGTGAACAAGTCATAACCAACAACCACAATTCACAATGCAAACAAACACAACTCCGTCCACAATCCATCCAACCCCCGAAACTCCTCGGACTCAGTCCGGCAAAACAACCCAATTCACAGATAATATGCGTTAGTGCAAAAATATATTTAAATCACGAAAGTTCTTTAAGGAAAATACTTACAGTGCAATATAATAATTTTCGGAGGATCTCGAAGTTGCAAGTGGTGATTTCTGAGCAACACCACAGTGTAAAATACACTGTGGCCGTGGGTCACAATTACCAACTTTTCAACGAGGACAAACGAAGACCCAAGATTGATAGGGTAGGGCCTAGGGAGGTCGGTGAAGCCAATGGTGGCGGTGGTTTGCCGTGGGTGGCGGCGGAATGGGCGGTAGAAGACCAAAATGCCCAAATCGGAAATGTAGTTGGTGGAGCTTCACCGGTGACGGATCGGAGGTGGGGTTGGGTCCAATGGGTTGCCAAGAGGTCGGGGATGAAGTGGTAGGAAGATGGTGGCCAATGGTGGTGCGACGGCGGCGCAACGGCGGAAGGAGTGCCGCGGCTTCGAAGAGCTACTGGTGGTTAACGGCGGCACGGATGGAGGTGAGATTGGTGGGGTGAGGTCGCCGGCGGCTGGGGAAGCTAATGGGCTGGGCGGTGAGGGCCACCGCCGGCTCACGGCGGCGCTGGCGTGAAGGTGGCCCGCGGCTTCGTGGGGGGCGTGTGGGCTACCGGCGGCGAGGTAGGGGCTGAGGTTTGGGAGGTGAGGTCGCCGGAGGGAGGGGGAGCTGGTCGGCTGGGCGGTGTCGCGCACGGCGGCACGACGGCGGCGCTGGGAGGAGACGATGGAAACGGGCGGAGGAGAGGAGAGAGAGATCGCGCGGGAAGGAGAGGAAATGAGGAAAAAAAAAGAAAAGAAAGAAAAGAAAAAGGAAGGAAAGAAAAAATGGAGGAAAAGAAATGAGGTCCAATCCTCATAACTTGGGTCACAAAAAAGATCCAACGGAGACGATTTTAAAACCACAAGTTAAATAAAATAATTTAAACGTAATGGTAAAGTCAAATTGAAATAATTAAATCCCACAGTAATTAATTTAAATATTAAAAGCAATTTAAATGCATAATAATAAATAAATATTTGGAAAGCACAAAAAAATAATTTTCACCAAATAAAATCATAGAAATAAACTTACTAAAAATCCAACCAATTTTAAAATAAGAGGATAAATTTTTGAACAATCAAAAATAATCCTTCAGTAAAAATACACTGAAATACGGGGTGTTACACCTTAGACTTTCACCGCACCCCAGCAAGACAGCTTAGGTTTGCGAATTTCGCACTTATGATTGGAAAATATTTGCAATAAGAGGTTTGACTTTTGCAACATCTCCTACTTACCTTCCCATGAGAGTTGGCAGGTGGGTCTAACCATAAGGCGGCCTGACCTGCCTCACGGCGAAGTGCGGGTTTAGTCTTTCGACTGCCCGACATTACTTGTGAGATAGCATCTCCTCCAATAAGCATTGAGCCTCCGATCTTCGCTGCACTCTAGGAGGGATGTTTCTTTTGAATGCTTGGAGGGATGTTTTGGGAGCCAGGCTTCTCGGGGTCTTCTTATTCGGTTGCTTCTTCAACCTCTAGACAGAGAGATCCAAAGAGAGCATCTTCTCTAACAAGTAGATTTACAGCTCCTATTGTACAATGAGAAATGAGAGGTTATGAAAGACTGTAAACGAGCATATTATAGTGGAATCTCCCCTCCCCAAATCCCGTGGACGTATGCCTAGTGCTGAACTACATAAATTTGTGTATCTATCTCTCTTTATTCTTTTCGCATTTAAATACTATTCACTGTCATGGACGTATGCACGACACTGTATAGTCGCACCAGATCACCAACAGGGGCTCCACACCTCATTGATCGAGGCCAAACCCACCTCAGCACGTCGAACAATGGATCTTTCTCCCCTTTCGGGTTGCTCCGTTTTTGGGTCTTAACATGATAAATTTGAATATTAAAATTATTTTTTTATAAAATAAATAATGACATGTCATTTACAAGACACACTATTTACCCTATACACCAACTTTTAAATATGAATTGTATAGAATGTGGGTATAGAAAGAAAAGTTATAATCAAACTGAAGTTTTTGCCTAATGGTTGTTGTTTTCATTTTACTAATGGTTATTTTTCTTTAGAAATAATATTTGCAGTTTTAGTGCAAGTTTCGAGCACTCTATTTAAAAAAAATATTCTATTTTTTAAATAAAATTTGAGTAATTTGCACACTTTAAAACTGTATTTAGCATTACTTTTTTTTTTTTTTTGGTATAATTTCAATTAACTTTAAAGTTTTTAAGCTATTAAGTTAGTATTTTATGAGATAATATTTGGTAGTTATACGTCTATACCATTATTTTCTTCCTCGTTTTTACAATGTCTATCCTCTAAACGATAAGGACCCAACATCTCATAAAGGGGGGTTTGATGAGAAAAGGAACTATTGACAGCATCAAAAGATGGAAACTCCAAAGGTAATCTATGCGATTCCCAATTAGAAAGAGGAAGCTGCAAGATCATCACTCACGCGACACAAGTCACCTATAAAACAAAACCCATAATTATTATGCTCAAGTGGCCATAGCTCTAGCTTTTAAGCAAGCAAGCAAGCAAGCATTCTAAAAAGACAAAAGCAAGTTGCTAAAGTTCTTCTTCCACATGATCTCCTTCTTTTTAAATCCATCTATCATTATTTATGCACAGAAAGCTGTGTCAATTAATGAAAAAAGAAGTCAACTTTGTGCACTAGCAATAGTAATTGGTTTTCTGAATTGACAAAAAGCAGTCCTCCCTGTAAATTATAATATTAATTGGGTCCCTTAATTTTCTTTAATTTACGTATAACCAATCTCCAATTATAGCGTGTTATATCCACTTAATAGTCAGTGGGGGTTTAGCTGTTTTACTAATTTCAACTTTAATGGCACATTGTTTCCTCATCTTAACGAGTCAATGAATATTCAAATCCCTCTCTCTCTCTCTCTCTCTAAGCACTACAATCTCTTAAGCATATAGAGGCACAGTTTCATGGTTAGTCAACTCTAATATTCCACAACAAGTTGAATTCAACCCACACAGATATATATATATATATATATATATATATATATATATATATACACACACAAAAGTCCACGGGATATCAAGTTGAATTTAACCCATGTTGTAATTTGGATTACATGTCAAAAGAATGGATGCGCTTAAAATATACCATTAATTAGCATTTCAAGAAAAAAAATGTTATATACTATATTTTTATTTTGTTTCCATCTCATTTTATACATATAACACTACTCGTAACTTTTGGATCAAATCACTACAAGAAAAACGAGCATTTATAATGGATTATTTGCGGCGACAATGACTATTTGCAATGAAAACAGTCTCGTTTTAGTAGAAAATAATTATTTTCGCAAAAAATAATTTGCGACAAATAATTTATTTTTTTATAGTGAATTTTGTTTCTGCATAGATAGGTAGATACATAGGCGCAAATGCATTTACATTTTGAACATGAGCTTGTTATGTGAAATTGAAATCTCAACTTTCAAATATCTTCAATGCTCAATGATGATATAACTTGAGTAATACTAGAGAATAAACCATTCCTTCACTTTGCTCAAAACGATAATATGTATTAAAAGGTATGAAATAAGTAAGCGGCACGTGAAGTGCATGTGCATGAACATGCATGAGCAAAAACTTCATACCATATGCACTACCAATTAATATGCTCAATCCTTTACTTTGTTTCAATGATATAATTAATGAGAGTATTGTTCATTAAATATTGTTCTAAAAATCTGAAATTAATGAGAGTATATAAGTTTAGTAATTTGATTTATGTTAAGTGTAGAGTATTTTATAGGATATATAGATAAAATATAGAAGAAAATATTATCTATATTATTTTTATTATTTTTTTAAAAGTTTATATGAAAAATTATTTATTTTTTTAATTAGTATTTAAAAGTACAATAATTCCGATACAAAGTGGCATCAGAAGAACGAGATCACTAGCTGTAGTTTCCTTATAAAGAATAGAACATGTGGGCCTGTGTTTTCCTCATTTAAATACCATTTCCTGCCTACCCATTGTGTTTTATAATATTAAAATTTTGGGCTTACTCGGTACGCATTAATAATGTAGTGTATGTCATAATCTGCTACATTGCATGCTTAATTAAAGATATTTTAACATATTTTGTATTGTTTTTACTTGTAAGAAAATAATTTATACTGTCGTAGAGTATAGAAAGTCTCGTATATTCTATTTAAAAAAAATAGAAAAATATTGATATTTATATGGCAGAACTCACTTTTTTAAAATAAGTGTGTAAAATTTATATATTTTAAGACTATATCTAACATTACTCTATATATTCTTTTTCGTTCGATTCTCGAGCGTGTTATTTCTTAGATGACATGTCAAGAAAAAAACTCATATAATTCGTCATTAATTGCAAAATTTAATGCCCAAAAGTTATTTTTCATGCTGTCTCTTAAGATAAATCATTCAAGATGAATCTCTAATGAAATATTGCAATAATTATCACCCTTGGATTTTCACGTTAATCATCAAGATTAATCGGACGGCAGAAACATGAGGAAGACATACACATGAGCATCGATCGCACCAAGTCAAACTTCAGCCCAAAAATATCTAGCAACCAGCACCGGCCTCTTCGACCGCCCCGAACTTTTTTATTCTATTATTAATAAAAATTATGTTATATATAGTATTTTTTAATAATTTTTATAGAGTACGTAAAAAATAGATAAAAATAATTACACTTAACATTTATAGGCTGTGTTTAGATATTAAATTGAATTAAGTTAAATTGAATTTTTTATGAATAGTACAAGTTGAGATGATGAGATGACTTATATATGATCCATTTAAGATGAGTTTAAATATCAAGATAAATTTAGATATATTTATAAAAAAATTAAAAAAAAATTATGAATCTTACGTGTAAAGAGGTGTTGAGTTGAAAAATATAATGGATCTCATATGTAAAGAAATTTTCAATTGAGATGAGTTTAATGATTTGAGAGTTAAGTATTTAAATATTAAAAGATGTCTAAATTTAAACTAAACTCAACTGAACTGAGTGCAGTCTAACAACCACACACAGGCTTAAATTAATAATTCACCACGTAATAATCCCTAAAATATAGGGTCAGTTATGTCATTTTACGAAGTGCTTGTCCTAGTGTCTATCTCGTGTCGTGGCTGATTAGTGATGTAGCAGTAGTAGTCCAGATCCTTTGCTTTGTAGGATGGATGTATCGATGCATGCATGATGGGGTATGTATGGGAATGTGGATGGTAAAGCCTAACATGACGTGACATCCAGCCTCTTAGGCGAGCGGAAAATATCATTGCCACGTACGCACCCAAATCTAAGCTTCGCACGACAGAGCTCCTAAAGATATTCTCTACCTCTGTGACCACCCAAAAACTTCGAGTTCAACCCTCAAATATTTCTGAAAAAGAAGAGAAAAAAAGGGAGAACAAAAAAATCTAAAATTACAGTGAAAGTGAAATATCGGAAGGGTTTTGTTCAGAAATCGGCTTGCAGAGAACTCTAGCAGGTACTTAGTTTCCTTTTCTTGTTGATTTATCATCATTTTCATATATATATATTATATATATATATATGATAATAGTTGGTTTTAGTGATGTCAGTATGTAATTTTGCATTGATTAGAGTCTGAGATTTCGAGTTGGGATTTCTGTAATTTTTTAGGATATGGAAAAAAATCCTGTTATTCTTGCTCCGTTCTCACCAGAATCAGATTGTATGAGTCTTCTCTCTAATAAAATTAGCGAGATTTGGAGGTCTGAAGCTTTTCAGAGGCAAATATTTTAAATTATGTTTCTCGAATTAATTTCAAAATTCCTAATCATCGAGCTCAGATCTTGGTTGCTAATGGATCTCAGGGAAACGTTAAGGGCGGAATGTTGAATTACGAAATTTTGATTCTTCATTGGTAGCGGTTTTGCGGTTACGGTTACGGTTACGGCTACGGCTACGGCTACGGCTACGTTTAAAACAATTTTTATTTGTAGGAAGGATAAATCTCTTCTATGGCGGGTTCATCATGTGAGAGGTGGATTGATGGTCTTCAATTCTCCTCATTGTTCTGGCCTCCGCCGCAGGATTCGCAGCAACGAAAGGTGCTGTATATTTATTTCTTATATTTTTTTGAAGAAACTGTTAGCTAATTTATTAGTTTTATTTGTTCAACTTTGGTCGCCTTTTTTTCATTTGATTTTGCCTTTTTGATATGAGTGCATGGTTGGAAAGATGATTTATTTCCCGTGACTCTTGAGTGCCTCACAACGAGGGTGATGTGGTAGTGTCAGTGCCAGAAGTTGCTAGCAGAGAACTGCTTTTTAATATTAGTTTGAAATATGCTATATTTTGTTTTGAGTATGAAGTTTAACTATGTTTTACACCAAGTACTGCAAAGGTTTCTGCTGAATAAAGCGCTTAAAATCATGTTTTCATCTACCAAAGTTGGTTGCTGTGAGAAATTCTTAAGGTTATTCTTTGTATTAAAGCAGAATAATGGTATCCCACATTCCTTCAGCCGAATATTTCTTTGACTCCCTTTGTCAAATAGATTATATGAAAAGAAAAAATCATTGTTAATAGCTTTTTCAATATGCTTCTTTAAAATCTGGGGATGCTTAGGAAATAGGAATAGAACATATAACAGAACCATGCGTGAAGGTCAAACAAGAATTATTTGAAAACTGCACCTCTTTTGATAAGAAAAGAAACTGGCAATGTATAAACAAAGAGTTTCAGAGCCAGGTTTCCATCTTGGATCTGTGAGTGGGGGTCTATTTGAAAACTGTACCCTTAGAAGAAAGGAAGCAGAGAGCAACGCTGAAAGATCTGAAACATTTTCATTTGACCAATTATCCAACTCCCTTTCACTTGTTTTGTTAGTTTTTGTTTTTGTTTTTTTTTGCTTGTCTTCATATTTAATTTTCCTTTTCTAACATTTTTTCATATTTCTGAACATTACCATTGGACCTCTTGAAACTTTTATGTCCTCTAGAACATTGAACTAGAATCACACTTTGGAACTGCACATAATCTGTGTCAAGAATTTCGAAAATTTAGGGAGACATATTCGGCATCACCACTAGTAGTAGTAGTTGATATTTTCTGAAAGTACATAAAAGTGGAAGAGAAGTATTTTTTTTTTTCTGTATAATAATGTAAGCAACCACACCACACCCCCCCCCCCCCCCCCCCAAAAAAAAAAAAAAAAAAAAAAAAAAACTGAAAATGATCAAAACCTCACTATTGAAGGTGAAGTCATCAAAGGCTTTTTACATGCAGTTCCTATTATTATTGTGAAGGGCTTTCGTCTTTCGTCCTAACTCTCGAAATTTGCAAGCGAAAAGTTTGAAGAGATGAAGTAACCTTGTTGGTTTATATTTCAATTCTTAAGATAGTTCTATGAGATTGGATTTAGAGAACTAATGAGGACAGAAATTTCATACCAACAAGAGAATTCATAAAACTCAGTCTCAGACCTGCAATGAAAGAAAAACCTAAATATCTATGAGAATGTAAAACTTGCGTTCAAATTAGCAATATTGTAGTCAACGTTGTCCCCATGGGAGGTTGCACCAATAGGAAGGGCTGCTGACTTCAGTACTATGTTCCTCAGCATGAGAGGCGGTTAATTCTAGCAGGAAAAAAAGAATGAAAAGGAAAAACAAGATCTGCAGAATAACATTGAGAAACACATCACTGCAGAAGATGGGGATGTATTGTGCAGTGCTACGTTTTTTGTTATTTCTATTTCCAGAGCATCTTGTTTGTGCTGAAAGTTATTGATAAGTTGCTCTATCTTGCCTGTCCAAAAAGTGAGAAGGAAAAAAAAGGAACTTTTTGTATGTAGACAACAAAGGCTCTGAAAATGATTGATTGCTTTGGACAGTTGTTTTTATATCTTCTCTGTATTTTTTATGTTTCCTACTTCATTTTTATGGTTATTTAATTTTACCTCTTTTAAGTCCATTTCTCACAATGTTTGAGACATGCACGCTTCTTTCTTTCCTTCCTTTTCCCCAGGCTCAAATTACAGCCTATGTTGAGTACTTTGGTCAATTTACATCAGAACAATTTCCAGAGGATATTGCCGAGGTACTGCATTCTCATTTACGAAATAACTTTTTTTTATCCTGAAGCACAGCATTGAGAAACAGACTGAACTAATACAATTTATATCTAGTATGAAAGAAATACTGATTATGCGGAGACTTGAAGTATTGGGTGTTTATAACATGCTTACTCTTATACTGATATATGGTCTTTTGGCAGTTGATCTGTAACCGTTATCCATCAAAGGAAAAGCGCCTTTTCGACGATGTATTGGGTATTGACGCTTTCCCCATGTTAGCTTGGCAATAATTGCTAAAATGTCTACGCTATCATTTGAAGTTTTTTTCTTGTAACTGTATAGTGACTGCTTTGTGCATGTAAACATATTTCCAGCTACATTTGTCCTTCATCATCCAGAGCACGGGCATGCGGTTGTCCTTCCAATTATTTCATGTATCATTGATGGTACGTTGGTGTATGATAGGACCAGTTCTCCATTTGCTTCTTTCATATCCTTAGTCTGCCCAAGCAGTGAGGTATGACCCTAAGCATATAAATATCACTATATCCTAATGTCAATTCATTTTGCACTGAAGATTTTCCTTACTTGATGAAATGTATTTTCTGCCTTATTTTTCCCAAGCTTATATCTTTCTCTTTTATTTACCTGTTTTTCAACAGAGCCTGCAATGTGCTTTACAAACTACCGTGGAAATTCATATTAACATCATCTCCCCCCATTTTTGCAGAATGAGTACTCTGAACAGTGGATTCTGGCATGTGGGGAGATTTTGCGAGTTTTAACTCATTACAATCGCCCAATATACAAGATGGAACAACCAAATAGTGATACAGAAAGAAGCAGTAGTGGCTGTGATGCTTCCACAAGTAACTCTATTGACAAACAATCCAGCCGTATTCCTTTGGTACAACAAGAAAGGAAACCTTTAAGGCCTTTGTCTCCCTGGATAATGGATATATTGCTAGTAGCGCCTCCCGCTATCAGGAGTGACTACTTCCGGTGGTGAGTGCATCATTTAAATGTGGCATATTGCTTCCATTTTAGTTAGGAAGTCCTCAAAGATAGAATGGTGTTTTTATACTCGTCGATATTATGATGATGATTATAAGTCATTCTGGGTGAAAAAAGCAAATTGGTATCTGATCCAATTATTGTGGAAGAAGTAAACCAGCACAAATTTGGTTTGGTCTAATCAAGTTTATTCTTGAACAAGCAAGCTGGTATTTGGTGGTTCCAAACTGCCTTCATAAATTGAATATACTTGTGAAACTAGAATTCAACATTTACAACAGTGTGCCTTTCTTTCTCCCCCTCAACTGGCGTGGCTGTTTGTTGTTTAGTAGATTGCATGTTCTATTTCTGCGTGGCAAAGATTTGATAAGTTTTTTATTTCTACAACCTGGTTTTGGGACTGCAGTTACCTTCATATTGTAACACTCCCTAAATTACAGTTCAATATTTGTTGCTGTATTTGGCAAGTTGCTTGTTTTCTATCATAAACTAGTTGATTTATAATTCATGATTTTGATCTTAATGTTTGTATCACCATCAATATATTCTTGACCAGTTGAAAATGCAAGATTACTCCGACTCTAGGGCAAATGTTGGTGGCTTGTAAATTTGGTCTATGCCAATGGTATTGAGGTCAACCTTGAGGAGTTCAGCAATTTCTATTGCTGGTCCATATATCATGCTCTCAGTAACATTTCATAATAGGCACATCTGATTTCAACTTTCAATGGCATGCAGACTTTCTCGATGGTCAACAATTCCGAGAATAAGCTAGAAATTAATTGGTTATAGGTGTCCATTTGTAGTAAAAGTTTTCACAGGCAGTTGACATAGAAGACATTTAATCCTTTTATATGCCCTTATCTAAGTTCATAAATGTTTTTATGCATTTACAGGTGCAGCGGTGTCATGGGTAAATATGCTGCTGGAGAGCTCAAGCCACCTACACTTGGTCAGTTACTTTAGGTTATAGAATATGACTTTACATTCTGTAATCCTTGATATTATTTCGATTCAACTGCAAGATTAAGGCCAAAAACTACGAAATTTGATTTTGTTTTGAGTTGTAATTTTGAATAGTCTTAATATCATCCTTAGACATTACTTTTGCTACACGTGGTGGTATCTGATCCTTTTCTGATGCAAGTTATAGAATAAGTTCATAAAATTTATACATATATTTTTAGGTGAAATGACTGGGCAAACATATTGATGTACTTAAAAACAAAATATAAAAGCTAGTGAAATTCTTTGATTTAATAGGAAAAGAACAATATAAAAAGAAAGAAGAATATTGATGATCTGGGCTAAGGTTGAGGCTCAGATAAACATCCGGTATTAGATTAACCATGATAACATGTGGTGTTAATGGCTTGAGACAGCAGATAAGAAAAGTAAGGGATATCTCACCCCTAGAGTGGTTGGTTTCTGTAGGCTGTTTCTCTATATCACGCGGTTTCACTCTATCCTCTCCCACATATATAGTCTCTTCCAATTTTCTTAAATATAATATTGAATAAGAAATTTCACGCCTGGAGAGTGAACTCCTTTTTTCTTTTCAGCTTCTTCTCGTGGATCTGGAAAGCATCCTCAGCTCATGCCATCGACTCCAAGGTGGGCTGTTGCTAATGGTGCTGGTGTCATATTAAGCGTTTGTGATGAGGAGGTTGCTCGATACGAAACTGCTACTTTAACAGCAGTTGCTGTCCCTGCACTTCTGCTTCCTCCTCCAACAACAGCTTTGGATGAGCACTTGGTTGCTGGGCTGCCCGCTCTTGAGCCATATGCACGCTTATTTCATAGGTTAATATCTGGGTTTTACATCATTTTTCTAGCAAAAAGTAGGAAAAAAAGGAGAAGAAAAGAAACTGAATCTTTTGGTGTACATCTCAGGTTATTACTAAATTCGTTAGTTAAATGTCACTTTCCTCTGCTAGGTATTATGCCATTGCTACTCCAAGTGCCACCCAGAGACTTCTTCTTGGACTTCTAGAAGCACCGCCATCATGGGCTCCAGATGCACTTGATGCTGCTGTCCAACTTGTGGAGCTCCTTCGGGCTGCTGAAGACTATGTATCTGGCATTAGGGTAAGCTGGATACGCCAGGTTGCTAACTTTATATATGCTGTAACATGTACTGTGGGGTGAAGTGCATATTTCATGGTCCTAGCATGAAGGGTAAGAAAGTGGGCAGAACGCAGTAGTGTGCAAGAAAAGTGACATTTATGGTAAATATATCTCCAGAACTGCATCTCATATTGGGTATGGAACGGAAGAAGTCAGAAACACTAAATTATGCACACAATATTTTGTTCATGTCTATGTATGACTTCTTTTCATTCTCTATTCCCTCACCACAAGCTCTAAATAAACGTATCTTGAAGAAAGGAAACAATCTATGCGGTATCAGATATTTTATACCATGATTTTTTTTCTTGCATATTTTCAGAAACAAAGTAATCTAGTATAAAGAGTTTATGTTCCTTTCTATGGAGTTATTTACTGAGGGTTGGCTTATTCTAGTACTTTTAAATTCTTTTTCCTGACAAATGTTCAAATTTGTTCTAGTTTTCAGAACCGAGTGATCTAAATGCATATATCATTTCCTATTCTGTTGTATTAATTTCTTTTTTGTTTGTTGATGTAGCTGCCTAGGAACTGGATGCATTTGCATTTCTTGCGTGCAATTGGGACTGCAATGTCTATGAGAGCAGGCATAGCAGCTGATGCTGCAGCAGCTTTACTTTTCCGCGTACTCTCACAGCCAGCATTGCTTTTTCCACCAATACGGCAAGTTGAAGGAATCGAAGTTCAACATGAACCTTTAGGAGGTTACATTTCATGCTATAAAAAGCAGGTACAAGTTACAATTGTTGGCATGTCTTTCCTAATCTCCCTCTAGTTTTGTGCCACCAGATGAAGAAAAACACTTTGTTATAGTTGAGTTTGAATTTTACTCTCTTTTTTTCTGTTTATGTATACAACATAAATATAGTCTCAAATATTACTTATGATCAGATTGAAGTGCCAGCGGCTGAAGCAACTATTGAAGCTACTGCCCAAGGAATTGCGTCTATGCTTTGTGCCCATGGCCCTGAGGTTGAATGGAGAATATGCACCATATGGGAAGCTGCCTATGGCCTGATTCCATTAAGTTCGTCCGTAGTTGACCTTCCTGAAATCATAGTTGCAACTCCGTTGCAACCACCCATGTTATGTTGGAATCTGTACATACCTCTCCTAAAGGTTCTGGAATATCTTCCTCGTGGTAGTCCATCAGAAGCATGTCTCGTGAAGATATTTGTTGCTACTGTTGAAGCGATTCTCCAGAGAACATTTCCACCCGAGTCCTCCAGAGAACAATCCAGAAAAACAAGATACCTTTCTGGCATTGGGTCTGCCTCCAAAAACCTTGCTGTGGCAGAGCTTCGTACTATGGTCCATTCGCTTTTCCTAGAATCTTGTGCCTCTGTAGAGCTCTCTTCACGCCTGCTTTTTGTTGTGTTAACTGTGTGTGTTAGTCATGAAGCTCAATCCAGTGGGAGCAAGAAGCCGAGTGGTGTAGAAACTTGTCCACCTAATGAAATCATTGAGGACTTGCAAGCAATATCTGAAATGCAAAAACAGAAGAAAACTAGGAAGTTGAAAAGGCCAGGGCCTGTAGCAGCATTTGATTCATATGTTCTAGCTGCTGTTTGTGCTCTTGCCTGCGAGCTTCAGTTATTTTCTCTGATTCCGAGGGTGAGTAATCACTCAAGGTCAAAAGATGTATCACATGTGGCCAAGCCTATGAAAATAAGTGGATCTAATGATGAGTTTCAAAATAGTATTGACTCAGCTATTCGTCATACTCACAGAATCTTGGCAATTTTAGAGGCACTTTTTTCGCTGAAGCCATCCTCTATTGGAACCTCATGGAGTTACAGTTCAAATGAGATCATTGCAGCAGCCATGGTTGCTGCACATGTTTCCGAGTTATTTAGGCGGTCAAAAGCTTGCATGCATGCTCTTTCAGTCTTGATGCGATGCAAGTGGGACAATGAAATTTACACCAGGGCATCATCACTGTACAACCTCATTGATATTCATGGAAAAGCTGTTGCATCCATTGTCAACAAGGTTGAGCCATTGGAAGCGCACTTAATACATAAACCAGTGCGGAAAGATTCCCTTGTGGGTTCAGATGGCAAAAAACAAAAAACATGTGAAAATGGTGTTTGCTTTGGTGAAGGGCAGCAATCTACCACTCAGTTTTTGGATTCATCTCATTCAGATACTAAATCTACGTCTCAGAGAGCATCAAATTCAAATGAAGGCTCGGGAAATACCTTGGGTAAAGGCATTGCAAATTTCCCATTAGATGCATCAGATTTAGCTAACTTCCTCACGATGGACAGGCATATAGGATTTAATTGCTGCACGCAAGTTCTTCTTAGATCAGTGATGGCAGAGAAACAAGAGTTATGTTTCTCTGTTGTGTCATTGCTGTGGCACAAGTTGATTGCAGCTCCTGAAACCCAACCAAGTGCAGAAAGCACTTCTGCTCAACAAGGTTGGAGGCAGGTAATCTTGTGTGCCAATTGCAGCACCTTCGTTTTCAGTCTTTCATAGTATGAGCTCCTGAATAGAGGCAATATAACTATCCAGCTATAATGAACCGTGTGATTTTATATTCTGGCACAATTATTGTAATATAATACAAGTTTTAATGTACCTTTTCACTATGCAGGAATTGATTTTTAGTCATGTAAAAGGAAGGATGACATCTAAAGGATATACTCCTGCTACTTATATGTATATTATATATATTTTTTTATATGAAAATAAGAACTAATAAAACATGTATTTTCTGTTAAAGGGTCAACTATGAACAAAATATTCTCATCTTGAGTAAATGAGTTTCTGCGTACTTTATTAGAGCAGTATTTTTTACTATTCTTCTGCTACAGTTCATTTGACTATTGTTTCCATTATCAATGGAAAGGTATTTAACTGACATATTTTGATGTATTTAGGTTGTTGATGCGCTATGCAATGTTGTATCAGCATCACCGACAAAAGCATCTACAGCCGTTGTTCTTCAGGTCCAAACTTCTGTTCAACTTGTAAATTGTCACTGTATTTATGTTTTACATTTGCTTTTGGCCGCGGTCTTGAGACCACATTTTTTTTTTCCAAAGATGATAAATTTCAGAACTAATTTGTGATATTACTAAAACGTAGCTTACATTGAAAAAATTCTCAAATTTTAATCAATGTGGTAATGAGGAGGTGTTTCACTGGCCTTGTTAACTGGTGCATTGTAATTATTTCGTCTGTTTCTTCACTTTCTGGTCTTTGTGTGCTTGTCAGGCGGAGAAGGAATTGCAGCCTTGGATTGCAAAAGATGATGATCAAGGACAGAAGATGTGGAGAGTGAACCAACGGATTGTAAAATTGGTCGTGGAGCTCATGAGGAATCACGATCGGCCAGAATCATTAGTGATTTTGGCAAGTGCATCAGATCTACTTCTGCGTGCAACAGATGGGATGCTCGTTGATGGAGAAGCTTGCACTTTACCACAGCTGGAGGTAACATACCATAACATTAATTCATGTTTTTGCAGTTCCATGTGGTTAGTGACTATGTTTGATTTTGGAGCCTGTATTCTTCAACCTTCTTATCCTATTGCAATAGGCGTTTCTGTCTTTTATCATTGAAGTTTACTGTTTGGATTAATTAATGACTTGAAACATTAAAAATAAATATGCATTATCAGCTGCTGGAAGCAACAGCTAGAGCAGTTCAGCCGGTGCTAGAGTGGGGAGAATCTGGGGTGGCAGTCGCAGATGGCCTTTCAAACCTCTTAAAGGTAAACACAGACCCGTTATTGATACACTCCATTGAGTTGGATTCCAGGCTGAATGTAAAACTTTGTATGAACAGATACTCATATTACTACTCATTAAGGACATAACAAATTGGTGCAAAACAAAAAGTGATGCCATTATTCTCATTTTTATGCCCATAAAAACCTTTACTTACGCAGTTGCTTGGTCTAAATGTTGCAGTGTCGCCTACCTGCTACCATCCGATGCCTTTCTCATCCGAGCGCTCATGTCCGTGCTCTAAGCACGTCAGTTCTCCGCGATATCCTGCACACTGGTTCAATCAAATCAAATTCGAAACCGGTAAACATAAATGGCATCTGCGGTCCCTCTTACCAGTTCTTTAGTTTAGACGTTATTGACTGGCAAGCTGACATCGAGAAGTGCTTAGTATGGGAAGCTCACAGCAGACTGGCAACCGGAATGCCTATCCAATATCTTGATACTGCCGCCAAGGAATTAGGCTGTACTATTTCCTTATGACGTCAATTAGCTTTTGCCATCCTTTTTTTTATAGGTTTACGAGTACTTTTTTTCTCCTTATTTCTAGAGAGACTTACACATAGAAACAGACTCTATTTCTTGCCTTGGAGAACATGGTTTTGCGGGCAAGTAATTCTGCATTCTGTTGTTGTAGATATAATCATTGGCCAGACATTAAAATCCTTTTGCAAGAATGACTGCATATTGCTTTACTTAACACTGCCACAATTAGGCTCTTATGTTGTGTTTTTAACATTTGTTCAATTCATGTTGCTTCTTATGTTTGTTAACCATTCCCACGTTCCGAACATGAAATTTGGTTTTCCTCCGAGTAGGGGAAAAAAAAAATTTTATGCATCAGTCACTAATTATTATTCTATACCCTAGATATTATGAAAAATATTCATATCTTATGAAAAAAAAAAAAACTGTAAGTGTAGGGTGTGCAAGTGAATAGTAGCTGATGTATAAAATTTATCGGAAAAAAAAAAAAGAAAAGGTTTTTCCTCTGGAGTGGAAAAGCAAGCAAGATTACCCTAAACCGGTTGCCATTCTTAATCAGAGCAAGAATGTGTTTTAGGTTGGGTAATTGTGTTTGGGTAATTGTGTCGTATACTCAACTACGGTCTAATCAAATTGTTGTTTTGCTCCTTCTATTTTATGACATTTAGAAGAAGGGAAAAAAAAAAAAAAAAGTATTTACATCAGCCCATAGCCGCACACCTGAGGTGTGCTGCGGTAAAAAAATAAAATAAAATAATGTGAGGTGTGCTTCGACTATAGGCTAATGCATAGAAATACTCGAAAAAAAAAATTACCTATCCACCTTAAAATGAGATAAAGGTTAGACAATAGCATTAAAGAACACATAAACGACTTGAACAAAAATCAAACCTCATCCTTCTCACCCACCACCACCCCCTCTCCTCCGACCGTTGGCTGACGACATGAGTTTGGCGAGTTCACCGGAGCCAATTAAATCTGTCATTTTAAAAACATGACAATTATTTGGGGGTTCTTGTGTTTGTTTATTTTAATAAAATACATTTTGGAGTTTATAGTTTCTTTTTACTTGGGAACAATCTCATTGAATGAATCAAGGTTCACCTCCAACAATAAGATTTGGGCCCAAAATATGTTTTCGGACGGCCCAAGAGCCCAAACTCAACGCTGGTGAAATAAAATGGAGGGCAAAATGGTCCAAACGGTGTGAAAGCCAGAAAAACCCTAGCTACCCTACGAGTGCCAACGAAACCCAATCAGTATATATACGGAAAAAACCTAACCACAGCTCGCAGCTTCCGACTTCGGCACCTCCTCTTTCCTACCTCCGAATAATCTCTACCCTTCTCTCTGTTGGAGATTCAAAAATGGTAACGGTTTTGTTCTAAGATTCAATTTTTCATGTTTTCGTTTTTGCTTTTGTATCAGTGTGCGTGTGAATTTGGATGGTTATGAATCTGTGTGAATATTGTGCACGCAGTCGCTGGTGGCGAACGAGGAGTTCCAGCACATATTGCGGGTGCTGAACACTAACGTCGACGGGAAGCAGAAGATTATGTTCGCTCTTACCTCCATTAAAGGTATCGGTCGCCGCTTGGCCAACATCGTCTGCAAGAAGGCCGATGTCGACATGAACAAGAGGTTCGTGTCCTCGTTCTATGTGCCCTCTATATTTTTTTTTTTTCTCTGTCAAAATAGTATATTTCCGATATAGAAGTCGAAAGAATCCAATTTTAGAAAGTTCCAAATCATGAGGAAAACTTAGTGGAATTGGCAAAAGACTTTGGATCAACATAATGGATTCCAATTCATGTTTAGCGGCTGATGGGTGCAGAGTGAGTAAAACGTGAATCGACTTGTGATCAATTTACCTCTTTTTTTCCATTTAAGCTGTGTGTTTTGTGGTATATCTCTGAGATTGCTATTTAGTACATTTATAACTTTACATGTGTCCAATATGACTTTATTCTAAGATCCAGTGAACTAAAATTAAACACCTATGTTGTTTCGTTATGATAATGTTGTTTTCAGAGCTGGTGAATTAAGTGCCGCTGAGCTGGACAATCTCATGGTTATTGTTGCCAACCCTCGCCAGTTCAAAATCCCAGACTGGTTTTTGAATAGGAAGAAGGATTACAAGGATGGCAAATACTCTCAGGTGGTTTCCAATGCTCTTGACATGAAGTTGAGAGATGATTTGGAACGATTAAAGAAGATCAGGTGACTTTTAACATTCTTAACACTCAAATCGGTGACAACTTTTTGTTTTCATACTATTATTTATAGAATGAAAATTTTATACCATGCTACCATCATACTTTTATCCCACAATGTAAGATGTGACACATTTATCACCATTAGATAAATTATTAAATGATTTTTTATCACTTAATAGTAATAAATGTGTCACATCTTATATAGTGAGATGAAAATAAGATGAGAGTACGGTGTAATAGCATTACTCTTGTATAGCAGCCACGTTCGAAGGGCCTGCCTTAGAGAGGTTTCCGGCATAAAAAAAAACTCTTGTATCGACGTTGAGCTGAAACTGAAACTCTTTATGTAGGAACCATCGAGGCCTGAGACACTACTGGGGCCTTCGCGTTCGAGGTCAGCACACCAAGACTACTGGTCGGAGGGGGAAAACTGTTGGTGTCTCTAAGAAGCGCTGAGTTTTTCTCTCTTTGTTTTCATCAGTTAATATATAATTGGGCATCCGATGAATTTTGTGAATTTAGTATTGTTGGATCAGAGACCTCTTTCTACTGTGGTCGTGGTTGGGTAGTACACTATTCTTGGGTTTTTTAGCCCTGTAACCCTATTTATCTTATTAGCTCAATTTTGGCTTTTCAATGATCATAGCTAGGGGTATTCTTCTACCTGGTGTGTGGTACACGACTGTTTTTCATGGCAGAAAAGGAAACCTTCTAGCTATCTGTATGAAAACCACACTAAATTGGTTTCTAAACTTGCATTGGAAGTCTTATTATTCTCTTAAAAGTGATGCCAAGGTTAAGATCATGATCTAGGAAAGCAAAGAGCTATATTAATCCAAGTCTTTAGGCGACAAAGCTGCAGGGTTGGAAGTAATGGAACTCCAAAGAATGATTGATGTGTCCCACTTCTTGTCTTGACAACAAAAAAAAAAAAAAAAAAATGTGCACCTACCGGAGCTCACTTACAAGAGAAACTCAAAACATTTCAAGTTTATTTTTTTTTTTTTTTTGTTCAGTTTGCCTTTTTATTTTTTAATTCGGTTAGATCCGGTGATCTTATATACTGTTTAAAACACTTGTCAAAATATAAGGCCAATAAAAGTAAATGAATGGGATAAATTATAGTGCAAATAGGGGAAAAATTGCTATTGCAACTGGTCAAACTAGCATTTCTTAAACAGCCAACGTCAATCTTCTCATTAAGTAATTGTTACAAAAATGTTCTGAATTTCGGTGGGGTATAGTGCATCAAAATCTCAATATCCAAAAAATAAATAACAAAAAAAAGGTTACTATAAATTTATAATCAAGAAACAGAAAAGTCAGAATCTAAACCTACCCAGAAATATCCGTTCCCCCTGATAGGAACTTCAAAACAAATATGAATGAAACTAGGAATTACAGAAAGTTTGGAAAATAAATAGGACCAAATTATGGGTGGTTTTCTAATCTCAATTAAGTAACATCTTCCTGGTATCAGATGTCTTTCTTTTGTATGCTCGATTTTTCTGAATGAAGCGCTTACACTTTTCCATCAACCTCAGTGGATTCTGATAAACTGCTTTGTTTTTGTTGTCTGGTAGCAGGGAGTGAGTGGCTCCGACGCTCCTTTCCCCCAGGCTTAGCTGAGGCATTTCCATACCAAATCATTCCAACTACAGCTATGACCATTCCCAAAACTACATGCAGATTGAGACCCTCCTTCCCAAAGAAAAAGAATCCCATCATCAAAACAAGGATTGTCTTCATATGACCAAGTACTTGAAAAGAGACAGCTGTAAATCTGCCGATGCAGATGAATTGGCTGAGGTTGGTCCCCACAGCGATAGTGCATGAAAGAATTATAAACATCTGTGAAGATGAAGTCACAGGTGAAATTGTGAGTTATCAATCGATTAAAGTTAAAAACAACAAGACAGAAGCCAGAATACATTCACCCCTTCATGCAAGTAGTAAGAAATAAGGGGGGTGAACATAAGTCGTGTAGACTAGTAGCACCACTTTGAGATTCCGTAAAAGGACACCATAGGAGCCACCATAGTCATTCTACACAATAACTGGTACAAACAAATTTAGATAAAGGTTCAATCAAAAATCACTTTTTTTTTTTTAATAAGTAATCATGAATTTTATTGATGAAATCAATAGGCACAGCCCATGTACACAATACATATACATTAGAGACACCTCAGTAGGAGTCCCCTGAAAATTACTACACAGACAATATATTAGAAAGTAAATTCATAGATCATTTGGCATGAAATAATCAAGATCCAGAGAGAGAAGATTTTGGTTTGGATTGGGATTTCATTTGGATGTCATGAACTACTAACATTTTTAAGTTCCTCCCATGTCCGTGGAAAGTGTGTGAGGAAACCTGAATACCTTTTTTAATTGCATAAAAGCAAATGACACTACCCATGTCCAATAACGTTTTGTCTACAAGCAGATAATTTGAAACTGTTCATACAACTTTCATAAAAGCATAATTTTTTCTTTTTTTGATAGGGAAGATTAACTAGCATAACTTTGCATAAGAATCATAAAAGAAAGACCATAAATGGCTGTTGCACCTACCACAGAAACCATGTTATAGTTGTAACCGTCAACTCTTTTGTTTGTCAACCAATAATCTAGAAAGGGACCTAATAATAGCAATGAAGCGGCCTGCGCTGGAGCTGTGTGTCCCAACAGGTTGAAAGAGCTAAGTGAATACTTCCGTTGAAGAAAATGAACATACTGCACACATAGATTTGAGAAAAAATAAGCCTTTTGAACATACTACATGCATAGATTTGAAAAAAACAATATATCTTTTGAACATACTGCATGATAGATTTAAAACAAAAATAACTAAGGCTTTTCAAACAGTATAGATAGATTATAGGAAGAGAGACTTCTAGACAACTATATTTATGAGTTTAACGAAATAGAGTTTCAAGATAATGAAAATTTGGATTGTTAAAATTCCAATTAACACCATACGATTCTTGTAAATATGTGTATGCACAAATGAGCATAATGTCTGTTTAAAACCGGCGTGCCCTAATGTGTGTAAATATATAAATGGAGAAGTACTGATAATTATGTGTGTATGTTTAGAGGAATGGGCAGCTTACATATTGTTGCATAGAGGTACTCCATACTGCAATAAAGGCTGCAATGAAGCCTCTGGCATTAACACTCACATCAGTGACAGTGCAAACACCAACACCCAATAGAACAACTGCTATGCTTAGTTTCGTGTCTCTGGAGTATCGAATCTTATCCAACATAACTTCCAAAAGGCAGGACACAGGGATCATGCTCAACTTAGCTATCTGCATATAAAGTGGATAATACATAACATTCATTGCAATAGATCACCAGAACGAATCCCAAACCCAGGTCACAGAGAACTTACCTGATAGAATCCAACAGAATTCCACATCAGACTAACATTCATTCCAACAATAGAGAAGTTAGCAAAGATAACAAATTTTAGAAGCTCTGGGAATGGTAGATGAGATGTTTGGACATATCCCAGCCACCTTAAAACAACTGTCATCAGAGTAGTTGTCACGAAATGCAAACCAGTTAATGTAGTAGCTGCAAAAGATAACAAATACTAGTGTGAACAGATAGATGATGAGAAGCGTGCCTATAGCTATAACGTTTCTAAAATGCTTACCAATAAAAATAGAATCAGTGATTTATAAACTAAAAGGTCATTAAAGAAAACACCATCACTATCAGCAAACACCGACCACCATCACTACCACCACCATCCAAGCTTTATTCAACTCTCCATAGGTCAACTGCAGTTGCATTATGCTTATACTGAAAATAAACCATGCTTATACCCAAGTCTTCCTTATATAATCAATTAGTGGGATTATTAGAAAATTCTACAGCACACAAGTACCCAACAATCCTTTATACTCCTACCAATACACTCAAATCCTTTGCAAAACGAAACCAACTACTTGGTCCTAAATCATGGTCCTTGTTATTTTTCCTTATTGGAAAGTCACATATGCATTGAATGGTTCTTGAACCCATGACCTCACCTTCCATTGAATTCTTATGGGGGTGAAAGCCTGAGATCAAAGAGGAGCGGATGGATCCAAACTCCAACAAAATTACTTGCAGCAAACTAGTTTAAAGATAAAAAGAATACACTAACCTACCAATAAAAAAAAGAACTAATAATAGAGCTTTATTATTAGTTCAAGTGCACAAAGCATTCCCTTAATAACTAAACACATAAATTTAAAACGCACCGTTAAATCAACAGAAAGAAACTTAGAAAGAAAAATCCAAATAGAAAATTTATATTAAGAGCAACTTACCAAAACTGAAGCCATATGTAGCCATCAAGGCTTTATTGACAATGATAATCCCAACAGAAGTGACAACATTGAACATCCACGCGGCTGCATCTGCTGTAGCCTTCTCATCTGCCTTGCTAGTCGGAGCCATAATTATGTTGTATTCTGAGAAGTGAACACCGCAAAGTCCTTATCCCTCAGCTTCCATTAAGAAATCCATCCACATCTGCAATAAGTCCAGAGTTCCTGCCCACTCAGCAATAAATTCTTGTACAAAAT
Organism: Juglans microcarpa x Juglans regia; assembly: GCF_004785595.1. Taxonomy (NCBI): domain Eukaryota; kingdom Viridiplantae; phylum Streptophyta; class Magnoliopsida; order Fagales; family Juglandaceae; genus Juglans; species Juglans microcarpa x Juglans regia. The sequence continues at coordinate 889,715 of NC_054609.1, forward strand.
TTACGTCGGAAAAAAATAAAGAAAACTTGCTCGACTGAAAATAAAAATCACAATCGCAGAGGAGGTGTTGCAGTATTTTATCAAACTATTATCTTTTTTAGATATTCATTTTCGATAAAGTAACATAATTGAAAATCATCGTCTGGTTAACCAAAACTCAGAAAAACACTCTGCTTTGCTGACTCATAGACTGTTAGTTCAGCGCCAACAAGTCTAAAAGCCCATTTACAAAGATCACAGTGCGACAGAACCTGCACTAGTAGATCCAAAACCAGAAAATTCTCGTCAATCATAAACGGATCCAAAAATGCTTCAGATCAATCGCACATATTCCAAATCTTTGCGGAATCAAACCAATACGAAAGTCAGATCCATAATTTAGACACAAAAAATCACAATTGGATCCCAAGCATTTCACAATTGGAGCCAATTCAGCTACCGTAAAAAAACAGATCTACCACAAAAGGGGAAAAAAAAAATACTACCAATATATACGAATCACATTTTATGAAGATACAATGAACCGGAATCCACGGTTCGGAACGAGTAAATGTACGGTACGTACCGGCGAAACGGACCGAGCTGAACGAGAACGAACTGGCCCCGAGATAGAGAAGGACGAGGGGCTGTGGCGACCACCGGGCCAGTTACAAGAGCTTTGGAAATGGATGGAGAGAGAGAGGGAGAGAGAGAGAGAACTCTGGGAGTAAGGAAGTTCTTTTCAGGAAGTTCTTTTCAACTATTTATTCATCCTCTCTGAGTTTCTGTTGCTTTTTTTCTTGGTTCTCTCGGATGCATCCTATTCCTCCAGATTCAGACGAGAGAGAGAGAGAGAGAGATTCTGTTAGGAAACGAGGAGCTCGTGGAATTACGTTGCCGCCAGCCAATTAAGTGTTATAACTATGGTGTAATCGTTTCAGTCTAATTTTAAATAAAATTTAGGATCGAATTGGTATGTCTTAATTTTTTATTTTTTAAAACCGATTACGTTTCGATTATCTTCTTAAATCGATACATCTGATTTTACCGATTTCTGATTCGGTCTGGTCTGATTTTTTTATTTTTTTAAAATATAGAAAATATATAATAAAGTATTACTTCTTATAATAAAATATTATTAATAATTTAATATATATATTATGTTTAAAGTATATCATCAATTAAATTTTTATCTTTAAGATTAAACTTTTATTTTATAAATTATAATAAAATTATCTTATATATAATTATATTAATAACATATGATCAAAAAAGTTACAAATATTCATATTTAAGATTAACATTTTATGTTATAATTTATAAATTATAATATGAAATTATTTTATATATGATATATAATTATATATTATATATAAAAATTTAATATGTAATTATATATTATATATAAAACTTATATATATATATATTTTTTTTTTGTATAATATATAAAATTAATTTTTATATATATATTTTTTACAACCAGTCTGGTTCGGTCTGGTCCGGTTCTGGAAACTACGGAACCAAAACCGAACCGGTTCCGGCCGGTTTTCATAATATAGGAACCGGTTCCGGACCGGACCGGTTCAAAACCGGACCAACTGGTCCGGTCCGGTTTTCCAGTTTTCCGGTTTAAATTTACACCCCTAATTATAACACATATTTGGTATTGTTATTATTATTTGATCATATCATACCAAATTTGCTCTCACAAATAAATTATACAGAGATAAATTTATAAACTGACATGATTTGATATAATATGTTAGATTATAAAGTTATTTTTATTATAAAGTAGATTTAATATATTACATGAAATCATATCAATTTATTAGTTTACTCTTTGTAAGATTTCTTGGATTATATACAAAATGTTGCAAGAAAATAAAAAATAAAATTATATTGTAAAGAAATCACATAGAATTTATGTTGTAGAGACTACCCCTAACATCAAGGTTATGGATTGACATTTGTTACTATTTTTTGGTTGGCAACAACAACTTTACAATTTGATAAATGACGAGTGATGGATTAAAAATTAAAATAAAAAAAATAAATCAAACTAATATTTTTTACATTAATAATATATTACCACATGCATAAATTGTCAAATGCTCAATGAATGGCTAGTTAGTCAATTTATCAATATGAGCAATGTGGTACACCACATCATAAAATCTAGCATTGAGAGTATGAGATCTCCACACTTGCAATTGATGTTAGGATAGAAGTTGTTAAACATCATTAGCATTAAACTCTCACCATATATGTTGTCAAGCCAAAATGAAGGAGAGGTGGATAGAGATCAGAGCATGTTTAGAGGAGAGGTGAGGAGCTCTGATAATAAGGGCCGATCAGGTAAAAATAAAGATTGATAGACATAAGAGGTGATCCGAGTTCATTTCCTAACACTATATAGAGTTTTTCTCGTGTCCTTCTACATGATAGTGTATTTTTGTTGTTTGTTGTTTTTTTTTAATATTTTTAAAAAAATAAAAATATACAGTTGGTGCAACTCATCAGTCTCTTTAGCATTTTTTTGTTTTTCTTACAGATCCCATCTGACCTTTCGGGTTGGATCATTGTGAAAAGGGAAAGTCAAATATTATTGAAAATCAAATTAAAATTAATTACAATATATGTCCTTTTATATACACAGCAAACGTACACGTGTATAATAATACAAACCAAGTAAAAAAAAAGTAACTATTCTTGAATACTCCCCTCGAGATGGGAAATAAATGATGAGGAGACTCATCTTGCATGTCAAAGCAGAAAATGCTGTAAACCCAAGAGGTTTAGTAAGAATATTTGCCAACTGATTAGTGGAAGAAACATGCAGTGTACGTATGAGAGCAGCCTGGAGCTTATCACGGATAAGATGACAATCGATTTCAATGTGTTTCGTTCGCTCATGAAACACGGAATTTGCAGCTATGTGTAGAGCAACTTTATTGTCACAAAATAAGAGCGCAGGTTGAGAATGTGAAACAGAGAAGTCAAGTAAAAGAGAATGAAGCCAAGATAACTCACAAACTGCGGATGTCATTGCTTGATACTCAGCTTCAGTAAAAGAATGAGAGACTGTATGTTGTGTGTGTTTTTTTTTTTTTTTTAATTTCCAAGCCAAAAGTGAGTCACCAAAGAACACACAAAAGCCCGTGATGGAACGACGGGAGTCAGGACAAGCTGCCCAATCTGAGTCTGCAAAACCTTTAAGATGGATGTCTGACTTCGATAAAAAAAAAGGCCTAAACCAGAAGAAGCCTTGATGTATCTTAGAATATGATGAGTTGCATGTAAATGAGAGTCACGTGGTTGGTCAAGAAACTAACTCAAAGTGTGGACGGAATATGTGAGATTAGGTCTAGAAGAGTTAGATACAAGAGTCTCCCAATACACTGGTTTGGCCCCAAGAAAACTAGTGTTATTAAAAATATCCAATGCATATTTGTTTTGGCAAACAGTAATACCTTTGGTGGAATGTGCAACCTCAAGACCTAAGAAATACTTGAGAGGACCTAAGTCCTTGAGCTTGAATTGGGAATGAAGAAAAACTTTTAGAGCTGAAACAACAACATCATCATTACTGGCAATGACTATATCATCAACATATACTAGAAGGGCAATGAATGAAGAACCTTGAGTTCTTGTAAACAAAGAGAAATCATTTTTGGATTGAGAGAAACCATGATCAAGTAAGGTGGCAGAAAATTTTGAAAACCACTGCCTGGAGGCTTGTTTCAAGTTATAAAGAGACTTGTTCAGTTTGCATACGTGATTCTCCCCTTTATGAGTAAATCCAGGAGGTAATTTCATGTAAACTTCTTCATATAAGGAATCATACAAAAAGCATTATTAACATCCAATTGAACAAGAGACCAACCATGAATAGCAGCAAGGGCAAGAAGACAACGAACAGTGACCATTTTGGCTACAGCGGAAAATGTTTCAAGATAATCCAAACCTTCCCTCTGTGTATAACCTTTTGCAAGCAGTCTCGCCTTATATCACTCAACGGAACCATCCGACTTATACTTGATCTTATAGACCCATTTATAGCCTATATGATGCTTACCAGGAGGCAAATGAGTAATAGACCAAGTATTATTCTCCTCTAAAGCAGTTATTTCAGTTGTCATAGCCTCTTTCCAATGAGAGAATTTCATTGCTTGAGTAAAAGAGGTGGGTTCTAAGTTGTTTGAAAGGAATGTAATGTTTGTGTGCAGAAGAAAGATTTGAATATGAAAGGGAATGGGAAATAGGATAAGGTTTACCTGGACCTGCAGACAAAGAAGGACAACAAGTTGAGGTAGAATCCGAGCCATTATGGTAGTAATAATTCTGCAAATAGCCAGGTGGTCGATGTGTTCTAGAGGAACTTTTAGGTAAGGTAGGAACAAATGGAGAAGGATGTATATTTAAAAGAGAAATAGTGTTGGAAGTAGTAGGAATGTCAACAAGAGGGCAAGGTAAAACAGGATGATTAGAAGAGTGGGTAGAAATTTGACTGTGAAAATCATGATAAGGAAAAATGTCTTCATGGAATGTAACATCTCGGGAGATAAAAAAGATTTATGGATTAGGTCATACAACTTATAACCCTTGACACCATAAGGATATCCAATAGAGACAAGGTGTAGCTCGAACATCAAACTTAGATCGAATGTGAGAAAGAGTAGATGCATAGAATAAACATCCAAACACTTTAAGATGAGAATAACAAGGAATTTTATTGTATAAAATTTCATATGGAGATTTTGTTACACAAAACAGGTGTTTGAAGCCTATTGATGAGATGAGCAGCATGTAAAACACACTCACCCAAAAAAGAAAGATGAAGATTAGCTTGAAATCTCAATGATCTAGCAACATTGAGAAGATGTTGATGTTTTTTTTTCAATCACATAATTTTATTAGGGGATAGCAACACAACTACGATGATGAATTACACATTTGAGGGTGAAGAAACTTGACATATCAAACTCTTTACCATTGTCTGTTCGAATGATCTGAGTTTTTGTGTTGAATTAAATTTCAACAAGGGTAAAGAAAGACTGTAATACGGATCGAGTATCTGATTTTGGTTGTAATAGGGATCGAGTATCTGATTTTTGTTTCATCAAGTATACCCAAGTAGCCTTGGAGTAATCATCAACAATGGATAGGAAATAATTGAAACCATCAAATATATAAGTAGAAAATGGACCCTAAATATCACAATGAATTAAAGCAAAAATAGATGTAGCAGTATGTGCACTGTGGGGAAAAGGTAAACGCTTTTGTTTGGCAATAGGACATATAGGACAATGAAACGTTTTATTACAAGATGAAGGAATGTCAAATACAGATTTGTGTAGAACATCCAACTTAGAAAAAGAAGGATGACTTAATCTAACATGCCAAAGATCAACATGAGTCTTTATTAATGGAAACGGATGATTGGAAACTGTAGAAACGACAGGTATAGAAGAATGAGATAACTGCTACAGAACATACAAATTGCCTCTTTTGCTACCCAAGCCAATCGTCCTCCAATGGATGAGGTCCTGAATAAAAGAACAATTGGAAAGAAAAAGAAAGAAATAAGAGGATGAAGTTGCGAGTTTACTAACAGACAGTAAATTAAAGCGAAAAGAGGGTACACATAAAACATCTATAAAAATCAAAGTTTTGAGAGTTTTACAATACCAATATGAGTCACATTTACACTGGAACCATTAGGCAATCTAACAGCAATATCGACTGTGGAGATGATAGTAGTATAAAAAGAAATTGAAGAAATGATATGGTTAGTTGCACCAGTATCAATGATCTAAGTGTGAGAATGAATTGAAGTGTCAGGAATTTGATTGAAGGAAAAAACAGAGTGAGATATACTTGACAGGGATGAAGAAGTGGAAACATCGGAGACTACATTCGCAGCCTTTGAGCTAGATAAATTAGGAGTTTCAATGAGCAATGAGTTTTGAGCAGTGAGAAAAACCAACAACTGTTGACATTACTCCAGAGATATAAGCAATTGAGAATAGCCACTGTAGATGAGAAAGATCCATGATCTGGATACTCCTGAGTAACCTGATTTGTAGTAGGGGATTTCTTAAACTTGGATTGAAAACTAGGAGGATACCTGTGCAATTTATAGCACTTATCAATAGTATGTCCAGCAACACCACAATGAGAGCAAAGAGGTCTATCTTTGCGAATATTAAGTTTACCAGAAGCAATCATATAGACATTAGTTTTGGTAAGCAGAACAGCAGACTCAAACATAGGAGTCGAAATAGACAATTGTTGCTTTTTTCTTCAAGAGAAAAGACCTTGTTAATGGATGGCAAGAGTTCCATTAACAGAATCTGACCACGAACGTGTGAAAAATTCTCATTTAAGTCCCATAAGAAAAAGAAAAACATACTGGCATTGTTGATAATCTAGTAATGTTTTTAAAGCACCACATGAACAATGCAGAACATGGGAATAATTTGCCAATTCATCCCAAATCCCCTTCATACGAGTATAATAGGAACTTACATAGATATGACCTTGAGTGAGAGATGGAAATTATTTCTCCTATTGATAGATCCGAGGGTCATTACCTTGATCAAAACGCTCTTGAAGATCTGACCAAACTTCAGAGGTAGAAGAAGCGTAAATAACATTGGTTGCAATCTCCTTTGATAAGGAGTTCATAATCCACGAAAGCAAGGTGTTATTGCACCGCTCCCAAGCCCTAAACATCGGATCATTAGCTGGAGGTTGTGAAATTGAGCTAGTGACAAACCCTAGTTTATTCTTGGCTCGTAAAGCCATAAGCATCGAACGAGACCATGTATGGTAATTGTCACCTGTGAGAGGTTGTGTAACAATGATAGAACCAGGGCCATTTGCATTGGCGAGGAAGTAAGGGTTTGAATTTTGAATAATCATCCTTAGTGGAAGAGAAGGAAGCGGAAGATGCCATGTTTGAGAGAAAATCTAAGTTCGAGAAATGTTTGATACCATATGAAAAGGGAAAGCCAAATATTATTGAAAATCAAATTAAAGTTAATTACAATATATGTCCTTTTATATACACAGCAAACGTACACATGTATAATAATACAAACCAAGTAATATTATACTTGGCTTATTTTGGTTTTATAGATGGTCTCAACTCATTTTATTTCATCTCAATATCTAAACATCATTTAAATACAAACACTTTTCGATTTTAAATTTTTAACTTTTTTTCATCAACTCATTACAATTTTTCCAAACTTCCATACAAAACATAAAAAATAATTCAACTTTTTCAAATTCCAAAACAAAAATAATATTAAAAAAATACTATTTTAATAATATTTTAACTTTAAAATATTTTTATTTAATTTTTTCTCTCTCATTTTTAAAAATAACATAAAATATGTTAATTCAAATTATTTCATTATTATTTATAAACTATCTTATTATTATTCATAAATTTTTCATCTCATTAAATAAAACTAAAGAAGAAATTAACCCAAAAAAAAAGTGGTATACTATTACCATCCACCCAACCATGGGCCTTGTACAATAACGTATGGAGGCGATTGTGACGTGGGACGTATTGGCACGATATCTACCATGTGTCCCTCCCTTCCTCTGCAACTATTGCCCCCAAGACTACAAAAAAGGCCCCCCCCTTCTTCCTCTCTGTCGCGTTGGCCTTCTCTCATCTGATTCCGAAAGCCTCCGATTTCACAAAACTCTGATCGCCCAGTCGAATCGAAATCATATACACGGCGATGGCGAAGAAGAGGAAGTCCATAGCGACCAGCCTCGACGAGGTGGATCGGACCATGTACGCGTCGTTTTGTAGCGCGGCCAACTCCCTCTCCCAGCTCTATACCCACGCCATGAACCACCAGAAGTTCTCCTTCCAAGCCGGCGAACGCCATGGCCTTGTATGTATCACTCTTCCTCTCTTTGATTTTTCACGTCTTATTCTGGTTTCGATGACGTTCGATGTATTTTGGCTGTGCGATTGTGGTTTATCTATGTACGACGGACGAAAAAAAGTAAATATAGATATGTAAATTTTTTTTCTGAGTTTTGGCTTTGGATTGTCTCGTTTATATTTGGATTATTAATTGGATTGAGTTAATTTAATTAATGGAGTGTATCTTATCTATTCGATTGTCATTTTTTTTTCTCTTGAAGTTTTGATTATACTTGGGTGAATTGTACTTCAGGTGAGAGAGCGGTGGAGAGAGCATCGGAATTAGAAAATCTCCAATTTTGTCAATAATGGTATTATTATAGGAGTATGGGATACTTGAGGGGTGTTAGAATGCTAATTAAGCAAGAATCAATAGCCATTTTGTCAAAATCTGGACAAGCATAGTGTTAATCTCAAGAGTGTGGACAAACGTTTTTTTTTTTGGGCACACCATGTGGCCCTCGTTTGGAATTTCTTGTAATTGACGCGTGACCTTTTTTGCTTATATAGGAAGTAGTGATTGGAACTGAAATACGCTTAGCTGTATGAAAATACCAAGGTGATTTCTGAATGCTAAATGTAAAAGTGGGGAAAGAGTTCTAATTTAAGTGCCTTTAGCTAAGGATTAGTTTTGAAGTTCTCAAAGGATCAGCTAGCGATTTGGCATTGTGGCTACTGGTTTTTTTTCCCTTTTAAATTGTGGCTACATGCATTGGGGACATCGGGAATTTAAAGGAAAAAAATCTTAAAGAGTATTTGATGATATGAGATATCAAGAGCATTATTCATGGTATGTAGAATTATAATACTGCTCCTGGTGTAAAAACGTTGTGCTAATAGGTATTTATTAGATGACTTGGATGGTGGCTCATAAATGTTGAAAGAGCAAGAAGATGTCTTGGAAGTTGAAGAAACAAAGAAGTGGGCCTTGAATTTAATCAAAAGAAAAAGTACAAGTTCCCAAAAGTAAATATTGAGAATTTCGGTGACTGGTTGAACCTGAATTTTCATTTTCTTAGGAAGTTACCACTTATGGCCATTACATCTCTTTCCATTGCAATAAAATTATTGAAGATGCTTGAGACATAGCTTTAGAAGCTTTGGATCAAAGACCGAGTTTCTCACAAAATTATTGTAGTCAGATGCAAATTTTTGTCAGCATTTGGGTTAGGAAATAGTTCTATTTTAAGAGTTGTGTGGTTTCTAGAGGATTTAGTTTCTTGAACAATAAGTGGGTTATGTTCTTGTGTCTATAAGTAAATATTTTGTTTGACAGAACTCCTTCCTAGTTAGAAGTTCTTAGCTTTATTAATAAGTTACAAGTTGGAGTTTTTAGAAGTATGATGAATATAAAGTGTTTATAACATGATGTAGACCGTTTGTATATATCTATTTCCTCCATGTCTCTTACTTATAGGTGCTTTCCAAGGATCAAGCAATAGGCTGATTAATGGGGTGTTAAGCACGTTATGGGAACAAGATAAATTGATCTTTTCTCTTAACAAAGAAAGAAAGAGAAACAACAAAACATTTTTGAAGTTGAAATACACTCCACCCCTTCTGGTTGTTGTTATGTTTCTTGAACCAAGCTTAGAATGCGAGAATTCTGTAAACTTTCAGTATTACTGCTACTTCACCTTTCTCTTTTACTTCATAATGAAATTTTCAGTAGTGCAACTTTTGTAACCTCTTCTTCATCTCTCTCTTTTGCTTCATAATGATGTTTTTGGTAGTTGTTCTCTATATGATCATCAGTTGTTCAATAGAAGCACAAAATCACATTCTTGTCCATTTTTAGGACTTATCTACTTGATGGTCATCTTTTTGTGAAAATGTATACTGACAGATTGCTTTACAGGTGCTTCTTGCTTTCCTTCCCCTTTTAATTCTGTTGCATATTGGCACTTAAATGTCTGAAATATATATATATATATATATATATATATATATATATATATATGGGTCTCAATAACAAAGCCCTTTGCAGGTGCATCGTCTTTGTGTTTACTATTTTTAATTGTGTATACATAGTGGCTTAAATATCACAAGCAAACAGGCACTATTACCTTCTTAAGCATTATCAGGTTGTTTGGCATTAAACTTATAATAGAAAATTTCTCTTATCTTAATAAAAATACTTGTCACTGAGGCATATTTATTGTTGTCAACCATGTGTTAAAATTGAGAGGGATTAATTTGGTTTCTAGCTGTTGAAACATAATAAGAGTGTTGGGAGGTTACGTTTTGTTTGTATTCAGTTTAAGGATATAATTTTGCCACTAATCTTCCTTACTATTTTTATTTTTTCAATCTATATGTGTCTTTCACATTTATATGTTCTTTGCATTTGTATTTTTGTGGTTTGGTTTAATCCTTATTTGAATTTTCTTGTACCAGCGGTAGCCGCCACAGGCTCTGAAGCTTTTAGCTGTAATATTACTTATATTGTTTCGGTTAAGTCTTTGGCCTTTATGGCCTTGACCCATTTTGTTGAGGTAGCCTGGTGGTTTTGTTCTCAGGAAAAACTCTATCAATGGATCCGGAGGCAACAAGAGGAAGGTTCTAGGGTTTTAACAGTGGATATTATCAATTACCTTCAGGTATTGTTAAGCATTCACCCTGCCTGATTTTTTTTAACCTTCTATTGCGATTGTAAGCATATTTTTATAACATGGTTAACATGTATGCAGTTTGAATTGACAAAATGATATTAGGCAATGCAATATAAGAGGCCACCAAGAAACAGCCTCAGTATTTGACATCCCTGATCGAGTGTGACATTTTTTCTGTGCACATTTTCACGATTTGACCTCATTAACATTGTGTCATTGCTCTTTCTTGTGTTTCTTGCTTTCCTTGTGCTAGCATACCTAATTCTCATATGACTTTAATATCTCGGGTTTAAGACATGCGAGATACTCTCCCATCGAGAATAGATAGTCCTCAAATCATAATAGCTCTCTACAAGAATGCCTACTCCGTTTCTGCATACAAATGAACCGATAACGTAATAGCCTGGATTGAAAGCACTGCCCCAGATTTTGTCTATTCATGGCCCTTAATCCACTAGGAACGTGTAAGTAAATAATTAGAGATTACATTTTTTTAAATTTCTTTCACACATGAAGTCGGTGGATCCTTTTCCTGAATTTAGACGCCATTACAGCACATAGTTAAATCCATATCTGCATGGGTGTACTTCTCTCTCTCTCTCTCTCTCTCTCTCATATATTAAACGCCATTACAGCACATAGTTAAATCCATATCTGCATGGGTGTACTTCTCTCTCTCTCTCTCTCTCTCTCTCATATATATATATGAGAGAGAGAGAGAGAGAGAGACTATATAAAGGTATGTCTACGCCACATTAAAATATAGCCGGAAGGTGTTTTCTTCTTTTGCATTGAGAATTTTAACATTTGTTTGCAGTTTGTTTTGTTTTGGGTATATTTAAGAATTGGAACCGTTATGTCCTGTGTGTAGAATGAGCTGGACTACAGTGGGGAAGAGCCATCAATGTCCCCAAGAGCTCCAGTGCAACAGCATCATCAGCAGTCTCAACCTGCAATGCAGGGTTTCCAAGCCTCTTCAGTCTCAACTGGCCTAACAACCGCTGGGCAGGGAGCAGCGACAACCGCTGGGCAGGGAATTCGCTCCGAGCACTGTGATCATCAATCCAAGAATTCAGTCTTCTCCAATGCTTTATCAAGCCCTCTCCGCCAGAGTCTTCAACACTATCATATTACTCGGGGAGGTTACTCTCCAAATAGGAACACCGAACCCACCTTTCTTCATAACCAGAGCAGGGATTCTAGTGCTCTCAGTTCCAACGATTCTGCCATGGATATGCATGCAGATAGTCCTGCTCATGAATCCACTTACTGAAATTTCCCATCTTTACTTCGTCTCTTGCCATGGAGTTGTCAAAAGCTTGGAAGAACTATATTGGTGATTACAAGGCTCTTTCCTGCATTTCCATTAATGAGAGAAAGCACAGGAGGGAACTGATGCTATAACCTTATATCTTACTTCTGTCAAGTTTGGGTCTATTATTGTATCTTCTGTAAAGCCTTTGTGTTGAATGTATCTGGAACATTTAAGTTGGCTCCTATGGTTTTGTCGTCTTGTTGTTTTGTTGTTTCTGTTTTCTTTAAACATGTTTTATGTTTTTTAATTAGGAAATCTTATTTAAGTTCAATGCTCTCTTTGTATATATATTATTCTATTGGTCTGCTTTATAATTTATATGACAAATCGCTTCTAGAGTTCACCATCTTAAGAAAATTATTCTATCTAAATAAATTCTCAATTCTTCTCCTTCACTTTCATAAAACTCAGTACAAAACATATTTTAAAAAGATATTTCTTCCCAGTTGTCTATACAAAATTTTTAGAAAAGAATCTAAGAAATTCTCAAAATTTCATTAACCAAGCATGCACGATTTTTAGTGTAAATATCGTTTGTTTTTGCAGACGAGATAAGATGAGTTGAGATTAAAGTTAAAAGTTAAATAAAATATTGTTAGAATATATATTTTAATATTATTTTTGTTTTGAGATTTAAAAAAGTTGAATTGTTTATTTTATTTCGTGAAGAAATTTGGAAAAGTTGATTAGATGAGATGAGATTAATTGAGATGAGTTATAAAAATAAACAAGGCCAGTTCTACATACGACTTAAATGAAAAATTGAGAAATGTGTTACTAGCCATCTAACCTTTCTGACTTTGTCCCCCACCCTTTATGTTATAAACAAGTTTTTAGCCTTTTGGTTGGTGGGATTCAAGCTCAAACAAATTTGAATCAAAGTTGTAAGTGTTCAAATGAAGCCTCCCTCCTTGACCCATCATCAACTACCATACATTGAACTTGTATAGCCATTAATCGAATTCAATAGTCTAATGTAGAGAAATATACACAATATTAAATGTTCATATAAGACTCATTTTGTAAAAATGTCTTATACCAATAATATAAAGAGTAATGATTTGTACAAATCTCAAATATATAAGACTCATGCAGTCTCTTTATAAAAAAGTTGATCCCGTCATGAAAAAGCGTAAAAAAAAAAATATATTACAACTTTTTCAAACTTTCAAATAAAATATAATAAATAATTTAACTTTTTCAAATAAAATAAAATAATATTAAAAAATAATATTTCAACTTTTAATTTTCATCTAATATCAACTTACTGTCTAGACCTGAATCTTTTTGTGATGGGTCGTATCCATCTAAGGCCAGTCTTTGCCATAAATGTTGACATATAGTTGTTTCGGTTGTTCCTTTTTCATGTTCAGTGAATATGGCTGGTTGGAGTTTACTCTTTCTGCAGTACATGATTTATCTGTCTCAAAACTAATGCAATTTGAGGGAGTTTTATAATTCATCTTTTGATTCACTTTTCTTTCCCCTTTTTCTTTGTCTTCTACTTTTTGTTTGGCTGCAAATTATGGTACAAACATCCCAAAAAGAAAAGCTTCTGAAAGAGTGAGGTTCCCACTTTAGAGGGACATTACTTGATGGCTAGTTGGTTTCAATGCAACTCATTTTATTCTATTAAAAAAAAAAGAATTCAGAAAATTACTTGATTTCATTAAACCTTTTAACATTTCTTGTCCATCAAGAAAATCCTTGAAAAAACTGGAAAGAAGTTAAATTTATTAGGTCTTTTTAATATTGGATATATAATGATATGATATGAGAAATGTTATAACCATAAAATGATTGTATAAAAATAAATTCACAAACTGACATGATTTTATAGATTACCTTAGATATACCTTACAATAAAAAGTAGATTTACAATCTAACATATCACATCAAGTCATGTCATTTTGTGAGTTTACTTTCATAAGATTTTTTTGGAACTAAATCATTTCTCATGTGATATTATTTGATAAGGTCAAAGTAGAATGTATTTAATAATTACTCAATATTCAACATTTTTGTCACTGTAGTTAAAAAATTAAGGTCTCGTTTGGAACATAGACTAAATTGAGATCAATTCAGTTCAATCTAATTTTAAGGCGAGTCTAATATCTAAATATCTAACTTTCAAATTATTAAACTTATCTCAACTCAAAACCTCTTTACATTTGAGATCCACAACCTTTTTCAACTCAACATTTATTTACGCGTGAGACCCCATAACCTTTTTCAATTTCTCGTAAATATATCTAAACTCATATTAATATCCAAACACATTTAAACTCATTTTAGGTGGCCTCCACAAAACTCACTCTACTATCTCAACTCATTACTATTCATAAATAATTCAATTCAGCTCAATATCTAAACGTGGCCATCTGGCCAATTGGTGTCTCAAGCAATATCAATTATTTTTTTTTTTAAAAAAATAAAATTAACACCTCTTTCTTTTGGGGGAAAAAAAAAAAAAACAGCAACAACAAAAAAAGTTCGGAAATTGACAGATCGAAGAAAGAAAGTTGTCGCGGATAAATAATGAAATCATGCAATTTGTGCTTTAGATCTCATAAATGAAATTCATCAAAATGATGGAACTCAATCATCCTCAATCATCAATCTCAGCACGCCAGCAACATGGTTCGCATGGTATCTATTAAAAATGATTTTGAGGAATACTAGATATATAATTTTAACGTGTTTAAATCATGCGTATTCTCTTGAAGAAAAAGTAAGTTTTATTATTAAAAAAATAATTTTTTCATATAAATTTTAAATTTTTTTTTTTTTTTTAAAAAAGTATACATGATTTGACCGCTACTGGAAATATCATTTCTGTATTATAATTTGTTAACTAAAGAGAATTATACATATTCAAAGATTAGTCAAGATGACTACTTACAAATATCTTCTAGAAAAAACTTCCATTTTTATTCAATTATATCCAAATATATTGAATTATACATATTCAAAGATCAGTCAAGATGACTACTTCCAAATATCTTCTAGAAAAAAACTTTCATTTTTATTCAATTTTTTAAAATGATGTAAAACTAAATTTTGTATATATATATATATATGTTTTTATAAAAAATAATAATATCTACATAATATATTTCATAATATATTTTAAAAAATAAGAAATTTTTTTTATAAAATAATATTAATTTTATAAAAATATCTCTCTCTTTAAAATATTATTATATAAAATGTTGTGAAAAATAATATCTATTTATTATTTTCTTTTATAAATAGGGGACCCATCGCTATCATACGCCTTGGGGAGTCACTATCCCTATCCTCCTTTTAAATAACTCTGTCCAGATGTTTACAAAAATCTTTTATTTATTTAATTAATATTTTTTCCCTCTCTCAATTCTTCGGCAACTTTTTCGTACAACCCGCGATCAGATATTCCGCAGCCGCCGATTTGACCGCTCGCAGCCGCAGATTTAATCGACGGGGGTCTCACTCGGATTTTACTCGCCGTTCAAGTGTAACGTTTCCTTCTGGTTTGATCCGGCTTCTCGAGAAACTGAGTAAGAAAATTTCTCAATTTCATGCTTGCTGATGTATTTTTTTCTTTGTTCCTTTTTAGTCTAAAAAACGTGAGGATTCAGTTCTATGAATCAAATAGTTTAACCAAGAATCATGAAGTGGTGGTTTTTTTTGTTCAATCAATTCGATCACGGAATAAAAAAGAAAAGAAAACAAGATTGAAGATCTGAATTTGGTCTCTTTTCCTGCATTTTTTCTGCTAACAAACAGAGTTAATTGAAGTGCTAACATTTACCTCTTTCTTTTCTTTTCTTTGTTAGTTAAGTAGATTATATGCTTTTTTCCTGCAAATCCTAGTTCATGTAATGGTTTGTGCAGAAGTAGTTCTTGGAATGGTAAGTAAACTAGTATTTTGTAATGGGACTTTGCTGGTGAGTTGGTAACGAAGTGTAATTTATTTTCTTTATACTGTTACTGAATTGAAGTAAGGATATCTTCAACTACGCCTTGCCTTTTTTTTGGCGACTTTATAAAATATGGATTTTTGTTAACTATCGTCATGACATAGCTAAGTTTTTCCTTTCAACTTAATTTTTTTTTTTTTTTTTTTTAATTTCTGTTGATTCTTTTTCCCCCAACTATGGATCGATGTAGAAAATCCTCTGTAGAACTGCTGTGTTGTTTACGTGATAATCTTAGTTAAATTTTGATTAATCTGATGATGGTTGATGTGGAAAATAAACGAGAGTTAATTTATATCTACATTAGGGTAAAATTTTCGTTCTTTTTCTGTTTTTTTTTTTTTTTTTTTTAAATCTTCTTTCCTCTTAGCCGTTACTTCCTAGCTTAATTGACCCGCCTTCCAGCCCTCCCTCCCCCCCCCCCCCCCTCTCTTTTTCTCCCCCCAATCTTGCTATTTTCCCCTTTTTATTTTTTCTATTATTGCCGATTTATTCTGAAACTAGTCCTTGCAAAAGCATCTAAGTAATTTTCCCATAATGATCAGCTTCCCTAGATAATTTTTTACAATAATTATTCTAGTCAGAAACTTTATGCAATTCGGGATTTTTTAACTAATCGGTTCAAAGTTTATGTGAATCTCCTCTTTTGTTTACGCCAGTTTTAGTGTTTCTTGGAATTTGGAATTTTTACCTGTACCATAACATGAGTTTTGTAATTACCATTATCTATGGTTAGAAAGATTAACAATGGTTTGACTGGACATCAGTGCAAGAAAATCAGGAAGGGAGAAAATTTGAGAACTGTATTTGTTTTGAGCATTCTTTCAACATGCCAATGCTGATACTTTTGATAGTTATAGCAGGTTAATTTGGTCCTTCTAAGGGGAGGAAGCTGTAAAGAAATTCCTCTTGGGTGCCCCAATGTGCAGAACTGATGTTATTGGCAGTAGAAGGTGGAGGGTTCTTCTCTTCTTCAGCTTCTGGGTATAGCAAGGGCCTGACCCTCCTTCTCTTGGGTCATAAGAACGAAGATAAACCCATGAGAGTTTCGCCGTGGAATCACTACCAGTTGGTGGACCGAGAATCCAATCCTAACCTCCAGCTGGCTTCCACAAAGAACTGGATTCCCCGCGGGTGCGCTTCCTTTGTCTGCTTCGGTCGCACTTCCGCAGGGCTTGACACTCCGTCTCCCCTTAAAGTGGGCCCTGCCCAACAGCAAGATGTCTTGCCAGAGCCTCCTACTTCTGACGAGGGAAAGGATGGTACTGATCCAGGTTATGATAATGATACTAGAAAGGTTGATCTTAGAAGTAGCTTGAAGAGGCCATCAGACAAACCCCCTATTTCTTTTGAGAATGCTAATGAACGTGGAGCATTGGGTGCAAAAGGTGATGATATCCCTGGTCATATGGAAAGGAGGAAAGTGCAGTGGACAGATGCACGTGGGAGTGAGCTCGTTCAGATTAGGGAATTTGAGCCCAGGTATGGAAATTGTTTCTATTCTTCTTTTCAAAGAAATGTGAATAATTCTTAATTTATTTGTGTTGTAAGTAATGGTAGCAGTTTTGTCCTTCCCACCCCCAAATGATGCTGTGGTAGTGTATGTCAAGTCCTGATATGTACATATCCGTGCCATTGGTGCTACACTAATAAGTTGTGTCTAGGACTTCTCAGATTATAGCAATCACTATTAGTTCTCTGAGCTAGTTCTTGGCCCAAAAGCTCTGGTGATCATTCCTCAATATATAACATTGCTTACTTTTTCTGTTGGTCCTAATGATGTACTTGAATGTGGGATTTGGGCTCCCTATATTCTTAAAATTACAACTCAGTGTAGAGTTCTATTTACTACAAATGGGAGCCAATTCCACTACTTTTTAGCTTATGCATTGAGGGTTTCTCAAGAATGCCATAAGTTATTGTTGAGATAAAAACACGCTGGGAAATCAAACAAGAGGAGGAGGTGAAGGGATGCTGGAAATATAGGAGATAAAGTAATCTGGAGATGGGAAAATAAGTTTAAAAGATCAAGACAGCAAATTTGAGAGGCAAATAAGTTGGGAGAAAATAGTAGAAGATCTGAGACATATAGAGAAAGAGACAGTTATGAAACAGAAGCAGCAGTGGTACAAGTAATGAAAACCTCCATGTGAGATAATTGCAAATTGAGGAGACATGACAAAATAGCTGGTTAGTTGGATGGATCAAAACTCGGTGATTTTTTGTAAGATTTAAATTATGAGGTTTAGACATCATTAATGGGAAGAGTAATGCTACCCACTATCCCTTTTATCATCATCCTCCCACCATCTCATCATGTGGTATTAAATGGTTGGAGACTATTTGTTATGTCCAACTTATGAAATGTTGAGAGGATAATGGTAAAATGGATGATAAATAGAATTTTTTTAATGGGGAAATATGCGCTTAAAAACCAGTTAATATTAAATGTTTCCAATTGAATGTTAGATTTGATTGTATCCTTTGCTTCATACTTCACGCTTGTTCTTTATGCAATTGAGTACTTGATGGATGTACTATATACAAGGAGTAGAAGGAGATCACCCCTGGCCTCCATTTGTTTTCCCCTACATTCTGCTCTGTTTCTTTTGTTTCTTCTTCTTTCTGGTTTGTTTCCCTTTGATTCCCTGAATGACACAATTTTGCTGACTTTGAAAATTGAACCAATTGCAGTGAAGTGGATGGGTCAGATGACGAATTTGACAATGAGAATGATGAAAGAAATTGTTCGTGCACAATTATGTAGCGTGGATTTACCCAAAGATGCAGCTGTTGGCTCAACTTCAGGTTAAATGTAACGATGCAATTGCCAGCAAAGTTTCTTGTTTCCTCCTTTTGCTCAAATTTTCTTTTCTGGGAAAAAGAAAAATGTAAGTGTTTGAGCCGTATGGGCAAATCCTACAGAAGAGGAGTTTCATCTCTGGCCACGACTGTTAATTTTGTGTCTATATTAGATTGCTGCTGGTTTTTTGTTTTGGGTGTGACTTCCATTGTCAATTGTTTCGTCCTAAATTAATATGTCATTCTTTTTCATCCTTATCTTATTGGATCCAATTTATCTTGTTTTATAAATTAAAGATGCCGTGGAGGTTTGAAGCCATTGACACACTGGAAAAGTGAATGGCGGCTTAAATTGCTGTAACATCATTTCTTTTTCTTTTTCTAAAAAAAATAAAAAAAAAATTAAAAGAATATAATTTTTCTACTAAAAATCCTAAATTTTTCCCGAATATTTGTTTTAAACTATTAGTATTTACCACAATTTTTCTACCCTTTTGCTCTCTTGAAAAGAAAATAGTGTGACCTAGTGAGAAATATAGAAGAGAAAATTACATTAACACCCAGTGTTAATAAAAATAAAAATAAAAACTATTTTTTGAACCTTAGTCAGCGATTGTGAATGCTCTCTGGCCATGTTGCTGTTGAAACTTGGCCATAACTTACCCACGCGCACGCCTTTTCAACACTCCTATTTCTAATTCTGAATCTGATTCTGATTCTGATCACCCACCACCGAACAAAACCAAACTCATAATCCGAAACCCAAAACTGTAAAGAGGGAAAATGTCAGTGACATCCTCAATCCCATGCATCAAAATCAAAACTCCCTCTCCCTCTCCCTCGCCATCTTCATCTTCTTTTTCCAGCTCTTCTTCTTTCCCTTTTAGATTCTATTCAACAAAGCCTCATGTATTCACCATTAGGAATTCTCAAACCGATGGACCTTTGAGAAGACCTGTGGCTCCTTCTGTCAGAGAACCCTCTCCCCCTCCTTCTCCTTCTCCATCGTCTACGGTGGCTCCGCCGCAGAAGCCGGCTGCGGTGCTTGTTGGGGATGACAGGAATGTGATAACTTTGGAGTTTCAGAGGCAGAAGGGTAAGGAGCTTCAGGATTACTTTAAGCAGAAGAAGCTTGAGGATGCAGATCAAGGTCCGTTCTTTGGGTTCATTGGGAAGAATGAGATTGCCAACGGAAGGTAAAGCTTTCGTTTTCTATTCTGGGTTTATGCAAATTATGATACTCTTTCAATGTGATTGCCAACGGAAGGTAAACTTTCATTTTTTAGTCTTGTTCATGATGTAATATTCACGGGAGGTTAGACCTATATGAGATTCAAGTAGATTGCTTTTAGAGAATATAGTTAAGGTAGCGAAAGGAGATTATTACAACAAAATAACTTCGAAGGTATCTGTAGTTTGGCATAACGTCCTAAAGCAAATAGATGGCATCTAAATCTTGACAGTTGAAAGTAGTAATTATAAATAAAAAACATACTTCTAGAAAGACCCACATCTTCTTTTACTGTCAGAAGGGGATTGGATTCGTGAAAGATGAGATAGCTAAATGGACATTCACTGAGAGAATCTCTGTGGATTGTGAATATATTGTACCAAGGGTGTCCGTCATATCAAGTCGGCAGGGCAATGCAATAGCTTGTTGATGTTGAACAGAAAACTCCTTAGGCAATGCAATAGCAATGCAACAGACTAATAAAAAACCCCTTAAGCAAGAGGGTTGTCTTTGTTTCTGCACTCTTCAAACAGTGCCAGACTTGTTCAACGGAAAACTCATTCATTATGCCTCTCCATCTGCCTTGCCCGTTGAATCAATCTTATGAATCAGAACCATTAATTAATTAAGTTAGCAAAAATACTTTTCCTTGTATGCATGTGTTGTCTAGTGTTTTCTTCTTTGTAACAACGCCTCTGCATTGCAAATGACAGCAAGGCTTTCGTGGTACCCGGTAATTATACATTAAATCTGATGGCTATAGTGATATGCATATCCAAAATGATTCAGTTCTTATATGAGTGCATGAATGAGCCCCACTCATTTCAGTTATGTTACCTACTTTGGTCATTTTGGTCTATATAGTTTTTTTAACATTTCAGGATTTTTTATTTATTTATTTATTTTATATCTAACTTAATGACTTTTGATCCGGGATCGTCGTTTTTCTGTATCTGGGATTTTGGTCAAACAAACAGATGGGCAATGTTTGGTTTTGCTGTTGGGATGCTAACCGAGTATGCAATGGGATCGGACTTTGTTGACCAAGTAAAGATCCTTCTCTCCAATTTCGGGATAGTAGATCTGGAATGACTCTTTCTCGATGTTCAATGGCATCAATGCCATCGATTCTTTCTGATTGTTGTTGTAATAGCGCCTGTAGTCACAACCATTGCTTGATCTGCGACCCTGTTGAGTTATTTGTTTAATTTCAATCTCTTCTCATATAGCTGTATCTTCACTACACGTGCTTACCAGAATCTCATCAATACAAGTTAGTTACTTTTTTCCTTCACATTTTCAGTAGACCAGTGACGCCTATGTCAGAGATAAAATGTACTTATTGTTAGTTGTTTTGGGACTGCAAGTGGGAAAGACAACCCAAGACAACTGAATGGCCGAAGTGATCCACTTTTACAATCTCAAGGCAGTTGGATGAGCGCATTTCACATTCATTCTTTCTATCAAGGGCAAGTGCATAAAATAGCAGAAACAGGATTACAGAATATGCTGTTACATCGCGCAAGCTGGCCCGGACACCCTCGGTTATAAAAAAAAAAAAAAAGAAAAAGAAAAGAAGAAGAAAAGAACATGCTGTTAAATAGATTTTTTTTGTCCAATTTTGCATTCTATGGTTATATAGCATGTTAACTCCTGTTAATATATGGCTATAAGAATTTGCATGTGTTGTTACTATACTCATGGAAAGCGGTGGTTCTTCCAAATCAGCATATGAAAACTTGTTTTGGAACCTCTCTCTCTCTCTCTCTCTCTCTCTCTCTCTCTCTCTCCTCTGCAGCTGTTGTTTCAAGAGAGAAGCACTTTTAATTTGCCCGTTTTGCAGTGGATTTAAGGATGGCACCTGTACTGCAGGACCTTCCATGATCGCATTCCTCATTATCAATCTCGCACAACCAACTACGCAGAATAACGAAATTTCACTTTCAAATGCTCGGTT
The DNA here is from genome assembly GCF_004785595.1 of Juglans microcarpa x Juglans regia. Taxonomy (NCBI): domain Eukaryota; kingdom Viridiplantae; phylum Streptophyta; class Magnoliopsida; order Fagales; family Juglandaceae; genus Juglans; species Juglans microcarpa x Juglans regia. The sequence goes on from NC_054609.1 coordinate 911,524, forward strand.
AATGATCCGTTTTGCGTCACATGTAAGCAGTTTCTTGAGTCGGGGTGAACAAACGTGACTTGATCATTGCCTTACTGTAATATTTTTGTCTATGAAGATGCAAACTTGTGTAACTTAACACTACGAGCCATCAGCCATGCTTGTAAATACTTGAAACTCAGATTGAGATCCTTGTCCAAACATTAGGACCTAAATTGAAAGTCTTAAAACATTTATTTTTACCCATGACGTCTTAATAATTTACGTGAGGACTGCTATAGTTACAAATAAATTACACAAAAATAATTCTACAAATTAACGTAATTTCATATGATTCATTAGATCTACTTTACAATAAAAATAACTTTTTAATCTGACGAATTACATGAAGACACATCAGTTTTTAGGATTACTTTTGTATAATTTATTTGTGGTTAAAATATTTCTCAATTTACGTTTGTGAGATCTGTATATCACGTCTATATACATCTATTTTTCTCCTGTAAGTATTCAAGTAAGAATTCCAGGAGATCTTGAAGATTATACCTTTGTTATAGTCAATTTTGCATGCACCACGATATCAATTCAAATAATAAGTATGCATAGCCTCACGAGCAATCTTCGTGATGACAGACTGCGTTATGTTGCCCACGGTTTACAAAGCTAAAATCTGTTACACTAGTTGGGGTAGAACTTGCAATCAAGCTTGAGCTTCTTTTAGCTCAACTGGGACATTATGGGAGAGTTCTGTGAATTGAGCTGGAGCCTACAAACATCGTCAGTTGGCATCTTCTCCTACCCTCGGAAGGAGAATGGCATGGCTTGACAGCTTTGTCCCCTGAAGAAGTTCTTGCGCTGGAAAAACCCGTTATTTCTTCCTTGAGAAGATATTTGACCTCCATTTCATGGTCCAAGTGCTAGAAGCAGCTAAACAACTTGCAGACAATGGTAGTCAATGTTGATTGTGTGCACAATTTAGGAAATGATTGATTTTGTATTTGATATAAATGTGCATAACTCTTGGTGCTCTCCGGAGATCCCCTTTAGCCAAAAATATCTACATATCATCAATCATTTTCAATCGCAAAAGTCATGACTGATATACCATGACGTTTGAATTTTCATACTTAAAGACCTACATTTGGTGACATGCATAAATAGGATGACATTACTTTTCCATATTGCTAAATATGGCAGCAGCTCCAAGTGCATAAAGGGAAACAAGACGATTTTTCTAAACGTACATCTTTACATTAAGATTCTTTTTGTATAGACATCCTTACATGAAGATTCTTCAGTCTATATATGCATCAAATACCTATTATACATTTCATATGCGAGAAATACAGTAATGAATAATGAGTCCAATCATCACTAGTATCTATTTGCATATAGAATACACCACAGCAACCAAAAGCAGTACGCATACAGCACGCATCCCCCTTCGCATTTGCAGCATTGTTGTCTCTAGTTTTTCCACCCGAGCCTCGACTCTTGCTATTCGTGCCTCTAACATTGCCAACCGGGTTTCCCACCTAGCCTCCATATGCTCTATGCCATTTCCAGTTCTTTGTGGAAAATCTTCACCATGGGGTGGAGTATCTTCCCATGGTTGATAGCGGCACATTTCAATTGACAGCTTCCTGTAATAACAATCAATTTTTACAATTGAGATGTCTCAAAATGCCCATTTTATAGTTAATCTAACCCTAATCTTAACAAGCATGTAACCCAACTTGGCTTCATATACTTAACACCACATATTTATTTTTGCCAATAGCTGTTTGATTGTTATGAATCGGATGATGGTTGGTCATGCCATAATACCAGGTAGTAATTCAAATGAATGCCACTCAATTTGGATTTTTTTCGATATGTTAAACAATCTTGGATATTAAATGTATAAATGCCTAGAATTTTAGCTCAAGTGCTACATATATACTTCATAACCACGATATATTCCACAAGCATCTCACATTACTAAAATATTTTCCACTTTTGCATCCCTTGCTTATACTTCTTTGATCACATCTAGTTAAATGACAATGTTCCACAAGCTAAAAGATCCTTATAAGAGTATATCGCCCACAAAGAGCTAACCAAGCCACTCTTCTAATCTGACAGGGCTACACTGAAAATTTTAAACTGAATAGGATTAAAAAATTGTTGAAATTATGCAGCCAAATTCTTTATTTTGACCTTTTTTCTCCAAGATTTTGAAGAGAAATAAAAAGAATACTAATTGAGAAAAAAAACCCATGTTAACATTTTGATCAGAATCCTATTCAATCGCGGGGAAAGTCTGCAAAGAGTCAAAATCTCTGCACTGTTAGAGGTATCTTCATCATTTCCTTTAATGTTTGAACTTTGAACATCTCTCTCTCTCTCTCTCTCTCTCTCTCTCTCTCTCTCTCTCTCTCTCTCCAGACTTGCCCCACGCTCCCAAACTAGATCAAAGCTTGCCCAAAACCATTGTAGCAATAGCTTTTTTCTATTTCATATTACTGAAGTTGATTTTTTTAATTGTATTTTCCACTCTTTCCATTCTCTGTGTCAAGCCGAAATTTTATTAGCGTTTGAGTTAGTAGCTATTTGAAGCAGGCAGACATAATTAGTTTCTCTGACTAATTAGACCAAAGACAGAAACTATGGAAACAATTTCAGGTGAAATGGCTGGTGCTCAACAAAGAAATTCAAGATATTAGGCAGTTCATGCCATTTGTACTTTGTACTATAAAATTCAGGTAATCACACGCAAAGTGATTTCAAACAAAAAAGGCATCAACGATAATGGACTCTGAAAATAGTTTCAGTAAAAAGAACACTTGTCTTGCAATTTTTTTTTTCGTTTTGAGGTTGCTTGAAAAAAAAATAATAATAAAAAATAAATTTCCAACCAAGTAAGTGAAATTTTCCAAGGCTTTCGCAGCAACCGAACAAAGCCTAAGTAAGGCTAGCAAAGAAAATATATGCCAATTCATTCTAATCTCAGAACCCAGAAAGAGAGAGAGAGAGAGAGAGAGAGAGAGAGAGAAAGAACTAAAGCACACACACCTTTGACACCCAAAAAGAGCGAACCCAGATTTTCTTTCTCCACGAAATTCCGCGGCCCCGACGTCCCAAACTTTTCTCAATGTTTCAAGGTTTCTAGCCAAGAAAGAACGCCAAATAGAAAACGTGAAAGAGAGAACTTTTCACCCGAATTGAAGCAACCGAGACGGAGTGAAATGAATATCCTTCTCTATAGTACTGCACTGCCATAGTGCCATTGCCCACATCCCTCCACACCAGATCAGACACACACTGTCATGGGACCCAGATGCTGAAGTGTCAAAGTGTTTGGAGGCTTTCTGGTCGTCCTATTAGGCCACCTGTTTCCGATGCACGTGAAAAGACACGTGGCTTAGCCACTAACGTGTTTCGTACCAGTTGGCTGTAATAATAACTGTTAACACTTTTTGGCTGTAATGCACGACCCTTTCGTATGTTTTCATTTCCATTTTCTGATACGTTGAATTTTCCTTATTGTATATAGAAATGCTTTCATACGTAGAATTTATGATTGGATACATGTTTCTTATGAAGTTTATAATTCTCGGGAATCGAGTTCTTTATTTGGAAAGTCTTCTTTGCACTCAAGCGGAGAAAGCTATAAAGATCAAGAAAAGGTCTTCTGCTTCTTCCACGTAGAATGATTCCAAAAAAGCCGGCCAGGACGGCCAACCTCCTTGCTACTCTCTCTCTCTCTCTCAGAGTATCCCCAGGTGTCATTCTTTTCTTTTTTCTCTCATTTTTCTTTTCCTTCATGATGTTATGTTTCTTCTATACTATCTTAAATTGTCAGCAACGGAGAGTACTACTACTACGCGGACTAGAACCTGAAAGGCATGGGCTGCGTTCAGGCCAAGGCTCCAGAGAGCTCAGAATCTAGAGGCTTAGGCAAGTTTAAACAAGAAAATGGCTACGTCGGAAGAGGTGGATTTGCGGATCATCGACGATCAACGGGTCAAAGGGACATGCATAGGGGCTCTGGAAAGGAGTACAATAGGGCCGAGTCCAGGAAGCAACATGTTTCTTATGGTAATAAAAATGGGGGTGTAGGAGATGTTGGAGGAGAAGGGAAGTTAATTGGTAGAGAAAGAGACGGAGATGGTGGTGGTAATGGTGGAAGTATGTCACAGAGAATATCGTGGTTGAAGCCAATCGAAGAGATTGAGTTGGTGGATGGATGGCCAAAATGGCTCACTGATAATATTCCAAGACAGGTTCTGACTGGTTTTGTTCCAAGGAGTGCCGACTCCTATGTTATGCTTACTAAGGTATGTGTGCATGTGCATGTGCATGTGTTCGATTTCAGTATTATTTTCTGTTGTTCCAAACGCACATGGTTAGACTGATTGCTGGTATACATTAATATGAATGGTCTCTTTGCTAAAAATCATGAGTAATGGTGCAATATGAACTGAAGTATATATTTTATTCTTGGTTACTGATAATAGGGTTCCCTGTCTGTGTTAAATCTCTAGTTGTTGTTGTTAATTCAAAGAATTTGAAAGGTCGGATATGCATTTTAGTTCTAGACAGTCTATTGTGTCCTCAGAAATTTCTCTGTACCGAGAAGTGGCCCTGTCTGAATGATGAATGAATCATTGGAAGCAAAAAGAAAGAAACTACACCTCATTTTCAAAAGCAAACGATCTTAAGTTTGGTTTTCTCTTCTCTTCCTTCATATCCATCGCAACCAAACTGCAGAAAAACTGTTTGGTTTAACTTGCCTCGGAAGAAGGGTTGATTTTTCGCAAATTTTTGGTATTACAGGTGGGACAGGGAACTTACAGCAATGTGTATAAAGCTCGAGATAGAGACACCAACAAGATTGTTGCTCTAAAGAAAGTCCGTTTTGACACGTCTGAACCTGAGAGTGTTAAATTCATGGCGCGAGAGATAATGATATTGCAGCAGCTCGATCACCCCAACATAATAAAACTAGAAGGATTGGCTACTTCAAGACTGCTATACAGTCTGTATCTGGTTTTCGATTTCATGCAGACGGATTTGGCAACAATCATCTCTCGTCCTGAAGGAAAGCTTACTGAAGCGCAGGTCAAATGCTATATGCATCAACTGCTCTCAGGGCTGCAGCACTGCCACGATAAGGGAATTTTGCATCGAGACATAAAGGGAGCAAATTTATTGATAGATAAAAATGGGATGCTAAAGATTGCAGATTTTGGGCTTGCAAATTATTACACTCGAAATCGTCGTCTTACAAACCGAGTTGTGACACTTTGGTACAGAGCCCCTGAGCTGTTATTAGGAGCTACTGATTATGGTGTTGGTATTGATCTTTGGAGTGCTGGATGCCTCTTTGCAGAAATGTTTTCTGGGAGCCCAATAATGCCGGCTAGAACAGAGGTAATATTCCAGTCCAATCATAATCATGGGTTGCAGGTTTTTCAGATCATCATTTTTTCTGTGCATTTTAGGTTGAGCAACTTCACCGGATTTTCAAGCTATGTGGCACACCTTCAGATGAGTATTGGAAAAAGTTGAAACTATCTTCGAAATTCAGAATTCCACAGTTCAGACCTAGTCTTACAGAGACTTTCAGCGAGTTCCCTGCATCTTCTTTGGGTCTGTTGAACACTCTTCTTGCTCTGGACCCAGCATATAGGGGCTGTGCATCCTTGGCTCTCCAAAATGAAGTAAGTACTAAGCACAAGATTTCTGCTATATATAAACTTGTTAAAAGTAAATATGTTTAACTGGGCCCTTTTCAATGCTTAATGATTTTAATTTTCTTCTTTTTGTGACAATTAACATGCTTGGCAAATAAGAGTTCTACAAAAAGACTCTTATTTAAACTTACATAACATGACCCTGTCTTGCATGGTTTCACTTTATTGTCAAAATTTTACTGAAGTTTTTAATATTGAGGATCCCAAAAGACCATATACTAGATTGCAGAGCAGAGTTCATTTTTACTGGAAATGTCAAGCTAATTAAGAAGACCATTCTGACTGGAAGTACATTCTACTTTTGCAGTTCTTTTACACAAGTCCATTGGCATGCGCCCTTTCAGATCTGCCTGTAATCCACAGCAAAGATGATGAACTGAAGGAAGCCAATGAAGAGAGAAAGTGAGTGCCTTTCCTACTTACCAAACAAAGTGCCTTTTCTCTCATGTAACAAAATTTTCTAACAGCACAGTAGTAGTTTTCTCAAAATAAACTTTTATGTATTTGAATAAACAGTGTCGGTGTTCTCAAATTGTCGAGCTTTGCTTCTCATCACACCACACACCACACTTATTTTTATTTATGTTAATTTATTTTAATTTTTTTTGGTTTTATTCCTTCTAAACTATAGAGTTCTTCTACTCATCATCCATATATCACACATTTGGTATGGAGAAAAAAATAAAAAATAAAAAAATCATGTGTAGTGTGTGGTGTGAGGATAATGAGTAGAATTTTTCTTTGATAGAAGAAAGGATCGGATGCATGGATGTTGCTGTTTTTTAATCAAGAGAACTTCCCTGTATAACCCTTATCCACCCTTTTTGTATCAAAACTTGAATGTTTGACAGTTAGAACTAAATTTTTGTCGTTTTATATGATGTTAAACTTCTAGGACATGTTTGATATGGATTTTCAGGAATGCATGAACCCACACACACTCATTGATGATCCTTCTATGAACACAAATTCAATGACACTGATTTGAGATATCTAGATGGAAAAGCACACAAAATCTGTGAATCTTGGGCCATGAAAGTATTCAGGCGGACCTAACTACATTGCAATAGCTATTTTATAATTATGGTAACGTTGCCAATTAAATTTCAAAATCAACTTGGCATTTGAATCAGTTGCATGCTGGCACCAGGCACCCTGTCCTCATGAAAGTTTATGCTTCTTCCCCTTGTAATAACTGCAACCTATTAATCAGCACTTTCTATTGCTTTCATGTAGCTTTATCATGCTGTACTTCTAAATTCTCCATAAACATAAACCAGTGCAGGCTTTAGTGATCAGAATTGAAATCCAATTGCTTATTTTTTCAGGTACAGGAATTCTCGAATGAAACATCAGTCCAGGACAGTTCGTGAGCGCAGGAGAAAAGATCTAGCCAATGACAAGCCTAAGGAAGATAAAGAATATCCTCCGAAGGTAAAAAAATAAGCCTTGAAACCAACACACACACACACACACACACATACACACCTACTAATGAAGAAAAGGAAGAGTTATCATATGTCAGCTCACATGAGGGTGGGAGCTACACCTATATCCAAAACTAGTCTAAAGATGGAAAAAAACGATACACCCTTCCACACTGTCAACAGCACCTAGGAACATTCTGCTTGATGCTCATTTGAATATCCTTTCACTTCTCCAGCACATCCCAAAGGAAGAAAAACATCCTAAGCTTAGAATGCTCAAACTGTAAGAAAAACATCCTAATATGTATTCTGTTGTTTATACAAACACCTAAAAATCAAAACATAAATAATGAGAGCCAACAAAATAATGAAAGTCAAGATGTCTGCAAGCTGTTCTCCAGTCTTCGCGTAAGGTTTACAGATAATGCCTTCAGGCAGTTCCTCCTTACTAAAGTGTGTGCCTATTTCAATATTTTTTGTTCGATCATGCTGGACCAGATGGTGTGCAAATCCAATAACAGCCACTTAATCAAGATCTATCAAAGTAAACGAAAAAAAAAACGCATTCTGTCAACACCTAATCCACAAGAGCGAGCAACTAAATTTTGTGAGGATAGGCACACGGTGCAAAGGTGAACTTTAGTGTTTTTTAAGCCAGCAAACTTTTTCTTAGTGCGGTTCTTTTTTGTTTTTGAAAGGGAATGAGACGTGGGTGGTGGATCAAGGATGTTTGTTGGTACCACACAACAATCGAGTGGAAAGATAACACATCTCACAAATCATATTTAATGCATATATTCCAAGTGTGCACTATGTTTCAACAGTGGCTCATCTAGTATTTATCAACGAAAGGGACACGAAAACAATCAAGGGGGCCATCTCTAGATTTTGGAGAAAAAGATAGATCAAACCCCATCTCCCCTTCCCTTTGCCACTGCTTTTGTACAATGCTATTATGCATGAATCATTGTTGATTTAAGGTTGCAATTGCAATGACTTAAATATGTTAGAATTAATGTGTCATGTCTAAAATCTGTTGTTCCAGGAGCAGGAGAAGATTGCAGAGCCAGATGTACAGTTCCAAGAGCCGGATAGCACTACCAGCAGTGCTTCCTCTGGTGTAAAGCCAGCAAGCCGTACAGAGAGCCCAACTTTAACTACAAGTAGTACCTCGTCTGGTGTAAAGCTCTCCAGCCAAACAGCGAGCCCATATTTCTCGCTCTCCCCAGATGTTTCTTTCAATCCAAGAATGTTACTGAATACACATCATGAGGTTCATCCCAATTCTAGCAAGAACACCAGGAACCTGCCTCCACTGCCCACCTCTGCAGTGAAAGACAATGACATGTTCAGGTTTAAGCGTGTCCATAGGTCTGCATCCACAAGAGATTTCAGAAAAACAGGTCTAGGAAATCATTTTGATCATGTCTATGCAATTGATGATTAGGTCACTTGAGTGACTATAAATAGTTCAGACAAGTATTTTTTCTTAAGTTATTACAGACTATCTGTGAGTTTCATAACCATTTTTGTTTTCTTCTTTCTGGGCCAAAACGAATAAACATATGTTGTTAGTCAGAAGATATTATGCTACAAGTGGTCACCTGTTTTTGGTGATATTGTAGATTCAGACGTGACAATGTTCTGCTTTTTTGTTTAATATGACATGCACAAGATCAATGACCTTCCCTTACCACCTGGCTAAAAAATATCAATTACCATCCTGCTTAAACTAGTGCCTTGCTTAGAAAGTAAAAAAAAAATCTGCTCCTTGCCGTTTTATCCCAATCAACCATGTCGGTGCAATTTAATTGAGATTTAACTCATGATAGGCTTGAGTCCAACAGACAGCAAAATCAAAATATATAGGAGTGAGGCCGAATTACTATTGTACTTCGTTATTACTGTTTTCCCCCTAGATATCAACATCATCATCAAGACATTTATGATCATGTCTTGAGTTTCCGTATGAATAAACATAATCCAGGTCTGTCAAAGCTTAGGCTAAAGTACTTGTGTGTTGCCAAATCTGAACCCAAAGTATACCCAAATCCAGGAGACGATGAGTTTTGGTTTGCCCCCCTGGCCTTTGCCCAGGCTTGAAAAAATTTGCAGGAATGAAACTCCTTATCTCATCACCCTTTAATTTCTGTCTTCATGATTAGATTGTGATCTTCCTTATAATTTAATAGCTCCAACTTCTGTCAGCTCCATGATCATATATATATATATATATATATATATATAGATAAGATCATCGTGGCTTGATGACATGAATTAGGCGTGTGATCACGACCCAATTAAATTGATTGACCTCCATATTAATTCAATTTTTGTGTCCATCACTTTTGCATATATACATAGAACAGTGAACAGAAAACGGTTAAAACTAGTTTTGAAAAGAAAAAACTCTGAAGGATCGTTAATAAAATCGTTCTAATTTTTGGTTTTTTTTATTCCTAATCATATATAAGAGAAAAAGGAAAAGAACGAAATTAAAACACAACTAATATATTTCACCAAAAACCATATTACACCCCAATACCGTACTCTCGTACTCATGTGATGCATGGCATTCATTTTTCGACACAAAGGGACGTTTCACACTTGTAATATGATCAAACATCATGCCACTTTTGAAATGATGTTTTTCAATGAGGGAATAATTCCTCTCAAGATGTCTTCCTTTTTTCTCCACTCTTTTGAAGAAAATTTCCCTCGATCACCAAATATCAAACAAGACCACGAAACAAAATATACAGAGAATGAGAAGTGAGACCTCAGAGAGAGAAGAAAGAGAGAGAGAGAGGTTACAGATCAGAGTACTCTAAATTACATGACTGATCATCACACACCATAACGTATATCGCTTAGCTTGCCTTTGATCCACTTGAGGCTGTTCCTTACATTAGACTTAAGCCTACCTTCCAAGGTGAAGACGTTATAAGAAGCAATTCTCCTTTTCCTCTTCAGCTCTGGATCACTCGAGACAGCGAAGCCGTTTCCCTTTTCACACGGCCCATTAAAGTTGTAGGAGTTTGCTTGTTCCCGATCCTGGAACCCAAATTCCCCGGAATATGACGAGGAGTATTCTGGGAATGACCTGCTCTTTTCCATGGCCATAAACTAACTCAATTTGCTAGGAAAATGTATTCTCTGTGTTATATATATATATAGGGTCGTCGACTCGTCGGTCGAGACTCGAGAAGTATCAGAAATGCTAGCTAGAGAAAGGGTTGTGATCAGCGTCATTAATGATTCGGTGTGGTGGTGGTCCATGTGTGATGTTGGAAGGAAGGCTGCTTTAGGGTTTTTGTGACTGTTGGGAATCATGAGGGCCAGTGGGTGTGGGGTATAGATGCCATTAATTAGCTTAATTAGCAAAAATGAGTTCACAAGGTTGAGAGTGATCGATGGTGGTGGGGATCATCCACTTTAAGAAGGTTTAGTTTGGCCAATTTGGGGGGATGCGCTTGAATTCCTTTTTGCATGGGGGGATAAGAATATATATATATATATATATATATATATATATATATATATACACACATATATATATATTGCTGTGTCAATTTATAGGAACAGTAGAAATAAGCTAATTACCTAATCTTTATGAAAAGCAATATGGAGTCATGATCTCCCCACTTTATGCCCTACTTTTGCTGGCTTGGTGCTCTGTGGGGCCTTCCTGTTTCATGCATGCATTAGGGCATTATCATGTTCACTCTACTTTCTTGCATATATCTCTCTGGTTATTCTTAATGCAGAATATATATATTTTTTGTGGTGGGGATAATCTCGTGCAAGTTTCTGTTAGGAACAAGCACGAACTTTAGTAATTGTGGTATATCTATGAAATGTGCTCCCTAAACTTCATGAGGATCCTCTTCGTATGCAAGTCCCACCATTGTCTACATATGATTGCGCGCTTAGACTCAATGTAGAGTACTGTAAATGATCCGTTAAGATATAAAATAAATAACAGAATCTAACTCTTACCATCAGTTTAAACTTTTGAAATAAGTAGTGATTTCATATAATTTAGAGATCTATAATCGACTTAATAAAAGGAAAACTACTATATATGTAGGCTGACATCTCTGTATATCGATCGGTTTTTACCTCTTATATTGAAAAAACCACTCGATATTAATTTATGCTAGTGGCCTCTTCCTTTATTGGAAGCTGTGATAATCAAGTTCAATCATTTCTTGTAAAAGTATGGACTAAGATAGTAGGTGATCACATGTTATTGTGCTTTGAATGTCTTAGTGGGTTTCTTATTTCTTTTCAAATGCTGCCTAACAACAATATCATTACACGTACGTACAAGACACAATGGTTAAAATAAAAGTAAAAGAATTACATTGGACCACATTATAATATAGTACTCCAGCCAGGGATTGTCTAAAATGACGGTCTGTATGGAATCCAAATTATAGTGGTCTATAGAGCAGCATTTTAAAGCAACAACCGAAAGAGAGGCATTGTAGTTGTCTGTTTGGATGATTTTAATAGATCTAGCTTTCTCACTTCGATCCAATTCCAAATTGTTGTTAAGAGAAAGCGAGAACGCAATTGGATATATAGATATGAATGGACCAAACTGGATTTTGACAATAAACCGGAGAGACACCCGTGCATGGTAGTAATGTGTGTAGGGTTCATGTGTCGGAGGTGGAGGGGCTAGGATGGATAGATTCGGCAGAGCCATGACCAAGGAGTAAGCTATATATAGCGGTGTGTGTGATAGTAGATATGAGTAATGTTACGTACAAGTTTCAAATAAATAAGCCTAGCTCACACATTCAAGTTTTTTGTAAAAAAAGTAGACTCCACTAAAAAATATTAAGTTTTTTTTATATACTTTTTAAGGTGGGCCCACTATTTTACAGAGAGATTGCACGAACCTTGTCTATTTAGAAGTTGCACAAAACATTTCTCAAACATATAGAGCATAGATTAGAGGCAACAACGTGGGGGACTCTCAAGTCATGGCTTGGTACTGATGTGTGGGACTCATCATGTATATATGGCTTGGTTGGTGCATGCATGAATCTCGCAAGCTCAACTTAAAATATTAAAGATCTATGTGGAAATTAGGTCAATCTGAACACAACCCGCTATATATATTTGCTTTGTGGACATTATATTCTCAAACACGTTATTGGGTTTCAGATTCAATGCTTCATGCGTTGATTCAAAAGGCTGATTAATTTTGTACCAATTATTGCTGACATTGTCAACAATTAATATTCATGCACCATGTACCAGCACCTTCAAGTTCAAGATTTTCCAATTTTTGTTACATTTTTTTATGGAAATTCATGTTCTTAATTAAACTTAATCATATAAAAAGTGAAATGATCAGATATAAATAATAAAAAAAAAAATTGAAGAAAGAAATGGAGAAATATAAAGATCATTAAGTAGTATTCATTTGCAATATCGGCCACTTTGGATATACCTGATCAAAAATAAATGAATCATGCAGTGAGATTAGGCGCCCTAGCTAGTCATATTCCCTGTCTTAAGAGTTTTGTTTGAATTTCAAGATCTAAAAGTAGTAGTAGAAAGAAAAGATAACTGAATTGATGAAATAGATCATCCATCACCCTACATACAGTATTAATAGCGAGTTAGCTACGTTCAACTACTTTGTTGCTTACTTCCGTTAATTATGATAGTGAGAGCATGGCCACCGGCCTGGAGTTGTTCATGCATGATAGCGTTCAATGGGGCTTATATTGTAGACTGGAATCCGACATGTTGGGTCCAAATCATTAATCTAGCTATATAAAACCTAGCATGCATGCGTTTATTATAAACTTAATATTTAGGGTAAATAATTAAAGATTTAATAATTTCGTGGTCCCAAACAAAATCTTTTGAGAAACATAAAATCATACTTAACAACCAACATGCTGCCAGCTGCGGCCTTCATGTTCATCATATCTAAATTATCAGTACTTTGATGTTGCTAATGTTGTTTTGGCATGCATGCATGTCCCTAAAGTTTTGTCCAAGTTAATGATCTTAACTTACATGAAGATTTTTAATAGAGAGAGAGAGAGAGAGAGAAAGAGAGAGAGAGAGAGAGCCATTGATCCCAATTGTAGCTAATTATAGTTTTGACATAATTGCGGGGTACCCCATTGAAAGGGTCGATCCGATTTCCTTGCAAGGATCGAGCTAGGTAGGAAGTTCTCGTCAACATGATCTCACGGGGACATGCATGCGGCCATGCAGGGTGATGGTCACAGTCATATATGTATGCATACTTCGAAGCCAAATATCTGAAAACATGTCTGGAATCTCGGCTCCCCAGTCCCAACATGTCTCAGTACAATCCAATCTTGTACAACCAATCACTTGTTGGATTATTCAAGCTCTGCGCTCTACAGTGATTAATGAGTTTGAGTTCCTGATCGCCATCCAAAAAATATTATCAAATTGAACATCTCTCTCTCTCTCTCTCTCTCTCTCTCTCTCTCTCTCTCTCTCTCTCACACACACACACACACACTCACACACACACATTTGCAATTGATTATTACAGCTTGCAAATAAGTTTTTCTTGGCTTCATGTCGTGGCCACTTCGATCTCAGCCATTCAGAACTATACAGATTGATCTCTATAAATAATATATAGCCCATGTACATGACTCCTCATGAAATAAATAAACAAATAAAAATTCATATTTCAACTTTTTCATGCAATGCAATGAATTAATCCTAGCTAGCTTATATATGATGTACTAGGAAAAGAATCACCTCCTTTAAATAAATTAAAAGAAAAAGATTTAAGGAAGAAATTAATCAGTTCGAAATACGATCGACAACCCGAGAGGATTTTGGTACGTACGTTACTAGCTAGACCTAGGCTAGCTATTTGATCATCGAGGTACGTAGCCAATAATATTGTCAATACATGTTCAAGAATTCTATATATTCTTACGTACTCATCTTGAATCTTTTGGTGCAATTATATAAACTTGAGTTATATATTAAGAGATCACTTTTTTCTCTATTTTCTAGCGGATTCAGATTTTCTATAGGGTTTAATATTGTTGTAGCTTATATATAAATATATATATATATATTAATTAGTACCACGCGGGCCAGATAAATAGTACTTATAATGGTGAGTATCAAGACGATCATGATCTGCCTAGCTAGCTTATATATGTCTGTCCTTCTACATATCTATACAAACAAGAACTTTGGGGAGAATTGGTAAGAACTTAAATCCAAGTTCATTATGCTGAAAGACTTTCGATCGATCATGAATACCCATTATAAATTATATAGGAAATGAAACATATTAATTATACTTTGTAGCAATAACACTTCTCTTTCTCTTTTTCTCTTTTTTGTTTCTGTTCTCTCTCGTCATTGAAGGCTCTCTACTCATGAAGGGTGATTTTTGCATGAGTCATTAACACATAAAATCAAGATCCATATCTATAATATAGAAGATCAGGTCCCTATATATATATATATATATATATGATCTGTTTCTTCAATCCGATCCATGAATATTTAAGGTACTCTCTCTCTCTCTCTCTCTCTCTCTCTCTCTATATATATATATAGATAGATATATGGCCTTGCTATGGAAAGATTTTCGTTGTAGTAATTATATTAATTGTATTTTTATTATTACTTTTTGTGTTTAAGTAATTAGGATTAAAAATGACTTAAGACTTGGCATTTCCCATCACCTTAACCTAAAGTACCTCTAGCTAGCTCATCAATTCAACTATGGGGTCATGATTAATTGGATAAATTATTTGGAAAATAAGTCTGACTATGGTGTTGAGTGAATTATTAACTTTTGTGAATCACCAAGACTTTGCGCTTGCAATTGCCATATGGGCAAGAGCCCATGCAGGGACAGAGTTAACTGTCTACTCCCACAAATTTTTGCATCAAATATCTTCTTTTTTTTCTTCTCAGCAATAATTTGTCTAAACTAATAAAAACAAGGCTCACATTAGTATATGGGTAGGACATAAACAAACATACAAATTACAATATATTAATTATAAGAAAATAAGTACTGTGATCAATACATATAGAGTAATGCTAGATACAATCTAGTGTGTAAGTTTCACGCACTGATCTCTTTGAAAAAAAAGTGAGATCTACTATTAAAAAAATAATTTTTTATCATGTGGATTAGATTTATTTATTTTTTTAAAGAGAGTGCATGAAATTGCATACTATAAACCTGTAAATATCATTTTTCACACATATATAGGAGAAGTACTACTAGTGCTATTTGAAAACTTTTACACCACACACTATTTATATGATATAATTTGATTTATAAAATTTAAATTTTAAAATTTATCACTTAAATTATTATATCATGTGAATGATGTGTGTTATAAAAGCTTTCAAATATAATTATTTATATATATATATATATAGTCATGTCTAATTAATATTCAATACGTACATCAAGTGTTTTTAAAAGGGTCGAAGCCACAATGAAAATATCTCTCGATATTCTTCGCATGATCAAGTGTTTTTAAGCGTCGTACGGGAAATATTTACAAGCTTAATTAGTCTGCAAATCAACAACAAATAAAATTTAAGTATGGCTTTAGACAGCTTGCGAGGAATTTATGGATGCCTCGAAACATATTATTAAATGTTAGACGACGACGTTGCATACCGCGTTCCGCATCCACGTTTATGCCACAAACCCCGGTACGGTTCTCACTGTTTCACCCTGCAACTAGGCTTACGTATACTGTATGGGAAAAGCTTCTATGCCCTCCAGGTTTGATCGCTCAAACTGACTTCTGGTCTTTTTTTTATTTTTTTATTTTTGACTTAGTAGTTAAGAAAATAATTTTAAATATATTGATATATTTTTTAATTTTTAAAAAATATTTAAATATATTAAAAAATATTAAAAAAAATGATTGAGCAGCACGTTCAATTGTAAACGCTGGGCGGTATAGTAGCCTTATCCATACTAGAAACAGTTTATTATTCTTTTATATTATTTTTTATTGTTATTTATAGATTATCTAAGATCGTCTCAACATCGATCTAAATTACATAGCCTAAATTGCGAGGAAAAGTCATAGCAACTAAATTAATTAGGAGATGCAAAGTAAGACAAGTGGAAGAAAGTCTTTGTCCGTCTGATTTACAATAATATTATCCGTTGGAGAGAAAAGATTAAGTAAGTTTTATAATATTTGTATGTCTCTTATTTAAAGTTGTTAAATTGATATAAGAATTAGATAGGAATACCACATTTTTCCAACATTGTTGAAAATTGATCAGACCTACATATATATATATAGCCCACGCCCGCCCTCTACTTGCATTTACCACTGAGCTGCATGCGTCAATTACTATATTATTAGGTTAGGAATGGGTCAATTTTCTTGCGTATTTAAGAGCAAAATGTCAAGTACTACTATTTATATATTTTATTTTTTTAATGGTTAAAAAGTAACGATTACTAAATTTATATTTTTTTTAATTTTTTCTTAATGATTGAGAATGTTTTAAAAATACTTTTTTTAAAAAAAAAAAGAAAAAAACTATTTATACTCATGTGTATATTTGGAGTTCACATTTTGTATGCATCATAACATTATCCTTTTGTAAAAGAGTAAATATTTTATTTATAAAAGAATTACATAAAAATCAAACTGATATGATTTGATGATAATTTATCAAATTATAAAATTATTTTTATTATAAAATAAATTTAACAAATAATATAAAATTATATTAATTTATTATATTATTTTTTTATAATTTTTTTTTTTTACTGTAACACTATATTTGTATGATCGTGCAACAGAAACATATGCAGTCTGTTGCAAGTAAAGGGCTCGTGTCCACCAGTGAGCCATACCTAACTCACCTGATCAGATTTCATTAATTAGTCAAGACACTGTTTTTCAAACATAAAAATAATTAGTATTTTAAGACAATTCAATGTCTTTGGTTGTTATTTGATGACTTACAGGATAGTTCAATGCCGTGGCAGGTATAGACCAGCCAGTAATTAATGTAGGTCACGACATCTTTAAAGACCAGTGAATGATAAAATAATGCCCATTTACTTAGAAAAACAACGATGGCTAATAAAGAAATACGACTTTTTAAACACGTTCTATGTGAAGGACTACCTTTAACATTAATTGAGCATATAATTTATTCAGTATATAAAATTGATAAGTGATAACTTTAATAAATATTATTTTGAAAAACTAAATTAATAAAGTAATACTAAATTTAAGTTTTACCATGTGTAAGTTCTGCACACTTATTTTTTCAGAGAGTCGAATCCATATTTTTTTTCATGTACGTTTTTTATTTATTTATTTTTTTAAAAAAAAAACAGTCTAGAATTTACACCCGTAAAACTATGAGTATCATTTTTAAATTAAAATTAAAAATAAAATTAAGAATAATGCTACATATATTCGTGAAATGCACAAGTACTATACAGTTATTTGAAAAAGAGTGAGATCTACTATTAAAAATTTAATTTTCTTTTATGTGAATCCTATATTTATTCATTTTTTTAAAAGTAATTGCGCGTTATTTTTACACTCACAACTACAACTATCATTAAATATTTAGCATATATATTCTAGTGTACTTTAAAATATCAGTCAACATGTATTATAAGTGAGATCATGATTATAACTATTATAAAGAAATACTTTAGTTACAAAAAAATTTATCAAAATAAACTTCCTAATTGACGTGTTTTGAAGGGTTACGTTAAATTATAAAATTACTTTTATTTTAAAATAAATATAACGGATAAGATCATCAACTTATAAATTATTTACTTTTATTAAATCTCCCTATAATTTTATCACATGTAACATATAGTTCTATCTAATGAAGAAATAATATAAAACTTGACATTCAACCCACTTTCATCATTCATATATATTCATTCATTTCTATCTTCCTCCATCCATCCAACATGGAATTTAAAAGTGTTTTCATTTTGGCATCAAGCTAAGCAATATGAGACCAATTCAACGAGCCATTAATTATTAATGTGTTTTGTCTCTCCATATTAATTGCTTTTAGGTATAATTTATTGCAATCTCCTCCCCATGATCCACCGCCTGCATTTGTTAATTTAATAAATTATATTTTATCCACAATAATAATAATAATAAACTAATATATATATGATTTAGACACTAATATAGGATCTTACTTTGATCTAATCCAACCGACAGAATTATCCTCAAATTTGTCAAAGAAAAACAGTCTTATTAACATTAGATCACAAGCAGTGTACTGATCCCTTGAAACCCTGAAATACAAAAGCTCGACAAAAAAGAAAATAGAAATACATAAACCAAGTTAAGAAATGGAAACAGGCAAACAACCCTACAACTCATAATGAGCAGCTGCCTCCTCTTCTTCTTCTTCCACCAAAGTTTTCAGTTTTACATTATCAGAGTTCCTCACGGAGCAATTTGCACGAACTTCTCCTTTCGTGCCAGTCAACACGCTAAGTTGCCCCATCTTGGTCATGAAATCAACAAACTTCTCAAAGAAGAGCTCCTCATCAACAGCAAAGCTAGTGACAATGTCCCTTGTCCTTTTATCAGTGTACAAATCTTGGTCTGAGGTGAACAAGCCTTGGCGATTCATGAGATCAACATAGTACTTATTATCAAACTTGTTGGGGGACCGGATATCCAAAACTGTGGAGCCATTGGAATCCAATGTGGGACATATTTCCTTGAGGTCTTTGGCGAAGGTCTTGTCCATGGTAGAGTCTTGAGTCGGGTAGAGGCGACCAGTGAAGCCGGCACAGTGACCGACGCCGATGGTGTGACCACCGGAGAGGGCTACGATATCGGTGGCGTCAAAGTTTTTGGAGGACAGGTTGGCAAGAAGGTCACTGGTGGTGCTTGTAGGTGGGGGGAGGTTGGCCAATGTTACTTCCTGTGTTGCAAAGTTTAGTCCGTCCCGCCTTCCAAGTGGCACGGCATAATCGGGGCCTCCTGACTGCAGGGAGTAAGAGGTTCAGCATAAGTTACATGAAATATTTTCCAAGGCAATACCTACTAATGCATGTTTATGAAAAAAAATATAGTTTCTCTAATTGATTTCCAAGCTTCATTGCAGAACTGCAAATAATTTCATCTAGTTGCTGGTCCAACAGAAGATACAAATCTCAAATCTCGCAGAGAAATAAACAAATAAAATAAATTTTATTTTTATGTCAATTTTTATAGCTAATTTAGTTGTTGCTTCAATTATGGAATTACTGACTTTTATTAGATTAAAAAAAATAATGAGATACTATAAAAATAAATCTCCTTATTGACATAGTTTTATATTAGATATATTTTATAATAAAATTAATTTTTTAATTTAATATATCATATTAAATAATTGGTTAGTTTATTTTTATGATATTTTTTGTATTAAATTATTTTTTAAAGAGATTCGTTCCAATCACAAAGAGATTATATAAAAATATATTTAAAAATTGATGTGACTTCCTGAGATGAGTTAAATGTATTTTATAATAAAAATAATTTTACAATACGACGGACTACATTAAAGGTTATAAATTTAATTTTATATGATTCTTTTGTTGATAAAGTATTTCTATTTATAAATTTATTTTTATATGATTCTTTTATTTCTTTTATTCTTAAATATTTCTCTTTCTTCAATTAAAAAATTAAAAAAAACAGGAAAAAAAAAAAGAAAAAAAAAAGAGGAGGGAGAAGAAAAAGAAGAAGATGGAGAGGAGAGTACGAAGAATATAAGTGACAAACTGGCGTTTGGTGGTGAATTAGCTGTCTAGATTCTATGCAGTGCGACAAAAAAGTAAAGAGGATGTACTAAAGGACCAAAGGTAAGCAGTAAGCACCAGAAAAACAGCATCACGCGCAGCAAGAGCAGTGATGTCCGCGCAAGAAACGACCCTTCCGCACTTGTCATGGACGAGGTCACGGAGATCACTGATGATCTCAAAAGCCTTAGCTCTCAAGGTGAGGTTTGGAGGCGCATCCTGCTCGCTCGGACCACTGGCTGATCCATCAAGCAACACAGAAGCATCACATCCCTGCATCGAAAGTGAGATGCAAAAATTTAAGGAATAAAACAGTTTAATATGGCTAAGAAATGCTCACAAAATGTTGTTTGCTACCGAAACATGCCATAAAAAACCCAAAAAAAAAGTTTTGGTTAAGGCTAATAAACTTTGTTTGATTAGCAAGTAAGTTTAGCCTGAGATGAAGTTGTCTTTTCTTGTATTAGAATGGCCCATGTGAAAAGGACAAGTCCAGACTTTTCTTCTCTATAGATACTGGAAGTCATGGAGAAGTCCTATTTCCTATTTGCAGACATGATCAAGGAACTAAAATTGAGAAGATCGATCAAGATTAGGGCTATTAGTAAGATAGAAAGCTTTTCATGGAGGAAAAGCAGTCACCCATTATTTTTTATGCTGTCAAAACACTTTTTCTACAGAGTTTTGCAATGATTTTTAAAGCGTTCAAGTGCATAATCTTCTGATGATGAGCTTAAGCTAGACTAGTTTTGTTACCTGAACAAAGCAGTCATGGAAATGGAGGCGCAGCAAGCCTGCAGCTTGGCCGATATCCTCCTTGAAAACCTTCTTGAGCTGCTTTCTGACGATGGATTCAAGCTTAGGGCATTTAGAGTCGTAGAATGACCATGAGAGCCCTTTCACTATAGGGACGGAGGATTTTACCTCTGCGGCAAAAGCATAGGAAACCAGTAAAAGAGAAGAAATCAAAAGCACAGAGGAAAAAGAAGTAAAACCAGCCATGGTGGGTTTTGATTGTGCAGAGAAAGAGCAAATGGGGGAGCTTTATATAAAAACCAGACAGCTTAGATGGTAAGCTTGCAGACGATTACAGTACAAGATATTTGAATAGTCTCACCTTGGACTTTTCAAGGGAATGGGAAGGGTACCTCAAAATGTCCAAAAAGCCATGGATTATTGTAACACTTTCACACTGCAAGTTTGCAACTTGGAATATAAAAAAGCGTGTGGAGTTCACAAGATTCGAAATCTTATCCGTTACTGTTAAGACTGGCAAAACATTAACAGCATAAAAAAAGCAGATAACATTTTTTTTTTCTATTTTCTACCAAATCTAATCAAATTTGGCAACCAAGAGAAAAATAGACGTTGTTAGTGGACAAGCGGCACACTCCTTTGTTTAGGAAATAGGGACACGAAAAATAAAATTTAAAAATATCATTATAATTTTTTTAAATTTTCATATTAAATATAATAAATAATTCAATTTTTTATAATTTTATAATAGTATTAATATTAAAAATAATATTTTTTTCAACTTTTTACTTTTATCTAAAATAATCTCATCTCATATCGAGTAATATTATATACTACACTCTCATTCTATTTTGATCATATTAAGTGATATGTGACACATTAATCACCATTAAATGATAAAGAAACATGTAATAAATAATTATTTAATAGTGATAAATATATCACATCATACTTAATGAGATGAAAGTGAGATGTTAATATATTGTATAGAATTTTCTTATTAGATATAATCTTATGATTTGTAAGTTTGCGCACTCTTTTTGAAAAAAAAAAATATGATTTATTAATAAAAAAACTAATTTTTTTTTCATGAGTATCAAATTTATATAATTTAAAAAAAAAATACGTGAGATTTTCGGACTATAAATATCCTTTCCCTATTTCCATATTTGTAATGCAGATTAACAATGAGATTAATCATGCTGAGTGATCTCTGCTTTCAGGTAATTGGCCGGCCCCATCAAATTTACTCCAATTTTATGGGCAAATATGCCAAATAAGATAACGCGTCACTGTACAATTAATGATCCACCATTTTTACTTTAAAAAGTGGTTGAGAACTGAGACACCTTCAAAACAACACCCTCTGCAGGTAACAAACATGCTAGCCAGTCGGATTTGTTTTTCTACTACTTTTTGTGAGATTTTGGGAGATTCTTTTATGCAATTTTTTTTTTTTTTTTTTGAAATACTTGTTAGAAAATTTTGAGTAACATATTAATTTATAGAATTTTGTAAAATTAACGGTGTATATTAGAATTGTGTTTGAAGTAATAAAATTTCTTAGATTTTTTAGATAGGCCATCGAAATATTTTTTAAAAAGGAAATTTTTGTGAGAGATTATTTTAGATTTTGTCACTAAAATCAAGATAATGTATTTTAATTATTTTAGAATAAAAATATTTAGAGCAAAAATAATAATTTCTCAATCCTCTTTCTTACATTGTGCCTTTCTTTAGTCTGATCTATGCGTCATTGGATAACCTTTTTCTTTTTATATGGATAACGTCATTGGATAACTTTTAAATTTGATGTCATCATACTTTCTTAAAATATACTTGCAATTAAAAAAAAAAAAAAACCCCATCAAATCTTAGTATTTAAATTAAATAGACAATGAAATCTATACATCGATTTAATAATAAAATACCTCATTACAATAAATATTTAAAAAAAATGATATCTACAATCATAAAATATATAAACGTCGTGTAATCTCTTTAAAAGAATAAATAAATATAAGATTTATATAAAAAAAATTTAATTGTTAATAATAAATCTTATTTTTTTAAAAAATAATTATACTTAATATTATTCTTTATAAAATAATAAATAAATAAATAAAAAGAGAGAGAGATTGATTATAGTATTGAATAATCTGAAGTCATAATTGCCTAAGCAAGACTCCAAATGACTAACTTTATAGGAGCAACTTTCTAGGGAACTTCCATGCTTTACAGTATTTTTTTATTTTTTTTTATTTATTTATTTTTTCATGGCACATGGATTCCTCCGAGTTAAAAATGTAGCAGCCCATGTGCGTCTTTTTCCTAAACTACCAAAAACTGTGATATTTACATAGAAATTCTTTAAGGCCATTAAAGTCCAATAAAGTGGTAAACCCAAAAGAGCCCAAAAGCACTCAAGATAGAACTGCGGCAATAAAGAATATCCGCCGAGAATAATTTTTATTTGAAGGACTTTATATGGTATATTATTTATATGATATAATTTAATTTAAAAAATAAATTTTAAAATCTAAATTTTACAAATTAATTTATATTATATGAATGATATATGGTGTAAAGATTTTCAAATTGCAAAAACAAGTGGCAGAAACAAAAATTATTTTCTGGATAGGCCCAAAAAGTTTATGTTTGGAGACGACCAGCATGATATTTTCATTGGAATATCGTCCAAAATATGGAAAATAGGATAATCTTACTGGAATATTATCTGAGGTACGGGAATAAAAAGGATGGAAAATCACCCTTTTACAGACAAAACACAATAGAAAACAGCACAAAGAAATTTTGAAAAGCAAATATTGGTCAAAAGATGCCATTTTCCAGCAACTCTCTCCTTGTGGTCTAGATTAGGGCTTGTTTATTGTTAAAATTGAGAGCGAGAGTGATTTTCATTCAAAACTGTATATTTATTTGTATATCACTTTATAAATATATAGATGTACAAGAGACTAAATATGAAAACATGTATAAAAGGTAAGTAGATTAATTATATAAATTAGATAGATTTTTAGAATTAAGGTGACTGATTTTCTGGAGATAGAGAATCTGGAAAATATGGCAACTATCAATACTCTCCCCTTAAGTTGGCGTATGGAGATCCGTAATGCCTAACTTGCGTGCAAAATGATGAAAAAGTTCCCGTCCTAAGGCTTTGGTGAAGATATCGACAACTTGTTCAGTGGAAGAAGTGTGAACGGCTGTAAGGAGACTCGAGTAAATTTTATCATGAACAATGTGACAATCAATCTCAATGTGTTTGGTACGCTTAAGGAACATGGGGTTGTGCGCAATGTAGAGAGCGGATTGGTTGTCACAATGTAAGGTGGGTGAAGGACTCGAGATAAAAAATTCCAAGATCAGTGAGAAGTTGCTTCAACCAGTTGAGTTCACAAGTAGTGACGGCTATAGCTCGATATTTAGGTTCAGCGGAAGACCTTGCTAATGTAGTCTTTTTCTTTGTACTCCATGAGATTGGACTAGTCCCTAACTGAATAAAATATCCGGTGGTGGAACGACGGGTGGTGGGACAACTAGCCCAATCAGAATCAGTGTATGTTGTGACATGCATACTACTAGAGGAAGAGAAGAAAATACCTTGGCCTGAACTACCTTTGATGTAACGAAGAACACGAGTAGCGGCAGTCATGTGAGGAACCCGAGGAGCATGCATGAACTAACTGAGAATATTGATTGCATAGATAATGTCAGGACAGGTGATGGTCAAATAGATCAGTTGTCCAACTAGGCGTCTGTAAGTGCAAGGATTAGGGAGGAGATCGCCGTTTTCTGTGCTGAATTTCAAGTGTTGTTCCATAAGAAAATGGGTAGTTAGGGCAACGAGTTGTCCACTGTCGGAAAGAATATCAAGAGCATATTCGCGCTGATTGAGAAATATGCCTTTGTGAGAGAGAGCAACTTCAAGTTTGAGAAAATATTTCAAAGAATCAAGATCTTTGGTTTTGAAATGGGTGGAGAGGAGTTTTTTGAAAATCTCGATTTGAGAGATATCGTTACCAACAACCAAGATATCATCAACATAAATAAGAACGAGAATAATGTTGGTGGAGGTGACAAGAGTAAATAAAGAATGATTGGTCTGAGACTGATGGAAACCTGCATCAAGAAGCACATATGTTAGTTTAAAAAACAAATTGCGGGAGGCTTGTTTGAGGCCATAGAGAGATTTTCGGAGCCGACAGACACGGGTCTTGATGGGAACCAAGGTGGGCATAGTCTTAAAGATCATTTGCAAATTCCAGATGGGCCAATTACAAGATCAAGGGCCAAGAAGATCAAGGAAGCAATGCACGGATTGGTGCAATCCACTTGGGATGAAGCTAGCAAGAGCCCAACACTCAAGATGGGCTTGAAAGAAGGAGAACCAGCTTTGATCCACTTGATTCGAGCTGTGGAAGACATGATTTAGAGATAGGGCCTATTGTTATTGGAGACTTCAAATTTGGTTAAATGATTTATTTTATTAGTTTAGAATAAGTGGGCTTGAAGATGCCTGACCCACACGTCTTATTTTCAATGAACTAGGGTTTTCAAGAAGGCCTTGTATTTTGGCCAAGGGCTTATTTGGAAAGTTACTTTTTAGGAATTAGGGTTTTAAGAGGTACTGTAGCGTTACTGTAGCCGTACTGTAGCCGCGGGTACTGTAGCACGACACTGTTCATCAGGGGCATTTTGGGTAAAAATGGGCTTTATTTTGGCTAGGGTTTTAATTAGGTTTAGTTTAAATACTCCTTGTAGCCTCATTTGAAGGTCAGACAATATTGAATTTTATTTGTGAGTTGAGTTTTCTCCTCTTGTTATTGATTGAACTCTTGAACTTATCAAAGGTAAATCACAACCTTTGTGGCGTTCCTCCTTTGTAATCTGGGTTCTTGAGACGGGTTCTTCAACGGGTCTAGATTTTAATATAATCTAGGTTCTTGAAACGGGTTCTCATCGGGTCTAGATTCTCCATCCTTGACTTGATTTTTGGCTTTCTTGGGGTGTTTTCAAATTGATTGTGGGTTCAAGGGAATTCATTCCCACGGGTTCATATCATTTGGTATTCAGAGCAAGGTTTCCAATCAGGTCTGATTCTATCTTTTAATTTCTTGCATCCTTAAATTTAATTCTAGGGCTACATTGTTCTAGAGTTGCCAAAAAAAAAAAATTGCAGAAACAAAACGTAGGCTGCCAAAATTCTAAGGGTTTTGGGTTTGGCTGAAATTTGCATCACCTAGGTTTTCAAAATTCTAGGGTTTAATGCATATCTGAGTTTGTCAATTGCGTGGAATGTCGTTCCATTGATTCTCTTCTATTTCGTTGTCAATTCTTGTGTGCTTCAATTCAATTGCTTGATTTTTACAATTGAGTATTTCTGTTTGTGATTGAATTAGAAAAAAAGAAAAGAAAAGAAAAGAAAAGAAAGGAAAGGAAAGGAAAAGAAAAGAAAAGAAAGGAAAAGAAAAGAAAGGAAAGGAAAGGAAAAGAAAAGAAAAGAAAATTCGGGAAGAAAAAAAAAAAAAAAAGAAGAAGAAGAAGAAGGAGAAGAAGATAAGGAGAGGTAGCATTTAAAGGTTGCTACATAGTTACAACAAAGACAAAGAAAAATATTTGTTGATTGAGTTTTATCCTCAAATGGGCTGAATACATATTAGTTGGTATCTTGTTCTGTAATTACTCTTTCCCTCATATAAATTCTTTGAGTCCCGTGTCGTTTTATTCCTTCCTTGTTTCTTGTTTCTTGGATCTATATTACTGGTTGGAATAATACAAGGTTGTATTGTCTTGATTTAGTTCAACTAGTTCTTAAAGAACTTGAGCGGGAAAACTATTGAGGTAAAAGGCAAGAGAGTGTGAGACTATTATCGGGGAAAAGCCAATTAGGAGTGAAACACGAGTGGAATGCCATTATTCGAGTGTAAACACGTAAGGGAGTGTGTGAGATTTTTCCACTAACATTCATTTGTGCAGCACTTTACAATGTCTCATCAGAGTGGCTCTTCACCAAAGGGGATGGTAGATAACTCATCATTTGTGTTGCAATCCATGCAACAACAGTTTGAGCTGTTGAACTTCGTGTTAGGTGAAGTGAGGAATAGGATGGATCATCAAGAAGTGGTAATTAGAAATTTATAAGGCAGGAGAGATAGGAGGAGGAGTGAACCTTGTATTGAACATAACTGTAAGAATGAAGAGTATGGTGAGTCTCTTGTTGCCAGGCATGCTCTCAATATACAAATTAAGATGGATGATACAGAGAAGCAGAGCGAGAACATTTTTCATACTAGATGCCACATCAACAACAAGGTATGTAGTATGATCATTGATTTGCGGAGTTGTATTAATTTGGTTAGCACTACTTTAGTTGAGAAATTAAATTTACCTACCTTAAAACACCCTAGACCATACATGTTACAGTGGTCGAGTGATTGTGGGGAGGTTAGGGTCAATAAGCAAGTGCTAGTTACTTTTTCAATTGGAAAATACCAGGATATGGTCCTTTGTGATGTAGTGCCTATGCATGCTGGTCATATTTTGTTGGGGAAGCCATGGGAGTATGATAGGAAGGTGATCCATGATGGATTAAGGAACATGTACAGTTTTGAAAAGGATGGAAAAACAATCAAACTTGCTCCTTTAACTCCAACACAAGTCCATGGGGACCATTTGAAACTGAAAAGTGAGGTTGCTCAAAAAAGAAAGAGTGAAAATGAGTGTGATCAAAAAAGAAAAAGTGAAAATGAGATTGAGCTAAAAAGCAAGAGTGAAAGTGAGATTGAGAAAAAAAGAAATTGTGAGGCCGAAAACGAGAGAGAGAGTAAAATGAGAGAGATAAAAGATGAGGGCGAGGCTGAAACCTCAAGAGAAAGAGAGAATGAGTTGAAAAATAGTTGTCAGGTCGAGAGTTCAAAACAAGATGAAAGAAAAGAGAGTGACAGAAAAAAAGAGAGTGAAAAGCAAAAAGAGAGTGAAAAAGAAAAGAATTGTGGAAAGAAAAGAGAGAGTGAAGAAAGTGAGAGAAAAACAAAAAGAAAAGTGAGTTTTTATGCTAAGGCGAGTCTTAATACTAACGAACTTGACGTATCTTTGCCTAGTGTTATTCTCTTTTTGTTGCAGGGATATGAGGTCATGTTTCCTAGAGGTGTGTTTAGTGGATTGCCACCTATTAGGGAGATAAAGTACTACATTGATTTTGTGCCAGGTGCGACAATTCATAACCGACCTTTCTTTGAAAAACATGAGTCTTTTTCACACTTGAAGGGACAAGGTAAGTCGTTGACTATAATGCATGCTAAGCGGGAGGACTGTGTTGAGACTTTTCCTCATGTATTCAAATACACACAAGGTATGAAAAATTTTGTGGTTGATGCTTTAGCAAGAAGGTACGTCCTTATCTTCATTTTAGATGTAAAATTGTTGAGACTTGAATATAATAAGGAATTGCATGCTAATGATGATGACTCTGCTAGTGTGTATGGAAAATGTGAAAAAGCATCGTTTGGTAAGTTCTATAAATTAGATTGGTACTTGTTTAGAGAGAATAGATTTTGTGTGCCAACTAGTTTTATGCTTAAGTTGCTTGTGTGTGATAGACATGGTGGTTTGTTGGGTAACTTTGGTGTAAGGAAGACTTTCAATATGTTGCATGAACGTTTGTGGGAGTATCATTTGCCATTCACTGACGTATTGCATGAATGTTTGTGGAAGTATCATTTGTCATTCATTAACGTGTTGCATGAACATTTGTGGAAGTATTACTTGCCATTCATTGAGTTTGCATATAATTGGAGTGGTGTAAGAAAAACTTTAGATGTGTTTCATGAACGTGTGTGGGAGTATCATTTGTTATTCATTGAATTGCTACATGGACATTTGCGGGAGTATCATTTGCCCTTATTAGAGTGTGCATATAAAACCTTGCATACTACTATTTCTTATTCTCCATTTGAGGTTGTTTATGGTTTTAATCCACTTACTCATTTACCTTTGATGGATTTGCTTGTTGATGATAGGAGTAGCTTGGATGAACATTTTCAATTTCTTGAGAAAATTAATGAAAATACACGTGAAGTAGATCTTTCAAGTAAGTATCAAGTTTTTGCTATTTTCAATGTTACTAATATTTTTCCTTTTGATCCAGGTGGAGATTCGAGGTCGAATCCTTTTGAGGAGAGGGGGAATGATGGGAACCAAGGTGGGTCTAGTCTTAAAGATCATTTGTAAATTTCAGATGGGCCAATTACAAGATCAAGGGCCAAGAAGATCAAGGAAGCAATGCACGGATTGGTGCAATCCACTTGGGATGAAGCTAGCAAGAGCCCAACACTCAAGATGGGCTTGAAAGAAGGAGAACCAGCTTTGATCCACTTGATTCGAGCTGTGGAAGACATGATTTAGATATAGGGCCTATTGTTATTGGAGACTTCAAATTTGGTTAAATGATTTATTTTATTAGTTTAGAATAAGTAGGCTTGAAGATGCCTGACCCACACGTCTTATTTTCAATGAACTAGGGTTTTCAAGAAGGCCTTGTATTTTGGCCAAGGGCTTATTTGGAAAGTTACTTTTTAGGAATTAGGGTTTTAAGAGGTACTGTAGCGTTACTGTAGCCGTACTGTAGCCACGGGTATTGTAGCACGACACTGTTCATCAGGGGCATTTTGGGTAAAAATGGGCTTTATTTTGGCTAGGGTTTTAATTATGTTTAGTTTAAATACTCCTTGTAGCCTCATTTGAAGGTCAGACAATATTGAATTTTATTTGTGAGTTGAGTTTTCTCCTCTTGTTCTTGATTGAACTCTTGAACTTATCAAAGGTAAATCACAACCTTTGTGGCGTTCCTCCTTTGTAATCTGGGTTCTTGAAACGGGTTCTTCAACGGGTCTAGATTTTAATATAATCTAGGTTCTTAAAACGGGTTCTCATCGGGTCTAGATTCTCCATCCTTGACTTGATTTTTGGCTTTCTTGGGGTGTTTTCAAATTGATTGTGGGTTCAAGGGAATTCATTCCCACGGGTTCATATCAGGTCTCCCCCTTTATACAATATCTGAGAGGTAGTGTCATGTAGACTTCTTCATCAAAGTCGCCATGTAAGAAAACATTGTTGACGTTGAGTTGATGAATGACCTAATGTTTGGCAGCAACGACTGCCAATATGCAACGAACAATGATCATTTTGGCAACCAGTGCAAATGTCTCATGATAGTCAAGGCTTTCAACCTGAGTGTAACTCTTGGCAACCAGCTAAGTTTTATACCTTTCAATGGAGTCATCAACCTTGAGCTTAGTTTTAAAAACTCATTTGCAACCAATAGATTTTTTACTAGGGAAAAGTGTCTCAAGAGTCCAATTGAGATTATCCTCCAAAGCACAAATGTTCATTTATATAACTCCACGAATGTTCTTAACAAACACAAGGAGGAGAGAGTTGGTGTTAATATACAGAAGAAAAGAAACAGCCTTTGAATTTCATCAAGAGAGCATATTTAATTGTTTTTCTTAACAAACACAGTAAAGCAATAAAAAATTAAAAACGAAAAGTGTTAGGATTATAAAAAAATTTTATAAAAATAAATCCACAAACTAACATAATTTTATATGATATGTTAATCTATTTTACAATAAAAATAAATTTATGATCTAACGTTCGGCATCAAATTTGAAACAAAACTACAATAGAGGTTGCTGCATCGCATATTAAGACGAGGATAACATCGAAGGATAGGAGGCTCCAAAGGCCTGACTAGCTTGGACCTCTCACCTTTTAAGGCTCGTTTAGATAATGAAAGTGTTTTATCTCATCTCATCTCATTATTATAACTTTCTCAAATTCCTACACAAAATAAAATAAATAATTCAACTTTTTCAAATTTTAAAATAATAATAATATTCTAACAATATTTTATTTAATTTTTAATTTTTATTTAAAATCATCTCATCTCACTGTCAAACCCCCCACCCTAATGTTCAAAAAAAGTACTCAATTATCTAATTAAAGAAAATGAAAGGGGTGCCACGTTACTCTTAAACTAACACATTTTGACAATTATAAGACTTTTGAACAAATTATGCATCGTACGTACGAGTTTCATTGCTAGCTTTCACAATCAAATCTGGATACAGAAAATGCCAAAATGGATAAGATTTAGATGGTCCACAAAATGGATAATAATTATCCTCTGCAGATACATAAATCCTTTTAACATGTTGAAACATAAATTGAAAAAAAAAAAGAAAAAGAAATTACGTAAATTAAATTAATTTACCTGCAGAAACCTTTGACACAAGGAAATTAAGTTCCTGCATGCATCTACATTAAGTTTGAGCCAAATCCTTCGTGGGAATATCCGAATCAATAATTTTATACATTTTACTAATGTGATTAGTTATATCACTTCTTTTAAAATAAAATAACTGTTTTGATCAATCACATCAGTTGAATGTATAAAAAATATATAAAAATAACTGTATATAACATAACTATATCCGAACAATAGCTGTTGGCTTGAGTTGCTCTGCCAGAAAACAATCTCCGCACCAGTACTTCGGAGCTGTATTTCAGAGATTAGGCACCAAACTCTTAAAAGCTTTAGTTCTTGGCTTTCCAAAAAGGCATAATTGTAATGAAACCAAGCTTTAGTTGAAGAATGACTCAGGCATGAATGATGAGGAACTTTCTTTAATTTGAATGCAAAAATTGAAGTTTATGGTTCAACTATTCAAGGGCATAACAATAACGTTTGCTATATAATGTATTTTGGCATAAATTCTGCAGAGAAAAAGTTCGATCTGTGGTTGAACTGCTTCCTTATTAATCCGTTGCAAAGGATGTTCTGCCCATCCTCCCTCTTGATTTTTGAGTTTGCTGAGAACTCTATTGTGTAAGTTCTTTTGGAATTGAGAGGGGGTTTCTGCCATTACTGCATCCGAGTTCTTTGTAACAACATCTATATATATATATATATATATATACCTAAAGAATTTAAAGACATTTATACCACACACGCCATTCATATAACATAATCTTATTTGAAATAATTCTATTCGTATCGACCAAAAGTCGATTCGGTCGGAGGCTGCCATCGTTGCTCTATTTAACCTCTCATTCATATCTGTGTTTTGCAATTCCGGGCGAAAAACAAGTTCTTCTCTTGCTCTTTTATCTCTTTACTCATTTGAATAGTAAGATGAGATGAGATGAGATGGTTTTAAATGAGTTGAATAAAATATTATTAGAATGTTATTTTTTTAATATTATTATTATTTTGAGATTTGAAAAAATTGAATTGTTTATTATATTTTGTGTGAAATTTTGAAAAAAATTATAATGATAAGATAAAATGAGATGGGATAAGATGATTTTTAAATCCAAACGAACGAAATTCTTTTTTTGATTGTGACTATAATACTCTTAGAATTGTGAATCTTAATGGACTTGGATTGCGGGTTTAGTTATATATTCTCTATTTGGGTATCCTATACTTGTTTTTTACTTGTACATAAAAAGCCCATGTCCATAAGCTTTTGATGTCATACCAAATTAGTCTGAATCATATAGAAAGAGAGGCTAAAAATCATTGTCTTCTCCCCTGTTGAACATAAGCGATCTTGAGGAGTCATGTCTAAATTCTTGTGTATTTTATTATTATTATTATTTTAAACTATGTTACAATCAATACTCTTGAACAAAACGATAGATTAAACATCAATTCACTCCAAATCTTCTTTATCATAACAAGAAGAGTAATATTATATACAGTCTTATGGTATACAAACTCAAACATTATTTTTAAAGAATAATGTTATTTGAATGTTTTATACCACACATCATCCACATGACATAATTTGATTTGTAAGACTCAAATTTCAAAACTTACATTCCAAATTAAATTATGTCACGTAAATAGTGAGACCCATTATTAAAAAATAAAACTTTTCATGTGAGTCTCAAATTATCTACTTTTTTAAAATGAGCGTATAGAGCTTACACATCGTAAGACTATACAAATTATTTTCTTACCCAAAATTTCATACTTCAAATATCTCTCTTCCACACACATTCGCCAAATTCTCCACCACTCCTTAGCAATAGGTAATAACAAAGTTAAAAGGTCAACTAACACCATTATATGCATAGAATAACTCATTGTTCTACATGCCTAAATTCCCTTATCAATAAATTTAATAATAAGACATAATTGTGGTTGTTATCCTCCCATCCTCCTCGATCGTTTGGGTCGACCACCACCACCCACCTACCACTTCCAAACGATAGGCTTGCCATTCATATTGTGACAAAACAAGGATTAAAAAAACAGAGAGAAATACATTTGATTAAACAAGTCCCATGTTGGCGCAAGAAAAACGACAAGAAAGTGCTCTGTCTTTTTAGCAAACTTCGCGAGTGGAGGCTCCTCTCCATTATTAAAGTAGTTCTTCAAATCAAAGCCTTGCTCAAATTTTATACCTAGTCCTACCAATACTCGCATCCTTTTATTAAATGATTTGGAGAATAAATATATAGTTTTTTTTTAATAATTGAGCATAAAACAAAGCATTCCATGTACGCCACAATTGGTGAGATATAAAGGATATAAACTAAGAAAAATATTTCAACTATAAATATATTATACAAAAATAAATTTACAAATTAATATAGCTTGATGTGATACGTCAGATTATAAAGTTATTTTTATTATAAAGTAAATCTAACGAATCCCATAAACTCATATTAGTTTGTAAGTTTACTTTTATGTAATCTTTTTGTACTTGTAGCAGTTCTCATAAACTAATAGTAACAAATAATTGTTTTTCAATAAAATAAAATATAATTAATATTGGATACAAATCTAAAACATTCTCGTACAATACTCAAGCTTTGTTTGGGAACACAACTGTTCATAGACCTTCTCAAACTACTTTATTACTATTCACAAACAGTCCACTACTATTTAATAACTATTTATAAACTATCTAATTACTATTCACCAACTATATGAGATACTCTAAACGGAGCGCCTGAGTTTGGATCTCAAACTCATCTCATATCATCATTATAACTTTTTCAAATTCTCACACAAAATATAATAAACAATTTAACATTTTCAAATCCTAAAATAACAATAATATTTTAAAAATAATATTCTAACAATATTTTATTCAACTTTTAACTCTCAACTTAACTCAATTCAACATTCAAATGCAGTCTAGTGTAAGTTATTGAAAAACAAGTTAGAATTCCTCATATTTCTGAATGAAATATGCTCAACAAACCAAAAGGATTTCTCTCCTATGCCCTATGCACACCATGCAAAGGCAGAGAAGAGAATGAGCTCTGCTTTCTCTTTTCTACATTTTCCACTCTATAAACAAGTAACAACTAGAAAATAATGAATTCCAACATGCAAGGTGTATACAAAATCTAACTCAAAGTGAAATAGAATATAGAGTAAGGGTGAAAACTATAATAATAAAGTGATAATAAGCAGCTTAAACAAGCCCTGAATTACCATCAATATTTCAAGGACTTGGCTTATGCACAAGTCCATTCCAAAGAGTCTTACTTAAAAGCACAAGACTAAACGACCCTACTTGCACATAATTTATACCTTGCTCAAGAAAGCTATTTACTTCCCTTTTATGATCTCTATAAATCTCTCAAAGAACTTGAACAACAACTTAAACATCACTCAACCATTCACTAAATGCAATTTCACCCTGAAATTTGATTCAACAATTCAACCACCTTAGCCATAGTTGGCCTATCTCTTGATATCTCACTTATGCACGAACTAGCAATTTCAAAATATTTCTTCACATTGGCCTCTAATAGTTCCTCCCTCATAATATTGGCATCCAACATTTCCATTTGCCTATTTTGGGCCACCATTTTTTTTGCCCATTCCACTAGCACCACCTCTTTTCCATCCACGACCGCCGGTAAATTGGGCCGCATACCTGTCGCAATTTCAAGCAATAATACTCCAAAACTATACACGTCGGCCTTCACCGTCGCCATTGTGAGTCCCTCCCTGTACTCCGGCGGCATGTATCCCATCGTGCCCGCAACTTGCGTCGACACGTGGGAATGCGACTCGCCGACCCTTCTTGCAAGCCCAAAGTCTGCAATATGAGCCTCAAATTTCGAATCCAACAACACATTGCTAGCTTTTATATCCCGATGAATGATGGGCTCCTCCAAACCATGTAAATAGGCGAGCCCATTAGCCACACCCTGGGCAATCTTAACCCTCGTCTCCCAAGATAACGGTAACCGTACACCGGAGTTTGGCCAGGCCGCTGCCGAGGTATCGTTTTCTGATGAAGCGTCCTGCAACCATTGGTCGAGACTGCCTTTTTCCATATACTCGTAAACCAGGAGTCTCTCGGACCCCGAGACGCAGTACCCGAGAATCTTGACGATATTTTCGTGACGGAGCTTTTCCAGGGTCTCCATCTCGGCCTGAAACTCCCGAAACCCTTGAAAAGCGTCCGGGTCGAGCTTCTTGACGGCGACGGTGGCGCCACTAAGCTGCGCCTTATAGACGAGGCCAAAGCTTCCATCTCCAACGATCAGGTCGGCGGAGAAGTTCTTGGTGGCGATGACGAGCTCGATCATGGAGATTCGGAGGTTGGGGTCGAAGGACGCGCTCTCGTCGACAGTGATGGAGGAAAGCTCGGTGTTGCCTCTGGAGAGGGCTCGGGCTCGGGCTCGATCGTTAGCTCGGCTTCGATGAGTAGGCTTCTCGTGTCGTTTACAGATGATAATCATGAAAGCCACGAGTATGGTCACGATGAGGAAACTCGCAGCGGCTGCGATAAGAGCTTGGAGACCGCTTTCCATGGCGAAACAAGGGGAATTCAAGGAGGAGAAAGGTGAAAGCGATGGGAGGGCGGAGGGGGAGGGGTGTTCGAGATATGGATGTGTAAAAAGGCCGGGGTGATTATGGGGATGGAGTTTGTCTGGGAAGGGTACTTGAATTTGGGTATAGGAAAAAGAGAGCCGCCATATGCGGTGGGGTGAGAGGTTTCCAGGAAGATAGATTGGTCAGTCGTCGGTGGTTTCTAAAGTCTCTAACTTTCTACTCTGAACGAGTCAACGTTCATAGAGAAATACTACGGGGAAGAATCGTGTAGGGGGAAAGAATCATAGAGCTCAGATGACTCAGATTCATCAATAACCGTCAATTAACTATTAAATACTACAGCCTTAATTTTCTTCCAAATTACTAACCCATATCTCATATGGTAAGCATTTATATAAAAAAAATATATATATTAGGTCTGAAAATAGATTTAAAAAAATAAAAATTCTACTCATCAATCTTTTAATACACAAAATAAAAAATAAAAAATAAAAACTCACATGAACAAATGTATAGTATAAGACTACTAAATAAAAGAATTCTAAACAACTTAATTTATCTACAAATATATCTTAATACGATAGGTTAGATTTACTAAAAATATTTTATAATATAATATAACATATTAAGCCACGTCATTTTATAAGAATTTTTTAATATTATTTCATAGATAAAAAATTTCTTTATCTTTTATATTTTAAAAAGTGATGAATATTGAGTATCAATAATATAAATTTTTTAAGAAAATATATATTAGAATTTCTTGAAACTTTGAAATATAATTTTTTTGAACAATTAATTTCTTAAAAAAAAATTAACTTATTTAGAATAATATACAGTGATAAACACAGTTTTCAATAAACATTTTTAGATTTATTTACAGCCCATCAAGGACACACACATGTCATTTAACGACAAAGGGAGGAGGGCAATGATTCATTTAAGAAAAGTTATATTCGTATACAATATGTATTTAGTAGAGTATTTTTATATAATATAATATAATGTAAAAGATAGATTATTATTTAAATGAAAATGATGTGTTCTATTTAAAAATAGAAGAACTCTATTTCAATAATTGACGGTTGCGATGGGTCTTACATTAGCGAAGACAATTGATATACGTGTATTGAATTCTAGACAGAAACGCGAGGAAAATACGTAAAAGGCCATTGAAATTTGAGTTGAGAAAAATTAAGAAGCAAAATTCCGTGGAAGGGACCCCACACGGTATTTGGCTACCTACTCCTCATTGTCTCAAACGACTATTGCAGCATGAAATATTTTACTCAACCCCCGGTTTATTGGTCGCACGCCACACACCATCACGAACCCGGAGCCCACGTGACGATTCTTCTCTCTCACCCATCACGTTTCCCTCTTCTCCCTCAGACTCCTCTTCTCCCTCACACTCGAAATGAACAACCTCTCCCTCACCCCTAGCTCATTGCAGCACCCCAGCTTGTTGCAGCACTCCACCCCCAACACCAGCGGCTTTTAAAAAAAAAAAAAAATGAAACATGCGATGAAGAAGCTGGACGACCTGATCCATCGGATCATCGAGTAGAAGTGGACTCCGGATTGGCTGCCATTTGTTCTGGGTTCCTCTTTTGGGTCCCCCGCAGCCTGGGACCTCTAAGGTGCTCGATTTGGTCGGAAAGCTTGCCGACCAGCTCCCTCACCTCCTCACGTGGCTGGCCCTGCTCTTCTTTCTTCCTCGACGTTATTATTATCAATTAATATTAGTTCCTCATATATGCCCCCTTTCTGTTTAGCTGCCAAGAAGATTCAGGTTAAAAAGAAAATGATAATTGAGGTTTTAGGTGCTAATTTTATTTAATCGAGAGAATTTTGGTGTCATCTTTGCTTTATGTTGATTCAGAGCACTACCTTTTTCAATCATGATAATTAGGTTACCTCTAGTTGTTGCCAAGAATTTTTTTCTTTTTTTTTTATCAGTAGTTGTTGCCAAGAAATTTTAGGTAAACATAGGGAGAATTTAGTATTATGTCAAGCTGGCTTTGTTTGGCTGTCAAGAAAAATGAAAACAAAGAAATGAAAAATTTTCCAGGTAGTGGATGAACTATTCTCTTTCTGTGAGGTTTTTTATAATTAAAAATTATAAAAATCGAAGCCGGACAAATGCATTCAGGTTGGACAGTGGGAATAAAAATTAAAAATTAAATAAAATATTATTATTATTTTAAAAATTAAAAATATTAAATTATTTATTATATTTTATATAAAAATTTAAAAAATCTATAATAATAAAATAAAATGCTTTTACTATTCAAACGATTGATAAAGGTGAACTATAAGCTTAATTTCACTTCTCTCCACCGTTAGTCAAAATATATATTTGAAATCATGTTCCATTTATATATTTATCATTGAAAAATTCTTCTCATCATTTTTATATCATATACCATACATAAATTTTTTATTTTTGTTTCTTATGAAATGTGCGATCTATGAATGATGAGGAAATTTTTTTATGAAAAATACAACCATAAAAAATATATATATATAAAATAAAAATAAGTATGGTATGTGAGCATGATAAGTAACAAAACTTATCCATCATTACAGACACAATATAAAATATCCATATGGATTAGCTTCCTTATAACCTAGGCAGGTATCCAACATCATCGTGTTATAAAAATTCAAATATTCAGTTATTTGGATTGTAACTAAATATTCGAATTTGTCAAAAAATCATTTTAAAGAAGAAGATTACGAATATAAAACGACAAGATAAATCTTTTTTAAAATATAAAACTTGATTACGGGTAACCGGTATTGACACGTACCCATATTATATAACCGTACCCACATTTGAATAGAGGCGGGTACGAAGTTCGGATACATG
Source organism: Juglans microcarpa x Juglans regia (assembly GCF_004785595.1). Lineage (NCBI taxonomy): Eukaryota > Viridiplantae > Streptophyta > Magnoliopsida > Fagales > Juglandaceae > Juglans > Juglans microcarpa x Juglans regia. The sequence goes on from NC_054609.1 coordinate 950,015, forward strand.
TTCAGGTAAAACTAGGTTGGATACCCACCAGGATGAATCCAGCTTTTCTGATTCAGAACCAAACAATGTAAAAAATTCAACTCAAATGCCCAACCCTAATTAGATATATATATATATTTATAAATAATATATATTTATATATATATATATGAAGTGATTTTAAATCCAACAATTTCACATGATACAAATAAAATTATAAAAGACTTTTCACTTTGTGTCAAAATGCAAAATTTGAATGGTTGACATAGTACACCCTTCAAATTTCAAAAAAGTGATCATTTACATTCTCGTTCAAGTCTATGAATAAAATAGACAAATAGGTAATCTTGATAATCAAATCTTAATGATACATGTGTATAACAATGATTTTAAATATGATAATTTTATATGGAGAAATGATAATTACAGTCGTGAGTGTGCAAACACCGTACAATCACTTTAAAAAAATGAAAAAATACGAAACCTATATGAAAAAAAGTTTAAATTTTTAATAGTAGACCCCACTCTTTTTTAAAATGAATGCACGATACTTGCACATTTTACGACTATATCTAATATTACTCTTTTATATGAGACAAATAAAATGTAAAATATGATAATTTCATTGCATGACATAAACTCTACACCCTTACATTTCCTAAAATCTACATTTTATATTTCAAACTACTGAAATTTAACTTATTACACCCTCAAACCACTAAAAGCCAACCCAACATGTTACACCCTCAAGTTACTAGCTAAAAACTGACATTTTGTACTCTTCATTAAAATTTAGGTTAGATTTGGATAGTGAGTTGAGATAAAAGTTAAAAAATTGAATAAAATATTATTAGAATATTATTTTTTAATATTATTATTATTTTAATATTTAAAAAAATTGAATTATTTACTGTATTTTATGTGAGAATTTATAAAAGTTATAATAATGAGATAAGATGAGATTGGTTGAAAGTATTTCTCATTCCAAACCGAGCCTTGATTGTCAAGATTATATCAAGTCATCTATTTTTCATCTATCTCAATAATAAAAAAATGAATAAACACGCAAAAACAATAGAACCTTAAGCAAGCAAAGTGCACAAAAACAAACTATTATAGTGATCAATTGACGTTGCATGCTTTTTCTCGTAAGAGTTTTGTTACAAAAAAGTCTATATGTTAGCACACTTCTTAAAGTGAGACCTATTATAATCTTAAAAAACATCAATCATTTTTAGCATTATTGATGTTTCCTTCCGCATCAGCGATGTGCTGGATGTGTTAAGAAGAAGACTTTTAAATAAATTCTCCCTTATCGTAATAACCCAACGTTGACCAAAACCTTGGGCTATTAAAAAACAAATATTATAAATTTCACACTGCCTAATATATGTAATTAATTTGTAAAAAATACTTGATCCCATTGTCGTTTGTCTCACTCCGAAGGTTATGCATGCTCGTGGTGTTGGACGAGTGCAGGCAACTTATTTTCACGAGAAAAAATTTAATTATAAATGATTATGTGCATTAATATATGCACCCATTCAATATAATTAATTAAAAAATAGATTTTATTGAAAACAGTGCTAATTTAAATTTAGAATATAAAGACAATAATATTAATACGTAGATTGATATACAAACTTGATTGTACATAACAAAACTCATTTCACAATTAAGGAATAAAGATGTACCCTATTTACACTGTCTTGGCTTTCACTCTCATTCATGTTCTTCAACGGCAGGTCGTGTTTCATTGTATAAGGAATAAAGCATCATTATTTATGTCCTGCATAGAACCTTATCCATTGTTAGATAACTACAAGAATTATGCTCATCATATTTGCTGGTTCTAAAGTTTTACCATCTTTGTGCCTTACTTCCCTCAAATGATCTGAGATTTTTATTTTATTTTATTTTTTTGTTGGAATAAGTAATAAATTTTGAGAAGCGCTACCATTCTAAAGAGATTTCGATTTCATATAATATAGTAGATTTATTTTTTATTATAAGTAATTTTATAATATGAAGTATCATATTAAATCACTAGCCCAACCCATTTAGATAACATGTTGTGTAATGTCACTCATTTTGATCCATTTAATAATTAATTAGAAATATGTTAACACAACATGAATTATTTAAATCCTTTTGTTTTATATAAATGAGTTGAACTAAAATGTATAACTTATTTGACCTAATTAACATAATTTCAAATAAAAATATAAATATAAATTTATTAATAACCACAATATCTTAAAATATATATATATCAATATTTTTTAAATTTTAACATATAATAAAACTAATATTAAAAATCATACAATACCAAATATGAGTATAGGTCTAAAATTACAATCTCAAAAATAAAAATATAAGCATACTAAGAAATATCAATATTACAACTCAACAATAATAAAATTTTAATTTTAAAATAAATTATGAAGCGGTCAAAATAGATTGATTTCGCGTTAAACATAATTTTAAAATAAGAATTATGCTCATCATATTTGCTGATTCTAAACTTTTACCATCTTTGTGCCTTACTTCCCTCAAAAGGTCTGAAATTTTTATGTTATTTTATTCTTCTGTTGGGATAAGTAATAAATTTTGGGAAGCGTTTTAAAGAGATTTTAATTTTATATGATATAGTAGATTTATCCTTTATTACAAATAATTTTATAATATAAAATATCATATTAAGTCATGTCGATTTATAATTTTACTTTTTTACAATTCTTTTAGGATTAAAGCATTTCTTATAAATTTTAAGTGTAAAAAGGTGCAGTCCTAGCGCATAGGAAATATTTTAAAACAAATAAATAACTCTTAAAAATCAACCATGGCCATGAGTAGATGCTAATTTCCCTTCCGCCTCACTCTCAACCAAAAATTGATCTTTTCGACCAATTCTCTGGCTACGTGTTGACTTTTAAAAATTCCATCAAATTTTTGCAAAAGTCATGTTATATTGTTTCGAAATTGTCTTGTTAATGAAACTGTCTTGTTAATACCCAAAAATAATACAATGGGCTAGAAATGGGAGAAAGAATCATTTATGGCCCGCGGCGATGATTCAAGCTTCAATTAGTAAGATTTCGAGCTATTGGCGATAGTCTAGAGTTGTTGTACGGTGCTCGTACCTACATCCATAAAAATAAATAGAAAATAAATATTGAAAAAATAAATAGAAATGAAGACACATAAATTTACGTGATTCGACATTAAACCTACGTCCACGTGTCGTTTGGAGGGTAATCCACTAAAATATGAGTATTTTACAGTCTTCATGATCTCTTACTTCTTACTATACAATAGAGATTGGAAACCTATTTTCTGAAGAAGATAATATCATTTTTTTCCTGGATCTCTCATCGTGAGGTTTAAAAAGCTGAAAAAATCATCTCAAATAAGCCTCATTCACATCCGGTCTAATATCTTTTTATCCTGGCTTTGAGAATGGTAAGGAATGAATCAATGATAGCTTTATCCCTTTGCATGTCTGACTTACTTTCTCTCATTTTTTATTTTACTCTTTTTCCCGTCACCTTCTTCTTTTCCCTCTAACACTTGTTTTTTCTTGTCCCCTCCTTCTGTCTCATTCTCTCTTCCCATTTATCTCTCAAAGGTATGGGTGACAAATTGTATTTTTGGGTCGTATTCGTGTCAAGTCATGAATATATGACTATATAGGTCAATACAAACCCAATCTGTTAAGTTAAAAGTGTTAAATTTTCAAACATTAACCTAACTCATTTAGATAACAGGTTGTGTAATGTCACTCGTATTTATTCGTTTAATAATTAGTTAGAAATATGTTAACAAGACACAACTTATTTAAACTCGTTTGTTTTATATAAATGAATTGAACTAAAACGTATAACTTATTTGATCTAATTAACATAATTTCAAATAAAAGCTAAAATATACATTTATAAATAACCACGATATCTTAAAATATATATATGTATCAATATTTTTTTAATTTTAACATATAATAAAAGCAATATTAAAAATTATACAATACCAAATATGAGTATAGGTCTAAAATTACAATCCCAAAAATAAAAACATAAGCATACTAAGAAATATCAATATTACAACTTAATAATAATAAAATTTTAATTTTGAAATAAATTTTAAAGTGATCAAAATGGATTGATTTCGTGTTAAATAAGTTGACCTTTTATTGACCCGTTTATAAATCGTGTCTTAACGGGTCAACCTATTTTGACTCAAATCTGTTAACATCAAATTCAAACTCATTAATTTTGAATCGTATTCATGTTAAGTTCATAAATCGTGTCAGATATTATCATCCCTATTCAAAGGTGAGCTTTTGCTGGGATTGGTTTATTGGGAGAATTTACCCTCCTAACATGTCTATCAATTATTAAATCATTACTTATTTTTTTAAAATAATAAATTTTAAATATATGTTAACGTTACCTCAATGATCAGTCTATTTTGTATTTTTTTTAAAAGAAAAAAAAGAAAAAAACTGAAGGGCTTGGTATAACCTTGGAGTTGGGTCATTGGGCCCATCGCCCCCCCGCGCCCGTAAAGCCTCTCTCATCTGCCATCAACTCTCGCTTTTGCTGTCCCCTTACACATGCTCTCTCTCCCACTCTCTCTTTGTCAATTTCTTTCCAATCTCCTTTTGCTGAGAAAATATAAGAAAAATAGAAAAGAAAAGAAAACACCCACCAAATAGAAAGAAAAATACATTTGTGTTAAGATCAAAGCAAAATGCAAACAAATTATTGCACAAATTCGAATATTTTCAAGAAAAATACTCTTTTTTTATTAATAGAGAGAGAGCTATAACTGATCTAAGAAATGAAAAATGATAAAATCGAGAGGTATCTCAAAATATCAAACCATTTGAGCTTTATATTAAGATTCTTGTTACTCCTATCTTTTCATTTTTATTTAAATAAATGTTTAAAAATTAAATTTACGAGCTAATATATCTTAATACGAAGATTATAAATCTTTTATTATTATTATAAAATAAATACAACGTTACACATCAAGTTATGTCAACTTGTAATTTCACTTTTGTAGAATATCCGTGTAGAGTTTGCACTTATTTATTATTCTTTTATCCAACAGAAATTATATAATAAAAAGAAAAAGATGATGAAGATGAAAACAAAGGTTTTATCTCCCAATGTTGGGCTCTATGGTAGACCAAAAATAGTTATATTCCCTATATTGCCCAACAGAATCCCAGTTGTTGTACTTCTACCATCCAATCCAATCTTGCCACGTGGCAGAAGACTACCAATATTGCTGACATGGCAGGTTATTTAGAAAAATTAAAAGAAGGATTTTATTTTTCAGGTCTTTTAAACAACCCATTCAATACAATACTGATGTCAAACCTTCTATTTTAGTTTGTAGGTAAAAATCTTTCACAATAATTTCTACATAAATATAAAAATAATTATAGATCTTGTGATAAAGAAATAGTTTATATACTATTTTGTATTTAGAAAAATGTTAGATACAGACCTAGTTTGTTTTTGCAAACCATTTTATCTTATTTAATCATTACAATTTTTGCAAACTTTCAAATAAAATACAACAAAAAATATTAAAAACAAAAATTCTAAAACAAAAATTATATTAAAAAATTATTTCAACAATATTTTATTTTAACTTTCAACTTATCTTATCTCATCTGTATAACTAAACGTAGTCATAGTTTTAAAGTATATAAGTTCCGCATATTTTTTATGTGAGTAAAAAATTGTTCGAAATTAAATATCATTTTTCTTATATATAAGATAAGGAAGAATGCTATGCACCAGTCACTATTCATTCACATTCTTTACATCTATAATTTTTTTATGATGTGTGGGAATGTTTTTTATTGAAAATGATTTACACAATATTTTTTACAACAATTTATACAGTTATGTTTTAAATGAGATGTATTTTTGTAAAATATATTTTAAAAGTAATATTATTTTATAAAAATACTCTTATTTTATAATATTATTGTGTAATATATTGTACAATGTGTTATGTATATATTATTACTTATTTTTTATAAGATATGAGAGTATTTTTTGATAAGATGTGAGGTGTGATGGTGAATAGTCATTTTCATAAAATAAGTCTAGGTAAAAATGAGGGGTAAATTAGACATTGCATTTCACCATAAATGGTGACGTGAAGAAAAGTTCTTCAATTGGATTTCATTTAACCCTATAATATATACGGTGTACAAGGTTTCCTCTAGGAAGAACATTCGTCTCTCTCTCTCTCTCTCTAGAAAATAAGAAAGACACTTTCGGAAAATTCCAAACTTTCAAACCGCCATCTTAGATATCAATCCCCACCCTCTGTCTCTCTGATTAAATAGGAAACCCTCAAGAAGAGGGTCACAGTCCGACTCCGAGCCCCAATATCGTAACCCCGGAATCACCGGCAAATCGAGTGTGGTTTCACTGTGATCTGGGGGAGAGTGGGTCTAAATGCAAGTGAGATGAACTGTCACAAGTTCCAAGTCTTCGACTCCGTTCCTGCTTGAGTGTGGTAACTAAAAGAGTGCGATTCTCTCATGGCAAAGCGCGTGTACGAAACCTGGAAAGGAAGTAATGTAAGGCACTCGTTGCTATTTTGTCTATTTTTTCACGTCTGAATTTGAAACTCTTGCTTTAAAAAAATATCTGGTTGCGGTTTAGAATTGTTGGGCTTGTGTGAAAATTAGTGGGTCTGGGTTCGTATTGATTCGGTGATTGGTGAATACGCGTAACTAGGTTTGTTTATTTTCGATACATAAATGTGCGGATTTAGGTTATTAAGTCTCTTGGACTTAATTACCTGTTTGTTTACTCGGAAAATCGAGTTTTCACTGTACTTATTTGTTTATTAAAATCATGTTTTTCTTTTTCGTTTCTGGATTCGCGAACCGGTGAAATCGATGTGTTATGCCAGTTGAGTGGATTGGGTGGTTGGTAATGGAGAATTTAGGATTATAATAAGAACTCCTTTCTGAGATTTTTCTTTTACTTTCTACATCCCCTGAGCAACTAGCGGAGGTGATAGGGTTGGTTTGGAGGAAGAGCTTGGTGGGCAATTAAATCGATAAAAGATACTTTTTTTGGACTGAATTTCTATGGTCAGTTTTGCTTACAGTTCGATTTGGGATCAAGTTGTGTTCTCTGGTCAAAGTACACATTATTCATTTATTCTTTGCTTGGTGAAGAAAATGGAGGAGTAGAAATAAACCATATTTTTAAGTTTTTTTTTAATAAGTAATCAAAGTGTATTAATAAAAGAATAGGCAAAGCCATGTGTAGTACAAAGAATGCCCTAACTACGTAGGGACAATAGATACAAGGAAATCATGGAAATCTTGGCCATTAAAATTAACGGTAGAGGCCCAAGTACAAAGGGTTCTAAAAAAGAAAGCAATAAGTTCCTCCATCGATCTCTCTTTGTCCTCGAACGTCCATTCATTGTGCTCCTGCCATACGCACCACATGATGCATATAAGAATCATTTTCCATACTGCCTTGATCTGTTGATTTCCTCTTAGATCTGTCCAGTTAGCCAAAACTGCCACTACTGTCTCGGGCATTACCCAACCCAAGTCTAGTCTACTAAATACCTTGTTCCATAACCCTCGAGCTACTTCACAGTGTAGTAGAAGATGGTCCACAGATTCACCACCATTCCTACACATACAACACCAATCTGCGATGATCACCCTTCGTTTCCTCAAATTATCCGTTGTGAGGATCTTACCCAAGAAAGCGGTCCACACAAAAAATGTTGCTTTGAGAGGTGCCTTATGTCTCCAAATTCTTTTCCAAGGAAACTGAATAGGGAGCTCATGTGAAAGGGATTTATAGAATGAGCGAACCGAGAACACACCACCTGAAGGTATCCACCACAATAAGTCAGCATGCTGGTTATTTGGTTTATGCTCAATTTCAAGTAGTTTGTTACCTAGAGTTGCCAGTGATGGAGACTTGAAATTCATTTCTCTTTTTTCTATTTGCTACATCTCTCATCAAGGCAAGTGGATGCTTATGTTTAGGTTTACAGAGGCATCCAGTGAGCAAACCCTATAGTTAAGTAATGGTTGTTCATTCAAATATATTGCTGTTGCTAAATATGCTAGAGAAGATTTCTATTTCTGCACCAGTGTATATACTTATCTTCACTTTAAAGCGGTAAATTATATTAGATTTGAGGTGCTTATGATTGTTTAGATATTTTTCAGGTAGTTTATGCTAGCAGTATTTTTGAAGTTGGGACAAACTCTACCAATGCCAATGGTTTGGCATTTGCAACAAACTTTTTTTCCTATTTTGATCTTCTTTAATAACATTTATTACATTTTGCCTAAGGCTATTGGGTTTCCGTTATCCATGCTTACATCATGGCTACCCCCATTATAGAATCTATGTTTACTATGTTCTTTTTTTTTTTTTTTTTATTTCCCTTTTTGCCTAAGGTAAACATTCTCCATTGGGAGATGTTGTCAATTAGTGAGAAATAATGTAAGTCATGCAATCTGATGAAGTATGTCATGTAAGAAAAAGAAGCTACATGTTAATTGACAGTTGATTGGATGAATAAATACTTATTTTACTTATAAAAAGAAAAAGAAAAAGAAGCTACATGTTATGGATTGTGCTGCCAAGTATAGGATGGGATGGTTGGCATAAGCATTACGCTAGGATGAACCAACAAACTTAGCATTTGGGCCTGCTTTTAAGTACAAAAGAAGTGTACATATTATCTGTTAATTTTTTCCATGGTGGTTCCTCTCTAGGATTTTTTATTTTTATTTTTGATAAGTAAGAGATAACTATTATATATATGAATGAAATAGGCATAGCCCATGTACCCTCTCTAGGATGTGCTGTAATACTATCAATTGAAGTTCTTGCATGTTAGCTGTATGCGAGTAGAGCACACACATGTGCTTGCGTGTATATACATGTTGATTTCATGTCGATTTTAATTTTAACTTTCCTCCCATCGCTCAGCGCAAACTCGAATAATTTATACACTCGATCATAACACAACCTATCAAATATATGGATTGTGTCGTGTGACCCATATAACCCTTTTAGTAAATTGGTCTTGTTGGATTGACTCAAACATGATCTGTGTCAATGTAGATGTCTAATATAAATGGGTTGAATTGATCCAAATGGATCTGGCCTTATTAACATAATTTAGTATATCATACATGGTGCTTCATTTCAATCATTCTAGTTGTCTTTCTCTCGTCAGTCTCTCTACGCATCCATGGCCTTATTAACCTATCAAAACATACGCTTCTTTATAAATATATTATGCTTTCAGTCTATTTTGTATTCAACTCTTTCTCTCCACCTTTTGCAGAAGTTTATCCTTGGTGGGAGGTTGATATTTGGACCAGATGCTAGATCACTTCTTGTTACGATATTGCTCCTTATTGTCCCACTTGTCATATTTTGTGTATTTGTTGCAAGGCATCTTCGGCATGAATTTTCACCATATAATGTGGGATATACGATTCTGGTGGTAGCAGTTGTTTTTATCATCCACGTAAGCCTGCTTATTCAGTTATTCTTATTATTCTTGGTTGTGAAATATCTATTGGAAGAGTTCTGATAGTAATTACCTGATGATTGCTTCCTAGGGTTTTGACATCATCTTAATACCTTAGTTGATGTTGGTAGGTCTTGGTGCTTCTTTATCTCACTTCAGCCCGCGACCCGGGTATTATTCCACGTAATTCACATCCACCTGAGGAAGAGTTTCGTTATGACTCTTCAGTGTCAGCTGATGTTGGGGGAAGACAAACACCAAGTCTTCAGTTCCCGCGAACAAAAGAAGTATTGGTCAATGGCCTTCCTGTGAGGGTGAAGTATTGCGATACTTGTATGCTATACCGACCTCCTCGTTGTTCCCATTGTTCCATTTGCAATAACTGTGTTGAGCGTTTTGATCACCATTGCCCTTGGGTTGGCCAATGCATTGGTCTGGTATGTTGTTTGACATCAAAATCAATTCTATTGTGCTCATGAGATTTATCCGTGTCGTTATTGTTGTCATTAATGTTGTGTTACTGGCCTCTGTCTGTGCAGCGCAATTATCGATACTTCTTTATGTTTGTTTCTTCAGCAACTCTTCTTTGCATCTACGTGTTTGCCATGTCAGCTCTGTACATCAAGGTTCTGATGGATCGTGATAATGTGGGCACAGTTTGGAAAGCAATGAAAGAATCACCTGCATCTGTGATACTAATGGCCTATTGTTTCATTTGTCTGTGGTTTGTTGGTGGACTTACTGGCTTCCATTCGTACCTTATAGGCACAAACCAGGTCAGTTACCTCCTATCTTTTTGTGCTTCTAGCATGATTTGTTGTTAGCAATTCGAGGTCTGTGTTAGGATTGGCTTATTATGTGAATGAGATAGCCACTGTTAGGTTTTCTTAATGGGCGTGGATATAATGGGAAAAAAAGGAGCAGAAAAGAGAGGAAACATTGTACCCATCTAAAGTATGTGGTTTTTTTAATCCTTTACTTTTTGTTATTTATTTATCTTTTTGGTGGGAATTTTGAGTGCCAACCTGATGAGATTTTAGCCAAGTTATGGGAATGAAATATTGCTAGGGTACTTAAACAATGTACGTTTTACCAGCTAGATTTAATATTAGTTGGTGTTTTTCAGACCACCTATGAAAATTTTCGGTACAGAGCCGACAACAGGATCAATGTCTATGATCGGGGTTGTTTGAATAATTTTCTCGAGGTATTTTGCACGGCAGTGAAGCCCTCAAAGAACAACTTCCGGGCTTTTGTTCAAGAGGAGGTACAAAGGCCTCCCCATTCACCTGCACCTCGGGAAGGAGTAACAGCAGATGATTTAGGTGTGGATCCACGTAGAAAGGTAGAAGATGATCTTGAGATTGGCGAAGACTTATTGAAGATCTCCCAGCGTCGTAATATCGACGAACTTGATGAGGACATTCGCAGCAGAGGGAGCAGCGTACCTCCCCATAATACATCAGATGCTGATTCCGTTTTTGGCTCAGATCATCGAGCTCCTACCATTCGTTCTGATGCTCGTCACTCGAGTTGGGGAAGAAGAAGCGGGAGCTGGGAAATTGCGCAAGAGGTCTTCACAAACTCCAATGTAACTGAAAGCAGAAGCCATGTTACTCCAAAGGAAGCACGTCAGTGAGATAGGGTAATTGTTCATTTGATTTTAGCATGATAGCCACTTGGGTGATTTGTGATTACGTTGATGTTCTTTTCCCTGTTTGGGATGAAGCTGAGATTGATGAGAAATTTACAATTTTGCCAAGGGGACTCCAATTTACTCACCTTTCAGGTATAAACCTTCGATCTATTTCTTTTTTTCTGGGAATGCTAGCTTTACTGTTTTAAGAAAGCATAGAAATGTGTGTAATAGTTTGAGAGATGAGGAGATAGTGTCTTTTGCCACTTTCCCTTTATTCTTTTGTTGTTATATATGGATATTATGTACTGTTTTTCTTTTCTTTTTTCCTCTTCTTTTTTTGCGATCAAATCCCTAGTGCTTGGCTTTATATTCTTCTTTGCAAGTTGCAAACAATCCCATCGCTTTAAAGCAGTTCCCCATATCAAGCCATTCTTCTGCTTCTTGAAGATGCATATTAAAGAAATGAGTAATGATTTGTGCAAGTCTTAAATATACAAATATTGTATAATGCCTTTGTAAAACAATGGATCCCATCATGAAAAGATATAAAAATGAATTACTTTTTTTTAATGGGATTATTTTTTTTATAAATGTTCTACACGAGATTTGCACAATCTTGAAGATGCATATTAAAGAAATGAGTAATGATTTGTACCAGTCTTAAATATACAAATCTTGTATAGTGCCTTTGTAAAACAATAGATCCCATTATGAAAAAATATAAAAATGAATTACTATTTTTTAATGGGTTTTTTTTTTTATTATTATAAAGGTTTTACACAGGATTTGCACAACTTAAGATTGTAATATACTTCATATATAAAGGGTCGAAGTTGGTCTATAACACAGATTAAAGATTAAAATCATGTTTTGGCTAAAAGATAAAGAGTAATACTATTTATCATCTTAATTCTCATCATCTTTATTCTCATCATCTCATGATGTAGCATTTTATGATTGGAGACTATTTATTATATTATAGTTTTTACTTGTGAACGTATAATCTAATGTCACATTATGGGATAATGAGAAAATAGATGATGAATAGATTTTTCTAAATATTGCCTAGTTCTCATTTAGGGCTTAATTAATAATATTTCACCTCCAATGAATTTGGGATAAAAAGAGGAGAAATATTTTGGATTACTAGCATCAATAGATAAGAGATGCACATCATTTAATCTAAGTAAAATTTCCCAACATGGCAGTTTTAGAAATCTCAATTGTTCCAAAATATGTACACTATAAAACTAATTGTAGTTTCTTTCGATAAACTTTTGACTCTCAATTTGATTAGATAAATTCTTGACAGCTCGTATTTGATTTAATTCAAAAGGTTTCATTTTCTATATTTAAGAATATTCAAATTTAGTACATAGTTGCTGATCCTCTAAATTTAGTAAATAGTTGCTGATAAAACAGGAATTGTACTTATAATTTGGATTCAAAGAATCATTCGCTAGCTGTGAAAATCTCTTAAAAATTAAAACTGCATATATTCTATATATACAACATTAAATAATCTTAATTTTGTGTTTTTACATTTTAGGCTGGACAGTTTAATTTGAAGGCTGAATTCATGTCATCGACCAAAAAACAAAACAAAAACTAGGAAAGAGTTTTATCCTGAATTGGTAATTATCTGTCCATATTGATATCAAATCAATAAATTTCCAGTGCATCCAAATCACCCACATTAAGATTTGATCAAAACCTTCCTAATATATCTACACAGAAGTTTCAAAATTGAATCTTTTTTTGGCTATAAAATGGACCCCCAAAGTATTCAACTCAGCAGCAGCTAATCTCCATTACAAAACATCAATATGGTCTCCCAAGTTCATGCAGTATTACTCATGTTATCTCTTTCCATCCTCGTGTTTTCTCAATCTTTTTTACCAGCAAATGCAGCAAAGAACTTAGTTCCAGACGTCTGCAGGGAAACAATAAGCTATGCCGGCTGCATGCATGCGTTCCAGTCTGATCCCCGAGCCAAAACAGCATCCAACTTCATGGATCTTGCGAAAATTGCATTGGAATTGGGTCTGAAAAATGCAATAGATAGCAAAGCTTATATTGATGGTTTGCTCGAGAAAAACCATGCTGCACCCATTAAGAAGTGCTCCTTTTGGTACGAAGCAGTGGTGGGATCGTTCCGAAGTGCGCTAACTGAGTTAGAGGAGGATGCTTTGACAGCGAATTACGACGTGAAAATCGCCGGCGATGATGCTGCTAGCTGTGAAAACGAGTTGGCTTCCGGTGGGGTTAAAGTTCCGTCGATTTCGGCAAGAAACAACGACGTAGCATTATACAGTAATATTGGGGATGTGATCACAAATAAGCTTTGATTTTTTTTTCTTCTTCTTGGAATAAGATCAGAAATTAGTGTCATTTTCTTAGGAAAATTTCCTTTTTATGAACTTCACATCACAGAGCTAGAGATTTTAATCTCCTGTCTTCATTATTGATTGTTGGTTTTGCACAAGGAATATTGAAATTCTTGGAGGAATGATTTCATGTAATAATTCTCAGATATTGAAGAATACTAAATTTCTAAAATAATTTGGCATAAAAAACGACCCAAAAAGGAAAAATCTTGTATAATTATGCTTCTATATGCACTCCTAATGGATTCTTTATCTTATCCTTTAAAATACATCACCAAAACTTACTTTTTCTATTTTACATATTGACTTTTATAATATGTCATCCATCAGCTTATCTATTTTTTCTCTATATCATTTAAATATTCTTTTTTTATTCTTTTTAAATATTTCATTTCTACTAATAAATTTACAATATCTATATATTTTTTATATTTGTAATTTATTTTTATATACAATGTAAAATAATTCAGTCCTATACAAGTAAAACAAAAATATATAAGCCAAATAAAAATTAAAAATAAAATCAAATATGAAAAAATTGGTTTAAAAATAATTTCAAGATATTTTTTAGAAGAAAATGAAATATATGTGTTTTACATGATGAACAATAAAAAGAATTTACTTATATGATAAAAAACAAAGTAAATAAAAATAGGGAGTAAATGAAATATCAATAATAAATAAATTTTTACAGAATGAACAGTATCCGCTACATATAGCGGGATATTGTAGCTAAATATATTTTACAATTCATTTTACATAATCGGACAAAGCTTTTTTTTAAAATAATTCTTTAAATTATTTACATTTTTTATATAATAAAAAAGCTATTGGAGTGCTCTAAGTTCTTTTTGGGTCATGCATGCCATATATTACTCGTGATGGTACAGAATGGGTCAAAATGTTTCCCTGCAGTGCTACCAGTACTATAAAAGAACATGAGAGCCCTAGCAACAGACATCATAGTACAGATATTAATGGTGTATCCTTGTCAACTATTTTGGCTATATTTTTTTTTACGTATATTTTTTTAATATTTTTAAATATTTAAAAAAAATAAAAAAATTTACAATATCATAAAAAAATACTTCTTTAATTACTAAGTAAAAAAATTTTAAAATAAAAATAAAAAATTTCAATGGGAGCTTACAGCGAGAAGAACAACATTTTCCCTATTAAAAAAAGCTCGACATATGGGAGGAACATACAGAAAAAACCATTGCAGGTAAAATTTGTTTTTGCTTATATTATATTATTCGTCAGTTTATTTATTAGTACCTAAAAATATTATTAATATAGAAATTTACTAAAATATATATAAAAAAATAGATAAATAATTTATCTAATTATAGAATATGTAAGTGTTTTATATTTCTTTCAGGAAAAAAAAAAAAAAAAAAGTAAGACATCACTAAGATCAATAAAAAATCAATTTTTCTTTTCATTGTCTATCTTATATTTCTCCATGGAAATAGCTATATTCAGTGGAATTATCTGGCATTGAGTGCTTAATTTAATTTGGTTTCTCTTTAAAAAATGGTCGATCTCCTAATTGTGCAAGCCTTTCATTTTTGGCAAACCATATGCATACAAGAATCATTAACCCCAAAGACTATGGTGGGCCGGGCCCAAAACCTCATTTTTACAATCTAGATGTCATTTATTATTTTCTTTACTCTAAATAGTTTCATAATTAATTTCATCTAGAAATATAGAGCCAATTTCATTTGAATATGTCAATACTAGTGCGTGTGCGCGCGCAATGTGTGTTTCTTTAACTATAGATACCTTGCAGTGGATTTTTCCAAGAAAGATTAAACTGTCATCATAATGTTAATTTCAATCCAGCTAATTAATTAAGAGGAATGTTATGCATCAACTACTATTCACTCTCACATCCCACACATATAGCATTTTTATATGAAGTGTGAGTATTTTTTATAGGGTATGGGATAGTGAATAATCGCTGATGAGAAGAATTTTTCATTAATTAATGAGTGATGCCATACATACATATAATTTTATGCACAATGTTATACGTATTAAGTGCACCCTCATTTTATCAATATTTTTTTTAATTTAAATTTTGAAATTTTGGATTTTAAAATTTTTACTATTTTCAATAGTTGTGGTTATGTAAATCAAATTATAAGTGGGGAGGATGTTTTTCACTCCATGAACTAGGCCAACTAGGCCCATCTCCATGAGATCTCAGTTGATGGATGCTTAACCCACTCTTAAAGAGGGCTTGAGCAAGGCCCGCAAGGCATGTACACATAAAGAGAGAGAGAATTCATTTCACTTGCGCAAACCGCTACTCACGCAATCGGACAAGGGACACGCCACGCCACACTAGTCAGAAGGGACTACATGTAGTGTTTGAAGTCTACCACCGACCAGTCCCTAAGGCAGCCTACCACCTACCAGTCCCTAAGGTAGCCAACCACCCACCAGTCCCTAAGGCTACGATGGTGGGTGCACCATCCCCACTCCTGCCACAAAGGACAAACGTGGGAGTATGACAGAGTCCCACACATAACTACAAGACATCGACTGGCATGGTAGACAGACACCTTGTCATTAGTGCGGCGCTCAGTACGTTCCCTACACAACGAACATGAAGTACTCAGGACCACCCCACCAAGGTATATAAACCCATCCCCGAGCTTCTCTCGAATACTTTTCCATAAGCACACTTCTCATAAGAGACTTGACTCTAACTCAAGCATCAAAGGTGTCACCACCCCTCACCCTCACCCTAGAGGATTTTGCAGGTTAACAAGTGGAATCGACGAGTTGCCCGGGATACAAAACACGACATCAACAATAAGTATATATTACATTTTCGTTAATTTTATTTTCATTCATATTAATTTATATTAGGGGTGTAGAACCGGGCATATTATTTTTTGGTCCGGTCCAAAACTCGGAATCAGGGTGTATCTGTGAGGTTATCCGCCCAGATTACACCCAGGCGGTTGAGAGAAACCTAGATCCGGTTATGGATCTGGTTTTATGACCCAGTTATCTGTAACCTGGTCTTTTAAAAAAAAAAAAAAATCATGCGTCTAAAACGACGTCATTTATTTATTTTGTATTAGTCTAATTAGTTATATGTATTATTATTTATTTTGTTCTTTATAAATTAATATTTTGTATTGTGATGTGACAATAATATTACTTATTTTGCATTTTTATTTATTTTATTTTTTAAAAAAACTTTTAAAAAGTGTTTAAATTATTATTTTTTTTTAAAAAATGGACAATTTAAACATGATATCATAATTTTTTTTTTTTAAAAAAAAAAGTGCTATAAAAATATTTTGTAAAGTTTAAACTGTTTTTTTAAGTATTAATAAATCTGATTATAATTCGAATATCTAAATCCGGGTACAATCCAAATATCTGGATTTATAGCCAAAAAAGGAAAAAAAATACTAGATATCCGAATATCGATTGAATCGGTTATCCATCCAGATTATTTTCGGATTAATCAGGGTGGATAACTGCTTGGTTTTAGAATCTCGATCCAGATCCGTTTATGGCCGGATATCCAGATCCAAATCTGGTTACACATCCCTAATTTCTGTACATGTGCTCTCAAATCCTCAACGAAATAGATAAATTATCTGTGCATATATTGGTGACAACTCTGATAGTCATAGTTAAGCATGTTCCTTAAAGATATATAGTGATGAATAATTGAGATCAAAGATTAATTAATGATATAAAACTACCCACAACTAATTTATTAGTGGTCATAGCTTAAGCTTTTGAATTATTACTAGATAAGAATGGACGTACCATATTCATAATTTCACACTTAAATAACCAATGCCTAAGAGCATCTAGCTAGACCATATCTTAGCCCCAAAATGAATTAAGATTCTAAACAATTTTTTTTTTTTTTTAGGTATAGATAGATACATTATTAAATACTATATCATTAAATGTTGTCAGTATACATACAGTATGGACTTCAACATTGAATACAGTCATGAGTTTCGTATATCTGTCCAAGAAAATTATATGAATATAGTCTTGAGAAAGATTTTGGAGTACTATTAGATGGAACCCAAGTGATTGATTGATTGCAATCTAACTAGATTAGCTTCTAAGTACATGATCTTATAATGTGACTAAATGCTGCTCATAAACAGTATGAATTCCGACATTAAATGCAACGAAACTCTCACTTTTTTTGTTTTTTTCAATCAGAAGATTATAAGAAATTTACATTGAGATGGTTGGATTCTAAGCTAGCGAGATAGGTTACTATACGGACCATAACTAAGATGAGTTGATCTATTTTTAAACTGATACGTAGAATATATATCTACATGATCACTTAAATGCTATGATTTAATTTTAAAATTTATATTTTTGAATTATATTATGTAAATACTTTAAAAGATGTATTCTAAACACAGACTCGAGAATAAAAATTCTTTCATCTAACCAAATTAATGGTATTGGTATGGTCGGTAAGCAACCTCCAAATTCGGTTACACACGTTTTAACTCTTGTAATTAGATACTAAATATAAAGATAAGAAGAAACTGTACATGCATTAGAGCACATGTGATCCATAAACTATTGCCAAAAACAGGTTGTCACCAAAGCTGACACGTCTTTCCCCCACAATGCTTAAAGCCCACCTCACTAATGACAGAGAAGGTGAGACTTAAGTTTCAATCTAATCTAACCCCCCCAAAATATATATATATATATATATTTATCTATGGTAATATTTTTATAGAAGTGGTAAGCAAATTTGACACCAAAATGTTGCTGTTTTTTGACCTGATCTAGTTGCCCACCTGCTTTGAACCTTTTTCATTTCAAAAGGGAAAAACTCATTTCCTCTTTTAATTAGATATGTGCTTTGTACAATTAAAAAACGTTTAAGATATATTTCAAAGTTGCCAAAGGTTACTTGATTAGCGTAACCTCAGTTTTCAAAATGAATATCTGGAGTTCGAAACTCTTATATTCTAATAAAAATAATGTTTCAAAGTTGATGTATTATAATCCAAATTAGGTTCATTGGAATTTCTTAATATACATATATATATATATATATAAATATAATATATATGCCAAAAAACCAAAAAAAAAAAAAAGGATATGAAAACAAGGTTGTTTGGCACTTTTTTTGTGCAAATAAAAAAGTAAATTTTTTTACAAAAGATTATTGAAATCAAGGAATGATATTATAAAATCAAAAGCGTTTCTTTCTTAGATTAATCAAAAGCGTTTCTTTCTTATATTATAAAAAATCTCAATTTAATGGAGATTATAAAATTAAAGATAAAGAAACAAACAAGTTCTTTGTCAAAACTGAATAAAAACAAGCTTCAGGTTGTTTGCTAGATTTATATATTGATCAGATCGAGAAAAATAAAATGCTGATCATAACATGAAAAACTGATCAATTTGCAATTAGGTAGGCTTTTGGGTACTTGGTCACGTGGAAAATGTTTGTTTTTAGTCTACTCCAAGTCCCAGCTCGATGGGGACATCTCAAGAAATCAACTTCAAAAGCCCCACAAATATTGCACAAACACCGTCCTTTTTTTTTTTCGGTAGGAAATTTGTTAGTCATGATCAGCGTGGACGATAGAGATGTTACCAAAGTCTAGTTCATGAGTTTATAAACCGAATAATAAATTATAATATTTTTTATTTAATTTTTATATAAATACTAATCGAGTTTAAATTTATCTTTATTTGTTATTTAATTAACGAATAATCCGAATTTGTTTACGAATTATTTAATTTAGTAAAAATTTAATAACTTTATCTATAAGTTTTGATAAATAAATTTTATTTATTTTTAAATATGTTTACATAATTAAAATATTTATATATCAATGAATATATTTATAATAATTCAAACAACACGCACAGCATTAAAAATATGATTTGTTTTGTATCTTTTTAAATATTCACTATATTCTTATTATAAAATTAAAGATAATAGTATAACATAATATATACAAAACTATTCGAATTCATACAATATCTGATCAGTTGTATTGTTTAATATTCGAATCTCCACATGCATATGAGCAATTGAGGCCTTTGTTTAGTTGAGATGAGATGTGATATTTTGTTAAAAATTAAATAAAATATTATTATTATATAATTATTTAATATTATTTTTATTTTGAGATTTAAAAAAATTGAAATGTTTATTGTATTTTATGTATGAATTTGAAAATTTTATAATAATGAGATGAGATAAAATACTTTAATTTTATATAACCAAACCAGCCTCTGAATGAATCCATACTCGGATATGGATAGGTCTTGACTATTCATGATTTATTGTGGTATTCAAACTTAAGGAATTGTGTTACAACTCCAATGCCAAGTTTCCTTTAATCAGATGCAATTACTTGAGTGCACGTATTTCTCTTGTACCAAACAGAAAATAAAATATACTGAAATTCATATGAATATTTAAATAAGGAGATTGTGTCGTAAAACAGATTGCAGAGACACACAGCTTCAGCAAAGCTGTTTTTTGCTACGTCTTTTGTTTGGTGATTGAGATAAACAAACACATGAAATCCCTTCCTTTTTTTTATGAATATGTAGTTTGTTATATACTTTACAACAACAATGGAACAGCACGTAAAACCAAAAAACGATGTGCTAATAATGCACAAAGTACATTGAAATCATAAACTAAAAGCCAGGAAAAAAATAGTAATTATTTGAATGGGAAAAAAAATATGGTCAAATTTAGCTGGAGGAGCTAGGATCGTGTACGGAATCTGACCACGACGGCGGCGGAGGAGGAAAATCTGAACTTTCACCACCGCTTGGATTATGATTTCCTGGCGGTCGGAAATAGAACAGTTGCTGATCAGAAAACAGAGGAAATGAAGCAGAGGATGAAGAACCAGAGGGTGCAAGAGAAGCAGTGGGAGTTAAAGATGAGGAAGATGAAAATGAGGATTGACGAGAAGCTTGCTGAGAAGTGTAGAACATCTGCTCCATCAAAGTTGTCGGCTGCTGTCCAGGTTGAAAGTCTGCAGGGTTCTGGAGCAACTGGGAGTATTCTAAGTAGTCTCTGAGAACGTCGGAAGAGCCCTGGTAAGGTTGAGGATAAGAGAATTGTGGCTGCAAGAATGGCTGTTGTCGTGGGGTCAGCTGCAACTGGTTTGGTGGAGAATCAGAAATGGATAAAGAGGCCGACGTCGCGGCCGCCGGGGTGTAGTTTTGGAGAGCCGGTACAACTCTGACATTTTCCGGGAAATTGAGTTTGGCTCTGCTACCTCTGAATCGCAAGGCGGCTTCATCGTAGGCTCTGGCGGCGGCCTCGGCCGTGTCGAATGTGCCAAGCCAGACTCTCGCGGCCTTATGGGGATCACGTATCTCTGCTGCCCATTTCCCCCATGGCCGCTGCCTCACTCCTCTGTATCTTCTCCTCCTCTCTCCGGTTTCTTCGTTGGAAACATTTTCGCTTGATGGTGTTGCCGGGACTGTAGTGTTGGTGGTGGTGGTGGTGGCTGTCGTTCCAAAGATATTTGAGGAAGCTTCTGCTGTTGAAAAGAAAGATATAGTTTGAGTCAGTCTTTCATGGACATGCAAATCAATCTTATAAACATATAATTTGTGTAAGCAATATGGCCAAGAAAATAGAAGTATAAATGCATGATTAAGGAAGCCATACACTTTGCATTACCTTTGGCTTTGTGCAAATTATCATCCTAGCTAGCTAATATATTTCATGTGATAATAAAGTACTGTTCAATACATGCAATATTAGATATTTTTTACACTTTTTATGTTAATTTATAATGAAATAAATGGACAATAAATCTTTTTTTTTTTTAATAAAATCATGATAGTTTTAAGGGTGAAAAATAGTCAAAACAGGACATGAAATACACGAGGAAATGATCAAGTACTTTTCAAATGGAGAAATTAAAGTTTTATTCTTTGCACCATTGAATAAAATGAAAGAACTTGATATTAGATGCATAAAATGGGGAGAGAAAGAAATGGTACTGAAACTGAATGAAATCCAATTAGAAGTGATTTTGATTCAAGACTAACCAGTTACACCAGAAGATGATTCTCGATCTCCTCCTCCCTGTGTTCCTCTGAAATCAACAACAGAACCTGATCCTTTAACACCCCTTGGATTAACAGACTCGATCATCTGAGCAGGACCCACTTCTTGACGCCCTCTCTTCTGCCCTGCCCAAGAGCCAGAGCTAGAGCCAGAAGCAGAGGCGAAACCAGAGGCAGAAGTACTAGAAGAGTAGGCCGACAAAGGTGGAGATGGAGATGGAGAATAATAAACCCCTCCAAAACTCGACGTCACCGCACCGCTCATACCTGTCCCATGCCCCCAGCCACCGCCTCTCTGTCCAGAAACCACGCGACTAAGCGCAGACACGATCGCTGACGTCTCTGTCGTCGTGTTCAGGTAATCAGAAAACATTGATTCCGACACGGTTACACCTGGATGAAGTATCGGCTGATCCATTTCTTGTGTTTGTGGTAATCCTGGCAGTCCTAATTCTTGACCAAATCTCCCTAATTCATCGCCGCTGTCGCCGCCGCCGCCACTGTCTTGAGCCGGAAACCTTATGTACTCACCTGAGTCGCGCTGGTTCGCCACCTTTAGCAAGCATACGTAGAACTCAGTGATATATAAGAGAGAGGTGAGACTGACCCAGATATGTTTTTTGACTAATTGTGCAAACTGCAAACCCTTCCAAGTTTTCTAGAGAGCAACGGCTTATATAGTGATTGAAAATCCAAAGCAGCCGCCATATGAACAGTTCAGCTGACATCACCATTACCCTGCACAATTCATTTTGAGATTTAAGCTTTAATGGGTTTATAGAAGCCTTTTTCGTTTTGGATTTGTTTTCTGCACCTTTTTTGTTTTGTTTGCTATTGCATAAAAATCTTAAAAAAAAAAAAAAAAATGCCGACTTTGATGATAATAAGGTGTGTGCGTTCACACCTAAGCTTTTGACTGATCACTAGGGAAGGGATTTTAGTAGAACCAATGAACGGTGGTTGCTGTAGTTTTGCGGTTTTACAGTCGGTGTTTCTTTTTCATATAGAGAGTAGTTCATCTTCGATTTGAGTACTTCTTGACCGACATGAGGTAATTACGGGGCTGATTAAGCATTTTAGTACGTCATTAATATAAAGATTAATGCATAAAATTCTATTATTTTTTAACCTTCAAGATAGTTAATGTGAAAAGCTTACACTGCAACTATGGACAGAGTGGAGGTGTGAAAACAAGGTGGAAAACAGAGTCAAGTCGTAAACGAGACAGTTGCTGGATTGATGATTCTTTGGGTCTGAACTTTTATCTTAAACAGAGAGCTAAAACAAAACCACAGTTTCAATTAAAACAACCCTGTTATTGAACTTTTGTGGGTTTACCTTAGACTTTCCATGCATGGCTAAGCTCCATTAAAAAATAATAATAAAAATCACCAATATTAGACTTGTAAGATATATAAATGTCAAACTATTTTGAGGTCCATCTAGGTTTAGGTCAAATTATCGGTGAAAACCTTCAAAAAGAAAAAAAATAATAATTTATAATATATAATTTGATATAGTACGTCATATTATAAACTGATTTGTATAAAGAGATCTATAAAAAAAAACTTACAAATTGACGTAATTTGATTTGACACTTTTGACTATAAAGCTACTTTTATTATAGAGTAAATTTAATGCATCATATGAAATTATATCAGTTTATAAATTTATTTTTATAGGTATCTTTTTATGACTGTAACACTTATCTTTATAAAATAAATAACTTTCTTTTATATAACTCTTGCCTTTGACATTTTTCTTAAAAAATGTATGAAACATAACGTGCATGAGTACCATTATTCTCATCCTAGCTAATATTTTTCTTGTTTTGTTTTTAATATTAATGTATTTGAATTGTACGGTCAAAACACGCCTCCTTGAATGAGAATATTACAACCCAATGGAACAACCTAGATTGTACTTTTCTTTGTCTTGAATCATCCACAGAGAGTGTTTTATTCTTTGGACGTCGTGAAATCTTCAATCCGAAACGACAGTTGGCCAAAACCGACTTGAAATGGGTTGGAACGTTTACTGGGTCAGTTCTGATCCAATAAACAGCTGGAGCCCCACCCCCACCCACATCTACCCAAAGTTGTACGTGGTTGTATGTGCACCGAAGCCAACTGCATTGAGGATAGCCATTAATTTTTCTATTTTTTTTTTTATATAATAAATGTGGTGAGAGATGATTCGGTGGGCTTGTCTTGTAGCTTAAGATTGCTGTGGAAGGCCTTGATTCGCCAGGTGGCAATGCTTTGCTTTTTAATCGATGATGACAGTACGATGGTGTGTGAAGTTTTTAAAATATACATGTTATATATATTTGAATTTTTTTTAAATTTTATTTCTGTTAAATTAATTGAATTATTTTAATCGCCATTCATATAATACACAAATACTATGAAAAAAAGAAAAAGAAATTAAAAATTCTCTTACCGTATTTATTTTATTACCAAATATATGGTATATAAATGATGAATAAGATAATAAATTAAAAAAAATAAAAATAAATATAATTTATGAAGACGATGAGCAACAAAACTCATATAAAATATATACAATCACAGTGTATATATTTACACCGTGAAATTTTAGGCTAAGAGTAGTAGCAGAAAGATTTTATAAAAATAAATTTATAAATTGATGTGATATAAATAATTTAATAAATCAAATCATGTAAATTTATAAATTTAATTTTATAAAATATTTTCACGGGCTCGCGTTTAAAAAAATAAAAAACAGAGGATATTTTGGCCATGATCTGAAATCATGTGCAGAGTAGTGTTCATGATTGTAGGAAATTAAAATCTGCTACTATCTTGGTCAGGGGGACTTTTTTTTGGGGGATAAAAATGCCACGTACGTATATATAATTTGAATGCATTTAATTTGAAATAAAGAGAAGGAGGCATGCACGAAGAACCGGAAGCATGTTTTTCACAAAGTGTAAAGTGACAGAAGTGCTGATGCATGCTGGCTTTGTGGCTACTTTGGTGCACAGATTCAGATTGTGTGCAATCTTTGGAAAGGTAAAGGAAAATCTATCTTAAGATCGACTCTAACAAATAAAAGTGACTGTTTCGGATCAATTGGGGGAGTACTTGTCCTTATCCACTGCATGCGTACTCAACTTCATGCTAGCTTATAATATATATATATATATATATATCAATCAATCCAACTCAGCCGCAACTTTTACTTGGTAAAGATTAATGCACATTCGATATTTTTGTTGGAGTCTAGTCGTGTTTTGTATCAGATAAGAATTTGTTGTATTTTTTGATGAATTTGTAATGAAGCTTCGGTTATCGAGCGGATGCCTGTTTTTTTAAACAGAGAGAATTCCGAAGAATCATAAAAGTTTATATTTCTATGTGTATAAAATTATATATACAAAGAAAGTTTATATATAGTTGAATTTGATCAAAGTAAATAAGAAAATATAACTAAAGGGAAATATTTTAATCTAGAATAATTACAGAAAATTAAAGATATGATTTAATATTCTGGATATATTCTAAGATATAAATATATACACTAACACATGTATCGGTCCAATCCGGAGCGATCATGAACAAGTTTTGTGAGGTCTAAGGGTTATACCATTGGAAAAATATTTGATTCATTTTAGTTCTTACTCTTACTTGACCCGTTAATTGGGATTTGAAAAAATCTATGTAACCTCTTACTATTTACACAATCTTCATACATTACATTTTTTTTTAATTTTTTTCTTTTATCAAGTATTTAATAGATGAATAATGAATATAAGAATTGAATTTCTTTAAAAATAATAAACTCAAAAAATATTAAAAAATTTTAAAAAAATATCGTGTATAGAAGTTGAAAAAGTTGTGTAGCATTTTTCTTAAGATTTAGTATAAATTGTATTAAACTCTTGTACGATTGTTGCTTATTATTTGAAATAAAATTATATGCAATTTCATAGACGTAGACATTTTGTCGAATGGTTAAATTAGATAAATCTTATATATATATATATATATATATATATATATTGTATGTGATTGATTCGATCGAGTTTCTTATTTTACTTTTTCTCTGTAACAATTTTTAAATATAAATATTGTCAAAAGAAGATCAAATATACTGCCAATTCCTGAAGCTGACTGAAGAGGATGTGTATACAGGGAGTAGAGTCTAGACATTGACAGTAGCTTCAATTTCAGAAGAGAATGAGATTTGAAAAAGCGAAAAAGGTACTCCCAAAACGATCATTTTCTTTGAGGGGTCAAGAGATCACGAAAGAACCGAAATCCTCATGACCTAACTAGTACTTATTCCTCCTACACGGGGCAGTGAACTCAACCCTTTTAAACACCTAATTAAACAACTTTTCATCCATTTATAAGAATTTCAAAATATAATATTGTTCTGAAATTTTTTAAGAACTTAATTAATATATATATATATATACATATAAACTTTTTATTTCAAACATCATATATAACAACTTTTTATCTATAAAAATATAAAAATCAAAACAAATTTTATAAATAAAAGCACAAAAAGATTTAAGAAAAGTAAATTTATAAACTGATGTGATTTCGTATAATAGATAAGATGATTTATTTTACAAAAATAATTTTATAATCTAACTTAACTATTACATTAAGTCATATCAGTAAACTCATATCACAAAATATTTATTCTAATAATTTTTCAATTTTACCTATCTTTTAATTTTATATTCAGATACAAATCACATTTCAAATAATTATTAATTTAATATTTATTGATTAGATCTAACTGTCATTTTCAAAACATCTAGAGCCCATATTCTTTATTTATTTTCATTATCTTTGAATTCTTTGAACAGTTAGCTTTATTCGTTATGCATATGCAGAACGTGCATAATGAATGAGTCTTTTATTTATTTATTTATTGCTTTGTGTGCCATTTTGTCGGCTGATTATTCGAGTGGCAGGAATGATTCGATCGGACGCGCGGGCGCACGAGGCCACACGAGATCACGTACGTACATTCTCATTAGTCATTGCTTTACCCGTTGAGCAAAGTTTTCAGTGCTTCTGCAACCTTACACGTGCAACTAAATCTCAGCCACAAACCGCTAGCTGCATGGTGTTTGGAATATGTCAAAATTCATACATATACGACTTGTAAGACGTAAAGAGCAAATTAATATTATTGTAGGAATTTTCTATGTATGTGGGCAACATGATCAAGCTAGCTAGGGCCCCCTCAATGGTTGAGATGTACCTGTATACGTACCACCTTTTAAACCCAAACCAGACAGAATCCTTGACATGATCTTCTTCAATGTTCCTAGGATATATACCTATAATTAGTTTGCATCAAGACACCAAACATGGAAGGGTAGACTTGGGTTGAGAATCGATGGATAGAGAGTTTGCGCGACAAGTCAATTAAGTAAAGTTCAAGCAAAGAATTTGCTAAATTCTCACTCGATAGTATTCGCTCGAGCGAATAATTCAGAAATTGTGAAATTATGATTTCTGTCATACAATCTCATAAATATGTACTTACTAAACAATAATCATTGGCAACTTTATAGATGTAAGTAAACATGTTATCAAACCACATAAATCTTTGTATCGTATAATTTATTTTTGTTTAGTTTTATTTTTCTGTCATTATATAATTTTACAATCTAACATGTTATATCAATTCAAATCAAATTACTTTAAATTATCATGTATATTTACTTTATGTGATTTCTTTATGACTGACGTATGTCTCTTCTTCAATGATCTCTTGCCTCAGCAGTCGGGAGTCACTAGTTTTTTATCTATAATCTGGCGTGCAAAACGTAGCAGCTTGAAATCAAAAGTACTATTGGTGAATAATTACGTAAAAACAAGCGACTGGCATTCCCAGAAAGTACCAAAATAAAGCATAAATATATCCATCATGATGATTTCCAGAGACAACAAAGGATCGTGATTTGGAGAATCCAATAATGGTACTATTTTTTTTTTTTTTTTTGGACCAACGTTTTTCATAATGGCTTTATGATCTATGCAGGATTCATTCAATCCAACTCAAAACTATCACCACCTCAAAAAATCTGAAGATTTTCATGAGAAGCCTTATCAAATAATGCTCTTTCTATCATCATGCATGATTTCCATATATATCCTATGTACGTACTTTTTAAGTTCTGTTCATTTGCACACTCAAATGATCATACTTAACTTAAACCTCAGATTATTACTTAACTAAGTGAGGTAGTTTACTTAGTTTGATTGCATGGAGACATATTTTACTTAATTAATTTTTAATATTAACCAACAATATTTAAAGTGAAGTTCTACGGACATAAAGAGATCGATTTCATAACAATAAACTTACAGACTGATGTAATTTCATTTTATATGTTATATCAAGTACTCTGTAATAAAAGTAACTTTACAATCTAACATACCTTATTAAGTCATATCAATCTGTAAGTTTAGTTTTATAAAATCTCTTTGTAATTAAAGTATTTTTGCGACAACTTGCATTAACAATATTTTTTTCTTCTTTTTTATTTTCAATATACTTACAAGACAGAGACATCAAACTCAATCTGTTAGGAACTCGTGCTAGCTCACTTTCTGTGCACTTTTTCTCAACTGGTACTTTTGGGATTGCATTTCAACCGTGTGATTAATTGATTTTCTCTCCTTCAAGGAAAGTAGTGGGAAGTACTAGTGTGGACTACTTGGAAGTAGGACCCAAAAATAAACTGTGCTTCTTCTTTTTTTCAAAAGAATATGGAAAAAGAGAAGAAAAACTGAGTAGCTAGTTTCGTTCCAAGCTGTTTCCAACTCATTGACATGATCAGATGCCTTATCACTTAAGAAAAAACAAAACTAGAGAAAGAAGAAAAAGAAGAAGATGAAGATGACTGATCTTTTTTTATTTATATTTATGCATGCCTCGCGCGCGCATGCTTGGCTAAGTACTGCTTGTGTAGGCCATATTTAGAACGTCCCCACAAGAGCCAAATTAGGGTTCTTATATTATCTTTTGATCAAGTGAAAAAAAAAGACCTATCAAAAAAAAAAAAAGATAAATATTTTTGTTTTGATCTTCATAGTCAAAGCAGAAATTATTAGAGAATTAAAAAACAAAATGGGAATGGGAATTATTTTCCCTCGTGGGTTTGCTGGAGAAAAAACCAGAAGAAGATCAGGTTCAAAGTTCAGACCTAAATAGACAAAGAAACCCAATAAAAGTAATATTTGCACAAGACTTTATTGACACCACAAAACACGCATGCAGCACGCCTGCCTATCCCCATAAGTGTTCACATATAATGATTAAATATAATAATTAAAGGAAAATAAATTACTGAATTTTTTATATATATAACATGACTGATCATCCATCCATGGAGGATATTGCTAAAATTTTGACACTTCGTTAATTTGCACTCTAAAACACCTTAAATTATTTTCTGATCTTAAGGGGCTAGGAAGAGAGTTTGAGTAAATTACATGTGTTTCCAGTCAAACACCCAGGGAAAAGAACAAGGGCTTCTCCATTGTAGGTAAACTTGCCAATAAAACAAAAGCAAAAAAACAATTTGTAGATTGGATCAAAACCTTGTAATAGTGGTTTGGCATTTAAATTTGGCTTAATTTGAAATATGACATAATTATAAAACATTATATATGAAGAGATATTGTAAATATCAAAAGATATGAAGATATTGCAAATTCATTAGTAGTTAGAAGAAATATTTGAAATGGATAAAAAATATTAAAAAAATAATATTTAAATGATTTAAAAAAAAAATAGATAAGCTGATATATATATATGTATAGCCTATTGTAAAAATCAATATATAGAATAGAAAAATTAGATTTGTATTTTGAATGATAAGATAAAGGAACAGCTGGGAATACTCTTACGTAAAATGTTATAACTTATATATATTGTAAAATTAAAATACAGTATTTTTTTTTTTTTTCTTTCGCCTTCTCGGAAGAAAGTAATTAACTGAACTCCCGTTGCATGACAAAAAGTCTATGAGCATGCAAAGTAAGAAGGAGTGATTTAATTCCTGAATAAATAGACATTTAAAAAAGAAGTTAAAGTTTCCACATTCCGTACACCACATCTAGGGTTTAATTCGTACCGTTTTAATTAACAAGTATATTGTCGGGCGGAAAGGTCTCGTGGTTCAGATCGGGTATGGACCTTTTTTTTTTTTTTTTTTTTTTTTCTATTAAACAAATATTTTCAGTCCACTTCTTTTGTATTATTATTAATATATAATATAATAGGAGGGAAAACTGCACGTGTGCATGCAATAGATTATTAGGGGGGGAATAAAGCAAACAATTAAAACTTTCATTCTATAAATAATAGTTTAATTTATCGTATTTACTACAATAAAAACATTATTTACGTTGAATTATTTAAATTAAAAATAACTATTACGAAGATATATATAATAGACTAATTTTAATAAAACTAATAATAATTTTTATCGTAAATAACTGACCATATGTGAACATTGTTCTTGTAACTATTAAAAATGCATGCATGGCTACTGATCAATATTCAGAATGATAATGGAAGTTCATATGGATAGAATAAAAATCGCTGATCTATGTCAATCGATCAAATATCTTTATCTCTTAATTCTCAGCATGCTGGTATTCTTTTTTAAATGCTTGTCTAGGATCAATGTTACATGAATATAAATACTTATAATGTGATCACAAGAATCTAATAAGGCAACTCGCATAAGAATACTATAGACCAACTGATGTTTGAATTTACTACTTTCTAAAAGTAACATTCTTTTTCTTTTCTGGCCTTTAGCTTTACTAGATTTATTTCATACGGTGATTTGAATTGAAAGAACAAGACAACACTCGAATGTTCTTTAAGATTGAGATGTTTTAGTGAATCTTTAATTATCATGTTCGGAATTGCTAAGAGCGTTATAGCCTGATGACATATGAGCCGATCTGAAATTCGATATTTTTTTTTTGAGTAAGTTTCATCGACTTTGATGATAAATATTCTTGCTTTCTAGAATTTGAAAAAAATAATAATAATAAAATCTACAAGCTTCTTCCCTAAAAAATTAAACAACTAAAATTCGATCCAAAGACTACTTTTTTTTTTATATAATTTTGTTAGTGGCAGTCCCAAAATATTCACATTCCAACCCGCCCCTTTAGACTAAATTCCTCCTTAATTTCAGCCCTCGATTGGATGCATAATTCTTGGTACGTACGTACGTTGCAATGAATTAAAAATAAATTTAGGACCAAAATAATGCAAATTTAGGTGAGAATTATTGGTATTAATCATAAATATTTCAAAAAGAAGCCTAATATTATAGGCATTATGTAACACGTTGTACGTGAAGCCAGCGCAAGTACTGCTTAACCTAAAGCACGTACGTACGTAAAAGTGGGACCTCTGCACGAAGCTTCGTGTAAATTAAGATCGAACGTACCTCGATTAGCGGCCCGAACTATATGCCCCAACTTTTTCCTGTACTTTCGAGTAAAGAACCAAGCATCATGCACTATGATCAAGTCATTGGTACTCGATGATCACCGGAAATATGAAAAGAAATCAATAAAAATGTCTTGAGAACTACCTCTTTTGAATAGATCATCCCCAATCGTGTGAAAACTTCAATCAAAGCATGCAGTTGATCCCCTTTTGTTTGATCCAAGAGACTTATTTATTGTGTCTATACTCTTTTTCGATTTATCTAGGCTCGCTTATTTTTACAGATAAGATGAGATGAGTTGAAATGAGTTAAAAATTTGAATAAAGTATTGGTAGAATATATTTTTTAATATTCTTTTGTTTTAGAAATTTGAAAAAGTTGAATTGTTTATTTTATTTTATATTGAAAGTTAGAAAAGTTGTAATAATTAGATGAGATGAGATATTATCTGAAAACAAACAAGCTCACATTTCGAAGCACTGTGTTAGTCGCAACGGGTGTTCGGGATGTTTATTGACTCTCATTTTGAATCTATTTTTATATAGATCTTAGATTTATTTTTTTTAAAGAGGGTACACGAGATTTTATTTTATGACTGTAAATATCATTTTTCTTGTACTTTTATTAATAGGAAAATGTTAAATATATTTAAGAAAAACTTACAAAAAATTTACTTTTCTACGTGTCAGTTATTGATATGTTAAAAATTATAAAATTTGAAATTCAAAAGAAAATTAACAAAATTAATCTTGTTAGTAAAAATATAAGTAAAACTACAAATATATGTAATACTATGTACTCTTTTTTATGCTACATGTTTCTCAGTGGCAAACACCATCGATCCTAGCTACTTCAAAGAAGAAAACTTCAAGGTTTGATCACACATTCAAATAAATGAGCTAGAAAAGGTGTTCAACCATGTGCTCTGACACAAATTAACAACATATCGAAGTATATATATATATATATATATATATATACCACAATCATGACAAGAATTAAAAATTTAATTTCCAGTATTCACGTCAAAGTAGTGTTCCTGTAGTACGTACTGCATTGAACAGTAAACATCATCCAGTCAATTTTAACTGCAATTTAGAATATATACCACAATCATCCAATCAAAGTCAAAACTTCAGGTCAATAAATCTGACATTGCATGCTCCTCACTCGCCTATAATTTTTAAGTGTCTGATTTTAATTTTTCTTAATTTCCACTCTGTTGAGTGACAAGCACTGCATGCAAACTTTAAACCCAGACGTAGCAGAGAATAACTTTGCCTTAGCAGCATTTTCCAAATCTCTACATTATCTCCTTCGGTTGTTATATGGGGTAGAAGTGTACTGTAGAAGTATTTACTGATCACTGAGGTGAATAATAAAAATCCAAGCACAATGATTGACACCTTTGCCTGCCAAATCCTTCACTCGTCATCCTGGTAGAATCATGGAAACATTCAATGAATTGAAATAATTAGTATCTGATCATGCCACAGTTAAAGTACTTTTACTTAACCCTAATCTGTTAATTGGGACAACTTTGTTGTCAATGGGACTTGGAAAAAAAAAAAGAAAAAAAAGTGTTATGTATATTGTCATAGCTTGGTAAATAACTTTTAGGGAAAAATCACCTTTAACACTCCTTCAATGTCTAGATCTATGAAAAAAAATAAGATATGTCTAGATTTGCCCCAAAAACTATCAAAATTTGATAATTTGAACCATAAGATATGTGACACAATTCAGGCCTAGTTTTTTTTTTGCAGATTAGATGAGTTGAAATAAAAGTTAAAAATTAAATAAAATATTGTTAAAATATATATTTTTTTAATATTATTATTGTTTTGAAATTTAAAAAAATTAATTTGTTTATTTTATTTTATGTGAAAATTTAAAAAAATTATAATAATTAGATGAGATGTGTTATGAAAACAAACGAGACATCTTGACGGAGGATGCAAATAGCAAATTGCCAAAATAAGGACGTTCATGGTGCAAATTGCCAATTTTAGTAGTCTAGGGTAGAAAGTGAAAAAAACAATGGTAGTTCGGAAGTGCAAAATATAGTTTTGCTATTATTTATGTACAATCTTCCATTCAAAGGCTTAGTTTGACTGTTATTCTTGGATAGTTTTTTTATGGATGGTTTTAGAGGAATGTGAGGGATGTGCAGCTATGCAGTGTTTCCGTCCCAACAAACTATATATCTTGTACATTGGTGATATTTTTATGAGATAAAATAAGGCCAAGTTTATCTACTCGAGAAGGCATAACTATGTTTTCTCGTTTCCCCACATTTTCCAATGCAGTTCTGATTATGTATTCATGTTCATAGCGGTGATATGCTTGTCTTGTATTTTGCAACATAAGAAATTATGTTATTTGTCCCTGAGAAAATGCGACAAGTCCATGCCATCAGGATGTTCTTTTGAAAGTTACTATGTATTACAGGAACTTTTGCTTTGGACATGTTTGCTTACCCGAGGTGCACTTGTGGGAAACTCTTTACAGAGGGCCTATGCACCCTGGGATTAGTCTCAATGCTATTCCTGGACACCCGGTGCCAATGTTTGCTTACAGAGTTCTTTCTCCTGTATGCAGAGATCATTAGGTATTACAGGTGACTTATCCTTTAGGAAGAAGGATTCCTTCTGTTGGTGACAATACTCCTCTAGACTCAATAGTATGAAGGCAATGTGCAGAAACTTGTATGGGTGGCTTGTTCACTTTTTATGTTCCTAGAAGTAATACTTTTACAAACCGAATTCTCTTAAGAGAAAAATAATATACCTCAAACTGTATATACAATGGAACTTGAACGAAGATGACTCAGTTATAGCTCTGAAACAGCACAAACATAAGCCAACAGGTCACTGAGTCGTGTTTCATTGGACTCTATATTCTTTCTTTAAAAGCTCTTCTTCTGTTCCTCAAGTTAGATGTAAATTGAGTCAGCGCTTCCGTTGAGCAGTGGGGGGCAGTTTCTCAGATGGACCAGTAGGAAGTTTCTGTCCAGTCTCTTGTTCAATTCTGCGCTTTAGCTCTCTGAGTACTCGAATTTGTCCAAGCTTCTCAGGTGACAACTTGTCCCAGTAAATCCCTACAGTCGGAGGAAGTGAAGTTTGTGTGATGCCATCTTGAATAACAAAAATCAGAGCAGTGAATGGACCAGACTACGACCACCCCATCATGAACGGGCTTCGTGTCAAGAGTGAATTTTCTATAGCAAGGTAGAAAAAAAAAGGTAAATTTCTTGTGTTTAGTTTTGTTTGTATTGAATACCTTTCAGTCTTCAATTTTTTTATTGACACCCCTTGCATTACCACCCTTTCCAAATAAGTCATTCCAATTGGACATAAAAATGTACAAGATCGGCCTATTTGAAAAGAGAAATAGCACCTAGGCTGTCGTAGAAAAATTGAAAATTGAGAGGGCGTCAATAGAAACAGACCTAAGCGAAAGCTCACTCATGCTCACTCTTACTTGAGGATGTCTGGTCAACACAATCTTCAAAGGTAAGTTGTTAGTGTGACACAAACAATGAAAGAAATTGCAGGTTTCATCAACCTTGAGGCTTTGGAATGCTTGTGTTGGTATAAATGACCTGAGTGGGAGTACATATGATATCCACAGGAACATCATGGATCAACAGTTTCTCAACTGGAATATCATCTACAAGTTGACAATCGTGAACTGCAAAACAGATATTCACATAGTATATTTAGCTCTGAACATAGGCACATCCTGAATTACCCTAGCTTAAATACATGTTGCACAGTTTTAAATCTTTGATGGTAAACTCCCCACGGAAAAAAAATAAATGAGCAGTTCATCTAAGCTGCAAAGAAACCACACTACCAGATGTGACAACTGGAGTTGAGTCATCAATGGCTCCCATGTATCGCAGCATCCCATATTCAAGTTCTGCAAATCCCTACACATTAAAGCGTGGCTTTATGCGAATTGAATAACAGACAGTGTAAATTTAGAGCTCGAACTTAGGATCACGGACTCTGATATTATACTAAATCCTCACTTATCTTAAAAAATTAAGCGGATAAATGGTTCAGTTGATCGCTTAACTAACACTACTTTAAAACTGTTGGTTCCATAACGTTAATCTGTACCACTTGACACGCCTATTAAAGTTAAACTAATCCACGTGTTCTTCAATATGAGGGCATGCACAAAAATGCAGAAATGGATTCAGTCACCATATATTGAAAACAGATGCTGCAAGGTTATTCCAAAACGTTGGTTCCAAAACGTTAATCTGTACCACTTGACACGCCTATTAAAGTTAAGCTAATCCAAGTACTAAGTGTTCTTCAATATGAGGGTATGCACAAAAATGCAGAAATGGATTCAGTCACCATATATTGAAAATAGATGCTGCAAGGTTATACCATAACTCAGTTCTCCAAAAAGAGCCAAAAAAAAGGCAAAGCAAGAGGAAGAATCTACAGTCTACATGGCCATTTACCTCACCCTTGCCAAGTCGAGCACCTGTTCTTGGGTCAACAGCAACTGAGCCAATCACAATCAGATCAACCTTTATCTTTTCATCAAGCCCAATTGGCCGGCCATGCTTGGCAACCCCAACAGAGGTGCAGGCCTCATTGATGGCTCTAGGAGTAGGAGGTAACATATGGGACTCAACTACAGAGAAAAATCCTGTCCTTAGCCGCGGCTGAGGAGTTAACAACATTTTACTACCTGCGCACCACGCATGGTTTTAAAATTTGACAATAACTTGAATGTCCAACAATTATTGTGAATGCATGCACGTGTTTACAGGATTTGTCCCTAAACAGGAAAGTTAAGCTCATGGCTTCCAAGTTCCAACTAATCTAATTTCGTTTTCAAAAATAAAAAAGGAATAACTAACCAGAAAGTGTGAGAAACCTGACTTGTTTCTGGGGCGAATCCGGGTTAACCTTCACACAGTTAGAAATCCGGAACTCCTCCAACTCGCCCAGCTGCAAAAACCCACAACCCAAGAACACAAATTATGAAACATTATTAAACAATATATGTTAACAAATAAAATAAAAGTGGAAAGTAGATTATGAATAGATTAAAATTAAAATTTTACTTTTTGAGCAGCTGTCGAAGCGCCCACGAAATTGGGAATCCGGTGGTGAACGGGTCGGGGGTTCTGGGCAACGTTCTGGGCCTCCATCAAATCCCAAATCCTCTTTCGGATCACCCATTTCCAAGCTTTCGGGTCATCTTCATTCTCTCTCTTCGAAGTCTCAGCCATTGTTTCCCGAGCCTTGGCGTCGAGGCTGAGCCTCTCAGCCTCGAAAGCTGCCTCGTCGAAAGCGGCCTCGCTTCGGGTCTCCCTACCGCTTACCGGGTCGAAACTGAATTGCCTCTTCCCCTTCTGAGAGCTCATCCTCGACGCAGAGATAGAAGTGAGACGAAAATGGGAATTGTGGGATTTGTTCGGAACGGCGTGTGTCAGTGTAAACGGGGCCGATAATCGGATCAAGTTCGAATCCATTTTCCACGAACGAAGTCGGGTTGTATTAAGATGATATACCATTGATATCTGTCTGTGATGGAAGAGTTGCTTTTGCTTGTGGTCTTACGTTAGTGTCTCCGGGTCTCCCCTGTTAAAAAAATTACCAAAACAAAAAATTGACAGGATAAGACGATTGGGATTGGACGGTTTAGATTTACACGTGCGCTATTAATTACTATATTTAAAAAAAAAAAAAAAAAGACAAGTGTTTGATTATTAACACATAAGATGTCATGAAAATAAATTCATAACTTGACATAACTTTATATGATATATTAGATATACTTTTTACAATAGAAATAACTTTCTATTTTAATGTACTTCATCAAATTATGTCAATTTGTGAATTTACTTTTATAAAATCTCGTAGAGCATTTTTCATCATAGAAATTGTTGTGATGCATCAGTTCTTAACGGGGATTCTTGATTCAAAGGTCTCAATTTTAAGAGGGAAAAAATGATGAAAGAGATCCCCGGTTAAAGCCCTTTGCTTCTCCTTCTAATTTCGGATACTTGTTTTTCCTGGACAGACTCTCATCATCATCTCCCATGTTTGTTTCTCCTCCTTCTGGCGTGGCGAACCAAGCCCAAGCAGAGCTTGCCACAGTGAAAGAAGTTGAACCACAGGACTGCATTCAAGCATCCATTCAAGTTTAAACACTACCCTTATTTTTTCTCACCAAAATGGAGTAGAGAAGTGGATGACCCGTTAAACATAGTAGCAAACCAACTTCAAAGGAAACACTCATCCCAAGATAGTTTAGGCACTCCATATACTACCACCCTTTCTTCTCACTCAACCTTTAATATGTTTAAGCTTTTCATCAAGTGCATGCACATTACAGCTCTCGTATCGTTATTGGAAAATTTACTTCACCTTTCTCCATTGCAGGAACCTACAGTGAACCATTCTCAAATCGAGAAAAGAGGAGAGAGAAGAGGAGGATGACAGAGAAGAAGAAGGAGATGAGGAAGAAGAATAAGATAGTAGGAGGAGAGGAAAAACCATATACTGGGAGAAGATAAGCAATGAACTCACCAATCTTTCCTGTGAGAGAAGTGAGGTAGGTAAGGAGAGGAGGAAAACTCTAAAAACGTTTCTCATAACTCAGTTGGCAGGTGAAAAAAAATTGGGCGTTGATTAAGATACAACAGAGATAGCCCCATACAACAAAGATACAAGATCCCACTTCCCGAAAAGTTAATGCCCTTCCCCCTTTCTTCCTACCCTTCAAAACTGTGCACATCTGCAGCCAGAAATCTACTCTCACTAATAAAGAAACCTCAATAAGAATTGGTACAAGCACTAGAGATGAGATAAGAGTTAAAATCATTCAAACAGCATATCCCACCAGTACAAAAGCAATCAAAAGCACATTGTCAGAAAAGAGTGCAGAAGACCATCAGCTGCATAAAAGTATCCCACTCAAATTCAATCCCTACACCTTTTATGCTGTAAGAATCTTACCCTGTTTGTCCTTCTACAACAAGGCCTTTTATATAGACTGTAACTGGGAAAACGAAATCCGGATTATTGACCCAGCAAGTGAGGTAGCATGCTTGCACACAAGGGCTTCAGTAGCCTGCTCCTCAGTCTCAAACATAATGAGGGCCTGCTTCTTCCCATTCATCTCAAAAAGCTTAGTGTTGGTGATGGTGCCATGTTCTTCTAAGTGGCTGATGATCTCCTCTTCAGTGATCTCCTGGGGGAGTGTTGACAGGTGGATCATTTTTGTTGGGAGCAGCAGTAGCGGTAATTTTTAGCAGCATTACGGTTGAAGCGGTTGAGATTTGAGTTAACATACTCATGTGTCTCAGCCCCTTGGGTAATGTTTGGATGCTTTGAGAAGTTGACCTCCAACCGCTTCCCAAATAGCATTGCTCCCTATATCTCAAAGTCAAAAGGCATTAGTGTCCATCTATAAGTAAAGCTGCTTAAAAGCAAACGCAATATAAATACAGCAATTGAAGTTAACTCACAGCAGAGAGTGAACTTTTGAATAAACTTCTTTCCAATGTTTTCAAGAGATTTCTTCAAACAACAACAGCACTATCTAGAACAAGTAATACAGCCCAAGATACACAATAAAAAGGGCAAGTGAAAAGCAATCAAAACCAGTACAAGAAAGCACCATTGCTCGCGCAATATTGTAAACTAATGAGAGCTGAAAGAGAGAAAAGAAGGTTGTAAATTATATGGCCAGAAACACCATGCGATCAATTCATTCGTGGTAAAAAAAGTAATAGTTTCAAAAACTGAAAGTAGCATTCAAATTTCCAAAACTCGATGGTTACAAATCAACTTTTGACGGATTGATTGTCAGTATCATGGAGCAGAATTCTAGAATTCTCTTCATAATCAAAGCAAACAGTTGACAGCTCAGTATAAGCAAATCAAAGTCCAAAAAAAAAAAAAAGATTATAGAAAGATTATAATTGAAATTTAAGATTAGTGACCACATTAAATGCAGGAGAAGTATTCAATGAGTACTTGCAAGCATAAATAATTAGTAAAAACTGCCAACTGGATCTACAGCTCAAACAGTGGAACCAAGAAAGAGAACAGCTAGACGTGACTTAATAAGAAACACAGACAAAGGTATCAACCAGCTTCAGCACATCAGCTGGCCTTGCCTCCATAATCAGACGAGCCTAGAAGAGAAAGTTATATCCTTCATATTGGCGCAGATGCTGTGAAACAAAGACAACTCACTTCGATAGCCCTCCATAGATTCTGGTCTCTTCCAATCCAAATTTTGGGAATATGTGCAATAGTCTAGAAAAATTTAATGAAAGTAACTTTTCCCTTCATGTTTGTCATAGCCCATCGAAACTCCCCATCCCTTAAGTTGGATCTGTCTAGTTACCAAGGAAAAGAAACCAACTATCCATTTCAAAAAATTCAAGTGGAGAAGGTTTTCAACTGGGACCCACAATGCAAGCTTTATCCAATAGCACAAACAAGCCCTTGTATCCCAACTATTTTTATTCCAGAATTTGGAGAACCCATTCAAATGTATATGGGAAAGTGTTCTTGCTAAGCATGATATTATCAACTTTATCAGTAAGAAGAGAAAATAATTGCTATGAAATTCCACTCAAACATCATATCAGTTAAACCATTAAACAAATCTCACAAGGTCATGTACTGTAAAATCATAACTCAATTCACTAATCAAGTCTAATAAACTGACATGCCATTACAAGTCAATAGCATTAAGACAATTAAATCTGCATAAACGCCCGGATTAATGAAATAATTTAACATATATAGCTAGAGAAAAATAATCAAACCTTCAAAAAATGTACTGCCAGTTCAGCCTGGAAACCATCACCCATCTGAATAAGTGCATGATCTGGTTTATTGCGGAGAAGTTTAATTCTCACAATGTTTCCGTATATGGAGAAGAGGTTAAAGAGCTTATCCTCATCTATTCTCTGAAACGAGTAGAGTACAGGATGACAAGAGTCGAGCAAAAACTTCAAGTTATAAGAGGGGAAAATAATTTCTTACATCAGGATTCAGATTCGAGACAAGGACTGTACACCTGTCGTTTGTCCCACTTATTCCAGGAGGCAAACCTCCTCCAAAGGCAGCTGCAATTGCTGCTGCATTGGCCATCTATATTGCAAAAAGAAACGAAACTGTTCATCATGTGCATGTTTAGAGTTTGTTGTGAGATAAAGGCAAGAACTAAAACAGAAATAAACGTGAACAAAAATGTTCAATCATGTGCATGTTTGCAATGTACACTAAAGATGAGGGGACTCGTGAAGTTATAGAAGTTGGAATAATTGGCGGGATGAGGGTCAACCATCCAACAACACCCATACAACAAGAATCTCCTAGAAAGATCCAATGCTCCGAGACTAAGCAAATATTGCAATGAAAACTCCAACACCCACCCACCATCCCATCCCGCCCATACACACTGCTGACACAAAAAGGTTCAATAAAGAGAAAAATATCTCCCTAACTAAAGTTTGCAGAAAAATATTTGGAAGA
The DNA here is from genome assembly GCF_004785595.1 of Juglans microcarpa x Juglans regia. Classification (NCBI taxonomy): domain Eukaryota; kingdom Viridiplantae; phylum Streptophyta; class Magnoliopsida; order Fagales; family Juglandaceae; genus Juglans; species Juglans microcarpa x Juglans regia. Next base: position 990,680 of record NC_054609.1, read on the forward strand.
AAGGGAGAATATTCAAGCCTGTATAAATCCGATATTATCCACCAAAAAGGTATAAATGACATCTTACAACTCTGATATAATTATCTCACACAAAACTTCATCAGGGCCTGAGCAATACCGACCTGAGGAAATGCAACTGGAAGACCAGGAAAAAAAAAAGCATAAGTAAATGATTGAAGATAATGTAAAATTGACTTATTAAAACAATTTGCAACTGCCAAATTAAGCACCTCCCCGTCCAGAAGCTTGAAGGGCATACATGCCTCCTGCATCGCCATACCCTGGCTGTCAGGACAAAAGGAATTACTTAGAATCAAAAGGTGAAGAATGAAAATTTATAAATATACGTGGTATTGACATCAACAAACAAGATAAAATACCTGTGGAGATCTGCCTTTCTGTTCTGTGGGCAGGTTTGGGTTTGTGAAATCCCTATGCAATGATTGAATAAGCAAATAAAAATTCAGTACCATGAAGGATTAATGTCAATGAGATAATAGAGTGACTAAAGTCAGATTTCTTATGCTACCAACCCACCTAGAACGCTCATTATTGAAATTTACTTGTAACTCGTCAAGGCTGGTTTACAGAAAAGAAAAAAATAATAAGTCATCTCAAGAATAGATGATTAATATAACGAACAGAGATACACCCAAAGACACATGCAAATGGACACTTTGCTGTGTGTGGCCAAATACATTGAAAAATAATGAAACTTCTAAAATAAACCTACTTTGAGAACTGAATGTCCAGCTGACAGCAACCATCATAAATATTACGCCCCTAAACATAACAACAAGAAGAGTCAAACCTCTTTTTGGCAATCAATACCAGACAGTGCATATCAACAAGGCATCCAGTTCAAAGTTGTCAAAAGAGTTTGTTGGAGCTAAAAGAAAATGTTAGTAGGGGCAATTTGTTACAGGGGTAGTTTGTTCATTTTACTTTAAATGTCAGTAACAACTACCTGAAGTGCAGTTCTAGCTACAACAGCACTCTGACGTGATTGATACTGAATCAGGGCTTGAAAACCTACATCATTTGCAAACACAACAAAAACACCATTAGAAATCCATGCATATTTCCACCATGGTGACTATCTTCTTTTAGATTATTACAAGACATGTGAATGTGGATATAAAGGAACACCTAGAACATTTCAAAATCTTAAAAGCTTTTCTCATCTACAAGGGGTTTATAGGAAAGTCTGATGCCAATCATAAGCTATTAGTTGAAATATATTTCTTCCCACAACTCAACATTGACTCATCTAGCTAATCTCTGATAGTTGAAGCAAGATAAATTTAATATAAAAGATGGAGAGAGAGTGAGAGATAGAGAGAGAGAACTAGGAGAAGCTGACCAGCTGACTTTTGAAAAGTTACAACCTTCTCCACAAATCCATGAGGAGAAAACACTTGATGCAGCACGTCCACTGTTATTGGATATAGCATGTGATGAATTGTAACTAGGAGAATTCGATTTGGCTGAGTATCCAGAAAGTCCCCAACAGCAGGACAGCATAGAGCGAGAAGAGAGCGAAGAGAATATATGAGGAATGTACATAGAATAAGGGAACCAGGGAAATAACAATCTACTGTGCAAAGTATAGATCACTTAAAAAACAATGAAGATGAAAAGAAAAGGTAAATAAGGGAAAACAAAAGGAGGGATACTAAAGAAAGTCTGAAATAAATAAATGTCCATTTATTTTAATTCAAAGTCATCATCACAAAAGGAAGATTTTCCTCCTTCTCTACTGAGACGAGCCTACTGAGAGGATCTCACAGAAGGGGACATAATAGAAACCCACAAAAATTTGCAGAGTATACAATAATACCTTCAAACTAGTTATGTATTATATTGCATTCATTAAACGAGTTATACAACGAAACTACATACCAGAAGTGATATCCAATCTGTTTTTGGAGTTCAATGAGAAGTTCAGCAGTAACTTTTCTCTTTTGTTAGTGAAGAATATCTTTTTTCATTGAAGAACAATAGCAGTAACTGTGAGTGCAAAACACATATAAATACCTTTAAAAGTGTATTGCAGCAAGAGTAATTGATTAAGCAATACCAAATGCAATCAACATTCAAGAAACAGTTTCCTCGCTATCATGGTGCTAACAGCAGACAGAAATTTTTCCTTAATAGGTTTTCTAGAAGTAATCAAGAATTTTATTGAAGAACTCAAAAGGCATAGCCCAAGCATAGAAGACACATACAATATAAACAGCCAAGAAATCAACAGATTAAAATTTATTTTTGACAAGCCAGGTTCAATTCAAAGTTATTTCAGCTATGAACAGTTTCTTTATTCATCGGTTTCTTCCATAGAAATTGACAAGACAAATGAATTATACTTCTCAAATATCATTTAAGAATGTACCAACCTCATCTCCTCGTCCTTGAGTATTTTGATCCATTGTTGTTAGTTCCTGATGTGATGAAAATTGGACATAAACATTCCTCCCCCTTGAGCAAAACATAAAGAGAGATGTCTTATAAGGTGATATTGAAATTTAAAAATGCCTTATCTTCCCACAAGGTTTGCATAAACAAAAGCAAACAATAAACATTCCTCCCCCTTGAGCAAAACATAAAGAGAGATGTCTTATAAGGTGATATTGAAATTTAAAAATGCCTTATCTTCCCACAAGATTTGCATAAACAAAAGCAAACAATTCATGTATACCTTATGCTTGGCTGAACATTTGCATAGAATTGCAGAGCATTGACTGCTGAAGGAATATCTTGCATTTGGATAAGAGCCTGCAGGCATGGCAGGCATGACAAAATGTATCAGACCCAATATTTGTCTCAAGTAAAATTAAAAAAAAAAAAAAAGACAACCAAAAACAAAACAAAACAAAGAAACAAACACCTCTATCGCATTGGCTAATTCACAACCTGATTTTTTGCGCGAAGCATAACAAGCTTGGTAATGACTCCAAATGGCTGGAATAGCTGAAGCAAATCATTCTGGTAAAAATATGAAAAGATGGGTCAGAAGATGTACTGGATAGAAATAGGAGAGAACATGAAAAAAAAAAATCTAATATAAAGCTGGCAAAAGAAGGACATGTAATGCACTATATATTTCTATTCCTTTTAGATATAGCTATTTTTCAAAGGTCGTGCAGAGATATAGGACAAAGATTATTTGCATATAAACTATTCTTGGCACCTGATTTTGCATTGTTTAAATCTAACCTCCCAATAAATGAATAACCCTCCCTGCTGCCCCCACCTCATATCACAATTAAGTCATTTAGACTGCGTGAAGATGAGTTGACTCAATAAGTGAACCCTTTAAAAATTATGGATTTCATATCATCTCAGATGTCAGTTGTTCAAAGCACAAGAAGGGACTACTGTCCTCCACTTCATTGAGCAATACTTCAAAATAATGTTCTCAACTATTTACTTTTACCTATAGTCAATTATTTACCAACTATATAATCTAATACCAAAGAAGATAACAAGAAGAATAGTCTAAAAGCATACTTCAGATATCTCATGCCCCACATTGCGAACGTGAATGACCTTAGAAGGTTCTGTCATCGTGAACCAGCCTGTAACAAAAACTCAATCAACATTACTTAACCATTTCTTATAATTTAGGTGCACTATCACACCCAACATTCTTCTATTTCAAAATTCAATATATATATATATATATATATATATATATATATATATATAATTACTTTCCTCTGCGGGCATGTATACAAATGCACTTTGTGGAGTTCAATAACAGCGCCAAGTGCAAAACACACTTAAAACCAGTGTTCAAGTGCCTTCAAAAACCCAAATTTTTTGGAAGAAAAAATTGAAATTAATCTAGAGTCTAGCATTGAACTGACGTCCTAAAATCCAAGTAATATAACAATACCTGCGTAAACTAAAAGAATTCGGCTTTTAAACAACGAGAGAGAAAAAATAAGCAAGAAGCTGAACAAATAAAGAGAGCGTCTGCTGGTCAAAAGTCTCAAAACCCAAGATGGCGGCGAAGAAATCCCGTGAAAAAGAGAAAGAAATAAGAACCTTGAATCTCATAGAAGGAAAATCAAACACGGCCAGTTATGGATTCCAAATTCGAAGTTCAAAGCTTTACTCTTTTTTTCTCCTGAGCAATTTCACCGCAACCAAGCGGATCTTACGTTCAACGTGATATAAATCAAACAAACAAATCGAAAAGTAGAGAGCTTGGCTTACCCGAGAACGAGAGCGACAGAGAGAGATGAGAGTGGTAGAAAGCGGACGAGGGATTACGAGAGCAGCAAAGATCCCCTGCTTCGCATATCGTACGGCTTTGTCTGCTCTAGCTTACCCTCTCGTATATGGTTTTTTTTTTTAAACGTTAATATGGTTTTTTCTTTTTTCTTTTTTCTTTTTTTTTATTTCTTGAGAAAAACTCTATTTATTTAATTTTATGGGTATACATACAGGAAAACTTTCTTCCCACCGATAATATTTACCGACATTTTCTACCGAATTATTTATTTATTTATTTACTTAATAGTAGGCCCGCAATCCAACCAAACCGCACAGTGTCTGAGCTCGATCGACCCGACCCGCTGAAAGTCAGGTTGGACCTGCTGAAAGTTTTTATTTAATGTTCTTATTTTTCAAAGATGGCAGTGTCATAAATCATCAGATAGAGAAAATTTGCAAGCTCTGGATTTATTCTCTTCAACAAGACTTTAAAATTTACACACTTGTAATTTATTTGATTGATCATTATCTCTAATGATCTTATGTTGTTATCGACCACAAAATCATTTTCTGCGACCACAAAATCGAAAACTACGACAAAAAACAAACCCAAAGAAAAGAACAAACAAAATAAGTTCATATCAATCAAACCATCAAAAACAAAATCTTAAAGCATCTGAATCCACAAATCGCAAAACCTCCTAAGGAGTGAGAACCACGGCCCCACCGACCTCCTTGATCTTCTTCTCGATGATCTTGGAGACGAGTTTGGCCTTGACAACGATAGGTTGGTTCTCGGGCAAGACTCTCCGTCACAAATCGCTGAAGAAGATGAAGATATATGGAGAAGATGGTTGTTCGTGTGGAGAGGTGGTTGTTTCGAGTTGTGTCTTGCGAAGAAGGAACAAGAAGTCTAGAAGTACGAATGGCATCCAGCTTAAACTATTTTTAGCAATTACATCAATCCCTAATTTCTCATTTGCTCTATCCACACTTGCATCAAAGTTAACTTTTTGTGTACTCATCTGCAGGTGATATCCATCTCATTCTTTCTCTGTTTATTCTCTCATTTTTCTGCTTTCCTTTATTCAGTTGTTGAGCCTCACAAAATTCTTCAAGATTAGAGAGTGCACCTTTTATTACATAACTTGGACTTTCAAACATGTTTCAAATATGTACTTGTTTCTTCTATGTCACAAACCTACAAAGATTACCGCAATCTCTTCTAGCTTCTCTTGGTTGAACTTTTCCTACATGTTCTCCCATAGTTGCACAAAATTCATGTCACAAGTACTCCACTTGTGAACTAGACTTTTCCTTTCTGTCCATACATTACTAGCTGCTGGGCAAGATTATAACATGTGACTTATAGATCCGACATCCTTGTAGCAAATCAGGCATATTTCATCTTTTGTAATTTTATTCTTGAACAACATCTATTTTGTAGAAAGAATGACTTGTAAAGCTCTCCAAATGAATTGTTTTGTCGAGCCAGCAACATTTAATTTCCACAATCTCTGCCACATGACTTTTTTTTCTTGATAATTTGATGGCTCTCCTTGTTGATCTTTGTCCATACTAATTCCAAAATGATATACATTTTTAACAGAAAACTTACCATCATTGGTGTAACCCCATATGGCCTTATCTCCTACATCCCTTCAACTTAAAGGAATACTACAAATCTTAACAACTTCATCTCTCTCAAATATCTCATATATTAAATCTTCATTCCAACATTTTAACTCCTCAACTATCAGTTCCCTAATTTTAGAGTTCTCATTTTTAGAATTTTCACAAGAGAAATTGCTTTAAAAGAGTTTGCCCGTGGTATCCATTTTTGTCCCCAAATTGAGATGTTATTACCATTGCTTACTCTCCACACTAAGAGTATGTTTGGGGTTGCGGTAAGAGGTCTGAAAAGTTCTTAAATAGCATTAAGATTACTTTAATAATAAATAATGATTGTTTGGATAGTCTATATAAAAGTACTTATTAAGTCTAAATAAGTTAGAAATTACGTTGGAGGAAAAACATCATTTTGACGCTTTTTTACCAATGTATTTTTCGTGCATGTTTGAGATTGTGGTGGAAAATATAGTTTATAACTTTTGGGTTTATAACTTATAACTTAAATAATAAACTCTATAGTTTAAAAGTTGTTTATTGTTTGATAAACATTTATCTAAAGTATCTTTAAAGTTAGTTACATTAATTTTTTAAAAAACTATAGCAATCTGCCAGAGCTTTTCTATAAAAGTTTCAATTTGATGCTTTTTAAAAAAGTAGACTTTCAGCTTTTTTATATGATTAAAGCACTTTTTATAAATTTATTAAACATATCATTTTTTCTTTAAAAGAGCTTTTAAATAGTTAAAAGACTAAAATGTTTCTATAATTTTTAGTAATTACATATTTTAACCTTTGAAATTCCTCGAAACTCGCAACTCTCACTCTCGTTGCTCTCTCATCCGTAGGTGTTTCCAGATGAAAGGAAATAGCTCTGTGGGAAAGCGTATAATCTAGGAAAAGTCTACCCCTTCAATAGCTCTGGATTGAAAACCCAAATGAATCTACCCATCCAGAAGGAAACTCACAGACCTACCTTATATTTTTTGAAGTACGTGTTAAGGAGATGTTCATTTTGGTGTTCTGAAAGCATGGTAATTTCTCATTAATATTTGGTGATTTTATCGGTCTTTTATGTTCTTTCACTGGATACACGAGTATATTTATGTACCATTTTAATGATCTTCTTTTCCTTTGGTGTTTTGAAAGCATGGTAATAACTAACCGATGTTTTGTGATTTTTTTTTTTTCATTTCTTCCTTCAAATTTTCTAATGCAAACTTGTGTTCCAAACTGGCTTTGACCAAGAGAGAGAATCCAGCGAGAACCTATTATAATACTTTCGAGAAATTCACCCTCGATTATGATGGACCTGATAGTAAGAAAGTCTTATCTTGTTTGAAGACTGATTCCTATATTCCTTCACTCAGCAACACATGAAAAGTCTCCCTAATTTATTTTATAGTATCATTTTCATATTTAATTTCTACAACATGCACTTATCACTCTATATACAACCTCCCTATGGACGTCCAGAACTACCAGATTGATTCTCATCAATTTCCATCCTACTGAAACTCTATCTCTCCTCGTACTCTATATATATAACAACCACAGGTCACTTCCTCTATACTTCTCAATTTGTATGGTGTGGAATGTGAATGCATTTGGTGGTATTGCTATTTGTGAAAGTTGAGTTCCAATCTTCCATTCATAGTAGGCATCATCATTGGAAGGGTTAGCTGGACTTTAGGTATGCTGTAATTGATATTATTTGTCATTTATTTGTTATTTTTTAGAAGACTTGTATTCAAATTTTTTGTTTTGTGTTGATAATATATCGTTTATTTGTGTTGAAAAGATATTTGTTTTGTGATGAGAATATGTCTTTTTTGTATTGAGAATGATAACTCCTATTTTTTATTAAATGAATGAAAAATAAAAGAAGTCAATATTGACTATTGTGATGTCATTTTAGGGATTCATTATTAGTTTCTTTTCTGAATAATTTGTAATGAACTATTTTAAAGGTTGTTGAGACTTAATATTTTTTATTATATTTTTTAGGTGAATTTTGACAACATATTTTTAGTGATGCTTGTTCTTAAGCATTGCATCTTTATTTTTTTTCCTTCATATTTTTATATTTTTTTTATAGATGTTGAAGAATAATGGTCACGACACTGAAGATTACACAAGCGATGCTGATGATGGTGAAGAAAAAGAAAAAGAGAATGATATTGACTTTGTAATAGCATTACAATTGCTAGTGGCTTCTAAATATTACACAACATAGTTTGTAAAGGAACCTTGTAGGACCTCTCCACATAAAGGTCATAAGTTTGTTATGGAGATTCTAAATGGTCATTCTGATAGATGTCATCAACAATTTAGGATGGAAAAATCTATATTTCGTACTTTATGCAAAGAGTTGAATGAAAGATATAACTTAACTGGTACTCGAAACATAACTATGGAAGAAATGGTAGGAATTTTCTTAATTACATTAGGTCATGGGTTCGGGAATAGAATGGCGCAAGAAAGATTTCAACATTCGGGAGAGACTATTAGTAGGCATTTTAATAGTGTATTAATGGCCGTTTCACGAATGGCGGTTGACATTATTAGCTCCACTAAAAGGGAATTTAAGGATGTTCCAAAAAAAAATCCGTGAAAATAAGCGATATTGGCCATACTTTAAAGATTAAAGATTATAGTGGAGCTATTGATAGAACCTATGTGCCAGTTACTATTTCTCCAACAAAACAAATTCCATTTATTCGTAGAAAAGGCATACCTACTCAGTATATCACGGCTGTTTGAGACTTTCATATGCGTTTCACTTTTGTTTGGGCTGGATGGGAAGCACATGATACACGTATTTTTATGGAAGTTATTCGGAAGAAGGAATTGTGCTTTCCACATCCACCTAGAGGTTTAAATTTAATAAGAATGACCTTAATGAACTTTAAATGATTTTTGCATTACTTTTGATTTATTATCCTAAATTGTATGCAGGTAAATATTATTTGATAAATACTGGATATCCTCATATGAATAGATACGTTGGGGCATATAGAAGGGAATGATATCATCTACCAGATTTTCGTCGTGGTCCTCAACCAATGGATATGTGTGAAATATTTAATCATGCATATTCGTTGCTTAGATGCACTATTGAGAGAACATTTGGAGTTTGGAAAAATAGATGGAAGATATTAGATCATATGCCAAATTTTCCTTATGATAAGCAAGTTAAAATTGTCGTGGCGTCTATGACTATTCATAATTTTATTATAATTCATGCATTGAAGGATATTGAGTTCAAGCCATACGATGACGACGAGGATTATCTACCTCTTGGAAGCATGGAGGATGAAGAAGCAGAAGATTACTCGAGCATGCAACAATTAGAGATATCTAGTGAAAATGTTATGAATATTGAGCGTGATTATATTGCTCTTTCACTTATGCATCGTTGAAAAGATTTTTTTTCATTATAATTACTGAAGATCCCATTAGACTATTTTCGTTGTTATTTTATTATAATATTTGATTTCTATCAAGGATATACCCTTTTATGTCATTTCTACCTCAAAATGTACTCTTTTAATTTGTCTCTAAACAAATTTAATATATTTGAAAATGCTTTAGACATAAAGATTCCAAACAATTAGTAGTTTTTTAATAGTAGAGCTTATTACGTTAAGCTATACGCTATAAGCCTTAAGTTAAAAGTAATATTTCTTACCGCAATTCCAAACATGCACTAAACCTTCATTTAATGGTGTCTGTGTTGATCATATACTTCTCCATATAAACAATGGAAATTGTCCCAAACTTGCCTCCAAGAACTGGCGGGATTTAAAAGATTTTTCTTTAAAAATTCTACTAACCAACACATCTTGCTCTTGTATTAATTTTCACCCTTGTTTAACTAACATAGTTTTTGGTGCCCAATAATTTGATGGTTAATGTAAATATTTGTACCGTTCATGTAATAAATTTGATTTTATCTTTTTTTTTTTAGCTGAACGTGGATCATGGATGGGTTCTTTTGTTTATGGGCATACACGTTGGATTAAAAAACAATGTTTTCTGCATTTAATGGACCTGCCTATTTTTTGAGGACTTTAATAGCATTTTCATATTTTATATTTTAGAATAATATTACATGTACTTACAGTTCTACTTATACTTTTACTTGTAAAATTTATTTTGTCAATTTTTTTTGAAATTCAAATTTTATGATTTTCAACGTATAAATAATTGACATCTGAAAAAGTAATTTTTTTGTAAGTTTTTCTTAAGTACATTTAACATTTTCTTATATTTTATCATAGGTTCACTTATTTTTTTGTTTGAGAGTGTAAACTCATAAATTAATATAACTTCATATGATACGTTAGATTTATTTTATAATAAAGCACTTTTATAATCTAAAATAACATCAATTTATAAATTTATTTTTATAAAATCTTGTTAGGACTACCCTAATTTTTTTAAAAGAAGTGCATATAGTTATACACGTTAGGACTGCAAATTTCATTGAATTTTTTTTTTTTTATAATTATTCATACAACTTTCATTAAGACTCATGTCTGTTTCGTTACTTAATTATATTATTTACTAATTACTAAAATTCTTATTTAAAAAAAGTAGAAAATTATTAATTTCGAGAGATAATAAAATTTATTCTAGATTGCCATGAAAATAAGATGAGAAGTAGATGGCATAATTATTCTTATTAATATCTTATATAAAAAAAAATTATTCTTATTAATATCAGATGTCTTTGAAAAGAAAACAAAATAATAAATAGAACAGTCCTAGAATTGCCTCACCAGAGGCCGACAACATAGAAAGTACAGGCATGTCCTCAGCCACGTCATCAGCCAAATCTCTTATGAGGCAGTTTAACACGGCCGTCTCCTTCACTCTCTCACTTCTCTGTCTACAATATCTCTAGCCGCTAGGGTTTCATAACTCCTTATAATAAGGAGAAGGCATTGTGGAGTGAGCTCCACGCGAGCACAAATTCAATTCAGATCAAGGGCCCCCCTTACTCTCCCTCCCTCTCTCTCGCTTCGTCGAGCGGGTTTCCCGATTTCGGATACACTTTCTTCGTTGAACAACTTAACGGTATCTCAAACCCTAATCCTAACCTAAGGTTTTGTTCTTTTGTGGTGCTTTTTCTTTTTCGGTTTTCTGTGTTTGATTTGGATCTGCGTTTGGTTTTACAAAACTGAGGATATTTCGGTGGATTTTGTTGTGGTTTATAGCGAATGGATCGGTACCAGAGGGTGGAGAAGCCGAGGCCGGAGACGCCGATTAACGAGAATGAGATTCGCATTACTACTCAGGGGAGGATGAGGAACTACATTACCTATGCCACCACTTTGCTCCAGGTTCTAATACTCTCCCCCCTACTTCTCTGTATATGTAAGTTGCTTGTTCGTTTTTCATTATGCATACACTTATGCTTACGTGAGACGGCTGGGCATTATGACATCTGTATGTTTATCGATGTGTGCTTATTATTTTGGCGTGTTTTCACGTCTATTCTTATGAATATCTGATGCCCTTTCTGATTATGTTGTTTTATTTTCTGAATCAAACTGGTTGTGTTAGCTTCTTGTTCGTGTTTATTGGCATTACCTGGAAAAGAAAGTTCTGTTTCGTTAAAGATTTGTTGATCATACCATTTATGCCTTCCACGGTTGTAACTAGTTTGTAAAAAAAAAAAAAAACGACTCTTTCCATATTAAAATTATTATTTTTTCTCTCGCGTTTATAGTAGTTATGTTCATACTTTAACTTCTTTATCTTACCCTCTATCGTGCTCCATTTCTTATTTAGGAGAAAGGATCCAATGAAATTGCTCTTAAAGCCATGGGCAGAGCTATAAACAAGACTGTGATGATTGCTGAATTGATTAAGGTAATTCACTATTATAAATCTCTTCCCCTGTTTAATTTGTTTACTAGTTTTATCATTATACATATTTCTTTACGTGCCTGCTTGCAATGTGTTTTATGAACCAGCCAAAATTTGTTTTATTTTTCAGAGAAGGATTGTTGGCCTTCATCAGAACACATCAATTGGTTCTACTGATATAACTGACACGTGGGAGCCGCTAGAAGAGGGACTTCTTCCGTAAGAAAATAAAATGCTCTCCTGTCTACGACTAATTTTATTCCTTATCAGGAAAAAATCATTTTGATCCCTATTGAGATGTTTTTTCCCTCATTGATGCAGCCTGGAAACTACCCGCCATGTATCAGTTATAACAATTACTTTGTCCAAGAAGGAACTAGATACATCCTCCACGGGGTATCTCCTCTTCTTTTGTCAGATAGATGGACAGCTGTCGTTCTTTGTTTCATTGTTTTTATGGGAATATATGTGGTTGCTGTATAGGCATTTCCTTGTTAAAAATAATGATTAATTGGACTATCTCCAGGTTGTGGAATGACATATAAACTTCCATGTATTTTCAGGACGGTTATGATTTTGTGTTGTAAATATTTATAATATATATTTTCTCATTAAAAAAATATTTTTATATATGTGGATATCACAATCATTTTTTTTCCACGGATATCTTCTCATTCTTTTCATGCTATTCTTTCTCTTATGTTCTCCGTGTATATATTGGCCCAACAGTGCTATGTATGTTATGAAAAATAGAAAATTATGGACACACTTCCACCTATTAATCATCTTGCCATCATTCACGCTTTCATGGACTTTAAAAGAAAGTTGATTGTTTGAACATGACGTAGTATGGGCTTTTATATTGTGTCTGTGTTTTTATATTTTTGTTTGCTTGATACTTGCAAAAAAAAAAATATTTTTGTTTGGTTGATATCAATACTTGACATAATGCTATTTAGAAGAGTAACTGATCTATGCAGGATTTTTTTTTTGGTTTATTCATCTCCTTTTCCCTTCTAGTTGTCATTAAAAATGTGTTCTATCCTGCAGGTACCAACAGCCTATTCCAGCTGATCAAGTGAAGCCCTGGACTGAATATGATTACGAAGGAGGTAAAGTAATAACTTTTTTTTTTGGGTATATCTATCCTATTAAAAACATATTAATGAATATTAATTTATTCTTGTGGAATTAGAGGGCTCTCCCAGCATGCGTGGTAGAGGACGTGGTGGTCGAGGAAGGGGCAGAGGAAGAGGTAAATATTCCACTTTGTAACAATGCTTGAATACAATATTTTATTTTCCTTTTTCTTTGTTAGTATTTTTTTGAACTTGAATTTTAGCTGGTTGTAGGGATTTTCTGGTTTGAGTTCTGAATCCTCCTTGAGAACTTTATATCATATCGACCTTGCATGCGAGTGGTAGTGGATGATTGGGAGAGATTTTAGTGCAGGGTAATTGGTTGTTTTTATTCTGATATAGTGTCAGCCATTCTGGGACCTTGTGCCACTAACATGTTACTGAGGTAGTAACCACTGTTTGTCATCCTGTGTGATTTCATGCTGTGTTGATAGTTTTTAAGTTGCAGGCCACTGTACCCATTCGTATGTCATGAATTTGAGATTCTCAGTCAAAATGTTGGAGAGGTTGTTTGGTACTGTGCAATACTAATCCAATAATGGCCAGATTCAATGGAATTAAGATCAAGTACATCTACATTTCTTTTGGAATCACATAAATATATTATGTATCCACATGGATCTTTCAGTACCAGTGGGTAGAAAATTCTTTTTTCATAATTACATAATTTGTTTTGGAAAACAAAGAGGGGTAGCTGAAGTACACAGGCCTGGTATTAAATTATCATTCTAAAACAGAGAAAAAAATGTGAAGAATCCAAAAAACCCAAAGAATGCCATGCACATATACATGCCATCAGAGGCATTCAATTCAACAACTCTCATGACTCTTCATGTATAGTTGTGTGTTGAAGCAGATAATGACTTCGCTAGTGGCTCTATGTTATGTTTTTTTCTTCATGCTGGAGTTTTTTCTTCTTGGAATTGTATGACTTGCATCGTACTTTTATCATTTTTCTGATTGTGTGAGGCAACACATGATTTATTTATGTACAGGGAGTTACAACAATGGAGTTGTGGAGTACAATGGTGATGATGGCTTGGATGGTGGGAGAGGTTATGGAGGCAGAGGCCGGGGTCATGGAAGAAGCCGTGGCTACCGTGGGCGTGGAAGGGGGTATGGTGGTGGGAGTATGCAGCAGGAATTCGGTGGTTATAATAACTTTGGGAATAACTATGGGGAGGGATGACTCCTCCTCAAGGCCGCGGTAAGGTTTTTTATTTTTTTCATTATTTATTGAAGTTATTGAATACCATTTGAGTAAAATATCGGTTTCCAAAGTTTTATTGCTTCTCAAGTGCCACAGGTGTTGACCTTTGCATGGAAAAGCCCTTTCTTTACATATCTAATGTCTTTTCATGTTTTGAGGCTTTCTACCTTGGTACCAGATGGGTCGGTGTGCAATGTTTGTAAGTCATCTGTAATAAGTCGAGTAGGTTGGACGTGATTAGCTTTTATAATATAGGAAAATACAGAGTCTCCCTCAAACTACAACCTAATTTGCAGTGACCCCCAGCTATCAACTTGACAATCACCCTCAGCTTTCAATTTGGCAATCACCTCCAAATTACCAAAATACAAAAGTTGACATAAACAAAATCAAATATTCAAAAAGTCAGAAAGAACGAAAAAAAAAAAAGCAGTATACAAATGAAAAAGATAAAAAAAGTTATATAAAAAAGTAAAAGAACATAAAAATTGAAAAATAAATTTTTTAAAACAAAAGTTCAATAAAAAGGATGAATATTTTTTTTCAGAAAGATAAAATTTTGAAAAATGAAAAAATGTTATTTTTAATTTTTTAAGAAATATTAAATAAAATTTAGTCAAAATACCCCTATCAAATTAAAAAAATTGAATAAATACTGTCTATGAGGGATTATTGTACTTTGTAAAACCTCTTATCAGATGCATTTTTTACATATTACGAAATCTGGAAGGATATAGGATAGGGGTTTTGGAGTTCTTGTAGGTTGTGGTTATTATTTTGTATTTGGTTGTTTTTCTGTGTATCATGAGTTCTCATTGTTTTACTGATGGAATTCAGATTCATGTTTCTAAGAATCAAACGGTTTTGATTATTGCAGGACGCGGGCGTGGACGTGGACGTGGCAGGGGCCGTGGACGTGGTCGGGGTTTTAGATCAGATGGTCCAGTCCAGCAGCTGTCTGAGCCCTAGACACGGTATAAAATCCGGTTTAGGTTGCTGAAAGTTCTGGATGCCTGCTCTGCCGATTTCACTAATTAATATCTAGGCATGTTTAGCCATAGCGAGCTGCCACGAGTTTGGTAGGCATGTTTTTGTAGTTTGAAATAGGATAAAAGCCGTAGGGTTTGATAAAACCGTAAGGTAGGCTAATTATTGTTTAATTGCTGACATAACCTTTGCAATGTTTTTACACCTTAATGGTTTAGATAATAATAGGGCAGTGCATTATTTAATTTCTCATCAGTACGTTTCTTTGTTTCCTTGAAGTGCATCTAATGGATCTTTAGTGTATTGCCATTCTACTTCGGTGTTTTGAGCATTGGAGCTACGTTCCTTTTATCTAGATCAGCGTCTTCTTGCCTCGGAGATACACGAATGTCGTTATTCGATATGAACTAAAGTTTGATGCAGTATGTAACAATACTTGAATGAATTTGTGGTTCCACTTTATTAGGGATATGAATGAAAAATGCTAGTCAACCACATTTGGTTCTCAATTGGTTCCGATAATTTTTTTTTTTTACTTAGTAATTAAGGAAGTATTTTTTCAGTAATGTTCTGATAGTTTTTTTTTTAAAAATATTTAAGAATATAAGAAAAATGAATGAAAAAGAATAAAATAATTTTTTTTTTTGGGTTCTCGGGACCGGTCCAAGGATGTAGCACCGCTCGATATGAATTGATTCACTCGTACCTATTACTGGGCATAATAAAAGTAGTTTTACATACAAAATATCGGATGTACTTTGTTGTATAATTTCTGTAGCGACATTTCTCTTTACAATTATCATCCCTCACGGGACAGGCCTAAATTTATCTTAAGACCAAGCTGATGTAAAGGAAACTGTTCATCGTGTGACCCATAAGTCTGATGATTTTCTCGAAAGAAAAAGAAAAGTATTTCCTTTCATAAACATCCCAATTCCCACTTCAGTTGAGTAGAGACAATGGGAGCCTCTAATTAAGGGCAAAACCAGAAAAGAAAACCGAGATATTGTCTTAATATGTTTCCCAGTCATCAAATCAAAACTCTGACAAAATACATCCTCGTCAAAACAAAACTGCAAAAAACTGTTCAAAACCCTCATGTCAAACCACATAAATAAGAAGCAAAATGGCATAAAAACCGAATAGCCAGTTGGCAAATTATGCCTTGACCCGTCCATAGAACTTCTCTTTCTCTTGTGTTGTCTGGAAGCGGCCATGCCCAAACTTTGAGGAGGTGTCGATGAACTTGAGCTTAATCTCCTCAAGAGCAAGTCGAGATGTCTGCTTGAGCAGAGACTGGCGAAGTGTAACAACCCTCTTCTTAGGTCCAACACAGCATCCCTTGATCATAATATAATCATCCTTCACTATACCATAGTGAGGGAAGCCACCCATTGGAGTAATGTCCTTCTCCGTCCTAATCCATCAAAACACAGCCCGTTAAGTAGATGATCAAATAATACAGTTGAGTTTAGAGGCTAAAACGTTCTCACACGAGCACCAGAACATGCACAACAATCTTTTTATTTTCTGAAGAACTTGTAAGTAAATGAAGCAATTAACCTGTCAAACTCAGTGACCGCAGCATGAGACTCCAGCCCAGACTTGCCAAGTTTGTAGATCTTCTTGTTCATCTCAGTGCGGTGGTGGTATCCATTTTGCCCAGCCCTAGCAACTGTGAATGATACTCTGGCAGGATGCCAGGCACCAATACATGCGACCTTCCTAAGACCCCTGTGAGTCTTACGGGGAAGGCGGGTGACACCCCAACGAGTCACAACACCTTCATAACCTTTACCCTTAGTCACACCAATGATATCAATCATCTCATCCTTCTGGAAAACAGCATCCACAGGGATTTGCTTCTCAAAGAAGTTGTATGCATAGTCCACTTTTTGAGCCACGGTTCCCCCGTTGACCTGGATCTCCATCAGGTGTGCTTTCTTCTGCTTTAATCCCTTCATTTTCCTAATCTGTGACAGATCATCCAGAAGCACTCGTTCAGGAACCATTATATAGAGACAAATATTTACAATACTTACAATTTGATCAATCAGGAGTTGGAACCTGGGTGTGAGCCAAAACTCGAATAACAGTTGCATATTTTTTCATTTTCTCCAGCTGTGCTTGGATATTTTTCTTCCCTTCTTCAGATTCATATTGCTTTGAATATTTTGTGAAAGCCTTCTTCTTGGACTTGCACCAATTCTTGTAGAACCTCCTCTTCACCTCCTCGCTCAAATGCTGAGCCCAAACAGTGTTCAATGTGCGAAGGCCACGTGGTGTCCTCACATAGCCCACAACACCAACAACAACCATTGGAGGAGTCTCAACAACGGTAACAGCCTCACATGTCTCCTTTTTGTGAAGTTCTAAAAAAATAAATAAACAATATCAGATCAAGAAGCCCAAACAAAAGTTGCAATCCACAAAAACTCCATAGCAGAAGGCATCAAATAAGAAATTTCTCATCAACTACAGTGATTACATAAAAAATTGAATTAATGAAGCCAGAACAGGTGGTTAACACAAAAGTAAATATTAGCCTTAGCAAACTTATAAAAGAAATAATATGGTCCTAAAACATAGAGTTACAAAATTATACAAGAAAAAATCTCAATATAGAATGAAACCTCAATAAAAAATACAGGCAAAAATAATTAAAAACCAAAATGGGTATACTTCGGGTTATCTAATTACCACAAACTCTCAAAACTACGGCATCATATAAAGCAATAATCTGTTTTTGTTCTTCCGTTTCCCTCCTTTATTAAATATAAACCAAAGGTTATGAATTCAAGATATCTTTAAATCAATCAGTAAATAAAACCAATTTCTTTTTCACTAATTCAGCAGTGCGATGCTTGAAATACAAATGACTGAGAAAATAACTCACTTGATCCAGGTTTTTCAACCTCCCTGACAATGTGGGTCATCCCAGCCTTGTAGCCCAAAAAGGCAGTAAGCCTGCAAGGTTTGTTTGGGTCGTCCTTAGGAAAAGCCTTCACTGAAAAGGTCCAAAGTCACCAACAATCATTATATTAAGAAAACATAACTTGCAAATCGTAACAAACTTTTTTCTTTTCAGGAAACACTGCATAATTAATTAAATACCCTTTCCCCTGTGACGAGCAGCTCGCTTCCTTGGAAGAAATCCAAGCGATCCATGCCTCGGGTGCTCAAACTTCCTGTGAGACATTCTCCCCCTAAACCAAAGCAAACATCAAACCATAATCACTAACCAAAGTAAATTCCTGAACTTGCACAAAAATTCGGTGAAAAATCATGAATTCAGACTGGCAGGTTTCATTTTAACTACTGTTCAATGGCATCAATTATCCTTGTTGAATGTGCTAGCTATGATAGATGGACCATAAAATTTCAAGATAACACAAAATTAATGTAACTATATGAAAAGTATCTGACAAGAAGCATTCTGAACAATATATAGGCTCTAAAAAGATTTATCTAGAAACCAATTTAACAGAAGAAGCTAACATATCAAACACAATATATTTGTCAGATTAAGTACGTTGTAACGTTGAAAACATCAACGGTAAGCGCTAGCAACAGATAATATATAACATCAGCCGACTGCCGAGAGCTAAAGCTGTAACAATAATACAAATCTAATACGCGGATTGAGAAAATGATAACCACAACACTCTGCTTATTTACTGGTGAAATCAACGTTAAAGAAGCACAAAGCATAAAGTCTGAATCTAAAAATAGATCATTTTCTTTTCATTTTCTCAAGTTTCTCAGCAACCAAACCAAAAGAGTGAAAGTTGTAGAGAAGAACGAGAGAGGGAGAGAGGACCTGAGTCTCTCGGCCTACGGCGAGTCGGCGACTGCTCTTGCAACAGAATATGCAAAGAACCCTAGCTTGTGTTTATATAATAATTCAATTTACAAAAATGACCCCCACAGCGCGCTTTAATAATCATAAAGAAGCCCTAGTTCTAAATCTCAAACATTTCAAAAGTGGGCCAAGCTAATCAAAAGCGGCCCGTCCGTATTCGTGGGCTTTTTATTGGAAACCTTTTGGGTCACTAATCCAGCCCAAAGGTGGTCCTTTTTCACTTTTCTTCTTATCCAGTTAACTTGAGTTTGTGGCCCATTCGCTATTTCACTGATACAAATACACTCGCCTCATTTTCTCGACACTTTTCCTAACGGTCCCATGCCATTTAAAAACTACTGGCTTATCCCAGCGAGTACTGATATTTGAACTACGCTAGCGCGTCTAACACGAATATTCCTATTTTCACGGAGCGGGAAAACCGTCCGATTTGAATTTAAAGAACACCGGATTCAAAAACACTGTTGACTCGTTGAGAATCTCTCTGTAAATGCTTCTTTCGGCTCTCCGGTTTTGTGTTCTCAGGCTTCCATTGCCGCTTTTATTGGGCTTGAATTCTTTCGCAGAGAGATATGGAAGGTTTTCATAGCATGAAGAGGAAGCAACTGCAAGCGCTATGCAAGAAGCATGGCGTACCCGCTAATTTGACGAACCGTGAAATGGCGGATAAGCTTACTTTGCTTCTTGAGGTGCCTCTTACTCTCAACCCTTCTTTTTACTCGTTTACCTGAGTCAAGAATTTTTCTCCTTTTTTTTTTTTTCTTGTTTCTTCAGTTGTTTTTTGGTTACCAAGAAAACGGAGGTAAGTATGAGAGAAAGTTGGTTCGAATTGGGTCGAATTGTTGTGTTAGGATAAGTGACATAAGTTCGCTGTTTAATTTCACAATTTATAGAATCTTGTGAACATTCAAAGTTGCATTTCTTTATCTTTCCCAACAACAGATTTTTTTTTTTTTTTTTTTTTGTCGACTTTCATTTTTTTACAGTAGTGGATTTTGCCTAAAATATGGTGTTATGCACAGGAGGAAGGAGAACCTATAAATAAAGGTCAGTCGTGCTCGAAGGACTTGGGGGAAATAGGCAGTGCAAATGATTCTAAGATGGTGAATAAGAATGTGAAGAAAGTTAAGTTTAGTCCAGATAATGAAACTTTTATATTTGTGGGTTCAGAATCGGACTCGGATTCAGATAAAGACTACACAATGGTGAAGAAACGGGCGGGCAAGAGAAGGTCTACAGTCAAGCTTCTTTCCAAGAAGCAAGTTCAAGTTGTTGATAGTGCTCGAGAAATAGGAGTCTCTGGGAAAAATATTGATCGCCCGGTTCGAATCACTAGGTCAAGAGCGCAAGTGGTTGGCGGAGACACAGCGCCTTTTGTTGGGAAGAAGAGGCCGAGAATAGGCACAAATGTTGAAAGTATGGAGGTGAACGATGTTGGGTTTACTGATAAGCCGCCCGCAGATGCAGTCTCGGTCGATGGTGTTGCCGGTGTCATGAAGTCTCAGGCTATGGGAAGGAGAGGTCGAAGGAAGACGAGGAACTCGAGACGTAATGATGGCGTTGTTTTGTTGGATGATGTTTCTGAGGACAATGTGGAAGAAGGTGCCAAACAAAAGAAAATGTTGAAGCCATCAAGATCGAATGTGACAAAGGAGAAGGGGTCTTCTACATTAAGTACGAAAATGGGGAAAATTGGTGCTGTTGGTAGGATAACGAGGTCCCGGACTCAGCTTGACGCTAAAGCTTCTGCAGTTGATAGTGGGGCTAATACTGTTGAGGTACAAGTAGAACGTGAAGAGGTTCTTCAACTTGAAGAACCCTTGAAGGGTTTAGGTAGCAAAGGCTTGAAGAAGAAATCTGTTGGACCCCAGAAGGCGAGGGTGAAAATCGATATCCTTGCTATGGAAGGTCCTGAACCAGGAAAAGTTCTGAGACGCTCAAAACGAAATGCGGCAATTGACGAAGACTCAGAACCGTCGATAAGGGATTTAGGAAAAACAAAAGTTAGGACCAGACGGGCTGAAGTCCAGATTGTGGAGAAAGCTTCTGCAGTTGACAAGGAAAGTGAAAGTCTTGCAGATCAGAAAGAATGTGAAGATGGCGTGAGAGGTCCAGGCAGAGATGCCTCTAAGCAGGACTTAGTTGTGCCACAGAAGGGTAAAATGGTGAGCAAAGGACCACTGCTGAAAAAGGAGACTAGAAAACGATTAAGAAATGCAGGCGTGGAAGGAAACACAGGAGCTAATCCGACTGTAGAACCTAGGAAAGAACATGAGAAGCTTTCCTTACCACATGGTCGTCCAAGGAGGTCCAACCGCAACAGCTTAATGCTCACCACCAGTGCCCACATGGTTGGAGACATGAGGAATCGCGAGACTGCTGGAAGAGTTAAGCAAGCACGAGAATCACTTCAAGAAGAAAATTTGTATGCAGTGGAAGAGCCTCTGTCCAGTCCGAATGCGTCAAGAAACGATTCAATTTTCATCTCTAATGCTGATGGAGCAAGAAAGGTCGGGAGGATGAAGCGAAGACGGGAACCAAACCCAAAAGGAAAAGGTTCGGTCATTGAAAGTGAAAGCTCAGTTGAAAAATCTCCAAGACATTCCACACATGACGTCTTGAAAAGCGATGTGGTAGCGGCCATTGAAGGGCCTTCTCCAATTGTGGATACTGGGTCCGCGGTGCTGGACTCTGTAGATCACCGAATTCATCCAGACTCCAGCTGCATAAAAGAAATTTCAGGAAAATCCATGGGGAAACGGAAGGGATCCACGAGGAAATCTAGTGCAAAGAAGGGACTTCGTTTCTTGGAGGTCTCTGCTGTAACTTCTGACTTTGGCGAAGTTATCGATACTACCACGACTGTAAACGAAAAGGTGGTCCCAACACCTATGGAGTTGAAGGGGCTTTCCACGGACCAATGTGCACATAATTCCGTTACTGAATTAGAGGTGTTCAATGAAAAGGAAAACGTTTTACTAGGAGATGTCCAAGGGAAATTGCCCCTCAATTATATTAGTGAGGGTAACATGGATGATGAGCCATGTCAGTTAAGCAGCAGAGTGAATATTGCGGATGTTGATTCGGTTAAACTAGAACCACTAAACATCCAAAGTAAAGTTGGGAGCGTGGTTTCTTCTGGCAATGCCTCTCCAGCTGATTGTTTGCTGCCTCTCTATCAGTCCTATTATAATGGTGAGACCAATTGCTTTTGATTGAGTTAAGTTTATTACATTTGATTGCTTACTCTGTGCTCTGTAATTTTCAGGTGAAGCTTCCAACCTTTCGGAGATGACAAGAAGAAGATTGGAAACAGAAGAACCCTTGACAGGCGAAAACATGAACCTTAGAAATGATAAGCAAGATGGCCAATCAGATGGGGATGACCAAACTTCAGTTCAGGAGGATCAGCACCTACAAGATGCGAATAAAATTGATAAACTCATAATTCATGAGATAGTTGTTGAAGATCATCCGAGTGAACTCAGGGAAATCAGATGCTCAAACAGAAAATTTAAACATACCTCTGAGACAGGTCAAGAAATTAGTGCACTTGATCTGTTTGAAGGAGAGGAAATAGACCAAGTAGAAATCCTTGCAGGGGTTACGGAAATGGAGCAAACTATTTCAGAAGCCAATCTATTTATTACTGAAACTGGCGAAGGAAAACATGGCCACAGTGATATAGCTGCAACTCCGCTTAGACCTGCATTAGAAAGTCAGGGTATGGCACACACTCTCTCTCTCTCTCTCTCTCTCTCCCCCCTCCACCTATCTCGTGTTTGAAAATGTTTATTTATTTTTTTACCATTTCTCCATTGAAGCCGTTTCAGCAATTAGCAAAGAAGTGATAGCCAACTATCTTGGTACTTCCTCACCTAAGAAAGATGCCCTAGAAGAAGGTTAGTTCCTCAGTTTCTCTTAACCAGCAAATGATTTATATCTTTAGAAAGTGCAAAAGCTTAGGTTAACCTTCTATCTCCCTTTGATTTTTTCCTCCTTTAATTTGATGTGCAGAAGAGAATCAGCCCGGAGCCCAAAGTATTGCACAATCCACAATCCTTGAAAGAAGTAACAAAAATCATGTTGGAGAAGAAAAATATTCTAGTTATAGAATTGAAGTTCCAAATGAAACAATTTGCGTAGGTGAAACTTCTGAAAGTAATGCTGTGGAGAAAATGAGGACTGAGCTGGAGATGATAAATGAAAACAACAATGAAGAGACATTGCATAGTGGGGAAGGAGTACGGCCAGCTTCTAATAAAGAGCCTCTTGACAGGGGCTCTGAACAAAATTTAAGGATTGATGGGTGTTGCCTTCCTAATTTAGACAGTGGTATTAGTCAAGGTGCCGAGGAAAAAGAAAATGACGTCTCAGATTATAACTTTGATGGAAGCTTTGTCGAAACCTACGTTTCATGTTTGCATGAACTTTCTGCTGTGGGGAGAATCACTCCGACTGTTCCACAAGAGATGGATACTTACACAGTTGAAAATACTTCCACCTCTATTGTTGGATTAAAATGTGAGGGCATGGGACAAGCTCATATTATATCGACATTTTTATTTCAAAATCATTCTCTGCATTTTTCGGTTTAAATAGAGTAATTTTACCTTCTCTTATTTCCAACAGTACCTGAACGGTATTATATCCTTGCTGCAGGTCCTGGTTCTTCTGCCAAAGAAGACATCGCCCTAGTAAGCCCACTTCCCTGAAAGAGAATGATGAACAAGAGGGAGGTTAGTTTCCTAGAACTCGTTGTGGGGGCAGGGTATTATTTGGCTTTCGTTTAAATGCTTTTATTCAACTAGGTTTGACTAAAAAGCTCGCCTTATTGTTTGATATACCATGCCATTAACATAGAACCCTTGACAGGTGAAAATATGAACCTTAGAAATGATGAGCAAGATGGCCAATCAGATGGGGATGACCAAACTTCAGTTCAGGAGGATCAGAATTTACAAGATGCCAATGAAATTGATAAAACAATTATTCATGGGTTCTTTATTGAAGATCATCTGAGTGAACTCAGGGAAATTATTTGTTCAGACAGAAAATCTGAATATACCTCGGAGTCAGCTGAAGAAATTAGTGCACTTGATCTGTTTAAAGGAGAGGAAATAGACCAAGTAGAAATCCTTGCAGGGGTTACCGAAATAGAGCAAACTATTTCAGAAGCCAATCTACTTATTGCCGAAACTGGCAGAGGAAAACATGGCCACAGTGATACAGCTGCAGTTCCACTTGGACCTGCATTAGAAAGTCGGGGTATGACATTCCTTTCTCTATCTGTCTCTCTAAACTTTTATTGTTTTGAAGTGTTGGAGTGGTTTTCAAATAAAGCAATTTCTTTTACCGTTTCTCCATAGAAACCCTTTCAGGTATTAGCAATGAAGTGATGGCCAACTATCTTCGTACTTCCTCACCTAAGAAAGATGCCCCAGGAGAAGGTTAGCTCCTTAATCTCTCTTAGAACAAGTGCAACAGTTTAGGTTAACTGCCTTTTTCTCCCTTTGATTTTTTTCCTCCTTTAATTTGATATGCAGAAGAGAATCAGCCTGGAGCCCAAAGTACTGCACAATCCACAACGCTTGAAAGAGGTAACACAAATCATGCTGGTGAAGAAAAATATTCTAGTTATGGAATTGAAACTCCAGAAGAAAGAATTTGCATGGGTGAAACTCCTGTAAGTAATGCGGCGGAGAAAATGGGGACTGAACTGGGCATGACAAATGAAAGCAAGAATGAATCATTGCATAGTGCGAGAGGAGTACCAGCTTCTGGGGAAGAGCTTTTTGACAGGGTCTATGAACAAAACTTAAGGATAGATGGTGGTTGCCTTCCTATTTTAGACGGTGGCGTTAGTCAAGGTGCCGAGAAAAAAGAAAGCGACCTCTCAGATGAAACTAAAGTTACATTTTTGCATGAACTTTCTTCTGGGGGAAAAATCACTCCGATTGTTCAACAAGAGACGGATACTGACAGAGTTGAAAATACTTCGACCTCCATGGTTGGGTTAAAATGTGAGGGCATGTGACAGGCTCATATCATATCGACATTTCTATCTCAAATACGTCTTTGAATCTTACTATTTGAACAGTCTAATTGTACTTTCTCTTTATTTCCTACAGTACCTGAACTATATATATCATGTCTTTGTTGCAGGTCCTGCTGCTGCCAAAGAAGACAGCTCCCCGAGCGAACCCACTTCGCTGAAAGGCAACGATGAACAAGAGGGAGGTTAGTTTTCTAGAACTCATTTAGGGGGCAGGATATTTTTGCTGGCTTTTAAATGCTTTAGAAGTAACGACATAAGTCTTATCTATTTTCAGAAGGGAATCATCTTAAAGACCCATTGCTATTATCACACAATGGAAGAAATGATATTGAGAGTGGTGTTGCTTTGTTGCATAAAGCGGAAGACTCGGTTTTAACTACTTTTAGGGTTGATGCTGCAGACGAGAAAACGGAGGCAAGAAGTGCACTAACGGATTCGAATGATGAAAATCCAAATGATGCTGCGGAAGGTGTGGTAGAGCCATCGTCTTTACTTCATTTTTCTCTGGAGGAGTCTAAGGGTGGAAACAAGAGTGAGAGTGCAGAAGTGAATAATATTTTGGATGAGCTCTTAAGCCCAAACATAGTTGGAGTTCCCAGGGCCGAGAGAAGTGCAGAAGAGAAAGTTACTTCTGGTTTTGATGATACTAAGCTCTTGGAGGCATTAAATGCAGTGAGTTGTCCAGAATTATTCTTGGAGAAGGTTTTTGATGACGAAGTGGGGGTTATGCATAGAAACAGCAATTTAAAGGCTCTTGATGATATACTTTCAAGTAAAAGCTATATGGGATCAAAGGATATTTTCTATGCTGAAGGACAGAAAAGAGAATTATTTGCTGAGTGTTCTCAGCAAGTTGAACTTGGTGACCACCGTGATGGGGAGGTGGTTGGACTGGCGAGTCAGAGTTCGGATTCAGGGGACCTTTGTGATAATTTTGCTAAAGGGGAAGTTGGGGAATTTGGTGAAAGTGCACATGACGATGATAGCTGTGGAATTAGTGCAGCCGTACCAGATGAAGCAGCTCACACTGTGACCATGGAAAAAATGGGTATTGTTGAGGCAAAACTAGTAGGGAGTTTGCTAACTGTTAGTCCAGTTGAGCAAAAGAAGCCATATTATGGTTGTGGGGATGAAGTTTTAAAGATTGATGCCTCTGCTGTATGTACTTCAAATGAGGTCTTACCCAAAGATAGTGAAGGTATGGAGGAGACATCAAGCGGAGTCGTACTAACTTCTGTTCAATTGGATGAAGTGAGGTTTGGCAATCTTGACAATCAGATACTAGAAGTTTCTCCAGAGTTGGATGGAAGTGCTTCCATTGGTCTAGATGTCCTTGTGTCCATGGATGACAAACCTGCAGATAGAGTTGAAAATTTTGAAACTGTGGCTGTAGATGAAGCTGGTGCAGAATGTAGTGGGAGAAAAAACGATTCTGAGAAAGTTGGGGATGGTGCTAAGCTGTTTGAAGAAGCACTGGTTTCTCCGCATTTGTTTGATTATTCCAGTAAGTGGGAGGAGAAAGAGGCAGAAAATATCAATTCCTTTGCCGATACCTCTTGTGGTAAATATGAAATTCATCCAAGTGGTGTAATTGTCTCAATTTCAAGTATTTCTTCATCACATGGTATATACAAGTGCAAAGCCAAGATTTTTAAGTTATCTTCTTTAGTTTTACATATCAATCACTGAGATTTGGTGGCTATTGATGTGGTGGTTTTAAATTAGATTTTCAACTAGTGTTACAAACAGCGTTAAATTATATTCATTGTTAATTGTCAAATGCAGGAGATGAAGATGGATTTGACAGTTTTGTTGAGGGAAACAGCTATGACACTGAGGGAAATGAGATGACTGATGATGGTAGAGGTATGATTGTTGAATAGGTTCTGACTTATCAGATATGGGAGTTTTACATGTAAAAAGTTTCTTGATATATAAATATTTATTTCTGTTAAATAATATTATACATGCAAGTTCAAAATTTCCAGGAGATAATGAAGTTTCACCGGAGGAAAGAGTCAGGGCCCAGAAAAATGATGGTCCAGTGGATGGTAACGTGGAAAATAGTGCAACAGCCCCTCAAGAATTGGCCGAAGACCAAGTTGATGGCCAAAATGGTGCAGTAACTCATGCTGATTTCAATGGCATTGATTGTTTGACTTTTAATGAGCCTTTACGTAGGAGTAGCGTTGATGAGACAGAGGAAGGACTTGGTTTTAATATGCTTGCGAAGACGGGCGTTGACAGTGCCAGTTCTGAGGGTCCGGGATATGCAGAATTTGAGAATTCCCATGTTGTAACTTCAGAGAAATCTGAAGTGGCTGTTAATCACGTTGTCCTTCCAACAGTTATTGCTTTGCCAAGTTTTGGTAAGTACTCGATTCCTTAAATGTTTTAAGATACTATGGTCTTGGGCCGAAGGAGAACTTGGGGTCCCGGGGCGGGGGAAATTTAAATTGTCCTCCCTTTCATAAGGCTTGGCCTTCACCAATTGTGCCACTTTTTATAAAAACTTTGGATAAAGCCTAAAATGTGCACGAAGGATGTCAGATAAAAGTTATCACTATTACCAAATCCTAAATTGTATCTCTAGAGCATTTATTTTGTATAGTAATGATCTGTATCTTTGGAATAACAGCAACTAGAGCTTTGGACTCAAATGATGATTCGCGTGCATTCACCAGCTGGGGGCTGAATTTGCTTCTAGGTGGCAGTGAAGAAGATGAAGTTGAGAAATCAGGTGGAGTGGACTCAGTTGCCAATCTATTGAGTACAACTAGTGAGGATACCGAGGAAGTGTCAATGAATGTGGCAGTTTATGAACAAATTGCTGAAGACCAGCATGGTGCTCATGAGCAGCATATAGTAGAGGATGTTGCACAGATGGTAGGCAGTTGCCTTGCTGTCTCAGATGAGTCTATCTCTGAAAATGACAATGAATCAAAGAAACAAGGTGAAGTTTTTGCCATCACGCAAGAGCACGCTGGTTGTGAGAATGATGAACATCTGTTTATCAAGGTTGGGATTTCAAGCAGTTCCATAGATACTGAGATAACGGACGCTGCTGACCTTGATGTCAGTAATCGTGTTACTGCAGAGGAAACCATGGCAGAATGTGGCCACAATGATTCAAAACAAGTGCAAAATAATGCTGACGTTGGAGATACAAAGTTTTCAGTTGGAAGGGATGGAAGCGAACATATGGTAGAAGCAATGGAGATTGATGTGCCAAAAATAGATGCAACAATTGAAGAACTATCTTCTGCTCCCACAAATATGGTTGTTGGTAGAGGTATATGCATTTTTTAGAGTCAAAATGTGTAATTTATAGATAGGGGACACGTTGATTAGAATCGTAGTTTAACTTGTGCTCATATTGGTTTGCAGCAGAGATTGATGTTGAATTTGTCCAGACACCACAATCAAAGTTGGAATCACCAAAACTGAAGGAAAAGGCCAGTTTGTCTGTCAAACAGTTGAATTCTTCAGTGGTGAAAGGAACAAAGTTTAAAGCTAGTCTGATCCCAAGAACGCCCAAGAATCTTAATATGAAAGAGAATGTGGCAACCAGCAAGAATGATCAAATTGGTAACACTACAGCAGCAAGAACAATGCCCAAAAGGCGCCCATTGGAGGATCTCCAAAACAATTAGATTTAATAGGTCCTGCTTGTTATTTATTAGTAATTTGTAATTTTGGGTGCAATTTGGCGAGTTGACTTTGTACTTAGTACTTGAGCATACCTCATGCAGTTACTCGTGGACACAGGGATGTTAGAATTTGGTATTTTTGTACAATTTTTTTTTTCTTTGTGGGGGATGATTGTTTGTCTTGAGAGATTAAATTCTTTTCTAAATGTATGACTATGGAGAATTTAGTGATTAATAGGACTACAATTTATAAATTGGGGGCTTCTTTATTTTAATGAGTACAAATAAATTGGGGGATTATTACATTTTCCAGAGTAGTGAGCAGACGCAATAAAATATTTTTACCAGAATTTTCAAGGTAATAATTGTTGATGAATAATTTCACATTGCTTATGGAGTTTTGGACATGTTTATAAGGAATGAACAATCATCTATTGAAGAATTGGTTTTATGAGATGAGTTAGGTGTATGAATTTTTTTATGGTATCAGAGTCTGCAACAGGACGAATGAGAGCTCACACTACTTATCTTGTGACAAGGATCATAAAAAAATATTGGCCTGTACATGAGGGAGGGTGTTGAGGAATAATCTCATATTGCCAGTGGATAAGATATTGGGCATGTTTATAAGTAATGAGTAATCCTCTCTTAAAGAATTAGTTTTATGAGATAAGTTAATCCCATAAATTTCTTCAAATGATATAATCTTTTAGAGACTTTGGAGGCCAGAACACCCGTTTCAACACAGTTCAGCCACTGTCTAGCCCTATCCTACAAGAAAATGGTTAAAATTATTTAGTGTGATAATATTTGCAATAAAGAGAACAAAACTTAGAAACTCTGGGAGTATTTTTATTCAAAATTCATCCGCGCGATAGAATTTCTTGCAACAAAACAGAAGTACAGCCACTGAACCACACCACGCTTCCACCTATCTCATAGAGAAGCACCTCATTACGAATTCCAATACAAAGCAGGAAAAACACATGGAATCGGAAAGCCTTTTTTCTTTTTTTATTTTTTAGCAGAAGTACAGAGGTTACTGCAATTTTATTATTGCACCAAGAGCAAGAGCCTACACCAACATACAAGGACAACCATTACAACAATGACACTTTCTATGAGGTCCCTTTAATTGGGAAGGGAATAAAATTTATGAATCACACTAAGATTTTTATTATTTTCTCTTGGGACTACATAGATTATCTGAGATTCTGAATACAATCACCCCTCCACCACACCATCCCACGTATCAGAAAGAATTGATGAAAACTAAAACTAATGCAGAAGAAATATGTGTTAGATCCGGTCCTTTGTATCTACATTGCAGCCAACCAGGATAGCCACTTGCATCTTTGCTTTGCCACCAAATGGTTTTTATTAACAAACCATGCTGTGTCATGTGATGTATTCGTCGACAACCATTAAAACTTAGCCCTCATTGATGATGATGCACAGAACTCAACTTCAACCTTCTGTGTTATTTATCTTAGTCACAATCCAAACCACATACTTCTAGTACAAGACCGCCCTTTGAAAGAAATGGGTTTATTCTGACCCATAAAAGGGAGAAGATTGATGATAGAAGGATTGCCCAGACCACAACAATGGTGGGAATCCTGTCCTGTTTCCCCATCAGCCCCTTAAGGAATGGGTAAAGATGGACAATGACCCATAAGGCGAAAAACAGTTTACCAAAGAGTGGACCCCATGAATCGTAGCCATTATTGATAGCATCTGAGACGCCAACTACAACTCCGATTATGTTTATGATTAGCAAGGACATGGGAGGGATTAACAATGATGTCCACTTGAAGAGGTAAAGCTCAGAAAACTCTCCATCATCCGCAGCTTTGGATGTAACTGTAAAGTTTGTGTTAACCCCTGCCAAAACCTTAAGCAGGCCCTGGAAGAGAGCAAACAGATGTGATGAGGCACCACCGATAACCCAGAATTGTTCATTCCTCCACCAGTCGTGTATGCCAACACCTCCCCATTGCATCTCAAGGATGCCAGTAGCAGCTATGGATACGAAGAGGGCCATGAATATAAGACTAGCATAGTTGCTTATCTGTCGCAAAAATGAAGAAGAAAAATCCTGTCATTAGTTGAAGCCTGAAAGCCTAGCAGATATTGAATTTGGGTTTTATGAAGTATGTCTAAGCAAACAAGGGGCCCAGTCGTACACTTTTAGTTTCAATATATCGCATTGCATTTTGGAATCAAAAGAATATAGCAGTACCTCCGGAACTATGAAGTTCCCAGTAAGGAGGCAGACAGCTGGCAAGGTGCAGTAAGCAAGCAAAGGAATCGATGTCAGCGGATAAACGACTGAATTTATATAAGAAAAACGCTCCAACCCTTTCAAGCCGCACCCATATCCATACCATATGGGACAATGCCTGCTGAAGAAAATCTCAACAGATCCCAGGGCCCACCGCAGAACCTGGTGTAAACGATCTGAAAGGTTTATAGGAGCAGAACCCTTAAATGCAGGCCTTTTTGGCATGCAATACACTGATCGCCAGCCATGGCAGTGCATCTTGAAGCCGGTAAGTATATCCTCTGTAACTGAGCCATATATCCACCCAACCTGAAACATAAATGGAATTTAGCCATCGGGACAATAGAAAATGCTGTATCTTGCTAATGAAAGAGATTATAAAGAGAAGGTTTTGTTAATTTTGAAGCAGTTTTCATATACCTCTTTTCCCCATTCTGTTTTATCTTCATAACCACAGCTAATAACATGGATTGCTTCTTTCAAGAGAGATGCAGGACTTGCTCCTTTTGGAACTCCCCCATCTTCCATCAGTGTAGAAGCTATGAAAACAGATGACTGTCCAAATTTTTTCTCAAATTTTACTTGAGGCATTAGGTAAGATTTTTCATTATCTATTCCTGCAATGTAAGTTACAGGAGAAACACATTTGATATTAGTTTACTACAGTCTATAAGACTGAACAAGGAACCAACCCGCACTGAAACATTTTAGATTTGGCACTAACAGGGTAAGTATTGGAGATTACTTGAAAATAAAGGTTAAAAATCTCAATGTCAAATATAGGTCGTGCAAATAAAAGTATGCTAAGAGCATTTGGGATTATAGGTCAAATTAATTGTTAGCACCTCCCTGGGAAATTTTGCTAATACAGAATATTATAAAAGAATTGCAAACGCAAAACTCCTTGCCAATCTGAATTCACTCCTTACCTTCGATTCCCTCTTCAATATTTTCTAGTGCATGTATCTGACGTGAAGCCTCCCTGTTTTTCAACTTCTTTTTGTCATTCAACTTTTTTTTCTTGTTCTTTCTAGATCCACAGCAGAAGCAGCACCATTTTGGCCAACAATTACATGTTTTCCCAGGAGGTTTCTTCTTGATGGGGGCATCATATCCATAGAGTGCTTGCCTCCTGAAGACACACCCAGTTCCGACATATATTGGTCCTTGGATCCCATCCAATCCTTTCATATTGATCTAGATTTAATTAAAAGAATTAGCACTTGCATAAAATACAGTTGCAAATAGAAAATATGTATGAATGCATGTGTGAACTACAACAACACAACCAAGATCCTTTTCTTACATCAAAGAATACGACATTGCGATTGGAGTATCTATCATGACGATCAATCCCGTCAAATCTTTGGGGAAATTGTACATAACAGATTTTCTTTCCAGAAGTGGGGTCCATCATGAAGCACATAGCTTCACGAAGTGCCTTACTGTTGTTTATGTAGTGATCACAATCAACATTCAGGAGATAAGGAGCATTTGAGATGACTGCTGAGACCCGCACCTTATTTATCAGCAAAAAATTTGAAAGAGTAAGAGAAATGGCAAGACACAATAAAATTGCCAAAAACACAAGTTAAGAGAAGAAAGTGAGAAACTACCAGGGCATTCATGGCCCCAGCCTTTTTGTGGTGATCAAATCCTGGTCTCTTCTCACGAGACACATAAATCAAGCGAGGTAGTTCATTTCCTTCGACATCACAAACACCATTTTGACCAAGGAAAACCTGTATAAGACCATCAAGATTAAAATCACAAGATTTTAACTTTCTATGCATATAAAGGAAAGCGAGATGAAGTTTCCATGAAAGCCTTCAGAACAGATCTTACCTGGATCATTCCAGGATGATCCCTGACATTGTTCCCAGGCCATGGAGTCCCATCCTGCATTGTCCAACCATCTTCCGGAACCTTTTGTGCCATGGCTACCAATCCGTTAATCCGAACTTTAAACTCTTCATATTCCCTCTGTAGCAACCAATCGCAATAGCCATGTTCTCAATAAAGGTATTCATGCCTTATCGAACATGAAAAGAATCATTATGGGAAAAAAATCATAATTTTTTACTGAATGTCAAAATGTGGCTCTCTGCCTGCCATATTTTGTGCAAAATTAGCACCACCATTTGCTTGTGGGCATGATTCTCGACTAATGAGAAGCTGAAAAGCCAGATAATGGAGAGAAAAGGAAGCAAGCAGTTAATAAACAAAGAAAGAACAGAAAACCTTCATTGCACGCCGTTCTCTTATAAATGCCGGATGCACTTTGTCTTTCAAATAGTCAACCTTCTGAGAAAAATACCATTCGGGGGCTCTTGGCTCAATGTTGAACCTCTTGCAGAATGGGACCCACTTACGTGCAAACTCCGATGTCTCAGAGAGGGCTTCAAAAGTAAGCATGGCAGCTCCATCATCCGAGACATAGCATGAAACTTTGTCAACCGGATAATCTACAGCAAGGATGGACAAAACTGTATTTGCAGTGATAAGTGGAGGTTCTTTTAATGGATCTACCGTACTTACAAATATGTCTATATCAGCCAGTTCAGATGGCTTCCCTTCTTTCTCATACCTGGCAAGAAATATAGTGCATGTTAGCCAAAAATCGAGAATGACACAAATGTTTGCAGACACACACACACAAGAGCAAACAAAGGTGGGAGTGCGCGCACACACACTGATGTACCTCAGGGACAGACGATCAAGGTATGTCTCTCGCACAATCGGACACCATTTTGGGAACTGATCCAATATCCAAGACACAGCAAACCATATTTCACAAATGACTGATGTTAACCACAATCCATATGCATCATTGACTGGATGGGTGATCCTATACTGAAAAAATAACCCGAGAATGACAATTCGGAGAAGAATTATCATTCTGTATGGATTTATCTTGCTTGAAGGAATTGATAACTTCCTCGAAAGCGGCTGCCTGCCTTCATCCATCCTATAAAATAGAAATAATAATGGTAATAATTATAAAGCTTAAATCTTGTTGTGGAAGAAAGGGAATTATATATATAGCAGGGCCGAGCCATTCTATTTAAGGCATAACCATTGATCTAAAAGCCCTAAGACTGTTGGATACTAATTTGGTCAAACCCTTAACCCTTAAGATAAAACACATTCATCCCAAGTACTTATGATAATGATTGCTGTACTATACTTTATGGTTTTGAAATATGGTATAAAAATTGGCCGTAAATTCAAGAAAAGAACAGAAGGAACTAAGTAAACGAACAAACTGTTGCCCTCAAATAAATTAATTAGGCAAGACAAAGCAATACAACATTCTTTGTACAGGAGGTTGAAAAATGCACCTACATGGGCAAATCCGGATCATTCAATTCATCTCTGTCATTTTTTCCACCACTGTCTCCTCCTTGGTGCTTAACCACCTGAAATTTCTCATTCTGCTTCTTTTTCCACTCCTCCATTCTCTCCTTCCAAGCAACAGTTCCATATCCATAGAGAGACAAGTCTTTTTTTGGATCCATGGGTCTGGGTTGAACTGCTTCGTCAACAGCAATTATCACACAGTAAGTTTAGTCAGAACAGCATTAAGCATCGTTCAAGGGAAAAAGAAAAAAAAAAACTAGAAATATTTCAACCAACTTACATGACATGGGAGAATCGGAAATTGGCATTGGAAGGACCCGTTTCCCACAACTCATAAATGGGGGAACAATAAGGGCATGCTTATCAGGTGATATTCCCACATCCTTAAACAAAAAAAAAAATCAGTATTAGACCATGAATCAGAGATGATAATCATTCTTAACAAAGAACAAAAATCAGATTGCAATATCAAAATTCCACCTCTTCACCATAGGTCAGGAGAGGGATATCTGGAGAAACAGATGCAGAATCCAGCTCTGATGGTGTGGCAGTCGCTGAAGCATTGGCTTGGGAACCACGGCCAACATTAAAGCGGGCAGAGAACATGGCCTCAGCAATGTGGTGAGGGTTGCCTCCAATGTCGAACTCGTTCTCCAAATCATCAGTATCATCCTCCTCTTCATCACCTTCAACTCTAGCACTCCCTGGATTTGCAATGCTCGCAGTGTTAATAAAAAATATTAACTGAAGAGATTATGAAAGTCGACTAAAAATGGAAAAGTCCTACCTTTGATGCGCTTGTATCTTGTTCTGCATTGAGGACAGGCCTGATTGCCTTCTCTTCTTTCATACTCATAGCAAGGTCTGCACACAGGAAAGGCACATTCGTTGCAAGCAACGAGTGGCTCTCCATCGACTGTGATTTCTATCTCATCCCCACAGATCTGGCAAATTTGCCCACTCAATTCTTGAACGGATGTCACCTGTAATTCGCAGTGGCCATAACACTGTTAATCTCTACCAGATCATGATGGCGGAAATTCCAATACACCAAACAGAAATTTAAGCGGCTTAAAAATTGTAAATATTAAAATACTGCGATAATAATATAATGTTAAAATTGAAAACTTTTCACGCAATGGTTTCATTGACCATCTCTCAAACCTAGAAACTTAGAGAAAGATCAAGAACCAATAGATGAAAGCTTTCGCTATTTTAAAAAAGAAAAGAAAAGAAAAGAAAATGGTAGCACTATCCTAATCCCACCCGAAAATGGTTACATTAGCATAGTCCAACCAGGAGAAATAAAAAAAGAAAGTTAAATACTTTCCAGTATCCTTTCCATTCGCTAGCTGATGAAGTACAGCCATGAGCTTGGCAACAGAAAATATTCCGGAACATTCACAGAAGAGAAAACCCACCCAGATCGCAGGCTTTAAAAAAAAATGGCTGAAGGAGGAGTTTAAACATGAGAAAGAAAAACCCAATGAAACGCATCACTACCAAAAGAAGGAAGATAAAAGAAACGGACACCCAGAAGAAAATGGTTGAAGAAGGAGGGTAAGAAGCTCAGAAATTAGAAAGACAAAGCAATGTGTTCAGGACCCATGTAAGAAAATCCCAAAACTAGCACTTGTCTTCAAATTATTCCAGCGAACTATGTGGACAAATGACTTTTAGGACGGTAAGAGAAGCGAAAATAGGATAATTTGTCTGCAAAAAAGTTGGAAGAGGCAATGAGAAATCATGAATGAAAGGACTTACTCGGGCAACCTCATCGGCATTGATAAGAATGAACTCATTCCTGTTGTGAGAACCTGCAATAAGCCGTCTTTTGGTATCCATCAGACCCTCTCTCACAGCAAAGACCCTCACTTCACCAACCTTCTCTCACAGCCTCCCTCATCATCAAAAGCCCACAAATAACACGCCTTTTCCTTTTACTGCCTCTCCTAATTCTCTTCCTTCACCTTCTTCCTCTCCTTTAGCCCACTCCCTCAGGCACCCATTACAGGAAACACCCACCCGGCCGCCCCCACATTACAGAAGGAAGTAAATATAAAGAGAGCTAGTAGAGAGAGAAACAAGTCTAGAAATGCTAAGAACAAACAAAAATAAAGTAGAACAATAAAATACTACCGGCGCGGAATTAAAGAAAACAGAAAAATGGGTAATTTGGTTGGTTGGACAGAATGATTCTTTCCTTGCGAGACCACCCCGGTTTCTCAGCAGATGGATTGCTTTTGT
Source organism: Juglans microcarpa x Juglans regia (assembly GCF_004785595.1). Classification (NCBI taxonomy): domain Eukaryota; kingdom Viridiplantae; phylum Streptophyta; class Magnoliopsida; order Fagales; family Juglandaceae; genus Juglans; species Juglans microcarpa x Juglans regia. Next base: position 1,027,204 of record NC_054609.1, read on the forward strand.
GAACTTGTGATGGTCTCGATCCGTGACACCAGGTTAATGAAAAAAATAATAGAGAAATTCTAAACGTTAGAGAGAATCTTAGTGGTGGAGTGGGTTGGAAATTTAACACATAACAGAGAAGCGGCGAGAGAGTTACGCAGACATGATAATGAGAATTAGAAGAAATAGAGTTATATATATATAATATATGTCGTATAGATCAGCAGTATTATACTTTCATTTACGTCTAAACCTGGGCCCAGGTTTTTTGGTGGGGACGGAGGCGGGGGTGTCCCGTCTGGAGGTGGGGGATGAGGAGTATTTTGGTAATTTCCCTCGATTAAGTTCTAAGGGCAATGGTGATGGCGTTTGTAGATGCTGTCCTGTCTGTCTCGGTTCTCTCTCTCACGATTGTACCGAGCTGTTTTTTCAAACGACAGAGAGTGAGAGAATCTGAGAGCTCGACAAAGACAGACTTTGAGAGAGAGAGAGAGAGAGAGAGAGCGGTGAAACTATGAAAGTGGACAGAGACTGAGCTGAGAGAGATGGCAACTGGGAACTGCGTGCACGCGTGGGTGCGACCGAGAGTTGTGCATATTCTTCCGCTAAACTGAATCAGCTGTCTGGGCTTTTGGCACTTCAGCTATTTGACCAAATTTACCATTTAAATAATTAAAAAAAAACAAACTTTTTATTTTCATATTTTCTTTCACGGAAGACATTGGACAAGCCTCACCTGAGTAGAAAAGAGAAAGAAAAGAATAAAGATATATATATATATATATATATATATATATATATATATATATGGTTTGGAAACGTTTTGCTTGAAGGGTTGGCCAAGGAACGATGATAAACTGCTAATATTTTTTCAATTTGTGTTTTGACAGCTCAGAAGGCCTCAATAGACACGAATTTTATGAACAAGTTGTTGATCATGCATTGACCTGCTTATTATTTTCGTTTTAGCAATTTTCTTTGGTTAGGTTCATCATCTCTTTTTTTATTAGTATTATCTTTTACTTTTCTTGTCATGATTATTTTAATTTCTGCCTTCACCCTGATTAAAATACACATTACCCTCTTATCATTTCCTTATCAACTCTGGTAGGCCATCTATTTCCATCCTGAAATATTATATATATATATATGAAAAGCTTTACTACTCATCATTCACATACACCACATATTATATATTTTTTAAAAATTTTTTATTTTATTCTTTTTAAACTAATTAAATTCTTCTATTTATAATTCATATACCATATATTTGGTAAGAAAAAAAATTAAAAAATAAAAAATTATGTGTGATATGAAGATGATCAGCAGAATTTTTCGTATATATATACATATATATAAGGTAAAGATGGGTACAATTCTATGGAATGCATGTCTTGTCTATTTTCTTTTGTCTTTTTCAAAAAATAAGATTTATTATTAAAAAAAAAAATTTCATGTATATCCTAAATTTTTACATATTTTTAAAAGAAATCCGTGAGAGTTACCTACCGTAAGATTGTAAATATTATTTTCCATATATTAATATATATTAGCAGTTCTTGCCCATCACGTACGCAATCGATGTATGTTGATATTTCAACAGAAAGTAAGACCAAGTGAGGAACTTTAACCTAGATCAGTACGTTCATGCAATCAGCAACATCAAAGGTTTGCATTTTTCTTCAATCTCGCTTCAACAACCTGGAAACGTGTTAAACTTCGTTTTGCATTTTCTGGGGTTTACTTGACTCTTTGACAGTGATCGGCTAACGAATCATATATATATATATATATATATATATATATATATATATATATATTACAAATCTTGGATAATGTTATATATTTAACATACCTATCACATGGTTTTGGTCCAAATTAAGAGTGGTTGAAACAATAGTGTTAGAAAAATTATACATCAGCAAAATCAGAAGTATTTATATACATATTGATGGATAATTTCACGAGAGAGGTCAGGAAAATATTTTCAAGCCTGTACAGGAAAATTCAAGTGGAAATTTTGTAAATATGTTTTTCAACTCGGACAATTTTTGTTTAAAAAATAGTTTAGTCACGATATAAAAATAAATTATAAAATAATATAATTTAATACGATATGTAAAATTATAAAATTATTTTAATATTCATTAGTAAGTTGTGCAGGATATTTATAATCATCACAAGATGTGCGTGTAGCGATCACACAATCATGACGTAAACGTCACACGATAATTATAATAATTTCGAAACTATTAAGAAAACTAAGATTTATGCCATACAAGAAAAATAAGGTTTAATGATTGCCATAAAAGAAAATTAAAGTTTAATGATTGCCCCGATTATGGTCCCTTTTAGAGCAAAATAGGAATCTGCAGCTAATTGGTTGATGCAGATTTTTTAATAAAAAAATCAATCGTAAACAAATATTTAAAAAAAAAAGACAAAAAAAAAAAAAAAAAAAAAGGTTCGACTCATCAGACAGATCAAGAACCAAGCAAGTTATTAGTATTTTAAAATAGGGCATATTTTATTTTTTCTAAACTCATTAATAATAAAATTAATAATTAAAATTAAATAACACCAGATAAAATGAACTGATTTCATCTCAATTCTGTATCAAGCACCACTCAAATAAGACGATATTGTTTAATTGGAATTTGGGACTCAAACACAAGCGTATAGGGGATGTGACAGCTTTAATAGGTTAGGGCAACCACACATGGAGTGGATCATCCATCTGGATCGATGCTTCTTTTACAGGTATATATATACCCGTCTGGCCTTCCATTCATATTTTTGTACATTTCTTGTGGCCAAACATATTATTCCGAGTCACGATCATCTGCATCTTGAAAATATTAATACGACACAGATTTTGTAGCCATTTTTCTGTATGGAAAAAAGGGTACATGCATGTCAAAATGGCTCTGATTGTATTCTGTGAAATTTCTCTAGAAACAACAACTCATATGGTATGTACTCTTTGCCCCGTCCATTGATATGGATCCAAAAGCTAAGGGTATTGTTGTGAAAACGATGACAAAATAGTAAAAATACATAAAAAATAAATAAATAATCAATCACAAGGTACAAATTTATGTGGTTTGGAAATGTGTCTATTTTCACAGAGCTGTTAAGAATGTCCATACTATTCGTAATAAGTATATTTATAGGGTTACAGGGTAGAAGTTTTAATTTTTACATTTATGTGATATTCGCTCGAGTGGAATGTTGAGCGTGCATCGAGCGAACTCTTTGTTTGATGTTCACTCGAGTGCCAAGTCGAGTAACTGTTGAGTGAACTCTTTGCCTAGGCTTCGCTTGAGCCCATTGTCGAGTGAACTTTCTGTCTCAGCTTCGCTCGAGCTGAATGTTGAACAAACTTTTTGTCTATGACTTCCTAAGTCAAATACAATGTCAAAAACTGTAACAAATCATTATCGGATCAAATTATCAAATAAGATCATCACAACAATAAACTAAACTCCACAAACCTAACATATATCCTAGATATATGCAGTATCCAATGGCCAAGATTATGGGTTGGTGGGTTTTTGTTTCTAAGTGATATGAATTGGTCCAGTGGAGAGATGATGTTTCAACTTAGGCCTCTTTTGTTTTTATAATCTATTTCAACTCATCTCATTTAATCATTATATCTTTTCTAAATTTTCATACAAAATAAAATAAACAATTCAACTTTTTCAAATTTCAAAACAAAAATAATATTAAAAAATATATTCTAACAATATTTTAGTTAACTTTTAAATTTTATATCAACTCATCTCATATGTAAAAACAAATCATTAATATAATTTTGATTACAGATGAATTTCTACGGACACCAACTCAATCTCTAGTACAACATGGCTGATATATATTATATATATATATATATACACTCGTGTCAACCATTAATATTTATTATAGCATCAATCCATGTATAATATGCTCTTATATATATACTTGAGTTAAATTTCTTTGTACATTTTAGATCATGAGTAGATCACATAGAGATCATAATGATGATGATCTCGATTTTCATTTCAAGTGAAATAAATAATATCTATTTAATATAAAATACGGGATATGAAATCATGGAATTGAGAAGATCATTTTATTTATTTTTTTTCCCCCTAATTTTGTTGGTCGAATGAATTAAATAAGGGGGACCATATGGGGACCTGGATGAAGATCATGAAGGCCAGGCTTGCTTGTTTAGTTGCCTATTGGCTTGGAGCAATATATTATATCTTCATCAAAATTGTTGAATTCTCACCTTCTGGGAGATCATCATCATCATATCAAAGCTGGTAGCCCCAACACTAGTGCGGGCTTGCCTTGTCCTAAATGCACCCACTAATTCTCATATGATTTTGGTAAAAAAGTAAATATTTCTACAGTACCCACAGATTATAATCTTTGAATATTCTTAGATATCTGACCTTTTTAAGAATTTCCAACTAATTTTAGAGTACTTTGCGTCCTTTCAAGTTAGGTTAAATCTGTCTTATTATTGAAGTGGATAGTTGCAACTCTATGTTTTCAAATGATGCCGATAGAACTAACGCTAACTAATATTGTTGGAGTCTTTTGAGAGATCATAACATATATTAAAGTTATAACTCTCTATAGAATAATAATAAAACAAGTTATTTGGGACAAAATAACTATTTAGGATAATAATAGACTTATTTTTATAGAAAATGATATTTTTATCGCAAATATCTTACTTAAAAAGGTTTTTCAAATAATTCAATATTATATTATTTTGCTTAATTTATTATATATTTCGACTGAGAACTGCTACAGATATAAAAAAAAATTCTATAAAGTAAACTCACAAACTGATGTAGTTTCATGAAATCTGTTAAATCTACTTTATAATAAAAGTAAATTTACAATCTAACGTATCATATCAAGCTACATCAGTTTGTGGGTTTATTTTTGTATAATCTTTTTGTGGCTAAAATATTTTCTATTTTGACCACTTGGATGTGTCTAATTATCCTTGATCACCAAACGTCGGATTTTGCAATTTAATTTCAATAAATCATGGGAACTGTCATTGTTTCAACCTTTAACATAAAGTATGTTATGAGTTGTTTTTTTTTTTTTTTTTTTTTTTCTTTTTTGGTCCAACGTTCCAATTGTAGTGGCATATATAGGCACCATGATCATGAACCAAAACAGCTCATTTTCTTTTCAATCATCATTTAAAATATAAAAACTTGGTCTAAAAGAAAAGGGAAAAGTAAAAGTGGAAAATAAAAGCAAAAGGAATCAATGATTGTGAGCCAAGAATGTGGAATATTGGCGTATAGAAAGGGACAGTGGGAGTGGGCTTTTAGATTCTTTTCTGCAACTCAAGTATACCCTACTTGTCCAATTGCCACAGACACATACACGACACACTACTTTTTTTGAGAGTGGCAGAGACTGATCATCGGTTATGGGTACCTTCCACTTCAAGGGAAAACATTCCCCCCATGGCCATTTTACTTCGGCTGGCAATCTCTTTTGATGGCCAAGAAGAAAATGAATCAACTGCACAAGATTCCTCGATCTTTTGCCATGAACAGTCGATTGCATTTGCACCAAACTCTTTGCCTCAAGTTCAACTCATTCTCTCGCTGAGGAATAATCTACATTACCTGTAGATAAGATATTGGACATGTTTATAAAGAACGAATAATCATCTCTTGTTGAACTAGTTTTATGAAATGAGTTAGGCACATAAATTTCTTCATGGTATCAGAGTTTGCTTTCAGGACGAATGAAGACTTACACTACTTACCTCGTGATAAGGATCAGGAAAAATATAAGCCTACACGTGAGGGAGTGTGTTGAGAAATAATTCCACATTGCCTGTAGATAAAGTATTGTGCATGTTTATAAGGAATGAACAATCATCTCTTGTAGAACCGGTGAAATGAGTTAGACCAATAAATTTATTTAGCCTTATCTATGGGATCAATATTATTATATTTTTTTTTTGGTATGTATGAAAACCACCAATCCATTAACGTTTTAGATGTTTCCAACCTACACCATGGCCATCTCTGGAACTGCAGATAGCAAATCTTCAAGATTTTTCGATCGGTGACCAAAAACTAGGACAGGTACTGTTTCATGTGCTGGCCAAGTTGCGTGTGAGTTGCATGTCCCTGCACTTATGAGATCAAGAACCATTGCATTATTTACTTTATGGCACGGGCGCGCGCACACTAGTACATTGGCATGCTCATCCAAGATGCCTTCAGAGATCGAATTTGCTTGATTTTACATACACGGTTATCTTATTGTTTCCTTCCAAAGCTAGAATCATTGTGCTCTTGATCTATCTGGGACAAACATCATGGATCTACCAAACGAAATCTCTAGAACAACCTGCAAGATTACATTGATTTATAAAGCTGTACCCTGCTACTTTCGGTTTCGTTGTAGTTCTTTCCATGTTTACTTGATGGGGCAGGGAAACTTAAAACCAGGATATTCATGATCATTTGTCTCGATTCCTATTTTTTTTTTGGTCTGTTTATTCTTATTTCAAACAAATCTCAATGGAGTTTTTATTTATTGGAAATTTACTATTCTTTTGCCTTTAAATGCATATGATTTGCTTCAAAACAAAGCTTTTCCATTCCAACAACTTATCAAGACAAATTAAATGATGACCTTCTTAGAGTTTAATTTACATATTCTCGTTTGTTTAAACTTTTAAGATAAATGAAGATTTGATATAATTAATCTAATAAGGCCCCGCTACCTTAAGGCCCAAATCAAAAATAGGGTCTGTTTGGATATTGAAAATATTTCAAAATATCTATAAATAATAATAAAGTAATTTATGAACAGTAATAAAATAGTAATGAAACCGTAATATCTGAGAACAAACATGCCCTAAGTGACGCACTTTTCGCACACATACATTTGATGCTTTAATTCCTTGTCAGCTACTATCATTGGCTAATTAGAAATTAAGTAATCGACCCACGAATGAATGTCCTCAGCTGCTAGCACTACTTGTCCCCCCTCACTTTTTAATTGCCCATCCCTTGAACTACTTTCTCCATACTTTGCATTTTGTTGCTTTTAAAACTAAATGAATTAGAATTCATTTATTAAACTTTGATCCAAGTTGTTTCCCGTTATATATTGCACTCTCATCCTATTATCATGCTATATTAATGTGATATTATCTACTAATAATTAGATTAATTTTTAATTTTTTAATTAATAAAATAATACTATATATAGGTCTAAGATGTATAAGTATCGTTCAAATTTTATGCATGCCTTTTGAAAAAAATAAGTCCATATTAAAAAAATAGTAATGATTTGTACAAACTCTAAATATATAAGTCTCGTGTAATCGTTTTGTAAAAAAATAGATCCCACAAAGTGTTTTTTTAATGAGACATTTTTTTTTTTTATAAAACTTATGTGTTAAGCGTATCTATCTGGAGCTTGTACATAGTATTACTATTAAAAAAGAGAAATTTTTAAAAACCAATATTCTTTCCTTATGGGGTCCCAACTCATATGAAAAATATAAAAAAAAATAGTACCTCTCACTCGGAAGGTATTAAGAATCGTTTTATACTTAATTAATGTCATTAATTAATATTTCGTTTGCTTTTATGAAAATATTAAATATATCTAATTTAAGTTTGTCTTGCACCAATAAAAATTAAATAAAGGTCAAAAAAAAAAAAAAAAACCCATAGGGCCCAAAGTCCTGGTAAGAAAGGTGCACCGTCGAAGCCCGTCAAGGCCCATCAGGCCTATTATTTTATAGGCCCGATTTCCATCCATAGTTGACCTGTTACGATTCTAGGTGATCTCTATATCAGTTCCATTGGGGCAACATTTAGTTTTTTTTCTTTTTTTTTTTTTTTTTTTTTTTTTTTTTTTTTTTAATGTTCAGAAGTCTAAGCTTTCCACCCATCTGCTCGGGCCCAAAATCAAATCTCAAACTCAAAAATTTCAAGATAAATTACAAAATAAAATCAAATTCTATCTTGTTTATTAGGCCTAAAATCCTTTTATAATAATAAAAGGACTTAATTAAGCTCCAATTAAAAATTTTCCATTCTCAAAAATAAAATAAAAAAATAAAAATTGTACCATTTGCAATAATTATGTCTAATCCGTCGGGATTCAGCAGGTATCTGAATAGTTGCCTTAGGTGACGAGTTAGTTACAAGTTCGATCAAGAAATAAACGCTTCGTTTCAATATCACCAAACTTCATACTCAATTTATTGTATCTAATACTAATTAGGGATTAATTTAGGTAGAATCAGCCTTTTAATCTTTTTGCAAAATCAAAGGCGCCCCATCTCAGATACATGGAAATAAAAGCCAAAAAAAAAAAAAAAAAAAATATTTTTTATGATATGAAAAATACAAAATCCATATAGACAAGTCCAAACATTAAGTACCATTTTCCAAACACGAGGTCCTTTGGCAAGGTACCTTTCAATTGTTCAAATTATATTCATATTTCTGGGATAAAATTAACCAATGGAGACAATGCACACGTGATCGTGGACTTTAATAGCCATAAAAAATTGATTAGTTTCGACTTTTACCTAGGGGATTTAATACAAAAGATGGAGATTTTTTTTTTTAATACCCAACCGGGCCGGGCTCGGGCCACTCCATCGAAGCCTACTACCCATGGCTTGGGGGACCAGGAGATGATAGGGAAGAAATCCAGACCGGCCCAAGAAGGGAGAAATATGTAGCAATTCTCCAACTCGACACATTAACAAGAAAAAGACCGGTTGGGATCTTGTCTCCTACATGATCGGCCGCATTAAATGCAACGTCAAGCATTGGCACCAGGGTCAACTCCTTGTTGCTGATAGAAACGGCCGCACTAAATGCAATGCCATGCTTTTCGAAATAGGGGTGATCACTACAGCGACAAAAAGGTTCTTCAAGGGATTCAATATAAATAAGAAAAGGCTGGTAACGAAAGGAGATTACTTTTTATCTAGACTCTCTTAGCTCTTTCTTTCGCTCCACTTAGGATACATTCTGGGTGTCCGTGGATGTTAAAGTGAGTTGAGTTGAGTTGAATTGTGATGATAAAATATTATTAAAATATTATTTTTTAATATTATTATTATTTTAAAATTTGAAAAAATTGAATTATTTATTATATTTTGTATTGGAATTTGAAAAAGTTGTAATGATGAGTTGAGATGAGTTAAAGTGAGTTTGGTAACCAATCGAAGCGAACTTTAGCATTGGAGGTGTCACAGACACATCCGACCGTCCCGTTCTCTTCTTTTTACAAGTATCCGTTATCTTCCTTTGAAGCAATGAATGTGCAAAAGAGTTTTGATAGAAGAAACTTTAATTTAGGCAATATATTGACTCCGAATACAAATAGATTAGGATTTGTTACAATTTTTTTTTTAATTTTTTTTTCAAAATACCTTTTATAAATTGGAGATATAGAGTGAGCGTGTAGATTGCACTATATTAAATGCTGTCTACGTGCAGCATTGAATACAATGGATCCATACGTTGTCATGTTTGCAACAGAATATTGTAGGAAGAGTAGTGCTGCGTATACTTATAATTTTTACTTATAAGACTTATTTTATCAGTTTTGTTTTTAAATTCAAATTTTGAATTTTAAATTTTATCATTTTCAACATATCAATAATTGACATGTGGAGAAATAAGTTTTTTGTAAATTTTTATTAAGTACAATTGTAGGAAACATCAATAATTTCTATCAATATATAGTCTTGTGATAATCATGCGAGGTAGAAAGTGATATATTAGCTGGCCGAAGTTCATTCTAGCTCTTCATGCAATGATAATTAATTCATTATCATTAACTATATATCCTCCACTTTCGACTGATGGGCATGTGGTGAGTATCAAATGTGCTCCCAGCTGCCTCCATATTATCTCTGCACTAATAATCCCACCAATTAAGGGTTGGTTTGTTTTCTTTCATCTCATTTCAAGATTCTTAAATTTCTCAATATTCATGAGTTTTAGTGAGCTAATGAGAATTGAGGATGTGGCATTTTCACACATCCATTTGAACCTTTTTGGGAAGGAAAAAGTTTCAGGCCGGATGGGTGCCAAACGTGTCTTCCCACTAGTCAATAAAAATATGCCACGTAGGCATTCCATGGAAGAGTGATATGAAGTGAAATGCACTAGATCTTGTCTTATAGTCAGAATAATTATCTCTCTCCTCTGTCTCTCTCTCCCTTTCCCTCCCGAATCTGGGTTTTCTCAGCCAACACAAAATTACCTCTCATTCTCTCTCCCTCTCCCTCTCCCCCTCCCTCCCGAATCTGGGGTGCCAAACACAAAATCATCTCTCTCAATAGAACCCATTTGCACGATGGAGTAGACCCATTTTCCTGATGCCACTGAACTTCCCACCCCTCTTTCAAAATCATCTGGATCTTTCATAATACTTCTATAGATGATAATCTTCCGTAAAATGATAAGAAAACACACGCACATGCATACCAATAAAACCAAGTTCGTATGATCAGAATAACATGAGATTTTGAAAATAAAGAATTTCACTTTCTGCCCAGATATGAAGATCCCGAATCTTAACATCTTGTAATACTTCATTTGCTCAGCAATCAAACAAGGATTAATAAAATCATCATAGACTGCAAAGGTTTTACGATCTATAGCACATCCAGTTGAATCGCTCAAGAACCACATTTGGGCCACCAGCTTTCTGGTTCTCCACCAATCAAGAACAATATTATTGCCTTTGTATGCAACTAGCAGAGAATTGCTCTATGAGTCCCTGGGAGAGGAGAATCGGGAGGGGAGGAGAGAGGTAGAGCAGATAACTGAGAGGAGAGGGATAGAGAATGAGAGAAGTAATTCTTCTGATTATAAGATAAGATTTAGTGTATTTTACTTTATTTTACTCTTCCAGAAAATACCTACGTGGCATATTCCTATTGGCCAGTGGGAAGACATGTTTGGCACCCATCTGACCTGAAGCGCAACTCTTTTGGGAACATGATTATATATGCGTGCCATTTCACAAGATATATATCACTAATGTGAATGTTAAAAGTATCAAGTGTTTAGTAATCATGTTCCTACAGCCAGAATATGATTTCATGACTATCTCAATTAATCCCAATTAAGAACGAGGCTTACGTACGTATGCTTTTCATTTGATGTTTTGAGAGAGGTTGTAACGACTGAGAAGCTCAGGTTCAAAGCTAATTATGCTGGAAAGAATTAATATAGAGCTGGGGCATAAACAGAAGGGACAATGCTGGGGGCCGCGCAGCTTGTGCCGCTGAGCATGTCTCATATTATTGCTGAGCGTGTTTTCTGCTCGAATGGATTTGGTACTATTCGATCGTAGTTAACGCAGCTCGAACGGTAAAATTTTAAAAAATTAGTGGGTTCCAAATTCCGGTCAAATTTTACTGAAATTTTACTGTTTGAACTAAAGCTATTCCTGTTCGAACAATCACTATTTTCATACGAACGACCACTATGCTAATTTGAACAAATTATTCGTGTTCGTACAGTTTAGTACCATTCGAACAGAATTAACACAGTTCGAATAGATATAATAAACCGTTCAAACAGATAATCAATTTTTGGGTTGAATGATTTCGTCCTTAAATATTACAGTTCAAAAGGTAATTACAATTCAGACTATTTTCTGGACAAGATTTGGATTTCGTCCTAAAAAAATTCGTTTTTAGAAGTCAAATTTGTTGTAGTGTAAGTATTTTTTAACATTCTTAATTATTAAAAAAAATAAAAAATATATATATATAACTTTCCTAATAGTTAATTTTTTAACCGTTAAATAAAAAAAATTAAAATATTCGAACGATAAGTTTCAACGGTAACATGATTTGAGGGGGTTTAAGTAATATTTTCCAAACAAAAGAGTTGGGAGAAGTGCATATATGCCTTAAAGATCATTCCACTTTTACTTGTTGCCTTTAATGGATTTGATCTCTATATAAGTATAATACCGAATCTACTGATAGAGCCTAATTCCATATACTGCTAGAGCGTCATTCTGAGAAATGAATTCTCAGTCTGTTTTCACGATGGCAAATTTGCAAATAATATTAAATTAGGTTGCACAATTTGAATTTAGTTACCCTTACATTATATTAATGCAAGGCACGTCTTATCTTTCTGACAATTGAAAAATGCAATTTAATGGGGGCAAGACAACTAGATATGGCTAGTCTAACAAAATACAATAAAACAATGCTATCACGATTTCTTCAAGTTGGTTTGACCAACAAGTTCTATTATGTATGCAAGATGACTCCATGGGCATTTTTATTTCCTGTTTTTCTTCTAGATATTAAGCTACTTATAAGTTTTGCTGTCTCTGTACAAGGTACTATTATCTCGTAAGCAAAGGTTTATCAATAAAATTAGAATATTATTTTTTTTAGAAAAATTTAATTATTAATTTTGTAAATATATATATAAAGATAAAGATATACAATATGACATATTTAACTCAAAATACAACATTACAATTATTCCCTTAAATAAGAGATAAAGTAGTAAAACAAGCATATTGATAGAAATATAATTAAACTAGAAAAGTAGCTTTAAATTGATGATGATTTACCATTTTTATTGATGAGTTGATCAATTAGTTGGTCCAATTTCTTATCAGAAGAACCTCCATTTTCCATAGCACCTCTTGCCATTCTCCCCAATGCTTGTGCCCTCTCCCTAACCTTTCTCCCTTTACCATTTCCCATCAACTCATTCACTCTCTCACAAATCACATCACGACCAACGGTCATGATTTTCTCCCCACCATCACCTCTGTGTGGCATCATTAACCCAGCTCCCCATCCCGAAACGATTAACTTGGCATTCAGTCCCTGGTCTGAAATACCAAGCATCGGCCAAGCCAGAAGTGGGACTCCCATTGAAATGCTTTCCAAAATGGAATTCCATCCACAGTGACTCAAAAACCCTCCTATTGCAGGGTGGGAAAGGATGCTTCTTTGGTCCACCCAATCATGTAAAACCAACCCTTTCTCCTTCACCCTCTCTTTCCATCCCTCCGGTGCAGCCCAAGTCCTTGACCTCACCACCCAAATGAATGGATGTTCAGCCATCTCCAACCCAAAGGCAATCTCATCGAGCTGATCGTCCGACAAGTGTGCTTGGGTGCCAAATGAAACATAGATCACGGCATTGCCATCAGAACCAGCTTGCTTCTCAAGCCATTTGATATAGGAATAGGATTGCATTTGCACCTTCTCAGCCTCCACTTCTTGTTTACGTTTATTGTACAGAAAAAGTAGTCCTAGACAGTATGCTTTAGCATCGTTGAAATAGAAAGATTCAAATGCACCAACATGGTCACCCTCGAGCTCCTCAAGACTGTTAACAAGAACACCCCAGCTGTTGATATCTGCTTCCCTAAACTCTGCAAGGATGCGCGCAAAAGGGTCATTCGGATCAGAATCCAGGAGGCTTTCAGGGATGTCAGCTTTGTGCAGTGTGAATGGTAGTTTCAGGTTTGGCAGCTCTAAAGGATCCAAATCTGCGTAAGGCTTTGTTCTAAGGGGAAGCAAAGTGAGAGAATTACAAATAGCCAATGGTAAAACTCCCATTCCATGAGAAACAATGCGTGGAATTCCGAATGAACGGCATGAATCGAGTGTCCAACTTAGAAAAAAGTCGGAGATCACGCAAATCGGGGGATGCCCATCATCAATCATGTCTCTGAGAACTCCCTCAAATGGTTGTTTCATTTGCTTGACGGCTTCAACAAAAGTACTCAACAGAACCATTGAAGGAAGGTCAGCAGTGTTCTCACATCCTTCAGGAAGCTCTGGAACTCTTGGAAATGGGATGATTGACAAAGAAATATTAGGATGGTTGGAGGTTTCAGAAACAATGAATGGAGCATTTGATGGGGTGGTGATGATGACGACCTTTAGTTCACGGATTGCAAAGGCTTTTGAGATGTCTAGTAATGGGATGGTGTGGCCCTGAGCCATATAAGGAAAGATGACTAAATGGAGTGGTGGGGGAGCAGCAGCCATGATGGCAATCTAATGATGGTCCTTGGGAGGAGGGAGATAAGATACTTTGAAGCTCTTACTTCTACAGAGTTCTGGATAGTTATACCTTCCATTCCAAAACAAGAGATATGAATATATATAAGAGAGAAATGTCATATGCTCTCGAAAAGATATTATAAAAATAAATTAGATTGATTGATATGAGATGTTAATATAAGGAAATAATATATTAATATAAGAGAAATGTTATAATCATAAATAAATTTTACGAAGAGATCTATCTCATATAAATAAACTCGTAAATTAACATAATTTTATATAATACGTTAGATCTATTTTAAAACAAAAATAATTTTATGATCATTTAATGAACTCCGTCAAACAAAATCAATAAACTTACTATAATTTTTTTTTTTGAAGTATAAAATGGTATCTTATTCATTCACTATCAACAAATAAACTTATTACAATTTGTTGCATTTATAAATTATAGACAACATCATTTTTCTTTTTCAATTACATAAATGCAGACGGCCCGAGTTGCTAGTCAACTAATTAGCATTGCCAGGCCCATCATGAGATCATGACTGGGCCTAAAGCACCGTCTCGACGTCGTCACCCGATATTGAAAGGTACTGTGGATAGCAGTCTTTCTTGAATAATTCCAAATCTTTCTCCCCGAGTTTTATTTATCCATTTATTTATCTATCTATCACTGAGCAAAACGACAATTTGGTATGCGTGTCTGCATGAGTGTACATAGTTGACAAAAACTCTAGTTGAAACTGTACATAATAAATAATGAGCGGTGCTAATCTCACGCTTAGGGGTGTAACCGATCCGGTCCGGTCCGGTTTTGAATAAAATTTAAGACCGAACCGGTATGTACCGGTTTTATATTTTTCAAAACCGATTACGCACCGGTTATCCTCCTAAACCGGTACTTCCAGTTTTACCGGTTTCCGGTCCGGTCCGATCCGATTTTCCGATTTTTTAAAAATGTAAATTTCATAGTTTGTCATTACAAATTTGTTTATAAAATAAAAAAACTGATTTAAAAAAATCTGTTTTACAAACTGTTATTACAAAAAATCTGTTTTAACTTTAAATAAAAAAATCTACTTTACTAAAAATTACTTCAATAAAAAATCTGTTTTACTACAAAAAATCTGTTTTACTATAAAAAATCTGTTTTACTAAAAAATCTGATTCACTCCAAAAAATTGCTTTACTAAAAAACTGGAAAAAAATCTGAAAAAAACTGGAAAAAAACTGTTTTACAAACTTATAAATATAACTACTACAAAAACTGAAAAAAAAAATCTGCAATAAACTACCTTATCTACAATAAGTCCTTGCATGCTAAAGGAAATAACTTAGTACTTCCACATATTTTTTAGTTAGAGCAATCACAAGAAATTCAAGAATGGACATCAACAAGCCTATGAGCCTATGGAATAAAATAAGTTCAAAAGTCTAAATTAGAAGTCCAAAAGTCCAACAAATTACAAGTCCAAAAGTCTAAATTACAAGTCCAAAAAATTATTAGTATAGCTATATAATATATTAGACTATATAATAGATTAATAGTATTAATATTAGTCTATTAGTATAGTTATATTATATATATTAGTATTAGTTATAGTAATTTAGTATAACTATATTAGTATAATTATAATTATAGTCTATATTAAACTATTAGTATTAGACTATTAGTTAAATAGTTATAGACTTGTATATTAGTATAGCTATATAATATATTAGACTATATAATAGTATTAATATTAGCCTATTAGTATAGTTATATATTAGTATTAGTTATAAACTATATATTAGTATTAGTTATAAACTTTTAGTGATTTAGTATAGCTATATTAGTATAAGTATAACTATAGTCTATAGTGATTTAGTATAACTATATTAGTATAAGTATAACTATAGTCTATAGTGATTTAGTATCACTATAGTCTATAGTGATTTAATATAACTATATTAGTATAAGTATAACTATAGTCTATATTAAACTATTAGTATTAGACTATTAATTAAATAGTTATAGACTTATATATTAGTAAAGCTAAATAATATATTGCACTATATAATAGTATTAATATTAGACTATTAGTATAGTTATAAGTTATATATTAGTATTAGTTGTAAACTATATATTTAATATTAGTATTAGTTATAAACTTTTAGTAAAATCTTTTAGTATTAATTATAAGTATAACGATAGTCTATATAGTCTATATTAGACTATTAGTATTATTTATAAACTTATATATTAGTATTAACATTTAATGTAATAATTTATAAATTATAATATGAAATTATTTCATATATGAATATATATAATTATATATATTATATATAAAAATTTCACATATAAATTTATAATTTTATATATTAATATATATATATAAAATATATTGTATAAAACTTAATAACTTATATATAAAAATATTTTTTTTTTGTATATTTTTTTATGAACCGGTCCGGTCCGGTCCCAAAAATCTTAAAACCGGAACCGGCCGGTTTTAGGATTTTTGGAACCGGTCTCGGACCGGACCGGTTCAAAACCGGTAAAACCGGTCCGGTCCGGTCCGGTCCGGACCGGTTTTCCGGTTTTTCGGTTTAAAATTACACCCCTACTCACGCTGATTTTGACCGCCATATAAAAATTGACCTTTTATTTATTTTTTAATTTATATTTTTTTATCATTTTAAAATATTATTAAAAAATATAAAAAATATCAATACATTAGTAGTCATTTTCTTAATTCATTACAAAAAAATTATTTATTTGCGACCAATTATTTTCAATCAAATGATTATTTCCAATTAAAATGAATTTATTTTCGTTATAAATAGTTATTTTCGTAATAACAAAAATCACAAATACCTGTTTTGCTTGTAGTAACTATTAAGTAAAAAAAAAAAATTAAATACATGAGATGTCAAAATGAAGAGACAAATTGAATGGATAAAATAGCATTTTTCATAAATAATAACAAAGAATGTGGTGCAATCCCACGACTCATTGAACCATAGTCTGTCAAAGGCGTGTTTGTCAAGGGCATGATGTGTGGCTTTCATTGAACCACTGCGTGCGTGCATGCCTTACTGTTTCCTTCATAACTCCGGGAACTTCTTCATTGTGGCTATGTTCCATGCCTCATTTCATAGGGAACGTCAGAGCGGCTCTATTTCATTATATTCCATCCATGTTCCAATTTCATTCATTTAATATCCCTTTGGTGTCATTGAGATAAGAGATGTCGTTTCTAGTCTATCTGTTTCTATTTCTATCTATATAGAAAGTTGAAAAATCATCATATAAGAATCTAGAAATTGCAATAGAAAAGAAAAATGGGAGTTTGTGATGATTTTTCAATATTTTATTCTAGGTAATGTAGTATTCTTGTGCATGAAGATAATCAATTTTGTTGTTGTGGTCGGACTCTATTATGAATTTTTTACCACATTTTACATGGGGCCCTCTTATCTCTTCCTTCTCTAAGCTCGGATTATAAAAGAAGGAATCGAGAAGAAAGTATCAACAACAACTGGTTTTATTACGGGACAACTCATGATATTTATATCGATCTATTATGCACAGAGTGCTTTCGCCGTATGACATATTTAACTCAAAAAGAATATTATGGGGAGAATTCACTTTGAAGCGACTATTCTCTAGATACATATGTCGTGATATTTTATTTCACAATTATTTCAGAACTGAATCAATTTAAAAAAGACCTAAAGTTAAGGATTTATCAATAGGTAATGTTGCTCCAATACCCAACCAAATGGCTACTGCAGTACCAATCAAAAAGACAATTGTCGCTACGGGACGATGAAATGGATTTTGGAATTTATTACATGTAATGTAGATTTAGCGGTTCTAGAACCATCAATAATTGGTGAACCTGCAGATCCATTTGCAACTCCTTTAAAAATATTGCCTGAATGGTATTTCTTTCTTGTATTTCAAATACTTTGTACAATGCCCAATAAGTTATTGAGTGTTCTTTTAATGGTTTCAGTACCTGCGGGATTATTAACCGTACCCTTTTTGTTACATGATTTCTGCTTCATATAGAGAGATATAAGATCTATGGAGCAATTACTTATAAGTACGTTTTGTGCAACAGCCCTTCCTATCTGATAGAAAAGGATCCCATGATCATGAACTGATCTTACCTGGGATCGCAAATCCCAAGTTTGTCTATGAAGAGCGTATCTAATTATATTAGTGTCAAAAGTATCTTTGACCGAATCTATAACCTTCATTAGCAGATTCATTTTCTATGATCAAACTAGAAGTTACCAAGGAACCATGCATAACACTAAATAGTGAGCCACTGAATAAACCAGCTACACCTAACATGTGAAATGGGTGCATAAGGATGTTGTGCATTCAATATTTCATTTTTTAGAGGACAAATTCCCACATTTAAATTATGTGGAAGATGTACTAATACCCTACCCCATCCATCAAATCTTGATTCAAACCCTTTGCTACCAGGTCAAAGATGCCTCTTCTTTGCATTTATTGTGGTTCTTTCTTCATGAGTATTCTAATTAGAATATTGTTATTATTTCAAATAAAGCTATTTTCTTTTTCTAAGAAATCAAAGAAATCTGTTAAAATTAATCTTTTAACTTTTATCTATAATTAAAAGATCCTGTTCATTTTTGTTTACAATATGACATATTTAACTCAAAATACAACATTACAATTATTCCCTTAGATAAGAGATAAAGTAGCCCTCATTACCTAAAAACTAGAAACAAGCATATTGATAGAAATATAATTAAACTAGAAAAGTAGCTTTAAATTGATCAAGATTTTCCATTTTATTGCTGAGTTGATCAATCAGTTGGTCCAATTTCTTATCAGAAGAACCACCTTTTTCCACAGCACCTCTTGCCATTTTTCCCAATGCTTGTGCCCTCTCCCTAGCCTTTCTCCCTTTCCCACCTCCCATCAACTCATTCACTCTATCACAAATCACATCACGACCAACGGTCATGATTTTCTCCCCACCATCACCTCTGTGTGGCATCATTAACCCAGCTCCCCATCCCAAAACGATAAACTTGGCATTCAGTTCCTGGTCTGAAATACCAAGCATCGGCCAAGCCAAAAGTGGGACACCCATTGAAATGCTTTCCAACATGGAATTCCATCCACAATGGCTCAAAAACCCTCCTGTTGCAGGGTGGGAAAGGATGCTTCTTTGGTCCGCCCAATCATGTAAAACCAACCCTTTCTCCTTCACCCTCTCTTTCCATCCCTCCGGTGCAGCCCAAGTCCTTGACCTCACCACCCAAATGAATGGATGTTCAGCCATCTCCAACCCAAAGGCAATCTCATCGAGTTGATCGTCCGACAAGTGTGCTTGGGTGCCAAATGAAATATAGATCACGGCACTGCCATCAGAACCAGCTTGCTTCTCAAGCCATTTGATGTAGGAATAGGATTGCATTTGCACCTTCTCAGCTTCCACTTCTTGTTTAAGCTTATCGTACAGAAAAAGTGGTCCTAGACAGTATGCTTTAGCATCGTTGAAATAGAAAGATTCGAATGCACCAACATGGTCCCCCTCGAGCTCCTCAAAACTGTTAACAAGAACACCCCAGCTGTTGATATCCGCTTCCCCAGTCTCTACAATGATGCGTGCAAAAGGGTCATTCGGATCAGAATCTAGGAGGCCCTCAGGGATGTCGGCTTTGAGCAACGTGAATGGCAGCTTCAGGTTTGGCAATTCTAAATGATCCAAATCTGTGGAAGGCTTTGTTCTAAGGGGAAGCAAAGTGAGAGACTTACAAATAGCCATTGGCAAAGCTCCCATTCCATGGGAAACAATGCGTGGGATTCCTAACGAACGGCATGAATCGAGTGTCCAACTTAGAAAGAAGTCGGAGATCACGCAAATCGGGGGATGCCCATCATCAATCATGTCTCCGAGAACTCCCTCAAATGGTTGTTTCATTTTCTTGATGGCTTCAATAAAAGTACTCAACAGAGCCATTGAAGGAAGGTCAGCAGTGTTCTCACATCCTTCAGGAAGCTCTGGAACTCTTGGAAATGGGATGATTGACAAAGAAATATTAGGATGGTTGGAGGTTTCAGAAACAATGAATGGAGCATTTGATGGGGTGGTGATGATGACGACCTTTAGTCCACGGATTGCAAAGGCTTTTGAGATGTCTAGTAATGGGATGGTGTGGCCCTGAGCCATATAAGGAAAGATGACTAAATGGAGTGGTGGGGGAGTAGCAGCCATGATTGCAATCTGATGATGGTCCTTGGTAGGAGGGAGATAAGATACTTGAAACTCTTAATTCTACAGAGCTCGGGATAGTTAGTTATACCTTCCATTCCCAAACAAGACATTAATATATATCAGAGAAGTGTTGCTCTCTACGAAAACATATTGTAAAAATAAATTCATAACTATGAAACTCCTATTTTTGTATATATCCGGCCGATAGTTATAGCTTCAATTTCAAAACATGAGATATTAATATAAGAGAAATGAGATATTAATATAAGAGAAATGATATATTAATATAAGAGAAGTGTTAATATAGCTGTAAAGAAGTTTTATGAAGAGATCTCTCTTATAAAAATAAATTCATAAATTAATATAATTTTATATAATATATTAAATCTATTTTAAAACAAAATAGCTTTATGAATTACGTCAAACAAAATCAATAAACTAATATTATAATTTGTTGCATTCATAGCCCATAGACAACATTAGTTTTCTATTACATAAATGCAGACGGCCCGAGTTTCTAGTCAACTAATTAGCATCGCCATGAGATCATGACTCATTGACTTGGCCTAAAGAACCGTCTCGTCGTCCTCAACCCGTATTGAAAGGTACTGTGGATAGCAGTCTTTCTTGAACAATTCCAAAACTTTCTCCCCGAGTTTTATTTATTCTTTTATTAATCTATCACTGAGCAAAACGACAATTTGGTATGCGTGTCTGCACGAGTGTATATAGTTGACCAAAACTCTAGTTGAAATTACAACTAATAAATATAAAATTGGTATAGATAAAAGAGATTATATAAAATAAAAATAATTTTATAATATAACATATCACATCAAATTATATCAATTTATAGATTTATTTTTATGTAATCTATTTGTATCTAAGACCAACCATTTCGGTTCGTATCGGACTGGACCGAGACTGAGATCGGTAGGTCTCGATTCACGTTTTAGAAGATCGAAAAGTTTCTGTCTGGTCCACAGTTTAGAATTTTTCGAGACTGGACCGGACCGAATGAAAATAAAAATAAAAAAATATTATATATATATTATTTATATAATAATTATATAATTAATAATATAAAATTTTAAATATGTTATTAATACTTGTTAATATTCTATAAATTAACAATATTATATATATATATTCATCTAACTTATCACTATTAACAACATAAAATTTTAAATATGTTATTAACACTTATTAATATTCTATGAATTAACTAATATATGATATGAATTAGTTAATTATTTAGTAATTATATAAATTAATAATATAATTTTTATCTAATTTATTATCATTGACAGTATAAAATATTTTTTTATTGAATTTGTTACATAATTCACGTTAATAAATTACTTAGTTTAATTTAATATTTTCATTAAATTTTTTTTTAATAATTAATTTAATAAAAAAAAAATCTGATTGATAACTACCGATCCGGTGCATCATGTCGAAGACTACGGTGCAGTCCCACGACTCACTGAACCACTGTCTGTCAAAGGCGCGACGCGTGGCTTCCATTGAACCAATGCGTGCATGCATGCCTTACTGTTTGCCTGATCAGCGCCACCCGGTCCACCGGTAGTAAATTAATACAAATTATTCACAAGATCTGGGTAGTACATTTTCCCTTAATTCCATTGACCGCCATGTCCCTTGTTCAAATGTCAAATGGCGTACTGCTAATTTCAACTGCATGCGTAAAAATGCTTAATTGTTTCCATACGTGGACGTTGCTCCATACAATATTAATATGAATGTCCTTTCTTACAGGTTAGTATACAAAATATTAATTGTAATTTTAATTTTTTATGGGTTGTGTATGCACAGCGACTGCTTATACATATAATATATATATATTATGAGCGGTGTTACTCGGACAATTTATATATATATATATATATAAATATATATTATATAATATATATATATTATAATAGCACCGCTCAATTTGACCGCTAGTTATAAAATTAGTTTTTTTTTATTCATATTTTTTTAATATATTTAAATATTTTTAAAAAATAAAAAGTATATCAATACATTTAAAATCACTTTTTTCATCATTTGGTAAAAAAAAAAAAAGAAAAAAAAAAACCGAGCGATAACATTTGAGCATCATAGTAAACTTTTCCATATATTATATGTATAAGCAGTCGCTGTGCATTAAGGATATGATCAAATGCTATTATTTTAAATTATAATAATAACGCAAGAAAAGATAATTAAAACATATAAAATTTAAAAAGTATATGCCTATCCAAAACATGTCGATCGGTGTGCATTAAGATATGGAGTGCTACTATTTTAACTTACAATAATAATGCAAGAAAAGACAATTAAGTAAAACCAATAAATATATATATATATATATATATATAAATATATATATACTAGCAGCGGGGCTAGGTGCTAGGAACGTTTGCCTTATATATATTTGAGCAAATATATTATATATACACCTCATCTAACATGGTTATTAAGAAGTAGATAAACATATTTGAGTAAATATATTATAGAAGTAATTGGTTCAGTCTGATTTTTACTCTACTTGCTAACACAATGAGCCCACTTAAGCTAAACATACTAACTCAACACAAGCATCTCAGAAATACCTTGCTCTCCATCTCAAACTTTTGAAATTCATTCACATGTTTACCTCGAGTCAAAAAATAAAGTCACCCACCATCACTTACACAAACAACAACGGATATAAATGTAATTAATTACAAAATCTTTAAAAATATTGTAGCATGTATCAGGAGGAAGCAAGAAAACTCCATTTAGAACAAGATATCTCTGAGATTTCAACACTATAATCTTACAACTATAGATTTATCTCGGAATTTCTCTAAGATTGATTCACATGCTTGAGAGAAATATTTGCACCATCTGATTTATGTTCCACAGGAAAATGACACCAATTTAAAAAGAAAAACCAACTACAACCTAGTTGTAAGTTTTGCTCAAGAAAGTACTATCACAAAACCAACACCACAACCACCACAAATAGCAACAGCAAAAACATAGGAAAATACACAAACCATGTACTTCTCAGTAAAATGTAAAGCATACCAAGAAGAAAATCAGAGTTAAGAAACGTGGGAGATCCAATCCAAGCAACCCGCAAGACCAACCCTCCCGAGAGAAAAAAATGAATGCTCAATATCTAGGAAAAAAAATAAATGTTCAACACAGACTCAGCGATGCTAGAAATGATTTGCACCGAAAGATTTAAACCCAAAATTTTCTTCCCAATCACAACATCAAAAGCTATTACCAGTTAAGCTCACTGAAGACTTCTCATAACCACACTTTTTAAAAAGAAAAAGTTTGTTCTGGACTCTATCCTAAAATTCTTAGTGGGCAGAGATTTTCTAAAGCTATCCAGAAATTCTAAAAAAACGTTTCCTTTAAACTTTCATCCCTAAAGTTTCGTAGAGGCTAGAGACTTTTAAAAGCCATCTAGAAAACTCCATTTGACATGGTTATTAAGAAGTACATGAACATATTTGAGCAAATATATTATAGAAGTAATTGGTTTATTCTTATTTATAATCCACTTGCCAACATAATGACCCCACTTAACCTAAACATACTAACCCAACACAAGCATCTTGGAAATACCTTGCCCTTCATCTCAAACTTTTGAAATTCATTCACATGTTATCTCAAGTCAAAACATAAAGTCACCAACCATTACTTACACAAATAGTAGCTGAAATAGATGTAGTTAATTATGAAATCTTTGAAAATGTGGCATGTATCGGGAGGAAGCAGGAAAACTCCATCTAATAGAAAATATTTTTGAGATTTCAACACTACGAACCTGAGAGAAATCTTTGCATCATCCTGCTTATGTTCCACAAAAAAATGATACTGATTTTAAAAAATAAAGAACTCTAACTTGTTTGCAATTTTTGCTCAAGAAAATACCACCACAAAACCAACACCACAACCACGACAAATAACAATAGCATAAACACAAGAACAATATACAAACCATTTAGATTAGAGTAAAACCTAAAGCATACAGGTTGCAAATCAGAGGCCAGAAACGTGGGAGACCCAATCCAAGCAACTAGTAGGACCAACCGAACAGAAAAAACAAACTTTCGGATGCAAATACAACCATAAAGGAGAAAGGAAACAATAGTGACCCTCAGATTCATACCCCACATAAAGAAGAGAATGGGGATTGTGAAGCACCATGAAATAAAATCGCTTGCTAGGTTGAAAGAAAAACAAGTTTTTGTTTGATAGAAATATGCCCTGTAGAACAAAAAAAAAAAAAAAAGAATGATAAGTTAAAGATGCATAATAATTTCATTCCATTTATAAAGTAATAAGTCAAACAGTAATAAGTTTAAATAGACCATAGGTTGAAGCAAGTTTGGGAAACATTGGAATTAAATGAAGATTAAATTCAAGATTTTTCCCGATTCAAACTGACTTATTAGAAAGTACAATATACCCACCCCCAGATATGAGCAAGATTTTGCTACCTTATTGGCTATTGGAAAGACATGATATTTACGACTTATTGGAAATCAGGGTAGCAAAATCTTGCTCATATCTGGTGCTCTGGTACAATCTAACTTGAATAAGTCA
Organism: Juglans microcarpa x Juglans regia; assembly: GCF_004785595.1. Taxonomy (NCBI): domain Eukaryota; kingdom Viridiplantae; phylum Streptophyta; class Magnoliopsida; order Fagales; family Juglandaceae; genus Juglans; species Juglans microcarpa x Juglans regia. The sequence goes on from NC_054609.1 coordinate 1,052,143, forward strand.
GTTTGCTGCAGCCAACTCAATCACAATGAGACAAATGGAAAATAAAAAAATTATAATAATAAAAAATGTACGTGAACAAAGCCTTAAGTTGCCCTATAATGATGGTCATAAAAGGTCCAACTCACCAAATTTGAGCTAACTATTACTTATATGTATAGCCCCCAAAACACTTATTTCAATAAGGAAAGTATTATGTACATGACAAAAGTATTCCAACTAAACCCACCACTAGGATTGCAAATGGTCCGGTCCGGTTCGGTGATGGACCGAATGTTTTCGGTCCATCATTTTTTCGGACCGGACCAGACCGATAGCTCTGATCCGGTCCAGTCGGTCCGGCTTAATTTTTTTTTATTTTTTTAAATAATTAATAAAAAAATTATTTAAAATACTAAATTAAATTAAGTGACTTATTAATGTGGATTATGTAACAAACTCAATAAAAAAATATTTTATATAGTCAATGATAATAAATTAGATGAAAATTATATTATTAATTTATATAATTACTATATAATTAACTAATTGATATTATATATTAGTTAATTCATAGAATATTAACAAGTGTTAATAACATATTTAAAATTTTATATTGTTAATAGTGATATGTTAGATGAAGATATATATATATATATATAATATTGTTAATTTATAGAATATTAACAATATATTTAAAATTTTATATTGTTAATTGTATAATTATTATATATAAAACATATATAATTTTTTTTTATTCGGTCCGATCCTGTCCGGTCCGGAAAAACCTTGGACCGTGGACCGGACTGAAACTTTTCGATCCTCTAAAATGTGGACTGGACTTGACCAGTCTAAGTCTCGGTCCGGACCGAAACAGTCGGTCCGGTCGGTCTGACCCGACCGTTTATCATCCCTACCCACCACCCCACGACTTTTCAACCTCCACTACATCCATATTTACCAAGACCAACACTACCCAATGACCAAAAGCCACCTTATCATTCCTCAAATTTGCACATGCTTACCCTTTAAGCCTTGCTTTCCATTTCCAGGCTGCCATTGCCATAATTGATAACCACAATAATCTTCTATTTCCAACAACAACAACAAAAAAGTGAAAACAGAAGCACTAAATAAAAATAAAAATAAATAAGATCATTAGATATTGAAGGAGAACACGAACAATCGAAGAGAATTTGATCTTCCACAACAATCTCTCTGTCTCTCTATTTGCCCAATCCTAACATACCGAGACCAGATTATTTGCCCAATCCCTTTGATCTTCCAACCTGTAACCATTACCCAATTTATTTGCCCAATCCTAACATACTAATTCTAAAAACATAAACAACTCCAATTTTTTGTAATTTCTGCTAAACAAATGACCACCACAAAATTAACGACACCACCACTAACAACAGCAGAAATAGAGGAACACAACACAAATCATCTATTTTACACTAAAATCTAAAACATACCAGGAAGAGAGGTCAGAAATATGCGAGACCCAATCCTACCAAGTTGTAAAAAGACTCTGAGCTAGAGAAATGTTTTCTTCATATACGCTGGTGTTGGTCCTCGGCGAGAGGAAGTTTTCTAACCAGATGTAAATAACCGAACTAGGAAAAACCAAACTCAATGCTCTAAAAACCAAAGAAACTAAAGGCTCACCAAGAAGAAAAGAAAGAAATAGAATTCTGACTCGATCAGGGGAGGGGACGAGATCACGCTGTAGTGACCAAACATAGAACACAACACTCAGGGACACAACCGTAATAACAATTGGTTCACACAGGGCATCATTATAATAGAAAGTGTCAAACAAAATGAACTATTCATTCATGTTCATAAGAGATAGCCTCTTTAAGTAAAATGAGATATATATTTTATATCCAAACTTAACTAGTGAACTAAAATAAGACGCCCACGCGTGCATGCTTATATAGTAATATAGGCATAAATCTATTATATAAAAGTAAATTTATAAATTGACCTTATAATTTCATATAATTTGATAAATCTATTTTACAATAAAAATAACTTTACGATTTGACATACTATTATATCAAATCACGTCACTCTGTAAATTTACTTTTATATAATTTTAACGCCCCAATGGAAGGTCCAAACCACATGGCCTATACTCCAAAATGACTAGTCAATGATACAATTGGAGTCTCATTAGAACCTTATAAAGAGTAAGAACTTCTCATTCCCAAGAAATGTGGGATCCCATACACTACCTACCTTTATCCATATCATATGTGGGTATCACAATCTACCCCCTTAAATTTCCGATGTCCTCGTCGGGCCTGTTCATTATAGGTGGCACGGCTCAAGTCCCACATTTCTAATTGTGATGGTCTCTAATACTATTTGTAACGCCCCAATGGAAGGCCCAAACCACATGACCTATACTCCAAAAGGACTAGTCAATGATACAATTGGAGCTCCATTGAAACCTTATAAAGAGCAAGAACTTCTCATTCCCAAGTAATGTGGGATCCCATACACCACCTACCCTTATCCATATCATATGAGGGTATAACAATAATCTTTTTGTAGCTAAAATATTTCTCATATATCAATGAAAAGATACTAAAATCAATGGAGCTCATGAAGCTGCCTGGACCGCATGTTTTAATTTGCAAAAGTTTGGAGCTTTCGTTTTTGCTTGGAAAGAAACGATAAGGACGTACGTAGGAGCAACCTGGACATTGGGAACTAGGGGTTTAAAAAAAAATCAGTGAACTGGTAAATTGGATCGGACCAGACTGAATCGGTGGGTTTGGTCCGGTACCGAGTTTAGTTCGATCCGATATCGATTTTATTTTTCTTAAAACCGGTTAAAATCGGTCTGATTTCGATTTTTCTTTTTCTAAAACTAGACTGGACCAGTTCATATATATATATATTATAATTTTTTATATTGTATATAATTATATATAAAATAGTTTTGTATTATATGATAAATTACTAATTAATATAATATTAAATTTAAAATCTTATATCACTATAGTCTATTATATTAATAATTATACTAATACTATATAGTGCATACTAATAGATATACTAATACTATATCACTATATATTATAATATACTATAATATATCACTATATTATATATTATAATATATCACTATAGTCTATAATATAATTATAATATATATTATAATATACTACAATATATTATCTTATAGTATTATATACTATAATATACTATTATATAATATATAATAATATATAATATAGTATATTAAAATCTGAAAACTGGACTGAATCAGACCAGAATCGATAAAACTGGAAGTACTGATTTAGAAGATAACCGGCGTGGAATTGATTTTTGAAAATATAAAACCGATATATATTGATTTAATCTCAAATTTTATCTAAAATCAAATTAAACTGGATGGATTACACTCCTACGAGAAACATTTTGCAGAAGTTAATTTGGAGCTTTCAAATTGCTTTGTGGAAAAACAATGGGTACTATTCGAGCCCCCCACAAACATGACATTAACGGACTACAACAAGTCCAGTCCGGGCCCGCAGCCTACACACAAAGGATCAACACCCCCAAACGCGTACGCAGGGGTGTAAAATAAAAACTCCGGCATCAGATGAATTGGACCGAATTGATTCTCATTTTTAAGTCATCCGGTGAGGTACGGATTTTTAAAAATAAAAATTGATTTTAAATTAGTGTGGTATCAATTTTCATAATTTAAAAATCGGTTTAAATTAAATAGTATTAATATATATTTATAATTTTTTATATTATATATAATTTCTTACATAATATTATATATATTATATGTTAAATTACTAATTAATATATGTTAAATTACTAATTAATATAACACAAAATTCTAATTTTATTATCCAAGTCAACATAAGATTAATATAACATGTGATATAACATAAAATTAATCTTATACTTTTTAATATAGCATATAAATTTTAATTTTATAATACAAAATTAATATAACATAAAATTTTAATTTTAAACATAAACATTAATATTAAGTTATTAACTTACTTTTTATATAATATATATATATATATATATATATATATCAATCATAAACACATTTTTGGCATAATAAATTATAATCTATATATACATTCTTTTTGTAAACTACATCTTTAAACATTTGATCATATATACTCGTATAAAGAGCTTAGAACTTATAAAGACTATATTTAAATTTAATACTATATTAATATGTGTTAATTATTATAAAATAATGTACTTATACTATAATATAAATAGACTAATAGCTTAGTATAGGTAAACATTATGTTACTACTAACATAAATAATCCATAAAATCAAAAAAATCGGACCGAATCTAGTTTGAAATCGGAAAAATCGGAATTTTCAGTTTCAATAGTGAATCGGTCCGGTATCGATTCTTAAAATTATAAAATTAGTGTATACCGGTTTGGTTTTAAAAAATATAAAAAATCAGACCGATTACACCTCTACGCATACGTATGTTGTCACTTTTAGGCCGCTATTGCTTCGTGGCCAGCTATAAATTGGGCATGTCTCTCTTGAGGTTTTTTGATTTAAATTGATGCACGCGAATTAGGTTCGATGAAACGCATTTGATAGATCTATATTGATAGCGTCGGATTAGTTTGAAAAGGTAGATTAGTGCAAATATGATAAAAAATGAAGAAGACTATTTAACTTGAAGCAATATTGTGCAAGTGTCAATATTTTGACTACAATTTTAGCAACGGATATTAAAATCGTGTAATTTAGAAAGCTATTTTCAACACGTATGTTGTGGTCATCACGCTATCATGGTGGTCTACGTTTCAACCTCGAAACAAGCCTTTTCTCTTCAAATTGTCAATGTAAGTTATTTTTTATCTTTTATAGAAATTTTTCATTTTCACTTTTAGAGATAATTCTAATTTCAATTTGGGCTAGGTTTTTGACAAGTTCTTATTTTATATGCTCAATAGTTTTATGAATATTTGGGTTTTTCTCTTTTTGGGCAAAATTCTCATACTATTGAACTTTCATAACTATTTGAGTCCCGCATATCAGTTTTAGTAATTTCAAACTTTATCAATAAACTTTACTCTAAGGGTTTTTTCTTTGTTTTGCATATTTTCTTAATTTCAATCTCTAATTTCTATAAATTAACTAGCAATTAGAATAATTTTAATTCTGTCTGACGTCATAATTACTTTTTATTATCTGGAGAAATAGACATAAAATGTTTATTCTACTAATTATCACATGCTAGCTGGATTGTCAATGTTGTTTATCTAAAAGATAAATTTTTTCACTCTGTTTAGATGTTGAGTTGAGTTCAGTTCTTTATAAATAGTAATCAGTTGAGAAGATTTAGTGAATTTTATAGAATCTACTTAAAATAAATTTATATGTATTTAAATGATAAGATGAGTTTAAATATATTTATAAAAAATTATAAAATAATTAGGATCCATTAATGTTGACTTGACATTTTTGTTCCCCGCACTGTTTACGGAGATTTTATAAAAAAAAATTTTATTCCCCGCACAAGCTGAGAGAGATGATAGCAAAAAAAAAAAAAAAAAAAAAAAGAGAAAATCAGCTTTTGTCAGGAGAAAGAGAGAGTTGACGGCAACAAAAAGTAAAAAATAATCGTAAGCGTCAGCTTTTTTAACCTTCAGTCATGTCCATCTACAGAAAATGAATTCACCCAATTCATGTCTTGATGCAGTTAAGGTGGAGTGTTTGTTTAGCTCACCATCAATTTGTTTTTTACTTTTTCAGAGGAAAGGAAAAATGGATGCAGCTTTTTAAGCGGAAAGGAGAAAACATAGGTCTTTATTAATTACTATATATTTATAAATAACTCCATCATTACAAATATTATGTAATGATTGTTAGATCCACAATTATTAAATTTTTAAAAAATTAAAATCATCTTATCTCACTTTTAAATTTAAATACATAAAATTTTAAAAATATCTCATCTGAACTTAACAATTTTACTATTATTTACAAATTATCTCTACTCATCTCATCTCACTATCCATATAAGATCTGAGTCCACTCACATGACATAAGTATGCATTAGTTCAAACATCTAGAAATTTGTATCTTTACTTGTTATATAGTCATGCATATAGTTGTATAGTTTTAATTGATAATGTAATATAATCCGAAATTTTACAAAGGTGTGGTCATTCTTCCTACAATCTAGTTTATAGAACACGTACACGATAAATTTAGTAAAACTTTGTCCATTTTTTTTAACAATGCTAAATCCGGCCGTAGTACAAACGGTAGGAGTCATATATATATATATATATATATACACACACGAAGATATGCAATATGACATTTTAGTCTTAATATAACATTACATTTATTCCCTTAAATAAGAGATGAAGTAGCTCTAATTACCTAAAAACTAGAAACAAGCATGCATATTGATAGAATATAATTAAACTAGAAAGGTAGCTTTAAATTGATTAGGATTTCCCATTTTTATTATTGCTGAGTTGATCAATCAGTTGGTCCAGTTTCATATCAGAAGAACCACCTTTTTCCACAGCACCTCTTGCCATTCTCCCCAATGCTTGTGCCTTCTCCCTAGCCTTTCTCCCTTTCCCACCTCCCATCAACTCCTTCACTCTATCACAAATCACATCACGACCAACTGCCATGATTTTCTCCCCACAATCACCTCTGTGTGGGATCATTAACCCGGCTCCCCATCCCGAAACGATAAACTTCGCATTCAGTTCCTGCTCTGAAACACCAAGCATCGGCCAAGCTAGAAGTGGGACACCCATTGAAATGCTTTCCAACATGGAGTTCCATCCACAGTGACTCAAAAACCCTCCTATTGCAGGGTGGGAAAGGATGCTTCTTTGGTCTGCCCAATCATGCAAAACCAATCCTTTCTCCTTCACCCTCTCTTTCCATCCCTCTGGTGCAGCCCAAGTCCTTGACCTCACCACCCACATGAATGGATGTTCAGCCATCTCCAACCCGGCAATCTCGTCAAGCTGATCTTCTGACAAGTGTGCTTGGGTGCCAAATGAAACATAGATCACAGTACGACCATCAGAACCCGCTTGCTTCTCAAGCCATTTGATGTAGGAATTGGATTGCATTTGCACCTTCTTAGCCTTCACTTCTTGTATAAGTTCATTGTATAGGAAAAATGGTCCTAGACAGTATGCTTTAGCATTGTTGAAATAGAAAGACTCAAATGCACCAACATGATCACCCTCGAGCTCCTCAAAACTATTAACAAGAACGCCCCAGCTGTTGATATCCGCTTGCCCAGTCTCTACGATGATGCGTGCAAAAGGATCATTCGGATCAGAATCCAAAAGGCCTTCAGGGATGTCGGCTTTTTTCAGTGTGAATGGCAGTGTCAGGATTGGCAACTCTATAGGATCCAATTCTGAGGAAGGCTTTGTTCTAAGGGGAAGCAAAGTAAGAGACTTAAAAATAGCCATTGATAAAGCTCCCATTCCATGAGAAACAATGCGTGGGATTCCGAATGAACGGCATGAATCGAGTGTCCAACTTAAGAAGAAGTCGGAGATCACGCAAACCGGGGGATGCCCATCAGCAATCATGTCTATGAGAAGTCCCTCAAATGGTTGTTTCCTTTTCTTGGTAGCTTCAACAGAAGTACTCAACAGAGCCATTGAAGGAAGGTCAGCAATGTTCTCACTGTTGAAGAAAATTGTGCGGCTACAGTAATCTGAAAATAAACTCGACTTTAAGGCGTGTAGAATATTATCTTTAAGGTGATAATTGCCCACACTCGAAAGAGTTTGCTACTGGGTTACAAGCAATTCACTTCCAGGATATAACAAAGTCACCAACTACAAATAGCAATTCTGAAATTTTTCCTTCAGAGTTTCTCTACAAAATTATACAAGTGACTGAAAATATGAGAGAGAATAATAAAATTCGTTGGTCTCATCTCCTATTTATAGAGAATAAAGTGCCACCATGTGAAAGATCACAACTATTAACTTGTGACTTTTCAACTGTCAGTTACTGGTTTAAAGGTTATGATGTTTCACTTAAAAACTAAAGGGTATGTGCTTAGCCTAGTGGTCAACAGTTGCCTCCCTTGAAAAGGGAGAGCATTGGTTTGAGTCTCCCGAAGTGCCTTTTCAATTAAATATATTTTTTAAACATTGCACCCTATCAAAGTGCCTATTCGGCCCAAGTGCACCTAAGTGTTGTGACTCTTTAGCCCACGTGCAAGGCTTGGCTGGCCCAAGAATTGTGTCTATCCAAGTCCAACAGTTCACAAAATTATAAATCAAATTGCACTTGTGGAGTTTCAAACTCCTACACTTTTATATGAAACAACACACCATTACCACTGAACTAATGCATCTATTTGAGATAATGGTTCACGTAAATAAATAATAACCTATATTCAATAAACTCACATATTTAATATCACAATCTATAATAAATATAACACTCACGTCCTTCAGGAAGCTCTGGAACTCTTGGAAATGGGATGATTGACAAGGAAATATTAGGATGGTTGGAGGTTTCAGAAACAATGAACGGAGCATTTGATGGGGTGGTGATGATGACGACCTTTAGGCCACGGATTGCGAAGGCTTTTGAGATGTCTAGTAATGGGATGGTGTGGCCCTGAGCCATATAAGGAAAGATGACTAAATGGAGTGGTGGGGGAGCAGCAGCCATGATTGCAATCTGATGATGGTCCTTGGCAGGAGGGAGATAAGATACTTTGAGCTTCTTACTTCTTACTTCTATAGATCTCAGGATAGTTACATATAGCTTCCATTTCAAAACCTGAGATATTAACATAAGGAATTACATACTCTACCACATGGGGACAACCTTACAAATAATAAAAATAACGTATTATATGAAACAAAATCAGTAAACTTATTTTAATTTGTTGCATTTACAGACAACATTTTCCAATTAAATAACTGCAGACGGCCCGAGTTGCTAGTCAACTAATTAGCATTGCCATGAGACTGGTCCCAAAACACCGTCTCGTTGTCCTCACCCTATGCTGTCGGAATCACGTCGAAAGCCGTCTTTTTTTAAATTTTTAATTCCAAATCTTTCATAGTGAGAATCCTTTTAATACAAAGAGATTAGTAAGAATACATAAATTATTGACATAATTTTGTATAATATATTAAATTTATTTTATAATAAAAATATTTTTATAATCTAACATATTCCATTAATTTTTGTTAAATTATAAAATTATTTTTATTAAATTGTTTGATTAAATTGTGGCCAGAATTATTTTTATAAGAGTAATGATAGTATGCCGTCCAGCTTTGAGGTGTGCCCACTAGTACACATTCTATATCTTATTTTTTTTTCTTTTTCTTATTTTTTAACTATCTTTAAATATTTTAAAAAAAATAAAAAAATGCATTGATAAATTAAAAAAATATTTCCTTAATTATTAAATAAAAAATTTAAATACATAAATAGTCAAATTAAGAAGACAAATTTATAAGACATACTAACATTTTCTTTTTTATAAAATTATCATTTCTCTTTATTTATTTATCAACTTAGCAAAAGCGACTATTTGGTATGAGCGTCTGCATGAGCGTAGTTGACCAAAATTCCCGTTGAAATTGCACTCGATAAATTAATGAAGATTGCGGTGCAGTCCCACCACTGAAAATTGTTGGGAGTATCCGCCCGAGCTATCTGTCAAAGGCGTAACGTGTGGCTGTCATTGAGTTAAGTAATGTTACGGAGTCGTGAAATATATAAAAATTGTATAGTTATTTTGAAAAAAAAAAAAAAATTTGTTATTAAAAAATTAATTTTTTTTTCATGTAAATTCAATATATATTTATTTTTTTTAAAATAAACACACGACGCTTGTATACTCACAAATGCAACTATCATTTTCTTTTAAAAAAATATTTTAGCTATAGAAAAGAGAGAATAGATTTTATAAAAATAAATGAATTGACGTAATTTGATATTATATGTTAAATTATAAAATTATTTTTATTATAAAATCTTAAATCTAACATATTATATATATATATATATGTATGAAACTATATCAATTTATAAATTTATTTTTATAAAACCTCTTTATACATGTAGTTAAAAAGTATTTACAAGTTGTTTATTAACATTATTGGTAACGTACCTCTCAAAAATTCTGAGAACTAACAAATTTCATACGTTGCATGAAAGAGGTCCAAACATGACGCAACCGGACTACAAGTGGTCCAAGTTCGGGCCCAACAGCCTACAGAGTAAGGTTATGCATAGTTGTTAGAATGAATTCATCCTCAATCAATTATAGAAGGAACCACTATTTATATTAAAAAAATTAAACTCATCTCATATATTTCATACGTTTAAATATATTTTAATAAGATCTACAAATTATTATTATTTATAAATTATCTCAAACCATCTGAAATCACTTTAGTATCCAAACTCTGCCCAAAGTAAAAGGCTTAACACCCCAAACACGTACGTATGTTGTCACTTTTATGCATGCTATTGCTAGGTGGCCAACATTGGATGTCTCTCTTGCATTTTTTATTTATTTAAATTGATAGAGTGGATTAGGTTTAATGATACAGATTTGACACATCTATATTAATAGTTTTGGACTAGTTTAAAAAGGTAGATTAGTACAAATATGACAAAAAACGACGAAGATTACTCATATTAGAGTGATAATGTGGTCGTGTAAGTATTTTGAGTATAATTTTGATTATGAATATCATAATTGTGCAATTTGAAAATATCTTTTCGACAAGCACATCATAGTCACCATGTTATGCCTTCGACAAGATTCTTATTTTATAATTATGCGCTTTATTTTTATAAGTACTTATGATCATTTTGCATTTTTGGAAAAAAAATTATCATAATTAATCTTGGATTTTCAAGGTTATTTGAGCCCGGCTTATGGGTCTTAATGATCTCAAATTTTATCAGTAAACTTACTCTTAGATTTTTCTCTCTATTTTGCATCTTTTCTTAATTCATGTCTCTAATTTTTATAGATTAACTAGCCGTTAGAATAATTATAATTTTGTTTAGGGTCATAAATAATTTTTATTATTTGTAGAAATAGACAAAATATTTCTCCCACTAACTACCACTTGCTAGCTGATTTGTCAATGTTGTTTCCACATGCAAGGTACGTAGCTAACAAGGATCGCGCTGAGCACCGTTTGATTAGTTATGGAGTACATGATTGGATCATCAACATAGATTAACTATTTGCCATTGAGTCCACCCATGTGACATAAGTATGCATTAGTTCAAACATCTTGAAACTTGTATCTCTTTACAATTTGTTATATAGTCATGCACATAGTTTTTTAGTTTGAGTTCTTAGAATATTAGTAGTGGACTCAATAAAGTTTGACTAAAATTTAGTTAGAGAATTCACTTTTATAAATTTAACTAGTTATTTTTTAACAACACCAAATAACAGACTCTCTAAATCTATCACTATTATATTAAAATATAGATTTTGACATTTTCATTTATTTTAATTCTAATTGTAATTTGAATAGTTATTCGTTATTAAAAAGTACACATTAATTTTCTAACGTTGATATTAGATTTTAAAAGAAAAAATTATCATCAACTAATAATAATATTGCAGAATTAGAACTTGGAGCACTCCAGCAAGATGATGCCACGTCATTGAAATGATAACTGATAGAGACTGGCCACCTTCTGTGGTTAAGTTTGAGATTTGGACGCTTCATGCTTTTGAGACGAAAAGGAATTTTCTGGAGTTGTGAACTCTCGCGAAACGAACAGCACGTGGGAGAGGGGATTTTTTATGCTAAAATAATATTTGGCCAACAACTTGGATTCAATAGATTTGACTAGTGAAAATTATTAAAGTTAAAAGTATTGTACCTTTGTTGAGTCCACTACAGTGAGTTTTTATGCAATCTATTTAACTTTGGCCAAAATATAACTTTGTTGAGTCCACTGCTAGTACTCTTACAAGGGTGACTCTACTGCCATCGAGTCGGGACCCAAATGTAACATTTTACTGAGTTGGGTCTCGACAAGTGTAAATTTTTTTTACATGTATTTTTTAAATACCTTTATTTTTTTTAAAAGTTACAACATTATTAAAAAATATTTACTTAATCACTAAGTAAAAAAATAAAAATAAAAATAGTGTTGAAAAAATGTCTCAGTACCACCTATCAGTGACCCAAGTATTTCCTTTCTTACAAACATATATAGATTTACAGAATCTTTGGTTTTGGGTTAATTATTTAACCCCAAAGCTTTTCTCCCTTTGTAAAATGTATTCTTGTGTCAAAAAATAGAGTTGCTAAAAATAAAAGTGATCTTATCCTCTTGATAAAAAAGTCATGAGCATAAAATGATAAGATGTTATGCATGCACGAGGTAACATTGCCACTAGCGAAATGCCTAAAATTAATCGACGAATTAAGGTTTTATTTGGGTCTTAAGAGCATGTATCTCAGATGATTTATAAATAACAATAAAAATAATAGTGAGTAGTTTATAAATAATAGTGATCAAGTAGTATGAGAATATATAAAAATATTTGTATTTCCAAACAAAACATAAGCTTTTCTCAAATTTCTCAAAAAAATCTGTGATATTGTCGTTTGTCGTTGAAATTTAAACCTGTCAGAAGTAAATATTTTTAATAAAATTTGTTTCCAGCTTGATCAATGGACAAAATGATAATATAATAAACATCTGAAGTTTTAAAAAGGTTTGGACGTCGTTCTTACAAGTAAGGTCTCGTTTAGTTATACAAATTATGAGATAAGATAAAAGTTGAATAAAGTATTGTTATAATTTTTTTAATATAATTTATATTTTAAGATTTGAAAAATTGAATTATTTATTATATCTTGTTTAGAAATTTGAAAAAATTATAATGATTATTAGATGAGATGAGAGGGTTTGTGTAAACAACCCGGGCCTAATAAGGCTTTGTTCATTTTTTTTAACAACGCTCAATCCGGTAGTTAAGGGTCAAGACATGCATTGCCGGCCAATAATTTTATTCGGAAAATGCTATTGGCCCCGCTCTAATGTCCCGTTTTACGTCCTGCTCGACGTGGCCCAACACGTTTGACTACTTTAATTTTTTTTTAAAACACGTTGCAGCTGAGCAGTGAGCCCCATCCCCTCACCACGCCCCCCCTGGCGCTACGGACCTTGCTCTCCTACTCCCCAACGTTCGCCCATTGACTTCACCCCCCACATCCCATCGAGCCTGCGACCTCCATCTCCCACCTCATCTCCGACGCGGGACAAACTATTGGTTTTTTTTTTTTTTTGCCTCCACAACCCCATTGACTTCGCCCACCCCAGACCCACCATTTCGTCGTTCCCAACCCTACGAGTTCGTGGTCCCCTTTCCTCCATCTCTGACAGAATCTCCAAGGTAAACTTTTTTTCCCCTACAGTAGGGAGGCCGATCTCTACAAACTTTTCTTTTTATTTGTCTGGAATTTTTTTGGTCTTTTGATTTCGTCGATAACGTCTGAGCAAACTTGCAAATGTTGTTTTATTTGTGGTTGAGACTTGTTGTTGAGTTTTGTTATAGATTAATGAAGTGATTTTTTAAGCACCAAAGTACTAAACAAAATGCCACAACATAATTTGCATGAAAGTATTGGCAGATCCTTGCTTTGTCTGTTTGTGCATTGGCTTCCTCATATTTGACTATTTTTATATTACAACTATTTTTATAAAGTTTTATTTTAATATCCTTATTTCACATGTTATATATTTGTACACAATTTGAACGTTGCAATGGATAGGGGTGATAAACGGTCCGATCGGAGCAAACGGACCGAGAGTGAGACCGGTCGGTCTCGGTCCACATTTTAGAGGACCGAAAAGTTTCAGTCGGGTCCATGGTCCAGGGTTTTTCCTGACCAGACCGGACCAAATGAAAAATAAATAAATAAATAAATAAAAAATATATATTATTTATATAATAATTGTACAATTAACAATATAAAATTTTAAATATGTTATTAATACTTGTTAATATTCTATAAATTAACAATATTTTATATATATCTTCATCTAACCTATCACTATTAACAATATAAAATTTTAAATGTGTTATTAACACTTGTTAATATTCTATGAATTAACTAATATATAATATCAATTAGTTAATTATATAGTAATTATATAAATTAATAATGTAATTTTCATCTAATTTATTATCATTGACAATATAATATATTTTTTTTATTGAGTTTGTTACATAATCCACATTAATAAGTCACTTAGTTAAATTTAGTATTTTAAATAATTTCTTTTTATTAATTGATTTAAAAAAAGAAAAAAAATAGGCCGGACCGATAGTTACCGGTTCGGTCCGAAAAAATGATAGACTGAAAATATTCAGTCCATGGCCGGACCAGACCGGACCGGACTGACCGATTTGCACCCCTAGCAATGGATGCCGACATAGAATATTCAAACAATGAGTGTGATGCGGTAGGAATTGATAAGGAGATTGAAGGTGATGAAACTATTGAAGAACCTACGGTTGGAATGCAATTTTCATTTATAGAAGAAGTGCATGCTTACTATATGAAGTATGGTAAGAAGAAGGGGTTTGGGGTATCCAAAAGGAATATTAGACAGGATGATGATGGGATGATAAGATGGTTTTGCTTGGCATGTGCGTGAAGAGGCACATCAAAGAGTACGTCTGCCAATGTTATGAAACCAAGACAAAAAATAAAAATGGGGTGTAAGGATATGATTGATGCGGTATTCAATAATGAATGTGGATATATTGTATCTAAGGTGATATTGGATCACACACGCTTGTAGTCAAGGGAAAGTAAGACATTTCAGATGCTTTAAGAAGGTTATGTTCGTGTCGCTAAGAGACTTGAAATAAATGACGAGTCAGAAATAAGGTTGTCCAAAAATTTCAAGTCTGTGGTTGTTGAGGTGGAGGGTTATGAGAGTGTACCATTCGAGGAGAAGGAGTATTGAAACTACATTGATAAAGCACGACGACTTCTTTTCGGGGTTGGAGGTGGTGTAGCTCTATATAACTATTTCGAAAAAATGCAAAAAAGAAATCCGGACTTTTATTATAAGATAGATGTTGACAATGAGATGTGGTTAAATAATGTGTTTTGGGCAGACGCTCGGAGTAGATCTGTGTATGAATCATTTTGGGATGTGATTACATTTGATACAACATATCTGACTAATGCGTATAAAATATCTTTTGCACCGTTTGTGGGTGTGAACTACCATGGGCAGTCAATCCTACTCAGGTTTGGATTGATATCCAGTGAGGACACAGATATATTTGAGTAGTTATTTCAGTTATGGTTGCAGTATATGAATAATCAATCGCCAAATGCAATCATCACAAACCAAGATAAGGTCATGAAAATTACAATCTCGAGAGTGTTTCCAACTTCTAGGCATTGATTATGCTTGTGGCATATAATGAAAAAGCTTTCTGAGAAATTTGGCTCACATTGTCGATATGGAAAAATCAAGAGTACTATACATAGGTGCATGTATGGCTCTTTGAGTCAGCATGAGTTTAAGGAAGTTTGGTGTCGTATGTTGGATATATATGATTTGCATGAGAATGCATGGTTAGTATCGCTATATAGTGATCTGCATTTTTGTGTGCCGGCCTATGTTAGAGACATTCTGGATAGGAATGTCAACTACACAGCGAAGTGAAGGAATGAATGCATTTTTCATCGACTATATTCACTCTATAACTACTTTGAAGTAATTTGTTGACTAGTATGATTCGACTTTTAGGAGGAAGGTAAAGAATGAAGCAATTGCTAACTTCAACTCCTTTAACACAGATATTCCTTACATCAGTCGCTATCTTCTTGAAAAGCAATCTCAACTTGCATATACTTTGCATATGCTAAATTCAAAGAAGTACAAAAAGAATTGCGAGGATTTTTATATTTGACTACTAAGGAGATGGGGTGTGAGGGTGGTAGATATACGTTCGTTGTTGTGGATGAGGTTCAAGTTGGTAATGACTTATTAAAATGTGTAACCTTTAATGTCAAAGTTGATCAAGATCCCCTCGATGTGAAATGCAGCTGTAAGTTATTTGAGTTTAGGGGTATTTAATGTAGGCACGCTTTCCGTGTCCTAACTCAGATGGGCCAATATACAATACCATCAAAATACATCTTGGATCGGTAGAGAAAATATGTTAAGCGAAAATACACTTTCGTGAAAAGTAGTTATGACACTAGTAGCATCGACGATGTGGGAAGGTATGATAAGATCCAAAATTGCTTCTATGAACTGTGTTCCAATGCTTCAAACGGCGAGAGCAGTTGTGTTAAATTGATTAGCCAGATAGAAGAGTTTAAGACGCAGTACCCTGGTATCGCTGATCATGATACTAGCAACATAATTGATACAACTACTTTTATGTTGGGCACGACATTTAGAATTCTTAGTCCGTTGGTAGCTTGAAGCAAGGGAAGACCATCATCTAAGAGAAAGTGCACCTTGCTAAAAAGAGTATTAAGAAATCTAGTACGAAAAGGCGATTGCACCATAATGAAACTGAGGTTCCTTTTTATTACTGTTGTATACTAAATTTACGATTCACTTGGTTTGAATATTTTTTTATTTGTTATTTCATTAATTATACCTGTTTTCCTTCATTAATGTAGGCCTTCGTGGTTTTTATAACTCTTTGTTGATGCAATATCATAATCGTAATCATGAAATTTGGATTACAATAACAATACATTCACTGTGAAATTAATACGAGTGCTATTAATTAGATTTGGATTACCCAGTACTACATGAAGACACAAGATTACTTGAAATTACATCAATTTCATAAATTACATATTGTCTTAGAATTTTCCAAAAAACATGCCTAAACAAAGTACCCATGACATTGAACTTACTAAAACTACAATGACTCTCTCAACCTTTTTCTTACACCTCTCAATCGCTATTTCTAGTCGATGTCGAGTTGTCTGGACATCCATTGCTAGTTGTATATTTTGAATTTCGATTTTTAAACGGTTGATTCTCTTCTCGCCATATGGTGGTATTTCCGGGTTATACCAACAAAAATATCCGCAAGAATGTCCAGCCTGTAAAATCAACCAACACATTAGTAAACAAGGATTATCATTCACTTCTTAGCAAACAAGATTGAAATAACATACCTCAAAATTTTGGCAATTGAAAAATTGACACCCGTCATTATCCTCTGTATGCGCAGTTTGTCTACATGCTATAATACCACAAAAGCATATTGGGTATTCATTTTGCCAAGAGTTCTTTGAACGTGATATATTGCTAGTGCTACTACGTACTTCATACATTGTAGAATATCTAGTCTCGTGTAGGAAGAGGTATTGTTCTATAAGGCCCCTTCAAAAGTAGTAGAGGCATCAACTATAAGATAGGTAGAATATGTTTTCTGTGCTAAAAATTCAAACCAGCCAATAGGTTCGGTGATGGTTGCTATAATGATGCCCAACATATATATGCATACAATGATTTGTTGAATGATGTTGATTTGGTTGTAAATCAGAGGCATGCATGCACTATTATGTTCATTTTCTCTGATCCATAGATCTTTTCGTTGAAGATAGCCCAATAAACCTCTATTTTCTATCAAATGTCCAATTGATGATCATACCCATCAGGAAGATCATCCAGAGTACATTTAATTTAGCAAAAATTTGGGCAATAACAGAAACCTGCAAGCCATTTATGTTGAGGAAAAATGCAGTCCAACTTAGTTGAAAATAGTGACCATGACAATTGAACATCATCAGTCCAAAACTTCTGATTCATTACAATTAAGAAGATAATATATATCAATGTTTGTGGGCAGACAGACAACGTGTAAACTATCTAATGCTGTGAAACATCCAAAGACGATACCAAGAGACCATGACAATTGACAGTCTGACATTGACTCTTGCAGATCGAGTTGGGACCATGCACTAGCTTTTAGATTAAAGAGTTAACAAAATCGGAGGTGCATGAAAATTGTAATGTCTTTGCATTTGTAACTCCCCTCAGTTCGAGTTTAAAGTAGAAGAGAGAGATGAAGTATGTTGATCTAGTACTGCATTTAATGTATCGAGAGAAAATAAGATTAGTACTTAAGTGTTAGAGGTGCTAAGATGATCAAGATCCTTTTAAATTCTTATCCAAATTTAAAAACCTCAATATGAGAGCTAGAGATTAATATATAATGAAATATGCTTATGACATCTATTGAATATTTAGTGATGCATGCCTTAAAAATTAGCAGGGACAACATTTCATTTTCACAAACATTTCAGTTTTCACAAGCATTTTCACAAACATTTCAATTGCAATCCATGTTTTCACAAATGTATCCATCATTCCATTTCCCTTCCCTTCCTTAGTACAATACATTGACTCATAGCAAGGATCATAACAACAACAACATTTGTACCATAGCTCAGAAGACCAAAAAAATTCTAGACAAACAAAAAAAAACGTTTGTAGAGATCGGCCTCCCTAGTGCAGGGGAAACTGAGGGGAAAAAAAAAATTTACCTTGGAGATTCTATCGAAGATGGAGGAGAGGGGACCACAAACTTGGGAGGCTCGAACTCGTGGGGCTGCAAACAGCGAAATGGTGGGTCTGGGGAGGGTGAACTCGATGGGGCTGGGGAGGGAAAAAAAATGCTGTCCACGGTAGGTGATGAGGTCGGAGATGGAGGGGAGGGGAGACGAGCTCGCGGGTCAATGGACGAAGTCGATGGGCGATGTGGGGGGCGAAGTCGATGGGCGATGCTGGAGAGAAGGAGAGTAAGTTCGTTTGCTTCCTCAACTCATCTCAACTCATTATTACAACTTTTTCAAATTTCAATACAAAATATAATAAACAATTCAAAATTTTCAAATCCCAAAATAATAATAATATTAAAAAATAATATTCTAATAATATTTTATCATCTCAACTCAACTCAACTCAGTTCAACATCCAAATGCAGCCTAAGGTTCGCAGCGCAGGGGATGTGGGGATGTGGCTCACTGCTCAGTTGCAACGTGTTTAAAAATAAATAAAATTAAAGTAGTCAAACGTGTAGGGCCACGTCGAGCGGGATGTCAAAACGGGACATTAGAACGGGCCAGTAGCATTTCCCATTTTATTATTTGGTCATGAAGTGATATATATATATATATATATATATATTATATCCAAAACAACGAAAAGAAGGAAAAGCCGAGCCGAAGCTGACTGAAGAAGATGAGAAGGAAGGGAATGAAAGAAGCAGATTAAATTGCATAATAATTAAATTATGCAAGCACAAATAAACAGGCGGTTAAACCGGCCATATGCATGTATGAATATGTAAAATTAATTGTAAAAACATATAAGCTTTATTAAAATTAAGGAGCTTAAAGTAATTACAGGTACAAGGTAGTGCAGATTTGCACTTACAGAAATCAGGGTATATAAGGAGACTCAAGAACAGGAAAGAGAGGGTCAGGTTTCTCTTGAGTGAGTTCTGGTTTGAGTTCTTTTGAAGAGAATCTGGCAATTTCAGGTTTTAAAACAATATCTTGAAAATTCTTTTCAAGTAAATCAAGATCATTTTCTTCAGAAGAGTGATCGATAGAAGACTCATCTGTAGTTTCAACAAGAACTTCTTCTTCTATTTCTTTGTTAGACAAAATACTAGTAGAAGGCTGTTCCTTTTCAGATCATTAAGCATTTGATTAATCTTATCTAAAGTCTTTGCCTGTGGATTTTTAAAATCAATTTTGGCTCGACTTTCAGGTAAGATAATCAAAAGTTTTTCAATTATTTTCTTTGGTTGATCTGTAGTCAAAACCAAAGGAATAGGATCAGGTTTTTCAACCTTTTCTTCAATCCGATCTAGCTGTTGTCCGATCGTATGAAAAGCAAGATTCACAAAATTATTTTGAGAAATAACCTTTTTTGTTTCTTTGAGAATCTTGTCATTCTCAGGATCTCTGGAAACAGTTTCCGAGATTTTGAAAGGTGAAACAGATATCTCAACCCCTTTGTGGGTGATGAGAACAGTCTCCAAAGGCTGATGGCTAGACTGGACTACCATTTTGCCTTCTTCCTTGACAAAATCAGTTCTAACAACATTCAAAGTATTGTTAGAAACACAACAATTGGAATCAGAGCCAAAACCGATATCGCCAGGGGTAGTAGAGCCGCTCCTGGCAAGGGTCCCTTGGTTTGGTAGGTGTGTGGGGCCGCTGCAAGGGACCCCCGAGGGGAGGGTCGAGTATGCGGGCCGGGATAGTCCCACATCGGCTTGTAGTGATCCTGCTAGTGTCTTTATATTGAGAGAGACACCCTCTCTTGCACAAGCGCTTTTGTAGGATGAGTTCTACCTCAATTGGTAGCAGAGCAAAACAGCAGAAAGAAGGAAAAGTCGAGCCGAAGCTGACTGAAGAATATGAGAATGAAGGGAATGGAAGAAGCAGATTAAATTGCACAATAATTAAATTATGCAAGCACAAATAAACAGGCGGTTAAACCAGCCATATGCATGCATGAATATGCAAAATTAATTGTAAAAACATATAAGCTTTATTAAAATTAACAAGCTTAAAATAATTACAGGTACAAGGTAGTGCAGATTTGCACTTACAGAAATCATGGTATATAAGGAGACTCAAGAACAGGGAAGAGAGGGTCAGGTTTCTCTCGAGTGAGTTCTGGTTTGAGTTCTGCCTCAGCTCAGAATAAGGTTATCATTTTATAGCATAAGGAGTTCCTGTTTACAATTATTAAATAAAATAGTAAATCAACTCGTGAGTGAACAGTGTGAATTGTTTAGGCACGGGGCTCAGAGTATCATTATTGTGTCTTTCCAGCTGTCTTTGCGGGCTGCTGCTTTGGGCACAAGATGAAAAAATAGCATTCGGTCGTCTCTGTGTCTTCCAGCTGTCTCTGGAGGCGGCTGCTTTAGGCACAAAGTAACAAATATCTCAAAGATGACTATGGTTGGTCTTCTTTGAACTCAAGTAGTAGTCAATCATCTTCCAACTTTGAAATGCCTTCAGAATCATGACCAAATATATTACTGTATGAAGCCTCTGAGGATGCTTCTGAATTCTCATTGTTTTCAGAATTATCGCTCGTAGACTTAGACAGTTGTTGCTCTAACAATTTTATTAAATCTTTTTTGTCAAGTCTGTTGAGGATATTATCTTTAGCAGACTTAGAAGATTTATTTGAGGATGAGCTGGTGGCTTTTTCTCTTGATGAAGCAGTTGGTGAATTAGGGGCCCGAATTATTAGGGGATATTCGAGAACTGGTGAACCAGATTTGATTGCTGGGAATTCCTTCTTATCTTGCAAATCAGGAGCGACTTGAGAAAAATCTCTAATCATCTGGATGATCACTTTTTCAGTATATCCAAACCTATCCCACCATTTTGTGAAATAAGCTCGGTCAATTATATCAGCATTTTTCTCATAAGTCCATTTAAAGATCCACGGTAATTTGTAGTTCTTGCAAAAATGGAGCTCATAAGGAAACATCTGTGAATGCCGGTTCAGTTTTGTACCAGCAACCTGTTGATAAAATGTAAAAGCTCTGGCGAGCTGCTCAGGAAGATTCTGTGAATTTAATCCGAATTGGTCTCACCATTGGAGAAACCAGTAAGAGAAAGTTCCTTTGAATCTTGTATCAAAATTGATGAACCTTGAATGGCTCGTATCAGGTACTTGAAAGAACATGAAACGTCTCCGGGCAATTATATAATCAAAATAATTATAACTCAGTGCAGAGTCTGAGAGTCTTTTGGGGGTCCATGGGTTTGTTCTCCATTCGGCTTCTGTCACGACTCGGAGGATATAAGCACTGTGATAGATTAATTTGGTGGAATCATTCTTATCATAAATGAGTTTTATGACAAGAGAGTTGGTGAGAATTAAAATACTGGAATAATACTGGAGATTTTTTGAGGAATCTTTAGGTATCCAGTGAAAATTAGTGGGGAAATAGGAAGATGCTATTTTGAACGGATCTGTTAAATTAGAACGGTTAGTTCTATATGAAACAGATGAGTAATAAATGGTTTCTTCAAATATTCAGATTTTCCTTTTGGGAGGTAAAACTGAGGTGTAATTAAAGTAGGACCTTTTGATGCAATTGCTTTCGCATATGGGTCAAAAGGCGTAGAAACCGTAGACGCGAAGGTCGCCAGTTGCACAATTTTATCTAGAGGTGTGAACCTATTGGCAATATCCAGTACTATTGAGGAGACACTTGGCACAATGGAAGATCCAGACTCATTCTTGATGAGTTTTATACTGGGTATTGGAGGTGGGGGGTCGCTCTCTGTTTCTCTTTTCCTTTCTTCTTGCTTACGCTCACCGTTGGGTGTGTGCAAGAACTCTCTGGTAAGAAAATCAGGGATAGAATAATCAGTACCTTTGATATGTTCAACATCAAAATAAAAAACACTTAAAATACCTTGCCATCATGCAAAAATATGTTTTGATGCAATGTTTTCACATCTTGTTCTAAAACAAATTTGGCACTCATGCAATCAATATGAAGTAAAACTTCTTGTTTAACAAATCAGATTGAAATTAAGAAATACATAGTACTATAGATAAAATCTCTTGTTTAATAGTACTATATTTCTCTTGTGTAAGATTTCAGGTTCCAGAATAGAAACGAACAATTTGTTCAGAAGAACCTGGTGAAACAGATTGTTTCAGAATGCCATCATAACCAATGTTTGAGGCATCTGTTTCAACAATTTTAAATGAATCAGAAGTGGGGATAACAAGGCACGGAAGAGTCTTGACATGTGCTTTGATTTTCCTCACTATTTTAGTATGGATTTCTGTCTAAGTGGGAGGATTAGAAAGAAGTAGTTCGAACAAAGGACGACATTGTTTCCTCATATCCTTGTAGAAATCAGCAACATAATTAAGAGATTCTAAGAATCTCTGTAATTATTTTTTGTCAAGAATGACATCAGGGAATTTGTCGGCAAAATCAATGGCTCTTTGGATAGGCTTGATTTTCCCTTCAGAAATATCATAATCAAGGAATCTGATCTTGGTTTGAAACAGTTTGATCTTTTTCGCAGAAACGACAAGACCATTGGTTCTAATGATGTCTAGAAACGAATTTAAATGTTTCCAGTGTTCAGCAATAGATTTAGAAAAAACAAGGACATCATCTATATAGATGATGGTAAAAGCAGAGAACGAGTTGAAGACGTCGTTCATGATATGTTGGAACTCACTAGGGGCATTTTTGAGACCGAATGACATCACATTCCATTCGAAATGACCGAAGGGGATTACAAAAGCTGTCTTGTACTGATCTGACTCAGCTATCTGGATTTGCCAAAAACCAGATTTGAGGTCAAATTTGGAAAAGACTACAGCATCACTCAACCTATGAATTAAGTCATTTTTGTTGGGAATAGGGTACCTAATCCACTGCAAGACTTTGTTCAATGGTTTGTAATTAATGACTAGACGAATGGTGCCTCTTTTTAGTTCAGCATTTTTTCAGACATAAAAGACTGGACAAGACTCCGGGGACTTGCTATCCCTAATTATGCCTTTTTTCATAAGATTTGCAATTTTCTTTTTACAGAATTCTAAAGTTTGACTATTTATCTGAATTGGTCTGACTTTAGTGGAGATAGTACTTTCATCAAAATTTTTGATATAAGGAAGAGAAACGATGTGTTTCTTCCTATGCCAAAAAGTAATTGATAAATCAAAACAAACATAAAAAACAAGACGCTTATTAAAATTATCAATTTTTGAAAGTAAAATTGGCGAAGATAATTGTTCAGAAATCTTTTTGTACCTTATTTCCTATTGGAGGAAATTCAGATGCTTTTGTTTTGCAAAAAGTAAAGATTTCAAACCTTTATCTTGATCGATCTCTTGACGAGATGCAAATTTAAATTTGACCTTTTGACCAAAAGGGTCGGTAGTAATACCATCTTTTTCAGTCAAAAAATGATATAAAGCAGAAATAAATGGAATGCCTAAAATCACTTTGTTCGACATGTTTTTGACTAAAACAGAAGGGATTTTAAAGTAAACATTGTTTTGACAAATATGAACGTTGTTAATCTCATATGTGATTTTCATCTGGGATCCATTTGCAGAAAATAATCTCTCAGATGATTTTTCAAAATATTTACTAGGAATGAGTCCTTCCTAAATACAATTCAGGTCTGATCCGGAATCAATCATAGCAACAACAGAAAATTAAAAATCATGGGCGACTACAATGGTAATCCTGAAAACCATTTTGGAGGAATGGTATGATGGATCAAACAAATCTGGTTATCAGCGGCTAACTCATGTTGGCTTGAATCAGAATCGTTTGTTTGCTCATTGTCGAAATAGTTCTTCTTTATCATTATTATCAATATTCAACTGATTAAGCTTCTTTTTTAATTTTTTATCTTTTTTGGCTTTCTGGGAGCATTTATCAGCGAAATGTCTTGGATTGCCATATATAAAATATTTTTCTTGAGAAAAATCATTAGATTTCTTTTTCTTAGAAAATGGCTTAAAAATTATTTTTTATAAGTTTTCTTATAAAATTCATCACGGGGTTTTCTCCTGATACCGTCAAGAGGTTTAGAAAACTTGTACTTCCTTTTAGAGGGAGCTATAACAGGAAGTCTAAATTGTTCACAAAATGTTCCCATTTCGTATTTGACTTTCTTACTATTTCTCATCTGCTCTTGGAGCATTCTTTGATCATTACACATACTAATACCAAGTTTCTTGATTACTGCACAAATATCACCATAAGTGTATGCGTCGTAATATGAGACACGGCAATAGTAAGTTCATCCTTCACTTTGTAAGCGAACAAGCGAGGTAAATCATCAATAGATTTATCCTTCCAGTAAGGCTTCTGACTATCATCCCGAAGTATCACTTTGGAAATAAAAACATCTTGGTACTATCTATAATCAGACATCTGATGACATCTAAGATTATTCAACTGGTCGCTGATGCGGCTAGTTATGTCAGATGGTGTGCCAATAAAATAATGCTTTAAAATTGTATAAATCAAAGTATTAACTCCATCAGATTGGGCAGATCTAATGGATTCATAAAAAATAGGTAACCCTTCATCATTACACTTGACAGCGTTCTGAATGGTTTCCTTAGCATCTCTGGTTACGTGTTTATCCCACCAGTTTCTTAAAATACTGAAAAATCCTTGTGTTAAAATCTTAACAATATCAGGTTGTCTGATATTATTGTTCACATAAGCATTTGCTACAAGAGACATTTTACTCATGGTATTCATGATCTCTTGTTCAGAGAAACCATCAATATTCCATTCGTAAACCTTGTCAGCAGAGTAAGAAGATTGGTTTTGAAAAACTTTTTCTTCAAACTGTAAATCAGGAGTAGGACTGGAATACTAGTTCTTCGTCAGACTCATTGATTTGGGTCCTTTTGAAGAGAATCTGGCAATTTCAAGTTTTAAAACAGTATCTTGAGAATTCTTTTCAAGTAAATCAAGATGCTTTTCTTCAGAAGAGTGATCGCTAGAAGACTCATTTGTAGTTTCAACAAGAACTTCTTCTTCTATTTCTTTGTTAGACAAAGCACTAGTAGAGGCTGTTCTCTTTTCAGATCATTAAGCATTTGATCAAACTTATCTAAAGTCTTTGCCTGTGGATTTTTAAAATCAATTTTGGCTCGACTTTCAGGTAAGATAATCAAAAGTTTTTCAATTATTTTCTTTGGTTGATCTGTAGTCAAAACCAAAGGAAGAGGATCAGGTTTTTCAACCTTTTTTTCAATCCGATCTAGCTGTTGTCCGATCGTATGAAGAACAAGATTCACAAAGTTATTTTGAGAAATAACATTTTTTGTTTCTTTGAGAATCTTGTCATTCTCAGGATCTCTGGAAACAGTTTCCGAGATTTTGAAATGTGAAGCAGATATCTCAACTCCTTTGTGGGTGATGAGAACAGTCTCCAAAGGCGGATGGCTAGACTGGACTACCATTTTGCCTTCTTCCTTGACAAAATCAGTTTTAACAACATTGAAAGTATTGTTAGAAACATAAATATTTTCAACAAAATCGAAAAAAAGAATATGCTTTTACTGCTTATTCATTTCTTCTTTCCATTTTGGTTTAACACGTTGTTTTTCTTTTTCAGAATACTTTGCATGATAGGTTTTTCGCCTAGCACTGTTTTTTGAAAGTTTGTATTCTTCAAGAAGATAAACAAGATCAAATGCAAATAGTTTATTCAACACAGTTAAACTGTGATGAACTTGTGGCACAATAAGAGCTACCATATCTGAAGCTGTAGGTGATAAAGATGAGTCGTCTTCTTTATCGGCTTCATTATGAATAGGCTGGTCTTTAGAGGAACCAGTATCCTGTGCAGAGTAAAAAGCAGAAGTAACTTGAGAGGACGTAGAAAGTCCTTTCAGTTTTAAAACAGGATTAACAGGTTGGGCTGTTTTAACAGAATCTTCCATAAATTGTTTGAGATTTTAGTCTCTTCTTACTGGAATTTCTGACCATGCAAAAGAAGAACTAGATCAAGCATAAAAATTTCTTCTTAGCTCTGGAGATCTAGTCTGATCAAAACTAATTTTAATCGTTCCATCCAAATACTGTTGAATGTTACTTGGGTGACTGTCAACAGGGTTTCGAGGAATAAGATGAGCCTCTTCTTCCAAAATCCATTCTTTGGGAAGAATAATATCTTTCCAAAAAATCATTTTTGGAGTTGAAACATCCGCATCTGGGGTTGAACTCTGGATTAGAAGAGTTTTTCCTTGGATGGGTTTTGCAATTGCTTTTGGATTTAAACTCGTTTTTAAAAAAAGATAATAAATCCTGTAAATCAAAGTAAGGGGTTTGCTACCCTTAAGCATATCATATCCAGAAGTTAAAATGTTTAAAGTTAAACATTTTGAAATATGTTCATCATCAATAGTAAGAGTTAAATCTGGATAACAATTAAAATGGACTAGTCCATCCGTTAAAGCGGATTGGATCATTATGAGAATACTTGTTTCAAAATTATTGAATCTGGCATCCCTTAAACAAAATAATACGGACACATTGATACCTCTCATTGTTAAAGGTTTGGCAGCAATTTGGACAGATCCAATATGAATATATCTAAAACCTTGCTGCAAGAATTTTGTCATCTGTTCTTTTGGGAAGAGATAACATTTTTCTTGAGTTTTGAAAATAGCATAAGTTTGTTCAACAGTACGCACGTAAAATTGTGTGTGTAAGGATCTTTCAATCCAATTGGTTCGATAGATCGTGCTAACATCAAGTTTTGAAATCTTCCATGATCCCGGCACAGGCGACTCAGTTGCTTCAAAAGTACAGTCTTTCTCATTAACTATGTCAGGTGGCATAGCCAACTTGGAACTAATTGCTGAATTGGATCTATTTATCCAACTCATTTTGTTCTAGGACAACACCGACCGTCGCATCTCAGGGGTCTGCGAACTTACCACTCTCGGCCCTCGGGTTTGAACCTATAGCTGCCCTATACTCGCCTCCATGGCTTCAAAACTGGACTTACGCCTCCGGATTCCTGACCTACTTGTTGAAAGATGATCCTGAACCAACCAAAGTAGAAACTCCGGGTGGGGAGAAATCTACTTGTCATTCTGGTATCTAATTGTTGTGAATTGTTTATTCTTTGTTGAACTTATTTTGTTTTCTGACAACCCCCACCCGGAGTTTCTACTTTGGTTGGTTCAGGATCATCTTTCGATAAGTAGGTCAGGAACCCGGAGGTGTAAGTCCCGTTTTGAAGCCAGGGAGGCGAGTATAGGGCAGCTATAGGTTCAAACCCGAGGGCCGAGAGTGGTAAGTTCGCAGACCCCTGAGATGCGACGGTCGGTGTTGTCCTAGAACAAAATGAGTTGGATAAATAGATTCAATTCAACAATTAGTTCCAGGTCGGCTATGCCACCTGACATAGTTAATGAGGAAGACTGTGCTTTTGAAGCAACTGAGTCGCCTGTGCCGGGATCATGGAAGATTCCAAAACTTGACGTTAGCACGATCTATCGAACTAATTGGTTTGAAAGATCCTTACACACACAATTTTGCGTGCGTACTGTTGAACAAACTTATGCTATTTTCAAAACTCAAGAAGAATGTTATCTCTTCCCAAAAGAACAGATGACAAAATTCTTACAGCAAGGTTTTAGATATATTCATATTGGATCTGTCCAAATTGCTGCCAAACCTTTAATAAGGAGAGGTATCAATGCCTCCGTATTATTTTGTTTAAGGGATGCCAGATTCAATAATTTTGAAATAAGTATTCTCGGAATGATCCAATCCTCTTTAGCGGATGGACCAGTCCATTTTAATTGTTATCCAGATTTAATTCTTGCTATTGATGATGAACATATTTCAAAATGTTTAACTTTAAACATTTTAACTTCTGGATATGATATGCTTAAGGGTAGCAAACCCCTTAGTTTGATTTACAGGATTTATTATCGTCTTTTAAAAACGAGTTTAAATCCAAAAGCAATTGCAAAACCCATCCAGGGAAAAACTCTTCTGATCCAGAGTTCAACTCCAGATGCGGATGTTTCAACTCCAAAAATGATTTTTTGGAAATATATTATTCTTCCCAAAGAATGGATTTTGGAAGAAGAGGCTCCTCTTATTCCTCGAAACCTTGTTGACAGTTACCCAAGTAACATTCAACAGTATTTGGATGGAACTATTAAAATTAGTTTTTATCAGACTAGATCTCCAGGGCTAAGAAGAAATTCTTATGCTGGATCTAGTTCTTCTTTTGTAGGGTCAGAAATTCCAGTAAGAAGAGACCAAAATCTCAAACAATTTCTGGAAGATTCTGTTAAAACAGCCCAACCTGTTAATCCTGTTTTAAAACTGAAGGACTTTCTACGTCCTCTCAAGTTACTTCTGCTTTTTACTCTGCACAGGATACTGGTTCCTCTAAAGACCAGCCTATTCATAATGAAGCCGATAAAGAAGATGACTCATCTTTATCACCTACAACTTCATATATGGTAGCTCCTATTGCACCACAAGTTCATCACAATTTAACTGTGTTGAATAAACGATTTGCGTTTGATCTTATTTATCTTTTTGAAGAATACAAACTTTCAAAAAACAGTGCTAGGCGAAAAACCTATCATGCAAAGTATTATGAAAAAAAGAAACAACGTGTTAAACGAAAATGGAAAGAAGAAATGAATAAGCAGCAAAAACATTCTTTTCTTCGATTTTGTTGAAAATATTTATGTTTCTAACAATATTTTGAATGTTGTTAAAACTGATTTTGTCAAGGAAGAAGGCAAAATGGTAGTCCAGTCTAGCTATCCGCCTTTTGAGATTGTTCTCATCACCCACAAAGGGGTTGAGATATCTGCTTTACCTTTCAAAATATCGGAAACTGTTTCCAGAGATCCTGAGAAGGACAAGATTATCAAAGAAACAAAAAAGGTTATTTCTCAAAATAACTTTGTGAATCTTGCTCTTCATACGATCGGACAACAGCTAGATCGGATTGAGGAAAAGGTTGAAAAACCTGATCCTATTCCTTTGGTTTTGACTACAGATCAACCAAAGAAAATAATTGAAAAACCTTTGATTATCTTACCTGAAGTCGAGCCAAAATTGATTTTAAAAATCCACAGGCAAAAACTTTAGATAAGATTGATCAAATGCTTAATGATCTGAAAAGAGAACAACCTTCTACTAGTACTTTGTCTAACAAAGAAATAGAAGAAGAAGTTCTTGTTGAAACTACAGATGAGTCTTCTAACGATCACTCTTCTGAAGAAAATGATATTGATTTACTTGAAAAGAATTTTCAAAATATTGTTTTAAAACCTGAAATTGCCATATTCTCTTCAAAAGGACCCAAACCAATGAGTCTGACGAAGAACTGGTATTCCAGGCCTACTCCTCCTGATTTACAGTTTGAAGAAAAAGTTTTTCAAAGCCAATCTTCTTACTCTGCTGATAAGGTTTACGAATAGAATATTGATGGTTTCTCTAAACAAGAGATAATGAATACCATGAGTAAAATGTCCCTTGTAGCAAATGCTTATGTGAACAACAATATCAGACAACCTGATATTGTTAAGATTTTAACACAAAGATTTTTCAGTGTTTTAAAAAACTGGTGGGATAAACACCTAACCAGAAATGCTAAGGAAACTATTCAGAACGCTGTCAAGTGTAATGATGAAGGGTTACCTATTTTTTATGAATCCATTGGATCTGTCCAATCTGATGGAGTTAATACTTTGATTTATTCAATTTTAAAGCATTTTATTAGCACATCATCTGACATAACTAGCCGCATCAGCGACCAGTTGAATAATCTTAGATGTCATCAGATGTCTGATTATAGATGGTACCAAGATGTTTTTATTTCCAAAGTGATGCCTCGAGATGATAATCAAAAGCCTTACTGGAAGGATAAATTTATTGATGGTTTACCTCGGTTATTCGCTTACAAAGTGAAGGATGAACTTATTATTGCTGGGTCTCTTAATTACGACGCATACACTTTTGGTGATATTTGTGCAGTAATCAAGGAACTTGGTATTAGTATTTGTAATGATCAAAGGATGCTCCGAGAGCAGATGAGAAATAGTAAGAAAGCCAAATATGAAATGGGAACATTTTGTGAACAATTTAGACTTCCTGCTACAGCTCCCTCTAAAAGGAAGTACAAGTTTTCTAAACTTCATGGCAGTATCAGGGGAAAATCCTGTGATAAATTTTACAAGAAAACTTATAAAAAAACCATTTTCTAAGAAAAAGAAATCTAAGGATTTTTCTCAAGAAAAATGTTCTGTTTGTGGCAATCCAGGACATTTCGCTGATAAATGCCCCAGAAAGTCAAAAAAGATAAAAAATTAAAAAAGAAGTTTAATCAGTTGAATATTGATAACAATAATAAAGAAGAACTATTTCGACTCCTAGAAATGGTTTCGTCTTCATCATTTGATATCCTCGAGTTCAGTTCTAGTGATTCAGAATATCACTCAGAAACTGAATCTCTAGATTCTACTGGTCCTAAGCTAGGTTGCAATTGGAATGACACTTATTGCCAGACAAAGGGTAAGACAATCCATGTATTGTCTAAATCTGAAGAACAAGAAAACCTATTGCTAATCTTGATTTCTCAAATAACAAATATTGAGCTTAAGGAATAATATCTTCTTAAGTTAAGAAAGACTATGGCTCGTCAAGAACCAGAGTCTTCTAAGCAAATGATTAGTTTTCAAGAAACCTTGGAAAGATTTCAAAAGAAAAAACTCACGAAAATTTCTACAAATGATTTACAACACGAAATAAATCTTGTTAAAAAGAAATCGTTGAACTTAGATCCGAGGTTAACAACCTTAAATCTGAAAATGAGATTTTAAAACAAGAATTTTTTGTGTTTAAAATCGATAAACAACTTGATCAGGATATTCCTTTGACAATGAGCAAACAAACGATTCTGGTTCAAGCCAACATGAGTTAGCCGCTGATAACCAGATTTGTTTGATCCATCATACCATTCCTCCAAAATGGTTTTCAAGGGTTACCATTGTAGTCGCCCATGATTTTCAATTTTCTGTTGTTACTATGATTGATTCCGGATCAGACCTGAATTGTATTCAGGAAGGACACATTTCTAGTAAATATTTTGAAAAATCATCTGAGAGATTATTTTCTGCAAATGGATCCCAGATGAAAATCACATATGAGCTTAACAACGCTCATGTTTGTCAAAACAATGTTTGCTTTAAAATCCCTTCTGTTTTAGTCAAAAACATGTCTGACAAAGTGATTTTAGGCATTCCATTTATTTCTGCTTTATATCATTTTTTGACTGAAAAAGATGGTATTCCTACCGACCCTTTTGGTCAAAAGGTCAAATTTAAATTTGCATCTCGTCAAAAGATCGATCAAGATAAAGGTTTGAAATCTTTGCTTTTTGCAAAACAAAAGCATCTGAATTTCATCCAACAGGAAATAAGATATAAAAAGATTTCTGAACAATTATCTTCGCCAATTTTACTTTAAAAAATTGATAATTTTAACAAGCGTCTTGTTTTTTTATGTTTGTTCTGATTTACCAAATACATTTTGGCATAGGAAGAAACACATCATTTTTCTTCCTTATATCAAAAATTTTGATGAAAGCACTATCCCCATTAAATCCAGACCAATTCAGATGAATAGTCAGACTTTAGAATTCTGTAAAAAGGAAATTGCAGATCTTATAAAAAAAATACATAATTAGGGATAGCAAGTCCCCTTGGTCTTGTCTAGCCTTTTATGTCCGAAAAAATGCTGAACTAGAAAGAGGCACCACTCGTCTAGTCATTAATTATAAACCTTTGAACAAAGTCTTGCAGTGGATTAGGTACCCTATTCCCAACAAAAATGACTTAATTCATAGGTTGAGTGATGCTGTAGTCTTTTCGAAATTTGACCTCAAATCTGGTTTTTGACAAATCCAGATAGCCGAGTCAGACCGGTACAAGACAGCTTTTGTAGCCCCCTTCGGTCATTTCGAATGGAATGTGATGCCATTCGGTCTCAAAAATGCCCCTAGTGAGTTCCAACATATCATGAACGACGTCTTCAACTCGTTCTCTGCTTTTACCATCGTCTATATAGATGATGTCCTTGTTTTTTCTAAATCTATTGATGAACACTAGAAACATTTAAAGTCGTTTCTAGATATCATTAGAACCAATAGTCTTGTCATTTTTGTGAAAAAGATCAAACTGTTTCAAACCAAAATCAGATTCCTTAGTTATGATATTTCTGAAGGGAAAATCAGGTCTATCCAAAAAGCCATTGATTTTGCCGACAAATTCCCTGATGTCATTCTTGACAAAAAACAATTACAGATTTTCTTAGGATCTCTTAATTATGTTGCTGATTTCTACAAGGATATGAGGAAACAATGTTGTTCTTTGTTCAAACGACTTCTTTCTAATCCTCCCCATTGGATAGAAATCCATACTAAAATAGTGAGGAAAATCAAAGCACATGTCAAGACTCTTTCGTGCCTTGGTATCCCCACTTTTGATTCATTTAAAATTGTTGAAACAGATGCCTCAAACATTGGTTATGGTGGCATTCTGAAACAATCTGTTTCACCAGGTTCTTCTGAACAAATTTATTCGTTTCCATTCTGGAACCTGAAATCCTGCACAAGAGAAATATAGTACTATTAAACAAGATATTTTATCTAATGTATTTCTAAATTTCAATCTGATTTGTTAAATAAGAAGCTTTTACTTCGTATTGATTGCATGAGTGCCAAATTTGTTTTAGAACAAGATGTTGAAAACATTGCATCAAAACACATTTTTGCACGATGGCAATGTATTTTAAGTGTTTTTTATTTTGATATTGAATATATCAAAGGCACTGATAATTCTATCCCTGATTTTCTTACCAGAGAGTTCTTGCAGACACTCAACTATGAGCGTAAGCAAGAAGAAAGGAAAAGAGAAACAGAGAGCGAACCCCCCACCTCCAATACCCAGTATAAAACTCATCAAGAATGAATCTGGTCCATTGTGCCCAGTGTCTCCTCAACAGCACTGGATATTGCCAATAGGTTCACATCTCTTGGTAAAATTGTGCAACCGGCGAGCTTCGCGTCTACGGTTTCTACGCCTTTTGACCCATATACGAAAGCAATTGCATCAAAAGGTCCTACTTTGATTACTCCTCAGTTTTTCCTCCCAAAAGGAAAATCTGAATATTTGAAGAAGCAATTTATTACTCATTTGTTTCATATAGAACTTAACCGTTCTAATTTAACAGATCCGTTCAAAATAGCCTCTTCCAATTTCCCCCTAATTTCCACTGGATACCTGAAGATTCCTCAAAAAATCTCCAGTATTATTCCAGTATTTTAATTCTCACTAACTCTCTTGTCATGAAACCCATTTATGATAAGATTGATTCTACCAAATTAATCTATCACATTGCTTATATCCTCCGAGTCATGACAAAAGCCGAATGGGGAACAAACCCATGGACCCCCAAAAGACTCTCAAACTCTGCATTGAGTTATAATTATTTTGATTACATAACTGCCTGGAGACGTTTCATGTTCTTTCAGGTACCTGATATGAGCCATTCATGGTTCATCAATTTTAATACAAGATTCAAAGGAACTTTCCCTTACTGGTTTCTCCAATGGTGGGACCAATTCGGATTAATTCCACAGAATCTTCCTGAGCAGCTCGCCAGAGCTTTTACATTTTATCAACAGGTTGCTGGTACAAAACTGAACTGGCATTCACAGATGTTTCCTTATGAGCTCCATTTTTGCAAGAACTACAAATTACCGTGGATCTTTAAATGGACTTATGAGAAAAATGCTGATATAATTGACCGAGCTTATTTCACAAAATGGTGGGATAGGTTTGGATATACTGAAAAAGTGATCAACCAGATGATTAAAGATTTCCCTCAAGTCGCTCCTGATTTGCAAGATAAGAAGGAATTATCAGCAATCAAATTTGGTTCACCAGTTCCGGAATATCCCCTAATAATTCGGGCCCCTAATTCACCAACTGCTTCATCAAGAGGAAAAACCACCAGCTCATCCTCAAAGAAATCTTCTAAGTCTGCTAAAGATAATATCCTCAACAGACTTGGCAGAAAAGATTTAATAAAATTGTTGGAGCAACAACTATCTAAGTCTACGAGCGATAATTCTGAAAACAATGAGAATTCAGAAGCATCATCAGAGGCTTCTTACAGTAATATATTTGGTACATGATTCTGAAAGCATTCCAAAGTTGGAAGATGATTGACTACTACTTGAGTTTAAAGAAGACCAACCATAGTCATCTTTGAGATATTTGTCACTTTGTGCCTAAAGCAGCAGCCTCCAGAGACAGCTGGAAGACACAGAGACGATCGAATGCTATTTTGTCATCTTGTGCCCAAAGCAGCCGCCCACAAAGACAGCTGAAAAGACACAATGATGATACTCTGAGCCCCGTGCCTAAACAGTTCCCATTGTTCACTCACGGGTTGATTTACTGTTTTACTTTAATAATTGTAAAGAGGAACTCCTTATGCTATAAAAGGAGAACCTTATTCTGAGCTGAGGCAGAACTCAAACCAGAACTCACTCGAGAGAAACCTGACCCTCTCTTCCCTGTTCTTGAGTCTCCTTATATACCCTGATTTCTGTAAGTGCAAATCTGCACTACCTTGTACCTATAATTACTTTAAGCTTGTTAATTTTAATAAAGCTTATATATTTTTACAATTAATTTTGCATATTCATACATGCGTATGGCTAGTTTAACCGCCTGTTTATTTGTGCTTGCATAATTTAATTTTTGTGTAATTTAATCTGCTTCTTGCATTCCCTTTTTTCTCATTTTCTTCAGTCAGTTTCGGCTCGATTTTTCCTTCTTTCCGCTGTTTTGTATATATATATATATATATATGTCTCTAAATTTACAAAGTTCACAGATTTTAGGTTTAAAAAAATGTAATTGGAGCTCTAATTAATCAAATTCCGGCAACACAAAAAACATGACATCATATCTATATATATAATATATAGTCGCATTATTATATATATATATATATATGTATGTATGTATATAGCTTGACCAAAATTCTCGACCAAAAACCAGGGATTCATCGATCCCACATTATAATCAGACCGTTCAAATACCAATCGTCTGAATCTATAATTAATACTCCAAATGATGGGTATGTGGCTTTATACGTACGCTATCTACGTTACACTTTTCAGCTTCCCACATAATTCTAAATTGAATATATTAATTAAGAAATCATATTTACAATCTTAGAATATGCAAGTCACATACAATCATTTGAAATAAAGTAAAATCTATTATTAAAGAAATAATTTTTTTTATGTAAATCATAATTTACCAATCTTTTTCAAAAGAAGTGTGTGAGCTTAGAGGGGAGTTAACCATTAAAATAAAAATTCATCTGAGCCGCCCCAGATTTATTCAATTTTTGTTAAGAGTGTGTAGGCCGATTTGCACATGATCCAGTAATACGTACTATTATGTCTATAGAACTACTCATACCAATTGGAGTACTGCATGCCTAGCACTATATATATATATCATTAATTTACGTTTTGTGATGGAATATTTAACATGTACATAACCGCTACGATCGAAATTAATTGCTCATTTTATCGACTTCCATCGATTAACCGGACATTAATCTTTCTCAGCCTCTTCACCTCCCCATGC
Organism: Juglans microcarpa x Juglans regia; assembly: GCF_004785595.1. Taxonomy (NCBI): domain Eukaryota; kingdom Viridiplantae; phylum Streptophyta; class Magnoliopsida; order Fagales; family Juglandaceae; genus Juglans; species Juglans microcarpa x Juglans regia. The sequence goes on from NC_054609.1 coordinate 1,088,430, forward strand.
ACGTAGCGTTGGCGTTCTAATTCGCATTATATAATGAACTAGAGCTTCTCCAAGCTCTCTTCACCACACAATATTCTAGCTGCTCTCTTCTGTCTCCTCGTCATGAAAATGGCTTATACTTCTTTCATTCTCTTCTTTTTAACCGTTTCTCTAGCTTTGAGCATGGCATCAATGGCCGTCATGTCCCGACCATTGGGCACCAGTACTACTAGTACTACCCCAAGCCTCAGGGCTCGATTAAAACTGGATGATGGTGATCATGATCAATCTCCAGTTAACTGCTGGGACTCTTTGCTTGAGATCTCTACATGCAGCGCGGAGCTTATAAATTTCTTCTTTAATCTTGGGGATCAGGAGAGTACTTATAATTTACGCCCCAGCTGTTGCCAAGCCATCCGAGTCATTGGATCACAGCAATGCTGGCCTGAGATGTTTGGTTTCCTCGGATTTACCACGGAAGAGGGTGATATTCTCCAGGGCTACTGCGATGCGCTTGCCCACATGATCAATCCCACAACACCATCGCCGCCATCGGTTTCACCTAACAAAATTATGCAGACAGAAAACTTGGTTCCTTAATTTGTTAGAAGTAGTATTTGGTCTTTGTGATTCAAAATAATAAAAGGGTCTTTGATCTGTGTGTTTTATTTGTAGGGGTTTGGTCTTTGGTTCATCATCATGTTTAGTTTGCTTGTTTTTGTTTTGGGTTTGGGAATCAAGTCTTAAGGTGCCATGCATGCATTCAGTTATGCTAATTTCTTTTCTGCGTTACTTAATATGAATTAATTATGAGTTTTGTTACTTCCACTTAAGTACTATGTTTCAATGATATTCTAATTAAAGCAGGCCTTTTTAATTAGTTGTGAGTTTTGTTTTGATCATTACAATTTTTTCAACTGATCAAAATAAAAGAAAGAAACTTAATTATCATGAATTATTACAATATACGTACGTTAATTTGAACATTGGCATCCTAATATTGCACGTACACTGCAAGCGAACATATACGTATAAAATAGAGCACCTATATATAATTTGACAAGGCCAGGACAGTATTAGTCTCATTACCCACCGAGAAGACATTCAGAGACTCGATCGGTCGATCTCTCCGGATATTATTTTCATTTTCTGGGGATCATATTTTAACACAATATCAAACAGATCATAGATGCTAGCTAATAACTAGGGATCACACTTAAAAGAGATGGCGAGGCTTCTTTCCATGAGCCTGATCTTCCTCTTCTTTCTTCTCATGATGCTCATGGAAAACAAAACTGCGGCCTGCTCCTACTGCAGCTGCTGCTGACAAAAGAAGAATTCTGCCATGGTATCCTTTGGAGATCCAAGATACAGAAGGGTGAAAGGGTTTCGAGAGAACAGAGAGAATTTGGGATGAAAATATCCTTGATCTGTATATTCTGTACTACCAACTAAAATACAGGTGTAGGAGTATTTACATGTACATCTGAAAACAGGGGTACTTCACAATACAAGGATACAAATGTAAATGTATAAGAGAAGTGCTACAGACACAAAAAGATTATATAATAAATTGCATATTTCTAAGATCAGCTGCTGCAGTAATCTCCTCTTCTACCTTGTGCCTGTGCGCGTACTTTGGATCTTTCTTAATTTGCCTCATGCTTCTCAGGCTATAATATGATGTACCTTCAGAAAATTCCAAAACAAGCTATCTCATTAATTTCATTCATATATAGCATGCGCAAGTAAAAGCTGGGTTGAGAATCACAGCTTCAATGCATGACTCGAAGAACCCATCTCCATTGTGCATTAATGGTGATTTTTGATAGAATCAAATGGACTAATTCTATTATTATTTTGAGAAGTAATGCTATATACCACACTCTCATTACCAATAAATAGTAAAGAAGTATGTAATAAATGATCATTTAATAGTGATAAATATATCACATCATATTTAATAAGATAAAAGTAAAATGGTAATATAGTGTATAGAATTTTTTTATTTTGAGGAGATTAGAAGTGTCTTCCTCATATGTTAATATTTTTGGCCCATCTAGTTACGAGCCCAAGACAGATATAAGAAATATATATATATATATATATATATATGCTAGTCCACAATAAATATAACATATAAATCATCACATGCATGACAGCACACACGAGTTTCAAAAGAGGCCAAAAACAACTATATAAGACATTAATAAATAGAAGCAAGCTAAGATATATATGTAAGAGATAGCAAGTCTTTCAATAGTAAATGAGCTTTGGAACCCATAAATTAATTAATTAACAATCGCGTACAGAATTATATGAATGATCAAAATACGTTAATTACATCGGAAACTAAAAGATCAGAAGTGTAAACGATAAAAGAAACTGAATATTTAACGTACAGATCAAATTAAGAATGCACATTTCTTGTATATATTAATGCTAATTAATGAGCTTTTAATTACTAATTCAAATGACAATTCCTTTATTATCCTCCGTGGAATATTATCGTAGTACGTAGTTTCTTGACTCGCTTTGTGTCCAATTAAAACTAATTAGTTTTTATTGATGATAAAAAAAAGTTGGGCCAAACGTTACTTCAAGTAGATAACCATGCATGCATGCATGCAATTACCATATTATATCTGCCAAATAATGTGCAAATTAACCACCTAAAGTGGATCGGTCCACTTTACTGTAGCAACTTTTGACTATCCTAGCTACGGACACTTAGGCCTGTTTAGAACTTGAATTGAACTGAGATCAACTCTGTTTAGTTTAATTTTAAACTGAATTTAATATCTAAATACTCAACTCTCAAATCACTAAATTCATCTCAACTCAAAATCTCTTTACACGTAAGACTCACAACTTTTTTCAACTCAATATGATGACCCCTTCACACGCAGAATGACACAACCTTTTTCAACTTCCCATGAATATATCTAAACTCACCTTAACATTCAAACATATCTAAACGTCTTATCTTAGGTAGGCCCCACAAAACTCACTCCACTATCTCAACCCATTACTATTTATGTAGAACTCAACTCATCTAAACTCAATTCAACATCCAAACAGGATATACCTTTCATCATCATGTGGTTAATTTCTTTTTTTTTTTTTTTTTTTTTTAAATTAGAGTGATTGGGATATTAAACTTGATTTCCGGAGAAAGAGATATGTGGAAGCTGATAGATAGCATCAAGGTTCAAGGTCGTCGATAGTGTCGTATGTCTCATTGTCACTATAGAAACACTCATTTCTCCCCATAGAAAGCCTAATTGGGAGAGTGTGAGTAACTCCTTATAAAGCTCAGAATGAGTTTATTCTTAAGCCATGTGAGACTTTTCAATACGTCCCCTCACGTGTGGGCTAGTATTTCTGGTACCATCATCATGGGTAGATTACATGAGCCTATCATCAATCATAGATTAACCTGCTTTGATATCATATAGAAACAATCATTTCTCCCCATAAAAGGCTTAAGAGGAGGAGTGAAGTAACTCCTTATAAAACCCATGATGAGTTTGTTCCTAAGCCGTGTGGGACTTCTCAATACACCTCCTCACGTGTGGGCCGATATTTTCGATACCATCATCGTGAGTAGGTCGCAAGAGCGCTCCATTATCAGTTATAAGTTAACCTGCTTTGATACTATATAGAAACACTCATTTATCTCTATAAAAGGCCTAACAGGAGGATTGCTGTAATTATTTATAAAGTCCATGATAAGTTTATTCCTAAGTCGTGTGAGAGTACTTCTCACGAGTAGTCACTATTCAGTAGTTAACTACAAGGCCTGAACTGTGACAATTAAAATGAGAATTTTTGAAAAAAAAAACTTATAAGAAATTAGATTTGCCTGCCCTTTACCAATTTCTAGGACATCTTCAATATTATTTCATGATCAGTCAGTTCCGGGACCGTTACCCTTTTTTTACACCGCAGATCATAGAAATATATAATAAGAACCGATCATGCATCAATCTTCATTTCCATTGCATGATGAGTCTACCATTAACATGTTCTTCTGAGAGCTGTCAATTGAGCAACCCTAAGCATGATGTATATTCTAAACCCAACCTCAGCCAAAAAAAAAAAACAAAGAAAAAAGAAAAAAGAAAAAAAGAAAAAGAAGATCATCATGACGCAAAGGTTCTTGTAATTGACAAACTGCAGCAAATAGAAAATGTCCGCGCCTATAGGATATATGGTCCTCTTATTAATTAATTCTGTCATTATAAAAATAAAGAAAATGAAAGATGAGAAAAATATCATATTCCATGCATTTAATCTGTCAATTTTCAAGCTCATTAGGGAAAGAAAAAAAAATTAATAAAATGAAGTATATATAATAAAAGAGACGATAGATTTTCTGAGATAATTAACAAACGTATATATCATTAATATTAACAATGGGTAATAAGAAAACCAGATGGCACCCATTTAATTAACAAGGACGCAAGGAAGCATTTCACAAACTCATGACTCTGGCACAAGAGTTATTTAAGGTAGTTGCAGCTTACTCATGGTGGTGTATCCAAACACAGAAACACTTGGAGAAAGTAAAGAAAAGAAAGAAAAACACGCAGTTAATTAAAAGATCAAGACATGACTTGGGAAGAGATTCTGTCTTCGTTTTTTAATTCTCTAACCAAAAAGATGGTGGTGCTTCTTTCCATGAGCCTCTTCCTCCTCTTCCTTTGCCTCTTTCTTCTCATGACGCTCGTGGAAGGCGAAACCACCGGCCCCAACTGCAGCTGCTGCTGCAACCTCCTCTTGTATCTTGTGCCTGTGGCCATGCTCCGGGTCTTTCTTCGCCTCATGCTTCTCATACTGACACAAATTATCAGAAAAAAGAGCAAGAATACAAAAAAAGTGGGTCAAAACTCTAAAATTCTAGCCTTAACAAAGATTTTAAAACCTATAATATTCATGTTGTTTGCAGCTACGTACTATATATATATATATATATATATATATATATATATATACACACACACATACACACGAGATAGAAGAAAATAACATATATATTTGAGAAAAAGAACGAAATAATTACCAAGGCATAAGCGCCAGCTGCGGCAGCACCAAGCTTGCCAACCTCCTCGAGATGCTTGTGGTGCTTCTTTTCCTTCTCGTAGTCGACCTGATCAGGCTCGGTGGTGACAGCAATCACTTCTGTAGTCTCGGAGTACTGGCCGTGGCCGCAGCAATAAGCGACGTCCGAGTAGACATTGTCGACGGGCTTTTCTTCATCCTTGTGGTGGAAGAGGCCATGGTGGTGGTGCTTTTCCTCAGCCATGATTTTTGGTAGTAGTAGTGGTACTGATGATGAGTGTTTTGGAGTGTGAAAGAGGAAAATAATGAAAGAGAGAGATTGTTTGATGTGTTGTGGGAGAGTGGTTTGTGTGGGGGTTGGCATTTATAGGGGAAGGCCGGGGCCAACTAGTGCCATACTAGACTCACTTGCTAGCTCTTTTCTTCATTGTAATTTGTGGGTGGCCATAATGTTGTCATGGACGGTCACGATCGATTTCTTTGGGCTCACGGATCTTCTTTAATTTTCTGCTTTATATCCACCATTTTTGGATAATGCTTGTGTTTTTTTGGAGGGGCATGTTTTGTCTGTGGGTTCTGATCATCATCTTCATTTGCGGTTATTAATATAGTGTTCCTAGCCCAATTCAACATAAAGTGAACCATTTTCTCTCGAAGCATGGCATGCATGACTGAGGAAAATGGTTTGTTAGAATAGTATTACTTAATTATATATATATATATATATATGCTTATTATAGAATATATTCATAATGTTTTAGTATGTATGGTAATATAATTTATTTTCTACCATATTTAGTTTATTGTATAAATCAATCAGTATCAATTAGTATCTATATTTTCATTCTTTCTCTAACCTCATTCACCTATAAATACAAAAACATATGTTATATATTCAAGAACAATTGAAAATGCAGGATGTTATGGTACGTTAACAATATTTCTGAAAATGCAACGCATGCATGAGACAGTAATAAAGATAATATAGGTTGAAGAAACTCTTCCTTCATCTTATAATTCTCATTTGCACTTGTCGATATGAAGAATAGTATTGATTTTCTGAGAATTGAAACCTATATTTCGAAAAACAACTATTTGTCCTATATATATATATATATATATATATATATATATATAACCTTGTTATTCCTCTAGCAATTAAGCAATATGACAAACACAACATGAGCAATAGAGATATTCAAGATCAATAGAGGCCGCCACTAGTATATAAATTGGGGTTTTGGTTTGGATATCGAATTATATGCATGCATGCTAGTAACATTCATGGGGTTTTTGGGAGTTTCAACACCTATATTGATGAAGATGGGATCTCCTTTTAAAATGGGAAGAGAGATATATCTTAATCTTAAAATATATAGTACATGATTTTACCTTAATTCCCAGATGACAATATTCTTGCTTTGAAGTGAATATATCCTACAGTTTTGTCTATAAGCATGATCCCCGGCCATGATATGTTTTATGAAAGAGAGATAAACGGATGGACATGAAGTGAGTCTTATAATATTTATTAAAAATTTAATACCGTTGACTCTAATTCATATATCTATTTCTCTCCTATTTATAAACTTAAACCCTATATTAATTCATATAAATACAACTATAAGAGATATGAATATTCCATCCAAATCCATATGATCATATAATTTCTAGTAATCTAATTATGAAAGTTTTTTCTTGTGATCATTATATAACTTTCTGAGAAAAAAAAAATCAAATCCCTTAATTATCTTTTAATGGGCCAATATTGTTGCTTCCATAACCCTCTTTCTTAACCCAATTAAAGGAAATTTAATTTATTTGAAATCACACTATAATATTAAAAAATACTTCAAACTAAAGAAAACTCCATAATGATTAGCTATATATATATATATATATATATATATATATACAAATTAGCTTATAAGATTTTTTTTTTATGGAAATTTAATAACTGTATGTACAATAAATTAAGTTTAAGATCACGACTTTGATGCTTCATGTCCTTCTAGAAAAATAGTATAATTTCTACATATATTAATGCTCGTTAATGGTAGGTAAGTGTAAACTTCATCCATACCATCTTCTTATAAATTGCCTTTACACGTATATACGTACTCGGTGGCCTTATGATCACCATAAACAGGCCAATTCTTCAAAATGGTCCCAAAATGAAATAAATCCTTATTATTAAGGCAGCTAGCTCAATGTAGTTATAAAATCCTCCACATGATACTGACGTCACGATGTGGCTTTAGTTGATCCAACAGTGATCACCTATGCCCAATTCGCAGATTAACCCATATTTCTTAATATTTTTATTAAAGATCAGTAATAAGAATAAAATACAGTCTTAAGATATGCAAGTCCTACATATTTATGTTAATTTATAAACATCTATATTATATTTGCTACCATGAAAATGACCTTATAATTAACGGGTAGATCTTTCTTCTTGTTTTTTCTTAGCAAGTTTTCCTTTAACGGGTAGATCTTGATTGAAAGTAAAGATTATGATCACAGAGTGACATTTAGAGTGCAAATTTAAAAGTTATGGTAATTTATTGGAACAAAATATATTCTCTTCTAACGAAAAACATAGCAATGAATGTTGGCTCAAGGGGCTCCCAATAGTATTTTCTACATTTTTTTTTTTTTTTTTTTTTTGCTTACATTTTTTCTACTCACAAAAGAAAAGGGATATTGTTGGCTCAATTGAAGAATAATATATAATTTCCTATTTTTTAAGTGTTTATTTTGACTTAATTAGTACATGTTTGGGATTGCAATAAGAAATAAATATTTTCATAATAGTACTGTTTTTAATTGTAGAAAGCTGTTTATTTTTTGGTAAACATACATCTAATTAAGATGTTTTTAAAATTAATTCCTTTTAACTTTTTAAAATGTAGAATATATTATTTGCAAAGACTTTTCAATAAAAATCTCAATTTAATTTTTAAATAAAAATGAACTTTCAACTTTTTTTTAGGTACTGCTTAAAGCATTGATCTTTATAGACTTATCAAACATTATTTTTCTTTAAAACAACTTATAGGTTGTTGAAAACACTTTTTGAACTTTAAACAACTTCACCGCCAGATAGCTTTACGTGACTTTTGACTTATTTTAACGTCCAAGTTGGTTAGTTATTTATTTATTTTTTTTTCTGTTCTGACGTTGATATAGGATTACGTAATCTCATTTCATCTAAACAAAATATAATGTAATTTCGAAACGTCAAAGATCTTAATGCGAGTTTGGGATGGTACTGATCTCACAAATTACAATGCTAGGTGGCTCAATGAACTTTGGTCCTTTTTCTCCCAATAATTTAATACGAAATGTGACATTTCAACCTATCAATTAGGATTTCAATTCAAACAGATTTTTATTTTTATTTTTTCCAGAAAAAAGTGGAGGACAAGGAAAATTAAAGGCTGGTGGCGTGGCCCCATTTCAATGGTATTTTGCTTTTAATTTTATTTTTTTGTCGGCAAAGATCAGTATATTCACCCCAAAGATACTCATTTCTACAATTTATCTCCCTCAAAATGTGATTATTTTTATCAGTAAATTAATGTTTCATATCATAGGCATGGCCTCTCTTTCTCCACACCTCGCCTTTTTAATATATATATATATATATATATATATATGTATAAAAGAAAAAAATCACCCAAAAATTAAAAAATAAAATAAAATTTGGCACTTTATAAGGTACGTAATAGCCACTCCACTGTAGATCCACCACCTCTTTATTATAATTTATTAATTGTATCATTAATCTTCCATCACTATTAAGGTAGATTTTGGATTCGACTAAAAGAAATTAAAGATCGATCACAGGATTATGTCTCATAAATTTTAAGAAGTTAAGAACAAGTATTAATTTTAGAGTTTGCATGAAAATCAAATGAATTAGATTGAAAGAATATTAATGTCGAATATAATTTAGACAAAAAAATTGTATTTTTTTGAATTACTTATTATTAAATACGGCCTTATGAATTAGCAATATGTACCTTTTCTTTGAGAAGTAACCTGAGAAAATTATGAATGTTAACAACTAATAAAATGGTAAATATATAAAAAACAGATAAGTATTTGCAAATATATATATATATATATATATATGATTAATATGGCATTGCAATTTCATTTTGTTTGTTTTGATTGCGAGGCACATGACTAATAGTGTAATGTTAGCCATAATTATGGAGTGTGCAAGTGCCATGTAATCCTTTTAAAAATGCTGAGCGGGGCCTACTATCAAAAATTAGTTTTTTTACTCACATAAATATCGTATTTATTCAGTTTTTTCAAAAAGATTACACGGCACTTACGCAATTCATGACTGCAAATATCATTTCACTTTAGGCAATTACTCGAGCATAGATAAAAGAATTTTATTTTATATATATATAAAAGAAAATAATGTAAAATATTGATCAAAGTTTGCTAGGGTTATTGTTTCAATTTTAGAAGTTAAGAGTAGAATGGGAAAAAGGCATGCACATGAAATAAATATAATTCTATTTTGTTGAATCTTTAATGATGTCAAAATATCCATGTGAAACAACACTAATATTAGAGTCGAAATCATTCCACGTGTTTGCATGTCTTTCTCTCATTTTAAGTGTTAATTGAAATGTAGCCGTAAAATCTAAGAGATCCATCCTATATTTCATTTTGATGGAGCATTATAGAAATCTTTTGGAGAAGAGAATCGGATGAAAACCCAATTAAGGGGACAATCAAAAGAGAAAAATCAAAGAACACAAGATAATTAATGAAAAGTGGTCTTGACCCATGGAAGAAAGATCGATGCATGTGTTTATGCATGGCTGGTGATCATCAGATTAAAATTCTTGGGCAGAAATACAAGCTGCATTTAATAATACTCCATTTCTAGCTTTTGTGCTGAATGATGAAAAATAACATCTGATCTCTAATTTTTCATATTTTGTTTGTGGTAGTGGGTGGCGGCAACTTTGGACACAATAGAGAAAGATCGATAAATATGATGATTAAGGGCATGAATTAATATTATATTTATATAAAAAGGTTGCTTTAAAAATTGCCAATTCTGTCTGTGGACCCAAAAAGGAAACGCTCAGATCTCAAACTAATCCAAGTGAAGTGAACATATAAGCTGCATTATTAATGTTGGATGCGTTTTGCCTAGAAAATAATTAATTTGATCTGACCAAAACCCTAAAAAGTTAGACACATCCAAACAATAAAAGGGTCATAAAGGAAAAATTAAAAAAAGTCATATAAAAATAAATTTATAAATTGACGTGATTTGATGTGCGATGTTAGATTATAAATATGTTTTTATTGTACAGCAAACTTAACGTATTATATGAAACTATATCAATTTATGAGTATTCCCTTTCCAATCACTCCAATCATTTCCCCATTTATATATCTTCAACAATTGCATTGCTCCACGTTTTATTTTTGAAGTTTTTGTATTTTTTTTTTATTTGATAAAATTAAATATGTTTTGAGAAATTTTAATTTTAGGGGAGATGGGACAGAACCTAGAACTAATAAAATGTCCAATAATAATTTTGATTATAAATAGATGAGATTTTTAACTTCTCAATATATAATTTGAGAATTCAAGAAATTACTCTATAATCAAAGAAAGAAAAGGCTATTTATTAAGCCCAAGTTTTTGCTTCGAAGATGCCTATATTCGAAACCGAACCTGGACGGAATTGTGCATTTGGTGATGATTAATTAAAGAGAGATTGCATGAGCCTCGTGTTTGGATAAAAAGAAAAGGTGTATACATTCGTATCTTGTAAGATGGGGTAGTCCACAGCATAAAACGGGTTGTCGTACAGTGACATTAATGTTTTGGATATCGATGGAATTAGGTCCCGATGGGTCGCATCGCAATCACGTTTGTGTAGCCACGTTGCCCTCATCACGGGGTGCACTTGGATTATTATTATTATTATTATTTTCATTGGGTCACGTAAAAAATTCTTCCCACTACTTCTATCAACCTTGAACTTAAAAAAAATAGATATTTTGGGCTAGGTTGGGCTGCTGAGCTGGATTAGCATGTTGGAAGAAATACAAGCCCACCTAATGGACTGAACAGTCTGTAGCCCATCTTAATTGAACAAGCCGGGCTCGTTGCAGACTCAAAACCAATTAATCAAACATTTCACAGCCTTGGATAAATGGCGAATGAAGTTCCTGATTGAGCAGCTCAAATTAATCAGTAACTGCTTGGACAACACATAAAAATCTGGTACGTTTCATTATTTGTCTGTTTCATGAAAACGATTTATCAAACACCCTTCAGGGTCTAAAATATTATGAATGTGAGTAATCAAATAGGAGTGTCGACCATAGCATATGCAAGCTAAATATCCTCCAAATAGTAGGCAATGAACACCAACCTGGAAGATACATGTATGTGCTTCACACACAGAAAAACTTCCCTCATCCCCATGATAAGAAACAACAGCACTGCTCCTAAGATGAGGCTGGATATCCCTTGTACTAAAATCTTTCCTTGCTCCAAGCCAGCTGAACTCAATGGGATCTTTGACTGCTCTCAAATACTGGCAACGGTGAATTAGAAAATCCCAAACCGTTTGTGTGATATTAGTGACACAATCAAAGAACTCACTAGATATGTTCTCCAAATCTGTACTTTGAGCTTCCCTGTGATGTAGAATGGCTATAAACTTTTGCATCAATGAGCACTTGGAGCAGATATATTTGGAGAGAGTATAAGAAAGGTTTGTTGCAGGCAGGCCGGGTTTGACAATTATACTCCATACTGAGCTTCTTGCAAGAGTTAATAGGGATTCTCCAGCACCTATCCAGAAATTTGCAACAGATGCAATTAGAGAAGGTTCGGACTGAAACAGATGGTGAGTTGCTCCTGCAAGCAATAATGAATATGCTGCACTGATCCTGCTCAAGTCCAGAGCTTCCAAGTGATGCTCTTCCATTCCAGAATATAGAGTCAACAAGTCACTTGCACGGACTTTATATGCCGAAACCAGTGTTGTATAGGCATTTAGAGAGAGGTAGTGCAGGGGATGCAACTTGAAGACTGACTGAGATTTTTCTTCCCTGCCTCCTAGCTGCTCGTAAAGGAGACCTTGAGTGAGCATGTCCTCAAGCTTCTTGCAACATGATTCTGAATCACCACTTTCCAGATATTCAGTTATAGCATCATTAATATGATCAGTCAAGCTTTCAATTGCACCGTCAATATAGATGTCTTGACCAGAAAGTAAACTGGAAGATTGAAGACTAGCAGGATAAACTTCCTAAAAAGGAAAATGGCAAAAGATTTCCTGTTTAGGTCATGTTCACGGATATGTTGGCTAAATGAACGCTAAAGTGCACCAAAAAGTAAAATGTGAAGAGGCAAATGGAAAGATATCACTGGGTTGTAGTTGTAAGCTCCTAGAGTGAATTCAAACATGAGGACATCAAGCAAATACATAGTATGGCTTTTTCACCAAAATCTTACTTGCAGAATGTGATCCACATAGGTCAGATGTGAAGAACTACATCGCCTACAACAGCAGATAAACCGATACTTTGACCATAACTCAGATTGCCTCATTTCCTGGGGAGCCAATGTTGCACATAAGATGTTAGAATGAAAGAACAATGATTCAGAATCTCAAATAATAAATAGATTCCAAAAGGGCTTCGAAGAAAACAAGTTAAGTAAAACCCTAATAAATCAACAAAAAATCTAAACATGTAAACATGATTGTTAGTTTTATCAATACATTTGTTCATAGAATTTCCCAAGTTTAATATTTCTTACTCAATCAATGGAGTAATAAAAAAAACAAGACAAACAGGTTGATAGGCCTGATAAACACAAGTAGAATTACCAAAGTGGCAAAGTTTTAATATTTTTAATGTTGTTCATCGGACTCTGATGAACAAAAGTAGGTGAAATAGGAAATATACCTTAGGATGCAACAAGTCAGTGTAAGCAACAGTCACTTCCTCCCCTTTCTTTATCCTCTTAATACTCCTAACAACAACTTTTGGACCATTATTCTCCCTCATCTCACCTGCAACAATGAAGATTAAAATCCGTTCATACGCTTATGCAACTTAAAAATTAACTTTTTTTTATAACAAAGGTTTAAAAGATAACCCAAAGATATACCATATGATAATTCACTAATGCTACAAACACCACTCTCTATCTGCAACAAAATAGACGAATTAATCTCACTGACAACTCTCCTAGATTTCAAAAAATTGTTGAAGAATCGGCGAAAGATGCTTACTTGAGTTTCTAGGCCATGGCGGGCGCATGGGACAATCCTAAGCCTCGCTTGAGCGCAACAAGGAGGTGGAGAGGACAGAAAAAACCGGTAAGAAGCGTTGGGGGAGCAGCTGTGATTGATCCAAGAGAAGCTGGGGTCGTAAACAGCAATACCGAGGGTTCGCCCCGAGTCATCCTGCACCTCCACGGCGTTCGTTAGCACCAGGCACAGCGCCGCCTCCTCCAAAACGAAGTCGTTTGGCTCCGAGGACGCATAGCCCTCTCTCATCTTCCTCGCCTCGGCCATGACTCTAGCGCCATCGCGAATTCTCTCAACAAACTCTTCGTCATAGCCAGTCCTCGCGAGCAGCTTGTCGCGGTTGGTGAGCAAGCCGGCGAGCCGTCCGTTTGGGACGGAGCGACACGAGGCGGGGAGGGAATGAAGGAAGCGGAGGGCGGCGCGGAGGTCACAGGATTCTCCGAATGATGAGGGATGGGATCGGAGGAGGTGGAATTCGGAGCTAGAAAAATGGAGGGGGGAATCGGAAGAGGAGCAGCGAGGGGAGCAGTAGGAGAGGAGGTGGGGAGGGAGAGGGAGGGGAATATGGGGAAAGGTGGGGCGAATAGGGAGAGGGGAGAAGCAGGCGGAGCAGTGAGAGAGGAGGAAGGAATCGTGGAGGGAGTAAGAGAGAGGAGGGACTGGTGGGGTAATGTCTTGCCCCATTTCTATATCCTCCCTACCTCTCATCTCCATCTCCATCTCCATCTCTGCTTTCAAACTGCACGGCATAGGGACGCTCGGAACGGGGCGACAAAATGGACAACATTAATTAGAACAAAAAATTAAGCTCACGTGTCATTTTAATCAGCAATTATAAAAATATTTAGAGCAAAAAAAATTATAATTTCATAATAAATGGACAACATTAATTTGATATCATGAGATCTACTAAACAATAAAAAGTGTTTAGAATAGAAAATTATCAAAAGTCTTTAATCGGCCAATTTTCCATAAAAAAATTATTTTTTATATAATGGTTATTGAACTCGATAAAAAATAGGATATGTGACTTCGAAGGTAATCTTAAGCCTGTTTAGATCGTGAGATAAAATAAGATGAGTTGAGATGATTTATGAATAATAGTAAAATTATTAATTAAAATTATATTAGAGAAGATGAGATGAGATGAGATGATATGAGATGTTTATCACTGCATCCAAACAAGCCCTTAATGTAGGGTTGCTACTAAAAAAAGCTTGATAATTTGAAGTGAAAATTAGCTTTGGTTATCATGGTTACTTGATAATTTGAAGCAAGAAATGCTTTAGCACATATTTTATAAAAGTAAACCAAACAATTGATATGACTTGATGTGATATATCAAATTGTAAAATTACTTTTATTAAAAAAATAAATCTCATAAAACCATGACAAAATGTAAATTTACTTTCATAAAATCTTTTCATGCAATTTATCGAGCAAAACCAGGGGAGACCAAGAAGCAATAGAGCTCTCTTTGGGTGATTCATTGATTTGTTTCTCCTGTGAAATGTAAATAAATAAGGAGATCGATGCAAAAAAGAAGCCTTCAGACAGCCAATCAGGCATTCATCCTCCCAGCTAACTCTGTTTGGTTGACTTAATTAGCTACCAGCAATTAGACTACAATTAGCAAAAAAATTATCACCCAAGACATAACAGTGAGGACCCTGAAATCATTAACCATGCTAGTATAATGGATGAATGTTCCCTGGAATCAACAAGAGAAATTTATTTCTTCCTCATCAAAATTTAGATACAGATACAACTTTTGTGCAGATCCATTACAGTCGGAATGATCTACTGCCAAAGTTTGTTTGACCTTTCCTTAACATTATCAAGGGTAACATGGCAGAAACTCAATATATTTTTCAGTACAACATCAGTTGCAAAAAAATTGGAAAGGAAGCGCCCAAAGAAGGATAGAAGAATCTCCTGTGCAATCTTCGTTTATGAAATCCAGTTTCCCAATGTAAAAGCTTGATTTCTTTTCTGAACTGAAAAATATTAACCAAGTATGAGAGAGACGGGAAGGAAACAAAGAAAGAGCGCACAGAAGAAAATCATGGAGACAAAACAAAAGGTTTACCTTACCTATTGCTTAACTTTCAGAGAGTTTTCGATTCGTTGGACGAGCTGATCTGCAGTTAAAGCACCCTCCTGAAAATAATTAAACCAACAACTCTTTGATCAAAATCAACATAATTTCACAAATAGCCATGAGAGAGGGAGCAGTACTTGGGTTCTATGATGCTATTTATTTTCTCTCAGTGATGTAAACTAATCATTGTTAAGTCCCAATAACTGCACATACACTCCATAAAGGAACATAATCGTTGCCAAGCAACAGACTTTGATTTGTCCAGATCGGACCATTAAAAGGAATTTTTATTTTTGATAAGTCGGACCATTAAAAGGAATTACAGAGTTTCCCTAAAACTCCTAAAACCAAAAGCCAATTCAACCAAATGTAGATAAAATTGAAATATACAAAAATAAAAGGTGTCAGTCTACATATTTTGAGCCTGCATAAAGATTGGAAATAATAAGACAAATCAAGTAACTAAGAGTCAATACAATTTCAGGCATGTGTGAGATTTTACGTGTCCTTGTAGAAGTTTAAGAAGAGACTTCAATGCACTTCCATAAATTTATACATAAACATCCTAAAGATGGTAAAAAACCAAGTTCCACAGGAAAGGAAGCGAGACGAAAATTAAACTCACAAAGCGATCATAAGGTTCTCCGTCCCTAAATAGAATGAAAGTAGGCAATGCTTCGATTCTGAATTTATCAGCACTGCTAGGGTACTTCTCAGTGTCTATCTTCACCACCTGGATCTTATCTTGCAGCCGAGCACTGACTTCATTGAGAACGGGGCCCATAAATTGACAAGGACCACACCTGGAAACCATAACTTGGGTAACTCATTCTTCAATTTTAAACTTTTTTGCTATCATAAAAACAAGGAATTCATGACAAAGACCTTCACCAGCAGCCTATAGTGTGAAAAATATCATATGCTATTAAGAATAAAGATTTAATCACAAGATAGCCATCACAACTTTCCACATAAGTAATTTTTTTCCACATTATCATTTCAGGGGATAAATTAGGCTGCAACATGGTCAGAGACCATCTCAGTCTGACCCCTCTTTGGAAAAATATGAAAACAGAAAAAAGGGGGAGTTACACAAAAGCAGGGACGAACGCACCAGGTTGCATAGAAGTCAACCAATACAGGTTTGTCAGAATTAGCCAGCAAATCATCAAAAGAGGAAAATGACTGCTTCTTGGCTTTGACCTGCATGAAATATTTGTGGTACATACAAATCAACCGTTATTTCAGAAGAGAAATTCAAACTTAGAAGTCATAGCATACAAGTATTAAGAGAATCCAGTTTTTAGTTATTTATAGCTGCTATATAGTCAAATTGAATAACGGTTTTGTTGCATCCAGTTTTACTGATATTTATAAATTTCTCAGAAATGTATAAAGAAAAGGCTGAATTATAACATAACTGAGGAGTACCAAACAGACTTATGATAGCCTCATGAGCAAAAATGAGTTCAAGTTGGGTGATAAAGAATTGCATTAAATGCACAATTTGAAATATCTTGCGTTTAAAACAGACATTAAACACATTAAATACATTTTCAAGAATTGTACACTCGAAGAATGAGAAACATGAACAAAGAATAATTTCATCTTCTTCATGTCATGACTGACAACATAATGGGTTGAAGAATTTCTAATCTTGACTTTTGACAGCTGATTACTGGTTAAATGATCCCAATGGCTATGTGATTTTGAGAAGTTAACTGGAGCTTCCTCTAATATAAAAAATTGAGAATTTATAAGCAACAAGTAGATTACAAGTCAAAGCTCAAGATTATTGGGATGTACCGTTATAAGAACAGAAAATTATTAAAAAAAAAAAAAAAAAAAAAAAAAGTAAGATGTAGTTTTCAGCCACAAAAATCCTCTTCACACGTTTAGTAAAAACCTCTAGAAATTACTTAAATCTGAAATGGTACTATGCGATTAAGTCTGCTTTGCCATACAGTATCATGCCTAATCCATGGTATCAAGATTGCATAGAGATTAGTCTTCAGCGAGAAAGCAACTCACTTATATGTCACGTTACTTTCTCTTCCTAATAGAATCGGAAATTGTTCTTCTCCTTATTGAAAGCAATAACTTGAACTAGTTCTATTATTACGCTTAATAAAGTTGAGATCTTCGTTTCTTAAAACCCAGAAACAAATCCCAAATGACTTTTCTGTAACCTCAGAGCTGCAAATCTGACATATCTTCGCAGTAACTACTAAGAAGATTAAGCTCTAGAATAATGTTAATAATAGTAAGAAACCAATTCAACTAACTTCAAAGAAAAAAATTACGACGAATGAAAAAGAAAAACCGGATTTTCCGTTATTCGTTCCAATTTTCTAGGCAAACAGAGCACGGTTCATGAAATTCGAAATTGTTACCAGAGGAAGAACTCGAGGTCGCGCGGGTGAGCACACCCCAGTGTTTCCAACTCTAAATTTCTGAGTGCGTAGAGGAAACTGCAGAGAAGTCGACGAAGACAACTTTGACGAACAAGACGGAGCCGCTAAACGATTAGAGCTACCCCGACCCGAATCCAAGGAAGGAATCGTCAAAACAGGTACCGAAACCGCCATTTGAAGCAGATTCCAGAAGAAAATCCCACGGAAAACTTGATGAAGTTTGGATAATCGGCCGAAAGGAAGGGAAAATATCTGCTTGTTTGAAGGGAAAATGAAATCCGAGAAAGAAATAAATAGAAGGAGAAAGCGCGAGTGAAGCAACGAACATTTTGATGTAAGTTGGTAGCTGTTGATGGCGTAGACTAACTAACAAAGTTATTAGATCGGACGGACAGAAAAAGCCCAGACTGAATATTTTGGCTCGACTGTCGTTCCGCTTAACTTTCTGATAGGCGACGAGGAAAATTGGTTGCTACGTGCCGTTGAAGAAGTTTAGATTTGGCGGCTGTGGCTACTACCTAGCGTCTTCTCGGATTGTTGAAATTTGAATTACAAAAGAAAAAAAAATAATGAAAAACGCACAAATATTAAAAAAAATGTCTAAAAAATATAAGAGTTGTGACATGATTAATATTTATTAGTAGTTTTTTTTAATTTGAATTTCGAATTTTAAAATTTTTACCATTTTTAATAATTGATACATAAACTAGTATAGTTATGTAAGTAAAATTGTAAGTATAAATAACATTTTGAATAAAAACATATCAGAGTTGTGACATGATTAATATTTAATAATTTTTGGGTAATTTAAAAATACATAATGGTAATTTGGTGATTTTTTTTTTTTTTTGGAATTTAAAAAAAGTACATTATTAAAATATGGATAAAAATTCATGATAGGCGACATATAACGATAGTTTTGAAAATAATTTTTATCCCCAAGAATGGAACCATATTTTGAAGTTTCATAATGGACACAGAAAATAATTTGATACCAAAGCATTTAAGACCCAGATGAAGGTTTGTAAGATAAACAATGATACATAGTTTATAGTCTCCCGGGGAAGTGTTTCATTAACCATAATACAGAGAACAAAAGATACAGATGGGAGTGGTACATTGTATGTTCAATCTATTACACTTGAATCAGAGGTAGTAGCCGAGTGGGAAAACATACAAACGGGAGGAAAATTCAACATTATGATAGAAGTAGTGAAATGACTTATGGTATCGTGTCTGGAAATAGATCATCATCCATCGCTTGTCCATGTGAAGGCCAGAATTACAGCTGTTAGTGCAGAGAAAATGATTCCACAGGCAAAGACCAAAGTGGCCCTGCTCAGGCTTTTGTTGTTCAGGCTCTCTTCATTGCCTAACTCAACCTCTTTGAGAAGCTCCCTCACTTCGTCCATGTCCGAGTCCTTCGCAGCTTGGATAAGTCTACTTTGTATTTTCTCAAGCTTATTTAGCCTTCTGCCTCGGGACGCATCCTTGGCTGGCCAGATAAAACCTGTCATTTTCCAAAGAAGGATGCCTACATATATGGCCACGATACAGTCTACGCTGTAATGGTGACGCTCTCGAATCTCTCTTTGTGCGCTGTGCAGCACAAGAATCCATATAAGAGCTGAGCTAAAACCTCCATAAGCTTCCTGCAACCATGTTTATTATATAAAGAGGCCAGTCAGGTGGAAATGGTCACAAGATGAAAAGTGATTTCAAAACATACTATTAAATTATACCGTCCAAGCCATAGCTGTCAGTACAGCAACAAGCATGTGGCCGCTGTATAGGAGGTCATTGCAGCCGCCTCCAGCTTTCTTTAGCAGATTGTACCATGAAGATCCTTCTGAAGTGGTGGGTCGTAGGAAATCAATCAGAAAGCTCATTGAACCCCACTCTGGCTGATAGTCACTGTATTGTTCAGTATCAGCTGGAATAGAAGGGAAAGGTTAACAAACAGTTTCCACTTCAAGAAAACATATCGATGGTAGGAATATAGACATCACTGTAGAGGAAAATCTTTATGATCGTTGAATAAAGGATTCTAAAATAAAAAATATAAACACATTACACAACAAAAAAGCCAGCATGCAAAAACGCTTGAAGAACTTTCTACATCTATAAATGCCAATAAAGGAACAAAATTATCAATAATGACACAGTCGGAAGTCTCAAGCTACATGAAAAACGCTCCATAGCTTGTGGCAAGCAAAGTAACTCAGACCTAATAGTTCACAGATAATTGGGATTTAGATTTTTATAATTACCTTTGTAAATTTATTTTGAGGGGTGAGGACGCCGAGCTATATGACAATGTCATATGAGGTGCCTCATATTTACAGACATGGTCATATAGCAAGAATGGTAAAACATAAATATAAAATCAAGGTAAATATATGATGGTCGTATCAATCTAAATGATATGACACAATGCAGTCAAGTTTAGCAATATATTTAAAAAGCAGTCATGGAGAATGTGATTGATTCACGAAGTTCCTATGATTGCCCAGAAAACCAGAACACAACTAAAAAATAAAACCACTAAACAGTACAAGCCAAATCCTAGTTTAGAGGGTCATGAAAATAACATCCCCTACATGCATAATCCATTAGATAAATAACAGAAGCAAATGACCTTAATATATGGAACACACCGTAAGCTATATCCAGTTGTATTAACTGACGAATAGAAGCAGCATCCGAAGCATAAGGGACATAATACTTCTGAGCCCAGTGATGAGGATATGCAGGAACTCTAAACCGAGCAGCAGCACACCAAGGTCTGGCTGATGGAAGAATGGTGGATACAAAAGTTATGGCTCGTAGAAGACGGCCAATTCCCATGGTGAACATGTATCTTGCACCAAGCCCTAGGCCAGGAGCTTGAACAGATTCAAATAGTACAGAGAAAGCCAGCATCATAAACAGCATTAGGAAATGGTGCAGTCCAATAATACGAGCTCTTAGAATCTCAACAAAGGTTTGAGGAAGTTTCTCATTCAATGCTAGGAGTAACCACTGGCCAGTGTCAGGAAGAGGAGGTGTCTCACTGTCAACGATTAAGAAGCCAATCATAATCCCATTGTCAAACTTTAAGCTAGTAATAAAAGCAGAAATAGCATAGAAAATGAAAGGTATCCTTAGAATTCACTGACATAGGAGCCACGAGATGGTTGACCTTAAAAGTCCTAAAATATGCAGCTGGTGGATCTTACATTCAGAAAAAGATTAAACTACTAAATCGCTTACATGTTTACCATCTCAGGAAAAGTTACCACTTGATGTTTATTCAGGTTTCCTCGATGATTATCCAGGAACATACATAAAACACCAGCAAGTCACCTGTGCCTAGCGTGCTACCACATTAATGTTCTTGCTACCAAGTCTACAGAAGGTTTTGTCAGTCAACAGCACATACACATCAGGCAGCATATGTATCCATCAAGGCGTATCCATAACAATTCAACACATCATGAAAGTAGTCTCATTTTGTTATTTTGGGGCTCATGTACTTCAAGCAGAGTGAATGAAAATTTCAGAACATACATTGACATCAGAATGTATGAATGCCTCAGCCATAAGATAACAAATTGTAAGATTTGCTAGCATTATGTCAAATTCATCAATAGTAATTAAGAACTTTAGTTTGGGAAAATACATAGCCTTTGCATTACCTACACATGTTTGCTACTCTATTATTGAAATGCAACAGTAAGCATGTGGAGTTTCACAGAAATTACATGCCATTATGAAGCTTTCAATTCTTTAGCACTAATGCAACACGACCATCTCTTCTCCAAGGATTGGTCATAGATTTGAGATGGGCATTGTGTCAAGTTTGAGATCTCAATGAACATCTTTAGAGGCTGATAAAAGAAAAGAGAAAGAAGGTTTCATCTATCCCACAAAATTGTAAGATCGTAATATTACCCCAAAAGGGGAAAAAGACCCTCAAAACATGCAAAATACTACATCTTTTATAACATGTTAGACAAAATAATATGTGTGTATTTATAGCTGGCAAAGACTTTCTTTTATCTCCTTTTATGGGCGTTTGACCCCAAAAGGATGGGAAGGGAGATATTTTAACGAGTGACCTTCCTTTCAAGCAAAGTGGTCTTCACTCAATTGAGCCACCCCTTAGTGGAGAGACCGAAAAAGTTACAATGCAAAAACCAATCTTTCACATCTAAATTCAGAAGAGATCCATTGAGGATTCTATCTGACCTGTATTTAAGCAATCAGAATCGTCACAGTTAAAAGTGTAGCCAGCTGAAGTCCTTGGAACACTTGGGGAGATACTCTGCTATCTAACTTTGAGGCCATGAAATGACAGACTCGCTAAAAAGGGAAAGAAGCAAAATATTCCGGGCCTGAAACAAGTGTCTCCTACCAAATCTGTTACCATTGCCTGCTATTTCTATATCAACCAAATTTAACAGAGACAGGAGCCCTACGAGTAATCAATATCAACATCTACTCATATCAGAGAACAATTTAATCTACCGCTTAATTAATGCTTTACCCTAAATGCAGCATTTCCTATCCCTACCACTCTCCAATATATGTTTTTGATCAGATCACATCCTACAAAAGCTCAAACTATTTCTTTGACCTAATAGTCAATGAACGCCCGAAACCAAATCTGAGCCAATGTTAAAGTTTCACAGAACCCCATCATCTGTAACGAATACTTTTATCAATGTATCACCTTGGTCGCCTTCTTTCTAGCTAGAAAACAAAAATACATATACTAGGGAGATAAACAGAGGAAAGCAAATACTGATTACCGGTGCCAATTGAGGCCCAGCACGGCGGTGACGAAGCGCACGGATAGAGCTTCGAAGAGGAGAGCTGAGAGCATGAAGATCATGGAAGCGACAAAGGGTATGGCCGCGCGGAACTCAGAGGACCAGTGCTTGTAGAAAGGGACACGAATGACGGCGCTAAGAGCGAGCAGGGACCAGAGAACTGGCTGAAGACGCGCGTGCCATGCCGGGGAGAGGTGGCGGAGGTAGTCTATTGCGACGTAGGAAATGGCTGCGACGCCGAGACCTGGCGGCGCCGGCCACTGCATGGTTGCGGCTGCTGGAGCGTGGTTTAAGGAAAAGTGGAAGTTGGAGGTTGGAGCTTTGGGATACTAATAAGGCAATTTGTTTGTTCGCTGCAGTGTTTGTTAGTTTCTATTTATGAGGGAGCTCCATTTCATCGATCCAACGAAATTAAGTAAAATTAAATATAATTGTAAGAAAATACTCTATTCATGAAATGATTACATAAAATGAAATATATGAATTGATGTGATAGGTTAAATTATAAAATTATTTTTATTATAAAATAGATTTAATAAATTTTATAAAATTATATCAATTTGTGAATTTATTTTATGTAATCTCTTTATGTATGTGGTAGTTCTCTTAATTTTATATGATTTATTAAATCTATTTTATAATAAAATTAATTTTATAATTTTATATAATACATCCAATCACATCAGTAAATTTATTTCTATATAATCACTTTATTATTAAAATATTTTTTTAAGCATTAATTTGGCCACGTTACTATTGGACAAATTATTATTTTTTGTAATTATTTTGTAAAAGGATTACATCAGTTCGTGGATGTAGTAGCACTCTGTTTGCAAACAAAACACCAAAAGTCGTAACAGTTGGGTTTCAATCGTGTGCGACTTTGTTGACGAGGAAGCAGCGTGACAGGTAAATCAAATTCAATTTCTGTGTTACTTGGTAATAGATGCAATCTATACTCATATTCGAAATCGATTTTAGAAAAACCAAAAGCCATAACTTTTTGTTCGCATAATTTGTTTTTTCTGAAAGTAGACTGTTGGAACAAAAGGGCTGCAAATAAAAAATAATGAGAGAAATGTTTGCTTTAAGGTGCGTTATAATGTCGCTTTATTTAAAATAATATTTGCCTCTATTAATAATAGTATGCACATGAGTTACAAGAAAATTTACCTCTAAAATACAATAAAACTCAGAACAAGTTTATTTGTGTAGCAACGATATGCACATATAAAATTAGACCTTAAATACCCTTAGATTTTACTATTCAACCAAAAGATTAGAAATTTATTCTATGCAGAATGAACAGATCCTAATAATAAGTTTTCAAGAAATGAAGATTCTTGGAAGAGAGAAAATTTTGAAATTGACTTCTATCTACAATTCGTAGACTAATAGGTCTATTTATAGATAACTTATAAATGTGAATAAATTGTAACTTTTCATTTTTTTATAATCTGATCCAAATAGATATATTAGTTGTACCTGTTACCAAGTAACACAAAGATTGTCACCTTGCTTACCTCCCATCCATCCTCGCACGGGTTCGGAACCCAACAAGTGTATTTTTGGAATTTTATTTGCCAAGAGTTGTAGTATAATAGATCACTTGAATCCTACATGAGTTCGAATAAAATGCAAACTCAAAATATTATAACCAAACTTTCCTTAATTTCTCTCTTTTCAAAATAATTCATAACTTCTAAAAATAAATTTCAACATATTATTAATAATAAATATAATATATATTATTTTGAAAATATTTCCAACATAGACCCCTTGGCTTGTCAATTTGAAATTATCTTTCTTCCAAAATATTTCATTTATGCAAAAAACTTGTTATAAGGATTTGTTCGTTCTCGAGAAAACATATTTTTAATTTCTTAGTTGAATAGTAAAGCCTGAAGGCATCCAGGGTCTGATTTCATTTATGTATAGTACAGTTAGAAAATTTGGATTGTTTTGGACTGGATTGTATCTTAGAGGCAAATTCTCTTATAATTCGTATGCATACCGTTATTAGTAGGGGAAAATATTATCTTAAAGAAAGTGATAATGTAACGTGCATCAAATCAAACTCTTTCTCCTACTATTTTTTTTTTCTTTTGCAGCTCTTTGCACCAACAATTTCTATTCAAATGTGGACATATGAATTTCGCTTTAAATGCTAAATGTGTTGCTTAGTTCGATTTTTCCCCTTCTTGTAAATTACATGTATACAACCCCATAAGCATGTCAACGTGACATCCTAAAAAACATTAGACAAATATAGCCAGATGATTGTACGTTCAATGAAACATATGCATACAAAATGACAAAAATTGTACCGCCGTGCAAGTTATTTAATGAGAGAGAGAGAGAGAGAGAGTTGTTCAGCAGCAAATCAAGAGATATTTTTCTTTCCCCAATCCACCCGGTTAGAACTTGCACCTTAAATCATCTTCAGCTAATTGAATGTGCAGTTTATGGTCCATATTCAACTGTCAGTAATTTATGACACACATCACGAAAATGCTATGCAGTGTTATGAAATACAAATCACTGATTTGGAAAGGTCTCTTACCTTCTTTGAATTGTTGCTGGGAGGTTGAAGTTCATCAATGTTTGATTTTGAATTTTTAGAAGTCTAACATACTCTTTAGCCATATGGGAGAGGCCATTGTCCTAGCAAGCCAGCTAGCTCTACATAAAATGAGGCTCATTTTATGTAATCACATAACAGAAGAAAAACGAGAGTTGGAGGCATATTTAAGTAATCACTTCCCCACTAGAATGTACTCAATTTGAGCTTGACTTGACTTCAGTCTTCCATCACATTCAAAAGCAGTAATCGTCAAGGCCGTAATCAAAACCACAAAAAAAGAGCTATTCATTAAGGTGGGCATTTTCATGACAACTTCAGCTTCTAATAACTCCAATATTTAGAATAGATACAAAATAGAACATGAAAGTGAATACCAATTTCTAGTACTACAGAGCTCTATTCTTGCATTTTTGTAAGTTCTTTGTTGGAGCCTCTCCAACTTTGTGGTGCTGATCCTACAGATGGATTCACCCGAATCCCTCTTACAGGAGAACTTTGTCTTGCAGAAGATCATTAAACTTATAAAAATGGAGCTAGAAGGTTTTGGGTCAAAGCCCTATAGCCCAACTTGGCCACACAGTGAAGTACGGACAGCTGCAAGTTCTTTCTCCCCCACTACATGCATTTTTGTCATCTTTCTCGAATTATGGTCAATCTGCAGTTTTGTTGATGAACCTTTTATTAATGACATAGCAACTAAGGATCTAAAATATAGTACTTTCAAAATATGAATGAAGCGGAGTTCTATAATAATTACATGTTGCATAAAGGCCTTGGTGGCAATCTCTTTTAAGAAACATTGGAGCCTGAGTTGGCCATTTTTCTTTTCTTTTTCCTGCGTGTTGTGTTTTGGAGTGTTTGGTAAAGCATCGTGAATCACAAGTCAGGGTGCCTAGTATCTAGTATTGACTTATCTCTTGGGCTCTTGGTGGTATCAAGGAACTGCATAATTGTCCTGATATGGACTTCTACGTATTATTCAAATTTTGATGTACTCTCTCGCCCCAGAAGAACTGATCTCTTAAGAATGGAACTATAGAACTGATCTCTTAAGAATGGAACTATGGTCGTCCGACATTGTAATTCATAAGCTGGGCAGGCATTAGATACACCTAGAAATAAGAAAATAATTCGAGTCTACTTGATGTTGAATCATGTTTTCAGAAATAGGAAGCAATCAAATCATTCACTCTTATTTCTAAATCCAAATGACTAATATATCAAAGATATACTAAAACATTCACATAATTTCAATCTTAGGCAATCAGAAATTCCAGTGCCCTGTAGCAGTTGTTCCAGCACCAACACGATAAATCTGCATATAAAGTTGTATGATGCAATTACAAACTTTTAAATGACTCTGCAACCCAAAGGAAACTCAAGTTTCACGCTCTCTTTCGGGAAGAGAGAGACAGAGAGAGAACTGGGACAGTTCGGCAGCAAACCAATAGATATTTTTATTTCCCCAATTATGAATTAGTGTTGAATTAGTAGATAGATTAGCCAGACCAGCTTTGAATTGAATCTTTTAACTGATTACGTACCATATACACTACCTGCAGAGTTGGTTCCCTTTTAATTATCACCCTTTTGCTGATGATAAAAATCTACACTTTTGCAATATACATCCCAAACTATGAAAAGTTGTGGAGGAAAAAACAGAAAGAAGAAAGACGAGAGTTGAGGGCATATTTAAGTAATCACACCCCAACTAGCAATGTACTCCAAAAAAAGAGGTATTAAAGGTGGGCATTTTCAAACCTTCAACTTCTAATAACTCCAATATTTAGAACAGATACAATATAGAATTTGAAAATGAATACCATTTTCTACTACATAGCTCTATTTGTGTGTTCTATGTGGGAGCCTCTCCAACTTAATACTAGTCATCTAACTAGCAACACCATTTCCCCAGATTTGAAGAAAAAACCACTGCAGAGGGTTTGGTTGTCCATCTTTCTCCAAATATGGAGTAGGTAGGGGTAGCTCTGGAGGTAAATGCCGATGAAAAGCATCAATTGTAGTCGTAAAACCATCATCTTTCTCAATCATCTTTCTCAATCGATTTTTCCATGCAGTTGTATTGCTCGAGATTTAAACTGGAAATGTTGATTAATTAAATTAAATCAATCCACTTTACAGGAGAAGTGTGTAAAGTTAATTAAATTGTACTTAATAACAGCTTGAGCTTTCTTATCCAAACATCAAGCAAAACTGACCACATGCAGCAAAACACTGGGGACACAACCAATCATGAGGCATTCCATTAAACAAGTTCTCAAAAATATGCATTGTGCAGTGACATACAATGCAAGATCGATTAGTTTAATTTCAAATATTGTATCTATGGCATCAATACAATCTTTGAGGCTTTCAAATGTTCCACAGGACCACAATAATAAGAAGAGCAGGGGAAGTAATATGCCGAATTCATATGTCATTTGAAATATCCACATTTAGGTTGCAAGTAAACATCTTGTTTATATCCATATTGAAGAAGGCCATACAACCAATAGGAAAAAAAACTTCCTTAAATTCTTGTCCAGAATTAAAGGCCTCAAATGAGAGAGAGAATCACATACAGTAGTAGGCAAGCATGAAGTTCGAATTTTGTACTTAAAATAATTAAAATTTCTCTTCTAGGAAGAAAAAAATAACAATACTGCATTTGGATATGGAAACATTCTGTGGCAACAAGGCAAAAAGACTGAGCTCATGAAGATCAATTAGGCCCTATTCTTTCTCCTATGATTTACCAGACCTTGAGATGTGAGGTTTTGTTATAAGAATAAATTGGAGCTTGTCTCCCCTTTTTTGGGTAGTTTTGCTCAATATGTTTTAATGAATAGGAAATTTAGTAAAAATGCTTAACAAACAAGTGCTTGAGTTTAGTACTTGCATTGCCAGGTAATGCCTAATGTTATCCCGAAGAACGATCCCCGCCTAAGCGAGCAAGTGCTAGAGTCTGATACTTGTGCCTTAAACGAGCGTTAAGAGTCTAACACTTGTGCCACAAACAAGCTCTTCAGTCTAACACTTGGTTTGCAGGGTAATGTTTAAAGTTACTGGGCACAAGATCGACATCGATGGCAATAAGCATTTGAGTGTAACACTCACGCTGCAAAGTAACAATGAAAGCATGCAACCCTGGTCTCTGGTGACCTAACACCCGTGATTATTGGGTCAATACAATTAAATTTATTCAATTGAATAAACTAGAGACCACCTTTTCTAGAAAAGAAATACTACCACAGCCAAGTTTAGAAAACCGTCTGCATTAAAACAAATTATCAAGTTTTACTAAAAGAAATTGGATGACAATGCTGCAAAACCGGCACTTGGGCAGTTGGGTTTTAAACTTTGAGAGGCAAGATATTATTTGAAAAATAGATATTTATTGCATTCTTCCTCTCGGTATTGTTTTGGGCTGTGACTCCACTTTGCCCTTTTCAATAGAACAACAACATGCGCTTGAGAAGAAAACCTTCAGTCCAAATAACATAACCTAAAATTAAGGAGTTCAGTAAATAATCCCCATAAGTTCAGTAAAGGAGGCTGCTGCTGCTTGGTCCTACTGTAATTGAGCAGAGTATTTTTTTTTTTTTTCCCTATTCTTCTTGCAAAAATAAAACTTACATGGTGAGGAGACATACCAATTGAGAAGGATGAGAGCCAACCAAACCAAGCACATGCTCAATATCCTTGGAATAGAAAAACCTTGCGGCAAACTGGGCAGACGCCACATATTCTCTCCCATTGCTCCATGCGGGTCTAAAAAATATCAGATCAGTTAGATAGATCATTAAGATGGCAGAAAATTAGAACTTATTTTCTCGTCACATCACCTGATACCATGCAAGACAAATTCTAAACTGCCAGCAAGCACCACTATTGGCAACCAAAAAAATCTGGAAATGGGGACCAACAGGCTCCATAAGTCAAACAGAAATTCTGTCCCTTATCAAGATGATGAACCATTTGAATGCGACATGCTTATCAAGATGATGAATATGAGTCTATGCCAATTATTAGAATTGCTTCAGGACGGGCTAATCTGAGGCTGAAACTCACCAAGCGGGGCAGAGGAACGAGAGAGAGGATGGAGGAAAGAGAAAATGAGGATCTGAGCTTTTCTGAGAGAGAGGAACGAGAATGAAATGAGGATCTCAGCTGTTCTTCTGAGAGAGGAATGAAAATGAGGCTCTGAATTGTGACTGTACGAGAGACGCAATTTTGCATCTGGGAATCGATTTATTGATATCAACGAAACTCACGAGAGACGCAATTTTCAGCAGTTCCAGAAACTCCAAAGCTGCAAGACAATCTCTCAGGGGCAGGGCAAGCAAAACCAACTGAAAGAAACCGATGCTTTAATACGATTTTCTTTACAAAGTATATAATTGGGGGAGCTCGTTCACACTTCACATGATGAGAGACAAATTGATAATAAGCTCTCCAGCAGCTAATTAATTAGAGAAAACTGAGAAATGCAAAAAAAAAAAAAAAAAAAAAAAAGAAAAGAAAGAAGTCATGAATACGTGGAAATTGATCGAATTGAATAATTAACCTGCTATAGAGACGTGGAGCTCTGCGAGTTCCCCGGAAAATTCGCCTGAAATTTTGAAAACAGAAATTTAAAATACCTCTATATATACTCACGTTTAATATCTCTTGCAAATTTGCCGGAAACCTGCTTAGGTAACGTACCTTTCCTTTGATAATGTGTTGTATGGTAATGTTGAGGTCTCCTTCTATCATTGGTTGAAACTTATGTTGACTACTTTCATAATTGTACCCCGTATGCACTCCCTTTAGCTTAGGTGTTTTCATACTTGTCGATACAAACATTTTTAATTCTTCACATAGAGCCATTGTCATGCTTTCCAGAGACGGCCACTCAAAAGAAATCGCCTCATTGCAAAAACATTCTAATTTTGGTAAATACCTGAGCCAGAGGGACTTCACTCGAGGGAATGCAATCACATGATCTCTTTTCTCTTCGTCTCCTGATTCTTTTGCAATGATTTCTTCCATTTCATTGCAATTGGTAACATCTATTTCTTCTAATTTCACAAGAAGTTTTGCTATGGATGGTGTGAATAAATATTTCAAACTACGACATCCCTCTACTGTTAGCAATATCAAGTTATTGAAGCCCTTGATATCTCGTGGACCTTTCTTCCATATATGCAACAACTTCTTTAAAAAATGTAATCTCAACTCTGTCAAGTTACTGAAGATATAATTGCTTTCTTCAACATTTAGTCCCTCAAGTTCAAATATCACTTCCAATGAATTACATCTAAGTGCTTGAAGTTTTTCAAGATTTTCCAAACTTTGAATCAAGTAGTAAGGAAATAGAGAACACATCTTTGTATGATTTTCAGTCTCGCTCACATTTGGCTCCTCTTGATTTGTCAATGTAACCTTAAAAAAAAATGACACTGTCAAAAGTAGACTCATATATATATTGGAGGAAATCAATTTTTTAATTCTTGTTCTAAACTAATTAAGGCTTGACTTCAATTTGAGCCCCGAAATCAATAACGATAATGCAAATAACCAATTTATTTTGATTTATAATCTAATGGAACTCTATTATCTTTAAACGAATTATTCAACGTTCCTTAATTTTGGAGATTTAAAAAAACTATATATAAAAAATAAAAATTTCATTGGAACTCTAGTGAGGTGACTAGCTTATAATTTAATTACAGCTAGCAAGGGTAAATTTAAATATACTCAATGGCCCTAAAAGTGTTATCAAATTCGACCTTTAAATGAAAGAATTATTTTAAAAATGAGTGACAGTTTTTAAGTGAAATTATCCAAAATTTAATTTTTAAAGTGAGGCAAAAATTAGATGAAAATTGGAATGCATGCACGATTAAAGCAGGTTTAAAATATGAAGATCATGTAATACGAAATATTCTCAATATAAGACGAAAGTGTTTCAAATAAGTTATAAATAATAATAATAGTAATAAATAAACCTTAATCATGATGCTCATACCTCTTTTTTAATGTCGTATTTATTCCTTTCTAAAGAGGAGCTGTTATTTCTTTGGGATCTCTTGGCGCTACGACCTGGTACACATGAAGACTCTAGGCAGCGGTTGAAAAGTCCAACTGAATCTCTCGATCGTACTGAGGAGGAGCCAACAGTACTAGCCTTTGGTACATCAGTTTTCTTTAGCTTCCTTCTACTTTCAATTTCTGAATAAAATGTTTTTAGTTTGGGACATTCCCACAATTCGATCTTCTTTATGGATGGCCACTCAAAAGAATGGGCTTTGCTACTAAAACTCGTAGTGATATCTTCTCCCATTTCTTTTCCAGCTTCGTCCTCTCTTTGAATAACATTTTCCATCAATTCGCAATCCACTATATCTATGGTTTGAAGTTTCACCAGTAGTTTGGCAACAGAAGCAGAGAGCAAATTTCGCAACTCGTGACATCGATAGATTGTAATTGATTTTAAGTTTTGAAAGCCTTGAAACCCTTGGAATATTCTTCCACACATGTGCCATCCGAGATAAGTTCTCTAACTTTAGGCTTTCTAATTGGCTGTTCTCTATCATGACCTTTAGTCCTTCCAAATCAAATACCACTTCTAGTAATTCACACTTTCCTACATAAAGCTCTACCAAATTGGGAAACCACAAAATGGTGTTGGATGAAAATAGTTTATGAGAGAGGGTTGTTGATGAAGTGCTCATGCCTCCTCCTTCAACCTGTTTAATCCATTAATTCAATCATTACAATGTTGTGAGTAGTAGTTTTCAAATATATATAATGTATATGATCCTTAAGATAAGAAATTAATAAGATGTTTATTCCCAACGAAAATCATATA
Organism: Juglans microcarpa x Juglans regia; assembly: GCF_004785595.1. Classification (NCBI taxonomy): domain Eukaryota; kingdom Viridiplantae; phylum Streptophyta; class Magnoliopsida; order Fagales; family Juglandaceae; genus Juglans; species Juglans microcarpa x Juglans regia. Next base: position 1,120,563 of record NC_054609.1, read on the forward strand.
GAAATTTTTCCAACAATAGTATAAAACCATTAACTCTTTAGAAATGTTCAAGAGATTTGATCTTTGAAGTAATCCATATAGAATGTGAATCATAGATGTACTATTAATTGGGAGAACATACCTGAACTGAGTCCATGGATTGACATATACCAATGAGCTTTGGTAAGGAAGATAGATGTATTTTCTCCAACTTCGGCAATGTAATGACATCACTATCTTCTCCTTCCTTTGAAAAAATTTCTTGTATACTTTCACATTCAAAAACGCCTAAAGATTTGAGTTGAACCAAATCTCTCACCATGGCCAACCAAAATATATTTTCCGAAGGCTGGCAATTATATATGTCACAGTGTTTCAGGTTGCCAAAAACACCCCTATTCTCGAAAAGTACTTTTCCAAGATCACTTGCATCCTCCCGTTCAAGTCTAATTGCATTTTCAAATAAATATCTCCCATCATCTTCAATGTTTATTCTAAATCTCAAGTTGGAGTTACTGAAGTGCAATTCTTTTGGCAAGCACGCGATACTTGGTACGCTGATTTCTAAGACCGTCATTCGACCAAAATAAGGAATTAGTTCAGCAAGACTTGCATTATTACTTGTTCGTTCTCCATTTCCTTCTATCGTAGTCGTATATTCCCAATTCTTAAAGTCTGCCATATACAACTCTTGTAGGCGAGATAAACGGGATAAGACTCCAGTTGCAATTCGCTTTAGAGAAAAACACCTCTTCATATCCAGCAACTTTAATTCGTTAAGATTTCCTATTTCACGCGGCAATTCCTCGATCTCAGAATCATGAAAACCAAGAATTTCTAGTTTTCCAAGGGTTCCAATTGCCGACACATCTCCCAAGCGACAACTCTCCAGATTCAGAATTCGAAGGTTCTCAAGAATCTGGATTGATGTTGGCAATGATGTTAAGGAGAAGCAGCCTTCTTGCAAAGACAATATCTTTAGCTCATTCATTCCATTAAAAAAATTGTCTGGAAACGTTTTTGAATCTTCTAAACATGATAGTCGCAAAAACTGAAGTTTGGGACACTTCAACCCATCAGGATGACCTTTCATTTCTCCAAGTAAAACAGAAATTGCGGTGTAACTATCATATGTATCCTTCTTTGGCCATTCTTCATGCCTTCTATCCAACTCAACCATAAAACCGTGTTCATTTCTGGATGCAATCGATATGGCAACATCTCGCACGATATCATGCATTTTGACACATTCATCCTCTTCGCTATCCAACAAGAGATTTGATCTTTGAAGATTCCGAACTATTGTGTTGACGTGTGCTCTTATTTCTTTCACAATACTACTGCTGTCTTTAAGAAACCTTTTTGCAAATCCATACCTGACTAAATGTTCAACCGGAATATCATAATCTTCAGGATACAAACAACATAGCAAAAAACATGATTTGGCTTCTTCACTTTCTAAGTAATTGTAACTGAACTCTATTCTAGAATATACCTCTTGATCCATACCGAGGATATGTTGTGGGATAGACTTTTGAAGTTGCTGAAGGGCAGCGTCCCACTCATATTCATTTCTTTTGTTGCTAAGAGCACTTCCAACGACCCTAATAGCAAGGGGTAAACCTGCACATTCTTTTGCAACCTTTCGTGCTATTAGGATTAGATCATTGGGGGTATTGATACAATCACCCGCCATCTCTCTGAAAAGATTCCAAGCTTCTTCTTCGGATAAAAGTTCAACTGGAAAAATCTTTTGAAATCTCATCTGATTGCAAGTTTCTTCACTTCTTGACGTCAACAAGATTTTGCAGCTCTTTTCTTTTAGTGCATTGTAAACTCCAACATCCTCAAGATCAAGTGGCTCCCAAACGTCATCCAATATCACAAGGACACTCTTACTCTTCGTCAGTCTTGAATATAATTCATCTGCTCTTCCTTGTAAACTCTCTTCATCGAGTTTCGGGCCGAGCTTTTCCGCAAGTTCACCTTGAATCTTTGTCAAGTTTGGACTTTGAGACACCACTGCAGTGGCAACTTTATGGAATAAACCATCAGCTTCGACTCTTCTAGCTATCTCTTTTGCCATTTCTGTCTTGCCAATCCCTCCCATACCACATATTGCAATCATGTCAATTTTTTCATCCCTTAGAGCCTCCAAAACATCTTGAATCATTGCTTTTCGTGATTTAAAATCCTTAAACCGTTCTATGGATGATGATCTCACTTTCAATGGAGGTGCAATATTGAACACATTGTCATATTTTTCACCTTTTTTTAGTAACTTATTGATGGCTCGAGTATTCTTCTGAGCTTTCTTGCCCAAGGAATAGCGGAGCTTCAGATGAGGACACCAACCATTCATGCACATCGTATTAGTTTTGGCATCTCCTTCAAGGAATTTTCCCACTTCTTCAAGTTTTTTTCCTACATTTGCCAGCCACGTCTTAACTTCACTTGCAACTACGTCTTGATTCCATTCGGCTCCAACAACAGATTGTTGCACCGCTTCCTTCTTCTCACATAACGTTGAAAAATTCTCTTCAAGAATTATGATACTGCTCTTGTAGGAAATAAGATAGCCAAATTGTTCTCCGATTGGAAGAACCAAGGATTCTCCTATTTTCCCAACAATTGATAAAATAATTTCCATTTTTTCAAAAGTAGTTTTCTATTTTTGTATTTTTTTTTTTTTTTACTTCTTTGTTAAATAACATGACAAAGTCTGCCTTTGCCTGTTTACAGATCAAAGAAGCAAAACAACAACAACAACAAAAAAGGTCAGTGGAAAATTGGGGGAAAAAGATACTAAAGAAACACCAAAACAAAATAAATAGCTGTTAGAATATCACACAGAACGAGCAAAGTACAAGTCACTATACGTGCCTATAAAAAGGAGGTTAATTTTTATAAAATTAATTTTATTTTTAATTAAGTTATATAATTACATTAGTTGATTGAATTTATTTATTTTTAATTATGTAAGAAGGTTATGTTCTAAATTTTTTAATGTAGATTCAAAGAGTAAAAGAAAAAAAAATAACTAAATAGTAAATGAGTAGTAAATATTGTGTAAGGATATCAATACCAATACATAGACAAAGATGACCACTTTTGAGACACAATGGGCTTAATCCATAAAGTTGGGCCTATGGTGCGGATAGATATTAGAAAATTCATCAAATCGACCTACTTATTTTAGTTTAGTCCAAAATCATTTAATTTTCTTAAGAAATCTAAGTCCAAGCTTTAGGAAAAAAATATATGTAATCATCCTTCAAAAATGAATATCTCAAACACATTTTTGTAATCATCCTTCTCAAAAACTAAATTGACTATCTGGCACTGAAAGTTTTAAGTTGGAACTCAATTTATATTAAGGCTCCGTTTATTTCGTTGTAAAAATCTTTTTGAAAATAATTTTCATGATTTCTTGGTGCTTGGATTAGCTTAGAAAGGTAAGTCTACAGAATAAATTAATCGATAAAAATCAAAGCCTTCTTTTTTTGGAAAACGTTTTTTAGCTCAAAAATTTGAAAACAAATTTCTAATCTTGCTCGGTGGAAAGACTAACTATATAAATCTTAAAAGCATGCATGTAGAGTAAAAAGTTCAATTAAAATGCACAAAGATAATTTTTTTATTTATTTATTTACGATAAACTACGTATATAGAAGTATAAGCTTCGACATTAATAGTACTATTTTGATAAAAGGTTATGCACCCCAAACAAAAAAAACTATTTTGATGAAAGTATTCTCAAGCAACATCCAAACACTTGAAAAGAGTTTGTTCTAATATTGTAAAACACAATTTGCTAAAAGATTTTTCCATAAAACAAGTGTTTTCCCTCTAAACATGAAACGGACCGCAACAACAATTAATTATCTATCTAGGATTGTATATGAATCAATAGGATTGTTTATCCGGATTCCGATCTGAAAATTGAGGTATACCCAAACTAGAATTCGGATTTCAAATCCGGGCCGGATTAGTCCGGATTAGACCCAGACCAAAATCCAAATGAATCGGGATTTCAAATAATGAGCTATCGTCCTTGGATGGTAGATACACCAAAACAGTTGGGCGGTATAAGGGCTTGTGGTTTGTATATAAAGTATAGTGCAAAAGTTTGCCTTCTCACTTGTGGAGGCTAGAGAAACTTGGGTAAAGGATGTTTATGAGAAACCCTAATTTCTTGATACGAAGTCACATTGAAGAACTTTTACGAGAAAGTATGATCAAGAGAATCAGTATTAAATTATTAAATTACTTTTCAAAGGGCAGAAATACTAAAACTATGTGTCTTAGACTAACAACCACGAAATTTCACCAACTGCTGAAAAACAACATTTACAATAAGGAAAATGCTACTTTGACACCTAAATTTAATACCTCATTTTGACACTTCCTTTATTTAATTTTAATTTTAATTTTTTTACTTAATGGTTAAGGAAGTAACTATTAGTGTATTAATTTTTTTTATATTTTTTAAAAATGATTTTAAATGATAAAAAAAATATGAAAAAAGATTGAAAAAAAAGGCCAATTTAGCTTAACGGTAACTTTGAGTGGTGCTACTCAGGCGGCAGTCTAGCACCGCTCTTTACAATAAATGTTGCCTCCTCATGATTTGAGGCAGCTCAACACTACATTAGTTGCTATCATTAAGTAATTATTTATTGTTATGTTTAATTTTTTTTACCTCAATTAACTATCAAAATATGACTTGACATTGTTTTAGATCTTTGAAAATCATATGTGAGCAAATTTTTACTAAATTCTAAAATGAACCTTCTTTCCATGTTTAGTCGAAAACTCATATATTTGAAATGAATTATTATTAGGAAATTCTAAATTCTTAAAGAAAGTATTTACTTTTCGAATACAACAAATCAATATAATTTGGATTCATTGAATGAGAAAGAATAAACAAGAAAGAAACAACAATATGCCCCAGCAGAAAGAATTTAATATTATCGATCTCCTACCTTCTTAATTTTTCCTAGTACCCCTTTCAAATATTCAATTGGGTTGTAGGTTATAAAGACAAATGGACATAGCCCTAATCTTTTATAAAGGCCAAGATAAATGTTTTTTTTTTTTTTTTTTTAAGGGCAGTTCTATGGAGATTAGGTCTTCCGATAGAACTCACTGATTATCATTAAATTATTTTTTTTATTGTTTTTTCTTAAACATTAATCTTAGGTGTCGATTGTTTTCAAAAAATATCTTATCTCATATCATCTAATCATTATAACTTTTTCAACATCCAATATAAAATAAAATAAACAATTATATTTTTTCAAATCTCAAAATAAAAATAATATTAAAAAATATATTCTAATAATATTTTATTCAACTTTTTAACTTTAATCTCAACTCATCTCGTATGATTTGTGAAAATAAACGAACCTAAGAGAAAATAGTAATAATTTAATACTTTTCTAAATATTTGAGAAAACAAAAAATAAAAATAAAATAAAATAAAAATTCACCCCTCGGTGCAAATGCTCGGTAGACCGATGGTCAACCTAACATTTCTCTTTTTTTTTAATACTGAGGATGGAACCCTGGTTTATTGAGAAACTAGGATCAGAAGGCACTAGGACCAGTGCCATCTGGTCCAAACGACAAATATTAACGGTTAGGCAATTATGAGTATTAAAAAAATATTAAAAATATATACCTACAATATAAATTTATACTAAAATATATGCAAACTATATATTCTTTTATTTTTTAATATTAGTTGTTGCATGTAGAGGTGCTACCCAATCTATCCTGGAGGGTAGTCACCCATCCCACGCCTTGCCTAGACTAGGTGACTGCAGGTTTGTTTGGCGCTTTTGAGTATCTTAAAATTTTGTAAATAAATGAATAATAGTAAAATGATTTGAGTTAAAATATTTTATTTAATTTTAAGAAATAAAAAAAAAAATAAATTGTATTAATTTTTCGTTTTGTTTTTTAAATTTGTAGAAGTTATAATGATTAAATAAAAAAATTAAAGATTTGAAATTAAAAACTATTTTATATTTAAGTGATGTTTGAGAATGAAATTATAATAAATTTTAAAAATTTAACATATCATCTCATTACCTAAACTAATCCTAAATCTACCCCGCATCTCGTCCCTACTTGAACAAGGTTATAGTACGCATCTGCCGGCTGGGCAGGTGGATTGACACAACCATCCACCATCCAACCATCTCGTCCGACAACACATTTTTTATTAAAAAAAAAAAACCAAAATCAAAATCAAAATCGCACAGATCTTTCACACAAATCTAAAGACCATTGCGCAGACCGATAGGCCACAACAGCAAGCTGCAGCCATGGCTCATAAAAATCTATGGGCAGATCTATATGACCCATGGCTGCAACCGTGGGTCATAGAACTCGCAAACCCATAGTCTCAGCCGTGAGTCTTTACTTATAAAGCCACGGTCGCAGCCGTAGAGACTCATGACTAAGTTGTCATCTTACCCACATAGATTGCAGCTTGGCCGTAAGTCATGAGTCATCACCCACGACAACGGAGAGAGACGCTGGCTTAGAGGAGGAGGATGAGGAAGAAGAAAGAAGAGAGGACAGTGAGCGACCATTGAGGCATGAAAGGAAGGGGGAGAAAAGAAGAAAGGAGAAGACGAGAAACGAGAGGAAGGGAAGACGGCCAAGAACTGGGAAGGAGAGAAATGAGAGGAGAGAAAAATATATTATTTATAGTTAGGGTGCTCGCCTGCCCGCCCCAGGCGAAGGTTGGGTACCAGTGCCCGGCTAGTAGGCCTAGCTATATGTGATGCAAGAATATAAGTCTAAAGCCAACAAAAAAAAAATGAAAACAAAGTCCTGAAACCGACATATGCAAAGGAGGAACAATAGTCTACGAGACATTGTTTACCATTTATATATTCACAATTACATATCCAAGAAGTATTACATAGAAAAAATGAAATTAGCAGAGAATTGAAACAAAAACATAATAGAAAAACATCGAAAGGAAGAAGGGAAAGTTTATGGGACTAACCTCTACGGCCTTCTCTAGAAAAAAGAGAAGTATATATATAGCACAGACTGTAGGTATGGATTTGAGAAAAGTGAGCTTGGAAAACAAGTGCAGAGCAACAGAGCGATTCTGAGCAAAATGTAGTTTAGATAGAAATCACAAGCATGATGGGGAACAACCATCATCTCTTGTGTCTACTTATAGGAGTCTAAACTCCTTTCGCAAGAAAATGAGGATCTAATTCTTTCTTGGCAATTTTGTCAATTATGTTCTTTTCTTCACATGCATTCCTACCTTCCTTGCAAACCAATCTCAAGAAAGGATACATGTAAGCAAGTGCAGATTCACTTTCTACAATAGTAACTCACTAGCATTTCGTTATGTCTTGAGAAAAGAAAAGAATAAATTAAGATAAACTTAAAAGGAATAAAAGAAAAATGGCAAAGAGAATGTGATTCTTGTTCAACCATTTTGCCATGGAAGTTCTTTTCTTTACAAGCACTCCTACCTTCTTTAAAAATCTCTCTCAACGGCTCCAAATTTACATTCTAAAAATGGGGACACAGAACTACAATAAAGATCACTAACTATTTTTATTGCTTATTTACATTCATTAATTCTCTCCTGACGCCGTGGGAGTTCATAGTGACACAAGATTTCATTTTTAAGGTTGAGAGGGTGAATGAAAGGTTTGAGCAGATTAATTCTCTTACTGTTGTTTACAAAAGCTCTGTACAACTATGAAACATCTTTTTTGTTTTTTTGAACAACTATGAAACACTACGCATGAAAGCAAAAATGAGCCGAAGTGTTGGGAAGTAGATCGGGAAGAGTAAGGGTCGATCTGTTTAAATAACTTCATGTACAACTGACGTTTATTTTTCCTACAGATCATAGAAAAATGTATGCAAACAAATCTCGAACAATCAAGTAGTCAGATTCGAGTTTTTAATAACACGTGGAGCATTACCATTGGTTAGCCTAGATAGTATTGGAGGATAATTAATGAGAAAATTGAATTATATATCCAAAAATTAAAATAAAAACAAAAACAAAGCTCCTCACAGCTTCGTAAGAACAAAACTAGATATGCTTTCAAAATTATATGGATCCCTTGTAATTCAGACAGCCCAAGCTTCATAACTTAGATGAATGAGGTGCTTGTTGACTTCTTGTCTGGATGTTTGCATTGTAAAATGATCCAGTTCGATTCAACACATAAGTTGCAACAACAGTGAATCAAACGTACGGTTAAAGCATGTTTGGACGCTTATAATTCCTCACTATTTTGTGAACAGGAGTAAAATGATTTAAGTGCAAATTTTTTATTGAATTTTAGAAAATGAAGAAAAAAAAGTTGAATACAAATATTTTATAAAATAAGTATTGTATTAGAGTGTGAAAATGAATAGATAAAATTAGTTGTTTAAATATTATTTTTTAATATTATTTTTATTTTAAAATTTTCAAAAATTGTATTGATTTTTATGTTTGAGTAATGATCAAATGAAAAGTATTTCTTTTAGAATTTTGAGAATTTTAGCAATGTTTAATGTTACCCAAACATGCCATTGTTTTTTTTTCTAAGACATCTTAAATGTGATCGGCTATTTTTTTTTTCCACTTGGTGATATATTTTGGACTTGCAAAAGCTTAAAACTAACAAGAAATAATTGATTAATCACTTCATCCGTTTACACAAACAAACATATAAAATTATATTTATACGAATGCGTGTGTTTTTCATTTTTGTTAATAGAAACATATTAAATAGGCACACATGTTTTGGCATGGATCAAGGAAACCGTTGGCTTCCCACCAAGGAAATACCGAAGGAAAGCAACCGACTTTTGCAGTTTTAAGCGCCGGAAATACCACATCAAGAAGCAATGAATATGTGCTTTACTTATGTTGTTTCTCTTTTTGAAATCCTTCTGACCAATCACCAATGTCCCAGCTTTATCTATCCAATTACTTTTTCTTCATCAACTCTAGACTAAACATCTCTCATTCACCCAACAAGAGGAGGAAAAAAGAAAACATTGAAGGAGAAAGAAGAAAAGAAAATCAGCCATGGAACTGGAATTGGGACTCAAGATCGCCAAAACGAGTGATGATCTCACTTCCATGGCCGAATTTCAGTTTGCGAAAGATCGAACGGGTCCTGTTTTCTTGTCTGGTGAAGATGACAACATGTTCATCCTCACTGTCCACCTCAAAGGTCAATTGTTTCTGTGATCTCTTTACTCTTGCTAATTTCTTTTATATCGAATTTTGGCTATTTGTGAAATGGCGTTCTGAATTACGATCTTTGAATCTACAAAAGACATGCCAAGCAGAAGTTTCAGTCTTCACAAGCATCTGACAAAGCCTGTTCCTTAGATTAGATTATCGTAATTGAGCTTTTCTTTTGCATTGAATTAAATTACCAAAAAAATATTTGAATTACTATCTTTGAATCTATACCTCCAAATGAAGTGAATAAATAGAGAAAAAGAAAGAAGGAAAGAAAAGCAATATCTAAGTAAATGTGGGGTCCAGTGCAAGGTTTCTACGAGTGTTGTATGTATGCATGGTTCTGTTTGATCTCCAGTAATTGTTAGGCAACGCGGAAGAAAGCCACCCTTCTTGCTGGGCCATTTTGCCATCAAAGTTCTTTTCTTTGCAAGCATTATTTCTACCTTCCTTTGAAACCACTCACTCCCCAATGGTATGGAAGCAGATTCGAGCTTTACATTATTAAAAACTTGTGAAGTTTTTCATTGCATACTCTGAAAATTAATTAAGAGAACAACTTAGATTCTAATGGGGGTTTTAAAAAACTAAAAACATAAAATTTAATCGCATTTAGATACCTCTGAGCTTTGATGGAGAACAGAAGAGCAAGGTGAAGAAGAAATTTGAAGCAATACTACTACTGGGATTAATATTGAAAAACATATGAAAACTTGAAATTAATGAACCTTCCAAAAAGAAAATTTATTATATATTTCTTAACCAGAGGAGATAATTATCTTTTACCAAGACTTGAGATGAAAAACAGCAAACAGTTCTCATTTACAAGGCAGTATGCAGTTTCTAGAATTGGAGGCGACCATATCCATTTCATAATCATTTTTCTACTTCTCAATTGTTAAGAAATAATTTGCTGAATGAATTTCTTGCATTCTCATTGATATTGTATAGAAATATATAGCTATACACGAGTGATGATATACATGGAAATAAGATAAAAAAATGGCTATACAATTAAATCAAATATTTTGTAACTATCTAATGGCAAAACTGGTGGGATTTGCTAAAATCATGGGATTCGATTCTGATGTGCTGTAATATCAATCAAATTCCAAAATGCACAACCATCTCATTTCTATTTAAGTTTATGTGGATATATGAATTTCACTTTAAATGCTAAATTGTGTTGCTTAGTTCCATCTTTCCTCATCTTATAAATTACATGTATACAACCCCCATATGCATGTCAATGTGACATCCTAAAAAACATTAGACTTATATAGCCTCACAATTATGCGTTTAATGAAACATATACATACAAAATGACTAATTAAATTGTAGTGCCATCATGAGCTCTACTACTAAAGCAACAGCTACTCCTTACTCACAACCAATGATAAAAAACAAAGAACAGGGGACAAAGGAAAAGGGGTTGGTTGATATCTAAACCTTAAGCGATATTTGTTACCACGGTTTTCTTTCACCACAAGTGAGATATTTATATATATATATATATATATATTAAAAAAAATTGAGCTAATATACATATAGGTGGCCGTCCTAAATAATCAATTTGTGTTTGGTAGTTCACAACTTCTAACATTGCATCAGAGAAAATAGAGATTCTCTCTAATTGGTTGGCAAAACTGAATAATATAATTTAAGAGAGAGATAGATACATAGTATGAATCCTATATAATTTAATGCTGTCTCCATATGACTTTCAAGTAGACTTAGCTTATAATTTAAGATAAGCATGTTCCCATGATGTATGTGCTATCTGCGTTTATGAGTTAATACATATTGGCTGTTAATTACATCTTAATGCTCAAAATTGCAGAAACACTAAGCTGCCTTTTCTCTTTTGTTAGGGGCTTGACTATTTATCTAGAGTGTGGCAATTCGAAGGCCATGGCTTTGTACCAAATTATTCAATTGAACATCTGGTGCTACGATTGCACAAATCCATGGTGCTGCTCATGGTGCCACCACTTTGATAATAAGATCTATGATGGGGAAATGAGGTATTATAGCAAAGATGTGGGGACAAAAAATAATGCCCAATTGTTCTTAACAATCTTTTGGACATGAAGTCGTGCTCTTTGGCATAATTTTTATGCAAGCTGTCTCAAGCTAACCTAACAAACGGCAATATAGTCCTTGTAAAGGCTCTATTTGAGTTTAACATATGTCAAGTTGGTATCAGATATCTGTTGTTATAGCCTTGTTCTATAGTAGATTAAACTGAAATGAGTTGCAAATTATTTAATGAGAGAGAAAGAGAGAGCCATGACTAGTTGCAATGTGCACCCGGTTACAACTTGCATCCTAAAAACTACGAAAAGTCTCAATGTGCACCTTAAATCATCTTCAGCTTGAATGTGTAATTTATGATACACATCCCAAAAATGGTATATACTATCCTATTGTCCATGCTATGTTATGAAATACAAATCACTGATTTGGAAAGGTCTCTGACCATCTTTCAATTGTTATTGGTGGGTTGAAGTTCATCAATGTTTGATTTTGAATTTTTAGAAGTCTTAACATACTCTGGGAGACTCTGGCCATGTGGGGGAGGTTGTCCTAGCAAGTCAGCCCTACATAAATGAGCTACTTAGGTAATCACATAACAGAAGAAAAACGAGAGTTGGAGGCACATTTAAGTAATCACACCCCAACTAGAATGTACTGAATTTAAGCTTGACTTGACTTCAGTCTTCCATCACATTCAAAAGCAGTAATCGTCGAGGTAATCGAAACCACAAAAAAAGAGCTATTAATTAAGGTGATGACAACTTCAGTTTCTAATAACTCCAATATTTAGAAAAGATACAGGATAGAACATGAAAGTGAATACCAATTTCTAGTGCTACAGAGCTCTATTCTTGATTTTTGTGAGTTCTTTGTTGGAGCCTCTCCACCTTTGTGGTGTTGATCCTACAGGTGGATTCACCCAAGTCCCTCTTACAGAAGAACTTTGTCTTGCAGAAGCCTTATGATTTACCCCTAGAAGATCGTTAAACTTATGAAAATGGAGCTAGAAGGTTGGGGTCCACAACAACGACACAGCCTCATAGCCCAACTTGGCCACACAGTGAAGTACGGATAACTGCAAGTTCGTCCTCCCCCACTACATGCATTTTTGTCATCTTTCCCAAATTCTGGTCAATCTGCAGCTTGTTGATGAACCTTTTATTAATGACGCAGTAACTAGGGATCTACAATGGAAAGATAAAATATTATACTTACTGCTAGCTGCAAATGTGATATCCCATATTTTAGTATATATATATATATTTTTTATTTATTGAAGGATTATTTTAATTAATTTAAAAAAAATTAGTTCTCTTGTTTTAAATTTATCGGATTTATTATTGGTTTTATTATATAAACTTTTTTTTTAGTTGTGAAATTTATTTTGATGTGCTTTCTTGATAGTAATAATTGTTTGTATTTAAACTGCTCTTTGCTTTAATGAATAATTTTATTGTTAGACTTTAATTATTTCATTTTATTAATATTGAGTTGTAGTGTTTTTATTTAGTTCTTATTTATTTTTTTATTGTGTTTTTTTTTCTTTTGTTGGACTCTTCTATTCTCGGACTGGGCTGTTTGAGAGTATGTTATTTTCTTTTGGGCCCAGCCCTTTGGTCCCCAGCCCAGGCCCGTGAAAACGAGTCTAGACTTCATCGCACGGCTTCAAGCCATTTCCTTTTTCATGCACGTCCCCCTCTTCTTCTTCTTTAGGTTTTATATGTTTCCTCTTATAGCTCTTATATAGGTTAAGCATTCTCAACCCTAGAATAAGTGCCGCTGCCCTCTTTTCACGCCCTCAGCCATCCAAACTCCTCTGAGCATCCATCCTACACTGTGAACCACGGCTACCACTTCAACTGAGATACAATCAACCAAAAATCACCCGGTTCCTGCAGCTCAAACCAGAGCACCCATTTTCCTCCCTGTCGAACCACAACCCAGCCACCTCGGAGCCAGCTCTCATTGCGTCTTCATTACCAACCCAGCTCACTTGAAACCGCAGTCACCCTGCACCAAGCACAACCGACGCCAGCCACTGAAGAACCACCAACTGAAACACTTTATTCTGCTTCTCCGAAAACAGAAAAATCCCACATCTTGAACCCGCCACCTCCACACCTCGGAAGAGCCACCCACACGCACGGAAACACCACCCACGAAACTCCCTTGTTTTTAGCCACATGAAACAGAGAATCCATCCACCAAACCACTGCACTGCACCACACCGCACCAGCCACTCCAAGCTGTCACCACCTGCACGAAAAAGGACGCCGGACACCCACAGACCACCCCAGCCCGTAGCAACCCCTCACGGTGAGCATCTGTTTCTTTCCGCCCTCTCTCTCGCTCACCTTTTCCTCTCATTCTCTCGTGCTCAGCACTGCTCGACGGAAGCTCCGCCAAGCTCCTGCTCTCCTGCCTCGCCACCACAGCTCCTCCAGCCAGCCCCGTCGCGCCTTACCCCTCCATGCGTGCCTTGGTTTCCCTAGGGTAAGCCCCTGCCGCCGTGTACTGGGTGTTGTTATTCCCATGCATTGTGTGTGTGCGTCTGGTTTTATGATTATAAGTGATGTACGTACATAATATATATGTTATATATTTATAAAGTGTTAACCTAATAGTTGAATACTATTATCAGTTTACCCTTAGTGTATGTACTATATATATGTTTTCGGATGAGTGATCTTTTTGGATTTTTGTTTAAATGGGTTTTGTTTGAAGTCTCATAAAATAATTATTGTTGTGTAAATAATATTTTAATAATATTGTTAACTAAAGGAAGAAACCTATTTTTTTTAAGAGAGAAGTTTTTCATGACGTATTTTATAAGATTTTTTTTTTTTAAAAGTAGTCAAAGTATTCTATTAATTTATAATACGTTGTTGGCATTTTAGATATCTTAAATATTACTTTTTATTGAGTTCTGTAATTATTTTAATACTTGTTCGATTTAAATTTCTTATTTGGTGCGAATTCGATTAAGTGAATATTGATGGTTTTAGAAAATGATGGTATTTTAAGAATTATGAGAATTTTAGATTTTGAGGATTTAAAATAGGTTCTTTTAGCATTTTAGGTTTAAATATTTAAATACGTGATTGATTGGAAATTTACGGGAATTACATGATTTTTATAGGTAACGATTAATAGTTGTTTGACATTGTTGAGGAAATTTTTGGAAAACTAAGAAGTTCAGGTAAGCGGGGTTCCTATGCTAGACTTTGCATAAAATAAATAAAATGGACTGAGATTGATTTTTGGAAAAATATGCATGTTTTGTTATGAAAAGAAATTTGAAATGATCTCAGTTATTTGTTCTGCATGATTCATGAAATTCTGTTTAAAAATAAAGTACTTTTTGTCATGACTGGTGTAGACATGAGCAAAGTTTTGGCATTCTGTTTCTGAACTATACAAAAGAGCGTGAATATGAAAAACTGTGCATAAATTATATTTTTGTGATCTGACTCTGTTTTGTTCTGAAAAATGTTCTGTACTCTGATGTGATATGATGTGATTTCTGAAACATCTGGCATGATATTCTGTTTCTGTTCTGACCTTACCACGGGTGTAAAACTATGGCCTCTGTTTGGGTTGGTACTAACTTTTCTGTTTCTAGTGCACCCACTTTGAAAACAAAGTGGTTTTCTGCGTGATCTTTCCTATGTGCACACTCGGGGCTCCGAGAATGATAAGGGGAAGATTCACATTCTGTTTCTGCTCGGTTGGCCGCCGGGGTTTGCACAACCCTACCACGGGGGTTAAACATGAAATTATGTTCTGATATGATGTTTCAGTTATGATGTGCCAAGGAATTTTGAATAAGAATATTGTGAACTTTCGCTGTAATATTTCTTTAAAACATGTTCTGACTCTGCATTTTGGAAATAAAAAGTATTTTGTTCTGCATTCTGAAATCTGTAAATGCTCATGTTTACATACTAGTATATGTTTTCTGCTTACTGAGTTGTTGATAACTCACCCCCTCTTATCTCCAATATTTTCATATGATTTTTAGATATTTCAGCTGAGGATCAGGACTATGAAGAATTGGGTGAGATGACTTAAGAATAGTGCATAGAGAATAGAAAGCTTTCGATGAATATTAGTGATTTTAGATAATTATATTGTTGAAATGTGAGTTTAAGTGACATGTAGAGAAGTTAGTATTTTTTTAGAGTTACTGTATTGATGATTTTATATACGAGTAGGTGTGGTTAATTTAAATTTGAAGTGTTTACGTTAGATTTGGAGCTTTTAAAAGAGTATTAGCAATGTTGGAGTTGATTATCAGGTAATTTGAGTTAACTCTTCAGACCTTCGGAGACGGGACGTTACAGCAAATCTATATGGTAAGTGGTTCGGAGTAAACACCAATAATGATGTGGGTGAAGAAGGGAAAGTGAGAGTTTTTATTAATGGTATCCAAAAGTATGAGGGGAACGATAGAGGGGCAGGCAGCATGTATTCAAATGTGGTGTTTATGTTGCGTCAACTTATTCGAGTACGTAACTACATGGAATCGAGCTGGAAATTGATCCAACTTTAAAAAAAGTGATGGCAAATTGTTATCACCAGTCTGCAATAAGTAAAGAGCTGAATAAATCACCAAGGAAAATATCATCAAGGGACTGCATAATTGTCCCAATATCGACTTCTACATATTATTCAAATTTAGATGTACTCTATCGCCCCAGAAGAATTGATCTCTGAAGAATGGAACTATGGTCTTCCAACACTGTAATTCATAAGCTGGGCAGGCATTAACTACACCTAGAAATAAGAAAATAATTCGAGTCTACTTGATGTTGAATCATGTTTTCAGAAATAGGAAGCAATCATATCATTCAATTTCATTCCCAATAACATCATATAATTTGACTCGTTCACTCTTATTGCTAAATCCAAATGACTAATATCTCAAAGATATACTAAAACATTCATATAATTTCAATCTTAGACAATCAGAAATTTCAGTGCCCTGTAGTAGTTGTTCCAGCACCAACATGATGAACCTGCATACAAACTTGTGCGATGCAATTACAAACTTTTAAAAGATTGAAAACCTACAAACTATCCCAAAAGCATTAGCTGATGCGAATGGTAGATTTCACCATTTAACTGATATTAATGCAAAATGACTTTGCAACCCAAAGGAAACTCAAGAAAAAATGAAAATTTTCTCCAGTATCAAAAAGGAAACTATCAAAGTAGCAGTTCTCCAAATGGAATGAAATTTTATCTAAGGGAGTAGTTGCAAGAGAAGGGTGTAAAGTTATTTAAATTCTACTTAATCACTGCTTAATAATTAGATTTACCCACAACCAAAAGTTTTCTTATCCATGCATAAAGCATAACTCACCACAGCAGAGCAATGGGGAGACAACCATGAGGGCATTCCTCTAAACAAATTCTCATAAAGATGCATGGTACATTTACATACAATGTAAGATTGATTAGTCTTTCAAGTGTCAAAGTTAGAAATTCACCTGCTATATATGAAGAGTTGGAACTTTCGAGATCTCCGAGAAATTCACTTGAAATTTGAAGATAATAACTTAGAGAATTTAGATTCTAACAAGGAAACAAATATTTAATCACATTAGGTACCTCTCATTCGATGGAGAAGAAGGTGAAGAGGAAGATCGATCCAACCCCTGAAAGCAAAGAGAACTCATATATCAAAACAGCATCGTGAAACTCAATTATTAACTCATAAGATGCCTAGAAATTGAAAAAAATGAATAATAGTACTCTTAATATTGAAACCCTATGTTACTACAAGTTGAATGATGCTTAGTTTCCATTTTTCTAACATAAAAATGCAATGTAATTTTTTCTAATAAATATGGACTGATTGCATCTCTACTATTACGATGGTCTACAAATAGTTGAAGTAAAAACTTCCCATTAAGCAATGTTTGTCATAAAATGTAACGTACCTTTTCTTTGATAATATGTAGTATGGTGGCATTGAGGTCTCCTTGTAGGAGTGGTTGAAAAGTTTCGGACTCCATCTGCACTCCATTTAGTTTAGGTGTTTTTGCACTCCATTTTTGTACTGAATGCAATGATTCTTTTCCAATGATTTCTTCCATTTCGTCACAGTCCTGAACATCTATTTGTTATAATTTCACAAGATTTTTTGCCACGGATGGTGTGAATAAACATTTCAAACTATGACATCCCCATAATATTAGCACTCTCAAGTTATTGAAACCCTTCATATCTCGTGGACCTTTCTTCCATACATGCAACAGCTTCGGTAAAGCTCCTAACATCAAGAACGTCAAGTTATTGAAGATACTGCTTTCTTCAACTTTTAGTCCCTCAAGTTCAAATATCACTTCCAATGAATCTCATTTAAATGCATGAAGTATTTCTAGATTTCCCAAACTTTCAATCAAGTTGTATGGAAATAGAGACCACGTCTTTGTTTGATTTTCAGTCTCACTCTTATTTCGCTCATCTTGCTTTGTCAATGTAACCTACAAAAACATTAAAAAAAAGATACAGTCAAAAGCAGACTCATAGGAGGAAATTTTTAGGCTTGACTTCAATTTGAACAACTAAATTACCACATTTTCTAAATTACACGGCCAAATGATCAAATCAATAATTTAATACTGCAAATAACCAATTCTATTTTTTTTATTAATAGTCCAAAGTTTCTTTGGAGATTTAGTACAAATACATATACAATAAATAATAAAAATAAAAATAATTAATGTAATAGTAAAGAGAGCTAGAAAAAGAATGAATCATTAATAAAAGAATTGTTAGTAAATTTTTGGTAGGTAAGTAGCTTATAATTTATAGTAAAGATAAATAAATTTACTTAACCACCTTATGAGTTTTATCAAATTCAACCTTTAAAATAAAAGAATTGTTAGTTTTAATCATTTCTAGTATTCTTTGAAAAACGAGCACTGATAATTTTTAATATGCAAAGTGAAATTCTCCAAAATTTAATTTTTAAAGCGACGTAAAAGGTGAAAATTGGAATGCATGAAAAATAAAATGTGATATAAAAAGGTGGCCCAAAAGCTCCCTTAATGAAACTAGAAAAATTACGGCAGAACGACAAAGGGAAAAGATTTTCTTTTTCATTTTTTACTCAAAGCAGGACGTACTCTTACAGGTTTAAATTAAAAATATGAAGATAAATAAATAAAAAGAAACTTTTTAATTGTTAAAATGAACAGAAATAGAAGAAGACGAAGTGTTTCAAAAAAGTTATAAAAAAAAATAATAATAAATAAACCTTAGTCTTGATGTATATACCTCTTTGTGAAAGTTGTGTTTGTTCTCTTGTGAAGAGGAGCTACAATTTGCTTGGTCTGGATTATAATTCCTGCGACGTGGTACACAAGACAACTCTAAGCATCGGTTGAAAAGTCTAGAAGTTTCTTTGGCTGAGGTTGAGGAGGAGCCAACACTAGGCTCTTGGGGGGCTCTTGCATCCAATTCCGCATCCTTTTTGGACAGCCCTCCAAGTTGATCTCCTTTATGGATGGCCACTCAAAAGAATGGGCCTCGCTACTGAAACTCACAAGATTTTCTACCTCACTTAGTTGGAAGGAATGAGTTTGAGGGAATACAATGATGTCTGCTTTGTTTTCTTCTCCACCTTCGTCCTCTCTTTGAATAATATTTTCCATCAATTTGCAACTATGTATTTGTATGGTTTGAAGTTGAACACAAGTAGTTTTGCAACAGCAACAGGAAGCAAACTTCTCAAACTTTGACATTGAGAGATTTTAATTGATATTAAGTTTTGAAAGCCTTGAAATCCTCTTGGAATATTCTTCCACACGTGTAATCCGAGTTAAGTACTGTAAATCTAGACTTCTTAATTGAGAAAGTGCTACGACGGGCTGGCGGTTCTCTATGAACTTAAGTCCTTCCAAATCAAATACCACTTTTAGTGATTCACATTCATCAACATCAAGCTTTACCAAATTGGGAAACCGGAAAATGGTGTTGGATGAAAATAGTTTATGAGAGATGGTTGTTGATGAAGTGTTGCCACCTCCTCCTTCAACCTGTTTAATCCATTAATTCAACCATTACAATGCTGTGTGTAGTAGTTTTCAAATATATATAATGTATATCCTTAAGATAGGAAATTAATAAGATGTTTATTCCCAACGAAAATCATATTTCTAAATTGCAAATTTTTCGAGCAAGAAAGCTAGATTTTTCCAGCAGTAGTATAAAACCGTTAACTTTTTAGAAATTTTCAAGAGATTTGATCTTTGAAGTAATCCATATATAATATGAATCATAGATGTACTGTTAATTGGGAGAACATACCTCAACTGAGTCCATGGATTTGCAGATACCAGTGAGCCTTGGTAAGGAAAATAGATGTATTTTCTCCAACTTTGGCAATGTAGTGACATCACCATCTTCTCCTTCCTTTGAAAAAATTTCTTGTATCTTTTCACAACGAAAAACCTCTAAAGATTTGAGTTGAACCAAATCTCTCACCATGCCCGACCAAAATATATTTTCAAAACCCTTACAATTATACATGTCATAATGTCTTAGGTTGCCAATTCTCAAAGTCTCCCATATACAACTCCTGTAGACGAGATAAACGAGATAAGACACCAGCTACAATTTGCTGTAGAGAATAGCATCTCTTCATATCCAGCAACTTTAATTGGCTAAGATTTCCTATTTCACGCGGCAACTCCTCGATCTTGGAATCACGAAAACCAAGAATTTCTAGTTTTCCAAGAGTTCCAATTGCCGACACATCTCCTAAGCGACAACTCTCCAAATTCAGCATCCGAAGGTTCTTGAGGATCTGGATTGATGGTGACAATGACGTCAAGGAGAAGCAACCTTCTTGCAAAGACAACATCTTTAGCTCATTCATACCATTAAATAAATTGCCTGGGAACTTTTTTGAATCTTCTAAACATGATAGTCGCAAAAATTGAAGTTTGGGATACTTCAACCCATTAGGATGCCCTCTCATTTCTCCAAGTAAAAGAGAAATTGTGGTATAACTGTCATATGTATCCCTCTGTGGCCATTCTTCAAGTCTTCTATCCAACTCAACCATAAAACCATGTTCGTCTCTGGATGCAATTGATATGGCAACATCTCGCACAATATCATGCATTTTGACACATTCGTCCTTGTAGCTACCCAACAAGAGATTTGATCTTTGAAGATTTCGAACTATTGTGTTCACATGTGCTCTTGTTTGTTCCACAGTACTAAAGCCTTTAAGAAACCTTTTTGCAACTCCATACCTGACTAAATGTTCAATTGGCACATCATAATCTTCGGGATACAAACAACATAGCAAAAAGCATGATTTGGCTTCGTCACTTCGTAAATAATTGTAACTGAACTCTATGCTGGAATATACCTTTGGATGCATACCGGGGATATTTTGTGGGTTAGACATTTAAAGTTGGTCAAGTGCAGCTTTCCACTCATATTCATCTCTTTTGTTGCTAAGAGCACTTCCAACCGTCACAATAGCAATGGGCAAACGTGCACATTCCTTCAAAACTTGTTCTACAATTGAGATTAGATTGGGAGTATTGATACAATCACCTGCCATCTCTCCGAACAGATTCCAAGCTTCTTCTTCGGATAAAAGTCCAATTGGAAAAATCTTTTGAAATCTCATCTGATTGCAAGTTTCTTCACTTCTTGAAGTCAACAAGATTTTACAGCTCTTTTCTTTAACTGCATGGTAAACTCCAATAGCCTCAAGATCAATTGGTTCCCAAACATCATCCAATATCACAAGGACGCTCTTACTCTTCGTCAATCTCGAATATAATTCATCTGATCTTCCATGTAAACTCTCTGGATCAAGTCTCGGGCCTAGCATTTTGGCAAGTTCACCTTGAATCTTTGTCAAGTTTGGACTTTGAGACACCACTGCAATGGCAACTTCATGGAATAAACCATTAGCTTTGGCTCTTCTAGCTATCTCTTTTGCCATTTCCGTCTTGCCAATCCCTCCCATACCACATAATGCAATCATGTCGATTTTTTCATCCCTTAAAGCCTCCAAAACATTTCGAGTCATTGCTTTTCATGATTCAAAATCCTTAAACCGTTCTATGGATGATGATCGCACTTTCAATGGAGGTGCAATATTGAATACCCTATCATATTTTCTACCTTCTTCTAACAATGCAACGATGGCTCGAGTATTCTTCTGAGCTTTCTTGCCCAAGGAATAGCGGAGCTTCAGATCAAGACACCAACCATTCAACCACATCCTATTAGTTTTGACATCTTCTTCAAGGAATTTTCGCACTTCAACTTTTTTCTCCACATTTGTCAGCCATGTCTTAACTTCACTTGAGACTACTTCTTGATTCCATTGGGCTCCATCAACAGATTGTTGTACCGCCTCCTTCTTCTGACTTAGCTTCGAAAAATTCTCTTCAAGAATCATAATACTGCTCTTGTAGGAAATAAGATAGCCAATTTGTTCTCCGATTGGAAGAACCAAGTATTCTCCTATTTTTCCAACAATTGAAAAAAGAATTTCCATTTTTTCAAAAGTAGTTTTCTGTTTTTGTATTTTTATTTTTATTTTTTACTTATTTGTTAAATAACAAGACAAAGTCTGGCTCTGCTCGTTTACAGATCAAAGAAGCAAAACACCAAAAAACCAAAAAAAAAAAATCAGTAGAAAATTGGGGCAAAAGAATAATATTAAAGAAATACCAAATCAAAATGAATAGTTTTTCTGAATATCACACATAACGAGAAAAGTAGAGTAGTATATGTCCTTATTAATGGGTTTTGGCCCTTTGGTATAAAGATGACCACTTTTGGGGCACAATGGGCTTAATCTATAAAGTTGGCCCTTTGTTGCAGCATTGATATTTAGAAAAATCACTAAATGGACTGCTTATTGTAGTTTGTAAGCCTAAGGCCAAAATTATTTTTTCTTAAGAAATCCCAAGCCCGCTTTAAACCCATGTAGTCCAGCTTTAGGGGAAAAAAAATGATTTTGGTCTTAGGCTTACAAATTAAAATAACCAGTTTCATATCATAAGAGTTAAAAAAAAAAAAAAAAAATTGACTATTTCAAACACTTTTTTTTTGTAATCATCCTTTTCAAAAATTAAATTGACTATCTAACACTGAAAAGTGGAGCAGATTTGAAAATGATTTTCTGCTATTGTGGGATAAATGAAGGAATTCTCTAAATAAGGGCCAATTGGAGGAGATGGCGGCAACCCTTAGAAATGTTTGGTTTCGAAAGAATGGTGTGGTCTTTGAAAATAGAATGGAATGTCCTAATAGACTTATGCTATCTGCTAAGACTATTGTAAAGGACTACCAAGTAGTGCAGACTTTGGGCAATTCAGACAGACAAGAGCAGGTTAGAGGTGCAGACACTTTGAGTTGGGAAAAATCAGATTGTGGATATGTCAAAATTAATTGGGATGCTTCTTTGGATCAAAAAAGAAAGAAAATGGGAATAGGGATTATAATTAGAGATGAGACTAGGAAGGTTTTAGCTGCTGTGTGTAATCAGAAAGGATATGTAGAAAAGGCAGTCATTGCAAAATGTCAAGCTTTGAGGACAATAGTGGAGCTGTGCAATGATCTTCAGCTTCAGAAAGTAGAATTCGAAGGAGATGCAAAAGAGGTCATCTTGTCAATTTCTAGTGAAGAAGAGTTGCTGACTTCTTATGGTTCTTTAGTAGATGATGTTAGGTATGAACTAGTTTTTAATTAATTTAAAAAAATATTTGAAAAAAAAAATGGTTAGATTGAGAGTTAAGAGTTAGCTGGATCGATACCCCATTTGCCTGGCATTTCACTTGTCCATCCCGTTTATTTGAAAATTTGAAAAAGTTATAATGATTAGTTTGAAAAAGTTATAATAATTAGTTTAAAAATTTTATATTTAAGTTATGCTTGATAATAAGATAGGATGAGATGAAATGAGATCAGATGAGAATCTTGTGTCTCATCTAAGGCCCCAAACCTACCCTAAATTCTCCTTCCTCTCGTGCTGAAATCGTTCGTACCTCTCGACGACCCAAAACTACTGTCATTGTCGTGAATTTGTAACTTAGTCATCGTGTTTTCACAACTCTTCTCAACTCATCTCATCTTGTTTAATCATTACAACTTTTTCAAATTTCCATACAAAATAAAATAAACAATTCAACCTTTTCACATTTCAAAACAAAAATAATATTAGAATAATATTTTCTAACAATATTTATTCAATTTTTAACTTTAATATCAATCAATCTCATCTCATCTGTGAAAACAAACAAGGTTTTAAAGATTCAAAATTGCGCTAATGGAACTACAAGTTTTATAACTCATAACTTTAATATTAATTCATCTCAACTCATCCCACACCTTCCCTGGACCAAGTGACTAAGGGTTATTTGGACATTTTGAGTATCTTAAAATTTTGTAAATACATTGAATAACAATGAAATCATTTGAGTTAAGATATTTTATTGGGTTTTGAGAAATGAGAGAAAAAAAGTTATTTTGTTTTTTAGTTTAGTTTTGAAGTTTGTAAAAGTTATAATGATTAGATAAAAAAAAATTGAAGATTTGAAATTAAAAAGTATTTTATGTTTGAGTGATGTTTGAGAAGAAAATTGTGAGAAGTTTTGAGAATTTATCATCTCATCTCATTACCCAAACTAATACTAAATCTACCCTCGCATCTCGTCCCTACTTAGACAAGGTGACAGTCCGCATCCACCAGCTGAGCAGTCAGATTGACACAGCCACCCACCGTCCAGCCATCCCGTCCGACAAGTACACATTTTTCATTAAATAAAAAACCAACAAAATCACATATAATCAGAAAATCGCACAAATCTAACAAAAAAAACCAAAACAAAGTTACAAATCGCACATATCTCGACACAAATCTAAAGATCTATGACCCATGGCTGTAACCATGGGTCTCATGGTTATAAAACTCGCAAACCCATAGTCTCAGCCGTGAGTCTTTACTTATAAAGCCACAGTCGCAGCCGTAGAGACTCATGGCTAAGTTGTGGTCTTACCGATATAGACTGCGGCTTGGCCGTAAGTCATGAGTCGTGACCCACGAAAATGGAGAGAAAAGCTGGCTTAGAGGAGGAGGATGAGAAGAAAAAGAAGAAAAGAAGATAGAGGAGAGGAGAAATGAGAGAGAAGAGAGGACAGTGAGCAACCATTGAGGCATGAAAGGAAGGGGGGGAAAGAAACAAGAAAAGAGAAGAGGAGATAAGAGTGGAAAAGAGGAGAGGAGAGGAAGGGAAGATGGCCAAGAACTGGGAATGAGATAAATGAGAGAGAAAAGCATATTATTTATAGTTAGGTGCTCGCACGCCAACCCGCCTGCTCGCCCTAGGCAGGGGTTGGGTATCAGTACCTGACTGGCAGGCCTAGCTATATGTGATGCAAGAATACAAGTCTAAAGTCAACCAAAAAAATGAAAACAAAGCCTTGAAATCAATATATGCCAAGGAGGAACAATAGTCTACGAGACATTATTTGCCATTTATATATTCACAATTACATATCCAAAAAGTATTACATAGAAAAAAGAAATTACCAGAGAATTGAAACAAAAACATGATAGAGAAACATCGAAACGAAGAAGGGAAAGTTTATGGGACTAAGTACTAACCTCTACGGCCTTCTCTAGAAAACAGAGAAGTATGTATATAGAACTGTAGGTATGGATTTGAGAAAAGTGAGCTTGGAAAACAAGTGCAGTGCAGCAAAGCGATTTTGAGCAAAATGTAGTTTAGATAGAAATCACAAGCATGATGGGAACGACCATCATGTCTTGTGTCTACTTATAGGAGTCTAAACTCATTTTGCAAGAAAATGAGGATCTAGTTCTTTCTTGGCAATTTCGTCAATTATGTTCTTTTCTTCACATGCATTCCTACCTTCAAACCAATCTCAAGAAAGGATATATGTAAGCAAGTGCAGATTCACTTCTACAACAGTAACTCACTAGCATTTCATTATGTCTTGAGAAAAGAAAAGAAGAAATTAAGATAAACTAAAAAGGAATAAAAGAAAAATGGTAAAGAGAATGTGATTCTTGCTGGGCCATTTTGCCATGGAAGTTATTTTCTTTACAAACACTACTACCTTCTCTAAAAATCTCTCAACGGTATGGAAGTAGACTCGAACTTTACATTCTAAAAATAGGGACATAGAATTGCAATAAAGATCACTAACTATTTCTATTGCTTATTACATTCATAATGACATAAGATTTCATTTTTAAGGTTGAGAGGGCGAAGTAAAGGTTTGAGCAGGTTTTTGTTCTTCCTTTTATTCCAATATTCTTTTAGAATTATGTTAAAACTACAACATAGCTGAGAAATTTCTCTTACCGTTGTTTGCAAAAGTTGTCAAGTTTCGTGAAAATTTGTTGGTTCTTGATTAATTGACCATTGAAGCATCAGTGTCTGTACAATTATGAAACATCTTCTTTTGTTTTTTTGAACAACTATGAAACACTTCGCATGAAAGCAAAAATGAGCGGAAGTGTTGGGAAGTAGATCGGGAAGAGTAAGGGTCGATCTGTTTAAATAACTTCATGTACAACTGACGTTTATTTTTCCTACAGATCATAGAAAAATGTATGCAAACAAATCTCGAACACTCAAGTAGTCAGATTCGAGTTTTTAATAACACGTGGAGCATTACCATTGGTTAGCCTAGATAGTATTGGAGGATAATTAATGAGAAAATTGAATTATATATCCAAAAATTAAAATAAAAAAAAAAAAAAAAAAAAAAAAAAAAAAAAAAAAAAAGCTCTTCACAGCTTCATGAGAACAAAACTAGATCTGCTTTAAAAATTATATGGAGCCCTTGTAATTCAGACAGCCCAAGCTTCATAACTTAAAACTAATAAGAAATAATTGATTAATCACGTCATGATCGGTATATGATAATTAATCACTTCATCCGTGTACACAAACGAACATATAAAATTATATTTATACGAATGCGTGTGTTTATCATTTTTTTTAATAGAAACATATTAAATAGGCACATATGTTTTGGTATGGATCAAGGAAACCGTTGGCTTCCCGCCAAGGAAATACCTACCGAGGAAATACCACATCAAGAAGCAATGAATATGTGCTTTACTCATGTCGTTTCTCCTTTTTGAAATCCTTCTTAGCAATCACCAATGTCCCAGCTTTATCTATCCAATTACTTGTTCTTCATCAACTCTAGACTAAACATCTCTCATTCACCCAACAAGAGGAGGAAAAAAGAAAACATTGAAGGAGAAAGAAGAAAGGAAAATCAGCCATGGAACTGCAATTGGGACTCAAGATCGCCAAAACGAGTGATGATCTCACTTCCATAGCCGAATTTCAGTTTGCGAAAGATCGAACGGGTCCTGTTTTCTTGTCTGGTGAAGATGACAACATGTTCATCCTCACTGTCCACCTCAAAGGTCAATTGTTTCTGTGATCTCTTTACTCTTACTAATTTCTTTTATATCGAATTTTGGCTATTTGTGAAATGGCGTTTGGGTGAGAGACGGTTGAAATAAGTTAATCCCAGATAGGTCTATCTATGCAGAAAGTACTACAGTAGAATGCATAATTGGTTGGACAAGTATACAAAGTTTATGTGCTTTCTTATTTTTTGGGATTTAAGATGTTACACTGAAATGTTTGTACAAAAGCAGGTTTTAGGAGAGACAACATAAATATCAAGATAAACGAAGATGGGACACGAATTACAGTTCATGGGGAGAAACGGGTCCAGCAGACAGTGATGATAGGTTGGATACTACACAAGAAAGGGGTGGAGCTCAGGGTGTTCAAAAAGGTTTTCAAAATTCCTGATGGGGTGGTTTTGGATAGAATCAAGGCTAAGTTCAACGAAAACGAATCAATCTTGACAATCATCATGCCGAAAAGGGAAAAAGGAATTCGTGGGGATGGGATTGAGGAAGTGAAGGAAGATGAAGTTGGGAGAAAGACAGGAAAATCAGAAAGGGAGCAAATTGTAGATAATAAGGTTTCTGAAAGAGACAAGGATGGAGTAAAAAATCTGGAGGAATCTAAAGAGCCTGAGATTAAGAGAATGGATGAAACCGACCCGGTTGTGGTGAAAGAGACATCAGAAATGACTAAGTTTGTTGAAGAGATTCCCAGAAAAGACACTGTTGGAGAGCGAGTTTATGAGAAAAGTAAAGAGACCGACATCCTTAGTCAACCTGCAGAAGAGGAGGCTAGAAAAAGGGGGCTTGAACTTGAAGCAACAAAAACGGTAGTCAAGGAGTTTCCTGAGAGAGAATACATTGGAGAGAAAGTACTGGAGAAAATTAAGCAGCCCAAGATGAAAAAGGTGGACGAAACTGATGGGGTTGTGAAAGAAAAGGTTGGGAGAGGGAAACCAGAAACAGTGACAATTGTAGCTGAAAAAGTGCCTAAAGGAGAGAAAGAAGCCCAAGAGCCCGAGAGTAAAATTGCAAAAGAAACTCAACCAATTGTTGAAACATCAGAAAAAGTGAAGGAGATTACGGATGAAAGAGAATTGGGAGAAGCTGATCCCAAAAATCTAGAAACAGTGCTAACCTCTAAACATCCAGAAGTGGGAACCATGAAACCTACGATCGAAACTTGGAGTAAAGAGCTTCCTGCATGGACAGAGCAGACAAACAAACAGGAGATTCAAGAGGTAGAGAAAGTAGAAGCAAATGGAATGGAAGAAGAAAAGAGCACAAAGGATGAACCTGGTCTAGCAGAACATAAAATTCCTCGAGAACCACACGATCTGATGTCACATATAGATGTTCAAGAGTTAACAAAATCAAAAGCTGATCAAGAAGAACCAGAACAAGTAGAAACTCTGCAACCACAGAAACCTGTTGAGCAGCTTGGCAAAGATGAAGTTACAAAACCAGAGAAAACTAACAGTTTGGGAAACGAAATTCAAGAAGCGAGTAACGAAGGAAGCCTTCAAGAGAAAGAAGGTGAATCGGAACAAGAGAAAGATCTTGGTGAGGGAGCAACTCCGGAGAAGAAGCCCGTTTCAAGAAGGTGTAATCTCGGTGTTCCTTGTGTTGTTGCAGGATCGGCCATACTGGTTTCTATTATAGCTTTTGTTATTCACATAATTAAAGCTACAAAAAGAAAGTAATTTGTGCATTAGCTGCTTTATTTCTCTGTTACCAACCACTGCTATAAATTACAATCTATAACATATAATTTCTATTACACATAATTTCCGAAGCAGAAGCAAAGCTCCTATTGAGGGATGAAATCCTGCATTAATGATCATAAATAGTGGGTCCAATTCAATAGACCAAGTACTTTATCAACAAAATGGTCATTCTCCTTGAGATATAACTAAGAGAGATAAAAAATCGTTAATGTATGCCATATGCATGCTGTTACTTCATGTCATAAGTAGATATAGTTCATACAGCTGGCAGTTGTTTTGGAGTTGTGATGGTACCATTAGACCGTTGGCCCTCTTGACAGATATTACGAAGTAAAAATGCCTAAAACTCGTGAGTCCAAAAGTCAAACCAGTTTGACCTTATGAATTCAGATGCTGCATAGATGTGGTACCAACGGAATGAGAGAAGTGGAAAGCACCTTTTTAGGGTATTAACAAGGAGATCAATGTTGAGACGACAAAAAACTTGAAGAAAGTTTGGTGCATCTAATGATTTCTAGGTGTTTTCTGTAGTAAGAGGTATAGGCAACTTTCACAGATTATAGAAGAACCGGGTAGAGTGAATAGGGGAGAGAGAGGTGCTCATTTGGCTACGAGTGCTCAAGGAAGCTTCTCCACCCATTCAGCATGGGATTGTATTCGAACCCGTGCTCCTAAACTGCAGTGGGTACATTGGTTGTGGCATCCTGCAGTACCAAGGAAAATGTCTTTAATTATGTGGAAGGCTCAAAACAATTGTCTACCTGTGGATGATCGAGTTCGCAGAGCAGGAATCCCATTGGTCTCAAAGTGTGATTGCTGTAGTGTTGGGAGATACGAGGACCAGAACGGTATTTTTGCACTTGGGTCTTTTGCGGAACAGATTTGGCGCACTTGTTCTATAAAGCTTGGAATGCCTTTATTGAAAGGTAAAACATGGAAGGAAAAAATTGAAGTTTGGTATAGGCGTGCAAAGCAGTCCTCACAGAGTGGTCAATTAATTGGCCTTTTGCCTTTATTATTACTTGGAGACTCTGGACTCGACGGTGTACAGAAAGAATGGAGGGTAAGCAGGAGTCTATCCAATCGGTTTGGAGTTCGATTACATATTGATTGGCTTTAGTAGGAGAAAACCTTAAGGTGTCCTCCAACTTTTCTAGACGGGATGAGGAGATTTTGCTATTATTTAATATCCCTGTTAAGAAAAGAAAGTTTATAAACTTTAAAATAGTGCAGTGGACGAAGCCTGAGGAAGGTTGGTATAAGTTGAATGTTGATGGCAGTTCACTGGGGAATCCGGATGCATCGGGTGCAGGAGGGGCTATCAGAGATTATAAGGGGAATTTGATCTCTGGTTTTGCTATAAATACTGGTATACAGTCTTAATTTTGCTGAATTTATGGGTTTGCTCCAACGACTACACATGGTAAGATTTTTGGGTTTACAAAGGGTGGAAATTGAGATGCATTCGAAGTTAGTAATAGATTGGTTGAAGAAGAAAAGGTCTGGCCTTTGGTATTTGGAAGACTACTGGGAGGAGTTGTTAAGGTTACTTGATGGTTTGGTTTGCCACTTTCAACATGTTTATAGAGAATGTAATTTTTTGGCTGATGGCTTTGCTCGTTTGGTGCTGATGGTGTTAATAAAACATGGCATAATAGCTCAGATTTACCTCGGTTTCTTAGGGGTATTTTCCGTTTGGATAAAAGCGGATGCTCTTCTATTAGATCAATAACGTATTCTGGGTAGAGACTTGGTATTGGGATGTTTTTGTTGGTTCATTTGAGTTTAAAATTGTAATCACGGTTTTTCTCCACCAAAAATAAAATTTTTTAATAAAATTGAGAATGAATCACTCTTGAATATGTGACCTGATTGTTTTTTAAAAAACTTTCACAGCCAAAGAATAAAAGAACTCCTCGCTATTCCATGGCTCAATTAACTTTGGCCAGTGTTCGTTACGACAGAAAAGTTTCACTCCTCACATGCATCTGACAAAGCCTGTTCCTCAGATTATCGTAATTGACCTCTCCTTCTGCGTTGAATTCAATTACCACAAAACTATTTGGATCCCGATCTTTGAATCTATACCTCCAAATGAAAAGGAAAGAACGAAAGAAAAGCAACATCATCCAGTACAAGGTTTCTGCAAGTGTTGAACGTGTGTATGGTGTTTGATCTCCATTAATTGTTAGGTAAACTCGAAAGAAAGCGACCCTTTTGACATTATCCTTGAAGAAAGTGCAGCCAGCGGTGCTGAACATGAAACTTCTTCAAAGCTAATCAGATTTATGGCGATAATTTAAGATAGTAATTAAGGATTTTGGTAGCCCATAATGTAATTAACATTTCTGCCGCATCCCATTCCCGTCCATAGTCCATGCTGTAAAAATATTCTTCAGATATTTATACTGCACATGTTGAAAACTTAAAACTCCAACCAGCAAGCGACAAAAAAGGCTTTTGGCATTGAAAGCTATAAATGTTTATGACAGCTGCCAAGGAGTTATGAGGAAGGCGACTGCTCTGGCAGCGTCTTCAATTCATTTGGTAGGTATGCATGCAAAAGGCTGCTAGTCTGACTTCGAACCAGATGATGTTGTAATGCCAACAGATGTGGAAGTCCTCCTTGACGACGATTTAAAACAAAGTGATAGATTGTCCAAATAGAAGTCCAAATGACAATAATCATAGAAGAGAATAAGAGAAACATAGACGTGGAGTCAGAAAATTGCAAATCAAGTTTGTTGGCTGAATTGGGTACAGCAGATAGACAATGCATCACAGAGAAGACCGAGAGAACAGAGACCATCGTTTTATCAGAGAGAGGGAAGCTTTAAAAAGCAAAGGACTTTGTCAAACAAACACAATGAACCCTAGGCAGTCAAAATACAATTAATCTGTCCTAAACTAGGACCAGAAAAACACTGTTCTGCATCCATAGGAATTAAGTTATATAACCTTAAAATAACCACATCAATCTCCGTTGGATAAAAAGCAACCACGTCAGGCAGAGGAGCTTGAAACGACTCAATTCACCGTGGTCATCTGATTGCGAAACAGCAACTTGGTCTCCCACTTGATCCCTCCTGAGACGGTCACAAGAAGCAAGGTTACAAGCAGGAAAGCAAATGTTTTATTTACCCAAGACAGAGAAGTCAGAAAAGGATAGCATCTTTGGAAGACTCCTGATAGAATACTTGTAGTCAATAGAATAGAAGTCAAAGTTATCATGGGCGTGCACCGAGTCTTGGTCAAGATGTTGCGCGCTGACCAACAAATAAAAATCTCGTCCCACTTTCATGTTGCAGACTTTTTTATTTCTTGTTGCAAGAACTCGCAGTGTGTCGAAATACATCAATTTTATAAACTTCACGCAGGACCAAGTCAAGGTCAAACCTCAATCAGCACTAGCTGAAGCTTGACATAAAATACAACCTAATCCATCTATTATGCTGCAGAGACAATTTCAATTCTTTTTTTCCTTTTAGCATACAAAGCACCAAAACAGCTTTCTTTCTTTCTCTAGGAACAAATCAGAGTTGAAGCTTGACCATGTAGTGGAAACTAGGCAGACAGGGTGACATTGCTGGCAGACAACTAATTTTCTTGAGTAATTTTGGTAGTGTCAGAACGAATCCAAGGAAAGCTAACTCTTATTTTGTTTGGTTCTCCTTTTCACTCGCAAAAAGTACATGGAATTAGATAGAAATATAGTCACCATGAGAGAAATACCAGTACTCGTGTAAAATAGCTTTCCGGTGAAGTATGGGAATGAATTCCATGCAAAAACTCCCATATAATTTGCGTTTCCAGTTATTCTCTCCGTTTATAACCCCTTCTCCAAAGAGATTTGTACACAAACAACACCATTTTCCGCACTACAAATTTGAAATGCATTAAGGCTCTAATAACAAAACTCCACAACAACAGGCTATTTCCACAACAGAAGTTCATGTACCATGGCTCAAAGAGAGACACATGTGTGTTCATTAACAGAAAATCAGCTACAACACGAAGATGCAACAGCTCGCCTAGCAATTCGATTATACAATATAAGCAAAGACAAAACCCAGAATGCAGATAACCATGGACAGAAGGGGTCCATTCCCTTTTTTTTTTCCAGCTTTACACAAAATCTATGGTGATAAATACAGAAACTTGTCCACCTTAGTCCTTACCCAGTTTATTCCTGACACACCACTGATCTCATTCTTCTCAATCGAATCGTAACCTGTCCTCTTGTCCCTCCCGTGTTCTTCCTCTTCATGATAGTCATCATCTTCTTGTGCATTCACCAAATTCGAAAAGTCTACCTCATTTTGAAATTGAACACCAAATCATCACCTTCTTCCTCTATGCAGGATTGTTGGGCCTTCCACCCGAAGAGTCAAGCCCCTCCGTTCGGCTCCGCACAATCATGTGAAACAATTCTCTCACCTGTCGCCCCAATGGGTCCAATCCCACTTTCAACGGCTCGTAAACTTGAGAGAACTCCTCCACTCTCTGCCTCACCTCCCCTTCCTTCTCCTCCACCAATGGGAACTGAACCGAATCCGCCAATTCGCTAAGCGCCCTAGCGCATTTCTCAATCTGATGAATCTCCCTCAACAGGCCGCACGCGTTCTTCCTGTCCCGCTTCTTTGACTCGTCAAGAATCCGCTCGTGCAGTGAGAGGATCGGCCCCGCCCACAAGAACTGCCTCGGGATATTGAAGTGCACCTGCAAACCACGGTCCTGGCACGGAATAGCCGCCACCAGAGCCCACATTACGAACAGCAGCACCGAATTCATGGTAAAGACGGGTGCAGCGAGGCCGTTCGTAGCCACGAGCTCGTTCCCTTTCGGAGCCGTCAAATTGTTCCCAATCACCTGGAGCTGCCGCGCCGCCGACCACGACCGCGATACGCTCCACGACAGCGACCGGAAATGCCCCAAGGAACGGTTTTGATGGTGGCTATGGTGATGAGCCGTCGTCGAGGAAGAGGATGAGTTGTTGCTCCTTCCAAACGATCGGTTCCGGTGCGAGATCGTGGCGTTGGGGTCCTTCTCGTCGAGCATGGCAATAGCCAAATCGATGAGCGCCTTGTTGGCGCGACGGAATTGGCCCTCGCCGAGAGTTTTGCGGTTATCGAGAGCGCACAAAACGATCTCGATCAGCTTCTGCCATTGGCGGATCTGCTCAATCCCATCGCGAATTGCGTTGCACACGTCAAGAGCCTTCACGCTCCGCTCAAAATAATCCGAAACCAACCGATCCACAGGGGGCCGCAGCACCAAAGCCCTATGATTGAACAGAATAATCCTAAATTCCTCGTGGCAACAAAGGAACGCATCCAGAAGCTTCCTCACCCAAGCCAGGGAAAGCAACTCGTCGGCGCTGGCAGATGACAAATCGGCGAACCGGTCAGCTACCTGCTTCTGGAAGGCCTCGGGGTCCATCTCCAAGCTGCTGGCGTCGCGGGCCGGTTCCATGGAGTGGACGACCGGATCACGTCGGAGGCTGAGGATGGAACGTCCGAGATCGAATGCAGAAGAAGAACCTTGGTAGTCCGTAACGGGCATTCTCACATGGACAATAAACAAATAGAAACCTCTAACCCCCAAAAAATTCCCACAATTGAATTCGAATCCTTGAAAGCAATTGAATCAAAAAGGCTTGAATTCAATGAAAGTCGAGATTTTGAGGTTGAGAAGCTTTACAGACAAAAGACAGAGAGATGGGGGTGGATAAATTAGGGTTTTTGGAGAGAAATGAGAGGGATTTAAATGGGCGTGGGGGAGATTTGTGGACCGCGTACGGAGCCTCTTTGATTTTACCTTTGCCCCTCCCATTATTATCATTTTAGTTAACTAATTAACTTCCTTAACCACACTTTACTTCCTAAAATACCCTCTTCTCTTTCTGCTCCTATTTTCTTTTTATTTTTTATTTTTTATTTTTATTTTTTACGCGCATCAGACACGTCCCGCACACGCCTCCCTCTCTTAATTCTCAACTGCTCCCTCCCTCGTTTAGCATTTTTATACCAACAATTCTATTTTTATTTTCACACTTTTTTGGTTTGGTTTTTAGTTCTTGTTTGGAGTGACACAAATATAAATAGAAATTATATTTTACATTATTTATTGAGTATGCTAGTATTATGAAATTAATTTTGTGTATTTTTTTTCTCTTTCTAAACTTTAGAGATCAAAAAGAGAGTCTAAAATATCTCAATACATATATTTTTTGAAAATTTTTTAATTACAAATAGATTTTAATAAAATAAAATAATAAATTGATATGATTTGATATGATATATTAATTTATAAAATATATATCATAAAATATTTTTACATATATAGATGTAACACTTATCATATTTTTACATGTATTTTAATTACTTTTAACATGGAAAGATAATAAGATTTAATATAAAGAAAAAACATTTATGTTTTAATATTATCTAAGACTAAGGCTTCGTTTGGTTACCAAACTCACCTCAAATTATATTACATAGATTTTATTTTAAGTGTCGTTTTCATGATCTTGAGATTTAGACAAAGTTTTAAGAAATTATAATCCTTATTTTCTCACTAAAACAAAATATATATATATATATATATCGATGTCAATATTTTTTATTTAATTATTTATTTATTTATTTGGTAATAGCCTTCAAAAAAACTGTAAAAAATCATGGCGGAAAAAGTGTGTAGTGTGAAAGGAGGAGAAGGACGGATGCAGACGTGGCGGGCATAACTGGGTCGTCGTTGGCGCGTAAAATGGAGAGCGACTTGGTCTGATTCTTCTTTCTTCTTCTAGAAATATAGAATACTACAACCAGAATTACATGTCCTAAAAAGACTAAAATACCCCTAGAGCGAGCAATATTTGACTTTTTCATTTGTTGACACCTTGGCTTTAATTATAAATAAAAAATTTTATTTATCATCTTTACACGTCACGTATCATATTTTTTTTTATTAAATATATGATATATGAATGATAAGTAAAAAAATTAATAAATTTATGAAGAATAAATTTAAAAATATAAATATAAAAAATATATAGTATATAATATATAAAAATGATAAGAAGTAAAACTCTTTATAAATATACATAAAATATAAAAATTCTTATCATCAAATATTATACAAGTCACATATAAATTTTTGTAAAAAAAAGTAGAAATCACTTTAAAAAAGTATAAAAAATCTATTATTTATTAGTATGACCTATTGTTTTATAAAAAATTTATCTATTTAGAACTTGTATATAGTATTACTCAATAAAAAAATAACTCTACATCTTATAAAAAAATTATAAATATAAAATATAAAAATAAATAGTAATTGACATCGTTCTTCTAATATAAATATTCGAGGATCTTGATACGTGAAAAGTTTTATTATTTTATTATTTTTTTATTTAAATATTAAAAAAAATAAAAGAAGAAAGGACCAGTTGTGTCTCCATCAGAAGTATTGGTTGGGAGTAAATGAAAAAGAACTATCAAATCAATTCTTTTGTTTTTAACTTTAAATACAAAATATATCAAATCAAGCTTTCTTATCGTTAAATTAAGTTGGGGGGAATACATCCACGTCGTGATTTAAAGAGAATAGGCATCCTTTATGTAAAAGATCTATTTTTTTTTTTTTTTTTGTTATTATTATTTTAAAGATAAGATCCAAATCAAGTCTTAAATTTAATGTGCATTTATATGGAGCTTCTTCTCTCTTTTTTTTTTATTATTTTTTTAGAGAAAAACAAGAGTACTTGAATTTGTAATCGTTCTCCAATTCATGTAATCATCCTATAATGTTTTATTCTTTTCAAAGAGGGAAGTACGAGGTTTCAACTATTAGGGCTATGAGATTTATATAGGATTGCAACTTTTCTTGGTAAAAAGAAAGATGTGTGGCCAATATCGGATCATATGAAAATTAATAATTGGTGATAATGCGATAAAGAGATGGCACTTTTTAGCGTTGATATGGATAGATCGATGAGGTGTTTTTTTAGTGTTGACATTAACAGATGATACACCTTTGGTGATTCTACTCCCTTTAGTAAATAAGAATTGTTATAGATATAAAAAGATTACATAAAAATAAATTTATAAATTAATATAATTTTACGAGATTCGTTAAAATTTATTTTATAATAAAAATAATTTTATAATATGATGTACCACATCAAATTACATCAGTTTGTAAATTTATTTTTATAGAATCTTTTTATAATTAAAATATTTCTCTTAATAAAATGTTAAATTTGTAACCTATGCCTCCTCTCTCTCTCTCCATCTTCTTGGACTTATTGCCGTTTTCTTTTCTTGCCTAAGACTTCATTATCTATTATTTTTATTGGGTTGGAACAATCTTGAATTTACCAATCTACCAACCACTCAAAAGCGTACACGCCTCGTACCACAACATCTCCTAGATCAACATAAGTCAAGAATTGTCGTAATCCAACCTATGCGTGAAGCTCACATGTTACCATGTATCCATGACTCTAATTATCAAAAGTATGACATTGTTGGATTCTTTGACCTCAAAACTACAAGATGGGAGTATTTTTATATAATGATATTATTTTTATATGATATTTTATAAAAATATTATTTATTTAAAATATAATTACAAAAAATATTATAAAAAATATTGTGTATAAATCATTTTCCTCGCAACAAACCATCTACAAGCAGTCATGTCCTTAGCTTAGCCAAGAAACATGTGTCCGAATCCCAAATCTATGTGATTTGTTATCCCTACTAATTTGTTATCTCAAATTGATTATATAAAATAATTATAAAAGAACTGTATGCGTATCGTTCTCTCTCTTTAATGCGAGAGAAATGTAAACATTTAATACACGAAAGTGACGAGTTTGATTGACCTCCCTTTTTTGTGGTCTTTAGCACAAGTGACCACCCATGATAACTTCAAATGCTAGTTAGGCCTCTTAAGTTGTGGTCTTTATTGTAATATATATGGCCCACTATGTGGATCTTCGGGCTCTCTATCCACGTGTCTCTCTTTTACAATAAATATTAGGTGGGTTTGATAATTGGCAATAGGTGAGCTTGCCTGATTAAACAGCTGAACTCAGCAATGGGACCTATTTATCAGGCCTTCTACCTCCCAACAAGAGGGCACCCCAGATGCATTATTTGCCAGGTTTCTTGACCTTGACCGTGAAAGATTCCTATAAATCCTGACACAGAAAGAGGACCACAAAATTTTACAGGTCAGATTCCTTAAACATGTGATTAGTTTCATAAAAGGCCGAAGGTATATCTGTGGAGATTTACCCCAACCATTCTCTGCTTTGGAGCCACACTAGGGGTCATAATGTGGTCATTTTTTTATTTTGGACAGGTGTTAAAAAAATAGACTTACATTACGTATAGTTTTTTTTACGTATCTTTTAAATTTTATCCACTTAATTGATGTGATTAATAAAAATAATTATTTTATATTTAAAAAAATGACAACTAATTACATTAGAATGCTTGACTTCTTTTTTACTTCCCAAAGTCAAAGTAAGGCTCTTTTTTTTTCTTTTTTTTTTTTTTAGAGTACAAAACATATATGACTGCTTAATTGGGATATGAAGATTAGCATCTCTTTCGATGCTACAGTGAGGAACACTTTCTCGGTAGCCTCAACAGTTTGTAGAAACTCAGAAGTTAGAGCTGTCGAGATCTAGACAGAGGAAATCAATACCACGGTCCCAGTGATTGCATAAGCTTTAGCAACAAAATTAATCATAAAAATGGCTGAGCATCTAAACTCGCCATCAATTTTACTAGGAGGAAATGCGTAGCTGGTGATATCCTCGACTCATGGAGTAATAACAGATTGGCATCATCCCATCACAGGAGATATTGCAAAAACAATAGAAGCTCATAGAGATTGGAGCTTTAAAAAAATTGATCGATGTCAAAATCGATTTAAACACTAAGTAGCAGAATGGGCAGCTATCAACACTGTTTTGGGTAGCGTACCAATAGCTAATATTCCAACTAGTATTTTGTATATTAATAGTGGAAAGGACTCTCCCTAAACCTTATTGTTATTTTCATATATATGGAATGCATGCTTGAGAGAGAGAGAGAGAGAAAAAAAAATTGGGATATGAAGATGAGAGGTTGACGTTCTCCACACAATCATTTCAGAGAAAATTTTGATGTGTTTGGCAACAACTCATCATCAGTCATTAGTGTCTTGACAAACAGCAAAAATTTCAAATTGTGTTCGAATCAGTTCCAAATCAGACCAATGCTACAACTGAAGCACAAATGGTTCTACAACAACAATTTTCTGCAATAAAATCTCATTCAATAAAACCCCAATTCTACAAATAATGTCACAACTAAAACAATACAATCATAAACTGTACATAGATTTTTCTTTTTTTTTTTTATCGGCACTCAGTGTCTGGAGATAGCTAAACTAATCTCGCGATGTACAAGCACAAGAGGAAAAACTCTCCTTTGGACTGTACAGAAATTATATGAAGCCTTCCATCTTCTGGGCAATCGAGGGAACTTCCCCATAGATCATTCCATTCTCACCTCTCCATTCCTCACTTATCCTTTCTTCCTCCTTTTCTCTTCTCCTTTTTACTCTGTGGATGTACATTCCTATCAAAACTCTCTGAAAGTAATATTCTCAATGGTCCCTCGTCGGATAAGCTCACTTTAAACTCTTTCATGTGGCTCGAAATTTTGCCATGACTGGATGCAATTCGATAAAGCTGATCATATCACTAGAGTAAACCAGTCCCTGCAATACCCAGAAGTATATTTGCAACAAGTATCGTGAATAAGAAATGAAGACAATATAAACAGTAAAAGAGGCAACTGAGATCGAATCTCATCGCCTAGTCCTGAATCATATCTCTTGGATCTGTAACTACAATCAACTGCAGATGCACGGCTCAATTTCAGAAAGCATGCAAATTGCTTCATGTTTTGACGGTTAGACCACAATTCATGCAACAAAAAATCTAATCTTTAGTATAGTGTTCCTTAATGTTGGACTAATCTAGATGCTGATGACTATAGAAACTAGTATGGTGTATGATGCCCTCAGATCTCATAGCTTCAACCATATCATCTGAGGCTCAATGCAAATGGCATTCACCGAGAAGCCTCTGCACACCACCAGAGATATATATACACACATACATACATACACACACACATATGAACATTGATACTGGAGAAGAAGAGGTGGTGGAGGTGGAGGTGGAGGTGGAGGCAGTGATAGTGTGTAAAGGCTAGTGATAAATATAATCCAAGCAACCTCTCAATAAAGATCATCTGTTCATCATCGGGCAACATAGAAATGTAGGATGCCTAATGTAAACCAGAGTGAGTGCTAGGAAACCAATCAGCATCAAATCCACACAACAGAAGAACTAAGAATGCAAAAACCAAAGACTGAAAGAGAGAAAGATGGGTTCTAGACTTAGACAGTAAATGATTAAAAGCAAGAAGCGAAAAAATATAAGAGAGAAACTTGGAATAAAAATCCAATCATCCTACTCATATAAAGAATTGTAGCTCATACAAAATTAATAATTGTTTCTTATCAAATAAAGAGTTGAACCCCTAACTAACATTTCCTTTTCTTGTACTTTTCTCACACCACTAAATTCATATAGTGTGAATTTTCAGGAGAAGAAAGGAGGAGTTGGTGAAGCCCCCAGATCCTGTATCTGCATGATTTCTATTAGACTCTTCCCAAATCTTAAAAGATAATGGAAACAACAACAACCAGTACCAGCTACAACTGACACTGATGGGCATCCAAGTGAAACACAATCATACCAAATGGGTCAGATATAGCTTTCTAGGCTGCATTACCATCAATAATGCAGTCAAAAAACTGCTCAGAGCCCAGTGCATATATCATCATTCACTATATACACCCCAAATGAAACCCCAGAAACCCATTGCAAAACCAGCCCCAGCACTTATCCAAAACAAAGAGGAAAGACTCTACTTTTGCAACAAATGCGTGTCAAATCATTGCTATGTAACAGCCCTCAGATCTCATAGCTTTAAACCAGATCATCCACGGTCTTTAAAGCGAATGATATTCATCAAAAGCCTTTACAAACCACCACCGAGTGAGAATATGGATATATATATAGGAAAATGCATTGAGTCCGAACAATCGGTCCCGATTGTCCTTTTTTGTTTTACTTAATGATTAAGTATTTTTTTTAATGATGTTGTGAATTTTTTTAAAATGTTAAGGTGATAAATAAATACATAAAAAAAAAAGCAAAAAAAAAAACACTCAAATGGCCTTGTCGTGACTTTTATCGTGCTGTGGGTGTAGCAGTATACTACATTATGATAAAAGTCACTACTAAGATCATTTGGATGTTTTCTTCTTTTTTTTATTTTTACTTTTTTTTCATGCATTTTTTGAATCCTTTTAATATTTTAAAAAAATTCACAAAATCATCAAAAAAAAACATCTAAATCATTAAATAAAAAAAACAATCGGTTTCCATTGTCGGAACTCAAAAAAAATTTCATGTATGTACATGTGTGTGTATGTATAAAGAATGGGTATTGGAGGTGGTGGTGATGACTGATGAGTAAAGGCTAGAAATGAAAAACAACGCGAACCGCTCAATACAGTAAGAGTTGTACATCATCGGGCAAATTACATCTCGATGGTTGTTGCAAAATGCAACTAGCAGAAACATACCCAATAAAATTAACCAAACGAATACAAAAAAGTATTAGCAAAATAGCATAAAAACCTAAGATCCCGAGAGAGAGAGAGCGAGAGCGATAGAGACTGAGTTTCTGAGTTTCTGAGTGAGCTCTCACATATAAAGAATCGGCATCGCCGCATCGGATCGGAGGAAGCAAAGCGATGGAATTGATTAGGGTTTTGCTGTGATTGGGGGTCCATACGATGCTTTTTGTATCCCTATTGGTATCATTCATTCAATCTTAAGACTCCGTTTGGAGGTTGAAAATGTTTCACCTCATTTCAATTCATTTCATCATTATAATTTTTTTAATTTTTATATAAAATATAATAAATAATTCAACATTTTCAAATTTTAAAATAATAATAATAATAATAATATTTAAAATAATATTTTATTTAACTTTCATCTCATCTCACTATCTAAACGGAACATAATTGAGGCGTGATAGAGATCTTTCCATGTTATCTCAATATTTAAATATCACAAATATAAATATTTTTCAATTTTAAACCTTTAACGTTTTCATCTAAACACTTTTTAATTTCAAATTTTTAACTTTTTATCTAATTATTATTTAATTATTATAATTTTTTTAAATTTTCAGAAAAATACATAGAAAACAATCTAACTTTTTTAAATCTCAAGATAAAAATTATATTAAAAATTTATATTTTAACAATATTTTAAATTTATAATATTTTTATTCGATTTTTTTCTCTCTGTTTCCAAAATTTCATTAAACATCTTAATTCAAATCATTTCTATCTCATCTTATCCCAACTTAAATATCTTACTACTATTCACAAACCATCTCAACTCATCTCAGAGCATTAGCGATAGTATAGCCAAAGGCAAAGATAAAATTTAGCTAAAATCATATGTTTTGCCTTTGTCATTCAAGAGAAATTCCCACATTGGATAATAAATTATTATTATGAGAAAACCTTATCACCGGTTAGGCTAATAACCTTCTAAAAACAGCTCTCAATAATCTATAGCCATGTACGCATTTCATCTTAGTAAAATTGTGACCGTGTCTCACCCGATTAGACGATTAAAACAAACAAAGCCAAAGCCTATGCGAAAACCTTATGTCCCTCATTCTTGCGATAGACTCCGTGCGATTCACAGAAGCCAGAGCATGTGCGATCCCTCTCGCGACTGTACTGGCGAAAATGGAACCCTCAAAAGCGACGGTGGCAAGGAGACGGATAGACCCAGCCCGCTCTTGCGACCATGGCTTTGGAGACGGGCATTACAACCAAACCCTAGACCGAGTAATGGTTCTCTCTTCTTCGATTCGATTCTCTCTCTCTTTGATTCTCTCCCTTTTGAATCATGTGCTTGCTAATTTTACATGAGCTGATCATTCCAGAAATCGAAAATGCTTTCAAATAATACTTTCAACCCAGAAACAGAGCTTGGTATCGTATGCTTCCAACCTAGTAACATATCAATTGAAAATGAAATATGGAAATCAAATAATTCAAGCTTCCATAAATTGAATAGCCTTCAAAACTTGCACGACCTTCCAAAAATCGAACATGAAAAAATCGAATTCCATCAAGTTTTTTTTACCAGATTTCAAATACGTGAGAAATTAAATATCATCATGCTTTGGACAAAAACTCAGCAAGACAAGGGTAAATATTGTCAGCCATGAATGTGAACAACCATGTGGGCATGTAGCGAGCAAGTCTCGGTGAGATTTCGACGGAAGAGATGGTAGAGATTCAGACAAAATAAATGACAGGGTCTCGGTGAATATGAGTTTCAGCAACGATGTAGGGAAGAGATCCGATGGAAGGGATGTGGTCTCAGTGAGATGAGTTTCGACAAGGGTTGTGCATTTCTCATTGGGTTTTGCCGAAATGTGACCTCTAATCTTGTGTGCGTGCGTTCATTTCTCTTGGGGTGTGATTTATTACGTGGCACGTTCTGATAGGTGGGCTATTTTTCTCTAATAATCAGTCGGACTGCTTAGAAGCGGTTCTCTATTATTATCCATCTATTAGCCAAAATAATAATAATAATATATTATTTTTTAATAATAATATACTTTTTTAAGAATAATATTTTTTTAATTTTTTTCATATTTTACAATTATACTGACTATATGTTAATTAATAACTTAATTAAATTATTGTCTTGTCCTCTATTGAGAAAGAGAGAGATAGCGAGTGGAAGGAGAGATAAATAAGTGATAAAATAATAAATAAATGGTGAACTCTACCTATCCAAATATGTAGAGACGTATAACTTGTAAGCAAAAAAATTGCATTTGGCTCTTCCAATATAGTAGATTTAATGGGAATGTTAGCTAAATATTAGTTTGCACTGGTGTTTGCCTACACCATTGCTAATGCTCTCGTCTCAATTTGTTATCTAAACCAACGAAAGAGGAACCACCCTATCTGTATCTCAGAATCAATCAGAAAGAATGCCCTAGCACTCATGATTTCATTGAAATTATAACTTATATTGTAAGTTGAAATGTAATTTGGCTCTTCCAATATAGTAGATTTAATGGGATTGTTAACTAAATATTAGTTTACATTGGTGTTTGCCTATACCATTACTCTCTCATCTCAATTCGTTAGCCAAACCAACGAAAGAGGAACCACCCTATCTATATCTCAGAATCAATCAAAAGAAAGTCCTAGCACGTACGGTTTCTTTGAAATTATAACCTATATTACAAAGTTGAATTGCAACTACACCGTCAGCTGACGACCCGGGTTTATACTTTGAAAACTAGGTTATTTTTAGATGTTAAGATGATCTTAATTAATCTATAAATAGTAATTTTGTAAGTACTATTGAGATATATTTAAATATAAATAAGTTAAGATATATATATTTAAATATATGAAATACGTTAAGATGGCTTTTAACTTTTTTTTATGAGAATGGCTTTAGCGCTCTGTCTGTCATTTTCAATCTTAAAAATTTCTAAAAATCCTAGTTGGGAATAAATATCGTTACTCTTGGTTTCCATTCCGTCATTATATTCATTCACTAATTAACGTGGCAAGTAAAACTATCAAATTTCTACCGTACCTTAAATACGGAGTTCTTGAAAATGCCATTAAGAGAAAAATTAGGGAATGAAATTTTTAGAACTCTCGTGAGAATGGACCGTTTGGATAGTGAAATTAGATAAATTAAGATAATTTATAAATAGTAATAAGATTATTAATTGAAATTAGATTAAAGTAGTTACCTAGACGTTACCGGAACTAATTACACAAGCTACAAGGTTATTTATTTATTTTTTATCAAAGCTACAGAGATAAT
Organism: Juglans microcarpa x Juglans regia; assembly: GCF_004785595.1. Taxonomy (NCBI): domain Eukaryota; kingdom Viridiplantae; phylum Streptophyta; class Magnoliopsida; order Fagales; family Juglandaceae; genus Juglans; species Juglans microcarpa x Juglans regia. The sequence goes on from NC_054609.1 coordinate 1,165,034, forward strand.
CTGGGAAATTTTAGATGTAGACGGTCCTTTGCCAAGTATGTAAGAAACCAACATTGCAAGTAAACTGGGATGCCACAGCGTGGGTAACGAACCCCCGCCTTTATTTGCAATCATCCTCTTCAATATTCTCATTATCTTTCTAAACTAACTGGTGGCAGAAGAATAAAATTTTGCGCTCTAAAGCAGTAAAAATAATCAATTAGTAGAACCAGTTTAGCATAGGTTTCACTAGATACATTATTTGCTTAGTTTCCGGCAATGTATCAACATGACAAAGCTCTTAACTAATAATGCAAAGAGAGTTGCAGCACTCCAGTGCCTCCTTCCTGTGTAGCTTCTAGGAAAAGGCCTGCTTAGACCAACAAAAAGAATGGGAAATTGAAAAACTTGAGGTTGCAATACCAACCAAAGTATTACTATCATACCAACGGGTGCAAGAGATGCCATCGACAATTCACAACCCTCCTTACACTTGATCCAAATGAACACCTATTTGGGAAACATGTTTGGAAACTTTCATTTCATCATCGTAGTGACCAGAGCACAATGCCAAAGAACAAACAGACCAGAATCTGCACAACTCCAGGCAGATGGTCTTGTTAGACTCCCCCCATCTTTGGTTCTTCCTTAGGATACCATCACTATCAATTATTCAAGAATCTCCCCTTCCTCTAATTCCTCGTCTGCTGACAAATATGCACGGAGATCCGAGAGATCTCTTCTTCCTTCTGCATCTAGCTCTTCAGCAAACTCAAATTCCAAATCCAGAAAGTCATCAGGGTTAATTTGTGCAATGAGCTCTGAGTACGAATCTATTAAGCCCTGATCAAAATCAAACTCCATCATTTGAGACACTCCTGCTTCATTGGTATTGGAGGTGGAATTTGACCTGTTGCTTGTTGCCACCCTTGAGAACAAAGGGCATTCTGATGAGTTATCTATCGCTTTCTCGGTCCTCACGTTGTAATGGGGGGATCGAGGCATTGGACTTGAACTCACATGTTTCATGAGTTCAAAATCACGAGGATCTGAAGAGCTATTGTTGGCTTCTATTTCCTCCTCCTTGAAAGGGGCACCAACTGGGCTTGGATTGCTTTCAGAATCTTTTGGCTCTGGTTTTTCAGTAACAGGGTTGGCATCTTTAACAACCTCAAAATCAGAGCTGTGTGAAGGGAGGGAGACATATATTACAGGATACTCCAATATAACTAAACTGGAAAATTGTTGCTTTATTGAGGCCCTCACATCTAACTCCCGGAAAGGTGATACGGAGCCCTGCAAAACTCAAAATAATAGGTCACGTCTGCATAACAAACATTTGGCAGTTTAATCAACAAAGAAGGGGGGGGGGGGGGGGGGGGGGGGGGGGGGGGGGGGGGGGCAAATCTACAGCTGCCACGCACAAGTGAAATTGTTTCAGTACCAGAGTGACTGACAAATATAATCCAATCCAATCCTATCAGCCATTATATTCACCCATGGTTCAACTTAGCTGCATACTGGCAGACTAGATATTGCTAGCTCAGATGTCCATGACTAATTATTCAACAAAACCACCAGTAAATAAAAAGATACAAACCTTTGGATATTTACGGATGAAAAACTTGAGACAGTCCAGCTGTTCCTCGCAAAATGGCCTTAGTTGATGATTCCATGGGCCAGTTTTCAGATGATTCACAATGATGGAGCAGAGGTTCGTATTTTCATTCACTCTGCACCGACATTAAATGCATCAGTTCTCTGAACAATCACATAGTCCTGTTCTATGAAGTTACAAACCAATTGACGCCGGAGTCATTTTTTTGTTACACCAACTTGTCTAATAGGATAAGAGAATCCATCTATTGCAGAGAAAAAAAGTGTCCCGAGTGTAAGAGTTCGTATAACAGCTCACCCATGATCATGTAAAACAATGTCTGTTGAGAAAAACCGCCATTCAATGGTCCAAAAGATGGATTTTTTCCTGAAATAATCATTAATAGGCATTGTAAAATCTGATTAAAAAAATACCCACCAGCACATGATTGGAATCTCAATTCATCTCCGGTACCAATATGAAATTATATATGTATAGAAGATACCCACAAGCATTCATCTTTTGACCAGATACCACCACATAGGGAGAGGGGGGAAAGGGGGGGGGGGGGGGGGCGGGAGAGAGAGACAGAGACAGAGACAGAGAGATTCCATAATCAATTAATTCTTATAGATGGCAAGAAGTAAATAAGTTTTCTGCAAAAAGATTTTTTTTTATAAGTATATGATTATAATATATTAATAGAATAGGCATAGCCCAGGTACACCCGAAGTATACTGTTAACACTTTATTTTCTTGGGCCAGATCTGTAGACTTTAATGGCCTTGATTTTCATGACTTTCTCTTCTCTATTTCTTCTAGAGAAGAAATAGCAGCAAAAAGATAGCAGTAAAAGCCTATCAAACTTCCAGACAAGTGATCACAATTTTACAAAACGACAGAAAACAAATAGTTAACACACGAAAAAGAAATTTATCATCTAATAATTCTACCAGAGACCTCTGAAATTACTAATATTAACCTTTGGTCATATCGAGTTCGATTTTTCTCTCTTTTTGACATTCCACTAGAGAGAAATAGAAGTTTTGTCCTTCGCCTTGCTGCAGCATTCCAGAGGCTTCTAAGATGAAATGGAAACTTAGAATGAGCATACCCGCACAATTTAGTTCTTGTCCTCTGAGCAGATTCAGCGACCCTCTTCACTTCCTCAAGTAAATTGTAATCTACAAATAATATTCCATAAGAAAAATATAATATCGGCAAATACATGTAAGAAAAGTAGCAAGCTTCATCAACCAAGTTACAACATACTAATAAAGTGCTTAAGAAACTAGCAAAGAAATTTCCCGATCTGATAAAGAGAGAGAATATACTCTTTCAACAAAATTATATGCAGCCCCGTGAAAAATTATTCGACACTATGAAAGGGTATCAAAATCAGACACTGAAAGAGCAAACTTCCAAAGACTATGGTATTATACATACATGAAAACCTTAAATCCAGAGTATTGCTAAAACTCAATAAATTGTTAAATAGGCACCAAAACTGTGAAGAATAACAACAATTCTCCTCCGGCTAATTACCATAAAGAAATTAAACAACTTTTTCAAGCATATCGTAACCCACTCATACATAACTCTACGAAACCATGAAAACAGGTACCGGTGAGAAAATAGAGAAAAATACCAGAAAGGAGCAGATTATCGTCGAATTGAGAGAGTGGGACGAACTGGGTCTGGCTCCTCTTGCCCGTACATCCGGTGCGTTGCTTGTGAGCTTTGACGCAAGGAAGGCTACAAGAACGCATGGAGCAACCCGGACACTTGTACTTTGACGGGCTTGCTTCACATTCCTCGCAGACAGGTGGGTTTGTCAGAGCTTGGTCTTCTTGGCTCTCCATTTCAGAGGGAGGGAGGGGCTGGGATTTTGCTAGGGTTTATTGGGGAAAGGGTACTGTATAATTATAATATTATTGATAAGCAAGTCAATTATCGACGAGCAAGTCTGCGAAAGTAAATCAGAGATTCACACGTAAAAAATTATTTTTTTGACTGTGCATCAATTTTTTTTCCAAAATGAATGAATAAATGTCACATTTTTTTAAGATTGAGTCTAATATTATTCTTATTTTTTTATTAACGAGAAAAAAAAATTCAAAAAAAGAAAATAAGAATAAGAGATAAAAAGTGTATCTATCAAGGTTTTATCCAAAGTTTTGAATTCTATTCTGATAACCATTACGTTTAAGGTATTAAAATTGAATAGTTCGGCACCTATATATTTTGGCATACTGTTTTGGAATAATTATTATATGAATAAATTATATATATAAATAATTATATATTAAAAAATAATATTTTAAAATAACATCAATAGAAGTCTTAAAAATATATATAATTGAAAAACTCAATAATATTTCTCAATAAAAGTCTTAAAAACTCAAGTATGATAAATTCAATAATACTTCTAAGCTTTCAATCCAACTGTTAAGTAAATAATCACTCTTCTCCCTCTAAAAGACAATAAGAATCAAAGTTTGAAATGTTAATCAAAATATTTTCATTACAATCACCACCCTCATCATCAACATCAGCATGGTATTGAAAAAGTCTAGTCAATTTACCATTTTCTGGTCAGTTTATCACTATGGCTTTCTTTTACTCATCTTCTTTCTCAAAAATAATTGATGGGATGCTTTCGAAATAAAATAAGTGACCATGCAAAATATGTAAGATGAGAAAACAAGAGAACATGAATTTAAAGGATACAGAAAATACAAGAAAAAAAAATTGACAGGGCTAGTTATCAAAGGTTGTAAATTGTTATAGAGAAAAGATGTATCGACAAAACCATGGCTGAAAAGGGAATGAAAATTTCACATAACTAACTCACAAGATTGGAAAATGGGTCAAACTGGCCCTACCCCAAATTACATAACATAATCCCTTTTAATTTGCCATGGAGCTTATCTAGTCTCTTATTGCAACCAACAAACTGCAGAACCCTTTTTTCCTCTACAAATGATAACTTATATTAATGGATACGTAAATTTCTCACGAGCATAAAGCAGGGAAGGACATGAGTCACTCTGCATTTTTCAAGATGTACATCGTGCTGAAAGAAGGTATTTGAAATGCGTAGAGAGAGATGGAAGAATGTAATTTCAGTACCATGAATGCAATCCTTGGCATAGGTAAAGTGTCCAAAAAATGGACCCTTTACTAGTAATAAATTCTGTGACGAAAATTGAATCCCACATAAACAAAACCGAAATGTTTAATTTAAAAAATTGAATCCCACTGACCAAAAAATGGACCATTCAACAAACATTAATGGATGAACATTTTAGGCATAGATTGAGCATGAAATGATTTTATATATTACAGTAATGACTCCGTTTGAACAGAAGTGCTTGCAGGAGAACTTCTGCCCTATGATAAGATACATACATATATATATATATATATATATATATATATATTTTATAAGTAAGAAGATACATACATATATACATAAAATGAACAATGAAAAACTTAGATAAGTTAATCCAAAAACCCATAAAAAGAATATGATACTTCGGGGAGTGAGGAAGAAACCTATAGAAATTAGTTTTGTTCCTCAAAAAAGACTGGAAGAAAGACCGAAGAAGAAAATGAATTTGAGCAACAGAGTTGATTGCGTTTGCTCCAACTGCAACGGAGTGGATTGTGGAGGTGGTGACCGTGGCGTCAGCGTAGGGCATCGGAGTGAGGAGAGTCGAAACAGAGAGCAAAAGTGAATTTTGAGGATTTGGGTTCTGATTACGCAAGGTAGGGGAAGAAGCAGAAATGGACGGGCATTCCAATTTTGTCCCTCAGTTTTCAGGATATTTACAACAATCTCATGCACCAAATCATAGGGCCATTAGAAAATGTGATTTTCTCATAATAAAGTCTGATTAAAAACTTTTTCACATCTACGTGTACGACAGGATAAATAATTACTTGTAGAATGCATGAACGACTTTGAATATTCAATGCAGGAACTTAACATTCATCATCAGCACCTATTATTCCATATTGATTTAGACCCATTGGACTCACATCTTATGAAAATCAGTGCCTAACTTTCAACATTGACTGCGAGTTATGTGAGGTGCCTTCACTTTCGAAGTTGGACAACATTTCTTACTTGGCAAATCATAGGTACTCTCAAGACATGAATATCATCCTCTAATCAACCTTTCTGCATATGTGTCTAATGATACATGGATATCGGTATAAAATCTTAATTGTATGTGTCTAACTGAACATTTTATTGATAATAATTGAAAAGTACAAAAAAATTTATTAATTTTTGTTTAATCCCTAACTATCAAAGGGATACTATTGGAAGATATATTGATTCGTACCTCCTTGATTGAGACATTGATAAGATATTTACTGTTACTGCTAATAATACTAGCTTGAATGATATTGCAATTTCAAATTTGAGGTATTTTTTGACAGGGAATGTGTTGGGAGAAAAGTATATGTACATGAGATGTTGTTCTTATATTTTGAACCTTATCATGAATGAGTGTCTAAAGAAGTGCAATAACGCTATCACAATGGTTAGAAATGCAGTTAGATATGTGCGCTTCTCCCCTGCAAGATTGGGCAAGTTTAAGAGATGTGCAGATAAGAGAAATTTGATTGTCAAAAAATATTGTCTCTTGATTTGTAAACCCGATGGAATTCAACTTATATGATGTTGGAGGCGACTGCAAAATTTGAGAAAAGTTTTCAGGTGGATGGAGAGTGAGGACTACAATTTCCTCTCTTAGTTTAATGATGGACACATGGGGTCTCCTAGAGCTGAAGAGTGGGAAATAATGCAGATTTTTGTGAAGTTTTTGAAAATGTTTTATGACGTCACTAATCGATTTTTTTGGTCTTTATATATGACGGCAAACACCAATTGTTTGGGAGATTTGTAGGCTCCAAAAAGAGTTGATTAGACATAGTTAAAGTGATAATAGTTCTTTGATGAATATGGCCATAAACATGATAATGAAATATGATAAGTATTAAGATTCATTAAATAGTATAGATTTGTTGTTTTTTTATTGCAGTTATGCTTGATCCACGTAGTAAATTAGGGTTTCTTATTTTTCACTTGAAAAAAATTCATGACGAGACTCGTGTTGAAGAGTTGGTATCAAGTGTGAGACAATTATTAGCAGTCTTGTACGCGAAGTATAATGCTAAGTTTGATTCTATCTCGACTATCGGGAACATGAGCCCCCTTGGACATCTATAACCACAAATGATAGTGAAGAAAATCTTGAGTTAAAATTATTTTATGAGTGATATCAAGCATTTTCCACCATTGGATCTTCAGTTGCTAACACATTGATGGATAGTATTTATCAGATGGTTGTGAGACACTTAGCCCATCTCTTGACTTGTTGATTTGGTAGAAAATTAATGAGCATAATTATCCCTACTTGTGAGGATTGCATAAGACTTATTAGCCATGCCCTTTTTCACGATTGCATCAGAGTCAATATTTAGTATAGAAAGTTGTGTACTTGATCTTTTTTGAGTTTGTTGGTTCTGAGAACCGTTGAGATACTTATTTGTGCTCAAAATTAGTTGCGACATCTATCAACACTAATTGATATTCGAGAATCCATGAATAATGTGGAGAGATTTGTGGAGAATCGGGTAATATTTTACTCATTCAATATTAATTTACTTTTATAAATTAATTTTTCAACATCCAAATTCATTAATACTTGATATTTTAGTCTTATTAATATTTCTATATAGAGTTGGGAGTATAATCTTATTTTTTTAATAAATGTGTGATATACAGGTGCTAAATAGAAGAACTCAAAGTAAAGACTCAAATCAGCAAGTGTACTGTTAGGGCTGCTGAGTAGAAAATCTTTTTCTTTTATAAAACCCATGTTAATTTCGGTCTGAGGGTATGGACTTCCCAAAATATTATTTATCATTTCTTTCTAGCAAACTTGGGCTTGCTTATTCTTGTGATGGGCTTTGAATATATATATTTATTGGTCCATGGAGGATTATGGAAGCCCACAAACGGACACTTCACACCTTTTGGCAACAATGACCGGTGTAAAATGTATATAGGTAGGGCTGTAAATAAATCAGTTTATTTAATAGCTCGCTCGGCACTTATCCGGTTAAATTCGAATCTAACTCGACTAGGGGTAGGCAGCGGGGGCCCGCCCCCTCATTGAAGTCCCATAACGGGGGCGAGTAAATCTCACATTGCTTAAGTATGACTATTGTATTGTCTTTACCTCCTATATAAAAATTGGCTTAGGATGTCAAGGCAATACAAAATTCAACTCTAATGAGTTTAAATTGTTTTTTTATTAATAAATTTTAATATAGTTTAAATTATATTATCATTTGGGTCTAATTTTTTTTTTAGACCCAATGGATTGTGGCTTGGGTGGGGTGTAGATTTGATCCCACCCCTGCCCCCAGGCGAGGGACGGGGTTGAAAACCCCTATCCCGCATGGTGCAGTGCGGGTTGTGAGGAAGGGCCCACCCCGCCCCACACCATGCAGATATCACCCCTAAACTCGACTCGTGAAAAGAAAGAAAAAAAAAAACTTGCCCATGAAAGCAGATACCTACTCTATTAGTAAATGACACATATCCGATAAAACTCGATTCAACTCGGCTAAGCCTTGTTAAGGCGCACTCGTTTATGCCAAAGTCGAGTGGATTAAATGTCATTCATATATTGATAAATATATACATACATCTACGAATATATACATATATATATTATATGTATTAGCTAATAATATAATCATAACACTTTTATAATTAAATATATAATATGTAGCCTAATTACTTACGTCTATATATTGAATATACTTCATAGCTATATTTTATAATTTGTACAATAATTAATCGACAAAATTTAATAATTTCATATACTAGTATATGAGAACCATATATGAAATAGATATATGCTATATACTATCATACTATGCTTATGTATTAATAATATATGTAGGCATATCTATTATGGATAAATATCAACTAGTTAGATATTAATTAGTTATAAAATTTTAAAATATTATAATTTAATAGAAGTTCTACTTGTCAGTTGTACAAATTCAATATTAGATTTTTTTATTAATCTAATTTATTACTTATTAAATATTATTCAAAAAATAAAAAAATAAACAATTCGAGCCAAGTTCGAGCTCGTTTGTGGGACGAACTCAGCCAAGCTTAAGTTAAGAGTTTAGCTTATCAAGTTGAGTCGAGTATTTTGAGTCAAACTAAGCTCGACAAGCCAAAGACTGGCTAGGCTAGGCTCGATTATAGCCCTATATATAAGTGAGTTTAGTGTAGCAAAACCTAGATTTTCTTATATTTAAATAATACGAATTTAATAAATTATATATATTTTTTAATTATAAAAAAATGTAAAAATCTATATATATTTTTTTGACTGCACATAAAAATCCATATTAAATGAAGACTAAGCACATGGGAAATGAAAGAAAGAGAACAATAAAGTGTAATGGCACAAGGAACTCAAAAAGGGAAAATCAATATTTAATTCATTTTTTCCAACAAGGGAAAGCAATTTATATTGGTTGAAATAGAAAGATAAGTCATTTGGTGCAAAAAATCGAGATAATAATTAATTTCATATGAGCCACTTATGGGGACTTGGTAAACATTCTCTAAGAAAGGGGAAATAAATTTATTGTTGTAATTATTTCATTCTAATAATACTTTTTATTATCTTATTGTGACCAGTGTTAATTACAAAATCAAACGAGTGTAGAAAATCAAGAGTTAACTTTGACTAGTTTACTCTTGAACGATGTCATCTAATAATTATTTAAAATTAAAATATTAAATCCAAGTAAATATGATTGAGCGAAATTTTAGTAGATTCTTGACTTATTGAGGCAGATCATCTTATCGTCATCATCTGATACTTTAAGACGAATAATCAAGTTCCAGTTTGAGATCTACATGCTAAAAAAAAAAAAAAAAGAGAGAATGGTTAAAACACACCGTTTCATGTTCCTTATAAACATAATAAATTGGAGCCAGTAGATCACAATTCAGGAACTTGACATTAGATGTCCATTTTATTAAGAGTTTTACTATGTATAAATAAGTTTATTTACTAATCTGTATACTAATACTGTTATCTTCATATTCTAAATTCAAATTAAGATTATTTTTAATAAAATTTACTTTCTAACTAATCATATTGAATAAATGCACATATTAATAAACAGAATCGCTTACGACTAGATTTTTTTCTTTGTTAAACAGGTAGCCACTCCAATTTCTGAATATCATATTATATGAACATTGGGACCGACTCCAATTTTGTTTTTACTATCTTTACTGAAAATATTTTATTAGGTGGGGACAGAGGTAGACACCAATACATGTGTTACATTGGACCCACCGAATCAACCCCATTCATTTTTTTTTTTTTTTTGATCATCAACCCCATACATTGAACCTGCTGACGGAAGCTAAGCCCTCCATTGGGCTTCCTCGTTAAAATATAGGAGACCATATATATAAAAAAAGACCACATCTTTGTAACTTCTCTTTTTGTTCTGCTCGCTTGTGCGCCATTGCGCCGGATGTAGAAGATGTTTTTCGTGATCATGGAGCCTGGATTCTCGGCTTGATTACAGGGAGTTGTGGTTATGACTTTGTGGGGGGTTCAGGAACTTGGAGTTTAGTGCAGATAAGTAGCTTTTTGCTTGTTTTTGAATGAACTCTTAAGGATTGGTTGTTTTTGTTTGTGTTGATTTTATTGGGTACTTTTGTTTGCTGCTAGTTTTGGTGAAGCTTTGGGTGTGTGTCTATGTGGGCATGTGAAGATTTTATGCATTTTGTGGAGTTTCTAATTGGTATTGAAATTTTGGAAGTGGGTTTCCAATTTGGTTTGATCTATGTGGGGAAATGGGTTTGCTTGCTTGATAATTTGAATAGTCCCAGGAAGGTTGACGGAGGAATTTAAATTGCTCTGGGAAGGATAGTGTATGAAGCTTGTATGAATGGCTTCAACAGAGCGGGAAAAACACACAATCTAGGGTTTTTGGGGGATGGGGTTTAAGGGTCTGATCTGAATTATTGTTGGGAACAAGCAATGGATGGAAATCTACCACAAGGAGGTCTGATTCCAGGTGGGGCTTCCTTTGGAGGCTTTGACTTGCAAGGTTCAATGAGAGTTCATCATCAAGCACAACACCCTCATCCAGGACACCAACATCAATCTCGTGCTCGCCAAGGTTCTTCAGTGCATCCCTCGATTCATGTGGGTTTTCCACTCACAATGGTAACTGTACAAAACAGCGATCAAACCATTCCAGTGGCAGATTTCAACAAGGGAGAGCGAAGCAAAAACTCGATGAGTGATGAGGATGAGCCAAGTTTTGCTGAAGAGGGCGTTGATGGTCATAATGAAGGAAACAGAGGGAAGAAGGGGTCCCCATGGCAGCGTGTGAAGTGGGCGGATAAGATGGTGAAGCTTTTGATTACTGCTGTTTCTTATATAGGTGAGGATGCTTCTCCAGATTGTAGTGGTGGAGGGAGAAGAAAATTTGTGGCCCTACAAAAGAAGGGTAAGTGGAAATCTATCTCGAAGGTCATGGCTGAGAGGGGTTATCATGTCTCCCCTCAGCAGTGTGAGGATAAATTCAACGACCTAAACAAAAGATATAAGAGGCTTAATGATATGCTTGGGAGGGGCACTTCTTGCCAGGTTGTTGAGAACCCTTCGCTTTTGGATATGATAGAGTATCTGACAGAGAAGGAGAAGGATGATGTTAGGAAAATATTAAGCTCAAAGCAGTTATTCTATGAAGAGATGTGTTCTTATCACAATGGTAACAGATTGCACCTGCCTCATGATCCAGAACTGCAGCGTTCATTGCATTTGGCTCTTAGAACTAGAGATGATCACGATAATGATGATGCGAGGAGGCACCAACATGATGATCTGGATGAAGATGATCAAGATTTGGACACTGATGATCGTGATGATTTTGAAGAAAATCACACTTCTCATGGGATATACGGAGTGTTAGGGTCTGCAAAGAAATTGAAACAAGGGCATTCCCATGAAGATGTTAGTTTTGGGAATTCCTTGAATTCCCAGGACTACAACAAAAGTCCTTATTCTCATTCTCAAATTGCCCCAGCTGATATGAATCAAGCCTTGCCTGAAACCATGAGACCAACTTGGTTACAAAAGCAGTGGATTGAGTCCCGTTCACTTCAATTAGAAGAACAGAAGCTCCAAATTCAAGTTGAGATGTTGGAATTGGAGAAACAGCGACTCAAATGGAAGAGATTTAGCGGGAAAAGAGACCATGAGTTGGAAAAGATGAGGCTGGAAAATGAGAGGATGAAACTTGAGAATGAGCGCATGGCACTAGAATTGAAGCGAAAAGAAATGAGTGCTGGCTTTAACTAGTTTCTTGCAATAGCTACATGCTTGATATAATTCCTCTTGCTGCCGGTAGACTGCAGTTGGTTTTGAGTGGAGTATTGCATATTGGACAGCGGAACCTTGTTGGCTGTCACCAATGCTGCCTACTTATTTTGTGTAATAGTAGAGTAGTGACAATACCATAGGCTAATTCTCATTCTTTTGCCTGAAGGGAAATGGTATTGTCTATGGTTGAAGAGTTTTGTGGCTAGCATTGTTTTTTAATATTTTTTTAAGTTGGATTTTTAAATATTTTACCTTGGTGTCCCTTTCTTGAAACTCAGCTAATATGATTTTGTTTTTAGTGCTAGAATAATTCTCTTTGTCAAATGCTGCAATATTTTCATTTACTTGTAAAATAATGTCTCTTTGTGGCAATTTAAGACGACTATAATTAAATTGTTGCTTTTACCTGCGTGCATATATAAAGACAGGATATACTTATGGGTCCAAGGATTAATCAGTGCTGGGTTTGCAAGCTGTTATGATATAGCTTATGATATTTGAACAGGAGGCCATGCAATAACATATATAAGATGACCCTTGACAGCTATGATCATTGATATACTGTGAGCCTTATATAGGATAGAATCTTGATTAGCTTATGGTATAAGAATTCAGGTGAGCAGAGTCATAGAGTAGTGACCCTGTAATTTCGTAAGTTAAAACTGTTTAGAAAGAAAGAAATGAATTTGATCATTTGATAAGGCTCATAATGTTCTTTAAATGGTCCATTTGTCTGGTTTGATTTATGTGATGTTTTTTATAATCTAATCTGACGTCATATTACCATTATCACAAGGTTTGCATTTATACATCAATTTGTCGGTGTAACATTATGCCGGACCAGTTGGTCAGGGTGTTGGGTTGCAGTGTTGCCTAATATGCATACTAATGACCGAAACTTGCCCACATGTTGCTGCTTAACTCCAGACTGGTTTCTGATTTTCTCAAACATTTCAAGTTGTTCTTTCATAACAATTGTTCTCAGCATTCAGGTAGTCCCTGTGATGCATGTCCTCAGATCCTGACTCAATTTCTGTTTGAATTGCTTGGTCTTGGAGCATGACTCAATTGCCATTTGAACTTCTTTCTGTTGAACTATATGTACAATTATCTACTCATGCTTATCTTTTTTTTTTATCGGTAAACAAATTTTTATTGATCAAAAGAGTAGGCAAAAACTCAAGTATACGGGACATATACAAGAGTGATGCCTAGGCGTGCTAACTCATGCTTATCTGTAGCTGTAAATTGGCTTGTTAATGTCTTCATCAATTCTTATAATGGCAAGAAGCTAGAAATCACATGCACTCCTTAATCCATCCTTTATCTTGCATCTGTTATATATGTAAATTGATGGTTTCTCTCTTGATTCTGAAAGTGAAAATGGCATTTCAAAATTGTATAGAGAATAGATTTTGCAAATGGTATGTAATGGCTTTAGCCAATGATCCTTTTTCTGGAATGTGGCTTTTGTGTGCGAACTCTCAGTTAGGAAAAGGAAAGAAAAATTAAAATTAAAAACTTCCCACATTTTCCTGGTGTTTGCTTAACATCAAAAGGTGTGGGTCCTACTGGTAACATCTTCCCCGTAGAAGAATTTTTTCCAGCAAATCTCATCATGCATTTTTAGCAAGTTTTTGCATTATGGAAAGTTTTAAGTTGCAAAGGCTGAACTCAATTTTAGCAAAAAATTGATTTTCCTCAGATTTATCAGGTAATTATGTTTCATTTGGAGGAGCAATCAGAATGTACGGAACTCAATTTTACTTAAAATTGGCAAAGGCTTGCAAGCGAATGGCTTATAATTAACGCGATCTGTCCATAATTTATGTTTCCTAGTCTTGATTGATCTCTACAAAATATGTTTCTATGTTCTGCCAACTACTTGCAGGAAATATTTATGCTTGGATGGTTTCCAAGGATTAGCAAGTGAGATATTTTTTGTTGCTTTTATTCGTAATTTTATGTTATATAATATGCAGTCATTTGTTTGGCCTTCATTCTGATTATCAGACTGTCGATCCTGGTTCTCAAATAGTCGAAGGAGAGCATTTTTATTTTTGTACATTAGTTGTAGATGTTCATTTCTTTTTAAAGTCACTGCTGTCTGGACCCTATATATGTGTATTATGCTGCTCATAAGTTTTAATTTTTGATTTTGTCCTTACTTATAAAAAATCAAATTTAATTCCTTGGCAAAGAGGTCTTTGAGCTATTTTCTGCAAAATAAAGAACTACCATTCAAACTTATCTTGCAGTGAAAATGTTCAAGAGTATACTTTTTGTGCTTTACTTGTTTGTTTGATTTTATCAAAATGGGAATCTTTGTAATGGACGCAGTGCAAATACTGGCGCTTTTGTACAGGATGTATTTTTATCATGTACCTTCAGGTGCTGATATATATTGCTGTTAAATTATCTGTTACCAGTAAAAGTTTATATTTTTTTTAGTTAACTTTTACTGGTAGCAGATAATTTAACAGCATACCAGCAGAAAAGTTTATTTCAAATACTTGTATCTTACTTCATGCAACTAGGTATTACGGTCCTCTAAAATGTACTGACTTTTTTTCCAAACTGTGGTTAGTAGCAGAGAGGTAAGTATACTGAAAAGTTTATGAAAATTGGGGTTTGCTTGATCATTGGTTTAAATATTGGTTGCATTCAAATTGGAACTAATCCATCGATTATAAGAAAGCTTGCCACTCTTTTATCAGCCAAATAGCTGATATATCTCTATTTCTTGAAAGTTTCAGTTTTCATCTGGTTGTTTTGGATTATCACCTGTTACATGCTTCAAGGGTGACCTAATATTTGTGTTGTTACAAACTACAACTGGTAGTTATAAGGTTTATTTTTTATGCCTTAATTGATCGACAATTGCCGACAGCGATATATGTAGGAGAAGCTGGTACAGAGAAACCTTCTGTATAAGGTTTGGAATGGTGAATTGAGGTAGAGTTATATCCGTTGCTCTCTATCTTCTCCAAAAGATACGTCTGAAATTAAACTGACATCATGGTGTCTATCCAATTCTTTTCATATATGAAATTAAACTGGCATCATGGTGTCTATTCAATGATTTTCATATCCCGAGTAATTCCTGGTAGGAAATTGTGGCTTAATTACATATTTCCACTGTGCTATCACTCTCAGGATATTGAATGTTGTTAAATGCCAAGTACCCTAGTTTAGTTGATATGCAGGAGATGCGAATTGGACCAATTAATGATGCCCAGCTGATGTGGATTTTAGCGGTAAGAGGCTTGTTTTTGTTTGCCTTGTATTTTCTGTGAGCATGAAGAGAGGGTTGGGGTGAAGATGTTCCCCCTCTGAATATATTATACAAATAATTAGTGCAAACTGCATAAATCCCTTGTACATGTATTGATTGAAAAAGACTTATTTAAGAATGCCGATTTTTATTAATCTACCTCGGCTGAGATGGTGGGTCTGTCGGCAAAGTTAATCTTGAATCCTCTCAGTTTTATGCAGTAACAGGTAAATCCAGGTTCACTAGTTATCAAGAACTACAATTCAAATAGAAATATTTGATTGGATCTGAGCATGTGAATTTAGAGTTTCTCTTCCTGCTTTTTTTTACACGTGCGAAATGATGAATTGAAAGGAAATTAGGGTCGAAAAGAGTAGAGTGCTAAAGATTAGCCACCTCCGGATACTTCTACATAGCGAACATAAGCACTTAATCGTTATACGTATCAGTTTTCTGTTTGTTAGTAAGGATTTAATCATTATTTGTGCTGGTCATTATTGGATGTCACTTTAAGTTTTCAGTAATCAGAGTTTATGATTCAATAGGATTTAATATTTTAGGATACTATGCAAACTAAAGTATTATAATCCCATCGGACGTGCATATTTGCCTGTAGCCTCAAGCAAATAACTGCCTCCTGATAAGTGAAATAGTATCATTAATTAGTTCTTGTATTTGAACAGCCACATATATTGGTTTTCTGACGCTATCACACTCTTTTTCTTGGCAGAGTTGCTATCATCCTATTTGATAATCTTCATACAATACCCTCTCTATTTATGACTCTAGTTTGATAGTATCCATAGTTGATAGTACCTTACTATTTATTGTTAATATGTTATGACTGACAAATTAATGTTGACAGTTCACATCTTCTGTTCTCCTAGAGGAGATTGTTAGAGGACACCGAAAGGGAAGACTCTGCCCACTATAGAGGTATAATCTGTATTTATTGGTTTCAATTATCGCACCTATAATCACCTACTATTCTAAAGTTTCATGAGATATACATAATGCATACTGATTATTATTGCCAATCATTGGGCTTAATATTCAGTTAAATCTTTGAAGCCTTGTTTGTAGGTTTGTCGCCGGTTGGGTTGCCATAAAATGGAGCAACGTCGATATCTTGTTTGAGGATCTGTTTTCTGGGTTCCTCCGGACTGATTCACAAATCACTTTAGTGGTATTGAGGTACTCCTTCTCAGTCTCTGTTTCTGCAGCTAGAGAACACATCATCATCATCATCATCATCACTCCTAGTATTACTATAAAACCGGTTTTATTGGTTGGGTTATTACATGGTACTAGTGAAGTGGGATTACAGTCTTGACCACATGGGGCGTTTGTAAAGATAGCATACAAAGTTTGTTGCAAGACACTTTAAATGATCATTGGACAAAGCTTTATCCTGTTATCCATTTAAGAGAGTCTCACATCAGAGAAGTGGACAGAAGTTAAAAAAGAAGAAAGCAGCATAGAAGTGGACGGGAGAAGAATGTGGTCTTTTGTTGTTACTACAGATCTATCTGTCTTTCCCCATTGTAAATTGTTGTTTATGGGCACATGGGGGCCTCTCCACCCTCTCTTGTTCAGTGTCATCTTTTTGAGTGCTTTCTTTTGGGGTCCCCTCCACAATGACCCTTTTGCATATATATATATATATATATATTATATAAAGGTTTGTACTTTGGTCTTGGGGTGGAGATGGGTTTTGGTAATTGTTCATGTAATTAGGTTTTATTAGGCATAATTATCCTCGGGATCGTTTTTGAGTCTTGAATTCGTGTGACATCGTTTTGTGGGTGTGCACATGCTTCCATGTTCCAATGATGCGCACAACCTTAAGAAGCGGCGTTTTGCCATTCATGTAAGCATAACTCCTGAAGATCAGCTTTAAACATAAACATTACCATTACCAAAATCTCTGGCACGTGGTTATGATTGCTTGCAAGTCACTCCCACTATATCCATCTTTTTAGTTTGTATTTTTCTCTTTTGGCGAGTCTTTCTTTTTGAGTTATACGTACATATGAAGGATTCTTACAATAAAAATCATTAAAATTTTGAGTTATGCAAGCCACTATATATGGAAGGTTATATTGATAATGCCCCAACTCTAAATAATAATAATAATAACAATACTAATAATAGAGGGTGTGCGAGCCCTTGTGCCGGCTTGTAAATATAATTTCTCTTTAATTTATTCTTTAAAATTTCCACTCAATGTAATTTGAACTATTTAGTTGTCAACAGAG
The DNA here is from genome assembly GCF_004785595.1 of Juglans microcarpa x Juglans regia. NCBI lineage: Eukaryota > Viridiplantae > Streptophyta > Magnoliopsida > Fagales > Juglandaceae > Juglans > Juglans microcarpa x Juglans regia. The sequence continues at coordinate 1,182,605 of NC_054609.1, forward strand.
TAAAATAACCAAAATACCATTTTTATTTTAGTACTAAATGCAAATTCTTCATTTCAAATAAAATGGAGAGAAATATGTGGAATGAATAGTTAAGAAAAGTGATAAACTCCATATTTGTATGGAAACTGTATATACATATATATGTATATGTAATATTAGATTCCGTTTGAATTCGGAAAGTGTTTTATTTCATCTCATCTCATCATTAGGCTTGATTGAGACTACTGCTAAGTCCATCATCGTGATTGAGGACATCGATTGCTCACTTGATCTTATTGGTAAAAGAAAGAAGAAATGCTGATGCAAAAATTGAGATACAGGTGTTCGTAACTTCATGGAGTTGTGGTCGAAGAGAGAGAGAGAGAGCGAGGCTTAGGATTTTTTGTGTGGAGAAAGATGAGATATTGGGGGCTACGGTGTCGTCTGCTTAATAGATCAAGCCAACCCGTATTTTTTGGCCCAAGTCTATTCATCATTAAAATTTTTCTAAATTTTTACACAAATAGACAATTTAATTTTTTCAAATTTCAAAACAATAATAATATTAAAAAATAATACTTTAATAATATTTTTTTTAACTTTTATATTTCATCTAAAACTATCTCATCTCATCTCATCTCATCTCAAATCTAAACCAACCCTTAGTTTACATTTATTTGGGCCATACTCAAGTGCTTAATTACCTTAGGAAAGTCTCTCTCTCTTTTTTTTTTTTTTTTTTTGTTGGGGGAGGGGCTGCTGAGCTGGTGCCAGAGAAAATGGTAGGGGTTAATCCACATGGTAGACAAGATGTACATTCACATCACATGCTCATCCATGTGAAATAAACCTTTTTGTCTACGTACGCGTAAACTTTTCATATACATGTTCCTGTAAAATAAAGTCAGCCACCTCTACGAATTGTATTTCCCTTTTTTTTTTTTTTTTAATCTTTGAGTTTATAAATATATTACAATATAAAGGTAGCACTCGCTAATTTCTATGAGGCTGTATTAATCATGTGTTGTAAAATACATAGATCATTAGCTCACACATGATGCGAGCTAGCGCTATATAAAGAGTACTGGATTTTTAATTTTATAGATAAATATACATATCTTATGAAACTATATAATAATAATATTAAATCTGTCACCAAATAATTTTCAAATCATTTGATTCCACATCATAGAATTAATGAATAGTATTACTCTAACAATAAATAATGAAGGAGACACTGTTCGATCTTAACACGGCTTGACATGATCAACCAAGACTTTCATCACTCGATTCATTGTAAGTTTCAAAACATCACTGTTGTATTGGTTTCTTGGTGGTTGTCCAAGAAAACTTAAGAAAGAGAGAATATCATTTTCCCTTTTAACCTAGTTGCATGCGGTCCCATATATCTTGTTGTCAACTTGATATATATATTTATATATATATATATATATATATATATATATATCATCTTTTATGAAATTCTCAAAGCTACCTATCCAAATCTACCATGTGACTCCTTTGCATTTAACTTGTACAATGCCAGCCTGCATGATATACATCCCTATATATATATATACACATATAATTCCAGCTATTTATTGAGATGTTGTGCCAGCAAAGCAACCCGACATAAACAAAAACCCTAGCTATCTAGTAAAAAAAAAAAAAAACACTAATGTTTTGTAAGACAAGCAACATATACGTACATACATACATATATAAGCAATTAAAACCTTGGGGCAAAAAGGAGAAAACAATGTTATCATGTCGACAGTGCTGCATGCATGCAGCAATATCCCCACTTCTCATGTTATTTACGAAGTATATATATATATATATATATATATATATATATATATATATATGCTCTGTTTTACTTAATTCTAATTCAAACATTGCAGGCGATCGAATAGATGCTGCTCCCATGCATTATGATCACTTCAGAACTCACGACTTATATATATATATATATATATATATATATATATATATATATATATATATATTCTGTGATCTGTATATAAGTCGCCCTAGCCTGCAAACTCATACTTTGTTGTTAGATTTTTTTACTTACGACTCGGTGTATAATTAACACACTAATATTTATTATGAGACTCATAATATATATAAAAATTAATAATTTTTAATTTTAATTAAAGTATTAATAAACACTATAAGAAAAATACTTATATATGACCAGTTATATATATGCTACGAAAATGATAATTTCTTATTAAAATGAGTCTATTTTCAAATGCAAATAACCTATATATCACAAATACTCGTTTAATTTTCTTGTAATGAAAATGACTTGTAAATAAATTTTTTCGATTACAAAAATAGAGATAAAGAGTAATATAATATATATATATATATATATATATATATAATTTTTATCTATTTCAGTGTTTTTCCATGCATGTTTTACCTGATTTATATCCTTAAGGAGTTATGATTTTAGTTGACGAAACTGCCCCTTATAATAGATGATTGTCATGATTTTTGTGATCTCTTTGAATTTTGTACCTGACCTTGAGCATGATAGTATACTTTCACATGAAAGTTTTATATATCTTTCATGATTTGTGCATTAAATGACATATTGATTGAATGGGTCCTACCCCGTTGCATTATTATTTTGTGTGTTGGGCATTCCCACTTGGGTTTTGGACTGCCAATAATTGAGATACTGAAATTGATTGCGGGCAAACGGAAACAAAAACCCTCTGTTCATTTCACAGACCCTTCCCCCTCCTCCACCTCTTATTTATTTATTTATTATTATTATTTTTTCTATCTTTACTTCAACCATGCATCTAGGGCTAATTATTTCTACTGTTATATGATCACACGCAATCATATATCATAAGATTATTATTTTTTTTATAAATGCTTCATCCACAAAATAGTTTTACAATTTAATAAATCATATGATTATAAGAGTATTATAAATTTATATTTGAGTTTGTAGTGGAATGATTTATTGAATAAAAGGTACGTACACTCCACGATATTAATTAATTAAAAAGAGGAATTCGAACTTCATATTAATTATTCTATTGTCGTATATATGTTGAAAAATTAGAGAGGGAAACGGGAGACACTGTAGAAATTAATGGATAAGACACAAGCTGGACTGGATATTTTATTGAGTAATCTTGTATACAGTTGTAAAGTGTGCAAACATTATACAGTCACTTTAAAAAAAAAAGTAGAGTTCATTATTAAAAAATTAATTTTCTTTTTATGTGAGTCATGTATTTATTTATTTATTTTCAGAATGATTACGCGATGCTTGTACATTCACGACTGCAAATATCATTTCTCTATTTTGCTCATCTATGCCAATCTACGGAGCCCCTTTTTATACAAGTATAATTACAAGGATTATTAAGTAAATTAAACAATTTTTGGATAAGGTAATCGAAGATGACAGCCATTATTAGTGATCAGAAGTGAAAGAAATTATTCGTTCTACTCATGATAAAATTTAGAACCACCCATATATATATATATAATAGGTGTATATAAGAAGACGAAAATTTTCTTTTAAGCCATGACCTTCTCACTAAAAAGAGGTCATTTTCAATTGCAAGCGCTCCTACAATTTCAAATTTGAAAAGAGATAGTAAACAATATATATATATATATATATATATATATATATACACACACACACACACACACGCTCTCCTGCCAAAATTGCATACAATATGGCTACCACAAGGTCATGAGGTATTTATATAAAGAAGAGTGATCCCGTAGGAAAATTAATCATATTTAGAAGGCGGTGTAGAAATTAACTTCATTCGCATTTTTGACATAACATGATTTGATATTTAAAAGAATTTAATTTTAAACTTCTTTTACAAATCAAATCTTGACATGTTAGTACGTAATACTGTGGATCAGGTCTGTATGTATCTTCCACATTGGCTTGAAAGTAAAAATATATATACTGTATTCTCATCTTATTTCTCTTACATTATATCGATGCAACATTAATATTAATAAAACTATTATATGAGTTCTTACTTTTTTTAAATGTTCCATACATTATAATGGAACATTAGCGAGATGAGAGTACAACATATATATAGTACTAGTCTCACAAGCTGACGTGGTTTAATATGATTCGTCAGATCTACTTTACAATAAAAGTAATTTTATAATCTGACAAATTACATTAAGTCACATCAGTTTATAAAATTACTTTTGTAATCACTTTGTAGTTAGAGTATTTCTCATAACAATATATTTCTCTGAATAATTAGCTAAACATCCAAATTAACATCCCAAATAAGTTGTTTTTGATGGATGATTATATATACAACATCACAGGCATGGAAATTTTGAAACCATTTATTACGGTAGGTTTGAATCCAACAGAATTGGCCTACCATTTACTTCTATTCATAAATGGCTTTGCCTAAAAACATGACCCTACATCTAACCCGTTTCATTCAACAGTGGATCCCACTACCAAAATTTTTCTTTTTATAAACTCAAGTATTTTCGGAATACATCAATTTGTCAAAACTACTATGGTCTCGATCAAAGGTTGTCCCCCAATTACGCCAAATTGTAGATCAGTACCACATTACTCCAACTCAACAAGTTTGAAAATCAAAGCTCGATTTTTTTTTAAATTATTTTATTTTCAAGGCGGTATATAGAGTATGTTATCCAGTGCATCATTTAAATGATCAGTATATTTGATTTATAAGATTCAGATTTTAAAATTTATTTTTCAAATTAAATTATATCATGTAAATATTTTATTGTATGTATTCTACATATTGACTTCAAAGAAAAAAAATTTAAAATTTAAAATTTTGTTTTTGTCAAAAATTCAAACCTAGGGGTAATTTGAGTACTAAGAACTACCCCCGTATAAAAAAAAACCTGAAGTACACAGACAAACCCAGATCATAAACGGGATGATTTATTAAAATATCATCTCAAATTAGCTTTCATGATTAAAGGTCAATGGTATCCATGTTAGGGTTAATCCGGTCATTTCACCTACCATTGAATTCCAAAACACCCTCACAAGTCACAAAAGCAAAGCTCATCTCCACCAAAAATAAAAAAGAAAAAAAATCATAAATAAAAAAGAGAAAAAGAAAAAAAAAAAAAAAAAAAAAAAAAAAAAGGTGACCTACATGGGCCGGCTTTTAACTCAATTTAGCTGGACAGACAAAAACTAACATTTTATCATTATCGTCTCTATGTGCAGCTGTTCAAATATTTCTGCAAAACTTTTTTATTTTATTTTTTTGTATTTTTACATCCATCAGTACAGATTTTATGTATATTTCTGTGCCAATTTTTATTATTTTCTACTGTTATTTATTTTTTTTAGAAAAATACTTTAATCATAACGAGACTATACAAAAGTAAATTTTATTATTTAATATAGTACATTAGATTGCATAAAAAATTAATTTTATTATAAAATAAATTTAATAGATTTCATAAAATCATACCGGCTTATAAATTTAATTTGTGAAATCTCTTTGCCTCCTCCACAATTATCTCTTTTTTAATCTCGACGGCACAGTCACAGACCAACAAAGCAAAATTATAAAAGAAGAAAAAAGAATTTGAAGATTCCACGGCTAAAAGAAAAATATTATATATATATATATATATATATATATATATATATATATTGTGAAAAAAGAAAAGTTCCTGAGATTGACAAGCAGATCCCCACCATAATAAATTAGCAAATTCACCATACACTTATCTATCTTCATAAAATCGTCGAGAATTCACCTTTTTCCTCTGTTTGGTATTTTTATTTTTATTTTTCTGTCTTTCTTTCAGCTAGACTGTAATTGCTTGTAGAGAGAGAGAGAGTCCTATGCTGGGTGGGGACTCGGGTAGCAGGGTGTTGGAGAGCTCCGACGATGCGGCTGAGGCCATGGCAGCGGCCGTGACAGCTCAGCAAGGCGCCGAGGTTGGCGGCGTTGGATCAAACTCAGGTGAAGAAGATAAGGGTGACCGAAGTTACGGTGGAAACCGGTGGCCACGACAGGAAACTTTGGCACTCTTGAAGATACGGTCCGACATGGACGTGACCTTCAGGGATGCAAGCGTTAAGGGTCCCTTGTGGGAAGAGGTTTCCAGGTTATTTATATCATACATACAGCTATAGCTAGGTTTCTGATACGGTACTGGGTTTTTTCTTTTGTGAATTTTCATGGGAATTTGAGCTGTGTGTGTTGCTGGGTACAGATCTGTATATATATTTTTTCCGCTCTTTTTTGCGCCTTAATTGTCTCAGTAGTTCACAGTACTTAATTTGTACCCTTGCGGGCAGTTCACATGCATTTCACTCGCTGTCAGAATTCAAGGGCTAGTGTTTCCAATAAAAATTTCTTTTCTTTTCCTTCGCCGTCTATTTTTTTCTAAGAAAATTTATCCAGTGCGTTCCCAGCTAGTTTCTCACTTCATGTTGCGGGAATTCCGCATCAGCAAAGAAAATTCTGAGCTAGCTGTAGACTCTAGATTTTAGGTAAATTCGGGTTTGTTTTTGTCTTCTAGCATTTGCCTTTTCCTATATCCCAAAAAGGATATGAAAATAAAGATGTTCCAGTCCACGAAAATGAATTGTTTCTTCTACATATTACTCTATGATCTCATTCAGTACTTTGGTTCTAGAAATTTAAAACGGAGAATGATCATAATCCTCCCAACTTGAGCTATACGTTTTCTTAATTTCGATCCTTGTACTTTTGAGCTCTTCTTAATTATTTCCAGCTTTCATGATGATGACAGAAATTTTCATGTTTCTTTTATGTGGAATACAGCTTTGTTTTTATCATGGCCGCGGATGAATCATAAGAAACAGAAACGGAGAGTTTTCTCTTCTTTTGCTTTCTTTTTCTGGGTTTGATTTTATGGATCTGTTTTGATGATCAGGAAGCTAGCAGAACTTGGTTATCATCGAAGTGCCAAGAAATGCAAGGAGAAATTCGAGAACGTGTACAAATATCACAAAAGAACCAAAGAAGGCCGCACGGGGAAACCTGATGGAAAGACATATCGTTTCTTCGATCAACTGGAAGCTCTCGACAATCATCCTAATTCCCTGCAATCATCCAGTACGCCGGCAAAGTCTTATCATACAGCTCCACCAGCAGTGGTACCGGCGACAGTAGTAATGCGGCCATTCATTAACCCTCCTAGTCTTCCACAGATCACTGTTACATCAACGACGCATAGTAGTATGAATATTGCCGCACCGGTGATAAACCTTACAATTCCTTCGTTCCCACCCACAAACCCTACGATTCTCCCAACGCCACCGATAGCGACAAACCCTTCTCAGATTAGCGCAAACATTCCATCTTCTTTCCCGAATCTTTCTGCTGATCTTATTTCCAATTCCACTTCTTCTTCCTCGACTTCCTCGGACGAAGAAATACTGGAAGTGCGGCGCAAGCGAAAGAGGAAATGGAAGGACTTCTTCCAGAGACTAATGAGGGAGGTGATACAGAAGCAAGAGGAGCTGCATAGGAGGTTTTTGGAGGCCATAGAGAAGCGCGAACACGAACGCATGGTTCGCGAAGAAGCTTGGAGAGTGCAAGAGATGGCGAGAATCACTAGAGAACGAGAAATATTAGCCCAGGAAAGATCGATAGCGGCGACCAAGGACGCAGCGGTGATGTCATTCTTGCAAAAGATATCCGAACAGCAAAACCCGGATCAAGCAGCTCAATTTGATCTGCCGCCACCACAGCCAGTACAACAACCAGCAGCACCACCTCCGGCATTAATACCAGTACAACATTCGGCACCAATATCGGCCCCGACTGCAGCAGCAACAGTACTGCCACAAACGGTGACTAGTTTGGGAATCCAGAAGATCGATAATAATGGGGGGAGCTTCACACCGAGAAACTCTTCGAGATGGCCTAAAGTCGAGGTTCAAGCTTTAATAAAGCTACGGACCAATCTTGATGAGAAGTATCAAGACAGTGGGCCAAAGGGCCCTCTGTGGGAGGAGATCTCGGCCGCCATGAGAAAGCTTGGATACAACCGAAGCGCGAAGAGATGTAAAGAGAAGTGGGAGAACATCAACAAGTACTTCAAGAAGGTCAAGGAAAGCAACAAAAAGAGGCCCGAGGACTCAAAAACGTGTCCCTACTTTCACCAGCTAGATGCTTTATACAGAGAAAAGAACAAATTCGAAAACCCAGTATCCTCGAATCAAGTAAAGCCCGAAAACAACATGGTGCCATTGATGGTGCAGCCGGAGCAGCAATGGCCACCTCGGCAGGATCAGCAGCCATCGGACACGGCAATGGAAGATGCGGAAAGCGAACCAATGGATGAAAACCAAGAGGATGATGATGATGATAAGGATGGAGACGAGGAGGAGGAGGAAGATGAAGAGGGGAGTGCTAATTTTGAGATAGTGGCAAGTAAACCTGCTTCCAATATTGGTGCAGCTGAGTGAGACATGGCTGATCGATCGAAAAGAAAGTCCAAGGAATTAGGGGGTCGGGTTTGCACGGGTTGTCGGGCGGGAAGTGGACCACCGGGTTCTGGCTGTGGTGATCAAATTATTACAGATCGACAAGGAATTACGCGTTGAAAATATACAGCAAACACGTTTTTTGTTTCCGGCGGGGGTTTTTGGGAGGGGGGGGGGGGGGGGGGGGGGGGGGGGGGGGGGGGGGGGGGGGCGCATATGATCAGTTGGATTATATGTTTATTTCATATATTATTATTATTTTTGGGTTAAATAAATAGCTCATATTATCGAGAGAGAGAGAGAGAGAGAGAGAGAGAGAGAGAGAGGGAGAGAGAGAGTTTGGTGTTGTATTTTTTGTTTATGTTTGTTTCATGGTGGTGTAAATGTGAGAAATGGTTATTAGTTTTGTTTTTTGTCATTTCTTATCTTTAATTTTTTTTAATTTATATTATTTACAGTATTTAGAGTAGACAAGTCTTGCACATTTTTTTGAAAACAAATAAAATCATTACAAAATATTATTTTTTAATCTTAAATTTATTCACTTTTTCAAATTAGAGAATGCACATAATTTAAACAATTACAAGTATCACTTCTCTTAATTATACTTTTATATATATAAATTTAAGGAAAAAAAAGGAAAAAAAGAAAACTAGAAGTGCTGGCAGAAGGATCTATTTACTCTTAAAGGCATCTAAAGGTTTTGGCAGAGAAATGCAGAAAATGTCTATGATGGGAGTCTGATATGGATATTTAGTGCAGTAGAGAGCTTGATATGAGAGGGGGAGGGGACGCAATGCCTGCCCTTAGCCACAGAGCTTACCACAAAATGCCAACTTCACATGCATGAATTCATGAGCCCTACAAAAATAGGGTCCACCAAAAACTAAAGGAATCTTCTAAGTTTTCTTAATCCATAAAGCCTAACTTGCACACGCAGTTAATTTTCTCTGTACAAGGAACAATTGGTTTTCATTAAATTCAGGATCATGATGGTGTCAGTACAAAGAAAATGATGGGGGGACTGGGATTTATTATTGCTGTGATGTGTACAAAAATAATTAGCTCTCTTTATTAATTATATAAACACACAAAATATAAGTTTTTTTTTTTTTTTTTTCCTTTAGGCAAGCAAATTTTATTAAAAAATGAAAAGATGATATAGGAAGAAAGAGTGGTGTTTTTGAAAGACATACATGCCAATACAATAACCACAATACAAAAGTGATAGAAAAAAAAAATAAAACGGATTTTAAGACTAATTTCTTGGTCCACGCCCATGTCCTCCAAAGAATGCGTTATCTTAAAAGATGATTTTTAAATAAGCTACTACTGGAGGCGGTGTAAGTTGTAGGTACACTACAGTTTGTGGTCTTATAAAAAATTTTTTTAGAGAGATCCACAATCTATTTTTCAAAATCATCGGTTAGGAAAAATGATAATATAGTAGAAAGACAGGCATCAGATTGACTGATTTAGGGTGGATCATTTGTCTTCCCGCGCCTATGTGGTGGCTCGTGGAGACCACACGTCGATGGTTCGGAGGTGAGGTGGGGTAGATCTGAAAGATCATGAGGTGGAGAATCTATTGGTACGGCGCGTGTAGTTGATGGAGTCGTTGGGACACAGCGGCACGTAAAGACCATACGCGTGAGGGCCACGCGTTGAGTTTTTTGGCGCTATTCCGCCTCGTCCCAGTAGATTGGCCGTAGTTGGGTTGCGTGGTGGGACGTGTGTCGATTGCTGGTGGTCGGAGTGCAGTAGATCTGACGAAAATCAAACCGATGGATGGCAGGAGAGAAAAAACACACTACCATAGAAGCATATTCACACAATAATAATGGAAAGGAAATGGAAATGGAGAGGGTGGAAAGCATATTCACATAGCTCTCACTCTTCTCTCTGGCGGAGGCACTAGAAGTGATTTGAGCTTTCTAGAGAGAAGAAAGAGCTTCTCTTTCTAGAGAAGGAAATCATATTTGGAGATGTTGAGTTGTCACTCTAAATATAAGCCTTTTTACAATTTCAATTGAAGTTCTCTTTCATTATTATAATTTTAGAAAGGTCACCCTTGTAAATAAATTTTATAAAAATAAATTTATAAATTGACATAATTTTATGCGATACGTTAGATTTGTTTTACAATAAAAATAACTTTATAATCTAACGTACTACATGATCAAACTACATCAGTTTATAGAATCTCTATTACTAATTTTTTTTTTTTTTTAGGAAGATGTATAAATTATTTTATAATTAATATCAAATAGGTACATCAAAACAATTAAACCATGATTTAAGTTAAAGTATTTTTTTTTTAATTTCTTATTCCTCATTCTTGCCTGAAAAGAAAAATAAAAAAATAATTTGCATTCCTCATAACTCGAGTGAGTTAAGTCGTAGTGTTTAATAACCCAAAACAAAAACCTTTAAACAATTAAAAGCAATCCGTTTATTTCATGAGCAAATCGTTTTTAACAATGATCAAATAAATTAAAGTAGATAGACATGAATAATTTTCATTAAAATTCAAGGAACTAGAATATATCATGTCGGCCATTTGGCACAGTCCCAGATCCATCTTTGGGGGATATGACCCAATAGTTTTAGTAATTATTTTTTCCTCTCTTAATCATGTAATAAGATTTTTGCTTTGTACAACAAAAGAAAAAAATTATGAATGTTAGAAAAGGCGATATTTTTTGGCTTTTACAAAATTTTAAGGTCAAATTTCAAAGTCTTAAGAAAAAAAATCAGATTATATTACAATTAAGGCTAATTCTTAATTTATTTTAGAAACAAAACGCTTGAATACATTTCTTGTTTTTTCATATTTAAAAAAAAAAAAAAAAAACTACGGGTACTTACTATATATAAGTTTTTTGAGGGGTTAGAGGTGCTATTAATTCAATTTTATGGGGCCAATTCAAAATAAATTTTTATGTAATTTGTTAAGTAGAGGGGGGTTTTCATATATAATCTTGAGGATGATCAGCATGGTGCATATATTATCTTTGACCTGTACATGGATATATATATATATATATATATATATATATATTTATATATATGCTCTACATTTTTGTCCACTCTCGTGACAATACTTCAAAATATTTTATGCAATAAATTAGAAGTGTCCCACAAAATTGATTATAATTGGTTGGGACGTTTATCATCTATATATCGACAAGAATAAATATTCTGATAGATACTACAGTACTATTTCACAGTATATGACATAAATTAAGGCACCTATTTCCATGACACATATAAATTAAATTAGATGATCATGCAAGAAAAGTAGTATACTCCATCTTCCTCTTATAATAAAAGTGGTCGGTGATGATGATCAGAATATCAGCTCGATCGATCCGTTGAGTTTATCACATTAATTTATATGTCTTTACAAAATAAAAAAATATTTTATCATTATTTAACACGAATTTAAAAAAGAACAATTATATGTCTTGGATTAATATTAGGGTAATTGATGTATTAATATATATTAAGTCACTTCATAAATTAACTGTTTAAATAAAAAAATCACTTGAAATCAAAAGACGTGACTAGAATTTAAAAAAAAAAAAAACTCAGAATAAAGAAAAAGTATTTCTAAAAACAATTAACTTCTAACTTCAATGTGAAACTTAAGTATATATAGTGGTTTGATTTGATTATTCCTAATTACGATGAGTAATCTAAGCTAATTAATTACCAATCTAAGCATGTATATATATAGGACGTATGAAATTATCATTTGTCCCAAAAGTTTAAACTGATGAGAAGATGTAGATTTTATTATTTAATTTATATATTAACACTCTCCATCAATGAGTGAGCCTAACACGTAAAATATTTAATTAAATAGGATAGAGTGTAGAGTCAGAGTTCGAATTCAGGACATCGATCTAATTTGATACCATGTGAAATTACCATTCGTCCCAAGAGTTTAAACTAGTAAAAAGATGTAAATTTTATTATTTAATTTATATCTTAACAATATACAAGACAAAATAATTAAGTTAGAAGGAAAAAAAACATTTAGATTCAAGTTTGATGTTGACCAAATTTACACCTGACGTACGTGTGTTATGCTCATTCCACATGATTCAATATGCCTCACAATATAAAATAAATGATATTTGCGTAGAGTGTGCAAATATCGCATATCATTTTTTTAAAAATGAGTAAATATAAGACTTATATGAAGAAATAATAATTTTTAATAATACTGAACTCCACTATTTTTTAAAGAAAATATACGACGCTTACACAATTTATGAGTGTATCTAATATTACTCAGTTCAATTGATATATATATAGAGAGAGACATAGACATACATACACACGTACATACCCAAGGGATGTATATCTTTCACCAAATCCAAGATATACATGACTACGCCATCCAAGATATACATGACTACGCCACCGTTTGAGATACCAATAAATAAATAATTGATAAACACAACATGAGATACGTACCCCCAAGGGACGCAAACATGGCAGGCCAGGCAAATTACTGAAGATGCAACAGAGACTGATCGCCAAAAACACATGCACGTACGGACAATGCTAAGTCATGATCAATATCTCCTAGTAAGCTGGCCGCGGCTTGATCTGATTCCCAATTAACTCCGGCCTTTTTATGAGTCGATGCGTGCATATGCAGTTGCCGGTCATTTTTGCAGGTATGTCGACGTTCCCCTATCGAAACCACTTCATGCGCATTTATTCTCTGACAAAGTTATCTGCTCGAGACACGCATGTATGGCAATTATATGGTCCCAATCATCTCGACCAACCGCTTGAATGAATTCCGCGGACAAATTCATTAACATCCTAATCATCATGTTGATCCATCAAACGAACTACACACATTAATTTCTACGAACAAGACATTGATCCACTCTTGATAAAGAACCTATACATATATACATTCAAGTTAAAGCTATAAACTAGCTAGCTAGCTAGCTATATATTTGTTCTTGAGGTTGCTCAACGTACGACCTATATATAGCAATAGCATGCATGTATATGGGGAAGTCTTCATCTCTTGATGATCATCTTCTCGTTATCATTAATTAACGACCTCAAAAGATACGACGTTTAATTCCCCTTAGCAATTTCACTATAAAGTACTTCTTGTTTTTCTTTATGGGTCTCTCATGTCATCAGCTTATATAATTAATGTTAGGTTGAACTATATTATATTTATATATGACTAGAACATTGAGAAGTGCAGATAATAGAGTTATGTTATATACATCTACTTTACGTATTATACTAACGTTATTAGTCAAAATAATTATTTTATATTAAAAAAAATGACGCAATCAATCACATTAATAGAATGCGTAAAAGTGATTGTACATAAATTTTTTATTCTTTTTTCAAAGTAGTAGTTCATGTTGGTGTATATATATATTGTTAGAGAAGGATCGCTCGATATATATATATATATATATATATATATATATATATATGTATATATGATCCAATATTGTAAAAAAAAATTAATGATTAGAGAAGTATCTAAAACTAATGATTATAGTGATGAATGATGATGATCAGTACCACAAAAAGATTGGGTAATATTCTGACCCGGATATAAAACTATTTCATCATTAATAATTCACAAATATACGTATTTTAATGTGATACATCATATTATAAAATTATTTTTATTATAAAATAAATTTAAAGAATTATATGAAAGTACATCAATTTATAAGTTTATTTTCTTGAAAGGAAAATTATAGAGTTACTACTCTCTTACTACTCATTTACTACTCTTTCTGTATTTTATTTTTTAATTCTTTATTTTATTTAATGATTAATGAAGTGACTATTAGTAAAATTATATATTTTTTTAATTTTTTTAATGATTAAGGATATTAAAAAAATACTTAAAAGAAAATGATAAAAAATAGTAAATTAGTAGTAAGAAGATAGTAACTCTATCACTACTCATTATTTCATAGTACTTCTCTTTGAATTATATATATATATATATATATATAGATCAGATCAGGTATTTAAGATTAAGGAAATTAAATATATAATTAAATCCAATTTACTCTGATGAGATGTTTGTATACAATATATTTAGAGAGATAATCAATTAAGCTAATTGTAAGAAAGGCCGACATGAGGAATAATCATAAGGGTATCATTATCAAGGCCAAGGAATAATCCAAGTCATGTCCAGCCAATATTTAGTTGACTTCGATCGCCTGCCTTTTATTAATTAATTGGGTTTCCGCGGCCAGCCGCGTCCATAATTGCGCTACTTAAGCCACGATTCAATGCCTAATTATATATTAATTAAACACCAATATATATATAATATAATATTTCCAATATGGGTTTGAAAGGTTAAAGACAATTAATCGATCATTATATATACATTAATACAATCGCATCGCATAATTTGGATAGACTCGAATAAGAGATAGGTATATGTATTGAATTCTACATTGGAAAATGATAGGGATTTCAATATTAATGGGTCCTCGATAGTATTTTTTTTTTTTAGTGATTAAGAAAATATCTTTTTAATAATATTATGATTTTTTTTAAAATGTTTAAAATGATTAAAAAAACACGTGAAAAAAATATACATGTCAAGAGGATTCTCGTGCGATGACTGTAGTGCACTCTATTTTACTTGTATGAACTTATCAAATAATATTAAATATTTAATAAATATTTTTATAAATTCTACTTTATGCATAAATTTCTTTGGTTCAAAATCTTCAAATTTGAAAAACTCGAGATGAAAAAATAAATTGTAGACTCGGTTTGGATTGAGAGGGCTTTCAACCAATCTCATCTCATCTTATCATTATAATTTTTAAAAATTTTTATATAAAATATAATAAATAATTTAATTTTTTTAAATTTTAAAATAAAAATAATATTAAAAAATAATATTAAAGTGTCAGCGCGATTGCCGATCTTTAACTAATAACATAAACAAAACAAAGACAATATCTGGTTAGATGGCTCAGGATTTATTTGTACTTTCCGTCCCAAGTTGGGTACCCTTATGATTTACCTTATTATGATGATCTTTCGTTTTTGTTAAAAGTTTATAGTACTACTTATCATCATCAGATTGACTCGAGCTTTTATTAATGGAGTTGTAGTTGGAATGTATTGTCCATTAAATTAAATAATAATCTAAATAAATAAAATAAAATAAAATAAAGAGAGAAAGAGAAAGAGACACAATTATCCATAGAACAAAATGAGCACTAATGCCCATGTTGTGAATTCAGTATCTTTGACAAGTTAGTATTTTGAAACGAGAAATACTTTAATTATAAAAAGATTTCATAAAATTAATGTATAAATTGACATGATTTTGATATTATACGTTAAATTATAAAATTATTTTTATTGTAAAATATATCTAACGTATTATATGAAATCGTATCAATTTATATATTTACTTTTATAGAATCTTTTTATAATTATAACACTTCTCGAATGAAACTTTTAAGTTTTGAGCATGAATCATATTATTGTTAGTCAATCACACTTGTCGGTATAATGCGGAGCATCATTCTTGATACCCCTAACATTATTCGAGATAGAAATTAAAAAAATACATAACATGGGTAAGAATAATCATATAAATACAACTATTTTACGACCGATTTTATAATCAATCAACATCACCGTTATCACTAAATTAATATTATTCGAGATAGAAATTAAAAAAATACATAACATGGGTAAGAATAATCATATAAATACAACTATTTTACGACCGATTTTATAATCAATCAACATCACCGTTATCACTAAATTAATATTATTCTTTCTATCGGATCTGAATTTCAAATTTTAAAATTGTACGTGTATCATTACTTCATTAATAAAATCAATCGAACACACTAAAGTTGGGCCCTAATATTTCAAAGGCGAAGCTTGGGTTGGGCTCCTACCTATCTTGAATTTGTCCACATGCTGGCACCTGATCTTGCTCCTTCCGTAAAAGACTATCAACCCATTTTTCAGACAATTTGCGTGTAGAAGTAAATAAAAAGTTTGAAATGAAAAACAAAAGGCTACTTTTATTGGAGCAGTACTCTTAACAAATTAACAATTAAAGACTCGCGTAACATCATTGGCGTACCAATTATTGATATACACATCACATCAATTTAACTTAACTATATATGATCTATTGCACGTCTCAACAATATTGATTATGACTATTTATATTTATATATGTATTGAACATGACTGTTATTCTAAAATTTTTATATTATATATTGTAATTTACTTAATATAATTTAATTTCAAAAATAAATTTCAAAATTTAAATTGTATAAATCAAATTGTAACAATTTAATAATATAATAACTCATATATATATATATATATATATATATATATATAAATCCCAGGAAGTTGGCCCAAGTAATGAAAGCTTTGGTTTTGAGATATCACTCTCTTTAAAGTCTAAGATTCAACATCTCATGCGTGTAAACAATTTTTTAGGATCACATCTCTTAGTGAAAAGTCAACGATTTAATTAGTTTCATGTTGAGAAACTTCTAAGAATACGGTAAACGAAATCGGAATTTATTTTGCAGAAGTGGGTTCGAAAGGTCCTACCTTGGGGAGGTTCCTCACATCAATATATATTTGTAAAAAAATACTAAATGTAGTTAAGAAAAACTTACTTATTCACATGTCAGTTATTGATGTGTTGAAAATCATAAAATTTAAATTTCAAAAGAAAACTAATAAAATAAATCTTGTAAATAAAATATAAGTAAAATTGTAAGTATATGTAACACTATTTATATATATATATATAAATATAGATATAGTTCGTACTTAAGTCGATTGGCAATTGCAACTTGCATGTGAGTTTTGTACAAGTCTCTGCATGCTAGCCTATGGATCAGTAGTACTACTGCTTGCTGCAAAAATAATTGCAAGGATCAGTTGGCATGCATGGTTACATTTATTGAACAAAAATGATTGATGCATGGTGTATATATTGTTTATACTTTATCCTCCGTTTATTTATTTATTATTATTATTATTATTATTATTATTATTATTATTATTATTATTATTATTATTATTATTATTATCAGTTTGAAGAGGTCATATATATATATATATTGTGCCCATCTCTTTTTTAATTACAAAAAATATTTAAAACGGATAATTATTAAAAAAAAATATCCATAGCCGGGTTACAAATTACCAGATGTTGCATAATTATTATTATTATTATTATTATTAACAAGCCAGGTGGTCAAAGCTAGCGTTTTGATCATGATCATAATATTGTATTGTACGTTTTTCTACAACGCATAAAATCGACCATCGATCTGCACCTAGGACTACAACAAATATGAACTCATCTACTAGGTTTCGGATTCAAATTCAAATATGAATTCAACTAATTTAGAGTCATTACAAGAAAATTGATTATTTACGACTATTTATTTCTAACGAAATAATTATTTTCAGTTAAAATGAGTCTGTTTTCATCGTAAATAGTCATTTTCGTTGAAAAGTCACAAATTCGTTGAACTATGACTTAAATCCGACTTGAGGGAGCCTAAATTATGTCTCAAATTCGATTTGAGTGAGCCAGCTAGCGCTTGTGACTTCATGCTATCTAAGTCCCTTCTATTCGATTCTCAGCAAAAAATGTGCTATTATTAATGCTACTATGAGCACGTCCAAGTATGGAACCTACGTCTATAATTACGTACCCCTGATCTCCTCCTTTAATATATTATTCAAAAGAGAAATGTCAATTGGCGGCAATTTCACATACACCATTCATTTGTGCACTAGAATGCAGTACGCAAACAAGTTGCTGGTGGGGACGACACTAGGTAAAGAATCCCTTGGTCTCGACTCTCGACCCACCGGGCGTGTCGGCGTCCACAAATTAATTAACCAGGAATGCAAAGCGCTGATGATAATTTAAACTTAGAGGCAGTAGTAGCTAGCAGTACTACTACTTGAGACTCAGATAAGAGATGCTCAGCGAGAGATATTAGCTGTGAAGTGGGTAGAGTAGGTGTGAAATGGAGTGCATGTCCAGTGATGGCAACCGGATCAGCTTCTCTGATCTGTTTCTTACACCAACTTTTTGGCGGGATATCAATTCCTTTTCCCCAGATCACGACTTCTCAAATTCTGGGCCTCCTTTTTTTACCATTATTAATGGCTGGTACTGCAGAATGCCAGAATCTAGCCAGATCGGTCCGCAAAATTAAGGTGAGGATGAGATCGATCATTTATAAACAGTAATGAAATAATTTTTAAATAAGAGTGAAATAATCTAAGTTAATATATTTTATAAAATTTTAAAAAATGAAAGATAAAGATTAAATAAAAATATTATTAAAATATAATTTTTATTTTGAAATTTAAAAAAATCGAATTATTTTTTATATTTTATTCAGAAGTTTAATAATGTTTAAATTAAAAAGTTGAAGATTTGAAATTAAAAATATTTATATTTATAATATTTAGATATTAAGATAGATGAATTGAGATGATTTTGTTATCCAAATCAAACCTAAGATTCCCTACAAATTTGGTACTGCTCACAACCATTTGGACCAGGGTTAAAGTCGTGAAGTTCCCAAAACACTATATTTATATATGCGATGCTGCTGTTGCTGTAGTTTTTCTCTTTGAATAATATTCTTTTGATTCATCTCTTAAGACATGATAAGAGAAGGGTTAGTACCGGATAATTATCACCCTCGTATCAAGTAAAAAAGAAATATCTGGTTTATAAATAAATTATGTAAAAATAATTTAATTGTTAAGATGAACGATTCTTTTTAAAAAAAAAAAAGGACGGTACTTTAATTTTATTTCTAAGTTCTCGCTTATATATAAGATCATAGCAATGCATTTTACAATAAAAGGCAGCTTCGAGCTTACAACATCGACAAATTTACTACAATAACAATGGCCTCAACTCCCTCGATCTCTTACTTCATACTAGCCTTTTATCTTACTAAAGAAAAATTATATTCATCATCTCAACACATCACACACAGCACTTCTTTTTATTTTTATTTTTTTCTCTTATCAAATGTGTTGTGTATAAATTATGAGTAGAAAAATTCAATTAGTTTATGAAGAATAAAACCAAGAAAAAATAAGTGTGGTGTGTGAAGATGATGAGTAGCAAAATTCCTTACTAAAGTTACTCTTCAAGTACATGGATTCTATAATGGGAAGTTTATTGCAGCATTTCAATTATGCACTATAACAAATGCATGTAGGAATACCATATCCTTGTGAGATTACTACTTATCTTAAAAGCTTAAATTGATAGGAAGATTAATATTTAATTATTTGAATTATATTCTCGACACTCCACCTCACGTGTGGATTAGACTCTCTTTCAATGATTGGACACAACACTTGAAATATTTAATTAAATGAAGTAGAGTGTATAGTCAGGGTTCAAACTCAGGACTTATATCATTTAAAAATCATCAATTGTCCTAAAAGTTTAAGCTGATAGAAAAATATAGATTTTATTAGTTGTATTATATTTTTAACACCCATAATTAAATCTTCTCATGGTAACCCCTTTGAAGAGGGTAAATAGAGTGGATCCTGCCTTCCCCTATATTCTAGGGTTGATCGGGATCCATCCTCGAGGTATTAGCTAGGCCTCCCCAAGCAAAGAGGTGGCCAACTGACCTCCAGCCCCATGGATCCATCCCATGTTAAATAATTCAAAGCCAGCGCTCGCTCCTCCAACAATGGCTTGCCTGAGGTGCATGGAGACCTCATCTCGATCTTGAGGGGGCAGCCCCACGCTAGGCTAGGGGCGCCCTGCTTCCCCCTTTGAGGGGGTGGATTGATTCCACACACGTGGGTGGTGGAAGTCTGTGGGGTTGGAGGCCTTCCCATGTGGAAGTGACCTCGATCCAGTACCCTTGAAGCCGTGGGCGTGGAGTCTTCCCAGCTCCTTGAGTATAATTGAGTGGTACTCGTGCCCTATATATGGTTAATTAAAGGAAACATCCTTACTTTTTTATTGTTTAATTTATTTCCTAATTTTCAGTTACTTGTTTTTTTTTTTAAAAATTCTTAGTTTTCATTTTAAAATCTTTTATTTAAAAATTTGTCAAACAAACTTTTTTAAATTTAAGTCATTTTAACATTTTTAGTTTTTAGATTTTAAAATCCTTTATTTAATTAATTTTAAGTTTTAATATATTTTGTTCTTCATTTTGTGTTTTTTAATTTGTAAATTATAATACGTGGTTATGAACTAAGAGTATTCAAGTGTAAGGCTACGTTTGGTTCTCAAACTCAGCTGAGTTCAGTCTAACTTTAATCTTAGTTTAACATCCAAACACCCAACTCTCAAATTACTAAATTCATTCCAACTCAAAATCTTTTTACACGTGTGACCCATAACTTTTTTTTAACTTAAAATATCTTTATACGTGGAACTCACAATATTTTCTAATTTTTCATAAAAAGTACTAAACACATCTTAAATCCAAACACACTTTAAACCCAGTTTAGATGGATCCCACATAACTCATTCTATTATTTAACTTACTACTATTCATAAAGAACTCAACTCAGCTGAACTTAACTCAACATTCAAATGCAGCCTAAATCAAATAGCTAGTACTGATCATGACTTTCGCCCCACTAGTAATGGGGCAGCGGGGCTGTTCATGAGACTGAGATGTGGGCAAAGAACCACTTTGGTTGAAAGTTTTTTTTTTTTTAAATTTCCAAGTATATTTAAATTTATTTCTTCTTACAACTCTCTTTTATTTATTTATTTATTTTTGCAAAAGTTTTTACGATTGCAAAAACAAAATGACTACTATTTAGGGTTTGTTTGGTTATGTTGTTCAGATAAGATGTGATGAGATGTTTTGTTGAAAGTTGAATAAAATATTTTTATTATATTATTTTTTAATATTAATTTTGTTTTAGGATTTGAAAAAGTTAATTGTTTATTATATTTTGTGTGGGAGTTTAGAAAAGTTGTAATGATTATATGAGATGAGATTAGATGAGATAGTTTGATTTTGTGTAACGAAACCAAACCGTCCTTTATTTGATGCCCCCAGCTTCTAAGTAAATAGAAAAATATTATTACTTATTTAATTAATTTTGTAAATATTAACAACTTAAATACCACAAATTCATATTAAACACACGGTCATGCTATATATCCCAATATTCAGACTCAAAACTGAAAACATATAACAGGAGATGCAGTCATTGAGAATTGAACTTGGGAAATTAATAACTCTTTTTCAAAGCATTTAGACTTTTTCTTTATATATAATGACGCAACAAAGGACTTGATTCGCTTTAATAATTAAGAAGCTTCCGTATCAGCTTGTCTCATTCAACATTTTCGATTAAAGAAGGTTTGTTTATTACCATCTCATAACCGTCGCCATGATCATCTTCTTCGTGATCACTATCCTCCACTTTATTGTCTTCTTCATCATAATTTTTTTCACCATTTTCCGTACGATCGATAACCCCCATTATTGCCGCCGTCTGTGGATGGTAATTGTCTTCTTGTAGAGGCCGGCACTGCCGCACTGGTTCCACCATCAATGGCTCCATTAGGCTATTGGGTTTCACTTCATTTACAGGACTGCCCGAGCTATGGATCTTCTTCTTCTTCTCTTTGTATAGGGCATCCAGCTCGTGGAAGTACGGGCACGTCTTTGAATCCTCGCGCCGTTTCACGCTGCTATCCTTCACCTTCTTGAAGTACTTGTTAATGTTTTCCCATTTCTCCTTGCATCTTTTCGCACTCCGGTTGTATCCAAGCCTGCGCATGCCTGCCGAGATATCCCCCACATGGGTGCTTTTGGCCCACTTTCATGATACTTCAGATCGAGACCTGTCCGAAGCCTTATCAGAGCTTGAATTTCAGTTTTTGGCCATCTAGAAGAACTCTTATCCGGTGTAAGAGAACTATTCTCAATGCTATTCGTTTTATGAATATCGGAACTGTTCACCGACAGTGGAGGTGGCAGTGGTTGCCGAGACATTGGCAGTGACAGCAGTCCTGTGGTAATATTTTTGTCATGTGCTTGTGTTGGGTGGTGTTGTCCGGATATCTTTTGCAAGAATGCGATGACTGCTGCGTCCTTTTCTGCTGCTGTGGATCGTTCTTGTACTAAGATTTCGTGTTCTCTGTTAATTCTTGCCATTTCTTGCATCCTCCAAGCTTCTTCTCGAACCATTCGTTCATTTTCATGCTTCTCGATTGTTTCCAAGAATTCCTGCTGTAGCTTCTCTTGCTTCTTTATCACCTCCTTTGCGAGCCTCTGGAAAAAGTATTTCCATTTCCTCTTTCTCTTGTATCTTCCTTTCATGAGTTCTTGATCTGACGCCGTTGAAGACGAGGTCGAAGTACTGGAGAAAAGATTTCCAGACATGTTGGCGCCTTGCAAAACATGTCTTGGGTTGTCTGTTTGTGCTGTAGAAATTACAGGAACTTTTGCTGGTATTGGGGAAATTGGAGAGTTTGATATTGGAGGGACAGCATTCTGGGATATGAATATAGGGTTTGCTGTTAATGGAACAGTACTGATATGAGAGACACTTGGAGTACTGCTGATCATAGTACTAGTCCAGGCCGTAAGTCCTGCCGGAGTACTCACTGAGATAGCCCGAGGTTTAGGCTGTCGGACAGTACTCTCGAACGCTTGTAATTGATCAAAAAACCGATATGTCTTTCCTTCTGACTTCTCGATTCGACCTTCTTTTGTTCTTTTGTGGTACTTGTAGACATTCTCAAACTTCTCCTTGCATTTCTTGGCGCTTCGATTATAACCAAGCTCTGCTAGTTTCCTGAAAACAACATTTGCCAAGAAAAAAACATCCATAATATATATATTTCTCATGTCCCTTGGAAAGATTACTAATTATTTGAACAAAGCTGCTGCATTGATTTACGTGTTGGATAAACGTGAAGACTATTTATTACCAAAAACTATATATGTAAAAGGAGGACATAAAGGAAGAAAGCCGACCCTAGAAGATGAGATCAGTAAGAATAAGAAGAATCATGATCATGACCATTAATGGAGATTAATTGTAAATAATTTATCTTTCTTGAAACTATAGCAAACTCATTTAATTTCCACTTAGAATTATAAGAACATGAGAATTGAACAATTAAGCAGAGAATTATAAACTTGAAACCAGTACTGGTTTTGATCATGTCATGAGGGGTTACGTGTTTGTCTAATTTATCTAAGTAGGAAACATGAGCACCAAACCCAAAACTTGTGGATATCGAATTTTCATGTAATTAATTTAAAAAAATCAGCAATGAAAATTCAAGGAGACCAGCGAATGCATGTCCTAGTAAATTATGTCGTGAATGACTCAGAAAATTAAGTCCACAAAAAAAAAAAAAAAAAAAAAAAACAAAAGAACAAAATTCCGTGGAAAATAATTCTGGATCTTAAACTGCATATATAATTTTCAATAGAAACCATAGTATAGGAAATCAAATCACCTTGCAACCTCTTGCCATAGTGGACCTTTAAGATTTGTGCCACGAAACACAGCATCCATATCAGAACGTATCTTCAAGAGTGCCAAAGTTTCTTGGCGAGGCCATCGGTTTCCACCGCCGTTAGCTTTATCACCAGTCTCATGATCATCACCTCCGTCGTTATCGTCTTGATGATCACCTGAAATAATATTACACCCAACAACGTGATCTGTCCCAATATTGCCATGATCAGCTCCGGTGGCCACCACGTCACCGTCAACAGAGATTGCCAAAACACCTGAATCGCCTGACATGGAGCCGATCTCCACGGATTAAAGCTGCAAAAAAGAATAATATCACAAGAGCCAGTACTGAAGTCGCGAGGGTTTAATGAAGACAGGCATGTGGGTGATTTTCTTTGTTTATTTGGGTGGGATCTGCCGGTCGATCTCAGGAAGTAAGATAAATAATTTTTTAAAAATGAGAACAAAGAAAAGAAATACAGAGAAATCAAAACTCTCTCTCTCTCTCTCTCTCTCTTTCTCTGTAATATCTTAGTTATGGAATCTTCAGACGTTATAGTTGTTCTCTTTTTTGTTGGCTGGGAAAAAGAACACCAAAATACTCACTTGGGTTCTCTTATATGCATCATCACATCAGTGAAAACAGCAGTACTGCTTGGAAGGGAGGACATTATATTTAGGGTAATGGAAATCTTATGATCGGTAGCAGTGGCAACAGCTGCAGATAGCGACGATGGGGGATAATAAGTTGGCCCATTTGTAGGCCAGCTTTGCTTTTAGGGTGAGTTTTGGATTTCAGTGGCCGTTGGCTACCCCTAACATGAAGGCCATTGACCTCTATCCACATGCAAGCTAATCTTGCTACTATTTTATTGGAATATCATGTCATCAGCATTAATATGGGATTCTTTTTCTTCATTCTTTAAAATATTTACTTCTTTTTTTCCCTTTTTTTTTTTTTTTTTTTCATTTGAGCTTCGTTTATATGCTCTATGAACAGACCCTCCCAATCATCATAAATGTTGCATCAAAATTCTAAACCTTAATATTGACAAATCTCACTGCTTTAATTTCTAAGTCATGTACTTATGGTAATTTATCTCGAGTAATGCTGGATACAGTTCTAATGAAAGATTTGGATAGTGAGTTGAGATGAGATGAAAGTTAAATAAAATACTGTTAAAATATTATTTTCTATATTATTTATATTTTAAGATTTGAAAATTTTTGAATTGTTTATTATATTGTGCGAAAATTTAGAAAAATTATAATAATGAGATGAGATGAGATAAGAGGTTCTCTCAATCCAAACAAACCTTAAGATGTACAAATCCACTCACTCTCTTTGAAAAAAGTAAGATCTACGTACTATTAAAAAATATTTTTTTCTATATAAGTCTCAAATAATTAACCTATCTTTTCTAAAGAAAGTATCGCGTAGAACTACTTGCACACCATAGTACAGGAAATTAATATCTTTTCTCATGTAATAATATAGTTAGATGAAAGCTGAGCTACCATTTATGCACTGAACTAGTTGCGACCAATTATTCAGTTAGGTTGTGACCTACCGTAATAAATGGGAATGAAAATTCCGTTGGCTAAGGTCTTATATATATATATATATATATATATATATATATATAATTTGTGATGATTTTTTTCTTGTAATTATTTGAGATTCATTCCGGCCGGGACCATAGCCAGCCGTGGTAGCTTCTTATTGTGAGTTGCTGTTGTTGGTGTGTTCAATTGCTTTCCACTTAGTTTTCATATTCCAAGGGCATAATTGATTTGATTGCTACATTTCATGATACCATGCATGCTAATTAAATTAATTTATACTCCCTCATGGCGAGATATCCAGCTTAATTTGGTTGCTCATGAAATTAAGTGGCCAGCTTTTCTTGTTATTTCGGTGCTTATCTTTATAATTTGGTAAATTAATGACACATACCTAAATTTGTACTTAAATTAATTGATCATACTCCAAGAACATGCAAGCTGACCCCACAACGTCGTGCTTCATGTGGTGGACTTTATGAAAGAAAAATATTATATATATATATATATATATCAGATTATAAAGTTAGTTTTATTATAAAATAAATCTAACATATCACATGAATGTAAGTCATTTAGTGAGTTTACTTCTGTAAAATTTCTTTGTGACCTCTGTAGCACTTAATCTCTAATATTTATATATATATATATATATATATATATATACACTACGTCAAAGGGGTTCAATCGAGGGAAAGTAGTTTAGTTAAGAAAGGAAGGTTGATTATGATATTCATGATCATCAGAAGCATTAGTTTGTGCATTTTCATTGACCCAATTATGGAGGTGAAAGACTAATATTGGAGGGGGCAACCCGAGCTATAATGCAATGAGTGGGACCTAACCGATCAATTGGATATTATGCATAAATCGTCATTCAATAATATTAAACTTATTATATAACCCTTTTTGTTGGATGAATATATATGGATATATTAATTTATTAAAAAAAAGAGAGAGAGATATATTAACTTATTCGTACGGATAAGTATGCTGCCATTAATATTATGGCTAAGCTAAAAGCTAGACGTATACGCCAATTATGGATAATTCATGCTTATCCGAGGGTTTTAAAATTATAATAAAGAAATGATTGTTTATGTCGGAGTAAAATCTACAAGGAGTCCATTAATTACAAGTAGTAATTAATATTTATCAAGGATCGAAGATGTCCCAAGCTAGGTAATTAATATATATATATATATATATATGTGAGAAATATTTTAACTATAAAAACATCCCATCTCACAAAAGTTATAAATACATAAACTGACGTGACATAATGTGATATATTAGAATATAAAATTATTTTTATTATAAAATAGATCGAACATATCATGATGTAAAGTCATATCAATTTGTGAGTTTATTTTTGTGAAATATTTGTGGCTGTAGTAATTTTCATATATATATATATATATATATATACACAAGCAAATTACATACTAATTATAATTTTTTTCTAATATTTTGTTTAACTTAAATGATTCAATGCCTAGAGATAAATATAACAATAAATATACGTGTAGATCGAGTTCATTTTTTCTCAAAATTTTATACAAAGAATATTAAATATATTTATAATTACTATAAGAAAAACTAACTTTTATGACCAATTTATTACATTAACTAAAAGATTATTTACAATTAATTTTTATTATAAATAATCATTTTGTTAGAATTAACTGATCGTAAATAAGTAGTTTTCTTATAGTGAATATTTATATTATGTGTCTTATCTCTTTTTAAAACAATAAATAATAGTTATGGATCATATCCTTATTATTACTAATTTGTGGGAGGTGTAAACTAACTTATTCACCGCAATTTGGAGATCATGAAAACGATTAATTAATAATTCCAAGATCACCATGATCAGCTGGCCATTCATGTACAGTACAATAGATCATTAATTGGTATTCATGATGTCATTATAAGTTGTGAGGCTGTTTGATCCGACTAATTTCTTTCTTGCTGGCCCATACTTTGAAAAATTTCATGTGGACAAAAAGCTGGTTGTTCACATGGAGGGCATCATGCCAAACTACACTAATTGAAATACCGAATATATATATATATATATATATATATATGTACGTACGTATGTATAAATGTATATCATGCAGCCACGTGGACAAAAAACCTGAGTTTATCTGGCATTAGCGAAGCAAACTCACATTAATTGATGATGATTCTCTTCTACGTTTCAGTACTGATCTTTTTATACTGATCTTTTTATAATCATTCCTTTTTTTTTTTTTTTTTTTTTTTTGTTCTTCTTTCTCCTCAATAATTACAAGAGTACTTTGGCACACGCGTCATTATTCTCAAGGAATCCAACAACAAAGAGTACTATATTTTCTTTGTACGCATATTTCCAGCTAAAGTTTAATTAATCTAGTCAAACTCATTTAATTGATCAAATCAGATCCTTCTATCTCAACTCATTATTTGAGTGAGAAAATATTCTCATCAGTTATTGTATCAAATTTCACACTTCATACCTACGTGTCGATCAATTTTACAGTTTAAATTTTTCCCTCCTCATTGAATCAACCGATAGTTTGAAGTGAGAGAGAGAGAGAGCACTTAAGGATAGAGAGGTCACAAAAAGACCTTGAGGAGAGAGAGATAGGGGTTTGATGAGAAAGAACTTTAGGAGAAAGAGAGTTGATGAGAGAGCGAGCTTGATGAGAGAGAAATCTTTAGGAGAGAGAGCTAATGAGAGAGGGAGCTTGAACAGAGAGAGGTCAAAGAAAGACATGAGGAGTGAGAGAGCTTGATGAGAGAGAGAGATGTAGAATGAGAGAGAGCTAATGAGAGAGAGAGAGACGTAGATGAGAGAGAGCTGATGAGAGAGAGAAAGAGATGTAGATAATTTGTCTGACATTTAAAAAAAATAAAAAATAAAAAGTATGTGTAGTGTGGGATCCATTCCGTGGCGCGAAATCCATCATTGGCTAAACAATCATTTGGTTATGCCATTTTGGGCTTTGCTCTAACAGAAGCTATTGCATTGTTTGCCTCAATGATGGCCTTTTTGATCTCATTCGAATTTTAAAGAAAAAGACGAAATGCTATTGATTTTAGGAGGACTATAATGAGGAGGACGACAGACCCACTCACGATCTACTAAAGGGCAAGTAGGTTGATATTGGTTCAAATCCAATTCGTGAGAAGAGTCCGATCCTTTTGTCGACGGATGCTCCTATTACACTCGTAGTATCTGAAGGATGAGAACCAACTATGTAGCATCTACATCGAGAATTCAAATATTGTATACGTCATTAGTCCGATCCTTTGTAGGAACTACCCGTAATAACGAACTTGCAAAATGAATCTGTTTGTTGATGTATAGCAAATCTCTTTCTAAATTAGGCATAAAAAGAATGTCAAAGCGAGGTTTTAGGGCCAAATCATATGGTTCAATTTCCTGTCCAAAAGATATATATATATATAATATATACACACGAAAAATGATTTGTATAAATCTTAAACAAACAAATCTTACATAAATTTTTGTAAAAAAGTAGATCTCATATTAAAAAAACAATTATTATGATCAATGAAATATATTTTTTTATAAAAAATTTATATGAAATTTATCTATTTAAAACTTGTACTTAACATTACTCATAAATTATAGATCCATAACTATTTTCATGGCCAATTGATAACGACATGAAAATATTGCTACGCTATTGCGTCATCATCGACATGAGTACATTGCCATGCAGGAAAATACATTGTCATTTTAAGTGCATACATACGCCTATTATATGGACTAAAAGACAAGCTTTAGCTCTGGTATGGCACGCATAAACAGGTTTTAATGAAAACCTGTTTATTGGGCTCACTTAATATTAGGCTGCATGTTTGGGCCAGACATTAGAAGGAAGGTCAAGTTTTCACAGCATTCATGTCCAGTACTCCAGTAATACTCTGACACCTTTTACAGCAACAATTTCTGCATTCTTGTGGGAGTGACGATAACATTTTCTGAAATAGTAATGACAAGTATAACTTTCGTGAAAATCATTTAAAAAAAAGTGAATTTTACTAATAAAGAGTAATTTTTTATTTTTATTTTTTTAAGG
Source organism: Juglans microcarpa x Juglans regia (assembly GCF_004785595.1). Taxonomy (NCBI): domain Eukaryota; kingdom Viridiplantae; phylum Streptophyta; class Magnoliopsida; order Fagales; family Juglandaceae; genus Juglans; species Juglans microcarpa x Juglans regia. The sequence continues at coordinate 1,212,278 of NC_054609.1, forward strand.
TCAAGTCTAATTTTTTATAAAGAGCAAAGCTTATTTATTTGAAATTTGTAAAAATTATTTTTCATTGAAAAATGACCATATTTATTGTAGGAGGCCACATTGTAAAGTGATTATGCGACACTTATATATTCACGACTATAACTATTATTTTTCAGTAACTATCACCAGAAAAATAGAACTTGGCTTCAAGAGTTGAAGTGATCAGGTTGAAGATCGATCAGAACAAAAGCAAGTGTGTTACATTCATTTTGGCTAGCAAACTAAGCAGTTTGCATCATCTAATACTAATTGTCTCAAGTAATTAAGCAGGGGCAGCGTTGAGGCCATGCACATGTTTCTTACCTAAACGGTCTTAAGTGTCTCTGCAATAACATGCAGATAACTATGGCCTGGAGATTAACCTTTGAATTTGTATAGTACCATCTCTTCATGGGCCTATAATGCTGGCCTAATTAGGTTCTCCAACATATATAATAGAGAAGAAAAATAATAGTTACAGTTGTGAGTATACAAACACTATATAATCACTTTTAAAAAGTGAATAAATATGAGACGTACATGAAAAATAAATTTTTAATAGAGAATTATATTTTTTTTTAAAGCGACTGCACAATACTTACATACTTTATGACTACATGTAATATTACTCAATTGAGGAAGATCTTTTTAAATCTTTTAGCTTACCTACCAAGCAAAGAAAGAGAGAGATGGGAAAAGAAAGTTGTGTGATGTTAAAGTTGGAGAAGAAACAAAAAGAAAAGACAAGAAAGAAGCAGTATTACTGCAGATTGAAAAAGATTAATACCATCATATCTTGTGGGACTTCTCATAATCCTTAGTTAAAACGATACTCCTCCTGAAATGATTGAAATCCTCCTTAAATCATGTCATGAACGACATATTTCTGCTTACTAAATTGCTAGTCTGCAGGCACTCTAAAATTGCAGACAAACTGATCATAGAAGTACTTAGCACTTTCACCTGATCTTCCATGGTGCTTGCTTGTCGCCACGAATGCCTGTGATCTTGTAGTTTACTTTATCTTCATTTTTTGCATTTAAATTCCTGAATTCCATATCGATATAAAAGTCTCCTTCCAAACAAATGCACATACACATACTAGCAAGAGTAATGATTTGTACAAATCTTAAATATACGAGTCTCATGCATGTTTTTTTATAAAATGTGAATCTCATCATGAAAAAGTGTAAAAAAAAAAAAATCGCTTTTTTCAAATCCGCTCTTTTATAAAATATCTACACAAAATTTATTTTGAAGGTGGTAGGTGGATGTAAATAGAATATGGAAATAGTATCAAATTGAAATATTTGATTTGATTACGTATGAGATAAACGATGATGACGACATGAAACAAATCAAATCATTTCTAAGATAAGATTTGATTATGACCAAAATAAAATATTTATTATAAGTGTGGGTTTATATATCTTTGTTCCAACGTACAGTTTAGCCAACGTATTAGATTTTGTAAACTCATTTGCAGCTAATGAGTTTTAGTTTTTGTCAGGTAAGGTCAAAGTGTGATTGGCTTCTTAGAAAATTAAGCACAAATTTCCTTTTGCATTTTTCTTTTCATTTAATTTGAAGTGAATCATTAAAAGAGACAACCTAGCTAGGAAATCTTGATTTTTACCTAACACTCTGATTCTTATAAGCAATATATACTAATCATGATCAACTAAACCCCATCTACGGCCATCATGAGTTGGAACTTGATCATTGGAAGATCATAAAGCGAACATCTCCTTAATTCAAGCTAAGATTCTTATGGTTACTTACCAGCATATCCAAATGAGAAATTTGTGCACAATTATGCACTTTTTCATTTTCTTTTGACTCTCCAAGCTGCTATATATAGTGGGACAATTATATATATATATATATATGCACCACTACAAGAAAAATGAGTTTTTGTAGTCATTTAATTGCGGTGAAAATATCATTTGTGATTAAAACAGACTCATTTTAGCTGTAAATAGTTATTTCGCTGGTATTAACTGATCACAGATAAACAGTTTTCTTGCAGTGACGTACCCAACATATAATATATATATATATATAGACTACAGTACTATTAATTGGTGTTATTTACTTCATGATCATGCATGATTCATGCTTGTAATATGTCACACTAAATTTATATATTTTTTCGTTCAAACTTTCGCCATGCACCCATCTTTAATATTCCAGACATCTTTTTTTTTTTTTTTTTTTGCACCACTGATAATCTAATTTCTTCCCCCCTCTTGTGATTATATATATCAAGTGTATGTGTCATTTATCTAATATTATAATAGGCCAGGCAAGTTGCGTACGTGCAATATTTTGCAACAAGTAGTCATGTACGTGTCCCCTCTTTACTTCCGTCTCGTAAAACAATCACGAATTATTTACAACGATAACGATTATTTATGATAAAATAGACTCATTTTGATAAAAAATAATTATTTTTTGTTAAAAATAACTGGTTATAAATAAGTAATTTTATTGTAGGCTAGTATGTGCAAAATTCTGTTGTTGGTATAATCTTAATATGATCGGATTTATAACCTGTGTTCGACAAATATTAGAGTACCAACAACAGAATTTTGCCACATTAAACCAACATAAGTCAGGGTCCATGCCGTTTGATTCACCCAATAATAAGATGCCAGGTGTATATATATATATATATATATATATATATATATATTGGGTCACATCTATATATATTCAAAGGATAGTGGAAATTAAATTGTCAAGCTTTGAATGATCAAAGGGTTGATCCAAAAGAAAAAAATATATATATATATATAAATATATTCAAGAGCCAATAGTATGCTGGCACGTCTTTATATGATAGCAAGTTAAATGTTGATTAATGCATGATGAAGAGGCTTTTCCAGCCCCATTAGGCGAGCCCAACAATACCGATTAAGGCCTATACGGGAAGCCCAATAAGTTGGAAGATCTAGGGGCAAGCTGTTCACTTGCCGTCGGGAAATCGCTCCCCCTAGCAGTGGTAACCTTCGGAGGTGTCTCCTGCTAAGGAAATAGCGGTATATCCACCTAAGAAATGTAACTCCTTCATTCTTCATTCAAATCGGATTCGATAATCGAAGTCCCGTGGTCAAGGGAAGAAATCAAGCCGTTATCGGTGAGAATTTATGTCTATAAAGAGCTAGGGCAGGCGATCCAATGTAACTTTTTTTACCTGATCTCTCGTTATAAGGCAACACACGTATATTTCTAATTTAGGCATTGGAAGTGCATATCAGGCACACCAGACCACCGTATTTTCTTATCACAAGTTGACGATTAAGGTCAACAAGTGGTGGAAACACATCTTGAACACATGACAAGATTGATCCATGTAATTACATATTGCTTGAAAGACAAATTCGATCGGAATCTTATAAAAAAGATACGTAAATAATTAATTTTTAAGTGAAGTTGAAATTATGTATTTTGTAGATCGTAATTGCATAAAACGGTTAAGGTGTGTCTATTTTTGAGGGCCGACTCGATACAAATTGAGGCCTAAGATGAGATTTAAGTGAGTTATTCTTAATTATAATATAATAAAATATAAATTATTATATGGAATATTTTCAAACTTTACAATAAAATGAGATTTTATTTAAAATCTTCAAATATAATTTTTGTGAATTTATATTTACAACAACATCTTAAAATGAGTCATCAATGCAATTTTGTATATCAATTTAGCAAGATTTTTAAAAAAATATTTAAAATATAAACAATTTATTGTATTACTTATCAAAAAACAAATTCATTGCATTAAATATTAAATTTAGTATTATGGGGCCTTGCCCACATTGAAAACTATAAAAAATTATTTAAAATTTTAAACACCTCATTTTTATTTTTGGGGGCCTTACATAGGGTAGTAGGTTTAGGCAATAGTCTAAAAGGCCTTACCATTGAGCCAGCCATGTGTTAATGTTGTGTTTCGCAACATAAGCACTTCTGAGATAGCCAAGCTCGCGCCACCTACAACCAAGAAGAAAGGACTCCGATGACGTCTGAGGTCACTCCGATGCCAAAGTCAGTGAAAGATTCTCTAGTGATAAGAACAACTTTGAAGAATAGTAAGAACAATCAAAAGTTGAGAGAGAGCTCCCGTAGAAGGGATGCCCATTATTTATACCTGATTCTGGTCCTTCTGCTAAGGGAGGTCCTGGCATGTCAAGTGTCAGACCTGCTACCACAATGTGTCAGCCTGCGGCTCTTGCGGCTGAAGGAGATCGTGGTATGTCAGCCGTGCTAGGCCTATCCTGTTGCTTTCTACCAGGGTTGGATGTTAGGTTGTGTGCGAGCTGTCCTTCGTACGTGGCGTGCACTGTTGTGTGCCGGGTTTCCTGACACATACACTTGAGTATGGCGTGCCTTGAGTCTGATGAGTCTGTGACAGGGCACGTTCAACCGTCCGCGTGTAGCTGGGCATCTTGCCTGGCATCCTACAGTAGGTTTCAGTAAGCTGTTGAGCCCCGAGACGATCTCATTGGCATATCCTAGCTCGACGCTAAAAAGCCTTCCCGAATAGATTTGCAGTCACAGGCTCAGCACGTGATTTTCTGGCCCAGACTCTTAGCTTACAAAAAGGTTTTATCTTTAAGCTTGGAGTTCATCGGCTTAGCCTCTTTGGGTCTGGGCCCTTTAGGGATGGGCCCCTCCCTCACGTCCCTTTTTTAAAAAGAATTAATGTATTACATCCTAAAATTATATTTAACATTATCTAATATTGTATCGGTTGATTCATTATTTCTAAGTGGTCTTCTTTTGCCAAAAGCCTCATACTCCAACTATGTTCATACCTAAAACTGGAATTGCCTGACCCACGTACTTTTTATTATAAGTTTTTAGTGCGATTAAGATATCATCACTAATTGCTTTAAAAATAAAATAAAGGTCAACATCATCAAAGTTCACGTGAATGCCTGCAGTCGAATAAACCATGCATGTTCACGCCATTGATCATGACGCCAATTTATCTCAGATCGATTTTCCGAACGCTCGTAAAAATGAGTTCCCCTCCCCATTTTTTAAGTTCCATCCCGACACGCAGAAACTCGCCTACCTCATACAATGCATGCGTTGTTGCTGCATGTAGGTAACCAACAAGAATATGCATGTCAGTGCATGCATGTCAGGTCAATTCAGATAAAATTGTCTGAGTATATCTTGTTTATCAACAAACATCAATCAATTGCAATACTAAATTAATGAAGAAATAAAAATTTTGAGTACCTGTCATTTGAATAATAAGATAAAATAAGATGAAATGAAATGATTTTGAATGAGTTGAATAAAATATTATTATAATATTATTATTAGTTTAGAATTTGAAAAAGTTGAATTGTTTATTATATTTTATGTAAAAATTTAAAAAATTATAATGTTAAAATAAAGTAAAAAGATTTCTGAATCTCGCCCTTAGACAAACACTAACGGTAACTGTACATCATCCTTGTATCTTTTTCAAGAACTTCCATTTTTGTTATTTTCTGCATAATCTTTGCTGGTGATCTCTCTGCCGCCAGAAAGATCTTTTAAGCACTATTTTGATAACTTCATCAGATCAAAAAGTGCTCTAAACAGTTCCTAAATATCTTCGTTACTCTCTGCTAATTAAGCTTTCATTTGCAAATTATTCAGCTGGGGTTTGCAATATGTATATTCAAAGACATGCATGCAGTCCTCAAAGTGGACACGTTCTTCATGTTACAGATCAGTTCTGTATGCATGTCTTCTGCTTCCATCATTACAGCCGCGTGCTGATCCATGTCATAATTCTTCTCACATGAACCTACTGCATGTCGTCCCCAATTAAAGAAGCAATTATGAATCATGCATGGCCTTTCACACCTCCTCCACATCCCCAAAAGCTCCCTTGACAATGATCATCACCCATATATATATATATATATATAATATATATATATATATAAGTATGAAAAACACTGTATTTTTTTTTAACTTATTTATTAATTACTTGACATTATATCAGAAAATAAACAAATTAAAAAATATTTTCCTTTTTATAGAAAAAAATAACATGAATCATGGGGAAAGCGAATGCTGAAGACTTAGCTCAGACAGGTAGAACCGTAGAATGCACGGGCCGTCGAAGGTACCGGAACGGAAGTTAAGGTAAACGAAGACCAGGCTAACTTAAAGGTCAACTGTTAAGGGCAAAACGGTAATATTGAAAACAAAGAAAAGTCTCTGGCTCAAGTGGACATAAACAAACAACATTAAGATAACGATGAAGTAATTAATTAGTACTAATAATGTTTGAACACTTTCTCTATTTATTATAGCCGTGGATCGGTAATTTTGATCAGCTGATCTTTTACGTTCGTGGTTGGATTTTATAAAGTCCTTAAGTCCGGGTCTCTGTGGGAGACGGAGAGAGACTGTGTAGTAAGAAACGAACCATCCGGAGAATTTGAGTCTGAGGACAAGAGAAGAAAGATGGTCAGCCATGTATAATCTTCGGTTCTGGGCAAGTCTATCTCTGGGTTCTTTGTGTTTTCGCTGGGTGTTCGGCTAAATTCCACTGTTTCTCTGAGTGGTGGGTAGGTTTGCATAGAAGGGGCAAAAGGGTGTTAAAAAGTCTCGGTATTTGAAAGATTCTGATAGTCTTTGTTCAGCTGACGAGAAGTGTAATTTTGTAAATCTTCTCAGTGATGCTGTAATTCGGAAAACATTTGTTTCGCTTTTTTGAATTTTTTCTTCGAGGTGTTTGTAGCATCACATTTCAATTTGTGTTCTGTGACTTTGGGTGTATAACATTGTTGTTGTTGTTGTGTGGTTGGTTTTTTATTTTCTAATTGAAATTTATTTGCTCGTACCTTTTTCTTGTTTTTGAATTCTATGGTTTGATGCTTAATTAGGAAGAAAATGAATCATTTTTACGTCACATTTCTAATTTTGCGTTTTTTCCTTTGCAGAATTCTACCTGGAAGACTTGATCTTTGCATGCTTTCACCGATTTCCGAGAGCCCTAGGAGTGGAGGAATGGATCTTCGATCAGTTTCCTCTTTTGGTGATTCTTAAGTTTTAAGGTTTTTTTTCCCAGAAGGTTCCTTTTTTGACCCTGTCATTTGCTTCTAAAACACGATGTCAGGACTTCAAGCAATTTAATTTAGTATGGCTGTACAGAACTGTATGTGTCTCGCACGTTATTGGCTTCTAGATATTGGGCCTGCAATGTTTTTTTTTTTTAACATTAATTTTTTCCGTCTATCTCTATGCTGCCGTGAAGGTTTTGCATTTAATAATTAGGGATGCGGTTTAGAAAATGCTTTAATATTTTTGGTGCGTGCTTTCTGGTAATTGGGGGAGATTTGCATCTGGCTTTACCATGTGAGCATAATTCTTTTGGCTGGATTCTTCATTTAAATTACGTTGTACCAATAAGAAGTTTTTTTGAATTAATGGTTTTTTAGAATTCGTGGATCGGTTTAAAATTTGCCAAAAGATGTCTCTGATAAAAGCCTGGTATTTTATGCTGCTTTAGGTCCATGTGAGCTTTCCTTCTTGTCTGAGAATCTCCTTTTCTTGCTTTGTGCTTTTCCCTATGTGTCTTCTTTTTATCTTTTCTTTGTTATCAAGCATGGTGATTGGAATTTGAATAAATGAATTTGATTTCCAGCTGTACTTGAACTTATGGGTTTGTGGTGACTAGTCATACTTTTATGCAAGTGGAATAAAATATATGTGACGATATTGAAGATATATTACATCTGTGGTTATTGGCATAATGGAGAAGATGTCGTTCCGAAGTATACTTCGTGATGTAAGGGATGGACTAGGAAGCTTATCAAGGAGAAGTATTGAGGTGAGGCTGCCCCGTCATCCCAGGGGGAAATCACATGGCTCAGTCCATGAGTTGCATGACCAGCCCCTGGTAGTCCAGAACAGCTGTTGGGCTAGCCTCCCACCTGAGCTTTTATTTGATGTGATCAAAAGATTGGAGGCAAGTGAGAGTACTTGGCCTGCCCGGAGGCATGTTGTTGCATGTGCTGCTGTCTGCAGAGCCTGGAGGGAAATGTGCAAAGAAATTGTCAGAGGTCCTGAATTATCTGGGAAAATTACCTTTCCTATTTCCCTGAAGCAGGTGAGATCTTTATGATCTTCTATCTTGTCTGTATAATAAATACATGATATACTTGCTTAAATATGTCTTTATTAAGGTCATGACTTTGTTTTTGTATCTGGAAGTTTAGCTGAATGAAAATTAATTGCTGCATTTTTTACATCATTTTAACCATTATTTTTGTTTACAGCCGGGGCCTCAAGATGGAAACATGCAATGCTTCATTAAGAGGGACACATCAAATTTAACTTACCACCTTTTCCTCTGTCTTAGCCCTGGTATGCTCATATTGTAACACTTTGATTGCTGCTAATATCTTGTTGAGTTTAGTATGAACTGTTTTGCTTTGTGATTGATTGGGGTCCTAAAGTGATGCCGGTGGTTAACTTAATGCCTCTTAATATTTTCTCAACATATTCAGCAATTTTGTTTTCAATGAAATTGATGGTTTTTGCAGCTCAAAATTATCCTGGATTGCAGTTAACTTCTTGGGTTTTTTTTTTTGTTTTCACTGCATGCATTGGCAATGTCAGATTTTATTGCTCAAAACACTTTTATTGTCACCAAGAATTTATTTATGTAACATGAGAATTGCCCTTCGCCATAACCAAGAGGTTCATATAATTTAATGTGGCATATATGGGACATGATTCTAGGTGAATAATTCTAATGAAATCTTCTATGCAATGAAGGTACCAAAATGTTAGTCCTAAGTATCTGAAATGCTAGATTAATATGCATTTGGCATCTACTACATGTCTCTCTCTCTCTCTCTCTTTCTCTCTCTCTCTCTCTCTCTATGGGTGTACCATCCTCTAAAATGAATGTGATGCTTCAGTATCCACCTAAAACTTCTTTAATTGAGTCTCCTTGTGGCAATGGTGGCCTAAGCCCCAGGCAATTTATAAGCTTTTTTTGTGACCTAAATCATATATGTGACATCTAGCTTGGCCATCTTCTTTGACTCGTTCCAAGTTATAGCCTTTATCACAAAAGCAATGCCTTAGACATCTAATGGCCATTTCCAATGTTCATGGTCACATGAGATGTGATTCCATTGCGTGGCTTATAACTTTACTGAAATTTCACTTTGCTTCAGTGTCACTGATGTAAATTTTTCAGGCTCTTTTGGTTAGTGGCAAATTTTGGCTCAATGTTTATGAATTTGATCCAATTCCTATTAAGTCTGTTTAGAAAACATGTGGTGATTCCCTTCTCCTGAGGTCAATTTGCCTGATGTTTAACTTATAATGAATGACAAATTTTGGGTCGTGAGTTAAGAACTCATTGGGTATGTACCTGCAGGCCCACTCTGTATGGGTTCCTGAACGGTCAGAGGACGAACTACGTTAGGTTTATGAAAATTTCATTTCTCATGCTCCATGGACTTGAAATTTTGTTCCAGTTGCAAAGTTTTAGCTGGGCATTTGTATCAGCTGTATCTTCTTTGGGCTGTGTGCTGTGTTAAATTGAATGTCTTCTTCATTTGTGATTGATTTAGGTTAGTGCTTGCATCAATTATCTATGCCGTGTGATTGCATCTGTATGTTGGCGGCCTTTTTCCATCTTAAGCACAATTTCTTTCCCTTAAATGTATTTGTGCATCTTCTCTTTTGTGTTTGTTCATTATCATTCTATTTGGGGATGAACTCCTAACTCCCAACCCATCTATGGTCCTGCAGCTCTGCTTGTCGAAAATGGGAAATTTCTTCTCTCTGCAAAACGGACCCGGCGAACAACTTGCACAGAATATGTGATTTCCATGGATGCAGATAGCATTTCAAGATCAAGCAGCACTTACATTGGAAAACTGAGGTAGGTCTTGCTAAACTTCTTAATTCTTTTATACGTGATTCAATTCACTGTAATGTTTTAATGTGGGGCAAAGTCCTTGTATTAATGGTTTCCTCCCTCCACTGCCCCCTAAAAGATAAAAAATAAATTAACAGAAAGGAGAAAGATATTCAAGTAAAGAACAAAGAAAGTATGCAATGGTGCAATGTGTGTGAATCTGTGGTCAAACAAATTGTTACAACTTCATTCAATGGTTTATAACTTATTTTTTAATTTTTTTGTAATTCAGATTATAATTAGATGTTTGTTTATATTTCAGTAATAGGTATTATTTATGTCTTGTTCAAATGAATAGATTTATCCGATTATTAAAAAGTATTATTTATTTTGTGTTCTTTTTGGTACGTAAAAGCTAACCTTAAATTTATGTTTGAATGAGGTTCTCAGCATGAATAGATCAATGTGAAATTCTTTCACCGTTAATCACAATTTGTGCCTTCTGTACAGATTCTAAAGAAGAAAATCAATAGACTGTGACTTCTATATTATAATCCCAGAGAGAGCTGAATTGTTATTTGTTGGGGTCTTTCATAAGCCATGATATGGATATATTGAATAGCTTATGTACCTTTTGAGATTTTGATTGCAAGTATATCAGCATGAGAAATTCAAAAATGCAGATAAGGACCATTCAGTCTGTGCCTTGATCTCTTCTACTTGTGGTAATCTAGACATGTCCTTTTCGCAGTATCTATCTGGCTTATCTTCTGTTAAATAATGTTCAAACATGTCTAATTCTCATATCCTATAGTCATTGTAATCCTATTGCCCCATTCTTGAGGTGATTTAACCTTTGGAGCTGCAGCTAAGTATTATTTGTTTCACAGCTAAGCATTATTTGTTTCACAGCTAAGTATTATTTGTTTCACATCATGCCTAAACCATACTAGATAAACTTCTCTGAGTTTGTCCATAATTGGCACCACCTCATATTTTTGTTTAATCATTTATTAATGAGTTCTTCTACTTTGCAAGTTGGTGTGAAGAACGCACCATCCACACCACTAACTTGGCAAGATTTTATTTGTAAGATTCAAAATTTTAAATTACTATTGCAAATCAAACAATGTCATGTCGCCAGTGTGGAAGGTTTGTCCTCAACACTGGCTTGCAAATATAATTTTTCTTTATTAATTTATAACTTGTTTCTTGCCTGTTATATTTATATTGGAACCTACGTTTGGATTGTGCTGCTTTGTTGGTCATGTTTCTTGAATTTTAGCATTTCACCCCAAAAGACAAAATAATGATATTACAGGAAGCTGTATATTTATTATTTGTTCTTAATCACCAGAGCCCACTATGTACTTTGTGCAAGTAGTCTTCATTTTGTAACTTCAAGCCTATGATCAAGTACATTCCATGGATTGCTTTGCATCAATCTCTTCTGTTCAAACGCATAAGGTCTTTGTTTCAGGTCAAATTTCCTGGGCACCAAATTCATAATTTATGATACACAGCCTCCCTATAACAATGGGCAGTTTTCACCACCCAGCCGAAGCCGTCGGTTTTACTCGAAAAAGGTTTCTCCAAAGGTCCCCACTGGAACCTATAACATTGCTCAAGTCACATATGAGCTCAATGTGCTAGGCACTCGGGGTCCACGCAAGATGCACTGCACAATGCACTCAATCCCTGCCTCAGCTCTTGAACCAGGTGGTACTGTTCCTGGTCAACCTGAGCTCCTCCCTCGCTCCCTTGAAGACTCATTTCGTAGCTTGTCATTTGCAAAATCAATCGATACCTCAACTGAGTTTGGCAGCTCCAGGTTCTCAGATATTATTGGATCCCACAATGAAGAAGATGACGGAAAAGTGAGGCCTTTGGTTCTCCGAAACAAGGCTCCAAGATGGCATGAACAGTTGCAGTGTTGGTGCCTCAACTTCCGTGGAAGGGTGACTGTTGCCTCTGTCAAGAACTTTCAGCTAATTGCTGCAACACAGCCAGCTGCTGGTGCACCAACACCATCACAGCCAGCTGCTGGTGCACCAATACCAAGGCAGCCAACCCAACCTGATCATGACAAGGTAATTCTGCAGTTTGGTAAAGTCGGCAAGGATATGTTTACCATGGATTATCGGTATCCTCTGTCTGCTTTTCAGGCTTTTGCCATTTGCTTGAGCAGCTTTGATACTAAGTTGGCATGTGAATAGAAAACAAATAACAATGGTGAGGAATAGAAAATCTAGATGGTAATCTCTTCTCTTATAGAGTTTTTTTTATAGGATGGGCTGTTTGTATGTAAAATTCAATGCCCTATAAAAAAAAAGTGCAGATCGAACGATATTGGTTAACACATGAGGACCTTTTCCTTTTGTTTATCCTTGTTAGCTTGCTCTGTATGCTTCCTTTGTCTATCTTTGGTCGTTAAAACTGAGTTTTAACATACAGTTATCTTGGGTTAACGAAACTACATTCTTCTTTATCTGTATTCGGTAATTAATTCCATGAATTATACCAAAGAAAATAAATGAATTCAGCGGAACAGTTGTGTGCCTCATGAAATTCCAAGCCATTTTATTGTTTTGTTTGTTGAGGTTAGTGCCGATCGGAGTCGACAATGTTGCCGGCCCCAATATTACAGAAAAAGTCCAACCCATGTCCTTTTGTATGCTTGCGTTCGTGATTCTCTACACCTCTTGACGGTTTGAGTTTTCATGACCATCCTCCCAGACAATTCTTTTTCTTTTCTTTTCCTTTTAGTGGTGTGATGAATGCGATGTTAAATCCAACCAAGAAAGTGATGCAAGTTTGCTAAACAGTCCAGTACACTGGGAGTAAGGAATCAAGGATAGTGCTAAACTGAAAACAAACAAGAAATAAAAGAAGTTCGAGGTACAATAAAAATTTGAGGATCTTGTCTGTTTTACAGTAATCTTGAAGTTTCTATCTTTCAGTGAACGTTAAACTCCGCTCATTTTGAAATAAATAAATGATGCTAGTTTCTTTTTAGTTGTTTTAAAGCATATGAGATCGGCAGGTCATGCCAACTTGCCGTAAGAAAATAATACAGGTAGATCGGTGTGTTCACATAACACAGCCTTTTCCTAATCACAGATTATGAACTGATTTTGTTGATGAATATAAATTTCCTTGAGGCTGAAGCTATATCACACTATGCAAAAAGCTCACCATTTCTCTGGGCCCAGGTAGTACTACGCCAGGTTAAGTCTCTGGTCGATTGTTTCTCAGTCTTAGAAATCTTGAACAGTCTGCCTCGTTTGTTTTTAAGAAACTTTTCAATTCATTTAACTCATTTCATCTCATCTAATTATTATAATTTTTTCAAATTTTTATACAAAATAAAATAAACAATTAAACTTTTTCAAATCTCAAAATAAAAATAATATTAAAAAAATATATTTTAATAATATTTTATTCAATTTTTAACTTTAATCTCAACTCATCTCATCTGTAAAAACAAACGATGCTAACTCATCCATCCCATGTTAATCTAAGAAGTTCCAACTTCCATACCTTCTTTCTCTTTTTGAAGGGGTGACATTCAATGTGTAGTTTTGTGAAAGCTAGAGATTTTAATTCTTGAAGCTATTTAGCTAATTGCTATGTACGGGACAGAGTCACAGACACACACATATAATTGGCTGGACACCGTACTCATGTAGAGGTTTCAGTCTTTCTTGCTTCTTACATATAATTTGCATATATATATTTATATGAATGAATGAAATTCTTAATTTACATTCCAAGTTAAAAGACAGGAACCGGTAAAGAAACATAAAAGAAGTAGGTGATCATAGAACCATATAAATTTGCAGAAAACATATAGATTAGATGACTTTGAATTCACCAACTTCATCATGTTACAACAAAGCTCATTCTTACAAGAATGGAACTAAAAGAACCAGTGCCATGCAAATGAAATATATATATATATATATATGGAGAGAGAGAGAGAGAGAGAGAGAGCAAACTTTTGAATGATTACATCAGTTCTGCTAGCTTGAACAAACAAAACCGACGACCCAAAAGTCTGCAATATTGCAGCAAATTAAACGTACGTACGTTACGTAGTCCTAGAAATAATTCTTCATGGGTTGACAGTACTGTCGAAAACGACAATACTCATGTAATATGCTAGAAAAAGTCTGGTTGAGCCTCCTTGACAGAATTAGGGAGAGTGAGCACTGGTACTTGCCATATCGATCTAGCTGACTGAAGTACTACTGCCCAGCTGCTGCACTTCAGAATTTGGAACGAGTAGTACTTGATCTTCTTGGCTTTTCATGGAGGAATATGTATGCTCCAATCCTCTCTGAAGTGATCAACTACGTGGGTCAGGGTTACTCCGATCATTAGGGTCCCAGAACTCGAGAAGTGGAGTACTACGAAAACTCTAAATATTACGGAGCCAATCCAAAAGGTTTGGAGATGGTCTAGAGCTGATCTCTCTCTTTCAGGGAGACAAGCACAAAAGCACACAGATCGACAATATATGTATACACACACAGTACAGCTAGATCACACACATATATACACATATATAAGTAGCTAGCATAATCTATTGATTACGTAGCTAGCTTGTGAAATAAATGTGTATTAATTCGTAGAAGGTGCTGCAATATTATTGCACTATTTCTACTACTGCTATTGCCAGGTATTGCCCCAGCAAGCAATGAGCATCTTTTATTTTCTTCCTCCAAAAATATCTCCATGATCCCCTTTTATATTGTTCATCTTTTCACTCAATTGGTTTTGTATTTTATGATTGTAATCTCTATAGTCGACAATTTTCTCTGTCCATATCTGATGGACAGAGAATTTTCTTTTCTCTTTTTTTTTTTTTTGGTTTAAAAAAAATGTGTTTCAAATTTTAGCAATTTTGGAAAACTGTTTTGATTTAGTACTCCTGTCACCAATCAAATCACAACAAATGCATATTTTTGTTTCTACGTTTTTTTTTTTTTTTTTTTAATGAAAGAGGACCGTACTCCAAATTTTACTGATAGCCCTCACTTGTGGTAGAAGAAAACCGTAGTTACAACCAGACGCATGGGGGATACAGATAAACAAAAAGGCCAAAACCTAGGCATCAAAAACTAAAAAACATCCAACCAAAAATTTTTGTTTCTATGCTTTGTTAGAAATTATAGACAATAATTATAAGTTATGAATGAGACATGCTCTTAAAAATATAACAACTTTGGGACAAAAATATTGAATCTGCCCTATGCACCCTAGTATTTAATGAAATCACAAAATGATCATGAAGCAACTTGCTGATCTCACAGTATCATCTTTCTCTAGCACAAAAAGAGGTAAATCTTACAGATCTGACTCAGAAGATTGCCAAGAGATGATGTTCCTTAATGCCCTAGATTTTGGCCATGCATGTAGATTGTGATATGGAGATAGCTAGATTTTCTCCATTTTGATGTTTGGTGGAGCACTAGATCATCTCATATATTTTAATTTAATAATTATAGATAAAGATAATGGTTGTGCTTGTGCAAGAATGGATTGCACACAGTGGTCACTAGTGCATCTTTCTAGAGGATAAAAGCACTTTGAATTTTATATTGGAATGGTTGGTAATAACCTGGAATGGGTGGGACCTCTTCCATAACCATTTATGCATATAAAGTTTGCAAAATTTGAGTTTATAATTTGTTTTTTTTTTTTTTTTTTTTTTTTTTTTTGCAAATAAAACTCAGATGCTAGAAGTACTCTTACCATCTTATCAACGCGTGAGACTCACACACCATCACAGTTGCTTGTAAAACATGCACCATTCATGTGGTTCTACATATTTGACAACTACAATCACAAATATACCAATGAATTTTTGGCCTAGCCAACTCATCAAGTTTCAAGATCTGCTCCACCCCACTCCCATCTGGCCATTAGGGCATGATCAGATACATACACTGATCAAATTGAGTCTGACCCTCCTAAGCTGCAAAAGATTTGGTCAATCTTATTTTAATGAGTTATTATATTCTTAAGTCTGTGTGTAATGTATATCATTCACATCACTTAAATTAATAAGATTTGATTTATAAGATTCAAATTTTAAAATTTCTCGTACAAATCAAATTAGGACATATAAGCACATTATTGGATGTATTCACACGGGCATATATATATATATATATATATATATATATATATATATATTAAATAGAATTTTGATATTCCAATCATGGAGTTATATTCATGTCTTCCTTGAATGTCGATTTAGAGGTATTAAAAGTAAATATCTCCATCGGAATTACCATAAAAATCCTCAAACATTTCAAGTCATGAAACAGATAAATCTATATATATTTAATTAATACAAAATATGAATATTTTTTAAATTATTTTAAGAATACATTTGTTTTATTTTTTAGTTATCGTGTCGGGGTACATAAATGAGTGTATGAGGATGACAATTAATAGCGCACAGAAATAATATCCAATAATAAGCAATATTAATGCTGCATGAGATAAAATAATTTGCGATATATAAATCTGCTACTACTAGGCCAAATTGAAGTTCACTGTTTCTCGAGCCCACTTAAATGCTGCAAAATTTAATTATTTCCTTCATCAAACTTCTTAAGCTGCTTGCTTCCATGGTGTTATCCATAAGGTATATATAATTTATAATGATATTTGTGGGTGTAAATTCTGCACAATATTTCTTTTAAAAAAAATTGATAAATTTGAGACTCACTTTGTATTGATTTTTAAAGTGCCTCTCATACCCTTAGGTGGTGAGTCGAGAGGGAGGTAGTCCTTGTATTATTTTTTAAGAGTAATATTAAATACAGTTTTAATGTATGCAAGTTCTGCGTATTTTTTTTTTTTTTAAAATGAAGTTCATTATTAGAAAAATGATTTTTTCACGTAGATCTTATATTTATCAATTCTTTTTAAAGAAAGTGCACGGGGCTTGCACACTGTGAGTATTGCAAATGTCATTTTTCATTTTTTAAAGAGAAATGATAGTTTCAATTCTGAGTGCGTAAATATTGTGCAATCACTTTGAAAAAAATAAATAAATACGAAACTCACATAAAAATAATAATTTTTTAATAATAGACCACACTCCTTTTCAAAATGACTGCACGGCGCTTGTGTACTCTACGACTTTATGTAATATTACTCTTTTTTTAAATGATAGATCTTTTTTTTTTTTTAAAAGGAATGCACATAACTTACATATATGTTTAATATTACTTTTTAAACGACGTGGATGGTATATATATTCTATAAATCAGCTTATAATATAATAACTCTCTCCAATAATTCCTCTGCCACCTAAAATGCTGAGCATTCATTTTCCACCGGAACTTAATAATTGAGTAATAAGATGTCATAGCTAAGGATCTCTATTGTGAGAATTTAAAATAAAGAGAAATATTTTTCATTATTGATATAAATGATTAGTATGTCCATTAATTTATTTAACAATTTTGTATGTAGTTTTCTAAATAATTAAGTGCTATTTTTTAAAAAGAAGAAAAAAATATCTAACTCGCAGGTGTTAATTTCATTTTTTAATTCGTCCAACATTTTTGCTTTGTGGTTTTTAAGAATGTCTTTACAGGTAAACTCCAATGTCTAAACATCTCCAAGTGCCCTGTTTGGTTTTTCGGATAGTCTCATTCTATCTTATCACATTTTATCTCATGTCATGTTATCTCAATATTGAATATTATTAAAACATAAATACTTTTTAATTTTAAATTTTTAAATTTTTAAATTTTTCATTTAATTATTATCTAATTATTACAATTTTTCAAAACTTATAATAAAACACAAAAAACAATTCAGTTTTTTTAAATTTCAAAATAAAAATTGTATTAAAAAAGAATATTCTAATAATATTTTAACTTTATAATTTTTTTAACTTTATAATTAATACAAAATATAATCTTTTTAATAGTAAACCTCATATTTTAAAAAAATTATATAAGACTTGCACACACTAAATCGTATCTAACATTACTTTTAAAATCAGACTAAAAAAGTGATTAGTTAGAAGAATAACTTAGTAGCCTTTTCAAATGTCAACCCAAACGAGTAGTGTTTTTCTTCCTCTGTCTTAGGAATAATATTTATATATGAGTAGTGTTATAAGTATGCACAATTTTATGATATTCATATTCAATAGCAATCTCATTTTATTAGTTTTTTTAATTTAAATTTCAAATTTTAAAATATTCACAATTTCAATAGCTGACACGTTAGTCATATGGTTATGTAATTAAAAATTATAATTACAAATAATGTTTTTCTTACTTTTTATACCCTTCAATCATACACAACATTATGATTTTATCAACTCTACAACAAATTAAATTATACCCAATTGAGTTTTTCTAAAAGAAAAATTTTGGAACTCTAAAATATAAATCTTAATAATCTTAATTCTAATTATTTTTAAAAATTATTTTACGATCCTAGCCTCCAGATCTTAGTCATAGTTGATCTAATCACTTCATTGCTTATTTTACGATCTAAAAAAAAATTTCCTACTAAGTTTCTACTTCTTTCTGCTGTTACAACTCAATTACCTCATTTTCCTCCCTAAGTTGAAGCTTGTCCCACCTTTTCTTCGGATCCTCCATCGCTGCTTACCCCAGTCCTGTAAATTGACTAGGGAAGACGACTCCTCCGTCCTCCCTCACTCTACAAGCAAGCTAGACTATCCCTTGACTCAAGCTTTCTCCTCGGAGTAAGCTCGGAGAAGACTTATAAAAAGGTGGGCTATTTTGTGTGACTCTCGTGCATGCCTTGTTATTATTATTTTTATTTGCTTCCTTAAATGCTGAGCATTCATTTTCCACCGGAACTTAATAATTGAGTAATAAGATGTCATGGCTATGGATCTCTATTGTGATAATTTAAAATAATAAGATGTCATAGCTATAGCACTCCCAATGGATGCCTTATAATACATTTTTCTTTAAAATATAAAAAAAAAATTCTTAAAAGTGCTCTCCAATGGATCTTGTATTCCATCATTTATTTTATATTCTACTACAGATGTGGAGGGAGCTATTCATCATTGTAAACATTTTAAATTAGTTTCTTTCTCCTACTGTTTGATTTTCTCCATTTTTTTAAAAGTCATTTATTTTCATTTCAAATCTTCTCTCATTCTCACATTTTCTTCTTTGTTGTGCGTCAAAGACAAAATCTGAAGCTGAATTAATCTCTTATTTTCATTATATAATCTCTTCTTTTTATTTTTTGAATTAATTTATATTTTAGTTTAGTTTATAAATTTGGATTAATTTAAAATATAACATAATTATATGACATTGTATATGTAGAGATATTACAAATATCAAAATATTTGAGGATATCATTGATAGTTCGAGAAAATATTTGAAATGAATAAAAAAATATTAAAAAGTATAATATTTAAATAATATGAAGAAAAAATAGATAAGTTAATGTATAATATACTGCAAAAATTAATATGTAAAATAGAAAAAGTGAATTTTGTTAATATATTTTAAAGAATAAGATGAACAATCTATTGAGAGTGCTTAAGGATCTCTATTGTGATAATTTAAAATGAAGAGAAATATTTTTCATTATTGATCTAAATTAGTATTTCCATTAATTTATTTAACAATTTTTTATGTGATTTTTAAATAATTAAGTGCTATTTTTTGAAAAGAAGAAAAAAAAAAAGAAAAAAAAAAACCTAACTCGCAGGTGTTAATTTCATTTTCTAATTCGTCCAACCGATCAAAAAAATTTTCCAATTCGTCCAACATTTGTGCTCCATGTTTTTTAAGAATGTCTCTTAGGTAAACTCCAATACCTATAATTTGCCTAAACATCTCCATAGGCCCTGTTTCACTTTATAGATGGTCTCATTCCATCTTATCACATTTTATCTTATTCATCTCAACATTCAAATATCATTTAAATACAGACATTTTTCAATTTCAAATTTTTAAAATTTCAATTTTTTCATATAATTATTACTTAATCTGTACAACTTTCTCAAACTTTAAATAAAACACAAAAACAATTCAATTTTTTTATATTTCAAAATAAAAATAAAAATAAAAAATTATATTATAATAATATTTTAACTTTATAATATTTTTATTCAATATTTTCTATCTCATTTTCTAAAATTTCATAAAACATCTTAATTCAAACTACTTTATTACTATTTATAAACTATCTCAGGACTATTTACAAATTTTTCATTCACTCTCATTGGTTATTTGTGTAACTAAATGATGCTTAAGAGCATAATGCATACCGTTCTTTTACGAGGTAAGTAATAATTCATGCGTAATCCTTTTTACAATTTTTTAATAATTTGGTATAAAATAAAAGGTACATATGCCAAATCTGAGATTCTAATGAGATAGAATCTTAAAATTAAAAAAATAAAAATAATATGTTTGATTGGCACGTTATAAAATGAATTATAAAATACTTTTGTCCATGTCTTTAATATTCTTATATCAAAGAGGTATTTTAGACTCAAGTCAATATGTAGACTAGAACACATATATTATTTAAATGATAAGATTTAATTTGTCAAATTAAATTTTAAAATTTATCTATATATCATATAAACAATTGACTATGTCTGCTTAACATACCGGCTCAAAAATATAATTTTTCTACACTAAAGAGTAACCAATAAATCCCAAAAATAATAGAGGTCTATAGCATTCAAGTATACTCAATGAGTTACAATTAGAGAAATAATATTTACAATCTTAGATATGCAAGTCTCGCATATTCTATTTAAAAAAAATGATAAATTTAGGATCGATACAAAAAAAAATATTTTTAATAATAAATCTCATATTTAAAAAAAAATACGTAAAATTTGCACACATTAAAATCACATCTAACATTACTTGTACAATTACGAGAGAATGTAAATTATTTTTAAAATCAGACTAAAAAGTGATTAGTTAGAAGAATAACTTAAGTAACCTTTTCAAATGTCAACCCAAACGAGTAGTACGTATTTACTACTATTTTTCTTCCTCTGGCTTAGGAATAATATATGAGTAGTGCAATGAGTACATATAATTTTACGCATAAAATATTATATATTAAATAGTAATTTCATTTTATTAGATTTTTTTTATTGTAAATTTTAAATTTTAAAATATTAACAATTTCAATAACTCATACGTCAGCCGAATGATTATGTAATTAAAAATTGTAAGTAGAAATAATGTTGTTCTTACTTTTTATACCCTTCAATCATACTCAAGGTCACGATTTTATCAACGCTACAACAAATTAAATTATACCCAATTGAATTTTTTTAAAAGAAAAATTTTGGAACTCTAAAATATAAATCTTAATCACCATTCCAATCGTTACTTGGAGAATCGTTGAAATTGGCCGTTATCTGATACTTAGCAGTCAGAATTTGTCAGAACTGGTTGGCCGATCGCCGGAATCCGATAGCCAGCCATCGATGGAATGGAAGGACAAGCAGCCACCATTAATTTTTTAAAAAAATTATAAAATTCAATTTCATGTGAATGAATACATTTTAATTAAAAAAAAATTTATTTATAAGTTATCGTGTAAATTAATATACTCGCGATTGATATGAATATTATGCTTCATCTACCGACCTACAAGGAGAAAAAGAGTTGAGAAATTTGTTTTACAAGTCAAAAGAGTTGAGAAATTTTTTAGTTATAGATAAATTTTATAAAAATAAATTTATAAACTGATGTATTTTAAAATGATATATTAATTTATAAAATAATTTTTATTATAAAATATATTTAAAAAAAATTATAAGAAAAAAATTATATTAATTTATATATATATATATATATTTTTTACCGTAAAACTTCTGGGGTGAGTTTAGAGTGCCAGGAGGTGTTGTGGAGTTTCTCAGTTTGTATCGGGGGCGGGCTAGCAAAAGGAAGAAAGGAGAGAAAAAAGAGGAATGGCGAGCGAGGAAGATAGTGCGGTGAAGGAGCCTTTGGATCTCATTAGGCTCAGCCTCGACGAGCGCATCTACGTCAAGCTCCGATCAGACCGTGAACTCCGCGGCAAACTTCATGTGGGTTCCTCTTTCTCTCTCTCTCTCTCACACACACACAAACACAAACTTGAACGCGGGCTGTATTTGTATTATTTATCCATTTCTCGTGTTCCTAGGGTTCTGCTTTACGGACCTAAAACAATGAAGGTTAGGGGTTAGGGTTTCTGAAGTGAATGGATTGGTTATTTCAAACGAGGAAAGAACATTCTTTAGCAATAGCGGAAGATAATGTTTCGTTGAAACTAATTTTGGGCATGTGTGATTTCAAGGGACTAGGGAGTCGTTCAGAAGATGTTTCCTTTTGAAGAAATTGGTGGTCCACTTGACTTAGCTCGATAACATTGAAAAGGTGTCATTTTTTAAGTACATTACCCGGTTGTTACTGGGGAAATTACAGAGTATGTAAAAATTATATTTTTCGGTGCAATCTGTGCAAATTAAGAATGTCAAGCGAGCTTTGATAATTTTTTCAGCTGTAGTGATGAAATGCGGGAATTCTTAAAGTCTTGGTTAAGAGAAATGTATATCCGACAAAATTACATGAGTCAGCCTGGGGCTAGCCGTATAAACCGGACGCCATGGGTTCAAAATTCCACATTCACACTCTTGGAGCCATTGAATTGGGGGAATTTTCCTTTAAATTACCCAAGGTGCCCTTGTCGGAAACTCCTTGCTGAGAGCATGTGCACCCCTAGGATTAGCCGATACTTTCTCCCGGATATCCAGTGCCAATAAAAAAAAATTATATGAGTGAGATAGGAAGCTTAGTTTTGTTGTAAATTAGTAATTTAATGCAATTTGATTGTGCAATCATCAAATTGGTTGGGGTTTCTCGTTAGCATAAATATTTGTTAGTGTATATTACAATGTTGTACATTAGCTTGTGTTTAATTTGGATCATCAACGTTATAACTGGTCTTGACCATCCCTGAAAAGATTCCCAGGCTCAACCTTATGCTTCTCAACTTTTCTCTCTGTCCAAAACCACCCAATCCTAAACATGTAAGAGTAGAGTTTGCATAGGTGAGTTTGTCTAGGTATTGGCCAAAGAGTTATTCTTAGCTGACACTAACTTTGTTTTTTTAAAAGTTCTAGCTGGCACTGAGCTAAGAAGAACACTTCCCAATTCATATATTTATAGTCCCACTTGACCTTTGCTACATTTCTACTTGAACCAGTAGAAATTCCCACAACAATCTATATAGCAGTCTCTTCTAAAAGAAAAAATTGCAAGACAAAGTAGTCATCTACTGAAGTATTTTGATCTTCGAAGATAAAAATGATAAAAATAATTTTTGGTTCTCAAGTTTGTGAAGGCTGTGTACTTGGATGCAGCATGTTTGAACTGGTGATTTGAAGCTTTTCTCAGGAAGACAATTGTATTGAAAGGGAAATGAACATAAAGGGGAAAACAAGACCTTGTATATTCTCATTGATTTCAGCTTGCAATTTGGTCATTAAGCAACGGATGTGTTTATGCAACCATTGATAAATATTGTGGTTGAAAATCTGGCTTGCAGGCCTACGATCAGCACTTGAATATGATTCTTGGTGATGTTGAAGAAATTGTTACCACAGTTGAAATTGATGATGAAACGTATGAAGAGATAGTTCGGGTATGTTTTAATCTCACCTTGTTTCTTTACATTATTATCATTTATAAAAGGTTATCTTGTCTCCTCTGGAAGCTAAATATGGAAATGGAAGAAATGATGGGATGCCTTGCACCTTGGGTAGAGGCCACCCTGGTGTTTCTGGTAGCTTTAATAGTTAAAGAACCTTGCATTATTCAGGACATCAACCTTTATTGCCAATGAAAACGAGAAATATATGCTTACTTTTTTTTATAAGTAAAAATATATGCTAACTTAGTGAAACGTTTGGCTATATATTATGATTCATGAAGTCAGACTCACAGTCATGGAAGTTTGTTTCTATTGTTGCATTGAGGAGTTTGGTCCCATATATCCACCCCTATACTGAGAGTTCAAATTCATATATGTCTGAAAACCTTTTAATTTATGCATGGAAGAAATTGTTCAAGATGGAAGTAAAGTGGACATCTTTTTTTTTTTTTTTTTTTTGCATTGTTAATAATCTTCTTTATCACTTTATAGTCTGGATTTACTCTTCTTTTTATCCTTTTTAATCAATTTTGGCAAATATACATAGGAATTACATATAGGTGAAACTTGGTGTGTAGATATTGACACTAATGGGACATCATTACTCCTTGTGTTGCAATGCATAGTTACTATGTTTTGGTGATTTACCCCTTTGAAGCATGTAGTATTTATGAATCACTATATTGATTCAAATTCTAATACTGGAAAAGTAACCTTAGAATACTTAGTACCTTTCCAAACTTTAGTGAGAGGAGAAAAAGAGAGAGACTTGACTTGACGGTCTGAACAGCGGCACAGGGTAGATGAGTTTGAGAATGGTGAGTGAGAAATAACACGGCAGAGTAAAAGTCTAGAATAAAAATGTATCGAGGGTTTCTAAGGTTTAATTTGATCGGTTTTTTGCAGTTACATATAGCCTGGACTACTTAAAAAAAAAAAAAAAAACATATCTTGGACTAGATTTTGATAAAACTGGCCGGAACGAGTCTTTCCGGTTGGGTCGGTCCAGCTGGTTCTTTGACCACTTTATTTTTATTACTGATGTACTTTTTTTTTTCTCCATTACAGACTACAAGGCGCACAGTGCCATTCCTCTTTGTTAGAGGAGATGGTGTGATATTGGTTTCCCCGCCATTGAGGACAGCTTGATTTCGAGAGGAAGCATACCAGTCTATTTCATGCCTGCTATCACACACCTTATTGCCCCTGTATTCTAAACCCTAAGTTTTTTGCATAGACTGAATTATTATGTACAAGTCATATTCTGGAGTTTCCTTATTGATTTAGATAACACTTGATTCCATTTTCATTTTCGCATAAAAATGTAAGGCTGATGTCAGTGCACACTACACAGGATTGGTTGGATAAGACTGATATGTTGGACCTGACCCAGGATCATACTTTGTGATGGCTAAAAAGAGTGAGCACTCCTTAAATTTGGCCGATGGCTAAAAGGGGTGGCTTTCGTTGCAAGAGTAGCTTACTCCAAATATTGAACACATGCATAGCCGCAAAATTATTTAAGTTTAGAGAGTGATATTTACAGTCAAAGGGTGTGGAAGGCCTCCTTCAGTTATACAAATGAGATAGTTAAATAAATAAGATAGAAAGTTGAAAGTTGAATAAAATATTATTATAATATTATTTTTATTTTAAGATTTGAAAAAGTTGAATTGTTCCTTATATTTTGTTTGAAAGTTTGAAGAAATTATAATAATTAGATAAGAAGAAATGAGATGAGAAGATTTGTGAAAACAAATCAAGCCTTAAGTCTCGCACGCTTTAAAAAGAAAAAGTAAATTTGGAATTCATATAAAAGAATTATTTTTTTAATAATAAACCTTACTTCTTTTTAAAAGTAAGTACATGTAGTTTGGACATGTTACGATTGTATTTAATATTACTCTTAAGTCAGAATCACACAGATATCCATTCTCGTCAATTGATAAGAATGACCCATTACAAAACCTCAGTGAGTTTATCTTAAGAAGATAAGAGTGAAATGGCAGAGAACCTGATTTTGCATTGAAGACTCGTATTTATTTATTTATTCCTTGAAGATCCGTATTAAATTCCCCCAACTGCAGACATTGTTGAGGCTATCGTAGTGATACGAATGACATGAGAAGCATGACTTTATTCCTTAGCTTCAGCAGCATAGAGAGCTTTAAGTTCCTCAACATCATCATGGCTTCCAAGGAATATCGGAGATCTCTCATGTATCTTCGTTGGAATCAAGTCAAGTGCCTGCAAAGATAACCCGTTTCAATCAGTTTCTGGTTTTAGCCAACAGTAGCGAGATAGATTTTCTTAACGGTTAATTCTTCCGAGGGATTCGCCAAAACAAAAAAAAAAATATTCTTCCGAGGGGCTGTAGACCAGGACTTGGGCAGTCGACTCAGAACCAATCCCCAAAAACAGAGCAACTCAACCTTTGATTATTTTGGATTTATCCGCTCTGTATAGACTATAAGTAGTGATTTGGTATCAAGCGTTTGAAAAGAACTAAAAAGTTGCTTAAGTTTTGCTCAAAGTTTTAAATTCGAAAACATCAGGTCAAGAACTAGTTTTTTAGTCAAAAAAGGTTCACAAACAAGATATTTGGAGGTGAATTTTAGCAAAACCAAACTTATTATTTTCATGATAAATCTTAGTATATAGTTAGATCATATTCAGTCAAGAAAGTTCATCAGGTGAATACCCGTTGCTTCCCGGTGAAAGCCTGACCTCCCGCTTGTTCCATCAAGAATGACATTGGGAAAACTTCATAAAGAACACTGTCCAGATTATAAAAAGAAAAAAAAAAAGGGGTCAAATTCACAAAATTTAATCCTCCCCAAGATTTATGACCTAAAGCTTTAAGATCTAACATCAAGTTTTGATTACTTAGAATGAGAAAACCAGTAATCAAACCGCACATAACATACCGCAGTTTCCCACTGGGGCTCTTCCTGTCAGCAGGATACAAAAAGACACCCCCATAAAGTAATGTGCGATGGACATCGGCTACCATGCTGTCAATCATGATAATATATGAAACCACATTAATCTTTCTGGAAGAGATGAAGTCAGGTAGTAAACCAAACACAAAGATCAACCAATATTGTAAGTTGACAATTTTACATGATGTTTAGTTGAAAGGCAATTAACTAGCCTAACATCCATTTTGGTCACTGCTTTTGTACACCAGCATATGCAGAAAATTATCTTGACTGCATTCAGAGTCATAAGAGTGGCCACAAACATTTTTTCATCGGAATTAAAGTGGTTACAAACATGTAACTAATAAGCATAGGGATTAACGTCAGGAAGACTGCATGAATGGACATAGCCACGGTCTACTCTGCATAGATGTCAGCAGAAACAACAATTCAATATTTCTGCATGTTAATGTTAATCCCTTATATAACCACTGCCTAAAAAAGATTGCATCCATTTTAGTTAATGAATAGAGCTGCCATTCAAACGTGGCAACAACTACCATATTAATTGTGGCAAGCCAGCAACCAAATATCAGAAAAACAATTTCAACACCTAGAAATATTTAGTAGCTAGGTTCGGAACCATGATACCTTCCAATGTATCTTAGAGACTTTGATGATGAACCATCTTTAGGGAACTTGCACTTTTCCACAAACTGAGTCGTTGGACCATCCCAGTTCTTGGCATTTCCCTCATTTACTGAATAAATCTTTCCTTTCTTTGGAATCTGCAAAAAGGAATATAGTAAACATGTTCTAAATACACCAAATAAACCCGAGCTGGTATATACAGAGCTGCATGTCCCTCTTATCACATATATATCACTGTATTATTGCTCTCTCCCATTTAAGAAAAGAACACACGCATGATCACCATGAAGCCAATTTTGTCAGTATACTACATGTGCACCAACCTAATGTAAACAATAGATGTTTATAAATTACAAGCATGTAAAGTTGCCTGAAGAGAATTTACTATAGAAAATAAATCACTTTACCGTAGTCAATTATCTGGATAAAAAAAATTGAGAAATTTTTTAATTTCACTCATTTGACTCGTTAATAGGAAAAAAAATCTACATATACTCTGAGATGGGAACGTCCAGGATAGCATTCATGGAGAACAGAAATATCTACGAATGCCGTATGTGGTACTCGAGTAACATATTTTTTTTTTTATAAGTACTTGAGTAACATATATATACCTTGATGTCAGGATGAGTAAGAATGAACTCCCCGAGAGATGGATCAAGAGTAAAGCCGTTGACACCAGTTCCAGTGCTTAACACTAGCTGCAAAATTACAAAGTTCCATGAGAAAATAAAGACATAACAAAGCCCAATTCTAGGATGCAAATAAGGAAACTTCATTATTAGTTGTATCCATCAGCACAGAAGATTCAGTCAACGGTTGTTAATTATAGGTCCGCCTATCACTCAATATACAAGTCATGACAGAGCCCATTATCAGAATGGGAACACACTATCAGTGCGCCACCAAAAGGAAAGATTGAGGGCAAAAGTTAGAAAAGGATCAACTGAATCTGTACCGTGCAAGAGCTCCCATACATGCAATAGCCAGCTGCCACCATATTCTTCCCAGGTTGTAACACATCATCTAGTGTTGGTTCATTGGTATGTTTAACCATATAAATCCCAAAGATCTAGATGAAAGAAGAGGCAATCAATAAGATACTTCAATTTCAAGTTATTCTCGACCAATAATTACTTCACATATAAATCAGCAAATCATAACATCATTACAATTATCAAGAGATCAGGGGGCATACAGTTCCAATTGAAACTCCACAGTCAATGTTGGATGATCCATCCAATGGATCAAAAACAACAGCATACCTGTGTTGTAAGAAAGCATTTAAGATAAGATCTATAGAAAAATCTCATATCTGATATTTAAATCAACTATGAAGTCCTGAACAACAGTGGGTGAAAGCAAACACCTTCCACGCTTAGATGCCTCCACAAAGGTTGCCTCTTCATCCTCTTCTGATACAAGGATGCACTGCAAGAAGACCCAGGCTTTTAGAAAACTCATAACGAGTTCAGATAATAACCATCAACAATCTTCTAGGGACTCACTGTTCGGCCACTGCTTATCAGAGCCTTGACAAAAACCTCATTTGAAAGCACATCCAGTTTCTTTTGCTCTTCACCCTAGAGTCACAAAGGCACAAAAACCTCACATAAACAAGATAAGAAGTTAAAAATCTCTAAAGAGCAGATAAAAAGGACAAAACGAGGATGGTGTAAGTTGAGTAAAAATTGAACACAGAAAAGCCATACAAGGGTTTCCGAAATAATATATTACTAGCCTGAACATTGGTCTCTCCAGCAAGTCCAATGAGTTTGGCAAGACCCGCCTGCAAATAGAAAAGTAGAGAACTTTTCCCATTAAGAATCAAAAGTCAAACGTCAAAATCCTCTATCCTTGCAACTATAGATCGCAAAATTATTTAGCTTCTTCCCCGAAGAAAAAGTATCTGAAATTTTCCGGGCTATCTAATCTATATACAAGAAGAAAACATTAGCATTTCCGCTAAATATCTAACAACAGAACAATCTGTCCGATACTTGAATTTGTGATAAGAAAGGGGAAAAGAAAAATTTGTTCTTGTGTCTTATGTTACACAGTTCTAAAAAAAAGCAAACAACGTAAGGCAATGAAATGGAATAGAAAAAGATTCGCATCCCAATCGCCAACCAAACTATAGAATTAGGATTTGGAAAAAAAAAAAAATATACGAATAAAAGAAGGAAGGAAGTCAAAGGGAGAGAGGTGGAGATGGGAATACCTTGTTAACGGCGGAACATACGAACTTGCAGCCGAGGACAATGTGACTGAGCAAGATGCTGAAATCGCCGCGGGACTCCGGGTGCCTGGACTGTTCGTTGAGCACGAAACGAGTTATGGTCATCAAGTCCGTCCGGTGGGCGTCCGCCGCGTGATCCATCTTCTTCTTTCACTCGCTTCCGATAAACAAAATCTCTCTCTCTCTCTCTCTCTCTCTCTGTGTTTCTTTCTCTATATATGTTCCTAAGGTTGCTCGGTTCGAGGAGGGAGATGGATAAGAATGACTGGGCTTGCCAGAGATAAAGTTTGGGGAAGGAAAGGAGATGGGCCTATCCGGTGTCGAGGGAAGTTTCGCACGACACGTGGCGGGCGTGGAGGGAAGGAGTGAGCGAGTGGAGGTCACTGATGGGTGCGGATAACTCCTTCCGTCTTCTTCCTTGCTCAGATCTGGCGGTTATAAGGTTGCTGTCACTTGTCACTCTCTCTCTCTCTCTCTCTATGTCCTAATAGGACCACCGAGAGATATGGTTGATTTCGACAAAATTTATGATGTTTCCAAACTCCTCTTCTCAGGGCCCCAGGGGAGACTTTACGCAAAGATGCTGTGAAATAAAAGGAATATACTTAACGTAAATACGCGTAAATTTTTGTAAAAATGTCAATCTCATTTTGAAAAATTGTAAATAATTATTAAAACTTATATCTATTATTATTTCGGAAAGAATAATGTTTGATCATCTTAGCTAGGATTTGAATAGTAAAATGAAATAAAATAAGATGATTTTAGATAAAAGTTGAATAAAATATTATTAGTATATTTTTTTGTTAATATTATTATTATTTTAAATTTTAAAAAATTAAATAATTTATTATATTTTATGAAAAAATTTATAATAATGAAATGAAATGAAATTTTGATTTCCAAACCTAGTCTAAAGTTATCGTTTAGATGATTATTTTTTACGTGGTATTACATGTGATGTGACTTGATTTATTGAAAAAAACTAAAACCACAAACACACAAAAGAGGAAGAGAGAATCTAAAATTTTAGTCTTCATTATTTTTTGTATTTTCAAACACTCTTTTAGTTTGACAATAATTTTTTGTGTTTTGTTTTTAATAAATCGCGATGTGGTGCCACATAAAGGTATCAAATCGTGTTAACGGGTCGTGTTCGTGTCGTGTTAAGACATGTATATTATACTATATAGGTCAATCCTAACCCGACCCGTTAAGCTTATCGTGTCAAAATCTCAAACCCTAACACGATCTATTAACATAACGGATCGTGTCGTGTCAATCCGTTTTGACTCGTTTATGTAAATGGATTGAACAGACCCAAAATTAACCCGTTTGATCTAGTTAAGTTTAGCATATTTTTATATAAATGTTAAAATCACAATATCTATAAAAAATATAAAATTAACTGCAAGTCCAAAATTACAATCTAAATAATAAAAATATCGAAATTAAAATTCTAAAAATTTTAGTTTTTAGGTATAATGGTATAATTATAATTTTAACTTTCTTAACGGATCATAATGGGTTATAATAGGTCAAAATGGGTTGACCCGTTATCAACCTGTTGAGCAATAGTGTCTTAACGGGTCAATCTGTTCTGACCCGAACCCGTTAAGACTAAACCTTAACCCGCTTTTATCGTGTCGTGTTCGTGTTGGATTAACGGATCGTGTCACATATTGTCACATTTAGTGCCACCTCAAAAGAGCCATTAAACAATATGTTTTAAAAGGATAATATTAAAAAATAATATCATTTTATAAAAATATTTTTAATTTAAAATATAATTATATAAAGAATTGTAAAAACGATTGTACGTGTTTCATAAAATCAATTAAAACCATATCAGATACTTATATTACATTAAATCATATTAATTTATAAACTTATTTTCATAAAATTTCTACGTAGATTAGACTTTTTTTTTTTTTTCTAAACACAGTATTTCAAAATAAAAATAAAACACGCAATAATTATAGTACATTGTTTTTTTCTGTTTTTTTTTTCAAATAATTTTTTAAACGCCTTAAACATTAAAAAAAATCATAAATTCATTAAAAATTATTTCCTTAATTATTAAGTAAAATAAATAAAAAAATCAAATCGGTGAGAATCCTCGGTGGCCCAAGTATTATCCATATGCACTACTCAAAGAGCTGGTAAAAAGCTTGCACACATTAATTTTGTATATAAAATTACTCTTAGATAAATTCGTGTATATATATATACTAGCAGTAGGGTAACGTCCAAGGGACGTTTGCCTAATTTTTTTTTTTTTTTTTTTTAACCTAGTCATTAAGTAAGTGTTTTTTTAATAATTTTGTAAATTTTTTATTTTTTAAAAAAATGTTTATGATGATTAAAAATATACATGAAAAAAAGAAAATAAAAATAAAAAAATGAAATACACATTCAGGACGTATTTTCGAGCTACTTTTCGGTAGCTGTTGCAGTTCTTTTTAGTTAATTAAGAATATTATTATATTTAAATTATGTTAAAATTTTAATTATTTATATAGTTTTACTTTTTTAAAAATACTTAACAAAATTTCATCATTTATTTAATGATGAAATATTAGTATTTTATAAATTAAATTTGATAATTTATTTATGATATGATATTTATATGTTAATTATATATTTTAAATTAATTTAAAAAATCAGTATTTAAATTTTCACCATTGGATCAAATTTGGAGAATTATGATGAAGGGTTAGATTTAAATTCCAAAAAGTTCCCTTTTCCCCTCACTTGCAATATATGAATTGTAGAATTTAACTATACTACTCAATGACCCGGAAAGCACTAAAAAAATACAGAATCTTTTATTTCTATATTGTTCTCACATTTTTTCATCATTAAAGTAAGTCTCTTCTATTTTGAAAATTCCAAAAATATTATAATGGTAGAAAATCATTTTATTTAAATGATTTTAGTTAATTAAAAATATTATGAGATTTAAATTATATTAAAAATTCTAATTATTTATATGATTTTACTCTTTTAAAAATATTTAACAAAACTCTATCATTTATTTAATGATGAAATATTAATATTTTATAAATTAAAGTTAAATTTATAGTGTAATTATCTATTTTAAGTTAATTTATTTTTAATGTTTTAACATTTACCGTTGGATTAATTATGAAGATTGAAGATTAAGGGTTGAGATTTAAAATCTCAAACCCTAACTTTTTCTTTCATTTTCCCTCTTCCCTCTCTCTCTCCTCCCTCCCTCCAGCCGCACGCCTCTCTCCCTCTCGATCTCTTCTCCTCGGCTCTGCCTAGCGCAATCGGCCGCCGCTACCGCGCCACCACCAAGCCCAGTCACCGGCGACCTTCCCCACGCCAATCTCGTCCCAATGACCTCTCTCTCTCTCCCCCTCCCCCGCAACAGGCCGAAGCCTGTAGGTCTCTCTCTTCCTCTACACGCACGGGTTTCTCCCCGTAGCGCCACCGTTAGCCACCTCTACGGCACCGCACCACCACCACCAGCCCGCCGAGCTCGTCCCCACAGACCTCTCTCTTTCCCGCCGCAACAGGCCGAAGCCCGTAGCCTTCTTTCTTCCTCTACACGCACGGGTTTCTCCCCGTGTGTTGATTTGTGATTTGTGTGGAAACTTGTGTGGTGATTTTTTGATTTTGTGGTATTTTTTTGGTGATTTTGTGGTGATTTGGTTTCTCCCCGTGCATTGATTTGTGATCTATGTGAAACTTGTGTGTTGATTTGGTTTCTTCCCGTGTGTTGATTTGTGATTTGTGTGGAAACTTGTGTGTTGATTTAGTGATTTGTGTGGTGATTTTTTGATTTTGTGGTATTTGTTTGGTGATTTGGTTTCTCCCCGTGCGTTGATTTGTGATTTATGTGAAACTTGTGTGTTGATTTGGTTATTTGTGCGGTGATTTTTTTATTTTGTGGTATTTGTGTGGTGATTTGCTGTGAGATTTTGCTGTAGGTTTCGGATAGAGAAGGACGCGGAGGCAGAGAGGGACGAAAGGAGGAATATAGTGTTTTCATGTTACTGTTTATTACTGTTCACACGTTATAGCGGCTTTTAAGTATAAGGAGATATATTCATTATTAGGCCAATAGAAAAAGTATATTTAATATTGTATATATTTAATACTATATGCTTGATAATTTATGAATGTTATAAATATGCCAAATTGGATGCTAATTTTTTATAATTTATGAATATTATTATAATGAGTAATTACTTCAGTGAATTTTGAGCCATTAATTTTTTTTTTTTTTGAGAACCAAAGAACTTCATCCATTATGAAGAAAATAAAGTGTAATACAAAGCACAAGACAAACAAACTTAACAAATACATTAAGCCCGTAGGCTAATTTCAGCATCAACATCCAAACTGGCATGAAGAAAATCTGGAGGGTAATGCCACCATTGGAGAGTACTCTCCACCACCCTTGCATACCTGGCCTATTTATGTGCTATCCCATTTCCCTGCCGTCCAACATGTAAGACATCATAAGATTGGAATTGAGATAACAACAATTTAATCTCCCTAATAATAGGGTTGTAACTAAACTCTTCAATAGTATTTGACTGAATGGCTTCAACTACAACAAGTGAATCTCTCTCCAAGATCAAGTGAGAAATTCCCAAGTGAGAAATAAATTGTAAGGCCCGTAAGGCTGCAATAGCTTCAACATCCTCTACCAACAGGATACCTTCTTCCATTCTAGACATGGCCATAATTTGATAATGTTTATAAAATTAATGGCACTTATTTAGGTTTTGATGAATTTTGTCACATAATGCAATCTTATCGAGCTTTAGTAGTTGTCAACAATTGTATATAAAAAAAAAAATAGTTGTCAACAACTGAGGTATTGTATGATTTTCAGATGTTTAATGTTATTATGAACCTATATATTGAAATGTTTACCGAGTTAACAAAATTTGAGGCCCGTTTAGATAGTGAAAGCGTTTAATCTCATTTTATCATTATAATTTTTTCAAATTTTCACACAAAACATAATAAAAAAATTTAAAATTTAAAATTTTCAAATCTCAAAACAATAATAATATTAAAAATAATATTCTAATAATATTTTATTCAATTTTCATCTAAAATCATTTCATTTCATCTCACTATCCAAACCGTACCTAGATAATGCTAGGGAATTAAATCTAATAAAAAATAATTTAGTGGTTCATTAGTCAAGACCTTTGAAAACTTGTGATATTCCATCCCTATTATAAAAGCAAATTAGACATTATGTTTCTATCAAACCTCCATTGTGGCATATTTTTCAACTTAGGAGACCTTGAGAAAATTATGGAAGAGACGAAACATTTTTTAATGTACACGATTGTCTTTTTTTAGATCATGGCCTTTACATGATTGTGTTTGTGAACTATATTTGTAATTATAAGATAAAAGTAAATTTTTATTTATAATCTTGTCCAATGGATTTAGAAGTAGAGTGGGGATACATACCGCCCAGCGTTTTTTTTTTTTTCATATTTTTTAATATATTTAAATATTTAAAAATATATATATACCAATATACTTAAAATCATTTCACTAAGTAAAAAAAAAAAAAAAATATGCCAAGCGGTCAAATGGAGCGGTAAGAGTGAGGTGGCATAGTAGTATTTCTCTTAGAAGTAATGTTAGATACAGATCTTGGGTGTGTAAGTTTTACATATTCTTTTTGAAAAAACAGTAGGATCTACCATTAAAAAAAATAATTTTTTCATATAGGTTATAAATTTATCTACTTTTTTCAAAGGGAGTATGAAACTAGCACACCTTAAGACTGTAAATATTATTTCTTTTTATTTATATTTTGAGTAATGAATAAGATTTTGATATTTTATTTAAAAACTTTAAATTTTTATTTTTTAATACTGAAAAACTTTTAAAATGATAAGCAAGTCGAATCAAACCAAATCAGTTTTTTGTCAAATCTCAAATTGAGCTAAGACATAGAAAAGTTCTCGAACTTGACTCAATTACAGTTCTGTAGATTTCATATCCCCAAAAAAGCACGAACTTTTGTGGGCAAATTTGCAGTCTTTGAAGATCTTAACATACCGACTCTTTGATAAATCTATGACATGCAAAAGAGTTCAAAGAAACTTGGCTTGAGATCCTATAGAAAGACAAAATGCAAAAGCCAGTTACACAGTTACAAAGAAAGGTTTCACGTCTCTGAACAAGTTCCTAACCACTACCCTTCCTTTCTTCTTGGCCAAGCTTGAATAATATAACATTGCAGTCTAAGCATGGTAATTCAAGCTCGCTTTTTTCTTTGCCAGAACTTGAACGATACCTTCATTGAAGTCTTCATGGTTCACCCGAAGTCGAACATAATCAAGACTTTCCCTTGATGCTTCATAAATCAGGGAAAATAAGCAATTCAGTCGCGTTGAGTCGTGGGGCTAGCATGGCTGCCTCCATACAAACAGCTTTTAGCTGTGCTCCTTTGAAATCATCAGTAGACCGAGCCAGTTCCTCAAAATTTACATCTGGATAACATTCGTCTTCCTCAACTGAATCCAATATGTCAAGGAAAAGGGTTCAATTAGAATCCTGGACTGAGCACAGATTGACTGCACTGAATAGTCAAATAAAGCACTCTTGAAAACTCACCTGCAACATACGAGCTCTTGCTTCTTCGCTGGGATGTGGGCCGCTCAATTGTAAATTGTGTGTTCAGTAGTTCCTTTAAATAGCTTCACTGTAGATTAGAAATTGAATCCTCTTAAGAAAGTAAATACTAATCAGAATTTAACTCTAAATGTTTAATCCTAATTGGACACAAAATAACAATTCTTAATATATAAAATCTACATTAATAATTTAATTTGGATAGAATTTTTCCGACCTCACTGAGTTTCTAATTTACTCCCAAAATTCTTTCTGACTCTCAAAATGTCAAAACTCAACACTCTTAAAGATGCAATCCAACTTTCCAACTGAATATTTTGAAAACCAATCTGATTTGTTTATAAGACAATTAACACTCTCCAAATGGTTGGACCAAAAACTAAAATGTAAAGCCACTTGAAATACCAAGTTTAATGACAACCGAACTAGTTTGCTTGTGACGCCTGCAGATTTTAAACACAAGGTAAGAGGGCTGACTGTTTAGCCAGTAACTAACCGCCATTACAACTTGAACGAAAAGGAAGGCAAGAATATCAACAAAGTTCAAATTAGCAAGTAACATTAGAATATGAAGTTTCCAGTATATGCCCAGTCGTTACAAAATGCCTGCCACAACACACCCAAAACAGAATCTCTGCAAAGAGAACGTAGAGTAGAATAGCTACTCTCCCTCCCAGAATGCCAAACTTCAATGAAAATGTATCTTTGAATCTAATAAATCCGAGACAGTTAAAAGCCCAGGAAAGATAAAACAATAATAATAATATAAGATATAAAATAAGGAAAACGGTGATTAATAAAAATTATAGAATAATGGCCTCCAATAATACTCATATACATAGTCATTCATCTTAACTTACCCAATCGAATTTTGAATTATCAAGTTCCCACTGCAATTCAGGCTCATAGCCTGAAGATTTCATATGATCTATCAAAATGTTCAATATACCAAGAATTTCAGTCACTCTGGTGTTTGACATGTCTTCTGCTCTAAATTGGTAGACACAATCTTTAACTTCAATCCAACTGTATCCTGGATTCGTTTTCAGCCCTCTATCTTTCATTAATTTTCGCACCCTTGCAGCCTGATTCCAGTAGCCCACGCTGGCGTACAAATTTGCCAATTGCACGAGGGTAGCAGGGCAACCTGGTTCCAGAACCAGCCTTTTCTCTGCAGCCTGGATGCCAATCCAGACATTCCCGTGAAGCCTTGAAGAAGATAGCAGGGAACCCCACATAACAGCGTTGGGAGAGATTGGCATTTTTTCAATAAAATCTTGAGCCTCTTCCAGTAAACCAGCCCGGCCAAGAAGATCAACAACACATGCATAATGATCTAATTCTGGCTGTACACCATAGTCAACCATTGAATTGAAATATAACAAGCCTTGTTTAACAACAACTGCATGGCGACAGGAAGAGAGGACACCAAGGAAAGTAATGGCATCAGGTTTTACGCTTTGCCTCCTCATTTTTTCAAAAAGATCAATTGCCTGAACTGAGAGCCCATGCTGGGCATAACCTGCAATCATGGAGTTCCACGATACAATATCTTTACTGTCCATCTTTTCAAAAATGTAAAGCGCCTCTTCAGCAACCCCACATTTGCAATACATTGAGATGAGAGCATTAGCAATGTGAACATACGAATCAAACCCCATTTGAATTGTTTGGCAATGAGCAGTTCTCCCATGTCCAAGAGCTCCACTTCCCGTGCAAGCACTCAGAAGACTTGTGAACGTAAATTCATTGGGTTCCGACGTCGAGTTCCTCATCCGATGGAAAAGCTCCAAACACACATCAACCTGCCACTCTTGAGCAAATCCAGAAATAATAGATGTCCACGACACCACATTTCTAACAGGCATTTCCTCAAAAACCCTATACGCATTTTCTAACTCTGCACATTTCCCATACAAACTTATCAAAGAACTGCCAACATAGACATTGTCGACAAACCCAGTTCCTATTGCCAAGCAATGATATTGAATACCACCTATAAGATCACGTGTAGACCCGCATAAACTCAAAGCATGAGACAAAATATCCGCATCGACTCCCAAACATTCCCGTCGCAAATTCCGCTTAGGAATCAAATTCTTCCTAGAGGATGGTTTGAGGACTCCATCAACCACATATGGGATTCGAAACTCTAGATTTGAACCAGAGAAATCATCGCAATAATGTTGCTTTGAGCCTGCTCGTAAAATGTCTTGAACAAGCCGAAGATGACTCTGGCTAGTTGTGTTGACACTGGATTTCGGAGCGATAAGTTCAAGAACTTTCAACGCCTTGCCAAGTCTCTTGCTTTGCGGTGTCTGTTTCCGTTTGTGGGAAGTGAAAGGTTTAGGGGGCAATAGTGTCTGAAAACCATAAGAAAGCTTCATCCAAAAACAGCTTTGGCGAATACTCGCCCACCGAGACGGAGAAATACTCGCCCACCGAGATAGAATTGGTGCCCCCATTGAAGCTTGGCCCAAGATCTATCCCCATTATCGGCCACAACTTTGAGGCCAATCGAGACCCGAATCCTTCACCTTCACCTCCATCCCCAACACCGCCACCATCTGCGCCCGTCAACAATGATTGTTTTTTATTCGAAAGCTTTGATTAAGAAAGGCATAAATGATGTAATTTTCAATAAAAATAATATTTTTAAATATTTTTCAGATTCTTTTTATTACAAACTGCATCAATCAAATTATGTTATTTCATAAAATAATTTTTATAATTTTCTTTATAGGCATAATATTTCTCTAAAAATTTAAATGCATCAAACTTCTTCCTTTTTAAATCTAAGAGCTTGCATATAGCGGTGAATATTCTCTGTGTATTACAATGATAGAATCTATTTGGGGGGATGTGTTTCAAAACAATTTAGATTATTTTATATTTGCGGGAAACAAAATCTCTCCCTTTTCTTAGACATTTTCATCTTCTTTCATTTATATTTGGTATGTTTGAATCTTTGATGGAAGAAAAATAAAGAAAACGAGAGAGAGAGAGAGAGAGAGAGAGAGAGAGAGAGAGCATATATCTCAAAAATAGATCTTCTTGCTCAAATTGATGTTTCATTATTCAGCCTGTATTGCGCCATCAATTCTCTGTAGGCATCCATAATCTGCCAGGAAAATAATTCCAAATCAGAGGTTTTAGGATAAGCTTGGATGTTGTGATGAATTGAGTTGAATTGTAAATAATAATATTTTGTGAGTCCCATTCAGATTGATTTAATTTTTTTAAGTTGAGATGAGTTTAACTTTTTAGATTGAAATGTATGGAATACGTTGAAATAAATTTATTTTTTTATGAAAAGTTGAAAAAATAGTAAGTTCCATCGATAATTGATTTGAGATGAGTTGGGATAAATTGAGTTTACTTTGTTTCTTGCCTCTATTAAAGTACCTATCTAGGATTTTTGCAAAGGCATATTAGTTTGACGAGGCTTCATGTATTTACCCATTTAAATTTATATTTTCAAAACGACTTAATGATTTCATCATGAAGGCACTTACATAGACCAACTTATTTTATACCACAATCTACAATAAAAGCAGTGTAATCTACAGATAATTTAACATCATTTTCATTTAGTCATCTTTTATTTCTTATTTATATGGACCCAAATTCGATCACCAAATTAAACTTTCAAAACCTGGTTTCCTTCGTATGCCATATTGACATGACATAGTAAGTCTGTTGCTCATAATTCTTTTGGAACACCAACGTCATTGGGGGAGAGACTACAACTGTGGAACCTGTTGGTGCAACTACGGTTGCTTCATAGATCGTCACAGTCCTCACAAATTGATTAATACATGATGTTGTGTAATCAGAATACAAGGAGATGAACGATGGGTAATCAAGATCAGGAGATGGGTTGGAACAAGAACTCTGCTTGCCAATCTTGAGGAAATCCGTTGAAATCCAAATAATATAAGAGATCCACAAAATCTTGTGGAGTCGCATCATAAATCAAACCTGAGTCTAATGCTTGATAGCGTTCAATGAATTATGAGTATTATCCAATGGGTTTGTAGTCGTCATAATGGCAGCTATAGTCCAATTTGGATGTGCAGATTTTAGAAGCACAGCCACGCCAGCAACGTGAGGGCAAGCATTGGATGTCCCAGAGGACCAGAGGTAATATTGTAAGTGGTATTCAAGTAACTGCTTAACCCTATCTTAGCTACCACTTTGTTTGGCATCCAAGCAGACTAAACTAGGGAACTAGGTGCCATTACATCTGGCTTCAAGATACCTACTAGGAAACTCCTTGACAGACCCCTCAAAAGTAAAGCTGGTGCAGGCTTTATTCCTGTGGAGGTTTGTTTGAAGCCAATGTTGGCCATCGGCAAATTATCGGTTTCTATATGTCATCAGAACCTTGGCATCGTTAAGTTTTAACGACAATGCAAGAGCAAGGAAAATGTCTAAATTCTGGTGCTATGGGATTGCCATTGGAAAGAAGAATTGCCGGTGATGCAGTTGAATTAACTATAGAATCAAGTTGATGATCAATATGGCCAGAATCAAATACAATAATCCCATTAGGGGTCTCGTACAGACCAAGTGAAGTACATGATTGTGATAGAGCCTTGTATACCAATAGTTGGTTCTGCAAAAAGGCATCACCAAGGTACATCAACTGTCCAAAAATGGTTTCACCGTTTCCTAAACTCAAACCTACAGCAAACCGTCTATAAATTGAGGTTGTGGTGACAATTAATACCCAGGGGAACTTCTTGTTTAGTGTTTCCAATGATGGTCCGTAATTTCCCGTAGCAGCTAAGACCACCGTGCCCTTTTTCCATGGCTGCAAATGCAGCTGTTGCCACTAGATCTTCATACAATGGTTTTCCAGCCCCTAGATCACCTATGGAAAGGTTTATCACATCAGCACCATCAATGATGGCTTGTTCTACAGCAGACATCACATGTGTAAGTTTCTTGACATTCCATGCCACTTCGTAAATAGCCAACCCAACCCAACACCAATAGCTGTTCCCTAGGCATAACCAAAATAAAACATTCCATCAACACAGTTACCAACAATCATGGAGGAAACTTGGAAGAGGAGCCCATCTTATATTCTCCATGGGGTTAACACAAAAATGAACAGGGATAGTACCAATCTAAAAACCCTTAAGAAGGAAATGGTTGTGTACCTGTATCATACAACATAACCTAGCCTAAACTAGTTCCAAAAGTAAATGAATAGACAGATAAAAAAAAATGTATGAAAAAGGATTGAGGATGAGAAGTGTCTTTCACAACAAGACAAGGCCAAAAGAGCAACTAGCCTCACTTCGAGAAAGCCTTGTCGAAAATATAAATTTTAACAATAAGCTCTACAAGATTTTGATCCCTTGTTATGAATTTATTTTCATCAACACCTCATGGGTGCAAACGATCCTTTGGGGCCACACCCCCTGTAAAAAACTAGCGATTTAACCAGTTTCGTGTAGGAAAACTTCTGAGGGTACGGTGCACGGGATTGAGATTTACTTTACAGGGGTGGGTCCGAAGGGCTCTACCTTAGAGAGGTTTTCCGGCATAAAAAAAAAAAATTTAATTTCAAGGAAGTGTATTTAATTAGCCGTAGAGTTAATCTGTCATTCTAGAAGTGTGTGTGTATATATATATATATATATATATATTTATATATTGATAAGTAGAGAGCCAAGAGTTTGAACCTACTAAAACTCTTTCGACTAGAAAGAATTATCACCATGGAGATAGTGTTTCAAACAAGTTGATAATCAAAACATGTAATATTATATTTTGGTTATTTTAGAAATTAACCATTTACATCGATAAAAATATATATTAGATTGAGATAAGTAATATCTTTTATCAATGTGAATGAATAAAATAACCATTTGAATCAACAAAAGGATATTTGGCTAAAGCATTTATAAATTAACTATTAAAACTTAACCAATCTTTACTGTTTGTTTTTTTTTTAAGAATGTTTCTAATAGCGTTGAAAAGACACAAAGATAAAGCGGTTTTTTTCTCACGTATCTGCATTTAGGAGATTGATAAGAACTCATCAATTATCAATTTATCATGAGCCTTTAGGAGATTCAGAAAGTATATGAACAGGGTAATTGATCAGAACGTTAACGTGGTCCCTTGCCTGCACAGACCGTGCTTGTCTACACATTCTCACTAAAGAATAAACCATTGTACTGAACTAAGAAAGATTGGATGAGGAAGAAGTAGTCTTACTAGTCGTTCTTAAGCAGCCATCATCATCATGAATGCATCTCTCAAAATGTCGTCATCTGATTCAACATTTAATCCCGCCTTGAGCTAGCCATGCATGGCCTCCGTCCCCGAAGAACCGAAACCCCTTATCACCGACCACTCGGTCAATGCTGCTAGCCTGCTACCTCAGCCCTCGATCGGTCGTTGCCAGGCCCGTTAATCACGATATAGAGCTCATGGTCCCCCATCAATCATTGAAAAGCTGTTTTTTCTCCTTCCAAACATCAAACTAGCCGGCCTTAAAACCACACTCAAAATCCACACTTTTCTTCAACTCCGCCTTTCACCGGCGAGGTTTCTCTCCGATCGCTTTCCTCTGGCTCTCCGTCAAAAGGAAAGTTGTCGCCGGTCATTTAAGTACACCAACATGGCAACGCCCACTTAAATCCAAACACTCCCGGTACTCTCCAAACTACCCTTTACCTCTTATTACCCTTACGAACCCAATAA
Source organism: Juglans microcarpa x Juglans regia (assembly GCF_004785595.1). Classification (NCBI taxonomy): domain Eukaryota; kingdom Viridiplantae; phylum Streptophyta; class Magnoliopsida; order Fagales; family Juglandaceae; genus Juglans; species Juglans microcarpa x Juglans regia. The sequence continues at coordinate 1,255,074 of NC_054609.1, forward strand.
ACGGGGGGTACAATCGTCATCCCGCCACCGATTCCTAGCATTTCCTGCACATGTGCATTTCGGGGTTCCAAATACGACACCGTCTCAACTACCCCGACCCACAATCGTCATGCTGGTGCCGCTGTAATTTGCTCCCTCTTCGAGTTTCTCTTTTCGTTCGTCGTCATTCTCTTCTCTCCTTTCCCTTAAACCAAGCCCTAGTTCTATTACTCTTCGTACAATTCGTTCGGTTCTTCTAGACATGCGATTCGATGATGGACTTCTATAAAGAATTGTTTTGAATTACTGAAGTAGACCGAGTTTTCTCAATTCTGTTCGGTTTCGCATTGATTTTTGGTTTTGGATCTGCGAGGAGGGTTTCAATGGCGGATCAGGAAGAGGAGGACCTGCAAATGGCCCTGAGGATGAGTATGCAGCACTCTCCCCCCGAGCCAAAACGGAGCAAGCCCAGGGACGCCCCACCCGGATCTCCGGCTGACTCTTCGAACGAGTCACCAGAGGCCAAGAACCGGCGGATGCAGCGGGAGCTCATGGCCGCCGCCGCAGAGAGGCGAATGCTGCCGGCAAGGACCGCCACTCCCATGGCGGGTGTGCGTTCGGGTTCCGCATTGCAGGTTGATAAGAAAGAGGGGAATTGGGGGCGGAAGAGGTGACTTGGGGGAAGGAGCTATCGGGGGAGGAAGCGAAGCAGTTGTTTTCGATGGTTTTTGGGAATGAGGTTTCGAAGGACATTCTCGCACAATGGACTAATCAGGGAATAAGGTGGTAACCTTTTATTTGTGAACGTGGTTCTCAAAGGATGAAGTTTTTCTCTATTCGATGCAAGTCTGAAATTTCTTATCATTTCGTTGTGTTTAGGCAATTAGGATTTGTTGGATGGGATGTGGAATTTGATAAATTCACTTAGTGCTGTCGATTTTTTAGAGGTGTAGTGGTTGTTTTGCGGTGATATTGCAATGCAGTTCTTTATATGTTAGCGTCTTGAATTTAGGTTGGCATTGCACTCCTCTGCGCTTTCATTGTGATTGCATTATTATAAAAAAGTAGGCTTGTTTTCCTTTCTTGAGAATGTCTACATGCATTCTTCATCTTTTTTCATCTTGCTTGGTAAGTACATATATCCTTCATCTTTTTATGAGTATGTTTTGAGATCGCTGATATCTATGACAGTCATTTCCTTTTCAAAAATATGTCCAATGTATATACTTCCCTGTAATAATTAAACAACTAATCTTTTTTACTTATAAAAAAAAAAATAATTAAACAACTAATCTTTATGGTGGTTTCATGTTCTTGCACTCCATTTGCTAATATCACAAAGCAACTTTCATACAGGTTTAGTTCTGATCCAGAAACATCTATGGGCCTAGTGCAACATGAAGGTGGGCCCTGTGGCGTCTTAGCAGCCCTACAAGTAATGCCCTAATCACTCAAAATAGTGTATCTTTGTTTCCTGTATCATGCAGTGTGTGACTCAATTTTGTTTTGTGCTGTGCCTATTGCTTTCAGGATATTTTGTGGTGCCATGGCACATATGCTCTCTGAAATGGTTTCTTGTTTTGAACATCCTAGTTTTGTGACATATACCTGCAGCAACATGATGAGTTTGCAATTTCATTTGATGTTGAACTCTAAATCTACTACTTTGGGCTAATGAGTTATTTAACTAGTTGATTGGTGGATCTTTATGGGAGCTTTAAGTAACCGATAAAAAAAAAAAAAAAAAAAACCACTTTATGGGAACTTTAAGGGTATAAAGTGCAATTGTAGAAGACATGCCACGACCTTTGAAGTTGGATGTTGGAGTTGTTAAATTTTAGTAGCTATTTTTACTCCTGTTAAGGTAACTGATAGATCATTTTTTTAAAAAAATCACATAACATAAACAAACAATAGAAATCCTTTTGAACACGTATAAGCACCTACAGTTCTACTATTCCTCTATTTTTTCAAGTTACTGGGTCTGTATATGACAGTATTAATATATTGTTTTGAAAGTTGGATTGAAATTTACATATGGGCTCTGCCGTTTATTAATTCACTTTGGGAGATACTTTAACCAGAGAAAGAAAACCACGGGCAGTTTTAAAACTGGGTGATTTGAAGTGTTTGTCCCTCACTCTTGAAAGTTTTTTTTGGATGCATCTAGAAGTTCTATTACTACAGTTGTCTTCTTCCACCATTTTTCTATTTTTTTTTAATCTTCTTCTCTAAACAAAAAATTTGCTGACCTGGTCACTTTCAATGAAAAGACTTCCTTGGAATGCTTTCAGCTATAATTCATTTTCTTCTAGTTTAAAGTGCAACAAGACGTGGTTAAAAGTGTGTAATCTAAACTGGAGAAGATATATAATTAAGTGCCCAGACTATGACCTATGAAAAAAAAAAAATTCCTGGACTATAAGTTTGTGGCATATGACAGGCTGTTAAATGGGAAGATGCAAATATGTAAGGCGACAAATTAGGTTTAACTTGTCATAATTATTATTCTTATATAAAAAAAAGTTAATTTGAAATACTGTATAGTTATGCAGTACTAAATGGGATATGTTTTTCATTTGTCTTGAAGTTATGAAATGTCTACAAGTTATGGAATGGGATCTCAAATTTCTAAGACCAGACCTGTTCAAATATCACATCGCCCTAGAAATCCCGTCAGCTTGTTATTCCCTCCTTTCCCAAAGATTCTCTCAGGTGAACTTTTAGTGTTAGAAACCATCAAATAAATTAGATGATTAGGCAAAGAAGTTTGTTATATTATACATGGAGTATGTTTATGTGACAACTTTCCTCCTGGTAATTTTGTCTGTTTGACTGGGAGGGTGGTTGATCTGTTAGCTAGTTAAAGAGGGCTTAAGGGTATCCCCAAGATTGCAGCCGTGTGGAAGATGGCTCACATTTGTTTACTATGGTGCATTTGAAGGGAAAGGAATGACTGAAATTCTAAGGATCAGGATCACTCCCTGGAAGAATTTAAGGCCTCGTTTGGTTATGCAGTTCAAATGAGATAAGATGAGATGTTTTGTTGAAAATTGAATAAAATATTATTATAATATAATTTTTTAATATAATTTTTGTTTTGAAATTTGAAAAAGTTTAATTGTTTATTATATTTTGTGTGGGAATTTGGGAAAGTTTTAATGATTATATGAGATGAGATAGTTTGGTTTTGTGTAACCAAAGCAGCCAAGAGTTTTTTCTTGAAGACTTTATTTATGTGGGCCATTGCTACAGATTTTGATGGGCTCAGCCTTCATGATTTCCTTGCATCTATTTCTAGTTCCTAACTAGGTGTATTCTCGTGTATTCTTCCAGTGTACTTGGGCTATGCCTATTTCAATATTAATAAAATATCTTCTTACTTATAAAAAAAATCTTGGTCATTATACTGATGTAATTATGAAATCTTTGCATGATGTCATTTGCCTTGATTTTTTTTTGTTCTTTGCTTTCCTTTCTTAAGGCACGTGAAGGGTTCATCTTGTGATCTTTAGTTGTTCAATTTGACGTTGTTAATAACTATCATGGAACTTTTTGCTACATATGATAAATTTGTTTATGTGGTTAATATATCAGATATGTCGCTAACAGAATTTGTTCCAGTCCGATCAAAGTTTATGTTATTTAAAGATGTTTTAAAATTGCTTTAATTTACATATAACAAAGGTTTTAAAATTGGCAAGAAGTAACATTTTTTCTGGTACTTATGTGTGTTCAATACTGTTTTTTGGGTTTTGCAGGCATATGTTCTCAAATACATTCTTTTCTTTCCAAATGAATTAGGTAGCGTGACACAGAATTTGGGTTCAAGGAGATTGTCTACAGGTGAATGTATTGCATCAAATAATTTTCCTTCTCTCACCGAAGATGCAAAAGCAAGGTGAATCATATTTGCATGGTAAAGCATATACATCATGTTTTAGTCTAGGTACAGACACTGTTTTAAACTGTACAGTTCAAGTTCAATTGCTTAATACTTCATGCAAAGAAAGACCTTTGACTATTAAAAGTATTGGAATGCATAGATTGATTCTATGCCATCTCTGTTGTAGTGTTTGGTTGCGTGTTGATCTGCAAGTGTGCATACCTTTTTAACTAACATAACTTATCAAAAAGAAAAAAAAAAATTGCTTTATAACATAAATTCAGGATTTTGGGCTTTTCTTCAAGTTGTTTCCTTTTGACCTAATCAAATTTTTTATTTTTAATTTTTTATGGCTGTGTTGGTGCCTGATCCATAATTTTAAATATATTCTCTATTATGTTTTATGTGCAGCGCTTTGTTTTTGTACAATGTGGCTTTTTTAATTTCATTTTTGCTTGTGATCTTTTAGCTTAATTGGTTTCAGTCAAGTCTCAAATGACATGTACTACTTCCGTATTCTATCTTCAGGGTTTTTGTTCGTAGTTTTAGGTTGTGTTTGGATTTTGAAGTGAGTTGAGTTGAGATGATAAAATATTGTTAGAATATTATTTTTTTAATATTATTATTATTTTGGGATTTGAAAAAGTTGAATTGTTTATTATATTTTGTATTGGAATTTGAAAAAGTTATAATGATGAGTTGAGATGAGTTGAGATAGGTTGATGATCCAAACGAAGCCTTAATCTACATTGATAAACACATCTGAGTATTAGTCACACAAAAAATAGCCTGGAGTAGTTGCTTGAAATCTTGATATTCTCTCATCCAGATAAAGTGTTCCTCATTATTGTGAACTGGGGATAATATCTCTTATTTGTTACTTTGTTCTTGTGATACCAACTGGTAAGCATTGATTCATGTTGGACAACTTGGTGATTATTTGATGACTGATAGTTGATTACTGCTACTCATGGAATATGGTTGTTGAAAACTATGTTTGATTTTTTACAGAGCCCTGGTTAGAAGTATGGTTGAGATATTGTTTTTATGCGGAGATGGTAAAAGTGTTGTGGTGGCAACTCTGAATGTCATAACCCACAATGTTGAGGCTGAAGACAGTTTGAGGGAGGAGGTAATGTGAATTTGTTTTGTTACTGAATCATATAGTTGAAAATTTTAGTTGAATTGAAAGTCCAAACTTGTCATTTATTTCTCTTTGCTGAATACATTTTGCATTCCTTCATTTCTGATTGGTAATTTGCTCTATTTCTCAGATCATTGCAAAATCACTTGATGGTCTGTCAATTGAATCAGCATCTGACTTGCAGAAAATTCTAAGAGTTGAGACATACACATCGCAAGAAAGTGCATTTCAGATTCTCCAACAATTGATTCCCTTTTTCCAAAGTCGTATGGGGGCAATGCTATTTCTTATTTCTGCTTTACTTTCACGAGGACTGGTATGCTTGTCTGCCCCTGTATTTCAGGGTACTCTCGTCTCTTTTTTTAGACATTTTTTTTAAATATAAATATACTGATGTTTTCTCAGTTAGACTTAGAGCTCATTTTGTGATTATAAGGGCAAGAGATGGGGTACCACCTGTAAAATTATCAAAATTGTGCGGAATTGTATTCTCAATTTTGAAAATATAACTTGATTCAATGCCTAATAATAATTAAATTTCCAAGCCCATAGTGTAGATGATTTTAATGGTTTGGAAGATGCGAAGTTAGTGAAGTATTTTCTTATGTATTGAGACTATCATTAACCCCAAAGCTTTAAAATGTTAAGTCTACAGATCAAACTTATTCTTCTTGAATTGTTAAGTCTAGCGGATCAAACTTATTCTTCTTGAATTGGATTCTATGATCCATTACTTATCAACCCAGGTTGTATACCAATTCTCATGCACTTGCCAAAAGAGAGTATCAGATGCATATATTGTACCTTCTCACAATATACGAACAATGTGTTATGCATAAATTAAGTCCTTTTAAGACTCACCTTTTAACAAGTCCCGAGGCACAATATAAGCAAAATAAGTCTATTTAGAACTGTTGACATGTGTTACTCTGGCTTCTTTTCAATTGCTCAAATTGGCTCCATTTATTCAAGCTGTCTAAATGTATGGAAGCTTCCAAATTCTAACGGATGTTCCATGAGAAATGTTTGATATAGATTTGCTTAGTCAATATCATTGTTATCATTGTAGAAAAAGCCAGAAACCTCATCAGAAGTCCGTTGCAAGATTACTTTAAAGTACCATCTAGATTTCTAAGAAGCAATTAGTCTGAGGTTTTAAGGACTTAAGTAGATCTGTAGAGCCATTGAAGTATGTATAAGCCCATATCTAAAACTTTCAGTACCTATAAAAAATACATCTAAAGGTTTTAGTCATATCATGTTTATCTATTGAATCTCATAATCTGGTGTGACGATATTGTCAATTGAATGCACTTACTGTTGTTGTTCTTCAGTTCTTTGCTTGGGTTGGCTATGTTACCAATTTATCCAAAACTATTTTTTTGTAGGACTCTGTTCAAGCTGACAGGGATGATCCCAGCCTACCTCTAGTCACTGCTCCATTTGGGCATGCCTCTCAGGTATATAAGCCTGTGTTGACTTATCTGATTTGGTGCTTTGGCAATTGATCCGTGGGATGCTTTCCCTTATAAATCTTGTGTCACTGTTGGACCGTACATAGTATTAAGTCCTTCTCTTGAATGCTATGCAACAGGAAATTGTAAACCTACTGCTCTGCGGGCAGGCTGTCCCTAACGTGTTTGATGGGAGGATGGATTTGGGTGGTGGCATGTTTCTAAAGGGCATATTCAGAAATGTGGAAGTTGGATTCCTAACTCTGCTAGAATCTCTCAATTTCTGTAAGGTTGGACAGTTTCTGAAATGCCCAAAATGGCCAATATGGGTTGTCGGGAGTGAGTCACATTATACAGTTATATTTTCTCTTGATACAACTGTTCAAGACGAGAATGAGCTGGAAGAAAGGGAATCACAGGTACGGAAAGCTTTTGATGCTCAAGATCAGAGTGGAGGTGGTGGCTTCATTAGTGTGGAAGGCTTCCATCAAGTACTCAGGGACACAAACATAAAGCTCACCCCTGAGAAAATTGATCACCTTTGCAACACGGGTTTTATTGTATGGAGTGAGTTCTGGCAGGTTATTTTAGATTTGGACAAGAGCTTGGGAGGTTTAAAGGATTCATCTGGATTGATGGGCAAGAAGGTGTTTGACCTTTACCATTTTAATGGGATTGCAAAATCAGATTTGAATGGCAGCCACATATCAACTGGAGGCGAAACTCCCGTGCAAAGACCAAGGCTTACAAAATTGAGGGTTTCAGTACCACCAAGGTGGACGCCTGAGGAATTCATGGCTGATGTAGCAGTGTCCTCGGCTTCTGGTGGAAACGAATCTGGAGGGAAAGAGACTGAAGCTAAACCGGAGCCATCTCAGCATGCACCTTTGGTGGACTGCATAAGAACACGCTGGCCCCGTGCTACTTGCAATTGGGTGGGGGATCACCCTAGTATTGTGTGAAAGATTTAATGATTGGGTCCTTCGTTCTTAGTTGTGGGAACCATAGACAGCATGAATGGAAAAGCAAGCACAGGTAAAGTGAGGATAGATTTGCTTGTTTGGTTTGATTGCGTTTGGGGCACATGAATCGGGTCCATGAACTGGTTTTGTCAGTCTGAAATATGTGCATAGCCATTTGTACTCTGTATTCTGTATGTTTGACTCCCAATTAGATTTTGATATGCCAACACAAGAAAACGGAAGGAACTTTGTGATATTCTTGTCACTCGAGTTGTAAAATTCATTCATGTCTACCTTTATCTATTAGAGGAACATTTTCTTTTTCTTCATTTCTGTTGTTGTTGTTGTTGTTATTGTTATAATATCATGGCCTTAGCTTTTTGAGGTTTCCTTTGTCCCTAGTTTTTCTCACTCTGATGTTTTGACTGGGAAAACATATTGACCTGTTAACCAACTGGTACCTTTTCCACTGTCTTGTTTCTGTATCATTTTATTTATTTCCGTATTGTTTTTGCTTTTGATTTGTTTTGTTTCAGAATGCTTAAAGTGTTGCAGTTTAGACTTTAGAGCTACTTGTTTTACTTATCCCCCCATCATTATTAGTTCATGTTATAATCTTTTCAAAATAAATGAAATAAAGGGATCTATTGATTTTTGGATTGGGAAACAGACTCCTAACTCACTCCTACTTGTTAGTTCTGTTTATACCAATGAAAAAATACAAAATTTGGATTAGAAGGTCGGGTCAGGTCGGGCGAACCTTATTTGAATTTAAAGAGATTAGTCGAGCTGAGTCAATTTTTCCGGTAAAATTAAATTATTTCCATTAGTTAACATCAATAAATTGCAGATTATATACACAATTCTCTACTTGAAAAAGAAGGTTTTTGTTATGAAATTTGAGTCAATTTGTTGAATGTTAGATTATTTTTAAGAGCATTATTATTCTTTATTCTATATTTTGTCACTTTCAACAATTATACCTATTAATGTTATATTTGATCCATTTAAATGATTTGGAATGATAAAATTTAAAATAAAGACTAATATTTTTCTATTTTTATTAATTAAAATATATAATTTATAAAAGTAAAAGTTTGCTAAAATAATAAAACAACCTAAAAAGAAAAAATAAGTACTCTCATTCTGTGCAGCCATTAAACTATTCTTATTAGCCGAAGGCCCGGAAAGGGGCAGCAGCTCTTTTAGAATCAACAATCAATGTGCATGATATTCGTTAGAAAAAAAGGCACGGCGAAGTTGAAAAAACCTCGAGGAGATTAACGGTAGGCACCCGTGTTATCCCTCAGTACTGGGTCTTGAAGATCAGTTTGCAAAGAACCGAACTTTTTGTTAATCGAAATGCTTCGGAAAAACCCCAGTTTTAGGAACAATCCATTTTATGTTCCTCAATCTCTTCAGTATCTTGTCCGAAAATTCTCACTCTGGTCAATGAAGAAAGAACCGGATCTCGAATCCGCTCTGTCTAGGAACCGTAGGTGGGTTGTCAATAATCAGATCAAGAACATCATTCTTCGGTGCCCCGACCGGGTGGCGCCGGTGAAGTTCTTGCAGAAGAAATTCAAGACCCTTGATCTACAGGGCAAAGCTCTGAACTGGCTCAAGAAATACCCGTGCTGCTTCGACGTTTATCTCGAAGGCGACGAGTACTACTGCCGGCTGACAAAGCGGATGATGTTTTTGGTGGAAGAGGAAGAGGCTGTCAAAGATATGCAGGAACCGGTGTTCGTCGAGAGATTGGGGAAGTTGCTTATGATGAGCTCGAATCATAGACTCAATGTCGTTAAACTTAATGAAATAAAGAGGAATTTCGGTTTTCCAGACGACTATCTGATTAGAATCGTGCCCAAGTATTCGGATATGTTTCGGGTTGTTAATTACAGCGGAAGACGGAGTTCGATGGAGATTGAACTGGCTTCCTGGAACCCTGGTTTCGCAGTTTCTGCCATTGAAGCCGCCGCTAGGAAGCAGGGTTCTGAGCCATGTTTTTCATGTTCATTGCCCTCTAGTTGGGTGAAGTCATGGGAGAGATCTCGTAAATTCAACTCAACGCCGTACATTTCGCCATACTTGGAAATCAGAGGTTTGATGGAGGGATCAATGGAGATGGAGAAGAGGACTGTGGGCTTGGTGCACGAGCTGTTGTCGTTGACACTGTGGAAGAAAGCGTCAATTTTGAAGCTAGGACATTTTAGGAGAGAGTTTGGCTTGCCAGAGAAACTGAATGTTCTGTTGCTCAAACATCCAGGCATTTTCTACGTTTCGAATAAGTATCAAATCTATACTGTGCTTCTTAGAGAAGGATATAAGGGGTCAGAGCTGATTGATAAAGATCCTCTGGTTGTTGCTAAAGAAAATTTTGGGGAACTGATGCAGGACGGACTTCATGAATATAATCGGAGGCGACATTTACTGAATTTGGAGAAGAAAAAGAAAGACATTGTATTGAGGGGATTGGAGAAAAACAAGACCAGAAGCTCTGAAATGTCCGACAATGATGATGGGGGAGTTAAGTTGGGAGGTCTGTTTGATCCGGAAGAAAGAAAAAGATTCTATAAAGTTCTCTTTGATGATGCTGTTCCATAAAATCTAATTGAGGTATGTTCTTGGGTTCAAGATATTAACTTTCAGTATGTAATTTTCCCAGTTTTTGGAGGTTGCGTATCTTTCCATGGCTTGCCCATCACCATTTTTTCTTATTTATTGGAATATCAATGATCATTCAAGATGGTTCTTTTAATTTAATTATGTATCAGGGAATATGTAATCGGATTATATATGACATTGTAACAGTTCAAATTCTGTTTTTCTGACAATAAAAAGGTCAGGAAAGCATCTGAATATTGACTCGATCCAGGTAGTTTAGAAGACATGATGAAGAAGACTTGAGGGTGAAAGTTGCATAAATACTCCAATGAAGGATTCTTTGTTGGCAGGAATGGCGATTTGCTTCCCACTGAGACTTTTGCTCTCTCTCTCTCTCTCTCTCTCTCTCTCCTGCCCTGTCTTGAGGAAATCTCCATTGCCGACACCTGAACCTCTCAAAAGAACATGTTGGCACTGATTGTCTGGGTCTTCAGAATTATGACATCTCTTAACTTCTGAATAATAAGAAATTGTGGTACTTTTAGACCCGAATCATTCAAGACATTGCACTGAAATGACATCTCGATAATGCTACTTAAGGCGTGTTACAGACATAGTCATCATTATGTTTTTCATTGGGAGTATGGTGCCAAAACGAAACAATTGAACATAGAAACCGGTATCAGGTAATATGAAGACAAAAGTGTATTGGTGAGTAACATTAATCTCAAACCTTGCATTGAGTATTAGACGAGCTGAAATTTGCATAGCCTTTACATATTGGATCGATAACATTATACTTTGTCCAGCAATTCTATGAAAGAGACAATTTTGGGCACAGCTCTCTCATTCCCTTCCAACACTTTTCTTGATTTGTGAGAATGTGATTGAAATCACCCACACATACCCAAAAAGTGTATTATTGGTAGCAACTTAATTATTACAAAAAAATTCTAGACAGTACACTCTCATCTTACTGTCATGAGATAACATCGATCATCGGCAAAGTGTTTTTATTTAAAAAATAAGAGATGAGCATTATATATAATGTGTTAAAACTGATATAAGAATGCGGTTTCTGACATTATTCTTTTATTACTTCAAATCAATTTTTTTAGAATAAAAATTAGATGGTATTCGTCGCGGTAATGTAGAACTTATCAATAAAGTTTGGTCTTTTCCTTCTTTCATAAAAATAAAATAAAATAAGATTGAATCGATGGGATTGTGATTGTTGCTATCTAAACACGAATTGCAACCTCTTCGCAAGTCCAAGACGGATGCAGAGTTGCAACCAGACCAAACTCATGGAATAAATCATGCACAGACCCAAAAGACAACCCTTGAACAAAGTATATATTGCCTTCCCCTCTCCACTTTCCTTCTCGTCTTCTCTGCATTTTTCTCCAAACCACTTCTTGCCCTGTGTCAGCTATCCATTCCTTCCAGTTTCCCTACTCCGTTTACCTCCTTTCAATTCCTTTTTTCTCGCCATTGCTCCGATTCTCTTTCTCGTTTCCCTCCGTCGCCCCAAGTAACCTCTCTCTCTACGGTTGTCTGCTCTCGATTGATTGATTTTGTTTTAAGACTCCTTTCCATTTTTCAGTGATAAATTTCAGGTCTTTTACATATGAAATTTTGTAGGATGGATCTGATTGTATAGGTTCTGGTTCTCGGTCTAGTTATCGAATCCAATTAGTCGAAAGGAAAGAACGTATTTTTGATGGGTCGAAAGAAGCCGATGGCTCGTGGGGACGACGAGACCGCCCCGGCTGCGGTGTCTAAGTCGAAGAAGAAGGAGGTCGTCATCGATGACGATGAGTATTCTATCGGAGTTGAGCTGTCCGAGGAGCCAGAGGCTCAAGATAGGGTTGCTGTAACTGGGAAGAAGAAGGGTAAGAAGGGGGGCGCGAAAGCTTTGAACCCCAAGGACGATGAGGGTGACGATGTCGAAAAGGAAGAGGACGAGGCTCTTGATACGATGTTCACTGGGAAGAAGAAAGGGAAGTCGAAGAAGGGCGGTGGGAATAGCACGTTTAGCGCTTCTGGGTTCGGTTTGTTGGGAGACGAGGATGACGATGAGGATGGACGCTCTGGACTAACTGATGAGAAAGACAGTGTGGAAGATGATGATGAGCAAGTGGCAAGCTTCTCAGGGAATAAGAAGAAGAAGAAGAAGAAGCCGTCCAAGGACTCCAGTATGGGTGGTAGTAGTTTGTTTAGTGCATCTGCGTTTGATGCTATTGATGATGATGGTGACAATCTTGATGATAATGAGGGGGAGGAGGTGGATAATTCTTTGGGAGAAAGTAAAGTTGAGGATGGCGATGATGAAGATGAGCAAGTAATTGCTTTTACAGGAAAGAAGAAGAAGTCATCCAAGGCCAAAGTTGGCAGCAAAGGTGGTGGTGGTAGTGTGTTCACAAAGTCTGATTTTGATGGGCTGGATGATGGGGATGAAAAGAAAGAAGAGGATGAAGATGTTGCCCCGCTTACTTTCTCGGGTAAGAAAAAGAAGTCTTCAAAGAAGACTGGTGGTAGTTCCTTTAGTGCTGTGTTGGCTGTCGTTGATGAGGAGAATGATGAAGATACTTCTCTGTCTGAACATACTAGAGCTGGTGATGATGATACTGTTAGGGATGAAGATTTCTCTGCAATCACATTTTCGGGGAAGAAAAAGTCTTCAAAGAAAAAAAGTAGTGGTGTTTTTACTGAACTGGGAGATGAAGCTGAACTTAGAAGTGTAGATGAACCTGAACAACCGAGTATGGGAACTAGTAATGCGGTAGCTGAAGTGTATAAAGTTAATAAGAGTGAAGAGGTGAAGGGGACTTCTAAAACTAAGAAGAAAAAGAAGAAGAGTGGAAGGACAGCTGAGGAGGAGGATGATTTAGAAAAGATTCTTGCAGAGCTCGGTGAGGCGCCTCCTATATCAAAGCCGGCTGCTCCTCCACAAGAAGAGAAAATTGAGGTTCAACCTGAACCAGTTGCTCTGGCTGATGAGAAGGAAGGTGAAGAAGAGAGTGTGGATTCTGCTGCAGCGAAGAAGAAGAAGAAGAAGAAGGAGAAGGAAAAAGAGAAGAAGGCAGCAGCAGCCACAGCTGCTGCCACTGTTTTGGAGGTGAAGGATGAAACCCAGGATGAAGTAATAACTGAACCAACAAAGCCAAAGAAGAACGAATCTAAGAGTAAAGCTGTGGACAAGAAAGTGCCAAAACATGTTAGGGAAATGCAAGAAGCAATTGCTCGGAGAAAAGAAGCTGAAGAGAGGAAGAAGAGGGAAGAAGAGGAGAGGTTGAGGAAGGAAGAAGAGGAGCGACGGAAGCAGGAAGAACTTGAGAGACTAGCAGAAGAAGCTAAGCGTAGAAAGAAGGAAAAGGAAAAAGAGAAATTGCAGAGAAAAAAGGCGGAAGGCAAGCTTTTGACTACGAAGCAGAAGGAAGAAGCCCGGAGGTTGGAAGCAATGAAGAACCAGTTCCTTGCTAATGCAGGGATGCTTCCCCCATCTACAGACACTGTTGCACAAAATAAACGTCCCAAATATCAGAACAAGAAGCAAAAACCAACTCACGATAAAGCAAATGGTGGTGCCCCTGATAAGCGGGTGGAAAATGTAGAAGCAAAGGAAGAACCACTAGAGACTCTGGCCAAGATGGATAGCATCGATTCAGAGAAAGTTGATGAGGAGTCTATTGACATGGAGGACAAGTCTGAAGTTGCCGAGGCTGTCGAAGATAATGGAGTGGAAGAAGATGATGATGAGGATGAATGGGATGCAAAGAGCTGGGATGATGTTGCTGTTAATCTTTCTATTAATAGTGCGTTTGCTGATGAAGAGGTCGACTCTGAACCTGAACCAGTGGTTAAAAAGGAGGCAAAGGTTGCAATACCAACTTCTCACAATGCAGGTAAGTTTTATGTTGAAATATCATTTCCTTGTTTTCTTGTTTTCTGATGGGCATATTATCATGATGGTTTTCTATTTAATTTTCTTGGACTTGTTTACATTCACCTGCAAGGGTATGTCTCGCGTCCATTTTGTTTCGGCTACTACCTTCTCCATTATTCCTCCTTAGCCTTAGATGTTCTTTACATATAGAATTTTCAGAATTTGGAGAGTCACAATCTTTTCATGACAAGGAATCCTGAGCACCGTGCCAACTCTACATTTTTTTTTTTTTTTTTTGTTCGAGAGTTACAATTTTCTTTTGGGGTGCTACCCGCCCCTTACGGGGCGGGGCCACCCCTTCCCTGTCCCCGGCCACCGCATGGGCGGGGGTGGGGATTTTTTCCCCGTAATCCGCCTCCGTCCATGTGGGGGCGGGGTACCCCATCCGTTGCACGGGGTGGACCTCCATCCGTCTGCCCCCCGCCCCCCTCCTCTCCTCCTCGGCTCCCCCAATCGATTACAACAAACTCAAGCCTAAGAGAGATTCATCTTAGTGTCTTTTACAACAACGAACAAACCCAAGAGAGATTCATCTACCAAGAGAGATTCATCTACCTCGGCATTTGTTATTTTCATGGCAAACGAAATCGATTCCTCTCAGTCTCAGCGGTGTCTGTTACAACAAACCCAATTGAGTCCTCTCTGCTGGCGTCTGTTACTTTCATGGCAAACGATCTGAGAGAGATCGAGAGAGTTTGGCTGTTTGGGAGTCTGGATCTGGGACGAGAGAGTTCGAGAAACTAAGGAATCCTGGCGGGGCGGGGCGGGGCGGGGAGGGGCGGGGCCGAGCCCCCTTCGTCCCCCGCCTCCGCAACGCCCCTTTCATATGGGCAGGGGGCCCCACGCCTCGTCTGTGCAGAGCGGATCCCCCGCCTCACCCAGGCGGGGGCGGGGCGAACGGGGCGGTGCAGCGGGTGGCGGGCACCCGCTGAACACCCCTGATTTTCTTTATTAGTTTTTTTTATAAGTACAATTTTCTTTGTTAGTAAGCAGAGTTACGCTTAAAAAAAAAATAAAAAGGAAGGAGAGTTACAATTTTGTCGCTGATATATCTGTTTTTTTTATCCTTTTTTGTAATTTTTTTTTCTTAGCATCCTGTGCAGACCTGTATAATTATATTAGCAATTCAGCATTTGGCGCCACATGTTCTGCACATTTGGCTTGTATATGCTTGTGAAATGATATTTTGGGGAAAAAAGCAGAACCAGCAGTCCAGGAGTATAGCAACGAGTTGAGCAACAACTTTCTGTTGTAAACACATCGGCATGGAATTATGGGAATGAAGATGATGGAAATGGATACATGATTTAGTTATATTCTAATAATGTCTAGACCTTAAAAGGAAGCTCATGAGCCATTTAATGAATAATATGTTTCTGTTTCATTAATAATGTCTAGACCTTAAAAAGAAGCTCATGAGCCATTTAATGAATGATATGTTTCTGTTTCATTCTTGCAAAACCTTTTAATCAGTTCGTGAGGTGGGTTTTGAGATGTTTTGTTTTTTTTTTTTTTTGACAAGTAAACAAATTATATTGATCAAAGAATAGGCAAAGCCATGTATAGAATTCTAAAAGAGAATACAAAAGGCAGCCCCTAGGCTGGGTAGGCGCATTATGGAGAAGAAAATCATGTAGGTCCATGCCATTGAAATCAACAGTTATGGGCCTATGGCCCATGTACATAGTGTTCTAAAAATTAAATCTTTAAGCTCCTCCAGCGATCTCTCCTTGTCTTCAAACGTCCGGTCATTGCGCTTCTACCACAAACACCACATAATGCATATAGGGATCATCTTTTTTTTTTTTTGATAAGTAAGATATAAACTTTATTGATGTGAATGAAATAGGCATATACCTAGTACACAGGAAGTATACAGTTGAACACCTAGATACATTCTAAGAGCGTTAAACTAAAGATAGGAATTCATGTATATCATCCCCATTTAATACAATAGCTGAAAACCAAAGCAGTAAAGTGTGCAGAAAATAATTCTTCAGCTCCATCATTGTTCTTTCCTTGTCTTCGAAGCATCGCATATTCCTTTCCGTCCAAATACACCACATGATACACAACGGAATCATTCTCCAAGCTGCTGCCACTTGATGACTGCCCTGCAATTTCCTCCAACAACCCATCAGCTCCACCACTCTCCTAGGCATTACCCAAGCCACACCGACCCGTCGAAAAATCTCATCCCACAACCCTCTTGCTACATCACAATGTAATAAAAGATGATCTACCGATTCTCCACTCTTTCTACACATGTAACACCAATCCAGTACAACGCATCCTCTCTTCCTCAAATTATCCGTGGTTAAGATCTTCCCAAGGGCGGCATTCCAAACGAAGAAAGCAACTCTAGAGGGCACTCGAGACCTCCAAATGTTCCTCCAAGGAAAAGAGGTGTGATCCTGTGAAATCAAAATTTTATAATACGCTTTTACTGAGAATTTCTTATGATCCTGGAGCCTCCATTTCAAGCTGTCTTGTTGCGCCATAGTAGACCCTAAAGAATGTAGCAAGCTGAAAAAATCTGAAACCATAGATAATTCCCAATCATGAATATCTCTATTAAACAGAATATTCCACTGATGCGAACCATGGGCAAGTAATCGCACTTCCGCCACAGAAGCGTCCTTGTTAATTGCAATACGATATAAAGCTGGAAACACCCTTTCCAATGCATGATCTCCACACCACACATCCCGCCAAAAACTGATTCGGTCACCCTCACCTGCGACAAAACGAATATGATTTACTAAAATAATCCACCCCTTCCTTATAAACTTCCATAGCCCCACTCCATGCCCCCCTCTCACTTCTTTAGAACGCCACCCACCCCAATCAACCCCATATTTAGCATCTATTATTTCCCTCCACAAAGAACCCTCTTCCATATGATATCTCCAAAGCCATTTCCCCAACAACACTTTATTAAAAGTTCTCAAGTTACACACACCCAACCCCCCATACTCAACTGGAGAACATACTGTCTTCCAATTAACCAAATGAACTTTCTTCTCCTCCCCTAAGCCTCCCCAAAGAAATGCCTTGAAGAGTTTCTCAATTCTATTCACCACCCCTGCAGGCATAGGAAAAAGGGATAAAAAATAAGTGGGGAGGTTTGTAAGGGTACTCTTGATAAGAGTGAGACGACCTCCTTTCGATAGATACACCCTTTTCCATCCAGCCAACCTTTTCTCTATCTTTTCTACCACCCCATCCCATATAGCTCTACTCTTGAAAGTAGCACCTAATGGAAGACCCAGATATTTCATTGGGAATGAGGACACCCTGCAACCCAGAAGACTTGCTAGATTGCGTATATTAGGGACCACACCCACCGGAACCAACTCAGACTTGTCAAGGTTCACCTTAAGCCCTGATACTGCTTCAAAACAAAGTAATAATGCACGCAAAGTTTGGACCTGACTCCTATCCGCTTCACAAAACAACAGAGTGTCGTCTGCAAAAAGAAGATGTGAAATGGTACAAGAGCTACTAGAGCTATGTCCCACCTGAAAACCAGATAAAAAACCCCCACTAACAGTAGCCTGCAACATCTTGCTCAATGCCTCCATAACTATGACAAAAAGAAAGGGAGATAATGGATCACCTTGTCGCAAACCCCTCGAACTATGAAAAAAACCTGCAGGAGTGCCATTAACTAACACTGAAAACCGAGCCGTTGAAATGCAAAAACGCATCCAAGAAATCCACCTATCTCCAAAACCACACCTCTTCAATAAATACAAAAGGAAATCCCAGTTCACATGGTCATAAGCCTTCTCCATATCTAGCTTGCAAAGAATACCTGGACTTCCCTCCCTCAATCTAGCATCCAAACATTCATTTGCAATGAGCACCGAATCAAGTATATATCTCCCATGAATAAAAGCATTTTGAGGCTTGGAGATAATATTTTCCAGCACTAGACTAAGCCGATTAGCAAGGACCTTTGAAATAATCTTATAGACACTGCTAATCAGACTTATTGGGCGAAAATCCACAATATTCGACGCCCCATATTTCTTTGGAATGAGTGCAATAAAAGTCGCATTAAGTGATTTTTCAATCTTTTGATAAGCATGAAATTCACTGAACACCCGCAAGACATCACCTTTCACCACATCCCAACAAGTTTGAAAGAAACCCATTGAGAAACCATCCGGACCCGGCGCTTTGTCCTTAGCCATACCAGATATGACCTTGAAAATCTCATCTTCCACAAAAGGTCTCTCCAATACACTCACAAGCTGCGGATCAATTGCCTCACAAGCTCCACAAAAGGTCTCTCCAGCTTGCCAGCACTGCCACCACCGTGGTTTTGTGATGTTCTTGAGGTGTACTGCAAGGAGCCCAAAGGAGGTTATCACTATGTCCTCGTCTCAAACTAAGGGTCTATAACAAATTGAAGAATGCAGTGAAGACATCTACCTCTCATTCATGAGCTTTTCAGATAAAGCTAATGGTTCATCACATAAGCATCTTAGTATGAGCAACACTACACATATGGAAAAGGTTCCTTGAGAGCCGTACTACCATAACTTGTCAGAATCTCATTGTAGCTCCATCTCCCACTTCAATTCTAGTATGTTAAAAAAAACTTCACCCAACCTTTTCTTGTGTTAATCCATAATCCCACCCATAAGATCCGTATTGAGAGTTCACAGCTGAACTCCACAAGGTCTCTCTAGTTCTGATAGCACCAAAGCCAATTCCCAAGAGTGCACAATCAATTAAGAGCTGGTTTCGAACTCTTAAACCATCCTTAAGAGGTTGAAGTGCATACGTCGGCCAGTTGTCGAGGTGAAATTTGATCTCTTCACCTAACCCACCCCAAAGGAAGTTCTGCTGAAGCTTTTTCTACACACCTAGGCAAACTAGAAGGAAGCAATTTGGCAAGGTGAAATTTGAGCTCTTTGGTATCCTTAAAAAGCTCAGTCCAACTTACTAAGGGACCAATTTGAGACGTGGCACTCAATGCACATTCACCTTTATCATGTTTCACCCAATATGGGACTGAGTGGGGCGTTACATACAACTTTTGTTTTCTGTCTAATGCTCTTTCTTTTGTTTTGTTTGAACTATGACTTGTTACTAGTATTGGATCTAACTTGATTAATCTGAAATGGGAATTTATGGTCCTACTTTCCAGCAACATATATGTTTTTCTGCATAAGTGGGAAATTTTATTTGTAAGGATTACAGAGATGTTGAATCACCTCAAGTTTCTTGGCATAGCAGATGCCTATTGTACAACCCACATTGCCAAACAAGAAGAAAGTAAAAAATAAAAATAAACATGTCGATAAATCGTGCGTTTTTTAACCTGTCTCTGAATTTGCAAGGTCTAGGGTCTAGGCATATTGTCATTTCATGGCATTGTTAGGAATTACCCTGCTAAAGTATATTGCCTTTGGAGTAACTATCGTGCTTCTTTATTTTTTCCTTTGTCCTAGCACTGATCTACCTATTGCCTTTCTTTGGTTTTTCAATCTACAGAACCTCCTGCAACTGCCAAACCAATGGGTGCTGCTAAGAAAACTACTCCTTCCCATCCAATAACATGTCTGAATCTTGAGAACAAGGAAAAACAGGAAGCTGAAGTTGCTGAAAAAAATAATAGAAAAGATGAATCCTTGAAAAAACAAGCTTCAAGGTCTGATTCTACCTCCAAACCAAGTGAAGATAACCTTCGTTCCCCAATTTGCTGCATCATGGGCCATGTTGATACTGGTAAAACGAAGTTGCTGGATTGTATCCGAGGCACTAACGTTCAGGAAGGTGAAGCTGGAGGCATCACTCAACAAATTGGTGCGACATATTTTCCTGCTGAGAACATTCGCGAGAGAACCAAGGAACTGAAAGCTGATGCAAAACTGAAGGTCCCGGGTCTATTGGTTATTGATACCCCTGGGCACGAATCCTTTACTAATTTGAGGTCACGGGGTTCGGGTTTATGTGATATTGCAATTTTGGTTGTCGACATAATGCATGGCTTGGAGCCACAAACAATAGAATCACTTAACCTTTTGAAAATGAGGAATACAGAATTCATTGTTGCATTGAATAAGGTGAGGTTCGTTATTTAATTTGCATTTGGTGTGGGTATTTTATTTTGTTTTTCAATACTAAAAAAGAACTGTTTTTTCAATTGAGCAGGTAGATAGGCTCTATGGATGGAAAACGTGTCGCAATGCACCAATTGTGAAGGCCATGAAACAACAATCTAAGGATGTACAAAATGAATTCAACATGAGGGTCACTCAGGTTTTGTACATTCTGCCATTTCTTATTTGTTTCATTATTGTCCGTTTGACTTATAACTCATTCATTTTGATTGTTTTTGTTGGTTTTCAGATTGTAACCCAGTTCAAGGAGCAAGGTCTAAATACTGAATTGTATTATAAGAATAAGGAAATGGGGGAAACTTTTAGCATTGTACCTACAAGTGCTATTAGGTACAAATTGTGGACTTTAGTCTTGTATTGACATAACTTGTTTGGGCTCTTCAGCTGCCAAACTGTTTTTGTTATTGTCCTGATATTTTGGCTTTGTGGGTAATCCAGTGGCGAAGGCATCCCAGATTTGTTATTATTATTGATTCAATGGACTCAGAAAACTATGGTTGAGAAACTTACATATAGCAATGAAGTTCAGGTTTGTGATATTTTCGATATGTTTGATTTGCTTGAGTACCTCAAGATAGTAGAGTGGAAAATCTGATCGTGAGTAAATTGTTCACCAGTGTACAGTGTTGGAAGTCAAGGTCATTGAAGGTCATGGGACAACTATTGATGTTGTTTTAGTCAATGGTGTGCTTCATGAAGGAGATCAAATGGTTGTTTGTGGCATGCAGGCAAGCACCTATAAAGCATGTTTCCTCATGATCTCATGCTTGCTTTCAAATCCTTAATAATGAATCTCGCTTTGTAGGGACCTATTGTCACCACAATTCGAGCTTTATTGACGCCTCATCCAATGAAGGAACTTCGAGTCAAGGTATGGTTCTCTCTTTTGACATTCTCACATTGTTTTCGTAGTGCCTGAGAAGGAAAAGTACATATAAAAAAGTTCTCGAGTAGGAAAAATAGAACTCCCGTAACTGCTAGCAAAATAACTGGCAAAAAAGAGATAGTCGAGCCTTACATTAAATTCTATCTGAACATACAGGAGACTTTTTTTTGGTAAGAACAAACATACAGAAGAGACTTTAAAGTGAATCTTTCTTTGATTGAATTTCAAGGCCAAGGTCTTGAAGGTAATCTGCAACAGTAGTCTGTTGAATGCTTGGAATCTGCTTATGACACAAAGAGAGTAGTTGGAATCTTGAAAAAGGTTGCTAAGCTGCACTACTTGCACTCTGGTAATTAAACAGTGAGTTATTTGGGACATTAAACCTTTGAGGCAGGGTTAAAGACAACATGATGAGAGAGAAGTTTACAAAAATCTGCCACAGTATCTGAAAGTCGTGTTGTACGACCTTAGAACTGCTATGCCACAATATCAGAATCGCTGGACAATGGATGAGCTTAAAATCTTTTTTTTCAATACATTGTTCCTTTGGGCAGCCACTATAGATTATAACAACCTGAGTTTTGATTATCTTCTTGTATCATTTTCTATATCTAATTCGATGCTGATTTCAGGGGACTTATCTGCACCATAAGGAAATCAAGGCAGCAATGGGTATCAAGATCACGGCACAGGTATTTTTTTTCACATATTGAAGTCAGGCCAATCCTGCCTAATTATTAGCTTTATCTATTATTTAAGCAATACATACATTTTCACTACTAAAGAGAACATTGTTGGTTCTTTTGAAGGAAGTACCTGATATATTGTGTTTTATTTTAATGCAGGGCCTTGACCATGCTATAGCTGGCACTGGTCTATATATTGTAGGTTCAGATGATGATTTAGAGGATGTCAAGGAATCAGCTATGGAAGATATGCAGTCAGTCATGAGCAGGATTGACAAGAGTGGTGAGGGAGTTTACGTGCAAGCGTCTACCTTAGGCTCATTGGAAGCACTGCTCGAGTTCTTGAAGTCCCCAGCTGTAAACATTCCTGTTAGTGGCATAGGCATAGGCCCGGTACATAAAAAGGATGTCATGAAGGCCAGTGTAATGCTTGAAAAGAAAAAGGAATATGCTACTATCTTGGCATTTGATGTAAAAATTATGAAGGATGCTGAGGAACTTGCAGAGTCTCTAAGTGTGACAATTTTTCGGGCTGATATCATTTATCACTTGTTTGATCAATTTAAGGCCTATATTGACAACCTCAAGGAGGAAAAGAAGAAGGAAACTGCTGATGATGCGGTCTTCCCATGTGTCCTTAAAATTTTACCCAACTGCATTTTCAACAAGAAGGATCCAATTGTATTGGGGCTTGATATCCTTGAAGGCATTGCTAAGGTATTATTTTTCAGCCGATATGGCTTATTTTCTGTTGTTTGAGGGACACGATAATGTTAGTGAAATATCATTTGTCAGGATATGATGTCCTTATAGGCACCAGATAATTTCTGCACTGTACTTGCTCACACGTCTTGGGTTTGAGAAAAGAGGAGATCTTGTTGAGACCAGCTACTTTTGGATCTCAGTAAAGTGAGAAAAAAGGGAAACCACTAATAGACTTAAAACAAGAAGCTGGCTTAACAAGTACTCTATAATTTCCGTGAAATATCCATTCAATTTTAAACTTGCTGAGTTGCTTAGGAGTTATGCTTTGGAAAACTGGGTATGTACATAAGGAATCTGTGTCTTTGTGTATAAAACCCGGGGGCTATGTAGTGACCTCCAAATCAACTTTCTTGAGCACATGGTGGTATTGTTGTTTATGTGCCCAATTTGGAGGTCTGGCTTTAGTACTTCCCAACAGAACAAGTCAATGAAGCCATCTACATATGTGAACTTTTCTGAGGCCAAAGTTTACCCTAGAGATTGTTTTATATACCTACTCTATTTGTTCTTCAGTTTCATAGTTCCTTCCCCCTTCCTAGAAAACTGCACTAGAATTGATAGGGATGAAAAAATGAAGGAAAGAGACGGGAAAGGAAAGGGAATTGAGAGTTTATCCTTTCTTTATGCTGTCATGCAGGAAAGAAGTAAGAGGAAGGGGGAGATGGTAAAGTTCTAAATGTTACCACTACACACTCATGAGGCGATAATGATAATAATATCAAATTAGTTAGCTTGTTGAGTTGTGCATGATTTGGGGGCTTTGTTCGTTGGTCAGATAGTAGTCAACAGATACAGAGCCCATGGATGCTACTTTGTTATTTTCTGTGCTCACGGGTTGACGTAGTCCATTTTGAATGGTATGACCTAGCAGAGTTGTCAAAATATGGGACTTTTGTTATTTGTTTTTCTGTATAATATGCTTATGAAACTCTAAAAGTTCAAGATCTTGTAGATCAAGTAGCTGAAATTTTGGGAACACTTTTGCAGTAGCATGCTTTGTCGTTTATCTTAATAATGTGATTAAAGGGTTTGAACTTATTTTATCATGACTTTTTACCAGCTCTAGAATTCATGTGTATATGCTTAAGTTCTTTCTATGGCATCCTTATAGGGGAAAAAGAAAGTTCTTTCTATGGCTTGAATGAGGCTGGGATGCTCCATCTTGTCTGTCTACTTTTTCAACTGAGGCTAACTCAGTTTCTCTGATCTTTTGCTTGATTTACAGTTTTTGTTGTCGTAGACTCGTAAATATCATGTATGGCACATAACTCATGAGTTTTCTTGATGTGAATGAATACCAGTCCCGAAATTTCTCTACAATGTTGACTTTTATAACTGTGGGTTAGTTGTGGGCTTCAGATGATGCTTATTATGAGATGCCCATAGAGTTTGTGTATTGCGTCTGATGTTATTTGCTTTCTGCACAGGTTGGGACTCCGATTTGTATTCCTCAGAGGGATTTTATTGATATTGGAAGAATTGCATCCATTGAAAATAATCATAAACCTGTGGATATTGCAAAGAAAGGGCAGAAGGTTGCAATTAAGGTATATGTTCGTACCTATGATGCAGGATTCAATCTTTTTTAAAAACAAACCTAGTCTAGTGATGAATTTCTTAAAAATCTTACATCAAATTGTTCTCAGAGTCCATACAGCTTTCTGTTCTGCGCCATGTGCACATGTCATCATTGAGTCATTGCACTGGCATTTCCAAATAAAATAAATATGCCGGGGCCCTTCTTAATTTCTTGGGTAAACCACTAGACTCTTCATAAATCGACCTTTACAAGAATTCAGTAACATCAAAAAGCTTTTGAAAGTGAATTGCCTTTTTTTTTTCTTTTGTAAATCCTAATTATTTTAGGTACCTATCAAATAAAATTATTATTTGTCTATTATTGGTATTTTTTTTAAAAACAAATGTGCTTCAACCAAATGACTTCATAATTATTCCTATTTAGGTGTTCCTCTTGTATACATAACTCAAACTATACGTTTTGAACTTTTTAATAAAATCTTCGATTGCACTGATAAAAAGAAATCTTTGATTGCACTGATAAAAAAAAATCTTCGATTACATATAAAAGAAAAAAGAATATAAGAAATGGGAATTTTTTATCTCAATGCAATGCCCTTGCTTCCATAATGTTAGTTGACATTTACAGATAGTTGGCACCAATCCTGAGGAACAGCAAAAGATGTTTGGTAGGCACTTTGAGCTTGAGGATGAACTTGTCAGCCACATCTCAAGGAAGTCAATTGATGTACTTAAAGCTAATTATAGGGTAAGTGATTGAATCTCACACATCGGGTTGTATACTGACCTTTCATCGCGTTAACCCTGGGTGGCATCGGGTGGCTTGGTTTTGCCATTCTTCATGCATTATGTTTAAATTGTTGCTTATTTTGTAACTCTATAATATGCAGGATGATCTGTCTATTGAGGAGTGGAAGTTGGTTGTGAAATTGAAGACTCTTTTCAAGATACAATGATGAGGCAACTTCGAGTAGCTTTTCAAGAACAAGGAGCTTCATCGAGACTCGTCTGTTACAAACAATGATGCAGAAGCCAAAGCCTTTTTGCCCAAAGTGACCAATTAAATTGGTTTGATTTTTGTGAAAATCATGTTATTTTGTTTTTTGTTTTGTTTTTTTTTGTTTTGTTTTTGTTTTTTTTTTTGGTGGTGGCATAAGAAAGAGGTTTCTGTACAAACAGGCAACCGAGGGAATGTGATAATGATTATATAGAGGGGTCATATGATGTTGATATCTTGGCAATAAATTTGTTAAAAAAGAAAAAAATATAATATACCGGCTGGTATTTTCAAACACAGTGATCCCATTCATGGTAATTCACAGACAAGTATCAGAAGATATCAAGTTTTTTTTCATCTTTTGGTCATTTATTGTCATGTCTCCCTTCTACATTTTGGGTATGAAACATGCAATTCCTTTCTTTTCTTTTTGTTTATAGGCATTGCATTCGAAAGAAATAAAAGCATAATGTCCAAGAATGGATCAAACCAGCAATTAATGAATCGGAGGAAGTGCTGTTAAGGTAAGGGTCCATCCAGTTGCGAAGTGGGGAAAGTTGAAAGTGATACATTGGTCTAAATGATGTGTTATAGCATTCATGCTCCTATTGGTATTTTGCGCAAAGCATATTTGGCTGCAATTTTTGAGTGGATCTCCTATTTTACTGGATGATGATTTCAGTGGTTCTCCTGTTCTATTCCATAAATTTGGTCCAGAACATAGCCTGTTTCAGTTGGTGGGGTTGTTTGGGCGAAGATGATAGATGCTCAAATCCTATATAAAGATATGAAACGTGTGAACTCAAGTGTTTTGGACTCTAAGATCTACAGTGAACCTTAATTTGAGGTTTAATACATGAAGGGATCCAGGATGGGGTCTTAAGATAAATTGTAACTGAACATTCTTAAAACTATAAAAGTTTAACCAAATAGTCTAAGTTTTTATATCGGTGAAATAATATTTACATTTCTAAGGTGTGCAAGTTTCGCACACTCTATAGATTTATCAACTTTTTTTAAAGGGAGTGCACGAGACTTGCACACCTTAAAATTGTATCTAGCGTTATTCTTTATATCAATAATACTTAAGCCCCTAACAAATGCTTTTTCAGATTGCCAACCATAATACAAATTCTATTAGGTATGGATATAGTGTTAAATCATTGAAAAGCTAAAAGGCCATGAAGTCGATTTCAAAAAAATGTTGCCATGGTTGCGTTGATAACTGATAGATCAGTGGGTTCACATGTTGGAAAGTATGTAAAATATTAGGTTCATGCTCGTCTGGTTATATAAATAAAATGAGATAAGATGAAATGAAAGTACGATAATTTTTATTTTAGAATTTAAAAAATTAATTTTTTTATATTTTATTTAAAAATTTAAAAAAAATTATAATAATTAAATGAGATAATAGTTTGTGTAACCAACTAAATTAGATAGTTTTAATACATGCTCCTTTATCTTTTATCGTGCTTTCAGGATAAAAGTTATAGGTTTTGCGAACTACTAAGTGCCAACTTTCTTGACTATAACAGTATAACTTCGCTTTATGCGCCTAAAGGAAGGAAAAAGACAGCAAGTTAATCAAGCTATTGTAATATATATATATATATATATATATATATATATATATATATATGAAAATTTCTATTTATCATCTTCACGTACTACATATTATATATATATATATATTTTTTAATCTTGTTAAATATGTGGTATATAGATGATGAATAGAAAAATTCAATAAGTTTAAGAATAATCAAACCAAAAAAAAAATTAAGAATTTAAAAAAATAAAATAAATGTGGTGTGTGGTGTGTGGGAATGATGAGTAGTAAAACTCTCTATATATATGTATTCAGAGTTTTGTTATGTACAAGCAAGTTTACTTACCAATCTGTATACTAATATTGCTGCCTTCATATTCTAAATTTAAATTAGTAATATTTTCAATAAAATCTACTTTCTGATCAATCAGATTGAATAGGTGCGCGTATTAGTACGTAAAATCGCTTACAATTAGATAAAATCTACTCTCTCTCTCTCTCTCTCTCTCTCTTATATATATATATATATATATATATATATATATATATATATATATATATATACACACACACACACAGACACACACACACACATATTTGCAAATAATCCATGTCTGAGTTAGGTTCAATTACTGTACGTTTGTATAAGCTTTCCGGCCAAGTTCAGTTACAAAACAGAATTAAAAAAGAAAAATCTTGATCGAATTTCCAATTCTCAAATCGACTCAACCCCAGATCCGAAGGAAACTTGCCCCACTGATTTAGGATTTTTTATTTATTATTATTTTCTATGATTTAACATATAGAATTGGAAGTTAAGTTTGGTCTTTAAAACTTAAACCAAGTCTATTTATTTCTATAATAATCAAGGCCGATTTAAATAATTAATATGAGTAATCATAATTTAAGAACATTAATTAATGCGGCTCCCTGATCATAATTAAGATCAAATATTAATATATTTTCTCATCCACTCCTTGGCCTCCATAATAAGAAATCTTGGAGACCATGCATGATCATGACCTAGAGTCAACTCGAATATTATAGTCTTACCTCTCTCTCTCTCTCTCTCTCTCTCTCTCTCTATATATATATATATATATATATATCTATATATATGAAATATATAAAGAATATATACTTATATAGATGCAATAAGATTTTTCATACTGGCATTGTAAATGATTCTTGATGCACTTATATATATATATATTGGCATTTTTGTTCTTGATTTAGTTTTTCAATAAAGATAGATATATATTGTTTTTTAAAAAAAGCATGGCCAAGACAAATACATTAAGGGGCATGCAATAGATAATTTAGAGACAAAATTAGCTGCCACAATCTCCTAATTAGGATGTTGGGTTGTCACATCTGATGCATGCATATATATATATATATATATATATATATAGATAGATAATGCGAGGGCTAACTGCTTATCCAATTAATGATATCATATCATTCCATAACTTAGAATATTATAGTACTGCAGAGCTTCCTCTAAAGACTCTACTACAGGCATGTTAGACTGCATTTGATTGACAATATTCCTTCTGAGACACTGCGACAACACAAGGCTCTACACTCATGTTTAATAAGAACTGTGGCTGCGGAGGACTTCAATTTGTTGATCATCAGCATGCATGTTTATCTGTGGACGAGTACACTCCACAGAGAGAGAGAGACAGAGTGGTCATAAATCGTGATTAACTGGTTTTAGCATCCATCTGATACAAGGAAAGATGCAATAGAGAAGACAGAGGAAGGGAAAAAAAAAAACTGTCGTGACTGGTTACATTACCAGGAGAAAGAGAGGGCACATAAACAAAGAACATTGTGTATGTAGTTGGAGATTGGGGTATATTAATATCACAGATTCACAGCCCACTAGATGCAATCAACTTGGTCAACCCAAAGGTTATAGCCATGGCAATCAAACCTCCAAGCAAAACCCTCACAACAGACCTAAACACAGGGGCCTTACCTAACAGAGCCCCCAGCCACCCAAAAACCACCAAAGCCAAGCTCACTGTACCAACAATCAACCCCACTCTCACCTTATACTCCTCTATAAATGAAGCTGCTAGCAGTGGAACCAATGCACCCACAGAAAAGGCAAGAGCTGATGCTGCAGCAGCTTGCATGGGGTTGGGCAAACTCTCTTTCTCTTCCTCTTCTGATCTGTCTTCACCATTTCCCCTTTGATTGTCTCTTTTCAGCTGGGCCAACTCTATGTCCAACTGTGAGTACACTGACACAAACTCTCCTATGGCCATGCTGCAAGCCCCAGCAACAAGACCAGCAAACCCAGTAAGTATCATGGCCTTTACATCTTGTTTAACAGCTCCAACACCCATCATTAATGAGGCTGTTGACACCAACCCATCATTGGCTCCTAAGACAGCTGCACGTAGCCATTGAGATCTTTTAGAGTAGTCAAATTCCTTGGTTTCAAGCTCTAGGGCTGACTGTTGCTCGAGGTCCATGGAGGGAATGGTGAATTTGGCACCATTGAGGGATGTTTGGTTGGATGCCATGGTTGTTAATGAACAAATAATGATATGAACTGCAGAGGAGAAGTGTGGAGGACACACGCAATTGGAGATGGGTACGTACGTATTTATGGATGGAGATCTCTAATTATGGAGGCAATGGTGGGGTCTGCCCACTGATTGAGAGAAGAATTCAGCTTTATAATTATGAAAAAGAATTAGAAAACAACCTTGTAAATGGTCCAAAAAATAATGGCAATGGCTGTCTCATTAGCTAATGGATAATGGAAGTTTGAAACACTGAGGCTGAGTGCCATATCTGGGGAATAGTACATAGCAGGAAATGGGAGATAGATCAGGCGAAGGAAATGAAAGAAAAAATCACCGCAAATTGTGTATTTAGAATTATTACAGACACAAAGAATTTACATAAAAATAAACTCACAAACTAACATGGCATCATGGAATTTGTTAAATTTATTTTATAATAAAAGTAACTTTATAATTGACATACCCCATCAAGTTAGTCGCATCAATTTGTAGATTTACTTTTGTGTAATCTCTTTGTGACTAGAGAAATCTTGTGGCTAGAGAATGTCTCTCTTCTTCAAACTGGAGAATATCAACATTAATTAAAGCCAAAAAAAAGTTAGAAAGAAACAATAGGAGATTTTTTAATGGTATGTTTGGTAGGATGGATTTAGGAGGGGGATTTGGATTTGGCCGGCCGGGGCCTTTAAAATCCAAATCACTTGTACTTGGCCAGATTATATATTAAGATTGGATTTGGATTTATATTAACAAGGCCAAACAAGCATTTAAGCTTTTCAAAATCTTAGATCTAATTACAATCATGCATGATTGATTTGAAATCCAACTCTAAATTCAAATATACATATATACCAAGTTCTTCAATCTAAACGCAACCTAAATGAAAGTGAGCAAAACAGGGGGGGGAAACTGCCGGCAAGGAAAGAATTTTCTTGGGTGCATTACGTTTTCTTGAGAAGATCAGCTAGCATAGAGATGATCAGACCGGACACCGAGAAGTACTTCATCCTAAAAGAAGGAAAGAAAAGGAGATACACTTTAAGGCGGTTACACATGCAGTCAGCTTTGTTGTTCATGACTAAAGCATGATCACAACCAACATCATGACCTGAAGTAACAAATTAGCAAAGAAACGAAGGAAGGAAGAAAAACGGACGGAAAAAGGTTTTGAACTGCTCGATCGAGTTCTTCGGTTACAGAACTACGTACGTCGACTTTCACTAACTTTTTGGATGAAACAACGTATAATGGAATTCATGGATCTTCATTTGACATTTTTTATATCATAATAATGGAAATTTGCCTCTAATTATAAAGGTTCAAATTCTTCTGATCAGGGAATTATAATATATATTATACCGGAGGCATATATATATATATATATAGAGAGAGAGAGAGAGAGAGAGTATATATTTATAGAATAATGTTATAATACACCATACTTTCATGTTATTATGTAAGATGTACATTTATCACTATTGAATGATAAAAAATATCAATAAAAGATCATCTAATAGTGATAAATATGTCACATCTTACAATATATAAATGAGATAAAAGTGGGAATTGTAGTTCTATGACGTATAGAATTTTCTATATATATATATAGTTGCATGCGCCAAGGCATGAGTGTATGAACTTGTTCATGTATTTTTTTTTTTAAAAAAAAAAAGAGGACGACACATCCATTTATTAATAAAAACTCTTATTTAGGTGAGGAAACGAACATAATTACAACAATAAGCCCAACCAAAGTCCCGACGAAAAACAAAAAATATCACTACAATAGAGTTTTTCGTTGCAAAAACCCGCGGTATGATGATCTGTTGTAGTATGTTTCGGCAACATCGTCCGACAAAACGTATAAATCTTATAAAATGTTGGCAAGTCATGCAGAAATATTAGATTCAGAGTGGAGATCAGATAGTTTGATGGCTTGCCTTTACTCATGACCTAATTATCAGCACAGCAAAAGTACTACGTACTATATCCACATGAATTAAGGGCTCCGTTCTTGCATGCATGGCAGCTCCGGCCTCATTTTTCATGATTAATAAATACCACCTAGCTAGCTAGTATAGTATGAAAACGGCCTATCTGATCAGTACTCGGCCTGATGAATCTAACTAGCAAGAATTAAGTAGGGTGGAGATCGTCGAGAAAATCAAGTTGCCCAACCAAAATCTTGGATATCCAAATGCAACATTGATACTTAATTTTAAGGGTTCTATTTATTTTATACCACTTCAAGATCATGCATGTAATCTTTCTTAGATTTTTTTTTATCTATTAATTAATTTGGCTGTTATTTTTTTATGATATATAACTTTATATATAATAGAAATGCTTTAATAAAAAAAATTTCACAAAAGTAAACTCACGTACAAATTAATGTAACTTGATTTGGTACTTAAGATTGTAAAACCAGTACTTTTATTGTAAAGTAGATCTAATGTATTATATAAAATCATGTCAGTTTATGTTTATTAATTTTGTAAAATATTTTTGTAGTTGTAGTAATTCTCGATAGATAAATC
Source organism: Juglans microcarpa x Juglans regia (assembly GCF_004785595.1). Taxonomy (NCBI): domain Eukaryota; kingdom Viridiplantae; phylum Streptophyta; class Magnoliopsida; order Fagales; family Juglandaceae; genus Juglans; species Juglans microcarpa x Juglans regia. Next base: position 1,286,697 of record NC_054609.1, read on the forward strand.
TCAACAATTTTTTTAATTGGAACCATATATGTGATATATCTAGTTGAGCAATTCATGTGAAGTTGTTCAGCTCCTTTTACTTTCGAAAAGAGCGGAAAAATATCAGACAGTTTCACATAAAGAAACTCTACTAGTACTAGTGATATTACCATATCCTCCAATTATTTCTGAGAATATCCAACATATATCATGCGCAAGTTATCCTCTTAAGCAGACACTATCAACTTTTTGGATCCACCGCGTTCAATATTCATTATAGCATGCACGCACCAACCTCTCTTATGTTGATTGCCTTGCCTTTTCTCCCAGTAAGAAACTCTCTCTCTCTAATCTCTCTCTCTCTGTATATATATATATATATAAACAAAGCTCATATATAAATGGATTGATGAAGAGGAAAGCACTAATATTTTAGTGAGGGAGCATTCGTCCAAAATAAAAGTAGTGATGAGAGGAAAAGAGTGGCCGGACTGAGAAAATACAAAGTAATTGAAGAGTGTGCAATCCACACGATTGTCACCAACGATTCCATTATCTTATTCAATCCATTAACAGAAATGAGGTTTCTTTATTCTCTGCTTTCCATTCAACTTCCCAATCATGCTGCCTTTATGTGGCTTGCAGGGTCTATTCTTCTATAGCCATGATCTGAGTGAGAATTTATTCAGTGCTCATTGCTTTGTTTGAATGAGTCATAAGGTTGACCATGCAATAATACTGATCTAATCCATTTCAAGATATATTATAATATTCCACTATATATCCCTTTAGATTTCATTAATGCTATATATCTATGATCTTTAAAGCTATATATTAAACATGTAGAACACTGGTAATTAATTTGTTTCTAGTATGAAAAAGGTTTATGGAGGATTCGAGGGCTAAGCACCAACTGTTTTGGAGTCGGAGTGCCCTACCTCTGACTCCGATTCTGACTTTATCGGAGGTTGAATCAGACTCTGATTCGTATAGACTCCGCTTCAACTCCGACTCCGACTCCGACTCCGAGCTTGTAGCAAATTGTCTGTAGACACAATTAGTTTGTAGACAATTGAAGTTGTGGGGGTCACTTAAATTATCCAAATCTGGTTATGCTCATTGAAAAGGAAAGAAAACCAATAAAGTTAGGTAGGGGACTTGGAGTACTTGCTTTGTGATTGAATGCACTACAAAAGGGAATGTGATATTTGTAATCCTACCGAGACGTAGCAACAGTACTGCTAATTTATTTCTGCCTCAATGATCGATTTTGTCGTTCACTTTTTTTCATGTAAACATGAGCTACAGTGTAATAGTGGATTTAGAAAAGCTGTGCCTTTTTACCATGTAAGGATGGATTAAGATCTTAAGCAGTAGGCATACATCATCCATAGGAAGACCAACATTTCATCAGTACTGCAGTCTGCATTGCTCATTGAAATGATCAAAAGAAAACCAATAAAGTTAGGTAGTACTGGTACTTCAGACTTCTGGGGGTACTGCAGCTGCAGGGTTGCGTGTGCATGGAGGAAGCCATGGTGGAGGTTTTGATTTTGGTTTTGGGCAAATCAAAACCAATTCGGATTGGTGATTTCTTGTCTTCTGTTGCCCCCATTAATTAAAGTGTGTTTTTGGGTAGTGGGCTTACATGGCTTCAACCTGAGATTATCCTCAAGAGCCGATAGGCTTGGATTTTATCTATTGGGTCTAGTTGGATTCAAATTTAGTGGAATTGACCTCAAAATGGGCCCAAGCTCAAAGTATGAACCACCATATTTTTCCAGACGAAGAATTATATTTGTAAGTCGGTGTGGAAGATACATATTTTTCCACACTAGCTTGTAAGTATAAAGCATAACTCTTAATATTTGGAAGGCTTAATTTGGTGTCCTTGTATAGTTCTGAAAATCCCACGTATAGATCTCATCAACAAGATCCAAAAGTAAACAAGCAAAAGATCAATGGCATAACAGCAAAATTAATAATTATATTTCAATCTTGAGAAGTTCATGATGCTCCAGAACCATGTCAAACGCAGGACAGCAGCACAAGTAAAAGCAGGCAAAGCCTGATGTGAAGAAATTTATAAGCTTAACTCATCTCATAAAACCGGTTTTACAAGAGAGATGATTGTTTATTTCTTATAAACATGTCCAAGATCTTGTTCACAGATAATATGAGATTATTTCTCAACATGATCTTCATAGAACTTAATTGCTGAGTTACAATATACGCACCTATCCTTAATGATTTGACAGCATACGTATAATATTCCTTGCCAAACAGTAGGACCCTTTATAAAAAGAGCCAATTATAATCTTTTGCGACGCAAGAAATATCAACATATTTGACATAATTGGAACTGAATATGAGAGAGAGAGAGAGAGAGAGAGAGAGAGAGAGAGAGATGGGCTGAGGTGAGAATTAACCATTTTGGATGGCTTGATATTTTTTAGACATGATTGAGGTTGAGTCAGACTCAAAGTGCTTGATGAATGGCTGAAAGGGAACGGGCATGTTTCACGCATGGTGTCTCATAAGAACTGAGTGATGGAGTTTTGGAGTTCCAAATGATCTCATTTGTTCTTTCTTTTCACCATGCGTTTCAAGAGGTTACTCAAGTTGCAGATTGTTTGGTCATGTAGAGCACAAGATGGGTGGTGGATTTATAATCATTGAAATGAATTACCATATATGGGAGAGGAGTTATGCAAATCAATCAAGCTAGAATCCTACATATTCGACGTAAATGATCCTGTGTAATATATAAAGAGAAATGTTTTAACCACAAAAATATTTTACAAAAATAAATTTATAAATTGATGTGATAGATCAAATTATAAAATTGTTGATGTCGTGTTTCGCAGCACGAACAGTTCCGCAAAGCCCAAGCTCCTAGGTACCTGCAACTAAGAAGAAAGTGAGGCTCCTGTGGCCTCCGAGATCACTTTGATGCCTAAGTCAGTGGATTGCTCTTTGGAGAAGGAAAATACAATGCAAAATAAAAGTTACGTAAGTTGAATCGAGATCCTTCCGTAAGAAGGTTATCCCCTATTTATACCTGAGTCGGGCCTTTCAATCGAGGGAGATCGTGGCGTGTCAGATGTCAGGCCTGCCACCACCCATTCTCTATCGCTTTAGTGGGGGCTAGTCTGCGGCCTAACAAGGGATTGCGCCGTGTCTGTTGTCCTACGTCTGCGCGGCCGCCACTTTTGTGTCATGCCATGAGATGTCAAATTGCGAGCGAGTTGTCCTTGGCTCGTGGGACGCTCCACTGCACGCCGGATTTCCTAACATCAATCTCGGTTGGCTCGTGCCTGGGATTCAGGACTCTAGAGTCGAGGGCATGATGATGTGTTGCCCACCCAGCCTGGTAACTTGATTTACTAATTTGCAGACCCCGATCCTCTCAGACCCTGAATTGTCAGGCCCAGATAGACCGGGTCTGCACTTACTTGACTTCTCGACCCTCTCGCCCCGAGTCCTTGGCTTCCTCGGACCCGGACTTTGTGATTTAGCCTTTTTAGGCTTGGGTCCTTCGGAAATGGGCTTTGGCTTTGGCTTTCAAGTTCAACTCCAGCACTTGCTCCTATAAGATCAGAAGATCCAGCTTGGGCCCATGCACGTGCAGTGCCAGGGGTAAGAAATAATACTGAATGTTTATATTGTAATAAAGTAATTAGAGGTGGCGGAATCACTCGGTTGAAGTATCATCTAGCTGGAATTCCAGGCGATGTAGAAGTATGTAAAAAGGTCACTGAAGATGTAAAATGGCAAATGAATGAGTTGCTTAATGAAATGAAAAAAAGTAAAGAAAAGAAAAGAAAAATAAGTTCAGAGATTGGAGGCGATATAGATTTAACATCTGATGATATTGATGATGGTAATAGTATAGAGGGACAGTCTCAGCTTTCAAAAGGTAAGGGGAAGTCGAAAGAATCTGGAACTGGAAAGTCAGTGGGTGGATTGAGTAGATTTTTTGCTCCAAGAACAACTCCTGGGGCCCAACCTTCAATTAAGAGTTCTATGTCTTCAAATGAGATGATTGTAAAAGCAAAGATGGTTGTAGCACGTTAGTGGTATGATGCTAATCTGCCTTTCAATGCAGCTCAATCCAAGTTTTATCAACCAGCTATCGATGTCATGACTGCCATCGGGCCAGGATTCAATGGCCCATCTTTATATGAGTTGAGAGGAAATTTGTTAAAGATGGCTGTAGATGAGGTTCAAGATTATTTGCAACAAATTAAGAAGGTTTGGAATGAGACCGGTTGTTCACTAATGGCATATGGTTGGACAAACCAGAAGCAACAATCAATAATCAACTTTCTAGTTTATTGTCCGAAAGGTACAATGTTTTTGAAGTCTGTTGATACATCTGGCCTTAGAAAAGATGCTGAAACATCTTTGATGAGGTTGTTCAAGAAATTGGAGCTGAGAATCTTGTGCAGTTCATAACGGACAATGATGCAAGTTATAAAGCTACAGGAAAAAAGTTACAACAGAAGTATGGCTCTTTCTACTGGTCCCCATGTGCAGCTCATTGTATAGATTTAATGTTGGAGAATTTTTCTGATTCAAGATGTTTTCCCCTTATTGATGATGCTATAAAAAAGGCAAAAAAGATAACAAAGTTTATCTATAACCATGGTTGGGTTTTGGCATTGATGAGAAAAGACTTTACCAAAGATCATGATTTGTGTCGTCATGCAATTACAAGATTTGCGACAAATTTTTTAAGTATCCAATGTTTGCTATTGTTTAAGAAAGAACTCAGACAAATGTTTATTTGTGATAAATGGATTGCATCAAGTCATTCTAAGAGTAACATAGGGAAGGAGATAGCTGAGATCGTTTTAGAAGATAAAGAGTTTTGGGCTCAATGTCAATTTATTGTCAGAGTTAGTGAGCCTTTGGTTCGTGTTCTACAACTTGTTGATGGGGATGAGAAACCTGCAATGGGATACTTGTATGATGCAATGGAAAAAGCCAAAGAGAACATAAAAGCAAGATGCAATAATAAAGTTAGTTTATTCAGTCCATTCACCAGCATCATTGATTCAAGATGGGATAGGCAGATTCACAGTCCATTACATGCGGCGGGTTGTTTTCTTAATCCTGGAATTTACTATAGCCCCAATTTTAAAAATAAAAATGATGTTGTAAGAGGCTTCAACAGTTGTGTTATGAAGATGGAACTTGATCCCGATAATCAAGATAAGATCATTGCAGAACTTGACTTGTATAAGAATGCAATAGGTGAGTTTGGACATTCTTTAGCAATCCGCCAGCGTGATAAGATTAATCCAGGTATTATCATTTATCAATATCATTTGTTAAATAATGTGACTTTGTACTTTAAATTTTATCTTATTTTATTTTTACTGATTAATAATTTATAATTGCATTATTGTTATAGTTGCATGGTGGACCCAATTTGGTTGCGAGGTTCCAACGCTTCAAAGGTTTGCTGTTCGAGTACTAAGTCAATGTTGTAGTGCAACTGGATGTGAGAGAAACTGGAGCACATTTGATTTTATTCATTCGAAGAAGAGAAATAGATTAGTGCATAAACGTTTGAATGACTCAGTATTTGTTCGTTATAACTTGAAGCTGAGAGAGAGGTAAATTTTTTTAATACTAATGTTTTCACTCTTGAAAAATATATAATATTTTCACTTATGTTTGATTTTATTTTTACAAGAGCATAAAAAAGGGAAGAGATGCTTTAAATCCAATCAATCTTGAAAACATTGATTTGATGGAAGAATGGGTGGGTGAAGAATCTGAGCTTCTTGATGGAGAAGATTTGGATTGGGCAGATATTGAGGAGCCATTAGCCTCACTAAATGAGGAAGACAATGATAATGTTGGTATTGATGTTGATGACGGTGATGACGTTGATGAAAATATTTTGATTAACATGTCGAATCCTGATCCTTATTGTCTTTTTGATGAGGATGAGTATCTTTGATGACGTGGTGACGTTAATGACTTTATCATGATAATGTTGATGTTTATAACTTTATGTTAGTTGTAACTTAAAACTTAAGACTTGTATTGAGAAGTATTGAGTTTATGACTTATTCTGTTGTTATTTTAGAATACAGTTAATGCTTGTATATATATAATTTATTCAGGTATAAATTATTCCGAAACGGTATACAAAACGGTACCGGTACCGGTACCGAAACGGTATCGGGATCGAAATATTATCTCGAAACGGTATACGAAACGGTACCGGTATCGAAATATTTCGTTCCAGTGCCTTGACCGATACGACTTCCGATACGATATTCAAAACTTTAACAGGAACCTCATCTCATGTACCCTTTATGGGAGATGCTTTTTGAGTCTTTCAAGGGAATTCAACAGAAGATTCCACCCAAATATGAGATATCTCTTTCTATGGATACGACATAAAGCATGCAGTGGCTATAAATGTCAAAAAGATGAGACTAAATAATCAAACATATTTGGAAGAATTCATGTTATTTTATCACTTTATATAATGCTTGTAAGGTCAAAAAGTGAGTGTTTTCTGTACAGTAATATTAGATATAATTTTAGAATGTATAAATCTTATGATTTTTTTTTTTTTAAAATGAGTGATCTATTATTAAAAAATTAATTTTATATAAATTTTATATTTATTAATTTTTTTAAAAAAAATGTGCTGGACTTGCTCATTTACAACTACCAATATAATGGGACGAAAATTAATCCACGTCTTAAAGGCACATGATTGAAAGAGAAACAGGTAGGAAAAGTGGCTAGATGAAACAAAAAAGCCACCAAAGAGTACTTAAAAAAGCATCTTCAAAGGGTGCGTGTGTGGATGTTGAAATGAGTTGAGTTGAGTTGAGTTGTGATGATAAAATATTATTAGAATATTATTTTTTAATAATATTATTATTTTAAAATTTGAAAAAGTTGAATTATTTATTATATTTTATATTGAGATTTGAAAAAGTTGTAATGATGAGTTGAGATGAGTTTACATTTATGTGAAAGGATAATGCTACGTGTAGCACGAGAAAAGGCCTACTTTTTCTGACTTTTTTTGGTAAATTTTTTTAATCCTCTTAGATATTTAAAAAAAAATCATAATATCATTAAAAATAAAAAATAAATAAAAAAGACAATCGAGACTCGGGACACCAAGCACTTTCTTTTTGTGAAATCGCCACCTGTCTTTAAAATTTAATTTATAAAGAGATGACACTTCCTTTTACATGTCATATTTTTTTTAATAAATATGTTTGACACGTAAAATATTTAATTAATTAAATAAAATATATAATTTAATTTAAATTCAAAAATTTTAATATCTTAAAAATTTAAAATTATAAAAATAAATCAATTTTATTATTTATTTCTTTGACAATTTTGATATACAAGGTTTTTAAAAACAAAAGTAAAAGAATAGGAATTAAGCCGTTTAGAGTGGTGTTTTTAAACTCTTTACCTTTTTTTGGTTATTTTTCTGGTACTTATGTACGTTCAAAGTGGACTGCTGAATTCAAGCATTTCATGAATGAGTCGAACAGGTCCAGATAGATCAGCATTACTAGCCTAGGGATTAATCAACTCTTAATTAATTAAATGGCAAACACGAACCCAAGGAAGTCCACGCATATCTGACAACTCATGACATGAATATTAACAAATAAATTAATTAAACCATAGTACTATTAACTCAAAGTCATAATTAATTTGATATTAATGATTCTTTTCTTCAATTGGACGTAAGCTAGCCATTTGTCTGTATCGTCACATGCATCGATCCATATTATATTACTCGCACCATAAATAAATGTGGAATATTCCTCGAAAAATGATTTTCTTTTCCAAGTTACCTACATCCATTTTCATTTTTTTTTTTTTAATAATGGGCCATTTTCACTTGCATATAATATAATAAAATAAAGTCCTTTGATTGGTTTTAGACAATCCCACATGTATTGTGACTCAACTTTTATTCTATAAAATATAATAAACAAGTTTTTTAATTACAAAATAAATTTTATTATAAAATAGATCTAATATATGATACGAAATTATATCAATTTATAAATTTACTTTTATGCATAAAAGAATACTATTTTTTACTTTCACAGCCCACACCTTTAGTTTTTTTTATTTTTTTTAGGTGTATAGGTAGTTTTATAAGGTGTAGAGTGTAGATGTGAAGTAGTGAATAGTGACCAACGAGAAGAATATTTCTTATGCATATACATGACAAATGCATGACACGTTCTATTCAAATATATGGACACACTTTTTTATATACATATATAACGCTTATTTACTTTTTTCCTCTATTTTTTTTTTTTTTCAAGCAACTATGGTTGGCAATGTCTGTGGCAATCGTGTCAAGGAAAGCGAATCTCAAACTTTAAATGGTTCTAGAATAATAATTCTTTTGAGAATTTTTGGTACTACTATAGTTCAACATGTCCCGACGGTAATGATTGAAGGTTTAGAGAAGGATTAGGAAAATTAATAGCAAAGAGAGATAAGTTTTCTTTTTTGGATTGTACTTTTGATCATATAAGATGTAATATGATATATATATATGAATTATTTTATTTTTAAGTCGAGTAAAGCACACCATTTACATCATTTAAATATTAAGATTTGATTTGTAAGATTTAAAATTTAAAATTTATTTTTTAAATCAAATTATTCTGCCTTTATAATAACACTACTTCTCTCTCCTCTCTCGTAGAGTTCATATTTGTAAAAGCATACATGTTATGTCTTTGATCTACTCCCCCTTGAATATGACCATCGAGTTGCTTATTCTTTTGGGAGGTATGTTTTTCATGAAAAACAATTACTGTTGTAGTTAATTTATAAACAAGATCTATGATCAACCTCTTTTATTCAAAATCATGTATGTATTTTTTTAAAGACTTTCTCAAATTTGAATCATTAGATTTTGTTATTACCATACACATTTAATGATGAAATACAAGTCTCTAATTTGAGTAATAGATATATAAAACAACTTAAAATATGTCGCACCAACATGTATAATCAAGAATAACAAAATCTAAGATTAGAAGTATAATTGCTCTAAGATAAATGTTACTTTTTTATCATCTTTAATCACATTTTTTATGCAATATATTTTAACCTATGTGTTTCACTGATAGGCTTATATTAGGAAAATGATTAATTTGTATATCTCTTAGGCCTGATTTGGATAGAAAAATCATCTAAATTCATCTCATCTTATCTTAATATCCTAACATCACAATCACAAATTATTTTGAATTTCAGATTTTCAACTTTTTCATATAATTATTATCTAGTTATTATAATTTTTCCAAACTTTTAAATAAAAAACAATTCAATTTTTTAAAATAAAAATAATATATTAAAACTTATATTATAATGATATTTTAACTTTATAATATTTTTATTCAATTTTTTCTCTCTCATTTCTCAAAATCCTATAAAACATATTAATTCAAATTATTTCACTACTATTCACAAATTATTTCACTATTATTCACAGATCATTTTATCTCATCTCATTATCCAAACGAGACATTAGAGCTTTCCTTTAATGAGGCAACTTTTTTATCGATTAATTTGAAGTTGTGATAGAATTACAAGTGTCAACATCGTGTTTCATATGCTTTTGGGTCGTGTTTCAACAACTCGGGTCTTCAAAAATGAACCTGTGAAAATGAAGAAGAAAGAAGCTAGGAGATGGCAGCCTTGGGGTCGGAGAGTCTCCAATGCTAAAGTCAGTGGAGTATTTTGAAAGTTTATCAATAATGAGAGTGTAGAGAGCTTTTTCGTACCTGTAAATTGCTATTTATACCTAGAGTCTGGGGGACAGATTGTGCCTACCCCGTGAAGCCAATGTCATTTTTTATTGTTCATTTTGTCAAGAACCTTTAATGCGACGTACTTCTGCGACGGCACCATTAATGCGACACGACTTCCTGATCATTTTATTCTGTAAGTCCTGTTGGTCATCCGTCGATGTTCCCTTATCATAAGATCAAAAGTTTTCCGTCTTTTCCGTTCTACTCTGTATGAGTCTCCATGAGCGGGAAGCGACCGAGCGACGTCAAGCATATCCATCCCATCAACCATTATTGCGTATTTTTCCTTACAGGCTATTTGATTCTTGGACAAGTTTGAATTCTGAAGTCGAGTATCAGGATGAAATTTATTACTCTCGATCAAACGCCTAATAGAGTTACGAGAAGGGGGAAGGGGAATCCCTCTATCATTACTCAAATAATTACGAGAGAAAACAATAAAACTAAAAAGTAAGAATAATATGACTCAAAATGATGACGGACGAATGTGGACAGTGGAGGTTGAATTGAGTCGTTATTCCAAATCATACAGGCCTTTAGCTTTTAAAATTGTGGAGTTGATACTTGATGATATAGAGTGTCCTTTGGGGCCGGTCCAAATCCTTTTCAACTCCACTCTCGCCTTTTCTCTCTCTTTTGCGCGACCGACACGACATCATTTAGTATCCCCGCCCCCACAACCAAACCACCGCACTTCAACTGCCCAACCACCATTACCACCATCAGCTCCGAGAAAAATGGACCCGCAGTTCGCCGGAAAGCCACTGGCAGGATTGGACATCGATCAGATGCCGGAGACCCCCCACCGAGGCTCCCACCACCGCCGGGCCCACTCCGACACCTCCTTCCGCTTGCCAAACTTGGACGACCTCCTCCTCTTCGACCCCTCTGATCTCGACCTCTCCTCCCTCCCCTCCCCTTCACCCACTGCCGGTGGAGCTCCCATGCCCATCGATTCCTCCTCCAAGTCCTCCGACGAGTCCAACAAGCCCAGGCCCTCTTCCAAGCCCTCCACCGGGCCCATCGGCCACCACTTCCGGAGCCTATCCGTGGACTCCGACTTCTTCGATGGCCTTGGACTTGGCGACGAGAAAGTGGTGGTGGGGGAGAAGAGGGTGCACCATCACAGGCACAGCAACTCGATGGATGGATCGTTTGAGGCCGACTCGGCCATGGTGATTATGGACGGTGTGAAGACGGCCATGGGGCCTGATAGACTCGCTGAGCTTTCTCTGATTGATCCCAAAAGAGCTAAAAGGTAGGGCCTTTTTTCTACTTGAATCCTCAATGGTTAACTTTTTTCTGTGGTGTCTATTTAGTTAAATTATAAACAACTTTCTCTGATTTGAAAAAAAAAAAGAAAAGAAGATGTTTTTATTTTCAGTTTGCTTTCGGGATTTATGTTCCTTATTTATTCTTGAAGTGGTAGATGATTGGGATTTAGCTCTTTTACTTAGCTTAGATTTTCGGAATTAAGAAGTGATCGTCAATGTTTGAACTTGATGCAATTGGTTGGTTCATTTTGCATCGCAGGATTCTAGCTAATAGGCAATCCGCCGCTCGTTCAAAGGAAAGGAAGATACGTTATACTAGTGAGCTGGAGAGGAAGGTACAGACGCTTCAGTCGGAAGCAACGACCCTCTCTGCGCAGGTCACTTTGCTACAGGTACGAATCTTTACACTTATAGCTTTAAAGGAGTGATATATGGATTGAGAGATCTTATGTTGGTATAAACTGGAACCCACTGGCTAACTAGGATTGAATTTATCATTCATACTGTTTCTGAATTGTGGGTCATCACAGTTCTCATGGCTGTGCATTTATGAATGGACCCAATCTACGGAGAAATTTACTTTCCTTCTCTATACGGCTAGTTCCCTTTCTTCCTAAGCCATTCGGTTCCATGAGTTAGATCAAATTGTGGTTTAAAGGGAACCTCTACATCCGTGCTTTCCTTTTAAAGCTTTTTTGTTTTCTTTTTCTGCCATGTTCTCTGAAGAGTTATAGATTATCAATACCAACCAGGGATACAGACATGATATGATTAATATAGAAAAAATATCCTCAAAAAGTAAGAACTGAGTGAGAAAGTGTTGTCAACAGGTTAAATTTAGTATAGATTAATATATTACTTTAAAGTTCAATCATTTACAATTCAGTAGATATTCAATGAGCTCTCACATGGTCAAGCCGTCTATTGCTATTTTTATGCCCATTCAAACTAATTTTTTATGATATCTCTAGCCAGTCTCTGCTGCTAACACCGGTATGACTTTTTCTGGGGGCTATGACCTTGCAATAAGTTTTGAATCTATAGGTACATTGTTCTAGTGCATTTAATCGAGCCTTAGGTTAACAGACACTATAGGTAGCTCACCAGCTTTTGCATGAAAACTCCAGGTATCTCTCATCAGTTGTATAGATATTGGCAAGTAAGCTTGATTACTTACCCGGAAAATATATTGGTCTATGTGCAGTCAGCCCTTGTTCAAATTAATCACTCTCATTGCCTATATGGGAAATGATATCAATAATGGCCTGGTTTGGCATGGAAAAAAAGGTATGGAGCAATTAAAAAAGAACTAAAGTCAACAACATGATGGAGGTATCGATTCTGTCAATAGGGGAAGCTAAAAACTGAAATTATCTGCTCCTTATAGAACAGTCCTTGGTTATCTGGTGTGTACCATACGTTCTTTTTCATGACTCGTGATTTGACACTACATATTGCAGTTCCATTGGTTAAAAGGTTATGTTGTCCAGATTTGAATACTATTTCTGTAATGTTAACATTCTCTTTGGTTTTGAAGCCTGTCAAGTCTTGAGTATTCACTCTCATTCTACTTATAAAACAAAAAGTGTTGTTTTGGGTTTGTGCTCCTCATGTGCATGTTTTCCATCAAGATATGTGTTGTGCTCAATTGTAATGCCCCCAATTGTATTTGCTTCACAACGTTTAATTAGATTGGTTTTTCGTTTTTCTTTTTACTTTTTAAGCAAAAAAAGAAACGTTGCTACAATATAGAAACTCTATATCATGTCATGATTGGTTATTTATATCCAGATAATATGAAGAGATGAGTTGGTTGCTAGTTTTTACTATGTAAGGATTGGTTCTTTTTTATGAATCCCAACCCTAAAAATACCAGCAATGGTTATGAAGGGAGGTGTTAAGCCTGCATTGTTTGGTACTCGGTAAAACCAGGTAATTCAAGTCATTATAGGGTCTCCAATAGTGAGTAGGGAGCTCCAATTAAGTCTCAACTGTTCTTTCCTCAGATATTTACCCCTCTCTCTCTCTCTCTCTCTCTCTCTCTCTCTGAGAAACGTAAAGATGCTTGCATAGAGAACCTAGTGAGTGAAGAACAAGTAAGTTTTGAGGATGGAGGATATTAGAGAGGAGAGATTAGTGAACCTCTGTATGGGTGTGGGTGAAATTTGTTAATAATAAAAAGCTGAATTTTGAAAGTCTTACCACCACCTACTTGCTTGCCAGTTGGCGGCTATTACACCACATGAACCACCTGATGGATCAGCTCCTTACATGTGACTAATCTTTTCTTTTTAAAAATAAGGAGGCATTTTGTTGATAGGCCTTACTTATGGTGTGAATCCAAAATCAAGGTGGTGCGAGATGAATTAATCAAATTCTATAATGTTGAAAGAGCCAAGCTAAACTTTATAACATAAGTTCAGAAGACCAGCTTTATCTGCCATCACTATCCCTCTAACTTCTTTTGGTATGCTGGTACCCCCAGCATAATACACATGGCTAATCTTAGCTAATTCCAACACTAAGATAAGTAAATGGGAACAAAGCTGTCACCCATTCCAAGGTTATGTTATATATTTTGTTTTTTCTTTTGTTTAAATATTTTATTACATATACAAATCAGATATCATGTTGGGTTGAGTCGGGGTGGGGTGGGTTGTAATCCTATTGACCACCTTCCAAATTCCGACGGAACACAAGTCAAGAATATTATCGATCCTTGTGCTATCTGGAGCCAATATGTTGGGTCGGATTCCAGGTCATAAACTTTTGGCTGTTTGAACAGCCCTAGTTGCAAGTAGTATTTAGGACGTAGAGCAGATATGATTGGCACTTCCTGCATCATGATAATTGGCATTGAGAGTAAATTTGGTATAATGTCATATGGAATTAAGGCATTGTAGAACAACCCATACCTTGAAGAGGATGTTAGGGATTTCAGTGGGCAAAACTCTTGTGCCCTGAATTGGATTAGATTGTGAAAGCAGATCTGCTAAGTTCCATCAGGGATAATATTGGAAGCATAGGCGTTGCTCTTATATATGTCATGTATACTTGGGCATTTTGCCTTCTTTTGATCAATAAAAATTTGTTTACCGATCAAAAAAAAAAAAAAAAGTTCCATATTGGTTGTGTACTAAGTGAAACTGAATTGTATAAGAGCTCACAAGAAGATTCAAATGCAACTAGTCTTTGTGAGGTATGGCACAAATGTGGTTAGCGTTTTCCCTAGGATTTGACATCAAAATTTCTAGCAGATGCCCATATGTTATTCATGTTCTCATTCACCTTTTGGCATTCTTTACATATTATACTCATCTGAGTTTATTTTTGACTTTTGTTGTAGCTAGGATACTAGATGACAAAGATTACTGTATAGATGGATACAAATTTTCTTGGGCTGAGTCCGTGGCCACCAGCCACCTAAATTTGATCCCATGTTGCAACTTATAGGCTATTTATATTGCTTTTAGTTTACACATTAAAAGGAAAATAAGGAAAGACAGAAACGATCAAAGGAGATTTTTTTAAGCGTGGAAGCTTATCATGCCTATTTCATGCAATGCAGAGAGACACTACTGGCTTGACTGCTGAGAATAAGGAACTCAAACTGCGATTACAAGCTATGGAGGAACAATCACATCTTAGAGATGGTATGCATTTTTTCAACTGTGTTCATGCTATCTATAAGAGGATTATGGAATCTCATGGGTTGGTTGACCCATTTTTTACTTTCAGAATTTCATATGAAAGTCAGTACCCAACAATCTAATATTTAAAATTTCGATGGTTGAAGTCCAGTAAACCATCGAAAAAGTCAGTACCCAACAATCTAATGTATAAAATTTCGTTAATTTTATGAATTCTTTACCCTAATTGGCATTGAAAATAGTAGACAATACGTGGTTGTCCTCTGATTTTCAAATTCCTAGAGTTGATAATGTTCATAGTTTGATGGCTTCTCCGTTATCAACTAGTTAGTTTTCAGCATCGAATTATGTGGGTAAGGAATTAACATAGTTATAACTTTTGTCTGTTCTAAAGCTCTGAATGAAGCATTGAGGGAAGAAGTGCAGAGGTTGAAGATAGCAGCAGGCCAACTTTCAGCTGCAAGCAGCAACCCTTTCAACAGAGGGTTACCCCCTCAATATTCCTCCCAGCAGCCAGCCTTGCATCACTTTGGTAGCCCTCCGACCCAGCAACAGCTTCATGTGATGCAATCATCTACCAGGAACCAGACTTCAAATGGGCAGCCTCGCCCTAGCTTTATGGACTTTGACCAAGGGAGCTAGTAACATCACAGGTTTAGCATTAAATTGATGCGTAGGGTTATCCATCCCTAGTTGCATCTTGTACATGTTTATATTTATATATATGTGTGGTGCCGTTAGAAATTGTGAAAGGGTGTTGCTTGGATTAGTCCCTTGTATAAGTTTCGATAGTGTTGTGGTTCTTCTACAGTTCTACTCATAGGTTAGGATTAACTTAACATATGCTTTAGAGTAACTCCTCTTAGAAAAACCAATGGTTGGATGAACACTGTTACGTTGTTCTCTTGGAACAAGGAGCTTATGGTTTAGAATCATGAAACTTGTATGGTTAATGTTTCTCCTTGAGAACGTTTCTCTTGTGGCCTGGATGAGAAAATCAGAAGCATTTTTCACCTTCAGTAAAACTTACTAGACCATCCTTTCTGATTGTATTATGGGGAATATTTTCTATTTCTCCTTCAAATTATTTGAGGTTTAAACTGTCAGCTTCATGCCACTGCGGGTCTGGTTAAGAGACAAGATTGAGCTCTGAGGTCATTGTAAGTATCACCATCCATCTTTCATCAGGTGTAGAAAAAGGGGCACCGCGACAGATGGAACATCAAAATCATATATAGTGAGTAAATCATGCGTGTTTAGTCAAAAAGCATGTTCTCTAATATTCATGAGAAACTTTGCTATACCTAAAATATTTTTTGGTGGTTTCACCAAGGTAAAATTTCAAATAAAAATGTTCCTTTTCAACTTGAGGATTATCTTGACTATATTGTGGCGGGAAACCTCTACTTTGAAGCTCAAGTTCTAGAGGCTGAGGGGGCAGGGGTGGAGGTGGTTGATGATAGGCTCTATCAGAGTCATGGCTGTGAGGTAATGATGATCCCTGAGACTCAATCTCATACTAGTAATGTTGTGGTTGAATGGGAGGGCAAGAACCTATTTGGGGAGGAAGAAAGGGGGGTGACTCCTAATCTGCGATGGGTTTCTAGTGAAGGAGAGCCTATCTCGTTGAACCGTTTGCTATCAAATTAATCAAATGTTTCAAATTGGGTGTTTCAAAAGGTGAAAGAAATGCATCACTGGATAGGTATGGAATGTGTGGGCTATGAAGAGCAATTTTTGGCTTTACTTTACTACAATTGAAGCGGGCCATACACAATCAAAGAAATTAGGGTCGTAAAAACAGCAGGAGCTCAAGCGTCTAACTTGATCTTTGAATTATAAAGGAAGCTCAAGTCGTGAAAGATCCAAAGGGAAGGGGCTTGCTTATTCTTTATGAAACCAAAAATTCTGTCTTGGAACGTTCGCAGGTTAAATGAGGCAATTAAGCGACTTCGTATAAAAAAACTTGCTGCGAGAGTGGAGGGCAAACATAGTATGTTTATAAGAAACTAAATTGAAAAGAGTTTCTAGAAGGTTAATTCAAAGTGTTTGGAGTTGTACTTATGCGGATTAGGCTTATCTAGCATCGAATGAGGTTTCAGGTAGAATCCTAGTGATGTGGGATAAAAGAGTCGTTGAGAAAATAGAGTTTATGGGGGAGTATACACTGGCATGCTCTTTTAAGAGTGTGGCGGATAATTTTGTGTGAGCTTTTGCAGGTGTATACGCTCCTAATGTAGACAACGATAGACTTTTTTATGAGAGGAACTTGCTAGGTTACATAGCTGGTGGGAGCTTCCTTGGTGTATAGGAGGGGATTTTAATATCATCATATTTCCTAGTGAACGATTTGGTGAGAGTAGGATGCGCCCAACAATCACAGAATTTTCAGATTGTATCTTTGACTTAAACTTGTTTGATATTTCTCTATTGATGGGTTCCTTTACTTGGTCGAATAGTCAGACATGGTCCTGGCTGAACAGATTCCTAATCTCACTGGAGTGGGTGGTGCACTATCCAAAAGTGTGCCAAAAGAGGCTGTCACGTCTTTGCTCGGATCATTTTCCTATATTGTTGGATTGTGGTGGCATTCAAAGCGGATGTCGTTACTTCAAATTTGAAAACATGTGGTTGAAAAGTGAAGACTTTATGGATAAGATTAGACAATGGTGGTCTTCTTACCAGTTCTATGGTAACCCCTCATACATCCTAACATGTAAGTTAAAAGCTTTGAAAAATGACCTTAAGTTTTGGAATTCACAATCTTTTGGAGATATAAGAGAGCGAAAAAAATTCATGGTGGAGGAGTTGCAACAGTTTGAGCAGATACAAGGGGCTAGAGCCCTTTTACCGGAAGAGCTATTGCCAAAGACAGAGTTGGTTTCAGAATTAGAAAGATAGAGGAGATTTCTTGGCACCAGAAGTTGAGAGCTTTGTGGCTGAAAGAAGGAAATCGAAGTACTAAGTTCTTCCATAGAGTTGCTAACTCTCATAGAAGAACTAATACCATTGAAATACTGAACATTAATGGTATGGAGTGTAAGGAAGCCCTTTTGATTCGTGACCATGTGGTGGATTTATATGAACAACTACTTACAAAACGTGAGGGATGGAGGCCAAAGCTAGATGATCTTGTTTTTGACATTACTAAGCCCTAGGAAGCCTCTTGGTTGGCCTTTGGAGAGGCCTTTTGAAAGTGAGGAAGTGTATGATGTAGTCAGACGTATGGGTAAAGATAAAGCTCAAGGCCCAGATGATTTCTTGATGGGTTTTTTCCAATCTTGTTGGGAGGTGGTAAAAGTGGACATTATAAATATGTTTCATGAAGTATCCTTAGTTGGAAAGTTTGAGAAATGCATAAATGTTACTTTTATTGCGTTGATCTTGAAGAAGACTGGAGCAGTGGAGGTTAAGGATTTTCGATCCATTAGCCTTGTGAGTGGAGTGTATAAAATTATTTCTAAGGTTCTTGCTAACAGATTGGGGTGGTGTTGAACAAGATCATTTTGAAGCCACAAAATGTATTTGTTAAAGGGAGAAAAATTTTAGATTCAGTCCTTATAGTGAACGAGGGCATGGATAGCAGATTAAAGGCTGGCTCCACAGGTATTATTTGCAAGTTAGATATAGAGAATGCATATGACCATGTAATATTGGGATTTCCTCTCGTTTTTGTTGGGGAGATGCGGCTTTGGGGCTAGGTGGCGTACTTGGATAAGTTGGTGCATCCCTACGGCCAGATTCTCAATATTGATTAATGGCTATCCTATCGACTTTTTCAGCAGCTCTGAGGTCCAAGGCAAGGAGATTCTTTGTCCCTACTTCTCTTTGTTATCATTATGGAGGCCTTGAGTAGGATGATATTGGCGACGATTACACATGGGTTTGTGGCTAGATTTCCGATTAGTGATCCTAATAGGAGCATTATTATTTTGTCTCATTTACTTTTTGCAGATGACACGCTCATATTCTGTGAGACATATCGAAACCAGTTGAGGGCATTGAAGGCTTTGTTATTATGCTTTGAAGCAGTGTCGGGCCTAAAAGTTAATTTTGACAAGCCAGAGTTAATGCCAGTGGGGAACATGAGTAACACTAGGCAGCTAGCTAGTATTCTTGGGTGCATGGTAGCTTCTCTTCCCATTACCTACTTAGGATTGCCGTTGGGGGCTACAGCAAGGGCCTCATCCATATGGGATTCAGTCATAGAGAAGATAGGAAGGAAATTGGCAGGGAGGAAAATATTGTATTTGTCAAAAGGTGGTCGGTTGACTCTTATCAAGAGTACACTTTCTTACTTATCTACGTACTTTTTATCTTTGTTCCAATTGCCTGCAGAGTAGCAGCTCGGATTGATAAACTGTATCGTGATTTCTTATGGGGTGGGGTAGGGGATGAATTCAAATTTAACCTAGTCAGCTAGGATAAGGTGTGTAGACCAATATCATCGGGTGGTTTGGGTATAAAAAAATCTGAGAACCTTCCATCGGGCCTTGCTTGGGAAGTGGTTATGGAAGTATAATAAGGAGACAAAAGCCCTATAGAAAGTTGGAAACTGGTAATTGATTGTAAATATGGAAGCATGTTGGGGGGGCGCTGGTGCACTAAAGAGGTGTATGAGCCAGCGGTGTGGGAGTATGGAAACACATTAGGAGGGGGTGGGGGGATTTTAGTATCTTTTCTAAATTGGTGTTGGGGAGGGGTTATCGCATTAAGTTTTGGAGAGACATATGGTGTGGGAATGAGGCTCTAAAGAATATATTTCCAGTTATTTTTCAATTGGCACGCAACCAGGAAGCTTCGATAGAGGGCCTTATGCTTCTATCAGGGGACCAAGTGCAATGGAACGTCACGTTTAGTAGAGCGGCACAAGATGGGAAATGGACATCTTTGAGGCTTTTTCGTCCTTATTTATTATGTGAAGCCGAGTAGACAGTAAGTTGATAGGATCTGGTGGTCTCCTGTGGGTAAGGGCATTTTCTCAGTTCGATCCTTTTATAAGTCTCTTTCTCTAACCGCAAATATTATGTTCCCATAGAGGAGAATTGGAGAAATAAGTCACCTCTGAAAGTGATCTTCTTTATATGGACAATAGCGTTGGGAAGATTTTGACTACCGACAATATGAGGAAGTGCCAGATAGTTATACTAGACTGGTGTTGCGTGTGCAAGAGATTTGGCAAGACAGTGGAACACCTCTTGCTACATTACGAGACAATTAGAGCCTTGTGGGTCGAAGTCTTTAGCCGGATCGAGTTATCCTTTGTTATGCCTGCAACTGTGGTAGTCTGGTAGATCTATTGGCCAGCTGGACAATTCCGAAAGGAGTTCAACAAATCAAGGCGGTGTGGAAAATAATCCCGATCTGTATTATGTGGTGTATATGGCAAGAGCATAATGATCGGACTTTCGAAACAAGGAGCGGTCTCCAGAAGAACTTAGAACGCTATTTTTCCGTACTTTATTTCTATGGGTCATTGCTTTAGATTTTAATGGCATGAACTTTCATGATTTTCTAGTTTCCCTTACTTCGACTTAGATAGGTCCTATCTCTTGTATACCATCTTGTGTACTTGGGTTTTGCCTATCTCTATTAATATATTATTGATTACTTATAAAAAAAAAATGTTTCTTTTCATGCTATGACACCAGCAGTTGTGGCAGTATTTGTCGTCTATGCTTCGGTGATAGCCAAAATCGTGTTATTGCATAAATAAAATTGTATTTCTTGTTTGTACTCTTTCTATTGGTTGTTTCTATTTCTTGTTTTTACAAGATTCGATGAGGGGGCTGAAACAGACGAAGTTATCTCCTGAATAGTTCAGTGATCGACTCATTATGACATTTCATATTCATAGTATGACTAACAGAACCAAACTCGAACGGCAACACAAGCCTTGCCTCATCCAATCATATCCCCATGGCCATGAAAGGATCGAATATTAAGCACCTGAAAATGTTTCTGGCGTTAATGGCAAAAGCTGGAGTTGTGAAACTGAGCATCATAATTCAGGATTAAGACATTCACATCATTTGGGTAAATTTTAGGTAAGAAACATTTACCCCAAGAATTTATTAAAGAAGTAGTTCCAATCTTCCTTTCTTTTTTTCCTTTTTTCTTATGTTTGATGACATTGAAGAAGAGCGGGAAACACTACAACACAATTGCTTTTTGGTGACGGTTGAAAAATTGTGGCAAATCCCAAACCGTCACTAAAAAGTCTTTTCTGTGATAGTTTTTTAAAACAGTCACTAAAGACATGAGATTTTTTGTACGTTCCAACGTATGAGAAATTTACTGTCATCACATATACGTTCGAACATTGTGGCTACTTACGTGCGAACGTGAAATGTTTTGGCGCTAATGTTCGAACTTTAGTAATTAACGTTCGAATGTAAAATGTTTTGCGCCAAGGTTCGAGCGTTAATTGTAAATTTAACCTATTTAGTATTAAAGTTAGAAAATATAACATTAAAGAAGATTGAGAATTGAAATTAAAAAACTATAGAAATATTAAATAATATTTTTTCTTACATATATTAAAAGTAAAATACAAAATATGATAGAATTTCGTAAACAACACTTAGATGATAACGTTGTTCGCAAAATTCATACTTTGTATCTCCTCAATTAAGGTATCAACCTTGTCGTTGAGGATACCTACATGATGGGCAATCTCAGCGATAGGCGCCTCTACAGTCGTGAGCGATCGATCGATATGCGCAGTCAGCTGTGAGATCACCGCATCAACCCAAGCAGATCGTGCATCTCCTGCAGATGTACTCGTCAGCTGCTGACTACTACTCTCCACACATGTCTCAGGCTGCGTTAGAGGAACTAGATCCTCTACAAGGGTGGATGACGTCCTCTCGCCTGTCCAATGCTACGTCGATGCGTGGTCATGTCGAGGGAGCTCATCTGATCTTTGACCCGCTTCTCCGACTGGGTTGGCACTCTCCGAGCAAGTAATAACTTGCTGATCAGGACATTGTATGGGAGATTGTCCGTGGAGACGATGCTCACCTCGTAATGAATCCTCTCAAAGATGTGCAGTGGCAAATCTATGAGATCTCCACGTGCCACTCGTATTAAAAACTGTGCTCAAAGCTGACTAAATGTGGTTTTATGTGCCACAGGATCCACGTTTGTTGCAACAATAAGGTACAACATGCGAAAGAAAGGTAGCAGATGGTTCTGGTTGAATGCGTTCTTCCTCTGCATGCGGTCCCTCTCGGTGAGGATGTAGAAATCATCGTCTTAATCATCATCCCGAACTTCAAGGCCAGTATCCTCGGCCTCTGACCGGTCTGCATCTCTGGCTTATGCTAGCTCAAATAGGTGGCCAATAGATGATGCAGAAGTACCAACATCCTCACGGGATGTAGCGTGTGCAGATGTAGATGTACGAACCATGCCTAGAGAGTCAGCCGTAGTCGATGTCTCAACTCCTCGACGAATCTCGAGGTGCTCGGCGATAACATCTGGTGAAATCTAAATAGAAACACCGCATACAATCACGGTGTGAGAGGATGCATCATGAGGCATGTCACACACCCCCATATAGAACTCCTGAACCATTGAAGGGTATATCTTTCCCCTTAATATGCAGATATTTCCCCAGCCTCTACTGACGAAAACATCTCTCAGGTTCGTCTGCTCCCATTTGAGTTCGTCGAACTCATTAATCAGGACATCTCGCTTTACCATAATAGTACAAGCCCCAATACGAGCAGTGTCCTGAGTGTCTCATTCCTTCCTTCATTTTCTAGTATGCAAAGGATGAGTCATATCCTTAAAATAGAAAAGGGAAAAAAATTATTTACATTGATACATTTTTGTATTAATTTTAAACTGTTCTGCATTAACGTTTGAACATAGTAAAAGAAACGTTCGAACGTTCAAATAAAACGTTCGGACGTGTATCCTTTACGTACGCACGTAAAATACATACGTGCAAACGTATAACATACACGTTCGAACGTAAGTAGTAAATAAATTAAAATGACATACGGTCGGATGTTTTTGTTATATGCTTGAACGTATGGGTTTTACGTGCAAACGTAAAAGATGCACATCCAAACGTTGAAGCATAAATAAATTTAAAAAGTAGTATGTTCGGACGTTGTAATTAAACATTTGGACGTAAATGTTACAAAAAATAACGTCCGAATGTTAAAAAAATATGCGTTCGAACGTGAAAGACATAACGGCTATGTAATTGAAACGTCGTATGTTCGAAGGTCTTGGTGAAACGTTTGTACGTTACGACACAGAATGGTTGAGTCAACTCAGCCATTATTGAACTCTCGAAAATCAAGTTATAAGGTTCTAAATGCCGAAATTCCACCGTAAAAATGTAGATACTTCAAGAAACTTTTCTACGATGACTATTTGGCCAATGGCAATCCGTGGTGGCCAGAAAATGGAGTTAAAAATCTGGCCACCACTTGGCCCATTTTAAACAAAACTGAACCCAAATCTCAAATAAAATACTTGTTAGAGGTTAAAAGATGGATGCCTACCTTTTAGTAATGGTTGTGGCGGGGTTTGAAGGCTACGGTATGCAAACAGGAATGACTACAAAACAGTAAAAATACGTTTCGTCATTCTGTTTTGGGCTTATATACACGAAACGTTTGAACGTAATTCTTAGTACGTTCGAACGTTTGTCGATTGATTTTCCAAAATATTGACTATAATACTATATATTATTAATATATGTTATATATTATAATATATATAGTATATTATAGTATATATATAGTGTATGTAGTATATATATAGTGTATTATATATATAATGTATTATATAGTATATTATATATATATACTGTACTATATATATAATATAGTATATATCTAATATTATATTATATGTTATAATATAATATATTATATATTATATATATATATATATATGATCCATTATAAACTAATGAAAACAATATCAAAATCACAAGCTCTTATTATTGATACACTAGTATATACTATTAATCATCCGGATAAGGCATCCACCTCTCATAATCCTGAAAATGAATTTTATTCTCCAACATATTCACAAGTGATATAAAGATGATTTCCAAACATACACCTTGAGTAAAGACGAATTTAAAATTAACAAAAAATATCTTAAACAAGATTATATGAAAGAAGAAAATAGTCACAAAAAATTAATATTTTTCTTGAGTTTTACAAAAATAGAAAGAGATTATATTCAAGAAAAATATTACGAGTACTTAGAAGGAATACAAATTAATATACATTTCTTTACATGGTTTAAAATTTATAAATCAAATCAATTATCAACTATAAACAGAACTACTAATCAATGGATTAAAGAATAAAATAATTAAAATGTTTATGAAGAATATCCTCCTTTTGAAGCCATTAAATTCAATCAAAGAAATACTCAATCCATTACCTTTGATGGATTCCCAAGACCCATTCGATCTAAAATTAACAAATTATGACCGTCAGATTATATGATTCCAAAAACTTATTACTATATAGTATATATAGTGTATTATATATATAATTTATTATATAGTATATTATATATACACTATATATAGTGTATTATATATATATAATACTCATATATATAATCACTATATATATTCACAAGTAGTTGGAGATGATGCCTAAATATATCCCTGAATGAAGAAAAATTTAAATTTAACAAAGAATATTTCAAACAAGATTATATGAAAGAAAAAAATAGTCACAAAAGATTAGTATTTTTTTCAACTTTTACAAAAATAGAAAGAGATTATATTCAAGAAAAATATTATAAGTATTTAAAGAAAATACAGATTAATATGCATTTCTTTACATGGTTTGAGATCTATAAATCAAATCAATTGTCTACCATAAACAGGACTACTAATCAATGGATTAAAGAAGAGAATAATCAAATTGTTTATGAAAAATATCCCAATTTTAAGTCATCAAGTTCATTAAGAGAAATGCTCAAATATTGGCTTCGCACATTCTAGTTATCATACACCCAGATTTATTTTTAAATCTCAAAATTTTGAAACTAGATCTTTTGACTCCAAATCTCAGAGTCTTGACACACTAATTTGGAGAATTATATATAGACTATATATATAGTGTATTATATATATATATATATAATACTATATATATTATATATACTATATATATATAATACTATATATATTATATATAGTATATAGTATATAATATACTATATATAGTTCAGATTACTCATCTTAGCATCCACCTCTCATAATCTTAAAAATAAACTTTTTTTCTCCAACATATTCACAAGTGATTGGAGATGATGCTCAAATACACATCTTGAGTAAAGAAGAATTTAATAAGTAACAAAAAATATCTCGAACAAACGGGTTATATGAAAGAAGAAAATAATCACAAAAGATTAGTATTTTTCTCAACTTTTCAAAACATAAAAAAAGATTATATTAAAAAGAAATATTATGAGTATCTAGAAAAAAATACATATATATAACTATTATATTAATAAATACTATCTATTGAATAAAAGTAACATTCGAACGTGCATTTTTTCCGTTCGAACGTTAATATATATTCCCGCTCGATTTCCTCATATTTGTGATGATCTTTCCACGTCCGAACGTCTCAATTTAACGTTCGAATGTTAATGGAGATATATGAGAGGAAATCGATATTATTCGAACGTACAATTATAATATGTTCGAACACGAGAAGAAAAATACGAAAAATTTTCGCTCGATTTAGGCACCTCTATTATGATATGAAACTTTCAAACGTTAAAAAATTACGTTTGAACTTAATTATAAACATTCGAACGCCAAATTTTCTAACATTCGAACATGAAAATAAAAGTGCAAAAAATTTCCCGCTCGATTTAAGCACCTCTGTGATGATCTGAAACGTTCAGACGTTAAAATTTTACGTTCAAATGTTAGTCGATGAAAATTACCAGAAATTTATAAACGTTTGAACTCCAAATTTCCTAACGTTTAAACATGAAAATAAAAGTGCGAAAAATTTCTCACTAGATTCCGTGCGCTGTCATAGGAAGATACGTTCGAACGTGTATAGAAAATGTCCTAGCGTTATTTGCAGTAAATTTTCCAGACTTTTTTAACGTTCAAACGTCATCTAAAAATTGAGCGGGATAATATAATGTTCGAACATACAACTTAAACATTCGAACGTTACATCTAAATATTTTGTGATTGAATGAATACACGCACGAGAGGCAACAGACTCATTTTTGTTGCTTCTCCCGTGCGCGCAACTAAGCCACAAAGAGACAATGAGAGAGGGTCTTTGTGGGTTTGAGAGAGAGAGGGTCATGGGTTAGAGTGAGAGAGTGTTAGAGTGAGAAATGGTTAATTAATATTTTGAAACTTTAGTTTTATTGATTTTGATAAGGAAAAACTATTTTTCTTTTGTATTTTCTTGAATTTTATGATATTTGTCTTGTGTTTTTGTTATATATATGCTTTTAATTAATAAGTTAGTGTTGTAATTTTTTGAAGGATTGGTTGTGATTATTGGCAAGTTGGAAGCTTTTGATTTGTAAGAGGATATTATGAGTGCTAGGTATATTTCTAAACTTTAGCAATATGTTTATACATTTTATGCTTACTCTTAAAATATTGTGCTTACTCTTAAAATATTGTGATTATTGTTTGTGAATTTTGTGAATAGTTTGTGAGTTTATGGTATTCATTGATGAATTAATATGTGTATAAATATTGTTGTAGGAATATTGTGAATATGTTGTGATATGGATTTAAAATATTGTGATTATTGTTTTTGAATTTTGTAAATAGTTTGTGAGTTTATGGTATTCATTGATGAATTAATATGTGTATAAATATTGTTGTGGGAATATTGTGAATATGTTGTGATATGAATTTGAAATATTGTGATTATTATTTAAAAATTTTGTTTGAATATGTTTATATGGTTAGAAATATATTGTGTTTAGGTTTTGGATTTATTTGAAAATTTTGATATAATATTTTTTAGTTTTTTTTTTAATTTGTGAGTGCTAGTTATATTTCTAAAGTTTAGCAATATGTTTATACATGTTGATGTGATTTTATGCTTACTCTTGAAATAATTGTGATTATTATTTGTGAATTTTGTGAATAGTTTGTGAGTTTATAGTGTTCATTGATGAATTAATGTGTAGAAATATTGTTGTGTAAATATTGTTGTTGTTGTTGTGATATGGATTTGAAATATTGTGATTATTATTTGTGAATTTTTATTGAATATGTTTATATGGTTAGAAATATACTGTGTTTAGTTTTAACATTTATGTGAATTTTTTGATATAATATTTTTTGGTGTTTTTTGAATTTATTCTTTAACAAGAAAATTATAAGTTTAGGATTTTAATTTAAGTAAAGATTAAAAACATTTAATATACATTTAATATGAGAATTAATATTTAACATTTAATAAGTATATATAATATATTCATACTAATTTAGTTAGAATATGATTATTATTCAAATTATAAGTATAGTATACAACTTAATTTTAAAAAAAAAAGTATATAACTTAACTATATATAAAGTATAATATACATACAATAACTATAATTAATAATTACTTATTAAATATTCTTACCATTGTGAGGTTCCAAACCACTATATTATTAAATATATATATATATATATATATAAAGAAAGCAAGTAAAATACTCGTCAATAAAAAAGTCTTAAACTTACCAAATAACTAGAGTTTGAATAAATAATTATACTTATTTAAAATAAACTAGAGAGTAAGTAAATAAGGATCAAATAAATATTTATATAGAAATTATATACTTATTGTCTATATAAATAAATAACTCACTCAATTAAGTATGACAATTAAAATTATAATTTAGGAATGATAATAATTAAAATTATAGAATAACATTTAAAATTATATATAACAATTATAATAACAATTATATAATAACAACGAGGAAGAATGATCTTGAAGAAATTTGTTATCTACTCATGATAGGAAACTTGTGAACATATTCTTCCATCTCTCTCTAGTTTAAAAATATAACATATAATACTATTTGTTTGAAAATCTAGACACAGAATATGGGGATATTGTTTGTAATGTTTTTTTGATAGATATGATGTGACATTGCATAAATAACCTTAAACCTGTTTGGAAATTAGTGTATATTTATGTGTCAACTAATTTCTGAATTGTCCAGTGTGGATAGTTTGAGATTATATTATCTATATTGCACATTTTTGTTATTCCTACTTTTCACGTTTAATATGAAGTTTTGATGTCTTCTTCTATTATTCTTCGGGTATACTGTTCGTAGGGTCACAATCCCTCTATTTGAACATGTATACTTGGAGAACTATGGGAAGGTGCTGCCGAAATTTCTACTAATGTGGAAAGTAGTAGAGTTATGAGATTTGTGTAATATGGATAATATAATCTCGAATGAGATAAGACCAACTACCTTATCAAAAAAAATGAGAATTTGAGCATTACATGCATGTGAATTTTCTATGTACGTGTTATTAATAGATAGATGTTTTTAGAAATGGACAAAAATTGGATGCGTCTAGGCGATAGACTTGGAAAGGATAACGTACCTTATGCGCGTGGAGTAAGAACTTTCATTGATTTTGCATGGGTCTCTGCCAATAGTCATGGTTACATTGAGTGTCTATGTCGAGAGTGTAAAAATTTGTGTGCGATAGGGTTAGATGAAGTTGAAAGTCATATATTTGTGAATGGTATAGATTTAGAGTATACCCGATGGGTACTACATGATGAGCCGTATGAACAGTCAGCAGATGTATTGGTCAATCATCACAATTATTTGATAATTATGAGCAGGATGAGATGGAAGAGATGTTGGGTGACATTGGAGCGATGATGTTTATGGATGAGGTTAACGACAATGCCTTAAGTGGCGGAGAGACTGATTGTGAAAATTTTGCTTCAATATGAGAAGATGCAAACGCGAACTTTATTCAGACTATACAAAACATTCCAAAATGTCGTTTATTATGCGGTTACTTCAAATTAAGTCATTATGTGGGATGTCGACAAAAGCAATAAACATGATATTTGACTTATTTAACGAGGTACTTCCCGAAGGGTCTATATTGCCCAAGAACTTTTATGAAGTGAAACAATTGAGAAATAGATTAGGATTTGAGTACAAGTCCATGCATGCATGCAAGAATGATTGTGTTTTGTTCTAGAAGGAGAACGAGGAGAAACAAGCATGTCCTGTACGATAATAGTGGAGATGAAGATGACACTCCAATTGTAGAGACACGCCAGAAAGATGGAAAGGATATTAACTTATTTGTTGACCTCGGTGCACTCAAGCATAGAAAAGATGTTATTGAGGAAGATTCTGAAACAAGTATGGAAAATACATCCGAAGATGAAAAATAAAAGTACTAAATATTTTATTCATATAGGT
This sequence comes from Juglans microcarpa x Juglans regia, assembly GCF_004785595.1. NCBI lineage: Eukaryota > Viridiplantae > Streptophyta > Magnoliopsida > Fagales > Juglandaceae > Juglans > Juglans microcarpa x Juglans regia. The sequence goes on from NC_054609.1 coordinate 1,315,896, forward strand.
GACTATAAAATATTATACTTTTCATAATTTCTTCTAATTAATTTTTCCTGATATTATTAAAAAAACTCTTCAAGGATGCCGCCAAAACGACAACGAAGAAATATGCATCCGCCAAGTCCAAGTCCCGAATCCATTGAGAATTCCCCACTCGAGGAATCCGCTCCTGAAGATCAAGTTAACACGCAAGAGAACAACAGTCAGTCGACACCTACCAGTAAGGAAATATTGTCGTTGATAATTAATTATATAGTTAATACTTTTGTCTCAATAACTATATAACTATAATTATACTATTATCATGTAGTTGATGCATCTGCACATCGTGGTCATGGCTATACACGTGACATTTCTCTTGAGAAAAATAGAAGACACGAAAAACTCAAGATCACCATTCCTGATAATTCCACTGGAGGAGTGGATGATAGTGCAACAACGCTTTCCTCTTATATTGGCAGTAGTTCGAGCTTATATTCCATTTTATGTGCGCTCATGGCGAAATGTTCTGAATGAGATTAAGGAGCACATTCGAAGTCGTATGCTGGTGAGTTTACTTTGAGAGTACATTTTTTTCACCTAGATTAGTATATTATATTTTTAACCTGATTCACTTGTTAAAATGAATTCGACCTCGACTTTAGCCGTAGTGAAAATTTGAGAACCGTGAATGAGTTAATGGCTACACTATTCCGACGTCACAAGGGACGATGTCATAATCACTTCAATAAGTTTGAGATGTTGGAAGAGGCCGCGTAGTCTCCTTTTCAGCAGGTGAAGTTAGATGATTGGAGAAAGTGTTTTGATCTTTTCGCATCTCCAGATTATCAGGTATTTTACATTTATGTCTTTTAATTATTTATATTCATATTCGTTTTATATAGTATATGTATACATATTACAAGTAACATTCTTAATATATTTTATAGCACTTGAGTTCTACAAATGCACAGAATAGATCCATTCTGGCTGTCCACCATCCTATTGGTTCAAGGTCATTCCATCGTTTTGCTAAAAAAATGGTAATTAAAAAATTATAGAATTCATTTATTTTTCTAATATTCTTTTATTTAAGTACTAACATTATCTTTTTAAAATTGTTAATGTCACTTTGTTAGAAACGTGATGATCCTGAAAACTTTTCGCTCATTCATGTTTATGTTGTTGCTCACACTAATGAGCATAGTGAGTAGATGGATCCTCTCGTTGCAGATAATTATGTAAGCAATGTTAATTTTGTTAAATAAATTATGCAACATGTGAATATTTTATTTTTTATTTCTATTTCTTTTAATACATTACTTATTAACAATCATTACCTTTCAAATTGCAGAAAAAAATGATGGAGATACAGTTGGCTTCTAGGGAATCCTCTCTTAGTGACATAGACATATTCACACAAGTGCTCGGGCCGCAGTCTAGTATGGCAAAAGGTTTCGGACGATCTATCAAATATAGATGTTCATCCTCCTCAACCTCATCAACTTCACAAATTAATAATCTTACCAAAGATTTAGAAGCTGCACGGCATGAGAATTAGGGGTGTAAATTCAAACTGGAAAACCGGACCGGACTGGTTCTTAGAATGTGAAAACCGGCCGATTCCGGTCCGGTTCCGGTTTTAGGATTTTTCAGACCGGACCGGACCGGTTGATAAAAAATATATATATAAAATAATATTTATATTATTGTATATATAAGTTTTATACAAAATATTATATATATATATATAAATATATATAAGTTTTATATATTATGTATAACTATAAATTTTTATGTAAAATTTTTATATATAATATATATAATTATATATATTCATATATGAAATAATTTCTTATTATAATTTATAAATTATTACATAAAATGTTAATAATAAAGCACTAAAAGTTTATAACTAATACTAATATTAAATATAGTGTTTATAACTAATACTAATATATAACTTATAACTATACCAATAGTCTAATATTAATATTATTTTATAGTCTAATATATTAATAGAAGTATAAAACAAATTTTTTTAAATCAGTTTTTTTTTTTTATAAACAAATTTTTAATGACAAATTGTGAAACTTACATTTTAAAAAAATTGGAAAACCAGACCGGACCGGACCGAAAACCGGTAAAACCGGAAGTACCGGTTTAGGAGAGTAACCGGTGCGTAATCGGTTTTGAAAAATATAAAACCGGTACATACCGATTCGGTCCTAGATTTTGTCCAAAACCGGACCAGACCGGACTTATTACACCCATAGTGAGAATGAGTATATGAGGTCGAGATAGCAAGAGTTAGAGTCTCTTAGAACGATAGTCACATTTAGAGACGCGTTTGCAAGACCAACAGAGAGACCAGGAGAAAAGAATACGCAGTGAAGTCCAAGAGAAAGTGCAACGGTAAATGATAGTGCAAATGGAGCGTTTTATGTCATTGCAACAGAATCGCGATGGACGAGGAAAAAAGAAGAAATAAATTTTATCAGGGTGTATATAACTAATTTTAATAGCTAATTTTAAAATTTTATAAGACATTATTAGTTGTTAATTGATAGTATGTAATATGATACAATTGGTATGTTTTTAAATTTTATGAAATTAGTATTTCTGATTTGTACGTTCGAATGTAAATTAAAAACGTTCGAATGTTAGTTGACATTCAAACTAACATTCGAACGTGAATACATAAAATTATATAGTAACATTCGAACGTAGACCTATACGTTTGAACGTACTCACCCTCAAACGAACAAAACGTTCGAATAATTAAACGATTAACATTCAAACAAACCTCCGAACGTACTACTTGCATTCGAACGCTTCTTCGTTAACATTCGAAATAACATCTGAATGTTAAACTCATTACGTTTGAACATTGGTCCGTTAACATTCGAACGGAAATTCAAATGTTGATTGTAATTAATGTTCGGACGCATTAACGTTGGAACGTAAATATGATACGTTCGAACTACAATCAACGAACATCAACTTCTGTCATTTGGACGCATTATCGTTTGAACGTTCAAGTTGACGTCCGAACATTACTTTCTATGACAGATCTCAACTGTCACAAAAAAAAGAAAACGTTCGAACTTTGAACCAAACGGAACACCTCCAACCGTCACTAAAAATATTTTTTTTTTAGTGACGGTTCAACAGTAAACCGTCACCAATTATTTTCTGTGACGCACATTAGGTAACGGTCATGGTGATAGTTTCAAACCATCACCAAATATCTTTAGTGACTTTTTTGGTAATTTTTTGTGACGGTTTCTTCTGTCACAAAAGACAAATTATGTTGTAGTGAAAATTGAGTCTAACATGCAAACTCCCTTAATTAGAAACATGGCACTTTAATTTATGGCAATGATGACAGGCACAAACTTATCTTAGGATGCAATGAATAACTCCAGCCTATTTACATTGCTACAATAAAACAAGGGCGTTCATAGCAGAGAAAGATTTTTGTCCCAATATCCCTTTCCAATCCTCGAGCAATCGCCCCCACCTACAAGGAAGTAAATCCATAAGCAATTCATTTAGCACCCTCAAAAGAAGTGAGGTTTCATGTGCTTTTTCTTAAAAATAGTGAGACAGTGAGTTTTAGACCTTAAATTTAGTGAAATGTACGCCCAAGGACGGCAGCTACACTAGTCTAGATATCGTGAATTGTCCAGCATTTTGTTTATTTCCCATATGCCATGGACAAAGTGCCAGAAAGAAATTTAGCAGCAAGAAAGGAGTCTACATAAAATATTTAGTAAGTCATATCAGTTTTACGTATTGACAAAGAATAATGAGAAGAACAAGACTCCCCAGATACCAGCCGAATTTTATAGTAAAATCTGATAAAGCTCAACTTAAACATATCGAATGACAGAAAAGTTGTTACCGATAATTACTGGAGGATGTAGAAATTGTCTCATGTGATTGTAAATATCACCAAGTTATGGTTGTTGCCTAGGTTCCAGAATATTAGAATTGACATGAATACCATGAGGCAAATCAATTCACATGTATATATATACAGAGTTTCATTCATGATTTCCACACATTTGATGCTTTCTGCTGATTCAGTGAATAGCAATGGACTTGAGCATCTTACTTGCTTTGGTGCTTCTGTCCATTTTTGTGCTTTCAGCTTTCATCTTGCTGAACAATACATGGGCTTCACCAAAAGAAATGGAGGAAATCCCAGGTAGCTTGGGTTGGCCTATTGTAGGTGAAAGCTTCTCATTCATTTCAAACTTTTCTAGTCCATCTGGTATTTTCAGCTTCATGAACAACAGGCAGAAGAGGTAATCCATCAAATCCAAAAAGTAAAATGTAATAAACAAGCACCACAATTTCCATAAATAGTCTGTTTTAACATTTTCTACTTGTGGAATTTATTTGTAGGTATGGAAAAGTATTCAAATCTTTCGTCTTGGGGAGATTCACTGTCTTCATGACAGGGAGAGAAGCAAGCAAGATATTGCTAACAGGAAAAGATGGGATGGTGAGCTTGAACCTCTTCTATACAGGTCAGCAGGTGCTAGGCCCTTCCAGCTTGCTCCAGACCACCGGAGAAGCACATAAACGGATTAGACGGCTGATTGCTGAGCCCCTGTCAATTGATGGCCTGAAAAAATATTTCCAATTTATCAATATGCTGGCAGTCCAGACGTTGGATCAATGGCCTGGACGAACAGTTCTTGTTCTTGAAGAGGCTTCTACAGTAAGTTTTTGTTATTGAGTCCAAACGGCACATTTCCTAGCCTAAATGCTGATTCTAGAGAAATAACGAAATCTTTTGACTTATGCAGTTCACTCTCAAAGTGATTGGAAACATGATAATGAGCTTAGAGCCCACGGGCGAGGAGCAGGAAAAATTTCGGGCCAATTTCAAACTCATTTCTTCCTCATTTGCATCTCTGCCATTTAAAGTTCCAGGGACAGCTTTTTATAAGGGTATCAAGGTAACACCTCATGATGGTATCAAATTGTATGCATGACATCTTGCATCGGGAGAGCAGCTACTTCAAATATAAAGACAAGAAATTCCAAGTTTTTACTCATACAAAGTTTCATCTGTCTGACCAGGCGCGGGATAGGATGTACGCCATGTTAGATTCTACAATTTCCAAGAGAAGAAATGGAGAAAGCATCCAACAAGATTTCTTGGAATCATTGGTAATGAAACATAGCAAAGGCGCAGGTGGAGGAGATGCTGAAGACAAACTCACTGATTCACAGTTGAAAGACAATATCCTAACTCTGTTAGTTGCTGGTCACGACACCACAACTGCTGCTCTCACATGGCTGATCAAATTCCTTGGAGAAAATCCTGCAGTTCTGGAACAACTCAGGGTATTGTTAACTAGACAGCACATAATGGAAAGCTTTAATTTCTTCAGCTTTAGACCCTCTATTAAATTTGGGTTGTGGATATGCAGGAGGAACACACAGAAATCCAAGCAAACAGAGAGGTTGGAGAATATCTCACATGGTCTGAAGTTAACAGTATGCCTTATACCAACAAAGTGAGCTACATGTTGACACTCATTAACCATAACAGTAATTTCTTTGTTGACTGCTCACGGGTTCTTAATTCTTTGGTCCTTCATTCAAGTGCAGGTAATTAGTGAAACTCTTAGGAGAGCCACGATATTACCTTGGTATTCAAGAAAAGCAGCCCAGGACTTTGAGATTGGCGGTATGCCTCAAAAAATCAGATAGCCAATGCTAATATAACTGCAATTGTAACATATTGTTTTGGATATTACAGGATACAGCATCAAGAAAGGTTGGTCAATTAACCTGGATGTCGTGTCCATCCACCATGACCCAGAAGTTTTCCCCAATCCCCAAAAGTTTGACCCTTCCAGATTCGATGTAAGCTCTTTGTAATTCATCCATTGGCAGTCCACTTCTATTGCTACCACTTTCATCTGAGAAATAATATCTCCTATCAAATGCAGGTACCACTAAGGCCTTTCAGCTATCTTGGTTTTGGTAGTGGACCGCGTATGTGCCCTGGAATCAACCTGGCCAAACTTGAAATATGCATTTTCATTCATTACCTGGTCTGCAAATACAAGTAAGATGAACATATTAAAAGGACTGAAATATAAGAGCAAAAAGCACAAAAATTAATTTAAATGCTTCCCATCAAGGCTTTGAATAACCAGATAATTGTGCATGCTATTTATAAAGAATCATCTGAACTGAAACACTACTGAAAAATTGCTGCAAATTGTCGGTTAGCAGTGCAAATACTTTCTTAAGATTCATAGAGTTTGGGAAAAGGATCTTTTTGCTGTGAATAGCGCTTAACACTAACCATTTCCTCATTAGAATAACTACAATTCCAAGTTCTGAAATTTTGATTTCTATCACAGGTGGAGACCTCTGGAGAAAGATGAATCAGTGCAGCCAACACTAGTACGAATGCCAAAAAACAAGTATCCAATTCTTGTTGAGCCTGTGTGAAAATTTCTGTCACAGAAAATCAGTATAGAAAGACAAGAACAGAGGAAGTGAAAATAAAAAGCTTAAGCAGAAGGAGAAAACGACCAAACAACATTATCCCCTTGAACACACCTATCTTATAGTAAAATCATCTGTCTTGTTTAGAAACATACTGATCCATTGCTTATCAGATAATGTAACACCTTCGAAACTTTCCATTTTGGTGAGAAATAAGAGGAGTCCATATAAATGGTACGGAAGCCAGCCATTGCTCATTCTTATCATTTGAAGAGCTAGTGAAGCAAAACGAAATCAGATTAAACGGGTAGGATATTAGAAAAATCCAGCCTATTTAATTGTTAGCAAATTTTGAGTCATTCCAAAGCTCAACATATGTTTATCTAAGGAGCAATGCTAGATATAGGTCTAGGTGTGCAAGTCTCGTATACGGTATACTCCCTTTGAAAAAAAGTAGAATCTATTATTTAAAAAAAAATGATTTTTTCATATAAGTATCAAATTTACTTACTTTTTTCAAAAAGAGTGCGCGGAGCTTGCATACCATAATACTGCAAATATCATTTCTCTTATCTAAGCAGATCGTGCTGTTTAATACTAAAATAAAACCATTCAATATGGATGATGGGAATAGTTTTACCTTAATCAACAGCTTGCGAAGAGGATGTATTGAAATCAGCAATGGAAAAAAAAAATAGTGTGCAAATGAAGCATTATTAATTTTTTCTTATCTTATCCCGAGCGAACATGAAGGCGTCATTGAAACTGGAAAAGGGAAACAACAAACAAACACCCCCAGGAAGTAAATGCTCCTTGAATCAAGCATTTTCTTACAAATAAAACAACAGTAGAATGCATGGGAACACAATGACTCACCCACGCAGAGTACAAAGACGACTCTCTATTCCTAAGACTCCACCATCATGCGAAGTACAAAAACAATTCTCGCTCCCAATCTCTTTTGCAATACAAGGAGGGTTGGCTTTTCCACCCTGATACCAGGATGAGCGTTTTACAACTAGTTCATCAAAGAAATCATCCAACTTCTCAATTGTGACATTGGGCATCACCACGACATGTGCTATATTTCCTTGGCAAGCTAACTGCCACTTGCGAACAAAATTCTCATCCAAAGGTCGCTCAAACACAACTGTGTTGCTGTGCTCATTCAACATAGCACTAATCCCAGCAGCATGTAGGCGGTCCTTCAAATAGTGAGCATTTCTAAGGCATATCTGGACTTCTTTCTTGAACCCTTTGTAGCCTTTTTTGTTGAGGGTGTACCACAGAAAGATAGGAGCATGACCATTCCGGCTTCCCATTATTGTGGCATCCCTTGAAGCAAGGTACTCAACATTCCTTGACAAGGCATTGATGTGTTCCAGCCTTGTTATCTGGATACCGCAAGGCATTGGACATCCAATCCACTTATGGCCAGAAACACTAACACTTCCTATAGGCTTCTTGAAAGAAACTTTGGGTGCCTGTCCACCAGAAAGAATAATGAGCCAAAAGGAAACAATTTCACCAATATTTAGGTAAGGTTAGAATTAAATATGAGGAAGGCAACATAAAGCACTACAACTGCTATTTAGGACAAGCTTTTAAGTTTCATTCACTAACAAGCTAGACCAAAAGACACTCTTAAAAAAATCACCATGTCAACACTATTTAGGACAATTTCAGGTCCAATTTCTCTACAAGAGAAGGCGAATTTGATTGTGATGAGTCATGACAATCAATCAGGAGAGAATTCAATCCATTAGAACCAAAGACTTACACAGTTGACAAAAGGCATCATAAGTCCAAATAAAGCTCCGTCACAATGAATGTAGAATCGATCATGAGTGAATCCAGTTTCTTCAAGAGCTTTTATGACAACCTCAGGGTCATCAACTGCTCCTTTGATGGTTGTCCCTGTGACACGACTGATTCGCTGTGTCAATTAAACGAAGGAGAATCCATGTGCGTAAGCGCATACATACATACATACAACCCCCAGAGAGAGAGAGAGAGAGAGAGACCTATATTAACATTGATGATGGCTGGTTTGTCTTTATTGGCCAGTAGTTTAACCTTAAAATCTGCACAATCAATCTCACCAGAAACCAAGGTGTCAACCTTCACACACTCCATTCTATACATTCTTGCTGCTTTAAAAATAGAATAATGCGAATCCCTTGAAGCGTACAAAATCCCATCTGGAAACACTTCCCTCCTGCATGCATAGTTAAGCAACGTTTACTTTCACTCTCTCTAGACAAAAAAATAATTTCAGGCTAACTGACGCTCAACATGATTACTCACCCAACTAAAATACCATGAAGATTGGCTTCTGTGCCACCATTTGTGATATACCCCCAATATTCCTTCTTCTTTATTTCCCAGAGACGAGCAAACCAATCTAAAACGCCAACCTCAAACTGTCTTGAATGGACACCATAGTTGCTTTCAATAAAAGGATCACCAACATTGTTAATGGAGAATTGCTGCAATTGCGCCAGAGCACCATAATCGAAATCTAGATTAGCAGGATAACCTGCAAGAGATGAGATCTTAGCATTTCAAGTAAAAAATCATGTTGTGATAAACATGATAGAAGTAAAAAATCATCAATCCTACTAATGAGGTTGACGAAAGGCAAAAAATTATGTTCAATGTTATAGCCACAAAAAGATTATACAAAAATAATTTTACAAATTGAGACTATTTTACGTAATTCATTATATCTACTTTATAATAAAAATAACTTTAAAATCTAATGAATCATATCAAATCACATCAGTTTGTGAGATTATTTTTATATAATGCCTTTATGGTTAGAGTATTTCTCATATTATAGTGGCAAGTTCATGGTTCTTCACAAGATTAGCAACTCTCTCCCATGAAAATTTACTTGCTCCTAAGAAGCAATGATGGCTGGAATCTATCAAGGATTCCATCCACGTAGTGCAAACTCACGGTTCTTTGCAATGAATATTAAGCTGAGGGGTGATTAAATTTTATAAACAACCTATATGGTATTTGGTCCTTTCGAGGAGGGTCTTTCTGTAGCCAGCCAAGTTGCTAGCCATGTAAGCCTCCTTGTCCCCGGTGAACTCGTCGTTCGCATCGGGCTCCGTCACAGCCAAAGATGTTGTGTGAATGTTCCGTCCCAGCACGATCTCCCTACCGCCGTTCATATATTCGTTCGCTAAAACCACCGGAGAAAACTGTTCCCCCACGACCACATCCTTTAGAACGGAAATATCTGACAGAATATCTTCTGCCCCACACTTCTCAATGCTCCCAACCATAGCTTATTCCCCTTCTCCACCAAAGGAATGCTCTTTGAAAAAGTAAACGAAAAGAAGATTCACAGAGATAGCTGAACAGAATTGCAGAAAAATGGTTTTGGCCTTCACACCAAACCAGTATATTGTCTATTCATTATACAGGTAGTTACATATTATATATCTTCTGTACAAAGTAGCAAATGATACGTACAATTAACATAAATGCTATTGATTTGCTGAATCAATGAGATTACAGAGTTATATTTTAGACATATATTGCATAATCCATGATTATTGCAGCGGTTTGCCTTTAAGTGTGAGCTTCCATATTTGTAAGGTCGGCTGTTTGGAGGTTTGTAGTCATGATCTTGATGAGGTGCTCTTGCCCTATTGATAATGATACTGCTTACTGCTTAGACATTCGTTATGTGCATGATCTGTAAGGCTGGAGATTGAGTGGTCTGAGACTCATGAATCCGTAGGCATATCTTACAAAAATTCGATATTTTTCAGAGAAATAACTATCACATGGAGAGGCTGATGTTAGTAGATGTCCTCGACCAAGTTTTGTTGCCAGCAGTGGACTAGCTCCGTTAATGGAGGGCATCAGCCATGTTATATACATTTATAAGTTGTGCAAGTGTCGTGTACTCATTTTGTAAAATAAGTGCATGATACTAGCGTCCTCAATAACTGCAAATATCATTTATTTTTTCAAGATACAATCAAGTTTACCAAATGATAATTGAAAACCTCAAGCAATCACATAAAGTATGCACTTGTTCGAGCGGTACCCATACCAGTTCTACTTGAGAGAACGACTCTTGCTCAAAACAATTTTCATGGTGAAATTTATGGTGGTGTTGCTTGGAGTCTCCGGAAAAGTATATTTGAAATACAAATTATGATATTTGTCTCTCTGACTTTGTTGTATATATTGGACAGCCTTATGAATTTAGCGAAGGAAAATATTCTAACTACAAAAAGATTATACAAAAATAATTACACAAGTTGACATAGCTTAACGTGGTTTATTAGATTGTTACTTTATTATAAAGTAGATCTAACAGATCGGATGAAACCATATCAGTTTGTAAAATTATTTTTATATTATTATTTTGTAGATGTAACATTCCTATTTAACGAAATCCATTGTAGTGAATCAATAACTATATCTTGTTCATTTTATTTTTTTTAACAAAATATATTAAATAGTTTCTTCATTAAAGTTCGATGTAAATTACAATATTTATCATATTTATTTTATTATTAAGTTGGTGCATAAAACACACAATCTACATCATTTAAATAATAAAATTTGATTTGTAAAACTCAAAATTTAAATCAATTTTTGGGGTTGAATATTGAAAGAAATAAAACTGGAACATGTTACTTTTCTATTTTCTAATTTCCCAATTTGAAATAAATTGGAAATTTTGATTTTGTTTGATAATTGTATGTACAAGTTAAGTTATGTATGCAACTTTTGGCCTAATTTTTTTTTTTTTCTCTCTCTTTAGTAAACACATAAAAATTCATATGAAAGTTGTTGGCCCGTAATGATAAATTGAGAAGAAAAAAAATTAATACAAAATTAAAATTTATTTTCCAATTTATTACAAAAACCATCAATTATTATCTTTTGGCAATTTTCACTCTCATGCAGATATAATTTTTAAAATCGATTAAAAATAAAAAGACAAGGGGTACAAGTTGTACAACCTTAAGAGTCAAATAGTGATCAATGGTTCAAAATAGGATAATGATACACTTATACCTATTTTACTACTATTTTACTATTCAACTATTTTTTTTTTCATTTTACTCTTTAAATCTAGATTAAAAATTTCAGAACATAACATTCTTGCATAATTTAGACAAAAATAAATTAAATCAATCAACGTAATCATATGATTTAATTAAAAATAAATTTAATTTTATATAAATATCTTATGTTTTAATATAAAATCATAAAATAAAATTATAAGTTTGATATTCCCTTTATAATTTACAATATGTATATCACACTTAAGTGCTACAAAAAGGAGACTCCTTCTTTCTATAGTGTTTTTGAAACTGAAAGAGCAAAAGAATGGATATTTTTATAAAATTGAATTTATTTTTAATTAAATTATATGATTACGTTGGTTAATTCAATTTATTTTCTTTTAGATTATGCAAGAAGGTTATGTTCTGGAGTTTTTAATCCAAATTCAAAGAGTAAAAGGAAAAAAATAATTAAATAATAAAACAGTAGTAAATGAGATATAAAGGTATCATTACCTTTTAAAATATTCACAAGTAGCAATTTGAGATGCAAATCAACATTTTAATAATTTGGAATGCAAGTGATATTTTAAGAATATAAAGTGTTCTTTTTCCAGCTTATGAAAATGTAATTTCTTTTTTAAAATAGCAATGACGGATAAGAGTAATGTTATATACAGTTGTGGAGTGTGCAAGCACCGCACAATCATTTTGAAAAATAGTATGGTCCACTATTAAAAAATTAATTTTTTTATGTGGATCATGTATTTACTCATTTTTTAAAATAAAATTATACGGTGTTTACACATTCCACGACTTAGAGCACTCTCAAGTCTCATTGAATTAGCTAAAGTTAAAGTACATTTTTTATGAATGTAAGATGAATTAGCTTTTAGCTATTCCATTCACATAATTCTCCACATTGGAATAACTATTTTTTCATTATATGACAATAAAATAATAAAAGATGAATTTAGTTTTGGTTATTCACATTAAATCTCTACATTGAATTATCCATTTATTTATGAGTAATTAATAATTTCAAAAATATTTTATTTTTTTTAATTATGAAATTATTTATTTTATCATATTTTACTATTTATAATATTATATATTAATTAGTAATCATATTCTAATTAAATTATGGATTAAAAATAGAAACTAGAGAGACATTGATGGAGACCTCAGGAGAGAGAAACAAATAATATAAAATAGATTTGATGAACAAACAGTGTCTTTCAAATTTGGAAATTACTTTAGAAGTTACTGCAGATATTTGGAATATAGCTATTCTAATGTGATATATTTTATAGTTTAATAGTTAAATTCTCATTAAATTTAATTTTTAGTTAATCCAATAAGAGTGCTCTTATTTCTCTTGTCAAAAAGCTAAGAAAGCTTGAAATTATGGGCCGGTTGCAGTCATTTCATAAAAGTGGAACTTTAAGCAAGGGGACTTGGGCTTACTTTTACGTGGATTAGCCCATTGTCGATCAGTGAGAGACGATGGATCATTCTTAAGAAGGATTCATGATTTTTTTTTTTTTTTTCACTCTCCAGACTTTAAGTTACTTTCAAATTCACTTCTAGATACTACAGAAAAATAGGCTCAATGTCTTAGACAGATCCAAGTAAATACTCAAGAAATACTAGTTGGGTGAATGCGTTACTTACCGGTTATTTTATTTTTCAAGTCAATACATAGTACACATCATCTATTTCATTTATACAATAAGATTTGATTGATAATATTTAATTTTTTTTTTTTAAAGTATTATAGTCACAAAGAGATGTAACAAAAATAAACTCACAAACTGACATGACTTTATATAATATATTAGATATACTTAACAATAAAAATAACTTTACAATATAACGTACAACATCAAGTCACGTTTGTTTATAGGTTTATTTTTATAGGATCTCTTTGTAACTAAAACATTTCTCTTAAAAACAAAATTTAAATCAAATTATGTCATGTAAATACTTTACCATACGTGTTATCCATACCCATTTGCAAATAAAATTTTCCGTTATTTTTTTCTTAAAAAGAGATCCAATACATGGAAGGATGGGGAAATAACTAAAAGTAGTGTGGAATAGTATTGTTCATCTGGATTTCAGCTCGAAAACCCTGATATACCCGGACCGGAATCTGAGTTTCAAAACCGAGCCGGAACTCGAACTGGGTTAGGTCGGGTCAAACCTGGCATAAACCCAGATTGAAACCAGTTTTTAAAAACCCATAATTTGGGTTTCGGGTTACACCCCTTTTTAAAAAAAAATCAAATCATACGTGTTATGAATATTTTTTTATGAAAAAAATGTTGATGCAAGATTTAAACTCTATTTATTTAATTTTTAACTCATAACTTGGGTTTCAGGTGGCACCCTTTTTTAAAAAAAATCAAATCCTACATATTATAAATATTTTTTTATGAAAAAAATGTTGCAGCATTTAAAGTCCATTTATTTAATTTTTAAATCAAAGCTAACATATTCTTTGACCATCAATAAAAAGCCAAGTGGATAAGAGAGTAAAAAAAAACTATAAAATGGATTATTCATTGGACATAAGATACTTTTTTTTATTTTTAGTTTCTGTCCATTTAGTCCTTAGAAATGAATAAAAAAAATCAAAACATTCAAATGGAAAAAAATAAAATAAAAATCGGGTTCCAAGTTTAAAAAAATAAAACTTGATACCCATATCGGATGTATCCGAAATTTTTTATGTGGGTATCACTCCGGATTTGTTCCAAACCAGAACATGTAACCAAAACCCGATTATCTAGGTTTCGGACGGAAAAAAAAAGGTGGGGGACCGGATGAACGGCACTGTAGAATAAGAAAATTGTGGATGCATTGATTAGACCTCGTTTGTTTTTAGAGATGAGTTGAGATTAAAGTTAAAAAATTAAATAAAATATTGTTAAAATATATTTTTTAATATTATTTTTATTTTAAAATTTAAAAAAATTAAATTATTTATTTATTTTGTATAAAAATTTAAAAAAATTATAATTATGAAATAAAATATTTTCAAAATTTTAAATTTTATTCTCGAAAACAAACCAGTCATTTCTTGCATACAAGGAAGTTTCGCAGTGCAAAGGCTGTATACTTTTATAGGAATCTTCTCGTTCGTCAGACAAAGAAACAAACAAGGGACAAGTTGTTCGTTGTGAGGTTGAAGATAAGTTATAACCACCGCGTCTTTCTTTATTCATAAATTCGTGTATGTGCATTATTTGGGTCCCACGTTTGTCGTGGGACAGCATGGGGAGTGCGAGCTGATTCATGCAGTTGTATAGCGGGTCCCATTGCCAAGGTCAGACTCAGATACAATTGCCCCCAGATGCAGAATCCTATGCAGCTACAGATCATACATCCCTTTCCGGAAAAGGCTAGGGATCCCATTGGGAGCTCCGCAGCTCCAGCTCCCGCTCAAGTGTTTTCTTTTTTTTTTTTTTCTTTTTTTTTTTTCTAGTTTTTTTATTTAATAATTAAGAAAGAATTATTTATTAATATTATGAATTTTTTTAAAAAAATAATTTAAAAAAAATATAAAAAACATTTAAAATAGTCTAGCAGGAGCTCTCAACAGAGGCTAGAGCTTCCGAAAATGCTAGTGAGCCTCTTAAAAGTTATGGCTCAAAATTTATTGTTCGATTATTTTTATTTTTTATTTGTTATTTAATAATTAAGAAAGTAATTATTAATAAAATTATATATTTTTATTTTTAACATTGGTTTGGCCGACAAAGGTGAGGTTGAAAATTGACGAATCTGCCTATTTTTTTTTAGAATAAATATAGATAGAAGTTATTGTTGAGAGTAATTATTTTATATATATAATATGACATCATCTAAATTATACATCTCTCAAATCTAAAATAAAAAAGTAGAGAATTAAAAGTAGTCATATAGTGAATGCAAAATGTACACTGTTACAGTGACTTCTCTCTAACATTACTCTTTTTTTTATGAGAACCGTGAAAGAATTCGATTGATACGTGAAAGTTTACCTTTTGAGCTGAGCTCGGTTATTTATAAATAATCTATATTTGATTCTTAAATTCAGTTAATTTCAGTTGAGTTTAGACTAATTTTAAATTGAGTCCAACATCCAAATATTAAACTCTTAAATTATTAAATTTATCCAAACTCAAAACCTTCTTACATGTGATACCCATAACATTTTTCAACTTAAAAAATTTTTATACTTGAGACCCATAATATTTTTCAATTTTTCATAAAAAGTATTAAAATCATCTTAACATCTAAAACACACTTTAAACTTAGTTTAGATGGGCTCCACATAATCCTCTCTACTGTTCAACTCACTATTATTCATAAATAACTCAACTCAGCTCACCTCAACTCAATATTCAAACACAGCCTAATAAATTGAGTAGTAAAATGAGTTATGTAAAGCCCATCTAAACTGAGTGTAAAATATGTTTGAATGTTAAGATGAGTTTAATATTTTTATTAGAAGTTGAAAAATGTTGTGTGTCCCACGTGTAAAGAGATTTTTAGTTGAGATGAGTTTAGTAATTTGAGAGTTGGATGTTTGGATGTTAGACTCAATTTAAAATTCGACTGAGTTCAGCTGAATCTTGCAACCAAATGCAACCTTATACGGTGTGGTTTGGATATTGAGATGAGATGAGTTATGATAGTTTTAGATGAGTTGAATAAAATATTATTAGAATATTATTTTCTAATATTATTATTATTTTAAGATTTAAAAAAGTTAAATTATTTATTATATTTTGTTTATAAATTTAAAAAAATTAGAATGATAAGATGAGTTGGAGTGATTTTTTAATCCAAACTGGGCCTTGCTCACTACCATTACACCATCCTTTTAATTTAAATGAAGATGATTATTGTTTAGAGTTGCCACACTTCTATGCATTATATTTACAAGCGATGATATTCTGCCACTTAAGTAGCATCTCTCCATTTGACTATTAAGTTAAATTGATATTTTTATTTTTTTCAGTTCTTTTATTCATATTTTTTTATTATTTTAAAATATTTTAAAAATATAAAAATAATAATAAACTAATAATTACTTTCTTAACTATTAAGTAAAAAAAATTTTAAAAATAAAATAAAATATAAGTGTCAAAATAAGGAGCAAATTGAATAGGTAAAATAGTATTTTTCTTATATTTACACCTAATTAATATTGTGGAATTCTAAAAGGTTTAAGTGGTAAAAAATATTATAGTTGTAGATTAATTTTATATAATATAATAAATTAATTTTATAATCTGATATATTAAATTAAATTATGTTAAAGGATTTTTTTTAATTAATTTAATGGAGTTCAATTAATTGATGAAATGAATGTATAGAGATCCAACTCCAAGAAAGAAAGGGCCAAGTCAGGGAATTCGCCAACCACATACAACACAAGTGTCAAGTGTCAACACAAGCAGCAGGCAAACATGAACGCGTATGACCACACTCTCCCCCACAACTCCCGAAATCCCCATCAAACCCCCCTTCCCAACTCAACCTACCGCTCCCCCCCTTCTCTCTCTCTCTCTCTATCACACCCAAATCGTCCCGATCCTCTGCTCAGCCACGCCACCGGAAAATGGAATCGTCTCCGATCTACCGGCTCCCGCAGGACACTCTCAACCAGATCTTCTCGAGCCTTCCACTCCGTCAGATCATGATCTGCCGATCGGTTTGCAAGCTCTTCCACCAGGTTCTGACCTCGTCATGCTTCATAGACCTTATCTCCTCCCAATCGCCTCTCTCCCTCATCGCTCTCCGGCCCCCTCATCACCACCACCACCATCGCCACTTGTCGTATCCTCCTTCCCTCCACGTCTTCGACCCCGACCAAAATCAATGGCTCAGATTCACCCTCGACTTTCTACCCTTCCGGTCACCGCACCCCGTCGCGTCCTCCCTCGGACTCATCTACCTCTGGGCCGATTCGCCTCACTCGTCTGAGCCCAACAAGTCGCTCGTGGTCTGCAACCCGTTAACTCGTCAATTCCGAGTTCTCCCTCAGCTCGGCTCGGCCTGGTCGCGCCACGGCTCAGTCCTCGTCGACTCGGCTAACCGGGTTATGGTACTCACCGAACTCGCGGCCCTATACTTCTCGGGTCGAATCAGTGGCTCAAATTCTCTTCCAATCTCCCGGCGAAACCCCGAAGCCCGATCCTAGTCTCCGAGTCGGTCTACGCCCTCTGCGACGTCGGTTCACCTTGGCGAAGCCAATGGAAGCTGTTCGCTTGTAAAATCACAAGCGCCCGGAACTGCCAGACCTGGACTCGCCTGGAACGCCACGTGTGGGGGGACGTGTTCGACATCCTAAAACGACCGCGTTTGGTCCGTGGGAGCGGGAACCGAATCCTGATGATCGGGGGGCTGAAGTCATCGTTTTCACTGAACGCGTCGTGCTCAACGATCCTGATCCTGAGCCTGGATCTGGAGACGCTGGAGTGGGACGAGGCGGGCCGCATGCCCGGGGAGATGTTCGAGTGCTTCAAGGAGTCGAGCAAGTTCAAGGTGTTTGGGGGTGGTGATAGAGTCTGCTTTTCGGGCAAGAGGGTCGGAAAATTGGCCATGTGGGATCGCTGTGAAGGGAAAGGGGAGTGGCGGTGGATCAACGTGGTGTCCGGGAGCGGCGTTGGCGATGGGCTCTGTCGTGGGTTCGTGTTCGAGGCGAGGCTTACGGCTTCGCCTTGATGGCAATTAGAGGTTGGTGGTGGTGTTCGTTACTGTAGCTCTTCTTGTTGGATTAACATCACCGACATCTAATTATGTTGTACCATAATGTTGTATTCGGATAAGCAAAAATGCTTTTTTATCATTGCTAATTGAGGATTGCCCACATGTTGTTCTTTGTCAATGCATTAAATCAATGTATCTTATCATTTTTGGTTGATGTCAGAGACTCTAACATGGTATATGTACATCAGAGAACCGTTTGTGTTAAACTTGTTCTTTTCCCGTTTGGATTGAGAAGTAATTTCAACTCATCTCATCTCATCTCATCTTATCATTATAATTTTTTTAAATTCTCACATAAAATATAATAAATAATTTAATTTTTTTAAATTTTAAAATAATAATAATATTAAAAAAATAATATTCTAATAATATTTTATTTAATTTTCATTTCAATTTATCTCGTTTCATTTTTAAATCCAAACGCCCCTTTAAAAGTTGTTGTTTTGGGATTGCCACAGGTTTGGCCACAAGACTGTCCAGTACTTCATTTCGAACTTCTAATGGCATGTAATTTATCATTTAAATGTACAGCGAGTACCAAAGCTAGGTACTTTAAGAAGTGCGCTTTTGTATGCATGTGGATGGGAGGACTCTCCCATAGTCCTATCTGGAATTTGCTAGGGGTTTGTGAGATTTCATTGCATGGAGAGTGTGTGCGGTGAATCTATGATGCTTTTAGGATGATTTTATGAATTAACTTAAAAAAAAAAAGAACGATTTCAGGTATTGGTGGATTCGAAAGGCAAATGCTGAAATGCCTTTCTTTTCTCTCTTTATTCTGATTTTAACCTATATAGATAGATACACATGCGTGATTAAAAAAGAAACGATTTCCTTTTATTTCATTTGTTCTGCATATAGATACTTCTGAACCAAAACTCTTTTAAGTTGTTTGGGGGCTGCAGTCTAATGCTCTTATTGCTCTTGAAAACTACAATTTACTGTCACATTTAGCAATACATATGGGGCACGTTTTAGTAGTAAAATGGTGAAAATGAGAGGAGAATTTCCCAGCAAACTGCAATGCAATAGCAAGGCTTTTCACCTAAAACAAGCCTTGCCTCTGAATGCGTTTTGGCATCATATATAGAAAAGTTCTTATCAATATTCATTCAATTGATTAAGATGTGTTAATTTATCAAAATGTTCGACAGGGGTCGTGTTCAAGTGCCCGATTGGATGAATTTTGAATCTATGGTAGTCATGAAGCTTTCTTATATAACAAGAGATTATGCTTCCAATCAATCTGCAAGGCTTAGATAATGATAAACTAGTTGTGCTATATATACATATTAGCCAGATTATTCTGATTCTGGGGTTCAAATTACGTGGCACTAAACTAATGTATTAAGATATGAATGTATGCCTTATGTGTGGTGTATAGCTCATTTTGAAATATTCTCCCGAAGGAAAAACAGGCTTGAGAAACAAAGCTGGAATCCGTGCTAAATGGAGAGGGTGCGAGTGTTTACTCCTAGCTCAGCTGCCTTCTCTTGCTAAATAGCTCAGAATGATTGGATATATGCCTTACGCAGTGCTTTTTCCATGGATTTTGCAGAATTGCTTGATCTTTCGAACTTTTGTTTGTAATTTTATAGGAGTTGCTCTTAACTTGTTTCTTTTACTTATCAAAAAAAATTTTATAGGAGTTGCTCAATTTTGACTTGCTTCCTTTGTATGGAGGAGCGTTCGCCGCTTTCCTAGTGAAATAATTATTCACTTTTATCGAGAAATGAATTAACTCTAGAATGTGTTTGGGACTATAGTTGTTCGCAGACCATCTCAGATTAATATTATTATTTATAAATTATTTTACCGTAATTCTAATACAAGCTTTGTTTGTTTTCGTTAATGAGATGAGATTAAAATTAAAAATTAAATAAAATATTATTAAAATATATATTTTTAATATTATTTTTATTTTAAAATTTAAAAAAGTTGAATTGTTTATTTTATTTTATATATGAATTTAAAAAAATTATAATGATTAGATGAGATAAGATGAATTGTTAAAACAAATAAGAGAATCAATAAACGGCTTCCCTTCTGTATGTATTAATTAAAGAGTGGGTCTACACCCACTACTGGGAGCTCCCGCTAGGCCAAATTCAAAGTATTTTTTTTTTATCAGATCATTTTTTTAATATTTTTAAAAAATAAAAAAAAAAATTCATAATATTATTAAATAATATTTTCTTAATCCCTAAGTTAAAAAAAAAAAGTAAAAAAAAAAAAAAAAAAAAAAAAGGGAGCGGCTCCAAGCAGAATCCCTAACTTTTTCCTTAATTAAAACAATTCTTCTGCACACTTTCAAATGTTTTGTTCATGCGTAACTAGATGGTACTTTTTGCTGCGGAGTCTTTTTGGAGGCTTTTAACTTGTGAATCCGTCGTGAAAAGGAATAATTATTTCACTAGTATTCAAATATTCTCATTATTATTTTTTATTTTATTATTATTTTTTACTTATTTTTTTATTATTCATTATTTTTTACTTATTTTTTACTACTATTTAATATTTTATTATTATTTTTTCACTATTATTCACAAATATTTTCAATATTTCTCAAATATTTTTACTATCAAGACCAAGCAATCTTGGGCTGTAGTCCAAAGGACGATAATCTAGAAGACCAAACGTGCAGCAAAAACAATAAGCTCGATAACGAGCTTTCATGATGTTACAAGCTTAGCTGTGAAATGATGGAAAAGATTGTAGCTGAGAACATATTACCATGTAATTGGACATATTTACCTGTTTCTCACCCCAATAGAACGATTTCGAAAGTCATTTCCCTGTAGAATAATTTACCAAGTCAATCATGAACTACCATGGTTTGGAGTTTGGATCAAGGTTTTGAATTTCATTTCGTATTGATCGGTACGGTCGAAATATGCCGTTTTGTATTGATTGGTAGGTCAAAATATGCCGTACCAATTATCCAGCCAATACAGAGAAGGATATAATTTCGTACCAATCAAAATTTCGACTGTGATATTTTGAATTTCAACCGATATAAATATTTTGGCCTTTATTTATTTATGTATTTCATTTTTTTAAATTGCAGTTTATTTTTAGACCCCCAATTCAAATCAGACTATTTGAAATTTACATATATAATTAATCTATATATATATATAATTTATCATATATAGACTATTCTTTTAGAATATAATTTTTTCATATATAGATTATTCTGAAACAATATCCAAAACAGTACTGGTATCAAAATATCTTGTTTCAATGCCTCGACCGAAATGATATTCAAAACATTGATTTGGATACAAAAGTCTTCCAATTCGTTTCAACTCGTCTCATCTAATAATTATAATTTTTTTAAATTTTTACACAAAATAGAATAAATAATTTAATTTTTTCAAATTTCAAAATAATAATAATATTAGAAAATAATATCCTAACAACATTTTATTCAACTTTCAACTTTTATCTCAATTCATCTCATCTCATCTCAACTCACTATCCAGATTCCAGACCTCCCCTTAAGCCCATTTCTTCTTTCGTTTGTGTATAGTCTCTCACATTTAATTTGAAAAATAGTGAAATTTATTATTAAAAAATTAATTTTTCTATATAGATTCTAAATTTATCTATTTTTTTTCAAATAGAGTGTGTGGATTTTCTATTAAAAAATTAGAATTTTCATGTAGATCTCATATTTATCTATTTTTTTTCAAAAGAAGTGTACGAAATTTACACATTCTAAAATTGCAAATATCATTTCTCTTTCAAATATATGTCTATTATTAAACATATAATTATTTGAAATATATTATATCAATAAATATAATTAAAAATAATACATTATGATAATAAAATATTAATAGTCTTTTATATAAATTGATGTAACAGATTTTTTATGACCAGTTTGATTTATTAATAAACGGAATTTTAGATAAACTTATCCTTTAAATTTTGAGGATGAATTTGCAATATTTCCATTTACAATGTTCCCTGTTCCCATGTATTATTGCCTTGTGGCATAGAGAGTTGTAATGATTTGAATCATTTGATGGTGCTGATACATGATGTATCATACATCAACCTGGACCTTGCATAGTCCTCATAAGGTTATGTTTGGGTTGTTGAACTAAACTTAACTCATCTTAAATCAATCATTGATGAGTTTTATTATTAGTTCAACTTTTCATAAAAAAAAAATTAAACTCATCTCAACCTACTTTATACAATTCAGCCTAAAAAATTAAATACATCTCAACTAAAAAAATAACTCATCTAAATGGGATCTATAAAATATTATTATTCACAATTCAACTTATCTCAACATCCAAACACGGTCTTATAGAAGAATTTCACAATCCCAAGATATTTGCAGGCAAGCAATTGAATTGTTATGCCATGGATTGAAGCATGGTGACTTGCATTCAAGTTTTTCATGTTATACATTATATAGATAGTCCTTGAGAGGCACAGTTGGGATTTTCTTCCTTTTTTTTTTTTTTTTCAAACCGCACTAATCATATTGGAAGGCATGAGACTGCCACAAATTTGTTGTTTCTAAATTGGATTTAAATTGGATTGGGAGTTTTAAAATATTTTACTTTCATTTATTTTTTTATGGGGTTGAGGTATGAGGAAAAAAAAAAAATAGCATGAGGCCTCCTGTCTAAAGTAATATGTCTTTAAAAGGTAATTATTTGATAGTTTTAAAGGAAGAACTGTAGTACTCTCAATAATGTCATGTCATAAAAAATAAATATTTCTATAAATAATTTTAATATTACGACATAGTACAAAAATCGACGCAACTGGCCGCCGTTGATGTGAAACGGCCGACCGCGTCAGGAACCGGCCGAAACTGATGGAGAACCGGCCGGCGTGGGGTGAAATAATACAGGAACTGACGTTCAGCGGTTCGATCCCAGTTTGAGGCTGGGCCGGACCGCTAAACCAACCGATATAATAAACCTTATTTTTTTTAATATACACTAATCAAAACGACGCCGTTCCACTTAAGTTTAAGTGGAACGGCGTCGTTATGTATCTATAAGTATACGATAAATAATAAAAACGACGCGGCGTTGTTTTATTAAAGATTTAGGAAAAAAAATATGTTTGAAACGGCATCGTTTCACTTAAACTTATGTGGAACAATGTCGTTTCGGTATGGGGTCTTCTTCTTCCCCAACCTTCTTCCACTTCCCGATCTCGTTTGCAACTCTCTCTCTCTCTCTTCTGCAACTCTCAAACTCTCTCTCTCTCTCTCCTATGCAACTCTCTCTCTCTCAGTAGATTCACGCCGCTAGTGGAACCAACGCTGATTGACAACTGCCAGAGAACCGCCTCGATCGGTTTCCTCCTCCCCATCGACCGGTTACGATCGGTTGCTCCCTCAGTTTTTCAATCGTCGGTCAGCATCAATTTTGCCCAAAAATCGCTTCGACGACATCGATTTTCACCCCTATTACAACGTGTTAAAATAAAATAAAATAATTTATACAATTTTAGAATATGTATGTTTTGTGTATTTTCTTGGAAATAATTAGATAAAAAAGTGTTATAATTATAAAGATATTTCACAAAAATAAATGTACAAGTTAACATGATTTTATATGATACGTTAATTTTATTTTACAATAAAATTAATTTTATAATTTATTACGTTAGTTTATATCTACTTTTGTATAATTTTTTATCATTAAAATATTTTTCATTAAATAAATTTAAAATTCAAGTAAAAAAAATATTTTATAATAATGTGTCTATTTTTTTAATAAGAATATATGAGAGTTATATATTTTAAAATAAATTAATAGCACTATGCCTTCTTTATTTTAAAAGTATTTAATAATTTTTCATTACGCACCTAACCTTTTGAAAACGACTCTGCTACTCGGACACAACCCATTCTGCCAAATCGCGTATGGCATGGGCAATTTCCTTTCATAAATGAGAAATGACGTTGGTCGGTCGATGTCTCCCCCTTTTTCCCTTCAAGTACGAAAAGACTTCCTTCAATCTTGGACCTTAAACCCATTTTCAGTGAATTTTCTCCGACTCCAAGGTCATTCCCGTCCCACCCTACCTACTCCCTACACTTCTCAACTCTATCCACGTCACCACCTCCCCTCTTCTTGAATACGTGGCGCCAATCTTCTGTCCCACCTTTTTTTTTTTTTTTTTCAAAGAGTCATGCTAAATTCTCCTTTTTATTTTTATTTTTTACTTTTTCCTATTTATATTTTTAAATATTTTTAAATATTCTCTTTAATTAATAAGTAAAAAAAATATAAAAAAATTAAATATATAAACAATTAAAATGAGAGGATAAAATGAAACAATATAATAGCATTATCCTTTTATAAAAGAGAAAAAATATATACAAATTTTAAATTTACTAGTATCGTATCAATATTTTATAAAAAGAATCGATTTCATTATAAAAAAGTATGAAAAATTATTTTTTTTTTTTTTTGGTTAGAGTCTATATTTTTAGAAAATGCTTATACATTTGAGTTTTATACTTAACATTACTTAAAAAGTAGAATACCAAAAAAAAAAAAAAAAGAAGATAAAGAAAAAAAAAGCTAGAACTTAGAAAAATATATAATTATTAGTTTTACACAACTTTAACACAATTAGTATTAAAAAAATTATTTTTTCAATACTTATTGTATTAAATTTATGTAGAAGTGTATCATTCCTCTAAAGTTTATATTGTTATGCTTTTATAATGACGTGATATGATTTATTAATTTTTGAATAAATAATTTACTTAAGTATGGATAGATAATGTTATGAGATGAAGATTAAATTAATGTGTAAACAAACATAACTCATATTATAAAGTCATTTAGAGGCTTGTCTTGACTAAATAAGATTATATTTTCACCTTACCACAATACGATGTCAAAAATTCTATGTACAATAATTTTTGTATACTCTTTTACGTACAAGCCAATGTAATTGACTTCGTCATTTTTTTAATATAAAATAACTGCTGAGTCTCATCACATCAACGAAATGCATAAAAAATACGTAAAAGTAACTGTATATAACAGAATTGTATGTCGTACTATTAAATTTGCTCTCATACCTAATATTTTTTAATAATAAGGAATCTTATGATTGGCTGTTTATACCAATATACACTAAAACTACATAATAAGTAGCCTCAAATAAATTGTTATTCAATTAAGATTTCAAACTCTAGAAACTCAATAAGACATGCTTATGTTGTCAAAATCGAGACCTAAGCTAATACTCACCTTCTATTGTCCAATCAAAATCTTTTACTTTTTCAAAATATTATTTTCTAATCTAAATTTTATAATCCTAATCATAAATGTTGACATTATGTATTTTTAATAATTTTTAATAATATATATAAATATATAAATATATCATATCAATAAACACGATGGAAGATGAATACAAGACAAAAATTATTATTTTTTATATATAATAAGAACATAACTTCATGTAATATGTCTCCCTATCATTTTCATATATTAATAAAAATATTATGTCCCTATCAATTTTTTTAAAAAAACATAAATACTTTGGTGCCTCCAAACCGGGGGCCACATTCCTTTCACCTCATCTTCAAGTTCAAAGTGACATCCTCCGTCAGGTTGTCTCTGCAATTGTTTTCTGACGAAAGTACCCTCCGTCTTCCTTAAAATCTCCGAAAGCCTCTCTCCCGAGTCCCACCTGTGTCTTCTCAGTTTTAGATTCTTAAACTGTAGTCAAAGATCCTCTGCTACTCCTAATTTCCGGAGCTTTGCACCTCACTTTCTTCTCGTTCGTTTTTTTCTCTTGTCTTCGCTTTTCTTGCCATGGTTCTCGGTTACCAGCTTCACATACACCGACGATAATCCGCATGGATTTGATCGAAGGCACGGGAGAGAGCTCGTCGCCGCCTCCATTCTTCGCCGGCGGTTTTAGCGGCTACGATATACGGAACGACGTGTACAACCGGTTGGTCGAGAGTCAACTCGAAGAGGTCGTCTCTAATCCTGACTATCGCGACCTCTTGGACGCTCACTTTAATCGGTTGCCTCCTAGGTACCCAATCTGATTGCTTCTGAATTCAGTTTTATTTTTTATTTTGTCTTTAAATATATGTTTTTATATTACTATTCTTCGTTTTCGAGTTTTCGAGTGACTTTCATGGTGGACAGTTGTCACGGACGACTGTCTTGCTTATAGTCTCGAATCTCGATTCTAATTTTTCTTCTCCTTTTAAATTTTTTTTGGAGGGGTAGTGATCTGGTGATTTGTACATCATTGATTTCTGGAGTTGCTGAAGTTCACGAGCGTGTGTTTGTTTCCAGTATCGTAAACCTATTCCTGCAATTTTTGGTATTGCTTACCAAAAAAAGTTTCCATATTCTCTATTATCTGACAATGATATACTTCTCCCTGAGAAAAACATACAGCTAGAAAGCTGTAGTTACATAAGGTGAGCACGTAGTCCATAATAGTGTGCTATTGACAAGCGGAAAAATACTAACTCAAGCAACCGAGTTTTTGATACAACAGCTAATCAAAAGAAATGTTCCGATTGATGCATCTCAGTCCGTTATGGGCAGAGTCTTGCACTTTATCCTAACTTGCTATGCTGGCACCTGCTTCTGCGACAATGGCATTAGAGATGCTCTCTCATCTTTAAAATCATTTTGTGAGGTTGAGGACATTTCTCTGCGACCATTCTCTTGTATAGTTTCTGTGTACTTGGGCTATGCCTACTTTTTTATCCATAAAATTTCTACTTATCAAAAAGAAAAAAATAAAACACTTCCCTGCAATCAGATATGGTATAGTTGCTCCCAAGCAATTTTAAGCAATAGGTTTCAAAGTTTTTACCTCCATTTTTGCAATATCACAATTTGACTCGGAATCAGAGCAAAAAGTTCTTCTAAGAATCAAACACAGCCATAAAATTCTCATCAGCATACATTTCGAAAATCCACAGTACAAGGGACCCCTTTTTCTAAATCACTTAAAACATGCAAGGAATATTTCCATTATAACTCTAATTGAATTACATTTATTTTGTACCAATATTCCTTCAGTATAGATGCATGCCTTTAGATATTCATTGGGGACCAGATAATGTTTCTTCAGGGAGCTCAAGGAAATTTCCCTCTGATAGCATCCAGGGTTTATACAGTTTAAAATCCCGACTTTGATGGCAGCAAGAACACTGTTTTCCCTGCCCCTGCCAATAGCTGGGAAAATATTCTCAAACAAAGTACTCTGTATCTCCACATAAAGTTTAAAATTATGTGATCCTGCTGGTAGGCAACTTCAATCATTGTTATGAACTCTTGTCACTTTGGAATTGGCTGGGAGGGTTGTATAAATTCATTATCCACTATCCAAAGTTCAAGAACAGGGGACGTTTAGGGTGTGAAATGGCATGCCATTAGAATATATTAATCACTCTTCCACCATTGTCTTTTGCGATACTCTAGCAATTTCTCTCAGTTTTAACATCTTTCTGAAACTCGTGGACCATTTAGCAGGTCCCTTCACTATCTAAAAGCTTCTCTTTCTCAAAATGGGTTTTTATCTAATCGACCCATAAAATAACCAAACTATGGAAAGGAGCCCAGTTGTGTGTTAACATGAATGAACATTTTTCTTTTTTACATTTTCTTGGATTCAAGTAAATTTTTGTGACAGGAGTTTGAATATGTAGTAGTCATGTGAATATTAGTTATGTTGGGTAACAGTCTTTTTCTTCTTGGTGATGAACTTATAGCTTTTCATTTTCTTTTTTGTCAGTTATGGACTTGATGTAAATATGGATAGAGTGGAAGATGTTCTGTTACATCAAAAGATTCTTGCATTAGCAACAGACCCAAAGAAGCGACCTGTTTATAACATCCGTTTCTTGGAGGTAAAACCTTTCATTTGGTTTACCGATAAAATAAAATCCTTTATTTGGTTCAATAAATACTTTCAGAATTTGAGCACTAAATTTGATTTTAGTTAGAGAAAGAAGCCGATTTCTTTTGATGATTTTTTGTATGCAAAATACATATGCATGCTATTATAAATTATAATATTAGCTTCAGTATTCTCTTCTTTTTTGTTTTGAGCCAATTCTTAATCCTATGAACATATATATATATATATATTCTTCTATATGTCTTCATTTGTATTTTCTTTTGTTCTTTCTGGGTAGAATACTTGTAGTAGAACAGATGGCGATGATGACCAGCAATTTGTAAGTTCTTTCTCTAACTCGAGGTCATCTTCTGATGCTGCTAATGAA
Source organism: Juglans microcarpa x Juglans regia (assembly GCF_004785595.1). NCBI lineage: Eukaryota > Viridiplantae > Streptophyta > Magnoliopsida > Fagales > Juglandaceae > Juglans > Juglans microcarpa x Juglans regia. The sequence continues at coordinate 1,344,423 of NC_054609.1, forward strand.
GTAGTGCCATCAGAAAAGAGGTATTCCATCTATACTGGTCTTATGTTCATGCTGTCCTTGTGCCAGCCCCCCCCCCCCCCCCCCCCCCCCCCCCCCCCCCCCCCCCCCCCCCAAAAAAAAAAAAAAAAAAATTCTTTCCATTACTCAATGAAAAGATGGCAGCATTTCTCATCATTTGTGTTAGTGTTACTGTAGGGGTTCCATTGATTAGCTTTATTTTTCAAGTGTTCATTATTTATCCTCGGTTACATATTTATGCCATTTCTGTAACTAGGAGCGGAGATTGTGCTATTGAATTTGAACCTTGCTCTAGGCTTGGGGACTTAAATTTGGATGCTAGAAGAAATTCCAGATCTACGGATAACTTTTCCAGAAGGTACCTGAGCAATCTTTATTAGCATTTATTCTGTTTATATGTTCTTCCTGAATATTTATAAATGCTGCTACTATTCACTAACCTAACTATACATAACAAAAATCTCCCACTTTCAAAATAGTAAATGTTTAATGTCTGTGTGTACAGTTGTTTTAATATATACTATTTTGATAGTATTGAATATGCTGTTGTAATGTGGATAATGAGGGATTTTCTTTAATCAGTGACCATTATTATCTGGAATGAAAAGTAATATTGAAGCATTGACAGGTGAAGAAGATAGCAGCCAGATAATAAAGGTGTAATAATGGTACATGTTTAGTTCATTCACCAATTTATGTTTGTGCATACACTTCTAGTGAAGCAATTGCAACTACCTGGGTGGTGGGGGTTGGGAGAGAAGCGATCTGTCCTGGGAAGCATGGATACTTCAAATTAGAAGCTGTATCAGATACAGATATGGTCGGATTGTTTAATTGAATTTGTTTTTGATATCCTCCCTCTCTCTCATTCTATCTCTGTAACAAAAGAGATGAGTGTTAATATTTTTCCATCATATATATGTTGTATATGCAATGCTTTGATCTGAAGACTTACGTCTTTGAATTTTTGTATTTAGAAATTTTACTTTTAAATTTTATTGTGTAGTGGCAACAACAAAACAAAGGCGAAATGTGAATGAAAACATAGTTGGAAAAGTTGAATAATGCATGGGAAGAAGAATTTAGAATACAGGTTCTTTTGGTTATGTATCTTTTAACGTGAGGATGAATTTCTTTTCTAATTCATTTCTGTGAGAGCATATACTATGTATAGACTTAATGTTCTGAGTTCTATAGATTCATTCATTGGAATCTCAATGTAATTTGAGAAAGTACAACTGCATTTCTGACAAATGCTTTCAAGTAGTGAATTAGCACCTCTTTCACTGATATTTAAATTGAGTAGACAGTATTATGTTTCTGAACCCTTACATTTATATCGAATGCATAAAAAAGCCAGGATACATGTCTTTCATGAATATCACAGCCTTATGTTCCTTTATGGTGTGATGAAAGGCATATATACATACATCTCACCCATAATCCTTGATCAAGTTATTTCTGAATTAACTTCTCTTGATTATTCTGTGGTAGAAGTATTTCTGCTATTAATTTGGAGCTGAAACTTTGGCTGTACGGTTACAGTATTACACACTCATGTAGCATCTACTGGTAAATTAAGTTGACCATTACAATGCAGGCAGGAATTTCCACATTTTCCTATACATGAAGTAATATTTTCAACCATTGACAAGCCCAAGCTTCTTAGTCAGGTATGTTTTTGAGAAGAAGTGTACTAATTTTTAAATTATCAAAATTCATAATACTATTTTTTGGGATCTACTGTCAGTTTATTTCATTGCTGTCCTGGTCTTATACTTTCAAGAACTAATAATGCTTATGCAACACTGTTGTTCGGATTCATACACCACATTTTATTGCACTAGTCAATGTTGATGTTGGATACCCCTAAAGCCACCCCTCAAAAACCAGAAAAAAAAAGAAAAGAAAACAAAAGAAATGGCAATTGTTTTCCTCTGACATCTGCAGAAACAAATAATCTTCAGTTGTATGCATACTTCCAAAGTTTGAGATGATAAACTGAGTTCACTGAGGTCCGCTCTTCTAATTTTGAAACCTTTTAAATGTTAGGGTGGCATTTTGCATTGCTTGGTGGGTTCAGTATACATGTACTGTAGTGATTCTACTTATTGATGCATCTCTTCCATTACCTTAATGTGCTTGTTTTTAATGAAACTCTTACATGGCACTAAAAGTAATTCTTTTTGAAAGGAGAGCATAAATTTAGATCCTATGGAGATATCCAAAGTCAATGCAGGATTTTATCTCTTTACAATGCTGTAATAAAAGAAATAAGGATTTAATCCACAGTTAACCTCTATCCCCTGTTCTTTTTTTTTCTAATTTGAGGACAATGTTAGTCAAGCTCTCTCTCTTTCTCTCTCTATATTGAATCAATAGCTCCAGCTATGTATATCCTTGTTCACTGGAGTTAAGTGTCACACAACATAATATTACTCTTTGATTGGGTTGTTAGTATTTAGGAAAACATTGGTTATCAAATTGTTTATACCCCAGGTGTTTGAGTTGAAGGTGGAGGATGGGGTCTCTGGTTTACGTGTCTTTGAAAGGAATAGGAAGGTCATTAGAACAATAGCTTGATGGTAATCTGCATAGAATGGTTGGTGGCCCTGGGGGACCCTTGCATTTAGTTAAAGGGAAGGATGGAATTTGTAAAACCGTCAAACATCGAAAAAAGAGCATGCCTAGCTAAATGATGATGATCAAATGCTCATGAATGTTATCTAGCTCCATGGAGTATGCTTAACAGACTATTTGCCTTGACACGATGCTTGACAAGGGGTCTTGATTGCTAACTCCAGTAGGCACTCTGGTACCTGTCATGGTTGGCCCTTCATCGGTGAAAATGGCAAACAATTAGCATGGTAATTGCACTTTCAAGTTATATGCAGAGATGGTTCTAGAATTGGGAAAATCTCGAGTGACTAGTCTAAGCAACAAGGGTATTTCGGGAGTTAGTGGTGGAAGGAAATTTATAGTGCAAAAGTACGGAGGATGGATTTGGACAATGTCCAGTGGTTGTGCAGTTGTGAAATTCGTTTTGAGATTTCCCGAGTTTTGAAGATGGCACCATGGATGTAGAGGGCATTAAGGCTTACTTTCTCAATGCACTTTACCATTAGATGGCAGCCCACCTATTTTTCTTTAGCTTTAGCTTTCTGGATTTTCTTTTATCCTTTACTTTTTCTATTTAGGTGTCTATCATGTATGCTCCCTTTGTACTTGGATAATGTCTTTCTGGTCATTGATAACACTTATCTTGCTTGTAAAAAATGTTGTAATAATAGAAAGACTTGGTACATTATAGTGTCCACACCAAATGATTACTTGGACATAGTAGTATCTTAACTATGAATTCAATTCCACCTAAATGCAAATTATTTCATACTGACTAACATGAAAAATCTTCCTTTCCTGAAAATGCAAGTCTATAGCATTAAGTTAAACTTATAGCCATCCTATTTCAGACAGACACCATTGCCCTTCAAGGGTTGAAAAGACCATGAGAACTTAAACCATGAGAAAATATCAGGACGACTGAGTTTTATAATCTGGTGTTATTTTTGTCTAGCTCTCTACATTGCTTTCGGATATAGGACTGAACATCCGTGAAGCACACGTGTTCTCAACAACTGATGGCTACTCCCTAGATGTATTTGTGGTGGATGGGTGGCCTTTTGAGGTACTTCATCATTCTTATCGTTTTATTATCTCTCACTTTGCCCTTTGTCTTTCAGGACTTTTATTATCCAATGATATTTTAATATACATTTCGATTGCTTATACTTCTATCACTTTCCTTTGTGGCTTCTTCTATTGAAATATTCTGATTTTATCGTTTATGATGTTTTGTTTATTTTCCTTCTTCCCTAGCATTGTGCTATAATTTCATGATTGTTTTATCACTTGTTGCACATGTGCAACTAACTCTCTGTGTCTTCTAGGTGAACTTTTATGACATTAATGGTACGTAATTTATGTTTTTAGCAAAAATGTTTCAAGCCTTTGCATTTGATATGTCTATCACGTTTATGTTTCAAATTGGTTGAGTTAGACAAATTGTGGCTTATCCCAAGCGAGTGACCTTGTAATATATTAAGGTGCATCGGGATTATATTTCTTTTATGACAGGGTTCTATGCTGTCTCCAAATGTTGCTGACTTTGCTATGTTGTGACCAGGATACAGATGGTTTGTATGAAGCTATGAAAAGAGCAGTTGCTGGAAGCGAGGTAGTTTCTGTTTTATTGTGATCATAATCTATATTTATGGATTCTTTTTGTAGTGTGTGCTTTGAGATCATAAAACCAGATAACCAGTAACTATCAAGTGTATGTGGACATTACAGTTCACATGATTCTTGGAAAGGCGTTTGTACTGCCCTTTAAAAAAGTAGCTAAAATGCTCCAACTTAGTTCACATAATATCTCTCACAATTGCTAATTTTATGCTGATCTTCATAGGAATGAGGTATAGGTGCACATTATGGTTGCACATCTAGTGTATTTTTTTAAAAAGACTTGTTTATTCACAAAAAGGATTAGGAGATGGATGCAGGTATGCCCAAATATTAGATCCATGGACTGATTTTTTTTTTACAAGTCAGTCAAAAAAATTTTAAAGCGCAAAAGGGTTCCACCCAAGTACATGGAAAATATACAAGAGTGTGAGCACTTTCCTAGGGTTGAGGGCAGAAACAAGAATGTAGAAATCTAAGTACGAAGAAAAGGCATAGATGGCGTGAGTCCTCACCCAAGTATAGAATGTTTGAGCAAAATAGTTTCTAACTCTAACACTATCCTTTCTCAAATGTCAAGGTTGCAAGTATTGAATTGCTCCCAAGTGCACTGCATTACTCATAAAGAAGCCATCTGCCAAACTTCTGATCTACAGTGGCTACCTCTCTTTAACTTATCCAAAAAAAAAAAAAAAAAGTGGCTACCTCTCTTTCCCTCGAACACATCAATTAGTCCAACTTTTGGGGCTAACCTGCTGTATCTCAAAAAGATGGAAGATCTTTACCCATAAGGCTCGAGCCACATTACAATGAGTAGATAGTGTTCAGTTGATTCCCCCTCTTCTTGTACATACAATAACAATCCATTATTATGAACGCTTCTATCTTTAATAGATCTTTCCTAAAGCCGTTGTCCACTCAAAAAAGGCAACCCATGAAGGAGTCTTGTTTGGAAAAGGTGGACCATCGTGGATAGCTTGATAGTCAGTTCCAACTTCAAACTTCTGATTTTTGCACGCGTCACCATATTTTATTCTCGCCACTTCCACTCAGCCTAAAAGAGTAGAATAAGTTGAAGAATGAGAACAATTTGACTTCCCAACCATGAGTAGAAGAAATGGAAATGATGTTTCACTCAGGGAATTTTGACCACTCAAGTTTTCAGTAGTCAGTACCCCCATAATCTTGACTATGTCATGTTGTGCTAAAACAGCTATGTGAAGTGAAGGGTCTTAGGTGTCAATTTTTCTGAATGACCTTCATGTCTTGAGACCTTTCATATATATATAGAAACTATACAACAAGATATAAAAGCATTTTCCTCTAATTACAACCAAGATTTTCTCTCAATCCCCTAGCTGTACACGCTACCCCTATTTTGGAAAGTCAAATTTGTACAAAATAAGGAAAGCCAACTGCGGCAAACCTAACTAATAGGTTGCTGCATCTCCTATTAACATCCCCCCTCAAATTGATGCGGGCGGATCAAGAAGTATCAATTTGTCAATCATGAATTGATGCCGGTGCCAGGTAAGAGCCTTGGTGAACACATTGGCTGTCTAAAGAACAGTGGAAATATGAGGAAGAGTAATCACACCCCTATCAAAAGCTTCACGTATGGAATGACAATCCACTTCGATGTGGTTGGTCTACTCATGAAAGGCCAGGTTAGCAGTAATTTGAATAGCACTCGTGTTGTTAGCATGAAGTGGAGTAGACTGGAGCTGAGGAAAACCAAGTTCTGCCAACAACCCACGAAGCCACACAATCTCAGAACAGGCAGAAGACATAGCACGATACTTGGACTCCATAGAGGATTTTGAAACGCGAGCCTGCTTCTTACTGTTCCAAGAGATAAGAACATTTCCGAGAAACATGCACCACCCTGTGACAAAACGATGAGTATTCGCACATTTTGCCCAATTCTGCATCACTGTAACCTGTGAGTAGAATAAGAGATCCAACTGGAAAGAACAACCCATGTCGAGAAGTCCCCTTGAGATAACGAATGATACGTCGGACAACAGCAAGATGAAGATGGCAAGGTGTCTGCATAAACTGACGAACCTATTGGACAGCAAAGGAAATATCATGTCTTGTAATCGTTAAATAGTTTAAACTCCCAACCAATTGCCTGTTGAATGAGGGATTAGAAAGAAACTCCTCTTCCCCTTGTTGCAATTTCAAATTCACCTCAAAAGGTGTAAGAACCAAATTTCCTTCCTGGAGACCAGCCAAAGTAATCACCTCCTGTGTATACTTGCGCTGATGCAAATATGTACCTTCTAAGGTGGTTTGAACCTCAAGGCTCAGGAAATACTATAGATGGCCAAGATCTTTCAAATGAAAGGAAGCCTTGAGGTGCTTTTGTAACTACTCAATCAACTGGGAGTTCATTCCTATAATCACGATATCATCCACAAAGACCAAAAGCAAGACAATCCTAGTAGTAATCTTTCGGAGAAAGAGAGATCATTCAAAATTGCTTTGGACAAAATTGAAATCAAGAAGAGTGGAACGAAACTTATCAAACCAGGCATGCGGTGCTTTCTTTAAGCCATATAGATTTCCTCCTTGAGATCCCCATGTAGAAAAGCGTTCTTGACATCCATTTGCCAGAGAGCCCAGCCTTTGGAGGCAGCAATGGTCAAGACGGTCTGCACCGTAGTCATCTTAGCGACAAGTGCAAAAGTTTCATCATAATCAATGCCATACTCCTGACGATTTCCAAGTGCCACTAGATGAGCCTTATACCTCTTTAAGGAGTCCGAAACTTAACCGAATAGACCCATTTACACCCAATAGGTTTCACACCAGGAGGACAAGATACAATATCCCAAGTGTGATTTTCCTGTGCAATTGGCAGTGAGCTATGCAAGTGATTTTCCTGTGATTTTCTTATTCTCACACCGAATAAGAACAAGGCACTGCAATGGTATCCAAAGTCGCAGCGAGTGAGGTATGAGGAAAACCATACCTATCTGGGGGTCGAGTGACTCTGCTAGACCGTCGAGGTGCAATGTCCACTGGATCAGGTGGGGAATCAATGTCGGGAAGGGGCATTGCTAGGCGTGGACAACGTCTCAAGTACACAACACCTGATTTAAAGCATTCAACAACATGTGACATATTATCAAAATAGGGAAGCATGGCAAGATCAGATTTCGAAAGAAGGTGAGACGAAAAAAATATTGATTCTCACATTCTGGATACTCGAAGTTTGTTAGCAGTAGCATCATTACAAACAAAACCTTTATGAGCATTACTATATCCCATAAAAGCACATCGTGCAAATTGAGTAGCAAGTTTGTGGTGTTCAGTGGGTGGCATATGGACAAAACAAACATACTCAAAAGTATGAAGGGACTGATATTTAGGATGAGTACCAAAAAAACGGAAATAAGGAGAGTCATACTGCAAGGTCTGCATAGGCAAACGATTAATCAAGTATACGGTAGTAGACAAGGCTTCAACCCAAAATTTAGATAGAACAGAAGATTCAATTAATAGAGTACGAACTATGTCCAAAAGATGCCGATTCTTGCGCTCAACCACTCCATTTTGTTGTGGGGTGTAAGGGCAAGAGCGTTGAGAAAGGATACCCTTTTGCGAAAATTGTGAGACATATATTCCCCCCCGGAATCAGAATGCAAGACTTTAATACAAGTGGAAAATTGTGTTTCAATAAGAGCTACAAAGGTCTGAAACACAGAAAACACATTTGCCTTAGATCGAAGAAAATAGACCTAGGTGAAACGACTATAATCATCGATGAACGTCACAAAGTACTTTTACTGAGCATGTGAAATGACCGGACTAACACCCCAAACATCAGAATGAATGATCTCAATGCATTTTGTAGCACGACTGCCATGCATAGGAAAAGGTAAAGTCTTGCTTTTGCCAAGTTTACAAGTACCACAATCGAAGCACAAACTAAGAGATGAAAACTGATCTTTATTTCCCTAATGACCATGTTTCATTAGATGTATCAATACTATATAATTTGGATGGCCTAATCTTTATGCCATACCTCACTTTTATTTGCTACGGTAGTACTAGCCAAAGACATTAAACTAGGAATAGAAAAATGTAAAGGAAATAAACGTCCCACTTTAGGCCACTTCGTGATCATAGTCCCAGACACCTAATCTTGCACAATACAACCACTACGAGAAAAATGAACATCACAGTTAGTATACACCAATTGACCAACAGAAATCAAGTTTGTAGACAGCCCCGATGACACAAAAATATCCTTGAAACCATGTCCAAGAGTACCAACAGCAGTAATAGGAAGCGTACTCCCATTGGCAATTTGAATGTGCTGGGCACCTTCATACTTGCGAATATCATGTAACGTATTTGCACTTCCAGTCATATGATTTGAGGCCCCCAAATCTACAAACCAAGAAGGTGTGAGTGGGGAACCCTTACCTTGAAGTCCAAAAGCAAAGAAAGCTGACATAATCATTTGTTGCACCATCTCTGGTGTGAGTCCAGGCTGATTAACACCAGCTGGTCCAGTTGAGGTGGCTGCAACATTCTGTGTAAGATCTGAAGCCACTGGTGGGGTTTGAAGAGCCGCATGAAATGCCTATGCCCGTCTGTTTTGGGGTCGTATTGGACATTCCTTAATGATATGGCCATCCTTCTTGCAATAGTTGCAGAATTTCTTGTTGCAATTCCGTGCAATATGCCCATAACCCTTGCAGCTGTCTAATTGAATTTGTGGTTGGTTTCTTCCTCTTCCCTGAGCGGCATATGCTACGTTAACCACCTTGGAATGAATCCTATCTTGTGTCATTCCAAGTTGAGTGGACAGCCGCTGCTCCTCTCTTAACAATTCACCAAGATAGACATCCAACGAGGGAATGGGATCACGATTTAGCAAACCTGCCCGTGTAGTCTCAAATTCTGATCTCAACTTCATCAGAAATTGATCTCTCTGACTCTCTGTATGAACCTTCTGAAGTGCACCTAGTGCTTCTTGAGAAACCTTGGCATGAATAATGCCCGAATACTCGCTCCATAAATTAAGAAACCCACCATAGAATTGTTCAATGGACAGATTACCTTGGCTGTAGTTAGCGATCTCCAACTCTGACTGAAACCTTCTAGCATTGTTGTCTTGATTGTAGATACGCCTCTGACACTCCCACATCTTTTTAGCAGTTGTGAAAGAATGAAGATTATTCACCATGTGAGGCTCAATAGATCCCAACAGCCAAGACACAATTCTTGCATCCTTGCTTTCCCATTGAAAAAGATCTGTTCCGCTGTCAGGAGTTTTACTGGTGCCATCGATATGGCTCCACACCTCCTGCCCTTTCACAAACATCCTAAATTGAAACTCCCAAGCGAAGTAATTTTTTCCATTAAAACACACAATAGTGTTTTCTCCTGACATCTTAAACAATATTGACTTCTAAAACCCTCAAACTCCAGAAATCCTCCAAGAAAACACACCACTGAGAGCCACAGAATTGACTAGAAAACCAAAGATCCCGAAGGGATAAACCAAGAGACTACGAGAGATTTAGACAGCAAAGAATTCTGGTTCAGAAAATAGCTCTGATACCTGTCTGAATGACCTTCATGTCTTGAGACCTTTCATATATATAGAAACTATACAGCAAGATATAAAAGCATTTTCCTCTAACTACAACCAAGATTTTCTCTCAATCCCCTAGCTGTACACACTGCCCCTATTTTGGAAAAGTCTAATCTGTACAAAATAAGGAAAGCTGAAGACATAAGGAAAGTCTAATCTGTACAAAATAAGGAAAGCCAGCTGCAGCAAACCTAACTAATAGGTTGCCGCACATCCTATTAACATTAGGAGTTGTCTTTTGCTGCATTTAGTAGGCGAATAAAGGGAAAAAGAAGTGATAATGACTTCAGACGCTGTTCTCCTGAGCCTGCCTTAGATATAGATATAGCGGGTACCTGTTTTTCATTTTTTTAATTAGCTGCTTTTATGTTGAATCACATGATTTTGAATCACTTTTTGCTTTAAAGTATGTCACTGTCTTTTCATGCTTACATCTTATAAAAGATTTACTGATCTAGGTCTAGTGGTTGGGGGATGGCTTCTTAATATTCTGTATTTGCTTTCAAATGCATGACCCGACTATTACTTTTGCCCACCAACCCATCCATGTCTTATAAAGCTCATGATGTAGTCAATATGGGTGTGATGGTTCATGTCTGTCTTTTGAAACTACATTGATGTTCAAAGTTACTGCACAGATCTCTCCACCATTAATAGAGGTTTAGTTTAGTTGTGATGTCAATGCCTGGACCCACCAGAGCAATTCTATACCTATCTTGCTTAATCTTTTTCTTCTCAGTGAGTGAAGAATGAACACCAATAAAAGAACAATTAACACCCTTTCATGAAAATATAGGGATCGTGGTCACGATCTTCAAATTCTCAATCAGCTGTGGAAAAAGCATTGTCAACAGAAGCTAACTCTGGAGATTGGGAAATAGATAGAAAATCATTGACAATAGGAGAAAGAATTGCATCTGGTTCTTGTGGAGATCTGTAAGTTGCGTTTTGGTTCTGCTGGACGACTGCCCTCTTAATTGTCCACCTTTTATGCCGCTCACTATTCCTTTCCTTTTCTTTTTTTTCAGAGTTATGTCTCTCACCATTCTTTTGTGGTTCATCTTAAGGTATCATGGAGTTTATCTTAGTGAAGATGTTGCTGTTAAGATTCTTAGATCTGAACATTTGAATAATGCTCTGGAGGATGAGTTTGCTCATGAAGTGGCAATTCTAAGGTGAATAGTTCAGCAGGAGTTACTATATTGTTCATTATATGTTTTACATTCAGAACTGATTGTTTTTCTGGTATATTTTACTAAGAAAGTCATGAAAATGTTTTTGCCCTTGCTTACATGATATTTTTTTGCTTATTCTAGTTACATAGAACCTTCCCTTGCTTACTTCCCTATATCCTTTGGCTAGTTTAAATAATTAGAAAGAAGGGGAAAAATACACTTTCCACCTTCTAACTAATGTGCGTTTTGCAATGTGCAACTGAAACTGCCAAATTGACTCATTGTATCCTCTAACTACCGTTGACTATCAAATAGCATCTTCTGTTAAGATCTGACAGTCAAGATTTTGTTATGCCATTGGTCAAACCTAAATGAAAGTGGTAATTGGAGGGTGAAATATGCCAGTTTTGGTAGTTTAGGTTGCATATGGAAAAACATGTATAAGTTAGAGGGTAGAAACTATATTTTAGCCTCAAAAGAAGTTAAGTTAAAAAGTGTGTTTGCCAAATCCTTGTAGTGTATGATTGGTTTGGTTCCATGTTGAGGTAAACAGGCATCAGTATTAACTTTTTCTGTGTGCGCATGTGGCTTTGATGATCTACCCATGTATTTCATATTGTTGAGTAATAACTTTTATTACCTGGTATAGAAAAGTCAGAAGTAGAAAAAGATGAAAAAAAAAAAAAAATCATGAAAGGGTAGCCCATTAAAACAAAGGAAAAGAGTATTAAAAAAACAAAAGTTTTGAGCTCCTCCAATCTTCCTTCACTAACTTCAAAATTCTTCTCGTTCCTTTCCCTCCATGCTTACCATACTAGGCAAGTACGAACCATTTCCCATCTTACTGCAATTTATGGGCTTCCTTCTAATCCTCTCCAAGACTAAAGAGGGTTCACTACTCTTCTGGACATGACCCAAGCCAAACCAACCTGTCTGAAGCAATCACTCCACAAATCACTAGTCATGCATCTTGCAACAGAGTAAAATATGGTCAACGAACTCCCCCTTCCTCTTATGCATGCATCATCAATGAATGACTACAATTTATCTTTTCCTTCATTTATCCATGGTGAGGATCTTTCCTAGAGAGACTGTCCGTGCAGAAAAAGGGCTCTCCAAAGGGACTCAGTCCCCCAAATACTATTTGAAGGAAAGAGATTGTTATCATTTGGGATGAGGACGTTACAGAAAGAACAATCTGTGAACCTCTCTTTCTTAGAAGGATCCCAAAGAAGCTTAGCTGTATCTCCTCATACTGTTACATTATATTCACATGACATAACCATTTTTCCTATTGGTATCAAGGGAAGAAATTAGTATCTTGTCCTCTTGGCTTCTTGTAGAATGTCAAGTTTACTGCTCACCATTGTCATATACCTCTTTCTCACTTCCTTTTTCCCCTTTCTTGCTTTTTCTCTCTCTCTCTCTCTTTTTTTTTTTTTTTTAAATGTCTGAATGCAGGGAGGTCCAGCACAAAAATGTTGTCCAATTCATTGGTGCATGTACAAAGCCTCCACATTTGTGCATCGTAACAGGTAGAGCTTTTATTGGAAACTCCAATATTTGCATTCGGCATAATTAAGTATTTTTCTTAGTAACCCCTAGGGGTTGGCTCAAGTGAAAAAGGCCTTGGTTTTGGGGTATGCTCTCCCCAGGTCTAAGGTTCAAATCCTCTTGGGTGCAAACAATCTCTAGGGGCCATTCGTACTGGGGGATTTTCCCTTGAATTACCCGAGGTGCATTGGAGGGAAACTCCTTGCCGAGGGCTTGTGCACCTCCGGGATTAGTCAGGATGCTGTTTTCGGACACCTGGTGCCAATAACAAAAAAAAAAAAAAAAAGAATTTTTCTTAGCTCTAAGGCTTTTTTTCAAACGGTTTCTTCCACTGTAAATTCTGATAGGGCACCATAACTTATGACTGCCCTGTCAGAAGTTACTTTGACACAGTAAGGAAAAGAAAATGAACAAATTTAGATGTGGAAAGGTAGTTGTTTTTGAAGTGAGTTGAAAGGACTTGGTAAAATTTTCCAACTTTCAAACCATAATTTCCTTCTAGCATAATTTGCTCAAGAAGTTATGGTCCCTCTCAGGATGCTCTTTTTTTCAATTCATTTATCAAGACAAACTTCAACATTTATGGAAATTAATTTCAATTGCTCTAAATTGGTTTGGGTATTATGTCTCTCTGATGACCTGCGACATTAAATGTCTTTCACTACTGTCACTCACTTGATGGTCTAGGTTCCCTGACTCTTGCTTTTCCTCATGTATTATGTAACCATGAAATGTTTCAATAGTCTATTATTTAATTGTAGTGACATGTAGGCTGAACCTTTATGTCAAAAATTCACACATGTATCTATCTTTTAAGAGTTCACAGTTCTTTTTCATATATTAAGTGTTTGTTTGGAATAAGTGTCTATTTTGATGTTTTGCACCTGTGGATTTTGGTTATTGGCTTTGACTTCTGGGATTTTGATCTTTCTTGCAGAGTATATGCCTGGAGGAAGTCTGTATGATTACCTGCATAAGAATCATAACATCTTGGAACTTCCTCAGCTCTTGAAGTTTGCAGTTGATGTCAGTAAGGGAATGGAGTACTTGCATCAAAACAACATAATCCATAGGGACCTGAAGACAGCAAATTTGCTAATGGACACTCACAATGTACGAATTTATGAAGATCATTGATTTGACTGATTGACAGTTAAAACAGCTTCAAAAGCATATAAAATGCAGAATGATTTAATTATCTCTTTGAAAAAATATAAATAAGCTTAGCTACTCAAATTATTTATGATCCAAAGTATACATTGGATTTTAATTTATTACTTAGTAAAAAAAAAATATTTATTGGACTTTAATACATATGAAAATTGTTTCTGTACGGTATCAACTGTTATATTGTTGCGTGTGTAATCAATGACCTGAAATCTTTGGCTACTGTTTTGATTGGGTTGGACTTGTGCTGCTGGCGTATGAAATTTGATTTTCTGGACAAGTTTGTTTGTATGGTCCAAATGTATATTATATGTTTTAAAAATTCCAATTCACAAGCAACATTCAAATGCCAAAGTAGGTATTCTCATTCAATTTAAGCCAGTGAGAAAACTTCTCATAAACTCTCTGGTAACTTGATGTTGGTTATTTTTCCTCCAACCGTACGTTCAGTTCCACTGGTAAACGTCTTCAGTAATAAAATCTAGTAGTTGATTGCCTGTCAAAAAATTTAGCTAATGATACAAGGAATGATTATTTATATTCTGTTTGCAATCTATTGTCATGACTTATATTTTGTTAGGCGTTTGGCCTGAAAAGTCATGCATCCAGCCTTGTAATGATTAGTATAATTTAATAATAATAGAATCAACTTCTACGTCTCCACTATTATGATTATCAGTATTATTAGCATTTTGGTATGCGCCATTTTCCACTGGAAATCTCAGATCTTGCAATGAATTAAGTGAAGCTTGGTTGTCCCATGTACTTGGGCTAGGCCTATTATCACCAATAAAATTCTTATTTACTGATTAAAAAATAAATAAATTAAGTGAAGTTTGGTTGTTACCATGTTCACCCTCATATGTTATGACACTGTTGCTGATGTCATCTTGTTTATGATTTCTTGGGATAATGACTTGATAGAAACAGGTTGAAAGTGTTGATTTGTTATTGATTGTGCTCTCTAATTTTCATCTCTACTCCAGTCAGGTAAAGAGAGGCAAGGCTTTAGATCTTTTTTAAAAAAAAAATTTGTTTTTTTTGGTCTCAAGGTTGTTAAGGTGGCAGATTTTGGGGTTGCTCGATTCCAAACTCAAGGGGGAACAATGACAGCAGAGACGGGAACCTACAGATGGATGGCACCTGAGGTCAGTGATAATTAAGTTTGATATTACCTCTTTGTTTTTAAGCTTTTATTGTTAAAATATTGGGTCTAAATATCTGTGCTAGAGTTTTAGATCTTTGTAATGGATCCGATGATCAACTCTTAAGTCATTGTTTTAGCTGTCATGGAACTCATCTTTCGTCCCACTTAGATACCCTGACTTTCGATATGCTCCTGTCATGACATAGTTTCATGTTTTTCCTTGAATTACAATAAGCTTATGGATTCTGTATCTTACTTTTGGTCATCGGTCATCGATTATGGGGACCGTGCTGACCTGTCCACTCTACTCTGCTTCATTCACATGCATTTTAGGATTATTCCTAGAATGATATTAGCTTTTCAGCTCAAAATTGATATTTGTTAATTATTTGTGCCTTTTTCTGCGAACTAATGACAAGTCATGTCGTTAAGGGAAGGATGTTGGATACTCTTGATTCCCTTGAGATGCTGGCATGTTGCTTGCAAAAATATAGGCATGCTGTCTTTGCCGCAAATGCTCTGGTGGCAGAGCTGATGCCAGACCTTATCCAGTGCCAGTGAAATACTTATTTGGCTTGGTTTCATTTAGTACTGGAACAAACTGAACTTAATGTCAATGATTTTATATTCGTATGTTAGCACTCTTTATGTCCTTATATGCTATGCACGTGTCTGTGCTCGTTATTTACATCTCATTCTGCTGCTCATTTTCGTGTTTCTTTTTTCACAAGGTCATAAATCACCAGCCATATAATCAGAAAGCAGATGTATTCAGTTTTGCCATAGTCCTGTGGGAGCTAGTGACTGCCAAGGCATGTTCTATAGTTGCAAGAAGCCTCAACTTGCAATTTCTTCTTTTATATCCAAAAGAATTCAATTTCAGAAGAAAAACTCTCTTCTTACAACCATGGTGATTCATAGCTGTTGATTTTTCTTTTTTTTTTTTTTCGATTACACCAGTTTTGTTCTCATTCATCAAGGGTTATTCTAGTCAGTTTATGGTTGAAATGAAGGCTTTTGTAATAATGGTAAGAAGGAAGTTTGTCAGTTCTCCAAACAGTTGAGAGAAGTAAAGGGATCATGTGCTCAATTTCATTGGGCAGAATCAATATCAGCTGGTTTCATCCATAATGAAAGCTTTGCTCCAAGAAGAGGAGCAGCCGGAGTTCATCAAGTCCTCCCATGCTGGAAATAGAGCATATTTGGCTCAAAGATGCTCCATTAGTTATGGTTGTATTTGGTTTGGCCCTCGCAGAGTATGGTGGTGGAGGTCATTTCAGCTTTATAATTATTCTGGAAGGAAAGGATTTGGGGAAGAAATGAGAAAGGCCTCAATTTTTCTTCATTTGCATTTTGGTAATGGTATTAGAGCAGGACATGACATTACATACATTAACTCTATATTGTCTGGCTTGAATATTGTATCCTTGAAGAACCTTTTGAAAGGGATGACTGACATGGTAGAAGGTCAATCGTAAGCTGCTTGCTGCTAGGATTAGGGCAGTTCCTGCTGAGAAATCATGGGGTGTTTTGAGCACAAGAGGATTGTCAGCTTCATTTTCTGATTTGCAAATTGGAAGTTCCTTTACTCATCAACCAAGATTTGTGACGATTAAGGCTAGTTTGGAGATTGTGATACGAAGACCTCTAGTAATTCATTCCATATGGTAAGAAGCCAACTAAAAATTTTTAGAAAAGGGATAATTTTCCAAACAATGTGGACTCTATGCTAGAGATGTTGGAGGGGGATTAGATCTGAGCTTGGCTTCTCGAGGGGTGGCAAAGCTTGGGTGCTTTCTTAGCCCAAATCAATTGAGTTAAGAGATCCAAGCTCGTTGGACCATTTTTAGATTTAATGTGGGGCCCAAGATTGGAGCTAAATATGAAAGTTGGGTCATCTTCTAAGCCTACTTCCTTGGGTCATAAGGATTTTTCTTAATAATAAAGGGAAAGACCCATACAATGTGAACTGAGATATACTTATCAAACAAAAAAACAATGTGAACTGAGATATATTATCAAAGGGAAAGCCCTGTTGGATTCAGGTTTTCTTAACATGACCGGCCAAGGAGTATGAGTTTTAGACTAGATGTTGTGTTAATGAGAGATAATGACACAGCCAGTCTGCAATGGTATCCTGGTTGATGGTGGAAGTACGACGAAGATATGAGCTCATTTATAGCCAAAGATATGCCCCATGCCGGAAAGCTTACTCGCCATTGCAGCAGCACAGCCTGTTGGTAAGACTTGGTGGACCTGCATTAAACACGGTGTTTTTGAAGTCAAATATTTCTATAAAGCTATACATCCCCATACTAGCAATTCTTTTCCTTAGAAGAGTATTTGGCGGACCAAGGCTTGACAGAGAGTGGCTTTTTGTTTGGATGGTTGCTGGAAGATCCTCACTACGGATAATTTAGGGAGGAGTTATCTGTTGGTGATTGGTTGATATTGTATCAGTAAAAATAGTGGAGTATCTGTTGCTTCACTATGAGTTAGGTAGTGCTTTGTGGACTTATTTTTTTCTGTATTTATAGTAGATTAGGTCATGCCTTAATGAATAGTGGATCTCTCTTGGTGGGTTGGAAATGGTAGTTTGGCATCCCTCATTGTGAAGTTTTGTAAAACTGGTTGTCTTGTTTTACGTGAGAAAAAGAAATAATTGGAGCTTTGAAGATTGTGGGAAGTTTTTTGAGATCTCAAGGCTTTTTTCCTCAAAACAATTTATCTTTGGGTGGCTGCTTACATTTTTACCCATTTTTTGGGATTTTCTTCTTTTTCCTTTTTCTGTTTAGGCATCTCTCTTGTATACTTGATTTGCACTTTTTTTTCCAATAAAATTCTTATAAAAAAAGTAAGAGCAAAGAACGTTGTGCAAATCAAGATAAATTTTCATTCATGAAAATTTTTGTGTGGCAGGTTCCATATGATAGCATGACTCCACTACAAGCTGCCTTGGGTGTGAGACAGGTTTGCACATTTGTATTGACTTCTTTTAAATCGAACAGTTCATCCAATTTAAATTGAAAAATTCTACTCATCATTCTTACACCACACACCTCACATGATTTTTTATCTTTTTATTTTTTTTTCCCCTTAACAAGTATGTGATGTAGGGATGATGAGTAGAAGAACACAATTTAGTTTAGCAGGAATAAAACAAAAAACAAAAAATAAAAACAAGTGTGGTGTGTGAGATGATGAGTAGCAAAACTTTTTTGCACAAAAAAAGAAAATAAAAAACAGAGAGAAGTTAACCTTGATAACATGGCAAAATCTCATGGCTTCTGAAATGACACAAACTTTAGCGTGCCCCTCAAGGGTCTGTAGTAGGTATAAGTTATGTATGTGTAAAACAAGTTGGGCTGATTAAGATTTGGCAAATTATAATTTTTGAGTAACATTCAGGCTCTCTTCTGCATTGGTATCCATAAATATCGAGTCTAAAAGCACAGATATTTAAGTCGTTAGGTGGTTTATTAGCCCTTCGACAGTAGGACAAAATAAATTTGGATATACCTTTGTAGATGAGGTAAAAAAGTTAGAAGAAGAAAAAATTGTGTTAGATTTCTGCTTCTTGTTGGATAGCATGGAAACTTAACTACAATGGCAATTTAATGCCTCTTAAGAGTTTGTTATATGTGACAGAAGTGTTAGCATGTATGTTTAGGAAGTCGAAATTTATCTTACCTTTTAGTATTCTTACAAAGGCAAAACTACGAAGTGTTTTGTATCGAATTTTCCAAAACTGGATAGGTATATGAAAGGTTTGGTAAAAATTTTGTCATGTGTTCTGTAGTGGGGTTTATGACAATGGATTGGTAGAATTAAATGTTGTTTGGATATTTTTTTTTTTTGGGGTTTTGTGAAAGTTGAGCTTCTGAATTTACCTATACCTAAGATTTATGTTCTGTATTCAATTTATTAGGGACTCCGACCTGATCTTCCGAAGAATGCGCACCCCAACCTATTAGAATTAATGCAGAGATGTTGGGAAGCAGTTCCTGATAATAGGCCTTCCTTCTCCGAGATAACAGCTGAACTTGAAAATCTCCTTCAAGAAATTCAGGTACAATAACATCCACAACCCCCTCCCGGGGGACCAAAGAAAACCAACTCGAGCCACAACTGTGGTTCTCCTTTCCATACTCATTGAATAGAAAAGGAAAAAGAAATTGATCTTATTCTAATTGTCATTGCAGAAAACTTCGGAAGTAACAAACAGCAGTTGAACATTCCCATTACGCGATATTCAAAGCGGCTCATTTTTAGGCATTTGGGTGAGGAATTTTCTCTCTTTTCGTTTCTTTCCCCCTGATTTATGTTCTTCAGTTGCATACAAGGTTATTTTGTACAATGGAGTGACTGGAAAAATTCAGAAGGCTGTCCAATACAAATTCAGATTGACAATGGGAGAGAGTATCATAATCTCCATTTCAAATATACTTTTCCAGGGACTCCAAGTAACACCATGATAATCTTCACTGTGAAATTTGTTTCAAGCAAGGGTTATACTCTCGAGCAGATCTGGTATGGCTACCGCTCGAACAAATGCATACTTTATGTGATTGGTTCAGGTTTTCAATTATCACCCTTTCGATGGGTAAGCTTCGTTGTATCTTGAAAAACATGTAAAGTTGGTTAGTTCCTGTAGGATTCACCATCAGGAAACTCTGTACAAATGCAATGGTGGATTTTCTTCCCTTAATTAGGACTTACTTTTCCACCAAGTGATCACTAGCAAAATTAGGACCAACCAAATAGACTGTTGAGTTGCATGATGAGAATTGAATAAGCCTGGATCTTTATTTCTCAAAATGAAAGATGACAAACTGTGCACACGCAATTTACAAGGATTCGTGTACATTTTAAATAGAAACTTTACAAGCTCTATTCTAGGAAACTAGCTACAGTTATGACTTTATAAAATTAACATAATTAATTGCCAAGATATGATAACTGTTACAAGCTTGATTTTCGACTAGCTGGCAGATTTTTGATCCTTGGCTTGATTGGTGAAATCTTCCTTAATACCAGATTTTTGATCATTTGCTTGATTGGTGGAATCTTCCTTAATACGCCCCCGCAAGATGGGGCTGCCATCGGCAAGGTCAATCTTATTTCGCAATTGTTCCGTACGTTGCCTTGACAGTGGTTTTGTTAGAAGATCTGCAAGCTGATCCTATGTATTAACATGATGAACTTGGAGAGTTCATTTCTGAACCATATCGCGCACAAAGTGTAGATCAATTTGAATATGCTTCATGTGGGAGTGTTGGACTGGATTTAAACTCATCTGTGTGGCACCCAAATTATCACAAAGCAGCTTGGGTGTAGTGGAGAGAGGGTGACTGAGTTCTTTAAGCAATTGAAGTAGCCAAATGGTCTTAGAGGCGGCATTTGCAAGGGCTCTATACTCAGCCTTGGTAGATGATCTAGCAACTGCCCTCTGTTTTTTTGAGCTCCAAGAAATAGGATTTGTTCCAAGGAAACTTATGTAAGCAGAAGTTGAAGTTCTATCATCAAAGTTCTCTGCCCAATCCGCATCCGTGTAGGTTGTAAGGGTTGATAGACTGTTTTTTCTGATGTGAATGCCATGAAAAATTGTGTTTTTCAAGTAACGAATGAGCCTCTTTGCAGCTGTCCAGTGAGTTGTAGTGGGTTTATGCATGAACTGAGAGAGTTTATTCACTGCAAAGGAGATGTCTGGCCTTGTAAGAGAGATATTGAAGAGTACCTATAACACTCCTGAATTCGGTGCTATCAACTGAACTGGTGCCATCAATTAGTTTAAGGGCTGTGGTAGTTGACAATGGGGTGGAGACATCTTTAGCACCGAGCATGTTACTCTTGGACAGAATATCTCTAATGTACTTATGCTGAGACAAGAAGAGACCAGATTTTGTAGGTATAGCTTCCATGCCCAAAAAAAATGAAGCTATCCCATGTCTTTTAAGGAGAAACATTGTCCAAGTTTTGCAATTATGGAATCAACAAATTGATGATCATTTCCAGTTATGACCAGGTCATCCACATATACCAACAGAAAACATGTAATAGAGCTGGTTTTGTATATAAAGAGGGAAGAATCTGCCTTAGAATTCACAAATCCAAGCTCTATGATGGTGTTTTTGAGAGCCGAATACCAGGCTCTTGGTGCTTGTTTTAGGCCATAAATGGCCTTGCGTAAGTGACAAACATGATTAGGCTTAGACATGTTCTTGAAGCCCAGAGGTTGAACCATGTAAACATTTTTAGTCAACATTTCATGCATTGTTGGCATCAAGTTGTCTTAAAATCCACCCTTGCATAACAGCAATAGAAAGAACAGTTCTTATGGTTACTGGTTTTACAATTGGACTAAATTTCTCCTTGTAATCCAAGTTAGGGCGTTGGTTGTACCCTTTGGCAACAAGCCGTGCTTTGAATCGATCAACAAACCCATCAGCTTTTCTCTTGACATGGAAAACCCATTTACAGCCCACTGGTTTGTAGTGTGTAAGAGGTGGTACTAATTCCCACGTACCATGACTCATCAAGGCCGTGAGTTCTTCAGACATAGCATGTCTCCATTTTGGATCACGGAGTGCGTGAGTCACACAGGTTGGTTCAATGGTGGGTGGAATGGGATGTTTGGTGACTGAGTTTAACTGTTTCCGTTTGTGGATATTGTTCATGGACCGCGTGGTCATTGTGTGGGTTTGGATTATCACAGGAGGCGGATTGTTAACTACTGACTCGTTGAGAGTTTCACAAGGATTTGGTGTACTCGTGGGTAGCGATTGCATAGAGTGAGTAGACTCACTCATGCATGACTCGTGTGGTGCGAAGGAAGAACAGGAATGCAAATTTGTGAAATGTTGAGAATAAAAATTAAGGCTATTACTTGAAGATGCACAAGAAGACGATGTGCACTCGGTCTGCACTAGCGGCGGTCGCGACAGGGGCAGCGTCGAGATGGGCAGCGTAGAGGGCAAGGATTCGGTTGCTGGTGACTTGGGACTTGAGGGGGCTGCGAGTTTCACCGAAGATTACATGCCGAGAAAAATAAATTTGGTTTGTGTGGAGATCAAGGCATCTGAAGGCATTTTGAGTTTGGGAATAGCCCGCGAACAGGCACGGTAGTGATTTGGGCTGGAGTTTATTTGAGTTATAGGGCCGGGTTAGGGGAAAAACATAGACATCCAAATTTTCTTAACTTGAGATAATTTGGACGTTATTGAAATAAGGCTTCAAATAGTGATTTATTGTTCAACAATGACGTTGGCTGTCGATTAATGAGATAAATAGCCGTTTGGAAAGCATGGGGCCAATAAGACAAGGGTAGAGAAGCATCTTGTAATAAGGTTAAACTGGTTTCAACAAGATGACGATGACGATGCTCGGAGACACCATTTTGTTGTGGGGTATGAGGGGCGGTGGTATAGTGGCTTATTCCATGAATTGAAAAATATTTTTGAGTGCCACAAATTCACTACCATTATCGGAATAAAGGCATTTGATTTTTCTTGGAAAACGATTTTCCACGAGGTGTTTAAATTGGGAAAAAATGGTACTTACGTCATATTTGTTTGTTAAAGGATAGAACCACATATATTTGGTAAAATGGTCAACCAAAATCAAGTAATATTTTGGAACCATCAAGACCATTTATATGTGCGGGACCCCAAACATCGGTGTAGATGAGATCAAGCGGTGCATTGCTTTTTAAACTTGTGGAACCAAATGGTTGTTGATGGGCTTTATTCATTGAACATGAAGTACAAATGTGAGACACTTGGGTCTTTTTTTATTGGAAGAGAAAAAGATTTGATAAGATAGTGGATAATTTTTTGAGATGGATGTCCAAGCCGCTTGTGCCACCCATCAATCGATGTTTGCTCATGCACATTTGCAACCATTTTGGAGGGAGAGTCCACCAGTGAGTCCGGAAGCATGTAAACACCATTTTCACATGCACCTTTGAGTAAATCGCCCCCGTGGTCTGATCCTTGACAAAAAAAAAAAAGTTGGATGAAATTCAAGAAAAACTTTATTTTAAGTTGTAAAGTGATGGACATAAATTAAATTTTTATGGATACTGGGAACACAAAGTGTATCATTTAAATGAAATGTGCGTGATGGTGATTGAAAATCCAAAGAACCAATGTGTGAAACACGCAAACCTGAATCGTCACCAATTACAACTTCATCTGTCCCATCATACTCGGAATGCAATGAAAGATTAGCCAAATCACCCGTAATATTATGTGAAACAGCAGAATCAATGAGCCACTTAGTATCATTCTTTGGAGAGGTGGAACCACAATTTGCAGTAGCTTCGGAAAAAATCACTCGCGGACACTGCTTTGTAATGTGACCCAGTTGGTCACAAATTTGACATTTTGGCTGGAAACGTCGCTGCCCATTGAACTTGCCCGAGTTGTTGGGCTTCTTGCTATCACGGGGCCCATTGTGCAGGCGAGATTGACCCGAAGGCCCCTTAGAATATTGAGACTTGTTGGAACTCCGAAAGGAGTTACCTTTGTTTCCAGAAGATGAAGACGAACCTGGATGTCGGTTCGTATAGTTCGCCGTAGCTAGCAACTGCTATATGGAGAGTTCGAGATGGCGCAGATATGCCTCATGGCCCACGAGGAGATCATGAAGTTCCTCAAAAGTGAGCGATTTTTCCTGTGCTCTAATCGGTGCCGCGATCTCCCGATAATCTGAACCAAGGCCATTGAGGATGTATAAAGTGAGATCATCATCTGAAATGGGATGATCTATGAGAGCGATTTCATCAGCAAGGGACTTCACGGTGTGCAGGTATTCCTGAATGGTCTGATTGCCTCGCTTGATTAATGTAATTTCCTCTTTGAGTTGCATTGCCCTAGATCGAGATTTGCTAGCATAGAGAATATTTAATTTCTGCCAAGCTTCCTTAGAAGTTTTGGCAATTGAAATGAGGGGAGTGATGGTTGATGCGGTAGAGGCGAGGATAGCACTTAGGATAAGTTTATCCTGCCTTACCCAATGGGTTTTTTGAAGAGAGGATGTGAGGGTGTCGGCTTGATGGGGGCAAGGTTTATCTCCGGTGACATAGTCAAGAAGATTGTACCCAATTAGAAGTGCTTCGAATTGGGCACGCCACTGTGGGAAGGTTGAGGGAGTAAGTTTGTCATTGATTTGTGTAGATATGTTAGTGCAATCAAGGGGATATCTGTGGGGGAGGAAGGGTTCTGAGTGGGATTTGAGGATATGGGGATCGAATTCTCATGAGATGATGGCTCTATTGATACCATGATGAGAATTAAATAAGACTGAATATTTATTTCTCAAAATGAAAGATGACAAACTGTGCACACACAATTTACAAGGATTCGTGTACATTTTAAATAAAAACTTTACAAGCTCTATTCTAGGAAACTAGCTACAGTTATGAATTTACAAAATTAACAGAATTAATTGCCAAGATATGATAATTGTTACAAGCTTGATTTTCGGCTAGCTGGCAGATTTTTTATCCTTGGCTTGATTGGTGAAATCTTCCTTAATACCAGAATTTTGATCATTTGCTTGATTGGTGGAATCTTCCTTAATATTGCATAGTTTTTACATATGAATTTATCTTTAGTCATGCAGCGGTCATTGTTGATTCACAATTTCTTGAAAAAACCTAGTTGAGCTAGTTGCTGTGATAGCCCTTTATGCTGTCTGGCTAACAAGAAGCAAAGCCGACCATGAGCAGCGCCAGTCTACTGGTGGTAACAAAACCTGGTTGAGAACATCTACTAACCATCAGCCTAAGTCAGTTTGATGACATTACTGTTCCTGTTTTTTGTATGAATCAGATATCAATTTAACCACATAAAAGTACAGAGAAATGTAAACAACATATAACTTTCAAACTTGTTCAACCCAGAGAGCTTTAGAGATGCTAGATTCCATTACATTGGCTATCTTTATCTAGACCAATAGGCTTAGAATCTCCTTTTACCATCCTGTATTGGTTCTTTAGTTCCTCTCAGTGAGAAATAGGTTGGAAAGAAAATTATGGAAATAAGAAAAATTCACTTTTTTTTTTTTTTTTCAAAATAAGTTGGATTAAGAGGCAAAGATCATCTTTTGAAATTCTTTATTTCTTATTAAAACCAACCTCTTCATTTCCTCTCCTTTTACTTTGTTATTTTAATAAAAAGATTCACAATATCTCGTCTTCTTTTTGTCAATATTCTTTCCTCATCTTTTATCATATGTTTTTTTCTTCAGCTACTGTCCTGCAAATGCTTTAGAAGCAATTTTAGACGTTTTCTCCGTTTCCTTTTTGGGTGTTCCATTAAGCCAATCTCAAGTAATTTCTTTTTGTGCCGTTGGATCGTAAAATGTGGGAACACCTCGGCTAGTTACAAGAGATTTTGTATCTCAAGTACTTTTTTACCAAATTTTAGTTACTGAAGAGGGAGAAAAATAAACGCATGAAGTGCATCTCACAATATCTATAAGAGAAATATTTTAGCCACAAAAGAATTATATAAAAATAAACTTATAAACTTATGTAGCTTGATGCAATACGTCATATTGTAAAGTTATTTTTATTGTAAATCAGATCTAACAGATCGCATAAAGTCACATTAATTTATAAGTTTATTTTTGTATACTCTCTTTATATATGTAGCACTTTCCATATATTTTTAAATTCTAAATCTTAAAATTCAGGAAAAAAAAAATCTAGACTTTCCATCAAATATTAGTAATTATTTATGCCAAGTTCATCGAGATACTTCCTCATTCTTTTCTTCTTTTTCGTAATATCATGTGGGTGTCGGACTAAAAGACCATTCGATGGAAAATCGTGGGACCCGTTTTCACATGATCATAATTGAAGATCAGTTGTGCCTAATCTAATTGTGCATGCTTCATCCACAAATTCTATGACATGTCCCATGTGATAGTTATAGCTCTAAAAAAATCTCTTTCATTTGTTAGTCTGAAAATTAATTTTCGTAGGGTATACCTACGGATTCATGACTTCCCAACCATTGCTGAATGCTGATTGGAAAGGCTATCGAACCATGATCCACTATAATTTTATCTTAAATATTTTTTTTTTATTGACACCGAGTGTCTGAGAATAAAAATTCTGATTAATTTTATAAGTACTTATCAGATAATTCAATAGAAAATTTTTTCAGTCTAATGGTCCCTAAAGTTTGTTCACATATAAGAGAATTTGAACCTTAGACTTTGAGGATATATATAGCTAAAATTAAAGTCTTTACTACATTGAGAGCCAATCCCTTGAAATTTCTCAAATAATTTTAAATTTGGAGAGAAATAAATATAACATGCAAACGACATTTAAAAAAAAATCGAAACAAGAAATTACATATATAAAAAAAAAAATTATTTTTAACAAGAAATTGTAGTAAATCCTCATCCATTTAACATTCCACATACGGAAACTTCACTTCAACTACCTATCCTCCAATCCTCACCTAACACTTGATCGGAATATCGTTGGTGTGTTTGAATTTCATCCATCAGTTTTAGAGCATTGACTTCATGAGGTTTTTACAATGAATTGTATCAGATTTTGAGAATCTCACCAAACTAGATTAATTACTCAACGTGGCAAGATATATGATGGTCCGGTGCTGTCACTATATATATATATATATATATATATATATATATATTTGAATAATGCTTGTCTGCATAAAACTTAATTTCCTGTTGTTGACCCTAGTTTTCTGCTTTTTTTTTTTTTAGTTCTAAATTAGTAGATATGATATTTTATAATGGGTTTTCTTAGTGAGGCTTAGAATTCGGAGGATTAAGGCAATTCGGTCTGCCGAGCATATGGCGGAAAGCCAGTACCGAGTTCTATATTTTGACCCTGATTATCCGATTAGTGTCTAATTTACACCAAACGTAGAGCAGCCTGTATATAATGTTCTTGTTAGTGCTTGACAGCTATCAATCAAATTAATTAAGAGAAAAAAAAAAAAAAAAAGAAACAAACACAAGAGATGGCAGTACAACTGAAATATTCTTGTACTGAACGTTGTCGACAAGAGATCAAAAGCTGAGAGAGAGGAAAAAAAAAAAGGAAGAAGAAAAGATAGAAAGAAAGAGAGAGAGAGAAAAGATGAACCAGCACTTTAATATTACAGTAATAAAAAATCATTTCTATCAATTATTATTTATTATTTTACATCTCATATTTTATAAAAAATATTCTCATATCCTATAAAAAATATATTTATATCTTATAAAAAATATTTCATATTTTATAAAAAAATTATAAATGTAGAGTATAAAAATAAATAATAATTTATACATAATAAACCGATCCTTACAATCATATTAGATACAGATATAAAATGTGTAATTAATTTCTCACACTTTCGCTGAGGAAAAGTAGAATCCAACGTGAAATAGTTTGTTTTTTCATGTAAATCTGCAAATTTTCCGTACTTTTTCTCAAAAGAAATATACTATATTTTAAAAAGAGTAACACCGCTTGATATTATCGATAGTTATAAAAATAATTTTATTTTTAATTTTTTATTCACATTTTTTTAATATATTTAAAAAATAAAAAAATATATATCAATATATTTAAAATCATTTTCTTTATTATTAGATAAAAAAAAAATCGAACGATAAGATTTGAGCAGTATAGTAGATTTTTTTTTTAAAAAATATATAAATCATTTCCCTTAATTACCTTATTGTTATAATACTGATCAAAATATCAATCATGCACGACTGCTGCCGTCGTGAGCAGTAAATTTCGCAGTAAGTTGCTAAGCAGTACTGGTTTGTTGGGGGAGGAAAAGTTGTCTCTGAAAGCAAAGTAACGAGTTTTGATGGAGGCAGCCAAGCCATGGAAGAGTCAATTCTTTCGTCTTCTTGGATAAATACAACCTTGAAAGGTAAGTGCTGTACAATTATGATCCGTTGATTCAATAAAAAAATCACTCTCTCTTAGGCATTGACTATTGCAGTACTAGCAGGCCTGGATGAAAAATAGTTTCGAGCTTGATAGTTGGTATGATCAGCTAGCTAGCTAGCTGTATTCCACCCAAGAGGAATCTGATCAATTATAGCATCTCAATCATTATTCAATAAATTTAACTTTTAACTAATTTACCGAGGATGCTCTGATGCATGCAGTTTAACGATAATTGCTTGGAAAAATTCCAGGGATTGACCAGATACTAGAAAAGCTGTTTGGCTGTTTAGATGAATAATTAGCCAATTCATGCATGCATGCATTGTCCTTTGTCAGGCGGCAATCCAGTAATTAAAAGTGATTCGAATCTTGACTAGTGTTAATGGACTTGACCCAAATGAACATGCAATAATGGCCATGATCTTTAAATCATAATATTAAAAGAAGAATGATTTTTATAATTATAAAATACGTAAGTATCATTTACTTAATTTAAAAAAAGAATATATGTAAAATTTATATAAAAAAATTAATTTTTTAATAATAAACTTCATTCTTTTTTAAAAAGAATATACGATATTTACATAATTCATGACTGTATCTAATATTACTCATATCCCTATAAACCTCTTAAAAAACTTTCATCAAATAGGGCGTACAATCCTTGGTTTGGAATGCAAGCGAGATATTATATATAGGTTATTACTTTTTATTAATTTGGTATATAATTTAACTTTTTTTGCTTTGTCCTTTTCTTTTCTTTTCTTCTTTCTCTCCCCAATTTAATCTAATTGGTGACCCCATTTGCATGAATTAATTGTGGCAGTTTTTCTATGTGATTTCACTTACGTGTTGGTGAAGAAGACAGTGAGTTAATTTTATTGACAGGAAGGATCAGTGCAGACCTGCCATTGGATGAGACACTCGTATATATAGAGGAATCCAATGAAACAAAAAATGTATTGTAAATGGATTTTGAAACCATATACTCAGATGGATTTCATTAAAAGACAAACTAATTAACACCAGCTTGATAAAATGTTAATGGCTAGGGGCCGGGCCGGCTACAAGAAAAACGAAAAAAAAAAGATAGATATCATTAAGGAGTTAAACCTAGCTAGAACTGTTCTTTACTCGTCAATGAATTCGCTAGTAGGCAGAGAGAGATCAGAATGATTGGAATCTACTTTCTCAATAATTCAACTAATCTGTTCATTGACGACTATATATATATATATATATATATATATATATATATTAATAGGAAAATTTTCTTTTTCCACGAACCTAAACAAGTAATAAATGATTTAGCCTTTTGTTTTTTACTTGTTTAGGTTCGTGGAAAAAGAAAATTTTCATATATATATATATATATATATATATATAATATATATAGAGTTAAAAAAGACCTACAAACGGCGCTATCCATTTAGATAGCTAGCCATATATGTTTCGTTAGTGATGTTTGTGACATGTTTCTGTCGTCTAATTACCCCACATATAATATAGTATATCATGAGCTAAAACATGATCCACTTTCATATATATATATATATATATATATATATATATATATATATATAGAGTAGTGCTACATATATTTATAATTTTTACTTATATTTTTATTTACAAAACTCATTTTGTCAGTTTTATTTTCAAATTCAAATTTTGAATATCAAATTTCATTACTTCCAGTATATTAATGACTGACACGTGGAAAAATAAGTTTTTTGTAAGTTTTCCTTAAGTACAAATAACATTTTTCATATATATATATATATATTTTTGGTTATTGACATTCTAAAAATTTCTTGATCATTATTATTAACCTTGTCTATTGATCTCACCTTTACTATTATATATGCAATAGACAATATTGACCAAGTTAGTAAATTCATTTACTACGTACTGACATTTTCTTTTGATTATGTTAATAATAATATTGATGATATATAGTAGTAAGAGATTTATATTAATTACAATAATGAATTTACGTAGGCGTACGTAGACATATTAATTGCCCCACCACTTGATTATTAATATTCGATAGTCCATGCACAGCTGCAGGGAATTAAACTCATGATCGATAGCTCCCCACTCATGCATGTGGTACTGTATGATCTCACCCTAACCTTAATATATATATAATATTATATGTATATATAGCTAGCAAGCTTTATCCATGTCAACATCATTATATCATTTTCTAAATATGTTTAGGTAAAGTCAGAAATCAAAACGCATCTTTCTTCATATTCACCATATATAGTGATGATGACATTAATGTATCGATCTCCACGCATGCGCTAGCATAACAATATTAACCCTTCAATTAGCTAGCTAGATTGATATATGGCCGCCTCATCAAGTAGTACTACTACTCCTCGATCAGCTTATCATGATCGATCCCTGCATGCATGCATGCACTCGATCATGAACGTCAATCACAAGGTTCATGCATGATAAGATTAATTAATATATACTACTCATATATTGCATGGTTTATTCGTTAGATCTATATTTAATATTTCTACTTTTATGGATTTTTATTTTATTTTATTTATTTTTTCATATAATCAGAACCAGAAGAAAAGAAAAAGAAGAGCTAGCTAGAATAGTAATACTATGAGATCGAGCGTTCCCTTTTTGGGAGGCCAGGCTTTTTTTTATTTTATTTTATTTTTTATTTTTTCTTAATTTTTCCATAGCCTAGTGGGCGCGGGGGTCCATACCTCTAAGCATACTAATAACATATCTATCGGGTGGAATCTTTGAATCTTCAACTATTGTTTTTAAATTATTCAATGGTACGAATTTTACCATGCATACAGCTTGCATTTAAACACTGAGAAATTAATTCAAAGTTTGAATATTATATATATGTGCTAAACATGATGTCTAAGCTGATATGAATTCAAAATACTAAATATTGCTGATGATGATGATCATCATGCATGTAGCAAAGTACGTAATACAATATTTTAATTAGTAAATTGATGAATAACTCATTAATAAGTTTAATTTTTTCTCTTCTTCATATATATAATGATTAATTAATTATATATATATATATCAATAATTAAGTATTTTGCTGAATAATTTTGTTTCAAAATAAGCCTAGCTACCCCTAGAGCTTAATTAAGTACTATATAGTGATATTGGATAATATATATATATATAATATATTTTCTCTCCGCATAATCGTTTGTTATATAATTAAAATAAAATTAAAAGTATACCAAAAACATTTTAAATGGTTTTCTCACATGAGGTGTTATGATGAGATATCTCAAACAAGTGGATGAAAAAAAAAGAGAAGTCTTGTCCACTTCAGGTACTGATCGCAGTCGCTGGGCCCATGACTTAATTCCTTCACATGATGTCTTTATTATTATTATGAAGAGTACGCAGTTGGTCTGACTGTAAAGGCTCACTATTTCCAATTCCTTCGTATGTCAGTGTCACCATTAATGTTGTTTCGTTGCATGCAGTTTGTAACGTAATCAAATATGGAATTCGAATTAAAGGACTTAAACATTAATGGAGCTAACAAAAGCAAGGCCGGGAATATATCAAATTATATATATGTCCGCCATTGAAGAACATAAATGATTAAGCAAGAAGTACCGCTAGCTTCAACTAAAGTGCAATGATCTCGATGATCTGCATGATAATTGAGAGATTCCTTGTCGACCTGGCCTGTTCTTTCTCATGTGACGCGGCTTTCGATTTTGTTGCATGCATGGGAAAAGCCATGCATACATGCATAAACAAATTAAGAGGGGCCAAAAGTTAACGTGTCCCACCCACTCGCATCCTTCATGATCATTACGAAGGACAAAGAGAAACGGACACGATTAAATAATACATGACAATGATGCATGGGCAAATAATATTAGATAAACGTGTTTATTTTATTGCTTATCGATCGACCTCCGCGTTTGCATAATGGCCGAAATTCCTAAAGTACATGAACATAATAGGAATAAATATTACACTGACCACTCCTTGCTACATACACTCAACATCATGAACAAACCTTAACAGCACAAAATCAAACAATACATCAAAGCCGGAGCTCTTCGGCGTCCTTCTTCGTATATAAGCCTCTTCATGCAAGCCTTCCTTTATTTTGTCTTTCCCTGCAAGAAAATGTTTGGTTTATGTCATTGGTCAATTTGCTTCATAAAACATTGATAAAACGTAAGTAGAGAAATAATACTTAACAACTTTTCTAAGGACTAGTTAGCTAGATAGTATGATCTATTGCTACAATGGAACTGCAATTAATCGAATGTTATGAAAAATTAAGAAATGTGTGCATTAAGAAGCTTACCATGATGTTATCAGAGCTACTCTCTAGTAGTGGTGTGGAGGAGGGGGTGATGCATAGATGTATGGGTGTGTTGGTGGCTTGTGTACAGGAGGAGGAGGAGGAGGAGACTTGTACACATATGGTGGATGGTGGGGCTCCTTGGGAGGTGGTGGAGGGGGAGATTTGTACACGTAAGGTGGATGGTATGGCTTGGTGGGTGGTGGTGGTGGTGGAGGAGACTTATAAACGTAGGGTGGATGGTATGGCTTGGTGGGTGGTGGTGGTGGTGGTGGGGACTTGTAAACGTAGGGAGGATGGTATGGCTTGGTGGGTGGTGGTGGTGGTGGAGGGGACTTGTAAACGTAGGGAGGATGGTATGGCTTGGTGGGTGGTGGTGGTGGTGGTGGAGACTTGTAAACGTAGGGTGGATGGTAGGGCTTTGTGGGAGGTGGTGGTGGTGGAGGGGACTTGTAAACGTAGGGTGGATGGTAGGGCTTGGTGGGTGGTGGTGGTGGTGGAGACTTGTAAACGTAGGGTGGATGGTAGGGCTTTGTGGGAGGTGGTGGTGGAGGAGGGGACTTGTAAACGTAGGGTGGATGGTAGGGCTTTGTGGGAGGCGGTGGTGGGGGAGACTTGTACACGTAGGGTGGATGGTAGGGCTTCTTTGGTGGCGGTGGTGGAGGAGACTTGTATACATATGGTGGGTGGTAGGGCTTCTTTGGTGGCGGTGGTGGGGGAGACTTATACACATATGGTGGATGGTAGGGCTTCGTGGGTGGGGGAGGAGGGGTGACTTGTACACGTATGGTGGGTGGTAAGGCTTCTTAGGTGGAGGTGGAGGAGGTGACTTGTACACGTATGGTGGGTGGTAAGGCTTCTTAGGTGGTGGTGGTGGGGGAGACTTGTACACATAGGGTGGATGGTGGGGCTTCTTCGGCGGGGGTGGTGGAGGAGACTTGTACACGTATGGTGGATGATGTGGCTTCTTCGGCGGCGGTGGAGGAGGAGACTTGTACACGTATGGTGGATGGTACGGCTTCTTTGGCGGCGGTGGAGGAGGAGACTTGTACACGTAAGGTGGGTGGTAGGGCTTCTTTGGTGGTGGTGGTGGAGGAGACTTGTACACGTATGGTGGGTGGTAGGGCTTCTTGGGTGGTGGTGGTGGAGGAGACTTGTACACGTATGGTGGGTGGTAGGGCTTCTTGGGTGGTGGTGGTGGAGGAGACTTGTACACGTATGGTGGGTGGTAGGGCTTCTTAGGTGGTGGTGGTGGGGGAGACTTGTACACGTATGGTGGATGGTAGGGTTTCTTAGGTGGTGATGGTGGGGGAGACTTGTACACGTATGGTGGATGATGTGGCTTCTTTGGCGGTGGTGGAGGAGGAGACTTGTACACGTATGGTGGATGATGTGGCTTCTTTGGCGGTGGTGGAGGAGGAGACTTGTATACATAGGGTGGATGGTACGGCGTCTTGGGGGTGGTGGTGGTGGTGGAGACTTGTACACATAGGGTGGATGGTGGGGTTTTTTAGGTGGTGGTGGTGGTGGAGACTTGTAGACGTAAGGTGGATGGTATGGTTTCACCGGCGGAGGAGGAGGAGGAGGAGACTTGTACACATAAGGTGGATGGTATGGTTTCACCGGCGGAGGAGGAGGAGGAGGAGGAGACTTGTACTCATAGTGCTCCTTTGGAGGTGGAGGAGATGAGTACGGGTAGTTTGCAGAGGTTTCAGACGGCAAGCTGAGAGAGACTAATGCAACAAAAAGAGTGAGAATGAGAGAGGTCGTCACTCGAGACCCCATTTTTCCCATCTTCACTGCGAATGGGGGTTTCAGTTCTGCTTCTAAGCAACTCATTCAGTCGCTTTATATAGCTTTTATCTTTACCAAGGGACAGTACTTTCTTATCTTTTGAAAATTACCTCATAAATAGTATTTAATCTTTCTAGGAAAACAATAGAAAAGTCAGTCTGTCTAATATTGCTCCGGACTACGTTATTGTACTAGAATGTCTATGATTGATATATAAATTATTATCAGTTGCGAAACCGTCAATTATGATTTTGAGTACTCTTTAATAATTTGGACCCAAAAACATTTATTTAAGCAAACCGCCATAATTGTTTTGACAATTTTCCATAAGTGTTTAAAGGGTGGCTCTACAGCTATGTTGGGTTGGGAATCCTGTTAGCGTATTTGAGGTTTTTTTTTTTTTTTTTTTTTTTCGCATGTATTTTTTTAATACTTGTATATATTTTTTAAAAAAATAAAAAATTTATAACATCATTAAATATTTTTTTAATCACTAAGTAAAAATGTTAAAAAAATTCAAGCAGTAGCTCTCTGCAGGATAACCAGCATTTTCTGTATTTAAAACTATGAAAATTTATTCACCACCTTAATATTTATGTTCTTAATAGGCGATATATCATACCCAAACTCGCAATTTATTTCGAAGCAATGCTATATTTTTCTGAAAAGAAAAATGAATTGTCGAAAAAAGAGAAGCTTCAAGAATGGATCCACAAACTTATAATTAATGAGCTAATTAGGAGGGGACTTTATCTTAAAAGTTAAAAAATCAACTTGGACTTTTGTGTTTTATATATATATATATAAATCGCAATTCATTTCGAAGCAATGCTATATTTTTCTACAAAAAAAAAAAAAAAAATGAATTGTCGAAAAAAGAGAAGCTTCAAGAATGGATCCACAAACTTATAATTAATGAGCTAATTAGGAGGGGACTTTATCTTAAAAGTTAAAAAATCAACTTGGACTTTTGTGTTTTATATATATATATATAAATCGCAATTCATTTCGAAGCAATGCTATATTTTTCTACAAAAAAAAAAAAAAAAATGAATTGTCGAAAAAAGAGAAGCTTCGAGAATGGATCCACAAACTTATAATTAATGAGCTAAGGAGGGGACTTTATCTTAAAAGTGAAAAAATCAACTTGGACTTTTGTGTTATATATATATATATATTTATATATATATATAAGTGAGTTGTCATAAAATAAAAATTTAATTCACCTCTGAATAAAAATAAAAAATAAAAAACAGAGAGAAAAGTAAAAGGAAATAAAATATATATAGTACATGCGGCTCACGTTCCAATGAATTGTCTTTGATGTTTAGAGCAATGTAATGGAAGTGGGCTCCTGGGTAGATTTTTGATGCATATAATAGGTTGCAAGCTAAGCAGGGAATAAAGTATTAATGGCGTGAACCTTTTGAACTTTGGCTTTTCTACTGCAATAATTCAAAGCATCATGCATCAATTCTTTTTATATGTAATTTTCGATCCATAAATAACTTCTTTTTTTCGTTTTTTTTGTTCTTTTGTTGGGTAAGTAATCAAATCCGTAGATCAAAGCCGGCCTCCCAAACGACGGATGTACGTGGCTGCCTAACTTTCCATTATTTTTTGGGCACAAGGACCCCGGCGGCGCGACTTCTAACTCTCTCTCTCTCTCTCTCTCTCTCTCCCCCATTAATCTGATCGACTGTGTCATTTTCATGATATTGTGTATGCATGCATGGCTGTAACTCAATTCTGCGGGCGCATGCAGTAATGATCTGCAGGATACAAATTATTATAAGTGCCCGTTTGCTTTTTCTCGTTTCAGCTTTCACTTTCTTTAATGTTTTCCTAATGTTTAAAAATGATTACCATCATGAACAGATTAATATCGTATATATCTGCAGGTTTATTTTTCTTTCTTTTTTTCCAACTCGATCGTTAAAGTCCATTGCCTAAAATTACATGATATCAAAATTTGCGGCCACGAAACTTGGAAACGAATGCACCGGGATCGGACATGCACATATATACATGATTATAAGGTTGGAAAGTTTGAAAAGAAGAACTAATTTCAATAATTAAACCTAGAAAACAAAGTAATTCAGCAAATTCTAACTGCTGACCAGCTGTGTTCGATGCTGACGGCCTTTAATTATATTTTGGTTGATTGACTGAAGAAAAAGATGATATCGATCGAGAGATAGCTACTGTAATATTATTATAAACAGTAAGATCAGCTAGCGAGCTAGCTCCAATGGATGCCATAATAAGGTACTGCATTTTTTATTGCTAGATTATTCTTTCACACGTAGACAGACATGCAATCATGGGCTTGTAAATGCATGATGTCGGTCTCATTAAGATAATGAAGTAAAAATCCTTATAAATAATCGAACTAAAACGTAGAAAAATGGGTAATTTAAGGGCGGCAGCAAGTAGAGTAAAGAAGACTTCACCATCATATATAGGCTAGTACTGGTCGTACGTTTTGCATGTAGCCTTTGCACGTGGCATTGATCTTTGGTTTGTTCCTCTTGATCTCGCGCGCTGGTCTATATGTTCCAGAAAGGAGTAGGTAAAGACTGGATCAAGGAAGTTATCCTTTTCAGTAAAAGAATGTAACTTGATCTTTGACCGTTCGATCGACTTTCGATCCGAATCTGCAGACAGAATCGGAAAAGTCTTGTGACAATTATATACCAAACATCACGATACTTTTATTGTCTTTTTTTTTGGCATATATACATACATATATATATATTAATATATATATATTCGAGCTTCACCTAATCTTGGACATCCCACATTGAAATTTATACAATTTTCAGTAGGCCTTGCCATCATCATGCCAGCAAACTCAAGAAGCAAATACTGTCTGCATCTAGATCGATGGATCAGTAGTTCATATTTTTATAATTATTGAAAAACAAAAGGAACGAACCAGGATTAACCAAATTAAAGTAAATGGACATGGCATGTTGGAAATAAATAAAACCCTCTTGTTGAAAACTCAAAATCTGAAAACTTTTGCAGGGTAGGTGGCATCTGCACTGGGAAGTGATGATTAATTGGTCTAGATCATCGATCCACGTTCTCAGAGGCTGGCCGCCTGATCATCATGACCAAGAGCTGGAAGGGGATTAAATATTTTCGTTTGTTTTTTACAGATCATGTGTCGACGTTGAAATATTGGCAATGCATGACCGGAAATACAGTGATAATTGATCGTTCAATGTCACAAGTTTCATATCGTTAGGTTTAATGTCTGTCCCTACAAAGCATTACGAGTGTCTGTCTGTATGCGTGAATGTCTTTTGGCTTTGGTCTTGGAATACCAAAATATCGCTACACAACATAAGACATTATTGAATTATCATGTACTTGTTTTTCCATGAATCTTATCTTAATTTTAGACCATATGCATCATACAACCTCACTCAGACAAGTTGCCAATTATAATACAAACTAATTAATACCAAATGTGAATGCATTATATGCCAGCCATTTTGATTAGAAAATTTGAAGCTAGCACATGGAAGCTGCTCATTACACTTAGACCGGTGCTTGCTAGTCAATATATATTTATAAATAGGAAGAAATTCACCGACAGTTCCATAAAATTGATTAACTGATCATTTAGTATAAATATTAATTAATTATCAATAATATATAATATTTCTTTTTATTTTCTCTGTTTTTTTTTAGGGGGTGAGAAAAATATCTCCTTCATGAACACGAAAAAGATAGCGTGACAATGATATGTGGTTGTCGATAATTGAGGCGCACATCACGGGCAAAACAAATGATCATGATGGCCATTCTGCATACAAATATTCATGCTAATTAGGAAGCCTATGCGCCACAAGCAAATCCATACAGTTCTGAAGGGTTTTCTTTGAGTGCTTACTGATCATTAGTTTGATATCTTGATCAGTGTGTTTAGGGCATTTTGTTTTTTAGTTTTTGGGTCTACCAAAGCCACCAAACGTTATCTAATGCCATTATTGTCGACAGACTCTACATGAGGACTTTATCTTCCTTTTCAAATTATACGATGGATCGATGTGTCTACCACCAGGTGGCCTCGCGGCCACCTCTGATCTCTCTCTCTCTCAATCTTGGCTGAAGAAAAGTCTTAAAATCAAATTGTTTGATTGAACATTCATACTTTTTTTTTTCCTGTTTGTAATCAGAAAAGTTATTCGATATTAAGATAACATAAAATAATAATGGGTAGCTAGGCATATGCTTTTGACGATACCGTGCAAGGATTGAAAGATTGATGTAATATTAGTACTACTCATCATGGGGACCAGCAGATTAATCAAGATGTTGACCTCCTTTTGTTCCTTTTCTAGATTCCAATTAGCGAGTGCATGAACATGGTCCCAAAGGCCAATGAAAGAGTACTACGCTAGAAAAGCAATTATGTTTTTGCTAATTAATTTTGTTTTTCTCTCTGTATTTGGCCCAAATTGATGACTACTTACATTAAACATGATGTTGTTAATTCCAAGGATGCATTTCAGATTTTTACCTTTTAATTTTGTTTTTCTTTCTGTATTTGGCCCAAATTGATGACTACTTACATTACATGAAACATGTTTTTTCCATGGATGCATTTCAGATTTTTTCCTACAAAAGGTTTGTTGATCTGCTAGAAAGATGATTATTTGTAATCAGTTATTTACTGTAAAAATGATCATTTTTTACAAAAATTGTTGTATTCTCATCACAAATAATTCATTATAAATAATCATTTTTTTGACAGTACTGATCTCTAGTCATCATGCTCAATTAATCTATGAAAATCCAACTAGAGTTAATCGAATGTGAGTTTTAAAATCTGGATAGTTTGAAGGGCACATTTTGGAGAACTTTCCTTCGTAACGTATATACAATATACAAACCAAAATTTCTAAACAAAGGATAGAAACAACACTAGAATCCAAAACAAGAAACGAGAAAAAAAAAAATGAAGAACAGCATCAATAAACCCCACGAATGTAACCCCACATAGATTATTATAGCCTATTTAATTGCAAAACTTCCAGATTTATTTTTATTTTTCATAGTATGTCTGCGATCTGCAAATTATTACTCCTCCAAGTAATTTTCGAATACAGTACTGCTCATGCATTGAGTTCAAAATTCAGAAAGATGACAAAGGAGGCAATTAATTAAAGCAAGCATACAGAAGTACTTTCACCGGCCACTACGCATGAAAAATGCTAAGGAGGTGCAGGAAGCTTGTACCTCAAGCAGCTAGCTAGGGTTTATTTTCCAAATCCGACATTTGCTCGACATGTTTTACTTTGGGAACGTGTTGGTACTCTTCCATTTACCCAAGTTCCTGAATTAATATAACCAACACTTCTAACATGATATTAAATCGACCTGACTTGTTTCCAAACGTCGTCCGATGATTTCCCAAATTTGTATTCTCAGGTGATTCTGATCATCATGTTTTGCAGTATAGTGTTGGCAGAGTTACGATATCAGAGGATTGGCCTTTATCCAAACTGTTTCAAACCCAATAATAACTCTGCAGATCAGTGCTGCACAGGTACTACAGAACATTAATGATGATATAAGAGTAACAAAGATATATATATATATATATACATATACATATACATACAATATTATTGCAACAGTACTAGAGAACCAACACACATCCCAGTTTCTAGATATATCTAAGTCATGTATCAGTTCTTGCATGCGATTTGGCATAAAATATTATTTTGGAAAAATTAAGAATTCTACTATATATAGTTATTTTTATACATTTTTTATTGATGTGATTGATTAAATTAATTATTTTATATTAAAAAAAATAACGTAACGAATCATATTAATAAAATACATAATAAGTATGTAAAAATATCTCCATATAGAATTTTTATTTTCTTAATGTATTGAAAATGCTGTATTAAATAATACTGTTCATGACTAGTATTAGATATGGAAAACAGTACCCCACCTACAAAACCGACAAAACTCTAGGTTGTTTTTTTTCTTAATTTTTTAACTTAACCAAAGTGTTTTTTAATGAATTTGTATGTTTTTGTATTTTTTAAAAACGTTTAAAGTGTTTAAAAAATGTTTGGAAAGAAAACAAAAAAAAAAAACTTTTTGCCGTTTGTGAGGAATCTCGATCATCTGTAGGTGTAGCATACTCTTTAGATATATATAGCGATGTCGTGTTATCATGTCTATCTCTCTTCAAAATATAAAAAAAATATTGGAATAAAAAAATTAGAAACATTAATGGTGTATATATAATTATAAGATAAATATTATTTTTGGACAATTTCACAAAGAATGGTGCAAATCTGGCTAGCCTAGCTAGCTAGCTATATCATGGTATTGGAGGATTGGCATGACAGAGTCCTTGATCAGCTCTGGTACTTAAGCTTGAGAATGACTGGAAAAGGGGCTGTTCATGACATATATATATAACCTAATTAGTAATACTATAATGATCTTCTTTTTCTTGTTTTGGTAATAATTAGCAATCAAAGGTTAACGCAGCCAAGTTGGATTAACAACGTCCTTTTACCTACCTACTACTAGTTGACTGAATATTTGGCTAATTATAATATATAATTAAATACAAATTTAAACAACTTAATTGCTGGACAGCTTTACATGCTGAATTAGCAAATGCATGCAATGGATCGGAGCCAAGCATCAAAGGACGAGTTAATTTATATATAATATGAATAATGAATATATTAGCTAGACCTGCCACCACCTAATTATATATATATATATATATATATATATATAGATATATGGACACGATGATCATGCTGCATGCGACTCAGAT
Source organism: Juglans microcarpa x Juglans regia (assembly GCF_004785595.1). NCBI lineage: Eukaryota > Viridiplantae > Streptophyta > Magnoliopsida > Fagales > Juglandaceae > Juglans > Juglans microcarpa x Juglans regia. Next base: position 1,385,233 of record NC_054609.1, read on the forward strand.
TTGTTTGGCTTTCATTGACCCTATTAAATCCCCTAATTTCCTCACCTAATAATTAATTAATTTATTTTTTCATTCTGGCTAGCTTTTGCTTTAAGAGGGTCCCGTACGTACGTTCTTCTTCCTAGCTAGCTAGCTAGCTAGCAATATACAAATATATATATTTATATATATGTATATTATATCAGAGAAAGATTAATATGATCTAAGAACCATGCATGCACCCAGCTGGGGGGTAAAAATTGCATGGGCATCTTCTATCGATCCTTCCAGTACAGCTTGAAGTTTGAAAAATTCAAGAGTTGGAAGCTGTTTGAACCAATAAATTCATGGGAATTAATTAATGTCAGATCTGGTCGATCGCTATCTACAAACAATTCAGCTTCATATAAATAACGTCATGAACTTTTTTTTTTAATTATTTTTTATGGGTATTTTAACGGTAGAGAACGCCGACTAATTGGAGTCATTAGCTAATTATCCCAATACTGTTAAAAACAAAGTAAATATTAAACACGATGAGTATCATCTTTAATTAAATAACATCGTGCTCATAATTCTCTCTATGCAGCCAAGTCAAGTGATGTGAACAAATATCTCCCTCCTTTTTTGTCTGATATATATACATGTACAAGTGAAAGCTATAGCCTGTACGAGCTCTTGCTTTTCCTCGAGCCATCATGCGGGGGGAGTAAAAACTAGAGGAATCGAGGAGATGATCACAGATAAGGGATTGTAAAAATATCTTTTGCTTTTTTTCTGTGCATGCAATCAAGTTCTGTAGTACTATATATATAGAGTCTATTAAAAGACATCACCTACCTTATCCTCAGTCATGATTTTCTTTCACTTTCCTCCTCAAAATTATCAACCATCGTCACCGACACACAAATACACCCAAAACAAATAAAGTAAAAAAAAAAAAAAGAAAAAAGCCTGAGAATGATAATGAGCAACGTGTACAAATCATAATTTAATGGCATGAACGTACGAAACGTATAGGATCAGACTACATTGTCAAGATAACATACATATATAAAACATATGCATGCATGCTGGTGATCAAGTACTACACATGACATGATCAAGTACTACACATGACATGATGATGACCATGCATGCAGGTCGATCGATCCAATATATATCATGCATGCATGCATATATGCCTCTCCTGTTCCTTCATGGTTTTGGTGTTGTCATGTTTCAATTGAATAAAGAACTGGCTAGCTAGCTAATAACCCAAAAGCACATGATAGGATTTCTATCGATCGATCTGCATAACAGATGAAAATTCAATCAATTTTTGCATGTGATAATTTGAGGTGGCCGGGTTCATTATAATTAAATTAGCAACTTAATTGAATCGAACTACCTACTGTGGCTTGGCAAGCTAGGCTCATTAAAACCCCTGGTACATGACCATATGGTAGGACGTGTCTCGATCATATATAAATATTATACATGGACCAATCTACCCTATAGGTTGAATTCAATTTTTTTTTTCATGAATCAATAGTTGTTTTCTAATCAATTTTAATAAAATTCCAAAAGGCTTATTATCGTCTAGCTGAAAGACATTGATGGAGAGAATCTCAGATGTGAATTTCCTCTGTCCTGATCTCTCAATTTCTAATTTGTTTGTTTTCCATCAAGTATGTATGAATTTAATCGGCAGTACCATCCATTTCAATCCCAAATTTTCTCCAAAAAAGGCTCGCGAGAAACCAATTGCAATCCCAACATTTTATATATATCAATCCAGAGAAAATACAATAAATAAAATATAATAAATAATTTTATTCTTTTAAATTTTAAAATAAAAATAATATTTTAATAATATTTTATATAACTTTTAATTTTAATCTTAATTTTCAATTCATATCATTTTAACTCACTGTTCAATTACTTGTGAAATGACTTTTTTCTTTTGAAAATGCTGCTGCCTCTCAAATTGTCTCTCGATATGCTGCCAGACCTTCTTTCATTCAAAACATCAAAAAAATGACAGATTTCAATAGGGCTGCCCACTTGGGATACAAATTGAAACCCTGTTTTTTCCCCGGAATCCAAGGCGAATACTATCAAATGGGAATGAATTAACGTGCAGCTATCATTCCTAAATTCAACTGCACCGACACATTGCACCATGTTAGGTTACATAGTAAAAAGCCTCTTTAAGGAAAAACAAAAAACAAAACAATAAACAATGTCAGAAGGGATACATGGTCTGAACCTTGAAAGTTACAGCAGAATGTAGGGCCACCAACCAGCACAGCACAGATAGTTAATAAAATAAAATACAAGTCAGAGATGATAGAGTTTGGACTTTGAAGTGTCAGTCATAGCAAGAAAGTTCATAGCACCAGTTTCAGGACCACAATGGAGTTCAGGGTCAAAAGGGGTATATATATATGAACAATTCTCGTTTATCAAAGGTATATGGGCCAGATCCACAATGGAGTTCAGGGTAAAATGGTTCTTAAACATAAACCGAAAGAGATCGTATGTTCAGTGGCCTGCACCTGAAATCCCATTTCCATTACCAAACACAATGTACAAATGTGGTCGTGTCGCATGTACGCGCTCGTGGCCACACATGTATGGCCATTTGAATAGATCCCATCTTCAATTGCCAAACAAGCAAGTAAATAAAGTTCAGCATTATCACATCTATGTTATTTATCAAAATGACGAGGCAGATACCTCTGGCGAAACAAACGGTTCACAAATTCCAAGCTCCATATAACAAATACCACCGGAGTTTCACGCACGAATGCACTTTTATTGGATTAGTCAAAGTTAAAAGATATTTTTTATAAATATAAGATAAATTTAATTTTTAATTATTTCATTCACATAAATCTCTACATTAGAATAGTTATTTTTTCATTATACAACAATAAAATAATATAAGATAAATTTAATTTTAGTTATTCACATCAACTCTCCATATTAGATTATACATTTATTCATTATATAGTAATGAATAATTAATAATTTCAAAAATATTTAATTTTTTTAATTATTAATTTATTTTATCATATCCTATTTTACTATTCTACTTATTATATATTAATTAATAATCATATTTTTATTAAATTAATATATCATTAACTCAAATTAATATACCAATTGTGATAAAATATGTGATAGAAAGAAAGGAAGAGAAATAATTAATAAAATATGTATTTGATGTATGTAAAGTAACTTTTAAATTTGAAAAAACTTTTAAGTCACTGTAATTTTGAAATTTAGCTAATCCATTGTAAATATATTTTACTCTCTAATAGCTAAATACTCAATGGATTTAGTTTTTAGCTAATCCAATGAGAGGGCTCCGAAAACTCTTTATGAATATGGGCATTTACACAACATAAAAATGAAGCATAAAATATTTCAGTGAGATATTTGAATCTACCTCCATCATTCATAACCTTATAAATGCAGATGCTAATAAAATGTTGACAGATTCAAAGAGCTCTTGAGATAGAATTTAGCACAGAAATTCATCCAGAAGGTAATTATGGACATAACATACAAAATTCTATCCGTTAAATTGCATAAACAAGGGATTTCCTTCTCCATCTTGCACCTCAATAGTAGCCGCACCTCGCAAGCACCTAATTTGTGTGGTCAGGATTGAGCAATTTAAATTGCATTTGTTTGTACATTGTTCATGGACAAGCACTTCCTAAAGGAGGTGTTGCACCAACCTCAACTGCATTAACCTAGGTATATGAGTATATCTATCTGAAGCCTGTTCACCTCTTACCACGAGAGCCAGAGCCAGACCTCGGACCTGGGTATCGTGAAAACTGCAGCCTCAAGTAACTTGAATCAGGATCATTATCATCCGTTTTATAACCTGTGCAATCCAAGTATATGGTCAGCATCTCCACAAAGTTTAGATGGGCAGTTAATTGGCTAGCTATATCAAGCAATGAATTTAATCCAACATTTTCATTGGTCGAGAGGAGAACCCTACGGGGAAGCACGAAGCAGAAATTTTGGATGATCAGTCACTTGACATAGATAGTTATCAGGAAGATAAATCAAGAAAGGAGCATGGTCCTACGCCTTTGTGGGAACCTCCTAATAGCTATCATTATACCTAATTGTAATTTTGATGAAAATTACTATTTATAACATTTAGTGGCAAATAACTCAAAACCACAAATAAAAGCATCCATCCACACACAACACTACCAATAATACAAAATATTACTGTTGTGAGAACTTACAAATATATGAATAAGCACAGAACATACATTATCACTGTATTTTGCTAATTGCCAAATGAATTTCACAAAATATCACAATTATAACAAGATAAAGTCTAATTTTTAGAACAATGATAACTTCAAGCACAAGGAAAGGCAAACCAATCACCTTGCAAGGCGCTCATGGCAGTTGCTGCACATGCTGGATTTGCAAAGTCCACAAAACAAAGGATAAGAGGATCTCCACCTCGCTGCATTATGAATGACTCAGTTTATATTAAAGAAGTCACCCTACCTATTAGTCACAATGGCATAACAAACCAAGTCTAAGCAGCCCAAATGGAAACTAATTCAAGGTCCACTTACGTGTTTGGATTCTTTGGTTACGAGTCTCACTTCTTTATATCCAACGAAAGGGCGGAAAATATCTGAAGGTCAGCTAAAGGAAATGTGAAGAACAAAAGTTTCCTTAAATCAAGGTTGATGAAACGATTTTGAAGGAGGAACAAAGATCGATGTAATAAATTGACAGTATCACACCAAACAAAGGATACGAGCTACCTCCCTCTTTTTGCTGTCAGGAGGAAGTCCTTCAACATATAAAGTGCTAGAAGCATCTGGAGGTAGAGGCTGTGTTTCACGTCCAGGCCTAGTTGCATCCAAGGGAAGCTGATTACCAATACCAACATTTCGACCATTTGGTGCAAGATCAGGACCAGCAATCCCAGTGCGACCCAACACAGCAGGATTAGTCATTGTAGGACCAGGCATTCCACCACCAGAAACCCTTCCCAATCCAACTCCACGAAGTGTACTGGCTTCCCCATAAGTAAAGGATGAAAGTTGCTTCAAAAGCAATTATGATGAACTTTTAGCGCACACAAAGATTCACAAAAGGAAAAATAAGCACAGGCTATGGCACTGTGAGGTTACCGCACTCTGAAGATAGCGATCATAAGCTGATCCAATTGATTTTGTGTCCTTTACTACATGAGGGCCACCACGATCATCATCTCGCACTAGATAGTTTGGCATCTCATGAGCTGAAGGCAACACAGAAGGCGCAAGTTCTACAAAATTTGAAAATACAGATGAAGAAAGTTCAGAAATTGAACTGCTTGTCTGACACAAGATGCAGACATACAACTCATCACATAACTGCACATTTTTACCACAATCACAACTGGTAGAATCGCTTATCACAATTGGACATGTCTCACTATTGCAAATGGTATGATTACTGATATCCAACCCCATCCTTTGTCTAAACTAAAACCATCAGGAATGGCTACCCAATATATTTTTCCACACCATCATTAACATTCCAACTGTAAGGGGTTTTTTATGGGTAACTGTAAAGGGATTTATTAAAGAGACCAAACATCAAAGCTTATGTTCGTTAATTTGTGTGCGTCATGCATATCCATAAAAAAACTGATCACATAATGTTGTCCATCGAAAATAATGCCTTTAAGCTTTTAATACTCCAGCACGAAAATACATTTAACTATTCATGAAAAAATAAATTATACATGAAAATATGTGGGGTCATCACTTGTCAAGGAAAATAGATTTAGACGAAACATACAGTGAAATGATGCAGTTAGCCTTCAATCACACCTTACATCACTACATTAGCATATCTGACCAAACTTCCAAATTTCACACATTTAAACAGCAATCGAAGGGGAGAACTCAGAAAGTAGGTTAAAGCACTTCTGGTTTTTGCACAAACATGGGGTCTCCAGCAGCAAGGATATTTTGTTAGGCACAAAAAAACAGAGAGGCAGGACCAAAAATCAGAAAAAAAAAATATATATATATATATTAAATTAAAAATCAAGTAAGTTTCACTTAAAAGGCTGGGAATCATATTTGAGCCAATGGACCCACAGAAAATAGTGTTTTCCATAGGCCAGCAGAGTACATTGTAGCATAAATAGTTTTTCTGGTTCGGTGGAACCGATTAGAAGAAAATAAGAAAAGAAACCAAGTCGATCATATTCTGGGGACTGCATAGAGTACTTAATTTCTATTTCCTTTATATGATATAACATCTATAAACAATTTCATGGGTAAAAAGATCTAATCCATGTACAAACTAAGTCTAAAACTGAGATAAGCCCTCACAGAATGTTAACTTTAAAAGCCAAAAAAGATAAAAGTAGAAGAGAAACAGCCAACAGTATTAGGAGCTTGACTATTCCTCTGTGGAGCACAAACTATTAACTAGTAGTTATAGTGAGTAAAGTGTATGACAATTTAAATACATAAAACCTTAAAAGAATTCTCAACTTGACCAAGAACATGTTAGTATTGAACACTTGAATATTTATGAAAAAAAATGTATTGAACACTTGAATGCGTCAATATTTTACATTTCCTGTCATAAATGCCAGCCACCAAACAAAATGTGTTGGGTTTGTGGAGTCTGGTTTGTTGGTGTGTTGGCCTGATTTGATGAACCGACTTGACAATGATGTGGTATGGTTCTTTGGCAGATTTTCAAGGAGGCTTGGGCTATGGAGCGCAAGCGTGGGCCAATAATTCTTTTGGCATTGTTTGTGATCAGAGGAAGTGCCAGGCAGAAATTTCGCTCAATGTATTCGAGCAAAGCTCTGGCAGAGAGTTCGCTCGAGCGAATGTTCAATAGAGAGTTCACTCAAGGAGTGCTCGACACTCTGCTCGAGTAAATAATGCAGAAAAGTGAAAATTAGGATTTCCGCTATGCACAATAAATATATACTTCATGAACAGTACAGTAACTTCTGAGGGTTTCTGAACAGTAAAATTTCGCCCAGAAGTGTATTTTGCCGAATCACGTTAATTTTGTGATGTTTGATTGATTTTGCTTGTGTTTGCTTTTGTTTGTCGGTCATCGTTTTCACAACAAAATATTCTCTATGAATCTTCCTCTTCGGAAAAGTGCCATAAATGTTTTGGACAAGTAAACAACCGTTTTAATAAGAAATGCAAAAGGCATAGACCAAGTACAGAAGTATACAAGAAAAACACAGCTAGAATAGGAAAAAAAGATAAAAGTTTTATACATTTTACTGTGACATATTAGAGGAAGAAGAAACAGAAACAAAACATGACAGATAAGTACCACCAATGAGCATTGAGAAACAAATGTCAACCAAAGTTTTGCAGCACATGAGGACTCGAACCGAACGTAATTCAAAAAGAGATTTAACTTCAAATTCAAACGTATTAAGAAACAATTTCATCATACATGGAGAGATTGTTCGCATGCTTTCAAAGTAGAAATTCTAAAGCGATTAGAAATCATAATCCCAATATTTTCTAACACAACACACTAGTCAAAAGATCCATACTGACACTGTTACTGGTATTAGATGAAAAAGAAAGACGAGGGCGAACCGTAGTCAGTGCGAGGCCGTTTGAGCAAACTGACCGAGGGGAGAAGATGCTGCTGCTGCCGACTCCAGTATCCATCCGCCATCTCCGATTTCAAAACCCTAATTAAATTTGGAAAGGAGCGTGGAGTTCGGGGGAGTGAAGAAAACCCTAGCTGCAAATGCAGGAAGCCCAGGCGCTCTGGGTTCCGCAGTTTTGTCCTTTCCAGTCGGATGCTTGTACACTACAGTACCACCATACAGCGAACGTACAACGGGAACTGCATGAGTTTATTGATTCGGTGCGGCATAAGTCACTTCTGTCGTCGGTGGTTTACCAATAGTGATAGGGCGATCAAGGCATACTTGAATTTGAAAAGGAAAATGATAAAGCTATGTGTAGAGAATTTTTACCTAATTGTGTTGTTTTATTTAATAGTTAAGGAACTGTTATAAATTCTTTTTCTAAAAAATATTTAAAAAAATAAAAATAAAGTGCAAACTGTATTATCAGTACCTTTGAAAAATGTTATTTATCTTTATTTAAATTTTTTTATTAACTTTTGACATAGAATCAAATTATTAGTAAATAAAATAATAAATAAAATTTCAATGGTTTGACATAAAATGGTTAATGGTGATGATAATGAATTATTAGTGCGCGGGACTTGCACACTTTCGATCGAGTAGAGTGGACCAATTTTGGAATCGAAGTAAAGAAACTCCGTGAAATTTTAAAGAAAAAAAAAAACTTACTTTTTGGTCTTCCTAATTTTGAAAAATTCTCTCTTCATAGTCTATATTTTTTTGCACACACCCTTACGCACAAAATCCAATAAGCTACATTTTAGTATTGGCTTGATATGTTTATAATGAGAATTATGAGAGAGAATTATACAATTGCTACTCTCCCGCCTGCATGTGCCTATTTTGTGTATCTCCTAGTGTAAATTATACTTTTTTTTTCAAATATTTTTTAAATATATTTAAATATTTAAAAAAATAAAAAATAAATAAAAATATATTAATAATTACTTCTTTAACTATTAAAAAAAATTAAATATAAGAGCGGTTAAGATAAATTGACAAAATGAGGAAGAATACTAGTATTATTCTAAAAGCATTTTGCATGCAAGTGACAATTGGTCTATTGGGCCAATATTGAGGCCGTAATGGTTGATTCAACTACTCTCCAAGGGATTGGTTGGTTTGATAGACTTGGGCCGGACTTTAGGCCTATCTTGATTTCCCCTTTTCGGGCTCAATTACAATTAATTAAAAAAAAAAAAACCAACAAAATTCAAGCTGTATGAATCTCCCTCCCTAATCAATATAGAGTAATGCTGCTCTATATTTTAAATCTTGTTATTGTCAATCATATTTAGTGTTGTTTTCTTTTATCAATTACTTCAAATGATATTGACAAACACTTAATATGTCGTATTACTAACTTCGAGTGAAATAATAAAATCTAAAATGAAGAATAACATTACTCAGAAGTAAAATTAAGACATAAGAAAAAATGAGTCGAGAGAAAGTATCAACGAGAAAGGGATGACGAAGAGCAGCTGATGATCAGAGTTGTGGGTGAGATAGAAGAGGAAGGGTGGCATTGAAAACAAAGGCCATGTACAAATTTTACAATTGATTTCTTCATTAAAAGGCCTAAATATTATTGGAGGTGGATTAATTGATGTCGAACGTAGAATTAAAGCAATTATTTATTTATTGTGTATCTCTTCCTTGAAGTGCATGCATGCTGCATTATTGGGTACCTTCTAAACAACAATCTAATGATCGGCCGCCACTCCATTCGGCCGACCATGATGGATCGATCAGTTTTAACATTTGCTGTAAAAAAGATAACCACGTGATATTTCATCAATATCCCTTTGAAAAAAGAACGCATGATCATTTTTGCAGTACTCATGCAAATTAAACTCATGTGATCTAACCTATATATAGTTAGCTAGCTAGGAAAGTTTGAAATATCAAATATATATATATGTAACAATTTTCGTATTTGTTAATTTGTCAAAATATTTATTTGCAAATTTGTTTATTGATATATTAAATATATACATGATCATGCTATCACAACAATTAGCAAGAAAAAATATTTGTATTTTAAATTTTTTTTTTAATAATTGTTCTAAATCTCATAATAAGTGATATCTTTACACACCGACTTGTAAGTAGCAAAATTTTGTTGATGTCCTTTCATCCTAAAGGAGACGACCGGTTGTCCATATTGATATATATATGTTGGTTCAAAAGGGGCTGCAAAAGAGACAATAGTGAGAGAAAGTTTGTTTTAAGGCGTGTTATAATGTCACTTTCCTTAAGACAATATTCACCTCCATCAATAATGGTATGAACACGAGTTACAAGCGAATTTGCCTCCAAGATACAATGAAGCCCAGAACAAATCTGTTTGTCTAATTGCGTTATGCACACATAAAATTAGACCCTGAATATCCTCAAATTTTACTATTCAACCAAGAAATTAGAAATCTGTTTTCTCGAGAAAATTCGAAATTCTATTTTGTGTTCTTCAAATGGCAGGCCAATGGGTCTATTTATAGATGACCAAAGGTAGTGAACGAAAAGTAACAAGTTTTTGTAATTCTGAAAACTGTTGAGAATATGTATATATAATGTTTCTGCTGCCAAATGACACAACAGTTGGACATACTCTGATGGTTCCCTTGCTTCCTCTTCACCAGCACCGGTTCGAATCACTGCGTGTGCGCATTGGGAATTTAATTTTTTCCAATTTTCCCAAGGCATTGCAGCGCCTCGCGCTCCCCACCTTGATTGCTCATGCGTTGCACCACTTCATGTGACACGCCCATTGAGCCCTGCGCGCAATGCTTCGCGCATGTAGTGCTTTGCACGCAAGCACAGAAGGTTCTCTTCATAAATAACGTAAAAACCCACATCTTGCCATGGAGGTGACTCGAACTCCAGCCTTCTAGGTAAAATGTAATCCAAGGATATAAATACCACCCAACCAGTAGATGGCTTGTGATGTTTGTATAGATGCAAAGCGTTATAACTCTCATAAATATTCCACATCTTCTCTCTTCCCAGAGTAATTTACAACTTCCAAAATTAACCCAAAAATACTATTAATAAATATAATATATAATTAATTATTTTGAAACTATTTCCAACAATATACATACAATGCGCGCGTGCACACACATACATATAATATAAATTTTGTATGAATATAAAGATATAATAGAATGCTACGTTAAGATAATAATTGTTTACCATCATGAAAGAGTCAGGCTCAAAGATGCCGGTTAGAATCCGTGACTGACCAGAATGAGTAACTCTAGGCGCAAGTCTTAAATAGACAAATCTCGTGCAAGTCATTTGTAAAAATGTGAGTCCCACTCAGAAAGAATTTTTACTTTTTCATGTTGGATCCACCATTTTATAAATAACTTATTCAAATTAAATCAGTCTAACTTGTACAAATCATTTCTAGATCCGAATTAGTTGCAATATGCACGTTGAGAGACCATTGTTGTTTCAACCAACAAGACACACAGTTTTCAACTTTTCTCTGGCCCATATGTATCTCTTAAAATGGAAATTTGGGGACATGTTTGGATCTTTCTTGATGGCCGTAGGAGGACTTTAATTGGTTTACTTTTGAACCCTATGATGATCAGGACATGATGCCTTATGATAATTTATAGCACAAATTCTCTTTTTAATAATAAAGAATATTATCTATCTAATTAATAAATTATTATTCCTTTATTAACAGTTTTTTAAGGTTTTATTCATGTGTTTGAAACTTTTTTGTTTTTTCAAAAAAAGACTTTCTTTAACAGCACTTCTAATTTGATGATGCGGATTAAGAGTTGATCATAAAAGCTAAAAAGGGTACACGTAATTACCATATATTAAAGGCTCAATTAGGTTAAGTCTTAAGCTTAAAAACACTGTAATATCCAAACCAAAATGTAAAGCATACATTGTATATATATCGGCATATTCATAATCCAAAATACTGCTTGTGAAATTAGTATCCGTACTTGTTTCAAAAATTTAAACTGATGAAAAAATATAAATTTAATAATTTATATATTAACTTAACACCCTCTTTTACGTGTGGACCAAACTCTCCATGATCAGTAAGTGACCTCAACATGTGAAATATTTAGTTAAATAGAATAAAATGCAGAATCAATGTTCAAACTCAGGACCTCTAATAAGAATATGTAGATTTAATTATTTATATTTTATCTTAACATGTTTTTTAATTATTAGAAGTAACAAACGTGATTTTAATTAGAAGTTAATCCCTTGCGTATGCATGGCAATATTACAACTCATGACTGTAATCGCACTTCTGCCAATAACTAGTTGGATCAAACCATCATATATGCAGGACATGTTCTTCCTTCTCTTAATGATGAATTGAACTCATAAAGCAACAGTGTGAAGAATAACTAGTACTTGTAAAAACCAACGGTTTGGAATAGATAATAAATATCATTAATAATACATATATAGGAAAAATTATATTTTCTCTCGAGCTATCACTCATGAATTTGCAATATATAAGCCCTCAAATTATCCCTAGTCTTTTTGCATTTTACTCACTCTTCTAAGATCTAAATGTTGTCACCTTTTTTCATGCATATAATTAGGGGTCAAATAATGACAAAATGATAAATTGTATCAAATTGGAAGGATGGAGTACATAGTGTGAAAGAAGTGAGAGTTTGAGAGGGTAGATTAGTCTCGTTTGTTTTCACAACCATCTTTATCTCATCTCATCTATCTAGTCATTACAACTAATTTTCTAAATTTTCACACAAAATAGAATAAACAATTCAACTTTTCAAATCTCAAAAAATAAAAATAATATTAAAAAAATATATTCTAATAATATTTTATTTAATTTTTAACTTTTATCTCAACTCATCTCATCTTATCTGTGAAAACAAATGAGACTAAGATACATACTTTAGGAATTGAGTTGTTAAACCAACGAGGAATGTTACACCTGTAAGTGAAACAAGTCAACACGATATTTCGGAAGCAGCAACGTGATTGCAAGTTCCCTTATTTGTCAAGATCCTCTGCACTGATTCTTTGCACTGATTCGGTGCCTTCTGTCTTGCAAATAGCTGTTCTTCTTTCCTTCTTTATTTCTTTTCCTTTTAAGTTGTATTCTTTCCTTTCTTGTCAATATTCATTCCTTGTACAGAGTACAATGTAATCAAGTGTATATTAGTATATAAATGGAATATAGTTTACGACATTTGGTGAGTTGATCCAATACCTTTTTACAAATTCTTTCATGGTACCAGAGCCCTTATAGCTCACGCCTCCAACGTTTCCAGTTCTTTTATGTTCTTCATCAATGGCTTCTGCTAACTCTACTGCTTCTTTGGCTTTCTCTCACCCAAACTTCTCTCAATTAGTTTCGGTTAAGATGGACGGAACAAATTATCTCAATTGGGTCTCCCAGTTGCTACCTGTTTTGCGCAACAATGACTTGCTTGGATTTGTGGATGGTTCTGAGCCCTGTCCTGAGCAAATTTGCACGTGACTCTGAAGGAAAGTCGACCCAAGCTATCAATCCAGAGTATACTCTTTGGAATAAGATGGACCAGTTAGTTTTGGGTTGGCTCAATGCTACTCTGATCGATAAGGTCCTTCCCTCCATTTTTGGCATAAATTCAGCCAAACAAGTATGGGATTCACTAGCCAAAAGATATGCATCACACTCACCAGCACACGTCAACCGACTCAAACGTCAACTACAAACTCTTCAACAAGGGAATGCTACTTGCACCGACTATTTGGCCTCAGCTAAGTCTACCGCCGATCAACTTGCTGTTGTTGGCAAACTAGTGGGTGAGGATGATCTTCTCTCCTATGTTTCGAGTGGATTAAATCCTGTTTTCAATCCTTTTGTCACTTCCGTCTCTTTTGCCTTACGTTATAGTCCCATGAGTTTTGATTATTTCCAATCAGAATTATTGTCTTATGAACTTATGATTGAAAGCCAAATAAAGGTCATGGAACAACCAGCTTTTGCCATGCATGCTGGAAAGAATCACAATGAGGGAAGTCAAGTTCGCTACAAGTCGAATTTTCCTTCAAACTTCCCTCCTAAAAATGGACCACGGCAAGGCCAGTACAAGCCATCTTATTCTAAGCCACCACAGCAACCTGTCAAGCCTAACGGATCCACTTCAAACTCTATGTCCAATGCCAACTCCTACAATCGCACTCCATGTCAAATTTGTGGAAAGACAAGCCACCAAGCCTTGGATTATTATCATCGTACGGACTACAGTTATCAAGGACGACATCCACCAACGCAACTTGCTACCATGGTTGCTCAAAGCAATATAGTCCATGAAGAGGAGACCTTGTGGTATGCGGACTCAGGCGTAAATCAGCATATTTCTAATGACATTGCTAATTTGTCTTTGCAGGAAACATATACTGGTAAAGATTCGGTGGCTGTAGGTAATGGAACTGGCCTTCCCATCTCTAATATTGGCTCCTTTTCTCTACAAACTCCACAAAAACAGTTCTCCTTTCAAGATGTGTTGCACTGTCCTAATGCCATGATTAACTTGCTTTCTATTAATAAGTTTTGTGTGGATAATCAATGTTATTTTCTTCTAACCGACACTCATTTCTTTGTCAATGGCAAGATATCGGGAAAAACACTTCTGGAGGGACCAAGTGAAGCTGGACTCTACCTTATTGCATTGAATAAATTTTCTCAAAATAATTGGCGTGCACGTGTAGCTTTCTTTGGGATCAAAACCTCTCTTGATGTGTGGCACGCTAGGCTTGGACATCCCTCCTCTCAAGTGACCAAGCACATTATTTCTACTTTCAAGCTACTTGTTGTTGGGTCCTTTTCTCAAGAGTCTGTTTGTCCGTCCTGTCAATTAGGCAAAAGTAAACGATTACCATTTACTCAGTCTACTAGAGTGTCTATTAGTCCATTGGAACTTGTTCATTCTGATGTTTGGGTCTCACCTATTTCTTCTATAAGTGGTTGTCGGTACTATGTTATTTTTGTTGACGATTTTCTAGATTTACATGGATGTATCCTATTTCCACTAAATCCGAAGTTTTTCATTGTTTTATTAAATTCAAAATGTTAGTGGAAAATCTCTTCTCTTGCAAGATTAAACAATTTCAGTCCGACAATGGTGGAGAATATACATCTAATAAATTTATTTCTTTTCTTAACTCCCATGGTATTTTTCATCGTCTCACTTGTCCTTATACTTCTCAGCAAAATGGAGTTGCCGAAAGAAAACATCGACACATAATGGAGATTGGATTATCCTTATTGGCTCAATCCAATCTCTCACAAAATTTTTGGGTCGATGCTTTTTCAACTGCGATTTTCTTAATTAATCACCTCCCTACTCACTACAAGAAATTGGCTCAGTTGCGGGGATATTTGGTCTGCTGGAATTAATATCGCCGCAATAAGTCATGTGTCACGGCGACTTCTTGGTCGACGCGGCTTCCAGCCCGTAACTTTTTTTTTCTCTTTTTGCGGCGATTTTAAATTATTTTGCGGCGAAAATATTCGCCGTAAATATTGTTTTTATTTTTACAGCGATTTTGAAGATAGTAGCGGCGATATAAACCGCCGTAAAATGTCAAAATCTAATGCCGACGCTATTTTTCGCTGCAAATCTCCAATTAATGTAAACGGCGCCAATACCTCCACATAAAATCAGTTTTCCCCCCAAATCCGGATTTCCCCTCAAATCGCGATTACCTTCGTCCCCATTTTTGCCTACCAGTCAGACACACGCCCCTGTTTCCTCTCGGCGATTTAGGAGCTGATAAATTTCTCTCCGTTGCATTCTTCGTGCGTTTCTTGGTTCTCCTTTCGCGGAATCCAGGCCCCTCATTCCAGACTTTGAGTTCGAAACAAAGTCTGTGCCTCACCATCGACCACGTGGAGAGATTGTTTTCGGAAGCCCAATATTGGCGGCGATTATCGTCCATTGAGACGGTGGGGACTATCTTTCATGCGTCGCAGGTATTTGGTTGTTCCCTTTACTGCAAATAGCTCTCCCCCTTCATCCCCGCATGATTTCTTTATTGCAAAAATTATGCATTTTGGTGGGTACTGATTTGTTGTGTGTCTAAAGTCACTGCAGTCTTAAAGGGCTTGTAAGCATCCAAATCATCTGAGTGATCCTTTTTTTCTTGATCTGTAGCTTATGGATTTTTTCTGCTTCGTTTGGTTTATTCATGGCCCCTTCACTGGTGCATTGTTTGTGTTGTCTCCTTGGACTGTCTTTGAAGTTCCAAACTGTCCAGTTTCAAAGTTACTGAAAATGATGGGTAAATGAAGTCACAAACTGTATGGCCGTTCCAAAGTGATGCAGTTAAAGGAAAGGAAATGTCTGAGTGTCGGTTAGCTTGATAGGTTAACTCATTGTAGATGCTAGGAATAGAAAGGCTAGCAGGAGAGATTATTAGTTTAGGTTGTTGGAGGATGCCATGGATAGGGAAAAAAAAGTTGGCTTGAACCTGCCTGCTTGGAATACCAAGTTAAAAGGCAAATCTTTTGCGGAATAAATTCTCTGTTTCCACAAGTTAGAATATAAAGAGTTTACATGATAAGATGATATTTGTACAACAAAGGATATGTACTGCAGATTTTCAGCTCCAGTTACAAACTTTACTTAATTATCTTTTGTGGCTATATTTCCTGAACAGAGGAGTTGGAACTGATCTTATGTTTGTAACTGTGTAGATAAGTCTTGAGTCGTGACAACTGTTTGAGTCTTGAGTTGTGACAACTGTCTTGGTATTTTTTTTTTCATATTAAGATGTGTTCGGCCTTTTGGTTTTACGATGTTCTAATCTTTGCTATCATTCATTACTTTGGATTGTTGGTGACATCACAAGAAAAACTGATAGCATATCACTGAAATGAAAACCATTTTAGGTTGATGTATGACAAGAAGAAAGCCAGATCAGAGAACCAAAAGAAATAATACATGCAACCTTACATTTACTGTAATGAATGTGACACAACACCAAACTTAATTGTTTTACCCACCTATAACCCCTCATTTTTATTTTTAATCTGGCCTTTATTGGCACTTTGTTAACTGAGTGACTGCAGGATCTTGAGGTTGTGATTGTCTGCTCTTTATCCAGGAAAAATAGGAAAAAGTTAACAATAAAGCTAATTACTTTCAAAGTTTCATGGCTGAGAAAACATAAAGGATTTTTTCCTGAAAATGCAATTAATTACTTGCTGAAGATTGAGGTTTTGATTTTCATCATTATGAAACCTGATAAACCAAAAAAATAAAAAAATAAAAAAAATAAAATAATAAAAAAGGCATTAACTGATATTGTGATTTTCTTTTTTTTCCTACTGTTGGTGACATGGGGCTTCATGCATATCTTAGTTTCATGCATTAGCTGATCTCCACCTGTTGTAGAAGGGTACTTATCATGTGCCCATTTGCTTGTCAGGCGCCACGATCGTTCCTTTTATTTCTTCTCTAAGCCTTTTGACCTTTCTGCCTCTTTGCCATCCACATAATACATTAGGGTCATGCTTATACTATAGATATGTTCTTCCCAATTTTGGCATTATTAAACTAATAGATGCATGCACAAAACTTTTTAAATAAATTTTCCACGTCTCCCTTTATGTGATCTGTTTGTTCTGGCCATCATCTACACGTAAAAGTTAAGTTATTGTTTTTCTTAACTGTTTGAGTCTGAGTAGGATCCAAAACATTTTCCAATTCCTGCTATATTCAACTGCAGAATTTTAGCGGCGAAATCGTTGGTACTAGCTTAGTTATCCTTATATTATGATATACTTGTCTTTGTCTATTTTAATGAAGCCCCTTTCGTCCAAACATCAGAATAATCATTACCTTCTTTTCATTTTAGCTAAGTTTTGCAATCAAATACAATCTTTATTGCGTCTGGATATTTGAGTATAATACTATTATTAATCAAGACCTGTGATAGTCCAGCACGTTTGGTTATGTATATTCGTTGAACTGATTATAGTTATTATACATGCAAATATTTAATTGTTTACTTGAACTGATTATAGTTAGAATACATTCATGTATTCTAACTATATACTTACTTCAATTTAAAGTTTCTTTGGTGCTGATCAGCAGTACCCCCGGCCATTCCTTTACCCTCCTTTAATTCTTTTGTTTCATTTGTCCTTCTACATTCTTTTGGTTTTAATTATAGGTTGTCGTATTATGGTAAACCAATCAGTGGGTCTTTTATCTAAAAATTGGTTGCCTCATTTCTAATGTAAAAGTGTATTTTTTTTTAATATTTTGATTTTTTTGCACTTGCGGTCAAAGTGAGCGGTTACTTTGAGGGATAGAGTAGCAGCACCCTTTTATTTTTTTTTTCTTCTTTCTTCTTCTTGATTGGATTGCAGGAAATTAGTTAGCTAGCTTCCAATGACATGCATGGCAAAATGTGTTTGTACTTCTAATTGGTTTTAATTAATCATCTTCCTCATGATCATATAGTAAAAATTTGCGTCCAAAAGGTGCCACTAATGCAATGAACTGCATATTTAGGGCAAAAGGGTTGATGAAGACTAGCTGAAGTATTTAGAAGCTGGATTTTGGTAACAAACAAGGGTTAGCGGCTGGCCTAGCTAACCCTTGTTTTGTTGTTTCATTTGGATGTGATTCCCTAACTTTGTGTTACTCATGAATTTGCAATTCAGAATAACTAAATAAATGAATACTTCTTCAAGCTTTTTGAGCTGTTGTTCATCTCATATATATTCGAGAGGTAGACCCCCCCATATATGGAAATCGATCATATCCTATTACATATTATAATAGGATATATTCATGTCCATATATAGACTTACATATATGGACATGAATCCTATGCTCATGAGTTAGAGATTACATTAATTTAAATATGCCCCCGATGTTTAACCTAATTGCTTCATTCTGAACATTTCTTTTTTTCCTTCCCTTTTTTCCCCCACAACCAATTATTAGGAGCTAATGATTAAGAAAGATGAAGGCCAATGGATATATTAATTTCACCTTAGCATCCACTTCTATGTATAGTTAATGGAATTTAGAGATCTATGGTAAGCTGATTTGTACTAAGATATTGAAATAAAAGACTCAAAAAAGAACGAGTTCCCTTCAAGAGGGGAATTAAATCAGCTTATGTAGCTGATAAGCGTCTTAGTACTTGTATTTATTTTTTCATGGACAAATATAAGATCTCTCTCTCTCTCCCTCTCTATTATTATTTCTCTTCCCAATAGCCCTTCAACATATCAATGTCTTTGAACAGTACTGTCAATTTATTGCACATGACAAACATCTCTCTTTCATTAACTTCTAGCAAATACAATCTGTGACAGTGGCTATAGGATAGGATAGGAGGTGTGAGGTGTTGTGTATGGCCATCATGTACTTGAGCATGTTATGTATAGATATAACATATCTATCTATATATGTTGGTCAAAATGAATTCCATCACTTGTGCAATGTACCTACAGGTAAATCAATAGAATAGTGCTACCATATCCATATTAATTACAACCATTTGACCATGATGGCAATTTTCTGCTATTATTTGCGGATTAAGCTAGCTAGCTTAATGTCATTAATTCCTAAAAGCCAATAAGTAGGGTTACCCAAAATCATCACTTCAATAAAGCCAATAAGTAGATCATGACTCAACGTAGGGTTTGTTTCCCTTGGTATTATAATTAGCTAGCCAGCTTTCTTTTCCCTTTTTAATTTTATTTAGGGTTTGTACATGTTTGTTTGTTTTTTACCCAGTAATTGTACATATATGTAAGACATTAAGAGGTGAAGTTTAGGTTGGCTTTTGTTTTTTTGAATCACTGGAAATGTGGGGCTTGAACAGGTGTGTTAATGTGATATCAAACCATTGTGTTTGCAATGATAACAAGTGGTAATTCT
Source organism: Juglans microcarpa x Juglans regia (assembly GCF_004785595.1). NCBI lineage: Eukaryota > Viridiplantae > Streptophyta > Magnoliopsida > Fagales > Juglandaceae > Juglans > Juglans microcarpa x Juglans regia. The sequence goes on from NC_054609.1 coordinate 1,404,802, forward strand.
CGGTGGGGTTCAAATAAGTATAAGATTAGACTTCCAATAATGCACCAATTCCACTAAAATTTTCCTGCTTTCGAATGCAGATCACCAATTTACATAGTTATGCATTTAACTATGTGAATTATTGGGCATCGACCAATTTTGTTATTTTGTACTGCCTTGGGATCCCACTTCCACTTCTATTCTTTCAAGCCAAGAATGAATTTCTAAATATTGTTCTGATCTTTAGTTAGATGATGAATGCATGCCATGCCTTCAGATGAACATTATTGTGTAAGTCAGAGTTTGAGTTTTGAGATATTTGGATCCATGCGGCTCAACAGATTTGTGATGTGTTCCAGTTATTTACTCCTAATTATTCTAACTCTGAATGGAATGATTTGAGAGATTATAATTGGCTATATCATGAGATACCATTTTGAATCTCATTGTATAAACTTTAGGCAGGATATCAGTTCTTTCTTGCTTGATTACATGTAACTTGAGGTAAGAGCTCGTCACCTTTGCTAATCTTTTGGATTGTAAGGCTGAGCAAGATCAAATAACTCAATATGTTCAGCTCGAGTTATAGTTAAGTGTTCGAGCCTAGTCGAGCCTGACATTAGTCTCAGCGGAGTTGAGTTATTATTATTCTTTAACACGCTATATCATAGTCAATTTATTTCTTTTAGCTTCCCTTGTGCTCTTTTTAAACAAAAATTACATGAATAATATATTTGGTTTTGGATAAAAAAATGACCATATCTTTTCATTGTTGGACTCCCCCCACCAGATTTTTCCCAACATGTAGATGTTCCCCAATGACAATCTATTGGCATTTTCTAACCTTTCATCGTATATGTAACATCGCCCAGAATACTGATCTTGTGCAAGGAGAATTCTTGTAATTCCTTAGACCATAATGGTTCTCCAACCATCCATTAGTTTCCCTCCAAGGCCCATCTTTAATAATCCAGGCATCATGGTTGTTTAGAAGATATGGTTTTGGTTGCATGTCTTCAGCCATAATTCTCAACGTAGTGTTCACAAGTGCAGTTTAATAAAGGCTTACCCAATTCATATATGCCATAATTGTTTTGTGTATAAGTAATGATAATATTCAAGCATACTACCTACACGCTTCCATAACTTCGATAATTCTTCCAACTCTTGTGTATGTGGACCATCTACTTAGAATCTTTGTATGCACCTTGATCTAGAATATACCAAAAATATTCACATATATATGACTATGTTTAACATGCTGACATATATTTTCTACAGCACTTCACTGCTCCTGGCATAAACACACTAAACCATTCATCACTATCTCTTCGTCACTCCACAACGATCTTCATGACAACCTTGGTTAGTATCGTTTTCAACATCTTCTCTTGTGCTCCACATACAAGTAACTTCATACTCGCCTGCTTATTTATTCAACAATACACTTTCTCATATTCTTTACCCGTCTTCCATATAACTAAATCTTAGTTATCCGATTAACTAACATGTATATTTCGACCTTTTTAGATGGACAAAAACTGGATGAACTTGACCGATAGACTTCGTTCGCCTGCATACGCCGATGGGGTTAACACTTTCCTCACCCTTGCACAAAACCATTCTCAGGGCAGTGATCGCATTCGGTGTCCATGTCGTTCATGCTGTAATAATCTCTTCTTGCCTATACAAATTGTGGAGACTCACTTGTTCATTAAAGGGATCAATCCAAATTATACCCAGTGGGTATTTCATGGGGAGGAGGAAACACGAAGTTTCAATGACGATGGTGACGATAGTGTTACTGATTACGCCCACGAGTACATTGATGACATGGACCATATGTTAGATGACATCCGGGCAAGCACATTCGTCGATGTTCCCCAAGATCATGGTAATCCATCGCCAACTCGTGGATCAATACCAGATCCCTCCCCAAGTTCATCTTTCGACCATCTACTAGAGGATGCCCGACGTCCACTTTTTGCTGGTTGTACAAAATTCTCAAAACTGTCATTTATTGTGAAGTTGTTACACATTAAGACACTCGGTGGTTGGTCAATAAAGTCGTTTGATATGCTACTAAACCTGTTGCGGTCTGCCTTTCCTGATGCAGAATTGCCACATTCATATGAGGAGTCAAAGTCATTGGAGCGGGGTTTGGGATTCAATTACCATAAGATTCATGCATGCCCCAATGACTGCATCTTGTTTTGGAAGGAGAATGCTAATCTTAATAAATGTCCTAACTGTAAGGCTTCAAGGTGGGTGCCTAATACACACAAGGCACGCCTTATCCTGCAAAAAGTGTTGCGGCATTTTCTTTTGAAGCCAAGGTTGCAACGTCTCTTCGTGTCTGCAAAGATAGCAGGTGATATGAGATGGCATAAAGAGCAACGGCCGACTGATGAGGATAGCCTGAGACATCCTGCAGATTCAGAGTCCTGGAAGAGATTTGATGAAGAACATAGTTGGTTCGCTCAGGATGCTCGCAATGTAAGGCTTGGGATGTCAAGTGATGGTTTCAATCCGTTCAGCAATATGTCTAAACCGTATAGCATTTGGCCAGTAATCTTGGTTCCGTATAACTTGCCTCCGTGGTTGTGCATGAAAGACCAATTCATGATGACATCCCTCATTATTCCTGGGCCAAAATCTCCAGGTAATGACATCGATGTTTACTTGCAACCATTAATCGATGAACTGCTTGGATTTTGGGAACATGGGGTACCTACGTATGATGCCTCCACAAAGGAAACTTTCATGTTGCATGCTGCTTTAATGTGGACAATCAGCGACTTCCCAGCCTATGGGAATCTTTCTGGCTGGTCAACGAAAGGAAAATTAGCATGTCCATCCTGTAATGTGGGCACAGATTCCATGTGGTTGAAGTATGGCCTAAAACATTGTTATATGGGACATCGTCGTTTTTTGCCGCCAGATCACATGTGGAGAATGAGAAAACATTTGTTCAATGGTCGAGAAGATCAACGCATGCCACCAAGGATTTTAGAAGGAGCTGATGTGGTTGCTCAACTACAGATGATTGGGAATGTGCAATTTGGTAAATCTGGTCGAAAGAGAAAACGCACTGCTGAAGAGTTGAACTGGACAAAGTATAGCATTCTCTTCAAGCTACCGTATTGGTCAACCCTGCGTCTTCGACATAATCTAGATGTCATGCATATTGAGAAAAATATTTGTGATAACATCTTGTGCACATTAATGAACATTCCTGGGAAAACCAAGGATAATATCAATTCTCGACGTGACTTGGAGCTTTTTCAATTTAGAAAAGAATTACATTTGAAGGTCCAAGGTGAACGTGTTACAATGCCACCTGCACAGTACATATTACACGGTCATGAAAGGAATAAATTCTGTGAATGGCTGGCCGATGTGAAATTTCCAGATGGATTCGCTTCCAATATATCGCATTGTGTTTCTGTACGTGATTGCAAAATCAAAGGATTGAAAAGTCATGACTGCCATGTTTTTCTCCAAAGATTACTTCCTATTGCTGTTGGTGGGTACTTACGAACTGATATTGCATTGGCCTTGACTGAATTGAGCACTTTCTTCAAGGAGTTGTGTGCCCGAACCCTGGATGTTAACCGCCTATCACAACTCCAAATTGATATTGTTACAATTCTATGCAAATTGGAGATGATATTCCCCCCATCTTTTTTCGATGTCATGGTCCACCTAGCTGTCCACTTACCCCGTGAGGCCATACTTGGGGGTCCAGTACAGTACAGGTGGATGTATCCATTTGAGAGGTATCTCGGCAAGTTCAAGCGGTATGTTAAGAATAAAGCTCACCCAGAAGGCTCAATAGCCGAAGCCTATATTCACATCGAATGCCTGACTTTTTGCTCAATGTATCTCCAAGATATTGAGACGAAGTTTACTCGAATGGACCGCAACATTGATGGTGGAGAAGCGGAGAATATAGATGGATTCAAGATTTTCAACCAGAAAGTTCGTGTCATGGGTGTGGCTTCCAACTTGAAATTATCAGATAAACTCCTCAAGGAAGCCATATGGTACGTCCTCAACAACTGCGCTGAGATTGGACACTACCTAGAGTAAGCATCCATTATCTCTCAAGTTTGAACTTTTTTCTTATGCCTTTTCGTTGACAACCCATCATTAGTGTATGTCCCTTACGTAACTGGGATATAATGTTTAGATGATTAAATAATCTCCAAATGCAGGGAGCACTACGAGAAATGTAAGGTGCATAGCCCAATGAGTATCAATCGAACACATCAAACTAAGTTTCCAACTTGGTTCAGGAAACGTGTAAGTTAGCTTGCTCCCTCTCTAGTTAGATGAACTCGATCTTTTCTGACTAAGTTAATTAACAAACTATAAGGAATTACCTCCCACCAATATTGTTGTAGGTTCATGACCAGAGAGGGACCAACCCACTCGATGTGACTGCTGATCTGTATGCGTTAGCTTGCGGTCCTGAACCTAAGGTTGCATCTTATGCTGCTTGCATTATAAATGGCAAAAGGTTCCATACAAAACAGCGTGAACTTCAAAGGCGTACATAAAATTCAGGGGTGTTGGTAACTGGTGATGAAAGTACAAATAATGTTGACTTTTACGGTGTTATTAATGATATCGTGGAGTTACGCTATATGGGTTGGCATCGGGTGTACTTGTTCATGTGTGATTGGTTTGACGTTGGTGATCCAAGACGAGGGATACGAGTTGATAACCATATGACCAGTATCAACATGGACAGGACTTGGTATAAGGATGAACCATTTGTGTTAGCATGCCAGGCTTCCCAGTGTTTTTATATTAGAGATATAAGGGCGAAAGGGAGATGGTTTGTGGTGCAAAAGTACACGAATAGGGATGTATATGACATTCCACCGGTGCCAAGGGTGTTAGAAGATATTGATGGCGAATCAAGTGATGATGATGCCTATCAAGAAAATGAATCATCATATGATTATGCACCATTGCATTGTGATGGATGTCCCGTGTCAACTCCATTGAATAGGAATGATATAGAGCCTAGCTTGATTGATGCACGAGAAGTCACTGGTTTGGTTGGTCAAAACATGGATTCAACAGATTTTATTGACGATGGCCCGATTGCTTCTAGTTCAGGAGATGCGTATGGTGATGGGGAATATTCAGATGAGGATGACCTACCCACAGACGACGAGTTTGTGTCAGAATAGTCAACCAGCTGAAAAGTTGATGCACTTTTATTCCATAGTTAACTTTTTTTTGTAATGGGTATGTGTCAGATATAAATTACACATACTTACATGTATGTTCCTTTTCAAATAAGTTATAATGCTCAAGTTACCTTTGATTCATTCATTTTGGGTCAAGTCACTTGCATCTTTCCATAATCAATAGATGTTTCAAGTCATAGATCCTGAATGCACATTTACTATGAATGTAGTTATAATGATAGCTACCTCTAGTTCCAAATTGGTCTATTTATTTATAAGAATAGGAGGTGATATTGGTTGGGAAAATTTGACAAGTAGACGTTTAATATAGTCTGAAACTTAGTTTCACGTGTGAGTCATATGAACAAAGTATAAGTTACCATTAACTATAACTAATAAAAGAAAACTACAAAACCGGTGTTGATTTGTACCATATTAACCATAAATTACAACCCATGTATGAGGAGACCTCATTAATAATTAAGTGAATATTGTGTGTTTTATAGTTTATCTTAACACAACTTTATATTTGTGATATTTCTAAGTCATTATGTTGCGTTTCTGACATATATTATTGCATCTCAGGTGGGGGGAAAAAAGACGGCGTTGCATTTATCCTGCAAGAAATGAGGAGCATCAACATTCAAGGTAGATATGCAACGATTAAGTTCTTTTCTTATAGTAGGTTGTGTGATCTTTTTCATGTATGCTACGTGATTGCAACAAACGAAAACCCTGCTATTTAACTTTGTTTTTCAATCATATTACAATTTTGAAAAAGATTGCTATATATATAGGTGTATCATGAAGACAGCGAATAAAATATCCATCATTTGGTTTGTAGATAGTAGTCATCTAACTCCAATGGGTATTAGAGTCACGTTTCAATTAAGGTATTTAATATGATTTGATAAAGGGCAAAAGCTTTTTTGTAACTCATTCGTAAGATGTGATACAAATGCAGGTGATGCGATGGGCGACAGTTTTCGAGGAAGAGGGGCTGCACGAGGTATTCGTGCTCGACGATTTGTACCATATACATGTAGAGCCCGTCGACCACGTGGATCTCGCATCGCTTCATACCATTCCACTAGCTCAGATGCAGATCCGTCAGGATCGGATGACTCAACGCAGCCTCCCAGTCATCCATGGGAGCCACCATGTCCAACTCCAATGCCCCCCCCCCCCCCCCCCCCCCCCCCCCCCGGGCCGAATAGAGAATCATCATTCAGAATAGAACCCCCATCTAATGGAGACAATATCGGTACAGTTCATCATTTTTATTCTTTTTTCCAATACAAAACCCGTAGGACATTATGTGTAAACAACAAAGATTAAATATGAATCATGATCTCATATTCGTATTTTTTTTTCTATGAACTTGAAATACAGATGTGACATCTCCCACAATGCCTGTCGCGAATCAAGAACAGCCCAAACGTAGACGTGGGCCTGCTAAGTGTATTGAGTTTGAGAAAGCGAGAAAGTACGGGAAAGTGCTTTTGAAGATTAATGAAGGTGAAACAGCCCCGTGCTGCGAGAACGCATCCATGTTCACCACACGGGTATCACAAATAGTAAAACAACATTGCGACATGAGTTATGCGAGGTGGACTGATGTGCCTGATGCAGAAAAGAACGAGTTGATCGAACGTGTGAGGGTAAGAACATTGTTATTTCATATTGAGGGTAAGGAAGTGGGCGTACAAAACAAGATGACGTTAACGTTTGGGTTAATCCATGTAGGGTGACTTCGTGTTGGATTGGGATCAGGAGAATCATAGATTGGCCGTCTTGAAGCAGTTGCGTAAGCGGTTCAATGCATTTCATCACGAATTACACAAAAAATATTTATCGTACGGCAGTCACTCAGAAGCATTGGCTTCTGGGTGTACCATGGTCAATGACAACGTTTGGGTTAAGTTGTGTGAGAGGTGGGGAACCGACAACTTCAAGGTATACATTGGTTATTCAAAATAAAAAAAACATATGAAATTTAACTTAACATGACTTTTAATTTTATTATGCAACTTGTGTGTAAGCTAACATTGTGTGTTAATGACAGAAAATCTCAGCACAAAATCGGGAGAATAGAAATAGGCAAACTGTTAACCACACAACTGGCCGCAAATCGTTTGTGAGGATGTTGGAGGAGAAGGTACATTCTTTATTAAATGGATTGGTTGGTCACTCTTGTATGCTCACAACCCATTTGCATCGTAACTTGTATGCTCCTATCTCTCTATTCTCTGGGAAGTCTTTGAACAGAGAGATGGGATTCAATTAAAGAGAGACGGATAGAGGCTCTCGGTTTGAGAGATTGAACTATTTTTTCAGTTCCATACAATTTAAGTCGGTAGAAAAGTTCAAAGATGATTGATCTTCAATATGAAGCTTTGTTTGCAATTGGTTTAATATAGTCTGAATCTCGTAACTTGCATTTGTGGAGGGCATTTGTTCAGAAATGTTCATGTCCACTCATGTGCATCGTAAGGTATCTTCGAGATAAGCTGATTTGTATTGAAGCATTTGTGTGGTTGTAAGTACATGGGTCTTTTTATATGATTGGCCCTTTTTGCTAATCTTTCGGTCTAATAATATTCTTAATTCCACACACTTGTAGCGGGCTACGAATGCGAATTTGGTGGAGTTCTATAAGGAGACCCGATGGTCAAAGAAGAATGGTAGATTTGTCACCACAGCCGCTGAAGACACTTATGTGAGTACCAAGGCAAACTCAAAACTATTTGTTGAAACAAAAAAGGCAAATTGGTCAATTACTTTATCTTTGAGTAAGTGGCTTATTCATGGCCCATACAAGACTTAAGAGTAACCATATAAATAATTTACATGTGTAGAAGGAGATGATTGGCAAGATGGATGGTCTAGCGCCTGAACAACGCACCGATGAGGCAGCTGCGAGTGTTTTTAGGGAGGTACTTGGTCAGAGACCAGGATACGCAAGGGGGCTAGGCGAGATGGTCATCCCGGAGTCGACAAGACAACGGGACCGTGAACGAGAAAGAGAGTACCTTGCGTTAATTGAAAAACATAAGAAAGATGCCGACAATTATAAGAAAGATGCCGAAGTTTACAAGACGCAGCTTGATGAAGTGAAGGATGAATTGCGAGAACTTCATGAGAGGCAAAATGAAACTGATAAGATGATGAGGATGTTCTTCTTCAATTTCCATCCTTCCCCTGGGTCTCTCCATTCTTCTGGAGAGACCCAGTGAACCTTGGTTTTGAAAGGAGGGAAGGGCTTTTTTGTATATTTTGGGCAGTTTTTGGATGTGAAAGATCGTGGGTGGCCAATATGTGAAATAGATATATATATATATATATATTTATATATATATGAAGACAAAGGTTGTCTATTTTTGTGCTGTGGGAGAGGTGTGGGCAGTCGGTGGGATTTTTTGGACTTGTAGAGGGGATAGAAAGTTAGGGATTTAGCATCCTGATGAGTAGATCCTGAATTCACTTTTTGCTGTTGGATGTTTTTGCTGACTGGTATGGGCTTAAATGAATTTTCAACACCTTGAACGGCAATTAGGTGATGGGTTATTGGCAGTGCAGTATATTGAAGGTACAATGTATAAGTTATGTAATTCTTTGATTCCTTCTCCAATGAATTTGTGGTACACATAACTTTTTTGTCAAATAGGAAGCTTTTTCTGGTTATAAGTAAGAAAGGTTTGTTAGAATCTGAATATTCCTAACAAACCTTTCTGTTTTCAAGTCAGGAAAGGGATATTTTGATGGAGCAGCTGGATTGCAAATCTGCATACCAAAAATTAGGTATGTGTGTACCCATTTTCATTCCTGGCATAAAAGATCTTCAATGGCATTTTAAAGTTGGTGTACCCATTTTTTACATGATACAAAGTTCAGGATAATATTTTGTTTTTTATACATTAAAGTTGTAATTAGTTAAGCGTGGTGTTGTGAAATATGTACACATGAGAGACATGAGGGAGGGAGTGTCTGAGGTTAGAGAGTGCATGTCCTTGGTACTTCATGGTTGAAAGTACTTTTCATGTAACTAATCCTAGCTGTTTATTGTTCCTATTTTCTCAGAATACCAAGGCATGGTCTCTAAATGGATTGTCTGAAGTAAATGGAAAGCATTGATCTCCCAACCTAAAAAATGTAATTGTGTGTGTGAATTTTTTTTCTTGAAATTCAATTTCATGAATTTAATTTTGTGGGATTACCAGGTCTAAGGCAGGAAGTGTTCAACTTCATCCACCACTATCAGCTCAAAGGTTTGGTTCAAAATCAGCAAAGTAAGTTTAATCGTTTGTGAGGATGTTTAGATTTTTTTAAGTTAATCTTTTATACTTATATGAGACATCATTATTTGTTAGAAATGCACTTATAGGGCAAAATTATGTTTTTGTTGATAATTTCGTACTTCTCATGACCATAGTCAATTATTCTAAATAGGATCCGGAAGTATATTTCAAGCCTTAGACCTGCTGCTAAAGTTGGCAAAATAGGGCCCCTCATTGATGCATGCATTTGTTATTTGGCTTGGTTGTTAACATATCAATGTTTACAAGTAAGATATTTTGCTTGCTTGGTGACAGTTTTTTTCTTATCTTTTTTTTATAAGTACTAAGCTTGGTGCCAAGGGTGTTATTAGTTTTTCGATCATTTTCATTTTCTGGTTTTGTGCTTACCACTTCCCCAAGTTCATGTTTTTTGGGCCCCGATGCAATTTATTTCTTTATGTGCTAAATAAGTTGTTTTGTGGATTAATGTAAGGTGCTTAGAGCATATATTTGGTTGGTCAATAGAGTTCACTTGGTGTTTCTCATGTCACCTCTTGAGGTTGAGATGGAGGGATGGAATAAAGGAAGAGAAAATGAAAAATAAGAGGCTGAAATGTTAAGAGAACCAAAAGAAATTTTTCCTCTGCTGTTTTCATCAATTTATTTCCTGCTTTGGGTCATTTTTTACCAGTGAAGAAAGTGATGCTAATATAGGCTGATGTTATTTGTTTTTAACAACTTGGTTCATGAGAAAACTGCTGCATACGCTTATGAGGAACGCCCCAATTTTGGGGCTTAGGGTCTTCAGCAGGTTCATGCATCTACCATATAGTATAGACCAATTCATAGATGTAACCCCCCCCCCCCCCCCCACTACACACACACACACACAACAACAAACACAACATAAATATATATATATATATATATATATATATACGCACTTCGTCAATTAAGAGCATGATTGTTAAAAAGGAAGGGTCACAATAGTTTCATATTTGTGTAAATTAAAGAAACTATATATTAATAACTGAGAAACACTTTCCTATTCTTATATTCAATCATTAAATTTATATACAGGAAAAGGCATTTGATGAAGTGCAGATGCAGCATCAGAGAGATGGGAAGACACTAAGAAGGCAGCTTATGTAGCTGCCCTATATTTATATGTCATCATGTGCCTGTCAAAGTGAGCTGTATGTTTTCTCAAACCCTGCACTTCTAGCTCTCATATGCATACAGTAATATATATATATATATATATATATATATATTGCTATATATTTAATGAACTATATGACCATATACAACTGTAAATTTCTGCTTAGACCATTGTGTTTGGTTGTCTTTGAGTTCACTTGGTACTTCTCATGTCACCTCTTGAGGTTGAGATGAAGGGATGGAATAAAGGAAGAGAAAATGAACAATAAGAGGTTTCATTTTAAGAGAATAGGGAATTAATTAAGTACTGGTTTGAGTAAGGCTATTTGCTCTGCTGTTTTCATGAAGTTATTTTCTGTATAAACCGGCATTTTTTACAAGCCAAGAATTTCTGCTTGGTGAGCAGATGTTATTAGTTAACTTAAGACCAAAAACTGTCTTGGTTATTGTGCTTCAGTTAACTTGTGCAATATGCTGTTAGAGTGAGAGTTTTCTGTTTGGATGTGTATAATACTCCTTTGTGGATTCTGTTCATGGTTGCTTAGAGCTGGTTTTGGATGTGCCTTTGAGTTAACTTGGTACATTAGGGTCATGTCACCTCTTGAGGTTGAGATGGAGGGATGGAATAAAAGAAGAGAAAATGAAAAAGTAGAGGTTGAAATGTTAAGAGAACAAGGGGTTTCGAACCATAAGTGCTGTTTAGATTGAGTTTGCTATTTCCTCTGCTGTTATTATCTTCAAATTTTATGCTTTGGGTCATTTTTTACAATTCAAGATCGGGTCATGCATGCTTGGTGAGCTGCAGTTGTTAGTTTATAGACTAACAACTCGGTGGGGTTTTTCTTTTTCCTAACTTGTGCAATGACTATGGTTTTTGAGCAAGAACATCTCTCTTCCAGATGTGCATAATTTTGGTTTTAATTATAGGTTGTTTTTTGGTTGCTTAGAGCTGGTTTTGGTTGTGCATTTGAGTTCACTTGGTAGGCTGATCATCATCTCAACCTGAGGTTGAGATTGAGATGGAGGGATGGAATAAAGGAAGAGAAAATGAAAAAAGTAGAGGTTGAAAACTTAAGAGAAGGTGGACTTGTGCAATGTACTGGCATTGGAACGTGTTGGTATTTCCTCTGCTGTTAATTATTTCTGCTTTGGGGCAAGACTTACAAGTCAAGAAGGGTCATGCTTGGTGAACTTATTGGTACTTGTGTTTTTAGACTAATTAAAGTGGTTTGGTTTTTGTTTTTCCTAACTTGAGCAAGATGTTTTTTGAGCAAGAACATCTTTGAGGGATGAGCAGAATGTTTTGTTTTGTGGATAATCTGTTTTTGGTTGGTTAGTGCCCTAATCGGTTGTGCCTTTGCATCTACTTGGTACTTCTCATCATGTCACCTCTTGAGGTTGAGATGGAGGGATGGAAATAAAAGAAGAGAATATGACAAATAAGAGGTTGAAATGTTAAGAGAACAGTGAATAAATGTACTGGTTTGAGCTTCATTATTTCCTCTGCTGTTTTCTAAATATTTTCTGTTTTGCTTCTGAACGTAGTCAATTATCTAGCTATATATTGACTAACTTTAATCATGTGCATATGAGGGGATTCAATGGTGGAGTCTTATGTAAGAAGAAATGAAGGAATTGTGAGGAGATCATAAGCAAACAGTAAGAGAATTCACAGTAGATTATGTACACTGAGTTGTGTAGATTGATAGTAATTTCCCTATTAGGAATACCAAATGACCTTAAATATCAATATGTGACATTAGATAAACCTTTATAGAAACCACGTAAAAGGGTGGGGTTAGTAGAATCATAGCTTCCTGGGGGATAGTTTATTACTGCTGTGAAAAGGGTTCATTATAATTGCTGATTTGGTATTTTTATAACAATAAACAGTAGTGAAGTTTATTTTGTAGTAACGGATTTGTTTTTTTCTTTTTTTGTGTATCATTGCCAGATATTGGAGTTGGAGATATAGCAAGATCAAATATGCTGAAATTTTGAGATTTTAAGGGCATTGTTGCAATCATGTTGAAGCTTGTTCTACCCACCCCTCATGCCCCAGGTGCATATTGAAATAGCTGAGTAGATGTAATTTCAGCTGCAGGCCAATTGACATATATTGAATGAATGTGCACATTTTCAGATAATATTGTTTAGAAGATATTTAGTAGTTGCGTTGTAGGTTTTGGATGCATATTGGTACACCCTAGTGTAGCCCATAATTACATTAATGTGAATTCTATGTAACTGAATTTGACTAAATGAATGTATTAGTTTAATTATGAGATGAAAATGTTTCCTACTTGTGTGGTGTTTATTATTTTTTTAATATATATATTTAGTATATTTATTTCAGGTAAGATACTAAACATATATATATTCTTCTGGCTTACCTCAATTTAATAAGAAGTTGCAATGTGTGTTACCAATGTGACAACAAATCCCAGCCAAAACGGCGAATGGAAAAAAAAAATGAACCAAAGCATATTTGCGGCGAATTCAAACTCGTTGGAATCAACCTAATTTTCGTTGACAACCCAATAGCGGCACTGCTATATCGCCGAAAATCATCACTTTTCAGCGATTTATATGCGCCGCAATATACAGGTATACCGTCAACTACTATTGCGTCGAGTTGAGAAAATCGTCGTGACAATTATTTGCGGCGATAATATTCTTTGCGACGACGACGCATCCGCAGAAATAGCTGATAAGGCGACGAAAAATGAAATCGCCGTGATAAGCATCGTAACTTTTTCGGCGACCAATATCGCCGTGGATTATATTGTAGCGACGATATCACAATATCGCTGGGATAGTATCAAAGTTTTTTGCAGCGATATTCAGGATTATTTACGACGATATATGTCGTCGCTTTAAATTTTTCGCAACGATATTAGACCAAACAGAAAGACTCTTTTGCAGCGTGCATGTCATTATTTTGGGGCGAATAAAACGCGCCGGTAAAAGTCTAATTCCCAGCGAGTTTTGGCGTTCGCTGCGATTTATCAGAAAAGGCATCTTTATTTCGTCGAAAGGGCGGCGATCTAAAAATCGCCGGAATTAATCACCTGCAGCGATTAAGGTATGTATAAGCGGCGATTTTGAGCGCCGCAAAAAGCAGCATTTCTTGTAGTGACTCCAGTACTACAATCGGACTCTTCTTATAGTCTTCTTTTCAAGCGACCACCAGATTACTCTCATCTTAAATCCTTTGGGTGTGCTTGCTATCCCCTCCTTCGACCCTATAATTCGAACAAGCTGGCTTTCCGTAGCAAGCAATGCATTTTTATTGGTTATTCTTCTAATCATCGTGGTTATCGATGTCTTGATCCTATCTCAAAGAAAGTTTATTTGTCACGGCATGTCATTTTTGATGAAAATTTTTTTCCAGCCAAGGATAAGTCCACCTTCGGTCCTCTACAAGGAAATTTTTCTCATGAGGTACGTACCACCTTCTTACGTTCTACGGTGTCCACTTCTGCATCACCCACTTCACACGAAATTCTTGGCCCTGCCTCCACCGATAATCTCTCTTCCAATTTAATTTTCAATCCTCCTAATTTGTCTCCCACAGATCCCATATCTTTAGACCAATCTCCCACCTCACCTGCATCTCTTTCCCCCCACAAATCTCAAGTCCACCTCACCATCCTTAGACAGCTCCCATTCATCTCCTTTAGACACCTCTCCCATCGAATCTCTCTCCTCAAATCACTCCACCAATTCCACTTTACCACACATTAATTCTCTCCCTCCATCTTACCAAGTGGTGAATCGATCCCAAACCGGTTCCTCACGTCCCAAACATTTTCCAAATTATGTCACCAACTACTCCACTAGACATCCCATAACTGCTTTGGCCACTATCCCATTACCGAAAGCACCCTTGAATTTTTCACAGGCTATTGTTTCTGCAGAGTGGAAGAAGGCGATGGATGAGGAATATGCCACTTTGATTGCCAATAATACTTGGACTCTTTGTCCCCGTCCTCCTCATCACAACATTATTGCCACTAAGTGGGTCTATAAAACTAAACCGAAGGAGGATGGTTCCCTTGATCGGCGCAAAGCACGACTAGTGGCTAAGGGGTTTAATCGAATTAGTGGTATTGATTTTTAAAGACTTTTAGTCTAGTTATTAAACCTGTTACTGTCAGAATTGTTCTTGCTCTTACCGTGTTCTTTGATTGGGATATTAAGCAATTGGATGTGTCCAATGCTTTTCTTCATGGCACTCTTGAAGAGGAGATCTACATTTCCCAACCACAAGGCTATGTTGACTTGCGCCACCCCAATCATGTGTGTCTTCTTAATAAAGCTCTCTATGGCTTAAAACAAGCCCCTCGGGCTTGGTTCAATCTGTTTTCCCAATGCCTTTTGGAGCTTGGTTTTCACGGCTCTTCCGTTGATTACTCTCTTTTCACTTATCACAAATCTAACACTCATATTTTTCTTCTCGTATACGTGGATGACATTCTCATTACAGGGTCCGACAGCTCCTTTATCACATTATTGGTTCAACAACTGCAATATGAATTTTCCTTGAAAGACTTGGGGTCTCTCCATTATTTTCAAGGCATTCAAGCTACTAGAGACTGTCACGGGTTGCACCTTCGCCAATCTAAATATATTTTGGACATCTTGGATCGTGCTCATATGGTTGGTGCTAAACCATATTCTGCCCCTTGCACCTCTGGCTCTAAGCTCGTTGCCTCAAGTGGTGACCCTTTTCCCCATGCCACTGCATATCAACAGATTGTTGGTGCTCTCCAATATTGCACCCTCACACGTCCAGAGATTGCTTACTCAGTTAATCAACTTTGCCAGCATCTTCACTCTCCCACCACCACTCACTAGACAACAGCTAAACGTGTCCTACGCTATCTCAAGGGTACAGTGGATCATGGTCTCATGTTCTCCAAAGGTACTCTCCAGTTAAATGCTTTTAGTGACTCTGATTGGGCGAGTGATCCTGATGATCGTCACTCTACCACTAGTTTTGGTATATTTTTGGGTCCTTGCTTAATTTCCTGGTGTGCCGAAACAACCCGTTGTGGCTCGATCTAGCACCGAAGCTGAATATCGGGCTTTAGCAATAACAGTGGCCGAGCTTTATTGGATTCGCATGCTTTTTAAAGATCTTCACATCTCCCTTGCTACGGTTCCTCACATTTGGTGTGATAATCTCAATGTTATTGCTCTTGCTTCCAATCCCGTTTTTCATGCTAGTACCAAGCATGTTGAAGCAGATGTTCATTTTATTAGAGAGAAAGTTATTAACAAGGATGTGGTGATTAAATTTCTCTCCACGCATGATCAGATAGTCGATATCTTCATTAAGGGCCTCACTTCTTCTCGGTTTCTATTCCTCAAATCCAAGTTCTTGGTTGGCCCTCCTCTTATTCGCTTGAGGGGGGATGTAAGTGAAACAAGTCAACACAATATTTCAGAAGAAGCAACGTGATTGCAGGTTCCCTTATTTGTCAAGATCCTCTGCATTGATCCTCTGCACTGATTCGGTGCCTTCTGTCTTGCACATAGCTATTCTTCTTTCCTTCTTTATTTCTTTTCCTTTTAAGTTGTATTCTTTCCTTTCTTGTCAATATTCATTCCTTGTACAGAGTACAATGTAATCAAGTGTATATCGGTATAGAAATGGAATGTAGTTTACGAGGTTTGGTGAGTTGAACCAATACCTTTTTACAAATTTTTTCAACACCTATAAAATAAATCTACAAATTGACATGACTATATATATATATAATGTGTTAGATCTACTCTACATTAATAAAAATAATTTTACAATTTAACGTACGTACCATATCATATCATATCAGTTTATGAATTTATTTTTATAGGATTTCATTGTGGCTAAAGATTTCATCGTGACTAAAGCACATTTCCAAATGAAATAGCCCATTCCATCAAAAAAGTGCAAAGCTATATATGATGCACCCTAAAAGTGGTTCCAAGCGGAATGATATTCGATATGCAGTAGATCAAATATTGAGTGAATAGATATTCGATATTCAGTAGAATTGAAATCTAAACCGCTAAGTACAAATCAGTAAAGCTAAAGAGAGGGAGAGAGAGAAAGTGCAAGGAAAAGACATGATAAATTGAAGCCCAGCTATTCATCGATCTTTACAAGCTCAAAAGGTTGTCGTCCTCGAATATGCCCTACCACAGATGTTTGAGATATCTGAAATTGCGTCCTAGCTAACAATAGAAGTGGGCCAAATGAACTATATTTTTTAATGAAAAGTCAGAAGTTGATCAGATTGCAGCAATTAAAATCCATGTTTCCATCGATCAAAAGATGTCTCGTGTTTGTGCCAGCAATTTACACGGCATATGGGGCCCCTTTGTTTCACCCTTTTGAAGATTAATTTGAGCACACCACATGAGCCCCCATTTGAATATTTCCAACTCCAAAATGGTTTTGCCCAACGACATGTTTGTTCAATTGTTCCTGATCCCTACATTTATGAACCAATATATCTACCCTAACTATCTAGCTATATGGACGAATATCCAGCCAAGAATATTTATCACAGTAGCCCCCTCTGGCCTCCACCAATCTTTTCTCTGCATTTAAGCAAAAGAGAACCAACAGAATGGAGGAAGAGATATCTAAAGGGCCAAAGGGCCACAACTTGCATTTGTTCACTGTTTGTCATGGGGATTGAGTCTTTGAGAAGCAACCCTTTTTTATCTTGAGTATTGCTACAATTATAAAAGAATTACGTAAAAATAATCTCAGAAATTAATATTATTTTATCTGATTCGTTAGATTTATTTTATAATAAAAATAAATTTATAATTTGATGAATCACATTAAATTATATCAATTTATAAAATTATTTTTAATAATTATTTTGTGAATAGAATATTTTCCTTTAAATTTTAGGCGATCATGTATTACCCATAATTTTAATTTTAGGAATAGCATGGGGGTATGCTAGCTACTGTGACAGACACGTGACATCATGCAATCAAATGCCCTACAAATTCAGGCTTTCCAACTCCGCAGCAAATGGGGACAAGTTTACACGTTGTACAACATGTTGGACTTAACAGAACAACTTTAAAAACTCCCAAAGTCACCCATTAATCTCTCCATTGCCCTACGCACTCCACCTAACCACAAAACACAACAGCCTCAGTTCTTTTTCATTATCTTCTACTTTCTTCTATTTTTTAGCATTTGTTTGCAAACCCTTTTGGCCTTTTGGTTTCATCACATCGTTGTGAGTCGGAACACACATCCTAAAGACCCGTTCAAGGCCCCTCAAAAAGCTTTACCTAAGTCTTTAATTTAATGGAATTATTTACTTAGTGTCGTGTATTTAATTTTACTTCCAACAAAAATCATGCCCTAAGTAGTGCTCAATCTTAAAGCACATGACCCCGCCCCGCCGTGTTTACTTCCCCATGTTTCCACATCTCCTCATTGTTTGCTCTTACGATACTTCTTATGCTTCTTTTGCAAGCCACACCATCACAATCAGGCATTCAAACCTCCTTTTTTTTAATCTATATATTTCTGTGTACAATCTTTTTCGTAGTCTGTACACGCATTAAATCTCCTCCATGAACTAACCAGCTCAACAACCCCCGGCCCTCCCTCCCTCTCCCTTACTCTTCTTTCCTTCTTGTTTGCGTCTCTCTTTATTGCTCCTTTTATATTATTTCAGTCTCAAAAGTTGGGTGAGATGGGAAAAGGAAACCAAGTTCTATTGTTATGTTTGCTCTTGATGCTCACAGTTGTGGTTAGCCAGACTCATGGCGCAAGGCACTCTCAAGTTTTCAAGGTGAAGCCCGGGCCTCAGAATTCAACGCATCATGATTTCTTAGGGTTCTTGCCAAAAGCATGGCCAATCCCACCTTCAGGTCCTTCAAAGAAACACAATAGCATCGGATTACAGAGCTCCCGGGGATCACCATGATCCCTGAGACAACTTTACCTGCAGACGATCGATAAAAGTGATCGATATACATATGATCTTCTTTCTCATGCCTTCCATTCATAAAGCAATCACAATTTGACAGGTAATGTACTTTTTGTCTTTTCTTTTTTGAGTGTTTTCATGATCCTTTTTGTTTGGCTTTCAAGGGCCGGGATCGAAAACATGTTTTAGAATCTGTAATAGGCATACGTGCATGTGATCATGGTGATCTCCTCCTTGGCCTCAAGGAAAATAGTGTTCTTGGCTTTTGATAGCATATATAGGGTTCTTGAAGGTGGAAAGTACTCCTGAAAGATAAAGAGAGATAGATGCGAAGGATCAAGCATATTGTTCAAACCCTTCAAATGTTCAGTTCATGTACAAATCCTAACTCCTTTTGGTTGAGTAAAAGACTGCATATCTTTATTGTTTTTTGTTTCGATGAGCACTTATTCGTGACAAAAACAGTGATCACCATGGCAATAGTACTGTGGGGATAAGCTTCAGTGCCACCTCTCACTCATCATGCCATGGTTACTGCTATGAAGTTTGAGTGCGTGCAACCCTATAATTATAAACTGTTGATAAAAGTGACGAAACATCCCATAAATTCTGTAGAGGTAACGTGTGATCTCATTTTCTATCTTTGATTTGATTCGTCCATTAATACTTTTTTGTACAGCCTCTATAGAGTTGGTACCCTAGCCTATATATAGAAGGCCGTACAGATTTTAACCCTATTTTCAGAAATAATATTTGCAATGAGCGAGCAAGCGCTATTCAAATTTTTTGAAAAAAAAAAAATAAATGCGAAATTTATATTAAAATAAATTAATTGTTTAATAATAAATTTTTCTCTCTTACAAAATAATTATACACTATTTACATAATATAGCAATACTTTTTTTTTATTATTAATTATCAATTCAATAAAAACATTTTAAAATTATTAACAATAAATTCTTTTCATCAATTATTATTTATTATTTTAATTATATTTTTTAAATAATATCTTATATTTTATAAAAAAAATTATTTAAATAATGACGGATGCCTAACAAAAGACTTTCAAATCATGTGCTGAATTCTAGACCACCTTTGGAGAATGGGAGCCCTACAGGAAATGGTCATGTCATTCTCAAAGACAAACCTAAGATCAAAGATTTTCTAGTAAATATTAATTGATTTTGCCGAAGGAAAGTTCAAGCTGGTTAACATAAACAAAGAGGGTCGTGAAAGTCTCTTCCAAAATTACAGCATTTACGTGCGGCCTTTCCATGTTCTAATACTGGTTGGTTGTCGGCAGAGACAAAGAAACATGTCTAGATTTTAGAGAATTTTCTATCCCAATTATTAAATTTCAGGTTTCTTATAACGGAGTAACATGAAATGATTTTAAATAAGTTAAATAAAATGTTATTTGAATATTATTTTTTAATAATATTATTATTTTAATATTTAAAAAAATTAAATTATTTATTATATTTTATTTAAGAATTTAAAAAATTTGTAATTATAAAATAAGATAAAATCATTTCCTACTTTGACAATAAGGGATACAAGCTAAAAAAAAATTATATCTTGATGGTAATTTCTTAATCATTAAGCTTAAAAGGATTAGTCAAAATATTGAATCATACAAGCATTCAAATTTCAAAGGATGGTTAAAGATTTTCGTATTGCGTGCTATGACTTTTGGAGGATAATTAGCGGACGTTTGGGCTCGTTTGACAGTGGTTGGATTGTTTTGGATACGTTAAATAAAATATTATTAAAATTTATTTTTAATATTATTATTATTTTAAAATTTAAAAAAATTAAATTATTTATTATATTTTATATAAAAATTTAAAAAAATTATAATGATATAATGAGATGAAATAATATCTCATATATCCAAATAGGATCTAAGACAAGCAGCCATTTGAGAGTCTTGAATATATGAAATAGTGAACAAAGATTTCCTCCCAATTAAATTATAATAAATTTTATCGAATCAAACTACTAAGAATAATAATGTGTATAATTTTAGAATATATAAATTTTACGTATTTTATTTGAAAAAAGTGTATAGATTGACTACAGTAAAGGTAGATTTCTTTCGACATTTAAACATTCTAAAATTGTATATATCAATACTTATCTATTAAATTTATTAAATTATCGAGTATGATTAATGATATTAGATTCACAAAGAACATGGTATTTTGATAATAAAAGAAAAATAGTTAACAGCATATTAATATGAATAATTCAATTTAAAAAATGTCTCTCTTACCTTTTTTAAAAGGTACTTTCAAGATTTCACTTTCCGTTATAAGCTATAGCCCCCATTTAAAGAAATTTCTCGCCGGATTTTGTTGACTGAGACCATATATAGCCAAAGAAGGTTTTCTATGGGTACAAGGAACCTTACCAAATGCCCCTTCATGCTGCTAATTTATTTTTGTCTCTTTTTGTTCGATCTTACATTTATTTTTTATTTTTTATTTTTATTACAAGTATAAGTAGATATCTATACTCTTTCTTTGACCGTCACCATATTATGAATGAGAAAAAGTGTTCTTTGGTATATAGACTCATCTCAACTCATCATTATAATTTTTTTAAATTTCAATACAAAATATAATAAATAATTTAACTTTTTCAAATTCTAAAATAATAATAATATTAAAAAATAATATTATAATTTTATCATCTCAACTCAACTCAATTCAACATTCAAACGCAGTCTTAATATTTTAGATGAGATGAAATATTAAGTGTCTTATTATGGTTTCAAAGTTTAGATAAAATGATATATTTTATTGAAAGTTAAATAATATAATTTTTTAATATCATTTTTATTTTGAGATTTGAAAAAATTAAACTTTTTATTATATTTTATATAAGAATTTGAGAAAGTTATAATGATTATATAAAATAAAATGAGATAATTTAATTTTGTATAACCAAACCAGTCGACAATTCAAGATGAGTTGAACAATAGCTCGATCCAATCTCGATAAAGATGATGATATAGGAAATATAAAAATTTATTTGCAAGCTTAACTTATTGACACGCCTGACATATCATAACATTTTATATTTATCCGATTTTTTTTTTCCAAAGGAGTAGAACTTACACGCTCTAGAATTGAAAATATCATTTCTCATATTAGTTAGAATAAAAAACTATTTCTATTTCAGTATTTTTTTAATATCTATAACAGTTCCCACAAGTGGTAAGATTACCCACCTATTTGTTAATAGTATAAATCAATAGGAAATTGATTGATGTAAGGGGCATGATTTATTCCTTTTTTAGAAAATTGCATGAATTTTATCTTCATCTTATTTGTGGAAAACTCAACTTACATAACTACTTAGCCACCAAACCTCAAGTAAACTTTTCAGCTACAGAAACGGTAGAATTGAAAGCTATTAGCAGCAAAAGAAAAAGAACAAAGATTATGCCCAAAAATGCAGAAAACGCCCAACGACCAATACAACCTGACTCACCGTAAAATTTCGTCAAAGCAGCCGCAGAGCCTAGTCAATGAAAAGGCAACTTCAACCATGCATCTGACTGACTCAACACCATTTTTAACGGTACATCTTTCCGAGTACTTACAAGAAAAGACCGTCATTTCTCCCTCTACAGAGACGAATAAATACTACCTACTTGAAATTAGTCAAAGAATTTCCTGGAGTGTTATCCAGTTATAACACGTTCTGTAGGAAATGATTTCTTTTCTGATAATAAGCAAGTGTTGTTTTTGACAGCCATCAAGATAACAGAAGCTAAAAGCCATTGAAATGAAGGCAAGGGGTTTCTGAAAAAAATCTTTTGCCAGTAAGTATACAATATAATAGCAGCCTATGCGAGGTATGGAAATGAAAAGGGCTGAAAAGAGAAGCCTACAAATATAACCACCAAAATAGAACAGCTGAGCAGATCAGAGAACAAAAACTTCCTTTTGCCGAGATCAACTCGGAATTGATGATTCTATATACACTACATTACAACATATATGTGAATGTAATGGACAAAACAAAATAATTCTAAAAAGGAAAAAAAAAAAAGGAAGGGGAGAAGAATGGAAAATAAAATACAAAAGGAAAAAAAAAAAAAAAGGAGAGAAAAAAGGTTTTTTTGTTTCAAAATCACCATAATTACCGATGTAAAATGAGTTGATGGTGTTTCACTCCCTCCCTTTTTGCTAAGGTTGGGAAGCTGGTGAGACAGCTCCCTCTGATCTGCGTGCAGCCAGGCCAGAAACTGACGACTTGTCCGACCCACGAACATTGTACCTCTCATACACCTTTTCACGATTCTCCGACCACCAAGTCTCAGCTTGGTGCTCACCAAATTTTCTTCGGCTGCAGATGCATTTACCATATCAGATTGCAAGGATACACTTACTGCATTGAAAGTTTTGAACTATAGATTTATTTTATAAATAATCAAGAAGCTTTATTCATGATTTAAACTATCGATTTTCCTTTGATAGGTAATCAAGAAGTTATATTCATGTTTTACACTATAGATATGAACATAAGGTAAGGTAGAGCGTGTGGGAAATAAATGGCGGCAGGACCAGATCCAAACTACCAGGTCCAACCATTATACCCACCATCTTTAGGAGGTCTAACAGCAACAAATTTATCATGAAAAACCATTCTCAACCACCTGAGTGAATAACACCCTTTTTTTTTTTTTTTTTTTTTGGTCGGGGAACCTCTCCAAGGCAGGGCCCTTCGGACCCATCCTTACAAAGTAAACCCTGGTCCTGTGCACCGCACCCTCGAAAGTTTCCCTATACCGAACTAGTTAAATCGCTGACTTTTCACCAGGAGGTGTGGCCCAAAATGATTGTTTGCACCCTTGAGGTGTTGAACCTTAGACCTGGAGTGATACCCCAAGACCAAGACCCGAGTGAATAACATCTACATGACTTGTTACTAATAACACCAAGTCTGTTGGGAGTCATGTAATTTTTGAACATCTTACCACACTGATCCATATAATTTAGCTCAAGTACCTGAAACGAACACGCTTGAGATCTCTACTGCCGTCTCGCAGGGCCACGAGAGTTATATATACACCAGGCTCATACTGTTCTATCCATTCTGCTTCAACTTGATTGCCGCTACCAGCCATCATAGAACTTCTAGATCTCGCACCATTTTCACCTTCTAGGAAAGCTCTGGATTCCTTGTCATTAACTGACTCTGATGAACTTGCGCTACTTTTCTGAAACCCTCCACCGCCATTTGGCAGCCTCGTATTTGGATTTTCACTGGTTCCGTTGGAGGTCACAAGCTCTTGATTTTCTTGGTATGCGCTAATTTCATTGTTTCCAGCCAGATCCCTAGGTGAAGGAGTTGGGCTCTGAGTTCCATTTATTAAAATAGAATCGATTCCTGGGGTAGAAGCCAAATAAGAGCTGCTGCTTGAATCAGATCTTGAATGACGCTCTACATGTGTGTCTGGATAGCGAATGCCATTTGGCCCTAGACCATTCGATGGGTAAGGCGGCCTCATTTCATCATAAACCCCAGGTGGCAGCCTCTCAGCCATACTTTTAAGCTGGAACACAGTGAAAGGCTGGTTATCAGAAAATAACTACAAGTAGCAGTTGCATTTAATAATTCAAAAAAACACAGTAAGTAGAGTTGGCATGGAGAAGAAAAGGACAGCTAATCAGCAGCGTAAACTATGCAATATAATTTAGGTTTGAGCAGAAACCTCATAACATATCTCAAATCTCACAGGTTCAAACAAAGTGCTGCTCGAAACTTTGCTCAAAGCAAGGCTAGCACAAAAACATTTCCTACTATTACATCCAGATGCAGTTTCAATGTCATGTATAGTAGATAAGTTCATCAAGTACTCTGCTTTCTCTCAAGGAAATTCAGTTTGTCATACATCATGATATTACAGGAAGACATCCCTAATGCACATAATGTTCTGCCAAAAAGAAAGCGTTAACTGAGTACAAGAAAAGGATTTCCATGGAATTAAGTTCCAAAATAACAAGTATAGAAACCAGAAAATAACCTGAGCTGTAAGAGACTTTATAACTTCTTTTGCAGCTTGAGATTTAGCAGATTCCTCTGCAGCGAGTGCCATAGCCTCTTGAGCCCTTTTCACTGATTTCTGAAGCTCTAATTCTTGAACGTCACATTTCTGCCTCAGGCTCCCCACCTAGCCAGATTCATGATCATCAATATACGCAATTCAAAATTAAATTATATACATTAAACCACAAGCCCTCTCTCAAGCGTTAACAAAATTATGAATAGAAACATGTAAAACTTGAAACTATCTACCTGTGTGCGTAACTTGACCAATTCTTGATTCAATAACTCATTTGTTTTCTTCAAACCATCAGTTACACTTTTGGAGAAGGAAAGTCCTGATGTTGTAGGAACAGGTGTGGCAGAACGTGGGGGGCTGGGTCTCCTCGAGAAAGGAGACACAGACCTAGAACTCACTCCAGAATGTGTGAGAATTGGCTTTGGAGCAGTTCGTCGCAGATCAACAGCACTAGCCAAAACAACATCCCTCAACTGCAGCAAAGAAGGTGCTTGAGAAGAGCAAACCAGGGAGAATGCATCGGCCTTCTTTCCTTGCTTGGCTGCTTTGCTATCTAATTGCTTTATCAAATCCATGTTAGAAGGTATGGACTTGGACAATCTTATATCAGCTTTGTCTAACCTATCCTTGCTGTCACCTGACAAGCGAGGTAAAGCATTCTTCTGATTATTACCACTAACTTCTGACACTTTGTTCAGTTTTGCATAACAAGAATCACAAACACGATATGGCTTGCCAGGATTAGGAGCCATTGCTGCTCTTAATGCTTTTCTAGAACTACATGAATGGCAGTGCACAAGTCCACAATTATAGCAGTTGTGCCTCCTTCTGGTAAATCCAAAAGCCTGTCTACAAGCAGAGCACTGTGACTGCTCTGCACCAGAAACCCATTTATGAAGACAAATAGCAGCTGTGTAATTTGAACCACAAGCAATATATTTTACATGTCTGTCCTTCAAAGCTTCAACCAGAGTTGGCGTTTTCCGATCTTCCACATCTCCATGACCCAACCTCCCATTAGCACCCTTTCCCCATGTATAAACTTCATTCCTGGAAGTCAATACTGACACGTGATATGCACCACAGGTGATATCATCAACATATTCACCAAGAAGCTTGCCCTCAACCAAGCAAGGTAGCTTTCCATCAGCATCGGGATTCCCAAGTTGACCATAAACAGTACTCCCCATAGTAAAAACATTTCCTGCTGTGGTCAGTCCAATGGTTAAACTGTGCCCACAAGCAATTTTGAGGAAATTATAATCAATAAGTGCTGGCACACACGTAGGTTTAAGCTGAGCTTCCTTGTCTCCATGACCAAGTCGATTTTTATCTCCATCACCCCAAGTAAACAATTTACCAGATGACACACTTGCACTAGACTGTGTCACAATAACTTCCACCACCGCAGCTGTATGCCACACCCCACATGCAACACCAATTGTCCTCAAACCAGAAAGAGATTCTACTTCTCTTGGGTAAGAAACACTTTCTCTATCTCCATGGCCCAAGACACCAAATGTTCCATCACCGAATGTAAAGAGCTGCCCTGTTGATGTTACCAATGCAGTATGCCATGGACCACAACTAACTGAAGCAACTTGAAGTCCCTCAAGTGGACCAGAGATTCTCTTCGGTATCCAATGACTGGTGTCCGTGCCATGTCCAAGAAGCCCAGCATTATGTGTACCATCTCCCCATGTATAGACTTCCCCAGCCATTGTAACAGCACAAGTATGGAACTCCCCACAGGCCACAAAATCAACACTACTAGCAGCCAAAGATTCAACCAGACAAGGTTGACTAACATCCTTTCCAACACCATGGCCAAGCCGTCCTCCAGACTCCTCTCCCCATGTAAAGACCTCACCTTGCCTTGTGACAAGGGCGGCATGCTTGACTCCACAGGCTATATAGCGTACATCCAATACTACATTGGATTCTAATGGCCTAGGAAGAAGCACATCTGCTTTTGGGGTCAAATAATTAGCATTTCTGTCAGACCCAACCTTCTCATTATCACAAATAACCTCACCCCAGATATATACATCACCTAACGCATCACAATCATCCGGTGCAGAGCCATGACTGGAAGTGCTGGGTGCACTGGAAACACTAACACGAAAAGCATCTGAACCAGATCCTTTTACTTGCATATTTGTCTCGTCTGATGCATATGACCTTTCAGAACGTACAGAATTGTCAGGCCAAAAGCTCTTTGGGGAGTTATTTGAGTTCAAGGAGACAGAAATCTCAGATGAGGTAATATCTCGAGGAGCACTAAGTGGACTGTCACTTGCACTATTTGATGTCAAGTCTCCACTGTCCTGAAAGCAATTCAGCACCAGACATGATATGCAGTTCACTAAGAACATGTATATAATTCACAACACATTTTGCTTCACTTTATTGTATAACAAAACACATTATAGGTACCACATGCAAGTCAATTACAATATATATGTAGTAAAACGAACTCGACTTTGAATAACATTCCAAAATATATAGAAAATTTCAACATCATGATCCTTAAGAGACTCTAAACAACTAACAATGGAAAGAACAGCATTCTCACTTAGCGACAGATTATTTTCTTCATTAACATTTCCCCAATGCAATGACATATTTATGTTTATGACACCATACTGCAAAAGAAAGAACAGAACAAATAATGAACTTGAAAACAAGGAGCTTTTAAGTAGGAATATTTACATCAAGGTAAAGGCCTCTATCAACCCGCCCATCAATTTTAGAGCGCCCACCTTGACCAGAGGATATTACTACTTTGAGGCCTGTAATCCAAGCCTCTGCCTCAACTTTGTCCTTGCAAATCTGAAAAAGCAACAACATATTACAATGCTTATTTGAGAAAAGAGAATGATTTTGCACTTTAAAACATAATTATAGAGACTTGAAATTTCATCACCAACCAGATCAAGGGACCGCTTTCCGTTGTTATATATAAGAGAAAAAGATAAATAATCCTTTTCAGGACGCAGATACCGTTGAAAAACAGCCTGGAAGTGAATTAAATCAAATGAATTAGATGGGGTTTATTTAGGAGATATTAAGAACTAAAAACTTTTAACTAATTGTGTAAGAGATGTTAAATGTCAAAACTAATCATTAGAGTGGTGACAATAGAACGAGTGGTCTCACTGTTCTTTGTCCAGGAATAATTCTTGAGACAGAAGCTAGCTTCAAACTTCTTTCTTCACTAGAAATCCAAATTAAAGATGATTCATCCTGCCATTTATAAATACAATAGTCAGTACAAAATAAAGAAACCCAACCAAGCACCAATAAGATCACAGACCAGAATATCAGAAAAGCTAACAAAGAAGCAATTTGTTAAAATTCATACAGTAGATACCATTGTGTGGAAACAAAGTAACGTATATTTCCAGCGACTGAACCACAAATACTAGCATATTAATTGTCGCTTAGACATGGGCATGACTAATATCATCCAACCCACTTGTAAACTTAAAGGTGAATTCACATATAGATCCAAGAGTTCTACCACTTTCCATAATTTGCAATTGAGAGCATTGTCAACAAATTTCTAATAGTATGGTCTAGCCATTATCTTCGAAACAGAGTTAGAAACCATAATTCACCACTACCCTAATGAACCAAGATCTGGATCACTTGATCCGAAATGGCATATACTTATAATCAAATAGTTTATTTCCAGAGATCCAAAAGTTCTTTTTATTCCATTATTTAGCCCTTTCAAAGGCAATATAGATAGTAAAATAAAACATTAAAAATATTTTAAGCTAAGACTACTTTGGTGCTTACTATTTTAGCCCTTACTATTAAAGCACTCAACATAAGTAGGAGAAAACTTTTTTTTTTATTTTTTTTTATCGATACATACGTGGGAGAAAACTATGATGAGATCCCGTGAACTGTCTCTAATTTTACTTTCAATTACGAACATGAAAACTGATGCGCAGTCCGCACTGTTTCATAGACAATGGTACAAAGATTTTAGGATAAAAAATTTACAGAAATATCCATGAAGATTACAGCACACATGCTGGTCAAAATTGTACTACCTCTGTTATTGACTGAATTTGAGTGGCATAGTGCCATAGCATGTGCATACATTATTTTATTTCCTTAGGATTATCCACTTGAGCTTTTTTGGATGACTAATTATGTCAACTTACTTGATGTTATGACATCATTATACTTTTTAAAGAAAATGAAGAAAACGAAGAGCAAATTTGTTAGTTTTTATACCAACATCGAAGCACTTTCAAATTTGAAACAAATTTCTAACCACCATAATCTTTGAGAGAAGGAAAGAGAAATAAACTTACATTTGACAATCTAAACGGACAAAACTTAGGCTTTCCCTTACGACCATATTTAAGCAGTTGAGCACCCTTCTTCAATGCAATTAATGTCTGCATGAGGTAAAACAACAAAAAAGAAATTATTGGCACACAAGCTTTGTAAACTAAGAAGGTAGGACCTGG
Organism: Juglans microcarpa x Juglans regia; assembly: GCF_004785595.1. Classification (NCBI taxonomy): domain Eukaryota; kingdom Viridiplantae; phylum Streptophyta; class Magnoliopsida; order Fagales; family Juglandaceae; genus Juglans; species Juglans microcarpa x Juglans regia. Next base: position 1,433,947 of record NC_054609.1, read on the forward strand.
AGATATCTAGATAAAGCATCATTTGATTAATATTATTAACCACAAATTCTATAGAAATCCTTAGAAAAAAATATATCAAAATTTATAAACTTTCCTGTTTTTTGGATAAGTGAAAATTTATGAACTTTCTTAAGAAGCATATATGGGTATTCCAAAATTAGTAACTGGGAGTTTCAGAAGCATTCAACTTTATTTTTTTTTTTCCTTCTATTATGGATTAAGGGATCCCCTATATTTATTTTGGATTGACAAGTGGATAATTGCTTCTTGTTTGCATCAAGAGGAAGAGTAAGAGCATCTAAACATCTTGATTAATCATACAAGATAGACAAAAACACAACTTTAATCCTCCCAAAGTGTGGTGCAACTTAACAATGCAACCTCACTGTCTCTGTTACGGCAACAGTATTTGGAATGAAGGGGTTGCTAGACCTATTGATATGAAGGTTCTTGAGAGACAACAATTGTAAAGACAGGCCATGATAGAAAAGGGTAATGCTTGAACAGAACTACAACCGTATGTTCCATATTTCCCGAAACGGGAAGAAATGCTAAAATGATGTTTGGCTCAGTCTTCAGTAATTTTACTTTCCAAAACGTTTCACTAACAGCCAGTAAACTCCGCTCGAATGGCACTTCTTCCCCCATAAAGTAGGGAATGAAGGGCGAGATCTTGGGTTCAGAACCAACCGGATGCATGTAACTTCTTAGGTACAATTTCTCTAGTTTCTGCCTTTCCTTTATGAAGCCACCGTAGGAGAATTGCTCTCGATGTCCACATTCCACTTATGTGAAAAACCTTCATAAGCTATCTAAAAGTACAAATCATGCCATTAAATTAAATGATTCAAGCTCCAAACTCATCCAAAGAACCAATTGGTCTGTAGTTACATGCAACAACATTTAACACCCGGACACCACATACTTACTAAAAAAAACATCCGGACACCATATGATCAGATTATAATATCATAAGTGCACATCCCCTTAAACCGAAGTTCATCTTCAATGATAATTAGCGGGAACTGTTTCAGAGAAGCTTTTCAGCATTGAGCACACAAATGTCCCTTCTTTCCCATTGTAAGACCAAATTTTCACTTACTACGTCTTAATTCCTTTGAAATTTTCATTACTGGGATCCAGTAGAACATCCAACCTCCCCTAAACTCCATCTGATGAGGTATTCGTTCTCTCTGCACCCAGCCCTCCCAAATAAGAAAAATTGACGCAAAGCAATGAAATTTCAAGAAAAAAGACCAAGTCTTCCAAAAAACAATGAATCATTTCAAGCTTCGCAATAAGAGAGAGAGAGAGAGAGAGAGACCTTCTCGATGTCACGGTCTGCATTCCCGTAGCTAACAAGATCGGCCATTCCATGTGCGAGATTTACCAAAATGCCACCACCCTGTCAGATCGCTAGCCGGAGCTCCGGTCATCATAGACTACACCTGCCTCGTCCGCACAGTACCATCCACTCCCGCTGCTCAAATTAGCCTCACCACAGATCCGAGACTCTCCTCAGGAACGAAAGCCCTATAGGGCCGCCTTCATCGACATTTCCAAGTCAAGCAAGCGCTGATTCCACCTCGTGGACTCCCTTGGACTGGCGAAAGCCAACCGGTTCAGAGCTAGAAATAAGCGGTTTCCCAGCGGCTATAAGTTGTTCCGAAGGCTATAAGCGGGCCTCAGAATTCCGGCGGGAAACGAATGATGCGGCGTAGGAGAACCGGACGGAGGAGACAGGGGAGCGAGAAATATCGGGGAGAGAGAGAGAGAGAATCGGAGTATGTAAAAGTTCAAAACTTCAAAAAGTCAAAGATAGAGAAAAAAAAAAAAAACAAGAGGAGAAGAAAAAAAATGAAAAAGCGTGAGAAGTGATTGAAAAGAAATGAATTAGCCCTACGAAATCCAAAAAATAAAAAATAAGAAACTAATATAATATTAAGAATTGGTTTGATTGTACAATATTAGATTATTTCATCTGATATTATTATTATAATTTTTTTTAAATTATAAAATAAAAATTATATTATAAAAATATTTTATTTAAACTTTAATAAAATATCTCATTTTATTTCATCTGAATTGAAAATGAGTGTTTAAAATTAGAAAGCATTATGAAATAGAATGAAAATTCTAAAAATCCGTGGCATTTACGAAATCTTGCAGAAAATTTTTTTTTGTTTTTCTTTTTGTTAGAAGGATGGGAGAAAACTTTTAAAACTAGAATTCTATAATTAATAATACCTACAAATTCCTTATTTATTGATGCATATGTATTACTATAAAAATATATACAATGATATATAATTCGAATTCCCATCAATATATTACTTGACATAAAGAAAATTTATATTCAAAACTTGATGCGCAAGACACATTTCATAGTGGTATAATTTGATTTTTAAGAAAAATTTATAAATTTAAATCTTATAAATCAGATTGTGTCACATCAATAATATGATGATATATGTTCACACTGACTTGTGAATACGATGATTCTATGTGTGTGTATATATATATTATATATATAACAAGTTCATTCATAAAATTTAGAATTAAGGAGAGATAGGCATGTATATATATATATATGTATTTATTTATCTATTTCAAGTTCATATGAACTAAGTTGATATAAGATTCACAACTAATATACTTAAAATGTACACACTTTTCCAAATTAAAATATTTTTGTATAGCAAGTCATGAGCGATTTGTAACCCATCTTCGATGCATGATGACCATGTAGTATGGATCTTTTCGATTATTGTTAATCACTAACTTTACTGAATTTAATTGTTGTTTGGCAATTGGGATAGAAAAACAAGCCAAAGTTGGTAACCATTGGAGTAGCTGGTTTTTTTCTTTAATTTAATTTTTGTTTTTTGTGTGTGTTTTTGAGAAATAAAAAAGTAAAATCGAGAGAATCTATAACCAAAACAGAGTAAGGAGAAAAGGTACAAAATCATATAATCATTAGAAGTCTTTTTGGTTTCTTTTGTTTTGTCACATCAAATTTGAAGTCATAGTCATATGATAAATGAAAAAAAAAAAAAAAAAATCCATCAAATTTGTTAGATGCAACGCATCAGCAAATCCATCTAACAAGTAAATCGGTAGGATAACTTCTAAAGCAAGAAATGCAAAATGAAATGAAGTTAAAAGTTCATTAAGATCAACACAATTTGAAAGACCCAAAGTAATAATTGTTTGAATTAATATCTTACACTAATAAACCAACATAGTTTTTTTTTTTCAATGAAATGGGTCCTATAAATAGAATAATTTTAAATAAGATTATTTAGATGAGATGAGATGGTTTTAGATGAAAATTGAAAATTGAATAAACTATTGTTAGAATATTATTTTTTAATATTATTATTGTTTTGAAATTTAAAAAAATTGAATTGTTTATTATATTTTGTGTGAAAATTTGATAAAATTATAATAATATAATGAGATGAGATGAAACTATTACTATATCCAAACGTGTCCTAAGTCTATTCAAAATTGAATACCTTAAATACATGAACCGTGTCATATTGTATTTATTGCATATTTAATATTATGTCAAAACATTTATGCAGATATTAATAAATACCGTCTTATATATTTATCTCTCTCACTTTAACACTCAAACTCGAATAAAATTTCAGAGAAATTTTTTCTATCACAAGAAACTCACACATTTAAAAATATTTATTATTATTTTTCTTTTTGTTACAAGAAAAATAATTGAAAAAAGAGATCAAAGAAAAAAAAAATGATATTACTTTACCAAATGGAAATGTAATCAGGGAATGAAAAATCAAACATGGATAGACAAGGGAACACAAAGGGATTGACAAAACAAAACAAAAGGGACAAAACTCGTGGATACATGATTTTGAAATGGGGTCGTTTCATGCCCTTTTTTCGGAAATTGAGGCAAAGGAAAGTGACGTTTTAATTTTTTAAAGACGATTTATATGTAATTGATTAATAATCAAGATTAATTAAAGTAGGTGATTATTACTCTGATCTTTCTTTGCTTTCGTGAAGTCACCTTTAAATGACCAAATTACCCACCCTAAAATCTTCTTCAAATCTTCTGGGTAAACTCATTGAAGTACGAAATAAATATATTATATTCTTTCTAATTTTATAGGTGAACCACCATGTTTTTAGACTTTAGTTGCTGATATCTCTGATACGACGACGTAGGACCCATCCTTTCTTATCCCAGTTTCATTGGAATAGAATTCTCTAGTTGCCTTGGAATTAATAGTATCTAATTCAATTAAAAATAAGTTTAGGATAATTATTAGATCTACGTTCGTCCACAATCCTACGTGTTGAATGAATCGATAAGCAAGCTTATAAATAAATTTTCTTTTAAAAAATATTATGTATTATGGTTGTTATGTTTTTAAGAATTGTTAATCATTTCATTCGTATAGTGCTATTAAATCACTAGCTATTGATGATTAGTGCCAATTTTTTTTATTAAAAAAATTATATTTACAAGTTGACGGGGAGAATATATTTTTGATCAGATTTGTTACTCATCATCTCCACACACGTTACACGATATTTATTTTTATTTTTTTTAAAAAAAATATTTTATTTTTTCTAAACTGATTAAGTACGTTTTTCTACTTATCATCTATATATCACACATTTGGTAAGAGAAAAATAAATAAAAAAATTATATGTGGTGTGTGATGTGAAGATGATAAGTAGAATTTTTCTATAAATAAAATTTATCTTTTCTTTTGAAATTAAACTCTTCATGAAAAAATGCAAAAAATAAAGTGAGAAATATCATGTTGACTATGTCACCAACCATTATAATATAGACTTTAATTTTACCTTTCCATCGTTTTGAATTGGACCGCCGTATGATGTTTTTGATTGTTCTAGACGAGAAAATTCAAGCAAATGATCTCTACAAGTTTGTCAATTATATTGCGCGTTGAAATAAATTACTTTAAAAAGGCTTGACCTTTCAAATATTATAATACAAAAGTATGAAATGGAGATGTGAACTTTCACTTATTTCAATTACCCAACTTTTATCAAAAAAAAAAAAAAAAATTACCCAACAAAAAGAGTACGAAAGCGTAAAATGTGTAAGCAAATTATATATAATACTGCAAGCAAAATGTTTATTTCGGATACTACAAGAAAAATGAACTTTTGTGATTAATTTATTGTAACTAAAAGATTATTCGCAACTAAAATTAATTGTAAATAATTATTTCGCTAGAATTAACTGGTCACAAAAATCTATTTTTCTTATAAAGAGACTAAATTTTTTGTCGTAAAAAAATTATTTTTATCGTAAATATATCGGTCAAGATAAACATATTTCTTTTTGTAATATACCAAGCATGTTTATAAGCATGTAGGAGTTTATTCACCATCCCAGCTGAACGTGCTGAGCTCAATCTATTATTTTTTATTGAATTGATGTGTACATTAATGCTACTCTCACTGTAACGATTAAGGAAATATTTTTTAATAATGTTGTGATTTTTTTTTTAAAAATATTTTAAAGTAAAAAAAAAAAAAAAAAAAAAAAAAATCTTCACCCTTATCGGACCGTCTCTACATCCTCGCTGGGTATAGCAATGCTCAAAAAACTTTGTAGCCCAGTTGAATTAAGTACTGCGTTTATGTTTTTTCCCATTCATTCACAATCGCGTGCACGTTGCAATGTTCAACAATGCCTGCATGCATACATGAACATTCACCCTCAAAAGCGATTTAAATATATAGCAAGCGTAGACTTGAAAATGATTTTAGCTAGATTAATTAATGTTTGCCAATCAAATGAAAATCTTGAAAAGTGCTTTGTTGCGTAATTAAGGAGAAATTCTGAATGAAATTATAATTTTATTTATCTTTTTAATTAATTTCTAATGTTAGATTAACTAAACATAAAATTATTAAATTTTTATCTATCTCCTGATTATATGGTGATATATTAAAAAAAATAATATTTACAATCTTACAGTGTACAAGTCTTGTACATTTCATTTGAAAAAAATAAATAAATCTATGACTTACATGAAAAATCATTTTTTTGATGTGGATCCTATTTTTTTACAAAAGTAGTACACAGCTTACACATCATAAGATTGTATATAGTATTTCTTGTAAAAAGAGAGAGAGATGAAAAGATGATTAAAATGATGAATTTTCCACCATATATTGCTTGATGGATCTTAAAAATTAAAGGCATATCATGAAAAAAAAGAAAAGAAAAGAAAAAGAGAAACGGGCACCAAATCTTAGAACTATTAATAATTAAGAGTCTGACTGGATGTTCCTATAATTGGTCCTCATGATTTCACATGATAATGATTGTCCACATGATATATATATATATATATATATATATATATATTTCATGTGTAACATTATAAATGATTATAAGTGGGAGATGGTCCCATGGATGGAAACTTGTTAATTTTAGTGTTAGGGTTGGGTACTCATGTACAGGGTATGCCCTACACTATATATATATATGGATTACATGCAAAGTATGCATTAATGTATTGAGAAAGTGGAGAAGTAGATCATTAAGATAAGAGGAGTAGTACTGTTTGAAGGGAAGGGCAGTTTGGTTTTTTAATCTCAGAAAGGTACGTACAAGGTGGAGAACTTTCGGAGTTGGATATATATAGTTGGGTGGGAAGTCTTAACGCTGCAATTATGACATTAACAACTTGATAACAACCTTGAAAGCCGCCATCCATCCATGCATATATATATATATATATATATATTGATATCATGTGTTTTTATATATATATGTGCTATATTAAATCTGATCATAGGAAAAAGTGCAGTTGGAATCTTGATGGGGATGAGAAATTAAGCACAAAATGATGAGAGAGAGAGAGAGAGAGAGAGAGAGAGAGAGAGAGGCAGTGTTGGTGGTGGTGGTGGAGGCTTCCAAAGGCTAACTTTGCGTAGAAGAAGCCAAAATTGTAAGGTGAGGGACCTCCTGATTTAACACAATTACGCAACCTTCATGAATTGGTCGGCCTCTTGCCCTCGACATGGGGACAGGCCATTTCATACATGAATCTCTCTCTCTCTCTCTCTCTCTCTCCCCCTTTTTTCTTCTTCTTTTTCGCTATTTAACTTTCTCTGTTTTCTCGTCTCCTCCTCGATGATCTACCGAAGAGGTCCTGTTCTTACTACATCCACTCTTCCATTTCTTGTATATTTATTCAAAGCCAATTTTGGCGATGTCAACACATCACTACAAAAAATTTAGTTTTGAAAGACAATTCTTTAAGGACGAATTTTTCGTCTCTAAAAATAGTCTTTTGAAACGAAATTTGAATTTCAAGAGGAAGTCTCTCTCTTGGGTGTCTCTTGTGGGTGTCTGAGGTGGGAGGAAAGTTTGCCTCGGGCAAGTAATATCCTTGGTACAAACCAGTAGAGTGCTTGTAAAAAAATTGAAAATGGAGGATGATCTGGCCATTTTATGTGGTAATTTATGTATTGAAAATGGAGGAAAAAACCGGAATGGAGATTGTAGTAGGTGATATCGAATAAACTATCATGTATGGGTAGTGTTGTCTGATTGGTGAAGTGGTTGCTGATAAACAATTCAACATTTAAAAAAAAAAAAAAAAAAAGAGTTAGGGTCCTATGTCCAAGAGGGATCCCTCCCGAAATTTATTGAGAACTAGAAAACTTTGATTATTACAAAAATACACTTGGAGTTACTAATAAAACTAGAAGAGCAGTACTACCCATAAGTTTCACATCTTGCACACTTACTTAAAAATATGTCATTTTATTTTTTTATCCTATTTTACTTACAAACATGTTTAGAATCATTTTCATTATGTGGGTAAAAAAGTAAAATGATATATTTTTAAATGAGTGTGCAGGGTGTGAGGCTTATGTTTAGAATTTTTCAAACTAGAAAGACTACCCAAGTATCCAAAAAGACCAATCTCAATAAACAATACACACCAAAAGAATAAACAAAACAAACAAATGACCCTAACAACCAGAACCCGAAATAAATAACAACGTAGCACCAAACAAATAAAAAGACGATGAACGTTGCTGCATTCACAATGCATCAGAACTCTAGAACAAAAAATTCCTCAACATCTCAAATAAGGTATACCCGATCTATCTGTTCTCAAAATTCCTTTGAGCAAGTGGGGTACTTCATTAAAATGTCGCCACAATCTTGAACAATTTCCAACAGCCATCCGAGCAAGAAAATCTATCCTAGAGTTACCCTCTTGGAAAGTATGTTTAAACGTCACCTTCATTCTGGCAATCATATCAACAATATCATCCCAATAATCCTTCAAATATCAAATACCACATCTCCCATTCTCAAACCATTTTATGATGAGAAGCGAATCTATTCCCACTTCTACCATAAGGATTCCCAAATCTTTGCAATGCTTTAAACCATAATAAAGCGCAAAAAATTTAGCTGAGTTATTCGTCCATTGTTCTAAATATTTCTCAAAAGCCAACAATAAACTTTCATCATACCTCCGAACAATTCCACCAACTTCTGAAACACCTGGATTTCCCAAGCAACTACCATCGATATTTAATTTAACCTAGCCAGAAGCTAGTTTTTTTTCCAGCTAATCAAGGACGTTGCTTGTTTCCTTTTCAACAGCTTAAAAGGAATATCTAAAGCTTGCAATACACGATCATCTCCCAACTTATAATTTTTTCCAGCACGAATTCAAAAATCCACCCAAGCATTGGCCATTTTAATAGACAACATTAAGGACTCAACATATTTTTTTTTTATACCTTTCAAACGTGCATTACATCGCCATACCTAGGGAGACCAACTTAAAATAACTAAAATTACCCCAATAAGTTGACCAGCTTGACATGTATTAAAGGCTTTTCTCATCTATAATTCCGTTCTTTCTCTCAACGAATCGACTTGAATAAAAAGGAATTCCAAGGTGTATAGAGGCACGATACCATACTTCATTTGCTAAAGGTCCATGTGAAAGCACATGATCCTGATCTTCGACACTGCCATCTACACAACATTCACACTTCGAGACAATTGGGCTACCCAACTCTCGAACTCGGCTATCCACACTAAGACAATAATTCAAAGCTTTCTAGCAAGTAACATTGTACTTTTTGCGTAAGGTTGAATTCCACAACCAATCATTCCAAACCATACGAGGTCCTTTTATACGACAACACTCCCAAGCTGACTTCAAATTAAAACCTCCATCTACATTTGGTTTCCATATCAGGGTATTTGCATCACTTTTATACTTGCCAGGACCTTAAATGATTTCCTCCAAATTAATGTCCCCCACTAGGTTTCTTAGAAGCTGAATGTCCCGGCCATTGTCTATCCTGCATTCTTTCACTAACAATTTCGGACAACCATTAATAGGGAGCACCTCAGCCAATACACCAGACTTCAACCACTTATCTCTCTAGAAAGATACATTTTCCTCTCTAAGACTCCAAATAGACTGATCTATAATTTTCGGAATCACTTCCATAATACCACGCCAGAAAATTGAGCCTTTCTTCGAGTCCACCACTGAAATATGCTAGTCTTTTAAATATTTTGCTTTGACAAAAGAAGACCAAAGAGAATGCTGAGTTAAAAGCTTCCAACCAAACTTTATAAATAAAGCTCCTTGCACATCATCTAGCTGCCGCAACCCAATACCCCCTTCCTCTATTGGTTTACAAAGCTTATGCCAAGCTATCGATTTACGTTTTGAATTGCTATTCGTACATCCCAAAAAAAAAAAAAAAAAAGAAGAGCTAAAAGTCTTATTGAGATAACTAATAACTTTCTTGGGAACTCGCATAACTGAAAGTATATGAATAGGATACTAGCCAATACATGCCATAATAACAAAAGTCTTGTACCATTAGATAACATTTTTGATTGCCACCCTTCTAGTCGAGATCTAATTCGATCCAATGATTCATCAAAATATGTAATTTTCATGCGACCAGATATCAAAGGAACTCCCAAATACTTTGCAGGAAAACAACCTTCTGAAAAAGAAGTCAACCGCAGCAAGCTTCTTCTTCTACTAAGCGACATGTTTTTAGAAAAGAAAATGGTAGACTTTTCTTTACTAACTCTTTGTCCAGACCACTCCTCATAAATATTGAAGATATCCGAGATCCTTTTTATCTATGATCTTCCACCATTAGCAAAAACAATAATATCATCATCATACAATAAGTGGGATATAAGAGGCGCATCTCGAGGATGAGAGAAAGAACCAATGTTGCCACTTTGAAAATTGTACTTTAGCAACCAAGATAGCATTTCCTCCATAAGAATAAATAAATAAGGCGACAAAGGGTCCCCTTGACGCAACCCACAACCACTCAGAAAAAATCCTTTTGCCGTTCCATTCATCACAATTGAGAACCAAGAATTTGATATGCATTGTCTGACCAGGACGCAAATCTGATTAGAAAATCCAAAGGGTTTTGTATCAAGAAATCCCAATCAATACAATCATATGCTTTTGTCATGTCTATTTTTAATAAAACAATTCAACATTGATGCTTTTTGTAACACTATCATGCTAAAGATATGGACGGTGACTGGGAGTATCAGTATTTCGGATGTGGGTTCCAATATGTTTGTTCTTGAATTTCAGACTATGTAGGACTTACTGAAAGTTAAGAGGGGGTGTCCATGGATGTTCGATTGAAATTTGGTTATCCTTAAAGATTTTGATGGTTATAACCTTGTCCACGAGATGCTGTTTGATAAGGAATCATCTTGGGCACAACTTCACAATCTCCTTCTGGGTGGTATGAATCAAAGTGTAGGGGAAAAAGTGGGGTCAGATCTTGGTTCTTTAGAAATGGTTGACGAGGATACCAATGGAAGTGGTTGGGAAAAGTATTTAATTGTACTCAAAGTATTAATTGATTAGACCAAACCATTAGTTAGGGGTTTAATGGTTAAATTTGGTGAGAAGCATACTTGGATCACTTGCAAGCATGAAAGGCTTCCAAAATTTTGTTTTTCCTGTGGTGTCATCGAGCATGGTAGTTCTAGTTGTGTTGGCGTACTGAGTTCCAATTCCACTTCTATAGACCATTGCAAGAAATATGGTGTTTGGCTTTAGGCTTCACAAACATCTGCTTTGAAAAGTGCTGGTAATATTTATAGTCAAGCATAAAGGCAGCGGAGGAATTGACAGAGAGGAAGAAGCAGTTGGCCTATGAGTCTCTAGATGGGAGTAGTGGGAAAGTTGGTGACGGTTGTCAATCTATACAAGGTTAGAGACAGTTACCTCTGGGAATTTAAATTTCAAATCCAGATAATCTTGGAATAATTGCTATGGTTGCTAATGTAAATAAGCAGTTTTTATCCAACCTAAGATTGTTTGGCTCTTCATCTGGTATCAAGAAAGGTCACGTAATAGTAGGGTTACAAGATGGTCTGGCTAAATCTACACATGCACTTTCTACAACTGGTAAGGTGGAGCTTAATTGTAAGTCTAAAAAGCATACGAGGTCATGGAAGAGGAAAGCACGATTAAACAATACTCCTTCAACATCTAAGGAACCTTTTTCTGCTTGTCAGAAAAGAAAAGCAAAGGGAGTTCGAATTGGTTTGATGAAGGAATCTGGGGTGTGTATTGAGGTTGGGAAACTAAGATAAATTTTCTTGTTGATGAATTGGCGGAGGCTGCTGCCAGCCCTGCTGAGCATTATGAATCTCCTAAGTTGGAACTGTCGAGGGCTCAAGAACCCTTACACAGTTCGTGATCTTCACCAATTGGCGATGAAAAATAATCCCAACATTCTATTTCTTTGAAGACTAAGTATGGAAACTAAGTCTAAGAGGAATACAATGGTTAATTTGCAGAGTAAGTTTGGCCTTAATAATACTTTTATAGTGGATAGTTATGGTAGTAGAGGAGGTCTAGCATTATAATGGAAGGAGGCCATAGTGTTGGAAATACAAAATTACTCTTTGAATCATATCAATGCTCAAGTATATGATCTTGGTAATGGTTTTGGATGGAAACTTACTGAGTTTTATGGTTACCCTGATGTCTGTAGGCGTGCTGATGGTTGGGAATTATTGAAATTGTTGAAATACTTTCATCCACTTCCATGGTTATGTTTTGGTGACTTTAATAAGATACTTTGCCAAAGTGAAAAATTTGGAGCAGCTTGAACATCTCCCTCTCAAATGGCTATGTTTCAATAGTATCTAGCTACTTGTGATTTGACCTATCTTGACTACAAAGGTCCAAGATATACATGGTGTAATAATAGGAAGGATTGCAACTTTACTAAAGAAAGATTGCATAGAGTTGCTAATAAAACTTGGATTGACAAATATTCAGACATGGAAATAGTAGTTCTACCAACTAGGAGTTCTGATCATTGTCCATTAGTGCATTTGGTAAAGAAGGTTCGAGTTGTGAGCAAGCCTAAGCCCTTTAGATTTGAAGCAAGCTGGACTTTAACATCTTATTGCAATAGGATTGTTGAGAGTGTTTGGTCTTCAAATAATTTTACTACAGGTCATACTATGTGCAACTAAATTTGGGGAGATGTCGACAACTTTTGAAAAGATGGAAAATTAATATTGGTACTGTAACGAGGAAATAAATCCAAGGAAAAACAGATTTTCTATCTCAATATCAAGATCTTGGTGATGTTTGAGTGGTGGATGACATTAGAAAAGTTCAACAAGAAATTGCAGATTTATTGGAGAGAGAGGAGTTAGCATGGAAACAAAAGGCTAAACAACAATGGTTACAACTTGGGGATTGAAACTCAAAATATTTTCATTAATGCGCAAGTCGGTGAAGGAAAGTGAATTATATTGAATATGTGGGGGATGAGAGTGCAATCTTTCCATAACTTGGGATGATATAAGTAAGGTATTTCTTAATCATTTCAATTCTGTTCACTACAAGAATTGTTGTCTTTCCCCGTGCCAAGAATCGCCAGAAATAATCTTTCTCAGCGATTTTTACTGTACTGAATATTCGTCGCAATTGTTTACTAACTTATAAGTTAAACCCGTGAACTCCAAAAATCGCCACAAATTAGCACTTTTTTTGCGGCGATTTTTTTGCCTCAAATTCTAAATAAAACGCTGCAAATACTCATTTGGTTTGCCTATTAAATCGCCGGGAGAACTTTTTGTGGCGAATTATAGTTGTCGCAAATATTTAATAAATCACCACGAATAAGGAGATTTATTCCAACGGTATAATTAAATTGCTGGGAAAACTTTTTATGGCGATTTATAGTTGCTGCAAATCCGATAAAATGTCTCAAAGAAGCATTTCCAACGATATTGGAACGCCGGAAATAAGTTAATTTGTAAAGAAAATATTTCCAGCGACTTTTATTTGCTAAAAAAGGTATTTCATAAAATAATAATAAAAAAAAAATCCACAGAAATCCTTATGAACTATACTCATCAATTTCAAACTGAGATTGTTGAACCGCTCTCGTGAATATTGCCGTGATGCTTTCCTCCAATCTGTTCCTGCTTTCATCATTGTGGCAAATTCCTCGTAACTTGTACGTCCGTCGACCTGCAAGTTTATGCAACAGGAATATGGGGGAATTTTAAGCATGAAACAATAGAACATATAGGACCCAGTCTCATGAAAGAGCATAGACTCACAGGCCTTTCAAAAAGAAAACGTCGTGGAGAACACATCATTGGTTTAGCTATTTAAGTATGACAATGTTACCACCAGCAAAGATGGATATTTACGAACATAATATGCCTAAAAGACATTTTTGGTGTAGGTCTAACATTGCTCACACCTCACATCTCACACCTCACATCTCACACATCATCTGATTCTGTTTTATAGGCATTTTTTTTTTGTCTAAAGTGTTTTTACCACAGATAAATATTCAGTGAAAGCCTACAAACCAAAATCGCATCTTATTGCCATCCAAGTATATGTATGCTTGAGATTGAAAAATACGGAAGCGGATGTGCTACTTCACATAAAACAAAAAGACAAAATAAGCAAGTATAAATGACTAAAATAACAGCAATTGTTAAGAAATTTGACAAACCTTGTCTAAGATAGCTACATCACGCATAATGGCATTAATGACTTCTTCACTGCTTCTCTCAATTTCATCAACTAAGGCATCTCGTAGCTCCTCATTTTCTATATATCCACTTTGGTTTTGATCAAAGAATTCAAAGGCTTTGAGAAGGTGCCCATCATCATTGCCCATCTTTCTTAAGTGAACAGAGATAGCTACAAATTCTCCACGGTCAAGATAACCATCCTTATCTACATCTATAACTTCCTCTACAAACAAATGCTCGGCGATTACCTGTGAATAAAAAAATGAATTAATATTCAGCTTAACACCAATCGACATCAACTAGCATATAAAGTTTTAACTTACAGAAAATGGAAGGCATGCAAAATTTTCTTGGACATAAGTATTTTACCTTGAGAGCTCTTTTCTTGAGCTTATTCATTAATGAAAATTGCTTGAGCCTTGCCCTCACAGTTTCACCCAAAGAAACATTAGGAGCTCTCTTTGCATTCTGTAACCAAGGATGATCTGCATTTGATGAAGGATTAAATACAAGAGTTTGTTATATTCCAATTCCACACTTCAAGTTTTTAAATACATAATCAATTTGCTTGGCAACAGGAATTCCATACATTAGCTATTGATTAGAACTAAACATTACCTAGCACTGCCTGAGCAGTAAGCCGCCGCTGTGGGTCAGGATTAAGCATCTTCTTCACAAGGTCTTTTGCATTATCAAAAACTATAGGCCAAGGATCCCTTCTAAAATCTACAACAGACCGTATAATTGCTTGTGCTACTCCTTGTTCAGTTTCTGCATGCAAAGAGAACAAATTTATGTATACATACATCTCATACCACGTTAAACATAGTTTAATACAAAACAGTTTTCAATTACACTTTGGGTAAAATTTTCACAAAAGCGAACATGGGTTATTTTTTCATTCATAACAAGACTAACCTGCCCAAAATGGTGGGAAACCAGAGAGTAGGATGTAAAGGATTACTCCGGCACTCCAAACATCTACTTCTGGACCATAATTCCATTTGAGCACCTCTGGAGCCATGTAGTAAGGACTTCCAACTATCTCAGTAAATCTCTCACCTAAAGAAATAGTCATTTCGGCTTATGTACATGGAAGGACACCATTAATTGATGAGACTCAGAACAAGATCATGACATGTGGCATCAATTAAAATAAAATTACCAGGTTTAAAGAATACTAAAAGCCCAAAATCAATTGCCTTCAAAGGTGTTGTTTCCTTCATGTTAGCAAACAGAAAGTTCTCAGGTTTGAGATCCCTATGCATCACACCATGCTTGTGGCACATCTGCAACACCATGAAGCAAAAGCACATTTCAAACCTCTTCTACCAACAAAAAGGGTTGGGGGGTAAAAACACAAATGAAAATTACCACTCAAAACTTTCTGAGTCTAGAAAATAACACTAGGATAAAAGAGAAGTCCATTAGTAAGACCAACATAGTAGTGAAATCTGGTGGCTATTACAGAAAGAGCCTATATATTTTTTATGATCATTTCTTTTTATGAGCACATAAAGAGTTTAATGGAATGCAATTAAGATATCCTAGGAAAGAATAATGTAGTCTGAGCAAATTGACCATAAGCCCAGTCACTAAACTAGTTTAGTTGAAAATGTTTCATGTTCTTCAATACAGCACATTAAATTATTTAAATTGAAAATGTTTCATGTTCTTCAATACCATGACACTGAATCCTAACTTATTGGAGAATATGATCTGATAACAAGTCCAAAAGAGAAATAATTTAACCACAACTAATAGTTATCCAAAAAAGGATCTTACACAAGTGCAATATGATATAAAAAATTCTGTTGACATACCTTAAGAAATCCAAAACAATTCAAAACCACACAACCATAAAATCTAAACCAGAGCAATATTCATTAAATGAATCATAATACCTAACCACGGACTGGCAAGATAAATATACATGTAGAATGTGGATACTCAACTGAACCTTAATCCCAAATTTGAGTTCTTCACAAATGTTAACAATGGTCAAGATCTTTATGAGTCCATGCAGCCAGTTTATGCGGATAAGATTAGATGAATGATATAAGCCTTAAACATTGCCCAAAAACTTATCTCGCATTGATGGTCGTGGGTTGCGAACAGAGCAAGGGAGAGAGGGAGGGCCTCGGCTTGCCGGGCTAGGCGTGGAGGAGAAGGGGGCTTTGACGGAGAACTGGCAATGACGTCGATGTGTGGGTGTGGCGAACGGCTCCCCTAGCGTTGGCGACATAGAGAAATCCGAGAGAGAGAGAGGGGTGACGCCAGATTCTAGGAGGCAAGAGATCGGTGGCTGGCTGGGAGAGAAGGAGTGGGTGGTTGTCGAGGTGAGGTGGCGGTGGCGTGGTGGGAATGTTAGATAAAACCTCACTAAAAATATGACAAAGTCATTATCAACGAATAAAATATTGCTCGAAATACTTATTTGCAGTGACTAAAAGTCGTTGGAAAAGATCTTGTACATTTTTCATAAATTTTGTAAAATTCTAATCCCTAAGTAGTATTTGCTGCGATCTGGAAATACCCTATTTTCTTGTGGCATGTGGCGATTTTAATAGTCGTCGAAAATAATACACAATTTTAGAAATAATTTTATTTGCGGCGATATTAACTCGTTGGAAATGCTCCATAAGTTGCCGCAAAGTCTAAATTGCTTATTTTCGACGATTTTATAAATTGTTGGAACTGCTTATTTCTGGCGACTAAAGATTCGTCGTAAATAGGCATCTACAATTTTTCATAAATTTTGTAAAAGGATATTTCTAGCGATTTATGTCGCCATTAATAATCATTAATTCGCCGCAAAAGCATCTATTGTGGCAATTTTTACTATTCGTTGCAAATAAAATACTATTACAATCAAAATTTATTTGCGTAGTGAATAGTAATTTCAGGATCAATCTTTCGAATACATTTCGTTGGATTTCAGCGGCGAGACCAAAATCACCGCAAATAAGGGTTAAATGCAGCAATTGTTTTTGCGACGATCATAAAATCGCTTGGAAAATGCCTATTTTCTTATAGTGACCTTTATGCTACCTCACAACCATGTAGTATAGAAAATATACTGGAAGGATTCACTAAACAGATTCCTATGAAGTTCATTGAAATGCTTGACAAATCATTTACTACTAAGGAAGTTCGAGGTGCATTATTTCAAATGGACCCTTTAAAATCCCCTGGTCCTGATGGTTTCTCATCTTGTTTCTACTAGACATATTGGCATGTGGTGGGAGATCATTAGTAAGGCTGTTATCGATCTTCTTAGTCAGAATGGTTCCTAGAAAGCTATTAATGATACATATATTTGACTAATCCCAAAGATGAAATCTCCTCTTAAGGTGATTGAATATAGGCCAATTAGCTTGTGTAATATTTTTTACAAAACTTGTTCCAAGGTACTTGCAAATAGGCTTAAACCAGTACTGCCTCATGTTATTAGTCCGTACCAAAGTGCTTTTGTTTCTGGTAGGCTCATTTATGATAATATTCTAGTAGCTTATGAGATCCTTCACTCAATGACTACTAAGATAAAAGGAAGAGAGGGTTATATGGAATTAAAGTTAAATATGAATAAGGCATATGATAGAATGGAATGACCTTTCGTTGAAGTTGTTATGAAGAAGATGAGATTTCCTAAAAAGTGGGTCACCTGTGTATGCATTGCCTCTAATCAGTTTCATATTCGGTTCAATTGAATGGAACTGCTAGTCAAAAAAATTTTCCGACAAGAGGGCTTAGACAAGGGGATCTACTTTCCCCTTATCTTTTTATTCTTTGTGCTGGGTGTTAAGTTATTCTCTTATGAAGGCTGAGCGTCAAGGAAAAATAAGTGGTGTTCCAATTAGGAGATGAGGTTTTCGTATAAATCATCTTTTCTTTGCTGATGATAGCGTGTTATTTTGTAAAGCTACTATGCAAGAATGCTGTACTATGTAAAAGATATTAGGAGCTTATAAGGCAGCATCTGGTTAGTTGTTGAATAAGATAAAATAGCTATGTTTTTTTTTTTTAGCAAAAATACCAGAATTGAGGCCCAACAATTTCTTATCAGTACTATTGGAGTGAAGGCTGTTCATTATTATGAAAAGTATTTGGGTTTGCCTGTTATGGTTGGTAGAGGCAAGTTTGAAACTTTTAAATATCTTCTTGATCTAGTGTGGCAAATACTAAGCAATTGGAAACTCAAATTCCTCTCCCAAGCTGGTAAAGAAGTACTTATTAAAGCAGTGGTACAGGCAGTTCTAACTTATTGTATGTGTATTTGAACTTCCAAGAAGGTTGTTAGGTGATCTTACAAAGATGGTGGAGAGACTTTGGTGGGGCCATCAACAAAAAGATCATAAAATACAGTGGATAGGTTGGTCGAAAATGAGTAATTCAAAAAGAATTGGTGGGCTTAATTTTAGAGATTTTGAGTGTTTTAACAAGGCTTTATTAGCTAAGCAAAGATGGAGGCTTGTTCAGAATCCTACTTCTTTGGTGCAATTAGTTATGCAAGCTAAGTACCATAGTTAGGGGAATTTTTTGAATTCACAGTTGGGATAACAAACTGTTGGAAAGTTTCCAAAATCTGCCTAGTCAACTCTGTTGTATTCTAAGAGATATTGGGTGTAAATGTGTGAATATTCTAGGATATTAGTTTCCTTAGAAGTTAGTATTTAGTTTATTCTTTCCTTTTTTCTCTTCAGCTGTAATCTATATATACTACCTTGTACCTATATTTCAAATTTTAATGAGAATAATTCCTACAAATTACTCTCTCATTCTAGATGGTATCAAGAGCAAGGTTCCTTTTCTGATTCATCTAAAAACCCTATTCCCTATGGCGGCTCAAATCAGCCTCTAATATCTTGTTTTTTCTTCCTTCTTCTTTGCCTTTCTTTTCTGTTGCTGTCAAGCCTTTCACCATGGCTGATACTTCAAACGAGGCCAAATCCAAAAGCAAACCAGAACCAAAACCTACCCATTCTGAACCCTACTCTGTCCAAATCACAAACATACAACTAAATGAGGCAAACTTCTTACGCTGGTCACAATCAGTCAGGATGTATATTCGAGGGAGAGGGAAGATAGGGTACTTGACTGGTGAAACCAAGGAGCCCGAGAAAATAGACCCATCCTATGTTATACGGGATGCAGAAAATTCAATAGTGATGGCATGGCTTGTGAATGCTATGGATGAAGAAATTAGTGCCAACTACATGTGCTATTCGACTACAAATGAGCTCTGGGACAATGTTAGTCAGATGTATTCTAACCTTGAAAATTACTCTCAGATATATGAATTGCAGCAGAAAATCAGCAATACTCACCAAGGAGAAGGCAGTGTGACCAGGTATTTCAATGTTCTTAAGGGACTTTGGCAGGATTTAGACTTATTCAATGATTATGAATGGAAAAATTCTGATGATTACAATCATAATAAGAAGATGGTAGAGAATGCCAGAATTTTTAAATTTGGCTGGACTTAATGATGAATTTGATGAAGTTAGGGGAAGGATTCTAGGGAGACAGCCATTACCTCCACTTGGAGAGGTATTTTCTGAGGTGCGAAGAGAAGATTGTTGTCGGAATGTCATGATGAAAAAAAAAGGAGGATGAAACTGTGGAGAACTCTGCTTTAGTTGCTGCCAACCCTGCTCCTTATTGTGCTACTAGCACAGATCTGTCCACTACCAATATTTCTGCACAACGGTCCTATTCTAACCAAATGAGGTTTGAAGATAAGCCTCGGGTATGGTGTGATTATTGCAATAAACCACGCCACACTAGAGAGACTTGCTGGAAACTCCATGGAAAGCCTGCAAACTGGAAGAGCAGCAAATCTGGAACCTCTGGCAGCAACTATATAGCCCCTAGAGTCAATGAAGCAAAGGCTAATTTCCTAAGTGCTGAGCAGGTGGATCATCTTCTTCAATTGCTGAAATCCACTCCTACATCCAGTCCTCCTACTGGTTCCTTGGCCCAAACAGGTGATACCCCTAGTACCTACTCTTGTGGCTTAACTCTTGCACCATGGATTATTGATTCTGGTGCATCCGACCATATGACTAGTACTTCACAATTTTTTCAATTTTATTACCCTTGTCTTGGTAATAAAAAAGTTAGAATTGCAGATGGAAATTTCTCATCCATTGCAGGAACAGGTTCTATCCAAATCTCTGACAAAATTGAACTAAAATCTGTCCTTCATGTTCCTAAACTTGCTTGTAATTTGCTGTCTATTAGTAAACTCTCACGGGATTCTAACTGCAGTGTCATATTCTTTGATTCCCATTGTGAATTTCAGGACCAACTCTCGGGTAGGATGATTGGCAGTGTTAGGATGATTGATGGACTCTATTATCTTGATGAGACCCTATTCAACATTAAACAAGCTCAGGGTTTGAGTAGTAGTAGTACCAGTTCAATGCCTGTACGAGAACAAATTATGCTTTGGCACCTTAGACTTGGACATCCTAGTTTTCTCTATCTAAAACATTTGTTTCCCAGCTTATTTAAAATTGTTGATTGCAACTCTCTGCATTGTGATACTTGTCATTTATCTAAGAGTCATCGGAACACTTATCAATCAAAAGGTTATTGTGCTTCAAAACCTTTTTATTTAATTCATAATGATGTTTGGGGTCCCTCCAAAATCACTACTGCATCTAAAAAAAAATGGTTTGTGACATTTATTGACGATCATACACGGTTGTGTTGGGTGTATTTGATGAGTGATAAATCTAAAGTTGAAAATTATTCAAGGATTTTTATCATATGGTTGAAAATCAGTTCCAAACACAAATCAGTATTATTAGAAGTGATAATGGTACTGAATACTTTAACAAAAGCTTAGGAACTTTTTTGTCAGCAAAAGGTGTTCAACATCAATCTACTTGTCGTGACACCCCACAACAAAATGGTATTGCGGAGAGGAAAAATCGTCATTTATTAGAGGTTGCACGTGCCCTCATGTTTTCTATGTATGTTCCTAAATATTTATGGGGTGATGCTATTTTGACTGCCTGTTATCTCATTAATAGGATGCCTACTCGTGTTTTAAAATACATCACTCATTTAGCCTGCCTAAAGGACCTTTTCCCCACTTGTCGAGTAACATCAGATTTACAACTAAAAGTCTTTGGGTGCACTGTTTTTGTTCATATACCAACCCATCTTCGGTCCAAACTTGATCCTAGGGCAGAAAAATGTGTTTTCCTCGGATATGCTCCTAATAAGAGAGGGTACAAATGTTTTAACCCTATTACAAAGAAAACTCACATCAGTATGGATGTTTTTTTCCTTGAAAAACAGCCTTACTTTAGCCATAACTATCTTCAGGGGGAGAAAGAGAAAAGTGAAGGTGAGTTTTGGCAAACTTCTAATTTTTTTCCTAATGTTTTCATTGACATTGACATGAACATCCATACTCCTTTAAAAGGTCAGGAAACAGAAAATCTATCTAGTGAAAATAATGGAATTCCTAGTCTACCTGTACAAGGCATAATTGATTCACAACTAGGGGGAGAAATACTACCAGATATTACCTCATCTGAACTTCATGTTTATACTAGAAGAAGAGATCGTCAAAATAATAGAAATCCTTCTTCCAATCCGGAGCAAAGCCAATCATCATCACCTTTACAAGTTGGTCCTTCCAATACACCAGGTAACTCTTCCACTCCTGCTCCTTTTAAAGACAATTCTGCTGATCTAGACTTACCTATAGCCCTTAGGAAAGGAGTTAGAACCTGCACCACACATCCTATTGCCAAACATCTATCCTATCATAGACTTTCTGATACTCATAAGGCCTTTACATCCAATATTTCTCACTTGTTTATTCCAAGAACCATTCAGGAAGCCTTGGATCACCGGGAATGGAGATTGGCTGTTAAAGAATAGATGAATGCACTAATTACTAATGGCACTTGGGAAATTGGTGATCTACTAAAGGGGAAGAAGACTGTGGGCTGTAAATGGGTATTTACAGTCAAATTCAAGGCTGATGGTAGTATAGAGAGATACAAAGCAAGACTTGTGGCAAAGGGGTTCACTCAAACATATGGAATTGACTACCAGGAAACTTTTGCTCCTGTAGCCAAGATGAACTCAATTTGTGTGTTACTATTCCTAGCAGTCCATTCAAAGTGGCCCTTGTATCAATTAGATGTGAAGAATGCCTTCTTAAATGGAGACTTAGAGGAGGAAGTTTTTATGGATCTACCACTAGGATTTGAAGGCAAAGAAGGCAAAGGGAAGGTGTGCAGATTGAGTAAGTCTTTATATGGACTTAACCAATCTCCTAGAGCTTGGTTTGAACGCTTTGGGAAGGTAATAAAGAGTCATGGCTACTGCCAAGGTCAAGCTGACCACACTATGTTCTATAGACACACTGGTGGAGGCAAAGTAGCTATACTTATTGTCTATGTTGATGATATTATTCTGACAGGGGATGACAGTAATGAAATTTACAGATTAAAGAATATTCTTACTAAGGAGTTTGAAATCAAAGACTTAGGTAACTTGAAATATTTTCTCCGCATGGAGTTTGCAAGGTCAAAGAAAGGTATATTTGTTTCCCAACGAAAATATGTTCTTGATTTACTTGGAGAAACAAGTTTTTTAGGTTGTAAAGCTGCAGACACACCTATAGAGCCTAATCTAAGACTCCAACCAGCTAAACCTGAAGAAGTAATCAATAGAGAACAATACCAAAGATTGGTAGGGAAACTCTTGTATCTCTCTCACACACGGCCTGACATAGCTTTTGCAACAAGTGTGGTAAGCCAGTTTATGCACTCACCAAGACCTGAACATTTTGATGTTGTATACAAAATCCTAAGGTACCTAAAGGGGACTCCAGGTAAAGGCTTATTGTTTGGAGGTCATGGGAGTTTACAAGTTGAAATATACACTGATGCATATTGGGCTGGAAGTGTCACTGATAGAAGATCAACTTCTGGCTATTGCACATTTGTTGGAGGAAATTTAGTAACATGGCGCAGCAAGAAACAAAATGTGGTGGCAAGGAGTAGTGCAGAAGCTGAGTTTAGGGCTGTTGCTCATGGAATTTGTGAAGCACTATGGATTAAAAGATTGCTAGAAGAGTTGAAAGTTACTAGTTCATTACCAATGAAACTGTATTGTGATAATAAAGTTGCAATAGCTATTGCTCACAATCCAGTTTTTCATTACAGAACAAAACATGTGGAGGTGGACAAGCATTTCATCAAGGAAAAAATAGATAGTGGGGTAATTTGTTTGCCCTATATTTCTATAGCTGAGCAAGTAGCAGATATACTTACAAAAGGACTGCCTAAGAAACAATTTGAAAACTTAATTGGCAAGCTGGCTATGGAAGACATCTTCAAACCAGCTTGAGGGGGAGTGTTGGAAAGTTTCCAAAATCTAGCTAGTCAACTCTGTTGTATTCTAGGAGATATTGGGTGTAAATGTGTGAATATTCTAGGAGATTAGTTTCCTTAGAAGTTAGTATTTAATTTATTCTTTCCTTTTTTCTCTTCAGCTGTAATCTATATATACTGCCTTGTACCTATATTTCGAATTTTAATGAGAATAATTCCTACAAATTACTCTCTCATTCTAGACAAACTTCTTATGCTTGGAGGAGTATTCATGATGCAAAACAACTATTACAAGAGGGTTTGATATGGAGAGTTGGCAATGGCTGTAAGGCTTTTATCTGGAATGAAAAATGGATTCCTAAACCTATGACTTTTGCAGTTCAGACTCCCACTGGTGCACTACCTAGTATAGCAAAGGTGCAAGAATTGATTGACCTTGAGAATTGCAGATGGAAATATGATTTAGTTAAGTCCACTTTTGAGGCTCCCGATGCTGATGTTATATTGCAAATTCCACTTAGCATGTTAAATAGTGCTTGACAAATAGATATCGAACTATACCAATTCAAGTATTTTTTTCAGTGAAGTGCATATCACCTCCAAAAGGTGTTGTTGGATTGGAGGAGAGGTGAATCTTTTAAGAGCACTGTTAATGAAACTGTTTGGAGAAGATTATGGATCATGAATACTCCTCTGTCAGTAAACGTATTTATTTGGAAAGCTTATTATAATGGGCTACCCACAAGAGTTAATCTGTTAAAAGAAGAAAGTGATTGATTCTAATCTCTGCCCTATATGCAGTATTGATAAGGAAGATGTGATGCATGCTCTTTAGAGTTGTACTGCAGTTGGTGATGTCTGAGTGTATCTTGTCAAAAAGTTCATAAACACGGAGGCTGCATGTTGGATTTTCTGGCACTTACTGAAATTCTTAGCACTAAACTTGATCAAAATGAACTTGCTGAGATGGCTGTTATTATGAGGAAGATCTGGTTTAGGAGAAATGCTATTATCTATGATGGGATGTTCATGCATCCAACTGTTTTGGTTGAGCAAGCAGTTGCACAACTGCAGGAGTTTCAAGCAGTTAGAGGTGAGTTGATGACTCAGAGTAGTAGGATCTCAATTGATCAACATCAATGGCTTCCACTTGAATCTAATTGGTTTAAGGTCAACTGGGATGTAGCAGTTGATAAATCTCACAATCAGATTGGTATTGGAGTTGTAGTAAGAGATTATTAGGGTACTATTATAGTAGCCATGAGGGAACCTATGGAGTTTTTGCAGTGATTTGGGTTTAAGGAATGTCATACTAGAAGGGGATGCTCAAGTAATTATTCATGCTGTTCATAAACATGAAGAAGATTTTAGTGCTTATGGGCATCTGGTGGAGGAAATTAAACTGTTTCTACATGGTTCTGCAGCTTGGAGCATTCAATATATCAGAAGAAATGCCAATAAAGTTGCTCATCAACTAGCGAAAGATCCTTTAACCTATAATCATGTTATTGTCGATTTGGAATTAGTTGGACATTATAGTTCTATTTAATTGATTTCATTTATATCCCGCGGATTCATTCTTTTCCCTATATTATATAATGTTTCTAGGCTGTGTTATTGAGGTTGCTGGTTGAGGTGGCTGGTATGTTTATCAATGAAGGACAAAAGTTGTATGTTTATCAATCGTCGAAAAAGGCTAGTTTGTATCAATGAAGGACAAAATTGAGGTGGTTGGTATGTTTATTGAGGACAACGCAATGGAATTTGATGCATTTTTAAATATGTCCATATAATCTGCAATATATTCACAAATATTAATTGGTTATTAATTAATATTTCTTGGTCATGAACTGTTGTGATCATCACGGAAGGTTTTGAACTTCTTATCAGTACATTATGATCATAAATTCATGTTTCTAGACTGTCTTATTTTTCTCATATAGTCTACACACTACAAGAAATCGTCAAAAAAGGATTGATGAATTATAATGCTCATCTTTGACAAATAGGATTCCAAGTCATGTCTAATAAAGTAATAAACATAGAAACAATGAAAAACTGATTTAAATCAATACTAACTTTCTGTCACAGCGACATAAACATGAAAATATTGTCGATACAAGAAAATAGTGCAACATTTAAATATAAGTTCAATCATCCATCGCGTGCCCAAACTATCCACGAGTATGGGCACCAATGGTAAATCACTTTAAAAGCTAGATCATATAAATACCCTACATCAAAATTTATGCTAAGATATAAAGGGAGTTGATATGATGATAAGAAAGAAGAAGCTGGTTGGAAAAAAATATTGGTAGCCGAAAGTGAAAAAATGCGGTGTTAGTGTTCATTTGGATGGCCTGCCAAAGGAACATCTAGTAGGGTTTAGTGAGTTATATCCTATTTGCAGGGTACATCCAGTAGTAACTTGGTCATGCCATTTTGAATTGTGAAGGAGCTCGAGATGTCTGGAGCCCAGGCAGTAATTAAATTCAAAAAGTGGCTCTTTAAATGGTGAGTCTTTGATGGATAGTTGGAGCACTCTTTGTAATAAACTCCAACATGAGGAACCAGAGGAAACAGCTATAGCAACAAGGTTAATATAGTCCAGAAGAAACTCTTTGTGCATGGAAAACATCTCAGACATCCTAAATATATATATATATAGCTCCAAAAGGAAAAAAATTACAAACTCCAACAAATAATACTATAGTTTGAACTATATGCACGTACGATCACCACCACTTCCCAGCCCGGTCCGGAACTCGGGAAACTGGATTTCGGTTCTATCAAATCTGGGCCGGAACCAGGATTGCCAAACCCAGGTACACCAAACCCGGTACCCCTTCTTTTTTTTTTTTTTTTTTTTTTTTTTCAGAAAATCATAAAACTCAATCGTCTGCATCAATATATAAGAACAATATACATCAGTAGTAAACATGCATGACTGAGAGAGAAGAAGAAGATTTTTGTGTCACAGCTCTTGATCTGGACGGCTTCTTGCTTTAAAGAAGATTTTTGCTCAATCATTAAAGCTTGAGCGGCCCTTTTTGCATAAAGCTTAGATCTTTCTCTGCATCTTCGTGCCATGATAACATGCCAATGGTTCTTCACTGCATTATCAGTGTGACCAGGGAATAGTCTTGCAATTACAGCCCATCTATTTCCATGCATTATCAGCAGGTATTGATTATTTAAACATAAACTGAACTTGGATGAACAATCCTAATCACTGTTGTATGCATGCCACAGACAGTAAGAACACACACATACACACATGTATATGAAAAACTCTATATTCAGTCGCCTCTTGCAAGCGCCGGGTAAGAGCAGGCTGACGTGGTAAAAAAAAATCTGAACGCACCGTTTTGTCCCTCTCTCCCTCCCTCTCTCAGTTTCCATCTCCCGTATTTTTACTTTCCATTCCTCCCTCGCTTGAAGTCGAAGACCACTCTTAGTAGCGTCTCCCTCCTTTCGTTAGCCTTCCTTCTTCTTCATTTCTATTCCAAGCTCCAACACATCGTTGCAGAAACTTCTAAGCTACATTGAAAAATATAAATCTTCAAATTGGAAAAAAGAAAATGACTCAGTTGCCCAGTGCGTCACAACAGAGAGAATAGTAAAATGCAAAATTAAAACAATTTAAAGTTTCTAGAGAGAAACCCAGTTAACGAGGGTTCGCTTCCTTCTCACCCAAAACATCATGGTTTATTCTTAGTAACGTACCCAGAAAAGGCTTGGCCTTGTTGCTTTGCAAATTCCAAATGAAATGCCACTCAATATCGTTTGGAAGCTACAAATGACGAAAAACTATCAGAGTTAATAACTCTTATTATAAAAGGACCCAAAGAAAAAATAAAATTTTACAATTTTCATAATTTGAGACCTTCAAATAAACCAAAAGAATAATTCGTTTAGAGATATATACCTTAATACTCATGTGGTTGCGGGCCAATTGCATTTTATAAAAAAGAAAATTAATGATTCCAGAGAGAGGAGAAATAAAGAAAGGAAACGAACCTAAGGAGCTTTCTCGATGAGCTCTTGAACGTGATTTTCCCCGAAGCATCGATGCCCAGCATTGTAGACTTGGTGGATAAGAGAGACCAGTTTGGTCTTGCTCACAGCCACCACTCGACACAATCGGACCCACGACCGAAGCGCTTAGTGGCTAGATGGGCACGTCGAAGGACGGACCGGAAAGCTGTTGCGACGCCTTTCGCGGTGGCTGCAAAGGTGGCCATGTCAGAGTCGCACTGCACAAGTACGGCTGCCCCTCTCTTCACTCTAGATTGTTCACCAAGACTGTTTAGAGCATTAATTTAATTTTTATGCCATGTCTGCCGATTGTATGCCGCTTGCACAGTGGCATTTGTATGTAGCGGAATTGATTTGTAATGTTTCCAATCACATCCCCAAGCAATTTTATTAATACAATTGGCACAAGAAAATGAAAATTTCCTTAGCACTTCAATTCTCCAAACTTCTTACCCTATATATTTACCTAGCTAGGTTGAGTGCACACAAAACAATGTGTTTATCCTTAACGATCCTAGTACTTGTTCTGTTCTTTCCTTGCATGCTTTCCTCTAAACAAAACAAAAGAAGATCTAGGAAAACAATGAAGGAAATAAAGTGAGAAGCTAGATCTTTTAATTTACACTATATGGCCACAGTTACATTATACATACACAAACAAATGCATAGGCAATTTATAAAAAAATTGAAAGAGAAAACCAAGCCTATTTCCACGACAATATCAGTCATCACTTGCTATCAACAACTTGAGTAAAATGGGAGATAAAAACGCTGTAAACAATTAAGAATTTCTCCAAACCAATTAAGAATTTTGCTTAATTGGAGATAAAAGCTACTTTCCTATATGTTGGTAAACAAAAGCAGAGGGTTGCTCTGTTCTAGGTTGGCTTATGACATTGAAGGGGAGGCGGTGGAGCATGGGGGTGGCCTTGCGGCCGTGTGGAGGGTTGACTTGCAGCGGTGCTGCGCCGTGGAGGAAGGTGGCGTAGGGCTTGAACGAGGAGCTTGAGTGAGATCTGTGAAGGAGAGAGCAGATCGACGGTGAGAGAGAGGGAGAGCTTCAGTGGAGGGGCTGGGGACTGTTTGGGGGGTTGCTACGCCGGTAGTTGGAGGTGGTGCGGCGGCATTGGGAACCCGAGGGAGAAAGGACTTCGATGGTGAAGAGCGAGGGAGAATTACTGGAGAGAGAAGCCGTGAGGGAGGAGATTGGTTGGGTTGGCTGGCGACGGTGACCGTGGATCGACGACGGCATGCAGTGGCTATTGCGTGGAGGCATGAAGAGTGGGGATCACGAAAGAATATGGATTGGGGAGAGACCTTTGGGGGGGGGGGGGGTGGGAGAGGAGGGAGGAGACGGTTGGAGGGAATTAAAGGAATGAGTGAAAACGCACAGGTTTAAATTTTATTAGTTTTTCTGGCATTAATGATTTGTCGCTAATAAGAAATATGACTTTTATGGCGACAATATTCGTTACAAAAAGTGTTTATTGCGGTGATTTTAAAATTTGAGGGAAATAAAAAGCTGCAACAGTTACAATATTTTTTTGTGACCACAAAAATCGCAGCAATAGGTATAAAAGTCGCCGCAAAAAGTAAACAGTAAATTCTCCTCCAACATTTCCCAACTTTGCATTGGAATTCAGTAGTGATTTAGAAATCGCCTCAAATAAGGACTTTTTGCAGCGATTTTAAAATCATTGCAAAAGGCTTAATTTCTTGTAGTGAAAATGAAATGAAAGATAAATTCCTCTAAAATAAATGAGATGAAATACATTCTCTTTTGGTTTTGAACATTATAACGAACATAGGATAGCAGTATAATAGGCTGCGGTATTGGTATAAGTTATGTGTATTGACTATTGGGTGGCCTTAAGTATTGCCTTAAGATAGCAGTATAATAGGTTACAGGCAGCAACCATGTGGGGTCAATGTTCCCTTAAGTATTGCCTGTTCGAATTTGAGGTCGAATGCCGCGTGCACCACTTGTTCTCTGGGGTCAGGTATCCATGCGATCAGGTTAGGAAGCAAAAGGCTCATAGCCAGGGTGCATGGTTGGGAACTGCATGGGGAGGGGATAGCATTCTTAATTTGGTTGCTGCCTGTAATTGTATTATAAATTGGGGATGGAGTTTGGTGGCATTATAAAGAAAGATCAACAGTATAGAGAAATTGAGAACATAACTTTTTTGTGAGAAAAAAAAGATAGTAATTAAGGATTGAAGAAAGTTAAGTCTGCTGAAGAATCTGCACCGGCCGAAAAACCAAATACCAGCCGATACATATGTGTACCTGCCGGTATAGCCGGTATCTTGGGCACTACAAAATAGAGAACTTATTTGTACCGGCTATTGTTCCGGTATAACATATACTGGCCGTACTAGTTGGTATGGTATGGTATGGTACCAAAAACACTGGAAGAACCCGTGAAGGAACTAATGCAAAATAACTAAGCACGCAAAAGCTCATCCCATAAGTATAAAAATAAATAAAAAACCATTATTATTATGTTAGTACAATATTTTGAAAATGGTAAAAACTGTTGTCACAAAATGTCAGCCATAAAAAAATAATGACTTGGATGTGATAGTTTTTATTTGTAGAAAAGAAAAGATATTAACATAGGAGGGTGTGAATTTTTTTAATTTATTTTTTGTTTTGGGAAGACAATTAATAGCCTCGTTTGGTTATATAGTTCAGATGAGATGGGATGTTTTGTTAAAAGTTGAATAAAATATTATTATAATATAATTTTTTAATGTTAGTTTTGTTTTGAAATTTGAAAAAGTTGAATTGTTTATTATATTTTATGTGAAAATTTAAAAAATTTGTAATGATTATATGAGATGAGATAATATAAGATAGTTGGTTTTGTGTAGCCAAACAATTTATCTTGAAGGTCCTAAAAGGGGTTTTGGTGATTGATAAAAGAGGGTTTCCTATTTTGAGATATACACTAAAGGTTTTTTTTTTTTTTTTTTTCCTAAGAGAATTAATTTACATGTATTACATTGTGTGTTTTGTGTTATCGTTTCTAATAAAATAGAGACTCTATTTGATTAAATTAGATATATAGTTAATTTGTGGTGGTGTGGTGTTTTGCTTTCATCTAAATACAAGTTGAGAAATAAAGTATATTTTTATTAAAATTTAAAATTCAACAGTACAAAATGCGCACCTGCTCACCGGGCATAATGCTGTGTGTGTATATATATATACTAGGTTAAGGTAACGTACAAAGCATGTTAGCCTAGCTAGATGAAATGATTATTTTTAAAAAATAATATATTTTTTATAAAAAAAAAAAAATGATTTGAATCAAATGTTATGCATAGAAAAAAAAATGTAAATTCTAGCAAATATTTTTGGATAATGATAGTTAAGTACATGCCTGCATAAATTAGAAGATAAAAACATTAGTACAAACACAAATAAGTTAAAATAGGCCATAGGTTGATCCAAGCTTGGGGGAATTGAAATTTCAATTTTTTTCTTAACAGATTTAGTAAAAAATTTCTTAAAATTTTTCATATGATCACAATTTTGATATAGCATAAAAAATTTCGTAAAAATTTTCACATGATCACAATTTTGATATAGCATTAAAAATTTCTTTTCTTAAATTTTTGCACGCTATATTAGATCATATAGGATGTGTTGAGAAAAAAAAGGGCTTCAGCATAAGACTTCTCGAGTTGATATTCACATACCATACAAGAGAACATGAACAAGCCCCCTTTAGTGAGACCTGGCTTAACATATACATAAGTTCCTTTCAAAATCCAATACACGGCCTAGATTTCTTGTGGCAACCACTCCAACAAAAACATTATAATACAGACCAAAGCTTGTATTGATTATGAATTCTATCCTAGTCCATGCTAAAATTAAATGCATGTCCAAAATAGCATATATGTTCTAAAGATATCAGTAATAACTTACTTATCAAAACAGATTTTAGTACTAATATTAGGATGGAAGAAAAACATTACTTCCATACTGTGGGAATTAATCTTTATTGACATGATAAATAACCTTGGGCCATGTTAATTTTATCCATCTTTGCAGCTTCAGATTGTAAGATTATAGAACTCTTCTTTCCATCAGCAACATTGATGTTGGCTTTGTCTTTCTCCTGTAAATTATAAAGAGACATTAATTTCTAAGAATGCATAAGGCGAATGCACAAGGCTACCTACTTGAGTGTTGAAAAGTGGTATACTAAGAAACTTGGCAGATCAAACTGACTTTATTACCTTCAGAGTCAAGAACTTGAGCTCTCTTTTTGCGTTCTGCTTCTGCTTGCATCTCTATACAAAATCTACTGCTCAAGCCAAAGCTTCAGACAACATAGTCATTATTAACTCAGGAGGGAATGCTATTTGTATACCTTTTCCAAGGAGGCAAGATAGAGTAGAATGTGACCTTTCCCATTTTGCAGGTGATACAATCTCAACCTTAAATCGAATTGCAGCCTTAAATAATAAAGGTAAAGTACCGCATCCAAATAAAAGTACCATCACTCAAAAGCACCATTCAGACCCAAACTTGTCTTTCAAAATACATTAGACAAAGATAAGCAAAGCCATCAAGGCCAAACATCAAAGCAAGCTTCAAAGACCCTACCTCTTTGGAACAAAAGAGAGTTAAAGAAGAAAA
This sequence comes from Juglans microcarpa x Juglans regia, assembly GCF_004785595.1. Lineage (NCBI taxonomy): Eukaryota > Viridiplantae > Streptophyta > Magnoliopsida > Fagales > Juglandaceae > Juglans > Juglans microcarpa x Juglans regia. The sequence goes on from NC_054609.1 coordinate 1,466,098, forward strand.
AGATCATACACCAAAGTTTCAAATACCCTACCTCCATAGATTGTTTACAGTTTTCTTTAAACTTCTTAGCTGTAGAAGGGTCTGCTCAACCTTTTCTTCCTCTAGGGGTTCCCCATTACAGAAAACAAAATCATCCCAAACATAATATTTACTATCATTGTCAAATCCATAAAAGTTAGGAATTGAAAAATACTGCTTATCAAATAACAATCAAAATCATAATCATAACAGTAAATAAGAAATCATGCAAGTCGTAGTACTCATGCATGATATATATTTTTTAATTACTTTTTTTAGTACAATTACTGCTTGGGTGGGACTTGTGCTAATTTATTGTGTTTGACCCAATTTTGAACTTTTGTTTGTTATGGTTTGGAAGGGAGTAGTAGGAATGCATGCATGGAAGGACAATCTTCAATTCCACAAAAGTGATAAGGCATTGAGCCCCAACAAGCTTTAGAAGTAGAAGGTCCCCCCACTCCTGCATGTCATCAAAAGCTACCTTCACGTACCAAATCTTTTTTTGCTATCATCTTCTATTTCTAAAGTATTACCACAGACCCTAAAGTAATTACTTCCATATTTATCTATTTGTTTTCCAGTGCTACCACCTACCTTTTCCTCATCCTCATCTATATATATATATATATACACACACACACATGCACACACACACATCATGTTTCAATTTAGAGAGGGTCTTTGATTTACTTTCATTATTGTAGTTTAATTAATGGCACATTATAACTATAGGGATTATATATATGCAGGTTGCTGAATTTGCTGTTTTCTTGACATGTATATATATATATATATATTATTGTAGTACGTGGTCGTGCACTTTGTAATTCTTCTCGGAAGGAAATGGTTAATATCACAAGACCTGCTATACTTTGTGACTTTCTGCAACATACAGTTCTGCTGCTAGTACTTGTACTTCTGCTACATGTGTATGAATACATTACTGATGCTGATGCGATATTAATAATGTCAGATTGGGTTAAGAGATACCACCTCTCATGATGGCTTGTCATTTTTGTCAATGGTTATTTATAAATATGTAGTAGCATGCTTTTTGGTTGAAATTTCTGACAAACAGAAACGTTGATATACTCTATCTAATATCTAAAAACGAATCCCTTAATTCTGTTTTGATACCTTTGCAGGTATATGAACACATAACATTCGAAATGAGAAACATATATCCATTGGGTGTTTTTGTTAACCAGCCTCCATCAGCAATAACATTCATATATATATATATATATATATATATACATACACACACAAGCACACACACACACACACATTCGAATGATATTCCTCATCTATATATATATATATATATATATATATACACACACACACACATGCACACACACACACATCATGTCTCAATTTAGAGAGAGTCTTTGATTTACTTTCATTATTGTAGTTTAATTAATGGCACATTATAACTATAGGGATTATATATATATGCAAGTTGCTGGATTTGCTGTTTTCTTTGGGTGGCTTTGGCAAACCATTTTAGATGCAAGAGTTTTTCTTTTATAAACATGTCTAATGTTGGTGAGGTATTATAGTAGACTTGTAGATGTGTTGGTCAAACCAACCAGAGGTTTGCATTTGCCCAAATAACTACAGGTTTGCAATTTAACTACAGATAATTTGATATAACTACATATTTATACAAAATTTGCAAAGTGCGCATATGCAAACCTTAAACCAAATAGGTAAAATCCGCTAGATAAACCAAATATATTAGAAAATCATAAACACAAACAATAAAAAGATGCAAATATCAATACAAAAGACAAATATGAAATCATATAAGCAACTTCATATTTAAACAAATTGAGAAAGCCCCTTGCTTAATTCAGAGAGCTTTCTCGTGCCAAAAATAAAGTCCTTACCAAAAACATTAAAATTCGTATCTACAAATTACAGTACCTTGAGAGCTGTCTGTGTCCATAGAATATCATTTGACTTGAACATGACAGCAGTAATCCAAATAGTAACAAAGAAACCTACAAGTCATGGCAGAAGGACAAGGTCACTAAAATTAAAGAAAGAAAAAGGCTAAAACATGCTCACAATGAGAAAGAACCATGTATACAGTTCAAGAAATTCAATTCGCTATATCAATCCCACGAACAAAAATTCATTTCCAAAGGAAGAAAAGAGCGAGGCCCAATCCCTCTAGACTGAAATTCCTTACCTCTTTTTTCAAGTCTTCACTTACACGTGGTAAGTGCATGTGCACAAGATCCACAACAATGGGCAATTGCAAAAGATTTCCCAACAACAGCAAGAAGCTCAAATGGAAAAGCAAGGAACCAGAGGCTGGATCTGTTGCAGACGGTGGTTGGCAGCTCGATGGATCATCCTTACAGTGACTGCACGGTGGCTACGCAGAAATTGACAGAGAGCTGCTGCTAGGTCCTTCAAGAAGAACTGCTAGCTCCAAACTTGGCTTTCGGATTCACACCGTCTCGACGAGAGAATGAACAATAGGATGCAAGGAAAAAATACAACAAACTAAAGAAACGAATAAAAATTTCAAAATAGATCTTCAAATCAAGAAGCAACAAACGCGGTGGTTTGAGAACCCCAAGCGTTTCTTTTAAATAGCGCGTCAGCGCAACGCGCCTCTCTTATTAGCTCCTAATTTCATCGATCACAAGATCGGCAGGTGAGGCTTCTCTCGATAGTGCGCGTGTTGGACAATGGTCACCAGAGAAGCTTGAAACGGCTACCCCATTTATTCGGCAAAAAATGTGAAAAAAAAAAAAAAAACAAACGAGACCAATAGAGACGACGAAGGGTCGGTGAGAAGAAGGAGGAGAGGAAGAGGAAGAAGGAGCCGAAGCTCTCCTTCCCCCAGCTGGATTCGCACGAGCGAATTTTTAGAGAGAGATGGTCTGGTTTACAGAGAATGAACTTTCTAGAGAGGTCTGCGTTTGAGAGAGCCCATTTTCGAATGGGACAAAAAGAACGCGGATTGCTGCTTTAACGTGAACTTAACGCCGTTTGATAGACACTTAACGGAAAACAAGAATTTCCGTCTATAGCCATCTGATATGCACTTATATAATAGAGAGATATATACCTTCTGTTACTTCTTCTTTTATATAAGAAAATACAGAAACTAAGAATAGAAACTGCCGAGGTTTGTGACCTAATTGACATAATTTCTAAATTTTCAAAATAGAGGTCTTGGATTTGAAACACCCATTCTCAAATAGATCAAAAAAGAAACTAAGAATAGATAATGATATAAGTATATATAAACTAGCAGTTGTAAGTTCGTTTCTTGCAAATCCTATTAAGCCACTGTTTCTTTCCAGTTTCACCTCAAACAATCAACATTGGAGACTGTACTTGAATTGAAGGGATCAAAAAACATAGTGTTAACGCCTAAAAAGGGCATAACAGGCTAGAAGGAGAGAAACATTCATTCCTAACCCGTTGAGATTGTTTTGGGCCTCGATTGGTGTCATGTTGAGCCCTCGAAAATAGTCTCGTGCAGCTATAAAGTGTTCGTGTGTACATCTATTATAGTGAATATATAGAAAATGCAATGAAAATAAATAGAGGAAGACACAGATTTACGTGGTTCGACACTGAGCTTACATTCACAGGACTTTGGGAAGGGGAGAGTCTACTATAATATGCTTGTGTTACAGCCTCTCATCCTCACTGTATAATAAATATCGGAGGTCTGTCTTCTGATGGAGATATTGTCGCTAGAACTCCTCTCATAAGGTTGAAGAAGTTGAAGGAAAAATTGAAATCCCCTAAGAGAAGCTTGGCCAAAAGTCCTTGAAGTCATCTGGTTTTTTCCCCCTTATCTTATGCCCCCCCTCCTTTATGTCCAATCTCCTCTTATTTATGTCACATCACTCATTTTCTTCTTGACATCTTATCTTCCTTTAGCCTATTTCTCCTTATTCTCTCTGGATGAGTCCCCCTACTTTGGGTTGGGCTTAGAAAACACCATGGGTCCAATATATTTTATCCATTACACATAGCTTGATCACGAGTCAATGAAATTGTCTTCCTCTTGTGCCTGTATCTTCCGATATATATAAAACACCAAAACCAACCTTATTGAATTGGTCTGATAAATAGCACTTTGATTTAGATCTTTAGAGCTCAAATGAATATTGATTTAGCCAGCCAGAAGAACCTGTTGGTAATGCATCAAGCAATGGAAGTGCTGTTAACTGCAAAAAATTATAGGGAGGACAGTAGTTTTTTACTATAATTTTGTTAATACCATTCCATCAGAAATCATAATCAAAAGAGTAATGATACATAGAAAATCCCTTGAGTTGGATTTTCATTCGATGAAAAAATCATTGGATATCTCTGGTTGAAAAGGAACAGATCGATGGGATATATTCATTTATTTATTTCAATCAATCTTGTGATCTGTAATTTTTTCATTGGGTGAAAATCAAACTGCAATATATTTTACAACTCTACATAATTAAACAAAATTTAAAATTTAAAATTAAAATTAAATTATTAATTTTAATTAAAATGGCACTATCTTATTAATTGGGGATAAGATAGGTTATGAAATAATGGTATAAATATCATTATTAGAAAAAGGCCTTGAAAAAAATGCTAATCATACAACCATATTGAAAATAAAAAGGGTAACTTCAAACGACATGCAAATACAAGTCTAAGTTAACTTATGGGAAAAGTTATATCCTCATTATCTAATTAATTAAATGCCTCTTGATCCTAAATTTGATTATCGTTAATCGCATGAATTGATATGATATATCAATGATTTTATCAATTACTTAAATAAAAATTAATTTACAGTATGATCAATCAATTAATTTTAAACTGAGTCTAACATCTAAACATCCAACTCTCAAATTATTAAACTCATCTCAACTCAAAACTTCTTTACACATGAGATCCACAATCTTTTTCAATTTAACACATCTTTATACGTGAGACTCGTAACCTTTTTCAATTTTTTATAACAAATATTAAATTTATCTTAACATTCAAACATATTTTAAACTCAGTTCAAATGAATTCTACATAATTTTATTAACTATTCAATTCATTACTATTTATAAAGAATTTAATTCAACTCAACGCCTTCACGCAGCCTTACTTTTACCATAGTCATTTGCAAACCAAACATTTCTGAACTCCAAATAATAAGTCGTTTCCGATTTATCTGTGCAGCAATAATGTGATAGTCGTTTCTCAACTCCGTCTCTATATTGTCTGACACTTGACGGAAAATTCTAACTGACTAAAAGAAAGATAAAATAACAGCATGGGTCTTCTTTCATTGTCACTAACAAAACGCAGCGTTTCCATAGCAATGAAACGCGGCGTTTTCCCATGGGCTCAACTGCAGCTTGGCATCTTCATTAATCCAAACGCACCGTCTGGACCAGGTGGAAACGCACCGCTTTGGCCTTATTCCTTCCGCATCAAAACCCACCGTTCACTTCCTTTCGATCCACATCAAAACGCGCCGTAGTATGTAACCCAAACTCCCAAGTCCCAACCCACCGTTTTTAGTTTAACTACTAAGATCAACTACTTCACTTCTGCCATTCACTTCTCTTCGAGCCAGAAAGCCACCTCTGTCACAAGCTAGGGTTTCCTCCATAGTTCTCGCCTTCCCTAGCTAGGGTTCCAAACATGTTATGATCCACAGCCAGGTAGTGGTTTTTTGTTTTCTCAAACTTCAGTTCGTCTTCATTGTACAAAATACGGAGCCCACGCTTCCGCACCGTCGAGCTGCCTGGGCCATCGATTGAGATAGAAGCGTCAATCCAACCATATATATCATGAAAATCTGGAAACAACACGCGGGTATATCAAAAATTTTATGTACAGTTATTTTTGTGTATTTTTTACACATTTACTAATGTGACTAACTGCATCATTTTTTTTAAATAAACATCAATAGAATATACAAAAAAATATGCAAAAATGACTTTACGTAACAGAACTTATATAAGACAGCCAGATGAATCCACCTCGATCTAACAACTTATTGAGATCACGTTCGGTGAGGCAATACATATGGAAATATTGCACATGATTGCCAAGATAGGTTTGATCCAGATGACCAATGAGGTTGGAAGGGCGTTGGGAACCCAGATTGTCATAAGCGTTACTCAAATGCCTTGGCACTGAAACAAAAGCACAAAGAGCAAGTCCACTCCAAGACGAGGGATTGTCACAAGGGAGTTGTCACTCCGATGGGTGAACCACACCACTATTTTAAGGATAACACAAATCATATACACATGAATCTTGTGTAAAAGACAGAAAATATGGTCAACTTTGCTTAAAAGGAGAGAATTTGTGAGATCCAGCCCGCTGCCAGGCCCAGGCCCGTGGAAAACGCTTCCAGATTTCATGTCACTCGGGTTCATACCTTATTTCCTCTTTCATGCACGTTCATCCCTTCCTCATTAGGTTTTATCTGCTTTCCACTTATAGTTTATATATATATATATATGTTAAGCTTTTCTCAACCTTAGACTAAGTGTCACTCGTTCTCCTCTTCGCAAAAGGCCAAACCGACATCCACTCTCTACTGTGAACCTCTGTCTGGACCTCACCATCGTGCCTAGCCACACGAAGCTGTTGCCCAACGCCCCGTAGCCTCTGTTGCAAGCCCCGAAATCCCCTGTTTTAGTTGTCTAAAATGTCCAAGCCGTTGCAATCACCCTCCACTGAGAGCTCCACCGCGCTGTGCCCCCACAAAACTGCCGGCGAGGACTTCCCATCACCCATGTTCGCTGCACGCCGCCATAGTCCCCCCGGTAAGCTTACGCCACCTCCAGATGTTTTTTGTTTCCTCTCGGTCTCTCCCTCATTCTCTCACTGTGCATCTCTCTCTCGCTCTCGCCGCCCAGCGTAGGCAGCTCGCTGCCGCACCCCCTTCCCATCCCAGCTCGACAGCCGCACCACCACAATATTCCAGCCTAGCCGTCGCACGGGACCCCTAATTCCTCCTGGTGTAAGCCCATGCTGCCGCTACACTACTATTTTTTCAGTGTTCTTGGATCGGTTCACTGCTAGTTTCCTCATATGGTGCGTGTGTGTGTATATATATATATATATATTTAAATTGTTAACCTAATAGTTGAGTACTATTACCGGTTTAACCTTAGTGAATTTTCACATATATGTTTTCGGAGTTTCTTTTTTGATTTATGATTAAATGGGTTTTTGTTTTAAGTCTCATAAAATATTATTTTTGTGTAGATAATATTTTAATAATATTATTAACTAAAGCAAGTAAATTTATTTTAAGAGATGAGTTTTTCACGACGTATTTTATAAGATTTTTAAAGTAATCAGAGTATTCTATTAATTTATAATATGTTGTTGGTATTTTATATATTTTAAATATTACTTTTTATTGAGTTCCGTAATTATCTTAATACTTGTTCGATTAAATTTCTTATTGGGTATGAATTCGATTAAGTGGATATTGATGGTTTTAGAAAATGATGATGTTTTATGAATTATGAGAATTTTGGGTTTTGAGGATTTTAAAATAGGTTCTTTTAGCATTTTAGGTTTAAATATCGAAATACATGGCTGATTGGAATTTTATAGGAATTATGTGATTTTTATAGGTGATGATTAATATTTGTTCGACATTGTTGAAGAATTGTTTTTGAAAGATTAATGAGTCTAGGTAAGCGGGGTTCCTATGCTAAATTTGCATAGAAAGGAAAATGAACTGAGGTTGGTTTGTAAAATGTGCATGATATATTTTAAAAGAAAACGTGAAAACAATCTTAGTATAATTGTGTTGCATTCGCTCATGAAAAATCGCTATAAAAGAGAAAATTACTTTTTGATATAAATAGTGTGGACATGAGCAATATTTGACATGTTTCTGAAATGTACAAAGAGCGAATATGAAATTTTAGATTTTTATACATGTGATATGAAATATCTTGGATTTGTTATTGATCATTTGAAAATGATATGTACGTGTTTGATATGATATAGATATGAAAAACCTTTGGCATACTTATCTGTTTTGATTCTGATTCTAAATATGGTTCTAATATGATGATATTGGTTCACGTGATATGCTTGGTACCAACATGATATGATATGATATGAGTGCACCCACTTTGAAAACAAAGTGGTCTTTAATGTGTTCTTTCTTGTATGCATACTCGGGGCTCCGAGATTGAAAAAGTGGAAGTTTCACAACATGATACTGTCTAGTTTGGCCACCGGGGATAGCACAACCCTACCACAAGAGTTAAATATGGTATATGACATAATATGATACGATATAATTTGATAAGATGAAGATGTGTAATTATGTTATGCCAAAGCAGTTTTTTTGAATATGAAGATGGTTTATGAATATGAAAAGATTTAAAAGTCGTTCTGATTTTTCTGATAACATGTTTCGAGATGTGCATATGAAAATGAAATGTTTTAATTCTACATACCAAACTTTCTAAAAATAGCTCATGTTTACATACTAGTATATGTTCTCTGTTTACTGAGTTGTTGATAACTCACCCCTTATCTTCATATATTTTCCTATGACATTAATTGCCCAGCTGGGGGTCAGGATTAGAAATTAGAACTTGGCTAGATATGGATAGAAGGTCGAGTTCCATTGTTAGTAGAATAATATAACTTGAGTATTTGAAGTACTTTGAGTTGTTTGGACCTATTGTGATTTGAAAATGTATTGTTTAATTTCGTTGAGATTTATCGGAAAATTTGAACCCCTTGATTTTTGTTAATTTGAAATGATGACTTATAGAGTTTGTATTATGGTTATTTAAAAAATATGAGATTGTGTGTCATTTATGAAACTCTTGGAGAGATAGGTTTGTAAGAGACATGTAGTAATTCTTCAACTCTTTCGAATACGGGGCGTTACAGAATTAATATTTTATATACAAAGGAGAGAATTAATGGTATATTGAAGCAAAACAATGAATCCTAAAAAATTATGACCATAAGGTTACTACCACTCCTAGTTTTGTTAGTGATCTTTTTGATCTGCTGACGAAACCTTATCGATATTTCAATTTCGAGGTCCTTATTAGAGTGGAGAGTTCCTCCTAGTCGGCCCACCTCATCCTCAGGTACTATTGTTTTGCTTCATTCAGTATGCTTGTACAAATGATGAAGTCCACATTCCATCGTAATAAATGGAAAATCACTCGCAAATGAAGCTGCAATGTAGCTGTACTGCATGTAGCATACCCGTCAATTCCTTACCAGGTATGTAGGCTATCCAACAGAAGCCACCTCGAGTAAGAGAACTCTAATAGATTCTTTATATTATCCTTTAAAATATATTATTAAAATTTATTTTTTTTATTTTACATTCTGATTTTTATAATATATCATACATCAGTTTATCTATTTTTTCTTCATATTATTTAAATATTATACTTTTTAATATTTTTTATTCATTTCAAATATATTTTCTAATTACAATGATATCCTCGTATTTTTTGATATTTACAATATCTTTTCATATATAATATTATATAATTATATTCTATTTTAAATTAATTCAAATTTATAAATTAAATCTAAATATAAATTAATTTAAAAAATAAAAAAGATATATTTTCAGTTCTCTTGAAGATACGAAATTGTTATTTGAAAGGATATGAGAAGCTAAAAATCATTATTTGATCAAAATTCGGTGTCTAGAGTTGTTATTTGAGAGACCCAAACTCTTTGACGCTAAACAAAGATGAAAGTTTAGGAGAGAGAGAGAGAGAGAATGGGTGATCTGGAGATAAAAGATTTTAAAGAGATGGGGAAAATCAGATGAAGGAGAGAGAAATGAATTAAAATTTTTTTACATGGATGAACAGTTCCTTTTAGATGTAGCGGGATTACTGTAGTAAAATGGAAAATAAAGATGAAATATTGTAGGTCATTTTTGAACAAACCGTTTGATTTCATGTCTACTTGTGTCGCAAGAAAGGACTTCATATCACCCAAGCCATGTAATGTTCACATTCGAAATTGACAATTATCAAGGAGGGTAGTTGAATCCCTGCGGATTGAAAAAGAAGCATATAGAACAAGTCTCATCCAATCATCATCACTGTCCAATGCCGAGGGTAAGCCCATTGCCACCGAGTGCCCATGGCTTTGACGAGTGAACCAGTCTTGAACTTTACTCGGAGGGAAACAAAAAGTTAAAAACTATTCCCAGTGGAGTGATGCAAGTCCTGTAAACATGGAAATTTGTTAGTGTCAAATAACAGAGAGAGAGAGAGAGAGAGAGAGAGAGAGAGAGAGAGCCAATTAAGTGTGAGGGCATGAATCCTTACCAGTGGGCCAGTTGCGTTATCGCGAGGACCAATTCTGCCTGCCGCTTGTGAAAAAAATGGAGGCAAGCATCCCAAATTTTTCTGGCTTAAGATTTGTATGAGCTGCGTCATATCTTGCTCATAGAGGATACGAACGCCACAACCTTTGATCGCAATACTGGGGCTGTTGGATGTAAACCGAGCGGTGATGCAGCTTTGCTCGTCTAGGTGGTTCCCAAGCCTCGCATGCACTATATATATGCAAAGTCCAAATGAATCATGGAGGTTGCATTGGTATTTAGGGAGGACTATGGAACAAGTTGCAAGACGGCCTTCATCCATGTTCAACAAGCTATATATCGACTTGTGAACACTATTTTGGGGCATCAGCCAAAGTTTCGACTCCATGAACATTAGTACGTAGCACTGTATGCAACACAATTCCACTTCAGCTGCTATATTTAGAGAGAACGTATGGTAACGGGACCGATATAGATGACCCATATTTGTGATTGAACCAAATTGGAATTGCAGTATCAGAAATGCGATGATATTCTTCACTTTGATGCATTTGCTCCTGTACAATATTGAAACGGAAAAATTAAAAGGAAAGAAAGTCTTAGCATGTTTGTGAATATATATATATGAATGTGAGAGAGAGAGAGACCTCCATCCACAGTGGCTGAAAGTGTTTATCTAGCAAAGAAACCTCACTCATCAGAATGTCTTCTCCACGGGCAGCCAAGCTAGGGCAGTTAGTAACAGTGTGTTCTCCTCCTGCTGAAGTCGACACAACTACTTGATTGGAATAATTTTAGAGTGAAGTACATTCACCAGCCATTACAAAATGTGTAGTTGAGGAAAGATTTGGCAATAACTGAAGCCGGCTACAATTCTCCAACTAAAGAAATTTAAGAGCACTAGCATTAGTCTGGCTAAATGCATCTTTAAAATTTAGTTAATATCATACTTTTTTATATTTTCTTATTCTATTTAAATTCAATCTCCATATTGGATTAGTCATTTACTCTCTATAAAATAATAAAATATTATTCAATTAATAATTTGTTTGTTTAATTTATTTGTATCACATTTTATAATTCTACCAATTTAATATTAATAATAATTATATTCTAATTAAATTAATATTAAAAAAAATCATATTTTTAATGGTCATTTAATATTAATAATAAAAAATCGAGATTAAACTTATCTAAATTTCTATCTAAATTTCTTATTCACTAATCAAATATTTAATATTTTATCTAAATATTCACTAACCATATTTTCAATGAAGTTAGAAATTATTATTTTTATTTTTGGTAAATCAATTTAGTTCTTCAAATTTAACCAATCATTATAGTAGAAATATAAATTATTTTAAAGATATTCAATCAATGTGAAGTATTTTTAGTATAACTTATTTATATGTTGGCCAACCTTCACTCTACCCAAACCAATGCTAGCTCTTTGAAGATGAGAAATGCTCTGTGACAAGAGTGTGAAATTGTTTATGCTCGAATTAGAAGGGGGCAAGTGATACGCTTACCACGCTATACTATTGATTTTTTTTTTTTTTTAATTTTTTTCCTCTGCAGGTCAGGACTTCATAAGCACATTTTAGATCACACTCTGCCAACGATTTGACCAAGCTCAGAAAAAAGTGTCAGCTTCTGACAAAAAAATATAAAATTCCTTTATATCAATATTCAAAGCAAAATTGTAGCTCACGGTGGGGAAAATGGTAGCCCACCGTTCATCTATTTAATTCTAATTTTTTATTTAATAATTAAGAAAATAAATTTTAGAATATTGATATATTTTTTTATTTTTTAAAAATATGAATAAAAATAAAATATAAAATTTATATTAGTAAACATGCTCAATCGTATATTAGAAATATGAAATTTATATTTGAAAAATGATAATGCTAATCCTCCAACTATTGCTTGCATTTTTTTTATTTTTTATTTTCGAATTATGAAAATATTTTTTAATAATATTGTGAATTTTTTTTTTAAAAAAATATATATTTAAAAATGTTAAAAAATGTTAAAAAAATAAAAAAAAATCAAAATAATTAGTAGGAATTAGAGGTGGTTGTAATATTGTCCTAAATTTAAAAAAAATGAATACTCTAATCACTAGTTCGTACAGCTCAGTGATACTATTAGAATTTTTTATTATTCTTTTTACTTAATTATTAATAAAGTTTTTTGTAATAATATTGTGATTTTTTTAATTTTTTTAAATATTTAAAAATATAAAAAATATATATGTAAAAAAAATAACAAAAAAAAAGAGACCGATTATACTTAACTGTGGACGTAGCACTAAAAAAAAAAAAAAAAAAAAAGGAGGAGTTTTAAGGCCATTTATTTATGTCAAATCTTACCGAAAATGTGTAGACAGAGAAATGATAAAATTGACAGCGTGCAGCACTGCTGAGGCAAAATAAATTAAAAAAAAAAAAAAAAAGGGTTAGTAGACCGGTAGTACAGCTCAGACGCAGTAAGGATATCATTTTCCAATTAAAAGACTCGAGGATAAGCCACTGATCATCCGGGAGTGCTCCATCCAATAGATTGCAGTCACTTGGATAGAACCATTAAAGAGAATTTTTATTGGATTAATTAAAGTTAAAAGATATTTTTAATAAATATAAAAGAAATTTAATTTTTAACTATTTTTATTCACATAAATCTTTACATTAAAATAACTATTTTTTATTATATAATAATAAAATAACATAAGATGAATTTGATTTTAATTTTACACATCAAATCTTTACGTTAGATTATATATTTATTTATTATATAATAATAAATAATTAATAATTTTAAAATTATTTAATTTTTTTAATTATTAATTTTTTTAATTATTAATTTATTTAATTTTATCATATTTTACTATTCTACCTATTATATATTAATTAATAATCATATTCTTATTAAATTAATATATCACTAACTCAAATTAATATATCAATTTCAAAAATATTTTACCATTCATAATATTATATATTAATTAGTAATCATATTCTAATTAAATTATAGATTAAAAATAGAAATTAGAAATACGTTGATAGAGACCTCATGAGAGAGAAACAAATGATATAAAATGAATTTGATGAATAAACAATGTCTTTCAAATTTAAAAATAACTTTAGAAGTTACTGTAGCTTTATTCTAATGGAATATAGTTATTCCAATATAATACATTGTATAGTTTAATAGCTAAATTCTCATTGAATTTAACTTTTAGCTAATCCAATGAGAATGTTCTAAAGATGTCAACTTTGAAAAAGAGCTTTTTGGCAAAGAGAAGGTTAGGAGTGCACCAATTGAAAAAAAACCAGGGAAAAGAGGTTGACCATTACATCCTGAGAGAATGAGAGTTTTAGTAAGAGTAGGTAAACAATAGATGACATTCGAAAAACTCAAAAGCTTGTTGCACCCTCCAAGATTTAGTAATGTCGGGCCAATTAGATATTGAATTGATAATGGGAGTTCCTCAATGGCAGTCCCATCCAAATAAAGCTCTGACAAATTCTTCCCAATCTCTTGAAACTTAGCGAGTCTTGAACAATCCAATAATATGAAAAGATTCAATGATTCCAAGTTGATCTAATGCAGAAGCCTACTCAGAGATTTACAATCTTTGAGATTTAAAAGAATAAGCTGATTGAGAGCTGCAATAAATGGGTAAACTTTGTACAATCTTGTGCAACCTTCAAAAATTAATCTAGGAAAAAGATCTCACAGGAAAAGCCGCTGGTAATTGCAGAAAGCTGCTGCGATGCATAATGAGTTCAACAAGATTGATTGGTTAAAAACTCTCCGGTATGTTCCGCCAAGAATATTGGTGCCATTCCATTAGTTGTAACCCGTTAGGGAGAGAATTGAGGCCCCGCGAAAGGTTCACATCACATATTTTAATTAATCTAATTAGTTTATTCATTTTTTAAACAAGTCTTCTTCTTGGTGTGGAGACGAGGTACTTAACATTATGCCTTCGACTTTATTATATGTTCCCTCGTAATAAAAAATAACAAAATAAATGAATGGAACTGTGCATGCAACAAACAGTCACAAGCATTGTGTGTGTGTATAGCTATTACACTAACAGATTTATCCCGTAGAATTTCAAGGATCTCATCACAACGCCATAATCTGCTGCGTTTTCCAGGCTTTTTTAGGTATTCACAGCGAACAATTTCCCAACCCATTCTTTGTAGTAAAACTATGCATCCACAATTTTCTCCCCAAAATAGTGACAAGAAAAGCTGTAAAGCCTCTTTTTTGTGTAGTCCTTCAATCGGATATATAAATTGCACTTCATGACTTGTTAACAAATGTTTATCTTTAGTGGTCCAAACCAATTGCAGTTCCCAGCTAATGTTTCTAATTGTTCTTTTTCATCCACATCATCAAGAACAATAAGAACTTTTGTGCCACATAATCTATTCCTTATCACATCAATTCCCTTCAACTCATCCCATTTTTCTTGGTCATCCATCAACTTCATATCAGAAAGGACTTTTTTCTTGCAAAGTAACTATACCATTTTCTTTAGAACACGAACTAACATCTTTGAGAAAGCTTCTAGCTTGGAATAGATGATTCAACTTTTTAAATATAACTCGTGCAAGAGTTGTCTTGCCCAATCCAATCATCCCGCATATCCCTATAAAGCGAACATCATTCGATCCAATATCTAAATGCTTATTCATTTCCTTAACATGAGAGTCTATCCCAACAAGGTTGTGCTCAGGATCATCAATAAGGGTTATCAATTTTCCATATATATCTTTAACAATGCTTTTGATAAATATCAGCTCATCCCTGTAAAATAGATAAAATAAAGCCTATTGATGAGTCAACTCAAAACCAACACAAATCACAAAGAGATATGTAAGGGCTGATTCTTAAACAAGTGCAACAAGTGAAATTTATAAGAATAATTTTTTTATTACCAAAAGCAAACACTTCGAGTCTGAGATGAGATTGCTTCTTAATTGCATAAAGAAATTTTACGAAAAAGCAAAAGTGCCATGCCAACCTTTTGCAACAGGGCACATGGTTAATTTGGTATTCTATTATTGATTTAGTATTTGGCATAGTGATGACAATAATATTTCAAAAATTAAGATGATTAAAAATAAATAAATTATATGGAACTTGTGGAATAGGTTTCTTCAAGTATACTTTTTTGGCAATTGAAGTTTATCAAAATAAAATGTGACGGAAGAAACGGATGAATTTCTAATTTATATAAACCTGATTGAAAGCTTACAGTATTTAAATACTTCTACTGGACCGATATTATGAATGCATGCTACAAATCACATCTAACTAGAAAGAAAAAGGATATTTATAACTGTGAATTGTGTAACCACCGCGTAATCATTTTGAAAAAAGTGAATAAAACATGAGACTCATAAAAAAAAATTATTTTTCAAAACGATTACGCAGCAGTTGCACACTTCATAGTTGTATGTAGAATTACTCAATTAGGAAAGTTGAGAAGAATATTGAGACAAATTAAGTCCTTAAATTTTGTTATAGTGATACAATAATAAATGTGTATTTTACAGCCAAAACGAGAAAAAGAAAATTGAAAAAGAAAAAAGATTCTCACTAGAGAAAAATCTTGCATCTTACTCATTGATCTTCAAAGATCTTCCAACGTGATTGGACACTTCTTTCAAAGCATTTTTCCAAGTTTGCAACTTGTCTTCGTTCACAAGATTTTGCTCGTGTTTAGCAAAGGCATCTCTAAAGGTGCTCCCCTGGTGCCGCACATCACTAGGTTCTACATGACAGAAAATGGGCAAAACTTTCATTTCTCTATCTTTCTTGCATTCAAGAATCTTTACAAGTTCTTCCAGGCACCATGTGGACGATGCATACTCTTTTGAAATAATGATGACCGCCATTCTTGACTTCTCAATTGCATGCAAGAGTTCCTCCTTAATGGGTGTTCCGATCTCCAGTCTTTCATCATCCTTAAAGGTGTAGATAAATTTATTACGCAATGCATTGCATAGATGGCTGGTAAATGTATTACGGGTTTCACCTCTGAAACTGAGGAAAACTTGGTATTTCCATTGGTGTTCGGAACAAGAGGAAGGGGCTGATGAAGGGGTTTGTATATCCATTAGATTATAAAAGATATACAATGCTTAAAGCAAGCCCTCAATGAACTGATCGATCTTCCCCAAAACTCATGCTAACACTGAAATCTACTCATCTCCAGGGGTGAACAATGAAAATCTGCTCTACTTTCAACACAAGTATTCCCACACATATTTTACGTGTGAACAGAAGAAAAAACGAGAATCTACTTTAATTTCAACCCAAGTAGTCACAGGCCTTTTAAAAAGTGAAAGTAATTGTATATTATTTTGCACACATATTAAAGTGTACAGTACTGGCCATGATTCACTGAGGCTGGCGTTTGATATCAGGCTTATCATCGTGCTGTATCTTTACAGCTGGATCCTTTAATTTTCTTTGAATCCCAGAAAAAATGCCCGCCAAGATTTTTCCTCTAGTTGGAGGCGATGACCCAAAAGAGGGGGCTGGATGTATAACATTCTTTTGACCAGAAGAGGGCAAAGTAACTTTCTTAGGAGAAGAAGAGGGGGCCGACCTAGTAACTTTCTTAGAAGAGGCCCTCGACGCCTCCCTCAACTCAAAATCGTCAGATATGGACCCCCCTACTGAAGTCGACACTACAACTTGATTGGGAAAAATTTTGCGTGAAGGGCATTCTCGATCCATTACAAATTGTGTGGTTGAGGGAAGATTTGACAATAACTGAAGCCTGCTACAATTCTCCAAATAAAGAAATTTAAGCTTTTGAAGCTGATAAATGCTGTCTGGCAAGCGTGTGAATTTGTTTCCACTCAAATCCAGAATCTCCAAGGAGGATAAGCCACTAAAATCATCAGGGAGTGCTCCATCCAATAGATTGCAGAAACTTAGATTTAGATTTACTAAAAAGGTCATCCCTGAAAACAAGCTAGGCAACGACATGGTGTGGGATGCACTAATTGAAAATAAAACAGGGGAATGAGGCTGACCTTTACATCCAGAGAGAATGAGAGTTTTAAGGGCAGGTATGCAACAAATGACACTTGGAAAAACCAAAAGCTTTCTGCACTCTCCAAGATTTAGTGTTCGAGGAGAATTCACTAGCGTAGTGTTGACTAAAGTTTTCAAAAGCAACACAATTCCTCTCCAACTATCGTCTTTAGAGAGATCATATGGTAACCTAATTGCAGTTTGAGGCATGCCATGATATTCGTTACTTTGATGAATTTGCTCCTGTACAATATCATAGAAAGGAAAAATTAAAAGGAAATAAGTTTTTAGTATGTTTGTGAATATATGAGAGAGAGAGAGAGAGAGAGAGAGAGAGAGAGAGAGAGAGAGACCTCCATCCACAGTGGCTGAAAGTGTGTATATAGCGAAGAAACCTCACTCAGAATGTCTTCTTCACGAGCAGCCAAGCTAAGGCAATTAATAACAGTGAATTCTCCTCCACCTGAAGGCAACACAACAACTTGATTGGAATAATTTTGGAGTGAAGTACATTCTCGAGCCATTACAAATTGTGTAGTTGAGGGAAACTTTGGCAATAACTGAAGCCTGCCACAATCATCCAAACAAAGAAATTTAAGCTTTGGAAGCTGAGAAATGCTATCTGGCAAGCATGTGAAATGGTTTTTGCTCAAATTCAGAGACTCCAAGGAGGATAATCTACTAAGATCTTCGGGTAGTGCTCCATCCAGTAGATTGGAATCACCTAGATCTAGAGCTACTAACGAGGTAAACACTGAAAAAAAGCTAGGCAACGACAAGGTGACGGGTGCACCAATTGAAAATAAAATAGGGGAAGGAGGTTGGCCTTTACATCTAGAGAGAATGAGAATTTTAAGAGCAGGTATACAACAAATGACACTCGAAAAAACCAAAAGCTTTCTGCACTCTTCAAGATTTAGTGTTGGAGGAGAATTCACATGCGTAGTGTTGAGTAAAGTTTTCAAAAGCAACACAATTACTCTCCAACTATTGTCTTTAGAGAGATCGTATGGAAATGGAATTCCAGTTTGAGGCATGCCATGATATTCGTCATTTTGATGAATTTGCTCCTGTACAATATCATAGAACGGAAAAATTAAAAGGAAAGTTTTTAGCATGTTTGTGAATATATATATATATATATATAGAGAGAGAGAGAGAGAGAGAGAGAGAGACCTCCACCCACAATGGCTGAAAGTGTGTATATAGCGAAGAAACCTCACTCAGAATGTCTTCTTCACCGGTTTATGGCAGCTAATAACAGTGAATTCTCCTCCACCTGAAGTCGACCCAACAACTTGATTGGAATAATTTTGGAGTGAAGTACATTCTCGAGCCATTACAAATTGTGTAGTTGAGGGAAGATTTGGCAATAACTGAAGTCTGCTACAATTATCCAAACAAAGAAATTTAAGCTTTGGAAGCTGAGAAATGCTGTCTGGCAAGCGTGCAAAATTGTTTCTGCTCAAATTCAGAAACTCCAAGGAGGATAAGCTACTAATATTGTCGGGAAGTGCTCCATCCAATAGATTGCAATCACTTAGATCTAGAGTTACTAAAGTGGTCAACCCTGAAAAAAAGCTAGGCAACGACAAAGTGCGAGGTGCACGAATTGAAAATAAAATAGGGGAAGGAGGGTGACCTTTGCATCCAGAGAGAATGAGAGTTTTAAGAGCAGGTAAACAACAAATGACACTCGGAAAAACCGAAAGCTTTTTGCACTCTCCAAGATTTAGTAATGTCAGGCCAATTAGATGTTGAATGGATAATGGGAATTCCTCAATGGCAGTCTCATCCAAATAAAGCTCTGACAAAAGCTTCATATTCTCCACAATCTCTGGAAACTTATTGAAACTTGAACAACCCGATAGGATCAAAAGATTCAATGATTCCAAGTTGATCTCATGCAGAAGGCTACTCAGACATTTACAATCTTTGAGATTTAATAGTATAAGATGCTTGAGAGCTCCAATAGATGGGTGAACTTCATACAATCTTGTGCAACCATCAAAAATTAACCTTTGAAGACTTGGGCATCCAGAGAAGTCAGGAGTCATCATCAAGTTTTCAGAACCACTAAAGTCCATGACTTTCAACTTCTTTAATTTCTGTGATGCAACAATATAGAAATTGAGAAATAGAGAAAATTTAAGTCTTCAAGAACTTATTCCAAATAAAAATAAAAATAAACTATTCTAGGAAAAATGTCTCACAAGAAAAGCCATTGGTAATTGCAGAAAGCTGCTGCGATGCATAATGAGCTCAACAAGATTGTTTGGCTGAAAGCTCTCCGGTATGGAACTCAAAGGATATTCATGCCATTCCATTAGTCGCAACCAATTAGAGAGAGAATTGAGGCCCCATGGAAGATTCACATCACATATTTTAACTAATCTAAGTTTTTTCATATTTGAAAAGGCTTCAGGATTCAACTCTTCTTGATGTGGAGACGAAGTACTTAACATTATGCCTTGGACTTTATATGTTCCCTGGTAACCAAGAATAACCAAATAAATGAATGGAACAATCCAACAAATAGTTACAAGCATTGTGTGTGTGTGTGTGTATGTGTGTGTCTCACTTACAGAATTTTCCCGTAGAACTTCAAAGATATCATCACGACGCCATAATCTGCTGCGTTTTCCAGGCTTGTTACGATGTTCACAGCGAACAATTTCCCAACCCATTCTTTGTAGTAAACTATGCATCCACAATTTCCCCCCCAAAATAGTAACAAGAGATTTGTCCACAAGAGTTTCTATATCAATCTTAGGGAAGCAATCACCTTCCAATAAATCTACCACTCGATCTTTGTCTTCCCCATTGAAGAAACAGGCAATATCTAATAACATTGTTTTCTCTGTCTCCCCCAATGCATCAAAACCTATTTTGAGTTTATGTTGAATATTTTTCTCTGTATACTCCAATGCATCAAAACCTATTTGGAGTTGCTGTTGAATATCTCTATTAGGAAGTACTTGTATTCCATTCAAAGAACTTTTCCATTCATCTCTTCCTTTTCCCAATAGGGAGGAACCCAAAACTTTAAGAGCTAAAGGATGACCGCCGGCGCAACTCACACAGTCATTGCATAGATCCAAAAAGTCTTGATCTTCACATTGATTAGGGTTACGAAAGGCTTCTTGACTAAAAAGCTGTAAAGCCTCATTTTCATGTAGTCCTTTAATCCGGTGTATAATTTGCACTCCATGTGCTGTTAACAAACATTCATCTCTAGTGGTCACAATGATTCTACTCCCTGATCCAAACCAATTGCAGTTCCCAGCTAATGTTTCTAATTGTTCTTTTTCATCCACGTCATCAAGAACAATAAGAACTTTTGTGTAAAGTAATCTATTCCTTATCACATCAATTCCTTTAAGCACATCCCATTTTTCATGGTCAATCTTCAACTTCATATCAGAAAGGATCTTTTTTTGTAAAGCAACTAGACCATTTCTTTTAGAAACCAAACTAACATTTTCAAGAAAGCTTCTAGCTCGGAATAGATGATTGAACTTTTGAAATATACCTCGTGCAAGAGTTGTCTTGCCCATTCCACTCATACCGCATATCCCTATAATGCGAACATCATAAAATCCAATACCTAAATGCAAATGCATTTCATTCACACGAGAGTCTATCCCGACAAGGTTGTCCTCGCGATCATCAATAAGGTTGATCAATTCTCTAGATATCATTTTAACAATTTCTTTGATAAACGTCGGCTCATCCCTGTAAAACAGATAAAATAAAGCCAACAGATAAGTCAACTCAAAACCAACACTAAACACAAAAAGATATGTTTGGGTTGAATCTTTGCGTGCTCGCCTTAAACTAGTGAAATTTATAGTAGGATAGTTGAGCATGATTTGGTTGAAAATTTAGCATTTCTAATTGAAAATGAATCATTTCTTAAGAAAGGTAAAACATTGTTTTTAATCAATTAGCTGAAAGGGGCATATTGATGTTAAATTTAAGCAGTGTTGTTCACTATAATGTTATGGATCCATCTTTGGTTCAGATGTGGTGTAAACTCCAGTTTTACACTACATGTTTGCATCTTCTTGGTTGTAGATAAAAAGGGTTATAGATTACTTATTTCGAAGAAAATAAAGTGATTATTTGTAAGAATGTGATCTTTTAAATGAAAATGCCTTGTGGGATTGCAAAGAAAGTTCAATATTGAGTCCATACCTTGAATGAAGAATTCTAAAATCAGGAAAATGAAAATGACACTGAAGCTACACAAGAAATGTCTCCTACTACTAGTTCATAGTCAGCTCCAAAACTAGAAAAAAAATTAAAAAAGAAGGAAGATTCTTTCTAGAGAAAATCTGTGTATCTTACCCGTTCTTTAAATGGAATCCAGAGAGATTGGCCACTTTTTTCAAAGCATTTCTCCAAGTTTGCACCTTATCTTTGTTCTCAATATTTTTCTCGTGCTCAGCAAAGGCATCTCTGAAGGTGCCCTCCTGTTTCCGCGCATCACTAGGATCTACATGATAGAAAATGGGCAAAACTTTCATTTTGTATCTTTCATGCATTCAACAATCTTTGCAAGTTCTTCCAAGCACCATGTGGACGATGCATACTCTTTTGAAATAATGATGACCGCCATTCTTGACTTCTCAATTGCATCCAAGAGGTCCTTCTTAATGGGTCTTCCAATATCCAGTCTGTCATCATCCTTAAAAGTGGAGATAAATTTCTTACACAACTCAAAGCATAGATGGCTGGTAAATATATCATGGGTTTCACCTCTGAAACTGAGGAAAACTTCGTATTTCCATCGGTGTTTGGAAGAAGAGGAAGGAGATGATGGGGTTGTTTCAATACTGATGGTGGAAGCCATATCGGACAAAAGTTTGATTATCGTTTCGACTACAATATGGATAAACTTCTTCTCATCCCTATAAAACAGATCAAATAAAGCCTATTGATGAGTCAACTCAGGATCAACACAAATCACAAAGAGATATGTAAGGGTTAATTCTTTACGTGTTCGCCGTAAACTAGTAAATTTAAAATAGTAGCATAGTGTCTAGAGTATGATACTTGTGCCTTAAATTTAAAATATGTTGTCCAATAAACTTTATGTGAAACTAATCATATGGTAGTACTAGTACTGGATACTAAATCCCAGAATAAGAAGGAATTTCTAAAATTTGACCATGTTTTGTATATAATTATTCAATGTCAAAAATAGTCACAAATATCAAGTAGTTTTCTTTTAGTAGAGTATTTTATTTTCACCAGTCCCCCATGTCTGATCTTGGATTTGTCTCAATTTTTTCCATATATATCTCAAATATATATAGCATCATATTCGCATACACATGATGACCCTCGGCATAACTCACATAGTGATGAAAATAATATCTCAAAAATTAAGATGATTAAAAAAAAATTATATGGAACTTGTGGAATAGGTTTCTTCAAGTATACTTAGCTAGTCAAGCCAATTACATCTAATTAGGACAGTTGAGAAGAATATTGAGACAAATTAAGTCCTTAAATCTTGTTATAGTGATACTGTAATAATTGTGTATTTTACAGCCATAACGAGAAAAAGAAAATTGAAAAGGAAGAAAGATTCTCAATAGAGAAAAATCTTGTATCTTACCCGTTGATCTTCAAATGGTATCCAGAGATTTCGCAAGATTTTTCTAGTGTTTAGCAAAGGCATCTCTAAAGGTGCCGTCCTCGTGGGTTAGCTAATTAAGGAACTTCCAGTTTAGATTTCTTATAAAGGATATACAATGCAAAAGCACGGCCTCGGTTAACTCTTACCCAGAATTCATGCTATAACACTGGTCACGTATACATAAACTAGGAAGGAAAATAGATGGATAAAAACAAAAGACTTGGGTAGGAGACCACCCTGCAATTGAAAGATATTGAAGTGAGAGAGAAAGAGATACCTGAACTGAGCGTCAGGGTGGGGGCTACGCTGTGTATGCTGCACTTGAATATTAAAAACTTTTTGAAAATTTTTGGAAGAAGGGATTCTTACCTAACCTTGGTGAATCTTTTGATTATTTTTAAAACATTTTATCTATCTCATTTTATTTTATTGATATAATTTTTATATAAAATATAATAAAATTTTAAAATAATAATATTAAAAATTAATATTTTAATTTTTAATTTTTATCTATTATTCTTTTACTAAATTTATCCACTCATTTTAATATTTATTTTTTTATTTAATAATTAAAATATATTGATATATATTTAATAATTAAAAAAATTAAAATGTTAACTATGACTGAATCACGGATTAACGATTGAATAGCACTATTGTTTACGTGAATAATGTTATGCATAAATTTTAAATAGATAAATTTTATATAAGTGAGTCATAATATATTTTTTATATTTTTTTAAATGGAGTCTATTTTTTAATAAAAATTTATATGAAGCTTGTATTTTGTTTGTATTTAAAATTTATTTTATTTTAATTTAATTTATTATTATAATTTTTTAAAATTTTTATATAAAATAAAATAAATAATTTAATTTTTTTAAATTTTAAAAAAATAATTTTTTAAAATTTTAAAAAAATAATTTTTTAAAATTTTAAAATAATTTTTTTAAATTTTTATATAAAATATAATAAATAATTTAATTTTTATTTTATTATTCATAAACAATTTCAATTTATTTTTAATTAAATCACTCTTTTTTTTAATTTAAAATATTTCATCTTATAACACAGTTATTTTTTTCCTAACTAGCTAGCTAGCTAGCGAGCGAGCTATAGGGATTCGTGATTCTGTACCTAACCTTACTTTTCCCTCTTAAATTAATCATTTTAATTTTAATTTTACTTTTCCCTCTTCTTTAAATTTTAATTAATATATAATTTTTTTATTTTTAATTAATTATTTAAAATTTTAAAATTTATATTAAATTAATCATCACATTATTTATAATAATAAAATATTATTATTTTTTATTATTTATATTTTTTAATTAATTTTTTATTTTATTTTCATAAATTTTAATAATTTCGAACAATCATATTTATTTTTATTTTACTTTTCATAATCTAATAATCTATAATATAATAATCTCATATGTATATAAATTATAAAATTTCATACAAATAAAAATCTCATATTTATAATATAATAATTTCAAAAAAAATTTTAAAATTTATTATAGTTTTTTTCATATTTAAAAAATAATAATAAATTTATTGTAACTTATATTTTAAATTAAAATAATTTAACTAATTTAATATAAAGTAAATATAAATAATATTTATTAAATTTAAAAATAAAGAAGTATTTAACTAATCCATGCGAATACTCTTAAGGAAGGCAACGTCATAATTTGCACGTGCCCATGGACCCCAGATTCCAGTCTGGCCTGTCCATACATACAAAAGTTTTAAGATTTACCATTTAATGTATTGTACCTAATTTATTTTTATAAAATTTTTCAATTCATCTCATTTTATTTTATTTTATTTTATTATTATAAATTTTTTAAATTTTGATATAAAGTAAAATAAATAATTTAATTTTTTTAAATTACAAAATAAAAATAATATCAAAAAAATATATTTTAATAATATTTTATTTAATTTTTTAACTTTAATTTTAATTCTATTCATTTAATTTTATTTGTTAAAATAAACGAGGCAAGTTTTGATATAAAGGGTTTTTCGTAGTTCATTGTACGTGACACTACCGGTTATGATCGAAAATAATAAGATTTAAGATTAAAAAAAACACTTGAATCTCTAATAATACCTATATATATATATATATATACTTTATAAATTTAATTTTAATCATTCACCACTGGATCAATTATAACTCATATAATGATCATACGGAGTGGGAGTGACTAATTGAAAGTGAGATTAATTAGTCTTACAAATTTTTAGATAATCAGATGACATGATAAATTTATAAATAGTAATGAAATCTTTAAAATTAAGATATTTTATTGTGTTTTGAGAAATAAAAGATAAAAAATTAAATAAAAATATATAAAGTTAAAATAGTATTAGAATTAATATATATTTTTTGAAATTTGAAAAAATTATATTATTTTTTATGTTTTATTTAGAAATTTAAAAAAATTATAATTATTAAATAGTTAAATATTTAAAACTGAAAAATATTTATGCTTAACTGATATTTAGAGATAAAATTATAAATTTTTTTTAGATGAAATGAGATTACATCATCTCACTGCCCAATGAAGCCCTTAGGTTCCAATACTCAAGTGAAACAAAAAGTAAAGTTTTGAAATTCAATTTTCATAACATGATATTAATTAATAATAGTTCCTCATATATTTATTCATGCATAGAGAGGTTGATCAGCTACATTGTCTTTTAGGTTCGAGGGTAATTATCCGTAGTAAATTCAATCATGAAAATGCAAATGGTTATAGATGGAGAACAAAATGTAATAATTAAGTGGTCATTGCGTGACCAAAGGAAAAGAAAAAAAAAAAAGAAATTATTCGTACTTTCAACTTCATCGTGATCTCGAGCTAGCAGACGAGACACGATGTCGGTAAAGGAAAAGTCATACATGACGTTAAATAAATAAATATACAAAAAATAAAACAAATCCACCACAAGAACCGATATGAAATATTATATAATAAAATTAAATAAATTAATAATAAAAAAAAAGTAAATATCTTTTTAAATAAATATTATTTTATTATATAATAAATATTATTTTATATTATTATATAATAAAAAATTGAATAATTCATTGTTAGAATTTGATGTGGATGGCTACAATGTTAAAAGTGATTCTGACGCATTCTGTACCTAACCTTGCAAGAGGCTTTTGTCTCGTGCACCCAACACGTTGGATGACAGCTGGTTACAGTTATATATTATTATCTCTTTAAATATTTCATTTGATATAACTGGTTACAATTATATATTATTATCTCTTTAGATTTTCCATAAATCTTTCCTACCTACTTCCTTGAAGTATTTGCATTGCAGTAGGCCCCGGCTTTTGTCTCTTGCATATCTGGTGTGAAATCGTATTAATAGATTGTGTTGATATTGTATTAAAATATATATATTATATTATATAAGTTAATTTTAATTAGATCTATTAAATTTATCGTATCTTATTAAATTTATTATATCAAAATTTTAAATTTTAATACGATTGATTAATTAATATAATTAATGTCGTTTTAATTCGTTTATTTAAATAGATTAAAAAAATTTAAAATTAATTCGTTTAATTTAATTAAATTTTATATAATTTTATATAAATATTAAAATCATAATATTTATAAAAAAATATAAAACTAATTGTAAGTTTAAAATTATAATCTAAATAATAAAAATATTAAAATTAAAATCTCAACAATTTTATTTTTTAGATATAAGAGTATAATTTTAATTTTAATTTTTTTAATAGATCATAACGGATTATAAAGGATCAATCTATTTTGATCCGAATCTATTAAAACTAAACTTAACCCATTTTTATCGTATCGTGTTAAGTTAACAAATCATATCACATATTCTCATCTTTACTTTCATCCAATACGTTAGATGAAATTATAAATGAAAATACAAATGATACAGCTTGTTTCAATTATATATTATTATCTCTTTGGATTTTTTCTTGTAACCAATCATTTGAAATTTAAAATTTATATTAGATTAATCATCATATTTTTATAATAATAAAATATTATTATTTAAAAATATAAATAAAATATAAAATTTAGTGAATAGCGTAACGTGAAAGAATTTTTGTTTTCCATATTATCGAGACAAAATGAAAATGAAAATGTTACTGTTTTGTCGGCCAAAGTTAATTGGCATGAGATTATGTGAAGTTGATAGCCTAGGAGTGAATCCTACACAGTAGAAGAAGCAGTGGGAATCCATCGTTAGGGACGGCGTACATTGAAAATTAGGCATCTCTAATTGAAGATGAATAATTTCTCAAGAAAACATAAAACATGCTTTTTAATCAATTAGTTAAAAACTAATGCAGCAGATCATCTAGAAAAGTAAGATTTCCATATCAAATCCAAGAAACATCTCCCTTCTCTAGAGAGAATTTGGAGAAGGGAGGAATTTGGAGAAGGGTCTAGGGTTGCTGCATGCTGAACCCTGCTGCCCTGTCGACTTCCTCGACGGGTCAGCCGAACGGAGACTTGAGAAATGATCAGGAGAAGGCTGGCTTGTTGGACATTGGAATTAGAAGATCTGCATGGGCTAGTATGATTCAAGGATATGCAGATATTGTTGTAAATCGACCTCAACCGTTGCCTGAGGTTGATATTCCGTTTCGTGAACCACGTTTCAATGAGGGGGAGATGTTTTTCATGTTTTCTCAATCTGAGATCATTAAATCTACTAAGCCTTTCCTTGTCTTAAAATTCCTATGTCGTCGTCCATCATTAGATCATTTACGTGGGTTCATAAAAAATAGATGGGGGGCGTCGTTCGATGCTGGTGGTGGAACAATTGAAGAATTCTTAGAACGTGTTGATTCGGTTATCAAATGAAGAAGATTATGTAAGTGTGATGGCTCGAGGTAATGCTATTGTGGTAGGCGTGCCATACAAAGTTTTTCATTGGACGCCAGGTTTTAATGAAGATGAAGACTCTCATTTGGTTCCTATTTGGATCTCTTTTCTAGGCCTCCCTCCTAACTATTTTCATTCCTCCATTTTGAAAAGCATTGGCGAAGGGTTTGGGTAATTTTTGAAAAGAGATAATGCAACAACCTGTGTCACAAAACTTGAGGCTGCGCGTATTTGTGTGGAGATGGATGTTTCATTGCCGTTGCGGCATCATTTTTGGTTAACTCCTCCAAGACTTGAGTTCAATCATTTTCAAGAAGAGGTGTATGAATCCGTTCCAATGTTTTGTGGTTGGTGCCGTAAACAAGGACATGGGGAACAAAATTGTGGATTGAAAAATAAATCTGCTATGAAAGGCAAACAGAAGCTGGTGCAAGAGGAAGGAGGTAGAGGGGCTACGAAACAATATGGCAAGTGGTAGGCGGTAAGAAAATCGATGACGGAAAGACAAATGTATGGGAGGAGGGTGATCGTCGAAATCCTGCAAAACATTAGATTTGAAGCAGGAATAAAGAGCAAGAATCACAAAATATGGAGATTTTATTCGAATCCTCTAATGGGATTATTACGACCAAAAATCAATTCAATCTGAAAGTGGAACCAATGGCATTGAAGGAAAGAGTTGAAGAGATTGTAGAAGAGGGTTCAGGGTGTTTGGGTTCTCAGTTGATTGAGGATAACATGATAATAGGTTCTTTGGAGCGTTCGTCAAAATCCTCATGGTTTGAACAATATGAAAAAATGGCTAGTAAGGAAGTTTTTTATGAAGTCGAGGATGAATTTCCTTCCTAGAAAAGCTCATTAAAGCTGATTGATGAAACATTGGAGTTTGAATTATGTCATATGTCGGAGAGGGGGTATGTAGAGGAGGATGGCCTTTTGGGGCTGTCGAGGATGCATGATCATTCCATGTCTGATAAGGAAGAAGACAATGAGATTGTAGAGTTGGTTGCAAAATGTTATGAATCGAATAGTGAGATTGACATTTTGATTAAATATCTTCGGGGAGTGAAAAAGAATAAAGCCACCATTGTTCTTGGGAGAACAACTCGTTCCGATAAACATTATTGATTAAATAAAGATTCTTATTTGGAATATTAGAAGTATTTGTTCGTCGAAGGTTAACTTGCGACGTTATATGAATAAACACGCCATTGGTGGTAGTTTTATTAGAACCTTTTCTTTCGATTAATCAGTGTCCTCGTTGGGCTCGTTGGGCACGTTGGTTACATCTTCCCAATTTTTGTCATGGTATAGAAGAGGCAGGAAAAGTTTGGCTTTTCTGGGCGAAGGGGATTGATTTTCAGTTGCATTCAGCAATGGAACAAGCATTATCAGGATGGTTTTCGCATGGAAATAATCAAATGTTTGCGACGTTCGTCTATGCGAGTTGTTTTCAACAGCAACGGCGTGATTTATGGAATTACCTAAGTGGTCTAGATGTGAATGGAAGGTCTTGGTTACTGGGAGGTGATTTTAATATCATCTGTTTAGAAACGGAAAAAATTGGTGGTATTTTTCGATCCTCTTGTGCTCGCCTTCAATTCAATAATTGTATTCAAGATTGTGGTTTACTTGATCTTCCTTCAACGGGTCATCGATTTTCGTGGTGTAATGGGAAGTTAGGGGGTGGTAGAATTTGGGCACGACTTGATAGAGTGTTGGTAAATTTTGAGTTTATTTTGGAACTGTCGGGAGGACAAATGAAATATTTACCTTGTACTTCATCGGATCATTGTCCAATGATTATTCATCTGAATCAAGAATGACAGGTTGGTCCTGGGCCTTTCCGGTTTCAAAGAATGTGGTGCTCTCATGAGAACTTCCTTCCTGTGGTCCAAGAGTGTTGGGAGCAGATTGTGCAGGGATGTCCTATGCTACAAGTTAGTGTGAAACTAAAGAGATTGAAACAAGTTTTGAGAAAATGGAATTTTGAGGATTTTGGCAGGGTGGACTCAGATATAAAGGTTATTGAAGAAGAGTTGATGGCACTTGAGCAGAATGTCATGGTTGATTACTCGCAGGAGATCGAAGCTGATTTATTACTTTGCAAACAAAAGCATCTCCATTATCTGCATAAAGAAGAAATCATGGGATGTCAAAAAATCTTCGATAAAGTGGCTTTCAGAAGGAGATGCTAATACGACATACTTTCATGCTTCTTTAAAGTGCAAAAAAAAAAATTTAGAGTGCTAGACAAGATGACTCTTGAAGATGGTAGGGTGCTTGAATCGACAGATGCAGTTCTAGAAGGGGCGATGGAATTCTTCCAAAATCAATTGATGACGTCAGTTGTGTCCATTGAGGAGCCAGGTATAAATTTTGTATCTCCCTTATTATCAGTTAAGGATAATATAGCTTTGTGCAAAGCTCTCGTACTGGCTGAAGTGAAGGAGGCACTTTGGTCCTTTCCACAAGATAGTAGTCCCGGCTTGGATGGTTTCTCGGCAGGTTTTTTCCAAAATGCTTGGGACATCACCAAAGAGGATTTATTGAAGATGGCCATAGAATTCTATGAGGGGAAGCCTTTATTCACATTTTTTGGTGCCACTAATATTGTTCTCCTCTCTAAAGTGGAAGAACCAAACTGTTTCTCAAACTTTGGACCGATAAGTTTGTGTTTAGTAGGCTACAAGATTTTGGCTAAGCTGCTGGTGTTTCATTTGGCACCATTTAGGGAGAAGTTAATTTATGAAGAACAATCGGCATTTCTTAAAGGCTGAAGTATTTTTGATAACATCTCTTTTGCTCAAGAACTTGTTCACAACATCAATAAGAAAGCAAGAGGTGGTAATATCATGATCAAAATTGATATGGCTAAGACATATGATAGGGTGAACTGGAAATTTTTAATGGATGTGATGCGAAGGTTGGATTTTTCGGAACAATGGAGGAGTTTGGTTTTTAATTGTCTTTTATCTCTGATGTACTCGGTTATGTTAAATGGATCGACGAAAGGTTTTTTCAAGCCTTCATGTGGTCTATGCCAAGGTGAACCATTATCACCATACATTTTTATTTTATCCCAAGAATGGCTTTCAAGAATGATCTGAGATGATTTTCGACTGGGAAGTGTCAAGCCGTTGAAGTCTCATGGGAGTGTATCGATTTCTCATTTGTTCTACGCGGATGATATCCATATTTTTGCAAATGGAGGAAAAAAATAGGTGACTCAGTGGATGAAGATGTTACAAGCGTATGAAGACATATCGGGGTAGTTGGTAAGCCCGCCAAAATCCTTCATTTTTTTCTCTTCTAATTTTCCACTTTGCAGGAAATTAGAACTGCTGCGTATTACTGACTTTGAGGAAGGCAAATGGCCTTGTATCTATTTAGGAGTGTCGCTTCATGTGAGGAGAATTTCCATTCGGTTATTCGAACCATTGCTTATGAAAATTAAAAAAAAAAAAAAAAAAAAAAAACTGGTTGGATGGAAGAGTAAGTTACTCTCTTTTGGGGGTAAAATCACTCTTATCAAACATGTATCATCTAGCATGCTGATTCATATTTTATCTATTATGAACCTGCTGAAGGGAGTTCTAAAAGCTCTAACAGCTATATTCTCTAATCTCCTCTGAAATTCAGGTGAAGAGATAAAGAAGCGGAAATGGGTAGCATGGAAAAATATTTGCCTGCAGGTGCAAGAAGGTGGTCTGGGTATAAGAGATCTTTGTGAAGTTCAAACTTCGTTGTTCATGAAATTTGTTTGGAAAGTGCTTGAGGGGAAGTCTTGTTGAGCGAAATTTATCAAGGAAAAATATGTGGGAGATTATCATCCAGCCTCTGTTTCTAGTTCTGTGAGATCAAGATTTTGGAAGGTTGTTATGTCAGTAATGCTGATGGTTGTTAAGAATTCAAGAACTTTGGTTAAAAAAGGTGACATAAATTTCTGGTTTGAAAATTGGTTGGGGGATGGCGCCATTGCTGAGTCTTATGAGATAGTGGGTGATTCACGGCTAAAAATTGTGGAACTCCTTTCCTCTCGGGCTAGGATATTCCCAAATTATCTAATCTTGTATTTGCAGAGTTAGTCAAAAAATTATAGAATGGCAGGGGAAGGTGCAGTTGGGCAGCGACATTTTGATTTGGCAACCAAATCCGGATGGTAGATTCTAGACAAAATTGGTCTGGGAGTTAATTCGTGCTCATGGAAATATTTGTCCATGGCAAAAATGGTTATGGCATAAAAATGTGCACGAGAAATGTCATTTGTTTGTTGGAGAGCAAGAAAGGAAGCCTTACCTATGGATGATATGATCGCTAAGTTTGGGATCTCATTGGTTTTAAAATGTAATTACTGTGCCAGGTCTATGCAGAAAACAATTGATCATGTTTTATGTGAATGAGAATTGACAACTAAAGTCTAGGATTATTTTGCTGCCATTGTGGGTATCCATTTACCTCAAGTTCGGCCTTGGCAAGGAACTCTAAACCTATGGTGGCTTCGTGTGTCATATGTTTCTCAAGCTAGTTTATGCAGTTGATTACTCCCTATTTTGATTATTTGGGCATTATGGAGGGCAAGATGCGATGCAAGAATGGAGGATAAAAACACAGAGTGGCATGCGGTTGCTATACGGGTTAAAGGTGCCTTGCTTGTAGGGGTGATAAACGGTCTAGTCGGATTGAACGGACCGGACCGGACCAAGATTGAAACGGTCGATCTCGATCCATGTTTTAGAGGACCGAAAAGTTTTGGTCCGGTCCACGGTCTAGGATTTTTTCGGACCGGACTGAATGAAAAATAAAAATAAAAAAATATATATTTTATATATATTATTTATATAATAATTATACAATTAACAATATAAAATTTTAAATATGTTATTAATACTTGTTAATATTCTATAAATTAACAATATTTTATATATATCTTCATCTAACCTATCACTATTAACAATATAAAATTTTAAATATGTTATTAACACTTGTTAATATTCTATGAATTAACTAATATATAATATCAATTAGTTAATTATATGGTAATTATATAAATTAATAATATAATTTTCATCTAATTTATTATCATTGACCATATAAAATATTTTTTTATTGAGTTTGTTATATAATTCACATTAATAAGTCACTTAATTTAATTTAGTATTTTAAATAATTTTTTTTATTAATTTTTTAAAATAATAAAAAAAAGGCCGGACCGAATGGACCGATAACTATCGGTCCAATCCGGTCAGGAAAATGATGGACCAAAAATATTTGATCCATCGCCGGACCGGACCGGACCGAACCATTTGCACCCCTACTTGCTTGACATTTTTTCTCAAGACCAAAAGTTCAAGAAAATGCAAAGGAATGACTTGAAAATATTCTAGGAATTAAATTGTTCGATATCACCAATTGTTCAAAAAGTTTCGAAAGTTGTGGCTTAGTCGAAGCCAAGAAGGGGGTGCTTAAAGCTCAATATAGATAGGAGCTCAATTGGGAATCCTGGAGCAGCAGGTGGAGGGAGCATCATTCGGGACTCTAATGGCAGAGTTTTGGCTGGACTTGCACATCATTATGGAATGGGTTCTGACACTATTGTGGAAGGTTGTGCACTTCTTGATGGCTTAAGAATGGCTCAACAGATTGGAATAAATGAACTCGTGGTGGAATCAGACTCTTCCGTGGTGGTGGGATGGATCCGAAGTGGAGTGTGTTAGTTTTGGTATATGTGGAATTTTTTGGAAGAAATAAACGTCCTGTTTCGATCCTTGAAGTGCAGTATAAATCATAATTATAGAGAATGAAATATGGTTGCAGATTTCCTTGCCAATGAGGGTGCTAAAAACAATAGTTAGGTATTCTCTAGACCAGATATTGGAATCGGAAATGAACTTTCTTATTTATGCTTGTAATCATTGGTGGAAACTTCCTTATTTACGCTTGTAATAATTGGTTAATTTTTGGTGTAAATGAGAGTTCCTCCGCCTTAGTGAGGATATTGCAATAAAATTGTCCTCATTTTTTCAAAAAAAGAAAGAAAAGAAAAAGCAATTAGTTAAAGGGGCATATTGATGTTAAATTTAAGCAATGCTCTTCACTACATTGTTATGGGTCCATCTTTGAATCTTCTTGATTGTAGAAGAAAATAAAATATTATTTGCAAGAATGTGATGTTTTTAATGAAAATGCAACGTGGGATTGCAAAAAAAAGTTCCATATTGAGTCAATACCTTCAATGAAGAATTCTAAAATCAAGAAAATGGAAATGAAAATAACTTTGAGGCCTCGTTTGTATTCATAACTTACCTCAACTCATCTCGATTCATCTCATCTCATAATTACAATTTTTTCAAATTCTCATATAAAATATAATAAATAATTCAACTTTTTCAAATCTCAAAATAATTTTTTTTAATTTCTACATAAAAGATAATAAATAATTTAATTTTTTTCTACTATTTACAAATCATCTCAATTCATTTCGAAGCTACAAAAGAAATCTCTCCTCCTACTAGTTCAAAGTCAACCCCTTTTTACAAATCTAGGTGAGTTTGGATCTCAAACTCATCTCAACTCATAATTATAATTTTTTTAAATTCCAATACAAAATATAATAAACAATTCAACTTTTTCAAATCTCAAAATAATAATAATATTAAAAAATAATATTCTAACAATATTTTATCATCTCAACTTAATTCAACTCAATTCACTTTAACATCCAAACACACCCTTAAAACTACAAATCTCGTATCAAGTCGGCGTTGAGTCTACCGGGCTTGTCAAATCATACCACCTTTGCCATTTCCCTCTGCCCAAACGCCTCTTCCATTTTTCGCTTGCACGCTGACCCAACCTCCGACGCCTCCCTCAACTTAATATTGTCAGATTTGGACCTCCCTGCTGAAGTCAACACTACAACTTGATTGGGAAAAATTTTGGGTGCAAGGCATTCTCGATCCATTACAAATGTAATTGAGGGAATATTTGGCAATAACTGAAGCTTTCTACAATTAGCCAAATAAAGAACTTTAAGCTTTTGAAGCTGAGAAATGCTGTCGGGCAAGCGTGTGAAATTGTTTCTGCTCAAATTCAGAGTCTCCAAGGAGGATAAGCTACTAAGATCTTCGGGCAGTGCTCCATCCAATAGATTGCAGTCACGTAGATTTAGAGCTACTAAAAAGGTCAACCATGAAAAACAGTTCAACAACGGCAAGGTGGGGGTTGATCCAGAGAGATTGAGAGTTTTAAGAGCAGGTAAACAACAAATGTCACCCGGAAAAAACGAAAGCTTTTTGCACTCTCCAAGATTTAGTAATGTCAGGCCGATTAGATGTTGAATTGATAATGGGAGTTCCTCAATGGCAGTCCCATCCAAATAAAGCTCCGACAAAAGCTTCATATTCTGCCCAATCTCTGGAAACTTATTGAAACTTGAACAACCCGATAAGATCAAAAGATTCAACGATTCCAAGTTGATCTCATGCAGAAGGCTACTCAGACATTTACAATCTTTGAGATTTAATAGTATAAGATGCTTGAGAGCTCCAATAGATGGGTGAACTTTGGACAATCCTGTGCAACCATCAAAAATTAACCTTTGAAGACTTGGGCATCCAGAGAAGTCAGGAGTCATCGTCAAGTTTTTAGAGCCTCTAAAGTCCATGACTTTCAACTTCTTTAATTTCTGTGATGCAACAATATAAAAATTG
Organism: Juglans microcarpa x Juglans regia; assembly: GCF_004785595.1. Classification (NCBI taxonomy): domain Eukaryota; kingdom Viridiplantae; phylum Streptophyta; class Magnoliopsida; order Fagales; family Juglandaceae; genus Juglans; species Juglans microcarpa x Juglans regia. The sequence goes on from NC_054609.1 coordinate 1,501,768, forward strand.
AGAAATAGAGAAAATTTAAGACTTCAAGAACTTATTCCAAATAAAAATAAAAATAAACTATTCTAGGAAAAATGTCTCACAAGAAAAGCCATTGGTAATTGCAGAAAGTTGCTGCGATGCATAATGAGCTCAACAAGATTGTTTGGTTGAAAGCTCTCCGGTATGGAACCCAAAGGATATTCATGCCATTCCATTAGTCGCAACCAATTAGAGAGAGACTTGAGGCCCCATGGAAGATTCACATCACATATTTTAATTAATCTAAGTTTATTCATCTTTGAAAAGGCTTCAGGATTCAAGTCTTCTTCTTGGTGTGGAGACGAGGTACTTAACATTATGCCTTCGACTTTATATGTTCCCTGGTAATTAAAAATAACAAAATAAACAAATGGAACCATGCAAGAAATAGTCACAAGCATTGTGTGTGTGTATCACTTACAGAATTTTCCCGTAGAACTTCAAAGATATCATCACGACGCCATAATCTGCTGCGTTTTCCAGGCTTGCCAGTATGTTGACAGCGAACAATTTCCCAACCCATTCTTTGCAGTAAACTATGCATCCCCAATTTTTTGCTCTCCAAAATAGTGACAAGATATTTGTCCACAAGAGTGTCTATATCACTCTTAGGGAAGCAATCAGAAGAACCTTCCAATAAATCTATTACTCGATCTTTGTCTTCCCCTTTGAAGAAACAAGCAATATCTAAGAACATTTTTTGCTCTGTCTCCTCCAATGCATCATAATCTTTTTTGAGTTTCTTTTGAATATCTTTATTAGGTAGTACTTCTAATCTCTCCAGCAAACTTTCCCATACTTCTTTTTCTTTTCCGAACATGGAGGAACCCAAATGTTTTAGAGTTGAAGGGTGACCATCGGCATAACTCACAAAGCGATTGCATAGATCCAAAAAGTCTTGATTTTCACATTGATTAGTATGCAAGGCTTGTTGACAAAAAAGCTGTAAAGCATCTTTTTTGTGTAGTCCTTTAATCTGGTATATAAATTGCACTTCACATTCTGTTAACAAATGTTTATTTTTGGTGGTCACAATGATTCTACTCCCTGCTCCAAACCAATCGCAGTTCCTACTCCTTGGTCCAAACCAATTGCAGTTCCCAATTAATTTTTCTAATTGTTCTTTTTTATCCACATCATCAAGAACAATAAGAACTTTTGTGCGACATAATCTACTCCTTATCACATCAATTCCCTTCAGCTCATCCCATTTTTCTTGCTCATCCTTCAACTTCATATCAGAAAGGAGCTTTTCTTGTAAAGCAACTGGATTATTTTCTTTAAAACGCGAACTAACACCTTCGAGAAAGCTACTAGCTTGGAATAGATGTTTGAACTCTTGAAATATAACTCGTGCAAGAGTTGTCTTGCCCAATCCACTCATCCCGCATATCCCTATAAAGCGAACATCATTCGATCCAATATCTAAATGCTTATTCATTTCCTTAACATGAGAGTCTATCCCAACAAGGTTGTACTCAGGATCATCAATAAGGGTTATCAATTTTCCAGATATATCTTTAACAATGCTTTTGATAAACATCAGCTCATCCCTATAAAACAGATAAAATAAAGCCTATTGATGAGTCAACTCAAAACCAACACAAATCACAAAGAGATATGTAAGGGCTGATTCTTAAACAAGTGAAACAAGTGAAATTTATAAGAAGAATTTTTTTATTACCCAAAGCAAACACTTCGAGTCTGAGATGAGATTGCTTCTTAATTGCATAAAGAAATTTTACGAAAAAGCAAAAGTGCCATGCCAACCTTTTGCAACAGGGCACATGGTTAATTTGGTATTCTATTATTGATTTAGTATTTGGCATAGTGATGACAATAATATTTCAAAAATTAAGATGATTAAAAATAAATAAATTATATGGAACTTGTGGAATAGGTTTCTTCAAGTATACTTAGCTAGTCAAGCCAATTACATCTAATTAGGAAAGTTGAGAAGAATATTGAGACAAATTAAGTCCTTAAATCTTGTTATAGTGATACTGTAATAATTGTGTATTTTACAGCCATAACGAAAAAAAAATTTTGAAAAGGAAGAAAGATTCTCACTAGAGAAAAATCTTGTATCTTACTCGTTGATCTTCAAAGGTCTTCCAACGAGATTGGACACTTCTTTCAAAGCATTTTTCCAAGTTTGCACCTTGTCTTCGTCCACGAGATTTTGCTCGTGTTGTGCAAAGGCATCTCTAAAGTTGCCCTCCTGGTGCCGCACATCTCTAGGTTCTACATGATAGAAAATGGGCAAAACTTTCATCTCTCTATCTCTCCTGCATTCAAGAATCTTTACAAGTTCTTCCAAGCACCATGTGGACGATGCATACTCTTTTGAAATAATGACGACAGCTATTCTTGACTTCTCAATTGCATCCAAGAGTTCCTCCTTAATGGATGTTCCGATCTCCAGTCTTTCATCATCCTTAAAGGTGTAGATAAATTTATTACGCAATGCATCGCATAGATGGCTGGTAAATGTATTACGGGTTTCACCTCTGAAACTGAGGAAAACTTGGTATTTCTTTTGGTGTTCGGAACGAGAGGAAGGGGCTGATGAAGGGGTTATTTGAATATTGCTGGTGGAAGCCATATCGGACACTTGGCTTAGCTAATTAAGCATCTTCGAGCTTAGATTATAAAAGATATACAATGCAAAAGCAAGCCCTCAATTAACTGATCGATCTTTTCCCAAAACTCATGCTAACACTGAAATCTGCTTGGAAGAATTCCGTGGAAAAGTTTGGAATTTTATAAGGTTTTGAAGAGTCAAAGTCTTCCTAGTTCCTAGTGCAGGTCAATGAGGAACGTGAGTAGGAAACATCCTCATGAATTAGCCGGCTGTAGCATTATGGAGGGATTTCCCAATGACAAATTAAATTCATTTTTAAATTTTGATGAAAACTATATTTTTTTATATATCTAAATCTTTTTTATCCATAACTTTATACTAAATTAATTATTGAATTTATTAAAATAATAATATAATATTATTTTTTTAATAATAATATTTTTATATTTTTAATATTTTATAATTACACTAATTATATGTTAATTAATAATTTAATTTGATTATTGTATTATTATTACAAGACGGTTGGAGATTAAACGTAAATGAAAAAGATCGTTGGAGATTAAAAGTGAATAAAAATTAAATTTAATGAGTGAACATTAACTTTTTAAATTTGAAAAAATACATCCATTTACTGTAACTTAAAACTTCTCACTTTATCTCTTTGACTAATTCAATTTAACTCTATTTTGATCAAATTCATTATATTTTATATTTAGCTAGGCTTTTCATAAAGTCAATACTAATGCTCCAAGACTATGGGTACCATTGGCATGCTTTTTTGAGAATTCTCACATTTGTATTTTGAAGGCATGATAAGCAAAGTATCCGATTTTGATCAACTATACAGTACATGTCCATTAACCAATTAAATAAATTAGAATATGACTATTAATTAATATATAATAAATAGAATAATAAAATATGATCAAATTAAATAAATTAATAATAAAAAATTAAATATTTTTTTAATTAATATTTTTTTATTACTATATGAATAAATAAAAAATTTAATATAAGGATTCGCTGTGAATAAAAGAATCTAAATCAAATTTATTTTATATTATTTTATTATTATATAATAAAAAAATGAATAATTCAATGTTAACATTTGGGGTGAGGCTAGGAACCGGATGTGTGTCAAGATAGGATTTAGGCTGCCTTTGGATAATGGAAATACTTGAAAAATATTATGAATGTTTGTGAATAGTTATGAATAGAGATTGAAGTGAGTTTGTGGGTCCCATTGAGAGTATTTTGAGTTGTTTGAATGTATGAAATATGTTGAGTTATTGATTTTAGGATAGATAATTGAAAAATGTGTGAATCCTTTCAATGCTTGATTTTTTTTAATGATGATTTTTTTTTATATATAATAGTGATAAATATTATAGTAATTTATTTTATTTTATATTTAATAGTGATAAATATTATGGAATGTTTGTGAATAGTTATGAATAGAGATTGAAGTGAGTTTGTGAGTCACATTAAGAGTATTTTAAGTTGTTTGGCATGTGAAGTATTTTCATAAGTACGAGAATACTTAAAGAGTGTTGAGAAGATTTTGCTACCCAAACGTAGCCTTGCACTCCATTAATTAGATGACACATCATCATTCTGTAAGGATTACAATATAACCGACCTCAGGTGATTATCCCATACAATCCTTCTCTTTCTCTTCAAGCCGCACCGCTAGTCTCTCTCCCCTCAAGAATGCTGACCAGGAGCAGTATTTATCTTCCACAAATATACAACTTACATTGATCAATGTAAGGACTCAGTTTTGGAATCATTCTCAAACCGTGTGAATGAGAATGAAGAATCTGGGTTTGTAGCCCATGATTCGAAGAACAAAATGAAGAAACTTAGGGCAGCGAGATGCCTTGAAATGGATAATGCGGCCATGGGTGAGGTGAGTTTTGTTTTGTGCGAACTGGTGGGTTTCTAAGGTTTGTGGGGGTGGACCCATTTGCATAATTATCTGCTTAAGGCTGTGATGGTTTGAGCGGAGGGAGACTGAGGGGCGAGCTCGAGGAGAGAGAGAGAGAGAAGATTGTATAGAAAAATCACCTGAGACCGGTTTTATTTTAATATTTTTAGAACGGTAATGTGTCGTACGATCGTTTGAAGTTATTCTCATATTTTTTATTAGGTTTATTTTTCTCTTTAAATGAAATAGAAATACTTTTAAATATTATTTCCAGTTTAATAATTTAGTTTAAATAAAAATTAATGATTTAATTAGGTTTATAAAAGCTTTTGGATTCATTTGATACCATTTTACAGCAAAAACTAAACAAATCGAGGAATATATCCAATCATTTTTATGCACTATCATCCGACGTTAACGAAATCATTAGTAATCAAGTGTGTTATTAAAATATTGCTAAATAAAACTTTATAATATAATAAGATGTATTATTGTTCATTTAACAATCCAAACTTTATATAAAAAAATCCAAATTCAAATGCATGCGCATAATGTCTATTATCTATCATGACTCATCATGCATATAGTAGCAAAAAGGAAAAAAAGTAGACAAAGTGTGTCAGACTTTTTAAAAAGATGATTTCACATGGTGGAAAAGTCATGAGAGAGATAGAGTGCATATTGCGATCAAACGATGGGTTAGGGTTTTTTCTTTATTATTGGTTTGTGTGAACCGAAAAAATATATTTATATAAAAGAAGATTCAAACCATCAATTATACAGATAATTTATAAATTTTTTTACATATATCCAGCCATGCAGAAGTACCATGTAATCGAGTTGCTACGTCAGCTTTTAACTATGGGTGCTCTACCTTGCTTCCACTCTGCCTCCGTTCAACGGAGCAGAATAGCCTGTCTGTCAGATGCGGGAGGCGGGTGGCCCCGCTCGCATCTGACCCCCCAAGCAGGGGCGAGGGCTGGATAGGGGCAACCCCCACCCCACAAATCCCCTGCCCTATCCCGTATCATGTTTTTTTTTTTTTTTTTTTTTTTTTTACCCATAATGAAACGACGCCATTTCGTTAATGGTGAAACGGCGTCGTTTCATGTTTTGTTTAGAATCCCCCTCGGGCGAGATCACTCTCCCACTCACTCACCCAGAATCTCTCTCTCTCTCTCTCTAGTTGTCACGCTCTCTGTGTCTCGCTGCGTCGCTCGCCGTCACTGTAGCTGTCGCTGCAACCTTCCGTGACTCCGTCTTTATCTTCGTTGCCGAAGGTAAGAAACTTTAAATCTACTACAATTTTTTGTAAAATTTCTTTTATGAATGAAGATTGGAGAAATGATGCTGTTTAATCGGAGATGGAGGATGAAATTTTGTGAATTGTGTGCTATGGAGACTTTATAGTTGATTGTGCATGAGGTTCATTGGTTTGAATGGTTGATATGTGTTCGTGTCTGAATCTCTTATTTCTTCGTGAATGTGATTGGTTTATTTTTTCATTTTTTTCAAAATACCCTAAAATAATTTAGGGGCTTCTTGAAACCCTTAAATTATTTTAGGGTTAGGGTTCCAATCCGAAATTCTAAATTAATTTAGGGGTTTCAAGGAATTTAGGGGTTTCAATCCTTGAAACCCCTAAATTAATTTATGGGTTTCAATCCTTGAAACCCGTAAATTATTTTAGGGTTTTGATAAACCAAAAGTAATTTAGGGGTTTCAAGGATATTTTAGGGTTTCGATAAACCCTGCCCTAAATTATTTTAGAGTTTCGAATAGGGGGTGATTTTAAGGATTTACATTAATGCGAGATAATATCTGATTTTTAATTGAGAAATTAATTTTTTTTACAACTTTTATAACCCATTTTAATTGGGTATTTAATTTAATTTTTCTTTTTACAAATTTTAGTCTTTTATAACCCATTTTAATTGGGTATTTCATTTCTTTTACAGCTTTTATAACCCATTTTAATTAGGTAATGATATTTTTTTACAACTTTTATAACCCATTTTAATTGGGTATACTATACTGTATTTCATTTTTTTTTACAACTTCTATAACTTATTTTAATTGGGTATTTAATTTTTTTTACAACTTTTATAACCCATTTTAATTGGGTATTTAATAAAAGGTTTATGCAAGTAGTTTGCAAAAAAGATTAACTTATTCTCATTATCACAAGACAATATATATTACAAGGCTGTAGCTAAATAAGGAATGTACAACTATAAGAGATGTACAGCTATAAAAGGAAACTGCAAACAGAGTAATTACAATCCAAATTATAGTAGAGAGAAATCGGGGAGGACCATGAATCATGGGATTGATGAGAGTGATGCGTATCATACTGATTCTCTTATACGACCCCTCAAAATTAAAGTGCCATTAGCGACATTGATTTTGCTACGTAGACGTTGAAACCGAGATCGTGCAAGGGGCTTGGTAAGTAGATCAGCAAGCTGATCATCAGTATGAACATGAGCAACGCGCAGCTGGCCTCGACAAACATAATCCCGAACAAAGTGGAGGTCAATGGCTATGTGCTTCATTCTGGAGTGCATAACTGGATTAAGACTAAGTTGAGTGGCACCGACATTATCGCATAGAAGCAATGGAGTGTCACGAAGCTTGAGACCAAGTTCATTGAGAAGAGAGTGAATCCAGGCCATATCCGAAGCAGCATTTGTAACACCCCGTATTTTAGTGTATTTTTACTGAAGGAATTATTTTTATGTAATTAAAATAATTTCTCTTATTTTAAATTGGTTGGATTTTTGGTGAGTTTATTTCTATGATTTTTATTTAGTGGAAATTATTTTTATATGCTTTCTTAATATTTATTTATTGTTATGCATTTAAATTGCTTTTAATATTTAAATTAATTACTGTGGAATTTAATTATTTCAATTTGACTTTACCATTACGTTTAAATTATTTTATTTAACTTGTGGTTTTAAAATCGTTTCCGTTGGATCATTTTTGTGACCCAAGTTATGAGGATTGGACCTCATTTCTTTTCCCTCTATTTTTCTTTTCCTTTTCTTTTTCTTTTCTTCTTTTCTTTTTTCTTTTTCTTTTTCTTTTTCTTCTCCCGGTTTCCTCCCCGGGGGTGCGCGAGTTCTCTCTCTCTCTCTCTCGCCGTGCGTGGCTTCCTCCCCAGCCCGCCGCCGTGCGCCGGCGGTGGTCGACACCGCCCGGCTCCACCGCTCCCCCTGCCGCCGGCGATCACCTCCCTCCATTTCCAGCTCCTCCATCGTCGCCGTTAACCACCACGAACCCATTGAAGCCGCGGCGTTCCATGCACCACTGCGCCGCCGTCGCGCCACCTCCGGCCACCATCTTCCTACCACTTCATCCCCGGCCTCTTGGCAACCCATTGGACCCAACCCCAGCTCCGATCCGTCACCGGTGAAGCCCCACCAAGTCCATCTTCGATTTGCACTTTTCGGGCCTAAAACCGCCCCTTGCGCCGCCACCCACGGCAAACCACCACCACCACTAGCTTCACCGACCTCCCTAGGCCCTACCCTATCAATCTTGGGTCTTCGTTTGTCCTCGTTGAAAAATGGGTATTTGTGACCCACGGCCACAGTGTATTTTACACTGTGGTGTTGCTCAAACGTCGCCTTTTTCTACTTCGCGATCCTCGGAAAATTATTATATTGCACTGTAAGTATTTCTCCAAAGAACTTTCGTAATTTAAATGTATTTTTGCACTAACCCATTTCACTGTGTTTTTGGCATGCCGGACTGAGTCCGAGGAGTTCGGGGGTCGGATGGATTTGTGATTGGAGTTGTTTGGTTGATTTGGTTGATTGGATATTTGTTGTTGATGGGTTGTTTGGATATTGTGTTGGTACATGTGCATTTCATCATTTCATGCATGATCATGTTTGTAAAAGAAAACTGGGTTTTCGTGTATTGCATTCATGTTCATGTGCTTTGAAAAGCTATGATTTTATGTGTTAATATTTTTGGTGCGTGTATATCACGACCCCAAGCCGAGATGGGGCATTAACTCGGTGGAGCTCCTCTGGTTACTCGGGAGCGGAATATACTGAGTAACGTCCCCTGGGTTGTCGCCGGGCGACAATGGGATCGGACGAGATGGTCTCGTGCCGACTCCGTGGTCCTTCTGCTGGCGGGGACTAGAGGATGTCTGGCCACGTACGCGCTGGGCGCGGAACTGGGCATCGCTCGTTGCGTAGTGTGAGTGCTTGGCCACGTACGCGCTGGGCGCGGAACTGAGCACCGCTGCGAAGCCAGGACGTGCGGATGGTCCATAGGGGAGACCATGGTGCATATGGAAATAATGCATGGTGCATTTGGGATTAATGCACTATTTTCTGGGAAAATAGTGCGAGTTGATTTTTTGGGTAAATCATTTTCTGGGAAAATGATTTACGGATAATTTGGACCAAAATGGGATTTTGGTGTGTGTTGGAAATTTATCATTTTCGGGGAAAATGATGTTTTGTGGAAAAATGCATGTTTTCATGTGCATGCATGTTAGTTGCATTTAATGCATTTTGTATTACATTGTTGTTTGGGTTATACTTACCTGCGAGACCATTTTGTGGTGTCGCAGATTTTGATGCTGATGAGGAGGAGGAGGGCGAGCCTGAGGAGACGGCTCCGCCTGAGGAGTGATCTGGGATCACTCGTTTGTACATTTAAAACTATTGTAAATTATTTTATGGATGACTGTATAACCGCTATTTAAATCTTTACTGGTGTTTGATTGTAATTAAATTCTGGTACTTAGTTGACTATCCGCTGCGTTATTTTATTTGAACACTGTTGCATTTACACACACTGGCACTTCGTTGGGATGTGTGACCGTGTTGTCACCATCCTGGCGTCTCGATCCCTGTGTATTTTTATAAGGGGGATTGGGGGCGCCACAGGTGGTATCAGAGCAGTTCGGCTCTGGGTAAAACCACATGTCCCTTAGGATAGTACCAGAGAATTATTTTTATTATTATTCTAAAATAATAAAATTTTTGTTTAAGTGGTGTAAGTTAAGTTATTTATTTTATATTATGAGTTTATTGCTATTTTATTTTATGTTAATTGATGTTATTTGATTTATTTGATTTTATTGCTTTAATTAGTGTTTACCCTTGGTTGAGTATGGTTTTATTGGCTTTATTTATTTTATTGTATAATAATTCTGTTGTTTATTTATTTTATTGTATAATAATTTCATTGTTTATTTATTTATTTGTATGTCATTTTAATTTAATTGTTTTATTTTATGGCGGATTATTTTATTGTTATATTTATTTTATGGTGAACTACTTCATTGGTTTTATGCATTTTGTCGTATGTTATTTTATTTATGGAATTTTATTTGGTTTTGTTCGAAATTGAAAGGCGGGTTAAGGGTTATGTTATGACAGGAAGATGGTACGACTGAGAAGGCCATTGTTAGGCTTAAATATTGGTATAGTAGGCCTGAACTCTTGGTGATTGGTTGTTTTAATATCAAGGCTCGAATATCAGGATCTGGGAGAACTCTTTGGATTAGGTATTCAAGTTGTTGCTAAGGAGGGGAATAGTTTTTAATTGCTTAGGATAATTGAGGATTTAGGTTCCGTAGAATTTAGGTAATGAGTCTTTGAGGTAGGGGGTTGTAAGTTCAACGAATGTCAATGTTAGATTTATGAGATGTTCATCTAAGGTTTGTGGCCCCATAGTTTTTTTTAGAAAATAAGTTAATGGGATTTAAGCTGGTAGGTTCAACAAGCAATTAAGAGATTACTTAGACTAGAAGTTTTTGATCTTGCCGACCTCGATAAGCAATTTGATAACATTTGGGGTTTTAGAATTTACAAGTTTTATAAGGCGAATGTTTTAGATTTGAGTTCATCGATCTTGAGGATTTCAGGAAATGATTTATATTCGGGTGAAGGTTTTAGAATTGCAGAGTTGAATGGCTGAATTAAAATAGGATGGATCTGAGTTGAGTTATTGATATGAAATTTTTTTAGGGGAAAATTTCTTTGGAGATGGAGGATGTTGATCTAGTTCAGTTAATAATTGTTTTTAGCTTGAGGTTACAATGTCAGGTTGAGGATTTAATCCATATCAATTTTAAGGATAATAGATGGTGACGATTAAAGAAATGATTCTTATTGATTTCGAGGATATAGGTTTAGTGATGGAAATGGTAATGATGACCACCTGCACGTTTGGAGGATTATTGGTTTTGGCTAGGGTGCGTAAGATTGATGTATAGTAGTGGTGAGTGGTTATGGATTTCGGAGAGTATAGGTCCTAGTCTCATTTTGGTTTGAAAGAAGTGGTTTTGGTTGGTGTGGAAGAGGAGTCAACACAATGGTAGTAATTCAAGAGACTTTGGCTTGGAGTTTTTGGGGAGTTGATCGAAGTGTGCAATTGAAGTGGGTTACTCAATGAATCATGGTTGGGAATAGTTATTGTGATTATTTTCAGGAATTAATTGTGACTTGAGGTTACCTAGGAATTTAAATTTTAAGGTTATACTTTCTTTTGGAGTTTGAGCATCTAGTTGGTTGAATGAAGGACATTGTTATTTAACTTGAAGAGAGATTGATAGGATGTCAAGAGATTGATAGGATGTCAAGAGATTGATAGGATGTCACGTATGGTATATGATAAGATCTTGAAAGTTGAAGTTTAGACGTTAGCGATGAATGATATGATCAAGTATGTGGGGGTAATAAAGCATTAGGATCCTTGGGTGCTTTGCAATGGCTTTTGGTAGATTGAAGATTTGATCAGTATGGTTTGCCCTGAGGTTTAATAGTGATGTGCTATTGAAGGAACTAGTTGTGTTAATACTAGCTTATTGGAGTAGAAATAGGTGGGCGAGTTACCAAGGAAGTTTTGTTAATGTTTTGGTGAAGTCAATGGTGGTTCGTTGTGAGTTTAGTCACCGTTAGATTAGATGATGTTTAGAATGTAGATGGTGAACTTTCGGGTTTAGGTTGTTAGGTAGAAGTCTCTAGGCACTCTTTTTGATTCGCTAGGTTGGAATTGAGTCTTTTAAAGTATGTTTCTTATCTTAGAAGAGATGAGTGTATTTTGGGTTGAGGTTGTTTATTTTCAATTTGGGATGCTGAGGTTGTTTGATATTGGGTTTCTGTCTTTGATCATGGTTGTATTCTATAGAATTTGATTTTGATCAAGGCAGCAGAAGTTAATTGAGGAATTTGAGTTATAACTCGTGGTTTTGGGAGAGAGAGTGTTTTTCTACCAAATTGTGATAAGGGTTTTGGTTAGTAGGAATGGAGCCACCTTGTACTCGATGGTGTTAGTTTCATGAGAACGTAATGTTTTATGCATGTGGCGAATATCAGAGTGCGCAGCAGAAGCGTGGTATTTTTGTTGTAGTCAGGAATTCAAGTTGTGCTGATTTGAAGAATTAACGGTGACTTGAATTTTGAGAAGATATTTGTAATTGGAGATTAATCATTTGGTTGTGCAATTTGTTATTGATGGTTAACATTGGAAGTGGCTATTAGGTTTCCAATAGTAGAATTCAATAAAGGTTTAGAAGTTGGAGCATAGGAGTTGATTGCAGTTGGCACATATTATTGTAAGGGCTTTTGATCATTGGAATTTATTGGATGTTGTATTAAGGTTCTCGAGGAAATGAGATTTTTGGATAGCAGTCACTCTAGGAATACTGGTCGTGATGTGTCATTGGGGGACTAAAATGAGTATGATGGATAGTGCCATGCTCATTGAGGAATGTGCCACGTGCCGTCTAGTTAAGGTTGAGCATCAAGGTAGACTTCAACCTCTCCCTATTCCAGAGTGGAAGTGGGATGATATTTCTATGGATTTTGTGGTAGGGTTGCCGAGGACTCCTAGTGGGAAGAACTCAATTTGGGCGATTGTTGATGTCCAAGATATGTTGGCCATTTTCAGATCGTAGAGAAGGTTGCGCTTGTTGCTTATAGAGTGGCCTTGCCGGACTATTTTGGCGGTATGTTCTTAGTCTGCTCTTAGTTGAATCTTATTCCTGTCTTAGTCTTAATGTTGACCTTGCCAATTTCGAGGACGAAATTTTTTTTTAAGGGGGGGAGGATGTAACACCCCGTATTTTAGTGTATTTTTACTGAAGGAATTATTTTTATGTAATTAAAATAATTTCTCTTATTTTAAATTGGTTGGATTTTTGGTGAGTTTATTTCTATGATTTTTATTTAGTGGAAATTATTTTTATATGCTTTCTTAATATTTATTTATTGTTATGCATTTAAATTGCTTTTAATATTTAAATTAATTACTGTGGAATTTAATTATTTCAATTTGACTTTACCATTACGTTTAAATTATTTTATTTAACTTGTGGTTTTAAAATCGTTTCCGTTGGATCATTTTTGTGACCCAAGTTATGAGGATTGGACCTCATTTCTTTTCCCTCTATTTTTCTTTTCCTTTTCTTTTTCTTTTCTTCTTTTCTTTTTTCTTTTTCTTTTTCTTTTTCTTCTCCCGGTTTCCTCCCCGGGGGTGCGCGAATTCTCTCTCTCTCTCTCTCGCCGTGCGTGGCTTCCTCCCCAGCCCGCCGCCGTGCGCCGGCGGTGGTCGACACCGCCCGGCTCCACCGCTCCCCCTGCCGCCGGCGATCACCTCCCTCCATTTCCAGCTCCTCCATCGTCGCCGTTAACCACCACGAACCCATTGAAGCCGCGGCGTTCCATGCACCACTGCGCCGCCGTCGCGCCACCTCCGGCCACCATCTTCCTACCACTTCATCCCCGGTCTCTTGGCAACCCATTGGACCCAACCCCAGCTCCGATCCGTCACCGGTGAAGCCCCACCAAGTCCATCTCCGATTTGCACTTTTCGGGCCTAAAACCGCCCCTTGCGCCGCCACCCACGGCAAACCACCACCACCACTAGCTTCACCGACCTCCCTAGGCCCTACCCTATCAATCTTGGGTCTTCGTTTGTCCTCGTTGAAAAATGGGTATTTGTGACCCACGGCCACAGTGTATTTTACACTGTGGTGTTGCTCAAACGTCGCCTTTTTCTACTTCGCGATCCTCGGAAAATTATTATATTGCACTGTAAGTATTTCTCCAAAGAACTTTCGTAATTTAAATGTATTTTTGCACTAACCCATTTCACTGTGTTTTTGGCATGCCGGACTGAGTCCGAGGAGTTCGGGGGTCGGATGGATTTGTGATTGGAGTTGTTTGGTTGATTTGGTTGATTGGATATTTGTTGTTGATGGGTTGTTTGGATATTGTGTTGGTACATGTGCATTTCATCATTTCATGCATGATCATGTTTGTAAAAGAAAACTGGGTTTTCGTGTATTGCATTCATGTTCATGTGCTTTGAAAAGCTATGATTTTATGTGTTAATATTTTTGGTGCGTGTGTATCACGACCCCAAGCCGAGATGGGGCATTAACTCGGTGGAGCTCCTCTGGTTACTCGGGAGCGGAATATACTGAGTAACGTCCCCTGGGTTGTCGCCGGGCGACAATGGGATCGGACGAGATGGTCTCGTGCCGACTCCGTGGTCCTTCTGCTGGCGGGGACTAGAGGATGTCTGGCCACGTACGCGCTGGGCGCGGAACTGGGCATCGCTCGTTGCGTAGTGTGAGTGCTTGGCCACGTACGCGCTGGGCGCGGAACTGAGCACCGCTGCGAAGCCAGGACGTGCGGATGGTCCATAGGGGAGACCATGGTGCATATGGAAATAATGCATGGTGCATTTGGGATTAATGCACTATTTTCTGGGAAAATAGTGCGAGTTGATTTTTTGGGTAAATCATTTTCTGGGAAAATGATTTACGGATAATTTGGACCAAAATGGGATTTTGGTGTGTGTTGGAAATTTATCATTTTCGGGGAAAATGATGTTTTGTGGAAAAATGCATGTTTTCATGTGCATGCATGTTAGTTGCATTTAATGCATTTTGTATTACATTGTTGTTTGGGTTATACTTACCTGCGAGACCATTTTGTGGTGTCGCAGATTTTGATGCTGATGAGGAGGAGGAGGGCGAGCCTGAGGAGACGACTCCGCCTGAGGAGTGATCTGGGATCACTCGTTTGTACATTTAAAACTATTGTAAATTATTTTATGGATGACTGTATAACTGCTATTTAAATCTTTACTGGTGTTTGATTGTAATTAAATTCTGGTACTTAGTTGACTATCCGCTGCGTTATTTTATTTGAACACTGTTGCATTTACACACACTGGCACTTCGTTGGGATGTGTGACCGTGTTGTCACCATCCTGGCGTCTCGATCCCTGTGTATTTTTATAAGGGGGATTGGGGGCGCCACAGCATTAGCAAGAGCGCGATACTCTGCTTCTGTGGATGAACGAGCAACGGCCTTTTGTTTTCGAGTACGCCAGCTGATGGGATTGGCACCTAGAAAAATAATGTAGGCAGTTGTGGACTTACGATCGTCAAGATTACCCCCCCAATCGGCATCAGAGAAACCACGAAGAACAGGATTTGTTTGCCGGCGTAGAAGAAGACCAAAGTGAATGGTGTGTTTGACATATCGCAAGAGCCGCTTGACATGTTGCCAGTGGGAGACAGTTGGTTGATGCATGTACTGAGCAAGACGATTGACTGCAAATCCAATATCTGGACGCGTAAGGGATAGATATTGAAGGGAGCCAATAGTGTGACGATATTCAGTGGGATCACAGTGTGCGGTGCCATCATTGAGAAGAAGCTGAGCAGATACGGCCATAGGTGTTTGGACTTCTTTGGCACCAGTCATCTTCAACCGAGTGAGTAAATCATGGACATACCGATTCTGAGAGAGAAATAGACCTTGCTTCACTGGTATAACTTCCACTCTGAGGAAGTAATGCAAGTCACTTAATTCTTTCAAGGAGAATTTGTTGCCCAGGGACGTGACAACGTGCTGCCGAAATTGAGTGTTATTGCCGGTGAGAATTAAGTCATCGACATAAACCAGAATATAGAAAAGAATGCCATCCTTATTGTAAATGAACAGAGAGGGGTCTGACTTGGAGTGAAAAAATCCCAACTCCAACAAACCAGATCGCAAGGCAGTATACCAGACTCTAGGAGCCTGCTTGAGACCGTAGAGGGATTTTTGAAGGGCACAAACATGTTGAGGATGAGCCTGATCAACGAAACCAACTGGTTGTTGCATGAAGACTTGCTCGGTGAATTGGCCATGCAGGAACGCATTATTAACGTCCAGTTGATGGAGGGACCATCCATTAGAAAGAGCCAAGGAGAGAATCAACCGAATGGTGGTTGGTTTAATCACGGGGCTGAACGTCTCAGTGTAGTCCACACCCGGACGTTGGTTAAATCCTTTGGCGACGAGATGCGCTTTGAATCTGTCCACAGTACCGTCAGGGTGTCGCTTAACGCGAAACACCCATTTACATCCAACTAAGTTGGATGCAGGGGGTTTTGGAACAAGCTTCCAGGTGCCATGAGAAACCAACGCAGTGAATTCATCGGCCATGGCTTGGGGCCATTGAGGGTCCTTGAGCGCTTGAGAAACACATGTCGGTTCCAAGGTGGAAGCAAGTGGATGCTTGGTGGTAACTGAGAGCTGCTTGGGACAGAAGATATGGTTCTGAGCTCTAGTAACCATAGGATGGGTGCGACGAGGTAGTGGGGGTTTCTGCAGGCAAAGGAGACTCAGTGCTAGAGGAAAAAGGAATGGGAGAGGTTGAGGACATACCTGGAGTAGAGATCGGAGTGACGGGAACAGGCGTCTCTGCTGTAGAAGATGTGAGAGGCAAAGGATCCGAAGCAGGAAGAGTGATAGGAGGCACTGGGCAAGGAGCTACGATAATCGCAGGGGAAGGGACAGGAACGGGCTCTGGGACACGAGGAGGTGTATCTTTGAAAGGAAACACATGTTCATCAAATGTAACATGTCGAGAAAGATATATCTTACCCGTGTGAAGATCCAAACACTTGAAGGCATGTTGAGTGAGGGAGTACCCCAGGAAAACACAAGGTTGGGACTTCGGTTGGAGCTTGTTGGTTCGGTAAGGAACAAGCCAAGGATAACATTGGCAGCCAAACGTCCGTAATTTGTGATAGTCAGGGGCTCGACCAAAGAGTGCTTCAAATGGACTTTTGCGCACGAGTAAGAGTGTAGGAAGACGGTTAATGAGGTAAACCGCAGTGGCTAGAGCATGGGTCCAATAATTTGACGGAGCCGAAGCATGATGAAGTAGAGTCATGCCGGTTTCAACAATATGGCGATGGCGACGTTCAGCCGTGCCATTTTGTTGAGGAGTGTGTGGGGCAGTAGTGTAATGACTAATGCCACGACTGCTAAGAAATGATCGGAGTTTGATAAATTCACCACCATTGTTGGAGTACAAATTTTTAAGTTTGCTTGAAAATTGATTTTCAACCATGGAGGTAAATTGCACAAACGTAGCGTGAACATCAGACTTATGCCGCAATGGATAAAACCAACAGTACTTAGTGAAATGATCAACAAGCAATAAGTAATATTGATAACCATCAATGGAAGGGACGGGGGAGGGTCCCCACACATCGGCATACAAAAATTCAAGGGGAGTAGTACTCTTGAGAGACGTAGAACTAAAAGGAAGCTTATGCGATTTATTGCATTGACAGGAAATACAAGACATTGGAGAGTTAGAGGGAGAAACAGGTAAGGCATGATTGCGAATAAGAGAGGACAAAAGTTTTGGAGTGGGATGGCCCAACCGATGATGCCAGAGAGCAAAGGAGACACGAGTTCCAGTTAGCCGAATGTGATTTGCTTGAGAAAAAGAAGAACTGAATGCCACTGGATAGACCCCGTCTTCACACCTACCGCGCATGAGAACTGCCCCCGTCGTCCGTTCCTTCACAAGGTAAAAAAGAGGATGAAACTCAATGATAGCATTATTGTCATGAGTAAATTTGTGGACAGATATCAAGTTTTTATGAATGAGAGGCACATGTAAGGTGTCCTTTAATGTGAGGGATCGGGAAGGAGAAGAAATGGTAGTGGAACCAATGTGAGAGATCGGCAAACCTGTACCATCACCGAGAACCACCTCATCCTGTCCCTCATATTCTGAGTGAATGGAGAGATTGGCTAAGTCGGATGTGATATTGTGAGACGCCGCAGAATCAAGGAGCCATTTGCCTTGGGTTGGAGATGTCGAAGTGGTACAATTGGCAGCAAGGACGAGAGTGAAGTTTGAAGCATGTTTTAGCAGTGTGTCCAGATTGATCACAGATTTGGCAAATAACAGGAGGCTTCTTGGTTCCAGATTTATTGTTGAGATGCGGTTTGGAGCGAGATTTGTGATTTTTGAATCGGCTAGTGGACTGTTTCCGTTGAGAAGAGTTGGCTGTGACAACAAGAGCGGAAGCATTGCCATCCATGCGTTTGATATAGTGCTCATGACCAATGAGCAGATCATGTAATTCGGCAAACGAAAGAGCAGTCTCTCGTGCGCGAATTGGAGCCACCATATCTCGAAATTTCGAGCCAAGACCATTAAGAACGTAGAGCGTCAAATCATCATCCGAAACTGGTGCATCGATGAGAGAAAGTTCATCAGCGATCACCTTGACCGCATGAAGAAATTCAGATACCGTGCGAGAACCCCGTTGGATAAGGGTTAAATCCTCCTTCAACTGCATGATACGAGCCTGAGATTTGCTGGCAAACAAACAGGCAAGATGTTGCCAAGTAGCACGACTTGTGGTGGTCGTGGCGATGAGAGGCATTACGGTCTCAGAGACTGAGGAGAAGATCGCATTGAGCAGCAACTGGTCCTGTCGATACCAGTGGGCGTAGCGAGCTAAGGCAAAGGAAGAGGACTTCTCGGTAGGCGTAGGAGGACACGGAAGTGTACCATCCAAATAACCCATGAGATCATAACCAAATAAAATGGTTATGAAGGTTGCACGACAGGAGGGATAATTTGAGGCAGTAAGTTTAAAAGGTAGTTGGCTAGAGGTGTTGATGGTAACCAAAGGTAGGTCTGTAGAAGGATCGGAACCTCCCGAAACAGAGTGGGGATTGGAATGGACACTGGACGACAAAGTGCAGAGGAGGATCGTTGTTCTCGTGAGAGAAGAAGACCTTTTGATACCACAAAAGGTTTATGCAAGTAGTTTGCAGAAAAGCTTAACTTATTCTCATTATCACAAGACAATATATATTACAAGGCTGTAGCTAAATAAGGAATGTACAACTATAAGGAATGTACAGCTATAAAAGGAAACTGCAAACAGAGTAATTACAATCCAAATTATAGTAGAGAGAAATCGGGGAGGACCATGAATCATGGGATTGATGAGAGTGATGCGTATCATACTGATTCTCTTATATTTAATTTGTTTTATAACTTTTATAACCTATTTTAATTGGGAAATTAATTTTTTTTAGAACTTTTATAACCCATTTTAATTGGGTATTTAATTTGTTTTACAACTTTTATAACCCATTTTAATTGAAAAATTAATTTTTTTTTTACAACTAATGGGTATTTAATTTTTTTTTTACAACTTTTATAACCCATTTTATTTGGGTAGTTGGGTATTTCATTTATTTTTATTTTTTATGTTTGATGTTTGATCATTGATGTTTGATCTACAACTAATGGGTACATAATTTTTCTTACAAATTTTATAATCCATTTTATTTGGGTAATTGGGTATTTCAATTTTTTATTTTTTTTATATGTTTGATGTTTGATCTTCCAACTTCCAATATATATGTTAATGGTTGGATGCTAATTATTTGGCATGTTGCTATGTTTGCTTTAATTTTAGATTTTTTGCTTGCTTGTGTTCATGGATATGCCAGCAGATTCTAGTACGAGCTCTCATTTCCATGCTCAAGGTACCCTTACCCTTACACCTGCCCCTTCTCCTATTTCTATTCCTACCCCTACCCCTGGCCCAACACCTATCCCTGCGGCATCTTGCCCCGCCCCCAAGCTCAACCAGAAACCTGCTTCCATAATTTGGGCTCAGTTCACTAAATTAGAGGAGTCCTGATCCAAATAACCTCCAAGCCATGTGTAACCATTGTGAAAAAATCTATTGATGTCATTATAGGAAACATGCCACCTCACAATTAAAGGTGCACTTAGAAGAGTAATGTAGAAAAAGTCCAATATTAAGATCGTTACAAGAAAAGAGCCAATTTAGGCTAGAAATTGGACTTAAAAAAATGGCGGAAGAGACTAGTGGGGGTGCAACTTTGAGGGGTATACAAAGTATGATCCTGATAAATGTAGAAGACACCTAGCTCGTAGGATCATCATGGACGAGCTACATTTTCAAGTTGTTGATGGGAAATGGTTCCAACTGTTTACTCGCTACTTGAAACCATTGGAACCAAGATTTAATATTCCTTCTCGCCACACGGTGGGAAATGATGTAAAAAAATATTTTTACACTGAAAAAGAGAAGTTGATGGGTGAATTGGCCGGTCAATTTGTTTATCTTACTACTAATACTTGGACATCAGTCTAAAATTTTAATTATATGTATTTAACTGTGCATTTTGTTGATTGTAATTGGACATTGCATAGAAAATTATAAAATTTTGTCAAATTACCGATAATAAGGGTGAGATAATTATGAATGCCTTAGAGGCCGCAATAAAGGAGTGAGGGTTGATCCGAGTTATTACAATCACAGTTGATAATGTATCGTCTAATGATGTCACATTAGGACATCTAAAGACCTATCTTAGATAGGCAAATAAGACAATCTTGGGTGGAGAGTGTTTGCATGTGAGATGTGCGGCACATATTCTGAATCTTATTGTTACTGATGGTTTGAGGGATCTTCATGACTCAATTGCTCGGGTCAGGTGAGATCTTCTCCTTCGAGGTTGGAGAAATTCAATATTGCTTCAAGGTCTGTGGCCTAACATCCAAGAAGGGTCTTTGTACTGATATGCCTACACGATGGAACTCAACGTTTTTTATGTTGGAGGCGGCCCAAAAATATAAGTTGGCATTTAT
Source organism: Juglans microcarpa x Juglans regia (assembly GCF_004785595.1). NCBI lineage: Eukaryota > Viridiplantae > Streptophyta > Magnoliopsida > Fagales > Juglandaceae > Juglans > Juglans microcarpa x Juglans regia. The sequence continues at coordinate 1,522,284 of NC_054609.1, forward strand.
ACTATTGGGTGATGAAAACATCCAATATGTTAAATATTTTGATGATCAACGGGGATTTGGGAAACCCATAGATGATAATTGGGAGATTGCATATATTTTTGTGGAGTTTTTAAAGCTTTTTTATGAGAACACCGCGACGATATCTGGAATTTTGTACCCTACATTCCATCAATTATGTCAGCAAATATGTAGGGTAAAAGAAGAATTAGATGACATGGTAGCAGGTGGTCACTATAGGTTGCGGAAGATGGCATTGATTATGAGGTCAAAGTACGACAAGTATTGGAGAGATTTTAATAGGGCTAATATTTTGTTATATATAGTTGTCGTCCTTGACCCGAGATTTAAGATGGATGTCATGGTATTTGGATTTGGCCTTGCGTACGGGCAAGCATGGGCGGAGTTTATTGCAACAAGGGTTTGAGAATTGATCAATGAACTCACCGCCACAACGCTATCCCAAATTGAAAATTTATTAGTTATAATTGTTAATTTACAATTAAGTGTAATGTTGCTACAATAATTAATAGTACAATTTGTAATATTTAATATTTTTATAGGAGTTTATAATATTGTAATAGTTTAAGTTTATTAGTTCTCTTAGAGTCTTAATTTGTATAATAGTAATTTGTAATTTGTAATAGTTTAGTGCCTTAGTGATGATTATTACTTAATTAGTTAGTAATAAAATTTAGTATATAGTTAATAGTTCTATCTATATATATGTATCTTTTTTTTTCAATTTTTAAATATATTTATTTATTTATTTCAGTTAAATTATGTGTCCAAAGTGGTCCAAAAATGGATTCTGGGCCCAAAGTAGCCCAAAAATATATTCTGATCCATTTAGGGCCCAGAAAAATGAGTTAGGTTGAAGGCCCAATAGGGGGCGGGGGCTGGGCGGGCCGCGGGAGGTGGGGGGGGGGGGGGGATGGCGGACGGATGACCCCCGCACCCCGGCGAACGGGCGGGGTACCCTGCCACCACATGGACTGAAACCTAGAGTGAAAGAAAGAAGCAAGGACTAACCCATTTCTACAAAGCATTTGGAGTGGCTGAAAAATGCCCAAACTCATTTCTGCAGAGGATTTCAAGTGATAAAAAAACACCCAAACTGGTGCTCGACTACAGAGCATTTCGACTGAAGAAAGCGAGGTACCAACTAACTATAAACCATTTTAATTTTTGGAGGAGAATTTTTTTAATTGCTGGAATACTCTTGCCCGAAATGATGGCAAATGGAGTGTCATTTATAAAAAATAGCAATGGGCTTGAGAGGGATTTGTGTAAGTTGGAAGATGAAAGGGGCTGAATGCAAGTGGTGGGGGTATCAACTATTGCTACAAGGACTTTAAAAATGGATTAGGAACAATCATATATGTGGAAATTAAGCATCGATATATATATATATTTTTAATTCCTAGGCAAATCTCAATACAATACAAGAATAAAACAAAGCTAATGGAGGTTTGAAAAAAAATTTGGAGGTCAAGGAGGTAGCTGAAGATTGAAGTAAGTGTGAATGGAAGGTATACGAGAATGTTGTTGCGCGTTTGAAATCGAAATCGCTTCTTTCCATTTAGTTTTGGTGTGTGAGCTGCCTTCCGTTTTGTTTTGGTCTGTGAGAATAAGATTGGGGCATGGTGAATGAATAGAGGTCGCTGGCTTCAGGAAGGAGGAGGGACGTCGATGGTATTAAGGTTAGGGAGAAGGGGACGCAGGGAGAAGGAGAAGGGAGAAGCCTCTCAATTTCACTCTGTCAAAACAGTGTGTTTTGAAAAACTAAATGAAACACACCGTTTCTCTTAATCTCACTTCCCTCATTTTGTCTCTCGATTTTTATCTCTCCTTTAAATGAAATACACTATTTCATTATAATGATGTGGCGATTACACACCGGTTGTGCGGGCCAAAAAAATATATTTATATAAAAGATGTGTTTTACACCACCAACTATACGGATAATCTATAGCAAACATAGGGGCGGCACGAGATGCCTTGGAGACATTCTGATACTTTAAGTCATCGGATACTTGGCTTTGCTAATTAAGCCATATCGGATATTGCTGGTGCAAGCCATATCGGATAATTGGCTTTACTAATAATAAAAAAAAGTAAATATCTTTTTAAATAAATATTATTTTATTATATAATAAATATTATTTTATATTATTATATAATAAAAAATTGAATAATTCATTGTTAGAATTTGATGTGGATGGCTACAATGTTAAAAGTGATTCTGACGCATTCTGTACCTAACCTTGCAAGAGGCTTTTGTCTCGTGCACCCAACACGTTGGATGACAGCTGGTTACAGTTATATATTATTATCTCTTTAAATATTTCATTTGATATAACTGGTTACAATTATATATTATTATCTCTTTAGATTTTCCATAAATCTTTCCTACTTACTTCCTTGAAGTATTTGCATTGCAGTAGGCCCCGGCTTTTGTCTCTTGCATATCTGGTGTGAAATCGTATTAATGTGTCGCATATATATTATATTATATAGTTTAACTCTATTTCGACTAGTCAAATTTATCGTATTTTATTAAATTTATCGTATCAAAATTTTAAATTTTAATAAGATTTATTAATATAATAGATTGTGTCGTGTCAATCTATTTTATTTATATAAATTTCGTATTTAAAAAAAGAATGGGATCTATTATTAAAAAATTAATTTTTTATATAAATCTCATATTTATTTATTTATTTCAAAATAATTATTAAACACTTACGCATTCCTGACTACATATTATTTCTCAATTATATATTATCCATCTAGATTATCATAGAGCGTTCCTAGCCACCTTATTTTGTTTTATTTTTTATTTTTATTAAATTAATTGAGTTTATGTAATCAGTATTTTTATATCACATTTATTAGAAAAATAAACAAATAAAATTTAGTGTATAACTAAGGGGATATTTAAATAGAGAAACGAATCATTTCATCTCATTTTTATTATTATAATTTTTCTAAATTTTTATATAAAATATAATAAATAATTTAATTTTTTAAATCTTAGAATAATAATCATATTAAAAAATATTATTTTAATAATATTTTATTAAATTCACCTAAAATAACTCTTAGTGTCTGGATGTTGAAGTGAGTTGAGTTGAGATGATAAAATATTGTTAGAATATTATTATTATTTTGAGATTTAAAAAAGTTGAATTGTTTATTATATTTTGTGTTGAAATTTGAAAAAGTTATAATGATGAGTTGAGATGAATTGAGATGAATTTAAAATCCAAACTCAATTTTATGTCAAAAATAACCTTACTAAAAAATAACATGAATTTCCATCGACATGAATAAAAATTTAAAAAAATTACTTTTTAAAAAGATGATTTCAAATGGTGGAAAAGTCATGAGAGAGATAGAGTGCGTATTACGATCAAACGATGGGGGTTCTTTCTTGAGTTTAGCTATCAAATTCATTTTAATTCATTATTATAATTTTTTTAAATTTTTTTATAAAATATAATAGATAATTTAATTTTTTAAAATCATAAAATAGTAATAATAATATTAAAAAATAATATTCTAATAATATTTTATTTAACTTTCAATTTTCAATTCAACGCAACTTAATTTAACGTCTAAACACAACCTAATATTGATGTGTGTGAACCAAAAAAATATATTTATATAAAAAATGTGTTTCACATTAGCAACTATACGGATAATTTATAGTAAATGATGGGGCTGCACATATGGCCTGGAGACATTCCAATACTTAAGTAAAAAATATAGTATAAGAATAAGTGTATGCAGAAGATTGAGTTGAGTTCTTGTATAATTATATTTTGAAATGAAGAATATTATTGTAAAATATTGTATATTATAAAAAATATTGTACTTGTATTAAAAAACAGGAGCATTATATACTTTCTACAAATAATTTCGCGAATAATTTCTAAAATCATATTAACCCTATAATATTGACATTAAAGTCATAAATCTAGTGTTCATGTGTCCAACTTTAATTTCCAGATGTTCTGTCAATTTTTCTAAAATAGTCTAACCTTTCATAAACTCGATACTCCTTAGAGGTGTAAATCGATCCGGTCGGTTCGACCCAATTATTTTTTATTTTGTTTCATTTATTTTGCAAATAAATTAATAAAAAAAGTAAATTATTAATGTGGATTATGTAATTAACTCATTAAACAAATATTTAACTATAATTATATTTATGATGTTGATAATTACTACTTTCCAACTTAGACTTTGCTCTTTAGTATGCATAATTATTAATAATAGCATATATTTTATATATGGTTAATGAATATCAAATAATTCCATTCTACATAGATTATTCATGATTACTTACAACTTAGGTATTTAAAAAAAAATTACCTAAGTACTTTAATTAAATATAAATAGTAGAGTATGTATTAATGTATTAACTATTTACATATAATGACATATATTATCACATGATTTATGATTAATTATTAATTGATAGTATATATTATTTAATGTTTTATATGGTCAATGATAATAAATTAGATGAAAATTACATTATTAACTTATATAATTTCTATATACAAATAATATATTAAATTATTAAAAATATTTTTAAAAATTATATAAGAGTCCGGTCCGGTTTAGTCCGGTCCAAAATTTATAGATCTCGAGATCAAACCGAATTTATCGATTCACATAATTTGGGATCGAGACTGACCAGTTTAGTATTCGGTCCGATCCGATCTGGACTGAAATATTCGGTCCGCTCGGTTTTGCCCCAGAGACAAAGACTAGGTTGTATTTTGCGTGGCCTCTGAAATCATGCCGTTAAATTAAGTACCAAAGTCATAAAACTATAGAAATCAATGCTAAGCTCATTCAAACTTTCATGGATCCTCACGTCCCCTGTACCGTGACAAGCCCCAGAGAGAGACATTCTTTAAACAAGTTTAATAGCTCTATCCTAGAAACATAAGAACGAAAAGAATACCAAAATTCAGATTGGTTTATTTTTCACAAATACAATCTGACCTTTAGAGAGAGCCATGCTTTCAACAAGCTTAATTAGAATCAATATGACATCAATCCACAAAAAAGTCACCCTCCTTGTAGCTCATATGCAGCAAATTATATTAGTACATATGAACATAAAAATCTGGCTCATTTAAAATTCTACAGAGTTCATGACTGTGTTTTTTTCCAAACAACAATATGACATCAATCCACAATATTCAAATACCAATACTACTCAATCAAATGAAAGAGAATTCTCAATCAAATGGTAAGCAGCTACACCTGCAAATGTTGCGTTTTCTTTTTCTTCATCACAGTTGCATAAGCTGACAGCTTATACATATTTATACTAATAGAAAGAGAATTCTAGATACATCAACTCAGCCTTGAGAATATCAAAAGTCATATCCTAAAATAATTGGAGTTCTTTTATCTAAAGATTTTCATAAAGAAATTACAAATGAACTTCCTACGGTCTTTCTTATAAAATAAAAATATAAAATATAAAATATAAAAAAAAGAACTTCCAACGGTCTTTTCTATAAAAGAAAACAAAAAATAATAGAAAAAAAACTTCCAACAGTATTTAAGGCTGCGAGAGATCAGCGTGTCCCTAGAGTTCTTTGGGTCAACATGATATAATTTCCCCCAGACATCCTTGTTATCATCAGGAGTATTTGAGAAATGGCTTTTTGTTTCCTCAAATTGATCATTTAGCTCTTCTTCATTGTACAAAAGACGGAATCCACACTTTTTCACCATCAAGCCTGGGTAATCGGTTGAGATAGAAGCATCAATCCAACTGCATTCATCCATAAAATCTGGAAACAACCGGCGTGGTATATAAGACAGCCAGATGAATCCACCTAGCTTTGACAGCAACTTAAGATCATGTTCAGTGAGGCAATAGCTATGGAAACGTTCCACACTGTCAATATCGGTTTCTAGATCACAAATGAGGTTGGAAGGAAGTCGGGGGGAAACGAAATTGTCAGCAACGTAACTTGAATGCCCTGGGACTGAAAGAGAAGCACAAAGAGCAAGTCCAATCCAAGAAGTACGATCATTTGGAGGTAAAGGGACTGTCACAATGGAGTCGGCACTCCGATGGGTGAACCACTCCAGAATTTTACTTGGACGATAACATGAATTATATACACGATCCTGTGTAAAAGATAGAAAATATTGTGAAATTTACTCAAAAGGAGAGAAATAGAAAATATGGTGAACTTTGCTCAAAAGGAGAGAATTAATATTACATATACAAAGGGAGAATTCAAATATGGTATATTGAAGCAAAACAAAGACTCATAAAAATTTCTTACCATAAGGTTACTTCTACTGCAAGTTTTATTAGACTTATCCTGACGAGGAATGCCGCTTATCGATATTTCAATTTTGAGGTCCTTTAATGAGTGGACAGGTACTGTTGTTTCATTTGTTTTTTCTAAAGCAGCCATAAACGGACCCATGGAATCTCGGTACTCAGAAAACAAATCATTGCAGTGTTTTAGTTCTTGCTCGAATTGTCCTTGATCATGCTTGTACAAAATACGAAGTCCACATTTCTCCATTGTAATGATTGGACAATCACTCACAAATGAAGCTACAATGTGGCTGCTGTCACATACCCGACCCGTCAATTGATTACCTGGTATGTAGGCTATCCAACAAAAGCCACCTCGTGTAACAAACCGCTTGATTGCATGTCTACTGGTGTGGAAAGAAAGGATACCCATTTGCAATTGACAATTGTCAAGGAGGGTTTCTGGATCCCTGCGAATTGAAAAAGAAGCATATAGAACAAGTCCCATCCAATTATCATTATAGTACAATCTTGGGGGTATGTCAATTGCCACTGATTGTCCACAACTTTGATGAGTGAACCAGTCTTGAACTTTACTCGGAGGGAAACAATAACTATACCTAGTGGAGGGATGAAAGTCCTGTAAAAATGGAAATTTAGTGTCAAATAAGAGAGAGAGAGAGGTAGCGAATATTAAACTTGTTATGTATAAGATACGTTTGTAAACAACTGTTTTAGTGAAAATGTGCTGAAGAATTATCTGATGTCACCGCCTCATGATATGCAACAAACCTTTTGTAATTGACAACTATATATGTTACAATGCATCTGCTACATGTAGTTTAGACAAAATTAATGCATTTTTTTTTTCTGATTTTTCTTGTATATAGATGAACGATGGCTGTCAATGGAGAAAATATGGACAAAAGATAGCTAAAGGAAATCCATGCCCTCGGGGATGCTACCGTTGCAGTCTCACGATCTTGTTTGGTGAGAGAATAAGTATATCTTCTGCGCCTACATGATGCATTGAAATTTTTATGACATGGTTAATTAGCGTTATCAAAAAACTATATTTGCACATAATAGCTGGTCCTAATCTAGCTTGCCATAGAGTTTCAACATGCATGGCATCATTTGCAACTAAAAATTGAGGGGTTCAAATTTGCATTGGTTTTTGTATTTGAATAATGATTCGGTAATTATTAGATGAAAAAGTTCAAAGATTTGAAATTGAAAAATATTTTACATTTGAGTGACCTTTGGAACTGACATTATGAGAAGTTTGAAAATTCTGAGAATATCATGTCTTATTGTCCAAATGTCCCCAAGTGTAACGGTATAAACCCTTACCAGCGGGCTAGCTGCATAGAATTCATCATAAGGCTTAAGGTCAGCAACACTTTGTACTTGACTTATTAGAGGTCTCCATCCAAAATTTTTCTGGCTTATGATTTGTACGAACTGCATCATATCTTGCTTGTAGAGGATACGAGCGCCACAACAACTGATCACAATACTGGGGCTGTTGGATGTAAACCGAGTGGTGAAGCAGTTGCACTGGTCTAGTTGGTTCCTAAGCCTCGCATGCGATATATATAGACAAAGTCCAAATGAACGATCGTGGATGCGTTGGTATTTAGGGAGGACTACGGAAAAAGTTGCAGGACCTCCATCTATGTCCAAGCTACATATCAACTCATGAGAATTATTCGAGGCATCAGCCAAAGTTACACCTTGAACATCAGTATCTAGCACTGTATGCAACACAATTCCTCTCCAACTACTATCTTTAGAGAGATCGTATGGTAATGGGATTGATATTGATGACCAGCAATTTTGATTGAACCACTTTGGAATTGTAGTCTGAGAAATGCCATGATATTCTTCACTTTGATGAATTTGCTCCTGTACAATATTATAGAATGGAAAAATTAGGAGGAAAGAAATGTTCTAATATGTTTGTGAATATATATATGAGAGAGAGAGAGAGAGAGAGAGACCTCCATCCACAATGGGTGAAAGTGTCTATCTAGCAAGGAAACCTCACTTAGAATGTCTTCTTCACTGGCAGCCAAGCTAAGGCAGTTAATAACAGTGAATTCTCCTCCACCTGAAGTCGACACTACAATTTGATTGGAATAATTTTGTAGTGAAGTACATTCTCGAGCCATTACAAATTGTGTAGTTGAGGGAAGATTTGGCAATAATTGAAGCTTGCTACAATTATCCAAATAAAGAAACTTAAGCTTTGGAAGCTGAGAAATGCTCTGTGGCAAGCGTGTGAAATTGTTTCTACTCAAATTCAGAGACTCCAAGGAGGTTAAGCTACTAAGATTGTCAGGGAGTGCTCCATCCAATAGATTGCAACCATTTAGGTCTAGAGCTACCAAAGAGGTCAACCCTGAAAAAAAGCTAGGCAACGACAAGGTGAGGGGTGCACCAATTGAAAATAAAACAGAGGAAGGAGGTTGACCTTTGCATCCAGAGAGAATGAGGGTTTTAAGAGCAGGTAAAAAACTGATGACACTTGGAAAAACCAAAAGCTGCTTGGAGTCTCCAAGATTTAGTAATGTCAGGCCAGTTAGATGTTGAATTGATAATGGGAGTTCCTGAATGGCAGTCCCATCCAAATAAAGCTCTGACAAATGTTTCATATTCTGCCCAATCTCTGGAAACATAGAGAGTCTTGAACAACCCGATAACATCAGAACTTTCAATGATTCCAAGTTGATCTCATGCGGAAGCCTACTCAGAGATTTACAATCTTTGAGATTTAATAGAATGAGCTGATTGAGAGCTCCAATAGATGGGTGAACTTCATACAATCTTGTGGAACCTTCAAAAATTAACCTTTGAAGACTTGGGCATCCAGAGAAGTCAGGAGTCATCAACAAGTTTTCAGAGCCACTGAAGTCCATGACTTTCAACTTGTTTAAATTCTGTAATGCAACAATATAGAAATAGAGAAAGTCTTTTAAGAAATGACTCCAAATTTAAAAAAAAAAAATGAAAAAAGGCTATTAATCTAGGAAAAAGATCTCACAAGAAAAGCCATTGGTAATTGCAAAAAGCTGCTGCGATGCATAATGAGTTCAACAAGATTGATTGGTTGAAAACTCTCCGGTGTGGACCTCAAAGGATATTCGTGCCAGTCGATTAGTTGTAACCCGTTAGAGAGAGAATTAAGGCCCCGTGGAAGATTCACATCACATATTTTAATTAATCTAAGTTTATTCATTTTTGAAAAGGCTTCAGGATTCAAGTCTTCTTCTTGGTGTGGAGACGAGGTACTTAACATTATGCCTTCGACTTTATATGTTCCCTGGTAATAAAAAATAACAAAATAAATGAATGGAACTGTGCAACAAACAGTCACAAGCATTGTGTGTGAGTGTATTGATATAATACTATTACACTTACATATTTCTTCCGTAGAACTTCAAGGATCTCATCACGACACCATAATCTGCTGCGTTTTCCAAGCTTTTTAGGGTATTCACAGCGAACAATTTCCCATCCCAGTCTTTGTAGTAAACTATGCATCCACAATTTTCTCCCCAAAATAGTGATAAGAGATTTGTCCACAAGAGTTTCGATATCAACGTTAGGGAAGCAATCAGAACCTTCCAATAAATCTACTACTCGATCTTTGTCTTCCCCGTTGAAGAAACAGGCAATATCTAAGAACACTTTTTTCTCTGTCTCCCCTAATGCATCAAAACCTATTTTGAGTTTCTTTACAATATCTCTATGAGGAAGTACTTGTAATCTATTCAAAGAACTTCTCCATACCTCTCTTCCTTTTCCAAACAAGGAGGAACCCAAAACTTTAAGAGTTAAAGGATGACCGTCAGCATAACTCACATAGTCATTGCATAGATCCAAAAAGTCTTGGTCTTCGCGTTGATCAGGGTCATGAAAAGCTTGTTGACTAAAAAGCTGTAAAGCCTCCCTTTTGTGTAGTCCTTTAATTGGGTATATAAATCGCACTCTATGTCTCGTTAACAAATGTCTATCTTTAGTGGTCACAATGATTCTACTCCCTGCTCCAAACCAATTGCAGTTCCCAGCTAATGTTTCTAATTGTTCTTTTTCATCCACATCATCAAGAACAATAAGAACTTTTGTGTAACGTAATCTATTCCTTATCACATCAATTCCTTTAAGCACATCCCATTTTTCTTGGTCATCCTTCAACTTCATATCTGAAAGGAGATTTTCTTGTAAAGCAACTATACCATTTCTTTTAGAAACCAAACTAACATTTTCAAGAAAGCTTCTAGCTCGGAATAGATGATTGTACTTTAGAAAAATAACTCGTGCAAGAGTTGTCTTGCCCATTCCACTCATCCCCCATATACCTATAAAGCGAACATCATTCGATCCAATATCAAAATAATCCAAATACATTTCCTTAACACGAGTGTCTACCCCAACAAGGTTGTTCTCATCACCACTTGGGCGGGTGTTGCTCAATTCTATAGATATCCTTTCAACAATTTTTTTGATAAACTTTGACTCATCCCTGTAAAACAGGTAAAATAAAGCCTATTGATGAGTCAACTCAAAACCAACACAAATCACAAGAGATATGTAAGGGTTGATTCGTTGCGTGTTCGCCTTAAACTAGTGAAATTTATTATAGTAGCATATAGTTGAGTAGTGAAGAGTTGGATCTTCTTGGTTGCAGATATAAAGGGCTATATTATGTAGTTTGAAGAAAATAAAGTGATTATTTGTAAGAAGAATCTTGAGACAAATTATAAAGTCCTTAAATCTTTTAATTATAGTCATACATGAGTAATAAATGTGTATTTTACGGGAGAAAAAAAGTTATAAAAGAAAAAAGATTCTCACTAGAGAAAAATCTGTGTAGTATCTTACTCGTTCTTTAAATGGTATCCAGAGAGATTGGCCACTTCTTTTAAAGCATTTCTCCAAGTTTGCACCTTTTCTTTGTTCTCAAGATTTTTCTCGTGTTTAGCAAAGGCATCTCTAAAGGTGCCATCCTCCTGTTTCCGTGCATCACTAGGATTTACATGATAGAAAATGGGCAAAACTTTCAACTCTCTATCTTTCATGCATTCAACAATCTTTGCAAGTTCTTCCAAGCACCATGTGGACGATGCATACTCTTTTGAAACAATGATGACCGCCATTCTTGACTTCTCTATTGCATCCAAGAGTTCCTTCTTAATGGGTCTTCCGATCTCCAGTCTTACATCATCCATAAAGGTGTAGATCAATTTCTCACGCAACTCATTGCATAGATGGCTTGTAAATGTCTCACGGGTTTCACCTCTGAAACTGAGGAAAACTTCATATTTCCATTGGTGTTTGGAACAAGAGGAAGAAGATGAAGGGGTTGTTTGAATATTGCTGGTGAAAGCCATATCGGACACTTGGCTTAGCTAATTAAGCATCTTCGAGTTTAGATTATAAAGGATATACAATGCTAAAGGAAGCCCTCAATTAACAGATCGATCTTCCCCAAAACTCATGCTAACACTGAAATCTGCTCATCTCCAGGGGTGAACAAACGGAACAATGGAAATCTGCTCTACTTTCAACCCAAGTATTACCACACGCCTTTTAAAAGTGAAAGTAATTGCACACATATTCAAGTGTACAGTACTGGCCATGATGTTGAGGTAATGATATCAGGCTTATCATTGTGCTGTATCTTTACAGCTTGATCCATTGACTTTGGGTCAATATTTGGAGAGGAACATGGATGGATACGGTTCATCTTGATCAAAAAGATATAAATGCCAATTATCAATATTTTAGATATCCTAAATCAATAATATTGGTATGTATTAGTGAATTTATTCTTTTATATAATATTTAAAAATCTCAAGAAACATATATCTCCTATTAAAGTTCTACATGAAGTTCTCTCTCTCAACGTGGGCTACATGAAGGGTGGAAGAGCGAAACCTCCAGGAAAGAACTCCTTGGAAAAGTTTGGAATTGTAATAAGGTTTTGATTCGTCAAAGTCGTCAAAGTCTTCCAAGTTTCTAGTGCAGATCAATGAAGAACATGAGTAGGAAACATCCTCATTTTCAGACATTTTTTAGCTACTAGGATAATAAAATTGTGAGTGCTCTTGGCTAGCTAGGTAAATATATCAATACATTTAAAATTTTTTTTTAATTATTAAATAAAAAAATTAATAATAATTTTGATCAACAATCAAATAAAAATATCAAAAGAAGTTGTTTCCCTCGTATAGAAATACGCAATTATATATTATTATCTCTTTGAATTTTTCATAGAGTTTTTCTATCCATCTCCTTAAAATATTGATATTAATTTTTAGAATTTAATTAATATAATTTTTTTTCTTTTAATTAATCATTCAAAATTTTAAATTTATATTAAATTAATCATCATATTCTCTATAATAATAAAAAATTATTATTTAAAAATATAAACAAAAATCAAATTTAGCGAATAACAATTATAACATAACAAGAAAGAATATTTCTTTTCCATATTACCGAGGCAAAACGAAAATGAAAATGGTACTATTTTGTCAGTCAAAGTTAATGGGCATGAGATCATGCTAAGTTGCTTCACATTAGGGTTGGGCTCCGACTTCGGTCGGAGTCCTCGTTTCCGACCTCCAACTCCGACAAGAGTCGGAGCCAAATTGGAGCTCCGACTCCGACTCTGAACTGGAGTCGGAGCTCCGACATAAGATCGAAACTCAACGTGCGCTCGACGTGGCGCTCGAGCGGAACTCTTCCAGAGAGGTTCGCTCGACTTCCACTCGACATGTCGCTCGAGTGAACCTCTCTGCTCGACATGTCGCTCGAGCATAACTCTTCCAGAGAGGTTCATTCAACTTCTGCTCGAGCCAATGTTCAATACAACGTGCGCTCGACACCTCACTCCAGCGCAAGTGTTCAATAAAAAAAATTTCTGAGTCAAAATCGGAGCTTCTTGGAGCTCTGACTCCGACTTCGAATAGATATTCAGAACTACTCCGAATTCTGATGGAGTCGGAGTCGGAACGGAAGTCGGACGAAGTCGAAATTTTCAGAATTTTGCACACCCCTACCACACAGTAGAAGAAGCAGTGGGAATCCATAGTTAGGGACGGCGTACATTGAAAATTAGACATCTAATTGAAGATGAATAATTTCTCAAGAAAACATAAAACATGCTTTTTAATCAATTAGTTAAAAGGGCATATTGATGTTAAATTTAACCACTGCTCTTACCCGTTCTTTAAATGGAGCAAGTTAAGAGGCAACGATAAAGAAAATCTTCTATTCACCATATTTTAGATATGAAATAATAAGATAATAAATATTTTTTTTAATCTTTTTAATATTTCTTTCTCTTGTGAAATAGATTTTCTTAAATTATTATCTGAATATAGAAAATAAATTAAATAATCTTAAATAATCTATTTAATATTTAATATTCTTTCTCTATCTCGAATATAGAAAATAATCTTTTGGTAAGATAATCGGTCGACAATTGCCGAAGCAGATAAATTCAATATTTCTTTCTTTTGTGAAATAGATTTTCTTAAATTATTATCTGAACGCTAGGACTTCAAATGGAAGAAAATATATAAAAAGGTCATGTAACATTTTTTGTTGTCAGGATAAATCTTCCGGGTAGCATAAAAATGATAAGGAGTTTGCTGCACATCAGCTACTATTCACCTTCACACTCCACACTTAAAAATTAAAAACTTGCATCTTGCACTCCACACTTATTGTTCTTGATGACGTTGATACCGAAATACAATTACAAATGTTAGCAGGAAACCGTGAATGGTTTGGCCCTGGAAGCAGAATCATTATAACCACCACAAATAGATATTTGTTGGCAAGACATGGAGTGCAAGATGTATGCTTGGCTAAACAACTGAATGAGTCCGATGCTCTACAGCTCTTTATTTGGAAAGCCTTCGGCAAACCGAATTGTGGAAAGGAGTTTTTGGATCTTAGCAAGGATTTCGTAAATTATGCCAAGGGCCTGCCTTCAACTATTAAAAACTTGGGTTGCTCTCTGTATGGGAAGAGCATAGAGCAATGGATAGTTGAGCTGGATAACCTAAAAGCAGAAGCTGTTGATAGAAACAGTGAGGATGCAGATAGATTCAACTTTGATGGACTTTGGGATACAGAGAAAGAGCTATTTTTAGATATTGGATGTTTCTTCAATGGGGAGGACAAGGATCGAGTTGTAGATATACTAGATAATTCTAGTTGCTTCCCAAACATAGGTATAGAGGTTCTCAAGGAAAAATCTTTCATTACCATTGCAGGGAAAAAATTATGGATGCATGATTCACTACGAAAGGTGGGTTGGGAAATTGTTAGTAATGAATCCCCTATGGAGGCTGGAAGACGTAGTCGGTTGTGGCTTTGTGAGGATGTCCTCAACGTGCTAAAGAACAATAAAGTAAGGGAATTATAAGTATTGTAGAATCAAACTTAAAAAAGTATTTGCTTTTAGCATATTTGGCAAACTTTTCAGATATTTTCCTCACCAACTTAATTGCATGTTCTTGATTGATTGTCAGGGAACAAATGTAGTTGAAAGCATAGTGCTAGACTCACTTCTACAAAAGGAAGAGTTGAATGCCGAAGCCTTCTTAGAAATGAAGAGGTTAAGATTGCTTAAAATCTGCAATGTGCTCCTTCCTCACGGCCTCGATTATCTTTCTAACGAGTTACTTGTCATTGAATGGCATGGATATCCTTTGACATCCTTGCCAAGGAGTTTCCAACCCAATAACCTTGTCGAACTCATTATGCGTTGCAGCCACATTAAGCAACTACCGAAGGGGTTTGTTAGTGTGAGTTTTTTTTTTTGTTATCTTCGCAGATATCTTCAATATTATACACTTATATTGAGTTCTTAACTGCTTAATTTCTATATTTACTGATTGTTTTGCAACAGAATTTATACAGTTTAAAACTCATCGACCTTAGTGACTGTCAAAACTTCAACGAGATTTCTATTTTCAATGGATTTCCAAATCTTGAGAGGTTGATCCTTCAACGTTGTACAAGCCTGTGCAAGATTGATCCATCTATTAGAGCTCTGAATCGGCTTATTCTATTAGATCTGGAAGGTTGCAAATGTCTTTATAGCCTTCCACCCGAGATCAACTTTGAATCTCTTGAAACTTTGATCTTATCTGGCTGTTCAGCACTCAAGAAATTCCCAGAGATTGGACAAAACATGACACGTTTGTCAAAGCTTTATTTGGATGGGAGTGCTGTTGAAAAACTACCATTATCATTCAAGCATCTAAGTGGCCTGACTTTATTGATCCTCCGAGACTGCAAAAACTTTTCGGCTTTTCCAGACATCATTTGTTCTGTGACATCTCTTCAAACGCTCAATTTATCAGGATTTGAGTGTCGACCAACTAGATCATGGCATTCGCTTGGACGCTCTTATAGTTTGTCCTCAGTTCGTGTCACTGCCACTTATCCTCAAATAATTTCTTTTTTGATCCTATTTTTCGTAATATTGCCACATGGACATCTCAGTTTGCTTGTCTGTGCTACGCTTATTTTATGGGCATATTTCTTCTTCGCTGCCCAACTTCCTGAGATAGAGCCCATCAACTTCTTGTTGCCAAGGTCATTCTCAAGGTTGAGCTCTTTGGTCTCTCTAGATTTAAGTGATTGCAACTTGTTGGACGGAGCACTCCCTGATGATCTTGATCGCTTATCTTCACTGCATTCTCTAAATTTGAGCGGAAACAATTTTACACGGCTGCCGGAGAGAATTTCTGAGCTTCCTAAGCTTAAAATTCTTAATTTGGATAAATGTGGGAGGCTTCAATCAATTCCTAAACTTCCTTTATGCATACAATTTGTAATGGCACGAGAATGTGCTTCATTGGAAAATTATTCAAGTCAAGGTATGGTGTGGACTTCAGGCGAAGAGGGATTTATCACTTCTTGATATCTCTTTTCATCTGCTTCCTGTGAGGATGCATGCATGGGCGTTGGAGGAGGTTTGAAACCTAATCTTGTTTCATATTTTAGACAGAGACTTTCCGACAATGTTCGAAATCTACTTTCCAATGCACACTTGCTGGACATGATCTACGTCGAATTAGACTCTGTCGACAAAGTTCCATTTGAGATTGATATTTTGGAAGAAACATTAGATTTTTTCTAGGATTAATGTCGTGAATATTATTTATTCATTTATTTTTCCAAGACAGAATTATAGTGATGGTGTGGCAATAATTTGTGTAAGAAAAGAAAAAGAACAGAATTTTCTCAGAATGCATATGATGATGATTGCTACAAGTACTACTGGGATTGGTTATAAAACAAAATTACTGGGATTGGTTCATGTCTTGGACATTTACATGGAATTGATCAAACAACTAAGTGTTTGGATCGAAAAAGGGAAAATTACATAAAACCATTAACTCTCACCATTCTTAAAAATATTTTTACATTCAACTCCACGATTTGGTCACCTTCCCAAGTCATATGCCAGTTTTCTGCACCTGCTCTGGTTCCGACTTCCGTATCGTGCTCTCTAGAGAATGAAAAACGAGTTGGCGTCCCCTTCCCTCTGCCAGATGCCTTTGGGAATTGTTCAGATGACATTCCATGAATTTTCATGGCCTTGATGAAGGAGGTCTTAAGAAATCCTAAAATTATTCTCGCTCAAATTCTGTACAAACTCAGCCATATCTGTATCATACAGTATACGCGCACCACAGGCTTTAATCTCAACATCTGGACTGTGGGTTGTAATTGAAGGGCTAATGCAGTTGCGTTCATCTAAATTGTCCCTAAACCTCTCATGGGACAGATATAGCCAAAGTCCAAACGAACCTGCATGGAATCTATCTTTGGGAATGCTAAAGACTTGAGGGCAATCTACAAGACCTCCATCCATGTCCAAACGAAGTCTGAACTTGTGGAAATATGGATCCTGACTAGGAGAAATGCTGCTGATCAAATCTTTGTGGACTACAAAAATAGCACACAACACAATTCCTTTCCAACTACTATTTTCATACAAATCAGGAGGTATCCGGATCAGTACAGATGACCCATATTTCTGATGGCTGAACCACTTCGGAATTTCTGTTTGAGGCAAAATGCTTTGAAGTCCTTGGCTTTGATGAATTTTCTCCTGCAAAATATTGAAATTAAGTAAAAATATTTTCAGTGTGGGTATATACTTGTGAGTGTTCGCAAGTGTACGGGCATGTAAGAGAGAGAGGGAGAGAGAGAGAGAAACCTCCATGTATCTTTGCCATAGTGGTCGGACTTGTGAATCAAGCAAGAAAACCTCGCCTACTTTGCATTCTTCATCATCGGCTAGGCTGAGACAATTAATAAAAGTGAATCCAGTTTCACCAGAAGTCCACACAACCACTTGACCAGAATAATTTTCCAGTGAAGTACATTCTCGTGCCATCACCAACTGTGTACTTATGGGAAGATTTTGCAATGATTTAAGCTTGGTACAATTATCCAAGCAAAGAAATTTGAGCTTAGAAAGCTGTGAAATGCTATTGGGCAGGCATATAAAGCCATTTCTGCTCAAATTTAGAGACTGTAAAGAAGATAAGCGACTAAGATCATCAGGGAATGCTCCATCCAATAGATTGCAGTCACTTAAATCTAGAGACACCACAGAGCTTAACCATGAGAACGACCTTGGCAACAATAAGTTAATGGGTTTTGACTCATGTTGTCGGGCAACACATAAAAAATGTGTCCATAAAATAAGTTCAACACAGGTGAGGATGCGGAGATATGTGTTTGGCAGTATCAAATAGTATAGGACAGAAAAAGAAATTAGTTGTACAAAGTTGAGACGGACATCAATTGGAGATAAAATGGGAGAAAGTCCAAGTGGATGCCCTGATTTAGTTGGTTGACACCTGCACCCTGAAAGAATAAGAGATTTAAGAGATGCCAAACCAAAAAGGACTCTCGGAAAACTCAAAAGGCTTTTACAATCTTGAAGATTCAATAGAACTAGATTAGTTAGATGCTCAATTGATGATGGTAATTCTTCTATGGCAGTCCCATCCAAATAAAGCTTTGACAAGTATATCATATTTTGTCCTATCTCTGGAAACTTTTTGAGTCTTGAACAGCCAGATAGAATTAAAATTTCAAGAGATTTCAAGTTGATCTTGTGTGGAAAGCTTCTAAGACATTTGCAATCCCTCAAATTTAATAGAATAAGCCTTTCAAGAGCTCCAACAGATGGGTCAACCTTTTCCAATCTTGTGCAGCCTTGAAGAATCAGCTTCTCAAGATTTGGGAAACCAGTGAAATCAGGAGTCAGGATTAAGTTTCGAGAGTCACTAAGGTCAAGGAGTTTCAGCCTTTTTAAATTCTGTGATAAAATAGAAAAATAAAGAGAGGAAAATCAATAGTCTAAGAACTTATTTAAAAAAAAAAAAAAATACAACAACATAATTAAAAATCTTACAGTAAATCCCATTGGTAGCTGCTCAAAGCGGCTGCGAGGCATTATGAGCTCAACAAGTTTGACTGGTTGAAAACCCCTTGGTATGGATCTCAAAGGATATGCATACCATTCCATAAGATGTAACTCGTTAGAAAGATAACTGAGGCCCAGTGGAAGGTGCACATTGTAGATTCTAAGCAATCTCAGATTTGTCATCATCGAGAATGCTTCAGGCTTCAAGCATTCTTGTTGATGTGGATATGAGTTTAGCATCATGCCTTCAACTGAAGCCGTTCCCTAGTAACCAAGAGCAATGAATCAGTGTAGAGAAAGTATATGAACACTTTAGAAGAATCTTTATGGCCATAATATTGTTACACTTACTGTATTATCCATTAGTACTTTAAAGACGTCGTCACAAAGCCATAACCTACTGCGTTCTCCTGGATTCTGTGGGGATTGACAACGAATAATTTCCCAACCCACTCTCTGTAGTAAATCATGTATCCACAATTTTCTCTCTAAAATGGTTATTAGAGATTTGTCAATGAGATTTTCCATATCAATTTTCGGGTAGCAACCAGAACCTTCTAGTATATCAGCTACTCTTTTTTTCTCCTCCCCATTGAAGAAGCAGGCAATATCTAAAAATAGTTTTTTCTCCGTATCCCCCAGAGCATCAAAACTGATTTGAAGTGTGTTCTGAATAACTTTGTCAGGAAATTCTTTTAGCCTATCCCAAGCACTTTCCCATAGCTTTCTTTCTTTTCCCAACAGGGAGGATCCCAAAACTGTAAGAGCTAGAGGATGCCCATCAGCATAACTTATAAACCCCTCGCATAGATCTAGAAGGCCTTTTTCACAATGGGGTTTGTGGAAGGCTTCTTGACAAAAGAGTTGTAGAGCATCACATTCATTCAATTTCTCAGCCATGTACACATTTTGTACTCCATGTATTTTCAATAGCTGTCTGTGTTTAGTGGTTATGATAATTCTACTCCCTGAGCCAAACCAATTATGGTTCCCTGCTAATGTTTTTAATTGTACTATATTATCCACATCATCAAGAACCAGAAGAACCTTTTTGTAACGCAATCTCTTAATTGTCTCATCGATTCCTGTACACACATATGCTTTATCTTTTTCACTCTTTAACTTCATATCAATGAGGAGTTGTTGCTGCAATGTAGCTAAACCATGTTTTTCGTGCTCCATTCTAACATTGTTGAGAAAGCTGCTAGCTTGAAATTGACTACGGATCCTTTTAAAAACAGCTTGTGCAAGCGTTGTCTTACCCATCCCACTCATCCCGCATATTCCTATAAAGCGAACATCATTCAAAGTCATATCCAGATGCAATTTTATTTTCTCAACTCGGGAGTCCATTCCAACAAGGTTGTCCTCATCAACACCTGAGAGTGTACCATCCAAATCACGGGATATCTTTCCAACAATGGTTTGGATGTGCATTGACTCGGACCTGTCAGAAAGAACCATAATCTTTTGGGGGATCAAAGAAAACCAAAGACACGTGCAAATTTTGATGTTCTACTTTTTCATCTCAAGGCAAACAGGTCTGAAATTGCATATAACAACATAGTCCAGCTTGTTTTGGCTGTGTACCGAAGAAAATAAATTAATTCTTGGATGTTATGTGTACATATTGATGCTGACTTGAAGAAGTAGAAATTAATGTATTATTCAAAATGCATTCTGTTTTATTGTTAAAAGTTATAAAAAGAAATTAAACTTGGATTTCAGTAGTTAATTGAAACCTAGATATCAGCCACTATAAATTATAAAATGGCAGGTAGAATGCAAGTTACAATAATGGCCAAAAACCACTTTTACTTGGGAGATACTAGGCAGCAGATTATAAGGTGCAACAGGGGAGGTGGAATACTTAAAATCCAACGATCCCTGCGTAAACTACCAAGCAAAAAGATTATTAGCAGTGACCTTTAAGCACAACTACTCTGGTCTATAGGGCTAATTTTGTTCATCTACTTTTCTTTTCTTTTCCTTCGGGAGAATGAAAAAAAGAAAAGAAAAAAGACTCGGTAGAAGAAGATGATTAAACCTTATCCATCCTTTAGGGAGTATCCGGAGTGATTGGCCACTTTTTTCAAAACATCTCTCCACGCTCGCACCTCCTTTATGTTTTCTTTGAAACGTTTGTCATGCTCTACAAAGGCATCTGCAAAAGTCTCCCTCTGATGCCGAACATTGCTTGGATCCACATGATAGAAGATGGGAAAAAATTTCATCCGTCTCTCTTCCACGCGTTCAACAATCTTTACAAGTTCTTGCAAGCAAGATGTGGAAGATGCATAGTTTCTTGACAAGACGACGACTGCGATTCTCGATTTCTTGATTGCACATATGAGTTCAGGCGAAATGGGTTTCCCTATTTCGAGTTCTTCATCGTCCTTAAAGGTGACAACCCCTTTCTCGACCAAGGCCTCGTATAGACGTTCAGTAAAAGTATAACGAGTGTCTTCACCTCTGAAACTGAGGAAAACTTCATATTCCCATGGGGATTCGGAGATAGGAGAGGAAAGATCAGACGATGAGGGGACAATCTGAACATTGCTGGCGGAATCCATTGGACACTCTGCTAAGCCTAAAGTATAGAGATTTGATTCTATAACAATGTTTTAGCGCGTGACCGAAATTCACGGTAATCCTTGAAGTCCCCAAGCTGCAGGTTTAGTAGTCAACTGCACCTCTTGATAGAGCTTCCCGGGAAAGTGGTCTACAACTTCCGAACAGAGGGACGAAATTGAGCGATTCTCCGTTTGCACGTAAGAAATCATTATTAATTTATTAGATGGACAATGGTGTGCACACAAAGTGTAAATAGTTTATTGATAAAAAAAAAAAAAAAAGAAAAAAAAAAGAAGCTTTTTTAGAGTATTTTTTTAAATCTCTCTAACTTTTATTAAATAAAATTAAATTCATTAATAATCACTTTCTTAATTATTAAAAATATAAAAAAAATTAAAATATATGATTGGACGAAACATTTGAAAGGATACTAACATTTTCCTTATTAGATTATCATATATTGAATCAGCTTATCTTAATGAGTTAATAATTAGATCGCGTTTGGATAGTAAAAATCTTTTGTCTCATTTCATCTCATCATTATAATTTTTTTAAATTTTTATATAAAATATAATAAATAATTCAACTTTTTCAAATATTAAAATAATAATATTATTAAAAAATAATATTTTATTTAATTTTCAACTTTTATTACAACTCATCTCATCTCAACTTACTATCCAATCGAGTTTTCGTAGATATTCCTTCTTTTTTCCTATTTTTTATTGTTTCGAGTTAAGTGTTATCACGAGAATTAAAAGTTTAACTAAATTAGTACGAAATGGTTTATGACTTTTAGATCAATAATTCGATCTTTTTTTTTTTAAAGAATTAGGACTACATGTTCAAGAATGGTCCATCTCTAATTTTATTAAAAAATCCTTCACTTGTAATAGAAGAATACCGTAAAACAACACTAAATCCATTATGCAATAATCCAATAAAGCCATAAATCCTATTGCAAATTCTAAACAAAACCAAAAACGGAAGCAATTATCTTCGTCTTAGATACGAGAAATTATTTTTATCGACTCTTAAAAGACCTCTAATCTCCCTCGAAAGGTCAAGTACATAGTAATATGTGGAATTGTACCCCTTTGCACTAAGGTTCGCCAGGCTATCAGCAGTAGCATTACATTCTCTGTAAATCTGATGACAGGTGAAAGTAATAGTGTTATTGCATAGTAGAAACTATGAGTTCAAGTCACGGAATAGTTGTAAAATGTTATGATATTGGGTGTTAAGGTTTAATCAAATTAGAATCTAATACTGTCAAGACTTTTAATTCAATAGTTGGGTTTTTGAGATGAGAAAATCTATTTATCATCTTAACTTTCATCATCCTCTCATCATCTCATGATATGTTATTAAATGATAAGTTTACAAGTGAAATATAATAAATAATTTCTAATCATTTAATGTCACATTATAGGATGATGAAAATATGATGAAAGTTGGGATGATGAGTAGTATTACTCGTCACCCTAACTCTCATTTGGTTGTTTTTACAACTCATCTCATCTCATCTCATCATTATAATTTTTCTAAATTTATATCAAAATAAAATAAATAATTTATTTTTTTCAAATCTTAAATCAATAATAATATTAAAAAATATTTTTAATAATAATTTATTTTATTTTTAATTTTTATCTCAATTCTCTGTCTCATCTATAAAAATAAATGCAATTAAATGTTGCTTGAAAAAGTCAAAAGGTTTTAGTAACGAAGTACCAATAATGGCAATCCCATCCAAGTAAAGCTTTCAACTAATACAGATGAAGATATCTAATCTAGAGGTATATGGTATAGTAGTTTTAGCTATCCAAATATAATATTTGATTTTTAAGTTTTTAAAACATTCATTTAAATATTTAAACAATGTCAAAACTGATGTAAATATGAATAGTGCGTGAACAGTATATAAACATTAAAAACTGGCATGAACAATATGTAAATAGTACATAAACAGTATAAAATTCAGGTATTCTATAAATACTATAGAATTTGCACCTTTTTCAAATCTCAGAAATTAAAATTAACTCATCTCATTTCACTAATTAAACATATATTTTTTTATAAATCATCTCATATTATTTTAATACTATTTAAAATATCCCATCTGAATTATCTATCTAAACGGGGCCTAATCTCTGGAAATTTATTTTGTTTTGAACAACCAGATAATATAAAGCAGCAAAGAAATATAGGAAATTCAATACGGAAGAAGCTAAAACAAATAATGAGGTTGAAAAAACTCGCGACAGAAAACTGATCTGACAAGGATTCCAAAAGATATTCATCCCAGTACTCCAGTAGGCAGGAGGCGTAACTCACTAGTCTTTGATTTTTCATATTTGAAAAGGCTTTTGCATTAAAGTGCTTATAATTGTAGTATTTCAAGGTTTTTGTTAGATCCGTTGCAATACCGTCTGTCATGAACCAGAGATATGCTAGCTACATTTGCGTTATATTTCAGTAAAGATCAATCAATATTAGAATATAGAGGTCCTTGAGGAATAATATAAAATCTGAAATAAAGTTTCACCCACTCAATATATAATATCTCTAATTTGGTACGTGTAGCTTTTGTGTACTGATAAGAAGTGTGATTGTTGTGTGTTGACTGAATGTAACACTTATCTGTCACTTTGATTTTTTATAATGTGCGTCTTTCTATTTATTACTCGGCTCAATATGTCATTGTATCGCTTACAATCTTAATGTCTTACACCAAAAAGCTTGGAACAACCCATTCGTATATTTCCTCTTCATATTCTGAATCTGAAACCAAGGAGCTTATAGAGGAAAAGACACCCGCAATACTTTTACCAACCATCTATATCACGCTTTGGCTGATAAAGGGATTCGCACCTTTAAGGTTGAAACAATTGGGATTGGAAAACCCATTTCCCCAGAACTCTTGCTTGCAATTGAGAATTCGAGCGTGGCAGTGGTCGTGTTGTCAAAAAATTTTGCGTTTTCCGTATGGTGCTTACAAGAACTTGCAAGAATTATTGAATGCATGAAAGAGAGGAAGATTAGAGTTTTGCCCATTTTCTACCATGTGAATCCTAGTGATGTGCGACATCAGAGGGGATTTTTGGCTCAGGCCTTTGCCAAACATGAGATAAGTTTTGAGGACTTTGAGAAGGTGCGAATGTGGAGAAATGCTTTGAGAGAAGTGGGTAATCACTTCGGATTCCATTTACAGGATGGGTAACAATTACTAATCCTCTTTTAGTCATTTTCTTCGTCTTAACTGCAAAATGGGCTTTCATTTATGTTATTGTAAGTGATTCAAAGTAGTCGTAAGTTCCCTTCTTTCTCTTAGCTAAAAAGGTACGTGTTCCATCACCACAAAAGCATGATTTAATTTATGGACTTTTAAAGGTTTCATAGTCTAAAGGTAGTAGATATTACTAGATTTAGTTCGGAGACAAAGTTCAGATAATTATATATATATATATATATAAAGTTTTCATCCAATTTACATGTCCACGTGCTTGTATTTTGTCGCACCCGCCATTGTGAGACCAGTGAGAGACTCCTTGACGTTCTTTCCCCAGTCTTGTCCGCGGTTCCTCTTGGTCATGTGTTTGTGGCAGCTCTGGGCACACCGCGGGGAGAGGAAACTTATTACCTGCCAGAAGGGTGGCAAGCCAGCTTCTCGAGCATGCCATCGTGGCCCCAAGGAACTCGTTGCGTGCCACAAGGGGGATGTACTAGCTTCCCGAGCACGCTGTTGTGGGAACCCCATGGCGGTAACAGAGAATGCCGACTAGTTTGGTTGCTAGCTGCCGGTGGCTCCATGAGCTCAGGGGTGGCTGGGCAAGACGTTGCTCTTCGTGAATGACTTGACGGGATTGTTAAGATGTGTTTTATAACCGCTAGGACAGACCACACCCTGAACCTGTAAAATAAATAAAATAGGATGGTCGGGTGTGTTTGGGGCATGTCCGATACCCAAGTAAAAGACATTTTCTGTGGGAGAACTAGAGAGAAGAGAGAGAGAGAGAGAGAGAGAGAGAGAGTTAGGAATGCATACATAGTTATATCCTTCATTTGTCATCTTTACGCTACTTATATCCTCCCTGTTGGAGTCTTGTCAACTCAGATTGCCATATCGCTGCATTAAATGCGGCAATTCTTTGTCGGCAATAGGATCTTCAGTCAGGATCTCATCCTCGCGCTCCATGCCAGGGCATTTAATGTGACACAACCTTTTGCCCATTACTTGGATGGGGATGCGCCGTCGCTTATACCCATCTAGGCCTTCTTCCCATGATAGTGGGCTAGGTTCGATTATCCCAATTCCTGGGCCTTAAAGCATTACAAACATAGGCCAAGTATTTTAAGGGATAGTACTGGTCCGCTTCTACCTCTCGCTTAGACATGTATGTTGTGCATGATTCATTCAGGATATTAGACTATATTACCTTGGAGATCCCGAGACCCCGCCAGGGGGCCGTGGACTCGAAGGGGTTTGCCAAGAAAGCTTTCTATGATATTCTCGAACGGGTTGCGACTTCCTTTCTACCGCCCTGTTCTAGACATTCTAGACTTCGTTGGGTTAGTCTCGGCACAACTCCACCCTAATGCGTGGAAGATATTGATGTTTTGATGTGAGGCAAATGCAGGGTATATTCAATCTTTGAAGGCCATCTTACTTTGTTTCGAAGCGGTATCCGGGTTGAAGATTAATCTTGCTAAGACGGAGATGGTTGCGGTTGGTGATGTAAACAATATCAGAGGGTTGGCTGACATATTGGGTTGTGTGGTTTCTTCATTGCCCTTGAAGTACCTTGGACTTCCATTGGGGGCTTCCTTCAAAGCTAAGACATTTTGGGAGGTGGTGCTGGAAAAATTTGAGCAGAGTCTGGCCAGGTGGAAAATGTTGTATTTATCTAAAATGGGGCATATCACTCTTATCAAGAGTACTTTATCCAACCTTCCCACATACTACTTATCTTTATTTTCTCTTCCCGCTAGCATTGCAACTAGAATGGAGAAAATTCAATGGGACTTTTTATGGAGTGGAATAAGAGATGAATTTAAATTCCACTTGGTGGGGTGGGACAAGGTATGTTCTCCTTTGAGGGATGGTGGCTTGGGGGTTAGGAATGTGAGGGATTTTAATAAGGCCTTGTTAGGTAAATGGTTGTGGCAACTATGAGAGGGGTGCCTTATGGAAAGGGGTGACCGACATGAAGTTTGGTAGTGAGCAGGGGGGTTGGTGTTCTAAAGAAGGTAGGGGGTCTTATGGAGTGGAGCTATGGAAGTATATACGAAAAGGTTGGTGCTCCTTTGCTAGTAATACTCGGTTGTGTTTGGGGGATGGGAGTATGATTAGCTTTTGAAAGGATGTGTGGGTGGGAGACACGGCTTTGAAGGATGCTAATCCCATAATTTTCAGTATTGCAAGCAAGAAGGAAGCTATGGTGGTTGATTTGTGGGTAATTAACCAAGGTTCACAGGAGTGGAATATTAGCCTTACTCGGGATGCGCATGATTGGGAAGTGACTGGTTTGGTGGAGTTTCTGAACTTGCTGTACATCACTCTTATTGCGGCCATAATTGAAGATTCGCTGGAATGGAGACCCTCTAGGAAAGGAAGTTCTCGGTACGCTCCTTCTATGACTCTATTACTACGTAACAAAGGCATAATTTTCCATGGAAGACCATATGGAGGAGTAAAGCACCAACCAAAACTGCATTCTTTGTCTGGACAACAACTCTAGGTAAGATTATGACCATAGATAATTTTAGACGACATGGCCTTATCATCACAGATTGGTGCTGTTTGTGTAGAAATAGTAGTGAAACGGCGAGCCATCTACTCTTACACTGTGATTTTACTTGAGATATTTGGAATTACTTCTTCAGTAGAATGGGAATAGCTTGGATAATGCCGAGTAGGGTGGTGGAACTGTTAGCAAGCTGGAGAGGGATCATTATAACACCACAGATCGTGGCCGTGTGGAAGATGACTCCCATATGTATTTTTTGATATATTTGGTGTGAAAGAAACAAGAGGCTTTTTGAGGATCATGAGCACTCCTTGGAAGAGTTTAGCAATTTTTTCTAGAAGATTTTGTTTTTATGGGCCATTACTCTAGATTTGAATGGCCTTAGCTTCCATGATTTCCTTGTAACTGTTTCTAGTTCTTAAATATATGCATTCACATGTATACTTCCAGTGTACCTGTGCTATGCCTATTTTCTTTATCAATGAAATAATTTATTACTTACAAAAAAAAAGATATGTTTTGCTACGTCATTTGGCGCATGGTGCTGGGTGCCAAGGATGAGAAATATCCTGACCTAACAGCTAGGAAGTTCTTCTACATCTATCATATTCAGGGTCGTGAGGACAATGTGTGTAGTTTTAGGTCCCAATCCAAATTTGGGATGGACCGCACTGAATAGCGATTCTCCCGCTTCAACAATTGGTTCAAGAAGTTCTTCTTTGTGTCGAGATGGGGTTGGAAGTTTCCAAGAGTTCCCTATCCGAGCCTTGTGGGGAGTCGTCCCTGACGACAAAAATTTCACAATAAATTTGTCCACCCTCAAGCATGCTCGCATTAGGAGGGTTTACGCCTAGGTAAAAGGGAATTAGGAGGATGTTTGGAGTGAGGCCCTACTAACCAAGGCAAACATCGAACAGTTTGTGGTGATGCTTGACCAGCTGAGCGTTTTTTACTGCAATTTCCTGAGGGAGACATTTGTTTTTCGCAATGAGAAAAGGCATCATAGTTCGGTTGTAGGGGAGAAGGAAAAAATGGGCCTCGTCGAGACCATGCGTGGGTTGTCAAACTCCACTGGTAGCCTAGGGGAAAGGGCTTCTACCCTAGAAGCTTGAGCCAAACCCTACGGGCTCAGCCTGTCATACCAATTGGGGCACTTCATTGCAGCCCATCCTCCCCATACGAAATTGAAGCCATCATGGAGTAAGGAGAGGCCGATTTTCCAGTGGCAATGGGAGTCAACTGCCCAACTTCCAACCCGAGGTGCGCTTCGATATAGCAATAGGTTCTTGCTCCGATCCCGCCAAGTGGTCAAGATTGGCTCACGGTGTCTGACTAGGAGGAGCGAGAGCTTGACATGTCCTTTATTGCGACCTTTCTAGACCCTATTCCAGTAGGTTCAGTCGCTGTCAGCGTCCCCTTAGAGAGTACGAATGGGACATTCTCGACTGTGGCCACACTCGAGGCAGCGGGAGGGGGGGAGAGACTTCCCATTCACTCCCCTCGACACCATTTGAATGCAAGACCCCCAGTTTTCACTCAATCATCAAAATTCATCCTGAGGCGATCGAGATGATCTCCTACTTCCAGACCTAGATGGGGGAACAACTTCTTCATCTTACTCCTCTTCCTACGCTCATCCAAGGCAGGGACAACGCAGAAATAGGCGAAGGCAGAAGCTTTGACTGAAATAGGCAAAGGCAAACGAAGGCGCATTGGAATCCTCAAGCTGGCGGTGTAAACATTGAGGGTGTGGTAGAGCCTTCAGCTGAAGAGCCATTCAGCACGGGGGTGTTGGAACTCCCGGTTGTAGGGGAGGCCTGCGACAGTCAGCACATGGGTCCCCCAGGGAGGGGGACAAGTCACCACGAGATTTTTCAGAATCGATCCGGGCGGAAGCCGTTTGTGACACAGCTGGCCTGCTCCGAGGGCTCTTGTCTCTAGTAAGCTTCTTTCACAGGTTGTTCCTTTTCTTATTTTTCTATCTCTCTTTTTATTTTTAACCGTTATGTTGCCTTAGTGCTTCAGTGGATCGATCACCTGGCGGCCTAGATTGTTGATAGGAGGGCCGACTTGGAATGGGAGGTTCGTGGGCTATAGGCATTCGTGGCTCAAACCCATGAAGAAGTGCTTGAGGCTCAAACAGAGAGAAACAATTCAGTGGAAGCTTTCATCGATGTGTTTCGGTGGTGTTGGAAGGAGCAAAGGGGCTCTCGCCTTCGCGAAAGGGTTGCTCGCCTCAGGCGTGAGCGGATCGATAGGGATGTAGAGATAGCTCATTTTCGTCTTGAGGTCAAGACGCTTGGTAAGGAGCGAGACACTATTGAGAGAGGTTGTCCCGCTCGACAGTCGAGCTGGCGGAGTTAAAAGAGTGCTGCTGAGAGCAGGACGGAGCTGTCTGAGAGGTTAACAAATCCCTCTAAGACTTGGAACTGCAGCGTGTGTGAGAGCTTGGGGAGCGACAACAGCTTAAGGAGAAAGTAAGATCTCAGGATTGGTTGCCCACGAGATTTAACGACTCCCTCAAGCGAAGCACTCGGGACCCTAAGATTCGAGCTAGCGTCAGCCAAAGGCGAGATTGTCGCCCATGATCTTCGGGTTGCTTCCATGGAGGCCAAGTTGATCTTTGCTTAGGAAGACCTAAGGCGGATCTTTCCTAAGATAACGACGGTTAGGACTATCTAGAACAAGGCTTAGGGCTACAGTTATCAGGACGGCTTGGAAAAGACGCGAGACTTTGTTCTTGAGAACCTTGAGGTCAACCTTCTTGAACTCCACCTGAAGACCCTGCATCTCGATAGTTCCTCACTCCAGTTCCTTGATTTCTTAGGGTGTGACTTGATGCCTAATGCTTTCTAGCCCCCGGCTCCTTATCCCTGACTTGTTAATAATGGTTGTATACATGCTTTTCTTTATTATTTTATACCACTGCTATTTCTGCTAGCCCACCCTGGCACAGGGAACTTAGTACTTTGTAGAACTCCAAACGCATAATGAATGCCATTCTTGACATTTTCTATTATTGTGTACTCTCTCTCCCTTTTAGTACTTTGAGAACACATATTTATTATTATTTTTTATTGTTTGTTGCCTATTGTTGTTTTTGCAATTTCAATGTTCTTCACCCCAGTCCGACTTAGGGCTCGATTAAGTCTCCTTCACCACGGTGTGTTTCTCGCAAGTGAATGTGCTACCCACTGGTGCTCAGCACAAGTGTGGGTCTCTTATCGAGTCAGCTGCGGGCATTAGGCGCATGCTAAACGTATTGTCAAGAGGTGGTTCTGACCCCGTTGGCTGGCAAGGAGAGAGTGAGACACTTGGTAGAGGTGTTTCCTCCTATATCTCCAAGGTGCAAGCGTGGAGCATCAACTTAGATGGTCAGCCGAGAGATAGACTCAACCGTGCTGGGTGGCGATGAGAGACTTGGACACATGGGAGAGTTGTTCCCTCCAATATCGCCTAGGTGTGAGCACGACGCATAAGCTTAGATGGCCAGGCGAGAGATGAACTTGACTACACTAGGTGGTGAGGAGAGACTGGAATACTTGGGAGAGTTGTTCTCTCCTACATTACCGAGGTGCAAGCGTGAAGCATCAGCTTAGATGGTTAGGCGAGAGATGGACTCAACTGTGCTGGGTGGCGAGGAGAGACTAGGACACTTAAGAGAGGTGTTTCCTCCTATATCAATGAGGTGCGAGTATGGGGCATCGACTTAGATGGCCAGACAGGAGATGGACTTGATCGCGTTAGGTGGTGAGGAGAGATTGTGACACTTGGGAGAGGTGTTCCCTCCTATATCGTCGAGGTGCGAGCGCGAAGCATTGGCTTGCATGGTCAGGCGAGAGATGGACTTGATTGCTCTAGGTGGCAAGGAAAGACTATGACACTTGGGAGAGATTTTCCCTTCTATATTGCTGAGGTGCGAGTGCGGAGCATCGGCTTAGATGGTTCCGACCTCGTCGGGTGGCGAAGAGAGATTAAGACACTTGGGAGAGATGTTCCCTCCTATATTGCTGAGTTGCGAGTGTAGAGCATTGGCTTAGATGGTTTCGACCTCGCCGGGTGGCAAGGAGAGACCGAGACACTTTGGAGAAGCGTTCCCTCCTATATTGCTGAGGTGCGAGCACGGAGCATTGACTTAGATAGTTCCTAGGACATGTTAGTAGTATGGAAATGATTGAACATTTTTATAGAAAGATCAGAGTTACACGACTAGATGAGAATGTCTCCCTATTGGTGAAATATTCATACAAAATACTTCATGAGATGTTCCACATCCACAGCTCGACAACTCCTTCCTTTTAGCATCCTTGAGCCAATAGGCCCTTCCCATTTTGGACCGAGCTTCCTTTCTTTGTGGGAGGTTAGTCTCGTCTCCTTAAGCACTAGATCCCCTTCTTTGAAGGACAGCAGTCGAACTCTTCAGTTAGGGCTGTAATCGAGCTGAGCTGAGCTGAGCCGGTCTTTTGCTTAACGAGCTTGGCTCGACTAAAAAAACTCAAGCTCAAACTTGAGATTTTTATTTAATCTTTGTTCGAGCTCGACTCGATAGCTAAACTCCCAATTCGAGCTTGAGCTCGAGCTCGACCCAAAAATAAGCTCGAGTCAGCTCCAGTTGTTTATTTTTTATTTTCATAAGATTTAATAATTATTAAATTATACAAATAATAAATAATAAATCTAATATTGAATTTGTACAACTAACAAGTAGAACTCTATTGAATTATAAGATTTTAAAAATTTATAAATAATTAATATGTAACTAGTTGATATTTATCCATAATAATAATATATTATATGCCTGCCTGAATTATTAACACATACACATACACACAATCTAGAAGCACCGCCCTCTACTGCCTTTACAGAGATGCCGGTGAGGGGTTCTCAGCCTCCTCGCGGCGCCGTCCTCCATCGAGATTTTATTTAGGCAGGAATGGCACCCATTCGGGACTTCACAGTCCCATTGTGCTGTCCCGTCTAGCTCCTTGCACAGCAGCGTGTAGTGACATGGCCACCACTCACAGTGGTTCCACCATATACGGTGGTTCCTCAACCTCAACCACACGGTTCCACCAGAGTTGTTATCGGGATTTTTTTTTTTTTTTTTTATTACCAACACGCATCAATGTAAACAATGCGTAATATTTGAAATACACTCAATCAAAACAGATGCAAGTAATCGTAATAGGAGAAATAGATACAAAGCCGAAATATATTAATAGTTGTCAGTGCATCATAATTTCATATTACACAAAATCAATCGTTATAAAATTTTCCTTAGATTGTAAAATCAATATTTTTAATCTTTCACAGAATGATAAAATCATAATATATGAAAGCACATGTTTACTGTAAATTTCATTGAGATCATAAAAATCTATAACCTGAAGCTCTGATACCACATATTAGATATTTTAACATGAACATTAATAGATGGATCTTTGATTTTGTATGATCCACAATAATAAACAATAATATTAAAAGACGTACATTTCTACATCTGTTTGATGAAGAAATGAATCTGGCTATGAGAGAAGGATCACCCTAGCAACTTGGCCTCACTAGTATCTCCCGATGGCTAAAGGCACTCTAATGTTGTAGATGAGAACCCTTTAACCCCTCAGTCCTATTTATAGATTTCTGGCCATCATGAAATCTAAGTCTTTGAGTCAGACTATAATTAGAGATAAGAGTTAATCTTATCTCGTAGGAGTTTAAATCCCATTATAACTCTAACAACTATTTAAAACTCTATCAGATATGGGTGAGTGGGACATAGAGTTCAAATAGAACTCTTAAAACTTAGACATGTACTTCTCTATATTTGTGTAATTAAGACCAGTACAAACTTACGGTATTCTCGCTTAGTACTTGGCGAATATCATCACGATGCCACAAATTATAAATCCACAATTTTTTCCTTGAAATAGTGATAAGAGCTTTGTCCACAAGAGTCTATATTAATGTTTGGATAGCAGCAGGAACCCTGTAGTATATCTACTATTCTCTCTCTTTCCTCCTCATTGAAAAAGCATGCTATATCTGACCAAATGGGTTTTCCGATTTGTGCTTTTTCTCTTATTCTTTGTTCTCAGGATGTAGTAGCAATGCTAGATATTGAGTATGTAAATCTTCGTGCATACTTTTTGTAAAATATAGATTTTTTTAAGTGGATCTTAAAGAAAATAAGTTGTTTTGAAAAGAAAATAAGTAAAACTTACATAGTTTAAAGCTGCACAAATCATTTCTATTACAGATCAATAAAATTGAAAATTCAGGGGTCATTTTTGGTATGCACTGATCATTACACAAATTATGATATATATGCGCACTGATTTGGTATGCACTAGGATATGACTGTACTGAGATCATCATCTGGCCATCTCAGTATCTGCCCAGACACGAATTCAAATTAATTTGGTGATTAGTCGATACAGTTTCATTGTGTTTAAGCTTGATCCACTTTTTTGCGAAGGATTGAATATTTTATATTCGTTTTTAATCTGGGAGATTGTGAATTTGATAAATCTGTAGAGATTTAGGGGTCATTGTTTTGTGGGTATAGGGTTATTTCGCAAATAAATGCTCAGTTGGGCACAAATTTG
Organism: Juglans microcarpa x Juglans regia; assembly: GCF_004785595.1. Taxonomy (NCBI): domain Eukaryota; kingdom Viridiplantae; phylum Streptophyta; class Magnoliopsida; order Fagales; family Juglandaceae; genus Juglans; species Juglans microcarpa x Juglans regia. Next base: position 1,555,998 of record NC_054609.1, read on the forward strand.
ATTGTCACCGGCCTGGGAATGATCGTTAATATGGAAATGAATTGTCAAAATGGGTAATTTGGATCGGGCTAAGGCAGACATTTTTTTATCCGTGGAAATGGCAATGGAAACATTTTAATAGCCTATCGAATTTGGATTATAGACAGTGCAATGGTTGGTGCTAATCTCTGTCTTTGTGTCTACGGATGGTTTGAGTGATTTAGAATAAGTATATAGACTAAATCCCAAGGGGTTGGCCTAAGTGGTGAAGGCTTTGGTCTTGGGCTATCATTCCCCTTAAGGTTTAAAGTTCAACACCTCATGGGTATAAACAATTTTTTGGAGCCACACCGTCGACTGAAAAGTCAACGATTTAACCAGTTTCGTATAGGGAAACTTTCAAGATTGAGATATACAGGACCGAAGTTTACTCTACAATGGTGGGTCCGCCAAAGATTTAACCAGTTCTGTGTAGAAAAAATTTCGAGGATGTGGTGCATGAGACCGGGATTTACTCTCCAAAGTTGGGTCCAAATTCCCGACATAAAAAAAAAGAGGAGGAAAAGAAAAAGTATATAGAGTAGTTGAATAGCCTAACACTCCCCCCTCAATTGCTGAAGGCCTTTGTGACTTCCATATATCGACAAATCACACCAAGCTCTGGTTCGTAAAAGAGTTTCATTTTGGTGCCGCTCTAGTTCATAATCTCTGTTTAGAACAATTTTGCAATCCTTGAGTTGTCCTGTCTCTATTGAAGTTAGTGGCCCGAGTCATTAGTGTGTTCCATGTAGCCCGTGCTTTAAACTGGATGCTGTCTTGATGATCGCTCTTTGATTTGGAACAGTGGATTTTGTTGCATTTGGTCTGTCTGATAGCCCTTAAGAGTCTAACAAGCAAGCTTCAAGCTGCACTGGCTCTTTATGTTTATGCTAATGGAATTATGGATTTCATAAAATTTATCCTTGCCAATAGGGTAAAGAATTGTTCTTAAATTATGCACATATTTCTCCTGTTGTTCGATCCCACTTCTGGAGCAACTGGGGTTAATTTACGAACTTTTCTGAGCCTCTCTCTCTCTCTCTCTCTCTCTCTCAAGTTGACTGGGGCTAATCTGGCACTTTCGTGAGAAAGTTACTGGTTCTTTGGGGGACCCTTCTTGTATCACTGATCTCCACTATGATTAGTATATGTCACAAAATTTTAAAAATTGTTTCGTACCGGCCGCTGCGGCCGATATTTGCCGTACCGGCCATTGGGCCGGTACAGATACTATCTGTATTTCATACCGGCTTAAATACCGGCCGGTACCGGCCGTTTCGGCCTAAATTTCGGCCTGTACCGGCCGATATTTCGGCCTTCATTTTTTTTTTCCATTTTTTCAAACTACAAGTTCATTTTTTGACCCCCAATTTAGACTAGACTATTTATAATTTATATATATGTATGTATTTATATATAATTTATTCATATATAAACTATTATTTTAGAATATAATTATTATATATATTTATATATATAATTTATTCATATATCGACTATCCCGAAACGGTACACTAAACGGTACCGGTATCGAAATATTTCGTTCCAGTGCCTTGACCGGTACGTCATCCAGTACGGTATTCAAAACATTGATACGTCACCTTCAACTCGAGTTTTCCGCTGTTCCTTTAGGTTACAATATGAATTTTCTTTTGAAAAATATGTTTTTTAATGAATTTGCTTTTTTTGTACTGGGTTTGGTAGAAATACAGAAATAGTTGATATTTAAAGTTGATTATTTTTAGGTTTACAATCTGGGTTTGATAGTTTGAGTTGAGAAGTTTACGAAGTTTTCTAATAGCATTGCTTGTTTGTCAGTATTTGGTGGTTCTGAGTTCCCCAATACAAGGATACGACTATGCCTTTAAAGAAATTGATATATGATCACATGGTGGACCTCCTTCTTCTTATTATTTTCAACTAATGTTGATTGGTTTCTCCCAAATTGATCCCAGTGCCTTTAAAATATTTTTTGTATGATTTTTTATATTATATACTTTATATATAATATATATACTTATATAAAATAATTTTGTATTATATGATAAATTACTAATTAATATAATATTAAATTTAAAAATCATATATAAATAACTATATATTATTACTATAGTCTGTAATACAATTATAATATATATTATAATATACTATAATATATTATCACTATATTATTATATACTATAATATATATAACTATAATATATATACTATATAATATACCGGAAAAATCGGACCGAACCGGACCAGAACCGGTAAAATCGAAAGTACCAATTTAGGAGTGTAACCGGTTTGGTATCGGTTCTTCAAATCTCAAAACCGGTATATATTGGTTCGGTTTTAAAATATATCCAAAATTAGATCGAACCGGACCCGTTACACCCCTAGTAGTGAAGGGGGGTGCTGTGGCGTGAAGACTGAAGAAAATAGTTTAGTCTTTTACGAGTTCTAACTTTTGAAGTAGTGTAGTTAGTTTTTTTATTTTTAGTTTTTAGGTTTGTGGGTAAAATCATAATTTTGAGTCCCTTAACGGGTCAAAACGGGTCGTTAATGGGTCAAAGTGGATCGAAACGTTATTGACCCATTAAACAATCGTATTTTAACGGGTCAACCCATTTTGACTTGAACCTGTTAATATAAAACCCAAACTCGCTAATTTGGTGTCGTGTTGATATTGAGTTCACGAGTCGTGTAACATATTGCCACCCCTAGAGAGACCAACTGTTGTTATCCTTGCACGGTAATTATTCTTCCTCTTGCAATTGGTTTTGTTAAGTTCAATATGATCTGAACGCATAGGTAGTTTTGCCATCCACTCCCATCCTCTTAGGCCACCACATCCTTCACCCTTCCAATAGTATTATCAATTTGTTCCCACAATCTCACGTCACATGCCAAAGGTAAATTGTATACTTGTACCCAAAAAATCTACTGCTCAAATCTCACCTTCTGTGGTTGGTAAATTCGTCAAACAGATTAAGGACAAACAAATTGTTATCAAACAACCATGGTTTCCCTTCCCATACTCTTTGTTTACTTGCTTGGGTTGCAAATGTAACCACGGAAATATTTCTCCTCACCTCCTAAAATGTTGCTGGCTTGCTTACTCTCTATACCTTTACCTTTTTCGACTCATAGTCTCCTTTCCAATCTTCCTCTCAATTAATATCTTCCCCACCAAGCCCTTGTCTCCCTTCTATTTCAACTCATTCGAGATTGCATCGTCCACCTTAATAGTCGTATACTCCTCCATCAATTGCAAATTGTCCCACTTATCTTCTAGCTTCTCCATCCTGCCACCATGGCTTGCCGAAGTGACTGATGACTTCACCCAATAGGACTAGGGAGTAACCATTTTTCTTTACCTCCTTCTCAAGAAATACGATAGAGAGAAGAGTTAAGACATCTCTTAAATATTTATAATTCTCATATCCTCTATAAAATGTTCTAAAATTTCTATATACATATAAATGCTTCTCACTTTTTTTCTTATAGTCCCAAATTTTTGTATAATTTCTATATATCATTATTCATGATCTATTTTCTATGATGTAGCCCCTCCAAAATTAAATTAAAGTTCAATTTATGAGAAATAATAAACTTTTCATTAATTTGTATTCCAAAGTATTTTAATATTATACAATATTAGGCTTCTTAATACAGAACCCAAAGTGAAATAATTCAAGAAAACTATTTAAGTTTGATAATCTATATGAAAAATAATTGAGAAGTTTTATCCCCTAGACTTCATCAAGCAAGAAAAAATTTATTAAAGAACTCAATTGTAATATTATATGCTAAAATATCTCCATTTAACATTAAACTTGATAAATAAGCTGCAATATATTCTATCACAAATATTAATTGGTTTTGAACTTCCTATCACATTCTGATCATAAATTAATATACATGTATGGACTGTCTCATAAATTAATGTCTTCTATGAAGTTAAAAGTTGTCTTGACTGTCTTATTTTTCTCATTTAGCTAGTCATCTAAAATGAAATGAGAGATAAATTCCTCTAAAATAAATCAGATGAAAGACATTCTCTTTTGATTTTTGAACATTATAACGCACATATGATAGCAGTATGATAGCACCCCCAACGCGGGTGCCTGTGGCACTTATAACGTTTTGGTTTTTAACGTCCAGCTATCCATGCGATCAGGTTAAAAAGCAAAAGGCTCATAGCCTAGTTGATTTTTAAAAAGTCAAAATAACTAAAACTAGGAAGACGATAAGTAATACAAATTCAGTATTTTTTTTTCGTGTTAGTTATCCTTAACAATGGAAATGATGCATTTTAACAGACACAATGCAATAAGTCATACCGATGCAAAGCATAGGTCATATCAACTATGTATTTCTAGCAAACCCAGTACTAAAAAAGCAAATTCATTAAAAAACATATTTTTCAAAAGAAAATTCATATTGTAACCTAAAGGAACATCGCAAAACTCGAGTTGAAGGTGACATATACTAATCATAGTGGAGAGCGGTGATACAAGAAGGGTCCCCCAAAGAACCAGTCAACTTTCTCACGAAAGTGACAGATTAGCCCCACTCAACTTGAGAGTAGGGGTGTCAAATTGTGTTAACAGGTCGTGTTCATGTCGTGTCAAGACATATATATTATACTATATAGGTCAATCCTAACCCGACCCGTTAAGCTTATCGTGTCAAAATCTCAAACCCTAACACAACCCAATAACATAACGGGTTGTGTCGTGTCAACCCGTTTTGACGTATTTATGTAAATGGATTGAAACAAACCCAAAGTTAACCACTTTAATCTAGTTAAGTTAAACATAATTTTATATAAAGGTTAAAATCACAATATCTATAAAAAAATATAAAATTAACTACAAATCCAAAATTACAATCTAAACAATAAACATATCGAAATTAAAATCTCAACAATTTTATTTTTTAGGTATAAGGGTATAATTTTAATTTTAACTTTCTTAACAAGTCATAACGGATTATAATGGGTTGACCCGTTATCAACCCGTTAAGCTATCGTGGCTTAACGGGTCAACCCGTTTTGACCCGAACCCGTTAAGGGTAAACCCTAACCCGTTTTTAACGTGTCGTGTTCGTGTTGGGTTAATGGGTCGTGTCACATATTGACACCCCTACTTGAGAGAGAGAGAGAGAGGGGCTCAGAGAAGTTCGTAAATTAACCCCAGTTGCTCCAGAAGTGGGATCGAACAACAGGAGAAATATGTGCATAATTTAAGAACAATTCTTTACCCTATTGGCAAGGATAAATTTTATGAAATCCATAATTCCATTAGCATATACATAAAGAGCCAGTGCAGCTTGAAGCTTGTTGGTTTTGGTTTTCGAAGAAGAAAGCAGAGAAATGAATTTGCTCTATATTGATTCGTAATGAGCGACAAACGGTGCGTGCCCAGGAATGGTAGTTATCAGCTGTGAGAAGGTGGCTGGTGAGAAGAGTTGCAGGTCCATCATTCGGAATGAGAAAGTATGGGCTAGAGGGATCTTTAGGGTTTTTGTTGGTTGGAGGAGGGGGAGGAGGAGGCGGTGGATTATTGTTGTCCAAAGCCATTATGTCTCTGATACCATGTTGGTTTTGGTTTTCGAAGAAGAAAGCAGAGAAATGAATTTGCTCTGTATTGATAAAACTATCTACTTACAACTTAGGTCATTTATTCTATATATAGTATATGCAGAAAGGCAAAAATAGAAAAAGAATAAAGAATATATGCCTAACAAACTTTACAGAAAATCCTAACAGAATGCTGTCCTTGTTTGCTTCTGGAATCATCCTTGTAAATGCAAGATTTGCTGATTACTGGGATGACTTGTGGCAGCTTGCGTAGATGAGGTGGCTTGCATGGTGTGCTGCTGTGATGACTATATTTCCTAATTTAATAAAGCTTGCTTGTTAGACTCTTAAGGGCTATCAGACAGACCAAATGCAACAAAATCCACTGTTCCAAATCAAAGAGCGATCATCAAGACAGCATCCAGTTTAAAGCACGGGCTACATGGAACACACTAATGACTCGGGCCACTAACTTCAATAGAGGCAGGACAACTCAAGGATTGCAAAGTTGTTCTAAACAGAGATTATGAACTAGAGCGACACCAAAATGAAACTCTTTTACGAACCAGAGCTTGGTGTGATTTGTCGATATATGGAAGTCACAAAGGCCTTCAGCAATTGAGGGGGGAGTGTTAGCCTATTCAACTACTCTATATACTTTTTCTTTTCCTCCTCTTTTTTTTTTATGTCGGGAATTTGGACCCAACTTTGGAGAGTAAATCTCGGTCTCATGCACCACATCCTCGAAAGCTTTTCTACACAGAACTGGTTAAATCTTTGACGGACCCACCCTTGTAGAGTAAACTTCGGTCCTGTATACCTCAATCTTAAAAGTTTCCCTACACGAAACTGGTTAAATCGTTGACTTTTCAGTCGACGGTGTGGCTCCAAAAAATTGTTTATACCCATGAGGTGTTGAACTTTAAACCTTGAGGGGAATGATAGCCCAAGACCAAAGCCTTCACCACTTAGGCCAACCCCTTGGGATTTAGTCTATATACTTATTCTAAATCACTCAAATCATCCGTAGACACAAAGACAGAGATTAGCACCAACCATTGCACTGTCTATAATCCAAATTCGATAGGCTATTAAAATGTTTCCATTGCCATTTCCACGGATAAAAAAATGTCTGCCTTAGCCCGATCCAAATTACCCATTTTGACAATTCATTTCCATATTAACGATCATTCTCAGGCCGGTGACAATCAAATTTGTGCCCAACTGAGCATTTATTTGCGAAATAACCCTATACCCACAAAACAATGACCCCTAAATCTCTACAGATTTATCAAATTCACAATCTCCCAGATTAAAAACGAATATAAAATATTCAATCCTTCGCAAAAAAGTGGATCAAGCTTAAACACAATGAAACTGTATCGACTAATCACCAAATTAATTTGAATTCGTGTCTGGGCAGATACTGAGATGGCCAGATGATGATCTCAGTACAGTCATATCCTAGTGCATACCAAATCAGTGCGCATATATATCATAATTTGTGTAATGATCAGTGCATACCAAAAATGACCCCTGAATTTTCAATTATATTGATCTGTAATAGAAATGATTTGTGCAGCTTTAAACTATGTAAGTTTTACTTATTTTCTTTTCAAAACAACTTATTTTCTTTAAGATCCACTTAAAAAAATCTATATTTTACAAAAAGTATGCACGAAGATTTACATACTCAATATCTAGCATTGCTACTACATCCTGAGAACAAAGAATAAGAGAAAAAGCACAAATCGGAAAACCCATTTGGTCAGATATAGCATGCTTTTTCAATGAGGAGGAAAGAGAGAGAATAGTAGATATACTACAGGTTCCTGCTGCTATCCAAACATTAATATAGACTCTTGTGGACAAAGCTCTTATCACTATTTCAAGGAAAAAATTGTGGATTTATAATTTGTGGCATCGTGATGATATTCGCCAAGTACTAAGCGAGAATACCGTAAGTTTGTAGTGGTCTTAATTACATAAATATAGAGAAGTATATGTCTAAGTTGTAAGAGTTCTATTTGAACTCTATGTCTCACTCACCCATATCTGATAGAGTTTTAAATAGTTGTTAGAGTTATAATGGGATTTAAATTCCTAAGAGATAAGATTAACTCTTATCTGTAATTATAGTCTGACTCAAAGACTTAGATTTCATGATGGCCAGAAATCTATAAATAGGACTGAGGGGTTAAAAGGTTCTCATCTACAACATTAGAGTGCCTTTAGCCATCGGGAGATACTAGTGAGGCCAAGTTGCTAGGGTGATCCTTCTCTCATAACCAGATTCATTTCTTCATCAAACAGATGTAGAAAGGTACGTCTTTTAATATTATTGTTTATTATTATGGATCATACAAAATCAATGATCTATCTATTAATGTTCATATTAAAATATTTAACATGTGGTATCAGAGCTTCAGGTTATAGATTTTTATGATCTCAATGAAATTTACAGTAAACATGTGCTTTCATATATTATGATTTTATCATTCTGTGAAAGATTAAAAATATTGATTTTACAATCTAAGGAAAATTTTATAACGATTGATTTTGTGTAATATGAAATTATGATGCACCGACAACTATTAATATATTTCGGTTTTGTATCTATTTCTCCTATTACGATTACTTGCATCTGTTTTGATTGAGTGTATTTCAAATATTACGCATTGTATACATTGATGCGTGTTGGTAATACAAAAAAAAAAAAAAAAATCCCGATAACAACTCTGGTGGAACCGTGTGGTTGAGGTTGAGGAACCACCGTATATGGTGGAACCACTGTGAGTGGTGGCCATGTCACTACACGCTGCTGTGCAAGGAGCTAGACGGGACAGCACAATGGGACTGTGAAGTCCCGAATGGGTGCCGTTCCTGCCTAAATAAAATCTCGATGGAGGACGGCGCCGCGAGGAGGCTGAGAACCCCCTCGCCGGCATCTCTGTAACGGCGGCAGAGGGCTCTCAAGCCCACTGCCCACGGCGGTGTTATGGAGAAATTCAGTAAACAAAAAAAAAAAAAAAAAAAAAAGAAACTGTGAGTAGAGGTGGATCTCGGCGGTGGGAGGATGTGGCGAAGCCATGATGTCTCTTCCTCGCCGGCGACGTCCACCGTTACTGGATGAGGCTGGTCTGTGTGTGTTGCGGCGCCATCACAGAAGAAAGGAAATGATGTAGCACTGTGGCCGAGAGAGAAAGAAACCGTAGGGTTTCTTATAATTGATACGGGCCTGGGCCGTGGGCCTTGGCCCAGCCCGAGAAAAAGGCCCATCTCGGAAAAATAAATAAAAAACAAAATCGAATTGGGCCATGTACAGTAGGCCCGGATTCTGGCCTACTGTGTTAACCAGCCTCAACACTGAACCGGGTTTCGGCCCTGGTTACTGTACCGGTCCGGTCCAGACCCGGACCGGCCAGATTATTATTATTTTTTATATTATTTATTAAAAAAAAAAATCTGGAATTTATTTTCCATTATTTATACATGTTATTATTGTCAAAGACATGTATTAAATTTTTTTTAACATGTTATTTTTTGGTATATACATGTATTAATTAGATTTTATGCGTATTATTAAATACATGTATGAATTGTTTATTTTGGCTATTATTATGTCATGCATATTTTATCCAATATAGGGCAAATGATTTACTTCAAAAATTAAGAAAATATTGGTTGCCCAAATGTACAAGATTTTCTTAATTTTTATAATAAATCATTAAACCCATAGTAAGGTGGATATGATGGAGTGAACAATTTGTGTGTCAAGATCTACTCCCAAAGGAGGGTCTTGATGACACTTCTAGTTCATCGATCAAAAGTAAGGTTGGAGGGAACACTTTGTATATCAGAGTTTACTCCCAAAGGATAATTCTGATGATACAACTAGTTCATCCACAGAATTTAATAATGGTGAGAACACTTTGTGTATTAAGATCTACTCCCAAAGGAGGGTCTTGATGATACTATTAGTTTATCCATAATTGTTTAAATTCTGATTATTATTTATAAGTGTCTAACTCAAAGTATTATGTGATAAAATTTTCTTGCAGTAAGCGTATCTACATCACTACACCCACAAACTTCATCTGTTCCTGTTCTGACTGGCTCTAATTTTTCTGAATGGCCGGTTGAGAGAGTTAGGTTCACCTTGGGAGTCCTTGACTTGGACTCATCACTTACAAGTCCAAAACCACCACCCATCACTGAGAGTAGTAACAAAGATCAGAAAGAGTCATTTAAACAATGAGAGAGATCAAATAGGCTAAGTTTGATGCTCATGAAAATGACCATAGCCGAAAATATAAAAAATTCACTCCCTAGTGCTGAGGAAGCCCAAATTTTTTTGAAAAATGCTGAGGAGAGGTTTAGGTCCACAGATAAATCCTTAGCAGGAACACTTATAGCTAGACTTACCACCATGAAATATGATGGTGCTAAAGGAATGCAAGAGCATATCCTTGAAATGACCAATATTGTCGCTAGATTACAAACCCTAGGAATGAAAGTTGAGGAGTCTTTCATTGTTCAGTTTATCCTGAACTCATTGCCACCTCAGTATGGTCCATTCCAGATGCATTATAATTCTATTAAAGACAAATAGAATGTGAATGAATTGGCAAGCATGGTAGTTCAAGAAGAAGTGAGACTGAAACAACAAGGACATTACTCTGCTAATTTTGTGACCAAAGAAGCCAGAAAGAAAAAGCACCATTATGGCAAAATGAAACAAACTGGACCACCAAAAGGAAAGCAGCCTGGAAAAGTTAATCAGGTTCAGCATGATAGTAGCAAATGCTATTTTTGTGGGAAGCATGGACACATGAAAGCAGAGTGTCCGAAACGTAAGGCTTGGTTTGAAAAGAAGGGTAAGTCACTTGCCTTTGTATGTTTTGAATCAAACCTTATAAATGTTCCCACTAACTCTTGGTGGCTAGATTCAGGTGCTAATGTTCATGTTTCTATAACTATGCAGGGATACCTTACAAGCCAAACACCAAGCCCCAGTGAACGTTTTATCTTTATGGGAAACGATAATAAGGCTGAAGTTTTAGCCATAGGAACTTTTCGTTTGGTTTTAAGTACCGGTCAATTTTTAGACCTTCATAACACAGTATATGTGCCTTCTGTGAGGCGTAATTTGATTTCCTTATCCAGACTAGATAGTGATGGTTATTCTTTTTCGTTCCATAATGGAAGTTTCAATTTGTTTCGAAATGATTTATCTATTGGTTCTGGGTTTCTTTCCGATGGTCTTTATCTACTTTGCCTTGATAATACATTTATTAAAAATACCTATACCCAATACCATGAAACATGTATTGGAACTAAAAGAAACATGATAAATGAAAATTCTTATGACTTGTGGCATAAAAGATTGGGGCATATCTCCGAAGAACGGTTACAGAGATTAGTAAAAGAAGTGATACTTCCGCATCTTGATTTTACTAATCTTGAAGTGTGTATGGATTGCATTAAAGGAAAGCAAACCAAACATACTAAGAAATGTGCCATAAGAAGTATATCTTTGCCATGTAGTTCCCCCTACTAATATCTTCTTGTTCTCTGTTTCTAGGGAACACATGCAGTTGAAGGCATAATGCTAAATGCAAATACCTCTCTCCAGAAAGAACAGATGAATATGAAAGCCTTCTTAAATATGAAAAATCTAAAATTTGTAACGTGCACCTTCCTGCAGGCCTTTGTTTTCTTCCTTTGATGTCCAAGCCATGCAGTTTTCAACCAAAGTTTCTATATTTGTTCTTTTTATGATAGAATTTGAACGGGCTAAAACTCTTCGACCTCAGTAATTCTCAAAACTTATTCCCGACTCCCAACTTCTCTGGATTTTCAAATCTTGAGAGATTGGTTTTTCAAGGCTATACAAGACTTAATGAGGTTCACCAATCTGTTGGAAATCTCAACAGTCTGATTCCTGAGGGACTGCGAGTATATTCATAGCCTTCCAAATGAGCTCAACCTGGAATCTCTAGAGGTCTTCAGCTTATCTGGTTGCTCTAGGCTAAAGAATTTTACCCAGATTGGAAACAATATGAAATGTTTGTTGGAGCTTTATTTGGACGGGACTGCCATAGAAGAACTACCTTTATCAATTATAAATCTAACTAGCCTAACTTTATGGAATCTTCAAAACTGCAAAAACTTTTCGAGCCCAACTATCATTTCTAGTGTGACATCTCTAATACATATATAGTAAATCCGCTACTAGGATTTACTATATATGTATTATTATCTTGTAAGGTCGTATACTGTATCTTTAATTATCACCTAAATTAAAATTTTATGCAGCTAGGTAGATGTTGGCATGTACGTTGTTGAACTAAGTAAACCTTGTGTCATGTGTGATTGACTTCGCTTCTTATTTTACTTTTCTCTGATTGTTTTTAATAATTTCGTTATGACTTATGAGAAATTAAAATAAAATACAAAAATTATCTTGACATTCCAAACACTAGCTAGGAATAACTACAATAATACAATTTTCACTCACGAATGATACGATAATTTACATTTTATATCACAGATTATTAAAAGATTAATCATTACATCTCTAACTATAAAAAATGGGTAAATAAAATTAATTGGATTTATTTTGTATCTATGTACTCATTTATATTGACCAAATTAACTTGGGTACTGAACTTGTATGCGATGTGCCTTTGAGTGTGTCCTCTAATGCAAATTATATTTGAATACATATGTACGTTATATCGGTCACAAAATTTGGAGTACTCTTCAAAATGTGTCGATTGCGAAATGATATTGACAATATTAATTTGAGCACTGCTACATGATCCAAATAATTTGAGAACTCACCATCAATTGAATATATAAAAGATCTCAATCACACGATTAATTATATAAACCAGACGGCTTGAATTTAAAATAAGATGCATGAATTATTTAACAAGTGGCTTGAAAGCGATTTTGTTTAACTCGATTTATTTATTAATCAGTTATCTATAAATATAAAATTATGATTGTTTTTTAATACTATTATAAAGAGTAATATTACATACCACACTCTCATCTCATTTTCATTAAAAAGATCATATTCTTACAAATAATACTTTAATTTCTCCAAAATAAATAATCTATAACCCTTTTTATCTACAACGAAGAAGATGCAAAGATGGACCCATAACAATACAGTGAAGAGCAGTGCTTAAATTTAACATCAATTGCCCTTTTAGCTAATCGATTAAAAGACTTTTGATTCAGTCAGATTGTTTGATGGCTGTAAAAATGTTCAATAATGAACTTGAAACTGTTGCTCTGTTAGATCCATTAGTGCACGAAATCAAAAAATTACAAGGATTATATGCAGAATGCAATTTACAACAAGTGTATCAAGAAGGTAATCGGGTTGCTTACAAACTTACTCGGTTTGGTTAGAATGTTGAGGATATCTCAATCTGGTGGGATTATAATGTAAACTTTCTTTACTAACGAAATGTTCTGTTTTTATTAAAAAGAAAAAAAAAAAAAAAAAAAAAAATTCTAATTCATTAGCCTCGTTTGAATTTAAAATTCACATCAACTCATCTCATCATTATAACTTATCCAAATTTTATTCTATTATTCATAAAATCATCTCAACTTATATTTAAATCTAAATAAACTACGTTTTTGTTTTCTTGAAAAATTATTCATCTTCAGTTAGATATAGGTGGCTCTACAGCCACCGCTCCCAGTCCTGTTGGGAGTCACCGTTAGTGTAAAATGTTGTGTTTTTTTATTTTATTTTTTTATACATATATTTTTTTTAACATTGTAAAATATTTTTTAAAAAAATAAAAAATAAAAATATCATTAAAAATTATTTATTTAATTACTAACTAAAAAATATTTTAAAAAAAATTTTAAAAAAAAAATATCAGTTCTTCTATGCACAATCATCTCATGCAGATGTAACGCCCCGTCCCGAGGATCCAGAAAGTTAACTCGTGTCACTTAAAAATCATTTTCCTTCCACATAGTACATACTCTAATTTTTCTCTATCGCACAAAATACTCATATATTTACATTAATTACTCCAGAATAACTATTCTAAGACAATACAAAATCTTAATATAAACATCAATCTCCCAACAAATCACATTATTAGAGCACAACAAGCTTACTGAATGAAAATCCTCAATACCCATATAAACCTTCTATGCTTAAACCATCATTCTTAACTCTTCTCACTATGCTCCATATCCTTGATCCTCAATTGAAACATTCAAATCATTTGAAAAATATTGTGGAGATAAGGGGTGAGTTATCAACAACTCAGGAAGCAGAGAACATATACTAGTATGTAAACATGAGCCTTTTCAGAAAGTTCAGTATGCATAAACAAAAACATTTTATTTTTATATGCAGATCTTAGAAAAACTTGTTATCAGAAAATCAGAGCGACTTTTCAATCTTTTCATACTCAAAATCAACAATTCATATTTAAGGATCCATTTCATATTCAAAAACGCTTTAGCATAACATAATTGAACATCTTCATCTTATTATATCATATCATATACCGTGTTTAACCCCCGTGGATCCATTTCATATTCAAAAACGCTTTGGCTAACATAACTGAACATCTTCTTCTTATCATATCATATCATATACCATGTTTAACCCCCGTGGTAGGGTTGTGCTATCCCCGGTGGCTAAACCAAGCAGTATCATGTGGTGAACTTCCCCTTTTTCAATCTCGGAGCCTCGAGTGTGCACACAGGAAAGAACACGTAAAAAGACCACTTTGTTTCCAAAGTGGGTGCACTCATATCATATTATATCATGGTGGTACCAACCATATCACGTGAACTAGTATCATCATATCAGAACCATATTCAGAACAGATAAGTATGTCAACGTTTTATCATATCCATATCATATCAAAACACGTGCGAAACATATTCATATCATTTCCATTTGATAAAAAACAAATCCAAATAATTTCATATCACATGCATAAAAATCTCAATGATATCATATTCGCTCTTTTGCATATTTCAAAAACATGTTAAATATTGCTCATGTCTACACAATGCATGTCAGAAAATATTTTCTTTTTTCGTACAGGCTTCATGAGTGATGCAAATAAACGACCGAGGTTGATTTTTCTCAAGTTTTCATTTCATCACAAAATATGCAGAGTTTTTAAAAAGTCAACCTCAATCTCAATAATCCGTATAAAAACCTAGCATAGGAACCCGCTTACCTGGACAACTTAACTTTTCCAGAATTTTCTTCAAATATGTTGAGTCGACTATAAATCGTCACCTATAAAGATAATCACGTAATTTCCGTAAGTTTCCAATCAATCACGTATTTCAATATTTAAGCCTAAACTTCAAAAATAACCTATTTTAACTCCTCAAAACTTAAAACTCTCACTTTCTAAAATCATCAATATCCACTATAACCAAAGTCAAATTCAAAACACTAATATTTAAACTCGAAACTGTCAATAAATCTCACATTATAAACCAATCACTCAAACAACTCCATAATCCAATCCAACCGACCCCCTTTACTCCTCGGACTCAGTCCGGCACAACCAACTAATTCACAGTAAATATGAGTTAGCGCTAAAATACATTTAAATCTCAAAAGTTATTTGGAAAAATACTTACAATGCTATAATGTAATTTTTGAAAGATTACGGGGGTGCTAGAAGCGGCAACGCAGCAACAAAACAGTGCCAAATGCACTGTGGCTGTGGGTCTCAAAAAATCACTTTTGAACAGGTGTAAACGAAGACCCGAGATTGATAGGGTAGGGCCTAGGGATGTCGGTGAAGCTAATGGTGGTGGTGGTTGGTCGTGGGTGGCGGCGCAATAGGCGGTTGAAGTGCAAAAACACCCAAAACAGAAATAGTGTTGGAAGTGCTTCACCAGCGACGGATCGGAGCCAGGGTTGGGTTCAATGGGTTGCTAAGAGGTCGAGGATGATGTGGTGAGAAGATGGTGGCCGGAGGTGACGCGACGGCGGCGCGCGAGCACAAGAGGTGCCGCGGCTTGAGTGAGCTCGTGGTGGCTAACGGCGGTGCGACTGGGGCTGGAAATAGAGGGGTGGTGTCGCCGACGGTTGGGGAAGCTGGGGGGCTGGGCGGTATCGACCACCTCTGGCACACGGCGGCGGGCTGGGGAGGAGAAGGATCGGACGGAGAGAGAGAGGGAGGGGCTGGGTCGCGCGCGGGAAAGAGACAGGGGAGAAGAAAAAAGAAAAGAAAGAAGAAAAGAAAAGGAAAGGAAAGAAAAAATGGAGGAAAAGAAATGAGGTCCAATCCTTACATCTTGGGTCACAAAAAAAATTATCCAACTGAAATGATTTTAAAACAGTAAATGAAATAAAATAATTCAAACATAATGATTAAAATGAAAATAAATAATTAAACCCAACAGTAAGTTAATTTAATTTGAGAAGAAATTTAAACGCATAACAATAATTAATTTAGAGAAAACACTTCAAAAATAATTTTCGTAAACTAAAAATCATAAAAATAACCCAACTAAAATTCCAATAATTTTAAAACAAGAGAATAAATTTCTGAATAATAAAAAATATTTTTTCATTAAAAATACACTAAAATACGGGGTGTTACACATATGTTGTACAGTCGGCTGACGTGGCAGCTGATAAAATTAAAAAAAAAAAAAAGCCGAATACGAATATGAAAGTCATTCGTTTCCCGCTTCTGAGACCAAAACATTCTGAGCTGCGTGAGATTTCATCATCCATCCAGAAACAGAGAGACTAAACCCATTTCGTTTCCCGTGATAATCCATGGATTGGAATTCCTATACCGTAGCATAATTCTGTCCATCAGAAAAAGTAATGGTTATAAATCAGACCTGAAGATGATTTATTTTCTCTTTCTGTGATTGAAAACATTGGTTTGCTTCGTCTTTTTGGTTAACTCACCATGAACTTTTTAAGATGTTTTTTTCTCCACAATGCTTCGTTTGGTTGCAGTGAAACTAAAGGAAAAGTATATAATTTCGATTAAGTTCGTTTTTGATTCACAAATTGGGGTATATAAATAATTTAACAGTTTCTGAGGAAAAATATCTGAGTAATTTGTATTTTTAACTATTTTCTGTAATTTAAGAGATCACGAAGAATCAATTTGCTTTCTTTAGAGGTCTCTTCCCTCTGCTCCACACTGTATAATGCCTAAATGACCATGGCTACTCGTGTATATATATATATATATAGATGCACTCGTTCTCTTCGTCTCACTCACACTCTTATAGTCAGTCATCTCACTCTCAAATTTCTGTATTGGCTCGCTTAAGCTTTCCTTCATTAATGGCAATGCTGGTAGCATTTTCTGTGGCCTCCACCATGGCATAGCCCCCGATGTCATCTCCCTCAAAATCCCCACTAGCGAGTCCACCAATGAAAGTCCATGCTCCTGCGCAGTCTCTGGCAGCTACGACTCCAGGATCTGCACTGTCTCCTGTGAAGACTCCGCCGACGAGTGCTCCGTCCCCGACAGTGGTGACCTCTCTGCCATCGCCTTCCCCTATTTCTCCTGAGGCTTCAGAGAGCCCTCCTGCGTCAATTGCTGCTACACCTTCGGAAGCTCCTAGGCTGGCGGAGAACAGCGCGATTTTGAGTAGAGTCGGGTTCGCTGGATCTCTGGGCGTCGGAGTATTCGCAGTAGCAACTTTGCTTTTTTGAAACCCCTGTGGTTTTTGTTTTAGAGGGAATGTAGTGGCGTTATTAAGTTAGAGATATATTTAAACGGCATCGTTTTTAATTTTTCAGATCAGCAGTCGTTTGCGAGCCGTTTACATGAAGCGACTGTAAATAGCATTTTTCAAAAAATATAAAATGACCGGAAGTGATGAGAGTAATTTTACTCAATTTTGAATGTACGCCGTCCCTAACGATGGATTCCCACCGCTTCTTCCACTGTGTGGGATCCACTTCTATCCTCTTATGATCTCATGCTCATTAGTTTTTTTAGATGTTAAAAAAATATTTAAAAAATATAAAATAAATTAAAAAAAAAATTAAAATACATTTAAATAATAGACAAGTAATAATAAACCTATCACTATCTTAATAAATTCTAACCAGCTGTATCAAAAATAGAAAATGAGATAATAATATATAATTGGAACCAGTTGTATCAATTGTCATCCACCGTATTGGCTGCAAGAGACAAAAGCCTCGTGCAAGTTTCGGTACAGAATGCGTCAGAATCACGAGTCCCTATAGATAGCTGGCTAGCCAAAAGCACTTACAAGTTAAGAATAATTTTACGTATAATCGTAAAATACGTAATTATTATGTAATTATTTTAAAAAAGAATAAAATTTATTATTAAAAAATTAATTTTTTTATATAAATTTTATATTTTATTTATTTTTTTAAAATAATTACATAATATTTATACAATTTATAATTATAAATATCTTTTCTCACAAGTCAATTATCTCTAAATATAAAATTATGATTAAGATTAGGTAAGAATCGCTTGTTCAAAAAATTTCGACTGCAGGGTCGTCTCCTACATGTGCTAGGAAGGAAGACTTTGGCTCTCTAAAACCTTTTAAAATTCCAAACTTTTCCAGTGAGTTCTTTCTTGGAGGTTTCGCTCTTCCACCGGCCTTGATAGGCGTTTATACTGACGGAAACCAACCAATTAAAAATTGATATATGTATTAAATTCAAGGAGGTACTTATTGTCTTATTCGCCTGATCATGTATCCCACGTTGAGAGGCAGAACTTGCCGAACTTTCTTACAAATATTGACCCGAAGTCAATGGATCCAGCAGTAAAGATAAAGCATAATGATAAGCCTCATACCAAACCTCAACATCATGCTCCAGACCAATCATGCCAGAACTGTACACTTGAATATGTGTGCAATAAGTTTTGGCTTTGAACTACATTAACAAGTACCCGCTGGTGAATAGAGGATTTTCTTTATCGTTGCCTCTTAACTTGCTCCATTTTTTATTTTTAAAGAGAATCCTTATAAATGCGGTCTTCGTTGAAACAGCTTCCAGATTATAAATGCAGTCTTCGTTGAAACTTTCTCCTTGGAGTCTGATGATATAGGCTGGTGTGGCTAATAGCTAATAGTTTTTGAGCCACGGTTTGACCGGTAGTTCTTTGCTTGAGTTTCACGCGTTTACGCTTTACGCAATGCTGGATAGTCTTCTTGCCACGGCGCAACATGTCATTGCTTGTTTCTACTTATTACTCGGGGCTTCATGTCATTGTATGCCTTAGAATCTTAACTCTACCTGCAGGCTTTAGCTTCCAGTCGTTCTAATGTCTTACTCCAAAAGGCTTCGAACAGCCCATTCATATATTCCTTCTTCTTATTCTGAATCTGAACCCAAGGAGCACGATGTATTCCTCAGTTTTAGAGGTGAAGACACCCGCAATACTTTTACCGACCATCTATATCAGGCTTTGGTTGATAAAGGGATTAGCACCTTTATGGATGATGAAAAAATTGGGATTGGAAAACCCATTTCCCCGGAACTCTTGCTTGCAATTGAGAAATCGAGCGTGGCAGTCATCGTGTTGTCAAGAAATTATGCATCTTCCACATGGTGCTTACAAGAACTTGCAAAAATTATTGAATGCATGAAAGAGAGGGAGATGAGAGTTTTGCCCATTTTCTACCATGTGGATCCTAGTGATGTGCGAAATCAGAAGGGCACTTTTGCAGATGCCTTTGCCGAACATGAGATACGTTTTGAGAAGAACTTAGAGAAGGTGCGAACATGGAGAAATGCATTGAGAGAAGTGGCTAATCTCTCCGGACGCCACTTACAGAATGGGTAACAATTACTAATCCTCTTTTAGTCATTTTCGTCGTCTTAACTGCAAAATCGGCTTTCATTACTGTTATTGTACGTGATACAAAGTAATTGCAAGTTCCCTTCTTTCTCTTAGCTAAAAAGCTTTCATCATTTCGATATATAAAAAATGATCGATTTGAAAATAAAATAAAATAGAAAATATTAAATAAATAAAAATGTAAAATTTTTAATTTCTTATAATATAATTATAATATAACTTATTTTTAATATAACTTTTAAATTTTATAATTTAAAAAATGAAAATGAATAAACAAATAAATACATAAAATAAATACAATAAGAGATAAAGAAGAAATTCGGCCACCACCTATATATTTGGTACCCTCTCCGACAATTATATATGTATAGTGTCATGATTGATCAATTTATGGAAAATTGGTATATGTTGCGGAAGTTAATGAGATATTTAACTGAGAATCAGCACTGTACAATTCATTTTCTTCATTATATTATAAATTACAGGGATGCCCTGTATATGTATTTAATTGGCCAGATCAGGGTGTGCGCCCTCGTTGTACAACTTGTCAAACAAATATAAACTGAAAAGAGTTATGCCTTATATATAAACTGATCTTAATTTCATTACAACATCGTAAAATTATGATAGGAATGAAACGAGTACTGCATGCGTGTATTTAGCAGCATGTTAATCTTTTCAGTATAGGGGAGAATCCTGATAGCAAGAAATTTGGATTTGGTGTGCTGATCGGGTCTTTCCCAAACTCTATGTTTGGATCATATATTAAAAATTTGGATTTGGATTTGCACTATGGCCAAATAACAAGCCTTTAAGCTTTTCGAATTCTTTTATCCAAACACAACTCTATTTGGATTTGGTTAGTCGTTCCTCATGAACAAGAAACACACCAACACTTTGACATCTCCTTTCATTTACTGTTGTTTTGAGTTGATAATTTCTCGAAATAATTTTCTTCAATCCTTACAGGCGTGAGTCGGTGTTTATCAAAACCATTGTTGATAGTATATCTCGTGAATTGAGTGATACACTCTCGATTGTTGACGAGGATAGCCTTATTGGAATAAAATATCCAGTTAGGGAATTATTGAATTCGCATCTAAAAACATCGCGAGAAGATGAAGTGCGCTTTATAGGATTATGCGGGATGAGTGGGATAGGCAAGACAACTGTTGCACGAGTTGTATTTCAAAGAATCCGTTTGAAATTTCAAGCTTGCAGCTTTCTCGATAATGTTAGTGCAGAACGTAATGTGGATGCTTTGCTAGAAAAACTCCTTTCTGACATGAAGTTGAGGAGTGAAAAAGAAAAGTGGGATGGAAGGGCGGTGATAAAGAATAGACTGCTTTCCAAGAAGGTTCTTATTGTTCTTGATGATGTTGACAAAATAGAACAATTAGAAACATTAGTAGGGAACTGCAATTGGTTCGGCAAGGGGAGTAGAATTATAATAACCACAAAAGATAAGCATTTGTTGATAAGACATGGAGTTCCAGATGAAAATATATACATGGTTAAAGGATTGAATGAATACGGTCATGATCTTGATTTGAAGCTCTTTTGTCGAAAAGCCTTCCGCAAACCCAATTGTGAAATAGATTTTTTGGATTTATGCAAGGATTTTGTACATTATGCTAGTGGCCATCCACTAGCACTTAAAGTCTTGGGATCCTCTTTATTTGGAAAAGGACGAGAGGTATGGCAAAGTGATCTTGCTAAATTAAAGGCAATTCCTAACGAGGATATTCAGAAAAAACTTCAGATTGGGTTTGATGCACTCGGGCGCACAGAGAAAAAATTATTTTTGGATATTGCGTGTTTCTTTAATGGTGATTACAAGGATCGAGTAATAGATCTACTACAAGGTTTATATTGCTACCCTACCTCTGATATTGAAACTCTTGTTGACAAATCTCTCCTTACTAGTTCTGGAAAAAGATTGTGGATGCATAATTTACTACAACAAATGAGTTGGGAAATTGTTCGTTGTGAACACCAACATAATCCTGGAAAATGGAGTAGATTGTGGCTTTCTGATGATATCCTTCAAGTGCTAAAACAAAATACGGTAAGTGTCATAGAGAAGTATATATTTGTGCGGTTTTTGTGAAATTATTGCAGCATCATTTTCAGACGCTAACAGCTTACTTCTTGTCCACTAGGGAACAGATAACGTTGAGGGCATAATGATGAATACGCCACCCCATGAAGAACAGTTGAATGCTAACGCCTTCTCCAATATGAAAAGGCTAGGATTGCTTAAAATCTGTAACGTGCACCTTTCTGCGGGCCTTGGATATCTTTCGAATGAGTTACGTTTGATGGAATGGCATGAGTATCCTTTGACTTCCATGCCAAATAATTTCCAGCCACACAACCTTGTCGAACTGATTATGCCTCGTTGTCGCTTTGAGCAACTGCCCAAGGGATTTCGTGTAAGATTTTGTTTTTTGTTTTTTTTTTTTTTTTAATGAACTCTAAATTTACTTGTTTTCTCTTTTCATATTTATTTATTTTCTGATCACAGAACTTGAACAAATTGAAAGTCCTCGACCTCAGTGACTCCCAAAACTTAATCAAGACACCTGATTTCACTGGTTTCTCAAATCTGCAAAGGCTCATTCTCCAAGGTTGTACTAGATTGTACGAAGTGCATCCATCTATGGGAGTTCTCAATCGACTTGTTCTATTAAATCTCAAAGATTGCCAGAGTCTTGCTAGCCTTCCATACGAGATCAACTTGGAATCTTTAAAAACTGTTATCCTATCTGGCTGTTCAAACCTCATTAAGTTTCCAGAGGTCGGGGAAAATATGAAACGTTTGTCAGAACTTTACTTGGACAAGACGGCGATAGAAGAGGTACCATTATCAATTCAGAATCTAACTGGTCTGACTTTACTAAATCTTTCCGGTTGTAAGCAGGATCATCCATCCGAATTATGGCATTCGATGTTCTGCCTCTCAGCACTAACCTCTTTAGTAGCTCTTGACTTGAGTGATTGCAATCTGTCAGACGGAGCAATCCCTGGTGATCTTAGTGGCTTATCTTCACTGGAATCTCTAAATTTGAGCAGAAACAATTTTACACGCTTGCCTGATAGCATATCTCAGCTTTCCAAGCTAAAATTCCTCTACTTGGATAATTGTAGCAAGCTGAAATTACTGCCCAATTTTCCCTCGGGTACACAATTAGTAATGGCAAGGGAATGTTCTTCACTCGAAAATTGTTCAAATCAAGTTACAGTGTGGACTTCATACGAAACTGGATTCACAATTATTAACTGCCTCAGCTATGTCGATGATGAAAAATCCAAAGTTTCTTTGCAAGATCTGCACTTCCAGCCACTGTGGAGGCAATACAGAGAGGTCTCTCTCTCTCTCTCTCTCTCTCTCTCACAAGTGAACACATTGAAGAATTTTTGTTTGGATATTTATGCAGGAGCCAATTCAACATGGCAAAGGATTTCTTAGCACTCTACCTGATACTCAAATTCCAAAGTGGTTCCACCATCAGAACTACGGGTCATCTGTATCAATCCCATTACCACCTGATCTTTCTAAGAATAGTAGTTGGAGAGGAATTGCATTGTACACTGTTTCTGAAGTCGAGAAAAATTTGGGCGATGTTTCTCCTGGTCAGAAATCACATAATATTCACGAGTTGACATATCACTTTGACATGCAGGATGGAGCTGATCTTGAAGATTGTACCATATTCTTTCATCCCCCTAAAGACCAAAGTGGTGTTGATTTATATAGACTCTGTCTATATATCTCGCATGCGAGGTTTAGGGATCATTTAGACAGACGTAGCTGCATTAGCCCTTCAATTTTAACCAATAGCCCAAGTGTTCGGTTTAAAGCATGTGGCGCTCGAATTCTCTATGAACACGATATGGTAGAGTTTATACATATTTTAAGCCAAAAAGGTCGCGGTATCCATAACTTGCCGAGTTCTCGAAGAATTGAGGATTTCAAGAGACGTTTCCTTGGAGATGCGACTGAGAAACTGCAGGTAAGATATTCTTTCTGCTTTATTTACTTTTTATATCTCCGGGGAACCTGACTAATGCCCACAATTCTTACTCGTTTTTCAGGACTTTGATGGAAGTTCCGTATACAATTTGTGTTTTTCTGGATCAATTCAAAACTTGTTCCCCTCTATAAGCAGAGATCCCTCAGTGACATTTGATTCACCCAGTAACTGGTACAAGGATGGGACTTGGATGGGACTTGCTCTATACGCTTCTTTTGATGTCCTTGAGCATTCATCAACTAAGATAGATGGCGATCCGAATACACAAGTTCCTAATAAGTACCACCTTACTTTGTCTTTGAACACCGATATGGGTAGTCTGGAACGTTTCCAGACCTATTGCCTCACTGAAGAAGATCTCGCGTTGTTACAACATCCCCGCATGTTGTTCGGGCGCCGAAGTAAATTGGGATGGTTGTGTTATATGCCGCGTGGGTTGTTTCCAGATTGGTTGAGTGGGTGCTCTTTCATTGAGGCTTCAATTGGAACCAACTACCCCGGCTTAACGATGTACCAGTGTGGGTTCCGTCTTGTGTTCCAACATGACGTTTTGTTTCAGGAAATACTACAAATTCTAGATGCATGCCCTGACGAACGCCGGCGGTTTATTAATCCTAAGGTTGTAGAGTTATTGTAACATTGATACATATCTGAAAACTTTATGACAAGCGTTACAATTACTCATAGCTGTCACAAATCTTGGAATGTATTAGCGCACTTGCACAACATAGCCATGATTTCGATATGTAATGGAAATGATTTGTGCAGTTTTAAAAGTATGTGAGTCTTATTTTCTTTAAAAAAAAAAAATTTAATATCTTCGCCAAGTACTAAGCGAGAATACAGTAAGTTTATATTGGTCTTAATTACATAAATATAGAGTACACATTTCTATGTTACTTGTATATCCTTGCCATATGGTTCCCCCTACTAATATCTTCTTGTTCTCTGTTTCTAGGGAACACACACAGTTGATGTCATAATGCTTTCCAAGTGATCAAGTTCTTGAACTGTTAAAGTTTCTATGTTTGTTCTTTTTATGACAGAATTGGAACAGGCTAAAACTCTTCGACCTTAGTAGTTCTCAAAACTTAATCACGACTCCCAACTTCTCTGGATTTCCAAATCTTGAGAGACTAATTTTTCAAGGCTGTACAAGACTGAATGAGGTTCACCAATCTGTTGGAAATCTCAACAAGCTGATTCTATTAATTCTGAGGGACTGCAGGTGTCTTCATACCCTTCCAAGTGAGATCAACTTGGAATCTGTAGAGGATTTCATCTTATCTGGTTGCTCAAGGCTCAAAAATTTTACAAAGATTGGAAACAATATGAAATGTTTGTTGGAGCTTTATTTGGACGGGATTGCCATAGAAGAACTACCTTTATCGATTCCAAATCTAACAAGCCTAACTTAATTGAATCTTCAAAATTGCAAAAACTTTTCGAGCCCAACTATCATTTATAGTGTGACATCTCTAAAAAGTCTCACTCTTTCGGGATGTAAGGGTCTTCCATCTAAATCAAGGCATTCGCAACTCAAATTTCCAAAAGCAATTTCAGTTTTAATCCCCACACTTTTGGCTTTTCCACATATCAATCTTAGCACCATTGTTTTTGCTACACTTGTTTGGTTGGCAGATTGTTTCCTGGTTGCCAAACATCCTGAATCAGTGCTCATGAGCTTCTTGTTGCCTGAGTCATTCTTTGGGTTAACCTCTTTAGTTGCTCTAGATCTAAGTGACTGAGATCTTTTGGACGGAGCACTCCCCCATGATCTTAGTTGTCTATCTTCACTGCAATCTCTAAATTTGAGTAGAAACAATTTTACAACCCTGCCTAACAGCATTTGTAAACTTCAAAGCTCGAATTTCTATACTTGGATAATTGTAGAAAGCTTCAATCATTGCCAAGTCTTCCTGTAAGTACAAAATCTGTAATGGCACGAGGATGTAATTCATTGGAAAGTTATTCAAATCAAGTTGTAGTATGGACTTCAAGCGGAACAGAATTCAATCATCTCTGATCAGCCTCACATCCTGTCTCTTTCTTTGAGTCATTGATCATTCTTGTCTTCGTCATCTTGATCTTGTTGTTGTCTAGATGGGACAAGAATAGCTACGCTGATAATAGATAGCTTTTGTTGAAGTCCATGCCCTGAGCAGTCATTGTTGACTGCTCAGCACTCATCTCCCCAACGCTCAACGCCCCAACGCCCAGCAAATGAATGCAAAATTAAATGCATTCATACACAATCATCGTCTATAAATTGAAGCTCCATGAGAGAGCTTCAATTTACACCCAAGAAGAGAAAAGAGAGAGAGCCTGGAGAGGAGCCGGAGAGCTTCCAGGAAGTTCAAACTCATGCTGATAGAAGCCTATGGGTGCAGGCAATGCAAGAAGAGATGAGTTCTTTGCAGAAAAATCAGACCTATGAGTTGGTGAAACTTCCTGAAGGAAAGAAAGCCCTAAAGAGCAAATGGGTGTTCAAGCTGAAGAAAAATGGCCAAGGAAAGCTGATAAAGCACAAGGCCAGATTGGTTGTCAAAGGATTCCAACAGAAGAAGGGAATCGACTTTGACGAGATATTTTCCCCGGTGGTGAAAATGATGTCAATCCGAGTCATACTCGGATTGGTAGCCAGCTTGAATTTGGAACTCGAACAGATGGATGTGAAGACAGCCTTTCTCCATGAAGATTTGGAGGAGGAAATCTATATGGAGCAACCAGAAGGGTTTGAAGTTCCAGGCAAAGATCACTTAGTCTGCAAGCTAAAGAAGAGTCTCTATGGCCTCAAGCAAGCGCCGAGGCAATGGTACAAGAAGTTCGACTCATTCATGATGAGTCATGGTTACAAGAGACTTGTTGCAGATCAGTGTGTCTATGTTCGAAGGTTCCAGGATGCCAAGTTTGTCATACTCTTTCTTTATGTTGATGATATGTTAATCGTTGGTGAGGATAGGTCCAAGATTAACAAACTAAAGAAGGAACTATCCAAGTCCTTTGACATGAAGGACTTAGGCCCAGCACAGCAACTTTTGGGCATGAAGATTGTTCGTGATAGGAATGTCAAAAGGGTGTGGCTATCACAACAAAAATATGTTAAACGGGTCATCAGACGTTTCAACATGGGAGATGCTAAGCCAGTCAATACTCCACTTGCTAACCACTTCAAGTTGAGCAAGAGCTCGTGTCCTTCTTCAAAGAAAGAGATTGAAGAAATGGAAGTAATTCCCTACTCTTCAGCAGTAGGAAGCCTGATGTATGCAATGGTTTGTACCAGACCAGATATTGCTCATGCTGTAGGCATGGTGAGCAGATTCCTTTCAAATCTAGGAAAGGATCATTGGGAAGCAGTCAAGTGGATTCTCAGGTACCTAAAAGGTACATCTAAGATGTGCTTGTGTTTTGGGAGAGCTAAACCAGTTCTGGAAGGCTATACAGATTCAGATATGGCAGGAGATCTGGATAGCAGAAAATCTACTTCGGGATTTCTCTTCACTTTTGCAGGAGGAGCTGTCTCTTGGCAGTCCAAATTGCAGAAGTGTGTTGCTTTATCTACAACTGAGGCAGAGTACATTGCCGCAGCAGAAGCTGGGAAAGAAATGTTGTGGATGAAGCGTTTTCTCCAAGAACTAGGGGTTAGTCAAGAAGACTACACGGTACATTGTGATAGTCAAAGTGCTCTAGATTTGAGCAAGAATTCAATGTACCACTCCCGCACCAAGCATATTGATATCCGCTATCATTGGATACGCGAAGCGATGGAACAACAGCTATTGAAGCTTGTGAAGATCCATACGAAAGAGAATCCAGCGGACATGCTGACGAAGGTGGTTACAAGTGAGAAGCTTGAGCTATGTAGAGACATAGCTGAAATGGATAGCATCTAGGTAAATGGGCATAGAGGGGGAGAATTGTTGAAGTCCATGCCCTGAGCAGTCATTGTTGACTGCTCAGCACTCATCTCCCCAACGCTCAACGCCCCAACGCCCAGCAAATGAATGCAAAATTAAATGCATTCATACACAATCATCGTCTATAAATTGAAGCTCCATGCGAGAGCTTCAATTTACATCCAAGAAGAGAAAAGAGAGAGAGCCTGGAGAGCTCTGAGAGAAAAGAAGAGAGTTGAGTTGAGTGGAGTGTGATCCTCCTCCTCTGTAATATTTTCTTGTGTACCACTATTTAATAGTGAAGCTCTTTTCTGTGGATGTAGGCAGTTGCCGAACCACGTTAAATTCTTGGTGTCACTGAGTGCGTAGAGTATTCTCTTTTATCACCGCTTTTATCCCTTCCGCTGTGTTGATTTCTCCAACAGCTTTCTTAACTTTGATTCACAATCCTCACAAAACCAAGTAACATATTCATCGACAGTTACGGGCCATGCATCCAAGCAATAGCTGCATAAACAAACCACCAAAAAGAAAAAGTTAACAGCAGTCCATTTACATCGGAAAATTACAACCACTACGTGAAATCTGTTCTTATAAACATAGAACTTCAGGCAAATAAATTTCTATGCTGTCACAGGATTTTGAAAAAGTCAAACAACTAAAACTAGGAAGACGACAAGTAATACAAATTCAGTATTTTTTTCGTGTTAGTTATCCTTCTGTGTTCCAACGATTACTGCACTGGTAGTGGAAAACTTATTTCATATTCCACATGGCCTCTGAATGTACATAGGAGAATGATTCGCACAGTTTTATGGTGTGCAAGTCCTGTGTAATCTCTTTGAAGAAAGAGGGGCACACTTGAGATCCGCATGAAAAAAAGAAAAAAAAAACCCACTTTTCAGAGCTGCGCAAGACTTATATACCATAAAATTGTATCTAGCATTCCTTATATACATAATCACCAATACTATCTCACCCTGTACAACTGTTTGTATGCAGGCGCCCTTTGGGACAAAAAGACACGAACAATGGAAATTATGCATTTTAACAGACACAATGCAATAAGTCATACCGATGCAAAGCATTGGCCAGGCATTTGCCACAGTAGATCAAAGCCACAGAGAAGCCTCTGTCACCACACTTCAGACAAATAGTCACCTGCAACAACAAACATATACTCTTGTTGGAGCATTCTCATCATTTATCTACATATAATCATTAGATATGTATGGATACGTAACAAAAGCCTTCATATATATAAATACACGTGTGTGCATAAGCGTATATATATCACCAAAGACATCCATCATTACAACAGAGCGGTGCTACTCAGGCAGAGCGGTGCTACTCTGCCGCCTGAGTAGTAATATTCGTTTATACCGCTAGTTATTTTTGTAATTTTTTTTTTTTCATTTTTCTATTCATATTTTTTTAATATATTTAAATATTTTTAAAAAATAAAAAAATATATTAATACACTTAAAATCAATTCATTTATCATTAAGTAAAAATAAAATAAAATCACTGAGCGGTCAAATGGAGGTGTAAGTATTGGGCGGCATGGTAGCCTTTTTCTTACAACAAACTCTAAATAAGAATACTTTAAAAGAAAAAAGCAGAATTTCAAGGAAATGAGGCCCATAACAGCGCCATGTTAAAGTAATCTAAGCAAGCAACAAGTTCAAATGACAAAGATGGAGCTCAAATCCATTTCCATGAGAAACCGATAAACATTCATTTTAGATCCAAATTTAAATAATTTTTTTTAAGCATTACTAGTAAAAATCATATTAAGCAATCGATCAATTTGGGAGAAACCAATGAACAATAGTTTAAAATAATAACAAGAAGGAGCTCCATCATGCATGTTCTAATTCATTGGTTTCTTTACACCGATTCAGAAACCCCACGGGTGTAATTGAGATACACAAATTTCTTTAAAGGCATAGTCGTATCCTCGTATTGGAAAACTCAAAACCACCAAATACTAACAAACAAGCAATGCTATTAGAAAACTTCGTAAACTTCTCAACTCAAACAATCAAGCCCAGTTTGTAAACCTAAAAATAATCAACTTTAAATATCTGTTAAGAACGTGAGACTAGAATAATTTATTCTCAAAATGACTTGTCGATTACAATGATACAATGCTGTTAAATAGATACAGGAAGTCAAACTAAATATGGAAATAAACAAATGTAAGGAAATAACTGATATTTACAAATCAATGGAAAATAACTGATGATTCCTTGGCTGATTTTGTGCAAATTGAAATTCTGAGAATTGGATTTGATTGTATCAATACTCCCCCTCAAGTTGGCGCATGAAGATCCGTAATGCCCAATTTGCATAAAAAATGATGAAAAAGTTCTCTGCCTAACAGTTTAGTGAAGATGTCCGCAATTTGTTCATGGGATGACGTGTGGACCGCAGTGAGGAGTCCAGACCGGATCTTGTCTCGAATAATGTGGCAATCAATCTCAATGTGCTTGGTGCGTTCATGGAACACATGATTATGGGCAATGTGCAGAGCAGATTGATTGTCACAGTGCAAACTGAAAGGTTTAGGATGAGGGATACCAAAATCAGTTAGGAGTTGTTTCAACCAGATAAGCTCGCATGTGGTGACGGCCATGGCACGATATTCAACTTCGGCGGAAGAACAGGCTACGGTCGTCTTTTTTTTTGTGCGCCATGAAATAGGACTTGTGCCGAGCTGAATGAAAAAACCGGTGGTGGGGGACAGTTGGCCCAATCAGAATCAGTGTAGGTTGTAACATGTAGAGGGTTGGAGGATGGAAAGAAAATGCCTTGGTCTGGGCTGCCTTTGATGTAGCGAAGAACACGAGTGGCGGCTTGCATGTGTGGAAGGCGGGGAGCATGCATAAACTGACTGAGGATGTTCACGGCGAAGACAATATCAGGACGAGTGATGGTCAGGTAGATGAGTCGGCCCACGAGTCGTTGATAGGCACTCGGATCAGAAAGGAGGGGACCATCTTGATTGGTGAGTTTCAAATTTTGTTCCATGGGAAAAGGAGCGACTCGAGCACCAAGTTGGCCATTGTCATTCAGTATGTCAAGAGCATATTTTCGTTGGTTAAGGAAGATGTCTTTTTGGAACGAGCAACTTCGAGACCAAGAAAATATTTGAGGGGGCCAAGATCCTTGGTTTTGAAATTAGTGGAGAGAGCACGTTTGAAGACCTCGATTTGGGAGATATCATTGCCAGCAACCAAGATATCATTGACATAGATAAGCACAACGGTGATACTCGTGGTGGTGACTAATGTGAACAAAGAGTGATTTGCTTGAGATTGAGTGAAACTTGCATCAAGAAGCACATCGGTTAGTTTAAAAAACCAGTTGCGGGAGGCTTGTTTGAGGCCATAGAGATATTTGCGGAGACTGCAGACGCGGGTCTCTCCCTTAGGACAATATCCGGGAGGTGTTGTCATGTACACTTCTTCATCAAGATCACCGTGGAGGAAGGCATTGTTGACGTTTAATTGGTGGATGATCCATTGTTGAGTGGCAGCGACAGCTAACAAACACCGGACAGTAGTCATTTTTGCAACGGGTGCAAAAGTCTCATGATAGTCGAGACCTTCAACTTGAGTGTAGCCTTTTGCAACGAGACGAGCTTTATATCTTTCAACTGAGCCATCGGCTTTGAGTGTGGTTTTAAAAACCCATTTGCAACCAATGAGTTTTTTTCGATGAGGGAGAGGCTCAAGTGTCCAGGTGGAATTGGCTTCAAGGGCACGTAGCTCATTAGACATTGCTAAGGGTGTAACCGGTCCGGTCCGGTCCTGTTTTGGACAAAATTTAGGACCGAACCGGTATGTACCGGTTTTGTATTTTTCAAAACCGATTACGCCCCAATTACCCAACTAAACCGGTACCTCCGGTTTTACCAGTTTCTGGTCCGGTCCGGTTTCCCGATTTTTTTAAATGTAAAAAACATATAATAAAGTGTTAATTCTTATTATAAAATGTTATTAATAATTTAATATATATATTATGCTCAAAACATATGATTAATTAAATTTTCATCTTTAGGATTAAACTTTTATTTTATAAATTATAACAACATTATCTTATATATAATTATATTAACAACATATGATCAAATAAATTACAAATGTTCATATTTAAGATTAACATTTTATGTTATTATTTATAAATTATAATATGAAATTTTTTCATATATGATATATAATTATATATATTATATATAAAAATTTAACATATAATTATATATTATATATAAAAATATTTTGTATAATATATAAAATTAATTTTTATATTTTTTTTTTCCAACCGGTCCGGTCCCGGAAACTACGGAACCGGAACCGGATTGGAACCGGCCAGTTTTCATAAAATAGGAACCGGTTCCGGACCGGACCGGTTCAAAACCGGACCAACCGGTCCGGTCCAGACCTGTTTTCCGGTTTAAATTTACACCCCTAGACATTGCTTCCCGCTAATGAGAATGACGAAGGGCAATAGAATAGTAAGAAGGTTCAATAGAAGTGGTGAGAGCATATAAATATGTAAGATGAGAAGGAGAAAAACGAGAGTAAGAAAGAAAGGCAGATAAAGGATGAGCAGTACCTGAGGTTGATGCAACGAGTGATGATGCTGTCGGCCCTGCGTGTAGTGTCGGACAAACATAATCCTGGAGATAAGCTGGTCGAGTAGTAGTGCGACGAGGACGAGTGGATGGAGTTTCTGGGATAGAAATAGGCAGAGGGTCCGTGGTGATAGGAGGAGGAGAGGCCGTGGTGATAGGAGAAGGAGAGGGAGGTGAGGTTGATAGAGGAGGTTCGGGAACGGGTAAGGGAAGTATAGGGAGAGGTGAGTGAGAAATATCTGGAAGATCTTGAAAAGGAAAGATGTCTTCATGAAAGGTGACATCACGAGAGAAAAAAATGGTTTGGGTGTCAAGGTTATATAGTTTGTACGCTTTGTGATTGCTTGGGTAGCCAAGAAAGATACATTTTGAGGCACGGGGAGAGAATTTATCTCGATGAGCACCAAGGGTTTGAGCGTAACAGAGACAACCAAAGACACGAAGATGAGTATAGTTCAGAATGGTGTCAAAGAGAAGTTCAAAAGGAGATTTATTTTGAAGAGTGCGACTGGGCGTTCGATTAATAAGATATGCAGCAGTGAGCACACATTCGCCCCAAAATTTGAGGGGTAAGTGGGCTTGGAAACGAAGACTACGAGCAATATTCAATAGGTGTCTGTGTTTTCACTCTGTAACACCATTCTGTTGGGAGTTTCAACACAGGTACGTTCGTGGATAATTCCGTGATTATGAAGATATGTTTGGAATTTGTGCGAAATAAATTCTTGACCATTATCAGTGCGAAATTTTTTTTTACCGTGGTATTGAACTGATTTTGGACAAGAGCAAAGAAATGCATAAGATTGATATATGCTTCAGATTTATGACGCATAAGATAGAGCCAAGTGGTACGGGAAAAATCATCAACAATAGTGAGAAAATAATGAGAACCACAAATGGAAGAAGTGTGGTAACCACCCCAAATGTCACAAAAGATTCTATTAAAAGTAAAAGTACTTTTATTATCATTAGAAGAAAAAGGCAAACGTGTGTGCTTAGAACGAGCACAAATATCACAATCTGAGACAACATAAGAATTATTAAATAATTGCGGAAGAAAAAAACGAGAGGGATGACCTAGGCGTCGGTGCCATAAGTCTTTATTAGTAGAGGATTGCACAGAAAAAACCAGGACGTTGTTGGGCCGGTACACATAAAGCCCATTGCAAAAATCACCCACTCCAATCAGCCTCGTCGATTGTGGGTCCTGAAAGAAAAAAATTTTAGAGGAAAAAGAAACAATCAATTTGTGTTAGTGGTGAGCTGAGGGACTGACAAGAGATTAAAATGAAAATCAGGGATAAAATAGACATTAAAAAGGGTAAGGGAAGGGGATAAGTGGCAAGTGCCGATACCCTTAATAGAAAGGGTATGGCCATTCGGAAGTCTAACCGAGAGAGAAGGGGGGGGGATTGCAGATCAACAAATGCACTTCGGTCATGGCACATGTGGGCGCTAGTGCCACTGTCCACGACCCAATCTCGGTGGCTATCAAAGGAGAGGGAAGAGGAAATGGCATTACCGACGAAGTTGGTGGAGATGGGTGTGGGGTTCAGCAAATCCATCAATTTCTTGTAGAGTTATGGTGTCAATCCAAGGAGAGGCGAGGAATCGGCAGAGAAAGAGGCTTGATTGACTATCGGTGCTGAGCTAGGCAGTGGTTTGCCGAGAATGGATAGGCGCGGCTTGGATCGTGGGTCTCGTCTAGATGGGTAGCCGATAAACCTCCAGAAGCGGTCACGGGTGTGGCCCAATTTGCCGCATTCGGTGTAGCGAAGATGGCTCCGTGGGTTGCTGGAGGTGGCGGCTGCAAACACCATGGAATCCGACGGCAGTGGGTGGAGCTGAAGAAGGCGCTGCTGTTCTTCCTGAAATAAAATAGAAAAAACCATGGTGATGGGAGGAAGAGGGTCCATAGCTAGGATTTGGGTTCTGAGTTGGGCAAAGGAGTCGTTGAGGCCAAGGAGAAACTGGAAGACACGCTCATCATCAGGTTGTTTTTGCATGTCTTTGAGATCATTGATGTTTTGAAGGTGACTCAATTCATCCCATATTTGTTTGATGTGGTTGTAATACTAATGGATGGAATTGGTGTTTTGTTGCAGAGAGGAGAGCGCACGCTTAAGGTGGTAGAGACGGGCGTTGTTGCCATGGCTAAAACGCGACTGGAGGTCAACCCAAACGTCGCATGGGTTTGTGTGATATTCAAAGGAGTTGGCTAGAGATGGACTGATGGAGTTCAAAATCCAGGTAAGGACCATGTCCTTGGTTTGGTTCCATTGTTTGTATTCGGGAGAACTAGAATCAGGGATGGGAAGGGAGCCATCGACAAAGCTGAGTTTATTCTTGGCATTGAGTGCGCGGGTCATGGCTTTTTGCCATTTTGGAAAATTATCTCCTATAAGGAGACCAGAAACAAGGATTAGGCTAGGAGAATAAGAGAGATGGAGAATATATGGAGAGGGGACATCGGTTAGGGAAGAGGAAGAAGAAGAGGAAGACATGGAGGGTACGGGTTAGGGAGGGATCGTGTTTAGGCTGATACCATGTTAAGAACGTGAGACTAGAATAATTTATTCTCAAAATGACTTGTCGATTACAATGATACAATGCTGATTAAATAGATACAGGAAGTCAAACTAAATATGGAAATAAACAAATGTAAGGAAATAACTGATATTTACAAATCAATGAAAAATAACTGATGATTCCTTGGCTGATTTTGTGCAAATTGAAATCCTGAGAATTGAATTTGATTGTGTCAATAATATCAACTATTTCTACCAAACCCAGTACTAAAAAAGCAAAATACAAGCAAATATATTGAAAACATATTTTTCAAAAGAAAATTCATATTGTAACCTAAAGGAACAGTGTAAAACTCTAGTTGAAGGTGACATACGCTAACCATGGTGAAGAGTGATACAAGAAGGGTCCACCAAAGAACCTGTCAACTTTTTCACGAAAGTGATAGATTAACCCCAATCAACTTGAGAGAGAGAGGCTAAAGTTCGTAAATTAACCCCAATTAAGAGTAAAGAAACGTGCTGTTTGCACCCGAATTTAAGGGTTTTTAAACAACTTTAAAGTGGGCTACTCTTTGCAATTCTGGCCCACAAGTAAACTTTCATAAAAGCTGTGACTATTTAGGATGCATTTATCGCTAGCGTATTTTTGTTCAAATTTGTTGTTGTATATTTTTTTTATATTTTTAATCAAGAATTTTAAAAATATATAACTTTATTAATAGTGAATTTTTTAATCATTAAGTAAAAAGTAAAAATTAAAAATATTAAAATACTCTAGTGGTGACATTGAGGGGCTAAGTAGCATTTTTCTTTCTATTTTATCATTTAGATCTCATTTGGATAGTGAAAGATGAGATGAGTTAAGTTGAAAATTGAAAGTTGAATAAAATATTATTATAATATTATTTTTTAATATTATTATTATTTTAAGATTTGAAAAAATTAAATTGTTTATTATATTTGGTGTGAAAATTTGATAAAATTGTAATAATAAGATAAGATGATATTATCGACATTGAGACAATATTTAAATTTCCAAAAACTAATATTTTACCCACTTCGATAAAATTTAACTGTCAAAATTATGTAGGATCATATTTATCATACATTTTAACTATCATAATTAATAAAAAACAAGTAAATTTTTAATATTTAGTTCTTAATAATTAAAAAATGCAATAAGTCATTCAATAGTTAAAATGAAAAGTGAAAAATTCTATGGCTACTAATTTTTTTTATACATTGTAAAAAATAAGACTATTCATCCGGATTTTAGCCTGTAAACCTGGATATATCCGGACCGGAACCCAGGTTTCAAAATCGGACCGAAAGTCGGATTGAAACCGATTTTTAAAAACCCAAAACTCGGATTCTGGGTTGCACCTGTTTTTTCTTAGATAGTACGAATTCACTCTACCACACAAAAGCTCCACTCACCAAAAAGAACTTAGTGTCTCTGATACCACTTGTTAAGAATTTGGGCTTCCTAAATTCACCCCCCAGGATCTACCATTTGGTAAAATATGAAGAAAAATATAAAAAATAATAATAACACAAGAATTTACATGAAAACTCTCAAACAGGAGAAAAACCACCAGACCCAGAGAAAAAAATATACTATGTGAAAAAATTATTACAATCACATAATTTTTCTCCTCACCCCAAATGACACCCACAAATTACGAAAAAATTTATTCATTATTCATTTTCTAATTATTCTTTTATCATCTCATAATATGATCCTAAAAGATAAGTTCATAAATAAAATAAAATAAATAATCTCCAATCATCTAATAATGTTAAATTTTTGTAAAATATTTTATAAAAATATTTCTTATTTTAAAATATAATTGTATAAAGAATCATAAAAAACATATTACTCATCTCTTTAATGAGAAATAATATTTATGATCCTACTTTCTAATTGTGTGCACGGTGCCTCCTTAAAAAATAGATAAAAATTTAAAATTTCTATAATATATATATATATATATATATATATATATATATATATTTAACGACGATCGACTAACCTCATGTTTTATTAGAAGGAAAATGTTATTCTTACTGTTCATTTCTACTGCTATATTCTATTGTTGTGATTTTTTTTTTTTATTTAATGATTAAGGAATTGTTGTTTTAATAATATTATAATTTTTTTTAAAAAAATATTTAAAAGTGTTAAAAAATACATGTAAAAAAAAGCGAAAAAAAAAAAAAAAAAATTTGCCTAACAGTAGCTCCCAGCTTTCGCTGGGAGCGGTGGACGTAGCACGACCCTTTTTAGAAAGGGAACTGCTATGGGTCCCGAATTCGGGACCCATTTTGTGTCCCGAATAAGCTTTTTATTTTTCTTCTTTTTTTCCTTTTTTTTTATGTATTTTTTTAATCATCATAAATTTTTTTTAAAAAAATAAAAAATCACAATATCATTAAAAAATATTTTTTTAATCATTCAGCAAAAAAAAAAAAAAAAAAAAGATTAAACATTCAGGACACATTTTGGATCCCTAATTCGGGACCCAAAGCATTTTCCTTCTAGAAATACGTATGCAAGATTTATGTACTTTTACCATATTTAGGATTCTCTTTTTTTTTAAAAAAAAATGGAGCAAGTGAAGAGGTAACGATAAAGAAAATCTTCTATTCACCATATTTTCGATATCAAATAATAAGATAATAAATATTTTTTTAAGCTTTTTAATGATATATAAGAATATAATAGTAAAGAGAAATGATAGTTACAGTTGTAAGTGTGTAAGTATCACGTAATTATCTTTAAAAAAATGAATAAATACAATACATATATAAAAAAAAAAAATTAATTTTTTAATAATATATCTCATTCTTTTTTAAAACGATTTCACAATACTTACATACTTTATAATTATATATACCATTACTCTCGTAGATATTGGGAAAGCCTTCCATATGAGGATGTAATTTCCTACTCATGTTCCTCATTGATCTGCACTAGGAACTAGAAAGACTTTGACTCTTCAAAAGCTTTTAAATTTCCAGTCTTTTCCCATTCCTCTAGGTTTCGCTCTTCCACCCTTGATAGACGTTGATAGACTGTGACTACTTGGGCTGAAATTAAAGTAGATTCTCATTTTTACCGTTCACACCTAAATATGTGTGGAAAATAATATACAATTACTTTGACTTTTAAAAGGCGTGTGGGAATACTTGTGTTGAAAAAATCTTAATTTTTACGTTGAGTTCAGCGTGTTGGATAGTCTTCTTGCTTCTTTTATATATTACTCGGAGCTTCTTGTCATTGTATGCCTTAGAATCTGAACTCTACCTGCAGGCTTCGAACATCCCATTCATATATTCCCTCTTCTTATTCTGAATCTGAACCCAAGGAGCACGATATATTCCTCAATTTTAGAGGTGAAGACACCCGCAATACTTTTACCGACCATTTATATTAGGCTTTGATTGATAAAGGGATTAGCACCTTTAAGGATGATGAAAAAATTGGTATTGGAAAACCCATTTCCCCGGAACTCTTGCTTGCAATTGAGAAATCGAGCGTGGCAGTCATCGTGTTGTCAAGAAATTATGCATCTTCGACATGGTGCTTACAAGAACTTGTAAAAATTATTGAATGCATGAAAGAGAGGGAGATGAGAGTTTTGCCCATTTTCTACCATGTGGATCCTGGTGATGTGCGAAATCAGACGGGCACTTTTGCAGATGCCTTTGCCAAACATGAGATACGTTTTGAGAAGAACTTAGAGAAGGTGCAAACATGGAGAAATGCATTGAGAGAAGTGGCTAATCTCTCCGGACGCCACTTACAGAATGGGTAACAATTACTAATCCTCTTTTTGTCTTCGTCTTAACTGCAAAATCGGCTTTCATTACTGTTATTGTACGTGATACAAAGTAATTGCAACTTCCCTTCTTTCTCTGAGCTAAAAAGCATGATTTAATTTATGGAGTTTTAAAGGTTTCATGCAATTATGAATTGTGCTACGTAGAAGTCCCACACCAGTACATACTATTTACAATTATATGATTTTATTTTTTATTTTTATATTTCATATTTTAATTCAATATAAAATATGTGAATAAAAAAATAAAATCATATATTTTTAAGTTGTGTGCAGGATGTGGAACTTAATTATGTCTAGAATTGTTTTACAATTATATATGTAGTGTCGTGATTCAATTTATGGAAAATTGGTATATGTTGCGGAAGTTAATGAGATATTTAACTGAGAATCAGCACCGTACAATTCATTTTCTTCATTATATTGGCAGAATCAGGGTGTGCACCCTCGTTGTACAACTTGTCCAACAAATTAGTGACCTGCCGATTACGGCTACCCATCGTAAAATTATGATAGGAATGAAACGAGTACTACGTGTATTTAGCAGCATGTTAATCTTTACAGTATATATAGGAGAGAAGCCTGATAGCAAGAAAATTAACCATAAGAACAACTATATATTATGAAGGGGGTCATTTGCAATAAATCACGGATGTCTTCCCTGTGTTTAAAAAAAAAAAAAAAAAAAAAAAAATATTCTTGAAGTAATTTTCTTCAATCCTTACAGGCGTGAGTCAGAGTTTATCGAAACCATTGTTGATAGTATATTTCGTGAATTGAGTGATACACTCTCGATTGTTGACGAGGATAGCCTTATTGGAATTAAATATCCAGTTGACGAATTATTGTATTCGCATCTACAAACATGGCGAGATCATGAAGTGCGCTTTATAGGATTATGCGGGATAGGCAAGACAACTGTTGCACGAGTTGTATTTCAAAGAATCCGTTTTGAATTTCAAGCTTGCAGCTTTCTTGATAATGTTAGTGCAGAATGTAATGTGGATGCTTTGCTAGAAAAACTCCTTTCTGACATGAAGTTGAGGAGTGAAAAAGAAAAGTGGGATGCAAGTAAGGGAAGGGCGGTGATAAAGAATAGACTGTGTTTCAAGAAGGTTCTTATTGTTCTTGATGATGTTGATAAAAACGAACAATTAGAAACATTAGTAGGGAACTGCAATTGGTTCGGCAAGGGGAGTAGAATTATTGTAACCACAAAAGATAAGCATTTGTTGAAAAGACATGATGGAGTTCGAGATGAAAATATATACATGGTTAAAGGATTGAATGAATACAATAAAGATCTTGACTCGAAGCTCTTTTGTCAAGAAGCCTTTGGCAAACCCGATTGTGGAATAGATTTTTTGGATCTATGCAAGGATTTTGTACGTTATGCTAGTGGCCATCCACTAGCACTTAAAGTCTTGGGATCCTCTTTATTTGGAAAAGGAAGAGAGGTATGGCAAAGTGCTCGAGCTAAATTAAAAGCAATTCCAAATAAGGATATTCAGAAAAAACTTCAGCTTGGGTTTGATGCACTCGAGGACACAGAGAAAAAATTATTTTTGGATATTGCGTGTTTCTTTAATGGTGATAGAAAGGATCGAGTAATAGATCTACTAGAAGGTTTAGATTGCTACCCTACCATTGATATAGAAACTCTTATTGACAAATCTCTCCTTACTAGTTCGGGAAAAAGACTGTGGATGCATAATTTACTACAAAAAATGGGATGGGAAATTGTTCGTTGTAAACACCGTCGGAATCCCGGAAAATGGAGTAGATTGTGGCTTTCTGATGATATACTTCACGTGCTAAAAAAAAATACGGTAAGTGTCATAGTATTTAATATTGAAACTTAGAGAAGTATATATTTGTGCGGTTTTTGTAAAATCATTGGAGCATCATTTTCAGACACTAACAACTTACTTCTTGTGTTCTAGGGAACAAATAAAGTTGAGGGCATAATGATGAATATGCCACCCTGTGAAAAACAGTTGAAGGCTAATGCCTTCTCAAAGATGAAATCTACATTTAAACTTTTGGGACAAGTGATGATTTCACATACGCCACTCCACGAAGAACAGTTGAATGCTAACGCCTTCTCTAATATGAAAAGGCTAGGATTGCTTAAAATCTGTAATGTGCACCTTCCTGCAGGCCTTGAATATCTTTCTAATGAGTTACATTTGTTGGAATGGCATGAGTATCCTTTGACTTCCATGCCAAATAATTTCCAGCCACACAACCTTGTCGAACTGATTATGCCTCGTTGTCGCTTGGAGCAACTGCCCAAGGGATTTAGTGTAAGATTTTAACTTATACAACTTTGTTAATCTTTTGTTTTTCTTTTATTTTTTTTTAATGAACTCTGAATTTACTTGTTTTCTCTTTTCATATTTATTTATTTCTGATTACAGAACTTGAACAAATTGAAAGTCCTCGACCTCAGTAACTCCCAAAACTTAATCAAGACACCTGATTTCACTGGTTTCTCAAATCTGCAAAGGCTCATTCTCCAAGGTTGTACTAGATTGTACGAAGTGCATCCATCTATGGGAGTTCTCAATCGACTTGTTCTATTAAATCTCAAAGATTGCCAGAGTCTTGCTAGCCTTCCATACGAGATCAACTTGGAATCTTTAAAAACTGTTATCCTATCTGGCTGTTCAAACCTCATTAAGTTTCCAGCGGTCGGGGAAAATATGAAACGTTTGTCAGAGCTTTACTTGGACAAGACGGCGACAAAAGAGGTACCATTATCAATTCAGAATCTAACTGGTCTGACTTTACTAAATCTTTCCGGTTGTAAGCAGGATCATCCATCCGAATTATGGCATTCGTTGTTCTGCCTCTCAGCACTAACCTCTTTAGTAACTCTTGACTTGAGTGATTGCAATCTGTCAGACGGAGCAATCCCTGGTGATCTTAGTGGCTTATCTTCACTTGAATCTCTAAATTTGAGCAGAAACAATTTTACACGCTTGCCTGATAGCATATCTCAGCTTTCCAAGCTAAAATTCCTCTACTTGGATAATTGTAGCAAGCTGAAATTATTGCCCAATTTTCCCTCGGGTACACAATTAGTAATGGCAAGGGAATGTTCTTCACTCGAAAATTGTTCAAATCAAGTTACAGTGTGGACTTCATACGAAACTGGATTCACAATTATTAACTGCCTCGGCTATGTCGATGATGAAAAATCCAAAGTTTCTTTGCAAGAGCTGCACTTCCAGCCACGGTGGAGGCTATTGAAGATACTCAGGAAATCACCCCAACGGCTACTAAGCCTTACATGAAAACCCAGCCATACACAAGTCACCCAACGGCTACAAAGCCATACATGGAAACAAAGATACCTAACGGCTAAAATACAAAGATGGAAACTCATCAACTTTCCAATTGTTCCTCAATTGTAATGTTACACTATAATTTCTATTTCTCATTCACACATATGTACGGTAAATATATATAGTGAAAGGCTCTCCAATATACTCTCATGCTTTGTGAGACATTGTGTCAAACAGCTTGTGTTCAATTGTCTTTATGGTATCTAGAGCCTTGTGAGAGCAAGAGAGTCTTACTCCCATGGCAGCCCTTTCCCTCTCAGTGAACAATTTTTCACTCTTCGTTTGAACTAGGGAAATTATCCCTTATGGAGAGAACAAGTCGTGGCCTTGGCTGAGAGCCAAGACCTCATGCATCACCTCACGGCCTCTGTTCCTCCACCCCAATATGAGCCCAACGATGACCCAACAAATACCACACAACCTCAAATTAGCTCTACTTACCTCAAATGGCGGAAGGAAGACAGGTTGCTTCGTGGATGGATCATCGATACTCTATCCGAGGAGTCCCTTAGTCTAGTTGTTGGCCTTGACAGCTCCTATCAAGTGTGGCATGCTCTTCAAGAAGCATATGCCCAGGATTCCCAAGAAAGAGAGTTTCAACTCACTCAGCAATTAACCTACATGCGCAAGGAGGACTCGGTTTCTCTTCAGGTACATCTCAAAAATTTTAAGTCCATTTGTGATAATCTTGCAGCGATCGGGCAACCCATGAGTGATAAACTCAAGGTGTTTGCTCTCCTCAATGGACTCGGCCCCAAATATGAGCCCTTTATCACCACCATGCTCAAGCCACCGATGCCTTCCTATTCCGAGGTAGTGCCGCTGCTGCAGGGCTTTGAAACGAGGAGCCAATTGCACGACATGTACAATGCGCAACACTCTGCCTTTTATGGTCATGCTACGAGTCACCGCAAAAGCAAAGAGAGACCTTGGTCCTCCTGTGGATGTGGTTTTTCCCAAGCTACACAAGTGGCACGTCCAGGCCATCAACACAGTCAACACAGTGGGCCCAAAAATCACGGACCACATTCTGGAACGGTCCATGAAAATGTCAAAGAAAATAATCGTATTCCGACTTGTCAAATATGTGGGAAGCAAGGGCATACCGCAATTAAATGTTGGCACCGGTTCGATCATGCTGTTCAACCCAATGATATTCCTCAAGCATTGGCTACCATGACCCTCGAAAATAATATTCATGATACCGAGTGGACAGCTGATACAGGTGCCTCTGCCCATATGACAGGTAATTCAGGTATGCTTTCTAATCTTCGTCAATATCTTGGTAATGATGCTGTACTCATTGGTGATGGTAGTCTTCACACAATTACACACATTGGTGACACTTTTATTAAATCTGGTAACTCGTGTATTAAATTAAAAGACGTTTTACTTGTTCTTGACTTGGCAAAAAATTTATTATCAATTAGTCAATTAACTTCTTATTACCCTTATAACTGTGAATTTTATGGTGTTGGTTTTTCTATTAAGGAAAGGGTGACCAACTGCACTTTACTGAACGGCCGACGGAAGGGTAATTTATATGTTTTGAAGCACACTTCTCAAATCGCTTTCGTACAGTTTCTAAAGAAGTGTGGCATCAACGGTTGGGACATCCTCAAGCTTCCACTCTTCAAGTTTTAC
This sequence comes from Juglans microcarpa x Juglans regia, assembly GCF_004785595.1. Taxonomy (NCBI): domain Eukaryota; kingdom Viridiplantae; phylum Streptophyta; class Magnoliopsida; order Fagales; family Juglandaceae; genus Juglans; species Juglans microcarpa x Juglans regia. The sequence goes on from NC_054609.1 coordinate 1,599,371, forward strand.
GGTCTAAAGGTCTTATTTCGGTTATTGGAAAAACTAAAATCAACTCTATTTGTGAGAGCCGTCAACTAGGAAAAATGAGCAAACTTCCTTTTGTTCAATCTTCGCATGATGACTTCAATATGTTTGATAAAATTTATTGTGATTTATGGGGACCTGCTCCAGTTTTATCTGTTGGTAAATTTCAATATTATGCTTGTTTTGTTGACGCCTTCACCAAATATATGTGGTTTATTCCTTTATGAAAGAAATCTGATTTTTTTAATGCATTTCTCTTATTTGAAAAATTAATTGAAAGACAATTCAACAAAAAAATTAAAGTTTTTCAAACGATGGCGGTGGCAAATTCACTAACCATCAACTAAATCTGCATTTTCAAAACCAAGGAATTTTTCATCAATATTCATGTTCTCACACTCCCGAACAAAATGGCTCGGTAGAATGACGACATCGTACAATCCGTGAACTTGGTATGACCTTACTTTTTCAAAGTGGCGTTCCTAAACGTTTTTGGGTCGAAGCTTTTTCAACTGCTGTTTTCTTAATAAATCGGCTCCCTTCTTCTACTTTAGAACTTCAATCTCCTTTTTTTCTTCTCTATGGTCACTACCCGGATTATACCTCCCTTAGGATTTTTGGCTCAAAATGCTATCCCTATACTTGGGATACTAAACAAAACAAGTTTGAACCCAAAACCCTTCCTTGTATTTTTATGGGTTATAGTGACAAACATGAAGGTTATAAATGTTATCATCCTACATCTCATCGAACCTTCATTTCTCGACATGTTGTTTTTGACGAGTCCTCTTTTCCTTATAAACAACCTGGAAATCTTCACCTTCCCTCCCCTGGTGATCAAGTTTTATCTACCTTTATTGATTGGCGTTCCACTAACAATTTACCTTCTAATCCTTTGGATGGTTCTAGTGTTTCCTCTATGCAGGCATCTCCTTCACCGCCTATCCCCACACTACATGAGATTGACCACATTTCTTTGTCGTCTTTGCCGCTTATGCAAGAATCATCCCTCATTCAAACAACCAACCCTACTCCACCAAATAGTGATCCACCCACCTCACAACCTCATCATCCCACCATGGTAACTTGATCTCAACTTGGGATCCACAAACCTAATCCCAAGTATGCTCACTATCATTCCCTAATCGAACTCCCCAAGGAACCCAAGACAATCCGTTCTGCTCTTAACCATGCAGGTTGGACCAAAGCAATGCAAGAAGAAATTCAAGCTCTTCATGAGAACAAAACATGGACACTTGTACCTCATCAACCTCAAATGAATGTTATTGGATGCAAGTGGGTCTTCAAAACAAAAATCAAGGCAGATGGTATCTTAGATCGACTTAAAGCTCGTCTTGTTGCCAAGGGATTCCACCAAATTGATGGTGTCAACTACACAGTGACTTTCTCTCCAGTCATAAAACCATGCACCATAAGGATCGTCCTCAGCCTTGCTCTTGTCCATAATTGGGACATTCGTCAACTCGATGTCAAGAATGCTTTTCACCATGGTGACCTTCAAGATGACGTATTTATGGAACAACCTCCAGGTTTTATCCATCCAACTCTTTCCTCTCATGCTTGCAAATTAAATAAAGCATTATATGGGTTAAAACAAGCACCTCGTGCTTGGTTTGATAAATTTAGTAATTTTTTAACTGCTTATGGTTTTACTTGTAGTTCCGTTGACCCTTCATTATTTATTTATAATTCCCCTATAAGCACAATTTATTTATTACTTTATGTTGATGATATAATTCTCACGGGTTCTGACCCCACTCACCTTACTACTTTCATTCATGCTCTTGGGGAACAATTTGCAATGAAAGATCTTGGTCCTTTGCATTATTTTTTGGGAATTCAGGTAACTCGCAACTCAGATGGCCTTACACTATCTCAGGCTAAGTATGCGCTAGAGATTTTGGATCGTGCTCAGATGAAAGATTGTAAACCTATGGGCACACCTATGATGCCCAAAACTAAAGGACTCACAAGTGATGTCCCTTTTCCAGATCCGGGTCACTATCGGAGTATTGTTGGAGCACTTCAATATCTCACCCTTACTAGCCCTGACTTAGCCTTTAGTGTTAATTTTGTATCCCAATTTTTGCACTCTCCCACTATGGCTCATTACAAAATGGTAAAACGCATCCTTCGCTATTTGCACGGTACTCTTGAAATCGGTATTCATTTTAGCTCACATTCTACACTTAATCTCTATGCATTTTCTGACGCAGATTGGGCAGGTTGTTCTCATACTCGTCGCTCCACCACAGGTTACTGCATTTTTCTAGGCAGTAACTGCATTTCCTGGTCTGCCAAGAAACAAAATACCGTATCCCGATCTAGCTCTGAAGCAGAATATCGAGCCATGGCGAGCACCACTGCAGATATTACTTGGATTTCATTTCTATTACGTGATCTTGGTGTTACTCTTCCATCGGCACCTATTTTGTTATGTGATAATCTCAGTGCTCTACATATGACTGCCAATCCCGTTTTCCATGCCCGAAGCAAGCATATCGAGATTGATTATCACTATGTGAGAGAACGTGTTGCTCTTGGTCTTCGTCATACCCGGCACATTCCGGCCTCTTATCAACTTGCCGATATTTTCACCAAGCCTCTTAGACGTCCTGCGCTTTATTCTTTACGCACCAAACTTGGCCTTCTATCTCGGCACAGTTTGCGGGGGACTATTGAAGATACTCAGGAAATCACCCCAACGGCTACTAAGCCTTACATGGAAACCCAGCCATACATGGAAACCCAGCCATACACAAGTCACCCAACGGCTACAAAGCCATACATGGAAACAAAGATACCTAACGGCTAAAATACAAAGATGGAAACTCATCTACTTTCCAATTCTTCCTCAATTGTAACGTTACACTATAATTTATATTTCTCATTCACACATATGTACGGTAAATATATATAGTGAAAGGCTCTCCAATATGCTCTCACGCTTTGTGAGACATTGTGTCAAACAGCTTGTGTTCAATTGTCATTAGAGGCAATACAGAGAGGTCTCTCTCTCTCTCTCTCACAAGAGAACACATTGAAGAATTTTTGTTTGGATATTTATGCAGGAGCCAATTCAGCATGGCAAAGGATTTCTTAGCACTCTACCTGATACTCAAATTCCAAAGTGGTTCCACCATCAGAACTACGGGTCATTTGTATCAATCCCATTACCACCTGATCTTTCTAAGAATAGTAGTTGGAGAGGAATTGCATTGCACACTGTTTCTGAAGTCAAGAAAAATTTGGGCGATGTTTCTCCTGGTCAGAAATCACATAATTTTCACGAGTTGACATATCACTTTGACATGCAGGATGGAGTTGATCTTGAAGATTGTACCATATTCTTTCATCCCCCTAAAGACCAAAGCGGTGTTGATTTATATAGACTCTGTCTATATATCTCGCATGCGAGGTTTAGGGATCTTTTAGACAGACGTAGCTGCATTAGCCCTTCAATTTCAACCAATAGCCCAAGTGTTCGGTTTAAAGCATGTGGCGCTCGAATTCTCTATGAACACGATATGGTAGAGTTTATACATATTTTAAGGCAAAAAGGTCGTGGTATCCGTAACTCGCCTACTTCTAAAAGAATTGAGGATTTCAAGAGGCGTTTCCTTCAAAATGCGACTAAGAAACTGCAAGTAAGATATTCTTTCTGTTTTAATTACTTTTTATATCTCCGAGGAACCTGACTAATGCCCACAATTATTACTCCTTTTTCAGGACTTTGATGGAGGTTCCGTATACAATTTGTGTTTTTCTGGATCAATTCAAAACTTGTTCCCCTCTATAAGCAGAGATCCCTCAGTGACATTTGATTCACCCAGTAACTGGTACTGTAACAAGGTAAAGAAAGAAAAAACAAAAGAAAAGAGAAGAGAAAGATTCACGCCATTGATGTGCAGATGTAAAAAGGTGTACTACTGAATTATCAAGAAGAGCTCATAGCCTAGCTGACACTTTCTAAAACTAACCAACTATACAGCTCACTAATAAAACAAAATAGCAAAACAGAATGCTAAGAAGATTCTAGTATCAACGACTTGTAGCTACATCAGCTTGAGAGCAACTTGTAGCTGACTCTTTAGAGACCATACGACCTGCAGCTTTAGTAGGCTGCAATACCCCCCCGCAAGGTGGAGAATGGAGGTTGACAATTCCCAGCTTGAGCAAATGAGATTGAAGAAGAGATGATGCTAGAGCCTTGTCAGAAGATCAACTCGTTGAAGATGAGTGGACACATGATCAGTAGCAATGGAGCCTTCAAGAATCTTGTCCCTATTGAGGTGGCAGTCTAACTCGATGTGCTTAGTTCTTTCATGGAACACGGGATTGGCTGCAATGTGGAGGGCAGCCTGGTTGTCATAGTGTAATACAGCTGCTTAAGGATGAATCACATGGAGGTCAGCAAGAAGAAACCGAATCCAAGTGAGTTCACAAGAGGTAGTAGCCATTGCTCTATACTCAGCTTCAGCTAAGGATCGAGATACAACATTTTGTTTCTTGGATTTCCAAGAAATCAAAGAGTGGCCTAAGAGCACACAATATCCAGTGACTGATCTTTGGGTGTCTGGGCATGATGCCCAATCGGAATCGCAATAAGCCATTAACTGCAAATCAGAAGAAGCTGAGAGCAGCAGAGCTTGGATAGGTGCAGATTTAATATACTTCAAAACCTTGTGTGCAGCAGCTAGATGACTTGTGGTTGGTTTTTCCATAAATTGGCTTAGGGTCTGCACAGGATAGCTAAGGTCTGGACGAGTGATGGTAAAGTAAAGTAACCTGCCAATTAATCTTCGATACACAGAAGGATCAGCAAGTGGCAAACCATCATCTTTGCTAAATTTCAGATTTGGTTCCGTAGGAACTTTGACAGGTTTTGAGCCTAAAACTCCTGAATCAGCAAGTATATCAAGTGCATTTTTACGCTGACAAATATGTATTCCTTTAGGAGATCTGGCTACTTCGATGCCTAAGAAGTATCTCAATATCCTGAGATCCTTAATCTGAAATTTGGCATGCAAACAGTCTTTGACTGCATAGAATCCATGGAATCACTAGCCACTAAGATATCATCCACGTACACTAATAAGGCTGTGAAACAAGTGCCATTTTTCATTGTAAAAAGACTATAATCAGCCTTTGATTGAATGAAGCCAAAATCCAACAAACATGAAGTAAGTTTGGCATACCATTGCCGAGAGGCTTGTTTTAAGCCATATAAACTTTTCAAAAGTTTGCAAACTTGTTGAGGTCCTCCCTTTGTATAACCTGGTGGTTTGTTCATGTAAATATCCTCTTCTAAGTCCCCATGGAAGAAGGCGTTATTTACATCAAATTGATGTAAATGCCAACCCCTAACAGCTGCAATAGAAAGGAGACATCTCACAGTAACCATTTTAGCAACTGGTGAGAATGTCTCATGATAATCGATCCCTTCCTATTGAGTATACCCCTTTGCAACAAGCCTAACTTTCAATCTTTCTATGCTACCATCTAAATTTTCTTGATTTTGTAAACATATTTGCAATCTATTGCTTCTTTATCAAGAGGTAAGTCAACGAGAGTCCAAGTATTATTTTGTTCCAAGGCTAACAACTCAGTTTCCATTGCCTTACACGAACCAGGATCTTTAACAGCTTGGGAGTATGAGCTTGGTTCAAAATCAGTGGAAATACTAGAGGAAAAAGCTTGTAAAATGGGTGAAAAAGAGTGATAAGAGAGATAATTATGCAAGGGAAAAGAACAACTAGTGATAGAGGGAGATACCTGGACCATTGCTTGAGATTCTGGAGTGAATGCAACCGGTTGACAGTGGAGATCTTGTAGATAATTAGGTGCTGTTCTAGTCCTACATGACCTGCGAAGAGGTGGTGACGATGGAATTGGATATGAAGAATTACTGTCATTAGATGAGTCATGAAGGTCAAGGGATGGATCAGGTTCTGGTTCAATGCCAGAAGGTTGAAGGTCAGCAGGAATGAGTTTAGTATGTGATGGACAATTGGTATTGGTGGACTCTGGAAGAGAATGTGGCACTGGTTCAGAGGATGAAACTAGTTCTGGAAAAGGTGAAATAAAACTGGGGTTAGGCTGAGATTGATTGACAGATTCAATAACAGTAGAGGAGCGGAAAGGAAAAATAGTTTCATGGAAAATGACATCCCTAGAGAGAAAAATAGTATGAGTTTCAAGGTCTAACAACTTATAACCCTTTAGCCCAAAGGGGTAACCCAGGAAAATACACTTCTTCCCTCTTGGATCAAACTTTTTCCGACCATGTGAAATGGTTGATGCAAAACAGAGACATCCGAATACCTTAATGTGGGAGTAGCTTGGTTTGACACAAAAAGGAGTTTCATGAGGAGTCTTATTTTTCAGCAAGGGAGTTGGTGTTCTATTTATGAGGTGCACTGCAGTCAAAATGCAGTCATTCCAATAACGCAAAGGGAGACCAGATTGGAAGAATAAAGCACGAGCTACATTCAAAAGGTGTTGATGTTTTCTCTCCACTATGCCATTTTGTTGAGGGGTCTCAACACAAGATCTTTGGTGAATAATTCATTTTTTGTTGAAGAAATCAGTCATTTTAAATTCAAGACCATTATCACTTAGAAGTATTTTGACTTTGGTGTTAAATTGAGTCTCAATCATGTTGCAAAAAGATTTTATGCAATTTCTTGTTTCTGATTTTGCTTGAAGCAGGTAAATCCAAGTGGTTCTAGAGAAATCATCAACAATGGTCAAAAAATATTTTGATCCATCATAAGCCATAGTGGAACAAGGGCCCCAAATATCACAATGGACTAATTCAAACAAGGTAGAGGATTTATGGGAATTGATAGGAAAAGGAAGCTTGTATTGTTTTGCAAGAGGACAAATGCAGCAAGGAGAATTTTTATTCAAAATGATGTGATTCTTTACAATGGGGTCTTTGATCAAATTAAGCCTAGAATCTGAAATATGACCTAGACGACAATGCCAAAGATCATTAAAATCATCACTGCTTTTGACAGACATAGAAACTGAGAGAAAAGAAGGTGACAGATGAGATATAGCATCAGCAAGTGCAGCAGGTGGAACAGCAACAGGTAGGAGTTGATAAAGGTTGCATTTCACTTCAGCCATCCCAATCGTGGTCCAAGTGGGAAGGTCTTGTATAAAACATGTGTTAGACAGAAAAAATAAGCAAGTGGTCAGATTCTCTGTGAGTCTTTTAACAGAAATGAGGTTAAATGAAAAAGATGGTACGCACAGAACATTACTAAGAATAATGTTGTTTGTGAGCCTAACAGTACCTAAATGTGTGACAGGCATGCAAGTGCCATTGGGCAACTTGACATTGTATGATACTTCTGTGGCTTTATATGTGAAAAATAAGGGGCTACAGATCATATGATCTGTAGCCTCCTGAATCAATAATCCAAGGAATGTTGCTTGGATTAGAAGAATTAGAAAGAAAAGAAGTGTAGCAAAAAGACTCGATACCAGACACTTTGGAAGCTTTAGGTGCTGTTGAAGTGGCTTTAAACATAGTTTGTGCCTGGTTCACTGAAGGAAGCGAGCTGGGAAGATCCTTGTGTTGGAGCAAGGTAATAAGTTGCTGATATTGCTCCTTAGTAAAATTAAACTTGTCCTCGTGTACTTCCTCCTCGATGCAAAAGTTGCTCTGATTTGCAAAAGTGTTTGATCCCTTGCCTTTGAACAGTTTGTGACTAGGGGGATATCCGTGGAGTTTGTAGCATTTTTCAACAACATGTTCTGCCATATTATAGTGGGTGCATAGGGGGCTGGTGCATTTCCAGCTTTGAAGCAATTCTCCAAGGTATGCCCCTGAGCTTGACAATGAGTGCAGTAGAGTCTATCCATTCTTTGAGTCATGAGGTTCTTTGTGTTGTTTTTAAAGGAAGTTTTAGTAGCCAATGCCATAGAGTCAGAAGTTGGAGAAAAATTTGTGAGTTGGTGATGTTGTTCTTGTTGTTGAATTAGGGAGAAAACTTTGTTAACAGTGGGTAGTGGTTCAATGAGCATTATCTGATCCCTGGCATTAGCATATTGGTCATTAAGGCCCATAAGAAATTGTATGACATGGTCTCTCTGGTGTCTATCATTCAGTATACTCAACTGACCACAAGTGCAAGCAGAAATAGGGTCATAAATGGCTATTTCATTCCAAAGAGTTTTGAGGTTACCGAAATAAGCACTCACTGAGTCTCTGTCTTGTCGAAGGCTGACCAAGTTCCTCTTGAGCTGAAAGATGCGAGGACCATTCTGTTGTGTAAATTGGTCGTTCAATTCTGTCCACACAGCTTGTGCATCATCAACGAATGCAATGCTGGATCTGATATCCATACTTATGGAGTTTTGAATCCAGGAAACCACCATGTCATTACATCTCTCCCATAGATCAAATAAAGGGTCATCTTCATCAGTAGGTTTAGAAATGTTCCCACTAATGAAACCCAGTTTATTTTTTGCTCTAAGTGCTCGACACATTGCTCGGGACCAAGTAGCGTAATTATCAGTGGTGAGGAGGTCTGTAACAAGAACAAATGTTGTGCTATCTGCATTTTCGACTCGGTAAGGGTTATTTGGATATGTGAGATTGAGGTAAGGGGAAATCTATTGTTGGTTATTTTGAGGTTTTTCCTTTTGAGGCTATTCTGCCATGTTTGAGAAAATGAAAGAAGGGGAAGAAGGTTATCAGATTCAACGAACCTGGCGCTCTGATACCATGTAACAAGGTAAAGAAAGAAAAAACAAAAGAAAAGAGAAGACAAAGATTCACACCATTGATGTGCAGAGAATTCTCTGTAAAAAGGTGTACTACTGAATTATCAAGAAGAGCTCATATATACAGCATGTCGTGCATAGCCTAGCTGACACTTTCTAAAACTAACCAACTATACAGCTCACTAATAAAACAAAATAGCAAAACAGAATGCTAAGAAGATTCTAGTATCAACAACTTGTAGCTACATCAGCTTGAGAGCAACTTGTAGCTGACTCTTTAGAGACCACACGACCTACAGCTTTAGTAGGCTGCAATAGGTACAAGGATGGGACTTGGAGTGGACTTGCTCTAGGCGCTTCTTTTGATGTCCTTGAGCATTCATCAACTAACATAGATGGCGATCCGAATACACAAGTTCCTAGTAAGTATCACCTTACTTTGTCTTTGAACACCGATATGGGTAGTCTGGAATGTTTCCAAACCTATTGCCTCACTGAAGAAGATCTTGCATTGTTACAATATTATTCCAGCATGTTGAAATGGGGATGGTTGTGTTATATGCCGCGTGGGTTGTTTCCAGATTGGTTGAGTGGGTGCTCTTTCATTGAGGCTTCAATTGGAACCAACTACCCCGGCTAAACGATGTACTAGTGTGGGTTCCGTCTTGTGTTCCAACATGACGTTTTGTTTCAAGAAATAGTACAAATTCTAGATGCATGCCCTGACAAACTCCGGCGGTTTATTAATCCTAAGGTTGTAGAGTTATTGTAACATTGATACATATTTGAAAACTTTATGACAAGCGTTACAATTACTCATAGCTGTCACAAATCTTGGAATGTATCAAACTTTATTACAGATATTATAGTACTCCAGTACTTATTACTCCAATTATTAGCGCACTTGCACAACATAGCCATGATTTCCATTAATTATATCGATATGTAATCGCAATGATCTGTGCAGTTTTAAAAGTATGTAAGTCATACATATTTTCTTTTAAAAAAAAGTTTGATAAATTTAAGTTCCACTCGAAAAAATCTATTTTTAATAGAAGGTATGCACGAAGATTTACATACTTAATATCTAGCATTGCTACTTATTGAGGAAAATATTTTCCACGCTTTGCAGTTTTGTGGACTGTCTTATTAATAGAGAAATACAAGTATACTGGCAGTAGGAAGCATAACAAACAGATAAGAGGAAATTCAAAACTAGATTACAATTGGATAACTAAGTCTACTAAATTTGAAACTCTAGTTTCCTACGGCTTCATCTTTATCTTCTATAACTGCCTTATCCTTAACATGCCCCTGCAAGCCCAATGAAGTGGAAACTACATTGAGCTTGGATCGAAGTGCTGCAAATCTGAATGAAGAAAGAGGTTTTGTAAAAATATCAGCTAGCTGTTCCTTTGAGAATAAAAACTTTACTTCAATAAGTTTCTTGGCTATCAAATCCTGCACAAAATGAAAATCAATTTCGATGTGCTTCGTGCGAGCATGAAAAACTGGATTGGATGATAGATATGTGGCTCCGATATTATCACACCATAAAATGGGAGGAGCTGAAGTTCTAAGACCAAGTTCCTGCAGCAAAGATTGAAGCCATTGGAGTTTAGCAGCTGTATTGGCAAGTGCTTTATATTCTGCTTCAGTACTTGATCGCTCAACTGTTGCTTGCTTTTTACAACTCCATGAGATAAGGTTTGGCCCGAGAAACACACAAAAACCTCCAGTTTAGCGTCGATCATCGCAAGAGCCAGCCCAGTCAGCATCTAAAAATGCTTGAAGAGTTTTGTTGCTTGACTTGCTAAATACAAGACCATGGTTAATAGTCTGTTTTAGATACCTAAGTAGTCGTTTAGCTGACTGCCAGTGAGCAAGTTTGGGTTTATGCATGAACTGAGATAATTTGTTAATAGTGAAAGCTATATCGGGCCTAGTGACTGACAAGTACTGAAAAGCACCAACTGTGTTACGAAAAAGTGTTGGGTCACTGAAATCTTCACTGTCAAAAGCACTGAGATTAGTAGAGGTAGCCATAGGGGTACTAATGGGTTTAGCTTCATGCATTTTTGTCTTTTGAAGTATATCCATGATATACCTATGTTGAGATAATATAAGCTGCCCATCAGACTTAATAGCTTCAATACCAAAAAAAAAAATTCAGACTTCCCAAATCCTTGATTGCAAAGTCACTCTGTAGTGATTTCAACAACTCATCAATAGCATGCTTGTCTGAGCAGGTGATCAAAATGTCATCCACATAAATGAGAATGTACATAGTGAACATGGATGTAGTATGAATAAATAGAGAAGTATCTGAACGGGAGCCATGAAAACCAAGGTCTAGAAGCCGATTACTGAGGAGCGAGAACCACGCTTGTGGGGCTTGTTTTAGGCCATACAAGGCCTTTTTCAATTTACAAACATGATTTGGAAATTGAGGATGTGTATATCCTTGAGGTTGTGTCATGAAAACTTCCTCTGTGAGTGTACCGTGTAAGAAAGCATTATGTACATCGATTTGTCTAATTTCCCAGCTTGAAGAAATAGCAATAGATAGAACGGTTCTTACTGTGGTGGGTTTAATCACCAGGCTGTAGGTTTATGAGAAATCCACTCCAGCTTGTTGAAGGTAGCCCTTGGCTACTAGACGTGCTTTGTAGCATTCCACCTCACCATTTGCTTTCCTTTTTATCCGATAGACCCATTTGGACCCAATTAGATTTCGGGCATCAGTAGGAGGTACAAGAATCCAGGTACCATTGCGGAGTAAGGCATCAAACTCCTGGTTCATAGCATGTTGCCAGTGAGGATGCTTAGCCGCGTTGGTGTAGCACGATGGTTCGACCATTAGAGACTCGGTTTCGGCAATTAGGGCTTTTGGAAGAGGATATCTGATGGTGCCATCGGCACGGGTTTTGGGTTTGGTGATGTTATGTTTTGAGCGGGTGGTCATAGGATGGTGGGATGGAAGGAAATTTGAGGTGGATTGGGTGCAGGGGTTTTCAGAAATATTCGGTGCAGAAGGATCGGGTGGTGGGGAGGAAGAAAGGTTAGAGGAGATGGGTTGGGAAGGTAAAGGACTCGGGTGGGCTGGAGCGGTTTGAGATTGTAAATTGTTTGAGCGGGCCAGAGAAGCTTGGGCTTGATTGGAAGGAACCGATACCAACGAGGCCTGCTCTGCTGCACGTGATGAGTAATCAGGGGACATTAAATTGGGTATCATGAAAGGTGTTGAGGGAAATTTTTGATAACTCAGAGGGGAGGACTGCGCTTGATACGGGAAGATTGACTCTTCAAAAATAACATCGCGAGAAATAATTATTTTTTCAGTGAGTTGGTTGAGACATTTGTAACCTTTGTGATTGGGACTATACCCAAGGAAGATACAATGTAATGCCCTGTTCCCGAGGGTCCGGAGAGTTAACTCATGTCACTTAAAAATCATTTTCCTTCCACATAGTACATATTCTAATTTTTCTCTATCACACAAAATACTCATATAAACCTTCTATGCTTAAACCATCATTGTTAACTCTTCTCACCCATGCTCCATATCCTTGATCCTCAACTGAAACATTCGAATCATCTGAAAAATATTGTGGAGATAAAGGGTGAGTTATCAACAACTCAGTAAGCAGAGAATATATACTAGTATGTAAACATGAGCCTTTTCAGAAAGTTCAGTATGCAGAAACAAAAAATTTTATTTTTATATGCAGATCTCAGAAAAACGTGTTATCAGAAAATCAGAGCGACTTTTCAATCTTTTCATACTCAATATCAACAATTCATATTTAAGGATCCATTTCATATTCAAAAGCGCTTTGGCATAACATAACTGAACATCTTGATTTTATCATATTATATCATATACCATGTTTAACCCCCGTGATAGGGTTGTGCTATCCCTGATAGCCAAACTAGGCATGTATCATGTGGTGAACTTCCCATTTTTCAATCTCGGAGTCCCAAGTGTGCACACAGGAAAGAACACGTAAAAAGACCACTTTATTTTCAAAGTGGGTGCACTCATATCATATCATATCATGGTGGTACCAACCATATCACGTGAACCAGTATCATCATATCAGAACCATATTCAGAACAGATAAGTATGCCAAAGTTTTATCATATCCATATCATATCAAAACACGTGCGAAACATATTCATATCATTTCCATTTGATAAAAAACAGATCCAAATCATTTCATATCACATGCATAAAAATGTCAATGATATCATATTCACTCTTTTGCATATTTTAGAAACATGTTAAATATTGTTCATGTCTACACAATGCATGTCAGAAAATATTTTCTTTTTTTCGTACAGGTTTCATGAGTGATGCAAATAAACGATCGTGGTTGACTTTTCTCAAGTTTTCATCTCATCACAAAATATGCAGAGTTTTTAAAAAGTCAACCTCAATCTCAATAGTCCGTATAAAAACCTAGCATAGGAACCCCGCTTACCTGGACGATTTAACTTTTCCAGAATTTTCCTCAATTATGTCGAGTCGACTATAAATCGTCACCTATAAAGATAATCACGTAATTTTCGTAAGTTTCCAATCAATCACGTATTTCGATATTTAAGCCTAAACTTAAAAAATAATCCATTTTAATTCCTTGAAACTTAAAACTCTCACTTTCTAAAATTATCAATATCCACCATAACCAAAGTGAAACTCAAAACACCAATATTTAAACTCGAAACTATCAATAAACCTCACATCATAAACCAATCACTCAAATAACTCCATAATCCAATCCAACCGACCCCCTTTACTCCTCGGACTCAGTCCGGCACAACCAACCAATTCACAGTAAATATGAGTTAGCACTAAAATACATTTAAATCTCAAAAGTTCTTTGGGAAAATACTTACAATACTATAATATAATTTTTGAAAGATCACGGAAGTGCTAGAAGCGGCAATGCAGCAACAAAACAGTGCCAAATGCACTGTGACCGTGGGTCTCAAAAACTCACTTTTGAACGGGTGCAAACGAAGACCCAAGATTAATAGGGCCTAGGGATATCGGTGAAGTTAATGGTGGTGGTGGTTGGCCGTGGGTGGCGGCGCAAAGGGTGGTTGAAGTGCAAAAATACCCAAAACGGAAATATTGTTGGTGGGGCTTCACCGGTGACAGATCGGAAGTGGGGTTGGGTCCATTGGGTTGCTAGGAGGTCGATGATGATGTGGTGAGAAGATGGTGGCTGGAGGTGGTGCAACGGCGGCACAGCGGTGCAAGGAGTGTCGCTGCTTAGTGATGTGCGTGGGAACTAACGGCGGCGCGGTTGGGGCTGAGATTACAGGGGGTGGTCGTCGGTGGCTGGGGAGGACGGTGGGCCGGGCGGTGTCACGCACGACGGCACGACGTGGCGGGGCTGGGTGGACAAAGAATGACGCACGGGAGAGAGGGAGGGGCTGGGTCACGCGGGAGAGAACCAGGAAAAGAGAAGAAAAGAAAGAAAAGAAGGAAGAAAAAGAAAAAGAAGAAAAAGAAAAGAGGAAAGAGAAAATGTGGGGAAAGAAATGAGATCCAATCCTCACATCTTGGGTCACAAAAATGATCCAATGGAAACGATTTTAAAACAGCAAGTGAAATAAAATAATTCAAACGCAGTGATTACAATGAAAATAAATAATTAAACCCAATAATAAGTTAATTTAATTTGAGAAGAAATTTAAACGCATAACAATAATTAATTTAAGGAAAGCACTTCAAAAAATTAATTTTCATAAACTAAAAATCATAAAATAACTCAATTAAAATCCAATAATTTTAAAACAAGAGAATAAATTTTGAATCAATAAAAATAATTTCTTCATTAAAAATACCCTAAAATACAGGGTGTTACATACAACGAGTGGACCGAGGTTGTAACTTGTGGCGATTATATGGTCGAATGTTAGGCCAACAAGCACAACCAAAGACACGAAGAAAAGAATAATCTGGATCACTGTGAAAAAGGCGAGTGAAAGGTGATTGATTTTGAGAGACAGGTGATGGCATCCGATTAATTAAATAGCATGCTATATCAAATGCATCATCCCAATATTTGAGATGAACTTGACTATGAGTTAAGAGAGCCAGACCAATTTCAACAATATGACAGTGTTTACGTTCAATACCACCGTTTTGTTGATGAGTGTGGGGACAAGATCTGCGATGAGAAATGCCAAGAGAGGCCAATAATGCGGATAGTGAACGAAATTCACCATCCCAGTCAGATTGAACAGATTTAATTTTGCAATTAAATTGTCGCTCTACATGAGGCTGAAATTTGCGAAAAATAGTAATGACATCACTTTTGCATGTTATTGGATAGAACCACGTGTATCGACTATATGAGTCTAAAAATGTAACATAATATCAAAAACCATTATGAGAAAGGATAGGAGACGGACCCCAAACATCACTATAAATTAATTCAAGTGGTGCCGAGGCACGAGTACATGACTCAAAAAATGGTAACTGATGACTCTTAGAACTTAAACATGCAGAACAAGATAGATTGGACTTAGACGCGGCGACTGGTAAAGAAAATTTTGACAAAACATGACGAACAATTTTAAAAGCTGGATGACCCATGCGAGAATGCCATTGAGGAAGTGAGACTCGTTCACCAATAAGTGCAGATGGAGGAGAAGTTTTATTGGACATGGAGACAGGAAAAAGTCCGTTCTTACTCGGCCCGTGTAGTAGAGTTTGCCCCGTTGCTCGATCCTTCACAAAAAAATAAGATGGATGAAATTCAAAGAAAGTATTAGTAACTGTAATGAATTTTTGAACATAAATTAAATTCTTGATAATTTGTGGCACATGAAGTACATTATGAAGTAAAAATGAAAGGGTAGGAGTAGATAATTTAGAAGTGCCGAGATGTGTAATGTTCAAACCAGTGCCATTGCCAACACGGACTGTATCTTGGCCAGTGTATGCTTCAGCAGTAATATTGAGATTGGAAAGATCTGAGGTCAAGTGATGAGTAGCACCCGTGTCTGGATACCAGTTCAAATCATTTTTTGAAGATGAACTAGTGTAATATGCTTGCATAGAGGATTGATCACGTTCGTAAGTTTCATCATAGCGATGATAACAACGTAAGGCAGTGTGTCCCGGTTTGTTGCATACTTGACAAACAGGGCAAGACTCAGATGAATTCTAGCTTCGACCACGACCCTGTTACGATTAAAACGACCATAACCACGTGCACCAGAACTGAAACCAGGGGCACACCCAGGGCTGCGTTGGCCACGAGACCCACGCGAATGAGATACAAAATTTGCACTGCCCAGAGTAAGATCAGTGGATGATTGATGATGGTCCAACCGGATTTCATGAGCTATCAGATGCCCATATAAATCCTCCAAGGACAGTGGGTCAACCCGTGTTGTTATAGAGGTAACAAAGGAATCATATTCCGATCCTAGACCCGCAAGTAAAAACGAGACCAACTCAAATTTATTGAGTGGTTGATCAGCAGCGGCTAATATTTCAGCAATGGTAGTAAATTTGTGAAAATAGTCTGAGATAGAGGAACCACCTTTCTTGAGTGTAGCTAATTGACAATGAAGGTTCATGGATCGAGCACGGGATGTAGAGGTAAACATTCTTTCCAGTGTCGACCAGACTTGATGAGAGGTTTGGCATTTAATAACGTGGGTAAGGAAAGTTTCGGAGAGGGATGAATTTAGAGCTGAAAGAATTAACTGGTCTTGCATAATCCATTGCATGAAGGCAGGGTTGGGTACGGTTTGATTGGTAGGAGTTGTGATCATGGGGGAAGGACAAACCAAGGATTTATCAACGAAGGAAAATAGGTGCTGACTTTTGAGATAGGGGACGACCTGCGCTTTCCATAGCAGGTAATTGTCTCTCGTAAGTTTAATGGGTGTAAAGTTGGGGAGGGATGTGGTGGGTGCAGGGAAGGTGTTTGTAAAAATGGGTGGGTGAACAAAAGGAGAAGAGACATGAGTCTCGGAAACAGGTGGAGTTGAATCTGCCATAGCTGACGTTAGTCTTAGGCTCTTGATACCATATTGAGGAAAATATTTTCCACGCTTTGCAGTTTTGTGGACTGTCTTATTAATAGAGAAATACAAGTATACTAGCAGTAGGAAGCATAACAAACAGATAAGAGGAAATTCAAAACTAGATTACAACTGGATAATTAAGTCTACTGAATTTGAAACTCTAGTTTCCTACGGCTTCATCTTTATCTTTTATAACTGCCTTATCCTTAACGTACATCCTGAGAACAAAGAACAAGACAAAGAGCACAAATACTTGACTTATGGAGTTTGAGATTTTTGGCGTATATGGTGTTGGATGCTAGTTAATGTCATATTCCCACAAAAAGCAACTTAGAAGGTTTCAAGTTTGCATGCGCTTGACTATGGTTTGTCTGTTTTTTTAGAATCTGAACTTTTTCGGTGTCCAATGGTTTGTATTAGCAATTGGCTCCCACCGTTTTCATCCTCTTCTTCTGAACCCATTTCATGGGACGTTTTCCTTTGTTTTAGAGGCGAAGATACTTGAAATAATTTTACTGATCATCTATTTGATGCTTTGGCTGAAAAAGGTATACACACCTTCAAGGATGATGAGAAACTTGGTATCGGAAAACCCACATGGTCAGAAATCTCGCATGTATGGGAAAGTGCTCGAGATAGACTGAAGGCCATTCCATCCAGAGATATTCAGAAAAAAATCTTATAGTAAGATTTGATGCGCTTGGAGATACGGAGAGTTGCTATTTTTAGATGGGGAGGAAATTGATCTCGAAATTCTTGTGGACAAATCTCTTATCACTATTTAGGAAAAAAAAATTGTGATGATGTTTGCCAAGTACTAAGTCAGAATACTTCAAGTTTATACTGGTCTTAATGACTGTTGAGGAATAAATCCCACATTGCATGTAGACAAGGTCTTTGGTATGTTTATAAGGTTGGAGCAAACCTCTCTTTTTGAACCGGTTTTACAAGATGAGTTAGGCCCGTGAATTTCTTCATAGTATTAGAGCCTACCGCAAGACGAATGGGAACCCACATTACTTACCCAGTGATAAGGACCAGAAAAAATACTGGCCTTCATATTAGGGAGGGCGTTGATGAATAAATCCTACATTGTCTGTAGACAAGATCTTAGGTATATTTATAACGTTGGGGCAAAACTCTATCTTTGAACCAGTTTTATGAGAGAGTTAGGTCAATGAATTTCTTCAATTACATAAATATAGAGAAGTACATGTCTATGTTACTTGTATATCTTTGCCATGTAGTTCCCCCTACTAATATCTTCTTGTTCTCTGTTCAAGGGAACACATGCAATTGAAGGAATAATGCTAAATGCAAATACCTCTTTCCATAAAGAACAGATGAATATGAAAGCCTCCTTAAATATGAAAAATCTAAAATTGCTTAAAATTTGTAACACTCACCTTCCTGCAGGCCTTCGTTTTCTTCCTTTGATCTCCAAGCCAATCAGTTTTCAGCCAGAGTTTCTATATTTGTTCTTTTTATTACAGAATTTGAACTGGCTAAAACTCTTCGACCTCAGTAACTCTCAAAACTTAATCACGACTCCCAACTTCTCTGGATTTTCAAATCTTGAGAGACTGATTTTTCAAGGCTGTACAAGACTTAATGAGGTTCACCAATCTGTTGGAAATCTCAACAGGCTGATTCTATTAAATCTGAGGGACTGCAAGTGTCTTCATAGCCTTCCAAGTGAGCTCAACCTAGAATCTTTGGAGGTCTTCATCTTATCTGGTTGCTCAAGGCTCAAAAATTTTACAAAGATTGGAAACAATATGAAATGTTTGTTGGAGCTTTATTTGGACGGGACTGCCATAGAAGAACCACCTTTATCAATTCAAAATCTAACAAGCCTAACTTTATTGAATCTTCAAAACTGCAAAAACTTTTCGAGCCCAACTATCATTTCTAGTTTGACATCTCTAAAGAGTGTCACTCTTTCAGAATGTAAGGGTCATCCATCTAAATCATGGCATTCGCAACTCTCCTTCATTTTATCTTCAATTGCCAAACATCCTGAATCAGTGGTCAAGAGCTTCTTGTTGCCTGAGTCATTCTTTGGGTTAACCTCTTTAGTTGCTCTAGATCTAAGTGACTGCGATCTTTTGGACGGAGTACTCCCCATGATCTTAGTTCCCTATCTTCACCGCAATCTCTAAATTTGAGCAGAAACAATTTTACAACCCTCCCTAACAGCATTTGTAAACTTTCAAATCTTGAATTTCTATACTTGGATAATTGTATAAAGCTTCAATCATTGCCAAGTCTTCCTGTAATACATAATTTGTAATGGCACGAGGATGTAATTCATTGGAAAGTTATTCAAATCAAATTGTAGTGTGGACTTCCAGCAAAACAGGATTCACAGTCATTAACTGCCTCAGTTTGGCCGACAATATAGACAAAGTCAGTGAGGTTTCTTTGCTGGATGTACACTTCTAGCCACTGTGGCGAGAACCAGCTGAGGTCTCTCTCTCTCTCTCTCTCTTTCATATACAAACACATTGAACCTTATTTCCTATTACATTTACCTTTTAAGATTTTGCAGATTTATCCATTTCGTCAGGAAATCAAATTCTATAGCGTTTTGCCTCAAACTGGAATTCCAAAGTGGTTCACATCAGAAATGTGGATGTATTATAAAATAGTTCTTGGAGAGGAATTGCATTGTATACTGTCTTTGGTGTCGACAAAAGTTTGAGCAGCATATCTCCTGGTCAGGATTCAAGTTATATTCATGAGCTGAAATATAAGTTGGACATGAATGGAGGTCTTGCAGATGGTACCATAGTTCTTAACGTCCATAAAGACCAAGTGCATGCGGATTCATATAGACTCTGTTTATAGATGTCCTTGCAGCTATTATTGGAATCATGAAGGTCCACCGATTGGAAGGTAGAGGCCCACGAAACAGTAACTAAAGGCCAGCATCCACTTTTGTGATTAGACGAGACTATTATTTTCCCTTGCCTTTACTTATACCACGTGTGTTTATCTTTTGGTTGTGGTGGGATGAACTTGTGGATGTTCTAATATACCTCGTTCACGATTCCCCATGTTGGAAAATGTTATTGGAATTATAATTCATACTGATACCAATCAATCCAGAAAGAAGGCTTCGGATCAATACTCGTACGTAACCTCTTTTTTTGAATACTTTTGTACAAGTATATTGCTTGTGGTTCAAATTTGTCTAGAATCAATGGGGATGCTTCATCTCTCAAGATTTTGTTGAACAATTCTTTTTTTTTTTTTTTTTTCATGATTTTTTTTTCCTTGAAATTAATATTTCTTTCATTTGATAGCACTTGATAATTCTTTTCCATTTAACATAGAGTCGAAAAATGGCAAACACAAAAATATCACCTTAGTTGATATTAAACTATGGTTTTTTATTATTGTAGTAGTACTATCTATGGAAAAGATATAGAAATATAAAGTAAGTTCGGCGATATTTAATATTCGACTACTACCTAAAAGATTTATGCTGAAAATAATAAAAATTGTTGATAGACCTTACACATCCATTTGAGATTATGAGGATTTTGCCAGAAAATGCAAAATTTCAATTATTGTATAAAAATAAAATATGTAATAAAATATTAATCTTGTCAAACATTTAGTATAAATCAGAACTAAAATCATCTTTAAAAGTGAAATCTAAGTATTCTCATAAAAGACAAAAAATAACTTGATGATTATAAGGAAAAATGATTGATTTTGGGGTCGAAACGTGAACTACTTGGCCTAGCGCACTAAAAAGATATTTCTGAATTGATATGCACAATTTTGATACACATAACCACAATTATGACTAAAATACGGTTTTCTCAATTCAAAAGATCATCATCGTTTCTCATTATAATATTTGTACTAATCTATTGTCTTGAAATAGTCCAATACTATCTACATAAAATATGACAAAATGGAGAATTGATGCGTTTAGGGCTTTGGCTCAACGTGCCTAATGGCTGCCATCGGGCCCATCATGGGCAACCCGGCCAAGCCTGGCCGGCCATGCTCCTTTGTGGATATGGTCTGTCAGACGCCAACGCCTCTCTCTGAGGTTGATGTTCCTTTGAGGCTGCCTAAGGCCCTGGAGGGAGAAATGTATGTCAGTTTCTCTAAGGAAGAAATTCTCAGATCTGCTTTGCCATTTAGATACTCTCTTGTGCTGAAGTTCCTTATTTGCCTAATATGTATTCCACATTGAGAGAGAGAGAGAAGTTTCAATATAGGAGGCATAAAATATATTGACTTTTAGTTGTAGAACTTTCAAATTGTAGAACGTCTTATTCGCCTTGGCATAAAATATATATATATATATATATATATATATGTTTCTTGAGATTTTTAGCTGTATAAAAAACAATAAATGGTAGTTGAATTCTCATGTGCACCTCCAGTACAAGATACCTACGTACCAATATTATGAGCTGTAGGTTTCCTCGTGTTTGACAGTGTCTTTTTTGTTTTTTAAATTATTATTATTATCTAATAAAAACGTGCGAACACATGGGTTGAAAATTGAAATTAGAACAGATTTTCACACGTGGAGATGATCTTGATCATGATCAGGACTAGATTTTCACAACAAAACTTTACGTACACAAACTATATATTAATTGAGGTCTTGCTTTTGCAGTGTATATCCTTGCCAATCACAACTAGATGGCTGGAAGATGCTTAATTAGCTAAGCCAAGTGTCCAATATGGCTTTCACCAGCAATATTCAAACAACCCCATCATCTCCTTCCTCTTGTTCCAACCACCAATGGAAATATGAAGTTTTCCTCAGTTTCAGAGGTGAAACCCGTGAGACATTTACAAGCCATCTATGCAATGAGTTGCGTGAGAAATTGATCTACACCTTTATGGATGATGTAAGACTGGAGATCGGAAGACCCATTAAGAAGGAAATCTTGGATGCAATAGAGAAGTCAAGAATGGCGGTCATCATTGTTTCAAAAGAGTATGCATCGTCCACATGGTGCTTGGAAGAACTTGCAAAGATTGTTGAATGCATGAAAGATAGAGAGTTGAAAGTTTTGCCCATTTTCTATCATGTAAATCCTAGTGATGCACGGAAACAGGAGGAGGGCACCTTAAGAGATGCCTTTGCTAAACACGAGAAGAATCCTGAAAACAAAGAAAAGGTGCAAACTTGGAGAAATGCTTGCCAATCTCTCTGGATACCATTTAAAGAACGGGGTACGATACACTGATTTTTCTCTAGTGTGAATCTTTTTTCTTTTATAACTTTTTTTCTCCCGTAAAATACACATTTATTACTCATGTAT
This sequence comes from Juglans microcarpa x Juglans regia, assembly GCF_004785595.1. NCBI lineage: Eukaryota > Viridiplantae > Streptophyta > Magnoliopsida > Fagales > Juglandaceae > Juglans > Juglans microcarpa x Juglans regia. Next base: position 1,621,504 of record NC_054609.1, read on the forward strand.
GACTATAATTACAAGATTTAAGGATTTTATAATTTCTCTCAAGATTCTTCTTACAAATAATCACTTTATTTTCTTCAAAATAAATAATCTAGACTATAACCCTTTTTATCTACAACCAAGAAGATCCAACTCTTCACTACTCAACTATATGCTACTATAATAAATAAATTTCACTAGTTTAAGGCAAACATGCAAAGAATCAACCCTTACATATCTCTTGCGAATTGTGTTGGTTTTGAGTTGACTCATCATTAATAAAATAAACAAATATTCTTTGTTTATTTTACAGGGATGAGTCGAAGTTTATCAAAAGCATTGTTAAAAGGATATCTATAGAATTGAGCAACACCAGCCCAAGTGTTCATGTACCGGACAACCTTGTTGGGATGGACTCTCGTGTTAAGGAAATGTATTTGCAATTAGGTATTGGATCGAATGATGTTCGATTTTTAGGGATATGTGGGATGAGTGGCATGGGCAAGACAACTCTTGCACGAGTTATTTTTCAAAAGTACAATCATCTATTCCGAGCTAGAAGCTTTCTTGAAAATGTTAGTTTGGTTTCTAAAAGAAATGGTATAGTTGCTTTACAAGAAAATCTCCTTTCTGATATGAAGTTGAAGGATGACCAAGAAAAATGGGATGTGCTTAAGGGAATTGATGTGATAAGGAATAGATTACGTTACACAAAAGTTCTTATTGTTCTTGATGATGTGGATGAAAAAGAACAATTAGAAACATTAGCTTGGAACTGCAATTGGTTTGGAGCAGGGAGTAGAATCATTGTGACCACTAAAGATAGACATTTGTTAATAAGACATGGAGTGCAAATTATATCCCCGATTAAAGGACTAGACAAAAAGGAGGCTTTACAGCTTTTTAGTCAACAAGCCTTTCATGACCCTGATCAATGTGAAGACCAAGACTTTTTGGATCTATGCAATGACTATGTGAATTATGCCGACGGTCATCCTCTAACTCTTAGGTTGTGTTTGAATGTTGAAGTGAGTTGAGTTGAGATGATAAAATATTGTTAGAATATTATTTTTTAATATTATTATTATTTTGGGATTTGAGAAAGTTGAATTGTTTATTATATTTTGTATTGAGATTTGAAAAAGTTGTAATGATGAATTGAGATGAATTGATATGACTTATAGTTCCAAACGAAGCCTTAAAGTTTTGGGTTCCTCCCTGTTTGGAAAAGGAAGAGAGGTATGGAGAAGTTCTTTGAGTAGATTACAAGTACTTCTTAATACAGATATTCAAAAGAAACTCAAAATTGGTTTTGATGCATTAGGGCAGACAGAGAAAAAAATGTTCTTAGATATTGCCTGTTTCTTCAACGGGGAAGACAAAGATCGAGTAGTAGATTTATTAGAAGGTTCTGATTGCTTCCCTAACATTGATATAGAAACTCTTGTAGACAAGTCTCTTATCACTATTTTGGGGAGAAAATTGTGGATGCATAGTTTACTACAAAGACTGCGTTGGGAATTGTTCGTTGTGAATACCCTCAAAAGCCTGGAAAACACAGCAGATTATGGCGTCGTGATGAGATCCTTGAAGTTCTACGGGAGAAATCTGTAAGTGTAATAGTATAATAGCTATACACTCACACACAATGCTTGTGACTGTTATTTATTTTGTTATTTTTTAATTACCAGGGAACATATAAAGTCGAAGGCATAATGTTAAGTACCTCGTCTCCACACCAAGAAGAAGACTTGAATCCTGAAGCCTTTTCAAAGATGAATAAACTTAGATTAATTAAAATATGTGATGTGAATCTTCCACGGGGCCTCAATTCTCTCTCTAACGGGTTACAACTAATCGACTGGCACGAATATCCTTTGAGGTCCATACCGGAGAGTTTTCATCCAATCAATCTTGTTGAACTCATTATGCATTGCAGCAGCTTTCTGCAATTACCAGTGGCTTTTCTTGTGAGATCTTTTTCCTAGATTAATAGCCTTTTTTCATTTTTTTTTTAAATTTGGAGTCATGTCTTAAAGACTTTCTCTATTTCTATATTGTTGCATTATAGAATTTAAACAAGTTGAAAGTCATGGACTTCAGTGGCTCTGAAAACTTGTTGATGACTCCTGACTTCTCTGGATGCCCAAGTCTTCAAATGTTAATTTTTGAAGGTTGCACAAGATTGTATGAAGTTCACCCATCTATTGGAGCTCTCAATCAGCTCATTCTATTAAATCTCAAAGATTGTAAATGTTTGAGTAGGCTTCCGCATGAGATCAACTTGGAATCATTGAATCTTTTAATCTTATCGGGTTGATCAAAATTAGAAAAGTTTCCAGAGATTGGGCAGAATATGAAGCATTTGTCCGAGCATTATTTGGATGGGACTGCCATTGAGGAACTCCCATTATCAATTCAGAATCTTGATGGCCTGACATTACTAAATCTTGAAGGGTGCAAAAAGCTTTTGATTTTTCCGAGTGTCATTTGTTGTTTACCTGCTCTTAAAACTCTCATTCTCTCTGGATGTAAAGGTCAACCTCCTTCCCCTGTTTTATTTTCAATTGGTGCGCCCCTCACCTTGTCATTGCCTAGCTTGTTTTCTGGGTTGACCTCTTTAGTAGCTCTTGATCTAAGTGACTGCAATCTTTTGGATGGAGCACTCCCCGACGATCTTAGTGGTTTATCCTCCTTGGAGTCTCTGAATTTGAACAGAAACAGTTTCACACGCTTGCCAGAGAGCATTTCTCAGCTTCCAAAGCTTAAATTTCTTTATTTGGATAATTGTAGAAGGCTCCAGTTATTGCCAAATCTTCCTTCAACTACACAATTTGTAATGGCTCAAGAATGTACTTCACTCCAAAATTACTCCAATCAAGTTGTAGTGTCAACTTCAGGTGGAGGAGAATTCACTGTTATTAACTGCCTTAGCTTGGCTGCCAGTGAAGAAGACATTCTCAGTGAGGTCTCTTTGCTAGATACACACTTTCAGCCACTGTGGATGGAGGTCTCTCTCTCTCTGTGTCTCTCTTTCTCATACTAAAAAGTTTTTTCCTTCTAATTTTTCGGTTCTATAATATTGTACAGGAGCAAATTCGTCAAAGTGAAGAATATCATGGCATGCCTCAGGCTGCTATTCAAAAGTGGTTCAATAAAAAACGTGGGTCATCCATATCGATCCCGTTACCATACAATCTCTCTAAAGATAGTAGTTGGAGAGGAATTGTGTTGCATACAGTGGTATGTACTAGAGTTCGTGGAGTTGAAACTTTGGCTGATGCCTCGAATAATGTTCACGAGTTGATATGTAGCTTGGACATAGATGGAGGTCTAGCAACTTGTTCCGTAGTCCTCCCTAAATTCCAATGTAGCCACGATGATCCATTTAGCCTTTGTCTATATTATCGAATGCAAGGCTTAGGAGCCACCTAGACCAGCGCAACTGCATCACTGCTCGGTTTACATCCAACAGCCCTAGTATTGTGATCGATGGTTGTGGCGCTCGTATCCTCTATGAGCAAGATATGATGGAGTTCGTACAAATCTTAAGCCAGAAAAATTTTGGATGCCGAAATCCTTCGTTATTTGTACAAGCGCGCTCGAGATCTCGCCCTGACAATAAATTATACTCAACTGGTCCACTGGTAAGGATTCATACCTTCACACTTAATTGGCTCTCTCTCTCTCCGCCTCTCTTATTTTAGGCTAATTAAATTTCCATTTTTATAGGACTTTGATCCCTTCACTACATATAGTTTTTGTTTCTCTCGGAGTAAAGTTCAAGACTGGTTCACTCATCAGAGCAGTGGGCTGTCGGTGGCAATTGACATACCCCCAACTTTGTTTAGTGATCATAATTGGATGGGACTTGTTCTATATGCTTCTTTTTCAATCCACAGGGATCCCGCAACCCTGCTTGACAATTGTCAATTTCGAATGGATACATTAAATGACCTGGATGATAAAATCTTTTCTTGCCACACCAGTAGACATGAAATCAAGCGGTTTATTACTCGAGGTGGCTTCTGTTGGATAGCCTACATACCAGGTAATCAATTGATGCATATGCGACAGTGTAACCATATTGCAGCATCATTTGTGAGTGATTGTCCAATCATTACAATGGAGAAATGTGGACTTCGTCTTTTATACCAGTATGATCAAGTACAATTCCAGCAAGAACTAAAACACTGCAATGACTTGCTTTCTGAGTATCGAGATTCCACGGGTCAATCTATGGTTGATCTGGAAAAAACAAATGAAACACCAGTACCTGATGATGAAGTAGGCCGACTGGGAGGAACTGTCCACTCTAATAAGGAACTCGAAATTGAAATATCGATAAGGCCCATTAATCTTGGTCAGGATAAAAATGAGGAAAGTAGGAGAAGTGACGGCCTTGAGGTAAGAAATTTTTATGAGTCATTGTTTTACTTCAATATACCATCAACGTTGTTGGGGAAATCAGCACAGCGGAAGGGATAAAAGCGGTAATAAAAGAGTACACTCTACGCACTCAGTGACACCAAGAATTTAACGTGGTTCGGCAACTGCCTACATCCACAGAAAAGAGCTTCACTATTAAATAGTGGTACACAAGAAAATATTACAGAGGAGGAGGATTACACTCTACTCAACTTAACTCTCTTCTTTTCTCTCAGAGCTCTCCAGGCTCTCTCTCTTTTCTCTTCTCTTCCTTAGGTGTGAATTGAAGCTCTCGCATGGAGCTTCAATTTATAGGCGAGGATTGTGTATGAATGCATTTAATTTTGCATTCATTTGCTGGACGTTGGGGCGTTGAGCGTTAGGGAGATGAGTGCTGAGCAGTCAACAATGACTGCTCAGGGCATGGACTTCAACAATTCTCCCCCTCCATGCCCATTTACCTAGATGCTATCCATTCTAGCTATGTCTCTACATAGCTCAAGCTTCTCACTTGTAACCACCTTCGTCAGCATGTCCGCTGGATTCTCTTTCGTATGGATCTTCACAAGCTTCAATAGTTGTTGTTCCATTGTTCGCGTATCCAATGATAGCGGATGTCAATATGCTTGGTGCGGGAGTGGTACATTGAATTCTTGCTCAAATCTAGAGCACTTTGACTATCACAATGTACCTTATAGTCTTCTTGACTAACCCCTAGTTCTTGGAGGAAACGCTTCATCCACAACATCTCTTTTCCAACTTCCGCTGCGGCAATGTACTCTGCCTCAGTTGTAGATAAAGCAACACACTTCTGCAATTTAGACTGCCAAGTGACAGCTCCTCCTACAAAAGTGAAGAGAAATCCTGAAGTAGATTTCCTGCTATCCAGATCCCCTGCCATATCTGACTCTGTATAACCTTCCAAAACTGGTTTAGCTCCCCCAAAACACAAGCACATCTTTGATGTACCTTTTAGGTACCTGAGAATCCACTTGACTGCTTCCCAATGATCATTTCCTGGATTTGAAAGGAATCTGCTCGCCATGCCTATAGCATGAGCAATATCTGGTCTGGTACAAACCATTGCATACATCAGGCTTCCTACTGCTGAAGAGTAAGGAATTACTTCCATTTCTTCAATCTCTTTCTTTGAAGAAGGACACGAGCTCTTGCTCAACTTGAAGTGGTTAGCAAGTGGAGTATTGACTGGCTTAGCATCTCCCATGTTGAAACATCTGATGACCCGTTCAACATATTTTTGTTGTGATAGCCACACCCTTTTGTCTTTCCTATCATGAACAATCTTCATGCCCAAAAGTTGCTGTGCTGGGCCTAAGTCCTTCATGTCAAAGGACTTGGATAGTTCCTTCTATAGCTTGTTAATCTTGGACCTATCCTCACCAACGATTAACATATCATCAACATAAAGAAGGAGTATGACAAACTTGGCATCCTGGAACCTTCGAACATAGACACACTGATCTGCAACAAGTCTCTTGTAACCATGACTCATCATGAATGAGTCGAACTTCTTGTACCATTGCCTTGGCGCTTGCTTGAGGCCATAGAGACTCTTATTTAGCTTGCAGACTAAGTGATCTTTCCCTGGAGCTTCAAACCCTTCTGGTTGCTCCATATAGATTTCCTCCTGCAAATCTCCATGGAGAAAGGTTGTCTTCACATCCATCTGTTCGAGTTCCAAATTCAAGCTTGCTACCAATCCGAGTATGACTCGGATTGACATCATTTTCACCACTGGGGAAAATATCTCGTCAAAGTCGATTCCGTTCTTCTGTTGGAATCCTTTGACAACCAATCTGGCCTTGTGCTTTATTAGCTTTCCTTGGCCATATTTCTTCAGCTTGAACACCCATTTGCTTTTTAGGACTTTCTTTCCTTTAGGAAGTTTCACCAACTCATAGGTCTGATTTTTCTGCAAAGAACTCATCTCTTCTTGCATTGCCTGCACCCATAGCTTCTATCAGCATGAGTTTGAACTTCCTGGAAGCTCTCCGGCTCCCCCTCATCAGTAAGCAGAATATAGTCTGATTCCGGATATCTCATCGACAGAATCAGTAGGCGGCCTCTTGCCGATCTTCTTGGTTGAGTTTCATCAACCAAATGAGGTTCATCACCATCTAACCCTTGTGGTGGTACACCAGCTGCTGGTGGAGAGGGTTCTTGCTCCCTCTGCTCAACACCCTGAGCTTCTTCTTCTGCTTCTAGATCTCGATCCTGCATATCCTCATTATCTGTGGCGGACTGTAATGGTGCAGGATGTGTATAGGAACTAAGCTCTACTGACATCGAGGAAGCTTCAGTTCCTATATGCTGGTTTTTATGGAACACAACGTCCCTACTTCTGACAATTCTCTTTGTCACTGGATCCCATAATTTGTATCCGAATTCTTCATCTCCATATCCAACAAAGATACATGGAGTTGACTTGACATCGAGCTTCTATCTCAGCTCCTTGGATACGTGTGCAAAGGCTTTGCACCCAAACACTCTCAGGTGAGAATAAGAGACATCTTTTCCAGACCAAACCTTCTCAGGAACTTCAAATTCCAGTGGTGCGGAAGGTGATCTGTTGATCAGGTAACAGGCAGCACGAACAGCTTCACCCCATAATGGCTTTGGTAACTTAGCCATACTGAGCATGCATCTTGTTCTTTCAATGATGGTCCGATTCATTCTTTCGGCTACACCATTGTGCTGAGGGGTATATGGGACCGTCTTCTCATGTCGAATACCGCGATCAGCGCAGTATGCAGTGAACCTTTTGGAAACATATTCTCCTCCATTGTCCGTTCGCAGGCACTTCAACTTCTTTCCTGTCTCTCTTTCCACTAGGGTGTGAAAATTCTTGAAGTGCTCGAAGACCTGATCCTTTGACTTCAAAACATATACCCAGACCTTTCGTGAAGCATCATCAATGAATGTCACGAAATATCTGTTACCTCCCAATGACTCTTCTTTTATGGGACTACATACATCAGAGTGTACCAGACTCAACAACTCTGATCTTCTCTTCGTAGAGGAATTGAACGAGACTCTGCGTTGTTTGCCAAACAAACAGTACTCACAAGGGTTTAACGCTATTCCTTTGACAACCTTGATGAGTGCCTTTTTCGCAAGCGTATCCAACCCTTTCTCACCCATGTGTCCGAGTCTCTTGTGCCACAGATTCGGTGATGCCTCGTCTTCTGCTGCATTGAGGCTATCAGTATCAATCTTCACATGGGTCTTGTACAACGTACCGCAAATATGTCCTCGGGCGACAACCATGGCACCTTGTGACAGCTTCCCAGTGCCATTGCTGAAGTAGCTGTCATAGCCCTGTCGATCAAGGATTGTTCCCGAAATCAGGTTGAGCCGAAGGTCAGGAATGTGTCGAACATTTTTCAACACCATGGTACAACCAACGTTGGTTTTTATCTGCACTTCGCCAACTCCCACGATCTTCGAGGAACTGGCGTTTCCCATCCTTACTGTACCAAAGTCTCTTGGTTTGTACTTAGTGAAAAATTCACTATGGGAAGTGGCATGGTATGATGCTGCTGTGTCTACCACCCACTCAACATCATGACTTGCAACGTGCAGACACGTCTCGTCACTGGTGGCGAGTATTGCCACATCTCCCCAAAGAGTGACAAGGGTTTCACCATCTTCTTTATTCAGCTTACTGCTTTGACCTTGCTTCCTTAAAAACTTGCGGCAGTTTTTCCTTATGTGGCCTTCTTTGCCACAATGGTAACATTTCATGTTACCCGTCTGCTGGTTCCTGCTACTGCTGGACCTTCCACGTGGTTGAGACTTCCCTCTGTTTCTGCCTCCACTTCTCCCTCTATCATCACCTCGAGGCCTTTCTCTACTCTCGATGACAAGGACATGAGTTTGATTCATGCTTGTCTCTTTTCGTCTGGCCTCCTCATTAAACAAGGCATCCTTAACCATCGTCATGGTAAGTTTGCCATCTGGAGTAGAGTTACTGAGGGAGACCACCAGCGTCTCCCAACTATCTGGTAACGAACTGAGAAGTAGCAGGGCTTGTTCTTCATCGCCAAGATTCAGGTTGACGGATCCGAGCTGGTTAACTAAGTTTTGAAACTCGCTAGTGTGCTCGGCAACAGAGGTGTCGCTCTTCAACTTCAAGTTAACAAGCCGTCTCATCAAGAGGGCCTTGTTTCGAGCAGTCTTAGCTTGATACATATCCTCCAACTTTTTCCAGAGGCTATATGCATCTGTCTCCTGGGCCACGTGGTGAAAAACACTATGGTCAATCCATTGTCTGATCTGACCGATAGTCTTCTTGTGCATCTTTCTCCACACTTGATCCGTAACTTCATCTGGCTTCTTCCCTTCATCTTCCAAAGGGTCAGACAGATCTTTACAGTTCAATAGATCCTCCATCCGAGGCCTCCAAAGACTGTAGTTTGAGGCAGTCAGCTTTATCATGGCGCCTGATGCTGAATCCTCCATGGATTTAGACTGATTCTAAATACAAAATGCAAGTACAGGATCTTTGAAGTAGAATATTGCAAAACGGACAGCACCGTTGTGTCCGGAATGCTTGATTTTGTTGGAAACGAGTCTTGTTTCTTCAAAATCGGACTCAGATAGCACAAGGAATGAGCAAAAGAACCAAAATAGGAACACTGTCGTGCGTGCATTACGTGGCGCGACTAACAGCGCGTAGGCGCGTGTTCTTCACGCGCCAGAACCTCACTGGAGAGCGTGGAACTCGTAGGAGCTTGTAACTCACACGGGTTCTGAGTCAATAGAGGCGTCAGGTGCGTGAACTTCACACGCAAGGGCCTCTCTGGAGCGCGTGCGGCGCGTGTCGAGAGTGGGTATCACGCGCTCGTGCCTCTCCTGGGCGTGTGCAGCGCGTGTCGAGAGTGGACTCACTCTCCGATCTTTAGACGGCGCGTGGGGGAGCGTGCGGCGTCCGTCCGGCCTCTGGTTTTCACCGCTTTTCTTGTCTCGATGAGACGAACACAGTGGTATGCTCAAATTTAAAAACTGAGCTACACATTAAAAACGAGTTTTCTAAAAAAAAACTCTTCCCAACAATCGCTCTGATACCACTTGTTGGGGAAATCAACACAGCAGAAGGGATAAAAGTGGTAATAAAAGAGTACACTCTACGCACTCAGTGACACCAAGAATTTAACGTGGTTCGGCAACTGCCTACATCCACGGAAAAGAGCTTCACTATTAAATAGTGGTACACAAGAAAATATTACAGAGGAGGAGGATCACACTCAACTCAACTCAACTCTCTTCTTTTCTCTCAGAGCTCTCCAGGCTCTCTCTCTTTTCTCTTCTCTTCCTTGGGTGTGAATTGAAGCTCTCGCATGGAGCTTCAATTTATAGGCGAGGATTGTGTATGAATGCATTTAATTTTGCAGTCATTTGCTGGACGTTGGGGCGTTGAGCGTTGGGGAGATGAGTGCTGAGCAGTCAACGATGACTGCTCAGGGCATGGACTTCAACAAACGTCTCTCCCTTAATTTGTAAATCTAATAATTCACTCCTTTTGAGTAAAGTTCATCATATTTTCTATCTTTTACACAGGATTGTGTATATGATAGGTGTTATCCTCCAAGTAAAATTCTGGAGTGGTTCACCCATCGGAGTGACGACTCCGTTGTAACAATACCTCTACCTCCAAATGATCGTACTTCTTGGATGGGACTTGCTATTTGTGCTTCTATTTCAGTGGCAGGGCATTCGAGTAACGCTACTGACAATCTTGGTTTCCAATTTCCTTCCAACCTCATTTGTTATCTGGAAACCGATATTGATACTGTAGAACATTTCCATACTTACTGCCTCAACGAATGTTATCTCAAGTCGTTGTTAAAGTTTGGTGGATTCACCTGGCTGTCTTATATACCACGCAGGTTGTTTCCAGATTTTCTGGATGAATGCAGGTGGATTGACGCTTCTATCTCAACCGATTGCCAAGGCTTAGCGGTGCAGAAGAGTGGATTCCGTGTTTTGTACAATGAAGACGAGTTAAATAACCAGTTTGAGGGAATAAAAGGCCATTTCCGGCCTTCGCTTGAGAACTTCTGTGATGTCTTGTAGGAATTTGAGGGTGACCAGTTCTTAGAACTCTTTACTCTCTACCTTTGATCCTTTGCAGCTAGCCAGACAAGGGCACGTACACGTACGAGTTGATGAAAAATCTCACCTGGCCTGTACGATGGAGTACTTGCTACTTCTATTACTTTACATCAGTCAATCCTCCCTCCACTCATTATTACTGCACAGATAAATCAGAAACGACTTATTACGTGGAATTGAGAATTTTTTCTTTTACAAATAAATATTGTAAAATTAGATTTATGAATTGACAATAGTTTGTTACGACACGTCGGATTATAATGTTTATTTTATTATAAGATAAATTCGATATATTACAGTGAGTCACGCAAGCTTATGAATTAACTTTTACGAGATCCTTAATCCCACACTTCCATCTCTTTGAAATAATATTGGGGTATGATGGGGTGACACCTGGAGGGGACATTTACATCTCTAAGGCCAAGTCCATCTGCGGGCCTGGAAGAATTGTGGATGGCTTAAGGCTAAAAGCCCTACAGGTAGAGGATTCATAACTATAATGACAGGAGAGATAACCCCGAGAAATTGGGGATGAGGCCCAGGATTGGGTACGAATATTCTGTGGGAGACAACTCCTACAAAACAGGAGATATCCTCTCCATTTAAAGAAGAGATCATAAAGGATAAGCACAAAGAAATGGTAATTAGAGTTGGTCACCATCACGCCACATTATGCTATAAATAACTCTGTAGAGGTAACGTCATCTTTATCTTCATCTTTTATATACTTATTATCATACTGTTACTGACTTAAGCATTGGAGTTTACACAGGACGACCAGCACCATCCCTTCATTGTAGCAAGTATCATCTGTGCGATTGGTGGTGTAAAACACGTCCTCAACAGTGGTGCCATTTGTGGAATTATTACAAACTTCATCGTGATTTTCATATGTCAACCGTCACAAGATTGCAAGTTGACAGAGATCCGGGACCGAGCATGACGAAGGCAGAAGGAAGGTTAGCGGAAGTAGAGGAAAGGCTAAAACAAGTGATGGCGGTTGTCAAACAACTGTAGAAAGAGAACGAGGAATTAAAGCCGCAGAGGGATAATCCCCCTGCCTAGAACAGGCAACCTATAGGGGATGCACACAATGCCAGAGGAGTTAATAGCGAAGAAGTGGAGAAGAAGAAGATACATGATGAACTACGCAGTTTAGTAGACAAATACGAGGCGATGGCTAAGAGGATGGGTGGCTCCTCTTCCGTGGAGCAACTCCTCACACTCACGGACCTCCCTTACAGCAAGGAGGTCATGGCGGTCCCCTACAAGCTAAATTCAAAGTGTTGCAGATTGACCTGTACGATGGGTCTAAAGATCCCATTGATCACCTCGAGAATTTTAAAGCACACATGACTCTCCATGACTTCCAGGGGAGGTGGCTTGCCGTTGTCAACCTCCTTCTCCTTCTCATTCTCTCATGATGCAAAGGTCAACCTCCTTCCCCTATTTTATTTTCAATTGGTGCACCCCTCACCTTGTGGTTGCCTAGCTTTTTTTTCATGGTTGACCTCTTTGATAGCTCTAGATCTAACTGGCTACAATCTATTGGATGGAGCACTCCCCGACAATCTTAGTAGCTTAACCTCCTTGGAGTCTCTGAATTTGAGGAGAAACAACTTCACACGCTTGCCAAAGAGCATTTCTCAGCTTCCAAAGCTCAAACTTCTTTATTTGGATATTTGTAGTAGGATTCAGTTATTGTCAAATCTTCTCTCGACTACACAATTTTTAATGGCTCGAGAATGTACTTCACTCCAAAATTATTCCAATCAAGTTGTAGTGTTGACTTCAAGTGGAGGAGAATTCACTGTTATTAACTGCCTTAGCTTGGTCTCCCGTGAAGAAGACATACTAAGTGAGGTTTCATTGCTAGATAAACACTTTCACCCATTGTAGATGGAGCTCTCTCTCTCTCTCTCTCTCTCTCTCATATATAAATTCACAAACATACTAAAACTATTCCATTCTATAATATTGTACAGGAGCAAATTCATGAAAGTGAAGAATATCATGGCATTTCTCAGGGTGGAATTCCAAAGTGGTTCAATAAAGAATATGGGTCATCAATATCGATCCTGTTACCATGCGATCTCTCGAAAGATAGTAGTTGGAGAGGAATTATGTTGCATACAGTATTGCTAGATGCTGATGTTTGTGGAGTCGAAACTTTGCTTGATGCCTCAAATAATGCGCACGAGTTGATCATGTGTAGCTTGGACATAGATGGAGGTCTTGCAACTTGTTCCGTAGTCCTCCATAAATACCAATGCAGCCACGATGGTTCATTTGGACTTTGTCTATATATATCGCATGCAAGGCTTAGGAACCAACTAGACCAGTGCAACTGCATCACCGCTTAGTTTACATCCAACAACCCTAGTATTGTGATCACTGGTTGTGGCGCTCATATCGGCCTCTAATAGCAAGATATGATGCAGTTCATACAAATCTTAAGCCAAAAAGATTATGGATGGAGCAATGTTTTGAATACTGTATCGGAAGCCGTACCGGTCAAGGCACTGGAACAAAATATTTCAATACCGGTACCGTTTTGTGTACCGTTTCGGGATAGTCGATATATGAATAAATTATATATACCAAAATAATAGTTTATATATGAATAAATTATATATAAATACATATATATATATAAAAATTATAAATAGCCTAGTCTGAATTGGGGGTCAAAAAATAAGTTTATAGTTTGAAAAAATAAAATAAAATAAAATTGGAAGGCCAAAATATCGGTCAGTACAGGCCGAAATTGAGGCCGGTACGAAACGTATGGAGCACCAGGTACGAAAAATTTTGATCGTACCAGCCGGTACAGTACAAAATTTAAAACAGTGGGATGGAGTCCCAATGTAGTGATATTACATGCTGGCCCTGGCCCTCGTGATGAATTCGACGCAACTGGCCCGTAGGTAAGAGTTTGTACCTCACACTTAGGGACAATTGGACAATGAGACATGAAATTCTCAAAATTTTTGAATTTCTCAAAATTTTTGAATTTCTTATAATTTCATTCTCAAATGTCACTCAAATACAAAATACTTTTCAATTTAAAATCTTTAAATTTTTCTTCAAATTATTATCTAATCATTATTCAAATGCAAAACCCAATACAAATTTGCCCCAATATTGAAGCTTGAGCCCCTCAATTTTGAAGTTTGAACCCCTCAATTTTTAGTTGCAAATGATGCCATGCATTTTGAAAGTCTATCAGATGCAGATATAGTTTTTTGATAGCACTAATTAACCATATCATATAAATTTCAACGCCTCAGCAAGCATAGAAAACATACCTGTTTTCTCACATGAGGACAAGATGGTGAGATTGTGCAACTGTAGTATCCCATGAGGGCATGGATTTCCTTTAGCTATCTTATGTTCGTATTTTCTCCATTGACAGCCATCGTTCATCTTTGTACAAGAAAAATCAGAAAAAAAAAAATTCATTAATTTTGTCTAAAGTACAAGTAAAATTCATCTTCACCACATTTTCACTAAAACAATTGTTTACAAACGTATCATCTTATACATAACAAATTTAATATTCGCTCTCTCTCTCTCTCTCTCTCTCTCTTATTTGACACTAAATTTCCATTTTTACAAGACTTTCATCCCTCCACTAGGTATAGTTATCGTTTCCCTCAGAGTAAAGTTCAAGACTGGTTCACTCATCAAAGCTGTGGACACTTAGTGTATAACGCCCCGTACCCGGAAGGGGTCGGAGAATTACTACCTGTCACTTACCAACCTGTCTCTCCAAACACCTAAAACCCCAAGGGTTTCATAAATAGCACACAATCTCGTATTATCCAAATAACCAAAATACAAACTCCATAAATCATCATTACAAAATATCATAAACCAAAGGGGTCCAAAATTTTCCAATAATCTCAACGAAACAGAACGATACATCTCTAAATCTCAATAGGTCCAAACAACTCTAAGTACTTCAATTACCCAAGTTATACCCTTCTACTAACAATGAAACTCGACCTTCTATCCATATTTAGACATGCTCCAATGTCTATTCCTGACCCCCAGCTGGGCAACCGATGTCATCTAAAAATATAAGAAGATAAGGAGATGAGTTATCCACAACTTAGTAAGCAGAGAACATATACTAGTATGTAAACATGAGCCATTTTTGGAAAGTTTGGTATGAAGAAATAAAACATTTCATTTTTCATATGCACATCTTAAAACATGTTAGCAAAAAAAAATCAAAGCGACTATTAAATCTTTTCGTACTCATAAGCCATTTTCATATTCCAAAACCATTTTGGCATAACATAATTGCACATCTTCATCTTGTTATATCATATCATATCGTATCATGTCATATACCATGTTTAACCTCTGTGGTAGGGTTGTGCCATTCCCGGTGGCCAAACCAGGCAGTATCATGTTGTGAAACTTCCCATTTTTAAATCTCGGAGCCCCGAGTGTGCACACAGAAAAGAACACATATAAGACCATTTTGTTTCCAAAGTAGGTGCACTCATATCTTATCATGTTGGTACCAAACATATCACGTGAGCCAGTATCATCATATCATAACCGTATTCAGAATCAGAATCAAAACAGATAAGTATGCCAAAGATTTTCATATCCATATCATATCAAACCATATACTGAACACATTCATATCATTTCCAAATGATCAATAATAGATCCAAAATATTTCATATCACAAGTATCAAAACCTAAATTTTCATATTCGCTCTTTTACTCATTTCAGAAACATGTCAAATATTGCTCATGTCTACACTTTTCATGTCAAAAGCATTTCTTTAATCTTTCATACATATTTCATGAGTGAATGCAAAACATATACTGAGTTTGTTTTTCACCTTTTTTTTTAAAAAACAACAACATGCACAATTTTACAAACCAACCTCAGTTCATTTCTTTTTATGCAAATCTAGCATAAGAACCTCCCTTACCTCGACTTTTTAGCTTTTCAAAAATTTCCTCAACAATGCCGAACAAAATTAATCGTCACTTATAAGATAATCACATAAATTTTCATAAATTTCCAATCAATCTCGTATTTTGATATTCAAGCCTAAAACTTCTAAAATAATCCATTTTTATTTCTCTCGAACCCAAAATTCTCATTATTCGAAAAATACCAACATCACTTTCTAAACTCATCAATATCCAACTTAATAACTTCGACTAAAACATTTAATTCTAACTTATTTACGATAGAGATCTTACTATAATTTATAATACTAAATAATATAACTTTATCGAAAACATTATAAGTGGAAACTCATTCATCTATTTAAATAATAAAAAAATATTATTTTAAAAGGATTAAAAAATAATATTTTGCACTTACTGATCATTCCGAAAATTTATTAGTATTTACTTAATAACCATTCCGAGAAAAATATCAGTCTCTTAAAAAAAATTACCAACTTAACAAAATAAACCTACATGTGCCTAAGTGTAAATAAACAAAAAATCACATGCGGCCCTCATTTCAAACACAAAATACACCATTAGTTGATGTATTGAAACAAAAAGAGGGCAAAAAGGGTAATAACCCCCCTTCATCCACCAAAATACCCGTGACACTTAGTTTCCTTTTTAAGCAACTACCAACACAACAAAAATAAAAACCAGCGGAGGCCAACAAGTGAGTGACAACAGGGACTAACCCACAGAAAACGAGGCAGTTACAGCACTCATGGAGATGGGGGAACGACGGCATGGAGCTGGCGGTTGGCTACGGCGGATGGGGGTGGCGCTTGGTCACTGGCTGCGAGAGAAAGAGAGAGTGACGAGCGAGAGAGGCACACGGTGAGAGAATGAGGGAGAGACCGAGAAAGAAAACCAACCAACTAGAAATGGCGTGAGCTTACCAGGGGACTGAGGTGACGTGCGGCGGACTGGGGTGATGGGAAGTCCTCGCCGGCAGTTTCAATGGGGGCACAGCGCGGTGGAGCTCTCGATGGAGGGTGATTGCAGCGGCTTGGACTCTGCTTTGTTTTAGACAACTAAAACAGTGGCTTAGTCAAGAGAAGACTAATATATCTAGCAGTGGAAGTAACCTTATGGTCAGAAATTTTATGAGTCTTTGTTTTGCTTCAATATACCAGATTTTAACTCTCCCTTTGTATATGTAATATTAATCCTCTCCTTTTGTGAAAAGTTCACCATATTTTCTGTCTTTTACATAGGATCGTGTATATCATAGGTGTTATCCTCCAAGTAAAATTTTGGAGTGGTTCACCCATCGGAGCGACGACTCCCTTGTGCTTCTCTTTCAGTGCCAGTGCATTCAAGTAACGCGGCTAACAATCTGGTTTTTCGACTTCCTTCCAACCTCATTTGTCATTTGGAAACCAATATTGGCGCTATGGAAGGTTTCCATACCTATTGCCTCGATGCACATAATGATCTCGAATTGTTGTTAAAGCTAGGCAGATTCATCTGGCTATCTTATATACTGTTGGATTTTGTTTTTAGTGAAGACGAAAAGCAAAGAATAAAGGATGCGAAGGAAAATGTACTCTGTATATTAAAATCTTCTTACGTACAGTGTGGTCACTAGCTCTATATATAGTAAGTATAGTAGGGCAAAACAAAGAATAATGCAAAAAAGGAATAAAGAATCTTTCTAACAAACTGTACATAAATTGCTAACAGAATGCTTAGCATTTTTTTTTTTTTTTTTACTTCTAGAATCATCTGGTGGTTGCATGATTGGCTAATTGTTTGGATGACTCGTGGCAGCTTGCTGTGATGAAGTGGCTTGCATGGTGTGTTGCTGTGATGACTGTATTGCTTGATTTAATATTCCCCCGCAAGATGGAGAGTGGAGGTCAGTAACTCCCATCTTGAGCAACAACGAGTAAAACATAGGGGAATGTAGAGCCTTAGTTAAGTGGTCTTCAAGCTAAGACTGTGATGGTGTGTATGCTGTTGTGAGAACTCCTTCGTGAATTTTGTCCCGAATTAGATGACAAATTAATTCAATGTGTTTGGTTCTTTCGTGGAAGACGGGACTGGAGGTGATGTATAAAGCTGATTGCTATCACAATAGAGTGTAGCTGGCTGAGAATGAGGGACCTGGAGATCAGCAAGAAGATACTTGATCCACATGATTTCACATGAAGCAGATGCCATGGAGCGGTATTCTGCTTCAGCAGAACTTCTTGATATAGTTGTCTGTTTCTTGCATTTTCAGGAGACAAGAGAGTGACCAAGGAAGACACAATAGCCTGTTGTGGAAAGCCTAGTGTCGGGACATAATGTCCATTCAGAATCGCAGTAGACAGTCAAGTGATACGAGGATGAAGATGGGAAGAACAAGCCCTGTCCTGGTGATTTCTTGAGATACCGCAACACTTTATAGGCAGCATAAAGATGAGGAACTCGTGGTGATGACATGTATTGACTCAGGATATTAACAGAGTAGGAGAGGTCAGGTCGTGTAATAGTGAGGTAGAGAAGTCTGCCAACCATTCGTCTGTATTCACTAGGATCGTCCAGCAATTGACCTTCATCTTTACACAATTTAATATTTGGATCCATGGGAATTAAACTTGGTTTACAACCAAGCAAACTAGCATCATTTAATATATCTAATGTATATTTCCGTTGACAAATCTGTATTCCAGTAGGATTTCGGGCAACCTCTAAATCCAGAAAATATTTTAGACAACCAAGATCCTTGATCTTGAACTTGGTAGCTAAAAATTCTTTTAAGTCAGAAATAGCCTTGAGATCATTAGAAGCCACAATAATATCATCAACGTAGACAAGTAATGCAAGGAATGAAGGGCCATTGCCTTTGGTAAAAAGAGTGTAATCAGCCCTAGATTGATTGAAACCATATTGAAGTAAAGATGAGGAAAATTTGGCATACCATTGCCGAGAAGCCTGCTTAAGGCCATACAAACTTTTCTTCAACTTGCAAACTTTTTCTTTGTTGGGAAGTGAGTATACAAGAGGCATCTTCATGTAGACTTCTTTGTGTAGTTCGCCATGTAAGAAGGCATTGTTTACATCAAATTGAAGCAACCAGCCTTTAATAGCAGCAATAGCCAAAAGTCAATAAAATTGAAGTTATTTGCATGGTTATTTGCATGGTATGTAGACGATTCAATTAACACTAGTCAATAAAATTAACTTTTATTGATGAGAGAACAATGACAAGCAGCTGCACCTGCAATTGTTACGTTTTCTTTTTCTTGATCACACTTACATAAACTGATAGCTATTTCTATCTTGGAATAATTGGAGTTCTTTTATCTAAAAAATTTCATATCTAAAAAATTTCATAAAGGAATTACAAATTAACTGCCAACGATCTTTAACGCTGCAAGGGATCGGTGTTTCCTCAGAGTTCTTCAGGTCAACATGATCATCTAATTTCCGCCTGACATCCCATTTACAGTACGAAGCCGAAAAATGGCTTTTTGTTTCCTCAAATTGATCATTTAAGTCGTCTTCATCATATAAAAGACGGACTCCACACTTCTACACTGTCAAGCTGCCTGGGCAATCGGTTGAGATAGAAGCGTCGATCCAACTACATTTATCCAGAAAATCTAGAAACAATCAACGTGGTATATATTAAATCAAGCAATACAGTCATCACAGCAGCACACCATGCAAGCCACTTCATCACAACAAGCTGCCATGAGTCATCCAAACAATTAGCCGATCATGCAACCACCAGATGATTCTAGAAGTTAAAAAAAAAAAAAAAATTCTATGCATTCTGTTAGCAATTTCTTTACAATTTTTTAGAAAGATTCTTTATTCCTTTTCTGCATTATTCTTTGTTTTGCCCTACTGTACTTACTATATATAGAGCTAGTGACCACACTGTACGTAAGAAGATTTTAATATACATAGTACATTTTCCTTCGCATCCTTTGTTCTTTGCTTTTCGTCTTCACTAAAAACAAAATCCAACATGGTACCAGAGCCATAATGGCTTCAAACGACAACAACCCTCCTCCTCCTCCTCCTCCTCCAACCAACAAAAACCCTAAAGACCACTCCAGCCCATACTTTCTTAATTCAAACGATGGACCTGCAACTTTGCTCACCAATCATCTGCTTACAGCAGATAATTACCATTCATGGGCACGCACAGTTCATCGCTCATTATGAATCAAAAAGAAGTTGGGTTTTAATGATGGCACTTTACAGGAACCTAAAATTCTAATGATCCATTGTTAGAACCATAACTTGAATGTAATGACATGGTGATAACTTGGCTTCAAAATGCAATGTCATTGGAGATAAAAAAACAGCGTCGTGTATGTTGATACCGCTCATGACCTATGGCTTGAGTTGGAACAACAATTTGCACAAAATAATGGTCCTTGAATTTATGAGCTCAAGCAGTCCATTAATTCTCTTGTTCAAGGTGATGATTCTGTAAGCTTGTATTTTTCCAAACTGAAAGGGCTTCTTGATGAACTTCTCAACTTTGAAGTCATTCCATCATGCACCTGTGGTGCCATGAAAAATGTCCTTGAGAACCAACAACGTGACTGGACTATGAAGTTTCTCATGGGGCTTCATGATTCATTTACCAATATCAAAGCTCAAATTATTTTGATTAAATCCATTCCAAGCCTCAGTGAAGTCTATGCCTTGGTTCAACAAGAAGAAAAATGAAAGCAACTTTCCAACCCTCCCAACTTACATGATACCCTTGCCTTAGCTGCAAAATCCACTTTCTTCTCTAACCGAGACAACCCCAAACCATATGGATCTCTAAGGCGAGAAAAATCCTTTTGCAGCCATTGTAAAATTCCTGGCCATTCCCTTGAAAAATGTTTTAAGGCTAACCCAACTCTTGAGAAACCAGTTTTTACTCACTGCAATTTAGTTGGTCACACTGCTGCACGGTGTTTTAAATTGCATGACTATCCACCTAGCCATAAACTATCCACTCGAGGCAAACCACCAGATTTATTTGCTAACCAAGTAAGCTCCTCCAACCAAGAACAGATCAATGAAGGATCCCAAGAAGTTCTCACCAAAGCACAATATCAACATCTTTTGACTTTGCTGCAATCACAAGCCTCACAACATTCTATTAATCAGGTTCAACTTGATTCCACACCCTCAGCTTCCACCATGACTGGTATGAATTTCTGTTTCATAGCTTTTCAATCCCCTTCTCCACTAACCACTGCCACGACTTGGATATCGACACAGGTGCAACAGATCACATGATCTATTGCCCCTCCCTTTACACCAGTTCACCCACTCACATGTCTCTCAATGTCAAATTTCCAAATGGTCATCTTACACAAGTCACCCACAAAGGCACTATCCATCTCAGTGACAAACTCATTCTTCATGATGTTTTATGCATTCCTACATTCACTTTTAATTTGATCTCAGCCAGAAAATTAACACAAGATATATCATGCTGCCTTCTCTTCTTCACTAATGAGTGCTTTTTACAGGACCTTTTCTCTTGGAGCACGATTGGGAAGGGTGAGATTCACAATGGTCTATACCACCTCAAGTTGACAACAGTTTCACCTACTACCCTCTCTGTTGCTTTTTCTACTTTACCATGTAATAAATTTCCTTTTTCCAACTCTGTTACTTCCCATCTTAATGACCAACAACTTTGGCATTATCGAATGGGTCATCTATCTAATTCACGGCTTTCCTTATTACAAAAGGACTTACCTAATCTTGCTATTATTAATGACAACACACCTTGTACTATCTGTCATTTTTCTAAGCACCACCGCCTACCATTTCAATCAAGTGAACATCGCACATCCAAGCCTTTTGATCTCATACATTGTGACATATGGGGGCCTTGCTCTCAAATAGCATACGATGGCTCTAGGTTTTTTCTAACCATTGTCGATGACTACACAAGATGTACTTGGTTGTATCGAATGAAAAATAAATCTCAAACTAGACCTCTTCTTCAATTCTTTTTTTTTTTTTTTTAAAGAAGAGGACAGTACCCCAATTTTATTAAAAAAACCCTCACTTGTGGCAGAGGAAAGCCGTAGTTACAAGCCAGAAGTCTGGGGGTTACACATATACAAAAAAGACGAAAACCCAGACCTCACAAAATCCCTAGACATCAAATTAAAATCCAAGCTTAACAGAAGATACATAAGACTCAGGACAACCAACCTAAAAAAATCAATTCAATTCAATTCAAAATCAAAATCATTTGCTCAGATAATGGAGTTGAATTTGCAAAGACAGATTTTTATTCAAAACAAGGAATAATTCATCAAAGAAGTTGTGTTGAGAGTCCCCAACAAAATGGTGTTGTTGAACGCAAACACCAACACATTCTTAATGTTGCCCGAGCATTGCAATTCCAATCTGGTATTTCACTTTCCTTTTGGAATGATCTTGTCTTAACTACCACATACCTTATGAACCATACCCCTCCCCCAATCTACAAAACAACACTCCATACCAATTACTTTTTCAAAAAATACCAACATATACCCACTTGAAGACCTTAAGCTGCATATGTTATGCATCAACTATTAAACAAAACAACCACAAATTTGATTCCTGAGCTAAACAATGCATTTTACTTGGATATCCTTTTGGAATCAAGGGTTACAAGTTACTAGAATTAGCCACCAATTCCATCTTTTATTCCCGTGATGTCATCTTATATGAGCACATTTTTCCTTATAATTTATCCTCCATTTCCAATAATCATAGCAGCCACTCACATTCCACACCATGCTTTCCTCTTCTTGGCCCAACCATTCCCATATTCCCCCTCCCTCCCTCGCTTCCACCTTTACCTTCCAGCCTCATCTCCCTGACACTCAATCCACCCCACAATCCCCCACCCCTCAAATTAATCCTCCTAACTCTTTATCTGTCCCTCGACGATCCACTCGACCCAAGAAACCTCCTTTCTACTTGCAAGATTATTCTTGTCAACAGGGCATTGTGACTCCCTTTTCACAGTCAAGCTTCAAGGTAAAAGGTAATGATTCTCTTTATCCTTTGTCATCTTATTTAACCAACAAAAACTTCTCTCCAAAACATGCTGCCTTTGTTGTTGCCATTCTTCAAATTTCTAAACCTACCACCTATTTTCAAACTGTGAAATCTTTTGAATGGCGCAATGCCATGGATGATGAGATTGATGCTTTACAATTGAATCATACTTGGGATATTGTTGATCTGCCTATTGAAAAGAAAACAATTGGTTCCAAATGGGTTTACCGCCTCAAATACAACTCTATTGGCTCTATAGAAAGACATAAGGCACAATTGGTTGCTAAAGGGTACACCCAAGAGGAAGGACTTGATTACAATGAAACTTTTTCACCCGTTGCCAAACTTGTCACAGTCAAATCTCTTTTGGCTATTGCTGCTATTAAAGGCTGGAGTTTGCATCAATTTGATGTAAACAATGCCTTCTTACATGGCGAACTACACAAAGAAGTCTACATGAAGATGCCTCTTGTATACTCACTTCCCAACAAAGAAAAAGTTTGCAAGTTGAAGAAAAGTTTGTATGGCCTTAAGCAGGCTTCTCGGCAATGGTATGCCAAATTTTCCTCATCTTTACTTCAATATGGTTTCAATCAATCTAGGGCTGATTACACTCTTTTTACCAAAGGCAATGGCCCTTCATTCCTTGCATTACTTGTCTACGTTGATGATATTATTGTGGCTTCTAATGATCTCAAGGTTGTTTCTGACTTACAAGAATTTTTAGCTACCAAGTTCAAGATCAAGGATCTTGGTTGTCTAAAATATTTTCTGGATTTAGAGGTTGCAATCCTACTGGAATACAGATTTGTCAACGGAAATATACATTAGATATATTAAATGATGCTGGTTTGCTTGGTTGTAAACCAAGTTTAATTCCCATGGATCCAAATATTAAATTGTGTAAAGATGAAGGTCAATTGCTGGACGATCCTAGTGAATACAGACGAATGGTTGGCAGACTTCTCTACCTCACTATTACACGACCTGACCTCTCCTACTCTGTTAATATCCTGAGTCAATACATGTCATCACCACGAGTTCCTCATCTTTATGCTGCCTATAAAGTGTTGCGGTATCTCAAGAAATCACCAGGACAGGGCTTGTTCTTCCCATCTTCATCCTTGTATCACTTGACTGTCTACTGCGATTCTGAATGGACATTATGTCCCGACACTAGGCATTCCACAACAGGCTATTGTGTCTTCCTTGGTCACTCTCTTGTCTCCTGAAAATGAAAGAAACAGACAACTATATCAAGAAGTTCTGCTGAAGCAGAATACCGCTCCATGGCATCTGCTTCATGTGAAATCATGTGGATCAAGTATCTTCTTGCTGATCTCCAGGTCCCTCATTCTCAGCCAGCTACACTCTATTGTGATAGCAAATCAGCTTTATACATCGCCTCTAATCCCGTCTTCCACGAAAGAACCAAACACATTGAATTAGATTGTCATCTAATTCGGGACAAAATTCACGAAGGAGTTCTCACAACAGCATACACACCATCACAGTCTTAGCTTGAAGACCACTTAACTAAGGCTCTACATTCCCCTATGTTTTACTCGTTGTTGCTCAAGATGGGAGTTACTAACCTCCACTCTCCATCTTGCGGGGGAATATTAAATCAAGCAATACAGTCATCACAGCAACACACCATGCAAGCCACTTCATCACAGCAAGCTGCCACAAGTCATCCAAACAATTAGCCAATCATGCAACCACCAGATGATTCTAGAAGTAAAAAAAAAAAAAAAAAAATGCTAAGCATTCTGTTAGCAATTTATGTACAGTTTGTTAGAAAGATTCTTTATTCCTTTTTTGCATTATTCTTTGTTTTGCCCTACTATACTTACTATATATAGAGCTAGTGACCACACTGTACGTAAGAAGATTTTAATATATAGAGTACATTTTCCTTCGCATCCTTTATTCTTTGCTTTTCGTCTTCACTAAAAACAAAATCCAACAGTATATAAGATAGCCAGATGAATCTGCCTAGCTTTAACAACAATTCGAGATCATTATGTTCATCGAGGCAATAGGTATGGAAACCTTCCATAGCGCCAATATTCATTTCCAAATGACAAATGAGGTTGGAAGGAAGTCAAAAAACCAGATTGTCAGCCGCGTTACTTGAATGCACTGGCACTAAAAGAGAAGCACAAAGAGCAAGTCCAATCCAAGAAGTACGATCATTTGGAGGTAGAGGGATTGTCACAAGGGAGTCGTCGCTCCGATGGGTGAACCACTCCAAAATTTTACTTGGAGGATAACACCTATGATATACACGATCCTATGTAAAAGACAGAAAATATGGTGAACTTTTCACAAAAGGAGAGGATTAATATTACATATACAAAGGGAGAGTTAAAATCTGGTATATTGAAGCAAAACAAAGACTCATAAAATTTCTGACCATAAGGTTACTTCCACTGCTAGATATATTAGTCTTCTCTTGACTAAGCCACTGTTTTAGTTGTCTAAAACAAAGCAGAGTCCAAGCTGCTGCAATCACCCTCCATCGAGAGCTCCACCGCGCTGTGCCCCCATTGAAACTGCCGGCGAGGACTTCCCATCACCCCAGTCCGCCGCACGTCACCTCAGTCCCCTGGTAAGCTCACGCCATTTCTAGTTGGTTGGTTTTCTTTCTCGGTCTCTCCCTCATTCTCTCACCGTGTGCCTCTCTCGCTCGTCACTCTCTCTTTCTCTCGCAGCCAGTGACCAAGCGCCACCCCCATCCGCCGTAGCCAACCGCCAGCTCCACGCCGTCGTTCCCCCATCTCCATGAGTGCTGTAACTGCCTCGTTTTCTGTGGGTTAGTCCCTGTTGTCGCTCACTTGTTGGCCTCCGCTGGTTTTTATTTTTGTTGTGTTGGTAGTTGCTTAAAAAGGAAACTAAGTGTCACGGGTATTTTGGTGGATGAAGGGGGGTTATTACCCTTTTTGCCCTCTTTTTGTTTGAATACATCAACTAATGGTGTATTTTGTGTTTGAAATGAGGGCTGCATGTGATTTTTTGTTTAATTTTGTTAAGTTGGTAATTTTTTTTAAGAGACTGATATTTTTCTCGGAATGGTTATTAAGTAAATACTAATAAATTTTCGGAATGATCAGTAAGTGCAAAATATTATTTTTTAATCCTTTTAAAATAATATTTTTTTATTATTTAAATAGATGAATGAGTTTCCACTTATAATGTTTTCGATAAAGTTATAGTATTTAGTATTATAAATTATAGTAAGATCTCTATCGTAAATAAGTTAGAATTAAATGTTTTAGTCGAAGTTATTAAGTTGGATATTGATGAGTTTAGAAAGTGATGTTGGTATTTTTCGAATAATGAGAATTTTGGGTTCGAGAGAAATAAAAATGGATTATTTTAGAAGTTTTAGGCTTGAATATCAAAATACGAGATTGATTGGAAATTTATGAAAATTTATGTGATTATCTTATAAGTGACGATTAATTTTGTTCGGCATTGTTGAGGAAATTTTTGAAAAGCTAAAAAGTTGAGGTAAGGGATGTTCCTATGCTAAATTTGCATAAAAAGAAATGAACTGAGGTTGGTTTGTAAAATTGTGCATGTTATTTTTTTTTTTTTAAAAAAAAGGTGAAAAACAAACTCAGTATATGTTTTGCATTCACTCATGAAATATGTATGAAAGATTAAAGAAATGTTTTTGACATGAAAAGTGTAGACATGAGCAATATTTGACATGTTTCTGAAATGAGCAAAAGAGCGAATATGAAAATTTAGGTTTTGATACTTGTGATATGAAATATTTTGGATCTATTATTGATCATTTGGAAATGATATGAATGTGTTCAGTATATGGTTTGATATGATATGGATATGAAAATCTTTGGCATACTTATCTGTTTTGATTCTGATTCTGAATACGGTTATGATATGATGATACTGGCTCACGTGATATGTTTGGTACCAACATGATAAGATATGAGTGCACCTACTTTGGAAACAAAATGGTCTTATATGTGTTCTTTTCTGTGTGCACACTCGGGGCTCCGAGATTTAAAAAGGGGAAGTTTCACAACATGATACTGCCTGGTTTGGCCACCGGGGATGGCACAACCCTACCACGGAGGTTAAACATGGTATATGACATGATACGATATGATATGATATAACAAGATGAAGATGTGCAATTATGTTATGCCAAAGTGGTTTTGGAATATGAAAATGGCTTATGAGTACGAAAAGATTTAATAGTCGCTTTGATTTTTTTTTGCTAACATGTTTTAAGATGTGCATATGAAAAATGAAATGTTTTATTTCTTAATACCAAACTTTCCAAAAATGGCTCATGTTTACATACTAGTATATGTTCTCTGCTTACTGAGTTGTGGATAACTCATCCCTTATCTTCTGATATTTTTAGATGCCATTGGTTGCCCAGCTGGGGGTCAGGAACAGACATTGGAGCTTGTCTAGATATGGATAGAAGGTCGAGTTCCATTGTTTGTAGAAGGGTATAACTTGGGTAATTGAAGTACGTAGAGTTGTTTGGACCTATTGGGATTTAGAGATGTATCGTTCTCTTTCGTTGAGATTATTGGAAAATTTTGGACCCCTTTGGTTTATGACATTTTGTAATGATGATTTATGGAGTTTGTATTTTGGTTATTTGGATAATATGAGATTGTGTGCTATTTATGAAACCCTTGGGGTTTTAGGTGTTTGGAGAGACAGGTTGGTAAGTGACAGATAGTAATTCTTCGACCCCTTCCGGGTACGGGGCGTTATACACTAAGTGTCCACAGCTTTGATGAGTGAACCAGTCTTGAACTTTACTCTGAGGGAAACGATAACTATACCTAGTGGAGGGATGAAAGTCTTGTAAAAATGGAAATTTAGTGTCAAATAAGAGAGAGAGAGAGAGAGAGAGAGAGAGAGAGAGCGAATATTAAATTTGTTATGTATAAGATGATACGTTTGTAAACAATTGTTTTAGTGAAAATGTGGTGAAGATGAACTTTACTTGTACTTTAGACAAAATTAATGTTTTTTTCGATTTTTCTTGTACAAAGATGAACGATGGCTGTCAATGCAGAAAATACGAACATAAGATAGCTAAAGGAAATCCATGCCCTCATGGGGATACTACAGTTGCACAGTCTCACCATCTTGTCCTCATGTGAGAAAACAGGTATGTTTTCTATGCTTGCTGAGGCGTTGAAATTTATATGATATGGTTAATTAGCGTTATCAAAAAACTATATCTGCATCTGATAGACTTTCAAAATGCATGGCATCATTTGCAACTAAAAATTGAGGGGTTCAAACTTCAAAATTGAGGGGCTCAAGCTTCAATATTGGGGCAAATTTGAATTGGGTTTTGCATTTGAATAATGATTAGATAATAATTTGAAGAAAAATTTAAAGATTTTAAATTGAAAAGTATTTTGTATTTGAGTGACATTTGAGAATGAAATTACAAGAAATTCAAAAATTTTGAGAATTTCATGTCTCATTGTCAAATTGTCCCTAAGTGTGAGGGTACAAACCCTTACCAACAGGCCAGTTGCGTCGAGTTCATCACGAGGGCCAGGACTAGCATGTAATATCACTACATTGGGACTCCATCCCATTGTTTTAAATTTTGTACTGTATCGGCTGGTACGATCAAAATTTTTCGTACCAATGCTCCATACGTTTCGTACCGGCCTCAATTTCGGCCTGTACTGACCGATATTTCAACCTTCCAATTTTATTTTATTTTATTTTTTCAAACTACAAACTTATTTTTTGACCTCCAATTCAGACTAGGCTATCTATAATTTATATATATGTATTTATATATAATTTATTCATATATAAACTATTATTTTGGTATATATAATTTATTCATATATCGACTATCCCGAAACGGTACCGGTATCGAAATATTTCGTTCCAGTGCCTTGACCGGTACGGCCTCCGATACGGTATTCAAAACATTGCTCCATCCATAATCTTTCTGGCTTAAGATTTGTATGAACTGCATCATATCTTGCTATTAGAGGCTGATATGAGCGCCACAACCAGTGATCACAATACTAGGGCTGTTGGATGTAAACTACGCGGTGATGCAGTTGCACTGGTCTAGTTGGTTCCTAAGCCTTGCATGCGATATATATAGGCAAAGTCCAAATGAACCATCGTGGCTGCATTGGTATTTGAGGACTACCGAACAAGTTGCAAGACCTCCATCTATGTCCAAGCTACACATGATCAACTCGTGCGCATTATTCGAGGCATCAAGCAAAGTTTCGACTCCACAAACATCAGCATCTAGCAGTACTGTATGCAACACAATTCCTCTCCAACTACTATCTTTCGAGAGATCGCATGGTAACAGGATCGATATTGATGACCCATATTCTTTATTGAACCATTTTGGAATTCCACCCCGAGAAATGCCATGATATTCTTCACTTTCATGAATTTGCTCCTGTACAATATTATAGAATGGAATAGTTTTAGTATGTTTGTGAATTTATATATGAGAGAGAGAGGGAGAGAGAGAGAGCTCCATCTACAATGGGTGAAAGTATTTATGGAGGACTACGGAACAAGTTGCAAGACCTCCATCTATGTCCAAGCTACACATGATCAACTCGTGCGCATTATTCGAGGCATCAAGCAAAGTTTCAACTCCACAAACATCAGCATCTAGCAGTACTGTATGCAACACAATTCCTCTCCAACTACTATCTTTCGAGAGATCGCATGGTAACAGGATCGATATTGATGACCCATATTCTTTATTGAACCACTTTGGAATTCCACCCTGAGAAATGCCATGATATTCTTCACTTTCATGAATTTGCTCCTGTACAATATTATAGAATGGAATAGTTTTAGTATGTTTGTGAATTTATATATGAGAGAGAGAGAGAGAGAGAGAGAGAGAGAGAGAGAGCTCCATCTACAATGGGTGAAAGTGTTTATCTAGCAATGAAACCTCACTTAGAATGTCTTCTTCACGGGAGACCAAGCTAAGGCAGTTAATAACAGTGAATTCTCCTCCACTTGAAGTCAACACTACAACTTGATTGGAATAATTTTGGAGTGAAGTACATTCTCGAGCCATTACAAATTGTGTAGTCGAGAGAAGATTTGACAATAACTGA
This sequence comes from Juglans microcarpa x Juglans regia, assembly GCF_004785595.1. NCBI lineage: Eukaryota > Viridiplantae > Streptophyta > Magnoliopsida > Fagales > Juglandaceae > Juglans > Juglans microcarpa x Juglans regia. Next base: position 1,651,179 of record NC_054609.1, read on the forward strand.
AGCCTACTACAAATATCCAAATAAAGAAGTTTAAGCTTTGGAAGCTGAGAAATGCTCTTTGGCAAGCGTGTGAAGTTGTTTCTCCTCAAATTCAGAGACTCCAAGGAGGTTAAGCAACTAAGATTGTCGGGGAGTGCTCCATCCAATAGATTGTAGCCAGTTAGATCTAGAGCTATCAAAGAGGTCAACCATGAAAAAAAAGCTAGGCAACCACAAGGTGAGGGGTGCACCAATTGAAAATAAAATAGGGGAAGGAGGTTGACCTTTGCATCCAGAGAGAATGAGAAGGAGAAGGAGGTTGACAACGGCAAGCCACCTCCCCTGGAAGTCATGGAGAGTCATGTGTGTTTTAAAATTCTCGAGGTGATCAATGGGATCTTTAGACCCATCGTACAGGTCAATCTGCGACACTTTGAATTTAGCTTGTAGGGGACCGCCATGACCTCCTTGCTGTAAGGGAGGTCCGTGAGTGTGAGGAGTTGCTCCACGGAAGAGGAGCCACCCATCCTCTTAGCCATCGCCTCGTATTTGTCTACTAAACTGCGTAGTTCATCATGTATGTTCTTCTTCTCCACTTCTTCGCTATTAACTCCTCTGGCATTGTGTGCATCCCCTATAGGTTGCCTGTTCTAGGCAGGGGAATTATCCCTCTGCCGCTTTAATTCCTCGTTCTCTTTCTACAGTTGTTTGACAACTGCCATCACTTGTTTTAGCCTTTCCTCTACTTCCGCTAACCTTCCTTCTGCCTCCGTCATGCTCGGTCCCGGATCTCGGTCAACTTGCAATCTTGTGACGGTTGACATATGAAAATCACGATGAAGTTTGTAATAATTCAACAAATGGCACCACTGTTGAGGACGTGTTTTACTCCACCAATCGCACAGATGATACTTGCTACAATGAAGGGATGGTGCTGGTCGTCCTGTGTAAACTCCAATGCTTAAGTTAGTAACAGTATGATAATAAGTATATAAAAGATGAAGATAAAGATGACGTTACCTCTACCGAGTTATTTATAGCATAATGTGGCGTGATGGTGACCAACTCTAATTACCATTTCTTTGTGCTTATCCTTTATGATCTCTTCTTTAAATGGAGAGGATATCTCCTGTTTTGTAGGAGTTGTCTCCCACAAAATATTCGTACCCAATCCTGGGCCTCATCCCCAATTTCTCAGGGTTATCTCCCCTGTCATTATAGTTATGAATCCTCTACCTGTAGGGCTTTTAGCCGTAAGCCATCCACAATTCTTCGTACAGGCCAGGAGAGATTTTTCATCAACTCGTACGTGTACGTGCCCTTGTCTGGCTAGCTGCAAAGGATCAAAGGTAGAGAGTAAAGAGTTCTAAGAACTGGTCACCCTCAAATTCCTGCAAGACATCACAGAAGTTCTCAAGCGAAGGCCGGAAATGGCCTTTTATTCCCTCAAACTGGTTATTTAACTCGTCTTCATTGTACAAAACACGGAATCCACTCTTCTGCACCGCTAAGCCTTGGCAATCGGTTGAGATAGAAGCTTCAATCCACCTGCATTCATCCAGAAAATCTGGAAACAACCCGCGTGGTATATAAGACAGCCAGGTGAATCCACCAAACTTTAACAACGACTTGAGATAACGTTCGTTGAGGCAGTAAGTATGGAAATGTTCTACAGTATCAATATCGGTTTCCAAATGACAAATGAGGTTGAAAGGAAATTGGAAACCAAGATTGTCAGCAGCGTTACTCGAATGCCCTGCCACTGAAACAGAAGCACAAATAGCAAGTCCCATCCAAGAAGTACGATCATTTGGAGGTAGAGGTATTGTTAAAACGGAGTCGTCACTCCGATGGGTGAACCACTCCAGAATTTTACTTGGAGGATAACACCTATCATATACACAATCCTGTGTAAAAGATAGAAAATATGATTAACTTTACTCAAAAGGAGTGAATTATTAGATTTACAAATTAAGGGAGAGACGTTGATGGTATATTGAAGTAAAACAATGACTCATAAAAATTTCTTACCTCAAGGCCGTCACTTCTCCTACTTTCATCATTTTTATCCTGACCAAGATTAATGGGCCTTATCGATATTTCAATTTCGAGTTCCTTGTTAGAGTGGACAGTTCCTCCCAGTCGGCCTACTTCATCATCAGGTACTGGTGTTTCATTTGTTTTTTCCAGATCGACCATAGATTGACCCGTGGAATCTCGATACTCAGAAAACAAGTCATTGCAGTGTTTTAGTTCTTGCTCGAATTGTACTTGATCATGCTTATATAAAAGACGAAGTCCACATTTCTCCATTGTAATGATTGGAGAATCACTCACAAATGATGCTGCAATATGGCTGCACTGTCGCATAGGCATCAATTGATTACCTGGTATGTAGGCTATCCAACAGAAGCCACCTCGAGTAATAAACCGCTTGATTTCATGTCTACTGGTGTGGCAGGTTTGCGGGATCCCTGTGGATTGAGAAAGAAGCATATAGAGCAAGTCCCATCCAATTATGATCACTAAACAATGTTGGCGGCATGTCAATTGCCACCGACAGCCCATAGTGGCTGAAAGTGTGTATCTAGCAAAGAGACCTCACTAAGAATCTCTTCTTCACTAGCAGCCAAGCTAAGGCAGTTAATAACAGTGAATTCTCCTCCACCTGAAGTTGACACTACAACTTGATTGGAGTAATTTTGGAGTGAAGTACATTCTCGAGCCATTACAAATTGTGTAGTTGAAGGAAGATTTGGCAATAACTGGAGCCTTCTACAATTATCCAAATAAAGAAATTTAAGCTTTGGAAGCTGAGAAATGCTCTGTGGCAAGCGTGTGAAACTATTTCTGTTCAAATTCAGAGATTCCAAGGAGGATAAGCCACTAAGATCGTCGGGTAGTGCTCCATCCAAAAGATTGCAGTCACTTAGATCAAGAGCTACTAAAGAGGTCAACCCAAAAAACAAGCTAGGCAATGACAAGGTGAGGGGAGCACCAATTGAAAATAAAACAGGGGAAGGAGGTTGACCTTTGCATCCAGAGAGAATGAGAGTTTTAAGAGTAGGTAAACAACAAATGACACTCGGAAAAATCAAAAGCTTCTTGCACCCTTCAAGATTTAGTAATGTCTGGACATCAAGATTTTGAATTGAAAATGGGAGTTCCTCAATGGCAGTCCCATCCAAATAAAGCTCGGACAAATGCTTCATATTCTGTCCAATCTTTGGAAACTTATCAAATTTTGAACAACCCGATAAGATCAAAAGATTCAATGATTCCAAGTTGATCTCATGCGGAAGCCTAATCAGACATTTACAATCTTTGAGATTTAATAGAATGAGCTGATTGAGAGCTCCAATAGATGGGTGAACTTCATACAATCTTGTGCAACCTTCAAAAATTAACCTTTGAAGACTTGGGCATCCAGAGAAGTCAGGAGTCATCAACAAGTTTTCAGAGCCACTGAAGTCCATGACTTTCAACTTGTTTAAATTCTGTAATGCAACAATATAGAAATAGAGAAAGTCTTTAAGAAATGACTCCAAATTTTAAGAAATGAAAAAAGGTTATTAATCTAGGCAAAAGATCTCACAAGAAAAGCCACTGGTAATTGCAGAAAGTTGCTGCAATGCATAATGAGTTCAACAAGATTGATAGGTTGAAAACTCTCCGGTATGGACCTCAAAGGATATTTGTGCCAGTCGATTAGTTGTAGCCCGTTAGAGAGAGAATTGAGGCCCCGTGGAAGATTCGCATCACATATTTTAATTAATCTAAGTTTATTCATCTGTGAAAAGGCTTCAGGATTCAAGTCTTCTTCTTGGTGTGGAGACGAGGTACTTAACATTATGCCATCGACTTTATATGTTCCCTGTAATAAAAAAATAACAAAATAAATGAATGGAACTGTGCATGCAACAAACAGTCACAAGCATTGTGTGTGAGTGTATAGCTATTATACTATTACACTTACAGATTTCTCCCGTAGAACTTCAAGGATCTCATCACGACGCCATAATCTACTGCGTTTTCCAGGCTTCACAACGAACAATTCCCAACGCAGTCTTTGTAGTAAACTATGCATCCACAATTTTCTCCCCAAAATAGTGATAAGAGACTTGTCTACAAGAGTTTCTATATCAATGTTAGGGAAGCAATCAGAACCTTCCAATAAATCTACTACTCGATCTTTGTCTTCCCCGTTGAAGAAACATGCAATATCTAAGAACCTTTTTTTCTGTGTCTGCCCCAATGCAACAAAACCAATTTTGAGTTTCTTTTGAATATCTGTATTAAGAAGTACTTGTAATCTACTCAAAGAACTTCTCCATACCTCTCTTCCTTTTCCAATCAAGGAGGAACCCAAAACTTTAAGAGTTAAAGGATGACCGTCAGCATAATTCACATAGTCATTGCGTAGATCCAAAAAGTCTTGGTCTTCACATTGATCAGGGTCATGAAAGGCTTGTTGACTAAAAAGCTGTAAAGCCTCCTTTTTGTCTAGTCCTTTAATCGGGTATATAATTTGCACTCCATGTCTTATTAACAACTGTAGACACAGGAAAAACAAGCAATCACACACGACACAGTATTTACGTGGTTCGGCAAATTGCTTACGTCCACGGGAGCTGCAGAGGATTTTATTTCTTGAGGAATCACAATACAATAGTGTAGGACGGCTACTGTTCACTCTTATTCAGTACAAGTCAAAAACAAAACAATATATATATGTTGTACGGCGGAAACCCTAAATTCAGCAGAATTAATGATGTTCGCTCGAGCTGCGTGTCGAGCCCGCGTCGAGCGAACCTGTTTTCCGCAATCGCTCAAGCCGTGAGTCGAGCGGCTCCTTAAGTGAAGCTCTCTGACTTCCCTCTGCTCGAGCCGTGAGTCGAGCGGTCATCGAGCGAACCTCTCTGACTTGCTTTTGCTCGAGCGGTCTGTCGAGCTCTCTTCGAACGAAGCTCTCTGACTTGTATTCGCTCGAGCAGCTAGACTCTTCGCTCGAGCGGCGTGAACCAGACTCCAAATACTCAACAATTCTCCCACTTGGAGACTGGTACACCCACATTGTCGCCCCTGCCTCAAACATGATATCCTCCACCTCTGCAACTCACAGCTCCTGTCTTCATGCTAGAAGACCAAATGAAGTTGCGCACAACTTCAGTTTCTCAAGTGTAACACCCTTTGTCAACATATCAGAAGGGTTCTTACTTCCACAAATTTCTCAAGTAGCAACTGTCCATCATCCAACAATGATCGTATAAAGTGATACCTGATCTGAATGTGTTTAGTCCTGGAATGAAATGCTGGGTTCTTGGCAAGGAATATGGCACTCTGACTGTCACTATAGAGAGTGCTATTCTGATTCTTTTTACCCAATTCCTCCAAGAAGCCCTGTATCCAAACCATCTCTTTTGCAGCTTCTGAAACTGCAATATATTAAGCTTCTGTAGTAGACAAAGAAACTGTCTTCTGTAGATTAGAACCCCATGAAACTGCAGTACCACCCAGAGTGTAAACAAACCCTGTGGTACTTTTTCTGCTATCAATGTCTTCAGCTAAATCAGCATCAACATAGCCTTGCACCTCTAAGCCCTCTCCTGAAAAACACAAGCACGTTTCTGAAGAGCCTTTTAAGTACCTCAAAATCCACTTCACTGCTTCCCAATATTGTTTTCCAGGATTACTCATATATCTACTCACAACTCCCACTGCATGGGCAATATCTGGTCTAGTGCAAACCATAACATACATAAGTGACCCAATAGCTGAGGCATAAGGAACCTTACTCATATAGTCTTGTTCCTCTTCTGACTTTGATGCCTGATCCTTGCTGAGTCTGAAGTGACTTCCTAAGGGTGTGCCAACTGACTTGGCCTTGTCCATACTGAACCGGTTGAGTACCTTTTTCACATACTCAGCCTGTGAGAGTCTCAACGTGCCTCTGACTCTGTCTCTAACAATTCTCATGCCAAGGATTTGCTTTGCAGCTCCCAAATCCTTCATTGCAAAATGCTCTGACATCGGCTTCTTCAGACTGTTGATCTCATCAATACTAGCCCCTGCAATGAGCATGTCATCCACATATAGCAGCAAAATAATGTAAGAATTGTCAAACTGTCTGACATAGCAACAATGATCTGCCTGACATCTGCTGTACCCTGCACTACACATGAAACTATCAAATTTCTTGTACCACTGTCTGGGAGCTTGTTTCAGGCCATACAAGCTCTTCTTTAGTCTGCAAACTGAAGCTTCCTTTCCCTGTACCACAAACCCCTCAGGTTGGTGCATGTAGATGTCTTCTTCAAGATCTCCATGAAGAAAAGCTATCTTCACAGCTAACTGCTCAAGAAATAGATCTTCAGTAGCAACCATAGCCAAAACTACTTTGATAGTTGTGATCTTTACCACAGGAGAAAAGATCTCAGAATAGTCAATGCCCTGTTTCTGTTGAAAGCCTTTTACAACAAGTCTGGCCTTGTACCTCTTACTGCCATCATGCTCAGTTTTCACCCGGTACACCCACTTGTTGTGTAATGCCTTCTTCCCTGATGGAAGTTTTGTCAACTCCCATGTCTGATTCCCTAACAAGGAATCCATCTCATCCTTCATGGCCAACACCCACTTGCTAGAATTTTCATCTTGCAAGGTTTCTTGGTAACTATGTGGTTCTCCACCATCTGTCAACAAAATGTAATTCAAAGAATGTGAAAAACGCTGTGGAGGACGAATAGTCCTAACTGACTTGCGAACTGCAGCTATTGGAGTGGACGGTTCTGGATCTGACTGCGGAATAATGGGAATGGGTGTGCTGGACCCACTCTCCCCGTCACTCACATCTCTGCACTGCACTGTGACCTCTGGTAGATCATCCAAACTCACAAACTCAAACTCCTAAGAAGCTGCTTCAGCAACTGTACTAGACTTGTCTTTGTACACAATCTTCTCATTGAAGATCACATTTCTGCTTCTTATAATCTTCCGACCCTGATCATCCCAGAAACGATAGCCAAATGCCTCGTCTCCATAGCCAATGAAATAACATTTCCTTGACTTAGCCTCAAACTTATTATGAGCATCAGAATCAATAAGAACATAAGAAAGACAGCCAAATATTTTAAGATGAGAAAATTTGACCTCTTTCCCGCTCCAAGTCTCCTCAGGCAATCCACAATCCAAAGGAACTGATGGCCCTCTGTTTATCAAGTATACTGCAGTGCTAACTGCATCTGCCCAGAAAGTAGGTGGTAGCCCAGCATGCAGCCTCATACTTCTAGCACGCTCATTTATGGTTCTGTTCATACGTTCAGCAACTCCATTTTGCTGTGGTGTCCCAGGAATGGTCTTCTCCATTCTGATACCCTGAGTTGCACAGTAGTCCTTGAACCCACCATCAATATACTCACCACCATTATCAGACCTCAAGCATTTCAACTTCAAATCTGTTTCAGTCTCAACCATGGCTTTCCAATTTTTGAACACATTAAATACATCAGATTTATGTTTCAAAAAATAGACCCATACCTTCCTGCTGTGATCATCAATAAATGTAACATAGTAGCGAGAACCTCCAAGGGATGCCACTGGGGAAGGTCCCCACACATCAGTGTGCACAAGATCTAGTCTCTCTGACTTCAGTGTTCTACCACTCTTCAAGAAACTGACCTTCTTCTGTTTCCCCATAATACAGCTCTCACACATACTGAGATCAACTGACTTCAGTTCTGGTAGCTTGCCTCTAGACAGAAGTTCTTACATGCCCTTCTGACTCATATGGCCAAGCCTGCAATGCCACAAGTCTGCTGTGCTCTCTGCAACGGTAGTGGCAATAGTGTTATTTAAACCAGTAGTCATATAGAGTGTACCAGTTTTCTTACCCCGAGCCAGTACCAATGCCCCTTTGGTGACCTTCCAGGTGCTATCTGAGAACACCACTGAGTGACCACAATCATCAAGCTGCCCAACAGAGATAAGGTTCTTCTTTAACTCAGGAATGTGTCTGACCTTTTGCAAGGTCCATTTGTTCTTGTTAGGGAGTACAATGTCGATGTCTCCCATTCCAATTACATTCAAAGCTTCTCCATCAGCCAAATACACCTTTCCAAAGTTACCTGCAACATAGTTTTGCATTATCTCCCGATGGGAAAATGTATGGAAGGATGCCCCTGAATCAAGTATCCAGTCATCAACTGGACTCTGAACTGCAAGCAATAGTGCATCCTGTAATTCTTCAGTTACCACATTAGCACTATCATTCTCTGTCTTCTTGGGATTTCTGCAATTCTTCTTTATGTGGCCAGCTTTGCCACAATTCCAACAAATTGCCTGCTGACCAGGTCTTGACTTGCTCTTGCCCCTATTATTTGATTTTGATCTGCCTCTATTTGAGTTCCTGTCTTGTGCTCTCCCCCGAGAGTCGACATTCAGAGCTGAACTCGAACCTGAGGTCTCGCCTGAATCTCTCCTACGCACCTCCTCAGCCAAAATCAAATCACGGATGTCATCATATTTCAACTTTGACTTACTAGCAGAATTGCTAACAGCCATCCTCATGGCTTCCCAACTATTTGGCAGTGATGCCAATAGTATCAGTGCACGTATCTCATCATCAAATTCAATTTCAACAGACGACAATTGATTTGTGATAGTATTGAAATCATTTAGATGTTGTGCAACAGACGTACCATCCGACATCTTTAAGTTAAATAACTTCTTCATCAGATGTACCTTATTATTTGTTGACGACTTTTCATACATACCTGATAAAGCCGCTATGAGATCCGCAGTCATCTTCTCCTTGATGACGTTGTGTGCAACGGATCTCGACAGGGTTAGACGAATAACCCCCAGGACCTGTCGATCCAACAGAGTCCAATCAGCAACTAACATGCTGTCCGGCTTCTTCCCCAACAATGGAAGATGGAGTTTCTTCCCATAGAGGTAATCCTCTATCTGCATCCTCCAATACCCATAATCCGTGCCATCAAACTTCTCGATCCCCGATACTTTCACTTCTTCTCCAGCCATCGTATTTCTCAGACCCTAACCTTGGCTCTTGATACCAATTGTTGTGAAAAAACGATGACAATAAAGTAAATATAGACACAGGAAAAACAAGCAATCACACACGACACAGTATTTACGTGGTTCGGCAAATTGCCTACGTCCACGGGAGCTGCAGAGGATTTTATTTCTTGAGGAATCACAATACAATAGTGTAGGATGGCTACTGTTCACTCTTATTCAGTACAAGTCAAAAACAAAACAATATATATATGTTGTACGGCGGAAACCCTAAATTCAGCAGAATTAATGATGTTCGCTTGAGCGGCGTGTCGAGCCCTCGTCGAGCGAACCTGTTTCCCTCAATCGCTCGAGCCGTGAGTCGAGCGGCTCCTTAAGCGAAGCTCTCTGACTTCCCTCCGCTCGAGCCGTGAGTCGAGCGGTCATCGAGCGAACCTCTCTGACTTGCTTTTGCTCGAGCGGTCTGTCGAGCTCTCTTCGAGCGAAGCTCTCTGACTTGTATTCGCTCGAGCGGCTATACGCTTCGCTCGAGCGGCGTGAACCAGACTCCAAATATTCAACAATTAGCGTCTGAAAATGATGCTACAATAATTTTACAATAACCGCACAAATATATACTTCTCTATGACACTTACTGTATTTTCTTTTAGCACTTGAAGGATATCATCAGAAAGCCACAATCTACTCCATTTTCCGGGATTCTGACGGTGTTCACAACGAACAATTTCCCAACCCAATTTTTGTAGTAAATTATGCATCCACAATCTTTTTCCAGAACCAATAAGGAGAGATTTGTCAACAAGAGTTTCAATATCAATGGTAGGGTAGCAATCTAAACCTTCTAGTAGATCTATTACTCGATCTTTGTAATCACCATTAAAGAAACATGCAATATCCAAAAATAATTTTTTCTCTGTGTCCTCGAGTGCATCAAACCCAATCTGGAGTTTTTTCAGAATATCCTTATTAGGAATTGCTTCTAATTTAGCTCGAGCACTTTGCCATACGTCTCGTCGTTTTCCAAATAAAGAGGATCCCAAGACTTTAAGAACGTACAAAATCCTTGCATAGATCCAAAAAATCTATTCCACAATCGGGTTTGCCGAAGGCTTCTCGACAAAAGAGCTCCAAATCAAGATCATCACCATATTCATTCAATCCTTTAACCATGTATATATTTTCATTTGGAACTCCATGTCTTGTCAACAAATGCTTATCTTTTGTGGTTATTATAATTCTACTCCCCTTGCCGAACCAATTGCAGTTCCCTACTAATGTTTCTAATTGTTCTATTTTGTCAACATCATCAAGAACAATAAGAACGTTCTTGGAACGCAGTCTATTCTTTATCACCGCCCTTCCATCCCACTTTTCTTTTTCACTCCTCAACTTCATGTCAGAAAGGAGTTTTTCTAGCAAAGCATCCACATTACGTTCTGCACTGACATTATCGAGAAAGCTGCAAGCTTGAAATTTCAAACGGATTCTTTGAAATACAACTCGTGCAAGAGTTGTCTTGCCTATCCCACTCATCCCGCATAATCCTATAAAGCGCACTTCTTGATCTCCACATGTTTTTAGATGCGAATCCAATAATTCCTTAATTGGATATTTTATTCCAATAAGGCTATCCTCGTCAACAATCGAGAGTGTATCACTCAATTCACGAGATATACTATCAACAATGGTTTTGATAAACACCGACTCACGCCTGTAAGGATTGAAGAAAATTATTTCGAGAAATTATCAACTCAAAACGACAGTAAATGAAAGGAGATCATGTCAAAGTGTTGGTTTGTTGCTTGTTCATGTGGAAGGACTAACCAAGTCCAAAAAGAGTTGTGTTTGGATAAAAGAATTCGAAAAGCTTAAAGGCTTGTTATTTGGCCTTAGTGCAAATCCAAATCCAAATCCAAATTTTTAATATATATAACACATCGTATTTTAGTGTATTTTTAATTGAAGGATTATTTGTTATTAATTTAAAAATTGATTCTCTTGTTTTAAATTTTCATATTTTAGTGGGTTTATTTTTATGATTTTTAATTTGTGAAAATTAAATTTGACATGTTTCCTTAATATTAATAATTGTTATGCATTTAAATTTTCCTTTATTTTAAATTAATTTATTGTTGGGTTTAATTATTTTATTTTCATTTAATCACTACGTTTGATTTATTTTATTTAATTCGTTTCATTCGAAATTAAAAAGTGGGTTAAGAATTAAGTTATGGCATGAAGATGGTACGACTGAGAATGCTATTGTTATATTTAGTGTAGTAGGCTTGAACTTTTATCGACTTGGTTTGCTTTTATAATATGAAGGTTTGAAAGGAACGGTATGGTCTGGGTGATCTATTTGGGGAGTAGGACATTTGAAGTTTTCGATTTCGTGGATGTATGACACGAGGCTTTAGAATAGGAGGTTGTAAGTTCAACAAACTTTAATGATAGATTTACGGGAATTTCACCAAAAGTTTAAGGTTTTGCAGACTTTAGGAAATGATTTGTTATCATTTAATATTTTAGATTTTGAAAGCTTCAGGAGTCGATTGTTTTATTATTGGATATTAGTTCATCAATCTTACAGATTTCAGAAAATGATTCTGGTATAATTTAATGTTTTAGAATTACAGATTTGAAGACTGAATTGAAATAAGATTTAAGTTTTTAATTCTGCAGGCTTGGTGTGCTAGCTTGATTTATTTTGGAGACTGATTAGTATGTGACCATTAAAATGGGGTTGATTAGAGTTGAGTTATTGATATAGGGATTTTCAACGAGATTATTTCTTTGGAGATTGAAGGTATTGATCTAATTTGGATAATGATTGTTATTAGTTCGGGGTTATAGTGGCAGGTTTTGGGATTTGATCCATATCAAATTTAAGGATGATAGTTGGTGTAGATTCAGGAGGACATTCTTGGTGATTTTGAGATTAGCAATTTATTGTGTGAAGATAATAATCATCAAAAATTACTGAGTGTTTTGTGAAAGTGGAGATTTCGGATTACGTGGTTGCCCTAGGAGTACTAGACGGGAGGTGCCATTGGGAGACTAATGCGAATATAATAGAATCACCTATGGGAGTAGACTTGAGAGAACATTACTCATGCCTGTTTGGGAGTTTTTGATGGTGTGATTTTCTTAAGCGTGTTCTGAGTTGTATCTTGTAACTGCCTTAGAATTGATGTTTGACCTTGCAAATTTCGAAGACAAAATTTTTTTAAGGGGAGGATGTAACACCCCGTATTTTAGTGTATTTTTAATTGAAAGATTATTTGTTATTAATTTAAAAATTGATTCTCTTGTTTTAAATTTTCATATTTTAGTGGGTTTATTTTTATGATTTTTAATTTGTGAAAATTAAATTTGACATGTTTCCTTAATATTAATAATTGTTATGCATTTAAATTTCTCTTTATTTTGAATTAATTTATTGTTGGGTTTAATTATTTTATTTTCATTTAATCACTACGTTTGATTTATTTTATTTAACTTGCTGTTTTGAAATCGTTTCCGTTGGATCATTTGTGTGACTCAAGATATGAGGTTTGGACCTCATTTCTTTCCTTTCATTTTTTTTTTCTCTTTTTCTTTTCTTCCCCTCTTTTTCTTTTTCCCTCCATTTCTTTTTCTCCTCTCTCTCTCTCCTCTCCCGTGCGCTGCACCCCCTCTCCCCGTGCGATTTCTTCTCCTCCCCAGCCCGCCGTCGTGCGCCACCGTCCAGCGACATCGCCCAGCCCACGACCTTCCCCACCCACCGGCGACCTCCCCCTCCGGTTTTCAGCTCCTCACTCCCCGGCGTTCTCCTCCATGCACGGCTTGAAGCAACGGCATTCCTTGTGCTCGCGCGCCACCGTCACGCCACCTCTGGCCACCATTTCTTCACCACTTCATCCTCGACCTCCTAGCAACTCAATGCACCCAACCCCAGCTCCGATCCGCCACCGGTGAAGTACATCCAACTCCATTTCCGATTTGGGCTTTTTTTTGCACTTCTACCACCCTTTACTCCGCCACCCACGGCCAACTACCACCACCACTAGCTTCACCGACATCCCTAAGCCCTACCCTAGCAATCTCGGGTCTTGGTTTGTCCCCGTTCAAAAGTGAGTTTTTGAGACCCACAGCCATAGTGCATTTGGCACTGTTTTGTTGCTGCGTTGCCGCTTCTAGCACCTCCGTGATCTTTCAAAAACTATCATATAGCATTGTAAGTATTTTCTCAAAGAACTTTTGAGATTTAAATGTATTTTCGCGCTAACTCATATTTACTGTGAATTGGTTGGTTGTGCCGGACTGAGTCTGAGGAGTAAGAAAGTCGATTGAATTGGATGATGGAGTTGTTGGTGTGATTGGTTTATGCTATGAGATTTGTTGGCTATTTCGGATTTAAATATTGGTGTTTTGTGTTTGAAGTGGGTTATGGTGGATATTGGTGATTTTAGGAAGTGATGATATATTTTGGGATTATGAAAGTTTTAAGTTTTGAGGAATTAAAATAGGTTATTTAAGAAACTTAGGCTTAAATATCGAAATCCATGATTAATTGAAAACTTACGAAAATTACGTGACTATTTTTATAGGTGACGATTTATAGTCGACTCGACATTTTTGAAGAAAATTCTGAAAAGCTAAGTCGTCCAGGTAAGCGGGGTTCCTATGCTAGATTTTGCATAAAAATAAATAAAATGGGTTGAGGTTAATTTTTGGAAAAATATGCATGTTTTGTTATGAAAATAAATCTAAAATGACCTTAGTTATTTGTTCTGCATGACTCATGAAATTCTGTTTAAGAATAAAGTACTTTTTGTCATGACTGGTGTAGACATGAGCTTATTTTGACATTTTGTTTCCGAACTGTGCAAAAGAGAACGAATATGAAATTTTGTGCATAAATTATATTTTGTGAACTGATTCTGTTCTACTCTGAAAATGTTCTGTACTCCGATATGATAAGAAGAGATTTCTGAAACCTCTGGCATGACATTCTATTTCTGTTCTGACCTTACCACGGGTGTAAAAATGTGGCCTCTATTTGGGTTGGTACCAACTTTTCTGTTTCTGGTGCACCCACTTTTGAAACAAAGTGGTTTTTTGCGTGGTATTTTCTATGTGCACACTCGGGGGTCCTAGAATGATAAGGAGAAGATTCACATTCTGTTTCTACTCGGTTGGCCACCGGGGTTTGCACAACCCTACCACGAGGGTTAAACATGGAATTTTGTTCTGATATGATGTTTCAGTTATGTTGTGCCAAGGGAATTTTGAATAAGAATATTGTGAACTTTCGCTCTGATATTTTTGATAACATATTCTGACTCTGCATTCGGAAAATAAAAAGTGTTTTGTTCTGCATTATGAAATCTGTAAATGATCATGTTTGCATACTAGTATATGTTCTCTACTTACTGAGTTGTTGATAACTCACCCCCTCTTATCTCTAATATTTTCAGATGATTTTTAGATATTTCAACTAATGATCAGGACTACGAAGAATTTGGTGAGATGACTTAAGAATAGTGGATTAAGAATAGAAAACTTTCGATGAGTATTGGTGATTTTGATAATTATGTTGTTGAAATGTGAGTTTAAGTGACATGTAGATAAGTTGGTAATTTTTGGGGTTACTGTATTGAAGATTTTATATACGAGTATGTGTGGTTAATTAAATTTGAAGTGTTTACGTTTGATTTGAAGCTTTTGGAAGAATTTTAGAAATGTTGGAATTGATTGTCATATATTATGAGTTAACTCTCCGGACCCTCGGGGACGGAGCGTTACAATATATGATCCAAACATAGAGTTTGGGTTTTAAAGACCCGATCAACACATCTAGAGTGAAGATTTGTAGTTGTTCTTATGGTTTTCTTGCTATCAGGCTTCTCTCCTATACTGAAAAGATTAACATGCTGCTAAATACACGCATGCAGTACTCGTTTCATTCCTATCATAATTTTACGATGTTGTAATGAAATTAAGATCAGTTTATATATAAGGCATAACTCTTTTCGTAAGGTAGCCGTAATCGGCAGGTCACTAATTTGTTTGACAAGTTGTACAACGAGGGCGCACACCCTGATCTGGCCAATTAAATACATAGGGCATCCCTGTAATTTACAATATAATGAAGAAAATGAATTGTACGGTGCTGATTCTCAGTTAAATATCTCATTAACTTCCGGAACATATACCAATTTTCCATAAATTGAATCATGACACTACATATATAATTATATGAAAGCTTTTTAGCTAAGAGAAAGGGAACTTGCAATTACTTTGTATCACGTACAATAACAGTAATGAAAGCCGATTTTGCAGTTAAGAAGAAGAAAATGACTAAAAGAGGATAATTAGTAATTGTTACCCATTCTGTAAGTGGCATCCGGTGAGATTAGCCACTTCTCTCAAAGCATTACTCCATGTTCGCACCTTCTCTAAGTCCTTCTCAAAACGTATCTCATGTTCGGCAAAGCCATCGGCAAAAGTGCCCGTCTGATGTTGCACATCACTAGGATCCACATGGTAGAAAATGGGCAAAACTCTCATCTCCCACTCTTTCATGCATTCAATAAATGTTGCAAGTTCTTGTAAGCACCATGTCGAAGATGCATAATTTCTTGACAACACGATGACTGCCATGCTCGACCTCTCAATTGCAAGCAAGAGTTCCGGGGAAATGGGTTTTCCAATCCCAATTTTTTCATCATCCTTAAAGGTGCTAATCCCTTTATCAACCAAAGCCTGATATAGATGGTCGGTAAAAGTATTGCGGGTGTCTTCACCTCTAAAACTGAGGAATACATCGTGCTCCTTGGGTTCAGATTCAGAATAAGAAGAAGGAATATATGAATGGGTTGTTCGAAGCCTTTTGCAGTAAGACGTACATTAGAACGACTGGAAGCTAAAGCCTGTAGGTAGAGTTCAGATTCTAAGACATACAATGACATTTTGACCCCAGTAAAATAAATAAAAACAAGCAATGACATGTTGCGCCGTGGCAAGAAGACTATCCAGCATTGCGTAAAGCGTAAACGCATGAAACTCAAGCAAAAAACTACCGGTCAAACCGTGGCTCAAAGACTATTAGCCATTAGCCACACCAGCCTATATCATCAGACTCCAAGGAGAAAGTTTCAACGAAGACTGCATTTATAGTCTGGAAGCTGTTTCGATGACACTTTACGCGTAGAGCAATGCTAAATACGAAACAGAGCAAGTCGTTCAACTAGCATTGTCCTTTCATGTAGCGTGTCTGATGGAGTCGTTTCGTTGAAACTGGAGGCCTTGGAAGAAATCTCGCATCTGACATACTTCTGGAAGCAATGGAGCATTAATGTTTTGAACGTTGAGGAATAATCTAACGTTGCTCCTTTAGTTTATCTTGATACGGGGATTTATGATAATTTAGTCCTTCAGTTTATTTTGATACGGGGATTTATGATAATTTAGTTTTTTTTATGCCTAGGTTTTGGCACTTATGATTATTTGTATCTTCCACGTGTTCAGTTGTAACTACGGTTTCCTCCATCATAAGTGAGAATTATCAATCAGAGAAATGATAGTTTCAGTTGTGTATTTGCAAGCGCCATACAGTCACTTTCAAAAAAGTGAATAAATACAGATACGAGACCCACATGAAAAAATAATAATTTTTTAATAGTAGATCCTACTCTTTTTCAAAGCGACTGCATGACACTTGCACATTCTACGACTGCATGTAGCATTACTCTATTAATAAACTTGGGGTACCATCCAAAAAAAATTATTGGGTATGTTTATAAAGAATGAGCAATCATCTCTTGTAAAACTAATTTTATGATGAGTTAGGCTTATAAATTTTTTCATAGTATCAGAGTCTGTCATAGGACGAATACGGGCCCACACTACTTGAACCGTGACAAGGATTAGGAAAAATACTGGCCTGCCGTGATCAAGGAGGGAGTTGAAGATTAATCTCATATTGCATGTGGACAATGTCTTGGACATGTTTATAAGGAATGAGCAATCATCTCTTGTTGAACCAATTTTATGAGATAAGTTAAGTCCATGAATTTCTTCATTAAACAGTAAAATCAGACCAGGAAAAATATTGGCTTGCATGTCATCAAGGAGAGTGTCGGGGAATAATCGATCTCACATTGCATGTGGATTGTTGAGGATATTGCCGAAAATCCCTCTGTACCTGTAGAAGATAATTCTAATCT
The DNA here is from genome assembly GCF_004785595.1 of Juglans microcarpa x Juglans regia. NCBI lineage: Eukaryota > Viridiplantae > Streptophyta > Magnoliopsida > Fagales > Juglandaceae > Juglans > Juglans microcarpa x Juglans regia. Next base: position 1,668,401 of record NC_054609.1, read on the forward strand.
ACTAGAACCTGATCCTAGTATGTTATAATCTATCATGTAAACCTGGAGGATAGCAAGTTTGTTAGTATTTTGAATAGTTTCCTCAACTTTCGGCTACTGTTACTAATGTGGCCTGACTTGTAAACTATTATATATACAGTTCAATATAACACTGTTTTGGTATGCTGCCAAAACATACTTTTCCATTTTCGTATCTTACTTTCTTTCATGGTATCATGAGCCAACAGCTTACACTATTTTTTTTGTTCAGATCTTGCTTCCGCGTTACTCATCATGGCTGAGTTTAGTTCCTCCTCCTCATCCAGTTTTGTTCTTCCCAACCCCACGCAACTTGTCTCCATCAAACTTGATGAGACAAACTACCTAGTGTAGACTTCACAATTCAAGCCTATTCTCAAAAGCCACAATCTCCTTGGTTTTATTGATGGCTTCTCCATTTGTCCTCCTATATTTCTTAATGACACTGCTAAGGAAAATGGGAATATTAATCCAGCCTATACTCGTTGGCAGAACCGTGACCAACTTCTCCTCAGTTGGATTATATCCTCTATTTCTCCTTCTCTAGTTGCATCTCTCTATGGTCTGCACACATCCTTTTTAGCCTGGCAGTCAGTCTCTTACTGCTCGCTATGCCTCTCAATCAAAATCTAGGATCTCCCATCTAAAACGTCAACTACAGAACCTCCAGCAAGGCTATATGACGTGTACCTTATATTTATCTGAAGCCAAATTTTTGGTTGATCAACTGTCTGCTACTAGAAAACCTGTGGATGATGATGACCTCATTTCATTCCTCATAGGTGGACTTAATCCTAGTTACACTCAATTTATAACTTCCTACTCTTTTCACACTAGAGAGGCCTCTATGCCTTTCTTTGATTTCAGGTCAGAGTTGCTGAATCATGAGATCATGTTGAACTGACATACTCAAGTGCATGCTGCTTCAGAGACTTCCTCATTTTCCCTCTACACCAATCAGAAGTTTTAGCTTGTGAAGCGCAAGCTGCCCTTCACAACATCTCCCACTACAAGTTCTACTGGTTCTACTCGACCAAACCAACCCTTAAAGCCCGTAGCTCATGGGTCTTCGAAGGCTGGTTCATCAACTTTTAATGCACGTATGGATTTCTCCTTTCAAGGACTACATCCCCCTGCCGACCTTGCTGCAGTGCTGGCTGATATAAACTTTAAATTTCTTAACAACCAGTGGCTTGCAGATAGTGGTGCCAATGCGCACGTGACCAATAATGCAGAAAACATTGATTCTAAGTGCAAGTTTGATGGTAATGAGACTGTTGGTGTAGGTAATGGTGCAAGTTTGTCCATCAAACATACTGGTTCATCTATTGTTCATTCCAATAACAATCAATTTCTTCTTGATCATATCATTCACTGTCCTCAAGCAGCCACCAACTTACTCTCTATCAACAAATTTTGTCTTGATAATAATGTTACTTTTCACCTAACTCATAATGCTTATTCTATTCAGGACAATCAGACGAGAATCACACTCCTTCAGGGTCCAAGTGAAAATGGACTTTATCCTATCAATCTGACCAACTTGTCGCATAATAAGCGCAGAGGGTTAATTGCTTTCATGGGAATCAAGGTATCTAGCACTCTTTTGCATAGTCGTTTAGATCATCCGTCTGAGTTTGTCCTAGGTCATGTTTTGAGAAATTATGATTTACCTCTTGATGGTTCGATGAGGAAGGGTGTTGTTTGTGAATCTTGCCAACTTGGCAAATCAAAACAATTACCTTTTTCTTCTTCCCATCGTGAGACATTGAGTCTTTTAGAGTTAGTACACTCTGATGTTTGGGTTGCACCTCTTTCTTCCAATTTTGGTTTTAAATTTTATGTTACATTTATAGACGATTTCAGTCGTTATACATGGTTGTATCCAATTGCAAAGAAATCTAATGTCTTTAGTTCTTTCATTCAATTTCGCCTCCTTATAAAAAAACAATTTTCATGCTCCATTAAACAGTTACAAACTGGTAATGGTGGTGAATACATTTCTTCAAATTTTACTAAATATCTTAGTGACAATGGTATCTTTCATAGGCGCACCTGTCCACATACGTCTCAACAAAATGGGACAGCCGAACGAAAACATCGCCACATAGTTGAAATAGGCTTAACATTACTTGCTCAATCTGGTCTTGCTAAGAAATTTTGGGTCGAATCCTTTCTCACTGCTGTGTATTTAATAAATCGATTACCAACCCCAATTTTGAATAATGATACACCCTTTACAAAACTATACAACACAATTCCAGATTCGAATTCAAATATTCCTGATCTCTTACCTATCTCAGCTCCTACTACCTCATCTACCTCTCATATTATCACACGATCACAAACTGATCACTCACGCCCTTGACAATTTCCTGACTATGTCACTCATTATTCATCCCGACATCCTCTTAAATTGTTTCATTCTAATGTCATTCCTCCTGAGCCTAAAACATTCACACAGGCAGTCTCTAAACCTGAGTGGCATGCAGCAATGGAATATGAGTTTAAAGCATTATTGGACAACGGCACGTGGTCACTTTGTCCACGGCCATCTGCTCATCACATTGTCCGCAACAAATGGGTTTACAAGATCAAACAGAAACCTGATGGTTTTGTTGCTCGTTACAAGGAGAGATTGGTATCCAGAGGGTTTGATCAGAGGCCTAGTATTGACTATTTTGAGACTTTTAGCCTGGTTATTAAACTGGCAACGGTTCACATTATTCTTGCTTTGGCTGTACAATTTCATTAGACTACATAGCAGCTAGATATCTCCAACGCTTTTCTTCAAGGGTACCTTGATAAAGAAGTTTATATGGAGCAACCGAAAGGATTTATAAGTGTTGAGCATCCTGAGTTTATCCGTTGATTAGATCGCTCTCTTTATGGTCTTAAGCAGGCACCACGAGCTTGGTTCACTCATCTCTCACAGGTACTTTTTGATCTTAGATTTTCTAGTTTGCCTTTTGAGTACTCTCTCTTCACCCTTCACAGAGATAAATTGCATATTTTTATTCTAATTTATGTTGATGATATCATTGTCACTGGCAATGATGATTCTACAATTTTCTCTATTATTTCACAATTGAAGACTGAGTTTGTGATGAAGGATTTAGGTGACTTGAGTTATTTTTTTAGGATAGAGGCTGCACGTGATGCTACTAGCCTGCATTTGCAGCAATCTAAATATATTGCCGATTTACTTGATCATGCCAATATGGTTGGTGCTCGACCTTACAAGGCTCCTTGCATTTCTGGTAGCAAAATGTCCAAGTTTGATGGTGACCTATTGGATAACCCCTCTGAATATCGGCATATAATCAGTGTCTTACAGTATGTTACTATTACACGACCTAATATTGCCTATTCTATAAATTAGTTGTGTCAACATATGCAGGCTCCAACTAGTACACATTGGACGCCCGCCAAGAGAGTTCTTCGTTATTCGAAGCTCATTGCTAATTTTTGTCTATATTATCAGCCAAGTACTATTGCTCTACATGCTTTCTATGATGTAGACTGGGCAGGTAATCCGAATGATCGGAGGTCCTCTAGTGGCTATGGGATTTTTCTTGGGAAATGCTTAATTTCTTGGTCTTCCAAGAAGCAGCCTGTGGTTTCTCGATCTAGCACTGAAGCGGAATATAGGAGTTTGGCCTTAACAACTACAAAAGTGTACTGGATTCGAATGCTTCTTCATGAATTGCGCATATTTTTACCTTCTCCTCTTACAGTTTGGTGTGATAATCTTAATGTTATATCACTAGCATCTAATCCTATTTTTCATGCTAGAACAAAACACATTGAGATTGATTACCATTTTGTTCGAGAAAAGGTAGTCAATAAGGATATCATTGTTCGTTACGTCAATACTAGCAATCAAATTGCCGACATCTTCACTAAAGGACACACAGCCGATCGATTCTGTTATTTACGTGACAAATTGTTGGTATGTTCCCTACCCTCCAATTTGCGGGAAGGTGTTAAGGATATTGCCGAAAATCCCTCTGTACCTGTAGAAGATAATCCTAATCTATTAGAACCTGATCCTAGTTTGTTGTAATCTATCATGTAAATCTAGAGGATAGCAAGTTTGTTAGTATTTTGAATAGTTTCCTAAACTTTCGGCTACTGCTACTGATGTGGTCTGACTTGTAAACTATTATATATACAGTTCAATATAATACTATTTTGGTATGCTGCCAAAACATACTTTTCAATTTTTGTATCTTAATTTCTTTTAATGGATAAGGTCTTAAAAATATTTATAAGGAATAAGTAATCATCTATTATTAAACCTATTTTATGAGATGATTTAAGTTGATAAGTTTTTTCACTAAACATTAAAATCACATAAAACAAGTCCCATCCAAGCAGGCTGCAGAACCATTGTACCAATTCTCGGGTATATCAAATGTCAACTAGCGATCTTTAATTTTTTTTTTTTTTTTTTTTTTTTTATGTGAGAAATCTTTAAATTGACTGGTACGTTCGGAGTTACTGTATAATTTCATTTTCAAATGAAAAATGCTATGCATCCCGATGGATGCTATCGACAATGGATCCGACTTATTATTATTATTTTTTACTTAATAATTAAAAAAATATTTTTCAATAATATTCTAAATTTAAAAAATATATATTTAAAGGTACAAAGAAATTGTGTGAAAACAAAAAAAGGCATTTAGGGAAGCATGTGTCCAGTTCGATAGGTGTAGCAGAACTCAATCCAAATACATTCTAACATAAAATATTTTTTAATATTAAAATTTTAATTTTTTTATCTAATTATTAGTTACACATTATTCAAAAATTTTAAATACAAAAATCAATATAATTTTAACAAAACTCAACAAAATACAAAAGTCAATACAATTTTTTAAATTTCAAAATAAAAATAATATTAAAACAATTTTGAATCTTATAATATGTTTATTTAAATTTTTTTCATTTTTCAAAACTTAATAAAACATCTTAATTTAAATTATTTCATTACTATTTACAGAATTATAAGATACTCCAAATGTCCTGATAAATCCTAAGATAAACTACAGAAACAACCAAATCATAGCTAAGAGCATCCCAGTGGAGGATGTAAAATATAATTATCTGTAAAATATGAAAACATTTGCTCAAACATGAGCTCCTTCTATTCATGTTCATTTTCTAGCTTATTACCGTGATGTCGTTACTTTTGGAGCACATTGTTCACATATGTAAAATATTTTTAATTTCTCTCTCTCTTTTGTATTTCCCCACAGTAGAGCTTCGAGGCTTATTTGAAATAACAAATTATCTTATCTCATTTAAAAAATTTACTATTATTCACTCTCCAAACATTACATACAAACACTTTTCATTTTCAAATTTTAAATTTTTTTTAATCATTATAATTTTTTCAAACTTTTAAAGAAAATATAAAAAGCAATACATTTTTTTCAAATTCTAAAAGAAAAATAATATTAAACAATAAAATTTTAACAATATTTAAACTTTATAATATTTTTATTCAAACTTTTTTCTCTCATTTTTCAAAACCCAATAAAATATCTTAACTCAAATAATTTTACTAATATTAACAAATTATTTCATTACTATTCACATAATTCTCATCCTATCTCATTCACCAAACATTTCTAAATGCAATTCTACTTGGTGTCATTTGGATAGTGAGTTGAGATGAGATGAGTTGAGATGAAAGTTGAAGATTGGATAAAATATTATTAGAATATTATTATTATTTTGAGATTTAAAAATATTAAATTATTTATTATATTTTATATAAAAATTTAAAAAAATTATAATAATAAAATAAAATATTTTTTATATCCAAACCGGCCCTAGCCTCTATTGTTTCTTTGGCGCAAGCTTTTTCTTTGTGTTTAGCGCATGCGAACTTAGACCTTTTTGTCGCTTTTTGTGGGAACATAACTAGCATTCAACACCATATGCAAAAAGCTCAAACTCCAAGGCTGCATTTCGACGTGGAGATAAGTTAAGTGGAGTTAAATTATAAATAATAGTATTGTATACATTTTATTGAGATAAGTTTAATTTTATTAAGTTGAGTTGAGTTTTATTTTTTAGGTTGAAATGTAAAAAATAGGTTGAAATGAGTTTAATTTTTTTTTTATAAAAAATTAAAAAATTAGTAAATCTCATCAATGATTAGTTTAAGCTGAGTTGAATTGAGTTTATCTTCTAAACACAGCACAAAAGTCATGTATTTGTGCTTCTTTTTTTTTTCTATTCCCAAGCGTTCGTCAATGCCAGATACAGTGTGATAGCTATGTAAATCACTAAAACGATTTAATTTTTTCAAAGGAAATATGTATTGTTGGATTTGTATACCTAAAATTATACAAATTCTCTCTATTATATAGCAATGAAATTAAAAATCATGTCTATAATATCTCTAATTTGGTACATGTAGCTTTTGTGTACATGTTTATTTGATACATTCGAACATTTGTAACAGCTATGAGTAATTGTAAAGCTTGGTGTTAATGTCAAATATTGCACAACATATCAGAAAGGGAGAAAGAGTAATTTCTGACCCATATGATTTGAGATTCGATACGATACTCTTTGCACTCATCCATCAAATAATAATAAATAATCAGATAGAAATAAATAAAGGGAGACACATAATTTATATGCTTCAGCATAAAAACCTATTTCCACGGGTTGGGGGCAAAATCCACTATAACATGTGATGATTTTATAATATCTCATGGTCTCATATATCGCTCAATACAATGAGAGAATTTAGTCTCAGAAAAGTGCATCTAGAGAATTGGGGAAGAGTGTATATAGAGAATTGACGGAGAGTGCATGGAGAGAGCCCCCTTCATTTGTAGAGATATCCTTATTTTATAAAGATATGTTTTCTTTTTTGAAGTGATAGAATTCAACTTACCTTGTAAAGTTTTTTTCCTTTTAAAAGTCTGAATTAACTTCTTTTAGTGTATTTCTTCCTTGCCTGAGATTTTCAACCCATAAATGCTTGATTAGCGCTTATATTTTCAGTATTTAAGTTCTAATTAATGTAAGATCAGTCAAATCCAACATTTCAGTACTGACCTCAATTCATTAGCTAGGCTGAAGCATAACTATTTCTGTCTCCCAATAAATAAATATATATATATATATATATAAGTTTCCTATAAAAAAGGAGTACTTTTGATTAATGACGATAAATGTTGAATGAACTTTCTGTATATCTATAATTTAACTGAACATCTACTATTAGTTATCCAATGAACTCTTTATCGTGGACTTGTGTATTTTTTCCGTTTCAAAGTTGTCATTGCCAACCCTAATTAAGCTCTTCCATGCTTTTTGAATGTTAGTCTTCAAATTTGACAAGGCAAGCTTCTCTTGTTTGCTCATTAATTTGTATCATAAGTTATGTACAATATTCCACTATGATAACCATACATACATACATATATATATGTATGTGTGTGTGTGTGTATTATGGTCCAAAAATCTCGATGGTTGAGGACTACAGACATAAGTATTGGACAAGGTTAAAGGATAATTTGAATAGATTATTTTTTTTTTTATTTATTTTGATAGGAAATAGACATCATTTCATTCCATAAGGAAGTTACATCTGTGACTCAAAATTACAAACTAAACTAAATTCCTATTGTAAGCTCTCCGTACACAAATATCTTTGCGACGGCATTGTCTAAACTTCAAAAACTCTCAAAAGAGAGAGTATTAATCTCTGATTCTCTGTATAAAACAGAGGTAGAACTAACCCGTAACCAAACTCCTTCCTCCAAAAGAGGAGAAGTAAACACTACAGTCACCCTCCTAACCGGAGGAGGGAGGAACCAACACTACTATGGACATAAGCCCAATAGCCTATTTCACTTTATTTTTCTAAAAAAACCAACAAACAAATACCAACAAAAACACACCGACATAAAGTCGGAAACCGCCAAACAATACCAACTAAACAGAATTGGGAAACACAAAAGAGAAGGCAGTCGGTGGCACGTGCAAGAGACGCACCACACTGGGAAGGAGTCGATCAGTCAGTCAAGACGTTGCCGGAGTCACTGGGCCCTGAGCTGCCATGCATGGCGTTGACAGAAGATGAATCACGGTGGTTGAGGGACCCACGAGTTTCCTTTGAAGCCGCTCGTCGGCGCAACGCACAGCTCCGAATGGCACCCAATTAGGTCGACGGCAAGATCGGCGGGTGAGACTTCTCCTGGTGGTGTGCGTGTCGGTCGTTGGTCACCGGAGAAGCTCGAGCCATCTACCCTCCCTTATTCGGCCGAAATCTGCAAAAACCAAAAAAACCAAAACAAAAACCACCGGAGACGAAAGGCCAGCGAGGAGAGGGAGGAGAAGAAGAGGAAAAATGAGCCAAAGCTTCCCTTCCCCCCAACTGGATCCGGACAAGAGGGTTTTAGAGAGGGAGGGTTTGGGTTTTTAGAGAGAGAGAGAATAGATTTTAATTATGCCAGTATTATATATAATTCAGAGAAGATCTCTTAATAATACTAGCTTGTAGATATGAAGTTGACGGCTTGAGAGACCCATCTTACCACCATATCATTTTCATATTATTTTTCTCTTCATTCTCAGAATATAATAATATATATATTGCTAATTGTTCATTCTCAGAATATAATAATCACCTTTCATAAATAGTTTTTTTAAAATTTTTTAGATTATCGATAAGGTGAAATACCCTCAAATTAAAGAACTCACCACAAGAAATCAGGTCATTTCCAGCGTTCAAAATCATCGCAAATACCTATAATAATCGCTGCATTTGATCATTTTTGGTGATTTATAAATTGTTGCAGGTTCACCAAAATCCTAAAGCCGTTTTTGATCAATTTCAACGATAAGCAAAAATCGTCACAAAAAACTACTATTTCCATTGATTTTAAGTCTGTCGCAAATGTTCAAAAAATCAACGGAAATGATCTTCTCATTTACAATTAAAATTGTGGAGAAAAGTTATTTCCGGCGATATGTATTGTTAGAAAAAGTTAATAAATCGCCGCAAATAACTCATTATTTTTTCCAACGATTTTAAATTATCATCGTCATTAGTATTGCCAGTGGGCAAGTTTTGCCACAAAAGAGTATTTGCGGCGATTTAATGTCCCTGCAAATATGTATCTGTAAAAAATTATTTCTTGTGAATTTTACTTGCCGGAAAAGGTGTTTCAGAAAATAAAAAAAATGCACAAAACATAATACAGAAAAAATATTATTCACATCCAAGTTTTGCAGGCTTCACAATTTTACCTTACACTATGGATTACACTAATATTCTTTTTACATACTCAAAAAAGATCCAAAGTATGAGCTACTAATATGACCAAAATTAGCATCGACTGTGTTTTACAATATACAGTTTCTAACCAACCAGAGAAAGCATTTTGCTTGATAGTTGTTCTCTCCAACATACACTATTTAGTATTTACCCTAATCCCCTTGTGTGATCTTGCTTTTAGAATTAGTATGCTCTACAAGACCTATTGATCTAAACCTCTATAGCTAAGACCATTACATGCTAACTGCAACTGCAATATACAATATCAAAGACAAATTTTGTTCTAGGATGCTTATATTTTGGAGGTGCTTGGAACTCATGGAGACTCTATGGCATGAAATGTGGAGAAGTCAATACAACATAATTAGTTCATTTTAAGCAACTTACAACATCTTCAATTCTGTCAACTCTCTAATATAAGCTGGGATTGAAGAAGTGATTAAGCAATTCCTAAGCAGCCTAAGAGCACAGAAATAAGAGAAACAATTCAATAAATTTAAGAAACAAAACAAAAACAAAAGGCACAGCTTATTATGATACGATTAATGTTTGCTTAAAAGTTTGAGCATTTATATATAACACAAATATCTTAACTTTTTCAGATCCTGCAAATGAGGGAATCCAATACTTGATCCTTTCAAATTAGATATCCTCCTGATAAACATGACAGATCAGTACAAATCAGATGTACCATCCTTCAAATTTCACATTTTTACTCAATTAATGATTGGGAAAGGAATATATACTCACAATTCTTCTAAGTTCGCCAACCTGGATATGTTAGAAGGAATGGGGCCTTCCATGTATGTGCCTCGCATATCACTGCCAAAAAAATATCCTCAGATAGGACAGAAAAAAAACTAAACTTTTATGACTCCAAGAAGGGAAAGATGGCAGAAAGAAGGAATGGAAGTACAAGACTCATAGTCTTGTAAGATTGATCCAATTCCCAACAAAATCAGGTATTTTCTTTGATATTCTGCTCTCATCTATCCTACTGCAGGCAGTAGCTCAAGTTTTAAGAATTTCTGAATTTAAAAGCTACATCTCTAAATAAAGTTTATAGAATGACACAACTTACAACCTTCTAAATTATTTAAATTACCAACTGCTATGGAGAAAACTACAAGAGGATAAACTACCACAGAACAATTTATTCACCTACTGCCAACTGACAAGATTCATGGTAGTTTCTGGGATTTCTCTATCTAATAACCATTATGTATGACTACCATCAACAAGTGAAATGCCCACATGAAAAATATACTAAATACACAAACAATTACGCAAAGCTTCACTCACCAAAACCATGGACAATACTAGAGAATGCCATTGCACAACTAATTCCGGCCAACAAAAAATTTTGCTTAGCACATCACATCGATTTGTTCTAGGATGCTTATGGATAATGAAAAACCACATTACAACCTAAAACAGTTCCTCAATCAATTCCTTAAACTTTTTGGCATGGTTACTTAGTATTTAACATCTGATTTTATTTACTTCTCTACTAGGGTTATTTGAGTTGTTCCTCAATCTGAATCTCTCTAAGAACTGGTCATAGTGGTCTATATGCTTGTCTGAAGGGAACACAAAAACCCAACCAGCTTACATGCCTTACTTAATTTTAACCCTCTGATTTATAAGCTACACACACACACACACACACACAAATAGCACAATGAAGAGAACGTCATGCAAAAGAATTAATGCGCCAAAAACCAAAATAGATAACTTATCTTTCTATTGTCTATCCCCTAGTGCTTTTAGAGGACCAGAAATTACTCTCTGACCATGTGAACTAAATTTGCTCCAGGAATATGTATTTTAAAGTTTAAAGGGTACTAAAACAGAGCCATAAATAACATAATTTAGAGTAAAAAGACAAGTTACAATGTCTTAAAAAAATCCCAATTGGAAGCAAGTCTGGAGAAGAAACAGTTTTTGGAGAAGAACAAAATTCAATGCCATAGAACATATTTGCTAGAACATATTTACTTGCTAATACTATAAAAACTCAAAGAAGCATATATGCTAGAACACTCTGCCCACCATAAATACTAGTGAAAGTGTATGGCTTTCATAGCCTAATTGAACACAAAAATTTGTTACAATACATTATAAATACACTAAGCAGAAAAGATTAAAAAGAGAATATCTTCTCAATATTAAAAAGAGTAGAAATAAGTATCAATATTCAATAAGCCTAGTCAAGGAAGAAAAGAGAGTACCCAGAACCAAAAGAATGAAGCCAATTCAAATGCATTCTACAAAGAGTTAAAACAAAGAACATGCAAATCAATTTTACTTTCTCGATTGAAAGTCAGTCCATAGAAATTTAAGAAAGAACATGAAAACAGATTTGCAACTATCTGCAGATGTGTCATACTTTTTCCAACCTGGAACAGAATAAAATGGATCGAGGACAACAATAAATAGATGGGTTCTTAAACCAGAAAAGATCATCTTGAGGCCTTAGCTTTGCTCCTGTGAAGAATCCAGTTATTCCTGCATTCTCTAATGCCAATGTTGCAATAACATGCTGTAGCTTTCTACCCACCAGAAGAACAAGCTGCACACAAACATGTAAAACCAGATAACAAAACATTTATATGAGGGGAACTCAGAGCTATGTGATGTTGACTTTTCATGCTTTTTTTTCATTTGGGAATACACATCTATTGTACCACCTTAGAATGTACACGCGTATTCAATCAACCTAGAAGTAATTGTGAAAGCTACAAATAAAAAATAAAAAAGAGAACTTACAGCAATAGGAATGATTGCTATCCAGCAATAGAGATTTGCACAACCATATCCATGGCAGGCCTATGATAATATCCTCATTCTCTTTATGGAAGCATGACCTAAAACCAAATTTATACTGTAATTTGAAGCAGAGTTAGTACAGGAATTTAATACACTTATAGACTATAGTTGATGCTAAAAAGAAAGAAGAAAAAGTATAAGTTGAAGAAAAACTCAAGAGACTAGGGGCTGCAAATTGCTGCTGTTATATAATGTACAAACCAAAATCATGAAAAGCACAGTACTATTATAAGACTCATAATCAAAAGGAGATCAAATGGTCAAATTATAATCAGAAGATCATAATTCAAGTTTATTTGTTGGCACCATCGGAGTTGCGAACTACAATACTTCATGAGTTATAATATCAAATCAATACAATGTCAAACTTTTTTTTTTTTTTTTTTTTTTTTTTTTTTTTTGCATTCTCTAGTACATAGCGAGATTTGAAAATAAAGAAGACATAATAAAACAAGCAACTATAATTAAACTACAACTCAGTTTATTTTCAGGAAATGAAGTTCTATTTGCGGAAAAAAAAAACTATAATTAAATTATGTTTTATTTCGGAATGAAGGGTCCTCTGTCCCCACTGACTTCAAGTTAAAGAAACAACACCATTGGATCCACAAAGTCTGCATTGAAAAGCGACATTCCGGCTGCTGCATGCATATAATTAAGGATGATATTCATCTTCTTTAAAATTCTCAACCTTCCCTGACAGAAAACAACATATTTCTAAAGATAAAAGCTTCAAATATCAAATTATCATCAACGACGCTATTCATAAAATAAAATAAAAATGAATAAATAAATAAATATCATAGCCAATATCCCTATCACTTGGCATTCCCTTTTCTTTTCTTTTCTTTTTAAAAGAAACTTTGTTTTCTCTATGTTTAATAGTACCTATAATGAGAGAAAATTAGTGTGATTTATTAGTGTTAAACAAAGTTGACAAAATTAGTGTGATTTATGAATAAATTCTTGTGTATTCATGGTTTTCCAAACGTTGAATATACAAGAATTTATCAGGACCTATCATTAAAACAAGAAAGCATTCATATTAATAATGGGAAAATCTTATTCATGTTTTCAAGTTCTAACAAATAAAAATAAAATCTATCTTCATATATCCCTTCTGCCCCAAACTGGGAATTAGACATTAAGTTCATCAGCACGCACCAAATCTAGGTTCAAAGCCATAATTGAAAAATGCATGATATCAACAACCCATATACAAACTAGCGACCACACAGATATTTCTACAATAAAGGTACAAAACATAAAACCCAATCTCCAAACGGAACTAAACCAAGAAATCAAGCAAAGATAAAAGAAATGATAAAAACCCATATGTGAAAACCGAAGGCAATATCAAAGGTGGTCGTGGTGGTTGCTTGGCGTGGAGTGGTGGCTCGGGAGGAGCACTGCGGCGCTGAGGAGAGCAAGTGGTCGTGGGTTGCGAATAGAGCAAGGGAGAGAGGGAGGGGTCTCGGGCTGCTCGGCTAGGCATGGAGGAGAAGGGGGCTCCGACGGAGGACTGTTGACAACGTCGAGGTTTGGGTGGTGGCGAACGGCGCCCCCAGCGGCGGCGATATAGAGAAATCCAAGAGAGAGAGAGAGAGAGAGAGAGAGAGGGAGGTGAGGCCAGATTCGGGGAAAAGGCAAGAGATCTGCGTGAGGGCTAGGGGAAAAGGAGGGGGTGGCCGTCGAGGTGAGGTGGCGGTGGCGTGGTGGGGTCGTTGGTGATGGGTTGTGCGTGGCAGAGGCTTGAAGGAGAAGAGGGATTGAGGAGAGAGGGGGGAGGGGGAAGGGGGAGAGGGCTGGAGGGAAATAAATGAGGGAAAAACATAAGGGTAGGGTTTTAAATTTTATTAGTTTTTCCGGTGCTTTTCATTCGCCGCTAATAAGCTTTAATTGCCGCATATGGTTTTACGGCGACAATGTTCTCCGCAACTAGCATCAATTGCAGTGATGTTTCTAATCGGCAGAACTATAACACCTCTATCGTTAAAAATTCTTTGTTGAGGCGACAAAAATCGCCACTAAAGGTAAAAAGTCGTCGCAAAAAGTGAAGTCTAAATTCTCCTCCTCCATTTCCTAACTTTGCACTGGAAATTAAGCGGCGACTTAAAAATCACTAGAAATAAGGTATATTTGTAGCGATTTTTTTTGCGACGATTTTAAAATTGTTGGAAAATACCTGATTTCTTGTAGTGATTCCTCCATTTCTGATCATGAGTTTCTATATATATTCTCATATATAAATAAATATTTTTCTTATATTGACTACATTTTCATTTCAACACCGTTGATCAGCATGCGATATGGTTTCTGCTCTCTGTATAAATACTAGTATTTGTCTCTAGGTTGTAGATGTCATTCTTGTTGACCCAAGAACCCTTTGGTTTAGGCTAAGTTTGGCTTGTATTTGAAAATATATCCATAGATTATGATGATTTAGACATGAGTATGATGTATTATTGACTGTTGATCGATCGTATGTGGGTCTCATTTCCATTTCCTTGTTATACTTTTTTTTTGTAGAAAAATGCTAAATGTACTTAAGAAAACTTACAAAAAACTTACTTCTTCACATGTCAGTTATTGATCATATGTTGAAAATTATGAAATTTAAAATTCAAAATTTGAAGTTCAAAAGAAAATTAACAAAATGAGTATTGTAAGTAAAATTGTAAGTACATATAGCACTACTCTTATATGTGTCAATATAATATAAGTATTAATTAGCATTTAACAAGAAAATAAAAAGTGATATCTTGCACTTTTGGATACCTCAATAGACCAATTACTAGTAAGCAAATCATCTTATCGATCATTACAATTTTTGTTTTAAATTTTTAAACAAAATATATTAATAATCGATTTAACTTTTTCAAATATCAAAACATAAATAATATTAAAAAATTATATTTTAAAAATATTTTATTCAATTTTCAACTCTCATCTCATCTCAACTCACTATTCAAACCTATAAAAAATCTCCAAGATAATATGAAATTTGCACAACAAATTACTCCAGCCTGTATTAAGTTAATGTGCCTAGGCCAAAACCCAACTTTTGCTTTAATTCGATGATTACTTAATTACAAGCTGGTACATTAAAAATAAATAAATAATTACAACTTTATCAACTTTAGTGGGCTGATTTTTCCTTCCTAAAACTTGCTCTTATCTATCTAACCACTCCCTCGATCCCGTGTTGCTTTAGAAAATACAGAAACATGGAAAACTATTAACAAGTAAATGATTGTGAATTAATAATAATATTAATGTATTCATCAATAGATTATATTTTCACACATGACCATAACCAATTAATTAAGAGCAATATATATTATAAATTCATCCTTACTTTCTAGATGCATGGTAATTTGTGGGCAAAGTAAAACGTTTTTGTCGTATATTCAACATTGAAAATGTCAGGCACGTACTTCTTTTTTAATTAATTGTAAAAAAAATGACATCATGAGAATTGATTTAATTTACATCTTGTAATATTGTATTGGGTATCTGAAATATATATTATACTATAACTATAGTTACAAAAAGATTTTATAAAATCATGCGACACATTATATTTATTTTACAATAGATATGTAATTAATTTAGAATCTGGTGTACTATATCAAGCTATATCATGTTGAGGAATAATTTCACATTGTCTGTGGACAAGGTCTTGGACATGTTTATAAGGAATGATCAATCCTCTCTTACAGAACAGGTTTTATGAGATGAGTTAGACTTATAAATTTCTTCATGTTCCTGCATACAAACAATTGTACAGGGTGAGACAGTATTATTGATTATGTCTATAAGGAATGTTAGATACAGTTTTATAGCATGCAAGTCTTGTGCAATTTCACGTGGGTCTCAAGTGTGTCTCTCTTTCTTCAAAGAGATTGTACAGGACTTCCACACCATAATATTGTGCGAATCATTCTCCTATGTACATTCAGAGGCCATGTGGAATAAGAAATAAGTTTTCCACTACCAGTGCAGTAATCGTTGGAACACAGAAGGATAACTAACACGAAAAAAATACTGAATTTGTATTACTTGTCGTCTTCCTAGTTTTAGTTATTTGACTTTTTAAAAATCCTATGACAACATAGAAATTTATTTGCCTGAAGTTCTATGTTCATAAGAACTGATTTCACATGGTGGTTGTAATTTCCCCGATGGAAATGGACTGCTGTTAACTTTTACTTTTTGTTTGTTTGTTTACGCAGCTATTGCTTGGATGCATGGCCCGTAACTGTCGATGAATATGTTACTTGGTTTTGTGAGGATTGTGAATCAAAGGTAAGAAAGCTATCTATTATCAACGTAGATATTCTTGTCCCATCTAGACTAAGCCAATGAAGATTAGGGTTAAGGTAGGGCATGTTTTGCTATTTATTTTTATTACCACTTTCTGCTGTTGTTACATTTTCTTTCCTTTTTTTATTGCAGAGTGCTTTAAATGCAGTGGCTGTTATTCGTGACCATCAGATCTCCGAATTCCATCCCAAGTTTGAAAATGGTCGTTTTCGATTACGTCTTGATGAGGCTGAGGCCAGAGTAACTGATCCGGAGCGCCTTCTTGATGAGCGAGAGAGGTCTTTGGTAGAGTCAAAAGGAGAGATTTCAACTAAGAACGTGAGGATAGCAGGGCTGGAGCATGAGGTTTCAGATGTTCTGCAAGCTTCTATAAAATCTGATCAGGAACTGAATGCCATTCAGTCTGAAGTGTCCTTTTTGAGAAAAGATAATGAATCTGTTGTGAAAGATATAGAGACAGCCCGTGCTGAGATCGAGAAGCTTAAAGTTGATTTATTCACTGCTGAGGATGAAATTAAGGAGACAAAAAGGTTGCATCTGGTTGCCATGGATGATATACATGAGCGGCACCGGCGAGCATTGAACCGTAGAAGGAAAATGATCCGTCGTAAGTCTGCATTAGATAATTTGTCCGGAAAATTCAATTCGCAGTTGAAATATAAGCTCCAATCAAAAAAACATTTGAGAATTTCCTTTTCCCACTTCAATGCGCAGCGCTTATATTTTTTTCTCCGATAAAAAAATATAAGCGCCGAACATTGAAGTAAAAAAAGGAAATGATCCACTTCGAGGATAAATTAAATCATATGGTTGAAGTGAGGAATTAAACTTTGTTCATTGGTTATTGTTGGAGCAAGACTGGTGATCAATGTTCATACCAAATTGATTAAACTGATCTTGATGGATGCATTAAAGATGAGTTCATTGTAATGTTATTGTATTCAATGATGGATGCATTAATAATGATGAGTTAACTGCAAATTAAGATTCTGAACATGAAATAACTTGACTCTTGTTGATATGGAAATAGCATTTCAACTTTTTTTTTGCTTTTAAAAAAATTAAAAAAAAAAAAAAAAAAACAACTCCGGTATGATCCGAGCAATTTTGGATACTTTGACCAATCTATTGGTGCCTTGTTCGTTACAAGAAAAACGAACTTTTGTGATCAATTTATTGCAACCAAAAGATTATTCGCAACCAATTTTAGTTGCAAATAGTAATTTCATTAGAATTAATTGGTCGCAAATAAGTAATTTTCTTGTACTGTCACGATCGGTTCTTTTTCAGACCAAGTACTTGTTTGACTCTGTATCAATAGAAATTGATTATTGTTAATAGAAATGCTAGGTTCAAATCTAAGTGAGCGAGTTTCGATTTTTGGAAAAAGGTGGGTCTCATAATAAAGAAGTGAGTTTTTTTATGGATTTATATATGTAATATTATAGATAGATGGTCTATTAGATATGGATTTTGGACCTGTTTCAGGTATTTTGTTCTTGTTGCAATTTGAAAATTTTGAAATTTCACTTTAGGTGAGGTCAAGCATACGAAAATAAAATCCCGAGTTATTTACATAATAATATATATGTTGGGAACAATTTTAACAATTTGGGAGATTATCTGTTTTCTAATTTTGTGAACTCTACACAAATAAATGTATACTCCCACGGAGTAGAGTGGTGGAGTATTTCATTTTTTTTATTTTTTGTACGTTGGGATCTGAAAATATAATCTCTGAACATAGTTTTTTTTTTTATTATTATTACACAGATCAAACTATCTAATCTAATATTCTCTCAATAATCATTACAAATTTTTCAGACTAGCATACAAAATATAATAATAATTCAACTTTTTCAAATCACAAAATAAAAATCATATTAAAAAAATCATATTCTAACAAAATTTTATTCAATTTTTAACTTTTTTCTATTTATTCTCGTCTTTGTAACCATAAGAGACAATTTCAAGAAAAATAAGTGGCTTAAAACCCATGTCTCTTCAGTACACGTTTTCAACGTGTTGGGATATCACTAGAAACGAACGTGAATGATTGAAACTTCAAAACTAATCAACATCATGAAAGGCCCCAAGTATTAGATATTCTGCATTTTTATTTTTTTATTTTTTGTTCCTGCTGCCTCTGTGTTTATTCGTGATCAAGTATTTGAGATGAAAACGATCAAATGGTTATTTTTGTCATATATTTGGTTACAAATAAATATTTTTCCTATAGCGACTACATTTTCATTTCAACACCGCTGTTCAGCATGGTTTCTGCTCTTTGTATATATACTAGTATTTGTCTCTAGGCTGTATATGTCATTCTTATTGACCAAAGAAACCTTTGTTTTAGGCTAAGTTTAGCTTGTATTTGAAAATATATCCCTAGATTATGATGATTTAGACATGAGTATGATGCATTATTGACTGTTGATCGTATGTGGGTTACATTTCCATTTCCTTGTTATACTATTCTTTGTAGAAAAATACTAAATGTATTTTAAAAAAAAAAAAACTTATAAAAAACTTACTTCTTCACATGTCAGTTATTGATATACTAAAAATCATGAAATTTAAAATTTAAAATTTGAATTTTAAAAGAAAACTAACAAAATAAGTATTGTAAGTAAAATTGTCAGTACATATAGCACTACTCTTCTTTATATCAATATAATCTAAGTATTAATTAGTATTTAACAAGAAAAAGAAAATAAAAAGTGATATCATACACTTTGGGATACCCTGATCACGACCCTCAACAGAACAATTACTAGTAAGCAAATCATCTATTAATTAATCGTTACAATTTTTTCAAATTTTTAAACAAATATATTAATAATCAATTCAATATTTTCAAATCTCAAAATAAAAATTATATTAAAAAATTATATTCTAATAATATTTACTCAAATTTCAACTGATCTATCTCATCTCAATTCAATTCAACTCACAATCCATACCTGTCCAGAAATCTCCAAATTGATATGAAATTTGCGCAACAAAATAATCCAGCCTGTATTAAGTTAATGTGCCAACCAAAACCCAACTTTCGTACTTGAGTACTTAATGTGGGCCGGCAATGATATAATGATGCTGACCTCTCTTTAAATTTCCATTAGCCCGTGTTCTTAAGATCTTTGTATGATTGAAGGATCTTTAAAAAAAAATTACGTATAAAAGAGAGAATAATTTTTTTTTTTTTTTTTTTTTTTTTTTTTTTTTTTTTTTAGTATATAAAGAGAGAGTCCCTAGATCTGGATGAAAGAAAGTCCGACGCGGAGGAATTTTCTGTAGGTGGGTTCCCAGCGTTGCGCACTTTTGAAGTGGGTTGCGCCTGTTTGAAGGAATTTTCTGGCAGTTGCAGTGAAATTTTACAGATTTTTTCTTCATTTTCTTTGTCCGACGTTTTACTTTTCCGTTTGTTTCCGTTTACTTTTTACTTCCCTCACGTGCTTGTACGTTTTTATTAAGTTTTCTTTTAAAGTACCGTTAGCAACTTAGCAGCACTATTAAGTTAAAAGAAAAATAATAATTACAGTTATGAATTTGTAAATATCATATTATTATTTTAAAAAAATAAATAAATATAAAATTTATATAAAAAAATAATTTTTTAATAATAAATATCACTCTATTTTAAAATGATTATACGGCGTCTATATATTCTACGATTGTATATAATATTACTCATAAAATTAATGTACCAACCGAAACCCAACTTTTGCTCTAATTCGGTGATTATTTAATTACAAGCTTGGGCATTAAAAAAAATAATTACAACTTTATCAACTTTAGTGGGCTGATTTTTCCTTCCTTAAACTTGCTCTTATCTATCTAACCACTCCCTCGATCCCGTGTTGCTTTAGAAAATACAGAAACATGGAAAACAATTAATAAGTAAATGATTGTGAATTAATAATAATATTGATGAATACGTTGACTTTGCAACCTCGAAATAGATGATCTTTTCACACATGACCATAACCAATTAATTAGGAGCAATATATATTATAAATTCATCCTTACTTTCTAGATGCATGGTGATTTGTGGGCAAAGTAAAACGTTTTTGTCGTATATTCAACGTGAAAATGTCAGTCACGTACTTCTTTTTTAATTAATTGTAAAAAAACGTGACATCATGAAAAGTGATTTAATTTACATCTTGTAATATTGGATTAGATATCTGAAATATATATTATATTATTGCTATAGTTACAAATGTTTTTGATAAAATCATGTGTCGACACATTATAATGTCTTTACAATAAATATGTAATTAATTTAATATGACTTACTATATTAACCTATGTCAATTTGTGAGTTTACTTTTATGAAATTCTTTTATGACTAAAACATTTTTCTATATATATAATATATTAGAATCAGTGGTCGATAATTAAAACATGTACAACTTAAAAGCTTCTACTGAACGTTATAGTAGTTTACATGCACTCAAAATAAACCATATATTTCTTGCAAATTTGATGAATTTGTAATAAAAAAAAATAAAAAAAAATCCTAGCTAGCTAGCTAGGTCGTGTATTTTCTTATGAAGATATTCTTTCAAGCTGGTCTTGTAATCGAGGTTGTATTCATGAACTTATGTTGTATAGCGAAGGACTTTGAAATGAGCTGAATAATATAATTGAGAGATGCTCACGGATGATCAATAAAAAATTATGCATTACTCTCAAAAATTAAAAACCATTATTAATTTCAACATATAAAATAAGAATATTAATCTGCCGGCCAGTTCAATTCATAGCTAATTTATTGATCAGTGTCTTTCAAAATCTAATAATTTTTTTAATGCGAGCTTATAATTAATTCAGAAATGTTTTACAATATATAATCTTGAGATAATAATATTTCATAAAAAAACGCAATTATATACACAAATCATGTTTTGAGATAATTTTAAGAAATATCTTACATATATATAATATGATCAGTTTCTTTGATCGAATGCTATGTAATTAATTATAAATCCAATCAGAACATGATCTGGATTTTATTTTTTACAAACCTCTCTCCTATCATATTATATATATATATATATATGTATGTATGTATGCATGTATGCATGGTGCGTGGTTGGTAGCATGTCTGGCTTCCACAAGGTCAAAAGTCTGAGGGATGGTAGAGATCAGAGAGGAGAGGAGGAAAGCAAGCATTAGTTAGGAGTTTTAAACTCATGCAATGAATTAACAACTTAATTATTGGAGGAAAAAGTAAAACTACTCCATGTCCCGGTGCATGGTGGCCTGATTTCTTCCTCCATATATATATATATATATATATATATATATATATTATATATGCTGACAAATGAAACATGATATATGGCATGATGCATGCAATACACAATGCACTTGCCATAATATATTTGCATTGAATTCATCTAACAAAATAATTAAAAAGAAAAATATACCCATAAATAATGTTGCATTTAGACTTCAAAATCAAACATATATTTATATATATATATATATATATATATATATATATATAGGTCAGAAGGGAATTAAGGATTTGTGCTTGAAACATAAAAAAGAGATGAAATGCATTAATGCTAATATATAATTTGCAGGCCACAAGCCACAACAAATTAGAGAAAAATAAAGGCCACAAGCCACAAGAAGACATTGATTAATAAAATTGAATGAAATAAAAAATAAGGTTGAGTATGATGTGATATTTGGGCCAAATTGTCCTAAAGAATGGTCCACCAAATTATGAATTTGAATAAGCTAAGCAGACAGTGCCATTAAGAAGCCTCCAAGTAGCAATAACCCAACCAAAAAACAAAATTAAAGTAATATCAGAATTAATTCCACTTTAGTCGTCCCTCTCTTTGATCTATCGATCGATCTTCTTCACCATTGAACTAGCTAGCTAGCTGAAACAAAAAAACACCTCTATAACTGATCTTAATTTCCTCTATCAAAAAAAAAAAAAAAAAAAAAAAAAGAAAAAAAAAGAAAGAATCTATAACAATGATCAGTAGTCGAAGAAATTGTTGAATAAATCTATGGATGGAGTGGTGGGGGAAGAAGCCATACGAGGTGAAACAAAGGTCGAAGGACTAGGCATGAAACTACCTTCTAGGTAATTCTTGCTGCCATGAAGCACAGGGCTCAAATCATGAAAGAAGCTGCTAAGTGGGCTCGGATCAGTTGGCGGAGAGAAAAAGTTCGATGAAATTGGAGGAAGTGAAGCCGGCCCCGGTGACAGTATCCCCGGGAAAGAGCCCATGACCATCTCAACCCCATGAGCAATCTCTATCCCTTCCACACCACCCACTTCGCCACTCTGTTGTTTCTTATTCCCTTCTGGAGACTTCGCCGCCTTCTCTACCGACGCATAACGTGCCGCCGGCGAAACTGCACCGCTGTTATTCATGATATTAAAAGGATTGCTTGAAGGATGATGATCAGCAACAGATGATGAGGATGAACATGAAGAAGATGATGACTGCTGCAGGCGGCCGGTCAGGCGTTGAACAAGGTCCATGAAGTTTCTAGGGCTGGTGTGGATTACCTTGGGCGAGACGGTGTAGATGATGACCGGAGGGCGATGCTGAATAGCTTGTGGTTGTGACGGCTGATGCGGCGGAGCTAGGGGGGGTTTCTTGATCTTGTGGGAGTCTTTGTGCACTCTGAGAGGCGCGGGGCGAGGACCTTGGAGCTCTCTTCTTGGAGATCTTCCCGCAGGGATATTGTAATTGCCTGAAGAATCCATGCAGCTAGCGGAGTATTGTGCAATGGCGGTCAGCACGTACATATATATAAAGAAGAGATACTTTTGATGAAGAGAAAATAATGATTATAAAATCATGACCAGTACTAGTACTCAGGCTAGTTCTCGAGAAGATGGATCGAGATGGGTATATATATTTAGAGCTGAAAAGGAAATATTTAAGTATCGAGAGAGCAAGTCAATGGAGTACTGGAGGAATGAATTGAAGAGATCAAGAAAAAAGATGATTAATGCACCAAATATTTAGAAGGGATTTGTCCACTTGTAGAGGGAAATTAATATGATATGTAGAAATGGTATATAATGGCCGGTTTCGTGATGGTATGGATGTTTGAACTTGTCTAAACTTATGTGGGAGTTGGAAGGGGTCCTTTACTACCTCGTAATTAGAGGGGAAAGATCTATAGATCATGACGTGGTATCCATGTAAGCTTAATGAATTTAGTATTTGTTAAATTAATGAATAGATATTATAATCTTGACCATAATATATATGTATGGTGTGCGTACGTACGTATATATACATCATTTTGATGAGAATAATCTAGTGTTTAAGCAGCACATGCAATCATATCATGGACCTCTTATTTAGATGGTCGATCTCATGAATGACGTTGGCATATATGGTATCTTTTAATTTTCATATATAATATATATAGGGGCTCATGTCGCTAGCTAATTGTAAAAGTGATCAGATCAATCGATATCAGTTTATCTTGTATATGCATGGTGCGCGGCCATGCAAAATATGTACATGTACGATGAGATGTGCTGGAATTATGATTTTGTTCATCCAACTCATGATATCAATGGGATTTTCGAAAGAATAATGATATATTTACAATCATTATTATTATATTTTTTTATAATTATGTTTTATAATAATGGTATTTATATAAATAAAGTGATGTTACTTTTATAAGTTATTTTATAAAAATACATCTCATTTAAAATATATATAGTTATATAATGGTCGACTATAAAATAAATTGTCTTTCTGATCATTTTCCTTTTCCATATATATATATATATATAGATAGATAGATATTTGTATGTTATATGCATGCATGCATGCAGACTTTAATAAGGCATCTTGAAGCGATCTCATCAAGGGCAAAATATACCAACGATCTTGAAGGAAATTAGGGCTACTTGAATTTGAAAGAGCCAGCCAAAATGCACTTGTATTTTAAATGATTGAGCTTGCTCTTCACTCCGATCAGTTTTATATATATATATAAATTAAATGTGTCATGTTTAACTGATTGACCTATAAAACTATTTAAAACCTGCATATGCATATGCTATACATACCTCAATCATGGTGTAATTAAAGATGATAAAATTAACAATAAAAAGCAACACGTACGACTCATTTCAAGTTTGTAAGCGATCATCAAAGCCCCACTTCAAGATATCTTAATGCACAAGAAAATTAGCTAGATTACAAAATGATTGCACGAGACTTGTACAAATCATTATTACTTTCGTGCATGTATTCATTCTATCTCTTTATTAATTATCAATATCTGAGATATATATATATATATATAGGTAGTAATTAACTTGTACATATATAGCACTTGGCAGGCTGTCTAGTAATTCCTGTATATTTAATTTCAGCGAGTAGATGCATCGATCTGATCTGTAGTATGGGTTGGCCATATATGCATGTCGTTGGACTGTTTCATCTGGAAGGACGCGATTGATGGGTATGTAACTAATACTTTTGAATCTTCCAACAAGCATAAAACATTGTCAAAGCCACATGGTCCCTCAAAGTCAATACCATATCTACTTGGTTTCCAACATTGAAGACTTCTGCATGATCATCATCTACTCCTTTTTTTTTGGGGTCTTTTTTTTTTTTTCTATTCTTTTCCAACATATATAATTAATTAAGAAATCGTCTTGATTAATTGATACTCATGTCACAAATGAGTAAAACCAATAACCTCAATGATAATTTGTTTTAATACCCATTTTATTTCCATAAGCTAGCTGATCTAATTTTTATATGCTGAATCCTTTATATATATACATAGTAATTTATATATTATAAATTTTTTAGAAATTAAACTTAATATAATATATATATGTATATGTGAATTATATATCAATATATAATTAATTTAATTGCCGGCCTAGCTAAATAATTATAATGTTATTTAATAATTAAAAACGTTAATTTGTTATAAGTTAATTAGCACATTAATTGTTATGATGTATGTACATATATATATATATTATATAATCCAAAACTATTAATATTCAAGTACAGATGGATTGACTGAGTAAAAGAAACAAGCATGGGATTAATGTCATGTCAGGGATTAGTAAAGAGACTGGTTGTCGGGAGGCACCAAGAGAGAAAATTCAAAGGAGCGGGAAGACCAATTAACTCTCTCTCTCTCTCTCTCTCTCTATATATATATATATATATTATGTTGGTCCCGTACGTTGGATATAATGCATGACCGAGCCATGACAAATCAGAAGAACTTGGCAGAGCATGTAGGCTTAAGACAGTACCCTAACTTTGTGCGTAAGGATATTATAATGGATTTAAATAAAGAGCAATAGTGGTGTAGTAACATTTAATATACAATTATATTTTTACTATAGTAAAATAAAATTATATTTTTTTTTAAATCCTATATATAGACACATCATACACAATTTATAAACGAATTAATATTTCAAAACAACTAAATCAGGATTATAATTAATGAAATTTCATGTCTTTCTACTACTATTGGAATTATCATAATATTTTTTCAAATTGAATTTTTATCAACATATAACAAACACGATTTCTTTGGGGAAGCTAATTTTGGGCTGCCAAGTGATCCACTTAGACCAGTCTTAAAAGGCCCAGCCCCTGAATATTATAGTACAGATCCATCATCAGATCTCTGAGAAATGATACAGCAGCAGCAGCACTACAAAAAGTCACCGATTCATATTTTATTTTTTTATTATACTTTTTTTATTTAATTGTTAAAGAAGTGTTATTATACAAAAAGTCAGCAATTCCGTGCTCTCTTGGCTGAATGGTAATCCTTTCGACCCTTCTTTAAACCATACTTTAATTGCTCTAATTCCCAAAGTTAAGAGCCCCAGTAAAGTTAGTGAGTATAGGCCCATTAGTTTATGCAATGTGGCTTATAAAATCATGTCTAAGGTGCTGGCAAATAGGATGAAGAAATTTCTAGACCTCATTATATCTCCAAACCAAAGTGCTTTTATTCCAGGGAGATTAATAACCGATAACATTATGGTTGCCTATGAACTTTTGCACTCTATGAAGGCCAGAAAGAAGGGCAAGATTGGTTCCATGGCTATTAAATTGGAAATGTCAAAGGCTTATGATAGAATAGAGTGGAATTTTCTTGAATCTGTCATGGGTAGAATGGGGTTCTGTGATAAGTGGATTCACTTGATAATGAGGTGTGTTCAGACTGTTTCTTACTCAGTATTGGTGAATGGACAGCCTGGTTCTACTTTTTACCCTTCTAGAGGATTGAGACAAGGAGATCCACTATCTCCTTATCTTTTTATTCTCTGTGCAGAGGGCTTATCCACTCTTCTCAATTTTTCTGACTCACATGGGGATACAAGAGGGGTTAATGTGGCAAGAGGGGGTTGCAGAGTAAACCATTTATTATTTGCAGACGACTGTATTTTATTTGGAAGGGCTTAAGTTGAGGAATGGCAGAAAATTCAAGCAATGTTGCAGATATACGAGATTTCCTCTGGCCAGGTGCTTAACAAAGAGAAATCTGCAATTTATTTTAGTTCAAATACAAACCTTCTTGATAAGAGGTTGATAAGAGAAGCTAGTGGGGCTGTGATGGTAGGGACTTATGAGAAGTACTTGGGGTTGCCGCCAGTTATTGGAAGGTCCAAATACCACACTTTCAGAGGCATAAAGGAAAGGGTTTGGAGAAAAATCACAAATTGGAAAAACAACTTTCTGTCAACTACAGGAAAGGAGGTGTTAATTAAGGCTGTTCTTCAAGCTGTCCCAACCTATACTATGAGTGTCTTTCTGCACCCAAAAAGACTCTGTCATGAGCTTAATAGTATGTTTGCCAAATTCTAGTGGTGCAATCAGAAAACCAGAAAAGGAGTACATTGGAGTAGTTGGGAAAATTTGGGAAAATAAAAACAAAAAGGAAGGCTTGGGTTTAGAAATGTAGAGTGTTTCAACTTAGCATTACTAGCCAAGCAAGGATGGAGATTTTTGAATAATCCTTCGAGTTTAGTGGCTCAGATTTACAAGTAGAAATACTTTAAAGACTCATCCTTCCTAAGTGCCAAGTTGGGCAGCAGACCTTCACAAATCTGGAAAAGTGTCTGGCAGGCTTCTGATCTGATCAAGGAAGGTTTGAGGTGGAGGGTGGAAAATGGAAGAAGTATTAAAATTTGGGGGGATAAATGGCTAACAACTCCTTCATCTTTCAGAGTTCAATCCCCAGTTTCAAGATTGAATGAGGAGGCAAAGGTTGAGGAACTGATTGTGCAAGAGGAGAAGGTATGGAATGAAGCCTTGATCCGAGATTTATTTGGTGTGGATGAGGTGAACCAGATTCTTAGCTTACATTTGAGTAGGATGGATTGTGAAGACAAGCTGGTATGGGGCCCTTCTAATAAAGGTCAATTCTCAGTAAGAAGTGCTTATTATCTTGAACTAGAAAGGAAGAGAAGTCTTAAAGGTGAATCTTCAAAGGAGATGGAAGATGACTAAAGATGGGTTAAGATATGGCAACTGGATGTACCAGGGAAAGTCAAACAGTTTTTATGGAGAGTTGGGAACAACTTTCTAGCCACTAGAGCTAATTTGTTGAGCAAGAAACTGGTAAAGAATGATGCATACCCAATATGCAAGGAACAAAAGGAATCTGTCATACACGTGTTGTGGCAGTGTGTTGCTACTAATGATGTATGGTGTGAGACTTACTCTAAAATCCAAAAATGGAAAACCAATGAGGGTAACCTGCTGGAACTGCTTGAGAAACTGATGCAGAAATTAGCTAAAGAGGAAATGGAGGAAGTGGTTTTGATTATGTGGAACATATGGATAAGAAGAAACCAGCTTGTTTTTGAAAACAAATTCATATCCCCTGGCCAAGTTATCAATGCAGCAAGAGAACAGATTAGAGATTTCAAAATGGCTCAATCAGAAATAGAGAAGAAACTTCATAGCAGCAATATAGGGAGACCAACTAGATGGCAGAAACCTAATAAAGGACAGGTGAAGGTTAATTGGGATGCATCTATTGATAAAAAAATGGAAAAAATGGGCATTGGCATAGTTATAAGGGATGAAATGGGGGAAGCACTAACAGCCTGCTGTGATCAAAAGAAATATGTGCAACACCCTACAACAGCAAAATGTATGGCACTTTGGAAAGCTATGGAGATCAGTAGGGACCTTGGTTTTCATAGAGTAATGTTCGAGGGTGATGCACAAAATATTGTGAAAGTTATCAATGAAGACAATACTGATTATCCAATCTATGGGAGTATAGTTCACGATGCCAAGAAGATGCTTCAACAGCAGCAAGGATGGAAGGTGCAGTATGTTCACAGGACATCAAATGAAGTGGCTCATAAATTAGCCAAGCAAGCTTTATATTTAGAATCAGAACTTATTTGGATGGAAGATATGCCAACTTTTATTTCTGATAGGATAGATACGGAAAAGCAATATATTGATGACATTACTCAAAGTTAATACACAGTTTTATGATTCTTGATTCAAAAAAAAAAAAAAAAAAAACGTGATCGCTCAGATAACCCTCTTGACACACGTTTTTTATTAAAAAAAAATATAAACACAAAAGAATAGGGAAAATTTAGGTTTCAATCCTTCTCTTTTGTATTTTCGGCCATACTTTTTTTTTTAATATGTTTCTTTTTTATTTATTTATTTATTTATTTTTATAATAAATCATGTGACACCATTATGTGATATCATTTGAACAAGTAAAACTCAGATGACCCAGTAGCAGTACTCTTATTAAAATTGGGAGGGAGGCGCCTTGTCAAATGATCAATATTGTTCTAAATTATAGTTATCTACGTTTTCCTTAAGAGTCGTTCTATCATTTCCCTTATTTTCTTCAATCTCATTTCTTTGAATGCCATATATGAAAATATTATTGTTTAATCGTTTTTTCTCGAGCATAAGATGTAGACTATATAATGGAAACCAATTCGCATTCACTCTTCTTCAATCATGAATTATAAGCAGGCTCAATTCGTTCATATTTTCCAAAAGAAAAAAAAAATAAAGAAAATAATGGCAGCCGGCAAATGATCTTTATTTACTCGTAGAGCTGATTCACACACCAATGCATGCCATTAGAGAGCGAACTTTATTCATAGGCACCAAAACAGAAGAAACACAGGCTAGAAAAGCTAGTCATGATCCTCAATATATAGTTGGTGCATGATGATCACTGTTTTATTACAAAACGAAACATCCAGACACGTACATCATGCATGCATGATACCTATTCCTAGAAGAGATGTTTTTTAACTATAGCCACAAAAATATTCTATAAAGATAAACTCATAAATTGACATGGTTTGATGTGATACGTTAGATTGTAAAACTATTTTTTATTGTAAAGTAGATTTAAGAAATCATGTCATTTTGTAGATTTATTCTTGTAAAATCTCTTTCACTACAAGAAAAATAGATTTTTGTGACCAATTTATTGCAACTAAAAGACTATTCGTAACCATTTTTAATTAGTTGCAAATAATTATTTCGTTAGAATTAACTGATCGTAAATAAGTAGTTTTCTTGTAGTGTGTGACTGTAATACATCTCTTCCTAGAAACAACCTAATTATTCGAAAAACAAACAGACATTAAAACAAAATTAACAAAGCATACATGCAATAGCTTAATTAGGATACAATTATTCATAATACGACCAAGTTACTACTAAATCTAATTAATTATATTCTCCACGGCCAGTGGTATTGTAGCTATTGTATCCTCCCCTCCCATTGGTGTTAGTTTGAAGAACCCTTCTTCCTGCAATTACAGTAAATCAAGTATATGCTGTCAAACATTGGCGATATATGTTAGGAACCATAAGAGGAAAAGTAAAATCAATTACATATGAAACAAGATTTACATGGTACAAGATTTACAAGGTTTGACAACAACGTGCATACATCTATAGAACTAGACCATTACAAACACGATCAGACTCCACACATAGAACTAGTTCAACAATATACAGTGAGAACTTCTCCCAAAACACCACTCAAAACTGTTTAATTTTCTCTCAAACACACAAGAAGGATGGTGTATATATATATATATATATATATATATATAGCAAAATTGCAGCATACTTGTAGGCAACTTTTGTAAGATGTATTGATAGAATTAGTTTTTGATGAAAGCAAGTATGCAAAGAGAATGCATCGATCTCTAACTAAAAATGCAGAGGAAGGTTTAGCATGATGTCATTTTGCTAGCTACTAGATTGGAAGAACATGATTAATTTGAGCCCATGCAGTACTTCTACAAGAAGACTGAAATAAAATGCTGAAAATACCAAGCTTAAGATGATCTGTCAACGCTGCATCAAGTGCAGCAGTGGCCACCTCAGTGGACATGAGCAGAAAGATCGCAACAAGAACGGCCACAACTATGAACTTGGTGGCCTTAGTAGCAGCCATTTTTGCCATGCTGAATTTTGAGGAAGATCAGGATGCAGCTTATTGCTTCTTTTAAGTATACAAAACCTTTGCAGATAACAATGGAGATGATCTAGCAGCTTTGGGGTCGATACAGCGTAACGTACACATGCAGATATTTATAACCGAGGATAAGAACTCTGTACACGGCCCTATTATTTCTTTATTGATTTATTTTTCCTTTAAGAAGAAAAAATGTATGATTTGGTAAACCATATTGGAAGATATAAACACCTTTAGTGATGCCGGTCAAGTTTATCCGTATAATTAAAGGTGCCGTCTGTTTTCTTCCAACTTTAATTAAACTACGTGGTTAACTCATATAATCACCAAATCCTTTGATCGTATTCTTTTAGAATAAGAGAAATGTTTTATTACCGCAATACATAAATTTATTATATAATAATAAATAATTAATAATTTTAAAAATATTTAATTTTTTAATTATTAATTTATTCTATTTTATCATATTTTACTATTTTATCTATTATATATTAATTAATAATCATATTATTATTAAATTAATATATTAATTTAATTTTTAATTATTTTATTTATATAAATTTTTATATTAAAATAATTATTTTTTTATTATATAATAATAAAATAATATAAGATAAATTTAATTTTAGTTATAAACGTTAAATCTTTATATTAGATTATATATTTATTTATTATATAATAATAAATAATTAATAATTTTAAAATATTTAATTTTTTTAATTATTAATTTATTATTTTTATATTAAAATAATTATTTTTTTATTATATAATAATAAAATAATATAAGATAAATTTAATTTTAGTTATAAACGTTAAATCTTTATATTAGATTATATATTTATTTATTATATAATAATAAATAATTAATAATTTTAAAAATATTTAATTTTTTTAATTATTAATTTATTATTTTTATATTAAAATAATTATTTTTTTATTATATAATAATAAAATAATATAAGATAAATTTAATTTTAGTTATAAACGTTAAATCTTTATATTAGATTATATATTTATTTATTATATAATAAATATAAAACATATATAATTATTTGAAAGCCATGATATAATTTCTCTCTCTTAGAAAGAGCTAGTTTAAACCCATTTCAAATTTCGTTTTGTAAGCAGCAGTTTTTGTCTTGCACATGCATGCAGGGGTATATGTGCCTTGCACATAACACCTTCACTGGTATGCGTATATATGTGTGTATATATATATATATATGTGTGTGTGTATTGCCCCTATTTTTGGTAATAAGGACAGGCCACCAGTGTGGATTAGACTGTTAAATTTGAATTAGCCAGTCAAATTTTCCTACGTATCATCACAACTTGGCGGCTGTATTTTATTATTAAGGTTGCGTTTGAAAGTTGAGTTGAATAAAGTTGAGTTGAGTTTTTTATTAATAGTAATGAGTTTGAGTAATGGAGAGGGTTATGTAGAGTCTATCTAAACTGAGTTTAAAGTATATTTTGATGTTAAGATGAGTTTAGTACTTTTTATGAGAAATTAAAAAAGATTGCGGGTCACATGTATAAAGATGTTTTAAATTAAAAAAGGTTGTGAGTCTCACATGTAAGAAGATTTTGAATTTGGATGAATTTAGTAATTTGAGAGTTAAGTGTTTAGATATTGTTAGACTCAGCTTAAAGTTAGATTCAGCGAAGTTGAGATCCAAACGCAACCTAAAAGATTTGGTACGTTTACACTCGGCTAAACCGCCTCCTTTGTTTTTGTAGATAAAATAAAATGAGATGAGACGAATTGAGATTAAAATTAAAAGTTCAATAAAATATTATTAAAATATATTTTTTAAATAATATTTTTGTTTTGAAATTTAAAAAAATTGAACTGTTTTATTTTATTTTGTGTGGAAATCTAGAAAAATTATAATGATTAGATGAGATGAGTTGAGAGGAATTGTGAAAAAAACCAGTTTTGGATAGTGAGGTAATCTTAGATGATTTGTGAATAATAATAAACAAATAACAAAAATATAATGATAAAATATTAAATAATAGTAAATACAAAATAATAAAAAATAATGAAGAATATAATAATAATAACTATAATAATAAAATATTAAATAGTAATTCACCCAAGCACAACCTTAATTAATGTATAGTCAGTCAAGCTACGCTCATTTTTTGACCTTTTAGCTAGGTTGCGTTTGAATGTTGAGCTGAACTGAGATTTTTATAAATAGTACTGAGTTGAGTAGAAGGAGTAAGTTATGTGGAGCTTATCTAAAATGAGTTTGGATATTAAGATGAGTTTAATACTATTTATGGATCCCACGTATAAAGATGTGTTGAGTTGAAAAAAGTTATAGGTTCTACGTGTAAGGAGGTTTTAAGTTGAGATTAGTTTAGTAATTTGAGAGTTAGGTGTTTAGATGTTAGACTCAACTTAAAATTAGATTAAACTAAATTTTTCCCAACTGAATCTTGCAACCAAACAATATCGTTACATGGTCATTATGATTTTTCCTCCACTCTTTTACGTACAAAGGGAAGCCAAGTTCTCGTTTAGATGAATATTTCAAAATAGTAATAATAAAATAATTTAAATTAAGATGTTTGATTGTGCTTTAAAAAATTAAAAAGAAAATATTGAATAAAAATATTAGAAAGATAAACGAATTGTTTGAATATTATTTTTGTTTGAAAATTTTGAAATGTTGTATAGGATTGATAGACATACAACTATTTTTACAACTTTTTATAAAATTTTGCTTTAAATGATGGAAGTTTTTGTAAAATAATTTATAAAAGTAACATTACTTTACATAAATACCCTCATTTTAAAATATGATTGTATAAATGATTGTAAAAATAATTGTAAGTATATTCTTATTCTTTGTGTTTTATTTGAGAGTTTGAGAGTCATAATAATTAGATGAAAAAAATTAAAAAAATTATTTATATTTAAATAATATTTAAAATATATATGTATATATATATGAAAATATTTGAAAACAATTATGTTTGGCCCTAAAAATTTGAAAGAAAAACAATTACGAGTCCTCTAGATCATGAGGCCCATAGGCTAAGGTCAGCTTTAATATGACTCTTCGAAGTTGTATAGTTGTATCGTAGGCCTGATCCACACGAATTGTATAGTAGGCCTAATTGTTCATTATCAGATATTCAGCCAAGTTAGTTTTTTCCGCTGTTTTTAGCCTAATTGTGAAATTCGTTTAATTGTGATATGCAAATGTACTATTCTAAATTATTTCATCTCATCTAATTATTATAATTTTTTTAAATTTTTATATAAAATATAATAAATAATTTAATTTTTTTAAATCTTAAAATAAAGATTATATTATAACAATATTTTATTTAACTTTTAATAAAATATCTCATCTTATCTCATTTCATTTCATCTGAACTACTTAATCAAACGACACCAGTGACATTGCATGAATATACTATCAGAATTGAAAGGGGGAATAATCCGATCTTGGAGTCAAAGTACTATGGCATGCGTATCTTTTATTTTTGTTAAAAAAAAATATTTTAACAAATGGGAGAAAGCATTTATAGGAGTTTGGGCCAAATTAAAATTTCTTGTAACAAGGGTAATCATACCATTACACATTATTTACTATTACTTTACTATTTAAATATTTTTTTCTCTTTTTATTATTTGAATGCAAGGATATCTAATAAAGACGTGAAAAAGCTGATAGGATAACTTGACTCCACTTTACCATTTTCGTTCCTTCCTTTAAGCATTATTTCCTTTTTTATTTGTGGAAAGTACAAATAACTCAGCGTAAATGTCTGCATAATCTCGCACTCTATGCTTGGTAGCAGCTTAAACAAATCCCAAAATTTTAGAATCTTTGAAAGTTGGAATTCAAATATCTTGTCAATTTAAAAACTGAATAGGAAGGGAATAAAATATCCCACACATAATGGGTTTCAAGGCACAGATCGAGGGAAACTCATCACCTGGACGAAAGTGATCAAGTAAAAAGAAGGGATAAAGGTTGAGAAGAGGAAGGAGATGGTATATAAAGTAAGTGAGGAGCAGAAGATAAATGGGGATAGAAGAATGATTTATTGGGACTTTAACTTCTTCGGCTTCTTCAACCTCATGGTAAGAAGACCAACGATAACATTTTTTCACGAAAAGACAAAACTTCGATCTCTATTATACAGTAAGGATTTGATATTATGAGAGATTGTAAAATAATCATAATATAGTAAATTCTCTCTCAAACGACCTGTGGACGTACGCATTATGCCGAACCATATAAATGTTTATGTTTTCCTCTATTTTATTTTTCTTACATTTATTTCATGTTCACTGCCATGAATGTACGCACGGACACTATACAATATCACCAGACCACTGTTGGAGGCTCCAAACCACACCAACCGAAGCTCGAATCGCCACAATGGACTTGAAATGACTATCTCTCACCTTCAAGCCCGTTGCACTATTTTTTGGCGTTAACGAAATACAAAGCATGCAAACATTGCATTCAGGTGGAAGTGAGATCTCATCTCATTTTAAAACTTCTCATAATTCTTTTTTTCCAAGTATCACTTAAATATAAATAATTTTCAATATAAAATCTTCAATTTTTTCTTCTAATTATTATAACTTTTCAAAACTTCCAAACAAAATACAAAAAATAATATAATCTTTTCAATTTCTAAAATAGAAATTATATTATAATAACATTTTAACTTTGATAATAGGTTATTCAATTTCTCCTCTATCATTTCTTAAATTCCAATAAAATATCTTAATTTAAACTATTTCATTAATATTTACAAAATTCTCATCGCATCTCATTACTCAAACATGCCTTAAATGTTTACGTCAAATTTATATTGCCAATAAATTTTACCCGAATGATAATATATATATATGAAAAATGCCACAATCACAAAAAAGTTTACAAAAGTAAACTTATATAGTGATCACATAACTTCATATTATATTCTATATATACTTTAATAAATATTATTGGAGTCACTTTTGATATCTTTACTTTAACAATTCTTCTATATACAGTCAGTAGATACAATCGGCGTGCAGTCATTCATACCACATCAGATTTAAAATGAATTCTTCCTCTCTCATCAGATCGGTCTCTCTCTCATAAGCTCGGTCTTTCTCTCTTATCAGCTCCATCAACTCAGTCTCTCTCTCCTCAGCTCTTCTCATCTCTCTCTCATCAGCTCAGTCTCTCTCTCTTATCACCTCATCAACTCGGTCTCTCTCTCATCAGCTCTTCTCATCTCTCTCTTATCAAGTATCTCCACGTCAACTACATTTACACGCCGTTTGTACCAGGCACTTGCAATAAGCGGTTTTCTTACTTTAATAATGGGTTATTTTAAGGTCCACGTTGAGGGGCTAAGACCCACAAGATTTCGTTGACCGTCCACGAAGATTATCATCCCGATCTGAAATTGTCAAAATTAGCAAATTAATTAAATTCGAGAATGGCGTGTGATGAACATCACCATCATGCTCCCAACACCTACGGGACAAAGAATCCTGAGAATTATTATTTATGAGATCTGAGTGGAAGCAATGGTACATGCCAGCCATATATATATATATATATATATGGCGTCAGACACGTGCATGGAATACAACATGCATTCGACGTACGTTAATTAGCATGCACTATACCATTGATGAAATCTTCCATGTGGTATACATTTGCTAATTTTTTTGCTAATCCCCACGAGTTGTGTACAGTTCATGAGCATGCATGTATGTGTATATATAATTACACACGCATGCATGCATGCATGGAGAATCTCATTTAGCCATAGTTTTGGATTGAAAAATTATATCAACTCATATCATTTTATCTCATTTAATTTTTACAATTTTCTCGAACTCTCAAATAAAATACAATAAATGGTTCGATTTTTTTAAATTTCAAAATAAAAATAATATTTTAAGAATATTTATTCAACTTTTAATTTATATCTCATCACATCTTAACTTACTATCGAAACCAAAAATGCTTCCCTAAAGCTCACATTACACACACAGTTGATAGCCAGGGCTACATGCATGATACATCATATATAGCTAGCAGAACTTAATTTTATATCTTCTAGAAAAATATTTTGGCCACAAAAGATCAATTTCATAAAAGTAAACTTATAAATTGACATGACTTGATGTGATACATCATATTGTAAAATTATTTTTTTTTTTTTTTTTTTTTGTTTTTAGGAAGATGATGATATCTCAAATTTATTGAAAATCCTCACTTGTGGTGAAGGAAAATCGTGGTTACATATCCCAACACCTAGAGGTTGCAAATATAACAAAAAGATCCAAACTCAGGCATCAAAAAAACACTAAACATCAATAAACCTCAATACAATCTAGTCTTTTTGTCAATAAACCTCAATACAACATAAAAACAAAAACAAAAAAAAACAAAAACCACCTGCAAAACAAAGTTAGAGCACATAGAAAAACTAAGACCAAGAGTGCAGCAAAAAAGTTAAAAGGCTAAAAACGAATATGTGGTAAACCCAGTTTATCATGCTGAATAATACCCTTCAATAGATGTGGTAAATCTCGATCATCCTCATAACAAATATTTTATCCATTCTCTCCCTGACAGGCCAGAAAATTTGCAGCTTGATTACCCTCACAAAGTTGATATAAAGTTAAAACATTAAGCCCCTCAAGATCTTTAACTTTATCCTCCAAAAAATTCCATAAATACCAAACACTACACTTAATTACCACTGTGAAGCCAATCCACTACCAATTTGGAATCACTCTCGATAATAATGTTTACCAAGTTTAGCTTTTTACAAAGAGCAATATCTTCTCTAACAGCCCTTATTTCAACTTCAATATTGGTACCAAGCCCAAAAATAGCCAAAAAATCTCCCTTCTATCATATTATAAAGTTACTTTTATTGTAAAGTAGATCTAGTGTATCATATGAAGATATATCTATTTGTGATCGTTTATTTTTGTTAAATATCTTCGTGAGTGTAGCACTTCTCTATTTCTATATGTTAAATTATTAAAACAGGTCACATTAGTGTGTACATGTTGCTATTTAATTTATGTTTGTGAATGTTGACTTAAAAAAAAAATAAAAAAGCATAGCAAAGGAAACAAAAATCAACGTACAACAGAAAGAGAGATTTTTTTTTTTTTTCCCTTATAAACCATTCTCATAATGAGATAATTTGCATTGTTATTTAAAAAAGAGTTTTGCAATTTTTTAAGCAGCTTTGATCAGTTTTTATTTCCCTTTTGTTCCCTCAATAACCAAACCCCAAGGTATAATAATTAAGAAAACTGCTACAGTTACAAAAAAATTTCATAAAAATAAATTTATAAACTGATATAACT
Source organism: Juglans microcarpa x Juglans regia (assembly GCF_004785595.1). Taxonomy (NCBI): domain Eukaryota; kingdom Viridiplantae; phylum Streptophyta; class Magnoliopsida; order Fagales; family Juglandaceae; genus Juglans; species Juglans microcarpa x Juglans regia. The sequence goes on from NC_054609.1 coordinate 1,706,752, forward strand.
TCATATGATATGTTAGATTTATTTTAAAATAAAAATAATTTTATAATCTGACGTACTATATCAAATTATATCAATTTACAAATTTAATTTTATAGAATTTCTTTATTGCTAAAGCATTTCTCAATAATTAATATGCTGAAAAGTTATTCATTTGTGGTCAGTTTCCTAGCTATAATATATAATATCACAAGGACATAATAGTCATTTCAAGAACACCACCTATAAGATGCTTTGACTTAGATATTCCATATGGTGCCCAATGACGAAATTCCACGTGTGGAATTAGAGCAAAAACGATAATTGCGCCTATTAAACAGCACCTCATTGCATGAAATAATTCACCTCGAAATCTCACCCCCACGCATGGCCCCGGCCCCTTCTTGTGCCACACACATGCTCATGCACAAACTCTCACACATGACTTAAATCTCTTTACATCTCCTAGATTTTCTCTCACTCCAACGCCTCCAATTTCCCAAAAACAGAAACCCAATTCTTGTTTATTAGTGCATGTTTGAAGGATGTTTACAGCTTCTAGGCCGCCATTGGCAATGGCCGATCGAAGGTGGAAACCCAACGTTGAGGTCGCTCCCAACTGCCCTCGTTGCGCCTCTTCCAACACCAAGTTTTGTTACTACAATAACTACAGCTTGTCGCAGCCTAGGTACTTCTGCAAAGGCTGTAGGCGGTACTGGACCAAAGGTGGTTCTCTTCGGAACATACCTGTTGGTGGTGATTGTCGTCGCAAGAACCGCCCTGCCAGGTCGGCTAGTCTCCCACAGACGCAAAAGGCTTGTCTCACTTCTTTTCGTAATTATAACAGTGCCAATTACGAGCAATCTACGGATTCTTGCGACTCTAATGGGGACTCAAAGGCGGATATTGATCTCGCTGTTGTTTTCGCCAGGTTCTTGAATCAGAACCCGAGCACTAATGATGAGCCGGAGTTCAGAACCGTCCCGGAATTGCCTAATGATTCCTTTAACGTACTATCCGAGTCGCCATGTTCTTTAATCCTTGGTGGTGGTGAGCAAAACAGTGCGGTTTTTGACTGCCATAGGCCCAATATTGGTGAGAGTGATGAGATATTAGTTCAAGGAGTTAATCCTCAAGAGGATAAAGTTCGCGAACTCATTGATGAAGACGATGCGGCGAATGAATTTCATGTGTTGCAGGCTTTGTTGGATGATGAAATGGTGCAAGAAGTTTTGAGGTCAGATGCTGCAACTTCGCCAAATTTAACGTGGCAACGGCCTGTGGTGCATTTGCAAGAGTTCGAGTTTGCGGTTCAGTCCAACGATCATCTGTCAAGGATGAATCCAATAAGCGATAGTACTTGGAGTTGCTCGGATCTCACGGGTTTCGATGTTTTCTCAAGAATTTGATATGCAATGGACAATCAAATTAATTTATGTTTTTTTTTTCCTCTTCATGATATATGGATTGTTTCCTTCTTCTTCAAGATAGCTTAAATGCATGTTCATGGAAATATTAATAGCATGGACGTTAATTATAGTTTATATATGTTAATGGGATTATGAAATAATGGCATGTAAGTATTGGTCAATGAGTTATCGTTTCGGCAATTGATTATTCTTGAATTACCATTTGATTATATATTTTGCTCGTCATTTTTACTTAAAATCATTTAAAATGTGTCATATTATTAATTGATCAATGTTAATATTAGAGAATAAATACATCTTACTTAATGAGGTAAAAATAAGATGGTAGTATAGTATATAGAATTTAGAGAATAATTAATTGGTGAAAGAATATTCTACGGCCAGCCAGCTTTCTACATACAGTGTACATGAAGATCAGAACAGTTGGCTTCTCTAGAGGCACAACTTACTTGATCTTAAAGGAAAATAATTTACACATAATATTTTTTACAATATTTTATATAACTATATTTTAAATGAGAGGTAGTTTCGTAAAATATCTTATAAAAGTAACATTATTTTTTAAAAATACTCTTATTTTATAATATTATTGTATAATGTATTATATAATTTATTGTGTGTATATCATTACTCGATCTTAGATAGTGATGACTAATTTAGGGAGTTGACCTTAACCTACATACATATTTTTCATCCCTTTAAAAAATAAAAAAGTTGAAAAGAATGGTCAATTACTCAATATATTGAGTTAGCCACGTGCCCACATCGTTGAAATTCAGAGTGGGGGTGTCGTTATTAAAGAGAAATCTAACAGGAGTATACTCTGCAATAAGAGTATAAATAGATAAGAGTCTGCTTTTTTATAAAGATATGTACGAAACTTATCTATTTGAAATTTGTATAAATCATTTCTCATGAATATATCTTAATTTGTGACTGCTTGCTGGTGAGTGTCAAATTAACCTGTTAAACTTTTTAATTCTTTACTAAAACTTTCTGATATGAAAAGATTTGGGAAATAGAAAAGAAAGATGTTAATATTCATTTAAGTACTTGTGATTGATAAATAATCCAAGAATTTAGAAATTAGAGTATTACATAGGTACGTGATTGATGTTGACGACGACGACGGCTGCAACAGCAAGGTGCGCGACTAGCTAGTAATATACAATAGAAGAATTTCCAAAGTCTAACATGATTCATAATTAGTAGTTAAATTTGGAGGAAAAAAACCATGCATGGATAACATGTGATTAGGTTTCATTGAGCATTTGCTATAATTACGTAATGACGTGATTTGATGTGATATGTCAGATTGTAAAATTATTTTTATTATAAAGTAGATCTAATGTATCACATTACATTATTTTAATTTTTGAATTTACTGCTGCGAAATATCTTTGTGACTGTAAATTTTCGTATCTAATGTACAGTTTGTGAATTTACTTTTATCAAAACTCTTATTGAATTTATATTTTCTTACTATCAACTAAAAAAACCCATATATATATATATATAGAAAAACTACTTGAGCTCCACTTTTTTTTTTTTTTTACTTGAGCTTGATTATATTTGATATTAGGCTAGCCGAGTTTGAACGAGGTCTTAGAGAGGAGTAATGATATACTCACAATATTTTGTTTAATATATTGTACAACAATATGTTAAATGAGGAGTATTTTTATAAAATTATGTTACTTTTATAAGATGTTTTACAAAATACCTCTCATTTAACACATTGTTGTACAATGTATTGTACAAAATATCGTGGGTAAATCATTTTTCATAAAAAAAAAAAAAAATCCACAACGAAAAAGTGTGAAAAATTCACTTTTTTATCTATTTTTTGCGCAAAGCATAATATATTTGGGACTTGTAACTAATTACTCTTGTTCAAATGTCTGAAGTTATATTCTCTTTCAATTTAATATTCATCTCGGAAAATCACTAACCACATGCTAAAATCAATGATCTACATATAAACTCAAAGATATCTAACATTACAAAGTGCAAAAAATTCACTAAGCCGATCGAGGATGTCTTCAGGTATATCCTACGAAGGGAAATTACAAGAGAACCCAAATTTTTTTACTTTTTATTAGCTAGCTAGGTTGCTGTTTGGTTTGTTGGAAGGTTCATGCATGGGGAAGAAAATGAGCTTTCTGGATATGCGGCATGGACCTATATTGTTGTCCCTAGGGAAGATGGCTGGCTAACTTTCGTGATAAGAAAAAACTTTATCAAACTAAGATGATTTTGAGACCTCACCGCATCAATATCTCAGAAAATTTTGTGGTGTTCATGCCGAATTTCTAGGTGCTGCTTTGTCCTTTTCACTTTCTGTGTATATCATGAGTTCAAAAAAGGATGGATGGTCTGTATGTGAAAGCATTTGATCATAAACTACAAAAATTCCCATCAAACAGTCAATGATCCCACAGATAAGACGTTACTATAATGAATTTGAATTACTGAATAATTACAGAAATAAGAACCAAAAAACATCACATGATGGTCTTTTGCAACAAATGAATGAATGAATGTCTGGTTTGGTCTTGTACTTAGTATGTGTATGTGCATGTTTTGTTTACTTATGCTAATCTACTCATCTTTTTCCAGTTGCAAGATAATTTTGAAATGAGTCTCCTGACTTCTAGCAAATAAGGAAATCTAGTACTATTTTCACTGCTGATGTTCTTTTGTTCTCTACCTTTGGATAATCTCTCAATGCAGGCCTGCTCAATCTATGTACTGCTGATTTAATTAATATCTGAGAAAGAAAAGAACAATTCTGATAGAGAGAGTAGGGAAAATCTTAATTCAGTTGGCTGTCTTACATCCTTTTCTAGTGCATCTTTTTTAGTACTCAAAAGAAAAGTACAGTATTTCCCAATGCCAAATGCAGCCTGATTCTACAAGAAAAAATTCGACTGTATAGGATACAGAAAAGGTAAATAGTACCAAATTTGTCAATATTCGAAAGAAGAAATACCTCTCATATCATAAATAACTGAATCCAGTTCCCTTTATTCCCAAAATATTAATATGACTAAATTATTTTTACCCATCTCTGTAATTAAGACCATAAAGGATCAGTCACCCAAGTCCCTGGCTGTCTCTTTATTCATTAAAAGTGACAACCTCATGGAGTATGTGGAAAGGATTTCAGCTTTCAAGAGCACATATTTTACCCTTTCTTCCAGCAAATTTGGATGAATCCAAAAGCATTTTAGTATCCCCTGGTCGATCATAGAACATTCAGATAGACTTTGAGAGACTGGTTTGTGAGATTAGATGAGCTTCATGTCAAGCAATGCAATCGCTATTTTGTTTCTTGTTTCTGAAGATCTATATGTTTCAGGCCATTTCTGCCTTGAATCAAGAAGGTCTGTCTCTCCTTTCATGGCTTTCAGCCTTCAATTCATCTTCCTCTGCTATATTCTTCTCTTCGTGGAATCCAAACGACCATAATCCATGCAAATGGGATTATATCCAATGTTCCACCGATGGGTTTGTTTCGGAAATCACAATAACATCCATCAACCTTCACACCGGCTTCCCCAATCAGCTCCTCTCCTTCAACCATCTCATTGCTCTTGTCCTTTCAAATGCAAACCTCACTGGAGAAATCCCACCTTCAATAGGAAACATGTCATCACTGACCACCTTGGACCTTGGTTATAATGCTCTATCAGGGAACATCCCGGCAGAAGTAGGAAAGCTACACAAGTTGCAGGTATTGTCACTGAATTCAAATTCCTTACGGGGTCCAATTCCAATAGAAATCGGAAATTGCTCAAACCTTGAAGAGCTCGAATTGTTTGATAACCAGCTCTCTGGAAGGATTCCTTCAGAAGTCAGGAAGTTGTCAGGTCTGGAAGTATTTCGTGCAGGTGGAAATCTGGGAATTCATGGTGAAATCCAAACGCTCATATCACACTGTAAAAGACTAGTTTTTCTTGGTCTTGCAGAAACTGGTATTTCGGGGCAGATTCCACACAGCTTGGGAGAACTTGAGAATCTCAAGACTCTTTCCATCTACACAACCAATATCACGGGCCAAATCCCACCAGAAATTGGCAATTGCTCATCCTTGGAGAACTTGTTTCTTCATGAAAACCAGCTGTCGGGAAAGTTTCCTGATAAATTGAGTATGTTAAAAAGCCTCAAAAGGTTGTTATTATGGCAGAACAGTCTAAGTGGAAGCATGCCAGAAACTCTTGGAAACTGTTCAAGTTTGGTGGTTATAGACTTTTCATCAAATTCCCTCAGTGGTGAGCTTCCTGTGTCGCTTGCAAATTTAGTAACATTGGAGGAGCTTCTTGTGCCTAATAACAATCTTTCTGGCACAATACCATCATTTATAGGCAACTTTTCCAGTCTGAAGCAACTCGAATTGGACAACAACAGACTTTTTGGTGAGATTCCGCCGGCCATCGGGCAACTGAAAGAACTTTCTCAGTTTTTTGCTTGGCAGAATCAGCTTCAAGGAAGAATACCAACTGAGTTAGCCAACTGTGAGAAACTTCAAGCAGTAGATCTTTCACACAATATGCTCACCGGATCAATTCCAAGCTCTCTATTCAATCTCAAGAACTTAACCCAATTGTTGTTGATATCAAATAGAATCTCAGGTGAACTTCCACCTCATATTGGTAATTGCACCAGCTTGATCCGTTTACGGCTGGGATCAAACAACTTCACCGGTCAAATCCCATCTGAAATTGGGCTTCTACATCGTTTGAGCTTCCTTGAAATGTCAGACAACCAATTTACAGGAGAAATTCCTCCTGAAATCGGTTACTGCACTAAACTAGAAATGGTTGACTTGCACGGAAATACACTCCATGGCATGATTCCTTCGACATTAGAACTTCTTGTTGACCTAAATGTTCTAGATATTTCCATGAATAAAATAGAAGGTATCATTCCTGAGAATCTGGGTAAGCTTACGTCCTTAAACAAACTAGTAATCAGTGGAAACCACATTACTGGTTTCATTCCTCAATCACTTGGCCTCTGCAGGGATTTACAGTTGTTGGACATGAGCAGCAACAAGATCATTGGTTCTATCCCAGATGAAATCGGTCATCTTGAAGGATTAGATATTCTATTGAATTTGAGTTGGAATTCTCTGACTGGCCCTATTCCAGAGAGTTTTTCAAATCTCTCAAAGCTTGCCAACCTGGATCTCTCTCACAACATGCTAACAGGAAGCCTGATAATACTGGGTAAACTTGATAACCTAGTATCTCTGGATGTCTCATACAATAATTTTTCAGGTCTCCTTCCTGATACCAAGTTCTTCCATGACCTTCCAGCCACAGCGTTTTCCGGCAATCAAGAACTCTGCATCAACAGAAGTGAGTGCCGCATAAATGGAAATCTTCATGGCATGAAATCCATCAGAAAACATATCATCTATGCTCTTCTTAGTATAACAGTAACAGCGGTGATATTGATTTTTGGACTAGTTCTATTAATCAAAGTGCATGGAGGCTTATTTGGAAAGAACGATGAAGAAGATCATGACTTGGAATGGGATATCACTCCATTTCAAAAGCTTAGCTTTTCCATAAACGATATTGTCACAGGGCTTTCGGATGCTAACATTGTAGGAAAGGGTTGTTCCGGCATTGTTTATCGTGTTGAGACCCCAAGAAAGCAGGTAATTGCAGTGAAGAAACTATGGCCAGTGAAGAATGGGGAGGTTCCAGAGAGAGACCTGTTTTCTGCAGAAGTTGAGACTCTTGGATCTATAAGGCACAAAAATATAGTGAGGCTTCTGGGATGTTGTGACAATGGAACAATTAGATTGCTCTTGTTTGATTACATCTGTAATGGAAGTTTGGCTGGATTGCTCCATGAGAAGAGGCTGTTCTTGGACTGGGATGCTAGGTATAAGATCATACTGGGAGCAGCCTATGGTTTAGCCTATCTTCACCATGACTGTATTCCTCCTATAATTCATCGTGATATCAAAGCTAACAACATCTTGGTAGGCCAACAATTTGAAGCGTTTTTAGCCGATTTTGGCCTTGCGAAACTTGTTCAATCTCCAGAATCTTCAAGAGCTTCCAACACAGTTGCTGGTTCTTATGGGTACATTGCCCCTGGTGAGTGTAAATGCTTAAGTTTCTTCTTAAACAACCGCAGCAAGATACCTATCAAACTAACATAATATGAAGTTGAGCTTTCTTCCAAAAAGATGTTAATCTTTTTGGGAAAGAATTTATTATCATTATCAAGATAGACTGTTTAAAAATTGTAGTGATGTTCAATAACTCAAGATGTTCCTCAAATTATGTTCAGTTCTAGTCATTTAAGCTGGCTTAGAGTACATCTTTAGTCAAAGCAAAACATTTAATCCATGCTTGTCACGAATTGCAGAATATGGATACAGCTTGAAGATCACAGTGAAGAGTGATGTGTACAGCTATGGAGTGGTGCTGCTAGAGGTCTTAACTGGGATGGAACCAACTGATGGCAGGATACCAGAAGGTGCTCACATCGCCACCTGGGTTATCAGCGAAGTTCGAGAAAGAAAAAGAGAATTCATTTCAATTCTAGACCAACAACTAGTTTCAAAATCTGGAGCACAGATCCAGGAGATGCTTCAAGTTCTTGGAGTTGCTATCCTATGCTTGAATGCTTCCCCAGAAGAACGGCCAACTATGAAAGATGTAGTGATGATGCTAAAGGAAATCAGGCACAAGAATGAGAATGTTTAAAATCCAAAGGTTCTTCTCAATGGGGTAGCAAAAAACCCAAAATTATCAGCAATCCAGGGTTCTAGAATGTAGTTCTTTGATATTTTTCTATAATTTAAAACAAAGAAGTAATTGAAATAGATTGATTGATAATTTTTATGTAGTAGCAAGACTGCAAGTGGTTATCACACTTGGCTATTTGAATAGCGGAATAGCATGAATGATGCACATGTTTCAGCACCCTTTTTTTAATATTTGTAAATAAAAGGAGGATTGCAACACGAGGACTTCCTAAAAGATCATTCATGTCCAAGCACATGTAACTGCAAAGTTATGATGGAATTCGATACATTAGTGCTGGTACGATTGCACCAAAGTTTAAGCGAATCTTCGCAAGCTTCGAAAATTGAATTATAAAATCAGGAATACATAACTCACAAGAACTCCTTCCTCCCCAGAATCACTCCACAACCCCGGCCACCACCACAGTTGAAGCTTTGAGAACCATAGGGATACACCCCCTAAGTAATTAAGAGACCTAATGCCACTGCCGCACCCCCCCCCCCCCCCCCCCCCCTCTCTAGATTCTAAACAAACAATATATCCTATTGGTGGAAGTAAAGTTGAACAGAAAACTACAATATTGCCTACGTGTTATGATTCAATTAGCATATCTCTGCTACAAAGTGTACCTATAACGCTTGCAACCAACAAAAACATACAAAAGCCGAATGGATGTCTGTGGAGGACTGGGCCACTAAAAAGCTAGGTGGTGATACAGATTGGGAGGGATTTAGCCTGGTAGAACACAAATTAAAAGAGGAAAAAAGACCCCTTTCCTTTTCAACTTTCCAATTATGGTTGATGCAGAAATAAAGAGATTCATGCTCCATGTTCTTCAAAAGATACATTGCTTTTAGTCATATACATGAGACCAGCTTAGGCCCACAGATTGTTCACTTCAATCTATCGAATCCCAATGTCTAAGATTGCAAGCAACCATCCTCTAAAGTAATCATTCTTGTGAAACTTCTTAAGCAATTAGAAGTTATATAGTAGTTGGGTGGATCAGCAAGTACACATCCTTCTAAGCGGCAAGCCCTTGTAGTAATTGACATGTAACTGAAAAGCACACAGATCAGCTCCAACTGAGTAATATTATAATTCAAAAAAATGTTTAATATTGTTTAATAATGTTACAAGCCTCCTCTCATAGTAACTTTTACAACAATAATTACAAAATTTTTTAACTTTGGTCATTTTCAACCAGTATGGTTGGAGTCAAAAACGTTATAATTGCAACATTTTTAAATTTTTATATATTATTGTGATGCCTAAACTATCAAAATATATTTTGTCATGCTTAGAAGTTTTCCACATATGTGCTAGCATGTATGGATAAGGGCACATACATATCCACACATGTCGCATGCAAATGGCAGCTTTACTTGACATTGACGTAAGGTCATATTCGGGGCTTAATCCGTATGGATAAATTGGATATTCCTTATATTTGACATTGATGTAATTTTTTTGGTTGTGTTGGTAGTTGTAAGTATGGTTGTTCCTCTACCTCAGTGACGGATTCTTATTAATAAGAGGCCTGACCTTGGTTTTTTTTTTTTTTTTTTTTTTTTTAAATGGCAGCTTTACTGAATGTTGCAATCTCTTGAGAAACCCTTGTCATGGCCTAGTTTGAAATACCTCACTACTATTTATTATTTTATTATTACTTTTCACTATTATTTAATATTTTATTATTATTTTTCACTACTATTCACAGAATATCTGAGAATACTTCATTACCCAAATGCAACCAAATCATCTCTCTATTTTTTTTTCTTAATAAAAAAAGAAAAAATATCTTAAAGCTCTCGTCTATCTAGATCTTTTAAATCCAAACCACCTTCACAGATGATGTTTAGCGTAAAGCTGAAAGAAAATAAGGGTAACTTCGGAAGGTCATCATCTTCCTGTCAAGCTTTCTATGGGCGCGCTTGTATGCCTGGATGCAAAATGATTTTCTCTGTTATATATCAGATTCATGTCTAGAATGTTTTGCACATTAACACGGTTGTGGTTGTGATTGCAGAGACATTTATGTTAGGGCAATGACAAAAGAAAACTGCTACATATACAAAGAGATTACACAAAGTAAACCCACAACTTGACGTGGTTTCATGAAATCCGAGATCTACTTTATAATAAAAATAACTTTACAATCTGACATATCATATCAACTCACATCAATTTGTAGGTTTACTTCTGTATAATCCTTTTATAGCTAAAGTATTTTCGATGTTCATGAATCATGGTTTTGTGTAATGGAAATGGAAAGAGACCTGGTAGATTTGGTTTCCAATTGTCCTGTAATAATTGCGACGCCTTGTACGTACCTAAGGCTAAGGGATAAAAGAGCCATAGGAGTCTTGATTTTAAAGTCATTACCCGCACAACACAAGGGCCAAAGTTTAGATAAGTAAAATGCGAAATCAATCAGACAAAACAGACTCTGACCCTGCCTTTAAGGAAGATGTGCAAAGAGCGTTTGGGCGCAGTAGAGGTAGGCTCATAAATTGCCAAAAAGATAACCATATTAACTCCTGAAATACTGAATGCTTGGATGTGTTTAAAAACTTGGCTTTATGGTTTGTTAAGCATAATATCTATACTCATAGAATTATCCCCAACCTTGATACTTTCTTTCACACCAAATCACAATTCCTTTGTAGTAGTCCATCTCCGAGCTAATGAGCAAATATCAGCAGTATCCTAAAGGTCACAATTACTTTTTATTTTATTTTATTTTTGGTTTTTGGAGATTGATTTTGTATATCAAGAAAAACTCTCACATTGGATTATGCATCTTTGAACCAAATAATAATAAAATGTTGTTATATTTTTTATTTCTCTTCCTAAAATTATTTTTTCTTGATATGCTTCAAATAAGCAATTATCAATCCCGTTCGATCCTCTTTGGCTTCTTTGTTTGCGTTGCTGTTGAGAGAGAGAAAAAAAAAACAGTAAAATATTGTTTGGAGAGTGAACAACATTTCTTCAAATTTAAAGAAATATTGTTCATAACGATGCAAAATTTTGAAGATGCATAATCCAATGCAGACCAATTTGAAGAGATATTATACAAATATGACGATGAATATAAAGATGAATAAGCCATTACCAATACTCGGTACTTTTTGTTTAAGCTTGCAGACGCATCTTAATGGGAATGGCACCATAGACAATTCCAAATCGCATAAAAGAACGCAAGATCGGGCAAGAGAATTCAAAGTAACGGCTGTCATCCAAATGAAAATATTACAAGTAAAGCTCATATTACATAATCATATACACAATATCAAATCTTACAGCATTCCTTGTCTTCCATGCCTTGAGAAATCCAAAATGATAAGACGGGAAGACTGAAAAGATTAAGAGAAGGAAGAAAAATACTAGTACATACTAAATCAAAATAGTGTTTGTCCATTATATAAGAGGCTTTGATAACTGATAGAAACACCACACTATTCTGTAATTTGTCTTCATGAAGTTCAAACCAGTGATTACAGATTACAGAGTTGTCTCGGGATGCCACTTTATACTGCATCCAACACTGTCACATATATAGGAAAACGATCACTTTAACCATGTAATTATGTCCTATAAGGCTATAAGGGCTTTATAGATGTTAAAAAAAAGTGTATAGAGGAAGAAGATACCTAGGTTTCTGAACTGATGGGATTGGTTGGCTGCTGAGAACACAATCTATCGCCCTGCTCAAGTCCCTAGTCACAGTATTAGTGAAGCGAGTTAGCTACCCTTGTCATATGGATGGCAGCTATATTTCAGATGTGCAATGTTCATTCAAATTAAGCTAAAGACAAACGGGATTAACCTTCCACTAACAGGTACATTATTACTGGGTCGGGAATCATCAAATTGACCATGATATACCAGTTCAAATGGCCTCCGACCATCCTGTGTTTAATTGACAAAAGCACCACCATGTTAGATATGTCACTCAAAATACAAGCATAGTTGGATCATGCAGGTGGGTTTCAAAGCAAATGACATGAGCCTGAGCTTCTTTGAGCCAGGTCTAACATGAGGTACCACACCTAAAAAAGGAAGTAACTTTTACAGGTTGTTACCACCTTTTTAAATAGGAAAAACTCTGGTGTGCAAACTGCTCCAAATTCTCGTGCAACATCCTGTGACTGCAATTGAACATACAAAGCTAAATATATGGCACAAGCAAGAAGTTATGCTCCCATCCATATCATTTCTAAGGACGGTTATCAAGTACTTAAAACTAAAATTACAAATTAATATCAAAATAAAAGGAAAAATGACGAACTGGGGCAAAGGAGGACCAAAATCAACCGATTATTTTTCTCATTTTAATAGACTTAAATAAAAAATTAGGTTAGATTATAGCAAACAAGAAGCTCAATTACACAAGAGACTTCTTTATAAAAGAAATTTGGTGGCAAGAGAGGGTGACCATGATAGAGTCCGTTTTTATTTTCTTTTTCTTGTTCTTCAGCGTCACCATTTTGGGTCATTTCTTTACAATATGACTTAAAACTCATAACTGTTACATCGTCCAACAAATTGAAGGGAAATATTTTTCACCATGCCCATTATAAATAAGCACCCGCCTATCATAATCATGTGTGCCAAATACCGAAGTGGACCACTTTTTCAATCAATAAAAGCCATTCACATTCCTTCTCTCAAAATATTACCTCATCCTCCACCCATTATTTATATAGGATACTTATTCTGTCCAAAGACAACTGAAAAAATATCAAAAAGATAAAATGTTAGTAGCCACTAGTAACTTCCAATCTTTAGTTACGGAAACCTTGTAACTAAATACATAATTTGGAGAACTACATCATGGTGAAGCTTTTGATCTCCAATAAACCTGATATTACCCAACATTCTAGACAGAGGATTACTCTAACAGCTCAACAAACTATATGGGTGAAACACTAGCAAGTTTTCCACCAAGTCCTATTTGATAGTGGCTCTATTGTGCATGAACAAGAATGTAGCAGTTTGACAAAACGCAAGCCGACTACTATGAAGATAAAAAAACATGACCACATAGGCTTTTGCATAAGTGCTTACACACTTCACCAAAAATAAGAATCAGGGTGAGAGTGACATAGTATACCTCATCGTATAAATATGGGAAAGGATAGTTAAGTAGCTTAGCTTCTTCTGCCATGAATTGTGGTCCATCCTGTGAGGAGAAGTTTATGTTACAATAGCTTAAATACAGATCGAGTTCCTAATTATGGAGTTAGTAGAACCTGTGGGTGAGTAGCTATAGAATTTGAAGATATTGCAACCACTGCAAGTCCTTTCTACAGCAAGATACAATAGCATATGAATAAGTCACTCAAGTTCCAAGTGCAACTGGAAATGGAAGCAAGCATTTTGGGAGGAGATGTTTTCAGATACCTTCATGTAAAAATTTGTCAGCTTCACAATAGCTTTCTTCAAGTGTTTAACAAATGGGCAGTGGTTGCAAACAAACATAACCTGCATTAAAACTCTGATAGAATGAATTTTATTATTGCTCATATTATTCTACAAAGAGAGAAAAGGCACTTTACTGCTAGTCTTGTTTGACAAAAATACCGTTACAGAAACTTCCTAGCAAAGGAATAGCCATAGTTGTGGTAATGGTCATGTTTTAAGGGTCCAAGGAGCCGACACAGTCATAACATATCGGCATATGTCACATATTATTACAAATTTCACGATTGGTTTTCTCCATCACAAGAATCTGCCTAATTTATGGGCATGTATGCCACAATAAAGATTGAATGAAACTCAGCCCGAATGGTAAGGACTATTGATCCTTTATGGGAAACTAATATTGACTTCTCATATATTATTCAGTCAATTGTAAAAGAATCCCACTGGATCAAACACTCAATCAGAACCCTCAAGAGTTGGCTCTTCTTAAGTTTCACAAAGAAGCAACCATATCTTGTGTTTTCCTAAGATTCTGCAGTTAACCATAGGCCAATCTGAAACTTCGGCCTCATTAGAATCCAAGTCCACATATGATACTTATTTTTTACACAACATTGTAAACTCAATTATGAAAAGTTAAATTCAACTGCAATTAAATGATGGGTTAGGTAAAATACCACGAGAAAATTCAAAATTTTCTTCACTTAACCTTTATATGATCTAGAGAAGAACTTGCAGGGACGACAGATTACTTTGGACACTTGCAGGGAACAAGAACTTTTCAGTCAGATCCTATTACAAGGCATTGACGACTGACTCTTCCAATGCCTTCCCATGGAAGTGCATTTGGAGGAGCAATGTTCCCCTCAAGGTTGCTTTCTTTGGCTGATTGGCATCCCATGGGAAAATATTGACTATCGACAAGCTGAAAAAGTTTGGCCTCTACATAATAGATTGGTATCATGTGCAAACACAATAGTGAATCAGCAGATCATATGCTTCTTCAATGTGAAGTAGTCAAGGCTTTATGGGACGAAATCTTCACCAGCTTGGTATCGCATGGGTAATGCCTAGGAGGGTGATAGATTTTTTGTCATGTTGGAGAGGGATTTGGGGCAATCGTCACATTGTGGCTGTTTGGAAGATGGTGCCTCTATGCTTAATGTGGTGCAAATGGAACGAGAGAAATGGTCATTGTTTTGACAATAGGGAACGCTCTCTAGATGGTTTTTGTTTCTATTCAAATGGATTGTATTGAATAGAACGAGTTTTAATGACTTTTATGCTGGTTTATGCAACGCTTAGTTTGTAATTAGGCTCATTCTTGTATACTTTACATGTACTAGGGCATTGCCTAATTACGTGGATTAATAAAATCTCTTTTTACTTATAAAAAAAAAAATATGATCTAGAGAAGAATTCTATCTTTTTTTTTTTTTTTTTTTTTTTTTTTGGTGGAGGGAATTATTAAATTTGCAAACCTGCTGAGGAAAGAAAAAATAAACTATTCAACTGTCAAGAGATGTTTAGTAGGACTCATCAAATTAAGCTCCTCAAATACCTAACTCTAACCATTTCCTCTTTGTTTGAGGTTCCTCATGTTTATAACAATGTTAAGCGAACACAAAGGATCAAGAATATCCAATACATTTGTATACGTCCAGTGTAGAAGGGCTATGCCTTTTGCAACTATTTAATAATATCTTCAATTACTCATGACAAAAAAGAATATACCAACAATATTCCAGATAATCATCGTAAAAAGGGCTATCTATACTAGCAACACGAAAAGAAAATGTCAGCAAAGGGAAAAAAAAACAATGGGAAAATTTACCAGCAAAGCAGGATATGGTTCAAAATCTTCTAATTTCCACACTTTCCCAGTAAGTGGCTCTGGAAGCTACACCAACCGAAAACAAAGAATGATTAAATTGCAACCCAATTTTGAGAAGACCAAAATGACCTGGTACAAATAAGACAATAGCCGAAAGGAAAAACCTCAAAATGGGGAGCTTTGGAACCTAAGGAGGCCCCTTTGGACTCAGTTCTAGCAGCTCGAACTACAAGCTTTCTTGCTAGAAGAGTGGTCCCGAGATGCATCGGGGTAAAACCCATTTTAGAGGAGGAGTATGTCGGTCTGAGCCGGGTGGTGAACGGTGCTAATAAGCGCGGTAGATGCACTAACCGTGCACCCACCGACGACACCGCAACGGTCGAGGCCATGGTTGATGACTGAAGTGTCTGCGCCTTTTGTTCCTACTTGATACTGATAAGGATATAAGCGTAATTAAGTAGAAGAATTAAGGGCAATTTTGCAATTTCGAGGTTCTTCGTGTCTAGCAGGAGGCCCAAGAGGCCGGTTCAGTTTATAGATAGATTGAACAATGGGCCCAATTACTAGATGTTATAGCCTATAAATGTATGGGGCTTATAGAAATGCTTTTTTTTTTTTTCCTTTTTTTTTTCACTTTTCTATGGTTGGTGGCCGGAGGTGGTGGTGGTGGTGGTGGCCGCGGGTGGTGGCAGAGGTAACATATATACGTACAACCTAATCAAAGGTTATACGTATATATGTTAATATCGTCTGGAATAAAAAAGTTTTTTTGCTCTTTATAACTATTTTAAGAGACATACTTTTGACTAATTACTTAGTCTCTCTTTACAAGTATAAAAAGAAAAAACAAATTAAATTGACAATAGTATAGAGCCAATATTTTAGTACGTGGGAAATGGTGCAAGATGCTTCATTTTCTGACCAAAAAATAAAATAAAAAGAAATCCTAGATGTCCTTACATGTTTTAAGTAGGGGTATAAATTCGGATCCAAATTCAGATATCCAGTTATACTCGAATCTGCATCTGGTTTTATAATATGATTTGAGTACCCATCTGGATTAACCAGTTATGATTTGGGTGGGTGATTTATTATAAATTATGGATACCCAGTTATCTAGGTTATAACCAGATACTCAAAGTTTTCAAAAAATCATCTTAAAGAGGTGGTGGGATATTAACACAAAATGATAGTATTTTGAAGATCAAAATGACGTTATTTTATCTATAAAGTAAATTTTTTATTTTTAAATATGAAACCTGGTTAAAGATACTGGGTATTAATCTGGAATTCACATTATGTAACAATATCTGCATTTGGATAAAGACAGGTACTAGATCTGGATATCAGCCCAAATAAAATTAGGATAGATAAACGAATTTGATTTTTTAGATTCCGAACCAGATTGGAAAAAATCGGCCCAATGCAGAGTCCGGCCTGTTTGGAATTTGGACTGAGTTGAGTTCAGTCTAATTTTAAATTGAGTCTAATATCCAAACACACAACTCTCAAATTACTAAACTCAACTCCTCTTTATACGTGAATTCCACAACTTTTTTCAACTCAACACTTCTTTACACGAATAACTCACAACATTTTTCAACTTCTCATAAAGACATCTAAACTCATCTTAACATCCAAACCCATCTAAGATGGACCCTACAAAACTCACTCCACCATCTCAACTTACTACTATTCATAAAAAAAACTCAACTCATCTTAACTCGACTCAACATCCAACTGGACCCTAGTTTTATGGTCCTGAAAATTGAAATAAACTTGAGTTGTATCCCATAACAAATATATGTAACTACCAAAAAATACTAAAGCTACGTGGAAAGGAAAAATGAGTACAGGACTCTATGATTAACTTATAATGGTAGTTGTAAGTATGTCGACTCATTGAAGTATTATATATACTGATAGGGAAGTAAGTACTGGATATATTTTTATAATCCTAGCTGCATGCATCATATCCAGTACGTCATGAGAGTCATGCCTTACAAAATATAATATGAATAAAACATGATATATATAATATATGCCTTGCAAAATTATTTTGATGATCATCTCTGATAAATGCATGCCATACTAAAAAATACATACAACTAGCAGGAAACTGGATAATTTAAGGCATGCATCACTGATCATGTAAGCATATACTAGGACAGACTAACTACCATGCTTTTAATTGGAATCTACAACTAACGAATTAAAGTCATGATTTTGTTTTTCCTCGATCGGCTAAATGATCAATGGAATTAGTGGAAGAAGAACAAGGGAGACATTTCATATTTCACATACATGCAGGCATGCATGGTGCCCTAGAAACCATATATTTATATTTATATATATAGCCCCCAAATTTTTTTAAAATTTCAATATGCTCCCTTAATTTTACTTATAATTCTATAAATATAGAGAATAACCCCCAAAAAAAATTATAATTCTCAAATGCTCTCTAAAATTTTCTAAAATTTCAATATACATAGAAATGTCTCTCTCCAATTTTTTTTTCTATAGTCCCAAAATTTTATATATATATAAAATTTCCATATATTATCTATTTTCAAAGATGTTGCCTCACTAAAAGTAATTTAAACTAAGTTTAGGAGAAATAATAAATTACTAATGAATATGGATCCCAAAGTTTTTTGTTATACAATATTAGGCTTCTTAATATGGAATCCAAATTGAAAATATAAGAAAAATCATTTAAGGTTGATGATGATCTAAACTTTATTGAGCAAGAAAAAAATTATTTAAGGTGATCTCAATTATATCATTATATGTTTAATGTGGAACAAAAATATCTAGATTTTATATAAGACTTTTTTTTTTTTTTTTTTTTTGATGGAAGATTTTATATAAGACTTAATAACAAGCAGCTTACACACTAAAATGAATAAAAAATTAAAGATTTTATTTAATTACAAAAATAATAATGGATGAATATCATTCCATGAAACATTATCTTTACATATAAATCTGAAACATATATTAATTCATTTTTTGGACATAAAAAAAACTTGCAACGATTTAATTTCTTTTAAGTTTTGTCAAGAAATTAACAAGGTGAGTCCGGGACTATGTTTCATGCATTAGCTAGGCACCCTACGCCGCTCTCCTCTTAGTACTTCGCTGGAAATTAGAAAAAAAAATACACCACGTACGCTCGACCTTAGGATTTTTCCAACCTTGGTACACGGCAAACTAAAAGATCAAAATCTGCCAATTACATATATAGAGAGGAGGAGCTCTCTGGGTTTTGTTTGTATTTAGGAGTTAAGTGATTATTTTAAATTGCAGGCGCTAGATCAGGTATATTGATTGTTGGGAGATCAGGTACTGTTTAATTTATAAGATACCAATCAAGCATGAGTTATAAGATATACTTTTGTAGCGGTTTCTACTTATATAAACGTTCTCTTTTGGAAGCATGTTATAGTACCCCTCAATCTTCTTCTTCTTCTTCTTCCTCCTTGTACTCTGGAAATCAATGCTGTGAAAGATCCTCTTTTGTAATATATAATTCACAAAAAATGTGTTTACATACGTGCATATGTACATGATATGTCCATACATACATGATATATATGTTCAAACGTTATAACGAGCTGCTTCATCAGCTGGCCTTGCAGCATGCATGGACATGGCCAACATGATTATGATAAATATTCCCTCATGATCAAGTTGCAATGAAAAAAAGTGTGATCGATAGGAGCAAAGACAGACAATGATATAATTAATTTGCCGGCAATCTTGTTAATTTTTAATTACATGACGACCCATGTCAAAGAATATATGTTTACAATATAGAAATGCAATTGTAGGAGAGCCGATTACTCCAAGGTCAAATCTAAGGTCGCCATCAATGGCATATAGAATAAAACGAACAAAAGGAAAGACACTCATCAATGCAAATTCTAAAGGCTTCCGATCTTTTTGCAAAAAATAAAAATTAGAAAAAAAAAGAAGAGAATTCCTGATCTCCCTCTATCTTGTTACATTTATAGTCTGCAGGAGATGCAAGCCCAAGACGAGGGAGAGAAAGAAGATATAGAGGTTGAAATGAAGAGGAGAAGAGAGATGGAGAAGGGGACAGAGATCCTGAGATATGCCATTGAAGAGCTTTCTCTGATAGTCAAACTTAAACCTGGTGATAATCATGCTGCTTCAGCTGCTGCTCCTCACATCCCCACAAAGCCTTTTCTTTATGTCTGCAACTTGGTTATTCAAGTTCTTGGTTTGGTCCTCTCTCTCTCTCTCTCTCTCTCTCTCTCTCTCAATAGTTTTGGATGTGTAGATAATCATAAACCTTTCTGTTGAATACATCTTGCAGATAAGCTTGGACCAACAATGGCTGTTCTGAGACAGGACATTCATCAGAATGTTCAGGTATTAACTAGGAGGAAAACCATGGTATACAAAAAATGGGGCTCTTTTTTTTTGGGGGTGGGGGGAGATGATTATTCTCCATATGCATATACCTTTCATCAAAGTTCTTTGTATGAAAAGAATACTCCTTTGAATTTGGAAAGTCATGCATGCTTTCCTGCTGCCATTCTCAGAAACAAGGTTGCTTTTCTGAGATATTTACTTACCTTTATCTTTAGTAACTTCCATTATTATGTTCTGTCTCTTGTGCAGAAACTGGAAATTGTCCATGAATCTGATCCTCTACTGAATTCAAATTTGGTTGAGATCTTGAAGAAAGAGGCCAGTGAAGGCAATGCAAGGAAAGCTACAAGCTGTAGCAGAGCCTTTCTTTGGCTTACCAGGTAAACAAATTTCTGTATTTGGCTTTTAATATTAACATTCTAATAGAAAAGTTCTCCAAAAATATGAAAATAAGTCTAACAACGTTGAGAGGAGGATATTTGTATATAGCTGTTACTTGAATGTGGCATGTAAGTGGGAGCAACCTCATAATTTATCAGTAGATGATACTATAGGGCTATAAATCAGTTCATTACCCATCAACATCAATTTCAAGATAACAACAGTAGTATTACCAACAACAACAACAACAACAACATATTCATATGGCCTGACAAATATTTGTCTTTACCTTTGGATCACGAATATACCAAGTCATGAATAAGCAATAATTAGAGAATCAAGGCCATGACCATTTTGTTTATGATTTTCCACAAGGCTGATCTATTTGTCCCAGCATGATTCCATGAAAAAATATTTTTCTTCTCTCTTTTGTGTTCTTTTTTTTAGTTTAATTTGGATTATTCATGCTGAATCTAGTGATTTACAATCCCATTATTAACCTTTATAATAAGTTGACTTGCTTTGACAAGTCTCATTAGTAATTCTGGATTAAAACAAAAGCATTTAGTGGCTTGGTTTTTTATTTTTTATTTTTAAGAAGAAGACGGTCCCCAATTTTATTGATAGCGCTCGTTTGTTGCGGAGGAAAACCATGGTTATAACCTGACGCCTGGGAAATACAGATAAACAAGAAAAACCAAAACTCAAGCATCAAAAACTAAAAAGCTTCCAACCAATTAATTACAAGAGATTACAGGACAAAAACCAGAACCAGACTCAAAACCAAACCTAGACAAACGGATAAAACCTGCAAGAAAAAACACAATCAAATTAGGGTAAAGCAATTAAACCAAACACATCATACCTGGAATAGCACTACGAAATTCTCAAATAAGGGAGACCAACATGTGAAATGATCTTTTGCTAAGTAGATAAAAGATCTTTGATAGAATCTATTTATTGCAAAATATTAGGTATGTATTTCGATCATTGTATATTTTTTAAAAGCGATTAGATTAACAAGTGAAATGATTAAAATTACTTCATATTTTACAGTAAATACACGCCTTCTATTTCGAGTGACATGAGTGTATCAAACTAATGTTCCTTTTCTTCTTCGTCTTCTTTTTCTTCTGTTTTTCTTCCCAGATCCATGGATTTTACTTTGGCCTTATTACAAGAATTAACAAAAGACCCAGAGCAGAGGATGGAACAAGCAGTTGAAGAGTCTTATAATAACACATTGAAGCCATGGCATGGATGGATATCATCAGCTGCTTTCAAAGTAATACTACCTCATGTCCCTCCCTAGATAAATGCCTATATCCTTTTATCTCCATCACTTAGTTTTTCAAAAAGATGGGTGATCAGTAAAATTGATCAATGGGGTCACTTTGAGCTTTGCTTTTTTCAATGACTGCCCCACATGTATGAGCTGGTACTAATGTCTACCTTCCATGTTCTAACATTTGTGCTCTTCAAGTCTAGTTAAATACCTCATCACGAGTGCTATTTTTTTGTTTAGGGCCTTTTCTCTAAGCAGATTGCATTGAAATTAGAGGAAATATATACAGTATATGAGTTCATTTTTATGGCCTTGTTTCACTGTTATAAGCTTTCTCAAGCATTAAAGCATTCGTTTTAGTACTATATGATTGTTCAAATTCTTCAAAACACTCCAAGTAACAAGTGTAGCACATTTGCAGGTAGCTCTAAAACTAGTGCCAGACAGGAAAACCTTCACTTATACTCTCATGGGGAAAGATGGAAACAATGAGTCCCTTAAAGAAGAAATTCAAACCTTGATTTCATTGTTTTTGCCTTTATTAGAGGAAATCCACTTTATTCTGGTAAGCTTAATTTCATGTTTTCTAGCGCTATATGCATTACTGAATTATGCAGTTCTTGTATATGTTTATTCATACTGATATATATTATTTTTTGCAGAGAGTTTATGGCTTGGATAGATTAAAGTCTACCTAAGGAAATACCACATAAGGAAAGAGGAACTATATATAACGTATGTACAGTGTCTGGTTTAGCAATGATTTTTTTACCTCTTTTACCTGAAATGTAATATAAATATGTAAATAGCTCCTCTTTTTTGTTTTTTCCGAAGAAAAAAACTAAGAATCATGACCTACTATAATGTATATGCTATGCGTGTAAATATATATCATCTCATCGTCTATTTGCTACAACCAACAACATGCTGATGGAATAACCAGGAACATTTTTATTGGATCCCAACATTGCCAAAAGCACATTCTTTAAACTAACTTTAATTTTCAGAGGAAGTGATGCACACACCCTAGGACCGTATCTAGCATTACTCATTCCAAAAATATTCTATGCATGTAAATATATATCATCTCATCGTCTGTTTGCTACAAGCAACAGCATGCCAATGGAATAACCAAGAACATTTTTCTTGGATCCCAACATTGCCAAAAGCACATTCTTTAAACTCACTTCAATTTTTAAAGCAATTGCGCGAGATTTACACGTTCTATGACCGTATCTAGCATTACTCATTTCAAAAACATCACTCACCGTGGTCGTTCGTTGCTCCCCCTCCACCAACCATCAACTGTCCATACCGCCAGCACATGATCACCACACACCATCTTCATGATGTGGTCTTCAATTTCATGCCTCTTTTGAACTAATTATTGAATATTGGTCTCTTTTGGTTGGTCGCCAGCTCAATTCTAAAAGACAGTACTACTAGTATTAATCTAAAATGAATTACTTGTGATTATTATCATGTCCACTTTAGATTTCCATGATAATTGCATGCAATCTCCCCACCAATTCATGAGATGCCAAAGTTAATTTGTTCCAAGTTCCCGGCCACCATTAGTATGATATTGTCTTGACATGATGCATTAGCTTATTAATAGTAATTAAACATGTCACTCGTGACCCTAATATTTCATGTCAAGTATATTAATGTTTATACTGATCTTATAACCCTAATCCATATTGAAAGTTGCAAGCAATAGAATCTAAAACCTCCGGAAAACAAGCTACCAATTAGCAATATGGAAAAAAATATTATTCCCAAGGGATCACTGTTTAAACTGGGAACTTATTAATTTAAGAAAAAATTTTCTCATCAGCCACTATTCACCACTCACACCCCACACTCTATGAAAAAGTTATAAGTGTGGGGTGTGGAAATGAATAATGACTGATGCATAACATTTCTGTTAATTTAATTGTTACCAATAAATGTTTCTTCTCCACTTTCTCTTTCTTTCCTAGTCCATTCATTTCCATATATATCAAGGTTAGCAATTTGACAGATCTCAATTAAGAACCTGCAGGAACTAAATGGATATTCCCAAAGATACCCATTTGGTCTATACCCAAGTTAAAGCGATTTGAATCGGAAGAATTGCGAGGAGGGTCATGAAGTGCAATCAGTGCTGCAACTAAACCAGCATTGCTCGCGATGGTTGGCTCAGTGAACCATGGCTTAACCCTTTCGTCTAGGAAGTTATCAAACTGGTCTGGTCCAGCTACCATGGCTCCCAAAAGAACATTTGGATTTGCAGCAATGGAGTTTTGCCATTTAGCTCCCTCTTCACAAGAGTAAGGTCTACCATCCCAAGGGATCGATGCACTCCTGTGGTGAACTTGGGTTGGAAAATGGTCTCCAAAGCCAACCATGTAGCTCATCTTCATTGGATTTTGTCCTAGTATGTAATAAGCCTGAAAGAGTACAACATGAAAGGAAACATATATGTATAAGGTATATATTCAAATAAATGGACTTTACCAGAAAGAGAAGTGATAGATTTACAAAGAGATCGTTCACAATCTGGTATGGCTAGATGTGATAGATTAGACCTTCTTTAAGGTAAAAAGAAAAAAGTTTTAAAATCTAATCGTGTAGCACAATAAGCTAGCCACATTAATTTGTAAATTTTACTTTTTTATGAGATATTTTTGTAAACCAAACATTTCTCATCTAGAGAACCCATTTCATCAAGCTGGAGTAGGGCTCAAAATTATGCATGATATTAATTCGTTCTTGCCTGAGACATGGAGAAACTCCTCAACATATTCACAGAAAAACCATCACTCTTGCAGTTCACACCTGACCTACTCAGAAGATCAAGGTAGTCACTGTACAATTTGCTTAGGAAAGCTGCTGTTGCCGCAAACTGAAGTGTTGTGCCAGAATTAGGCTTTAGGAGGATCAATCCACCTACAAAAGGAATTTTATGTGAAAAAATCATCAGTAAATGGGCTATAAATTTGCTCTTTTACGTATATATTCATAGAGATATTCCCAAAGTGTGCAATATTCATATGTACTAAAATGCACATGATACAGTTTCTGCAAAACAGATATTTACCTTGTGTCTTCTCGAAGTCTTGTTTAGAAAGATAAGAACACATGACAGAGTCAGTCATGTTTGTCGACGATACGAAAACATCTTCATATGGGTAACCAAGATCGTGGAAGTATCGAGTTCGCGTTAGCAAAACCTAAAATAATGGACTAGTTATGAAACTACTACAAAATCTGTTAGAAAAAAAAAATAAATCTAACTTTTTTTTATTAGTTTAAACTTTTGGGATACAAGCGATAATTTAATATGATATCAGCACATAGTTCTGGGAATTTCAAACCTTAACTGCACACTTCACATTTCATTTAGGCCTTGTTTCGAACGTAGACTGAGTCTAATTTTAAACCGAATTTAACATTTAAATACTACTCTCAAATCACTAAATTCATCTCAACTCAAAATCTCTTTATACATAGAACCCACAATTTTTTTCAACTTAACATCTTTTTATACGAGAGACTCACAACCTTTTTCAACTTTCTATAAAAACATTTAAACTCATCTTAACATCCAAACACATCTAAACTCCTCTTAGGTTAGCCTCACAAAACCCACTCCATCATCTAAACTCACTAATATTTATAAAAATTCTACTCAACTCAACTCCGCATCCAAACATGCCTTAGTTAAATGTTTTAGTTGTTGATGAGTCCACTTATTAAGTCTGATCGATTACTCGCACATGTTAAAAGTGTTAGAATATAAAGATTTATAATTTAACAAATCCACACCAACTTGTATATCATGCTCTTCTAAATGGTCCATAAAGATTTATGAACTTACTCGACTAGCTGTGAGCTTGTTGTTCCAGTAGAAAACCCCTTTATCAGAAGATTTTTCCTTGGCCACGGATGAGTTATATATTCCGTTTGTAGCATAATCGAGGTAAGAAGTGTTTCCGGTAGCAAAGAACAACCAAGTTCCTCCCCAAAGTAATTCATCCTCGAAACCGGTTGAGTTATAGAACTTTCTTGCATCCCCTGCACAAGCAGCATTCGTGGTGTACGTTCCCTGATTAGTGGAGTCTACCTTTGAAGCAATCTCAAATAACTTCTCTGCTGCTTGAACTAAACCGTTGGAGTACTTTGTATCTTCTTTGAATACCAATGATGCAGCTGATAATGCTGCAACGATTTCCCCAGCTAAATCTGAAGCTGTGCTCCCACATCGTGAAACAGGACGCTGATAATTCATGTCTTCTGGTCTTTGCCAGCAGTTTATGTCGTTGGGAGTATTATCGGTTTCGTTACTAGCGCTTCCAACCTAAACTCACAAAGTCAGAAAAGATGGTCATTTTGTTTTGTTTTGGCTGCAACTAGAGACAGAAAACATGATCATTTTTAAGTCTTGTTTCAACTGCAGAACAAAGAATATTGAATTATTTGTCATTAAATTTTCAAATATCAGGTACGATGATTTATGTTTGTATGCTTGCCTGAGAATACAATATGATGGCATCTGAAGTTGCGTTTTGGGGAGGAAAAAGCTTAAGCAAGTAGTCACTTCCCCATTTTATGATGTCCTTAACATGTTCGAGCTCGCCAATATCAGCATACTTTTCATGATATTCGATGACCGTCCAACTCAAGAGGGTAACAGTGTAAGCTGTAGTGAAGCTGAATTTTATGTTGTTGCCAGAATCATAGAAACCACCTTCAAGGTCCACATGGGCATTGCCTGAATTCCCATCAACCAATCCTGAATCTCCTCGAAACTTCACCAGACTATTTTTCGGGTAATGTCCAGCTGAAAGAACAAGTACTTCTCAATCAGTCACATTAGAACAGTTGAGAAAAATGAAATCAAAAGATATGATCTTGTTGCATAAGAAATGCTTAATGTAGACAAATATTACACTTTTGAGCATCAAAAAACATTAGAGCTTGGCTTAATGCAAGCGTGAGATTCTTTGGAGGCACATGATGGGTATGTTTCTGAGGCAAAAAGTGAATCAACAGAACAAGAGCTAGGATTACAAAGGCTACTGAGACTGAAATGATAACAAAACGTTTGAAGTACTTTCTATCGGTGATAGTTAGATCATAATCAAAGGATTTCGAGAATCGAGAGGGGATCGAATCGTAGCCATTCATAGATTGAGGGACAATATTAAAATCGATTTCTATAGAGTTCCAGCGGCTTGCTGAAGGGAGAAGGCGGCCAGCCGCTGATACTGCATGAACAAACCCTGCAGAGGACTTTTCTGCATCGGATGATGTGTGTGCTGGAGAACCTAAAGAGGATGGCATGGTTGAGGAAGATGTCTTCCGGGAGAAAGAATTTACATTTCTTGTAGTTAGTGATGAGAGAAATAGATGGAAATTTTGCCCTCCAAATGATACAATATATGCCAGCAGCAATGGTCATTCCAATGAAGTCTTTTGTGTCTTATTTCTTGTAGTTAGTGATCGTGAGAGAAACAGATTGAAACTTTGCCGTCAGAATGCTACATTCAATGCCACACCAAAACTAGGAAATTAGCGTATCTTCTATATATGATGCTGTCCAGCAACCTACACCCAGGAAAATTCATTGTACATGAAATCCTCAGTTTAAATGTGTATGACATGTAAGAAAGATATCTTTATCTCAACCAAACTTTGTAGATTATAATTTTGCTAAAGACAACTACTTTAGTCATAAATATATTATACAAATTAAGTAAACTTATAAAGTGACGTACTTTGATATCAAATTGTAAAGTTATTTTTATAATAAAATATATATAACAAATTACATGAAATCACGTCAATTTATAAGATTATTTTTATATAATCATTTTGTATCTATAGCACACTCTTTACTAAATATACTAATGAACAATAAATATTTTAGAATCTCTAAATATCTATTTAAATATTAAATATCTCTAAATATTTAATCTAAATATTTAATGAGTAATATCGCACTTAAGCACTCAAATTCGAACAAAAAGGTTTGTATTCAAAAATCATTTCAACTCATATTATCTCATCATTACAACTTTCTCAAATTATCACATAAAAAATAATAAATAATTCAATTTTTTCAAATTTCAAAAATAATTTTTTCAAATTTCAACACAAAATATAATAAATAATTCAACTTTCATCTTGCTATTTATAAACCATCTCAATCCATCTCAATTTATCTCTGAATTCAAATCACTCCTAAAATCAACTGTGTAAGGTACAGTTTTTGAATCGGCTAACTACCGTTAACTATCATCTTGTTGCGATGTAGAGTTGTAGCTGACCCGCTGTCAGTCGGTTAGCAACTGTTTCCAAGGCCTACATTGAAGGCCCTCGTTCAATTACTAGAAGCCCATTCATAAGTTATAGAAGAAAGCTTCATCTCTCAGAAAGGCCTTACTTTTGGGCCTGTGTATGGACCTTCTAAAGATTGTAAATGACATTCGACAAATCGAAACCGAAAGGTCAACTCAAGTTTTTATCTGAGATTCTGAAATTCAGATCTTCTTTCTAGTACCCTTCATTCTTCAATCAGCATCATCTCCCAAGAACATATTGTATATACTCTCTAAAGAATCAACATTTTGTTTTGTCAACAAGATCCTCTGGATGTCTGAGTCTTCTCAATCCTAAACTAACATCCCAGATTTCCCAGAGTTTTTAGGTGAGTTCTTTTTCTTGCTTGGCTTCCCTTTTTGTACAAACCATTCACGAATCCAGTTGTTTCTCCTCTCGTAATTCATTCCTCAACATGATTGATTTCTCTTTCCCCCAAGATGCGAAATTTATGAAATAGATATTGATTTATGATTTCTCTCGTGATAGTAATCGTACTTATTTATTAACTCTGAATTCTGAATAAAAAAATCCATGATCCCATTGCTTAATTTGCTTAGATTACGTTCTGGGTATGCTTAATTGCACTTTGTCTCGAAGCCCATTAGCTGGATTTGTATTACTATGAACAAATATTCATTTGGGTCTTCTGGGAGTCCCAAGTCCTTCCAGGCATACCCAAGGGCTGTTGAATTTGATTTAGAATCAGGAACCACTAGACGTGCCCGAAAGCCTAAGAATTCTGCATTTCATCCCATCAAGATGATTAATTCATTGCGAACCCGCCTTCAATATTACTATAAGATGCACCCACTTCTAGTATTCATCATCTTCTTGTCCCTTGGGGTCACAATTCTCATCGTTTTGTCTCTGTATGAGAGCCACTACCGGATGATGGGTAGTTATCAAAAGCTTGATGTGAGCTCGGGTGATTATCCGTTCCCAAAGCTTCGTAATCTTGTAATGGTTGCCGGGCATTCTGTATATACGAGTAGTAGGTGTGGGCAAGCTGATAAGGAGGATTCATGGTTTTTGGAGTCTTATCAGAAGAATCCAGGCCAAGCTGCTACCTTTGTGAGACATATAAAAGAGGGAGTTGAAATTGCAGCCAAAGATGATGCGGCTTTACTTTTGTTTAGTGGTGGAGAGACACGGAAAGATGCTGGTCCTCGTAGCGAGGCTCAGAGTTATTGGACCATCGCTGAATTCAGAGGATGGTTCGGTGAGTCCATGTATTATCTTACTTTTTATACCTATTTTTCCTTATTTGCATGGAAAAGATTTATAAATACAGAACTGATCCGGTTCATGATTGCTAAAGAAAAGGTTCTAATAGTTGCTTAGATTATGTCCTGATCATTTATCATACTCTCATCCCCATATTGACCTCACTTTAGAGTTATATGTAGTGGAATTCACAATTTAGTCCCACTAAAGTTCTCGCCTTTCAGTGTAGTGAGCCTAGTGGCTGCGAGGATTTGCCAAACAAAGATGCTTGGACTTTAATCTATCTGGTAGAGATCAACAATGAAGTGCATCCATGCAAGTGAAGCAAGTATTTGTGGCATTATTTTTTGAGCTATTCCTATTATAGTTGCTCCATATCATCATAATGCACAGTAATAAAACTATCAGAATTTGTAAATATTTTGTTTTAGATTTGGCTACTTCTTGGGAATGTCACATTTTTTTACTGGCCATTGTTACAAGACCTGCATAGGAGAGTCTCTTCCTGTATGAATTGATTTAGCTGCTCAGTAAATGACTTGATATTGTGAAATCCGTTTATCAAGTGGAGTTAAAAGTCTATTGCTTCAATTTGAATGGTCCACTGACACTGAAGCATGACCAGTTTCACCATTACATAACCAACACTGATCAGACAACCATATCTCAATGAACACTGCTACTATTCTTCACCGTATCTAAACTTATCAATAACTCTGATTGTGATACCCACTAACGATTGATGATGATGATGAGTATAGGTGGTTTATGGGATCCCATATTCTTGGGAGGGAGAGTTCTTACTCTTTATAATGATTTTAATGTGACTCTAGTTGTACCATTGACTAATCTTTTTATGAGTATAGGCCTAGATATGGCTTGGGTTTTCCTTAAGAGCATTATGAATAATATCAAAGCTTATCTTACCCAAAAATGCAGGACTTGAGCCATGCCACCTATGATGAAAGGCCTGTCAGGAATTTGATGGGGGAGATTGTGATATGGGATCTCAATCCATGGTGTATGGAATTGAGATCCTATATTGCTTAAGGGAGAGAAGTTTTTGCTCTTTATAATGATTCCAATGGAGCTCCAATTTTACCATTGACTAATCCTTTTGGAGTTTGGGCCATCCTTGGGGCCATACACTACTCATCCTATTTCTGCTGCCTCTAACACATGACTGCCTCTACTTTTGTCAGTTCAACCCTAACTGGCTCCTTCCAGAATTGCTTTAAGAACTGAAATGCCAGCAGCCCTCTTACAGTGCACCCACCTCCAATTCTATGTCCATCAACACCACTGTTCCTGTGTTCCACATCCAGAAATACTAGAATATCTCTCTGCATGGCAATACGAGGAAAATCCCTTCTCCTTCAGTCTTTCTGCATGATAGGAAGGATCTTTCTGCTTCATTTCCCATTGTCAATATTCAAAAAGGCAATTTAGTTTCTTTCCCAGTTCATGAAATTACTCTTAAAGCCATAATTAATAGTGCTTATACCATAAAGCTCTTTGAATTACTCCAAGCAGGTCATATTTGGCAGGCCAACTTACCTGTCAAATCTCATGTTTTTTAGAGTTGTTCTTGCTAAAAAGTTTTAACAAGTTTTAATGGTGGCAAGTTTATTTCCCTATAGCATGTAATGTATGATAAATGGACAACTCTTTACTTTATAGCATAGATGAGTAAAGAGTATATGTATATAAAGTATGTAAAATAAAAAAGAAAAAGAATTAGTTTTAATTTCCTCTTCTGTTTTATTTGTTCATCCTCTGTCTCTTATCATTCAAAATGAATGTTAACAGTTCATACATAACATTTAATACTTCATACATATTAAAATATAAAATAGAACTATTAGATTAGTTGGTTGAAAGACTCAAAAATCTAGTTTAAGACTCATGGGCGGGGCAAGCTCTTCTATTCTGGTTCATGGTTTCTCTTGGCTATAGGATTCATCTGGGGGAGAGATCGAGCTTCAAGAAATAGTGAATGGTCTTATCAATACACAAATGTATAACTCCCCATTGCATGGTTCTCTCTTAGTCTTGAGTTATTGATTGTCACTATGGAACAAATGTAAACTTCATAGGTTAACCATGATTTCTTTGAATGGGAAAGTTGCTTCTGATACATAAATATGTTGGACATTCTGGTTTATCCTACTGTAATGCCACTTATCATGTGATTGTCTCTAAAGGCGTGGAAGAAAATGTGAGATGGAGGGCACTCACAGAAGAGCATGCAAGGGACAGCTTTGAGAATCTTCTCTTTAGCGTGTGTCGTTTCCGAGAGCTTACTGGCATGTATCCATATAACATAACTGTGAGTCCCCTCTACTTCCCCTCCTTGCCTCTTAGAGATAAAATATATGGACGATATACATGTGATGGTATGAAATTGGGGGAAGGGGGAAACAACCAGACAGTTGTATCTACTTTCTTGACTCTCAAATCCATTGTACACTGCTTTTGACTTGTGGAACCCAGGTTTCAGTTAGTTGAAGTGTTTGTCACGCCAAATAATTGAGATTCCCATTCTTCACCTCTGTTTTCTATAGCATGGGCCGTATGGCTGTAAATGGGTCACTACTTGATAAATTTCTAAAATGGCAGTTGTCAATGGGATTAGTTCTGAAATACCATTATAGAACATGCTTGTTCTTTTCCTTTTGAAGTCTATACGTCCCAAAGCCCCTTTAGGCTTTAGCTGTAGTTTTTTATCCCATTGGTACATTAAATTTCTTCAACACATGTTTGAAGTAAACCAACCTAACATCATGGCACTTTGGAATCAGGTTGTAAGTTATGATTTTAAGGAAGAGAGATTTGCACATCTGCATCGGTCTGCAATTGGATTTCCAGAGCCAAGGTTTTTCTACATAGGCACTCCAGCTTCACAGACTTCAAAAGAAGCCGCTCTGAAAGGTGAGGCATTGGTGCGGGCCCAATTCCAAGGAGATCCCTATGGGTGCCAAGGATCACTCTATCGGAAAAAACTCGGGCGGGATCCTTTTCACCGATCGATTCCTTATCCAAATGGGTGCCCTGAGATTGAAGGTCTGTTCAGATACTGCGGAGCGGCTCCTTATCCTGGCTCCCTTCCATGGTCCTAGTGAAACTAGTTATGAGTTCTTTTTTCTTTTCACTCTGATGCATGGAATATTAGATAAATCCACCTAATACAGCCAGAAAGAGATGTGAATCAAATCCTAAAGATATAACTAGCACTTGCAGCTCGAGTTTCATCGTACCTACCAGAGTATGCTTCTTATGCTTCTTCTTCTTGCCATTTCTTTTTCTTTGTTTTGGTTTTGGCTTTGACTCACTCGAAAGTCAAAGCTAACTATTTCATTACGTAATTAAAAAAATCTTGGCTTTGCTCATTGAAACGCAGAATATGGTTCTCTGAATGTGTACTAGTAAAAACAAAAAAAAAAAAAAAACAAAACACTGATGACTCGTCAATTGGATTTGGAAACACGCATTTCCCAAGCCATTTTCATAACTACGAGCAACTAGTCTCTCCGCATGAAATATTCCCGTGGTTGAGAAGATGAAGATGGATTTGTCATCCTACACAGAAGTAACAAGGAAGACGACAATAAAATCAACAATCAAGACGGGGAAAATTTCACGTGATTCATGTTTACTATGGCCCGTAAAGGAATAAGCACAGCAGAGTAGTATTGAAAAGGAATTGCATGAGTCTCATTAATTTTGTATTCTGTACAGGGATGATATTTATACATCATAAGATGTATAAATAGGGAATATTCTTTATAACAGATTTCATCAATACAATATAAATATGACAGAAATTATTCTGAATTATTCTGGTTTGTCACGTCTGAGATATTTCTTCAATGAGCTGTCCTTTGAGTCTTGATCAGGTGTGGTGATGATATTGCTGATCGCACGTTTGTAACTTATACTGAAGTGACAATCTTTTTTTCAATCTAATTTTAAGTTGGATCTAACATTTAAACATCTTATTCTCAAATTATTAAATGTATTTCAATTCAAAATCTCTTTACTCGTAAAATTCACAATCTTTTTCAACTTAATACTTATTATGATTCATAATTTTTTTTAACTTTTTATAAATACATTTAAATTTATCTTAATATTTAAATTCATCTTAAGTAAATTTTATAAAATTCACTTTAGTAACTTAGCTCACTATTATTTATAAGGAATTTAATTCAACTCGACTAAGCTCCAGATTATTGATTGTGCGTGTACGGCGTGCTGAAAATTTTGACATTGACCTCATCAGGCTACGCGGTTGTACAGCATCATTGTAAAAAGTACCATTTTCTCAAGGAAAAAAGCGTGCATTTGTTAAAGCCTTGGAGATTACCATCAGTATGGACCTCCAGCTCTCATCACAGAGTCAGTGCTATAATTTGTTCTGTTTTCTGTGCCATATATCAGCATGTCTGAAACTTATTAGAGCTTAGAAGCTCCTGAAAATTGGAACCACCATAATATTTTTCTAAATTCCGAGTGTTAATGTAAAGATCGTCTTTTTCATCCTTAATTTAAGCATAGAGTTCCCAAAGTTATGAATGGGATTCAGTTTTGGCAAAAAAGAGATGATGAAATGAGAAGTTTATCCTTTCATAAACCAACTCTGCATTATTTTGTCTGGCTGCAGTTCTTGGCAGGCATACACATTACAGTTATGGGGCCGTGTGCAGGAACATTCCATGGTCTAGGCTGATTTCTCAGAAAATTTAAGGTTGACGGCAAAATAATTCGTGTAGATTAGCAAGTAACAAATACATCTTCAGAAATAAGATGCAGACATCATAGTACAGATATGAAATTATTTAGCTCTGGAGATATTACAGCAACCTCTGCCTCAACAACCAGGATTTATTTACTGCATTTTATTGAAATCAATAGGTTTATATAGAACAGACTCCAAACCAATCAAACTCCTGGAAGACTCCTAAAAAGAGAGTAAAAAGGGAAACAAATAAACAACTCCTAATCAACCCGGGCTGAATAACCAACCCTGTGCACTATCACTTGAAAACCAGAGCTGCCTATAACTGCAGCTTACGTTATTTGAGTATCAAGTATGAAAAATGCAAGAAAAGTTTGTTTGGTTTGGGAATTTTTAATTCTAGCCTGTGTTCCTTAGCACAGGGCAGCTCGTACTCGGCTCCTCCGCAGAACCATCCAAGCTCTCACTTTTCAGAAGACCTCCCAGCAATTCACCAGGGTCGTAAAAGAACTCCACCTTCACGATCTTCTCCTGCTCATCCAACTGTTTCGTCGAGAAAACAGGATTGATTAAGCCATGTATATATAGAGAACAACAAAGCCAGAAAAGAAAGAAAGAAAGATGTTGTTGAAGAGTGACCTCAAAAATGGCCATTCCATAGAATTGAACAATTTCTCCAGTTGGGACATGGCCTTTGAAAGGACCCTCCATGTAACCCCAATGCCTGAACTTGAACACAATCACCGGTGGCCCACTATACACTTGGAAAATCTCCAAAGCAAACCCTCGAGGGAATGTTGTCGTAAAAGACCGGTGAGAAGAATCTGCTGTTTCCTTATCTGGATTATAGCCCCTAAATTTCTCAGGTAGAGAGGTCTGCAGCAGTGGATTATATCCTCCCAGCTTGCCTACTTCTTGCAAAGTTAAGGCCTTCCTGCCTGGAATCCTCAAATTCGAATAAAACGAAGATTTTAATCACTATAAAAATGCTAAAAACGTAACCTTGGAAGAGCTTTGAAATCTAGTACTTAAATTTGCTGGGGGTTATGTAATGAATACCATTTAAGCTGAAAGTGTACTTCTTGGGATCAAGGGTTTTGAAGTCATCCCGGCTGGTCTTATGGAAAATCTCCATTTCCCATGTCTTTACAAGGTTCTGCACCTTTTCCTCAAGTGACCCAGGAGGCCATATCTTCCATAAAAGAATGTTTACAGATCAGGCTGATATAATGATATAAAAAACAAACACACACACACACAAAAAAGGAGAGGAAGGATGGGAAACCTTAGTTCTGCCTTCTTCAAAGAGCTTGTTGACAACATCATAGTTTGGAGGGGCTCCATACCTCCATTCGATGTTCTTCACTTCTTCTGCGTTCAAGTAATGACGATATATGTCTTTATCAACACTTTGAGACGCCATCTTCTTGCTAAAACAGATAACTTGTTTAAGTTGAATTTTCATTGGCTCGTAAAGGATCTTATATAGAGGTTCTTCATTAACTGCCAATCAAAGAAAAGTCATACAAGCGTCACAGATCTGGATGGAAAGACGCAAGGAAGGTGGTGGAGGTAAA
The DNA here is from genome assembly GCF_004785595.1 of Juglans microcarpa x Juglans regia. NCBI lineage: Eukaryota > Viridiplantae > Streptophyta > Magnoliopsida > Fagales > Juglandaceae > Juglans > Juglans microcarpa x Juglans regia. The sequence goes on from NC_054609.1 coordinate 1,742,170, forward strand.
ATAGATATATAAAATTAAAATTATTATATTTAGATTTCAGGTGAATTGACCTCCCAAATAAATAAATAAAAAGATTTCAAGTGAATTGTTTAGATAGCATTAAATGGTAAATACTCATCAATAAATTTTGATCCGTTTCATATATTTATCTCTCTCTTCAGAGGTCAATCAAAACTGAGATATTCTACATCACAATACACAATGAGATGCAATATGGATTTTATTATTATGGACAACTTGTAGTACATTTTGGTCATTAAAAATTGAAAATTTATATCACTAGAACCTAAATATAACTAAATTTATTAATTAAAAAATAGTCCATCTAATTAAATATCTTGAGGTATCATATGGTAAGTAGATCTTTAAAAGATTGTCAGTGCGTTAAAAATTTTATTTTTAAAATTATAACTTAGCAATTTGATATTCTGGTCACTTATTCACCTCTATTTCTAGGGGTGGGCTCGGACTCTGATTGGAGTCGGAGTGGAGTTCAACTCCAATTGAAGGTCAAAGCTCGGAGCTCCGAAATAGAGTTGATTTAATGTAAAAAAATATTATTAAATATTACTAAAGAAAAACAAAATAATGTAAAAAAATTAATTTAAAAAATCTAAAATATTGTAAAAAAATAAGTTAAAAAGCTAAAATTTAAATACAATGACTAAATCATGTACAATACAAGAATAAGTGATTTAATGTGTACAAACGATAAATTTAAATTTAAAACTACAAATTCGAAATGAATTTAAATTTAGAACACCAAAATATAAATAATGTCCATACATTAGTCCTGATAGTCCATGCATTTGAGTCGATGACTCGATAATGATTTTCAGTTTTCCTACATAAAGTTTTATTATCAGATGCACTATATTTTCTTTAGTCATTGAACTATAGACTTCTAAATCATTAGCCAAGTGATATATGACATAAAATATGACACATTATGAACTCACCTTCACCTCTAACTATGACGAGTTTTGCATGATGGTAATCATGGTATTGAGTTTCTCACTAATAAAGGGGTCATCCCACGATGCGTCCATCTTAGTCATTCACAATTAGTCTGAAGTTCACAGCTAGATCTACAAAATCATATAAATTATAAATTAAATAATAAAAATATTAAAATTATGTAAATAATTATTTAAAATCATAAAGTTATCTAATTCAAGCTTATAGCTCTCGGCATCAACGGTATCTACTCTAACAATCATTGAACTTAACCAGTTATGTATGCAAAAGAGGGCCTCGATAGTGGTCAAAGACAATGAACTCCGATAAGCATCCAAGACACAACCTTCAGTGCTAAATGCCGACTCAGAGACAACCGTAGTGATAAGAATGGCTAGTACATCTCTGGCTCTTCAAGAAAGGACTGGAAACTTGCCAAAATTTACCTTCCACCAAATTAATATATGGAATGTTTCGCTAGGTGCCTCGACATCTTCCATAAAGTAACGCTCAAGCTTAGACTTACACTGCATAATATTTCTCGATGCACGGTTTTGATGATACAGTCATAGCTGTAAAAAATTTGAACTTTGTATATGTGTGTCATCCCAGAAAAATGTTGAGCCGGTCAAGCGTGAAGAGCTACTTCCTTCGGTTGAAAACTAACCATTGTTGTTATAATGACTATATAAATCATCAATATCACATTTAAGCGATCTAATAAACTAATCAGTGTCCTCATCATGAGAACGTACTTAATCCAATCTTCTACAATCGTCAATTTATATCGGAGGCTAAGGATCGCAGTAACAAATAATAGTCTATTTATCTTCTTAACATCCCCCTAATAATTATTATATTTGTATTTCATCCTCATAATTGTTGCATCCAACAAACTCACATTGTCAACACAACTCTGTTATAAGTAATCATAAAGTCCTGAGAGCTTCTCGAACTATATGTTCGTAGTAGGATATTTGGTCACAGATATCACATAGTTATTTTATAAAATAACTTCAAAAATTGAACAAAATATCTGACAATGGCCCAGTCAACTGTGATCGACGCATCAAGCCCCCTTATCTTCCCAACTGACTCCAGCAAAGCATACCTCATGCCCCCATCCTAGACCTTCATCCGCTCGAACGTTGTTTGGCACTTTTGCGCTACATCCAACATCTTGTATATAGAGTTCCATCGAGTTGGAACGTCTAGTTGCAACATACTAACAGATGGGATCTCAAGTTGTTCAACTATGGCCTTAAATTGGCAGAGCCGTTGGGGGGAAGCTCTCACATATCTCACAATGTTTTAGATTTTAGTAATGAAATCATCAACTTCCTTGACCCCCTCAGAAACTATGAGAATGATGATATTGACACAACATCAAATATGGATAAGCTAGTTCTCACGAATGATATCCTTATTTATCTCATATTAAGTCTGAACCAATCAATGGCAATGTCATTCGCACTGATATTATCAACCGTGATACAAAGCACTTTTCTGATCTTCCAATCCTTTATACAGTCATCCATCTCCTTGCCAATGGATAAATCGTTGTGATTAACAATTTTTTTGAATTCGATAAACCGCTTGTGCAACGGCCACTCACTGCCAATGAAGTGGCCTATGATACACATGTAACCCACATTCTGTATGAAGGTTCATGTATCAGCCGTAAATAACACTCTCTGGCCAGTGGCGACAAGCATTTCCTTCATCACTGCGTTCTCCTTGGCATACCTCTTCAAACAATCGCATATCACAATATACCGTGAAGGTATGAGAAGTCATGTCTTTAAAGTGTGCACAAATTTGCAGAAGCTTGCCTTGTCAACTATGGTAAAAAAAATCTCATCAGTGATAATCATCTCTGTAAGAACATTCCTCAACATCTTCTTACTGTATTGAATCATAATCTGTGTGCCATTAGTGGCCATAGAAGTCTCGTAACTCAGCTTCATCTAATCAGTTGCCACTAACCTTTTGTGTATCTTATACCATTGGCAGCCCGTAAGATATGATATTAATACTGACATGTTTTGCTTCTTCGAATGACAATCACATAGTTTACCATAGTAGCATCAAGCCTGCAGATTCTTACGGTCACCAGGAACTTTGGTGAAATATTCACATGTCCACAACCTTTTTTTACTAGATGGCGCTTGTGGATCGGCCTCAATATTCATCAACTTCTCCTCCTCCTCATTAACCATATCAACATATTATAGATATATTAGAACTCGACTACTTGCACAGGAAGTAGTTGTTTTAGATAGGAGTCTACGGCTCGAAGTACTTATTAGTGATGCCAACTATTATGCGTCATCTTTTTTGTGGAGAATCGCGGCAAGATGATATAGCATCTATAATTTTCTATGCAAATAATCTGAAATAATTAACAAACAACCGTCATTTAACATGTTATGAAAATTATCTACAAATTGGAAGCACATTGAAAAGTAAACATATGTGTTTAGTTGTGTTTGTGATTTTAAAAATAAATAAAACACAAAAAATTGAACGTCTGCTCGAGCCACACTCTAGTGTAGGCTCGCGAGCGAACAATCTGTGTGATATTCGCTTGAGCCACACTCGAGCGAAGACTCGATTGAACAATCTATGTGATGTTCGCTCGAGCAACACTCAAGTGAATGTTGTCTGGAACAAAAAAAAAAATCCATTTTTTCCAAATTTAAATCCCTCAATTCTTAAATTTAATAGCGTAAAAATCGAAATCATTGAAATGCAAATAACAAACAATTGAAATGAATAACAAATCATACAAATTTCACAAATTTCAAACCACAATGTGACAATTAAATGATTTTGGAATCCTAAAATTATACAAAAAAACTAAGTGAATGAGTGAGTGTCGAGTGGCTTACAATTTGTGATAAACTCTGGAAGTGGCTCGAGGCGGCCTCAAATGACGGCAGACGGCAGGGAAGGTGAAGCGTAATGTGGAGAGGAGGGAGAAAGGGATGTGCGAAAGTGAGGGGAGAGAAGGGGGTCCTGCGTTTTGGACCCATTCTTCACGAAACGACGTTTAGTTACTCTAGTAAGCGAAACGATGTCGTTCCTCTTCAAGTGGAATGACGTCGTTTTGATTATGTGATTATAGGCTCCGAACTCCAACTCCCACTTTGACAAATGGAGTTGAAGCCTTATCGGAATTTGACTAGAGTTGAAATTTCATAGTTTTTGCCCACCTCTATCTATTTCTATGCTAGCAATGATAAGTCTCACAAAAGAATTTGAGTGAAGAGTGATCAAGAAGTACTATTTATGTAGTGTGCTAGAATTAAAGGGCATGAATTGAACAACCTAATTAAATATTTAAATTTAAATAAACGTAGTAATTTTATTATATATATCATTTTATTTTATAAGTTTAATTAATTGTATATAATATTTATTTCATAATAACATAAATCGAAAATGAGGAAAATTAGAGAGAAACTACTGTAACAATGCACTCATTGCACATACTATGTAACTTCTTCTTTTTTTTCCCTCTGTCACTTTACTAGAGTGTGTGCCTGCTGCCTAGATTTTTTCATCTAAAATATATTATGGGACTTCTCAACAATAAAATTTGGTATTTTGAAAATTACATATTGATTTTATAGATATAGCATTCAAAGGCAGTGTTGTAAAAAAATAAAACATTCACCGAAAAATGCAAAAAAATAAAATAAAATAAAATAAAATAAAAAATAAGGCCACCCTTTGCTATTTAGAGTGCGTTTGGATGTTGAATTGAGCTGAATTCTTTATGAATAGTAGTGAATTTAACAGATAATGTGAGTTATTTGGGACCATCTAAAATGAGTTTAGATGTGTTTGGATGTTAAGATGAGTTTAGTACTATTTATGAAAAATTAATAAAGATTGTAGATCTCACATATAAAAATGTGTTAAGTTGAAAAAGGTTGTGGATCTCATATATATAAGAAGGTTTTGAGTTAAAATGAGTTTAGTAATTTGAGAGTTAGGTATTTAGATGTTAGACTTAGTTTAAAATTAAACTGAACTGAGTTGATCTCAATTGAATCTTACAACCAAATGGGAAGAAAATAAATATATATATATATATGAGTCTCACAATAAGTTTTATATATATATATATATATATATATATATATATATATTTTTTTTTTTTTTATGGTGAAATTAACTATTTTACAAAATAATTGTATATTTGAAACTTGTGTGTTAAGCATTTCTTTTTTGGGAGACTTTGTGATGGGCGGCAGCTGCTGCACATGCTATCTAGACTTTTTGATTTTATTCTTATTAAATTAATTGATTTATTCTACTCATCATTTATATATTATATATTTAATTAATAAGAAAAAAAATCATGTGTAATATAAATGAATAGAATTTTTTTTTAAGTATTATATATAAAAATAGGACAGTGCTAGGTGGAATTTCGTGCATGGAAAACATGATTTTTTTATTTTTCCAGAATTTCTTTGGTTAAAAAAGGAAGATTTGTCAGTATTTGTGGACATTTTCGTGGTTAGAATTTGCAGATGAAGTTGAATAGAAGATGGCTGCTTTTACGCAATAGTTGTTCAATTGTTGTTCTACTTCACCACAAGACCACAACATCAGCCTAAGAAGATAAATTGAAATGCACTGTAGCTTAAATATTCAGATTTTAGTATTTAGTCATTTCAATGCAGTGATTTTAAATATAAATTTATCAAATTTTGAAGATTCAACTCATTTGATGAGTCCAATACCAATGCTCTCACGCAATTGCTGTTCAATTGTTGTTCTACTTCTCCACAGGACCACAACACCAGCCTAGGAAGATGATTCAAAGATACAAAAATATCTAACTCTTGTGCAAGGCTGAAGCTAATTCATCTTGCATAGACCATTCATACGGTTCAAAAATTTATACTCGTTTAGTTAAATAGATGATTGAATGTTTAAATTAAAAGTTAAATAAAATATTATTTTTATTTTAAGATTTAATAAAATAAAATATTATTTTATATGAGAGTTTAAAAAAATTATAATAATTATATAAAATAAAATAAAATAATTTAGTTATACACCAAAGCAGGGTCTTAGAGAATTTTGCTTCGCTTGAATCTAAAATTCATTTCAACTCATTTCAACTCATCATTACAACTTTCTCAAATTTATATATAAAATATTATAAATAATTTAATTTTTATTTTATTATTAATAAATTATTTTAACTCACCTCTAAATTCAAACTGTACGGTAAGTTACATCATTTTGGAACTTGCTGCATTATCAGCAAGTTTTATTTTCAGTATTTCTAAGAAATACACGTGGGGTCGTGTGTAGTCACCAAACTGAGATAATTTTAACAATTCTATATTCAAACAAGTTGGCAAGTTGCTCCGTATTATAGTACAACATGCAACGTCTCTACGACTTAAATCAATCATTCTTGAGAGAGGTCACAACAGCAATCCAACAACATTATCACAATCCTTTGATTAATGGAGTGTTCGGAAAATTCATTTATCACATAATTATCCACCAATTGATAGCAATCTTATCATTTAAGTTTAGTTTATTTTCGTAAATGAGATAAGATGAATTGAAATTAAAATTAAAAAATTAAATAAAATATTATTAGAATATATTTTTTAAGAGAGCTGTTACATACAAATAGATTACATAAAAATAAACTCACAAATTTACAATCTGATGCACTGCATCAATCCACGTCAGTTTTTAGATTTATTTTTATGTAATCTCTTTGTGGCTAAAGTATTTCTATTTTTTAATATTATTTTTGTTTTGAGATTTAAAATAACTGAATTATTTATTTTATTTTGTATGAAAATTTAAAAAAATTATAATGATTATATAAAATAAGTTTAGAGAAGTTGTGAAAATAAACAAGACCTTAACCCTCTAAGACAAACAAATCCAAGTACTTTGGTTGTTGTCTTTCACTCAATTTTTCTTTCAACTGGTGAAATGAAGGCCTCGTTTGTTTTTTAGATAAGATGAAATGAGATTAAAATTAAAAGTTGAATAAAATATTGTTAAAATATATTTTTTTAATATTATTTTTATTTTGAGATTTGAAAAAGTTTAATTGTTTATTTTATTTTATGTGGAAATTTAAAAAAATTGTAATGATTAGATGAGATGAGTTGATATTTTAATTCATCTTAACTCATCATTACAACTTTTTTTAAATTCTAACACAAAATATAATAAACAATTCAACTTTTTCAAATCTCAAAATAATAATAATATTAAAAAATAATATTCTAACAATATTTTATTATCTCAACTCAACTCAATTTAACATTCAAACGCAACCTAAATATATATATATATATATATAGATGCTATTGCTTTGCATTTTGAGAGGCTAGGTTTAAATTAGTTATTTACATATACAGGCAAACTTTTAATCATTCCTATCAATATCCCATCTTGATCCTCCTGCAACAGTGTACACAGTACTTTCAAATACTAAATGCATGAGTTCTACTATTCAGGGTTCTACTATTAGATACCCTTACAAACTTTGTAAGGGTATCTAATTTGAGGGTCCATAATTGTGACTGGAGGGAACTTGTATGGCGCTTATGTCAAAAGTAGCCTGAAGGATAATATATATTTTACTAAAAATTATTATATTAATCAGACGTAGTGACAATAACAGCTAATCAATTAATATGAAAGTCTAATGCAGGCTTACCAACTACGACAACATCATTAAATGAACATTGATAGGTGAAGTTCAGATGATTAATTATTAGGTGATTCCAATGAGTATATAGTTAGTATATATATATATATAAGAGTCTACAAACAAGCCTATCTAACTAATATACCTGCCACCATATTGAGATTATGTCGATGAAGGCAATCACTTGTAATGCAAAAGTGTTGAGAAATGCCCAAATAATAGTCAGGTATGTGTACATGCATAAGAATAACCACTTTGGGGCAAGATATCCTCCATCCTTATTTGTTCCAGTGCATAATAAAATGATGCTCTGCAGTGTTTGTGATTCTGCATAAGCCTTCCAACAAGTTAAAAAGAAAATTAAAATTAAAATCTTAATGTAGTTTACAATAACAATTCAATGGTAATAATCATTCTTTTTCTTTTTGGTCGAATCTCGATCAATCTAATTTAAATCAAAAAGCAGGACATAAAGAAGATCCAATATGTTTCTCTTTTATATTTTTCCATAAAAGACAATTCAAATGGTCCATAAGTCAAAAAGATATACATGATTAAGTTAATTAATCTATCAACCATGAAGCAAAAAAGTAAATCACACCTGGATGAAGCAAAACAAAATCACATCCAAGCGAAAGAAGAACAGATCGCAGATATCACAAATCCAACAAACCAGGTGAAGAACGAAACTACCACCCAACCCCACACAAGACTTGCAGGACATGCTTATTGAAGGTTTGAACCATACAGTGGAGTAATCCATATAAAAGTGATCATCGTGAAAACGATATTGCAAGTATTTTGAACAAAGTCCACAACAAATTAAACAATAAAGGAAATTAAAAAAAAAATCATCATCAACAAGAAAAAGTATAGGATTTTATATAATTAAACAACGAGGAAGAAGAAAATATATACAATGAAACAAGAACATTGCAGAGGGAAACCAAAAACAAAGTAGCAGGAAAAATCGAACAAAGAATAATCATTTATCTTTGGAGTTCTTGCTTGTAACCCAGCTCATTGAGCTACTTCTCCTCAGAATCCATGGTTGGGATGAAGCAAAAAAGTAAAGCATACCTAGTCCCTAGATGAAGCAAAAACAAAATCACATCCAAGCAACTGCTCGAGCCAAAAAAATTTGGTTCATAATGACAAATGGAAAATCCAACAAGCAAACTTACACTCAACAAAAAAATATGGAAAAGAAAAATCAACAAGCAGAAAAACAAAAAAAAAAAAATGGTTTTGAGTTGAAGAACAACAAGACTAGAAAGAATTTTCAAATTGCTCTTCAGATTCACATCCCACAAAGAGATGAGAGAGGATCCACACTAAAAACTAAAACATACCTAGAAGAATGAACAAGAAACTCACATCCAAGCAATTGACAAATCCAAAAAAAAAAAAATGGAGAACAAAAATCCAACAAACATAAAAATGAAATAAATAAAAAAATCCACATGAAACGGAAAAAAAATAAAAAAATCCTTCAGATTCCAAAAAATGGTCCATACCGATGAACAAAAATTCAACAAGCAGATTCACATCCAAAAAAAAATGGAGAACAAAAACCTAACAAGCAAAAAAATGAAATAAAAAAATCCACACGAAACGGAAAAAAAAAAAATCAAATCATCCTTCAAATTCACATCCCATAGAGTGAAAAGAAGTAGAATCAACAAAAACCTTGCCCACACAGCACCGACACAAAAACGAAGAATGTGTGATGGCGGCATGCGGTGGAGTCATGTGCGACGCAAGTAAGAAGGAAAAAAATAGGAAACAAACAAAACGGAAGGGGTGAAAATGGAAATATGTGAATCGATGGGAAAAAAACAAAACGGAAGATGAATCGTGGTGGTTTGAGAACCCCACGGGTTTCCTTTAAACCGCACGTCGGTGCAACGCACCTCTCCGATTGGCTCCCAATCTAGTCGACCGCAAGATCAACATGTGAGGCTTCTCCTGGTGGTGCGCGTGTCAGACGATGGTCAAAAACCTGAAAAAAACAAACAAAAAAAACCACCGGAGACAAAGGGCCGACGAGGAGAGGAAGAGGAAGAAGGAGCCGAAGGCCCCCTTCCCTCCAACTTGATTCGGACGAGCGAGTTTCTAGAGAGAGAGGATCTAGTTTCTAGAGAGAGTCTGGTTTGGTTTCTAGAGAGAGGGTCTGGTTTCTGGGAATTTAAAATTGAGAGAGAGGCTATCAAACAGAAAGTTAATGGAAAAGAATTAAAATTACTGTAACTCCATTAAGACATGAATTTCCGTTTGATAGCCTCTTATATAATAGAGATAGATATTATAACCGTTTCATCTATTTATATCTCTCTTCAGAGATCAATCAAAACTAAGATATTCTACATCACAATACACAATGAGATGCAATATGGATTTTATTATTAATATATCATGGACAACTTGTAGTACATTTTGGTCATTAAAAATTGAAAATTTATATCACTAGTACCTAAATATAACTAAATTTCTTAATTAAAAAATAGTCCATATAATTAAATATCTTAAGGTATTATATGGTAAGTAAATATTTAAAAGATTGTTAGTATGTTAGAAATTTTATTTTTAAAATTCTAACTTAGCAATTTGATATTTTGGTCACTTATTCACCTCTATTTCTTGGGTGGACTCTGACTCCGACAAAATCAAAATGTCCACCTCCAACCTCGGACTTCCGACTTCGATTGGGGTTGGAGGTCAAAATGTGCTCCGACTCCGACTCCAACTCCGATTGGAGTCGGAGTGGAGTTCAACTCCGATCGGAGGTTGGAGCTTAGAGCTCCTATCGGAGTTGATTTGATGTAAAAAAAAAATACTATTATAGAAAAACAAAATAATGTAAAAAATTAATTTAAAAAATATAAATACTATAAAAAAAACAAGTTAAAAAACTAAAATTTAAATACAATGACTAAATCATGTACAATACAAAAATAGGTAATAATGTGTGCAAACAATAAATTTAAATTTAAATTTACAATACCAAAATATAAATAATGTCCCCCGCAGCAGTCTTAACAGTCCATGCATTTGAGTTGATGACTAGATTGTGATTTTCAATTTTTCTGCATGAAGTTTTATTGATCAGATGCATTATGCTTTAGTCATTTAACTATAGACTTATAAACCATCAGCCAAGTAATATATAACATAAAATCGGACACATATTATGAACTCACCTCTACTTCTAACTATGACGAGTTTTGTATGATGGTAATCATGGTATTGAGTTTCTCACCAATAAAGGGGTCATCCCATAATGCTTCCATCTCAGTCATCCACAATTAGTCTTAGGTTCACAACTATGTTTGCAAAATCATATAAATTATAAATTAAATAATAAAATTATTAAAATTATGTAAATAATTATTTAAAATCATAAAGTTACATAATTCAAGCCTATAGCTCTCGGCATCAATGGTATCTACTCTAATAGGCGTTGAACTTAACCAGATCTGTGTGTAAACGAGGGCCTCGACGGTGGTGGGAGACAATGAACTCCGATAAGTATCCAAGACATGACTTTCGGTGCTAAATGCGGACTCAGAGGCAACCGTAGTGATATGAATGGATAGTACATCCCTTGCTATTCGGGAAAGGACTGGAAACTTGCCAGAATTCAACTTCCACTAAGTTAATATATGGAATATTTCACTAGGTGTCTCGACATCTTCCATAAAGTAACACTCAAACTCAGACTTACACTGCATAATATTCCTCGATGTACAGTTTTGATGATACCGTCGTAGTCGTAATAAATTTAAACTTTGTGCATGTGTGTCATCCCAGAAAGATGTCGAGTCGGTAGGGCGTGAGGAGCTACTACCTTTGGTTGAAAATTGACTATTATTGTTGTAATGGCTATATAAATTATCAATATATCATTTAAGCGATCTAATAAACTAATCAATGCCCTCATTGTCGAGGACGTCTCTAATCCAATCTTCTACAATCACCAACTTATACCGGGGGTCAAGGATCACAACCACAAATAATAATCTATTTATATTCTCAACATCCCCTAATATTTATAACATTTGTATTTCATCATCATAGTCATTTCATTCAACAAACCCACACTGCCAGCATAACTCTGTTGCAAGTGGTTATAAAGTCCCGAGAGCTTCTCGAAGTACATGTTTGTAGTAGAATATTTTGTCCCACATATCCACATAGTTATGTCATAAAATAACTTCAAAAATGGAACAAAATACCTGACATTGACCTAATTAACTATATCCGGCACACCGAGCACCCTTCTCCCCCCAACTGACTCCAACAAAGCATATATAATGCCCCCATCCTAGAACCTTATTCGCTCGAACGTTGTTTGGTACTTCTGCGCTACATACAACATCATGTATGTAGAATTCTATCAAGTCGGAACGTCTAATTGCCTGAAACTGTAGATAGGATTCCAAGTTGTTTGGCTATTGCCTTAAACTGGCAGAGCCGTTGAGGAGAAGCTCTACATATCTCACAAGGTTTTGGACTTTAATAATGAAATCATCAACCTTCTTAAACCTCTTAGAAACTATGAGGTTAATGATATTGGCACAATATTGAACATGAATAAACTAATTCTCACGAATGATATCCTCATTTACCGTCATATTCAACCTGAACCAATCAATGGCAACGTCATTCGCACTGGCATTATCAACCGTGATATAAAACACTTTTATGATCCATCAATCATCTATACAGTCATTCATTTCCTTGCCAATGGATAAACCCTTATGATCAACAATTTCTTTAAAACCAATAATCCGCTTGTGCAACATCCACTGACTATTAATAAAGTGGGTTGTGATACACATGTAGCCAACATTCTGTATGGAGGTCCATTTATCAGTCGTAAATGACATTATGGCTAGTGGCGACAAACATTTCCTTCATCACTGCCTTCTCCTTGGCATGCCTCTTCAAACAATCGCACACCACGGTATACCGTATAGGAAGTCGTGGTTTTAAAGTGTGCACAAATTTTCAGAAGTCTGCCTTGTCAACCTTGGTAAAAGGCATCTCATCAGTGATGATCATCTCTGTAAGAACATCCATCAACATCTTCTCACTTTATTGAGAAATTGATAGCTTCATAATCTGCATGTCATCAGTGGCTGTAGAAGTCTCCTAACTCAGTTTTGTCTGATCAGTTGCCACCAGCCCTTTGTGTATCTTATATCGCTGGCAGCCCGTAAGATGTGACATTAATACTGATGTGCCTTACTTTTTCGAATGATAGCTGCATAGTTGTCCACAATAATTACATCGAGCCTACGAGTTCTCACGATCACCGGAAACTTTGGTGAAATGTTCTCATATCCATGACTTTTTTTACTAAGTTGTGCCGATGGATTAGCCTCAACATTCATCAACTCCTCATCCTTATTAAGCATATCAACTTCTTCTAGATCTATTAAGACTCGACTACTTGCACAAGAAATAGCTGCTCTAGATGAGGGTCTACGGCCTGAAGTACTTGTAGATGACGCCAATGACTATACGTCATCCTCTTGTGGAGAATCGCAGTGAGATGGTGTAGCACCATAATTTGCTATGCAAATAATATGAAATAATTAACAAACAACTATCATTTAACATATTATGAAAATTATTTGCAAATTATAAATACATTGAAAAGGAAAAACATGTGTCTAGTCGTGTTTGTGATTTTAAAAATAAATAAAATACAAAAAAACTAAATGACTGCTCGAGCCACACTAGAGCGAACAATATGTGTGATGTTTGCTCAAGCTACACTCGAGCGAAGGCTCAATCGAACAATTTATGTGACGTTCACTCGAGCGACACTTGAGTAAACATTATCTGGAACAAAAAGACCTAATTTTTTCAAAACCTAAATCCTCCAATTCTTAAATTTAATAGCCTAAAAATTGAAATCATTGAAATGTAAATAACAAATAATTGAAATGAACAACAAATCATACACATTTCACAAATTCCAAACCACAATGTGACAATTAAATGATTTTAGAACCCTAAAATTCTACAAAAAAAAAAAAAAAACTGAGTGAATGAGTAAGTACCAAAAGGCTTATAATTTGTGATGAACTTCGGAATGTAACTCACGGCAGCCTCAGGTGATAGTAGGCGGAGGGAGAGGTGAAGCACAGTGTGGAGATGAGGGAGATAGAGGGAGTTGCAGATGGGTGTTGTGCGAAAGTGAGGGGGTAAGAAGGGGGTCCTGTGTTTTGGACCCCCTTCTTCACGAAACGTCGTCGTCATTTAGTTACTTCAGTAGGGGTCCTGCGTTCTGGGGCCCCTTCTGAGCGAAACGACGTCACTCATCTTGAAGTGAAACGACGTCGTTTTGATTATGTGATTTTTTTAAAAAAAAATATGTCGGAGTTCGAAGCCCACATAGTTCAAAGCCCCTATGTGGAGCTCATGTGGGCTCCGAACTTTGACTTCGACTTTGACTCCGACTAATGGAGTCGGAGCTCTGACTCCGACCAATGGAACCCTTGTCAATATTCAACTGGAGTCGAAATTTTAAAGTTTTTGCCCACCCCTATCTATTTCTATGCTAGCAATGATAAGTCTTACAAAAGAATTTGAGTGAAGAGTGACCAAGAAGTACTATTAATATAGTGAGCTAAAATAAATGGGCATAAATTAAGTAAACAAAATATATAAGTTAGGAAAAATACATTACTACTAATTCTAAACAAAAATGAATAACTCAATTAAATATTTAAATTTAAATAAATGTAGTAATTTTATTATATGTATCATTTTATTTTATAAGTTTAATTAATTGTATATATAATATTTATTTAATAATAACATAACTCGGAAATATATTATGCGACTTCTCAACAATAAAATTTGGTATTTTGAAAATTACATATTGATTTTATACATATAGCATTCAAAGGCAGAGTTGTAAAAAATAAAACGTTCACCGAAAAAGGCAAAAAAATGAAGAAAATAAGGTCACCCCTTGCTATTAAAAAAAAAAAACCGTGAGTCTCACAATAAAAATATTTTTCTTTTTCTTTTTTTTTTTTTTTCTTTTTTTTATATGGTGGAATTAACTATTTTTCAAAATAATTGTATATTTGAAACTTGTGTATTACGCATTTCTTTCTAAATTAATTAATTTTCTGTACTCCATCATTCATATATTATATATTTAACAAATAAAAAAAATTATACATAATATAAAGATGATAAATAAAATTTTTCTTTTTAAGTATTATATATAAAAATAGGATAGTGTTAGGTGGAACTTCCTGCATGGAAAACAAGATATTCTTGTTTTTTTCCAGAATTTCTTTGGTTAAAAAAGGAAAATTACTCAGTATTTGTGGACATTTTCGTGGTCAGAATTTGCAGATGAAGTTAAGGCCAGTTTGTTTTCAGAGATGAGATGAGATGAGATTAAAGTTAAAAAGTTGAATAAAATAATGTTAGAATATATTTTTTAATATTATTTTTGTTTTAGAATTTGAAAAAGTTGAATTTTTTATTTTATTTTTTGTGGAGATTTGAGAAAGTTGTAATGATGAGGTGAGATGAGATGAAATGAGATGTTTTTCGAAAACAAACAAGACTGTATTTCTAAGAAATATACATGGGTAGTGTGTAGTCACCAAACTGATATAATTTTAAAAATAGCAATGATAATTCAGTCATAAATTTCAAAAATTCACACGAAAAAATTAATTTTTTAATAATAAATTTTATTTTTTTTAAAAAAAAATATACGATACTTACATAATTCATAATTATATCTAACATTACTCATAAATTTCATTTATTACGTAATTATCAATTACGTCCAATTGATAGCAATGTTATCATTTAACCCTCTCAGAACACAAACAAATCCAAGTACTTTGGGTTGTTGTCTTTCACCCAATTTTTCTTTCAACTAGTGAAATTAAAAGATCCAATTTTGTTAAGCCCATTATTTCAAGCTAGGTATGAGAAAGAAAGAGCTTTTAGAATCAAAATGAAACAATTATGCAGAAATAGGTTAACAGGAATATCAAAGAAGGAACCATCAGAAACCAAAGATCATCCTCACAGAGTATAGGTCCGCATCATGGCTTAGGTCTTCTATCTGATTAAGAAGAAGACCCCATCATCTGATTCCCCCCCCCCTTCAATCAAGAGTTTTGTAAAATCATACAGAAAATTCTAAACAATAAAGCAAAGAGATTTAAACAAGAAATGATTGCAGAAAAGAGAAAACTAATATGCAAGGAAAGGAACTCAGAGAATGTTATGGGTATGAGAAAATTTATCAGCACAGATCGATGTAAAAATCGTCAGAGTGGTGCATGACTTTCTCAGGTACTCATCACCGTCCCTCTCCGGAAATTATAATCCTTCATGGAAATTCATTGCCCAAAAAACCCTAACATTTCCTAAACTATGAACATATATTAGAGAGCTAGCTTGAGAGACAGAGCGATACTAGAAGAAGAAGAAGATTACTATCGGCGTAGGGTTTTATCGAACAACAATATATATAGAGAGAGGCAGAGAAGGAGACGGACGCCAAGAACAAATTTTCTATTCATTATTCATGTAATAAATATTTGATAAAAGAAAAAAATAATAAAAATTAAAAAAAATACGGAGTGTAGAATGTGAAGATATTGTGAAGATTTATTCTTTTTAAAAGGTGTGATGACGTTTTATCCTCGTCTATATTTATACTTATTATATTTACACCACACTTACTTTTATTTTCTATTTTTTATTTCTTTTATTAACAGATGTATGGTGTTAGAATGATGAGTAGTGCTATTGAGTATAATTTTATACACAATAACATACGTATTGAATATTCATCCTATTCTATCAGTTTTTTTTTTTAATTTGAATTTTGAATTTCAAGTTTCAAAGTCTTCACTATTTTAATAGTTGACATGTCAGCACGTATAAATAATGCTAGATATAGTCTCTAGGGTATGCAAGTTTTGTACACTCCTTTTAAGTTAAAGTGAGATTCATTATTAAAAAAATTATTTTTCGTGTGGATCCCAAATTTAACTATTTTTTTAAAAGAGGGTGTGTAAGTCTTACACACCCTAAAACTGTAAATATCATTTATCTCCATCCAAGGGACATGGAACACACCTCGACTTAACATATTCTTTTTAAAATAATAACAGATTTATATATTTATTATAATGAAGTTACTGGTAATATGTTATGATCTCATATGATCTCATAAGAGTTAAGGACTTGACCAAATTAAGAACTAGCAATTATAAGACTTTTGGATTGGTAGAGTTTTTAACAATTAGTATTTAACCATCTCACAAGTTCAAATAGAAGGACGACCTATAGGTTAAGAAAAAGACCACCACCGAGTCAGTGTCATGGGCTGTTGTGGACATCAAATTCAGAAGCATATTGAAATGTTATAATTCTAAAAGTTAGGGTTTAATATTTAACATTCTTAAAACTTTTGGATTATAGGTTGGGTTTTTATCATAATATAGAAGAATACTTTGTTTACAATCTGAAATGAACACCCTCCACGCCGTTAATAAGAAGAAGATTTAAAAAAAAAAAAAAAAAAAAAAAAAAAAAAAAAAAAAAAAAAAAAAAAACCCTTAAAATTTAATTATTTAACCTAGTATGATGTTTGTTGCATCAAAAGCTAGTGCTTTGTACCAACTTTCAAACAGAATTTTTGAACATAAATCAAGCATATTCTCCCAGGGCGATTCATTTCATTGTTAAGAGTTCGGATATAACAGTAACATAGGTGTTATGGACTATTGGCCAATTGGCCATCATTTTTTTGGTCTCTCAATCGACCCTTTCCCAATTAACAATTCTCTTAGGACCCCTTGATGCCTTACCCCCCACAGCCACCAACTCTTCCGCGACGGCAACGAAAAATCACGCCGCACCGAGTGGTGCAATATGAATTTCAGTTGTGCGTATTTACATGATATATATATAGCTGTGAACATTATCTGCCAGTTTTAGTTCGAGATGCCGAGGCTTTCGATAGGTTATGCTGTCTTCTCCCAATGGATAGACCACTGTCACTGACACTGCCTTCGACAAGATTATCGTCAACTTCAGAAAATTCCCTCGTCCATGAATTCAACGGGATGAGATAACTATCATCCTTGATGCTCCTCCTCTGTTCCTCGTGGCGTTTCACATTTTCGGATATCTGTTGGAAGGTTTCATTTATTTTTGCAATTCCCCTTTCAACTGGTTCTACAACATGCGATACGGTGTACTTCATGTCATCAACAATCTGAAAGAGCAAATTCGTCAGCAAAAGAGAAAAAATAAGCCTAAGGAAATTCAAGAACTAAAATGCAAAGGTTTGGTATCTCACAATTTCACCACTTCCAAGGACTACATCACGGACACTCTGGGGGAAATTCAAACGTTTTTCTCGCTCATCATGCCGAGCCAGGCGCATTCTAGTTGATCTCTCACAATCACGAACCTCCTCTGGATCAGGAGGTGCTCCTAATGAGGCATAGTCTGCCATCACAGCTACATTGCGAACACATCGTTCTCCTCGTTTGTAAGGTACTGCTGGGAAGACATGCAAGTGCACCACAGCAGCAACACCCATCTATTTGGCAAGCTTAAAATTAGAAGCCGTGCAAGTGTAGACTCTTGATCATCCGCAAAATTAAATAAAGGTTTTATCTTGATATGACTAACTATCAAATACTCAAACAACAAAAAACATTGCGCTTCATAAATTACTTCACAAACACAGATTGGTTAACAAAACCAGTATGGTGTTTCAGCATTTAGAAGCCACAAAGGCACACCCAATGCCTGTTCAATGCTGTAGGATGCAAGCGGTATAGCATCAAGTTTTTTTTATTCCACAGTATTTTAAAAGTAAGATTTTCTTACTTTTCCTATCAAAAAAAAGTATTTTAGAAGAAAATAAGAATGTCACAATCCGACCATGTAACAAACCGTGACCAACTAAACAAAATATAACAATAAATAATCTTTATCAGTGGTCTATTATAAAAAAGAAACAAATAAGTGAAAAGATTAAACCTAAAGCACTAAATAAGCTAAAAATAAATCACAAAATCTGGAAAAGGTAGTTTGCACCCCACTTTCAAACTATAATTTACTCGCACTAATGACCACAAAACCTTTTCTACCCATATTATCAAAACATCAAAAGAGTTCAATTTTGAAAGGAAAACTTGGTAAAAAACCTCAAAATTAAATATCATCTAAAAAACTATTCTAAAGTCAAAAGAAGTTTGAAAGTAACATGTTTGTCAGGAAATGAAAAGTAATCATACATGTGTATTTCCGATTCATACCTCTATACAGATGATGTAGTCTTGAATACGTGTTTGCAGCTCCTGAGCCAAAGATCCTTTAAAAAATCCCATGGAAAAAAGAAATGCAACGGCAATGCCTTGCCACCATGTCAGGAATACAATAGATTTGAAAGTCAAAAACTTTGCCAGGGGTTTAATTGGTTCCAATTTATCCTTAATAACGGTATAGAACTGTACAAGGCAATATAGAGCCCATGTCTGACTGAAATTAAGAACAACTGCCAAGTATGGATAGCTGCAAACAAATGAGAGACACTGAGATAATTGCAACAACAGCAGAGAAACTTAACAAAACGCAAAGCAAAATGTATTCTCAGCTTGACCTTTGGTAAACACAAGCATGCACATATATTTCTCAATTGTGCACTTATAAACAGTCGTGTGAACATGTTTGTGTATGGGGGGAGGATGTCTGGAAAGTGCATTTATAGATGTGAGCATTTATGTGCCTTTGTGAGTGAACATGCGTTTGTGCATGTCTATCATTATAAATTCACAAGCTGATTAAAACCTTCTGAGTTTTGGTGAGAATGTATTACCCGTAATTCCACTCAAATTTCCCTTCCCCATAAACCCCAAAAGCTTCTAGAATCATTGCTAGCAGTGCACAGATCATCTTCAGTATCATCTGGAAATAATATTTAGGTAAGCACCAAACAGGGACTGTGAAATGCAAAACAAAAAACAAAACAAAAAGAACAATGCAATAATCTTCAATTAAAAGGTGCACACATACATATTGAACGATGCCAATTTTCACAGCATTATAGAAGTCAGAACCAAGATACCAATCTCTTAGGACAAAATTTAGCGGAAAAGGATGTTCTACAACTCCATAAGTATAAGCTTCTTTCAAAAGAGGTGTGCTGGAATCTAGTAGCCTCTGACTTTCCATGAACTCAATTGTCCTTTCTTCACCACCTACAAGCAGCAATTTTTTTGTCAAATAAATGAAAATAATATCAAATTCTAAGGTCAATAATATTACATTGATATCAGGAACTTCATAATTTCAATTATCCAACCTATCAATTACTTATGTCACATCAAAGCGTGCAAGCCAGCTTGCAACAACTATTAAAAGGAAGAAAAGAGATGCAAAAACAAAACTCAACTCCATTAAAAACTGATTGTATCATCCAATATAACAGATTAAAGAGATGATGATTGTAACCGCTAAAATAAATATATCTACACATGCATGCAGGCACAATCAACATACCTAAGCAGGCTATCAGGTATCTCTCAAAGCAATACAATGCAAAAGCCTCATAGCAGTCCCGAATTACTTCACAGTTGAATGCGGCATCTGAATTCAAAAGTGACAAAATCTGCACCCAGACAATTAGTCAACAAATGAAATACTAAAACTACACAGTGAGACAAGCTGAATTCCTCATGCAATGCAGGCAAGCCAATGCCCAAAATTTAGATGGGTAATAGGCTTTTTGAGCATGTGAACAGTAAAGGTCAAACTCTGTAACCAAAATTTCTCAAATGCAGTAGTGTATATTGTTCATTAGAATTGATTTTATAATATGTGTTTAAGCTCTTATGCAACAAGAGATACAAGAAGGCAATCGGATGTCTCTCAAAGAAAGTTAACATAAAAGCTCCATAAGACTCCAGATATTTCACTTTCTTTTTAACCGAAGACTGATCTCAACTTCACCCCACCCATCACCACTTGAGCCATAGCAAAAAAAAAAAATAAGTGAACAACATAAATGCAACATTCATGAGAAAGTTAACAGTGACAAAAACAGAAGCACAAACACTTCCACAACATGAAATTAGTTCTAAACATACAAGAGCTGGCTATATGTTCTATTAGCTGAACTTTTTCTGGGAAAATGTTGACAAGCAGATTCGAATATTTTAGGTTTGTCAGAACTGCTTGCCTTTGCTGACAATGTACTCCACTGTCCTCAGAACTCTATCCAGTGGAATCCAAATTTATGAAGAACCAACCGTAATCAGAAAACCACTTTTATCGAAATGAAGTACAAGCATCATCCAACAACAAGCAATAAAAATCATCTTAACTTCATGATTTAAAAAAGCCATCATCCAATAACAGGCATTACAACATTGATAAGCCATAGAAAGTTAAACAAAAACTACCAGGAAATTTAAGGAAAAACAAGCAGACCATTGGGTAAAAAAGCAAAACAAAATGAAGGGGAAATAAACATTTAAAAAAAAAAAGTAGCATCAGTCATACCGATTCTAGTGCATAGACAGGAACCATCAGAATGAGACCAATTAGAAACTTCTGCTCCTGAAATTTACAACCATTACAGCTATCATCAACTTTGGATGAAAATGTCAAAAGAAATCAATAGTAATAATCTACGTGGAACTAGCCAAGCCAAAAAGATGATACAAGGTTGATTATACAGATAGAAGCAATATGAGAATAGCAGTATAGTACAGGGATTATGTGAATACACCAAAAGAATAATACAAAAATAAATAAATAAAAGAACCTCTGGTTGGTTATAAGCAGCTAAATGCTCAAATATCAAATACATGGAGAGCACAACCGCAACAGCTACAAATATACTTGCGCTGAAGATTGGCCAGCTGGAGAATATTGTTGACTCGGCACCCAAGTTAAGTAACCACATTTTCCCTGATCCACGGGAGGACTCAACCAGTTTGAGAAGAAAAAACAGCGAATAGAAAACCCCTCTCCATCCCATTGAGTAGAACTATATAATAAATTCTACTTGATGAACCGATAATCGCAACGTGCAGGTGTCGTACTGCACTTCATGATCGTAGAGTTTCAACTTTGGGAGTATGTTCAAGCTGACACAATCGGTTTAGGTAGCTTTTTGGACTTCAATTCTTTCCAACTTTTTTTCTTCTTATCTCTGAAAAATACAACGCAATAAATCATCATATTAAGAACTTCAAATTTAATTTTTTTTTCCTCTTTTTTCTCTGCTACCAAACAAGCGGGCAAGGAAAGTTCTTCCCTAGAAACAAACCTATAATTCTCAATGAAACTAAGTCCATCCCTCTATTCAAACAAAACCACATTCTCCAAAACAGGTCGAAATCCACCACATGGACAAAAATAAAAGAAAACCCAAAACCCTAGAATATCGATAATAGAGCGACGACAACCCTATTACCGCTAATCGGAAACAAACCAAAAAAAACCTACACATGTTATGTTTTTCAAAGAAAGAGTATGATCGAAAGTCAAAATAGGGATAGGCGCGAACCTCTGCTTGAGAAATTTCCTCTGGAGAATATCAAAAGGTCGCGATATTATTTTCCTGGAAAATCGAATTAGAAAGAAGGGAAAGTAAACTGAATTTTGCTTCGGCAGTTGGGATCACTGCGCACGAAATTTTTTGTTCTCTGGTTCTACAAGGAATAAGGCTACTACCACGGTGACAGCAAACTTATTTTCCTCACAGCCAAAGCTCAACCGTGAGATTAAATAAGAACACGGGTCCCGAAGGCCATTTGCTGAGGTGTCTTTTGATGCGAAACCTTCGGGCTTTTGGTAATCCGAATATCTGTGCTTTTACTTTTTTTTCCACGGCAGCAGGCTCACGTGGCAGAGACTTGGAACGAGATCTGGGTTCCACGTCAGTTGTGGATTAGCGGACGGAAGATGTCCATGTCAAGCCTGGAATTTACCAGCCAGTACCAACTACAAGTAAAAGGCCTAATCTTACCTACCAGCCCAATGTGGGCTTTTGTGAGGAGGAATAGTTTTAAGGCCCATGTTAGGCCTAGATATTATAATAAATATTATAATATTCAGTTTAATTTTGTTTGTATATATTTTTTATATATTTTATTAATATGATTAGTTAAAATAATTATTTTATATTAAAAAAATAACACAACTAATTACATTAATAGAATACACAAATAATACACAAAAATATCTACATATAAAATTTTTGTATTCTATTTACTTAGAATATATAAATTCGGTCCTTCACTCTACCAAAGTAAAAAGGCGTCTAAAAAATCAAGAATCTCATTTTTTTTTAATGATATGAGAAATAATATTTGTAATTTTCAGATGTGCATATATAACATATTTTTTTTGAAAAAAAAATGAATAAATATGAGATTCACCTGAAAAAATTATTTTTTAATAATAGACTCGAGTTTATTTCAAAGAGCGTATACAACTTACACACCTTAAGAATGTAACTAACATTACTCTTAACACTATATCTATATGTATATATAATAGTTATTATGTTAAATCATTATCACCCTCATAATCACTGTCATTACTAACACTTTGATCATGATTTTTAATATTAATTATTATAAAGAGGTTACAATGAATGGTACTTAGACAGTTTAATAAGTTTATAGTCTAAGTTTTAGATATATGTTATTTTAAAATAATAAACGTACTGCTATATATTTTACAATTATTCTATCTAAATTAAATGGTATTTTAAAAAAAGAACGAAAATTTTGTTAAATTAAATTAATTTTAATTTAATGACACAATTGCACTAGTTAATTGTAAAATAAATTATAAAAAAAATAATAAAAGAAATTGTGAGTACATCATTAGTTATGACATGATTTATCGTGAAGAACTCATGATCCCTTAATTATCAAAAACATGACCACACCAAAACAAGTGAATTTCGCTCGATCTTTAATTCAGATTCTCTTAAATTACCCAAATTTTAGAATCTAATTTTGTTTAAAAGAAATAGGTGAATATCTTATAATATTTGTTATTGTAATGTATATGATCAAGATTTGAAATAATACTTAGGTTACGTTTGGATAGTAAGATATTTTTAAGTATTCTGTGAATAATAATAAAAAATTAATAATAGGATATTATTGAATAGTAGTAAAAAATATGTGAAAAATAATAATAAAATAATAAATAATAGTGAAATATTCTGAAAATAACGTACCCAAATTAAGACTAAATGATCCATCAATAATTATTAATTATTATATTATATAAAATCTACATTGGCCTTAAATCAAAGTCAAAATTAATAAGAATGTTATTTTTTTAATTTTTCGGTGGATAAGATGATTAAATTAAAAATCATAGTAACATCTTGAAAGTTTCCGGGGAATTCCTCGACGACCAGACTAGCTAGTTACCTCCAACGCAACACCACAAAATACCAAACTGGCCTCTTTCTTATTACATACATTTTAAGAATTATAAGCCTCGATCTGTCCCTAGACTTTTCTTCACTGGGAAGAAATTAGGAGGAATATGAGTAGAAGTGCAGAAGAAGTTTTTCCAATCGTCGGAGAGTTCAGCGAGTCAGAGTTCTCTCCCATCTCAGCCCCATCTTTCAGTACTGTTCTCTCTCAAAATGATGATCAGCCCCCATATCTGCAATTCCTCATGACCAGCGACCTCTTACAGGTATCTTTATCTCTTCTACAACTTCAAATCTCTCTCTCTCTCTCTGTGATATTTGTATATGCTGGAAACTTTGCATTGTTTATTAATTATCTGTTATGTGGGTCTGATTTTCCTTGTTACCTTTTGCGTTTTGCTTAGGAGATAATCAGTTCGCCCACAGAGACCGAGGTTAAGGTCCTTGAGAAAATATCTATGCATGAGAGGAATATGGGAATCGCATGTGGACCTAACGATCGGAAGAAATGGATGGTGAAGAAACTGCAGATGGAAGGCTATCAAGCTTCTGTCTGCACTACTTCTTGGGTTTCCACTTTTGGTCGTTCCAGGAGTCGCTTCATAGATCCATCCGAAGGTCTCTCTCTCTCTCTCTCTCTCTCTCTCTCTCCTATTCTTGAAGACCCATAACTTACTGACTTGATCTCTTTGATTCAGTTCTGCAATACACAGGAAAATATGAATATATTGATGTCATGGTGAGAAGTGGAAATGATCAGAATCCAACAAGGCTTATTGTGGATATGGATTTTAGGTCTCAGTTTGTATTGGCAAGGCCTACGCCAAGTTACATGGAGCTCGCAAACATCATCCCTTCCATCTTTGTTGGGACTGAAGAGAAGCTCGAGAAGATAGTCTCTCTGATATGCTCAGCAATGAAACGATCACTAAGAGAGAGCGGCCTCTACATTCCTCCCTGGAGAAAAACCAGCTACATGCAATCCAAATGGCTTTCTAAGAACTGCAAGAAAGTCTCCGTCTGAGCCACCCATAATTAGGGTTAATTGGGTATGCATGAAAAGAAGTACTGGCCGATGCAGGTGCTTTTGAAGCCTAACAAAAATGGAGGTTTTTTGGCTTTCTTTTTTGTGAGTTTGGAGTTTTTTATTTCGTAGGGGAAGACCTCAGTTTTTTTATCTTAGGTCTTTTTCTAGATTCAGTTTTTGTATGGTTTTGGACAAGTCAAAATGGACAAGAGGAGAGATATATATACTATAGCTCATGTAAGCTGATAATTAAATCATGAATATCGATCAATATATACTTTTTGCTTTCCGATTACCTTCCAGCTCGATCGATTTACTCAGCTGCCAAACAAATGGGTTGAGAAAGTTCTTCCCAGGAGAAAAACCATGCAATATGATTCTCAAATTGAGAACCTTAGTCCAAAACAAAATTATGGAAAAGTCATGTGCGGAACTGTTATTTGCAGTCGAAAGCTCCCGATCGATATATATGTCTTGATGATCATTATAAATGTTTGGAGTATGGTGACATCTGTATATATTAATATGTTATATTAATTAACCCATTGTACGTACCAGTGTACATCATTAAGGATCCCGAAGTACTACTAAGAGAATATTGATATATTTAAAAATTGAGCATGCGTCGACCCTCTAGTACTGGACCAACTTTTTGTTTGTTTTCATGACAATAACATGATCACAACCATTTCGTCCGCCATGGGTACCAAATAGCTTATATAGTTTTATATATATATATATATATAAATGTGTGTGTGTGTGTGAGAGAGAGAGAGAGAGAGAGAGAGAGAGGAGAACAGCAACAAAAGCTTGTTGTATTACCTCCTTGGGATCAGAAGCAGAAGGAATGTTATATATGTAGCATAACAGAAGAAGAACTGCTTCAAATGATTCAAATGGTCAGAGACTTCATTCATGAGATCCTCAGCCTCTCCCATCTCATTAGCTCCCATATCTAACCTTACAGTACGTATCTCTATATGAACTCTACAAGACGACTACAACTTCAAATCCTTTCTCCCTGATCTCTCTCTCTCTCTCTCTCTCTCTAATTAAGATTTGCCTTATTCTTTGTCTTAACATCTTCTTTAATTTATTTGCTTTCATGAGGCTCTGATTAATGTGCGTACCTTTTGCATTTTTCCTAGGAGATACTTCCAAGCTGGGCCACAGATGCTGAGATTGAGGTACTTGGGAATTCAAATATTGATGCATGTAATAAGGGATATGCAGGGAATTGGAAGGGAACCTACTAATCTGATGAAAGGGTTATTGATAAGACTGATCAAGATGGATGGTTATGAAGCTTCTCTCTGTAAAACATTTTCGTTTGCACTTTCGATCGCTCGCTCCAAAGGTCTCTCTCTCTCTCTCTCTCTCTCTCTCTCTCTCTCTCTCTCTCAGCTCCTTGAAAACCCATTTCTGACTTTTGTGGTCTCTTTGTTTAAGTTTTGCAATTCACAGGACGTGATTATGAATATATTGATATATATCATGGTGAGAGATGGAAATTAATCAATTATATGTGGAGATAAACCAATTACAAGGCTGATTGTGGATAAGGCTAGGATTTTAGGTCCACGTGATTTTAAAATTTCAAGCCCTACACCACATCCCTAGAGTCTTTGATCGAACGTCACTAGAAGAAAAGCTGATCAAGAAAGATAATCTCTAGTTCTGCTTTGCAAAGCTAGCTAGCTCCAAAACGGCCCCACAGAGAGACAGAGAGAGAGAGAGAGAGTCTACATTCTTTTCCACACTAATTGCCAATAATTTAGCCGAGTAATTTTGTCCCTTTTTTGGAAATTTTGGACTCAATTTTGTATCGTAAGATCACCTATTTCGGTCATGATCTATATTAAAATCGTCAAAATTTTGGACTCAATTGAAATATTTATGTTTATGTAACGAGAGGAGTAATTCTACGTATATATAACCGTAAAATACGTAAATATTATATAATTATTTTGATAATATTTCAATTATGTGATTCATGTACGGTATAGTAACAGCTCGGTTATCTCTCTTAACTTTGTTTGTATACTCAAAATGATTATATTAAAATGATTATTTTTTTTCAAAATGAGTCTATTTTAGTTACATATAATCATTGATCTCATCGTAAATAATTCGTCACAAGTACTCATTTTTCTTATA
Organism: Juglans microcarpa x Juglans regia; assembly: GCF_004785595.1. Taxonomy (NCBI): domain Eukaryota; kingdom Viridiplantae; phylum Streptophyta; class Magnoliopsida; order Fagales; family Juglandaceae; genus Juglans; species Juglans microcarpa x Juglans regia. The sequence goes on from NC_054609.1 coordinate 1,769,509, forward strand.
GTAAGATCTAGCTAGCTAAAAAATAGATAATCGTTTATATATCAATCATAAAAAATGTAAAAATAAATACATTTTTTTATGTTAATTAATCATTAATAAAAAAATTCACAAAAATATATATTCTAGCTCGATCGACGACCTTATCCAAATCTTTCCATTCTTAAAAGCTTTGTGATCATATATATGAATGTCAACCAATTAGAGCCAAAGTAAGCAAGAAAATGAAAGAGATGATGATGAGACACTACAAGGGGAATCATCTTTACCAGCGATTCACTTTCTCTGGCAAAACCAACAAAATCGCCGCCTCTCACCTATTCCAGCGATTTATAAATCGCTGGAAGTTCGCCGGTATTAAAGCCCCACTTTTGATCTACTCCAACGGAAGCCAAAAATCGTTGGCAAAGATTTTCTTTCCCAGCGATTTTTATTCGCTGCAAAAAGTACCTTTGATCGCCGCAATTGCAAGATCGATTCAGTTGTTAATCGTTGGGAAAGATTAATTACAGCGATTTAACAATTGCGGCGATAATAGTGCGCCGGTATAGATCAATACCAGCGTTGTAAAAATCGCCGCTAATGTGAGATCTATTCCAACGGCTTAGTTAAATCGCTGCGAAATCTTTTTTGCAGTGAATAATATTCACCGCAAATACCATATGGTGCTGATAAACTGTATTTCCTGCGATATATAATCGCCGGAAATATGTTTTGTGTACAAAAACTTATTTCCGGCGAAATTTAGTCGCCGGAAAAGATATTTCAAAAAATTAAAAAAAAAAGGAAAAACAATTCCACAAAATTAATCCTGATAAACTATACCCAAGTTGTGCTTCATCTTTTTTTATCAAACATATATCCATTCTATTGTTCAAAACTAAGGAAAACAAAAGATGACATATAATTAGTGCTTTGTCCATTATTTTTGCAATTGCAATCACCTATAATGTTCATGGTCTAATCCACTGCATTTAACTCCATAAAAAGTGACTTTATCTAGAGCTTTTTAAAGATAGAAATGATTGATTTATTAGATGCCACGGTTTTGGATTAGCTAGTGATAAATTGTACTGATCCAAGAACTCCTACTCCAATTTTCATATTATAAGTGCTATGGTTTTTGGATTAACTCTGTAATCTACATTAATTACCCAATGCATTAGTGCAAGGTAATTTTCACCATCCCTTTTAGGCATTCTCTTCCAGCTCAACTGTAATGGTCAAATTTCAAAACCATGAGCTTTTTGTTGACATAAAGGCTACACTGGATATTAATAACAAGAAAAATCAAATTATGTATGGAGAGGGGAAGGGGGGCATAAAAATGAGAACCAGAGTACATCTCAACTTTAAAAAAACAGAAATACACATGCAACTAACTTGTACATCTCCAATAAGGGATTTCAATCTCTTGTGCTATTATTATTATTATCATTATTATTTTGAAATTAATCTTTACTACTTTAAGGACGTTTTGGAATTTTTAATTAAAAAGTCTCCATTCTTAGGCTGTTTGGGATTGCAATTTCTTGAAGTCTCTTTTGTAGGGATGAAGCAAGCAGAACAGGGACAATTTGAAAACATTGTACATAAGGCAGGGGATCAATGCATGAGCAATAATGAAGATCATGCATATGAGTAGTAATGAAGATCATATCCAATGACAACAGTATTAATTAGAGAAGGGAGATACTATTTTTACATAACTCTTGAAGAAAGAGTAGATGCAGAAACATTTTTTTTATATAAGTAATAAAAAAATAGTATGCAGAGTAGATGCAGAAATATGAGTAATGAAATGAACATAATATTTTCAATGGAAGAATCCCTACTTGTTCCGGAAATGCTTTCAGTAGTGCCTGGATAGTAGAATTTTGCACTCAGTGGCCATCAATTGAAGAAGTCTCAGGACGAGGCACTCCATCTGTCACAACAGATACTTCATTGATGCCACCGCAGTTCACCGTGAGACGACCCTTGGGCATCAATCTATCAGTCAATTCTAACCAAGTATTGACCTGCCAAAGACACTCACACAAGGAATAATCAACAGTGTATGTGGAAAAAAATATGCCAATCAATCGCTGTGGATGACAAGAAAAAACTTAAGGTGTAGGCAATCATATACGGCAAAGGATAATGCAGTGTAGAAACTTGGCTCAAAACACAAAATGATCACAGTGAAGCGTATGATTAAAACTTTCCACAATCTTTGATCTAGAACTGCATATATTGGCAGAGCCACATTATCTCTAGTGGGTGAAATTTTTTCACATAGAGCAAAAGTAAAATTCATTTACTTAGAAGTAGTACTATATGTTGGAAAAAAAAAAAGTGATTCCAACTACCGCAACACTCTGGTTCATTCTTTAACTACTCCCATTTAAAATTCCTATTTCTGAATATTAATCTTAAGTGGGCCCCTCCAAAAAATGGCCCTGTCCACTCTCAACTCGCGTGGGTTCATTAAAGAAAGAAAAAGATGAGAGAGAGACTACATGCATTGGGAGAGATAATTTTGATAGCATTGTAAAGAATCAGTTGCGTAACCAAACGATCTGATTACATATGTTAAAAAAGATGTTTTTGTTAACATTATTGATGAAACAACTTGAGAATATGAAAAAGTGAAAAAAATAATAACTAGTTTTTGAATTGAAATCATCAAAATTGTTCTGCCAAAATAGTATTATATAATTTGTTCTGTATTTATCTATTTTAGTTAGACTTTGCACCAATTGAAACAAAATTCTCACTCAGTTGCTGACCGCATAATACATATTTATAAACAAAATGCCTTGTTTGAAAACTGGTAACATTGAGCATCAGAGACCAAAACATTATTTCAAAAGCCAAGGCCGAATTTTTATGTAACAAATGAGATGTGTACCTCTTGCAACTGTGGCAATACTTTTCCTTCAGAAAACAAGTCAATTAAAATGAGATGGTATAACTAGCACATTGCAATGAGTTTCCTCTAGGCTCCCTCTTGAAAATTAGTTGAAGAGAAAAGTAATTTAAAGCATTTTGAGATTGAAGTTGGTCCCGAATGTGTATATATATTTATATATATAGCCTCAAGTAACTTTTTAATTAGTAAGTTCATTGGTCTTTGGGGGTCTCAAATCTAAAAGTATATTACTGACAGTAACCATCTAACTGACACATTGCAAGACCAACAATAGACCTATAGAAAAGCAAAATACATATTTCATACAAAATGAAGTTAATTTATTAGGAAGAAACCAGATCATGATGGAAATCATCATTTTTCATAATATATATATATATATATATATATATATATATAAGTCTACTGGAAAAGATACTTAGGGGTTCCTTATAATTCCATCAATCTCCCAGCCATCAAGTTGCAATGAAGGCCACAAGTCAAGCATTAGCCAAGCAGTAGTTCCACCACCCTGAAACATTTAGAATAATATGAGTACAATCCTGGAAATTACATGTTTGGTTCAGAAAGAACGTATCAATGCCATTCCCAACAATTACCAAACCAAATATGGCAATGGGACCTTTTGGAACAATAGCAGGCAAGCTAGCAAACTCATCCTGCATAACGAAACATAATCCATGAAATGAATAGAACTAATTTATGAATTAATTAAAAAATGCAAGTGCACACATACACATAGATATTTTAAATATACGTAGAAAGTTAAAATAAATGAAAAGCATGCTGCCTCCTTACACTTCTATCCTCCCTCTCTCTCTAAACAGGTACCCAATGCCAAAATCTTGCCCTAATCTGATACCCACATCAACATGTATACAAAATCCCAATATACAAAAAAATCTTGTACAAGAAAGGACCTGCTTTTAGATTCAAACATCTAGAAATTAGTCTACAAACAAAAAGGCCAATTTTTGTGAAGTAACTAGCACTGATGAAGGGGGAGAGAACAGAAAATGAGTTGTAGAGATACCTATAGTGAAAACAAATCACTCTGAGAAGAATGATGGAGGCATGCGATTTTGTATGGAGAGGAAATGACAACCCTAGCTTTCGCGGAAGGAAAATTAAGTGGAGGAGTAGAAGCTTTGTGCCCTGATGTAAAAAATGGAGATGAAGTCGTGTGGGGATGGGTGGATTTGCAGGTAGGCGAAAATGGGGAAGAACGTACGTCGAAGTGGAGAAGGGTGGAAATGACGAGGATCCTAGCTTCCACAGAAGGGAAATGAAGAGGACTACATAGCTTTGTGCCCTGATGTTGAAAATGGAGATGAAGCCGTGTGGGGGTGGGGGGATTTGCAGGTAGGCGAAAATGGGAAGAACGTCGAAGTGGAGAAGGGACCTGTACTCGGGAACAAAACAGGGGGGAAAAATAAAAGAAAATGCGTTTTGGCGCCCAAGAGAAGTGTTCCAACGATTTTCCTCCGTTGCAACACATTGTTTCTTATTGCAGCGATTATTTTCGCCACAATATAGTAAAAAATCGCTGCAATAAAGAAAATGATTGCACCACTGAGTTTAAATTCAAAGTCGATGTGAACAAGCTGCGACGATTTTATTTTCGCCGTAAATAGTTACTTATTGCGGCAATTTTTTTTGCAACAAAACAAAAATCACCGTAAAAAGTCATTTTTCTTGTAGTGAGAGCGGAAAGAGACCCCTCCAAAAGCTAGCTAGGATGCTCATGATCTGCCATACTCCTAATATCAAAAGCCTCTTTCGGGACTACGTGCAGCCTTTGAAGAATTTGTCTATATGAATTTTTTAGTACTTTTATTGATTCTATTTACTAGACCCACACGGTTCATATAGCTTAATTAGCTAGCTTACTAGACCCACTCTTCAATTTAATATTGTTCGAATTATCTATATCTCTGTTTAAAATTAAACAATTCAAATTAGTGGAATAATTAAATATAATCATTATTTAAAATCAATTTTGACACCTAAAATATGCCTCAGTTATTACCTTCAAACAGAATTTAAATGATTATATATATTAGAGAAGTGTTTTAACAGAATTTTATAAAAATAAATTTATAAATTACGTGATTTGATTTAGTACGTCAGATTATAAAATTATTTTTTTTATAAATTATATTTAATATATCACATAAAATTATATTAATTTATAAATTTATTTTTAAAAAATCTTTTTACTGACTATAGTATTTATTATAATATGGGAAACGAATCCTATCTTAGTGTTTATTATAATCATCGATATTAACGTACTGTAAAAGTAGCTACGTGTCATTATCTTATGATCTGTATCATATATCCAAGAAATTGATATTACGTTATTTAATTTTAGACTGGTTATGATTCCGATATCCAATTATAATAGTCCACGTCCACCAGCAGGCATAGGGCGTTGTTGATTCTGATGGAAGTGACACTTTAAAATTTTATACTAAATAAGTCTTGCAGTCTTTTTAAAAATAAGTAAAATTTATTATTAAAAAATAATTTTTTTGATGTAAATTTTAAATTTAACTATTTTTTTAAAAGAAATAGGTAAAATTTGCACACTTAGAACTATAAATATCCTTTCTCATTTAAGAATAATTAAACAAAGCCACGATAATTATCTTGCTAAATTCAGTATTTATGAGTCTGATAAAAAGAGTTGAGGCAGTCTCTAAGGGAATTTAATGAAATTCTAAAGTAATAATTTATCCTTTCATGATTATAATAATTGAATAATAATAATAAATATGCTTTGTTTGTACAAATCTATATGGAGGGTTCCACAATATTTAAAAAATCTCTGCATACAGACAAAGCAAGCAGAGAGAACAAAGTTTTGGCTTGGCTTCATTAACAATCTGGATGGTGACTGAAACGTGTTGACCAGATCCAGAAATGTATTTGGAAGAATTGCCAATCAAAATAAGCAGAAAATGCCCCTAGATAACATTATTCATGGCACCAGCAAAATAATATATAGAGTAATGTTACATGTCATGAAATGTGTAAACGTAGTACAGTCGTTTTGAAAAAAAGTAAGATCTATTGTTAAAAAATTTAATTTTTTTTTCATGTAGATCCTATATTTATTCACTTTTTTCAAAGTGATTACACAGCACTTGTACACTCACGACTGCAACTATCATTTCTCATATATAAATTCCCCGATCAAAGTGTGTGTAAAATACCCTGAATGGGAAAAATAAAATTTCTGGCATGCATACACATAATATTAACTTCCACTACTTACCAGATCAATGATTGCCAAGCAAACAAAACCCATGGATGAACTATATGCTCAGCAGTTAGCTCTCACAGTAACTTTCAAGTATTGCTACAAAATGGATATATCATCAAGCATTTACATAAAAAGAATAAGGGTATATGATTTTACAATATGTTATAGAGAAATTGGGCGATATTTGGTTATCCAAAAATTGGTTCTTGTCAATAAATTCTTTATCATTATGCTCGGCTAAAATCTTTTCTAATTGCTACTTGGTTTTTGTGACTTGTCTACTCAGAACCTATTGACTGATTATTCCTATGCAGATTGGTGAATATTGAGTGTATCTTGCTTAGGAACTTTGGATCGATTATGTTGATCTCCCATCAAACTCCTCTTACCAACTGGGCCGAACTCCCTGTGTAAAGCCACAAATATTAATCCAACTGGTACTCGAGCTGTGCTAAATATGGCAGGCTTCACACCACAGCAGGGCTAGAACGAGCTATCCTCTGAGCTTCTTCCAAGTCCTTCAGAAACCTGCACTTCCCACCAAACGATTACTGGATCAGAAAGCATTCACATATACTACTTCAATGGAGTAAACCAATCTCAAAGAAGCAATGTATAACCAAAAACTTATGAATATTTACATTAGGCATTCTGTTCTGTAAGGTGTGACTAGCATTTTTACATTAGCTGTCTACTTATAACGAGTAACAACCTTCTATTCTCTCCATGCTTGGGTCAGGATTGAATCCACCTGACTGGAACTCTCAACATTTTACTTCCTCTAAAACTTTTAGAAGCTACAAATCATGGCCTGTATGCATATTAACTTGATACAAACCAACCTACAACAACTTTCTCAATTTTGCAACTGATGCAAGCGTAAAAGTTACATTTCAAGCTAATGCTAGTGTGCCAAGCACAAAGCAAAGCTAGCAGCACAAGAGCAAACTTCTGTTATGCCTATTAGATCCAGGTACCTCTATAAAAAAGTCACAACAATGATTCAGAAGCAAACCTCTTAGAATTCAGAACCACAGAACCACCAAGAATAAAGCGAATTCCAGAATTGCTTGCATTTTGTAGTGCAACAGAACGTGATTCTTCATATGTTGTCCCTCCAACAATGAATATCACTACTTCCTGAAGCCTGCTTAAAAATGAAGTGCATGTCATTCAAACAATACTACCCATAACCTTGTGCAATTTTTTTAACTATCACATCAATATCATACTCACTTAAAAAAATTAAAGCATCTCAAATACAGTCTGTTAATTTAATCCTACAATACAATCTGTCTAAGCCTGTAAATTCTTTACTAAAGGATGTTAACAGGCAAACCAAAAGGAGGATGATAGGAGAATTTGAGTAAACTGGTGGAGAAACTCGGGAGTAAAGGTGTTGTCTTAATATACCTCAACTTGGACATTAACGTATACTAGTAGCTTACCATTGCTGTTGGTTTTGGAATTTATAGACGTTTGTGATTTTAGATCTTAAAAAATCTTAGCGGTTACCTTGAATGTAAGTTTTTGAGGTAAGCCGGGTGGTTTTAGCAGTATAATGACCCAGGGAAACGTTAGCCGCATCTGCACTATAACCCCAAAAAGACCAATTGATTTAAAGTTTTCTCGTTAGGGCCATTTTATACAATGCTCCAGTATGACATGGTTGGCCTTACTAGGTGTCTTGGATACCATATGTAACAACTTGGGGAAAGCAAACGGTATAACCTTAAAAATACTAGTCAATTAGAAACTTCCCCATAATCACTTATGAAGCCCAATTTCACCTAGTTAGTAGCAAATGTGGAACTTAGCACTCATGAACCTTTATAACTTAATCACTCTATGTAATTCATTTCCCCAGTATGGGACTGTGGTGTTAGAAGAGGTGCCTCCAACAAATAGAGGGAACCCAGCCAAATCAGTCACCTCAGAAATCTGCTGTCAACGTGCACTGGTCTTGTATAAGTGCCCCATCAGACCAACACTGGGCAACACTGTCAAGGTGAAGCATCAATGCCAAAAACATGCAAGAGGTCAAACTCCTTAGATATGAAACGTGTAAATTAAAAATGGTCCACCTAGAGTGTAACCTGCCATAGAATATTTGATGCAATTTGTATGTATATTTACTAGGGACCTCCATACCTTCTTTCAACAACTTCTAAAAGTACATGCTGTTTTGGAAGGTCGTCAATTTTTATGAAGTGAGTGTTCCTCGTAAATTATTCACATTCCTAAAAAGTAAAATTAGTTAAAGAACTTTTATTATCTTGGTACTACTTCTTGAATTTTTTAGTTTATTCATATTTATATAAATACATTTACCACTTCAGCAGCTCAATATTAATCCCATTCCAGCATCTAGTTCCCCCAACATTAGCAACAAAGTAAAAGTTCTGCAAATTTTACTACCAAAGGTCTCCTCTGAGAACATTGCAGTGACCCAGGGATTAAAAAGAGATCACATAACATTCCAAAACTTCAAGAGAAATAAAAGGCTTGTCGGGAAGAACAGTTATTTAGTAACAAACCTGCCCTGCTGAAAGTGATTGCCAATATACGGATAGTCCGCATCTCTCAACCGTCCCTTGGTAATGCTTTCCATAGTTTGGAATAAAAGAGGTTGGTGCTGAGTGTACACATTCTCAACCCCCTACAGCAGTGGGAAAATGATTTATAAGCATCCAACCACATTCACAAGCGGGGGAAGTAAAGTTTTTCCGGACAAACCTTCAGTCCACGAGCCATGTTACGAGCAATATTCAGAAGATCCCGATTTCCATAAAGATCCCCAGTTCGTTTATCAACACCCGCTTGCTTCAAGAGGAACTGGACAAGCTGTAAAACAATGATGACCAATTTGTCAAAACTGTGAATCTTCTAGCCATTAGCAAGGAAAACAAGTTTACAACATATTTTCTGCTCTACTACAGATTCTAAGCATGCAGAAAAGATATACTGGTTTGTTTATTTTACCCCAGGCTTGTACTTGGGAGACCGAGAAGCCAGTTTGTTGAAAAGCTGCATCAATTGAACAGGGCTTTCCTTCTCATAGCGCAAAGCATACAACATCACCAAGCGTAGACAGTCAATATCAGATATGCTTTCATTGTTTAAAAGATTAGTCACTGCCTGCACAGAAGTTTGAAAGAAATGAAGGTCATTGCTCAGCCGTTGAACCTTATAAAATATGTTTCTGACTCTAGTTTCAAGCTGTCATTAAGAATGTACTCAAAAGCTATCTCAAAGTCAATCACAATACATGAACAATTTGTGAAACGGTAACTTGAAAGGCACATAAAATACTACCAGTACAAATGAAATTTCCGAAGACCTTATAATTTAGTAACATGGAAAAGTAAGTTAAAAATCAAATCGTAACATATCATTGCATAACTCCTTTAATATGTATGATAGATAGGGTTAATTCCATAGAAATGCTTTCATATACTTCCAATCAGCGAGAAAAGTTCAAATAAGTAAGCTAAGGTGAATCTGGTCCTTGTGCTTGATTCAAGATCATATATCGTTAATCAGATCAGCAACATATTACAACTGGTTGCGTTGGGATTACAAACGAGGAATCTGTATTAAGGTATGTTTAGTAAATTTAAGAAAATGTATTTCTTATTCAGAACATTGATCGACACAAAGTCTACTGAACTACCTCAAAAGCTGCCACTTGACCACCATTGCAAGCCAAATCCTGTTCTGTTTGCGAAACTAACATAAGTTTGTGCTCTTCAACGATCTTGCTCATTTCTGTGACCAAACTCACATGCTTTGAAACATTACCATGCATTTTTCTGTACTCAGGGTAGTTGTCAACAAATTTGGCCATGTCTTCTGCAGAAATTCAAAACATTGAAATAACCAAATATTGTGCCCCAAGCCACAGCATCTAATAGTACTTTATTAATACAATATCTTGTGAATATGCATAAAGCCTCATATGAACCTATTGTCTGGATGGTCTGGTTACTCTTTGCAATCTGCTGAAATTCATCCACCAACCGCTTGATATTCATTCCAATATCTCCAAAATTCTCATACATGTTAGCTTTGAAGAAGGCATCTTGTTCTGATGACAACACAACCTCCTATAAGAATAAATCGGACAAAGATCCTTATCTCAGCAATGCAAAACATAAAATTAAATACGTGCACCGCAAAGGAAAATGCAACTCAACCTGTTGATCCTTCGGGATTTTTCCAATGCTTCTCAAATCCACCTTGTTGTCTTGAATACCTATCAACTCATGAAGCATTGCCTATGGAACATCATGCAGCAAACAAGTTGCACATGCGTTGAAATTCCATGATAAAAGGGGCAGTTATTATAAAAATCATAAAAGTGCAGTCAGAAGCAGAAATACCTGGTACGTCCACTGATTCAGCAACGGGGTCACAGGATCATCCCTCCTATCAATTACCAGCAACAATGGAGAAAATTCTGTTCGCCTGAAGTCAAAAAGCCCACTTTCCTGCTGGTACATCAGTTTCTGTAACAGCCCATAAGTGTATATAAATTAGGATACTAATTTTGAAACAGAATGTGAAAAATTCGTAACCAGCTCATATATAACTTCTTGTGGTTCATTTTACTTACTGTCGTTTCCTGTGCTATCCTCTTAGCAATATCAGAGGTCCTTTGATATCGAATAATAGGTCTTCTTTTCAATGCCAAAAAAATAGCTGCAATGCCATCAACGACTCGGTCACAGAAGTTCTGCAAATTCGAAGGATCTACAACTGCTGGAAGCATATAAAGGTGATTTGATGGCACATTCAAAGAGAAATGGAAAGGATCACTTGCTACAAAGTCCGCATAGAATTCCTGCAAAGCCCAAGAAAATCAATATATCTTAGGTAGAATCTAATCTGAGGTAACATTACCACTGGGTCAAACGAATGAACCTACTCATGCATCAGAGCATAAATTAGACAGCTAAAGTAAACAAATAACCATGCAGTGACTATGATCAAACCAATGCCAATGCCATATATATAGGCCCATGAGAATGACGTCCAAATTATATGATAAGCTTACCCTAGAACTTTATTTTCACCTATTCTTCCTGTTTGCTTGAATGCAACTATGATAGTTTCCTAATTTCATTTTTCTGAGAATGACACGATCCAAAATAAATAAATAAATAAAATTAAACCACCAAAAAAAATACTAAAGCAATACAGTATTAGGCATTAAAGAGTTACCTGAACCTGCTGGACAACTTCCTGTTCATCTGAATCAGCTAAAATATGAATCTGTGTATCCTTCAACATGTTGGAGAAAACTGTACCAAGTTGGGTATAAAAAAGGAACTCTAATTCAATATATAATAATCTGGAAAAAAAATTTAATTAATGTCAAACACAAGTTTTTCTGTAACTTCTCTCAGTATAAAGAAACTAACATAGGTGGTACTCTCCAAATCTAGGACTAGCTAGCTGGCGCCGCAAGTGGTGGATATTCTCTGATGTGGGTCGGAGGAAGAAAACCGCCTTAAGATGTGACATTGATTCTTTTGACTTGGAAATGGAATCTACCAACTCTACCAAGAATACTTCTTTCTGAAGAAGCTCTGACTGGGAGTATGCAACACTAACTATACTAACCTGCACATCATCAACCAAAATGCATTATCAAAACCCATATTTATGTTTCTTGCTTAACCCTCTAGAATGATCTGAATCTAATAAAGTAAGTGATATTAATCAAGGACTTAAAAGTTCAAAAATTGCTAAACTGCACCTAAAAGTCAAATGTAACGGGATCAAATCGATGGCGAAGCTTCAGAAAGACAACTAAAGGAAATTGGCAGTTTGTTCCCATCATGAACATTGAAGGAACCAAATAGCAATGCACGCTAAAATCTATCAACGGGTAGGGGTTTATTCAACCAAAAGAAAAGAAGACATTACTGTCAATAATTTCAGTAAGGTTAGTGAGGCACTGAGGCTCAGTGCCATTTTTTCTTGTAATCGCCCTCCTCATGAAAGTTCAGTACACATGCCAGCCCAAGTGCACCCCCACGAATAGAAAATAAGATCAAGCATTTTCATATTCATGTTCACAGTACATCGAACAAGTCCCAAGCCGTTGTTTCTCCCTATGAAAATTAAACTTTATGATCGGCGTTATATATGAATTTCAGACAAGGAAAACTGATCAATACAATTCAACAGAATCACCAGCTAGGCTACCAGGCAAGTATCCTATGAGCAATTAGAGAAGATAATTCATATCTCAAATTTCACGCTATCTGACTCCAGTTAATAAACATACAAGTAAATAATAAATGAAATGAAAAAAAAAAAAAAGATCAACATATCAAATTTAAATACTTCAAATCTTCCTAATCATTGTCCTCTAACTTCCGCAAAGTCCAAACAGAAGATGGTCTTAAATTCTTAATTCTTTAAAGAAATGAAAAAACCGGAAATTTGAGGGATATATCATACCGTTTGAGAATCGAGGATAAGGACCTTCATGCCCGAGATGTCATGCAACATCCGGTTGATGTAATCACGTACGGCCGATACCAGCACCATGTTCGGCGGCTCCAATCAGAATCAAGTACTCTTTTTTCTGATGAAAACGGTGAGTGACGGTGGTTGCGAAGTTGAAGAGCCGGTGAAATGGATTCAGGAGCCCGTTAAAGTTAAGAGAGAGACAGATCTGGAACGAGAGAACAAGAACTCCGACGGCGAACGAAGGTGGGCTGATAACAAGCAAACAACGCAGCGTTTCAGGTTATTGAAATCTATTTTGCAATAAAAAGAAAAACAAATCGTATTAAATAAAATTAATTAAGTATTACAGTATAATAATATTTTTTTTAAAAAGTATAATATTTTTTAACAAAACAAAATTCATACAGCTTTCACAATAACCAAACAATTCCTCCAATCTTTTTTCTCAAATAAATAGTCATTTTTAAAAAATATTAATAAAAACATATTTTATTTTTTTCAATCCAATTATATCTTTTACAGATGTCATCACTTCTACGAGATATTCAAAAAGATTTATATTTTTACCTCGATTTATTGGTTAATGCTAGCTATGATATAAGAGTGTTGGAAATTAAGATTCTTGATTATTATGACTAACGTTTGGATGTTGAGTTTAGTAATGAATAATAGTATTTTGTGGGTCTTATTGATATGGGTTTAATTTTTTTTATTAAAATATATAAAATAGGTTGAGATGAGTTTAACTTTTTTATAAAAAGTTGAAAAAATAGTGAGTTTTATTAATAATTGATTTGAGATGAGTTGAGTTTGATTTAACAATCAAACACAATCCTAGGAAGTCAAAGTTCGTATAAGTCATACATTGTCCATGTAAGACTTTCTAAGAAAATGAACCAATATTGGATAATGTTACTGGGATCGATATTTCTAACCAAGGAAGTTAACCGACAAGTGTAAATGTACTTTTTTATTTTTATTTTTATTTTTTATTTTTTTATTTCAACCATTTTTTATATATTTTAAAACATTTTAAAAAAAATAAAAAAAATATATATATCAATTCACTAATAATAATTTTTTTAATCATTAAGTTAAAAAAATAAAAATCACAATTAATCAATTTTATCAGTCTAAGTAGCATTTTCCATTAATATTTAATATTATATCTATCTTCTTCTTTTATTGAATTATCCAATTCGGTCAAAAAGCTTGTTATTATGGAGTTGGGCGGCAAGCGACTGTGAGGCCTCCCTTACTCAACTAAAATAGATAGAGGTCGGAAGTGAATGCCGAATCCTTATAATATAGCAACAGAAAGAGATGTTTTGAACCTAATATTTGAGAATATATCTAGAGAAGAGCTTGATGGAGATTTAAATAGCTGTATTAACTGTTAGAAGAAAGAGTGAACATTTGTATAAGAAAATCAAATATAATAAAGCCTCGTTTGTTTTCGCAAATGAGATGAAATGATATGAGTTAACATTAAAGTTAAAAGTTGAATAAAATATTATTAGAATATTTTTTTTTAATATTATTTTTATTTTAAAATTTAAAAAAGTTGAATTATTTATTTTATTTTGTGTGAAAATTTAATAAAATTGTAATAATTAAATAATATGAAATAAATTGAGTTGAAATGAGTTGTGAAAATAAACAAAGCCTAAGGGTCTGTCCAACCTATTACATGGGAAAGTTCCATATAATTTTATTGATAAGAGTTTAATTATCATGTTGTGAGAATTGCATTGTCTTGAAGTCATGAAAGGGACTTAAAATTTGGGGTAGGTGTCCATACTTTGTACTACTTTCAATGTTGGCTTTGACTCTTGAGTAATGGATTGGCAATTTTGATGAGTTTTTGCTCCTAAAATTTTGTGAAATGATTCGTCTAAAAGGTTTCATTAACTCATAATTTATGTCAAATTTACATTTTTGTTGCAAAAACTCCTAATTCATGAGTTATAGGGAGGGATTCCTTTATGTCTTTGAGATTGTTCTAATATTTTATTGTCATTCTCTCTGCACACCTCCTCACTTTTTTTAAAACAAAAAAGAGATTAGTACACTAAAATAAAAATAAATAATTATTCCGATAGAAGGTTCTTTTCTTAGTGAAAAAGTTAAGCATAAACTTTCATAGAAATGTCACATTTCTTATTTATCTTTTAAAATTTGAAATTTGGCCCATTTTGTTATCATCTTAAGCCATATTAAATGATTAATAAATATTATAAGACTAATGAATGCTTATCTTCGAACTAAAACTCCATATGGGAATGTGAATCAGTGAGAGATGTATATAGTCAATGCGTTACATAGTTGTAGAAGAGGAGCATTATGCAACAGACCTTTAGAGAACTCATGCTTAGAATGCTTGATGATTTGGATGAGGAACTGTTGGCAGAAATGGCAGTGGTGGCTTGGAGGATATGGAAGAAAATGAATGAGGTGGTGTTTCAAAAAGATTTCACTAGTTCTAAATCTCTTCTGAAACAAACTACACAAAAATTGCAGGATTTTAGGCTGCTGCACCACAAGACATCAATTCATTCTACTATAGAGTCAGCACCCTTGAATCAGTGGAAAGCTCCTCCTAATGGTTACTACAAGATCAATTAGGATGCTGTAATAGACCAATAGAAATGCAGAATTGGTATAGGAACAATTATTTAAGACTAGGAAGGGAAGATCATAGCCACAATGAGAATGAACATATCTATATTTCTTGATCCACATCTTGTAGAAGCGTATGCAACTCTTCATTCTATTTTACTGGGTTCAGATATTTGTCTAAGCAAGATAATTCTTGATAGAGGTTCACTTAATGTTGTAAATGAGTTCAATGGGAAAGGAGAACATTGGAGTCAAGCTGGTTTGATAATATCATAGGTGAAGAAGAGCCTTAACAAGTTCGAGTACTGGGTAATGAATCACATCAAGAGAGCTACCAACTAGGTGGCTCATTGTCTAGCTAAGAAGGCTCTTGCTACAGATGATGTACTTTTTTTTTAAAAATAAAATGGGAGGCGGGGGCAACCAACGTAGTAATCCTCCCTAGGCGAGATCATAGGAGCCCCTCCTCGCTGTGGAATGTCCGGTTTGAGCCATAACTACTTCCTCAATGGTGAATTGTACAACTCTATCATTATTTATCCTATTTAGATTCATGGCTAGAAAAGAGATAGACATATGTGAATTGTACAACTTATCTCAACTCATTATTACAACTTTTTCAAATTTCAATATAAAAAATATAATAAACAATTCAAAATTTTCAAATTTCAAAATAATAATTAAAAATAAAAATAATATTTTAACAATATTTTATCATTTTAACTCAACTCAGTTTAACATTCAAACGCAGCCTAATATAAATAATGTTAGATATAATTATAGGTTGTGTAAGTGATGCACACTCATTTTCAAAAAAGAGTAAGGTTCACCACTAAGAAATTAAATTTTTTCATGTGTGTCCCATATTTAATCACTTTTTTTTTACAGGCACTTGCACACTCTATAACTACAAATATCATTTCTCTTTTAATATTGTTCTACTACATTATCTTGAAAAGAAAAAATCTATAAAAATAAAAATAAAAATAAAAATAAGATTTTCAAGCCAGCCTAAACTTTTTTTAAATGATATGCACGAGCTTTATAGTTTATACCACAGAGTTTACAAATATTTTCTTGGTTTTAAAATTAAAATATTGCGAAGTCTCATATTATTTTGAGGACTGATATACCAGCCATTTACAACTTCATTGTTACATAATATTATTTTAAAATTTAAATCCAACAAATTAAAACAAAATAAAAGGAAAATTTTTAAAAATTAATATATTATTAGATAATTGTCAACTAATTGTAAACTAGTGATTAGTTTATCATTTCTCTATTATTTTTAGCGTAGTGATAGACTTATAACTCAATTACAATTCATTTACAATTCTCAATAAAATAATATTTTTTAAATATTTAAAAAATCACATTAAAATAAAAATCAAACTAAAATTTTTTAAAATATACTATTTTAATTCAAGATTATAGACAAATTGTTAATAGTTGGTAATTTATCATTTTTGTTATTTTTATATCTGTAGTTGTAGAAAACATCTAAATCAGATCATTATAGAAATCTGATCCCTATTATTCTCTGTATTTGATATATTGATCCGTACTATAAGAACAAGAAAAAAATAATAATAATACTACTAACCGAGACTTTAGAGATGTTTTCCCTCGAAAAGAGTTAAATATTAAGGAAAATAAGGTTTTATATCATAAATAATAAATTTAGAGGAAAGGCTAAACAGGTTTATCGTTTTGTTACGGTACGGTAAACAGTAAAATTTTTGGCATATTCGTAAAAGCCTTTCCCGTGATTAGGGGTGATGGACCCAACAGTTTCGGTCTGGACCGGATCGGATCGAGACTTAATCTGGTCTATATTTTAGAGGATTGAAATTTTTCGGTTTGGTCTATGGTCCAAGAATTTTTTGGATCGGACCGGATCGAATGAAAAAAAAAAATTTATATATATTTTATATATAATAATTATACAATTAACAATATAAAATTTTAAATATATTATTAATACTTGTTAATATTTTATAAATTAACAATAATATATATATATATGTATCTTCATCTAACATATCACTATTAACAATATAAAATTTTAAATATGTTATTAACACTTGTTAATATTCTATGAATTAACTAATATATAATATCAATTAGTTAATTATATAGTAATTATATAAATTATTAATATAATTTTCATCTAATTTATTATCATTGACTATATAAAATATTTTT
The DNA here is from genome assembly GCF_004785595.1 of Juglans microcarpa x Juglans regia. Lineage (NCBI taxonomy): Eukaryota > Viridiplantae > Streptophyta > Magnoliopsida > Fagales > Juglandaceae > Juglans > Juglans microcarpa x Juglans regia. The sequence continues at coordinate 1,786,998 of NC_054609.1, forward strand.
TTATTGAGTTTGTTACATAATCCACATTAATAAGTCACTTAATTTAATTTAGTATTTTAAATAAAAAATTTTTATTAATTATATAAAAAAATAAAAAAAATTAAGCAGGACCGGACTGATCGGTCCGGTCCAGTCCCTTTGGGTGTTCGGTCACGTCCGGTCCTGAAAAATGATGGACCGAAAACATTCGGTCCATCGTCGGACTGGACCGACCGGACCATTTGCAGCCCTACCCGTGATTATATAATTATTCTTTTTATATAACACTTTCGTTACTTTTGTTTAATAATATGATATATAATGGTTCGGATATAAAAACAGTTTCATCTCATTTTATTATTATAATTTTTTTAAATTTTTATATAAAATATAATAAAAAATTTAATTTTTTCAAATTTTAAAACAATAATAATATTAAAAATAATATTTTATTAAATTTTCGTATAAAATTATCTCATCTCATCTCACTATCCAAACGGTGCCTAATAGGAAATAATATTTATGATTTTAGAGTGTGTAAATATCATTTTTTTAAAATGTATAAATTTAAAATTCATATAAAAAAATGCATAAAATTTATAGATTCTAAGACAATATGTAATATGAGCCGTGCTATATAGAGTCTTCTAAGGAGGACTGTATTGCATACCCATATATGAAAGGACCAAATTGTCCTATTTTTAGGCTTAAATTGACTACATTACCACTCTTTCTTCTATAACCTAAACCAAAACTAGGGGTGGGCAGCAGGGTAGATCGTCCCGTCCGGCCTATGCAGGGGGCGAGGCCACCCGCCATCATCTGGCCCTCCCCCCGGGGGCGGGGGCAGGATGGGAGTGACCCCCGCCCCTCCTTGCATCTATCTATATATATTAATATATTATATATTTATATATATAAAAAAAAAAACCCACCCGGTTCCAATTCCCATTTCCCCTCTCAGTTCTCCCTCGCTCTCAGTCTCTCCCTCTCTCTGAGTTCCCATCGCTGCACTCGGTCCCTCTCTCTGCATCGCCATCCCCGTCGTCGTCGTCGTCGTCGTCGCACGACTCGCACCCTGTCCCTCTCTCTTCATCTCCGTCACCAAAGGTCCGAAGGTAAGAAACCCTAAATTCAAAATTTTATTTTTTTGTGATTTATATTTTTAATGGAGATTGGAGGAAGGATGAGGTTTATCGGAGATGGAGGATGAGATTTTGTGAATTGTGTGCTGTGGAGCTTAGATTGTGAATGTGGTTTGAACTTTGAATGAGTCTCGTCCGTCCGTTTGTTTTTTTTTTTTAATTTGTGTCTAATTAATTTGGATTGGAACCCTAAATTAATTTAGGGCTCCAATCCGAAACCCTAAATTAATTTAGGGGTTTCAATCTTTGCAACCCCTAAATTAATTTAGGGTTTCGAAATACCCTAAATTAATTTGCTTCAACAAAATTTAATATGTCATAGTGGTGATTTTCAGTGATTGCAATAACAATTAACAAACCTCACGTGGATTATTTACTTGGATTGACTAGTTTTGTGAGATTCAACAGTTCAAGTGTCACGCACTCAATTTGTTTTGGATTTGAGAAATATGTAACAATGGTTACCCACCCTTCACGTGCACGTTAATGACAATTATCACAAATGGATCTAGCAAATTACTAACAATATCCAATAATAATTTATAATTAAAAAGTAATCTAAAACTCGTACGATATAAATTTACATCCCAATATAAACATTAATTATCACCAAAATGTTCACATAACAAACCGTATATCATAAACTGAACATACTAACCTCTCATTTTACAGATATGTACATCTATACACAAATATCATGTCTCCAAAGTGTTCAATGTTTACAATATCATCATTCCAAAAAACTTCTTAATCAATGTACTTTGGAACATCAGTCTGCTCTTCCTCTTGGTCTTGCTCTAAAAAAAAATTTACAGTTTTGAAGAGTAGGACTGTAGTGGAACTACCACGTTGACATTATAATAATCTTAATAAGTTAGCCCCGAAGACTACACTCATGAAAATTATGCAATGACATATATTAAAAATATTCATATTAAAAAGACTTATTTTGTTTTTCTTCGAAAATTTTCACCACTATGACATATTAAATTTTATGTTCATTATATAGTTACTATGTTTATAGTCTTTCAAGTCTAAGAAACTATATTGTTAATATACTTTACTACATTTATAATGAAAGTGCTCAATATTTTTTTTTTTTTTATCGTGTTTTCGTAGTAGTTATGAATATATATATATATATATATATATATATGTCAAGTGATACTTTTTTTTATTCTACTTTTTTTTAATGTTCATTATATAGTTGCTATGTTTTCTATAATTTCAAATTTATTATTTGCTTAAGTTTATGGATATGTCAGCAGATTCTAGTGCGAGCTTTTCTTTCCAGGCTGAGGGCATCCCTACCCCTACTCCTACACCTACCCCTCCTACTCATACCCATACCCCTACCCCTAGCCCTACGGCACCTTACCCCGCCCCCAAGCTCAACAAGAAACCTACTTCAATAGTTTGAAGTCATTTCACCAAACTAGAGGGTGGTGACTCAAATAACCTCCAAGCCAAGTGTAACCATTGTGGAAAAATTTATAGATGTCACTATAGGAAACATGGCACCTCACAATTAAATGTGCACTTAGAAGAGTAATGCAAAAAAAGTCCAATATTAAGATCATTACAATAGAAAAGCCAATCTAGATTAAAAATTAGACTTCAAAAAATGACGGATGAGACTAGTGGGGGTGCAACTTTGAGGGGGTATACTGAGTATGATCTCGATGAGTGTAGAAGACACTTAACTTGTATGGTCATAATGGACGAGCTACCTTTTCAACTTGTTAATGAGAAAAGGTTCTAAGCGTATTCTCACTAATTGGAACTAAGGTTTAATATTCCTTCTCGCCACACAGTGGCAAATGATGTAAAAAAATATTTTTACATTGAAAATGAGAAGTTGAGGGGTCAATCGGCAGATCAATTTGTTTGTCTCACCACTGACACTTGGACATCAATCCAAAATTTTAATTATATGTTTTTGACTGTGCATTTTATTGATTGTCATTGAACATTGCAAAAGAAAATTATAAAATTTTGTAAAATCACTGATCATAAGGGTGAGACAATTGGGAAGGCCTTGGAGGCCGCAATAAAGGAGTGGAGGTTGACCCGAGTTGTTACAGTCACAGTCGATAATGCCTCGTCTAACGATGTTGCATTAGAACATTTGAAAACCTATCTTAAAGAGGTAAATAAGACACTCATGGGTGGTGAGTGTTTGCATGTGAGATGTGTGACACATATTCTGAATTTGATTGTCATTAATGGTTTGAGGAATTTTCATGACTCGATTGCTCGAGTTAAGACTGCTGTGAGATGGGTGAGATCTTCTCCTTCGAGGTTGGAGAAATTCAAGATTGCTACGAGATCTGCGAGTTTAACATCTAAGAATTGCCTTTGTACTGATATGCCTACACAATGGAACTCAACATTTCTGATGTTGGAGGCGGCCCAAGAATATAAGTTGGCATTTGCATTATTGGGTGACGAAGACATCGAATATGTTAAATATTTTGATCATCACGGGGGATTGGGGAAACCCATAGATGATGATTGGGAAAATTGTAGCTATTTTTGTAGAGTTTTTGAGATTTTTTTACGATGTCACCACGAGACTATCTGAAATTTTATACCCTACATCCAATGTTGTATGTCAGCAAATATGTAGGGTAAAAGAAGAATCAAATGACATGGTCGCGAGTGGTCACATTAGGCTGTGGGAGATGACATTGATTATGAGGATAAAGTACGACAAGTATTGGGGAGATTTAACTAAGGCTAATATTTTGTTATATGTAGCTGTCATCTTTTACCCGAGGTATAAGTTGGATGGTATGATATTTGGATTGTGCCTTGCGTATAGGCAAGTATAAGCGGAGCTTATTGCAACAAGGGTTCGAGAAACCTTTACTAGATTATTTGATGAGTTTTCCACTCTGCGAGGTGGTAATATTGCGGCACCTACACCTACCCCTCAGTCTCAGGCTCACAGTTTCCTAAAGTCGAGGTTGGGAAAAGACGTAGATTGGAGTAGAGTGAGAGATATGAGCAAACCCCCTTCCTTCGGAGTTCTGTAGAGGCTCAGTCAGAGATAGACAGATACTTATTAGCAGAGATTCTACCATTTTAGCGAGATTTCGATATATTAAGTTGGTGGAAGGTGAATGCCGTAAAGTATCCAATCCTTGGAGAGATAGCCCGCACACTTTTGGCCATCTCTGTTACCACCGTAGCCTCAGAGTCGGCCTTTAGCACCGGAGGGCGTGTATTAGATTCATTTCGGAGTTCATTAGCTCCTGCCACTGTGAAGGCTTTGATTTGCACGCAGAATTGGATCAAGGAAACTCCAATTCATGTTCCGGATGTTCTTAAGTATGAGGAGGCCAACGTCGAGGAGGAGGGTGATGATCAGTCTGGATCTGGTATTTATTTTAATTTCATTTTCTATTTTCTTATTTTAATTTATTTATTTTCATTTAATTGGTATTCATTAATTTGATTTCAAATTTAATACTTATAATGATACATGAGACAGCGTCTACGGCTACCTCCGATGCAGTATAACTTTGTATTAGACCCACCATTGCCATGATTTGCACAATTTCTCCCTTAATTGTTTTTTGCATTTAAAATTTTGTTTCATATTTATAACTTTTTAATTCTAATTTGTTTTATTTTGAACTTATTAATATTTTAGGTTTTATAACTTATTAACTTTTATGATCTTGATTTTCAGTCTCACAGCAATCGACACAACAATCACAACTCACCACTCAGTGAACTCACCGCTACGGCTCCACCCCAAAATCAAATTGATCAAATTGAAAAATTATGATTTTGTTAATTTACAATTAATTGTAATGTTGCTACAATAGTTAATTGTACAATTTATAATTTTTTTTAGAGAAGTTTGTAATAATGTAATAGTTTATTAGTTCTCTTAATTTGTATAATTGTAAACTATTTATTTTAACATAGTGTCTTACTGCCTTAGTGATAATTATTACTTAATTAGTTAATAGTTGAAACTTAATATCTACTTAATAGTTCAATCTATGATTCTATATATATATATTATTATTATTTTTTTGTTTTTAAATCTATATATTTTTTAATCTAAATAATGGGTTTAAAGTTGCCCAAAAATAAATTATGGGCCCAAAGTGGCCCAAAAACGAATTATGGGCCCAAAGGGGCCCAAAAACCTATTCTGGGCCATTTAGGGCCCAGAAAAATGTACTGGGCCAAAGGCCCAGTAGGGGGATGCGGGGGTACGGACGGGTGGGGGTCCACCCCTTCACCCCAGCCAACGGACGGGGGACCCTGCCCCCGCTCATGCGGGGGCGGGGTACGGGGAAAAATTCCCCACCCCCGCATATGCGGGGGCGGGGGTGGGGAAGAGGTGGCCTCGCCCCGTAGGGGCGGGTATCACCTCTAACCAAAACATTGAAACTAGGTCATTCTTGATGTAGTAAGGATTTTTCTCTCTGTCTTGACAGAGAGCACTGTCTTCCTAAATGGTTAGTGGAGCTTGTAAGAATGTCTAATAGTGATCTCTCTACTTTGTGGGAGGGACTTAAACTTACAGGCAACGAAGATGACACCATAATTTTGTCAAACAAAACACTGGAAGCAGCAGCTCAAAAAGGCAAAAACATTGAAATCAGAATATGGTTTTGGCCTCTGTGCGAGCCCTAGCAAATTTCCACTGTTTTCCTCACCATTTCCTCAAGGTTTTCCTTAAGGTTTCTACAACCTCCTTGGCCACCATTGACGCAAAGCACAACTCCATTGTTCGATTGTTTTTCTCAAGGTTTTTTTTTTCCCATTTCATATTACTTTGATCACTATTCTTCATTTTAATTTATGTCTTTCGATCCTGATAGTGTGTTTGAAACGTGGAGTTTTGGTTTTACGAAACAATAGTAGGTTTAAAATGTGGAGTTTGGGTGATTAATTTAAACAATAATGAGGCTCAGTTGCTTGAACTGGAACTGTGGGGTGAGGGGCACTGCCTTGGTTAATTTCATTTAGATATGGAGCGATCTCATCTGGGCACAGGGGGCGATTTCATCTGAGTGCAAGGGGGCGACTTCATCTAAGTATGGGCTGGTTTCAACTTCATTGGGCAACGACGATGGTATAAAGGGGTGGTGATTTCATCTGAACGAATCACTGGTTTGTTCCTTGACTGGGCGAGTTCCTTGTCACTTTTCTTTCGAAAATTCGATTTCACTATGTCTAAGGAGTACTGATTTATTCCCTGTAATGAAATGCTAAATAAAACACTGTATTTCATTAAGTTTGCAATGCAGTCCAGAGATTGCAATAAGAAAAATTCATGTAATATTTTTTTAAAAATAAGAAAAATAGATAACATATCTAGCGAGAAAAGCTTGTCATCATATCCATATGATTCAATCATTATCAATCCACACAAATCAATCATGGGATAGAGAACAAAAAAATCATTTGTTGAATAACTAACACCTCCACCTACTCCTTATAAAAGAACAAAAATAATAACTCGACAGCTCATTTACAACTTAATAATTAACAATTCATTATTTTAAAGAAATTCATTGACTTATGATTTAATCTGATTCTTAGGTTTAAAATAAAAATATTGTTTTATTATAAAGTGTTAAAATGGTTGAATATTAGTTGTTGGTGTCGGTACTCTTAAAAAAATAAAGAAACAAGAAAAGTAATCCTAGATATAAGTGTGCAAGTGTCGTCAAATATTTTTTAAAAAGAGTGAGATTTATTATTAAAAGTTTAATTTTTTTTATATATATTATATTTACTTATTTATTTTAAATAGATTATATAATATTTATGCATTCTCTGATTGCAATTTTTTTTTTTTAGTTTTTACATAAAGACCGGTTGAATTTGGTCCAATTTAACTTTTACACTCAGTGACTCAGCACTTGTAAAAATCCAGTCTTGGATGAAGCTCAATCACCTTCGGCTTTGTAAGGGAAAGACAAAAATCTAATAAACATTCGAGAGGACAAGTTGAAGAATAATCAAATAAAAAACCTGCCCCCAAAGGTAAATTCTCCTTCTTTACGGTGTCAGTGAGCAATGTTTTTGCTCACACGAGTCGGTCCAAAGTATTGTTGATCTCTCCAGTCTTTGACTCTCGAAAAACATTGATCGTTTCCGGTCGCAGCCTCCGCCTGCTTTCTCAGAGAACTCGAATCCTCCTCTGCCATGGCCCACGGATTAAAGGGTCTCTGTCTTTTTCCGTACTTTGTTGTTCTTAAAAAATTTTCCCGGTGTTTTCAGGGGAAAAAAAGCGTGATTGTTTATGAAAGTTTTGACATTTTTATATTTTTTGCAGATTAGATGATGCCTCCCCCATGCCGCAACTGAATTGACAAGATGAGAGGACCCTCCTCCCCTGGTCATATTGAACCCAGACTACGATTTTCGGCTTCCACAATGTCAGCTTTCCTTCCTTTCACTATATATTTTCTTGGTTATTCATAACTTGTTTGCTGGCATTTGCTGAAATTTCCAATTTCTGGTTTTAGTCGTTTCGTATCTCTCATTTAAATTAATTATGTAGATCCGAGCACCATGAATGAAATATTGTTTACAAGATTTTAGTGCTGTTAAAATTTTCCTTTTGGGTCTTTGGTTTTAGTGATACTTTCTTTGGTGTTTTTTTGGTTATAGTTTGCGTGGTTAGATATGGTGTTTTATCGTTGGGAAGGCCATTGATCCGTTTCCATTGACATATCTATTTTCATTTTAGCTCCCCATCTGCCCCCAATTAGTTGTGATTAAGGCTTTATTTCATTCGGGGGGCTGACTAGTGCAGTAAGAGCCTTGATACTTCATAGTTGATACTTCTGCATTTGGTCAACTCCCATTTGACAACAAATGGTACTCTACCTTGGAATGGTTTCAGAACATCAAAACATTGTCGTTGTCGCTGCATTTGCTCCAATTAAGTGTAAAGCACCTTTCTTCACAAGTAATGTATAACAAGCCAAGATGTTTGACGTCGCACCAAAGACCTTCACATAATAGTGTTCAAGGCATTATATTGGAGTTTATTAGGACAGTCGACTTTTTCCTATGACAGATGGTTTTGGTACCGTCTCTAGGTCTATTGCTTGCATTTATATGTTGTTATCTAGCTTTTCAGTTGATATGTCCATTTTATTTATATGTTTTTATAAAGAATAAAACAAACTGTTTTTTTCTTTTCAAACCCCATATTGGAGGGTGAATCTCAAATGAGATGTTGAGAGGTCTTCAGATCTGCGTTTTTATGATCAAACCATTGCCCTCTCTTATTAGTCCATATTCCAAATTATTACTGTCCATAATACTGCTCTCTGCAATTGTTCTAAAAACAGACCAGCTGGGTGAAATGTTGAATGCCATAAAAGACTTAAGTATATGCGAATTGGTTTTAGGTGGATTGGTAGCTCACGATCAGAAAAGTGGTATCAGAACTAGAGGTCATGGGTTCGAGTCATGGAACACATCATAAGGGAGGGATTGTTGGAGCCCACAATGCCACTTCCCGTGATCGCTCTAAAGACAGGTTTATGGAGGGGTGTGAAATGTCATAACAAAATCAAGTGTCTTCCCTAATACTAACTGGTTTTAGGTGGATTAGTAACTCACAGTCCGACACAAATTCCCTGCATAGCCTTCCCTATTTCTTCAAAGCTCATCTTGGTTTTATTTGAAGAGGAAATTGAATGGGTTGGTGATGCATAAATTTTCATTTGGGGTTTTCGTGCATCTGTCTGCTCAATTTTGGAGTGCACTGATTACGAAACTGAACTAGGTAGTTCGGTTGTGTATGGAAGTTGTCTGCACTATCATAGAATTTGTTGCAGTCATTATTATCAGTATTCCTATTGTTGTTCACTTCCTTCATAGATGCATTGATGTAGTTCTTGCCTTCTTTGTACAGCGATGAATCTAACAAAAGAAAGCCTCGAAAAAGTAAAGATTTTAAAGATGTTGCGAAGGCCCTCCACATATCCGTCCAAGATAGGAATTTAAATTGCAAACCTACCTTAAAACTTGTGCTGGTGATTATTATCTTGGGAGCATTTGCAACATTCTTCCACTCTCCAAGCATTTATAATACAGATCATCGATCAAATTCTGTACCGTGGTAAGTATTACTCCCCTTGCTTTCACTTCTTGCTACCACATTTAGTTTTCCACTTGGCAGTTTCTTGCTTTTCGTTTAGTTCACATTACATCGAGCTTCTATAAGCTTACAATTTGATTTGCTTCTTTTATGAAAAATTACTAAAAGCTCATGCCTCCTTTTCTGGAGTTGCAATTGTCACATAAATCTTTATTCACCATAAAGCATGGAGCATTTAAGTTTTATTTTTATCTTCAGCAGATTTTGAAGGAGATGTTTACTGTTTGCAGGCCAACTTTTGTAGACAGATGGATAAGAGAGAGTGTTGCTGTAGATCCACGTTATTTGTCAGTTTTAGACATTAACTGGGATAAAATCTCAAACATTATTGAGAAATTGACTGACAGTAATGAGTATCAGGGAATTGGCTTGTTAAACTTTAATGACAATGAGATTGATCACTGGAAGCAGCTGATACCGGATGTTGAGCATGTTGTTCTGCACCTGGACTACGTGTCACACAACATTACATGGGAATCCCTATACCCTGAATGGATAGATGAAGAAGAAGAATTTGAGGTTCCTACCTGCCCTTCTCTTCCCAAACTTAAAGTACCTGGAAAACCACGGATTGATCTTGTGGCAGTCAAACTTCCTTGCAACAAGTCAGGGAGCTGGTCAAGAGATGTGGCTCGTTTGCACTTGCAGCTTGAAGCAGCAAGGATTGCTGCCGCATCCAAAGGTTATCATCCAGTGCGAGTGCTTATAGTAACCGAGTGCTTCCCAATACCAAACCTCTTCACGTGCAAGGAACTTCTCATACATGAAAGGAATGTGTGGCTCTTTCAACCTGACCTGAATACCCTGAGGAATAAGCTGCAGCTTCCAGTCGGGTCATGTGAACTTGCCGTCCCTCTCAAGGCTAAAGGTCAGTTTTAAACCAAGCGCATGTTGCTGGGGGTTGGTTTGTGTGTGTGTGTTTCCTTCCCCCTCTTCAACTTTTTATAAGTCAGCCTGAAAAAAGCTGATGGTCATCTGTCTGTTTTTATTTTTCTTTTAGGGGAATGCAAGGGGCAGGGCGGGACGAGGGGGATTAGAAGTTTTCATATCCATAATTAGGCTTTTCCGAGTTAAATTAAATCTATCAAAGAAGTACACAGACCAACCATTTCAGCTTGGCAAAGAACAAGCCAATAAGAGTTTTAGTACTTCCTTAATATTTTGATTAGGCAATCCTAACTGTCTTGACTGGACCTAGTTCTGGTTGTCAAAGAAAATGACGTTTTTAATTATTCGATTTTCTTGACAAGAAATTCCTCACCATATAGCTGATGAAGTTCAGTCCTCTGATCTGATGTCACATGCATGAAAAGAATCAAACTCAAAAAAGGAAAGAAAAAAGAATAGAAGATTAATGATTTCTTTTTAGAGTTAAATGTGTTTTTACTTGCAAAAGTACATGAAATTGAGAAACTAACTTATTTGTAAACAGAAAATTTCTACTCAGAGAGAGCACATCGTGAAGCTTATGCAACAATTCTGCACTCTGCGCATGTGTATGTTTGTGGGGCCATAGTTGCTGCTCAGAGCATCCGTATGGCTGGTTCAACTCGAGATTTTGTTATCCTTGTTGATGAAACGATTAGCGAATATCACAGGGAGGATTGGAGGCTGCTGGCTGGAAAGTCCATACAATCCAAAGGATCAGGAACCCAAAAGCTGAGAAGGATGCGTACAATGAATGGAATTACAGCAAATTCCGTCTCTGGCAGTTGACAGAATATGACAAGATTATTTTCATTGATGCTGACCTGCTTATTCTTAGAAATATCGATTTCCTGTTTGAGATGCCAGAAATATCTGCTATAGGAAATAATGCTACTCTGTTCAACTCAGGTGTGATGGTGATTGAACCGTCAGAGTGTACATTCCAGCTGCTAATGGAACACATCAATGAGATAGTGTCCTATAATGGTGGGGACCAAGGGTATCTAAACGAAATCTTCACATGGTGGCACCGAATTCCAAAACATATGAATTTCTTGAAGCACTTCTGGGAAGGCGATGAGGAGGGAAAGAAAGAGATGAAAACTCGTCTCTTTGGGGCTGAACCTCCAATCCTTTATGTCCTCCACTACCTGGGCAATAAGCCTTGGCTTTGCTTTCGGGACTATGATTGCAACTGGAATGTGGACATTTTGCAGGAGTTTGCCAGTGATGTTGCGCATAAAAGGTGGTGGAAGGTGCATGATGCCATGCCAGAAAATTTGCAGAAGTTTTGTTTGCTGAGGTCTAAGCAAAAGGCAGCATTGGAGTGGGATCGGAGGCAAGCTGAGAAAGGAAATTACACTGATGGTCATTGGAAAATTAAGATAAAAGACAAGCGTTTGAAGACATGTTTTGAGGATTTCTGCTTCTGGGAGAGTATGTTATGGCACTGGGGTGAAAAAAACTGGACAGATAATGCTACTGTTACTCAAGCTCTACCTGTAGTTACTACCAAATCTCTCTCTTCTTTGTGACTTGGTTCTTTTTCTGCATACTCAGTCTTCCATCCAGACGATGCGTTTCAGCTCATTTTTTTTGTTCTGAAACATATCATAAAGAAGTGTGTCTACTTCATCTTATATCTTTTGTGTATCGGTTTATGACTTTCATGTACTTTACCATACCATTCTTTTCAAAACATATTTATACAGGTTTCCCCACTCGCAGCGTAGATTGTACGCCCTCAATTCATTTTGAAGCTGAAGGCGTTAGTTATCATGATCTGTAGTCATCTCAAGAAATCTTTTTTTTCCCTTTTCGGAATTTATGTCCAATTTAATGTTACTGTGCATAGATAGTTAACTATAACCATGTTTGCAAAGATCTCAATAACTCTTTGTTGGATGCTTAGCAATACATTTTGTCTTCAAGTTCACTGCATTCAAGTTGAAAAATTGAAACACTTTTTTGATGCTCTTTTTTCTGCATTTCTTCTCTGCAAATTGGATTGTAGATTCTCCAACTCCATAACTTTGAATGATCTCCCAAATTGTCATTAATAAAAGAAAATTACCTGGCCTAGCGGATCGGCTACTTTCTTGGACTGGGACAAGATGGTTTTCGATTAGTGGAGGTTGTGGTGATTATTGGAAGGCTTTACAACTCACATTTACCATTCTGTGAACATTTCAGCAGATAAAAAGGGTTGGACTTTAGGACTTGCACAGGTCAGGCATGTTAACATATGTTTGCAGGACAACCGTTTTGGCTGAAGCTCCATGAAGCTAGAACTGATGCAGTACTTCCTAAAGTTAATGTCTTGCTCAAAACCCACCAAGGGATATATAGATCTCACACACAAAACATAGGGGATAAAAAAAAAAACGACAGAATGAATTCAAACGACGTCGGAGTAGGATTACATAAACGAACGACTTAAACGACAGCCCTTCTTCTACACTTTTCTTTTCGAAACAAATCCCCCGTCTTCTCGAGGAACAAATGGATAAGCAGGTTTCAGCTCGCTCTCTCTCTCTCTCATCCAATTTGGCGAACTCATAACACTTTCGAGCACAATTTCAGTTTCGGGGAAACCCAAAAAGATGAACTTGATAGCATCATGTAATCTGAGAACCTCTGCGGTTTCATTTCCTCCAACAATAACTATGAGGAGCTGCTTCTGCAGGCGCTCTCTCTCACCCTACCGCAACTTACCGTTTCCATTTTGGACGTACCCATTTCCATATACCACCAACAGGACCCATATAATCTACGCCGGGAAGAGAGACTCAGAAGCTGCTGAGCCAGTTCTCAAACCATCCATTGTTGAAGAAGTATCGCTGGTCGATGAGGAAGACGAGGCTCTCTTTGATGACTTTGAAGATGGTAAGGACCCATTTACTCTCTTCTTCTATATTTGTTATATAAAATTGAAAATTATCAAACTGGACTTTTGAAGATAATAGTAACTATCGTATATTTTTCCTTTATTTGGTAGATTTTAGATAAAAGTGCAATAACTATGTTGTCATGTGTTTGTTACTTTGTCCCAAGTAGAGTAGTAACTTCATTGTTTTCCTACCATTTCTTAGTATTAGAAAATTTCTTGTATGTTATATAATTTGAAGTTAAGTTTGAATTAAATACTCGATTGTTTAGAGACAACAATGGATGATGTTGATGATTATTTTGAAGAAGAGTACGAGGAGGACAAGGCCGAAGTCTGTGTAAGTTTTAGTTAACCTTTTCGTACTTCTGTGTAATGAAGTTGATTCCATACTGAACATCACGTTGCCCCTTTTTTCTGAAGGCCGGAGATGGAGTTGGAGGAGGTGGAATTTCCCTTGCTGGGACCTGGTGGGACGAAGAAGCACTAAGAATGGCAGAAGAGGTTTCCCAATCCTTCGATGGTGACTTGAGAATATATGCCTTTAAAACAATGTTGAATTCCACCATTCAAGTGCGCATCGAGAAGCTCTCAAACAAGTAAAAATCTATTGACACTGTCTATAAGAAAAAAAATGATAGTCTCTGCAATCAAGAACACCATATATGAAAACTTTCTCACTAGGTTCTCTCTTGGATGCTTTGTATGAGTCAATAAATCTGTTTTATTTGTCATAATATTTAATAGCCGAGCATTCTTAACACATTCAAGTAGCCATGAATTGTATTGAATGAGATATGCTAGAAAATGTTCCCAAACTGACTCTTTTAGCATCTTTTGTTTGAATCATAATTTCTCCATCCTAATTTTTTATGAGAAACTTGATATCAAGTATGAATCAACTAGAAGGCTGTTGAGAGGGAGCTTTCTGTTGTGAAAAATCACATCTTTTATATTGTAAAGATCTGCACCAGATAAGACTACCATCGTTGTTTATGAAAACCTGTCCAAAAAGATATCGTCTTTCAGCTGTTTAGAATTTGGCTAGATATGTTGCTGTAAAGTCTCTCTGAGTGGAATTCATAAGATTAAGATGTAATATACATTGTGTTTACCAAATTGAAGTTGATGGGATGGAGCTTTTAAGGCAAATTCAGTTTTTTGGCTCATGTTTCATGTGTGACTGTATGAATTGCACAAGTCATTGTGTTTTGGCAGTGGAGAAGTACAGAAGTGAACAGTGTGCTAGTATTTAGTTGTGCGAAGCATTGTTGATGATTGGCAAGTATGTCAAGATGTTCTATGGGATCTTTGTAACACATTACTCATATTATTTAATAGTTTTATGAACCTACTCAGGTTTTTTTTTTTTTTTTCACTTATCCAAAATTTATTTATTATTATTTTTTTGATAAAAAATTTATTTATTTTTTACTTTTCATCATTTTCCATATGGACATATTTGAATTTGAACAAAGTTGTGGTTTTGGAAAGGTTGGTTAGATCAGGTTCAGAAAATACCTGTAGCCCTCAAATGATTGTGAGGGATTGAAAACGGACTCTATGCAAATAATTTTTGAAATTGATTTAAGGCCCATCTTTAAGGTAGGAGATTCCTACATTTCTTTTTCAGGTCTGGTTCCCCCAGCATGGAAGATATTGAAGCTTTTTCAGCAACCTATAGAGCACGTTTGGATGAAGCAGAGCTCAGTAAATCAATACCTGAGAATATATCTTTGGAGGTACCTTTTCCTAGTTCTTTTTAATGCTTTTGGAGGGTAAAACATAACTGTGCAGAGGAGAAACCTTGTGAAGATTCATCAACCTGTGTCTTTGACACGTAGACCTGTCTTAGGACATATAGGTTTGTGATGGCTTAAAGTCACGAGATGAGCAGTATATGCATCAAGGGCGGCTCAATGTCAATTGAGGCCTAAGACAAAAACTTAAAATAAAGCCACTAGATTTTAACATGACATCACTTAATATCATTTACATTTTAAAATAATTGTTGACTTTTTTTACTCATCAATGCATGGGCTTTCTATCATCATCATTTATAAATAAACATTCATCTCATTTTAGACCTTATTTTATTTTATTTTTTCCAAAATACACCAAGGCATTTATAGTTTTTGGGGCCTTGCTCTTTGGGGGGCCTTAGGCAACTGCCTTTTAATGGCCTAACCATTGAGCCGGCACTGATATTCATTTCATTAAAATGAAGGCCAATGGGTTTTAAATATAGGTATCTGGTTCAATGTTTATCTTTTAGAAAGGAAATCTAAAATGTGTTCATGTCTGCGATCTTTTCACCTTTTGGATCTAAATTTATCTATTTCCTTTCAGGTATCATCTCCTGGTGTTGAAAGGGTAGTTCGGATTCCACACGACCTTGATCGATTCAAGGATCGGCCTATGTATGTGAAATATGCCAATCAGGTTGCAGCAAATAGTTCATCAGTAGAAAGTGATGGTGTTTTCAGGCTTGTTTCTTTTGACATGGAAAGTAAATGCTGCACTTGGGGTCTAGCCAATGTGAGGATAAATAGAGAGAAAGCAGGGAAAGGGAGACCACTTAGCAAAAAGCAAAGGGAGTGGCGTTTGAACACACCATTTGATTCCTTATGTTTAGTCCGGTTGTATTCTGATATTTGATAGTTTTATTTTTTATAGTTCTCTGTAAAAATCATGTGCCTCTCCAGGAAACTCCCTAAATATTCTTAGATATAGCATTGCACATAAATAATTCTCCATTCTTTAAAATTCATCTTCTTAAATTTCCATCCTTTGCACATAATTCTGTCTCCAAAATGATGAGTTGCAAATTTTGTATTACATGGTTTTTGATGAATAGATCCAAGTTTCTTAGAAGTCTAGCCATCACTATCAGGCTGCTTTCAATTGTATGCTCTTGAAGTGACACGGTTTTTTCATAGGCAAGTACTAGAAAGAAATTTCAGTTGTGATTAGTCAGGAAAATGTCTCTTAACTTTCTGAAACGAGTCCTAATTAATGTTTACAGAATGCATATCATTAGGTGCTTAGAGGCATGCCTGAGAAACTATTATCCAAGGCTTGTGCATCAACAACCGTTGCTGCACGAATTTTTGGCTTTGGGGTTTTGGCCAAGGGTTGGTTGATCATGTATAAGCTTTGGAAAAATGTAAAACAGGCTCTAAGAATTGTGTTTTCAACCTTCTATTAACTATCTTCTGCCAATTTTAGATATTCTCAAAATATGGACAAATGGTACTGATATCCAATCATCCGATGTTACATTATTAAACATCGATGATCATATAAAAAAATTTAATTATATGAAATCATGTGATATGTTGAGAGTATAATCTCATTTGTATTCTAGAAGTTTTTTTTTTTTTTTAACAATAAATGAGAGGTGGGGGCGACCAACGTAGCAATCATTCCTGCACCACAATAGCCTCAAAGTATCTAGTTGGTCCAAATCTCATTTCATGGCCCTAAAAATCAAGTTTTACCACTATAAGTGGTTTCAACTTATGTCCTAACTTGAACTCCTAATCCGAAGCCATGAAATACCAACTCGTATCAACTGAGCTACCACTTTGGTAGTGTACTCGAGAAGTAGTTAAGATTTAGCCATTATTTTCTAGGTAAAGCCTCCCCACGAGAAGAATGACATGGATTCACATAAACTAGTTTAAGAATAATGATAGGATTACTACCATACTACTACCCATCTACTACTCTTTTTGTATTTGATTTTTTTTTAATTTTTTATTTTACTTAATGATTAAGAAAGTGAGTATTAGTAAAGTTATATATATTTTTTAAATTTTTCTTAATGATTAAGGATGTTAAAAAAATACTTAAAAAATGATAAAAAAAAAAAACTTGTAATACACTTAGGTAGTAGATAAATAGTAATAGAATAGTAAGCCTATTATTACCCGTCACAAAATTTCCATCTCATTAATTTATAGGAATTAAACTGGGTTGGAAGGAAATTTTTTGAATCAGTCTATTAAATTATCATGCGTTTTTTTAAACATGCAAGAGATATATTTTTAATAGGATTAATTGGTATTAGTTCATTATTAACTCATTTTTAACTTCTAAAAGTTATTATTTGTGTAATTATTGAGTAGTCTTTAAATACGAACACGAGCACTTTCGTTGAATTACAAAATATCAAATTATTAAAAAAAGTAATGATCATGTAAATAACTTTAATAATAGATTATTTTATAATAAGATGAAAATGTTGTTTGCCTTATAAAAATAATTCATCCATAAACAGATTTTATAAAAATAAATTTATAAATTCAAATGACATTATTATATTAAATCTGATATATTATATCAAAACAGTTTAATTTGTAAATTTATTTTTATATAAAATATTCAGTTAGCACCTCCCAATGCCTCATTTTATTTAAAAAAAACATGTATATCGTGCTAAAAGAATTTCCACGACGCAAACCGTTTGGAAAGGCCACGTCAACGAGCACTACTTAACGAACTTACCCAACCGAGTCATGTCGCAAACGCCTTCGGGTCAATGCGCCTCAGAATTCCCAACAGAACATCAATCATCTCCCACGCTCATTCCATCTCTCATCGACACAAGTTCTCCACCCAGCTGATCCCTAACCCAGAACCCCTTCTGGCTTCAGAGAATCATTTATATACCCATCTGAGGCCTTGAAAAAAAAAAAATAAATAAATAAAGGACCCGACCCGCACCGAAAAACCGGTTTGAAATGATAATCGGGTTTGACCTGCTAACAACCCGCCTCTTAAAACAACCTGAAACGCTGGCTCCACCACCACCCCACCCAACTTCTCTTTGCATCGCCAGTGCGCCACCGTTCCCTCCCTCCCCACTTCTCTTCACTAGTTTCTATTTGGTTGCCGAGAAGAACCAACCCGAGCAGCTTTGGTGGAGCCGAAGCCGAGAACTGTGCTTGTGCTGAGAGATGGGGCTGGGGCTGGGGGTGGGGTCGCCTCCGGGCTGGTCTTTCGAGGGAACCGAGCGGAGGATCTGCAGGCCGAGCAAGGGCCATGTCTCGTGCCGTCAATGCCTTCTTCTATAGTCCCGAGCTTCTCGCCCTCAAATATGGCTCTCGCCCATTCTAGGTTATTTTTGTTTCTTGTTTCTTTTTTCGATTTCGCCAGTAAAGGTTATCTGATTGATTTCCAGACCTTTGCCCACCTGAGTATCTTTGTGTGGCTGTTGATTCCCTGGTTCTGTTGAATGTGTTAGATTTCATATTACTTCAATGTATTTCTTGTCCAGAGTTTGGATCAGAATCATGTGACTCGATAGTGATGATGATGAATCAGAGTTTGGATCATCAAGTGTTTTGGGCATGAAGCACTGAAGGTTCCAGCGTGTTCTTACGGGGTCGGGTTGACCCGACTCGGGTCAGGTCTAGCCGGTTTGTGTTGTCATGGGAGCCAGATCGGGTCAGGTCGTGCACAGACACAGCCTGGGTTGGTTGGGTTGTAGGCCTATCCATCTCTTGAAAGCCTGCTTACAACAATGCAACCGGGTCAAGAAACACAACCTGTTCGACGAAATGCCTCAGCTGATTGCTCATGCTTCAAATACCGGAAAAATTATCCATTCACTGAGCGTGAAACTTGGTGTTGGGTCAAAAGGGTCTCTAGGAAACGCCATCTTAGATCTTTATGCTAAGTGTGGCAATGTGGACTTTGCCGAGAAGGCGTTTAACCTGCTGGAGAAGAGGGGTGTATTGGCTTGGAACTCGGTTCTGTCTATGTATTCAAGGCTGGGTTTGTTGGAACAGGCTGTTAAGTATTTCGGGTTATTGATGAACTCTGGGGTATTTCCAAATGAGTTCACGTATGCAATCATCTTGTCTGCTTGTGCAAGACTGGTGGGCATCAAGTATGGTAGGCAAGTTCATTGTTGTGTTGTTAAGACAGGGTTCGAGTCAATCACTTTCTGTGAAGGTGCACTTATTGATATGTATGCCAAGTGCAATTGTGTGAGTGATGCTCGGAAAATATTTGATGGGGCTGTGGATTTAGATACAGTTTCTTGGACTGCCATGATTTCTGGTTATGTTCAAGTTGGTTTGCCTGAGGAGGCGCTGAAAGTTTTTGAGGAGATGCAGAAATCTTGCCGTGTTCCAGATCAGGTGGCCTTTGTGACTGTTATAAGTGCGTGTGTCAATCTTCGAAGGCTTGATGATGTACGTGAAATGTTTGCGAGGATGCCTAATCCGAATGTTATTGCATGGAACCTGATGATTTCAGGGCATGCCCAGAATGGTTGCTATATGGAAGCTATAACTTATTTCCTGAAAATGAGGAACGCTGGAGTAAAATCCACAAGGTCTACACTTGGAAGTATTTTAAGTGCAATTGCCAGTTTGAGAGCTCTAGATTATGGCTTGTTAGTTCATGCTCATGCAATTAAACAGGGGTTGGATTCTAATGTCTATGCAGGAAGTTCATTGATTAATATGTACGCTAAGTGCGAGGAACTGGATGCTGCAAATAAAATATTCAATGCTTTAAATGAGAAAAATGCTGTCTTGTGGAATGCAATGCTTGGAGGTTATGCACAGAATGGGTATGCCCATGAAGTCATCAAGCTTTTTTCTAACATGAAAGGATGTGGCTTTCGTCCCGATGACTTTACCTACACTAGCATTTTGAGTGCATGTGCTTGCTTGGAATACATAGAAATGGGCCGCCAATTGCATTCTTTTATTATCAAGAGTGGATTGTCGTCAAACTTATTCGTGGGTAATGCATTGGTTGATATGTATGCTAAATCTGGGGCTCTCAAGGAGGCAAGGAAACAGTTTGAGCTCATAAGCAATCGAGATAATATCTCTTGGAATGCAATTATTGTGGGGTATGTGCAGGAAGAGGAGGAGGATGAGGCTTTCTACATGTTCCGTAGAATGAATTTATCTGGAATTGTTCCTGATGAGGTGTCCCTAGCCAGTATACTCAGTGCTTGTGCAAATGTTCAAGCACTTAGGCAAGGAAAACAAATCCATTGTCTCTCGGTTAAATCTGGTCTGGAAACAAGCCTTTATGCCGCGAGCTCGCTTATTGGCATGTATGTAAAGTGTGCAGTGATTGGAGCTGCACACAAAGTTTTCTCTTCCATGCCTGAGCGAAGTGTGGCCTCCATGAATGCTATGATTGCTGGGTATGCTCAAAATAATTTGGAGGAAGCAATAGATTTGTTTTGTGAGATGCATGAAGTAGGATTGAATCCAACTGAAATTACTTTCGCAAGCCTTTTAGATGCTTGTAATGGACCACTTCTGCTAACACTGGGAATCCAAATCCACTGCCTTACCGTAAAGTGGGGCCATTTGTATGGTGGTGACTTTTTGGGTGTATCTCTTTTGGGCATGTATTTGAGATCCCATAGAAAAGCAGATGCGTATATTCTTTTCTCAGAATTCCCAAATCCAAAAAGTAGAGTGTTGTGGACTGCTATTATTTCAGGGCTCACTCAAATTGATTGCAGTGAGGAGGCTTTGCAGTTCTATCGAGAAATGCGTAGCGAGAATGTCCTACCTGATCAAGCTACATTTGCTAGTGTTCTTCGTGCATGTGCTGTCTTATCTTCTTTGACAGATGGTAGTGAGATCCATTCCCTCATTTTCCACACTGGTTTTCACTTAGATGAGTTAACGAGTAGTGCTCTTGTAGATATGTATGCTAAATGTGGGGATGTAAAAGGGTCTGTGCAAGTTTTTGAAGAAATGGGTTGTAAAAATGACGTTATTTCTTGGAACTCTATGATAGTGGGCTTAGCCAAAAATGGTTATGCAGAATGTGCACTTCAGATATTCAATGAGATGAAGCAAACACATGTTATGCCTGATGATGTCACTTTCCTTGGTGTTCTCACTGCATGTAGTCATGCGGGGAGAATATCTGAAGGCCATCAGATCTTTGACACAATGTTGAATTACTACTGCATTCAGCCCAGAGTAGATCATTATGCCTGCATGGTTGATCTTTATGGCCGATGGGGTTTCCTTAAAGAAGCGGAAGAATTCATTGACAAACTAAAATTCAAACCCGATGCTATGATTTGGGCCACATTACTTGGTGCTTGCAGATTACATGGAGATGACATAAGGGGGCGGCGGGCTGCTGAGGAACTCATTGAGTTGGATCCCCAAAATTCTTCATCCTATGTGCTACTTTCTAATATATATGCTGCATCGGGAAACTGGGATGGGGTTAACTTTTTGAGGAGGGCAATGAAAGAAAAAGGAGTTAGGAAGTTCCCTGGATGTAGCTGGATTGAAGTGGGACAAAAGAAGGACTTATTTGTTGCTGGGGATAAGTCTCACGCCAGTTCTGTAGAAATCCATGAAACCCTGAAGGATTTGACGGCACTAATGAAAGAAGATGATTATGTTGCTGAGACTGATTCTTTCTTGCTTGATGAAGGGTGATAAAGGCTATCTTATATCTATCCTTGTCTTAGCAAACGCAATGTCAAAATCCTGCATGTGTATGCCAGAGCAGAGAACATAAATTGGTGAGAAGACATTCCCAAGGACCATTTGGCTTTGAGGCAGAAGTTGGCTGGACCGATGTTTTGGAGGTCTAGATCTGCATGAAATTCATCTTCTCTGATTTTACGTGTGGGTTGATTGATGATAGTCATGGAAGTCTGCCACCCAAGTGCATCTTATCAATGTGGAGAGGTAAGAAATTTCTTGAGGGCTCAAATAATGTCTTGCCAAATAGATGCTGCGGGAAAAACTGAACACCTTTTGAATTTGAGATGACTATATAGGAAGTCAGATTGGTAAAATCTTCTCTCTCGTGGTAAAATAAGCACCATGAATAACATTTTTCATTCTTTTTTAACAAATTGAATTATTTGAAAAAAAAAAATTCCTGTGGATAATTTCTATCTGACAACTATCTGTGAAAATATGAAGACTGCCCGAGTGATGAAGATGAAAGAGAAGTGTTTTTTATGCAGACAATATAGATGGTAGGCCAGATTGTCGTAAGTGGACAAAAGTCTTATTTACAAGGCTAAGGATGAAGAACATCATGCATAAATGACAAACAAGCTCTCCCAAGAGACCCTCCTGGAGGAAGGTCCTCCCTCCCTCTCCCTTCTCCCACAAGACCTAGGTGTTAATTTCCCTGAGTTTATTTTTAACACTAATAAAACATCTATATTATGTTCAGAATTATATCTCTGTTATGTAGTTTTGCTTATTATTTTTATGTAAGTGTCTATCGCGCCTATCAAATCTCAGTACCTTGTGGGAATGAAATTAATAAGCTTCAAAGAAAATAATGAACTTTGAGGAGTGTTTTCCAATTCAAACCAGCTATCTCAAATCTTAGAATGGGAGTCAAGTCACTAAAAACTTGGACACAATGCAAAACATATATTCAAATATTTGCTTGCTACAAATAGGCGTTCAATTCTAGGTGCAGGAGATGAAGATACAATGTAATGAAAAGAGGTCCTTCAATGGAGAAGCTGAGGCCATTTCAGAATCTGTGTTGTTTTCATTTAATTATTATTGTGGAGTAGTTGGTTGTAATGTAATTTGTAATTTGTAGCTTGTTGTAATACTCTTTCTTGGCATGGGTTTTATGTTCTAGCCCCATGTTTGTCACTGTATGCCAAAACATAATATTTGTGTGATTGGTAAGTAAATGTAATGGTTGGAGACTCCAAATTAGATTTTGATGCTTGCTAGTTGTTGACTGTTGCACTTTATTTTTTGTCTGACCATGATTTCTTGTTCAGTCAAAAGAAAGAAAAATGTTGTTCAGTCATGGTTGCTTCTGCAACGATCAACCAGATTTAACTTTGCTTAAACGTTTAGGCTATATTAAAAAATTCATGAGAAATCCATAGGACCTCCATTAGTACCTTTAGTACATTATAATCATAATATCAGTCACATCATGAGCTTTGCGCTCTTATGAAGTAATAGAGAGAATAAAATGTACTAAATTCATCTTCAGCAATAAATAAAACTCAGTACACATTGATGATAAAACTAATAGAAATAGTCTCAACTAACTAGAAACTATTACAATAGATAAAACTTGGTACAAACACAATAATATAAGTGCATATCTATTATCTACTATCCGCCTTCAAAGTTCGTCCTCAAGCTTGTGAAGATCATTCTCTCTTTCTATTAGTTTATCTTCTTTTTTCTAAGTTTCATAACTCACACAGCAATACATGATCATCCTCCCTCTTCCGAATTGCATTCTCTCTTGTCAAAATTTTCTCCTCTATCAAATGAAGTATATTTGCCCATATGAAGAATCGACATCTTGCTTGTCCTTGCATACAACTCAAGAATTTCAACGTTAAATATGACAAATTCAAAAGCAAAATGTCCATAACAGTCATCTCTCTAAACATTAAAGTAGTACAACATGCTGAAAAAGAAAGCATTACACACTCAAAACAAACCTCTCTAATCCTTAAATTGCAATACATTGCAGCTGAAGTTTCAAATTTGAGTGTACATTGTCCAAACCGACGACATCTTTAACGAGGAAATCAAGTTTTGCTTGGAAATGACATTAATAACAGCAAAATTGTGATCCAAGATCAATATTGTTATCATCCAGGCTCAGATCAAGCATCACATGTATAAGCTGATCTCTGATTGCACCACTCATCAATTCAAGGCCCCGAGATTGAGAGAGGCTGCTGTATATGCAAAGAGATTTATTTCAGACCATTACATGAACTACTGAAGCATTCATCTTTAGGTCAAATGAAGTGAATCTTTTTGTATAAAATATTTACGTACCAATTTATTCAATAATATATACATAGCTAGTACACCCAAATCAAAAACTAAAATACATCCAGAAGGAATGATAAGAAAATTTTTAAAGATAGTAGTAATGGATGCTCATCTAACAGATTTGTCTCATAAAAGTTTAGAAATGCCCAATCTGATGCTACCTTTCTAGGGATCGATTAGTATTTTGTAATATATTGCCGTCAATTAATAATTTTTGGATGTTTTATTCATGATCTAGTGGCCTAAGCTGGATTGCTATTCCTTGAGATTTTACAGGAAAAAACAAGTGAGCAGTTGGAAAAATTATATAACCTTCATAAGTACAAAATACTTGGCTAAACAACAACAATGATAAGCAGAAATTTACCAAATTCAGCAGTACAATGGCTGGAGTAAGGCTTGACCTATGATGTTTATGTATTCTGCATAAAAGCTGACTCTGGACTTCTAGCTGATTTTTTCTTTTTAATGTTAGCTTGAATAATTAGATTTGCATAAAAATGTGTATACTCAACTCCAACTTCGTAAAACATGAATACATATAGAAACCTATCTAGCATGCTCCATCAGTTTGATGAAGTACCTGAATAATCTTTTATGCTGCACAACATGTGTAAACAATATGCCCAAAATTGCTGGATTTGAGACAAAAGTACACAACAATGATAATTTATTAGTCATGAAGGAGACATGCAATATACGTGCAAAACCTGACAATTTTCAAGCGTTCTTTGTCCTCCCTGGAATTTGAAAGTGGTCAAACCAAACATAGACAAATCACTGATACTAACTAGGAATATCTTGCACTCAAGGATTACAAATTGATGGCCGAATTCTTTATCATAATTGCCATCTCAAAAGTAGATTAAAAGGAGAGAACATCCATCCGCGCACCAAAATAAATAAATAAAAAAAACACCCACCATGAAGTTTGAAATTCGTGTACCTTAGAGTAAGGCAAAATGTGGTCATAATCATGACAGAGACATCCCAGGCAACCCACGAGCTTCCAAAAGACGATGTTGCTGATGGCGTCTCGGAGCCAACGATCCGGGTCTCGGCCTCGAACCTTCTCAGATTGTCCCAACATTGCTGCTTCACACTATAGGGGAAGCTCCGAGGGTAGTATTCCGAGGAGATTCAGAGGTCTTCAAACAAAGTGGTGGCATCTTCGGTGACGAGTTCGTAGTCTAGGAGAGAGGTGGAAGGAGTGAGAATATGAAGATGAACTTCTCAGCTGCGCTGGGAAATTGCTCTAAACTTTGATGAAAACTGCCCGAGTGATGAAGATGAAAGAGAAGTGTTGCTTTATGCAGACAATACATATGGTAGGCCAGATTGTCGTGAGTGGACAAAGGTCTTATTTACAAGGCTAAGGATGAAGAACATCATGCATAAATGACAAACAAGCTCTCCCAAGAGACCCTCCTGAAGGAAGGTCCTCCCTCCCTCTCCCTTTTCCCACAAGAACTAGGTGTTATTTTCCCTGAGTTTATTTTTAACACTAACAAAACATCTATATCATGTTCAGAAACTATATCTCTGTTATGTAGTTTTGCCTTTTTTCTTTTTATATATGTGTCTATCACGCCAATTAAATCTCAGTACCTTGCGGGAATGAAATTAATAAGCTTCTAAGAAAAAAATGATGAACTTTGAGAAGTGTTTTCCAATTCAAACCAGCTATCACAAATCTTAGAATGGGAGTCAAGTCACTAAAAACTTGGACACCATGCAAAACATATATATTCAAATACATATTTGCTTCCTACAAATAGGCGTTCAATTCTACCTCTTTTTACACATCTCAATCTAATCAACTTCAACTTATCCCTATTCACATCAAGATGGCCTCTCCTCGGATCGGTAACTTGAACTTCCCATATTTCCCATACCCACCTTACCACCCTGTTGCTCCACCTCCTCATGTACGCCCTCCACCACCGCCATCTCACCCTTTTGCTCCACCTCCTCACATACACCCCCAACCACCATCACACCCTTTTGCTCCACCACCTCCTCACGTACGCCCTGTGCCACCACCATCACCATCGCCGGACAACCATCCGACAGTAATAGTCATTGTGTTCATCTCACTTGGAGGGCTTTTCTTCCTCGCATTCCTTGCAGCTGCTCTATTTTGCTTCATCAACAAAAGAAAGAAGACAGTTGAAGAAACTGATATCATTCACGTCGACGAACACCGGACGATCAAGGAGGCTATCATACCAGGGCCCCATGGACCCAGGGCTGTGGTATTGTCAATTGATGACGATATTCATATCGACGAAGTGATCAGGAAGAATGAGAAGTTTGGTACCGAAGGTTTGCATGCTAAGTCAGCTGAAGGAAAATCTGGCACCCTTGATCAGGAAGGAGCGACTTCTTCTGGTATCGATCATCACCACCACCACCTGGAACACAAGTCTTGAATAATGTCCTTCACCATCCCAAGGACCTCATGCTCATTCCAAATGATTCAACGTTCGAAATAATTAACACAACTGCATAAGATTCAGTTGAAAATAAATAAAAAACTGAAACAAGTGATCAGCGTACAAAAGCGTTGTAATTTTTTCAAGGCAAGTGATTGACTGAAGTTTCAATGCTATATATTTGTACCAGTAACAGTACTGATGAATTATATATATAACCAACTGTATTTTTCTTTATGGCTTGTCATAACATAAGAATAATTAATTATATGGTTGTGAATAAAATATGGGTTTTGCTAACCTGCAACTAATTAGGATTATTTCTATAAAATGTGTGAGAATTGCTATCTCTGTTGCACCCAACAAAGACTACCGCAACCCATCTATATTCTATACACATGGGTGATGGGTTAACCAACTTGACCCAATCTTAACAACCAGCCTTGTTATAAATGTTTAACACGTGGTTTCCTGTCATTAATATCCTCTTCTTCTTCTTCTTCTTCTTTTTTATTTCTTCAAGTTTATTTTGTTCAAGGTCATCTTCGGATTGATTATTTATTTATTTATTTAAAATCTAAAATTATTTGAGATTATCCATAGAAACCCGTTGTATTAGTAATAGAGAAATGATTTATAAGTTACGCTCAATTATTTTGTAAAAAAAAAAAAAAAAGACTCCACTTTAAAAAAATGTAAAAACTATATTTTTTTTAATGAGATTCAATTTCTTATAAAAAATTTGCTTAAATATTTAGAGTAACGCTACATATAGTCATGAAGTGTGTAAGCACCATGCAGTCACTTTAAAAAATAATAGAGTCTATTATTAAAAATTAATTTTTTTCATAAAGATCTCATATTTATTTTTTTTTTAAAATTGATTATACGACATTTGCTCACCTATAATTATATTTATTATTTATCGAATATTTATCTATTTAGAACTATTGGCACTACTCATCTTTCATATTGAACCAGTTTCTACTAATTGATAGAATTTTCCATTTTTTTTTTTTTTGATATTTTTTTTGCCTTTTATTAAGAAGAAATGTGGTGTCAATCGATTAACAGGGCAATTGGACTCAGTGAATCAGTCAAAACGAGAGGCCGACAGCTCACATACAAAACACACCCACAGTATCCCAGTTTTTGTCTCTCCTCCCCCTCCCCCCAAAACCACTGGCACCCCTTGTTTTCACCATATCCCATTTTAACCACCCATGTGACATAATTGCCCTTTATTTTTCCATTTACTGCAACCATCTCAGGCTGGTTTTATTAATATTTTATACCAAGAGGTCTGTCTATTTTTGTCAATAAGAAATGGTAGGCGAGTAATTTTATGGAGAATATAGGTCAAATTTTTGGTGTCCTGTCGTATAAATAACACTGCAGGCAGTTTTCAATTGCCAAGTCCCTCGCAACAAAGAGAAGAGAACCATGCAGATGCAGGCCTTACACTTGAACTCCAGCTTTTGCACGGAAAACCAGGCATTGCGCCGGTCACGTGGCTGCAGCCCGACTCTCCACCGCCTCCAATCACCCACCACCGTCAGGTTCGCTATGGCAGCACCACCACCTGCATTGAAGCACCAGAAGATCACCCACTCGATGCCGCCGGAAAAGATAGAAGTGTTCAAGTCTCTGGAGAACTGGGCGTCTCAGAGCGTGCTGCCACTTCTGAAACCCGTGGAGCAATGCTGGCAGCCCCAGAACCTGGTGCCCGACCCCACATTGCCGTTCGAGGAATTTTGCGATCAGGTGAGGGAGCTTCGGAAGCGGACGGCTGAGCTTCCGGACGAGTATTTCGTGGTGCTGGTGGGGGATATGATAACGGAGGACGCACTGCCCACGTACCAGACCATGATCAACACGCTGGATGGGGTCAGGGACGAGACCGGGGCCAGCCTCAGTCCATGGGCCGTATGGACTAGGGCTTGGACTGCCGAGGAGAATAGGCATGGGGATCTGCTTAGGACCTACTTGTATCTCTCGGGTCGGGTCGACATGCTCATGATTGAGAGGACCGTCCAATATCTTATTGGAGCTGGAATGGTAAGTCTGAGCAACTAGAACAGAAAATTATATTTATTTTTATAGATTTTATGATAAAAAGAAAAATAAAATTATATCTATATTTATAGAATTTTATATTTATTTTTATAAAATTTATGATAAAAAAATAAAATTATTTTTATCTTAATAGAATTTATGATAAAAGAAACTACTTCGGCATTTCTAATACCCGACATTGTGGGTTTTGATAGGATCCGGGAACAGAAAACAACCCGTACTTGGGCTTCGTGTACACGTCGTTTCAAGAGCGAGCCACGTTCGTGTCGCATGGGAACACGGCCAGGCTAGCGAAGGACGGGGGCGATCCGTTGCTGGCGCGCATATGCGGCACCATCGCAGCCGACGAGAAGCGCCACGAGAATGCTTATGCCAAGATCGTCGAGAAGCTCCTCGAGGTGGATCCGACGGGGGCAGTGCTCGCTGTCGCCGACATGATGCGCAAGAAGATCACCATGCCGGCCCACCTGATGTTTGACGGCCGTGACCCGCGCCTCTTCGAGCACTTCTCGGCTGTCGCCCAGCGGCTGGGCGTGTACACGGCTAACGACTACGCCGATATTCTGGAGTTCTTGGTCGGAAGGTGGGGGTTGGAGAAGCTGGAGGGTTTGACGGGCGAGGGAAGACGTGCGCAGGACTTCGTCTGCGGGTTGGCGCCGAGGATTAGGAGGTTGCAGGAGCGAGCGGACGAGTTGGCGAAGAAGATGGAGCCCCGCGGCGTTCAGTTTAGCTGGATTTTCAATAGGGAGGTCAAATTGTAAATAAAATCGAGTGGAGGGCTTGTGCACGTGTCAATTTATGAGCTTCCCAAACTTCTTTTCTTTCTGTTTTTTCTCTTTTCTGAAATCTTGGAATTAAAGACTTTTTAGCCAAATGGTATCCAACTTTCTCAATTATCTCAATAATTAATGTATCCCTAACGAAAGTTATTGAAACCAACATGGATTAATAATCATTCTTAAAAAATAAATTGGGATGATTAGTATATCTAATGGTTTTTACATGAGGATTTTATGACTTTTAATTCGAATAAAGAATAAAAATATATCTCTCTACATACATATATATGATATTAAAAGAAAAAACATTTATTTATAAGTTTTATTTTTATATATGCTCAACACATCTCTGAAAAGTTTGTATGTTTTAAGTTTTTTAAAGTTGTAGAAAATAGAAACCATTGAAGCTGAAAAATATGTTTAGAAGAAATATGTTATATGAGGATATTAAGAATTTGTAAGTTTTAAGTTTTTTAAAATTGTAGAAAATATAAACCATTGAGGTTGAAAAATATTTTTAGAAGAAATATGCTAGATGAGGAAATTAAGTTCTAATTTGGATAATAAGATGATTTTAGATGAAAATTGAAAGTTGAATAAAATATTTTCAAAATATTATTATTATTTTAAGATTTAAAAAAATTAAATTATTTATTATATTTTGTATGAGAATTTGAAAAAGTTGTAATGTGAAATGAGATGAAACATTTTCAATTCAACCTTAAAAGACATTTAAAACTCTTTTTGTTAATTGATTCGGATTGGTTTTAGACGAAAATTAAAAGTTAAATAAAATATTGTTAGAATATTATTTTTTAATATTATTATTATTTTAAAATTTAAAAAAATTAAATTATTTATTATATTTTGTGTAGAAATTTAAGAAAATTATAATGACAAAATAAGATTCAAAATTCTTTCTGCTAATTGATTTGGATTTAGATCCAATCATAAGAAATACAAGTTCATTATAATTTTCTATACGCTAAAATTTCAAAAGAAAAAAATTAGAGAAAGTAATGTATCAATTTTCATAATTTTAAATGTAAAAAGTAAATTCTATTCCAGCATTGGACTGTTATGAACTGGCCCTTCTTTTGCTAGAACCCCAAGCCCAAAAGAAAGGGGGGCTTTAGATTTACTTAGATTACCCCCAATACATTGTAAATAACTCAAAGCATATTTTACAGTATCCTTAATTAGAAATGCTATGAGAAATGTTATCATTTTTATCCTTCTATTTAAACACTCATAAATTTACACATTAAGATAGAAGTAGGGCTATAATCGTGCCGAGCCAAGCCAATTTTTGGCTTGTCGAGCTCGGCTCGACTCTAAAAACTCAAACTCGAGATTTTTATTTAATCGTTGTTCAAGCTCAAATTCA
The DNA here is from genome assembly GCF_004785595.1 of Juglans microcarpa x Juglans regia. Lineage (NCBI taxonomy): Eukaryota > Viridiplantae > Streptophyta > Magnoliopsida > Fagales > Juglandaceae > Juglans > Juglans microcarpa x Juglans regia. The sequence goes on from NC_054609.1 coordinate 1,817,567, forward strand.
TCCCAAAAATACTCGAGCTCAGTTCGAATTATTTATTTTTTTAATAATTAACAAATTAGATAAATAAAAAATATATTATTAAATTTGTACAACTAACAAGTAGAATTTCTACTGAATTATAGGATTTCAAAAATTTATAAATAATTAATATGTAGCTAGTTGATAGTTATCCATAATAACAATTTATTATATGCCTACATAAATTATTAATACATACACATAATATGATAGCGTATATCTATTTCATATATGATTCACACATACTAGTATATAAAATTATTAAATCTTATCGACTAAATATTATACAAATTATAAAATATAACTATGAAGCATATTCAATATAGAAGCATAAGTAATTAGGTTACATATTATATATTTAATTATTAGCTAATACATACATATATATATGTTTATATATATTTATTAATATATGAATGAGTTTTAATCGAGTCGAGCTAACGAGTTGATTCAGACATAAACAAGCAGTCTGATGATTGTACGAAAGTGCACTCTAAATACCCTATTATTGTATTAGAATGCTAAAATGTGAATATAATCATAGGAATTAATTTGTATTCTTGAACTTAGAGCATTGGTATTGGATTAGTCAAATGTTTTTTCATCTTCAAATTTAGTAAATATCATCCATATTTGCTCCACATTGAATTAGCTAAATTGTTTTCATCCAAACTATAAGCTACAGTAAATCTATTCTTCTTTTCAAATATGAAAAGAACTATAGCAAGTCTAAAAGTATTTTTTGAAATTATTATATTATAAATATGAGATTTTTATTCATATGAGATTTTACCATCTATATACATATGAAATTATTATATTATAGATTGTTAGATTGTAAAAATAAAATTGAATATGATTTGTTGAGGTTGTTGAAGATTATGAAAATAAAATAAAAAAATATAAATAATAAAAAATAATAATATTTTATTATTATAGAGAGTATGATGACTAATTCAATATAGACTTCAAGTTATGAATGATTAGTTAAAGGTGAAAAAATTACATATTAATTAAAATTTGAAGAATAGGATGGCCAATCCAATACTAATGCTCTTAGGTTCTATTTATTTTGAGATATTCTTAAATACATTTTTATATTTAATTTCAGAATTCATAAAGAGGAGGGGTTGGTGGGCTGTGATACACAAAACTTGAAGTGATCAACGGTGGGATAAATTCTAACTTTATCGGGCTGGAGCATTTGGAGGGATAGCGATATTTGAAGTGGGAGGACTTTCAAACGTAGAAGACTTTTCAACCATGAGAAGCTTTTCAAGGAGCAGGACTTTTGGCGTGTGTTTGGCAAGACTTTTAATGGAAACATGACTTTTCAACAACAAGACTCTTCAACGTGTGGAAACTTTTCAAAGATAGCAATATTAGAGTTTTTGAGGGATGGGTGAGGGAGTTGGGAAAAAAAATATTATATTTTTTGTGCTCCCATGAGAACTAAAGCTTAGATAAAGCTTAAGGAAGAAATTGATTGGTAAAAATGTTTTGATTATGTTTCAATTCACATATTAAGCTTTATTGTTTAAGATTTTGGGATTGAATTCTTTATTTGATTTGGATATAATAAGTTTGGGACAATTATATTAAATCTTGTTATAGTTTGATTTTGATTAGCTATATGAGTATGAATATATGATTGTGACTTAAACAAATTTTTCATATCATTGATGTGATCTTTTGCTACACTATTTTTTGTGAACATAGCGTCATCTTTAGATATAATATTTTTTTTTATACATGAAAAATGTGGTTTGTAAATGGGGAAATAGATTCTAGAATTAAATTTGAGAAATTATATGAGTATATTGTCATATCTTCCAATTAGTAATTTGGTATTATAATTCCTAATCGTGTGTATAATTTGGAATGAAAAAATCAAAGTATTGGATCTGGTTGATAGAAGCCTAAAGCTTTACTCGCATTTTTATCCATATCATAATCTCATTTTAATTACGTGTTTTAGGTAGATTTTAAAATACTTTTCAGATTCTTGTCATCTTGTCATTGATCTTTTCTTTCAAGTTTGTGTTCTTGTAGTGTTTCTTTCGACACCTGAGCTATACTATAACATCACGTAGTAGTTTTGGCATAACCACGATTTTAACGAGCCTTAGCCGAGTCAAGTCGAATTTAGTCGAGTATGTGTCATTTATTAATCGAGCGGGTATCTGTTTTCACGGTCAAGTTTTTTTTTTCACAAGTCAAATTCGTTTTAAGTTTAACTGGACGAGTACTGAGCGTAGTTACCATCACGTATTTGTAATCATGTAAGCATGTTTGCCAAAAAAAAAACTGTAATATTCTTATCCCCGCACAAGTGTATCTAGGGGTGTAACCGGTCCGGTCCGGTCCGGTTTTGAACAAAATCTAAGACCGAACCGGTATGTACCGGTTTTGTATTTTCCAAAACCGATTACGCACCGGTTATCCTCCTAAACCGGTACTTCCGGTTTTACCGGTTTCCGGTCCGGTCCGGTCCGGTTTTTTGGTTTTTTAAAAATGTAAATTTCATAGTTTGTCATTAAAAATTTGTTTATAAAATAAAAAAACTGATTTAAAAAAAATCTGTTTTACAAACTGTTATTACAAAAAATCTGTTTTAACTTTAAATAAAAAAATCTGCTTTACTAAAAATTTCTTCAATAAAAAATCTGTTTTACTACAAAAAATCTGTTTTACTATAAAAAATCTGTTTTACTAAAAAATCTGATTCACTCCAAAAAATTGCTTTACTAAAAATCTATATAATAGTATTAATATTAGACTATTAGTATAGTTATAAGTTATATATTAGTATTAGTTATAAACTATATATTTAATATTAGTATTAGTTATAAACTTTTAGTAAAATCTTTTAGTATTAATTATAAATTTATAAGTATAACTATAGTCTATATTAGACTATTAGTATTATTTATAAACTTATATATTAGTATTAACATTTAATGTAATAATTTATAAATTATAATATGAAATTATTTCATATATGAATATATATAATTATATATATTATATATAAAAATTTCACATATAAATTTATAATTTTATATATTAATATATATATATAAAATATATTGTATAAAACTTAATAACTTATATATAAAAATATTTTTTTTGTATATTTTTTTATGAACCGGTCAGGTCCGGTCCGGTCCGGTTCTAAAAATCTTAAAACCGGAACCGGACCGGAACCGGCCGGTTTTAGGATTTTTGGAACCGGTCCCGGACCGGACCGGTTCAAAACCGGTCCGGTCCGGACCGGTTTTCCGGTTTTCCGATTTAAAATTACACCCCTAAGTGTATCTGCTCCACTGGGCCTAAAACTTGAGTTGGTTGCTAATTCTTCAACTTGGGATGTCGAAGTGCAGGAAGAAGGATGTATTTTACACTAAATCACGACATTATATCTGTTTTATAATAAAAATAATTTTACAACCTCAACGTACTACATTAAAAGTCACTTTGTTAGTTTTACTTTTGTGAAATTATTTTTATAGCTAAAACAGTTATCTTGATGTTAATTTGAGATAGAGACGTGATATTGTAAGAACTTTAGGGGAAAAGAAAGCATTTCCCTCTAGATTATACCTAAAATTCATCTCCTCCCAACGGTTTCTGATTAATTAAGGTATCCTAGAATTAAGGTTCTTCATACATATTCATTGCTTGCTCGTGGACATCCATCTAATCCACATGTAGGTCCAATTTGGAGGCGTGAAAGAAAGACTGACAAAATGGTCTATTCCAGGAACTTAAAAAGAGAAAGATGATACTCTCCAGCAAAACAAACATAAATCATGATGTTCATTGACTTTATATGCCACAAGATCAAAGTTTCTCCACTTTCAAAAAGAAATCTTTCCTTTCTTCCCATGGATAAACTGATTTGTAATAATGGCTTCGGATACTGAAAGACAAGCACAGAAGAAGTAGTGGTATATATGGGAATAAATGGCATGATTTTTCGTTTGTTCTTGAGTCAAAACACACTTGGTTGCTCAAACTTTAGCTGTTCCCCCAACAAGAAAAAGGAAGGCTCCTACCTTAATCATATGCCATGATCGATACTTCCTTTTTCCCTTTCGGTTACCACTAGTCTGTGTACTACTAGGATGGTAACCCAGACACGATCGAGCATGAAGAACCCTAACTAATATCATCCTGTCTGTCACATTCTAATTTGGCCCTAACCTCTTGCCTTTTTTATATAAGTCAACTTTTTTCTTAAAGAGTACTTTACAATAATGGGAAAGTCTACAAATTTATAATACCATTGATCTCGAAGCTAATGATCATGATTATATATATATATATATATATATATATATTTATATGTTATACGTCGGCGACATCATCATCCAACATGATGGGGTCGACCATGGGGCATGAATGGTCGACCGCCCATGGAATTGTAGGGAGACATGGTAGCTTGTTGTTGAACTCCATGCTACTTAGATACTAGCTAGGAGCATTATACTTTGGAGGCTCCACATGCTTTATTTGAAAATGCACCACCTAGTTCTTGTAATAGTACTACTCCTTTTTCTTCATAGGCCTAGAAATATGTAGTACAGGAGAGTCACAGGTAATGAGACTAACATTCCAAAGATAACCCTACAAAAGAAGAAGAAATAAGATCATGTCATAGTTTGTTCATTTGTGTATAGAAGCAATGGAAAATGCATGAACTACAACACTTGGGAGTACTACGGTGATCCTACAAACTGATGTGACCCTGTTGTACCCTTTATAATAATAGTATAAATCCAAAAACAAATCCCGATGAGCCATTTGATAAGGAGACACATGGTTTTTTATGATTGTTGGTGGTTATTGGACTTTTATTGGAGTTACTACCAATGAAACATGATGATTGTATTAATCCAATGCTATTTTGGAAGTAAAACTGAAAGATGATTCTTAAATGCAACTTACCCTGTACTCAAAATGTCAGGGTGCAACCCATATTCCCTTGCAAAGACAAATGGTACAATCCCTTGTGGAAGAGCAGCCTGTGATTCAGCAATAACATGATTATAAACCCAACAGATGGAAAGTTTTACAATCATAATTAAAATCCATCAATCTATCTCTCTAGGTAGTCTAGTATATATGAATATAAAAAAGAAAAGCACCAACATTGATGATGAATATGCATGTACATGCAAGAGATATATCCATGCAAGCATGCATGGAAACCTTCTACATTGGTACAGCTCTCAGTACCTGCACAATGGCAAAATGTAGCTTTACACCTCTTAATCCAACAGCAACCGAGGTGGCTGACATTATTATGGGTCCACAAAGGAAGCGAATTGCCATCCCCATTGTCGCCCTTTTTGTTCCGCACGCAATAATCCGGGGCTGCAGGGCCATGAACAACCCTGCAATATTCAGCAATTGGTCATAATCCAAGCACCCTCTTGGTACTTTTCAAGTAGAATAGCAGCAACTCCTGGTCTAACATGAGAGTAAGGGGATGAACAGAGATTCTCCATCACATAAACCCGACAGTATTTAATGTTGTTCGTGTAGGATTTACGTGTCATGTAGACAGACCCCGCATAAGCATTTAATGTCGAAGATCATGATCTCAAACAAATGAACATATAATATGATCGTCTCAGTTGAATGCTTATTGTATATGTGTGTGAATGCAGATAATTATATACCTAAACTGAACATGGCCATCCCAAGACCCGCATCTGAGATTATTTTGATCGAGTATTTCACCAAACTAGGCATCCCTACATTCCATCTGCGAGATCATCCAAAACTCGATCGTCATTATCAACACAAACTATGTATATCCACAATCATTGATAAAAAATTAATCAAAACCATGAACATCTAAAGCTAGCTAGGATATATATATATATATATATAAGTTTTGTCACACATAAGTACCCGTTACAACTTTAGAAAAATTAAAATATCAATCCTATTTTAATATAGCTGATGTGGAAAGTTTCACATCAGTGATGTGTTGGGTGTGTAATTCAGCAACTCACTTGAATGAGATGAGAGACCACAAAAGCCCCAATACACTTGAGTATGTGTTTGGATTGCGAGAAAGCTTCCGTCCAACCACGACGAGTATAAGCCTCATCATGACAAAAGCATGCGGCATTTCTTGAGTGGTGGTCGGTGCGGCGCCATTGTTATCTGCTTCCTCTGGCATTTGGATTTTGGTGCAGTCTCTGAAGCTAATTTCTTTCCCTAAGAGATCAGTGTTAATGCTAGTAGTTAATTAATACCCACGTGAAATGCAAAACAAATAAAGAAAAATTATATTTGCAGTCTTAGGTATACAAGCTCTGTATATTCCTTTTAAAAAAAGTAAATAATTATGAGATCTACATAAAAAAATTATTTTTTTAATAATTGACTCTTTAAAAATGTACGAAATTTACGCACGCAGTTCATAACTATATCTAACTTTACTCTAAAATAAATTAATTATATGATCCATGCGTAAGAGAATGAGCAAAGCATGATCACTAACTGCAGCTAGTACTACTACTGATCTCCGTGAGAAGGATAAAAGAAAGGACTGATCTTTGTGAAACAAAGACATGATATCAGACAACATAATTACAAAGTGGAAAATTTATGTTGCTGTTAAAAAATTGGATGCTTTAACATGAGTACCAATTAGGCAACCAAGTAGGCCCCACCTCTATCATTACACACGTGCCTCAAACAAATGATGGCTCCAAGCAATTAAGATTCTTACTGAGCATTCAGCAATAAAATGTTGGATGGAAAAATTAATTAAATATATAATTCAATAACACTTTTGACCACTTTTGGTTGGTTTATTTATTTATTTTTATTTGTAATTGGTGAAGCGTGATATATGGGAGCCACTTCTTTATTCCTCCCAATCATGTCATGCTAATTAAAATAATAATAAAAAATTAAAAATAAATAGATTTTTTTTCTTTTTTAAATTATGTTGGAGGCTTGTCTAGGTTTTTTCACAAGATTTCTTAGTCCAAAAGTATCTTATTTTTAGGAAAGTTGGACCATGGATTTCATTTTTTTTTTTTTTATGTAAAGGATTTCATATTTTAAGTACAAAACCAAACTCCCCTACTATTGGGAGGAATGAGGCTTACTTTATACAAAGATTAATCAGAAATATTTAAAAAAAAAAAAAAACTGTTTTAAACGAGAAAAAAAAAAAAGGGTTTTTGTTTACTAGGCTTAGAACCTCAAAGTCATAACCATTTTTGGAAGAATGCATCTTCATAGAGCCTTAATTCTACATTGGATCATGCCTCCTGTTATGGGCGGACACGCTAGCTTTTGATGATCTTTTTCTACCTAACAGGTAGGGAAAGGTAAAGATTTAAGATTCCATATCAATCCTTGAATTAGATCCTTATAGAGGTGATATTAATGTTGGTAAGTTATGGCTCTAATGAAGAGTAAATGAGTAAACTAGTTTCAAAAAGACCCTTTTATAATATGAACATATATATATATATATTTGGAAATAGCATTTTGTGAGAAAAACTAGTCTATAAAAGTTTTCTTTTAAGTTCTTGTTTAAATTTGAGTCTCGAGTTGAAGAATGATAAATACGTAAATTAGATGACACAACATATAATGTTGATCGTGTAGATTTTTTGAGTAATATTAACTCGTTAATAAAGATTATATAAGTTACTTAATGTGTTTATTTCTATCCTAATTAAAATGTAATAACTTCGAGAATTTTGGTTCGATGAACTTAGAAATTCCTAGAAAAAGCGATGTATGACATGTTACAATCTAGTGTCCACTTTTTCTCTTTTCCTGTCCCCAATCATCTGAGCAAAGAACAAGTTTTAGAATATTCAGATGTTAGAGCTAAACAAACAAATAAATCCTCCCCCTTCATAGATGGTAAACTAAGCAACATGACAAAAACCAAATGTCAAAAGATGCAGATGTACGTTTGTTCCAGCCCCTACCCATTTTTTGAAGAAAAATAACAACTTTCCAAGTGTTTTCCTTCCGTTATCGACAACAACTAGTGAATTCGATTGTTATCTGAGGGATCGACCTCAGACCAGCTTGTGCTGTCAGATTTCTGCAGACAACGTTCAGGCATTTGCAGTAACCCAATATTCTGAAAAAGCTTTCATGTCTGCTTGGTATTAATTCTGACGTGTATAATTATGGTAAAAAAGATCATTTCAGCGTTTGTCTCCTTCGAAACGGAGGAAACGACGATGAATCAAACAAAAACAGTGGCGGACACAGACTTGCCATGTTGGGTACTGGGTACATACCTGTGACCGTGACATCTTTGAATCCTTGTCTGTCTCCTTGCGCACACAGCACGGGTGATTCCCACATCATCGTCACGCCGGAGAAAGCAGGAGAAGTCTGACGGAAAACTCTCCCGGCCACGGGGGACCTCGACCATACCGGAGTGCTCCCCGTCGTCGTCTCAAGCTCGTTGAAATTCGATGCGCGTGGCGAAGGCTGGAGAGAGTAGGCGTCGGAGGAGACGTATCCGGACAACCGGGGGCTCCCGGAACGGTACCCAAGAGCGAGGTCGGCGTGCCCAAATGCGACGTCGTGCGGAATTAGCGGTGCCGGAGTGTTGACTGAGAATATTTCGGCGTTGGACAGGTTTGATGCTCTGGGAGTAATGCCTATGGAGGGGGACATATCGGTGGCGGAGGAAGTAGACCGTCGGATGCGCACGCGTATGGTGCGGCCATTGGCGTCGAGTTCCGATTCGGTGCGTAGTGGGTCCCGGCCGTCGAGCGAGATCACATCGTTGTCGAGCTCGAATTTAGAAATGGAGGCGGCGGTGGCGCCTGGAAATTGGGTTTGGATTAGGAGGGTGGCGGCTCGGTATTCGAAGAGGAAGAGCAAGAGTGTGTACCTACGGATTGATACGAGACCTCTAATTAGTTAGCATTGAAACTCATTTGAGAACCAAAACAAAGAAACAGAAACAACAAAACAGTGACATAAACAAACATGTGTTTGTACAAAAATAATCATACAAAATGCTAAAAGAGAGAGACTTTGACGTGAAAATTCCAAGTTGATAAAATAATGAACCATCACACTTGAAGTTAGAACTATAGAAATGATCTTTTATATATGTGAAAGCCATTCTTTTTTTGTTTTTCCAACTTTTCAGCTTACTTTCTATATACAAATAGTACTTCAGCTAAGTAAAACTGTAGATAGCAGTAAACAAGAAAGAGACCCTTTGATTACACTTCCACACAAATCAAGATCGTGAGGACTAATCAATGAATATCTGGAAGAGAGAGAGAAGAAGAGAAAAGAAAATATTTGAAGTACCATATGATGCATTGAAGCACAACCACTTGCACCATGAGGCTCTGAGTGAAATCACCATACATGGCTTTGAGCAAAGGAATACCCATGACAAGAGTGTTAGGCAAGGTGGCGACGGAGAAGAGAGTGATAAGCCAATCCAAGCCACCATTAAAAAAGATAGCCCAAACTGAGAGCAAAACAAGGACCCCGACCTTAGAGAGAGTGTCAGCCAGTATGAACTTGGTGTCCATTTGGTAGGGATTGTTTTGAGATATGAAGTGGAAAGACAGCACTGGAACCGCAAACACGGCCACGAACCGGTTGATCCCTGAGCACTGTTCGGGACTGAATATCTTCCACCATTTCACTGAGCTATATGCTACCAACATTGCAAAATATAGAGGAACCATTGCACACATGACCTTGTAGAAATCATTCCCACTTATCATCTCTCTCTCTCTCTTCTCTCTCTATGTGCTAATGAAGGGAGGATTACATGATAGTAAAATGAAGAAGGAAGTGAGTGTTTATATAGGAGAATATGGACGAAAATGCCCTCCAAAGAATATGTATATTCATTCACTTTGGAGGTACTACTACTTTTATATAGAGTGAGCTGAAATTACGGTTGGTGAGCTTAATGATTTGTACTTTTTAGTGTGTTTTTATTATATATATGTGTGTGTGTATCAGTGTATGTTGTTGATGATCTTTGATCGGTAGTTGGAGTACTAGTCATGATCATGGGCATTGCCAATTTCCCAAAGTATTAATGACCTAATGAGTGAGGCACCAAGCACAAGGTTTTCACTTATAATTAATTAATTGGGGTAGTAATGTTTTTTAATGCAGAATGGATTGATCCATCCATGTGTTAAAAGAATGAATGAAAATTCATGTAATCACTCCCAATTAATTTTTCAATTTCGTCTCCACATCTTCCATCATTCCTCAAAACTCATCATTTGATATTTAATATAAAAAAATTCTTTTCATCAGTCAGCCACTTTTCATCACTCCAAATCCTATAAAAAAAGTTATAAGTGTAGAGTGTGAGAGTGAATAGTAATTGATGCATAGCATTACTCTTTAATATATATATATATATATTATACACAGACGAAGATTATCTGTATTTCATTTATAATATATAGAGAGGATGATCTTTGTCTGAATGTTTACTGGAAATAGCATTAATTAGCATGCAACTGACTACGTTGCGGGCGGCATACCATTATCAAAATTACAATGTTAACGATTTAAGAAAGATCCAAATCACTACAATTAGGTTGATTGATCATTAAAATGACTAATCAAGTTACAAGCTGAGCCACATGATCTATTTCTCGAAAAGAGAAGAAAGGAGCTGTAAGCAGCCAAAGGAAGACAGAAGCGTTTTAAACTTTGAAGAGATCACGGCCTTAATTCATGCATGCATGAGTAGTACTCATGTACTCTCACACAACATGGAGTTCAACTTCTTTCCTTGTGTTACGTGATGGATCATTGAGAATCTAGAAAGAAATCGTCAAATCCAATGTTAATGATCTGATCCCAAGGGTCCCTTCCATGCTTTGTTTACTTCTATACAGAATGCAGTAATAAGCTCTATATATATATATATATATATATATATATTTCCAAGCTTTTTCTTTCTTTCTTTTTCTGTTCCATCTCCTTTTTGGCAAGAGTTCTTCGTTTAAAGTTTGAGAAAAGTAAATTTAGAGCTACTGCAAAAGTGAGGATCGAGGAAATTTGTTGACCTTTTCAACTATCATAAAAAAGGCCGTTGCTTCCGGTAAAGTTTCCTTGCTTTTCAAACATTGGGTTGATTTTATTTATTTATTTTTTATTCAAAACTTGGAATATTGTCATGTTATGTTAATTTATACTCATTTTATATCAAAAATCTATTATCAACAATATTTATATGACATAATTTGATTTAAAAAATAAATTTTAAAATTTAAATTTTACAAATCAAATACTACTATTTAAATTTATACTTGTAATATATATAACTCATACCAATTGAGTTAGCCCATACAAATCTATACTCATAATATATTAATTTATTCATTTTAATTTACCAAATCAGATGTTAATCTTAAAACCCTACATCACTGGATAATTCAAAATAGAGTAATGTTAGATATTGTTATAAATTGTGCAAACACCTAAGGTGTGCAACCGGGCTGAATTTTTTTCGGTCCGGTTTGGAACTTGAAAATTTGGGTGAATCCGAATCCAATATAGACTCGGTTACAAATCCGGTTATCCGTAGCCAGATCTTATTTAAAAAAAAACACAAAAAAAAAAAAAATTAATTTCAAAACAAAAATAATATACAAAAATTATATTCTAAAGAGATTATTTTGATTTGTATGGAACACATGAGGATCAATCCAACTTAAATTTTGATATATTATTCCATAATTATATTGTTCTAATTACAAAATTATGAGTTATTTAATTTAAACTTTTTTCTTCTCTTTTGGATTCAAAAGCAAAAAAGAAAAATTGCTTTCTTTTTATCTTCCACCGTATACTTTTTTTAAAAAAGAATTTAATCTATTATTAAAAAAATAAATTTTTTATTTACTCCTTTTTTAAAAAAAAGAAAAAAAATAGGGACACTTGCATACAGTATATTAGTGCAAACATCATTTCTCTTCAAAACAACAGTGTACAGAAAACCAGAAAAGAGTGATCTGTATGTAGCAGCGAGCAATCGCAACTGCAGAGCTCGTGGGACGAGAGAGAGAGAGAGAAAGGAGCTGACTAGATTCATTGTCGGTAAATACCCAACAAATGGTTGTCCCATTCGACTTGTTTTCTTCTCTGTTTTTTGGTTTTGATAGTGAAATGACAGGTGGCTCTTGTGAATCTCACGTCCATCTGATTTCTCCCGTCGGACGGGCCCACCATAATAGTTTATTATTATTTTTATAATTTATTTACTTATAAAAATAATTATACCTCAACAAATTATAAATTTACCATCGTATAATCACTTTATGATCTTATCTCTGCACCCATACAAGCCACCACATCTACACCATTATCTGATTGGCAGAGACTGCCTAAATCTAGTTTCCTTTCATAACACTCCTTAATCCATCTCATCATTACATCTTTTTTAAATTTATAAACAATCCAATTTTTTTCAAATTTTAAAACAAAAATAATATTAAATAAATATATTCTAACAAAATATTTTATTCGATTTTCAACTTTAATCTTATTCTCAATTCATCTGAAAACAAATCCGGCCTAAATCTACCACTGGTTTAAAACAAAAACATTTGGAGGCCAGATCTCCATCATATAAATACATTACAAACACGGGGGAAGAATGAGAGAGTTCACCTGAATCTGAATCCCTCCAAAGCTTTTTTCATTACTATTAACGATATACAATACACCTTTTTTTTTTTTCTTTTTTAAATTATAACCATATCAAATTATGGTTGTGCTAGTTTTGCCAAAGAGACCAAGTCTAAAATCTTAACGTCAAGAGTATCATCTACCTTTACAATTCCGTCACTACCATCCACACCAATCAACTTGCCAGTGGAACCTCGTAGCAAACCAGCCATGATCTTGATCTTGTCATTTTTCCTTGGTGCCACCACCACCATGTCATCAGCTAGGGCTGTTACTGTTTCACCGTTCCCACTCAACCCAAGAACTACCCGGCACGAGCCATCCTGGAAGACGTAACACTAACATTATTAATATACTGCTACCGTCTTGGGTGATCCTATTAACATGTTAAAGTGAACAATTTAAAATGGAAAGTTGACAGTATCTACTCGAGGAAGCCCTTCCATGGCTGTTTTATCCATAATAAATTAATAATACCAAAAAATTATTCTGACCCTTACAAACCCCGAGTACTTCCAATTTTCTTAGGAGAAATATTATAATGAGCATTTGAGAATACATACCCCAAGCACCTCTCGGACAATGCCCACAACAGATTCCTCCCCAGACCTACGCACACTAACCAGTATGTCTGGCATAAGGAATACTTCATTGTCCCCACCTGCAAATGCATTGAAAAGTTAAATAGACCTTCACAAAAACAGAAGTAAAACAATGTTCGATAATAAGAACTATTGAGGGCTGATATAGGACAGCCATGTTAAAGCTTTTATGAAGAGTAATTAAAGATAATGGGTATATTTCTACTCAATCGTTGAGTGTAATAATGTCCAAGGATATCTATTTTGGTGCTAACGTTCCGTCCAACAGCTCTTAGTCTTGGAAGAATGTCGGTAAGGGAAAATGTGGCTTATGCTATCAAGTGTCAGATATGTAATGTTGATGATGTTGCTCATCCACGCTTGTTACTTTCATTGTTTCATACTTTATCAAATAAATAAATGTGATGTTGATAAAGCATGAAGCGGTGGTATTGTCGATGGCAGCGGCTTAGAACTGGCCATAACAGCTTTGGGTGTGAAATGACTATTCTAACCTAAACCAGTCTCTCGGACCCCGCTCTTCTAAGCAATAATAAAAAATGGACATTGGAACCTTCCTCCTAGCTGAAAAATGGCTGCTCGATCTTCCAGCCTAACCAAGTAGTTTGGCTGTATTTGTATCACGAAAGTAATGAAGAGAATACTTCTTGGGGAAACTTTTATCTCATGCACGTTCGTCTTAAAGAAACAAGAGCATACCCATGCCTTAAAATGGCAAAATAGAACACTGAAAATACAAACCTCCCGTAACCCAACCAAAAAAGGAACTGACAGCAACATGTTAGGAATCTTATAGCATCACATTTCCCAGTTTTGGCAAACAAATACAACATACTCAATACATTTGAAAAAAATCTCTGATTAAAATATCTCAATTAACATATAATTCAACACCAAAGATGAATACACAGGTTCTACTCATTAACTTTTTAATTTCAAATTCCCATTTGTCTCGTGTTGCAATAAGATGGTACATAGCTCTTAAATTCAGATTCAGTTGGGGTTACGCCGCTCATGGAGAAAATTCTAAGCATCAATATGATTCTATGCCAGCCAAAGTAAGAAGTGGAGACCAACCTATAACAGGAGACATAGCATCCAGACCACCAGTTCCTGGAGTCATTGGCTGCCCTCCAGGAGTGCCAGGAAGATAGGAAGCTGAATTTGGTGTCAGAGGCTGTCCACCGGGAGTTGAAGGCAAGTAAGGGCTCGGAGCATTGGCTGCAGAAGGGACACAAATTGAGTTCCTCTAAGCAAGAATGCAGAAAATCAAACAAAAAAATTATGAGCACGTGTCTTTAGTGTTTCAATAACATAAAAGAGTACCATAGGCTGAACTATCCCTTGGAGTTCCGGCTTCACTATAATTACCACCAGGGGTATTAGCCCAACCAGAACCAGGAGTTGGTGCTTCATATGCACGCAAAGGAGGACTTCCCGCCTGGAGGAAGGAAAAAAGAAACACAAATCATTTTCTTTATCTATGAATAATTGAAAATTCACTTTCTCAACAGACAGACCAAATTATGCAAGATTCTTGACCTGATACTGTGGACTGGTTCCCCAAGAGGCAGGGTTTCCATCTTCCCAATTATCCCTAGTTTTTTTCAACATCACATTCTCAAGGATCAGTCATCAATCACAACATATAATTCTCCCAACTGTCCTAATCTAACCAGATAAAATCATTCTTATGCAGTCAACGAAGAAAGGAAGATGTAATTTCTTCATAAAATATGTAATTGAAGTTAATGTTCTCTCGTCTCTCCAAATACAAATGAGCAACTTTATGACATACCTAGGGGGACTCATTGGTGTATAAGGATTCCATGCTCGATCACGCATGGGTGTTCTCATGCCATCATGAATAGGCGTGGCTGCATAAATAAGAACGAAAATTAATTTTTTTTTTAATTTTAAAAAGCAAATATATTTCCTAGGCAAGAAAGAAAGAAAATTCAAATAGCAAACTCCATTTAATTGTAGATAGAGCTTCGTTGAGTGGTTAAGGTGTCCATGTTTCTAAAAGAGGAACCACAAGACTGAAAAGAACAAACCTCCAGGATCTCTCATAGGAGTCATGTATGGATGGAGTGGAGTTCGAGAAGGATGCATGGGGGTCTCACTTCCCATACCATAACGAGGCGTATCACTGGTAAAACATACAAATAGTCAGACTTTTTGAAGTGTGGAAATATTGAGGCAGGTAAAAGCATAATTGACATTTACCGGTAAGGGGTAGAAACAACCACGTTATCGGAAATAAAATTGCGATCAACTGCACGCACAACCACAATTAAAACCCACATGAAAACAGAGTGACCAACAAATCTACAAGTATCTTCCCAGATAAAACTGACTTGCCTGTCACAACTTTCATCTGTGACTCCAATTCAACCCGAACTGAGGAGCCTTTGATTTCTACAACACGCCCGCGGTAACCTTTGTATGGACCCTGGCGGACTTTAACTGTGGTACCAACCAAACCATCATGCCCCCGTCCTCCTCTATGTCTTCCTCCAGCTGAACCACAGAAACAAAGGTTAATAATAAAAAAATTTCCAACATGAGAATAAGATTTTAAAAAAACTAATGGCATAAGAAAGAGAAATCATTGATAATCAGCAAACATACAGTCAAGTGGAGGGCCTCCTCGAGAAAATCTCTTTGGGGACTCAGGAATACGAGGTGGAGTTCTAAGACTGGGAAATCTAGAGTACGAATCACCCTAAAATTGATACAAGAGCAACAATAAGTCTTAATAACAAGTACAATAAAAAACAAATACTGAAAAGAAAAGTAGATATATCAAAGGACCTAAAAAGGATTTAAGAGCAATGTAAAGAAAACAACTACACTCACCACACAGTGGTAAGACAAGTTGCACAACCACCAAATAAGAAGAAAAGTTTACTCACATTTCTATTACCACCTGTACGTGAACCGCCCACAATAATACAGCAATGGGCTTTAGCACAAATAAAGCCCGCATGCTCAAGGTGATGGCGATCGTATATGAATAAGACTCCTCTGTGTATATGCTCCACAGGACCTTGTTTCCCCTAACATGACAAAGCGAATGATAAGAGTAGGATTACAGATTCCTCTGACAAAATATGTCAAAGATAGAAATAAGGCCTTACTTTACAGGGACCCTCAATGATTCTCACAATATCTTTGACTGATACTGTGTTCTTATGCCGATCTTGCACGTTAATTTTCTTCTCAATCTTGCATTTGATCTCTCGCAACTTAACAAGCGCTACCTCAGGTCTGTCAGGAACGCCCTTAAGAACCTAAATAAAAAAGTCGCATATGAGTATCTTTGTCAGTGGTTGTCTAACATTTTAACTTTCTAGCAACAATACTCACCTGAAATGCTTCACTTTCTACACGGATAATTACACCAAAACTCATATTACTGCACCAAAAAGCACAAACAAATGTTTGACTCAGCCCCGAACAACTAAGAACATCTACTCCAGTATCACCAGTTCAATTGTATGCAAAGAGAACATTTATCTAATTCCCGAACAGAAGAGAACGTCTTACTCGAGAAGCACAAGATCATGAAGCTCATAGTCCCCAATTCTTGTAACACCAGAAGTAACCTCTGAGCTCTCCACCACATCATCAGCAAAAACCCGAATCTGAAGATAATGGATACTACAGTTATTTATGCATTCTTCTATCTAAAAGGCTAATCTTGAAGTTCACAAGAGTGCTCACATGGTGCATCAAAACATGATGACCATAACTTACATGTTCCTTAGTAGTATCAGATAAAATTATGAGAACATGCTGCTCAACCTTGACAACCATACCAGTTGCACCTTCCTGTGTACCGGACACAACCTTCACATGATTCCCAGGTTCGAAGTACTTGCAAAGTTCTTTTTCATTTACTGCAAGAGTTTTCTGAAAAGTACAGGCACATTAGGGACAGCTACTTTGAATAGTCAAAAAAATATAAGAATTTCTTATTCTTGCAGTTCAATTATTTCTTACAGGAAGGCCCTTCATTTCTGGTCTGATGTGCACATTCTCTTCCTCGACTTTCTCAACCCATCCTTTCAAGTTTTTGAGATCTCCCTTGATGACAATAACTGCATCACCCTTCATAAAGTGTCCTTTCTTTCTATTTGCAAATAGCGTTGACAAACTGGCTATATCACCATCTCCATTCTCACCAGGTTTCCGAAATTTCTCAAGTTCATCAAAAGTGGGTTTTATATTTTGAGAGCTAATTGATTTGATTGACACTGTCTTGTATAAGAAACCATCTTTAAATAACATGCCTGAAATATTCTCAAAGTAATCACCGGTCATTGGATCTCTTCTCCGCTCTACACGAATATTCAGTTCTCTGAAAATATAAAGCATAAGATATTAGAGGCCAGTGAACTAGACGTTATACCATGACTACATTATCTAGAAACTATGTCAAAACATATCTGATAAAAATCATACCTAGCTTCATCAATGTTCATAAAACGTGGAGGAGGAACAAATGCCTTCTTCTTCACAACTTCTCTACCCTCCTGTTTCATATATTAATTAACCAGCTATTATCAAGATACATCAACCATTCAATGCACCGCATTTAACTTCGTCAGTCAAAGCTTCTTCTGATGTTTAGACAGACATGCAACCGATCAAATGGAAAAAAAATAAATTACCACTTTATTTGCAAGAGCCTGTAAGTCAATCCTTGGGATTAATTTCACAGTAACTCTCTGCCTCACATTATCTACATCCACCACCTATGGAAAAGAAAGCTTGAAGGTCAGATCCAAGATTTATAGTAAAATATCATTGAATGAAAGTAATATAATTCACACCTTTGCAAGGTCTCCCTTATATGTCCCAATCTTCATTCTGACCCAAGTATCCCTGGAGAGATCAATTGCTTTGCTTTCAACTGAAAGAACATCGGTCATTTCTTTGATAGGGACAAGCATTACTTTCTGGGAAAAAATGTTGCGCAGTCCTTTGCAAGCCTGAAGCAATAAGGAAAGAAAAATAGTTAAAACCTCAAGCATTAAATAAAAACAAATGTATCAATTACAGCATAATTCCATTCATAGTCTCAGAAGTTAACATGAATAATGCATTCATCCAACATAAATTACCTCTTTCACATGGGCTTCTTTGTATGCTTCAATATATATATAGTTCTTAAGGTGATCAAGAGCAACCGCAGACGTGATTTGCAATTCAGTTCCTTTATCAATATACTTCTGCATCAAGCAAATAACTGCTTCTCGCTCCCGACCAATCTAATGAGCAAGAACACAAATTTACTAAAAAATTGCTGCCCGCAAAAGATAAATAATAAATAAGCAATTAGACAAAACATATTGATGGATGAGAATGATAATCATACCGCACATTTCACCATCCACAACTTTGGATCTCTAACAGACGGTAAATGAGCCTGTTGCTCAACATCTGTGGTCTCCTCATCATACTCGGTGTGACTAGACCTCGCATATCTTGCCTGGATCCTCCTCTCAAGTGCTTCAACATCTTCTTGTTCATCCTCTCGAGAAAGGAGTGGGCGACGCGGGATCCTTCGACCATCATCTTCATCAGGCAATTCCGCTCCACCATCCACAATGAAATCTGCATGGTCAAGTGTTTGTTCATTTATCATCAATGCACATAAAATTTAGGATAGAGTAACAGATGAGTAAAATACATAAAACAGGGTGATTACATAAATGCTTGAAAATAACTTATTTGCCACATGGCCCTCCTAATTTTGGTTACTTTTCATTATTATGGTCTTTTTTACCTCCGTAAGTAAATCAAGTCCTTCTCTGTTACGAAACAACTTCACAGTTGATAACATAAGAACCAGTATAGACAGCTGAAATATGTATCACACTCAGCAAGTCGAACGGAAAGAAACAAGTTCAAGTATTCCATTTACACACACAAACAAGGAGGTACAAAGAGGGGGGAAGATCAGTGCAGGAAAGAAAACAAAAAGAAAGGAAAAAGAAAAACTTGCACCCAACACGTCTAAGCCCAAACACATAAAAATAACAGCATATTTGGGAACAATGAGTTTTTCTTTTTTTAATTTCACGATTTTCTTAGTCTCAATCCAAAAATATCTCAATCATCAAAGTAGTGACCCATTAAAACCCATCTTCAAAAGTTCTCAAAAGTATCATAAATTTTTTAGAAAATCTTTGTTTATTGGCACCAGGCGTCCAATAAAAAGTCCTTACTAATCCAGGGGGGAGCACAGGCCTTTAGCAAGGAGTTTCCAGCAAGTGCACCTTGAGTAATTCGAGAAAAATTCTGCCAGTCTAATAGCCCCTAGAAATCGTATGCACCCAAGAGGGTTCAAGAGTACTTATCAAAAAAAAAAAAAAGAGGGTTCAAGAAAATCTTACATCCAAACATTTCCTAAACTCTAGTCACTATAAAGGATAAAGTCATTTCAAACATTGCAAACTAATGGAGGACCTCTCAAACTATAACAATATAAGGGAGTAAGACAGGGTTTGCCTAGCACACTCCAGCAAACTCTAGCAATAAGATACCCAGCAAAATCTTACATTTCATTGAAAACCTTTCGTCTCAATCCGTGGTGATGGAAGACGTACATTTTCCAACAGATTAATGGAAAAAAAAAATCGACAAGAATCAACCAGGATCTTAGCTATGAGGAGAGCCTTGCACCAAGAGTCAGCTGTCTTAAATAAGAAAGTTTATAAGTTACTTTTCAAAGCTTTTGAGAGAGTTCTACACACATTCAAATACAGGATTATGAAAATAAGGTTCAGGGAATTTCATGCCCGTGACTTTATTTAAGGGTAAACTTCTTCATTACAATTTTCGTAGTTTTAATTTTGGGCTTTAAATAAGTGTTAGAAAAGTTATTGATGGCCAGGAATTAAGGTGCAACAAGGCTTAATCCATATTCTTATAGGAAGAGTCAAAAGAATCGAATAAAAACCAGGAATTCTACGTTAAATACGAATTCCTCTTGACCATCACTGCGTTCAACAATCAAACAAACAATATGCATCTTGATATGAACAGAGTGTATGCATGCCTGTAAAATTATATGTGTTCTTTACATTTACATGATTCAAATTCAATATATGCAAAGGCTATTTACGTTTTAGAACTAAAACTAAGCCCACTAAAGAAACGTTTGAAACCATAATGGTAGTCAATTACGCAATTCATTCATGACAACCTCCAGAAACAAAGTCACAAAATTTGGTACATACTTAAACAGCCGACAGTCAGCGCAACCAATTCAATTGTTCCCGAGAACGGGAAAAAAAAAACCCTTCACTCCTGAATTTTTTTATCTCTAATTGGATAAAAAATTCCCATCTCATCGCGCAGCGGATTTGAATAACTCAGCTTCACTTATCCTATCCATCCCAAACCGCCAATGAAATAAGCCACGCAATTGAACTCCCACAAACCCTAAACTTAAAATCCAAAACAAAAGGAAAAGAACAGAAATCAGGAAAGAACCTTACCATCCTCGCCATCTTCCTCCTCCTCTTCCTCGTCGGTATCGACCTGCGCCTCTAGATCAAAGAACTCAGAACCGGACCGCCTCTTCGGCCGGGGCCTACGCCCTCCAACTCGGCCGCCGCCGCCGCCACCGTAGTCATCGTCGTCATCTTCCTCCTCTTCCTCGTCGTCTTCCTCCGCAACGTCGTCTATGAACTCAGATCTCCGCCTCTTCCGGCTCGAGGCGCCCCTGTCTTCTTCTTCCTCTTCCTCTTCCTCGTCCTCATCGTACACCTGATATTCTTCCTCCTCAGGCTCGAGGTCGTCGTCTTCGTCCTCTCCTCTACGCGGCATCGCTCTCTCTACCTGTCTCTCGTTTTTCTGTCGCTCTGAAACTGGAACCCTAGAAGATGAGGGCCTGTTAATAAGGGGTGCGGGACACAGTTTTTTTCTTTTCCTTTTAACTTTTCTCCGAGCAGCAGGAAGGTTGCCAGCAGCTATGATGATAATAACTATTATTTATTATTATTATTATACTTTTAGATTTTTAATGATTAAGTAATAATTTCATTATAAAATCAAAAATTAAAAGTTATTTTATGTTTAACTGATATTTAAAAATATCTTATTAAATAAATAAAACATAAATCTACTCATCTTGTAACACTCTGATCTTGGAAGGGGTCGGAGAGTTACCAATCATCTGGAAGCGGGGTGTTACCAATTGTTACCAAAAATCATATTTCACAGTATAGATAAAATTCTCAATACCTCAACTACACATAGATCTCACTATTTTAACTCAACTGCTCTAAATAATTAACTAGGAACATCACAGTAGCTTAATATAAATGCCAACCTCTCAACATACCATGTTATCAGAACATAACAAATTTGTTGAATCAAATTCTCCAATAATCATGACATTCTTTTGTGTTTAATCCATTATGCTCGCATAGCCTTACCCATGCTTTCTATTCTTGATCCTTAGCTGAAACATCTAAAATATCTAAAAATATTGTAGAGATAATGGGTGAGTTATCAACAACTCAGTAAGCAGAAAACATATACTAGTATGTAAACATGAGCCTTTTCACAAAGTTCAGAATGTAGAAACAAAATATTTTGGTTCCAATATACAAATCTCAAAAATATGTTATCAAAAAATCAGAGCAACATTTCAGACTGTTCATATTCTAAAATCAATTGTTCATATTCAAATACCTTTTTGGCATAATATGACTGAACTTCTTCATCTTATCATATCATTTCATATTGTATCATATTATATCATATCATATCATATACCATGTTTAATCCATGTGGTAAGGTTGTGCTATTCCCGGTGACCAAACCAGGTAGTATCAAAATGTGAAATTTTTCTTTATTCATTCTCGGAGCTCCAAGTGTGCACGCAGGAAATAATACACAGAAAATTTACTTTGTTTCAAAAGTGGGTGTACTTATATCAGAGATATTGGTACCAATCATATAATAGAATCAGAGTTATCATATCAGAACCAGAATCAAAAAGTTATGCCAAAAATTTTTCAGATGCATATCATATCAAACAAAGTGTTGAATATATTCAAATCATTTTCACATATACAAAACAGATTCAGAACATCTTCATATAACATGTACAAAACTTTCATTTTCATTTTCGCTCTTTTGCACATTTTAGAAATAACATGTCAAAATATTGTTCATGTCTACACTAGTCATGCCAAAAAATATTTTATCTTTTATACAAATTTCATGAATGATGCAAAACACATAATTGAGGTTATTTTCACATTTTTTTCAAAACATATCATGCACATTTTTATAAATCAACCTCAGTTTATTTTCTTTTTATGCAAAATCTAGTACAGGAATCTCACTTACCTCGACCTTTTAATTTCTCTAAATTTCCTTACAACAGTGCCAAAGATATATCAATCGTCACCTATAAATTAATCACATATCCCGAGTAAATTTTTAATTAAACACTTACTTCATAATTAAAACTCGAGATATTAAATATCTATACTTCTCTAATGTCTAAGATCCTTGAAATCTTAAAATATCATCGCTTCCCAAAATACTTTGATTTTCCATAATTTCTTTTTCCAAATCATCATGTGATTAAACTCTAACATATCCTCACATTCGAAACATCTAATTTCTCTTAATTTAATCATGAGAATATGCTACCAAAGCTATGGTCATATTATGCAAGAGCATACATGTAAATTTAAATTTCTAAGAGTTTAATAATCGATGTGTCCTAACCAATGAAATGGAGAAGGCTTACGACAAAGTAACCATCCGATATGGGTCGTGATTTTGTTCATCAACTTTCGACGTAGGTGAGTGACGTTGGCTGTCCATGGCGGTAGAACATGATAATATGAGAGAGAGAGTTGTGAGAGAAATAACATGGAGAGAGAGAGAGAGAGAGAGAGAGAGAGTAATTATGTACGGTGGAGTACGGTGGCATGGGGAGTAGCACAACTAATCTATGGGGGTTGGCCAGTGTAGAACCTACGACGGGTAGTGGCTATTTCCAGCAATAAACGGTGGCTGAAACTGAGGGACGTGGGGTCTTTTTTTCCCTTCATATTTTCGAGTGGTGAATTAGTGGTTGTTGTGGTGTTTACAGAGGGTGGTAGTGGGAGTATGAGCAGTGACTGAGTGGTGCAATTGGGTGGTACGTGGTCGAGTTGTGGCATCGATTTTATGTGAAGGAAGGCTCACAACGTGGAGGTTCTACCTGTGGAGGGCACCGAAGGGCATTCTCACAATGCAATGGCTTGCCTTCTTGAGGGCTTTTGTTTCGTGCAAAAGGGTTGAGGAGAGGAGGCTTCAGGTGGTTGCTCGAATTTTGGTGATGGTGGTAGGGTGCTAAAAAGGGCTGAGAGATTGCTGGTAGGTATGTCAAATCATGTTAACTGGTTGTATTCGTGTTGTATCAAGACATATATATTATACTTAATGGATCAACCCGAACACGACCCGTTAAGAATTTCGTGTCAAAATCTTAAACTCTAACACAACCCATTAAGATAACGGGTTGATATTACACGACCTGTTTTGATCAGTTACTGAATACGGAATAGATTGACACGATACGACATGACATGACCCGACCTGTTTCAACATGTATACTTTAATGGGTTGAACAGACCCGTTTCAATCCATTTGACCAAATTGATTTTATATAAATATTAAAATATAAAAAATATCTATAAAAAATAAAAAAACTAACTATAAGTCCAAAATTACAATCCAAACAATAAAAATATTGACATTAAAATCTCAACAATATCAAATATAATAAACATACAATTATACAAATACGATAAACATATATTGTAATAATATTAAAATTACAATCTCAAATATGATAAACATACATCGTAAAATATAATGTTACAATCCAAAATATGATATAAATGTAAATTCAAATTCAAAATTTTTAATGGGTCATAATGGGTTGACTTGTTAGTGACCCGTTAAGCAATTGTATTTTAACGGATCAACCTGTTTTGACTAGAATCCGTTAAGACCAAACTCAAACCCACTTTTATCGTGTTATGTTCTTATTGGGTTAACAGGTCGTGTCACATATTGAAACCCCTAATTGATGGTGGGCAGTGGTTCAAGTCGCTAGCGGTTGTGTGGATTTTTCGTGCGCTGAGGTGGTGATAGTGAGGACGTGCAGTGGTTCTTTTAAGGCAGTTTAATCGTGGGTTGAGATGGGGTGGTTTCTCTGGGTTTGGTTTCCAACAAAAGGTGGTAGTGGTATAAGGTGCAGGGAAGGGCTTCAATGCATTGGTTGGGCTACTCTGGTGGTTCTCGGTTGGATGTGGGCCCTTCACAGTGCACTTTCCTTGTTGTGCCATGGGGTGGTCGGCTATCTCATGGTGCAACAGTGTGGGTGAGTCCATTGTTTCGTGTTATAGGGGGAGGGGTTGAGGAGACTGTGTGTGCAAAATAGTGAGACGTGGGTCATGAAGGGAGAAACTGTTGTGCACGAAATGTAATCTAAGTTTATGGTTATCTATATATAGACGTTGTTGAAACCCTAATGAAAGAGGAGAGAGAGATCAACGTGCATGGGTTATGCACGTGTCTAAGGTAGTGCTTTCGGCTTTAGCTTGTGGGTTTTGGGTCCATTTTGAAATATTTGGGCCTACATCTTGATAGTGTATGAACTTAACAAAAATGGGTTTGATAAGTTAAAGTAGTCCAAATAATTTCTTTGGCTTCTTTGTATTTCCATGGTTCGAGTATATTTTAAATACTAATGGGCCTCGACACAAAGTCTAAATTAGCCTTACTCGTTCCATAAATTTTTCGGTCCAAATATCAAATAAATAAATTCCACTTGGTCCATAAAATATTAACTGGATTTAACCTAATTATCAAATAAAAAAAATACATATTCCATCATAAATAGTTTTGGACCCGTAGCCTATTCTAAAATTATTCGTTAAATCTAATCTGGGCTTTTCATACATACTAACCTAAAAACAATTTAATAGAACCTGTGATTTTTTTTGGCTTAGTTCTAGTTTGGATGTTACACATCTTCATAATTGTCTTTCACAATATCATAAAATTATAATTTATTTTAATAATCATCCATCGTATAATCATAAAGTTTTAATGCACCTCCTTTATTTCTTAAAAATATATATTATCTATATTAGCTTTTAGAAAAGAGAAAATATCCTACTAAAATTAAAAATAATATTTGAAATTATTTTATATTTTTATAAATAAAAAATCATAAATATAGATAATTTAGATATTTCTCATTATCAATAATAAAAGTGAAATTCGTTAAATCTACTTTAAAATAAAAGTGATTAATTTGTAAATTTATTTTTATATAATCCCTTAATAACTAATGTATTTTCAAATAATAATAATTCCCCATTATCACAAAAAAAAAGGGTAATTTCCCCGAACGACGTCGTCCCTTTTCATCTCCCTTACCTCCATTTATTATCCCTCCCTTCAGAGTTCACATTGAACTGTGCAGAGAAATGGGGAGCATTGGCAACAGAGGCAGGCCAGTGGCAGCCCACCAGACCCCTGTCTGCACTCGTACCCACCAGATTGGATCCCTCCTCCTAGTCTTCGCCACCTTCTTCCTCACCCGCCTCCTCGACCGCTCCTTTCCTCCCTGCCCGAACTTCTCCTCCGATCGCTTCCCGACGACGTCCCAGAACCACGTCGGCTTCTCCGGCCACGGCGGGTCCCTCTCCTGGCCAGACAGAGGCTACGGGTCCCGCATCTCCCTCAAGATCTACGTCTACGAGGAGGACGAGATCGATGGACTGAAGTCACTCATGTATGGAAGAGACGGTACTATCACCGCCCAGGCTTGCTTGAAGGGCCAGTGGGGCACTCAGGTAAATTGCCCTCTTAAATTTTGGTGCATATCTTATGCAATACTTAGAGAAAATTTAAGTAAAAAACCCAAACTTCCGAACAGGAAATTGGGGCGCTTTAAG
Source organism: Juglans microcarpa x Juglans regia (assembly GCF_004785595.1). NCBI lineage: Eukaryota > Viridiplantae > Streptophyta > Magnoliopsida > Fagales > Juglandaceae > Juglans > Juglans microcarpa x Juglans regia. The sequence goes on from NC_054609.1 coordinate 1,843,884, forward strand.
CAGTTGGTTTATTGAAGTTCACAGGGCTGTTTCATTTGGCTGCTTATTAGGAAAGTTAAGAATGGCGAATTAGTTGAAGTTTTAGAATATTTAAAAATGTTTGAAATAATCGGCTTAGAGGTTTGATTTACTCATTATGCAGGTTAAAGTACATAAGCTGCTTCTGAAGTCGAGTTATAGGACAAGAAAGAAAGAGGAAGCGGATCTGTTCTTTGTGCCGGCGTACGCTAAATGTGTTCGGATGATGGGTGGTCTTAATGATAAAGAGATTGACCAGACCTATGTTAAGGTATAATATTTCCACATTTTGTTGCTTGAAGTTATATGCATTTGTATCTTGGGTACCAATTTACTTAAATATATTTATTTCCATAAGCAGACCTCTGTTGTCAGTGTTGTGGTCATTTTGGTCGGTTTTGTTTTCAGGTCATTAGTCAAATGCCATATTTCAGGCGATCTGGAGGCCGTGACCACATTTTTATTTTCCCAAGGTAGTATTTTGGTTGGTTCTAGCATTCTGGGCTATCCATTTCTTCGTTGTCGTTCATACGAATAATCTTGCTTTCACTCAACTGCAGTGGTGCTGGAGCTCACTTGTTTAAATCTTGGGCTACCTACATAAATCGTTCCATTATTCTCACCCCTGAGGTATACCTTGCTTGGCTCAAAATAATCTTGTAAGCTTCGTTTTTTATATACATTCATTACTTACTGCAAAATTGAAAATACTCTAGTAAAGACTTTAACTAGTACTGTTGATTTGATGATAATACATACTCATAACCTTTCAGCACAATATATAGTCGCATAGCATCTGGTGCTCTTGCATCGCATAGCAAGGATAAAAAATATGTATTATGGTCTTTATGTTTAAATCATAAGCAACTCAAAAAAGAAAAAAAGCGAAGAGTATTAGGAGATGAACAGGAGCAAAATTTTGCGCCCCCCTTGTCCATTTTAGGGACTTACTATTTGTGTCAGTAAATGATGAAGCGGAATAAAAAGGAGAAGAACAGGTTTCTCCCTTGGGTCCTTGAAGACCACAAAGAGAAGGACAGCTTTTTATTAAAAATAACTTAATAATAAACTCAATGATCTTGATGTATTGTTCAGAACCAATCTTTATAGGTTAAAAAATCCTAATCCAGACATAATCATAAAATTACTTGAAGACTTTTAAAAAGAAAATAAAACAAACCCTAAAGGTACTTGGAAAATCTGAAAAGAGAGAAGTCCCAAAAATACTAGGAAAACCTGAACAAGAAATAAAACATAGCAAAGTGTAATACAATGTCAAAGTTCTGTCCTTTTAGTCTGTTTAAACGTGCAGGTTAAAGTCTTGTTAGGTAAGGTTTATGTCTGATCGTTTCTTTTTGTGTTAAGCTTCCATGATAGGTACAATTCTTTTCGTTTTCTCAGAAGAAAACATGCTAGGTCAAATTTCAACCCAATTTTGAGTGGGTTTCCCTTTAACTGCAGTGGCATGTATGACATTTGCTGGCACATGTCCAGAAATTGGCCCTTGGATGCCTTGTAAGGTTCTTCACAAAACATTTTTACCTTCAGCCAATTCTAAGCAGCAACGTGTGCGTCAAAAGTTAGCATTCATGTAAAGATATTTTCCAATGTGGCTGCAAGTGTAGCACTTGTGTGTCGTGTGATGTGGATTGAACAGTGATTATATGTTTAACCTGCAGTGGGAACAACTCTCTGAAATCTGCAGTACTGTGGTTAGCACTTGTGTGTCCTTTTGTTTTCCTATTGTCGGATTAGGACATGCATCAGTATATTATCTTTTAATATATTCCTTGGAGGTGTCCTAAAGTTTCTATTTTTTATGGTACTTGGTCTGGTCCTGCACTCAGTTTTAATGAATTTAGGGGTGAGTTCTCTATATGGCTATTTTACTGTTGGTCCTAATTCTATTCTATTACAGTTTTTTTGTTTGACTTGAAGAGTGTTTAATAATGTGTTAGTGCAGGGGGACCGGACTGATAAGAAAGACACAAGTTCTTTCAATACGTGGAAAGATCTCATAATTCCTGGAAACGTTGATGATAGGATGACTAAGACCGGGGATACCCTTGTCCAACCTTTGCCTCTATCGAAGCGGAAGTATTTGGCAAACTATTTAGGTCGTGCACAAGGAAAGGTTGGCCGCCTTCAGTTAATTGAGCTTGCCAAGCACTTCCCAGACAAGGTATGTCATCATCTATGGTTTCTTGATCACTCTAAGTGAAGTTATCTGGTTCATTCAATTTGTATTCCCATTGACTCTATTCTGTAATTTATTTTCCTAAAATGCTCAAGATTTACACATGCTTTGGTTAGGCAACATATTCCTTTTGTGCGTTTTTCTCCTATCTTGTTAATATATTCTGGTGGCCAGGCAGAATGACTCTGATATTCATTGCTATTATAACTGTGTTATTGGATGTGCGGCATGTTGTTTCTGAAAATCTAACTTCGAATATTTTTAACTTCTTGACCATTTTAAAGAGCTATAGAAAGTATGCATATTGATACTGTGAACAGTTGGAATCTCCAGAGCTGAAGTTCAGTGGCCCTGACAAATTGGGAAGGATTGAGTATTTTGAACACCTTCGTAATGCAAAGTTCTGCCTTGCTCCTCGTGGGGAGTCTTCATGGTCTCTTCGATATTATGAGTCTTACTTTGTGGTCTCTCTCTCTCTCTCTCTCTCTCTCTCTCTCTCTGTGGGTGGGTGGGTGGGTGAGTTTGTACACACACCTAGGGTTAACCAGTTGCAATGATGTACTTGTCTCTGCTAAACAGGAGTGTGTCCCAGTGATCTTATCCGATCAAATAGAATTGCCTTTTCAGAACGTTATTGACTACAGCCGGATATCAATCAAATGGCCATCCACTCAAATTGGTCCCCAACTTTTGGACTACCTAGACTCTATACCAGGTCAAATTCAGCACTCCATTTTATCTTGCTTTGCTTTTGTACGCTATTATATGTAATAGCTCAAGTTGGGTTATATTTCCAGATGAAGACATAGAGAGGATGATTGCCCGTGGCAGACAAATGAGGTGCATGTGGGTTTATGCTCCTGAATCAGAGTCATGTTCAGCAATGCATGGGATTTTGTGGGAACTTCAGAGGAAAGTTCGGCAATTTCATCAGTCGGCTGAGACATTCTGGCTGCACAATGGATCTATAGTAAACAGAAACTTGGTTGAATTCTCTAAATGGAAACCTCCCATCCCTTTGCCTTGATCATGGCTGGAGATGATCCCTTTGTTTGCCAGTAATTTTTTTTTTTTTTAAACCATACCTCAATTTTATTTGCTGTTTACTCTCAAGTCACCATGACTTTCTCAGCCTAGAAGAATTTCTCCAGAACCAAACCCCCCCCCCCCCCCCTCTCTCTTTCTCTCTCCTTTTCTTTTCTCTAGTCAGTTTATGTATAGACCCATGGATGTGTTATCTACACTTTCAAGAAAAGAAATTGTTAATGTTAAGTGCTGTAACCCCCACTTTCATCTCTCCAACGTTTTTTTGCAAGTTTCACTGTACCGTTCGTTTGGTCTACTGATTCTTGAGGCTGGAATTATTTTGAAATCATTAACCGATTTGGCCATTGCAATTTGCCTCATTTCTCTCACCAAAGCGCTTCTTGTTCTTCACCGGCTTGAGTTGTGGTTTTTTTTTCCCATGGAAAGCATTGGGGTTTTATTTTTAGGCCCTCACGTGAATAAAAGTTTTGATCAGAAGAGGAGGTTACAACCTTGAGGACTGAGATCTCTTGCTCAAAATTGCTGTTAACCAAGTACTTTGGGAGGAATCCTCTAATTATACTATTTCACCACTTTTTTCGAGAAATTTGGCTGGAGAAACTTCAGAAGCTGTAAAGATAGGCATCGTATACGGGTGAAGAAACTCGGGCAAACACTTCAACAGGTACTGCTAGAATGTCATTTATGCATTCCGCCCTGCGCAACTTTAACTTAGGACTTTGATTTCAAAATATAGGTTCGCTCCTATACATCTGTTCTTTATCTATTAACAGCCCGAAATGGTGTTCTTAGTACTGCTGGGTATAAGAGAACTGCACCCTGGTGTCTTTTGCATCCCTTCATTAATCATGAGCGTCCTCATCCTTTCAGCCTTCTCCCATCTATTTGAAGCAGCATAAATATGTGACAGAAGAACGCAAAGTGACTCATTAGCAGTCATCATCTTCGCATTTAAAGTTCCCTCTTTTACTATCTCGTCTGTCATCTCCATGTCCAGATAAATTCGACAAGCTCCCAGCATGGCTGTCCAAACTGTGTCATTGGGTTTCATTGGCATTCTCTTGATCAAATCATAAGCCTCTTTCAATCGCCCTGCTCGTGCCATAAGGTCAACTAAGCAACCATAATGCTTGATGCTTGGTTTCAAGCTGTACTTCTCCATCTTGGAAAATATTTCCATACCTTCATTGACAAAACCCCCGTGTACACATGCTGAGAGAACGGAAAGAAAGGTTATGTCATCAGGTCTTTTATTGGAACTTTCCATTCTGCCAAAAATTTCAAGAGCCTCTTCGCATTGTCCATGAGTGGCATAACCCGAGATCATGGCATTCCAGCAGGCAACGTTCTTCTCATCAATCCTTTCAAAGACCAACCTCGCAATGGCTAATTCCCCACATTTTGCATACATGTCGACCAATCCATTTAAAACAAACACATTGCTGCGAATCCCCGTACGATGTATCGCACAGTGGATTTCTTTACCAGCATCCAACAGCCCCAATTGAGCACAGGCAGATAGAACGCTCGCAATAGTGACCTCATCAGGCTCGAATCCTTCAGCTTGCATTTCACCAAATGCGTCCAGGGCTCTCTCACTAAACCCATTCTGCGCATACCCGGAAATCAATGAATTCCAATTCACCAAATTCCGGACTGGAATTCGTTCGAAAATGGCCTTGGCCTCTTTGACATTACCCTTCCTACAGTACCCAGAAATCATTGACGACCAAGCAAAGAAATTCCCGTATGGCATCTCCTCAAAAATTTCCCTCGCTGCCTCCATATCCCCATTGCTGGTGTACCCATCAACCATCACAGTCCAAGTCACGACATTCTTCAACTCAGGTGGAACCCTGTTGAACAATCGCCTGGCAGTAACAGTATCTCTGCGCTTTGCAAACCCATCAATCATTTCAATCCAAGTCACTGCATTTCGCGTCGACATCCTTTCAAATAAAACTGACGCCGATCTTGTATCTTCATTCCTCAGGTACCCCCCGATCATGGCATTCCATGTCACTACACTTCTATCAGGCATATAATCAAACATTTTACGCGAGTCAACCACATTGCCACACTTAGCATACATGTCAACCAATGAGGTCCCAACCATAACCCCACAATCCACCCCGGCCTTGACCGAATCTGCGTGCAAAGCTTTCCCAAAACTAAGGAAGGAAAGAGAAGCACAAGCCTTGAAAATCAAAGGGACTACCACACCCAGATGGTGAAGTCCTTTACGGCGAATTTGGGTGAACAAAACAATGGCTTCTCTTGGTGATCCTTTGGAGATATGATTCCTTACGAGGTAGCACCAATTCGAGAGACGTTCATTTTGCTGATTATTTATTTGGGTTTGCGATTGAGGGTAATGTGTAATTACCTGTGGGTTTTGGGACAAAGTAATTGTCATTTCACAGTCCCATTTGTTTCGCTCTTCCAACCTTCAATCTCAGCTAATATTTATTGTGTTATTACGTTTGGAAGCTCTTCAAGACCACCCCTTAAACTTCAATATAATAACACTAATGCCCCTCTAGTCTTTTCCCTCCATGAACCAACGAGATTAACGGTCCTTTGAATAACGGCGCTGAGAATGCCGAAACTATTGCAGAAGGGTAAAACTATCAGAGAATTGAAGCAATGGATGTTGATCATTTCTCGGTCGGAATCCTTGATGGGTTTCCAGTTTCTTGGAAAATGGGATTCTTGTTTCCTTTCATTTTTTGCAACATGCATGAATGGCAATCTTCGCATTTCTCCATAGAAGTTTCTTCTTGTTGGCTTGTTGGACTTGTGGTTAATTCCTCTATTTCTTTGCCCTTGGCTACAGGAAACACTACCGCTCTGTTCCTCTTCCTGTGCCCAATGTATATTGAATCACCGAGAACCTTTTCTGACTCTTATGGAATCCGGCCGTTTGTCTCATTTCTCCCACAGGGAACTGATATTACAGGCCATTTAGAGTTCTCACCTTGTTTTTTATTTATTTACTCTTGGACATGTTTTAATTCCTAGTTTTCTTTGTTAAGTTTGTATGAGCGAATCATGAACAACTTTGCTACACATGGCAGAATTACGTACCTTCAAGAGGATCATTAAAAACAATTCCAGAGAGCAGTTTTCATGCATTCCATACACTTGATGATGTTGCTCAATTGCCAGGGTTCTGCTTTGTAAGCTTCTCGTTTCTTCAAGTGCTTCTTCTCGGTGTTTCCTTCCTTCTTTTTCTGCTTTTTACTTCATTTGCTAGTCTTGTTTATGTCATGGAGGACGAAAAAAATCTGCTCTGTGCAGGACTGGAAGATGGATGATGAGCAATGAACTGTAGTAACGGTCCAAATTAAAAGGTTCCAAATGGGACAAAATATCTCATGATCAGTGAAACCCCCCAGAAGTGCTTGGTGTTGCATGCAGTCAAGCAGTGTTGGATCAATTAATAAATTAGTAAACTCTATTGCAGTAAAAGAGAGGTGTACGTGGTCTTAAAATGGCCTGCAAAAGCAAATAGATCAAGTCCTGAAACATCATTATGCAGCTTTGTGAAAGGCAAAATCTTCATATCTGAGCTTTATATATATATATATAAAAGATAAGGCATAAGCTTCGACAAATCATAGAGAAACTGAAGACTGCCGGCCGCATGCAGATACTGATCTCTAATTGAGCTGAGGGGCCTCATTCATCACACACACACGTGCAAGCTTGATCAGCAGGTTTCGAATTTGGCACCAGCTTTCTCAACCTCTTGATCTTCCAGTGTCTTCATCTATTCCCAAAAAAACATCAATTTTGTTTAGATCATCGATAAAAATAATCTGTAGAGTTTGATTAATAATATCCAATGAAAAAAGCAAAACATGCAGAAACATAACAATTATATATATATATATATAAACAGTAACAGAAAAACTGGACATGCATTATATGTCATTTTTTTTCCACATTAGTGTCAAGTTTCTGCATCAAACGCCGGGGGATTTCATGCACTATATAGCGTATGTAGTCGTCTCATAGCCAGCTGAAGAAATAGGACTGGGGGCAGTTTGTTTTGCTGCATGCTGTCATATGATAATGCAGCTGCCTGCAAAGCATGGACAATAACATATTAATATATACATGGCCAAAGAAATTATACGAGACATATATAGTTATATTAAACGTGCAAGAACCTGTTTGGAGGTAAACCAAAAAAAGAAGGCCATACATATATATATATATATATATATATATATATATGTTCACATGGAAAATTATGCACATCCCGATAAAAGTCACCTATTCTTTTTTTTTTTTGTTTTTAAAATATTTAAAGTGTTTAAAAAATACTTGAAAAAAACATACAAAATAAAAAAGTGCATTTTTCTTGGTAAGAACTATTAGGACCCAATATCGGCAGCCCTAGCAGTACCCATGTTTACATATACTTACCCAGAGTTTTTCTACAGACAACCGCCACTTGCAAATGGGACGTAATCGGGGTGGACGTGGCACGACTTATGTAGGTAAATAAAAAATAAAAAAACAAAAGAAAACAAAAATTGAGGCACAGATTATGTAAGGAAAAAAAAACAAAAAGAAAAAAGAGAGGCAAGAAGCAGACCAAAAACACATAAAACTGATCGGCGAGCACAACCGATGAAATGCCTCCTAATAGAATTTCTCCTCCTACAAAAACAAACTCATTTTTTAGATTTCATGTTGACAGATTTCTCCTAAATCCATTTCCATTATTTTTCCCAAATGGGTTTTGTTGTAGAAATGGCTTCATCCTGCATTTTCTTTTCTTTATGTCCATTGACAAGAACTTTTTTTATAGGTCAAGAACACGAAAGAAAATATGAGAAAGACAAGGATTGAGGAATAAGGAAATAAATGGGCAATTGGTCAAAATCTAAAGAGATCCATACATCTAAGGCTAAGAACCTCATTTCTTTTGTTTCTGCCATCAGAATCTTCTTTGGGTTTTCAAAAGTTCTCCAGGATTATAAACTAGACAGATGGAGAGGAAGAGGACGAGTGTTGTTCTTGAAATTGGAGAGGGAGTCGGCAAGTTCATAAAAACAGAGGTGAAGAGGGAGAATGGAGATAGAGAGCCAGAGAGGAAGAGGAGATGAAGATGAAAAACTATACGAAAGAGAGGGAGGGATATCATTGAAAACATACCTTTTTCCTAAAAAAAAATCAACTAAAACACAATCGTTTCATTAATGACATGGCCACCACATCAGCGATTGCACGCCAATTGTCCTAAAGCCGATTGCATCCAACGTTTTTCATTTTTTATTTACCTACATAAGTCGTGCCACGTCCACCCCAATTATGTCCCGTTTGCAAATGGCGGTTGTCTGTAAAAAAACTCATAAAAAAAACAAAAAACAAAAGAAAACAAAAATTGAGGCACGGATTATGTAACCAAAAAAAAACAAAAATAAAAAAAGAGAGGCAATAAGCAGACCAAAAACACAGAAAACTGATCGGCGAGCACAACCATTGAAATGCCTCCTAATAGAATTTCTCTTTCTACAAAAACAAACTCATTTTTTAGATTTTATGTTAACAGGTTTCTCCTAAATCCATTTCCACGATTTTTCTCAAATGGGTTTTGTTGTTGAAATGGCTTCATCTTGCATTTTCTTTTCTTTATGTCCATTGACAAGAACTTTTCTGGTGGGTCAAGAACACGAAAGAAAATATGAGAAAGACAAGGATTGAGGAATAAGGAAATAAAGGGGTTGTTGGTCAAAATCTAAAGAGATCCATACATCCAAAGCTAAGAACCTATTTTCTTTTGTTTCTGCCATCAAAATATTCTGTAGGTTTTTAAAAGTTCTCCAAGATTATAAACTAGACAGATGGAGAGGATGAGGACGAGTGTTGTTCTTGAAATTGGAGAGGGAGTCGGCGGGTTCATAAAAACAGAGGTGAGAGGGAGAGGAGATGAAGATGAAAAACTATACGAATGAGAGGGAGGGATATCATTGAAAACAAACCGTTTTTCCTCAAAAAAATCAATTGAAACACAGTCGTTTCATTAATGACATGGCCACCACATCAGCGATTGCACGGCGGTTGTCCTAAGGCCAATTGCATCCAGCGTTTTTCTTGTAACTCTTTTGAAATTAAATCAAGAATTTAATTTTTATTAACAAATTCACTTTGTCTCAAACCTAAATACTTAAGTCCGTTTGGATACAGAAACGATTTCGTCTTATCTTATCTAATTTCATCTCATCATTATATCTTTCTCAAATTCTCACACAAAATATAATAAACAGTTCAAATTTTCAAATCTCAAAATAATAATAATATTAAAAAATAATATTATAACAATATTTTATTCAATTTTCAACTTTTATTTAAAATATCTTATCTCATCTCATCTCATTATCTTTAGTCGATGGCATTAATTTCAAAGTTTTGTTTGATATTTAATTACCTAGCTATACCTAGTTTTAGTTGTTTATACAAATTCTCACCAGATTTCCCCAATCATGGTAGAATTAATTAATCTATGAAAATGGATGTGTATATATATTATTTGGTAAGTTTGATGGCGACATTGGAAGAGATATTTTGTTTGATTTTTAGATACTCCAATGATTATCGGGGGATAACCCAGGACCGTTCCCTACCTCGATCGGAAATCCATGAGGTGAAGGAAAGAATATTAATTATTTATGATTGCAATAGCCAGCTGGCATGCAATTTCAAAAGTAGACCTACTTTAAAACTCATCAATTTTATTCATTTATGATTGCATTATTCGCAGATCATCTACTCAAGTTATAATGTTCAAGCAACTAGCTTCCCATCACATTAATTCCTATTTTTTTTTTTTAAATATTATCGCAGGAGTTGTATTATATTTTTATTTAAAAAATAATATCACAAGATGAGACATAAAATCCACATCTAATTTAATTTTATCTCATCACATTTTATTTCTAAACATAATTTAAATATAAAACTTTCAAACTAATCATTACAACCTTTTCAAACTATTCATTACAAATTTTTCAAATGAAAAATAAAAAATAATTATAAATTTTTCAAATCACAAATAAAAATAATATTATAAAACTATATTCTTAAAATATTTTAACTTTATAATATTTTTTATTCAATTTTTTTCTCTTATTTTCCAAAATCCAAAAAATACTCAACTCAAACTATCTCACGACTGTTCACAAACTATCTTATTAATATCCACAAAATTCTTATATCATCTCCCTCTCCAAACCAGCCTTAAATCTTATCATCTTTAATTATATTTATTAATATAATATTTTATATAATTTTATTTATTAATTACTTAAATAAGCAAAGTGTGCTATATATCAATACATACATATTTATATATATAATATGAGGTGTTGAATATAAAGAGAAATACTTTAATTACAAAATAATTTCATAGAAATAAATTCATAAATTGGTGTGTCTTGATGTGATATATCAAATTATAAAGTTACTTTTATTATAAAGTAAACTTAATATATCATATGAAATCATGTCAGTTTATGAGTTTATTTTTATGAAATCTTTTTATAACTATAACATTTCTTAAATAATAATTATCTTTTACATAAAGGATCACTCGAAGAAGATGATTATGCATATCTGAAATTTGTTCATAATTATGCATTTAACTCAAATCTTGAAAAGCTTACACACTCATCGTTGGTTTGCAGTGCATTAATTAACATGGTTTCTCTTGTAGCCATCGGTAAGGGTGGACGGCGGGGCCCTGCACCCCGATCGTTCGATGCAAGGTAGGGCTCCCTGAGCACATACACGGGGATGGGGCCCACCCTCATTGGGCCATGTTTATCCACTAAATACAAATCCTCTCCAGCCCTCTCTCTCTCTCTCTCTCTCTCTCTCTCTCTCTCTCTCTCTCTCTCTCTCTCTCTCTCGTTGGTTTTATGGTATTGTTGTCGTCCCCAGCCGATCACTGTCACTGTCATGGTCGTCCCAACCGGTATCCCTCTCTAGTTATTTTTGTTCACTAGTTAAGTGGTTCGATTAATTAGCTATGGCCAAATCATCAATGGTGTTTGACATTTGTTCTAGTTGGTGAGTCTAGTTGGTAGTTTTTGGCAGTTGATTATGAATCTTGGTTGCCGGTTGGTGGTTTTTTATCTGGTGGGCGGGGCACGGACCTATTAGAGGGCCAATCCGCACCCAACATGCAAACGAGGAGCCCCCGCCCACTAGAGGCAGGGCCAGAATCCAGGGGCAAAACCTCCTCCTGCCCATGCCAGGAGTGGGGTGCAGGAAGGGGGCAAGAATCACATGATCATAATATCAACATGCACCCACACATACATCAGATAATTGAAGAAAAAAAATAATATATGGATCCTAGGATGTTCAACGATGTTGGAACAATTAGAAGTGTTATAAATCACAGTGCAATTTATATTTTTTCTAAAATTTTCATGAGAAATGTAGAATGGATGAATGTCGAGAAATTATATTTGGGATAAAAATTATTCTCAATTGAATGAATCTTTTACATCTCAAAGAAATTTTATTCTCAAACATACCGACATGTATAGCGTAGAAACTCAAGATTTTTAAAAGCACCAAAAAATTTTAAAAGAAATTTTCCCAAAAAAAAAAAAATAAGAATTGGATTCTCCTCATGATTGGGCCATTGGGTTGGCCCACTTGGAATTGGGCCACCAGGCAGTCTTGTGATGACCCCAATTAGCCTTAGGTCACTGGCCACTTCATGGTAATCAATGAGCGGCTCGATCTAGGGCCCCTTGTGGCTGAAACCACCATGGAATTTAAAAAAAGAAATATTATTGGGAGAAGTCACTATTTATAGCAGCCATTTTTACACACATTATGTGACAAAATCTACACCACACATTTTTTAAATTTAAAATTAGAGATGGATGAGAGAGAGTTGATGAGAGAGAGCGGAAATGAGAGAGAGAGAGAGCAGAGCTGAGAGAGAGAGAGCGGAAATGAGAGAGAGATCGAGATGAGAGAGAGAGCAGAGATGAGAGAGAGGACGACGAGGGAGAGACGATGAGAGAGAGGCCTAGATGAGAGAGAGAGTCGAGGAGAGAGAGAGAGAGCGAGTCGGTGAGAGAGAGAACTGAGATGAGAGAGAGACGATGAGGGATGAGAGAGAGTAGATGAGAGAGAGAGAACTGAGATGAGAGAGAGACGTTAATGAGAGAGAGAGGGGGAGAGAGAGAGACGCTGATGAGAGAGAGATGAGAGAGAGAGAGAAGCCGTCTGCGTTTGAAGAAAAAAAAAGTGGATGAGAGGCATTCACGTAGTGTGTGCATTGTGTGCACCACTACAGTAGATGCTCTCTAGCACTATTCTTAAAAAAAATTATTTTTAATTTTTTATTACATCTTCCATAAGAATTTATTTAAAAATACTTTTCCATTCAAATATATTCTGAGTAAGTCCTACTATTCTTGAAAAAACTACATCAATTTTTTCACTTTCTGACATCATATATCTTCTTGATTTTAGAAAGACTTTCATTTTGCTATCTGGTTAATTTCATGAGAAATTTTTAATTACATAAAATTAAATTAATAAAATGACATGATTTAATATAATATATTAAATTATAAAATAAATATATCAGAATACATAAAATCACGCCAATCAATAAAGCTTTCCACGTCCAATAATCTTGTCTATATCCTTGATAATAAATGAATATATAAAATAAATAAAAATAGTACTCGTAGTATAGTACTGTGAGCTGCTCCTACCGTACATTTTCTTCCCATTCCCCGGGACCAGTTGACAAAAAGCATGTACCACAAATGCAAATGGAAATGGTGCTGAGACAGAGGGTTCAATCTATTATGGTAGTTTGGAACACACAGAATTGGACCTCCATAATCATATTGTAAAGGATTATTTATATTTGTTTATAATCCATATTTATATATTTATATCTTAGTATATTATATTTATTTAAAAAATAAAGGGCGAGAGAAGAGAATCTTCTTTTGAAACTATGGCCAGGCTCCAACTGTCAGCTATTTTTTTTTTTTTTTCATTTGCTGTCAGCTAAATAAAAATAAGTTGATAGTCCATATATGGAAAAAAATAATGGTACATATAAATCTTAAATATACAAATTTTTTGCAGGCTTTTAATTAAAAAAAATAGACTTCATTATGAAAAAGCCACATACAATTTTTTAAAAAAATAGGCTTTTAATTATTTTTATAATTTTAAGATGTGTAAATCTTATATATATTTTTAAAAAATATAAATAAATATGCTACATACAATTTTTTTTAATAATAGACTAAACTTTTTTAATAATATTATATACAGTCGTAAAATATACAAGTAATGCGTAATCTTTTTAAAAAATAAGAAGGTCGGTTATTAAAAATTTAATTTTTTTAATATACATATCACATTTATTCACTTTTTTAAAAAATAAAAATCATAGTAGTTATATATTATTACAAATATCATTTCTTAAACTTTAATCACTGTGCATACCTTAAAAATCCCTTAAAAATCTACAAAAATCTACCTAGGATATTAGCTTAAACGGCCGTTATGCCTTCTCAACGTTTCTCAACTTTCTCTATTTAAAAATTAACGGTGTGCCTTTCCGTCAATCTTCGTGACATGTTAGCCAATCCCACGCATGTCATGATGTCATGTATGTATGTATATATGTATGGCTTTGATGGTATGGGAGAGAACAGGATGTTAATTTTATGTTTCTTTCTAGGTTTAGGGTTTCTCGTTGTCCAGCTTTACGTGCCGTCAGTGACGTCAAATTTAGGAAACTCTACTGAAGTTGCGTTTATGTCCTCCCTTAATCACATAATTACCAAATCAAGGCCACGTGGCTTGCTATGTGGTTCCATGGCACGGTCACATTTCGTTTCGACAAGTGTCCAGGTGCGATTGAATGCAAAAATATAAAATAATATTTAGGCTTTGAGAGTATTTCATTCTATCTCGTATCATTATTATAATTTTATCTAATTTTTACATAAAATATAATAAAAAATTAAAATTTTTCAAATCTCAATTCAATATTTTCAAATTCTAAAATTATAATAATATTTTATTCAACTTTTAACTTTTATTTAAAATCATTTTATATCATCTTATCATCCAAACCAACCCTTATAATTGTTTTATACATTATTTCCATATAATATTTTAAGTAAAATTCTATCTATTACAATCTCATTTCACTATGATATTATATTATTCATTAATTTTTAAATTTGTTTAAAAAAATAAAAAATAATCCCTAATAAACATACTGGATTTTACATAATAGAACATACAGGACATTGCTTATATTTTAATTATTTATATCGAAGAAATAAGCGATCCGATTATGTTACGTTTAGAAGTTGAAGTGATTTTATATTATTCATAAATAATAATGAAAAAATAGTGGATAATTTATAAATAGTAGTGAAGTAATCTAAAAATACTTCACTTATCAAACACAACTTTAATAAATTACCGAGTTCTACTTTTTAATAATTAATTTTATTTTTTTTCAAGAATAATTCGTTAGATTTGTATAGTTCATAACTGTATTTAATATTACTTTTTCATGTTTTTTTCATACCATAATGGTATGAAAATTGCGTGAAAGCTATCAAACACCATACGCACGTTATGCTATTGAAAACTTATCGTTAAAGTATTCATAAATTTATTCTTATAATTTTTTTTGGTAGGCAACGATGTTGTATTAAACAGATTGAAGACATAAAAAACCCTCCAAATACAAAAGATAACAGACATAATGGTCAATGTACGGCAGAATAAGGGGCACACGATCTAGGCAATCAAAGATGATATGTATAAAGAGCATAAAGCCCTTTTCATAAAAGGGTCCAGCAGGAGCCAAATGTGCAAATTGTATGTGGTGTGTCTCACATATCGACAAAAAAATCCAGACAAAAGCCACATCCGATGGGGCATAGGTTGGTATCATATCAACCACGTAGATAGTGTGTCGTGTAAAAGTTTTTAAATAGAATTATCATTTATAAATATATATATGAATAACATTTCATTTTATAAGAAAGAAAAATATGAAAAGAGATGGTGAAAAACCATATAATTACCGTCCCATATAATTTAATCTTGTTACCCATATAATTACTATTTTTTCATTATATAAAAATACAATGAAAAAATGGTAATGGTATATAAAGCATGGACTGAACTCATATTCTTCTGCAAGTAACTATCTATTAGATTTAATTTTTGAAAAAAATGATGGAACTTCCTAAATCCTCATTCCTTTTCAGACAAAATGGAGGATATAGAAATGTCTCTTAAAAAATATGGACGAAAATTGAGGCGTTATTAAGGAAAGGCAAGTGGGTCACACGCGCCACCATATAAGCGAGAAGGATAATCGTTAGGTAGGTGGGCAAATTGAATGAACGGCGCATGGTGGCTGTAGGCAGACAAATGGCGATCGATTTGAGTTTTTAACACAGGACAAAAAGTGAGAGAGAAAGAAGAGAAAATGAATTAAAACAAAAAAAGGATTAGAGAGTAGTAAGAAGAGGCCGGTACCAAAAAATGCGATTGAAAAAGATTCAAAATCTAATGTTTGGAGGCGATGTGGCGACCATGCACTGATTATTTTGGATGTTGATGACTATGAGTGATGAAGTAGAGGTTGACAATTATAATGGCAGTGGCATGGATGTGATTTTTTGTTAATGGGTATAAATCATAAATCTATTATTGAAATGTTAAAGAAAAATGAAAGAAAGAAATACTAAGAGAGAAAGAGAAATGAGAAAGTGAGAGATGAGAGAATTATAAACGTAACAAGTACTTGTTTGATACATATAGCACTTAAGAGGGTCAACTACTTCCTTTTAGGGGTGCTACCCACACCTTCTAGGCGAGCAGCTCCCGGTCCCGCTCCCATAGGTGAATGCTCTGGTCTGGATGTCAGGGCCGGATTGGCCCTCAGGGGTTGGAGGTGATGGCGAGATGGAGAGATTGCGACGGACAAGGAGAGAGAGAGAGAGAGAGAGGGGTTTTAATTTAAAACAAATTGGAGCACCAAAATAATATTTTTTTTTATTAGAAAAATATGGGAGGACTTAGGGCTAGCCTGGGCCCCGTCTCCCGAAATACGGGTGGCAAGCGGACAGGATATGGAGGCCTGCCGCCCACCTCACTCCCTTATTCGAGTGTGACTTTTATAGTGAGTAAAATGGATAAGGGCTTCTCAACTAGAGAACTGTAATGAATAGTTGTTTCATACATCTAGCAATTTTGACGAAGAAGTAACAAAACTAACTATTAAAAAAGCCAAAAAAAGAGTAATAATATTATGATACATATAATATTTTTACAATTTTTTATAACTATGTTTTAAAATGATGATATTTAAGTAAATAGATGATTAAAATATTTATTATATATATATTCTAAAAAATGTTATGTTTAGTAATAGAGAAATGATATTTATAATTGTAGAGTGCGTAATTGTCACACATCTCTTTAAAAAAATAAGTAAATACAGAATTTATATAAAAATAATAACTTTTTACTAATAAATCTTATTTTTTTTAAAATAATTATATAATACTTACATACTTTACGATCATAGCAATACCCTCAGCAATAACATGATATACTCAAAAATTGCACTATTTCCTCCATGTTCTTTTAATGTGGCCTTTTAAAGAGAAAAGAAGTGACCGACCTTACAGTCATGGTCGAGTTTATATACGGTAGAATTGCCCCCACGCATGATCTGGCACTTCTTTAAAGCCCTTTAAAGACTTTCATTTCATTGCTCCCCATAATATTAATTAAATATTCACTATCAATCTTTCTTTTTTTTTTTTTTTTTTTTTCTATTATTTATTTATTTATTTCAACCTGTCAGGCTCTTAGGGGCATCTTGGTCAATTCAAAAAGTCAGCCAAGATATTGTTGACGTGTGGGCAAGGTTCATCATTGGAAATGATTTTAGTATTTGAGAAGCAAAGCACTATAGCAGTCTCCATGGTCCATACAAGTACCCCTGTCGTTTTGTCTGTGAGAGGGCATCCTCGTCATTCCCTGAGGGTTCCGCATTAGCCAATAGCCACGGAGCTCTTTCACCACGGGCTGTGGCGTTAGTGTGCCCCACTCCTGCGTTGATGGGATTTGCTGTTTTGCTCGCCTGTTATTTATCATGGGGTATTTTTACAGTCTATGTGCTCGTATACAAATAATAATAATAATATAAATAAACTTCCTCAGACCATTTTCGTTATATATAAAAAATTCAAAAACTACTAAAAACATGATAGTCCAATGTCTTGATATATTAGGCGCACGAGAGTAAAAAATAATTTGTACTTTAAAATATAAAATAATAAATTCAGAAATTCTATTTTTATATCAATTCTTAGGTATTTTCTTTTTTTAGATTTTTGTATAAATTGGGCTAGTTTGGTTACATAGAACCAAACAATCTCATCTCATCTTATATAATTATTATAATTTTTTTAAACTTTCACATAAAATATAATAAATAATTCAATTTTTTTCAATCTCAAAATAAAAATAATATTAAAAAATAATATTATAATAATATTTTATTTAACTTTCAATAAAACATTTCATCTCATCTCATCTGAGCTGAATAGATTATAATGAGATATATGAAACAAATTTTACAATATTAATGATTATTAATAGGAATATTTTATAAAATATTAAATGCTCAATAAATATTTTAAAACTCATTATATATATATATATATATCTATGTTGTTATTAAACCCTACAGTTTTTGTTTTTTTTTTTAAAGTTTAGACATCAATTCTAAGAAAAATGATTAGAATACACAAGTCTTGCATATTCCAATTAAAAAAAGAAAAAAAAATATGTGACTAACTTGAAAAAATTATTTATTATTATTATTGACTCAACTTTTTTCAAACAAAATACGTAAGACTTGCATACCTTAAAATTGTATTTAGTATTGTTTCAAATCTAGATAATGGTGATTCGTTTTATAGCAATTCAACAACACCTCTCAAGTAAACTAATCTTAATAACTATTACATTGATATAAAATGTGGTAACCAATAAAAAAAATGATATGAAAATATCATTTCTATAATAATAATTATTGAAAAAAGAAAACAATTTTAAAAAATAAATTGATCCATCACCATGGTTTCTTCAATCAACGTAACATGGTTAAGAAGAAGAGTAAAAGAGGTAGTAGTGGGGCGTAGGACCCTTCAACGGCAACGATGGAGACCTTTAAACGAACAAAAGAATGTCATGGCACATCAATCCAATTCAATTGAAGTGATTAGCAATAAGATTATCTAACAAATGGTTTGACTATTGCTACCTTATTCGGCTTTCTTTTCATTTTTTTTTTATTTATTTTGAGCACCTTTTTAATGCGTCTAGTACCATACTTTTTATCACCCAATCAAGTTAAATATTTTTTAGCCGACACTTGCATTATCATGAAGTACTTGATGTTTTGTGCTAAACAAAAATAAAAAAAATTTTCAGGGGAAATTTGTTGTTGATAACTTGATTGACCAAGATGTAAGAAAAAGCTTGAAAAATCTATAGATTTTTCATTGATGAGATAATATGAGTTAAGATAAAAGTTAAAAATTAAATAAAATATTATTAAAATATATTTTTTAATATTATTTTTATTTTTAAATTTAAAAAAAATTAAATTATTTATTTTATTTTGTGTGAAAATTTAAAAATATTATAATAATTACATGAGATGAATTAAGAAATTTTGTGAAAAAAAACGAGGTCTATAAGCCGACGTGGATGACACATCCTTCACACGGTTTACATGACAAGATTTCATTTGTAAGATATTTTATTTTTAAACTTCTCTTACAAATCAAATCATGCCAAATCAATCAAATAGATTGTGTGTTGTCCACGTCGACTCGTAAATATAATTTTTTCGATTTTATAGAATGAGTAATGTTACATACAGTTGTGGGTGTGCAAGCGCTGCATAATCATTTTGAAAAATAGTGAGATTTACTATTAAAAATTTAATTTTTTAATATGGATCCTATATTTACTCACTTTTTTCAAAAGGATTGCATGACACATGTGCACTTCACGATTGCAACTATTATTTCTCATAACGTGTTAAGTAGGAAAAAATGCCAAATACAATCATAAAGTACTGTTCAAGCGTCATTTACTCATATTGAACAAAGTTAATAAATATGAGATCCACATAAAAAAAATTATTTTTTGAATAATAGACCTTACTTTTTTTTAAATAGAGTGCACGACGCTTGCAATTTTATGACTATATCTAGCATTACTGATTTTTTATCGTATAATCCTTACAATCTATACCATTCTTTTTTAAGTTATAAAATTGTTTTACATTTTATGAACTATCTATCTATTTTGTGTAAGATGCAATGAATGAAGAAAAATAATTAAGAAACTTCAAAATATGGCAAATGTTAAGGTAGCAAAATCTCATCCATTTAATTTAAAAATAATTGTCATAAATTAAGAATGCTATCAAGAAGTTATCACCATAAATTTAAAGGATCTCATAAACCCTACTTATTTATAATTTAATTATCGTATATTTTCCCTTTTGATGTATCCCTATCCCTATCTCTATCCCTATCCCTATCCCTATCCCAAACAAATTTCAAATCTTTCATCTATCTCAATTCCAATTTACCAGAATGCAATTAAACGAGTCTCACTTCCAATGGCTCATACAAATGATTATTCTTTGTTTTGAATAGAATTATTCTTAAATTATCAGTGTTTTGAAGTCTTTTACCCATGCAGGAGTAGAGCTCTTTCCTGGTTAAGGCTATTAATGGAAAAAGAGCCAATTGAGCTAGAATAGTTGACTAATTGTGATATAGTTTTATTTGACATTACTACTTTTGAGGTATATCTATTGAAATTGAGATATATATATATATATATATATATGTTGACAACTCAATTGTTTAAAATAGGAAATACTATACACAGCTTTCATATATCAAACACTAGGAACATATGGTTCATCTCCTACATTTAGAATGTGAAGTACAACATTACATCACTATGTAACAACTTTTATACAATCATTTTTTTTTTTATAACATTATTCTTGCCTATATACAAGTCAATTTTGTTCCAAACATGTCAATGCGACTACACATTTGCTCTTCAAAGCCTCTTATATCCAAACAAAAATTACGAGGATGACGTATTTATGTTGTTTTGAGATTTTGTGTTACATTGATTAAGAGATTTTGACTCAGAATAATTATATTTAAATGTCTTTACTCTACATACAATTCACGTGACATAATTTAATTTATATTTATTCAAAAAGTTTATGAAATTAGGTTAGGAAGAAATAGAAGTTTTTATTTATTTTTAATTTTTGCAAAAAAATAAAGTTGCTCGAGTATGAATAGAGATACAATTTAATTTTTGTATAAGAGTAATACTAGATATAATTATAAGATATGCAAGTTCCTCACATTATTTTTAAAAAAATGAATCCATCTTTAAAAAAACGAGTTTTTTCATATAAATTTTAGATTAATTATCCTATTTGTATTTTTCAAAAAAAGCCACAGAAATTAAATATTTTAAGATTGTACAAGTCAGAATCTCAGATGGCCAGAGATGAAAGTTAGATATACCATAATAGAGTCCAAGCAAACACACACAAGGAGTTCCAACAACACACCAAATCGTGGCAATCCCGTAAATAAAGCATTTAACATCGCGGATGATGGATGACGATGATGGTGGTATTTATCTATGGATGCACATAAATAAACGTACAGGGAGAGAGAGTAGCATTTGACTTCATTTGTCACAGTAGAGAGAGAAAGAGAGAAAGAATGAAGAAAATTGAATCGGATCGAATACAGTTTTGACGTCCGCAAGGACTGCAAAAACAATTTCTTTCTCTCTCTAAAACTTTCTACTTTCTCTCTCTAAAAGAATACAGCGAGGAACGGGGGGGCGTCTACTGAGCAGAGACTGAGAGATGAAGAAACCCTAGAGAGAAAAAAGAGAGCTCTGGGCTTTTTTATTTTTCTCCGTGCCACAATTTTAAGCCGAAGTAATTTTGAGAAAGATACGTATGTAAAGGAGAAAAGAGTTCGAATTTGGTTTTCTAGGGGATTCTTTTTTATCATTGTGATGTTTTATTGGTGGGCGTTGAAGACTTTGTGACCTATTCAATTTCCAACTCCGGTGAGTCCTTGGGTAGTCTTTGACTCCGTATTTTATTCCGTCTTCTTCGCTTTTCTTTTTTTCCCTTCTTAAAGTTTGATAGTCAGGTCCTGGGAGTTTTTGGAGTGTGTTGTTGCTCATTGGAAGCTCTGGATCGTTGATTGTTAAGATTTGGGAATCGATCGATGCGGGTTTAGTTGTTGTCTGCATTTGTTTAGCCCTTTGATTGTTGTTTGCAGTCGTGATTGTTGTTATTGTTTGATAAAGTTTCGATTTTGGGATTGCTTGGGGGAGGGGGGGGGGGTTTCATGTTTGAAACTTGAACTCGGAGGTATGAGAAAAGGAGTTGTTCTTTGATGGGTAAGGTTCACTTTCGTTTTCTTTTGTAGGGTTGTGAATTTTGGTGACGTGGGTTTGTTTTGGGATTTGGTTGCAGCTGTTGGCCGGTAGTGTGAGGAAATTGAGATTCAGAATCTGTGTTTGGGAGTGAATGTTTGATTGTGGATTGGTTAGTGCTTGCTTTTGTACGATGGTTGAAGCTATAGTAGATCTGAAAATTCGTAAATTATACAGAGATTCATGCGGAAGCGGCTTGGAGATTGCTGGTTTTGCAGAAACGATACAATTCTAGCATGTTCAGAATCGATGCTTATTCCTTGGTTTTGGGCTGTCTCGGTACTTGGCTTGCCTTTGGAAGAAGTCAACACCATATGCACAGGCAGAAAGCTTGCCCACTTCTATTGGTGCACAATAAGCTTCTTTGAAGCGAAAGAACTTGGATGTTGCGGAGAAGTGCTATCTGGTTTGAGCAATTTGTCCGGTTTTTCACGTCTTGTGTAATTGTAGTTTCTTGATTCTTGTTGTTTTAGATAGTTGTAGCACTTCGGTCAGTGTGTTTAGTTTGCGCTTCTGGAAAGATGGTACCTTCGGGGCCGCCCACACCAATTGGTGGCACCCAGTCCGTTTCACCTTCACTCTTGCGATCAAATTCTGGAATGTTAGGAGCTCAAGGGGGTCCCATGCCTTCCCAGACGGCTTTTCCTTCACATGTGTCACCCCGTACTCAGTTTAATAACATGAATATGCTAGGAAACGTGCCCAATATGTCATCCCTTCTTAATCAGTCTTTTGGAAATGGAGGTCCGAATACTTTGCTTTCGGGTCATGGAAGTAGCCAGCGTGGAGGTATTGATACTGGGGCTGAGTCGGATCAACTTTCTAGTATTGGCAATGGTATGGGTTTTAATACTCCTTCATCTTCATTTGTAGCTTCGAACATGGTGAACCCTTCTTCATCTGGGCAAAATCAGGGTCAGCAATTCTCGAACTCTTCTGGTAACCAGCTAATGTCAGATCAACAACAGTCCCATCAACTTGAATCCCAAAATTTCCAACATGGTCAGCCGGTAATGCAACAGTTCTCTGCTCCACATGGTTCCCACCAGCAACAGCAGCAGCAATTTCAACAAATTCGAGGAGGAGGTGGTGTTGGACCTGTAAAGTTGGAGCCCCAGGTGTCAAATGATCAGCACGGACAGCAACAGCAGCAGCAGTTACAATCATTAAGAAATCTTCGTCCGGTGAAGCTGGAACCGCAACAAATTCAGACAATGAGAAGTCTGGTGCCAGTAAAAATGGAACCTCAACATTCTGATCAATCCTTATTTCTGCAACAACAGCAGCAACAACAGCAGCAACAGCAACTCCTCCACATGTCAAGGCAGTCCTCACAGGCTGCTGCTGCCCAGATTAATATTCTGCATCAACAAAGACTCTTGCAGCTGCAGCAGCAACATCAACAACACCAGCAACAGCAACTATTGAAGGCAATGCCCCAGCAGCGTTCCCAATTGCAACAGCATTTTCAACAGCAGAATTTGCCTTTGAGACCTCCTGCAAAATCGGTCTATGCACCTGGGACATGTGCTAGGCGGCTCACACATTACATGTATCAGCAACAACACAGACCAGAGGTAAGATTTTCTTACCATTTATAGTCTTTTATATGCTTCATTTGGTGTGGCTGTTATGATCTGTAATAATTTATAAAACCTTTGTGTAGGACAACAATATTGAGTTCTGGAGGAAATTTGTTGCCGAGTACTTTGCCCCCCATGCTAAAAAGAGATGGTGTGTTTCTATGTATGGAAGTGGCCGGCAAACAACTGGAGTTTTTCCTCAGGTTGCTGCTAATGACATTAAATTACTCCTGAGGACATGCAAACCTGCTTAAGCTCTTCTTGTTGTTTATCTTTTGTATCTATAAACCACTGATACTTAATATTGCCTTCATGCTAGTTTGAAGTAAATAATTTCAATTCATGCTCTCAAAATTTTATTAGCCCTTATAAAAAAAAAATATAAGCCCTTGGATCTCTGTGCATTCATCCCGATTTGGATTCCTATTAACTCAAATACTCGTCCAAGTGAAAATGATCAATCGTGAATTTTTCAGGATGTGTGGCACTGTGAAATATGTAACCGCAAGCCTGGCCGTGGTTTTGGTATGTTCTCAATTAGTTTTTCAAGTTTGTTGTTCATTCCATGTTGTTTTCCTCGGCGCCCATTGCTGCTCTAATTTAGTGTCCTCTTTTAAATGTACGCTATGCTATTGGCTCACTAGCATCTTTGATTTTTGGTGAATAAAGTGTATCTAGTTACGCTCCTTGCTACTTTTATTTGGCGTATAGATAGAGTTTTCCATGTCTAACTGGTGTCTGAATTCTGTTTACTGTAGAAGCAACTGTTGAGGTTCTTCCCAGGCTTTTCAAAATAAAGTATGAAAGTGGTACTTTGGAAGAACTTCTTTATGTTGATATGCCCCGTGAATATGAGAATTCATCTGGTCAGATTGTCCTGGACTATGCTAAGGCAATACAGGAAAGTGTGTTTGAGCAACTTCGCGTTGTTCGTGATGGTCAGCTACGAATAGTTTTCTCTCCAGACCTAAAGGTTGCACAGAAGAGAATGGCATCTTTACCTCTAATGTCTGCATTATTCTTTATGCATTGCTATTGACATTTTCTTGTCTCTGGCCAACCTTTTGACTAGATATGCTCCTGGGAATTTTGTGCTCGGCGCCATGAAGAGCTCATCCCTCGAAGATTGCTGATACCTCAGGTAATGATGAAGTATCGTTTTGCGACTAGAGAAGCTCTTCTGTTTTACGGTTGACTACTTGATTCCTGCAAGATATCTTTATTGGGGAACCAAGTTAACTGGCTGATTGATATGCTGATTGGGGTATATTGTTTGTTCAGTGACAACTAGACCTTGCTTTTTTAAATACGATGAGGCAACCATTTGTTTTGGTGTAAATAAATATTTCTGTAAGGTGGTTAAATAGTTTACAACTACTGTCGTAGACTCTTAATAGTAGTGTGCTTGTTTGCTAATCATTTCTGCTAGACTTCGTAGAGCAGATTTAGTTTTTCTAAAAGACATGGGTTATAAAGGAAGTTCGTATATTTGGTGTGCTCCTTTTGGCTAGCTGCTAATGTTCAAATCATGTGGGGATCGACGTCTTGGATTTAGGAGGTTCTTTCCTTGATGGTTATGATAATGACTTGTTTCTGTATTTGATTGTCTGGATTCCTTTCTTTCGTTTTTGTATTCTGCTACTTGTCCTTATCTTGATAGTTATGATAATAACTTGTTTCTGTATTTGATTGTCTGGATTCCTTTTGTTTTTGTATTCCGCTTCTTGTCAGTATTCATGTAAACTTTTTGCCTCCAATGCGGCATAAAGATGGTTGAGAAATCTTTCTTTTTAAGCATGTTGATAATTGGAGAAATTTAATTGGATTGAATGTGGCAGTGCTACAAATCCTATGCGAATGCTTGCAAAGCACCTTCACTCTATTAATTAAGGGTTTATTAGAACACATGCAAATCTTTTTTTTTTGAAAGAGGCCGTAGCCCCATTTTTATTAATAGCCCTCACTTATGGCGGAGGAATACCGTGGTAACACAAAGTCCCGACTAACAGTCATCATCATTTACAACGTAAATACGGAAGGCCCAATTTATCAAGTCTCAACATCCCCTTAAATTCGCAAGGAAGGTTACGGAGCTCCAATATATCAGTCGATTGCCCCTGAGCTCCAATTTTTGCTAATCCATCTGCCACCTGATTGACATCACGGTATGCATGATGTACATGAATAACCATGTGGTTAGCAAAGGACTTTGCTTGATCCCATGCGTTCCTCACTGTGCAGATAACCACAAAATCGTTTTGCCACCATGGACAAATCAACTTGGAGTCAGATTCCACTTCCACCTCATAAAGATTTAGCTGCCTGCAAAGTTTCAGACCATCTACTAAAGCGAAAGCTTCTGCTTCTGAGTTGGACCGAGTCCCATAGTGCCTATAGAACGCAGCCACAAACTCTCCATTCGCATCTCTGATAATTCCTCCTCCACCACTCGGGCCTGGATTCCTGCGACTGCTCCCATCTATGTTCAGCTTGACATTTCCTCTGGTGGGTCTTAGCCACTTAAGAATAAGATACTTCGGTCTTTTAATAGGCAGTGAAGTTATGCCTAATTGCTTCAATACATATGGATCAAATCGTTTTATGACTGACAGATCTTGCTTTGCCATCAATCGCTCAGCCAAGAAGCTCTTAATCCTGAATACAATGGCCGCTCCTGTTTCCACCATACCCTCCATGCGTGCAGTGCAACACCTAATCCACAAGAACCAGCTAATAAGGGAAGGGAGAAGCCCAATCATTAAACTGATTTGGGAGGCTAGATTTGCCTTTCTAAACCACCAAGAAGGGGGGGGGGGGGGTTATTTCTTAGTGCTGAACCACCAAGAAGGGGGGTTATTTTTCTAGATTGTGTGATTGTTTATTTTTCATTTTCAGCTTTATCTTTACTTAAGTTTTGAGTCATATTACTGGATGTCTAATCCGAAGCCTGTCCAGCATTGATTGAAATGATATACAATGGGTTTTTATTAGTTTTAGATGAAATAAGTACTGTACCTTGGCTGTTTCATTTCAGATGTACCGTATCCTGGATTTGATAACCTGTAGGTCGGCACACACGCTTTCATTGGATGTGAAAATTACCCATTAATTGTTGAATTCTCCTCATCCCCAATTCCGTTCGAAGTAGTTGACGGTATTTGTGGTGCACAGGTTAGTCAGCTAGGAACTGCGGCTCAAAAATACCAGGCTGCTACTCAAAATGCATCGTCCAATATATCTGTTTCAGAGTTGCAAAATAATTGTAACATGTAAGCCCCTGACTTTTATGGTTCCTTGTTCTTATGCTATCTCTAAGCCTTTGAGTGGTGCTTCACTTTTGCTCCTGGAATTTACCTGTTTGATTAATTTCTTTTCAAGAAGGGGTAAAAATGTGAAAAAAGCAATAAAACACTTTATGGATTCCTTTTTTTTTTTTTTCAGAATGTTTTAATGTTTTTTAGCTCAGTTCTCTCTCTCTCTCTCTCTCTCTCTCTCTCTCTGTATCTGTCCACACATTTCTTTTCTTCACTTGTTTCTGTTCTCTCAAGCATCTTAAGCTTGATAATGATGAAATTATTTCCATCTACATTGACTTGAGGAGTGGTGGTTCGCACGTCTTTTGCAGTTCAGCTTGATGCATAATGCACACATTTTATGATCTTCATGTAGCTTTAATTGCACTAGCAACACGAGTATGGAAGCTAATAGAAGTTAAGATTTAATTATGTTTCATTGGCACTGTGCTGAGTATTTGCAAAAGACAACATTTGATTCTCAAACTTGCTTCATCTATGAAATATGTTTTGATTGTCAAATACTTTGTCAGATAAGGCTGCAGTGTATTATATTTTATTGTGACTACTTGGTTTCAAATTTTGGTTCCCCTCCCCCGCATGAAAAAAAAGAATCCCCTGCGGGCTGCAGGGTTTGAGGTATGCCTTGTGGTTACTGCTTATGATATTCGGTATATCTCGGTATGAATTACGTGAGAGTAGTTTGTCATTGACTTGCCTTGGCCTTGACCAATGATGTGTGGCATTTAAGGCCTTCATTAATTCTTTCTGTGTAATTTTTCTTTAGGTTTGTAGCATCCGCTCGACAGTTAGCGAAAGCCTTGGAAGTTCCATTGGTAAATGATTTAGGATATACAAAGAGATATGTTCGATGCCTTCAGGTAATGTCCCATTTCTAGATGTGCTATTAGCATCTCTCGTGTTATTCCTCCAGCTTTAAAAGTTGAATGCTGTGGGTTCCACATTTAAGAGTAGTAAATCACCTTACTTGGAATATGAAGTAAAATGCAAAACAACAATAAGCGGTTAGCAGTTGGGTAATTTGTGCTTGAGGTCTTTGCTATTTCTATCTAGGGAATAACATTTGCTTTTCTTTTCTTTCTTTCTTTTTGAGTACTATGTATTTCGATTTTGGCAAGCTATTTTCTATGTTGTTTATTTTCTAGTAGAGTAAGAGAGATTGGAAAAATCCGTGAAGGAATCTGCCTTCCAGTTATGAGCCACTCTCCTGGTTAAACGTCCACTAAGGGCTAGTTTGGATGTTGAGATGAGATATTCTTATCTCATCTCAACATCCAAACATCACTCAAACACAAACGCTTTTCAATTTTAAATATTCAACTTTTTCATCTAATCATTACAATTTTTGTAAAGTTCCAAACAGAACACAAAAATCAATTCAATTTTTTCAAATCCCAACAAAAATAATATTAAAAAATTATGCTCTAACAATATTTTAACTTTATAATATTTTTATTCAATTTTTTCACTAATTTCCCAAAATCTCATAAAGCATCTTAACTCAAACTATTTCACTACCATTCACAAATCATTTCACTACTATTCATAGATTTTGTTGACATGATGAACCCTTTCCATGTTACTACATCATTAAGGATATGCTTTTCCTTTAGGATCAACTACTTCATCATGTGTTGGATTAGGTTCTTTCCCTTGTTTGAGGTCAATACTTGAAATTTTCTCTTTCTATGTAAAAATCTAGCAGTTCAAACACAATGGTATGGTCAGATCTTTTGTGTGTTTGAGAGACATTTGGATTCCTTTCAGCTTTTGCTTCTCACAAAGCCCTAGTACCTAGGACTTATCCCTTATTAGTTATTGCTACAGTTTCTTTTATGTCATTAGACCACAATGGTAAGCACTGGTTAAAATGCTAAACTCTGTTCTTTACTATCATTCTCGTGCTTGCAGATATCAGAAGTGGTTAATAGTATGAAAGACTTGATTGATTATAGCTGGGAAAAAGGGACAGGACCTATGGGTAAGTTTCCTGCAAATTTTCTTTCATTAAAACTTTTACCTTTACGTATGTGTTTCATTGGTGGTCTTTTACCAAGGTTGAGAGTAATGTTAGAAGGTTAGATCAAAGAAATGAAGCTGGGAAACTCTTACCTAGATCCATGGTGGTATTGCTATGCTATCTTTTGATAAGTATTGCTATACTATTGAACTGATGCATCTAATGTGACTTTATTGGGGTAAATTTGTCATAGAAATTGCAGAAAGTTTATTTCCTTGATTTTAAGCAATTGAAGACTTTAGTGGCAGAATCTTCTTGTGACCCTAATGTGCACCCTGCCGCTCAAAATGCAAAACAAATCCAAAGGGAAGATGTAGTAGTAGCCCCAAATTTTATGCTGTTAACATAATGGTTAGCTGTTAATGTGTAAATCACCAAAATATATTTGCACGACTTTTTTCCTGTTTTGTTTGGACGGTTGGTCACTTTATTTAGGCATTACTTCTTTTTGTTAAATGTTATATATTCTGCGCTTGCTGGAGATCAAGTGATTCCTTTTGGTTTTCATGACATTTGGAGAATTCAGCTTCAGGAGTCTGTAAACTTTACTATTGCTTGCATTCGGTAGAGTAATCATGGGAAAGGGTTTTCGCTCTTTAGCAAGACTCTAGTAACAATGATGAGAGATCTGGAAAGATTGGATGGGCTAGGAGAAATGAGGCCTTTAAATAAGAATGTTGCGTGTGCTGTGAGGAAATCATATGTGATTTTGGATAAGATTTTTTTTGATCGGTAATTAAGAAGTTTTATTCATAATACTAGGCAAAACCCAAGTACGCAGGGAGTATACATGAGAAATACCTAGCTATAGTTTACAACTAAAAGTAGAAAGTCATGGACATTAAGTTCGTTACAAACAATGGCCCCCACCCAAGGAAACACTGTTGTAAAGAAAAAAACTTTCTGCTCCTCCATTGTTCTCTCGTGGTTTTTGAAGCTTCTATCATTTCGCTCCCGTCAAATACACCAACACATACATATGGAGACCATTTTCCATATTGCTGCAACTTGTGAATTTTCTCGAAGGCCTCTACAACGTGCTAGAAAATCCACCAATCTGCCGGGCTTGACCCATGATAAACCAAGCCCTATAAAAAAATTAGCCCACGTGGTCCTAGCCACCTCGCAATGTAGAAACAAATGATCAACTAATTCACCATCTTTCTTACACATGTAACACCAGTCCAATACCATTAACCGACGTCTCCTTAGATTATTTGTGGTGAGAATTTTGTCCAATGCTGCTGTCGAAACAAAAAAAAGCTGCTTTTGAAGGAGCTTTGGTCTGCCAGATGCTCTTCCATGGGAAAGTGAGCTTGCCTGGGCTTGATAAAACTTTGTGAAATGATCTGACCGTGAATTTACCTTTCTTGGAAGGGCTCCAAAACATCTTGTCCATAGTACCTTCGGTCATACGTACCGAATATAGTGCCGCATAGAAGTTTGTGATAACCTCCAACTCCCAGTCTTGGGCTGCCCTAGTGAAGTCCACATTCCATTGAGGGGAGCCACTAGAAAAAGCCAAGAGATCCGCTATCGCTACATCCTTTACTCGTGCTAGCTCAAATATGGCAAGGAAAGTATCTGAGACAACGTTTACCACACCATTTATCATGCCAAAATCTGACATGAGAGCCATACCCACAACAATATATGTGTCTCCTGAAAGTCTCCCAACCTTTAATGTTTTTCCACAAACCCACCCGATGTAAGCCACGTACCTCATTCGAGCACCAACCACCCCATGCTTCCCCATCCTGTGCAACTATGACAGACTCGGGCGCCCCCTTTCTTGTTGGTACCACTACAACCATTTACCTAATAGTGCTTGGTTGAACTTCGTCAAGTTACGAATCCCCAATTCACCCCTAGAAAATGGAGTGCACACCATGGACCAATTGACCAGATGGAAATTAACTTGTTCCCCAAACCACTCCATAAGAAATCGCGTTGTAGCTTCTCAATACGGTTGGCAATCTTTGCTGGGAGTGGGAACAGAGGAAAAAAATAGGTGGGGAGGTTAGAGAGAGTACTTTTAATCAATGTGAGCCTATCACCTTTCGATAAATACCTCCTCTTCCAAGATGCCAATTTGCGCTCCACCTATTCAATCATAGCATTCCAAATCTGCTCTAATTTGAAGGAAGCGCCCAAGGGTAAGCCAAGATACTGAAGAGGTAAAGAAGACACCTTACATCCCAAGAGAGAGGCTAGAGCCGCCGCTTTGGGAACATTCCCCATTGGCACCATTTCTGACTTTGAAAGATTAACTCTCAAACCCGAGACGGCTTCAAAATAAAGAAGTAGAGCCCTCAAAAATTGGATATGCTCGAGGTTTGCTCCACAAAATATGAGAGTGTCATCAGCAAACAAGTGAAAATATTAAGAGAGTCGAAATTACCATTCCCCATCGAGAAATTGTAGAGAAAACCACCTTTCACGAGGCCTACAATCATCTTACTGAGAGCTTCCATGACGAATAGGAAGAGTAAGGGAGAGAGCGGATCTCTCTGTCTCAAGCCACGAGAGGAGTCAAAGAAGCCCACTGGTGAGCCATTCACCAAGATAGAGAAGCGGACTGTTGAGATGCAAAACTCTATCCATTTCAGCCATCTCTCTCCAAAACCGCATCTTGCAAGTAAATAAATCAAGAATTTTCAATTAACATGATGATAGGCTTTTTCCATATCTAGTTTGCAAATTAACCTAGGTTCACGAGATTTGAGATGTCCGTCCAGCACTTCATTTGCAATTAGAACCGAATCTAGGACTTGTCTACCTTCGACATGCGTTTTGTGGCTTCGAGATTAACGTCTCTGTCACCGTACTCAATCGGTTTGCTAGCGCTTTGGAAAGAATCTTATAGACCCCAGTCACAAGGCTAATAGGATGATAGTCACGAACATCCACTGACCCCACCTTTTTTGGTATGAGTGCTAGGAAGGTGGCATTGAGAATTTTTTCAAAGCTAGCATAATTATAAAGTTGCTATATTTCCAAGGAGTTAATGCAGTGCCCGGCTTACCCAATGCTCTCCCTCCTTTCCATATATGGGGGAGGTGAAATGGACAGGCTGGATTGAAATTCTTCAACATATTAGCTTGTCACTTGATTGGAATGAGCTTCTGAGCAACTGAATTTTGGAAACTACACTCCCCTGCCTCTCTTGTTTGCATAGGTGCATGAAAACTTATTACAGGGCTTGATCATTGGTACACGGTTCCACTGTTATCATAGTGCAGGAATTGAATTTTCTTTCTCCATTAATAGAGCTTTGCTTAGTTTCTTTTTCTATCCTCTGTCAATGAATCAGGAGTGTGGAAACCTGGCCTTGCGACATATTTGGTTTGTAAACGTGTATCTTTTTAAGGTCTTCTCTAAGCAGATCTATGATTGATGTGTTTGGGGGAGTCAATGATGGTTCCATTGCATAGATTTATAACACATCAAAAATAAAAAAATGGAATGGATCTTTTAATCACAAGCCATTTGAAATTTGGCCAGCCAATAACATGAATTTAGAGCTTCTTTGTCTAGAGGCTGAAATCCCCCACTTCGATTTATGCCCAATTAGCATCTCTGAATCAAGATTCGGGGCAGGCTTCCAATATTTCCTTTTGGTGCTTTAGAAAGGATTGTCTCAGATACTTCTAAAAAACAAAAAAAGAAATGATCGTATGAGAGAAAAAAAAGAGAAATGACTGGTCCATAGGTATGGGGAAGCTGTATGATCTTTCAAGAGAAGCAAAGGATCTCTCTCTGTTTTATAATACGTGTTGCGTTCCCTATCACATCCAATATACAGGGTAACTTGGAGGCTCATGTTCAGGCAAAGCATTGTTTTTAAAGGGATTTATTGAGTGGATACGTTATCTTAGCTTTTTTAGTTTCTCAATACCAGCGGGCATAATATTCCCAAAACTATTTAACTAAAAATCTTCAACGGTAGATTTTCTTGTCTCGCAGCCCATCGGGCCCCTAGATCTCTTTAAGTTGGGGATGTGCCTTGTGTTAAAATATCAGATCTGCAAATATGCCTTTATTGTTGCTCATAAAGATAGTGTAGTTATAACAGTGAAAAGAAAATGTTATTGTCGATAGATTTAGGCTTTTCAAATGCGAGGGAGTCTGTAGTGGCAGTTTTCAACATTGTGGACCTAATACTGACAAATGAAGAGCTGCTTCCTTCCACCCCAAACTATTTTGCTGTCTTCTGTTGGAAAATAGATTTTTTCCAGTGTATATGCATGTAAAAAATCTACCAAACTTTTCATAGTTATTTTTTCGTAATATGCAACTGTATAGGTATTCCAATGCCCTCATAGATTTATTTGTGTTTTTGTTTTTTGCGTGTTCTCTGGATTTTTATTTGCAAGATACATCACAACTGTAGTTTGGATTTTCAAATGCCAAGGGTAGCTCATTTTTTTCCGTTTCTTCTCAGAAAGCTTGGCCAAGTATCCTAGGAGGACAAGTACTTCGCATAGTCAGTCTCAACAGCCTGAGGAACAGCTACAACAGCATCAAAAAGTGGCCCAGAACTCAAACAGTGATCAAAGCTCTGTCCAGGCTGCTGCTATGCAATTTGCTGCTGGCAATGGTGTGTCTGGTGTAAATAATAATTCCCTCAATGCATCATCCACGTCAACCTCTGCAAGCACAATTGTTGGGCTTCTCCATCAGAACTCCATGAACTCCAGACAGCAAAATTCCATGAATGCAAGCAGTCCTTATGGTGGAAATTCTGTTCAAATTC
The DNA here is from genome assembly GCF_004785595.1 of Juglans microcarpa x Juglans regia. Taxonomy (NCBI): domain Eukaryota; kingdom Viridiplantae; phylum Streptophyta; class Magnoliopsida; order Fagales; family Juglandaceae; genus Juglans; species Juglans microcarpa x Juglans regia. The sequence goes on from NC_054609.1 coordinate 1,877,449, forward strand.
CTTCCCCGGGTTCATCCAGTACTATTCCACAGGCACAGGCACAGGCACAGGCACAGCCCAATCCATCTCCATTTCAATCACCAACACCATCATCTAACAATCCTCCACAAGCGCATGGTGCCTTAACAGCTGCCAACCACATGAGTACCTCGAATTCACCTGCAAATATGTCCGTGCAACAGCCAGTGCTTTCCAGCGAGGCTGACCCAAGTGATTCACAGAGCTCTGTTCAGAAAATCCTACATGAGGTGATGATGTCCAACCAACTTAATGGCACAGTTGGTATGGTTAGTGTTGGTTCTTTGGGGAATGACATGAAAAATGTTAATGGGATTTTGCCAACAAGCAGCAACGCAGGTCTCAACGGTGGCCACTACTTGATGGGCAATGGGACGGTTAACAGTAATTCAGGTATGGGTTCTGGATTTGGTACCATGGGTGGACTTGGTCAGTCTGCCATGGTTAATGGAATCAGAGCGGCCATGGGAAATAATTCTGCCATGAATGGAAGGGTAGGAATGCTATCAATGGCTCGAGACCAAAGCATGAATCATCAACAGGATTTGGGAAACCAGCTGCTTAATGGGCTAGGAGCACTTAACGGGTTTAATAATCTCCAGTTTGATTGGAAACCGGCCCCATGAGAAAGGCTCTGTTGATCACACTGATATTCCTGTTCTTGATTACAGCTGCTGCTTGTGCAGCATGAGAAATGGTCGAATTGCCTGCTGCCCTGTGTGAAGATGGTTGTATACGGCGAGATTTTTACAGGGTTTTGCTCCCACGTTGTACTAGTCTGTTTTTCATATATAAAAAGGAAATTTGGTGGCTGGTTGTGGCTGAAGGGGCTAAGTTGCTGTGATTTTAAATGTACTAAATATATATATGTATATGAGGTAGGTTTAAGTTGCACTTGGTGTAACTTTAAATAGTACACTTTAATTTTCCTCTTAATCAATATTTTGAGTCCATTTTTTTCACATGCTAATTACTCAATTTAGAGTTTTATGGCTAATCAGTTGGTTTTTTAAGATGGCATCTTTTTTAATCTTCAATTGAGGTCAAATTTAGCAACCATAAGGATTTATTGAGATATTTTTCTTACAAGAAAACCATAACTAAGCCCTGTAATATTCTCAAATGGTTACACCAGATACGGTTGGATTTAAGAGCATTCATAGTGGCTTCATCAAAGCCATCTTTAAAATTTGTTGAAAAGTACATGTTTTCTATAATTTCAAAATTTTCCTATTCATGACTTTACATTGGATTAACTATTAGATTCATCAAATTAATAATATAATAATATTTTTTAATAATATATATATATATTTTCTTATTTTGCAATTACACTATCCAAAGAAAGCCCACCGATTAATAATTAAAGATTAAAGGAAAGGCATCCCAAACAGCATCGGCAGCTTTTTTGCTGACTTGGAATTAGATGGGAGCATCGGAATTTTTAGCTAATAATATTATATTATATTATTATAATAAATAAAAGTTACTATAGCTATAACCCTATAATATTAACCAATTAAAAGAACAAACTATAACCTTATAGTATTAGCCAATATAGTTGATTTTATCCACATTTCTTCAAATTTTGAAGATGCATTGGCTTTTGATGAAGTCAATGCCAATGCTTAGTATACATATGTTGCTTTGAATATGGGAAAGTTACACTCTGCGATCTCAAACCATCTTTATTTTTCTTTCTATTTATATTTTTAATTTACTTTCTAAATTATTAAAACTATCAACTATTGTTTCCTCCAAGGTTGAAAAAGGCAAATGTATAGTTTTCCAGCAACATCCGAGAGACACGCGCGGCACAAGAAGGCTCTCAGGCTGCAAATCGTTCGGAGAGAAGTGGTAGTTTCATGAAAATCATCGCGCGTGGGCCTCATGCACCACCTCTTCATGGAGGTTTTCCCACTACATGCATTGGACCAGTAGACTCGCCACCATCAGATCATTCAGATATGACTGTTGTGGCTTCAAAGAGACAGACGCGTGGACACCACGTGCTGTCATAGATTTCAAAGTTTACTAGAGTTGGTCCAAACAGTAATCCGTCCATTTTCGCCTCTATCGTACTGCTTTCCTTATTGCTTTTCTCAAATTTTGCTAGAATACTCTTATATGTAAAGAGTTTAGTAAAATATTCGAACCGTTGGTGCCCGACAATCATCACCTCCTCCACAACCCACGAGCTCCACTTTTTTTTACTTTTGCGAATCACATGTACTCATTTTGGAGAGTGTGGAGTTTTGTGACGACATATAATGAGATGGAGTTCGGATTTTTTAACTGACTTTTTATTATAAGAGTTGTCCTATTTGGCCATAGGATTGTGAAGACGAGGCAGTGGATTTCCCCAATAACCACTTCAAGACAAAATGTAGTCTCTACAATCACCATGGCTACGGTCATGGAACTACAAACCCACTTTCGGATTGTATAAAAACCGCCAATTTGTGCTGCTTAGCCCTAGCAGGGAAGGGTAGGAAACATTTATTTGTTTTTAGGGCTCATTTCTTTTTATTAGTTAAGAAAGAGTGTTTGTTGGGGTCTCCTACCCCTTACTCATGTATTTATGTATCCCTTAATTATAATATATCGAGCTTGCTTAGAAGAAAAAAAAAATATTGTTCCTAGCTAGCAAATTTTGACACGGTCAAATCTTAATTAAAAATGTAATTTTGTTATATATATATCCTAATTTTTTGGGGGATGGGCAGTGGGGAGAGGTGGTCGTGCGCATGCATGCAGATCCACCCGTGAGTGGCCATCTTTTAATTATCATTGAGAATGATTTGGTGTATGCATGTTTTTTAAGAATAGCATGAAAATTTGATGTTAGTCTTCTATTGACGATACACCCTTTAGCGCCCTAGCTAGCAGTCCACGCATCTAAATGCACAAAGCAACATCTGATCTGCAAAATTGTGCTGAGCTTGTATTATCACTTCTCTGTATAAAGTTATAAACTCATGCACATGTACAATCCACACAAACACACAAGTGCTAGCCTCCACTCTTGAGACTCCCCGGGTATGCTTTGAGAAACTACAGTCATGTAAAAGATACTTGATATTTAGGAGTTCCTGAGAGAGACTGAATATGCATTGTCGAATGCAGGGTGGTTTATAGAGTAATAGCATGTACAAAATGAAGGAGATATTATGAGTACAATGATAACATTTAACATAACATTAGTGCCCTTTCTCCAAAAGGAAATGCTTGTTTTTTCATTTCTGTTTTCAGGCCTCTATATATTTCTCTATGGTAGTAGATAAGGTGGACTTTGGCACTGCACCAATCACACTCTCTTTCTTCTCTCCATTCTTGAAGAACAGCACAGTTGGAATGCTTCTGATTCCATACTTAGTGGCGATGTTCGGGCTGTCATCGGTGTTGAGCTTGCAGCATAGGATCTTTCCTGCATATTCTTTTGCTAGTTCATCAATTACAGGTGCAATCATCTTGCATGGTCCACACCATGGTGCCCAAAACTCCACCAGAACTGGGTTTTCACTCGCAATTACAAGGTTATTCCAGCTTGAATCTGTCACCACTTGAACTGCAGATTTCCAAGTACTATTTGTATCAATTAAAAGGATTGTATATTTTCTCAGAAAATATTAGGAGATATTGGGGGAGTGAAAATGACAACTACGGAATCTCTGACTGCCTTCTGTTTTCGTTCTCAGCATTCAACAATTATATTATGATGGGGAAAATTAGGAGACAAAGGCAGTTGCAGTAGTAACTCTTAATAACTTAGCTAAAATGAAAAAACCTTAAACACACCCCTCGGTGGTTTTTGCTGCAATATTTTGCTAAAGAGTTATTAAAGAGTTAGCAGCTAACCTTCATCCAGAGCTTCCCGAGCTTTGCAGACAATGCTTGATTTTCGGGGTCTGCTTTTGAGGGAATGAGGATAAGATGAAGATGATAAAGAGGATGTAAGAATGGACTTCTTCAATCCGCTACATATCGGCAAATGAAGTTTTTCTTTTGAATAAAATGGATGATAACATTGTAGAGCAGCAGTTCTTGTGGTGCAAACTGTGCTCACTTGAAAACAGTTCTCCAGAGCCATTTTTTCCCCCTACAATTACAATATTTTTTTGGTTTTGTGAACGGTACGACTACAAGATTTTCAAGGGCTCTCCGACTTTTTTGTAAGTGGATATTATTACAAGATTCTATGGTCGTAAAGAGTGCTCAAATTCATGTGGATGACATTTATGTACGGAAACTCTCAATTTGTACCACTCGAAAAGTCATGAAAATACCCAAAACACTCTCCTTTTATAGACAGATGCAGAAATCCAAATCATCCCACTTTCCAGGATTTATCGATCCTTTCATTGGTGGACCACAAATTTCTCATCCGTTCAGCAGCTTTGACTGCTTTTATGTTCACATCTCAGCACAAGGCTTTTCAGGACTATTACTTGCTATATTCAACAACCATATTAAGATTTTAATACGTGCAAAGCCATTGGAATCCCTCTAGATATCCTTTCTGCTTTCTTGTCCCCTTTTGAGTATAGTATATCCTTTCCCCAATACAGATTCACTGCATAAATAATGTTGCGTGTACCAAAAAACAAGATCCCACACTGACTCATGACCACACTAATGCTGGGAGAGAGGGAAGAAGAATTGATACTAGCAAAAAATGGTTCTCATAATATTTTCTATTTAGGGTGTTCAAGCCATACATGCTGTCCAAGCAAGCCATGTAGCTCCAGGTGATGCAACTCATCCGTTATAGCTCATGTAGTGTGCATGCCTCTGTGCATAGCACACTAGCTGTACGAAATATGTTAGTCTAGAATATTCTTTCATTTTCTGTATAAAAAGGCACTCGACCTCATTGTAATGTTCGAAACACAGAAATATACAAACATTTATTTAAGCATAGGGGAATCTAAACACCAGTACAAAACATCTTTTACTATCATCTAATACAAGTGTGAAAATTAATTATCCAGTCTTAAAATGAATATTCCTTCAAATCTGCCCTCGAGTCACCCACTTCTGGGTCAACCATGCACTCTTCTTCAGTAAGGGGAGGGAGTTGCCTGGTCTTGCGCTTCACGTTATGCTTGTGCCACTCACCCTTGAAGTGATCCCTGAACTCCTTGGAATCCCCGAAAAATGCATTGCATGTACTGCACTTATTTTGCTTCCCCTCCCCCTTGGCATTCCCACTTTCAACAGAAACAGTGGTCTGTTTTCGGAATTTCTCGCTTAGTTCAGATGTATATTTAGCAGATTCCTTAGAGCCTGATGGCATGTTGTCATAATCATCATAATCATCTACATGGGTATCATCTCCCTCCACATGCACAGAGTGTGCAAGAACTTCAAACCGTCCTTGCAAATTGCTCACAAATTCACTAGAGTCCCGATATAAACCAGGATCAATTTCACAAACCTGCACAACGACACAAATATTGAACATTCAGGTAGACAGATTGCTTCATTTAACAAATCCCATGACAGTAAGAAATAGTATAGAACAAAAGTAAGTTCTAATAAGAGATCAGCAATCATAAGTGTACATGACTCTTCCAAGCTAATTAGCATGATTGAAGTGCACCAACTGGTGGCATTTTGAATTTAGCAACAGATTATGAAAAATCCGTAAGTAACTTTCTTTCGCTTAATTGGAGACCACTTGGACCTCTGAAGGTAATATTTGATCCTAGATCTGGTATACTTATCTAGCTAAATTATGATAGACAAAACTACACAACTTACATCAACAAAACGAAGAGTGAAAAACAGAAATGCCGCTCAGTCTCTGCTATTTGATCTAATCTATACATCACAAGCTTCACACTACCGATATATATATATGTATATATATATATATATATATATATATATATATGGGTGCATTTGATAAAACCACTGCTATTCAATTTACTCATTTTCATTCTTTCCATGTAAATATAACTAATTTACAACACCCAAGAGCACGTGCATGCAATCCTTACTTTGAAATTTGAACAGGCATGACGGTTAATAGTCAACTAGCACTAAAAACTGATACGCGAAAGGGAAATGAATAGATCAAAGCTTAAAAGCCTACCATAGTTGGCAGTCAAGACATCTATAAACAGATAAAAAGGACCCAAACTTACAATAGACGGCTGACTTCCAAAATCATCTTTTGAAACAATGGTAGCATTCCAGATATTCAGCTTCTCCAAAAGAGAGGAATAATTCTTTTCTGGAACATAGAGTCGTAATCTCATTGGTGACCGTTTTATTGGAAAGAGCTTCTGAAGCTCATGTATAACTTCCAGAGCCTGCATAAGTTGTGTCATTGCTAGAGAACAAAATATTTATGTATCATACGTTCTCAATGAGGAGATGGCAGTGAGAAAAAACTAATATCCTTTTGTACCATCTTAAAATTGACGTGCAGGTGTAAAAATTCCACCAAATTTAATACCATCAATCCCTTCGTCAAAATTTACACACCCAAATGCAGCAAATAGATTTACCTGCTTCTTTGAGCTACCATGTGGATCAACAGCAAAATGAATTTCATGCATAAGTCGCTCAATCATGCTAATGGTGTAAGGCCGTTGAGTTTCAGGATTGAAGGTCTTCTGCATAACAATGGTCGCAATATCCCGAAACTGACTAGATAACTGAGATTCTCTCTCCTTCCCCGCCACTTGAAGATCTCCTTTATCCAAAATCTGCCACCAATACGTATACAATTCAATTTATTAATCCAAAAACAAATGAAACCAACATTAGACCTTTACTGGGTTCACTCAGCGGCAACATAGCATATGACATGTACCATTGCAACAGTGGACTAAATTAACGCATCTCACTGACCTCCAAGCATATTTTTCCCTGATCATCAGTTCCAAAAGCCGCAAGCAAATCTTTTGACTTGGAAAGAATTCCTTTTGAAACATTTGAATAAACCGTCTGTGACTGCAACACTTCATCCAAATCTTTCTCACTGTTCCCAAAAAATCTCATCACAATGGTAACCATTCACATATCGAAACATTCAAATCTTAGTGGAATAAGTGAAAAATATCCAAGCACTAAATTAGGAAATGTATAGTCAATCGGCTTCTCGGACAACAATATTGATCATAAGTATTATTAGGGAAGTGGTTGTGGAGGTACCAAATGGAAGGGAACTCGCTGTGGAGAGAGGTTATTGATCATAAGTACGGTTGTGTGTGGGGGGGATGGTGCTCTAAAGAGGGTAGGGATTCTTATGGAGTAAACCTGTGGAAATTCATAAGGAAGGGGTGGAATACCTTTGAAAAACATCTCAAGTTTGAGGTGGGTGATGGAACACGTAACCGCTTTTGGTTCGATGTATGGAGTGGAGAGAGTCCTCTTTGCATGGCTTTCCCAGTTGTTTTTAACTTGGCCGGAAATCAGCAAGCTCCAGTTTCAGAAGTTCTATGTTGTGCCAATGGGATGGTCACTTGGAATGTCACTTTTACAAGAAATGCTCAGGACTGGGAACTAGAAGAGCTGGCAGATTTTTACAGTTATTTGTATTCAGCAAGGCTAGGGGCCAATGGAGGTGACCGTATGTTGTGGATTCACACGAGGACAGAAAAGTTTACTGTTAAATCCTTCTACAAGGTCTTGACAGTCCTACAGCCTACTTTCTTTCCATGGAAGAGTATATGGAAGGTATTAGTTCCATCTAAAGTTGCTTTTTTTACTCGGACAGCTGCTCATTGGAAGATTTTGACAGTTGATAATTTAAGAAAGCAAGGTATGATGATCACGGAGTGGTGCTACATGTGTAAAAAAAGTGGGGAATCGGTAGATCACTTGCTCTTACATTGTGAGGTGGCTGAGGAGCTATGGGCTAGTATTCTTAGTAGAGCTGGGCTGAGTTGGGCTATGCCCAAGAGTGTGGTGGATCTATTAGCATGCTGGAATAGATCTCATAGTAGTGTCCAACTAGCAGCCGTGTGGCGGGTGATTCCTTTGTGCTTAATGTGGTGTTTATGGTCGGAAAGGAATGACAGGTGCTTTAATAACAGGGAGCGTGCAGCGGGGGAAATTTGAAACTTTTTTGTATTCTCTCTTTTCCAGTGGTTTTCTGCTCTTGTATTGAAGGGAGGGAATGTTCATAAGTTTTTATCTTCTTTCTACAGTTTTTATACTTCCTGTTTACTTGGGCATCGCCTAATTTCATTCACATCAATAAAGATTATTACTTATCAAAAAAAAAATAATTGCTCGTACTGAATTTTTACTCTTTTTTTTTTTTTATAAGTAATACTGAATTTTTACTTTAAATGTTTTACTTTCAGACTTTACTACTCCCTAATCCCTAGCTTGTATTTAGGTGTTTTTACTTGTATACTTCTTGTGTACTGGGACTATGCCTATTTATTTGCATTAATAAACTCTCTTATTACTTATCAAAAAAAATATTTGCTCATTTACATGCAATGTTAAATTAAATTCTAAACCGAGGTTTGCTATAGAGGACAGCATATATACATACATATATATACATGGTTGGCCAATAAACGTAAAAAACTAGGGTCCCATAAGAGAGAGAGAGAGAGAGAGAGAGAGAGAGAGACATACACGCCAGAGCGCCAAGAGAGAACCTTGTTCTTGTAGCAGGCGATCTCGAAGCGAGTGCCATGCTTCTTGAGGCGGACCACAGCAACATTCGTCAGTCTCTTTTGCCCTACTGGCTGCACCAGTATCCGAGACATTTTTCCTCCTTTTTCTTGCCTTTCACCTTGCTCCCTGCTCCCACAAAGCCAAAACAACGATCAAACCCGTTCTGTTTGGTGACGTTGATTATCTCTAAAGTTTTTCAAGCTAATGTTATCCCTATCCCCAAAATAAATAGGACTAGGACACTGGTCACTGGGATATGAAATTATTAGGACTAGTTCAAACAACCCAAAATCCCCAGTAAGGATTTTGCTGTTCGTGTTTTAGTTGGCTAATTCTGGTTCTGGATATGTACAAGACCCATGCTTTTTTGACAACAAATCTCTTCTTCTCCAAAACAGCCTTGGTAACTTGTAAACACAGATATGAAAACTGGAATGATGGGTTTTTATGTTGACTCTAGGAACCCCGAGTTCATTTTTTACTTCTTCCAGATAAAGAACAAATAACTGCTTTTTATAAAAACAACAATTAGAAAAAACGGAGTACGAAACAATGACTAAGATTTGGATGAAAACCACCCACCTAAAATCCAAAAAACAAAAAACAAAAAACAAAACTAAATCACAGTTTCTCTGAAACGGGAAAAATAAATTGCAATTTACTAGCAGCAGAAAGATATGGATACGCAGGAAGGAATAAAAATGTCAATCTAACATTGTGGAGTACAAATATAGTCAGTCTCCAGTGTCCGTGTCGGATTTAGACTTGGGTTTTTTGCAACAACGTTTTATAAGTAAATACCTGTGGCGTGGAGTGGGCGGGGGACGTAGACGTTCGGCGGAGGAACACGCGCTGCGACGGAGCGGAACGAGCAACACGAGCGGACCGAGCTGCGATGACTTTGTGGAGGTGGCGTCGGCGTCGGACTTCGGAGCGTGGAGATAGATTGACAGAGAACAAAGATAAGAATGAGGAAGTTCGAACTTAGGTATTTTCGCCAAGGGGGGTGAAGAACGGGACCCCAGTTTTCAAGTTATTCACGAAAATGCTATTTAAGTATATTTCGGGCCGGAATATCGAAATACGACCGGAACGGCCAAAATTTAGAAATGTTATTCAAAATCAAACTATTTCATCTTATATAATCATTATAATTTTTTTAAATTTTTATAAAAAATATAATAAACAATTCAACTTTTTTAAATTTCAAAATAATAATTATATTATAATAATATTTTATTCAAATTTCAATAAACTATTTCATCTCATCTAAACTGTGTAATCAAATAAAGCCTTAATTGGAAACGAAATATGTACTATATAGTGCCGGTTACACAATATATAGGGGCGGAACAACCTTAATGCTTCCCCCCCCCCCCACCCCCCCAAATTTTTAAAAGTTGATGAAAATTAAGTTTTAGAATGTGTTTTTATAAAGTAGACTATATAAAAATTAGTATTTAGCCTCTAAAATTATTTTTTCTTAACTTAGCCTCCCAAACTAAATTTTTTGCTTCCGCCCTTGACCATATATATGCTTTTATTATATATTTTTATTTTTTTCTTTAAGTATGTAAAGTATGACTGCTGAATAGAAGAAATTATTTTAGTAATTTCTTATAAGCACAATGTTGGCACGAAGGGGTTCATAAGTATTGCTATATGCAATTATAAAGTGTGCAAATGTCGTATAATCGTTTAAAAAAGAAGGAGATATATTATTAAAAAATTATTATTATTTATATAAATTCTGTATTTATTCATTTTCTAAAAAAAATTACACAACACTTACATATAAATATCATTTCTTTTCAAAGATAAAATATTAGAATTACGAAAAAGAAAAATTTGTGGATATTAAAAATGGGCTAATTATTGCAGACAATAATGGGCCAACGGAACTGATATTGGATATGTGTACAGTTACTGTGAATGGGCTAGAGAATGCAGCAAGACTTTAATGGGCTTAACACGAACAGTTGGGTTACAACATGGGCTAGTGTTTTTATTCTTATTATTTTCTCTATGATTTGATTTCCTTATTTCAATAACAAAATAATAAAAAAATGGCATATTTTATATTAATAATTTATTATCCTCTCTTATTCATCTCACGGTCTAAATGAGTTATAATCTCATTATTAATTAGCTTCAAGGACTCGTAAGTAGGATGTCATATTTGAAGGGAAAAAAAAATCAGATTAATTTGTAAATTATGCGTGCAGCAAAAATAAACGGAATCTTAAAAGGAACGACTACATATACAAAGAAAATATATAAAAATAAATCAACAAATTGACATGATTTCATGATTATATATAGAGAAGAGAACATACTTCAAACCCAAAAAAAAAAAAAAAATCAAATCTAGTACTCTTTTTTTATCACGATGACCTTCAATCCCTTAAATGAAACCACAAATTCACTTCAGGAGCAAAGGCTCCAGCCTCCGTATGTGTAAATATTTGAGAAAAGATATTTGTAATCGTGAATTGTGTAATTGTTACATAATTGTTTTGAAAAAAATAAATAAAATATGAGACCTACATGAAAAAAATATAATCATTACACATCTCATCTCATTTAATCATTACAACTTTTTCAATTTTTCATACAAAATATAATAAACAATTTAACTTTTTCAAATCTAAAAAATATATATATATTATAACAACATTTTATTCAACTTTTAACTTTCATCTTATCTCATTTTATCTTATCTGTGTAACCAAATGAGGAATGTAATTACCTAACCTATTAAGATTATATTGATCCAATAGGATCTCATGTCATTCTTAAAAACATATAACTTATTATATTATAAATTACAAAGGACTTATGATATATTTATATCTTCTGTATATACATAAATCACATATACAATATTATAACTTATGGATTAAACAAATACAGTGCATGCCCAACATTCATGTGATCATTTCCAACCGATGGACTGAATATTTTATTTAAGAAAATATTATTGCAAATCTTGATCAATCAAATTGAATTATTAGGACACTAATTAATCCCAACAATATAATCATGTATATATATATATATATATATATATATATATATATGGGATTTATATATATAAACTGTTCCAACTTCCAGCATGTTAAAAGTAACCCTGCCAAAAACAAGGTGTGAGGAATGAGATACGTCCACCATTACCCAACTGAAAGGTACTGGCGGCGTATAGATTGATCGAACAAATTACCAACTTTGATATGAAATGCTAATGTTGACGTCCCATCACTGGAAACATTGGGTTGGGATAGGAATTAAGGATTTAATTAAGGCTTCATTAGAACTTGATCATTGATCAGTGGACCAAGATCATGGTTTCCTAGCTATAATTATATATATATATATATATATATATATATATATATATATATATCTAGGGCATTCTAATTACTGGATCTTTTCAAATCCTAATCATTGATCTCATGAAATTCATTGGAAGAGATTTTTCTATATCATCATGATCAGTAGTATTATCACTTGAAAACCCAAATATATATATATATAAATAATCTTAATTAATATATATTGATCATCTTTACCACATGCATTTGAAAATATATTACAAAGTAATAAAAATGCTGATTTAGTAAAATGCTTGTTATTAATATCTGATGTTGTTCAGGACTCGTTTGGATAAAGAATATTTCAAAATATCTGTAAATAGTTATAGGAAAATAGTAGTGGATATTTTGTGAGTTCGAACTTCTACAGATCATCACGTACGTACTCGACCTGATCTCTGAGTAATTGTTTTCAGCACCTATAGCTAGCGTAACCCGAACAATGACAAATAATCCCAAAACGTGTCTATGAGCCTTATGATTAAGAGTTGAGATTAGACATATTAGATAAAGGTTGGGGAATTTAATGTTCTAATTGACCCTTTTAAAAGTAAAAGGGCAGTAGCTAAACTGTCATTGTCTTAGAGCACTAACCCATTGATCATGTAGTACTATTATTTAAAGGCCAGATTTCTCAATGGAGAATATATGGCTAGCTTGGAACGTCGTTGTACGCAGTTTGCTGAAAATGAGATCATCAGATCATAAGAAACGCAATCAAACACCAACTAACTGCACTTAATTGACCCTTGGCCTTTAGAAACACATTCATATTGTAGCTAGCTATTGATCTGGTTTATTCTGTTCTGTAAGCATAAAATGACAAGAAAAGTCTACCAAATGATCAATTCTTCTGGGTTACTTCATCCTTGTGTTGGATAACACGTCATGATATGTGTGGCTGTGCGTGTGTGTGTGTGTGTGTGTGTGTGTGTGTGTGTGTGTATATATATATATATATATATATATATCATTAATCTGCCAATTAAGTTATCAGAACTTGAGTTCATGACTTTTTCGGGTATGCGATGGAGTCATTTAAGACATGAAGACAACAACGATGATCTTTTGATCAGAAAAAGTAGTCGGAAAAATTATTTCCGGCGATTTTAGGTATTAATTTCAGCTAGCTATAGTCATCGTCAGAAAAAGCCAATAATCTTGTGGCATGCATCTTATATGATACTGACATTGCAGAGTCTCGTTTCAAATCAAGATTTGATATCATGTTAAACTATCAGAACTTATCGTAAAGTTTATATAAATCATGAAAGAGATCATAAAAATTTGACTATTTAAATTATAATGGTCTTAATAGATACATAACCCACATCAATTGAAATGATTAGTGGGGGACAAAGATTGGTTACTGACAATATTGTTCTTGTTTGCATGTGTTTCCAATAGCCCATGTTTTTCATTATTTGTTGAAAAAGATCGAAAACAGATCGATCAGAAACCTGAAGTATTAGTCATTTCAATAGCCAAGCACCTCATAGGTTTTGATGTTGCATCAGACATGCAATTTTCAAGGTCCATCAACAGCTAAATTAGGTCAGTCCTATCTGATCTTCTCTCTTTTTAGGCAAGTGCCAGCAGCTAGTACTACTGTTTGTGGAGGTTTAATGAAGGCCAGCATCATCAGCAACTACCCAACAACAGAAAGCATTTATTGAGACCATGAGGATAATGAGGTAAGCTTTGCAAAGCGAGAGGTGCATAAAAATATATATCTCCATCATAATGGAGATATTCGTGTGTGTGTGTGTGTGTAAGAACAAATTAGCAGGTGGGACGTGAATAGTCAAAGTAGTTTGTTGCATGTTTTCAATACCTGTTGATGTAAAAGGCAAGGTTATTATATATATGTAGAGAGAGAGAGAGAGAGAGAGAGAGGCCGCCAAGGGTTGCTTATATATAGGTTTCTTGGGAAGGTAAGAGAGAAAAGGTATGTTATGGTTTTCATATAAAGACATAATTCTGAAGGAAATGGATGTTTTGGCTGTGCAAGTAATAACAGAACTTGCTTTGCAATTAGTACTGTTTGAAAGATATTCATTACTTTCCACAAATGTAATTGCACGCAACATGACCCACATGAAACTCATCACATGCGCAGTCTGCAGATCGATCAAACCAGCAGCAGACGTATCATATATTCTTCAAACGGTTAATTATTTCTCTCCAGTCTCCTGGAATCGAAGATGAATATTAAAAAATATATATGCAGAAAACAGCTAGCTAGCGAGGCAGAGAATCACTTTTCATGAATATTTTAACAAGTCCGCTAGCTTTATAAGGTAATATCTTTGAAAGCAGCAGCTAATTATTTCTACATTAACCTTATAATTGGCTGCATGTTTCCAAGGTCTTGGCTCAAGATAATTCAACCAATATATATTGTGATTTATATATGCTGCTCCGGTACTATTACTGATGAGGGCTTTAATTAATATTAAAACATGCAAGGAGCTAGAACAGTGGCCTGCTCAGACATATAGTGAGAAAGATCTCTAGGCAGAGAGATTTTATATATATATATATATATATATATGCCAGGAGATCAACAGCTTGAACAGATATCCAATTAATTTTGCTAAGCTCATGTCGATACTCCTCTTGCATGATACCTCGTTCATCTATTAGCCCTCAAGAACAGATATCCTGTACCACTATTGACATAATCTTGCACATTCAAATTATTATGTTTCAGCATGCATATAATTAATATCGTACGGTAAGATTTGGGCACCTATTTGACGAGAAATGGCATTTGAAAGTGCAATTTTTGTTAATGTGTATTAAGAATATAACATAAATAATCAAATTTACCTCTTCCTAGAAGTTTAACCTTTTGCGGGAGAAGTGGTAATTTCACAATATGGTATCAGAGCTACCGGATGTTTTGATTTCAAATCTTGACTCTAACCAATTTAATTAAATATTCTACGTGTTAAGCCTACTTATTGAGGGGAAGTTTGACCCACATGTGAGGGGGAGTGTTAAAAATATAATATAGATAATTAAATTTACTTCTTACTGTAAACTTTTAGGACAAGTGGTAATTTTATAATGTGATAATTTCATTGCAAAAAAGGCGATCACAACTTGGAGGGTGTAAATTGTATTAATGTTCTAATAAAAATTATTCATCTGACCCCTAGGTACCCACTTGACCAATGTTGCCTCTGATTTTCAATGGTTGAATGATGAATTTTCAACATATCCTTAATTTATCCTCTAATAACACAAATAAAATCATAAATTGGTGATTTGGAGTACTCACATGAATGTTTGATCTTCAATTATATATAAAGATGCGAACAATTCAAATGTACAGGTCAATAAATGCGTGCTGCCTCCATTTGCTTTATTTTGGGTTGAAAAAGTACCAAATGTCTTCCTCATTAAGGCTAGAGCTATTTGCTTTTGCCATAAGAAAAAAGTTACCAAATTCAAGACAACATCTTTAATTTTGCTGCTGCGATCAATTCCAAATTTGAAATATCACCTCAACTTGGCCTCCTAAATGTTTACTTTTTATAACTTCCATTTAATTTAGACATTAAAATCTTACATTGAAGTTGAAATATTAGTTTGATGATCATGACCTTACTTGGTAACTAGTTAAGATTCGTGACATTTTTAATATGTCTTATTAGAGTAATGCTAGATATAATTTTAGAGTGTACGTGAGGTCATGTGTACTCTCTTTGAAAAAAGTGGAGTCCACATTAAAAAAATAATTTTTTCATGTAAATCCTATATTTACCCACTTTTTTCAAATGACCTGGAGTGTGTAGAGCTTGCATACCCCAGGATTGCATATATTATTTTTCTTCCTATTATTTGTTTTATGTTATTATTCCACTACAAGAAAAATAAGCATTTATTACAGATTATTTACGACGAAAATAGACTACTTTTGGCAGGAAATAGTCATTTTCGCAGGAAATAATTGACCACAAATAAACAGTTTTCTTGTAGTGAATTCCGAGATTACAATTTGCATAAATGGCTAAGATCAATCGACCACCTGCTATACACACACACACACACATATATATATAGTTGTGATATTCAAACCTACAAATATATAATTTCAAAAAATTTAGAAAACCAACCAACTGCTAGCTATTGATGGAGTCATAAGGTATTCAAGAAAAATCAAACCTAACCCATGCATATCAGGGAGCCGGGTCCATTGAAAGAAAAATCAATTAAGTTTGATCAAGATGAACATTATAAGTTAACCAGATTAATTATTAATATTCCAATATCACCCAACTACAAATTCTATAAGAATTAAACAACATGGATGAAATGAAAATAAAACAAACATGTTTGATAGGATGGACCTGTTAGATTGGCACATTCATTAGTTACAATTAGATACCGATTTCATACCAACTAGCTAGACCAATTAATGATGTGTAGTTTAATTTATTAATTTATGGTGATGTTAATAGATAAGCTATTTTAAGCATATTTAGATGGGAAGAAAGGTTTTCGATTTCGTGGGGTATGAAATCCTAATCAGTTAAGAAACACAATACATTAATACTTGATCTTCACAAATATTATCATCTCTCTCTCTCTCTCTCTCTCTCTATATATATATATATATATATTTATATATATATACACACACTTGACTTGTCATCTGCATGCATGGAAGTATGGAAAAAGCTGGCTAGCTAGGCTGACGGTTTACCAGTAGTTTTCTTGATGCTGTACTTGCACGGCATTTGGTTAACCCTGACCTGACAGTTTCTTGTTTAAAAACAATGAAGCTGGATTGACTGCGCTAGCCCTAACCCTTCTCTGAGCAGCTTTCTCCATAAATAGTTTTTACTGCAGTAGTTTTGTCTTTTGTTTTCTTCTTTCCGATCAACCAAATTCTTTTTGAATGTAATTTTGCGTTATCGTAGTTATATATATATATATATATATATATATATATATATATATAAGCATGTTCCAAGACTTACATATATGAGTTATTTTATTTTCAAGCTAGTTGCTGTGGAAAGCATACCATCCACGTTATTTAAATGATAATATTTGATTCGTAAAATTTCAATTTTAAAATTTATCTTTCAAATCAAATTAATTATGCTATATAAGTATTTTATTAGATATGTTGATCTACGCATTGACTTGAGAAAATAATTTTTCTTTAAGGAAACCAACCTGCATGCATGTGCATGATGGCTAAGAAAAAAACCTTATTGGATTTTCCCAGTATTGTTAATTTGTTGCTGTTATCAAGTCAACATTGATGTAGCTAGTAATTTGATCTCCATAAAAAACAAAATTTCAGGGCCATTGGAAAAAAAAAAAGTAAGATGTCATCTGATCTCAGCACAGGATATATATAATAGTTATGAGATATGGGTACTTTCATTAGCTTACAGAAAATTAATTGGGACTTTTCCAAAACGAAAAAGAAAATTGGGGCGCAGCAAGCAATTTTACCAAGCTATCATTCCACCACAAGAAAAACCTTCTTTCCTGGCGAGTTTTGAAAATCATCGATATTGATCTAAAACGGTTTTAGGATTTTATCGAACCTGCGGCAATTTAGAAATCGCCGAAAATAAGCAAAAGCAGCAATTAAGAGTTGTATTTGAGACGATTTTGAACGCTGGAAAAAACTTGATTTCTTGTAGTGTTCTAACCTTCCTTAACCAAAAAATGGAAAAGAAGAAGAAAATATTCATGTCATCCTTAATTAATTCTTTAATTGGATCAGATCCATTAATTAATTATCTTGAATTCAATTAATAATTCCTTTAAGCATAAGCTAATTATCTCATGCTGTACAGCTACAAGGCACGAGTACATGAATATCAATATCTTCCAATTATAGCAAGATTATGATCTGCTTGTTCAGAGTTCAAGTTACATATATATGACAACGTACCTTATGATAAGTACCAAACTTGATCTTCTATATATACTAATTAATAGTACTGGAAATCAGATTCGGTCTGCATGCATGTGCCAGATAATTGAACTGCTTCCACTGATCAGAATTAGCATGATCATGAGCTAAAATGGAGAAAAGTTTACTTAATGACATATTATCTTGTATGCTGATATGGTCCCTTTTTCATACCAAATAAGAGACTATTATATATATATATATATATTCAGCATTAATATCTAAATATATAATAATTAATAATGTTATTTGGTATTGAGATATTTGTCACCAATAATATTCACTAGAAAAATGATATTTACAGTCATAGAGTAAGCAAGTGTACTTGCACACTCATTTTGAAAAAAATGTATATGTATGGGACTCACTCACATGAAAAAATTAATTTTTTAATGGTGAATACCCCACTCTTTTTTCAAAGAAGTGCACGACGCTTGTATAAATCATGACTGTATCTAGCATTACTTATATATATATAATAATATTCCTTTGAGATTAATTGCAGATGAACTTATCCATTTTTTTTGTACCCAGATATTTAATTAATAATATATATACCTTATACATAAAAGAAATTAGGAAACCTTTTTAATTAGACTAGCTAGGAGAAATGTCCCTTTGATGAAAAAAACACTACAATGTCGAAGTCCCTGGGTTTGATTTAACGTGGTACCATGGATTAAGAAGAATTTAAGAGAGAGAGAGAGAGAGAGAGAGAGAGAGAGAGAGAGAGAGATAACTGTAAAGCTAGGGTCATTGGATCAACACATTACAAATACATAGGCTTAATGTGTCGTGTAAAACCAACAAAAGTGACTTGCCATCCACAACCCTAAACCAACCCCTCTCCCCCCAACTTTCTTATTCTGTTGGTACTCATTTCTTCTACTCCTTTATATCTTGCTGTGGACTTCTCTTTGGTGTATTTGATGTCATAGAATTCTAACAGCTATTCTGGTGGCCGCACCCACAACGCGCTCCGTGAAGCTGCTGCCATGGAGGATTCTGCAGCCGGTTCTAGTGACGATAACAAAAGTACTAATACTACTTGTCCCCGAGGACACTGGAGGCCCGCTGAGGATGAACAACTCCGGCAACTGGTGGAACAATATGGTGCTCAAAACTGGAACTCGATTGCAGAGAAGCTTCAAGGAAGATCAGGTAAAATTAATACATACTCTTGAGATTAACCTCTCTCTCTCTCTCTCTCTCTGGGATCTTGGATTTTACTAGAATATTAGAGTTTCAAAGTTTGAAATTGAATTTTCTCTGGACAAACCTTGATATCCTTATCTGATCTAACTGCTTAATTTAGGAGCTATGTGGTACACCCTAGGCGCTACATGATCATGACACTAAAGAAAATTACAAAATCTCTCTCTGTCTCTCTCCGAAGTATATATATAACTAATGAGTTCTCTCTCTCTCTTTTGGACATAAAAATTCAGGGAAGAGCTGCAGATTGAGGTGGTTCAATCAACTTGATCCCAGAATCAATAGACGGCCATTTACGGAGGAGGAAGAAGAAAGACTTCTTGCAGCTCACCGCATTCATGGAAACAAGTGGGCTCTCATAGCAAGGCTATTCCCTGGTCGAACGGATAATGCTGTGAAGAATCACTGGCATGTGATCATGGCGAGAAAGCAAAGAGAACAATCCAAGATATGCGGAAAGAGAACCTATCAAGACGTTTACGACGACTCTAATACCGCTAGTAGTACCTTTCATGAAAGGAAAACACTATGCCAGTACTTGGGGGAATTTAGCTCCAAAGTTGGGTCGAGTAGTACTGAGAGCAGCAGATTCTTTGAATTCCGAAACCCAAATAAAGAAATTAGGTCGATAGTCTCGGATTCAGTACCTTCCAGTTGTTTGCTTTCTTGGAACTTCGCCTCGATGGGAACAGTAGAAAGCAACTCATCTTCGATGGATTTTCTCAGAAGAGAAGGAAGAGATCACTACTTCAAATCCAGTTCTAGAGATCATTGCATTTCTGATCAGTACCACTCAAATAGTTCAGATAAATATCTGTATAGATATCATCCCAATTCTTCTGTTTATGGCAGTAATTACAGGCGGAGTTGCACTAAATTGGGACTTCCAAACTACACCATGGTTGTTCCTGGTCCCTTTGGCTACCAGCTTAACCTTGGAGATGATTATGAACCCAATGGAAGGATGATCGAGAGAGATGAGTTAATGAGTTTTTGCGATAACTCACCCACTTTAGATCAGAAGTTCATGAAGGCAACCGCAGATCATCAGCAAAAGATCAAAGGAGATATTGAATCCATTGAACCCAAGGAAATTCCCTTCATTGATTTTCTTGGTGTGGGAATCACTTCTTGATCATTAGCTTAAAACAGCCTTTTTTTATTTATTTATCTTTTTATGGTATTTATAATAATTATGCATGCTTCAGTTTCATTAATTTCTCAGCTTATGATATTTATATATAGTTTCCTAGTCATTTTCTAGTACTCACACTTAACACTGCCACATTTGAGGTTTACCAGCCAGCTATCATGCACCTAATTAAATATGGTGATTAGGGCGCCATTTCAAGCATATTTTCTTTTAGGTGAGAGGTTAGTACTTATACAGTGATCTCAAGCTGGCGTTAGAGATTTGAAGAATCCAACTACTTTCGTCAATAAAAATCATTGAATTTGTGATCTCATTTTCTTGTTCTATCTTAATCACTACATCAATGTGTAACAGACGGAAAGATATATATAATTTTTGTCCTAATTTAGAGTCGTGGAAGGATTTTTTTTTTATTGATTTGGGGGAAGGGGGGTTTCGAACTCTAAACCTCTATTTTAGAGATAAGTTGTAGGTTATGTCAACCAAGCCACATGCTTTTGACAGTCATGGAAGTAATTAGTTGATCAAAGAACAATATAATTCTTGCGGCATGATTCGGAGCTTGTTGGAAATTTCTAGCTTTCTGTTAAACCCCCTTGAACATGATGCAATCTTCACCTGCATTTGTAGTCACCAGCTTCAAGCTTTGGCTGATTGCTAAGAACTAGTAGCAAATTAAAAGGCATCACGGTAGAATTAACAGCTTGTAATTCAAATGCATGCAGCTTTAATTTGGTGAAGATCATATACTAATATATATATATATTTGCTGCAGAATTATCAAGTTTGCATAAGATTTTTTAGTACTAGCTAGAGCAAATTCCAGCTATCACAAGAAACAACTACCGCTATTTTTTTTTTTTAATTTTTAATTTTTTTTAATTTATAAGAAGCCCATGATCAAGAAATGGTCAATTACTACATGATAGCAAACATTGACATGATTATAACTGTAAGGTTATTTAATTAATTTATTAATGCCTGATCAGGAGTTTTTTCTATGCAATATTCCAAGATCATGAATTTCAACTCATTCAATGCGTGCTCGAGATATATAATTAATATTAAGGGCCAGCGCTAGCTTAACGTATCGTATAAATCATTCTAGATCAACCTGATGAAGAAAGTCATGAGGGCATGAAATTAAAGCCAACCGTACATTTTAGCAGTCTTTTATGCTCTATTAGTTTCTGTGCTAAACGAATTAGTCGATCGGTCATATTTTCACATTAACGAATGAGTAAAGCTGCTTGCTGCCATGTTGATTTCCGATTGTTTTCCTTCGAGATCGATGTTGCAATATATAGTACTATCATGGCCCCATGATGCATACGACATAGCTAGCCTCTTACAAAACTGGCTCAAGAATGAGTCTCTTTCAAAAGAAAAGGATGAACTTCTCAACAAAAGGCTTTCAACAAGAGTAGTGTTACGCATACAAATAGATTTCATAAAAATAAATCTATAAACTGACATGTCTTTATATGATACGTTAGATTTGTTTTATAATAAAAATAATTTAATTTTATGATATAACGTGCACGTCAAGCCATACCAGTTTTTAAATTTGTTTTTATGAGATATTTTTTTTATAATTAAAATATTTCTCTTTCAACAATAGACATGCAAACATATATACGTGTATATATATATTGCAAATCCAGTGTCTGGATGCTGTTGCTGTTCTCCCACTGCAGGTTTAATAACTTTAATTTGTGGGTGTGTGAGTAATTTTCATATATTTACTGTTTTATTTTCAAGGCATCTTTGTCATGGACGGATGGCTTGATGCGCGCAATTGCCCAAAGAATTTAAAGAAAGGGACACTTGCCCAAGAAACGTACGACGTTTAGCATTCATGTCAGCGATTTTCTTCAAATGCCATATATATTCATTGTATATTATCAGATGCATGTATGTGTGTGTATTTATATATATATATATATATATATATATATGTATATATGGCCGCCATATTTGAATACATGAAGAAAAAAACAGGTCAAAAAGGGTTGAGTGAACGTTTTTGTCAATTGATTAATATATCACACGAACGTGTAACTTAATTACAGTTTGTTCCCCCTCGATTTTTTAATTAACCTAAAAAACGAATTAGAGCCTCTAGCATTTACAAGAATAAGACGTACATAATCTGTTGAATATGCATGATGCCTTTTTCTCGTCAGCATGGTAAGAAAAACAACATGATTTATTTATTGTAATAAAAGGATCGCTTTTCAACTTTGATGCGCAATTTTTTTAACAAAAAGAGTACGACCCTCCTCACTTTTGATGAATATCTCGTATAAGCAGAAGATTTTGAAAACAAAAAGTCAAAAAGCCAATATTTCTTCTAAATGTATTAGGGGTGAAAACTGACTCATTCGGCACGATTTGAGGATAAAATTGACACTAACCGACGCTTAAATTTTGGGAGAGAAAACCAGCCGAAACCGGTTGATGGGGAGGAGAAACGTCGATGCAGGCCGATGCTTCATTTCTGTAACAGTTCACAATCGGTTCTCAGACCAAGTTTCGTCTGAGAGAGTAGAGACTAGAGAGAGAGAGTTATAAAGGAGAGAGAGAGAGAGAGAGAGAGAGTGAGAGTGGATGAGAACTGAGACGGGAGGAAGAAGACGCGAGGAAGAAGACGAATTAATATCAAAACGATGCTTAAACCAAATGGCGTCGTTCTACTTATTTTTTTAATACGTTATGAATAAAACGACGCCGACCAAACGGCATCGTTTCAATTGTGTTTAAAACACAACTATAGAATTAAAACGACGTTGTTCCACTTAAACTTAAGTAGAACGGCGTCGTTTTGATTATAGAATATATATAAAAAATAAATTTCTTTAGTCGGCTGGTTTAACAGTTTGAACCAGGTTCTAACTGGCTGATATCGGTTTTCTCAATTTTGTACCGCACGTCGACCGATTCTCCATCAGTTTCGACCGGTTCCAATCTCGACCAGCCGATCTGAGTCAGTTCTTCGGTTTGTTGTACAGCCCTAAAATGCATAACAATTAGGGCTGTCCAGAAAACTGGCCCGAATTGGTTGGTTCGGTCCCGTTTTGGACCGATTCTGTTCAAGGTCGGTTCCTCCATTTTAAAATCGGCCGATCTGATCTCGATTTTATGTTTTCAAGACCGGACCGGTTTGCATATTTATATATTTTTAATTAATTTTTAATATTATATAAAATATTTTTTATGTTATATATAATTTTTATAAATTATAGTTATATATGAAATAATGTTATATTATAATTTATAACATAAAATTTTAATCTTAAACATGAACATTTAGTTGATCATATGTTTTAAATATAAAATATATATTAATTATATTTTATGGCTTAATAAATTCTCAATATATTTCTTTTGATAATTAATTAATTATATTAATTAATATAATTAATATATTAATTACTATGTTATCACTAACATATAGTAATAGTACTATACCAATAATATTACTATATACTAATAGTATTATTATATTACTAATATATATATATTAATATATATAAGTAGAAGATATTAGAGATTTAATATATATTAAAAACTGAAAAATTGGACCGAACCGAAACAAAACTGGTAAAATTGGAAGTACTGGTTTAGGACGGTAACCAATGCGGTATTAGTTCTTGAAAATATAAAACCGGTATATACCGATTTGGTCTCAAAATTTGTCCAAAACCAAACCAAACTGGACCGATTATATCTCTAATAACAATCATGACAATTTGCAAAGCTATTGATGTAGCCAAAATTTCACCTTACGGGAGTTGTGAGAACTTTCAACAATGGGAGGAGAGAGTCTGAGCATTAGCAAGCCTTGAAGTGTCTAAGATCCAAGCATATCCATGACGGTCCGTGATTTTCACATGCTAGAATATTTATGGGAAAAAACCTATCCATCGAATAGCATAGAGATTGGTTAACGCAACTCAGAGGCGGAGGCGGGCGGAGGCATTCATGGAATGGTAGATCTAAACCCAAGGAAGAAAAATAGAAAAGAGAATAAGTAAATTGAAAGAAAGAGGAAAAGGAAGAGAAAAGAAAAAGTACAGGAAAGGGAGAAAAAATGATTGAGGATTTGGCTTTTTAATCTATTAAGACACCTATAATCCTGTAGTCAAGTGAATTCTTTCTTTTTTTTCTCATCCCTTAGGGTCTAGAGTTAAGAGAAATTCTATTTATAAACCAGTGTATAAAGTATTCTTTATAATGTTGACATAACAAGATTTAATTTGCAAGATAAATTTAAAATTTAACTATCTTACACATTATTGGATCCTGCCACATAAATAATGTAAAGAGTGTATTCTCCACACTGAACTTATATGTAGCTCAATTATGGTTTGTTTGAGAAGTGCGATAAGATGAGAATTTTGTGAATAACAATAAAATAGTTTGAGTTGAGTATTTTTTGGATTTTGCGAAAGGAGAGAGAAAAAATTAAATAAAAAATAATATAAAGTTAAAATATTTTAATAATATAGTTTTATAATATTATTTTTGTTTGGAGATTTACAAAAGTTAGAATTATTTTTTATTTTTTATTTGAAAATTTGAAAAATTTTTAATTATTAGTTTAAAAAAATTATAATAATTATTTTAAAATTTTTTTATTTAAATTATATTTAATAATAAAATAAAATCAAATGAAATCAAATAAAAATTTTATATCTCATCTAAGGCTTCAATCCTTCCTTAAAATTGGCTAATCGAAACTGAGTAAGGAAGTAATTTAAATTGGATTTTGACTTCAATTTAGCCCAGCATCTCATCCAAGCATACTTCCTAGGCCTATGTTGGGTAGGTCCAATGGGCTGCCCGAACCTTAGGTCTTTCCTAATGTTTAGGGTCAACGTCTCCACTTTCTAGAACCATCATCCATTGGCTATTGAAGTCGTTGGCCATTAGTTTTTTCAATTATTCACTACACCTAATAAAGCATGCAATTAATTATTATTGTCAAAATCCATTGAATAATAAAATATGAAAAATATTTTAACTACAAAAAAAATTATATAAAAATAATTTCACAAATTAACATGACTTCATATAATTTATTAGATTATAAAATTACTTATATTTAATAAATCATATAAAATTACGTCAATTTGTAAAATTACTTTTGTGTAATTTGAAATATATTAAAAATTACGATTATGATATATAAATATATATATATATATTATATTTTTATTTTAATCTCATCTCACTATACTATCGTGACACTATTCATAACTCTTGGATGGATTTTTTTTTTTCTTTTAACTGTTAATAGCTAGGACGTCGCGTGTCATAATAAAATAAAAATAAGATAAAAGTATAGTATGTAATATAATTCAAACAATTATTTTCTATTAAATTAGCATCACAATAAATAAAAATACTCTTAAAGCCTTTGCGAGCATCTCTTTTGTACATGATATAATAAATTCTGAATTACTAATATCAACATCGGCATCGATCGATTATCTTCATTTGAAACTTTAGTTGCAATATATAATTGAAATGTACATGATCAATAATTAAATCTAAAAATCATGTTAACTATAGTGTCTTCAAAAATCGAAAAAGGCTTCATTTGAATCCTTGAACGAGTTCAGCTTATCTTACTTGGATTCTGTTTTAAACCTATCACAACATTCAAATACACAACTTCTAATTACTAAATATCAATTAACTTAAAACATCTTTACACGTAGGATCTACAATTTTTTTCATCTCAACATTTATTTATACGCGGGACCTACAAACTTTTTCAACTTCCCATAAATATATTTTAACTCATCTTAACATCCAAACGCATCTAAACTCATCTTATGTGAGTCTCACAAAATTCACTCTACCATCTCAACTCACAACTATTCATAAATAACTCAACTTATCTCAATTCAATTTAGCTCAACATCCAAACTAAGCTAGAAAAAAGAATATAAGATCATAGATAATAAAGCCAGATGTTTTGTTATTTTAACAGAAGATTAATAAAACTATGAACCCATAATAAAGTTAAAAATAATGGAATGAAAGATGAGTTCGTAGATTAGGCATTGACAATTTACATTATTACTAAATAACAAAGAAAGAACAAAAACTAAATGCCAAGCAAGTTGTTAGTTAGTGATCACCTAACTTGCAAAATAACATACCATTATTTAATTCATTTCTGATTAATCATCATCGACAGATCCGTCTCTTCTAACAAAAGGACATAAATCCGCCTGCTTAATATTTATCAATTTCGACTTTTCTTCGTACTCTTGGATTCTCCAATGTTTATACTAATTACAAGTCCCTAAAGGAAATGATTTTTATTTTTATTTTTATTTTTAAAAAATATCATGTTATCTCAATTTTATTGATTACTTTTACTTATGATGGACGAGTATATACCTTATACAAAGAGTGAAAACTTAGGAGTACAAAGATAGAAAGAAAAAAAAAATCCCAAAAAGAAAACTCCTGAAAGATAAATAGAGACTATATATCAATAAGAAGTGTTATAGAGACTAGATATAAAGAAATTATATAGATGTAAATTTATAAAGTGATGCTGTTTTATGTGATCCGTTAAATCTATTTTACAATAAAAATAACTTTACATAAATCTAACGTATAATATTAAGTCACGTCATTTTGTAGATTTGTAATTATGTAATCAATTTGTGACTAAATGATTTCTCTATATAAAAACAGAATACAATGAGAATGACAAAGAAATAACGGAAATAAGTTAATGCCGAGTAGAAAAAAGACATGCTCGATCCATAAATAAAAGAGCAATCACAATTCCTAAAAGGAAATTATTATTTTGTATAGAGAAATACTTTAACTACAAAGAGATTATACAAAGATAAATTCATAAACTGACGTGACTTGATACAATATGTCAGATTGTAAAGTTACTTTTATTGTAAAATAAATCTAATAAATTATATAAAACTACATAAATTTATGGATTTATTTATATATACTCTCTTTGTATGTATAGTACTTCTTTTTTGTACAATATTACATTAGTTAAAGCGACATTCATTTATATATAGAAAGCTCTTCAATCGGTGGAGTATATATAATATATTAGACATAGATAATTTCGAGGCTCATGAAAACGATTATAGATATATTCGAGAAACTTTACGCACTATAGCTCTGCACTGATCGAAGGGACACTTGCTTAAACAACAATTGAGAGGTGTTTTTAAAAAAATATATGTAACCCATATGGTAATTGAGAGAAATTGGTTTTTGAACTAATATAAGTAATTATCATGCCATAAGCTAGCTGTTAATCCTTTTAAAATTAATTAGTGTTGGAAGAAAGATACTTATAATTGACTTAAAATTAAGAAAAATTCTATTATAAAGTCGGTATATAGAACATATCTAATAAAGTGCATGTAGCACATCTAATAAAGTACTTACATGACATAATTTAATTTAAAAGATAAATTAAATTTAAATCTTGCAGATCAGATTTTACTATTTAAGTGATGTGGATAGTGTGCTGATCTACACACCAGCTTGAGAATATAATAACTCTAAAATTAATTGATATTAAAAAATATTATATATTCATGCCTTTTATGACATTGGAATTAGTTTGATTTTAGAGAGGTAACAGGGAACAATTTACAGACACACCTTCACAACATTAATGCTATGAAAATTGTATAAATATACTAATTGAACACTTTTTTTTTTTTTTTGCAATTTTCATTAATTGAATATACATGAATTGTCAATTTATGTCGGAGCGTCACTCTTGTGAGAAAGGGTCTTCGCCCATTAATAATGGGATTTGCAGAGAAGTCCAGGTCAATTTCCTATATCCCATCACCAAGACCATGCCTTTCTCTCTTCCGCAGGCCATTTCCAAATTCTCATCTCCAGCAGCAACAACAACTCCATCCAAGAAAGGAATCGCCATGGATATCATGGAGCAAGAAGACATGCAATTTCTTGGTATCTTTGGTGTCTATAGAGAAGCGTATAAGATCATGATCTTCTCATGGCGGAAAATCTTGAGCCAGATTACCCTGGCCTTGGTCATCCCTCTATCTTTCATCTTCTTGGTTCACATGGAAGTCTCAGATCTTCTCTTCTCGAGGATCGTCCACAACGAGATAGTCCTGGACGAAACCAGAGCCGGAACTCCAAAACACAACAAGGTCTCAGATGTTGTCACCTCCGAATGGATCAATTTCTGGCTTTTCAAGGCTGCCTATTTCACTTTCCTCCTCATTTTCTCCCTCCTCTCCACCTCCGCCGTCGTTTACACCATTGCATGCATTTACACCGACCAGGAAGTAACCTTCAAGAAGGTCATGAGCGTTGTCCCAAAGGTCTGGAAAAGGCTTATGGTCACTTTCATCTGCACTTACATCGCCTTCTTCGCTTACAACTTCGTGGCTATTTTGATTGTGGTCATATGCGTATTTGTCCTAGTTGATTCTGAATCCAGATATTTTCTCCAAATTTTCATAGCCTTGGGGATCTTGTACTTGGTGGGATTTGTGTACATGACCATAGTTTGGCAGTTAGCCAGCGTCGTGACAGTTTTAGAAGACAGTTGTGGAGTTCAGGCGATGTTGAAAAGCAAGGCACTGTTGAAGGGGAAGATGTGGGTGGCCACAGTTATATTTTTTAAGCTCAATTTTTCTCTTGCAATCATACAGATAGCTTTTAGTAAGCTTGTTGTTCATGGCTGGCGTCTGGGTATAGCGAGCAGGGTTGGATATGGGATTATCTGTTCGTTGTTGCTTTTCAAGTTGGTGCTTTTCGGGCTTATAATTCAGACAGTGATATATTTTGTCTGCAAATCCTACCACCATGAAAACATCGACAAGTCGGCTCTCTCGGATCACCTTGAAGTCTATCTTGGAGAGTACTATGTTCCTTTGAAGGCCAAGGATGTTCAGCTCGAGCAGTTCGATGTTTGATCATTTTGGCCATGGATGTCAGACAAATAATGATCTATAAATGTAATATTAGCTGTTGTCAGTTTAATATCTACATCATCTTGAGAGTGTTGCATGTCACACTAAAGAATCAATGGTTATTTGTGTTATTTTTCATATACATTGCATCAATATTTACCTAAAAAAAAAATAGTTTTAATTCTAGTATGTCACTATAAGAAAATAGGCATTTTCCAGATATTTTCTGATCATCGTAAAAACAAATCGCCACAATTAATCCCTATTTGCAGTATTTTTTGTCTCGCCACTGAAATCCAACATGAAATGTGCTGAAATTACTGTTCCCTTATTTGTGGCGACCTTTTACGGCGATATATTGTCGTCAGAAATATTTTTCCTATATCGGCATTTTATTTGCGATGAATATTAATGTCGTCACAATAGATATTTTTCTGGCGACTTAATGCTTATTAGTGGCGAATAAAAAGTGTTAGAAATAGCATTTTACAAAAGTTTATAAAAAATTGTCGATGATTATTAGGACGAATCTTTAGTCGCTAGAAATGAGCAGTTCCAACAATTTGTAAAACCATCGAAAATAGTAGTTCCACGTTTGCGGCAACTTATGGAGCATTTGCAACGAGTTAATATTGCCACAAATAAAATTTATTTCTGAAACTGTGTTTTATTTTCGATGACTACTAAAATCGCCGCATGTTCTAAGAAAATAGGGTATTTCCAATGATTTTAAAATCGCCGCAAAAACTACTTAGCAATTAGAGTTTTTGCAAAATTTATGAAAACTGTACAAAATCTTTTCCGACGACCTTTACTCGCCGCAATTGAGTATTTCGAGCGATATTTTATTCATTGGTAATGACTTTTATCATTTTCGGCGAGGTTATGTTGATTTGCGGCGATATTAAGACATTGCAAAAAGCTAATAAAATTAAATTGCCTGCTTGTTTTCCCATCATTTCCCTCCAGCCGTTTCGCTCCCCTCCCTCCCCTTCTCTCTCCCCAACTCTTCCTTCTCGAGCATAACTCACTCCATCGCGTGAATTTGGCATCAACATTCCTACCAAGCCATTGCCACCTCATCTCAATGGCCACCCCTTCCTTCCCATTCCATCCCGCCACCAATCTCTTGTCTCTCCGAATCTGGCGTCACCCATCTTTCTCTCTCGGATTTCTCTATGTCGCTGCCATTAGGGGCGCCGTTTGCCACACCCTTCTCCTCTGGAGCCCCCTTCTCCTCTATGCCCAGCCCAGTAACCCGAGGCCCTCCCTCTCTCCATTGCTTTGTTCGCAACCCACGTCTATAAATGCGATATAAGTTTTTGGGTAATGTTTAAGGCTTATATCTTTCATCTAATCTTATTCGGATGTAAGATTGTTAATCTTGCTATTTATTTATTTTATCAAGGTTTCCTTTAATAATTTAGTGCACTGCTTGCAGCTAACTGTATAGATGTTGAAGGGAATGCACATAGCAGTCCAGTTGTGAGGTTACCTTTTACTTCTCTGTTTAATATTCTTGGCATGTGAGATGATTATATGTTAATTGCATAAACTAGATGCATGCAATCTTAAAGATCTTGATCATTGTTAACATTTGTGAAGAACTCAAATTTGTTCAACTTTTAAAATTTTAGATTTTAATGTTTATAAGGTTCTAATATATTGAGATTATTTGGACAGATTGAAAATGAATATGGTTTCATACGGAAATAACATACTATTATTTAATTCATTTCTGATTAATCATCATCGACAGATCCGTCTCTTCTAACAAAAAGGACATAAATCCGACTGCTTAATATTCTTTTTTATTGTTTTGATTTTTCTTTGTCTTGGATTCTCCAAAGTTTATACTAATTAAAAGTCCCTAAAGGAAATGATTTTTATTTTCATTTTTAAAAAATATGTTATTTCAATTTTTATTGATTACCTTTACTTATAACGAATAAATACCTCATACAAAGAATGAAAACTTGGGATTATAAAGATATACAGAATTTATAGAAAGAAAAAAAAATCCCAAAACCAAAATCCTAAAAAAGTAAATAGAGAATATATATAAATGATAAGTGTTAAGAAATTACATAAAAGTAAATTTATAAAGTGATGTTGCTTCATGTGATCTGTTAGATCTACTTTACAGTAAAAATAATTTTATAATCTAACGTATAACGATATCAAGTCATGTCATTTTGTAAGTTTACAATTATATAATTTCCTTGTGTCTAAATGATTTCTCTATATAAAAACAGAACACAATGAGATTGACTTAGAAATAAAGAAATACGTTAATGCCGAATAGAGAAAAGACATGCACGATCCATAAATAAAAGAGCAATCACAGTTCCTAAAAGAAAACGATTATTTTAGTTTTAACTTTTATCCAAAGCATGTCAAGTTTTGTACAATATTACATTAGTTAAAGCGACATTCATGATTTATATATAGAAAGCCCTTCAATCGGTGGAGTATATATAATGTATTAGACATAGATAATTTCGAGGCTCATGAAAACGATTATAGATATATTCGAGAAACTTTACACACTATAGCTTTGCACTAATCGAAGGGACACTTGCTTAAACAACAATTGAGAGGTGCTTTAAAAAAAATATATGTAACCCAATATAGTAATTGAGAGAAATTGGTTTTTGAACTAATATAAGTAATTATCATGTCATAAGCTAGCTGTTAATCCACTTAAAATTAATTGGTGTTAGAAGAAAGATATATACTTTCCGTTTGGATACAGAAACACTCTCAACCCATCTCATTTCATCATTATAATTTTTTCAAATTTTCATACAAAATATAATAAATAATTCAACTTTTTCAAATTTCAAAACAATAATAATGTTAAAAATTAATATTCTAACAATATTTTATTTAACTCATCTAAAACCATCTCACTATCCAAATGAGCCAAATTAAGAAAAATTATATTATGAAGTCGGTGTGCAGAGCACATCTAATAAAGTGTTGATATGACATAATTTAATTTGAAAGATAAATTAAATTTAAATATTATAAATCAAATCTTATCATTTTAGTGATGAGAATGGTGTGTTGATCTACACACAAACTTAAAAATAGAATAACTCTAAAATTAGTTGGTATTAAAAAAATATATATTCATGCCTTTTATGACATTGGAAGTTTTATTTTAGGGAGGTAACAGGCTAGGAACAATTTATAGACACACCTTCACAACATTAATGCTATGAAAACTGTATAAATATATTAATTGAACATTTTTTTGTAATTGAATATACAGGAACCAATTCATATCGATGGGTCACTCTTGTGAGAGAGCCTAGCTTAAGGGTCTTCGCCCATTAATAAGACGCGTGCATGACTTGACCTGGTTTGTTTGAAGGGTTGGAGACTTTTGGGATCTGCAGAAAAGTCCGAGTCAATTTCCTATATCCAATCCCCAAGACCACTCTTTCCCTTCCGCAGGCCATTTCCAAATTCTCATCTCCAGCAGCAACAACAACTCCATCCAAGAAAGGAATCGCCATGGATATGGAGCAAGAAGACATGCAGTTTCTTGGTATCTTTGGTGTCTATAGAGAAGCGTACAAGATCATCTTCTCATGGCGGAAAATCTTGAGCCAGATTA
Source organism: Juglans microcarpa x Juglans regia (assembly GCF_004785595.1). NCBI lineage: Eukaryota > Viridiplantae > Streptophyta > Magnoliopsida > Fagales > Juglandaceae > Juglans > Juglans microcarpa x Juglans regia. Next base: position 1,910,387 of record NC_054609.1, read on the forward strand.
CCCTGGCCTTGGTCATCCCTCTATCTTTCATCTACTTGGTTCACATGGAAGTCTCAGATCTTCTCTTCTCGAGGATCGTCCACAACGAGATAGTCCTGGACGAAACCAGAGCCGGAACTCCAAAACACAACAAGCTCTCAGATGTCCTCACCTCCGAATGGATCACTTTCTTGCTTTTCAAGGCTGCCTATTTCACTTTCCTCCTCGTCTTCTCCCTCCTCTCCACCTCCGCCGTCGTTTACACCATTGCATGCATTTACACCGGCCGGGAAGTAACCTTCAAGAAGGTCATGAGCGTTGTCCCAAAGGTCTGGAAACGGCTTATGGTCACTTTCATCTGCACTTTCATCGCCTTCTTCGCTTACAACATCGTGGCTTTTCTGATCATGATCACATGCGCAATTTTCCTAATTGAGTCTGCATCCAGATATTTTGTCCCCATTCTCATAGCCGTGGGGATCTTGTACTTGGTGGGATTTGTGTACATGACCATAGTTTGGCAGTTAGCCAGCGTCGTGACAGTTTTAGAAGACAGCTATGGAGTTCAGGCGATGCTGAAAAGCAAGGCGCTGTTGAAGGGGAAGATGTGGGTGGCCACAGTTATATTTTTTAAGCTCAATATTTCTCTTGCAATCATACAGATAGCATATAGAAAGCTTGTTGTTCATGGCTGGCGTCTGGGCATGGTGAGCAGAGTTGGATATGGGATTATCTGTTTGTTGTTGCTTTTCAAGTTGGTGCTTTTCGGGCTTATAATTCAGACAGTGATATATTTTGTCTGCAAATCCTACCACCATGAAAACATCGACAAGTCGGCTCTCTCGGATCACCTTGAAGTCTATCTTGGAGAGTATGTTCCTTTGAAGGCCAAGGATGTTCAGCTGGAGCAGTTCAATGTTTGATCATTTTGGCTATGGATGTCAGACAAATAATGATCTATACATGTAATATTAGCTGCTGTTATGAGTTTTATATCTACATATCATCTTGAGAGTGTTGCATGTCACAGTACTACATGAGAATCAATGGTTATTTGTGTTATTTTTAATATACATTGCATCAATATTTACCAAAAACAAAAACCAGTTTGAATTCTAATGTAACAATGTTGGGTTCAACCTTTTCTGCTGTCTCTTTTGAGTTGCTGGCTGTTTTGAGGAAGTGGTCAATGCGTATGATATGGGGTTGGTTGACTTGAACCTTGGAATCTGTTTGTTGGAATTGAGAAAAATAATTAGGAACCAGATGGGAAACTTCCTCCTTTGAAATTCTGTTCTCAAGACCAAGGTGAGCTTTTTACATTATTAGTTAGAAGGGGTGATTTTATATATATATTCTAACGTCTTTTATGGTTTAAAAAGAAATAGATACAACACGTGAATCTCGATACATTTAATTCACCGAAACTTTATTCCCACGCTTCCAGGTCATAAGGACATAACTAATTTGAGATTGGGACTGAACCCAATCATCCATCCTATGCAATCAGTGTATCTACCTGGTTGGCAACTTCCATTATTGTCTTCACCAATTAGGTTCTTTTGTTATGCTTCTAAGTGAAGTTGTTTTAATGATCATGGATGAACAAAAGAAAAAGAAAGAAACAAATATATAGGTCCGTTTAGATAGTGAGATGAGATTAAATAATTTTAAATAAAAGTTAAAATTTGAATAAAATATTGTTAGAATATTATTTTTTAATATTATTATTGTTTTGAGATTTAAAAAAATTAAATTATTTATTATATTTTGTGTAAAAATTAAAAAAAAATTATAATGATAAAATGAAATGATCTGTAGCTAAATGGGACCTAGTTTGCCAATCTTCCACGCATTTAATGGAAGCAGGAGGCCAACAATATTTGATCACAAATACAAAAAAACCAAACACACACACACACAATAATTACTACCTCTACCATCTTCAAAGCTTAGAGAGTAAAGAAAATTTGTTGAAAGGAACATGAGAAGAGATCTCGTAAGAATAATGGAGATTTAATGCTGACCAAGATACGAAAATCATCACCTCTTCATTCGAAAATATAAAATGAAGAAAAGGTGACAAGTGAGGTAACCACAGATGGAGAGATAGAGAGAGAGTAAACAGAGAAAATCTTAGATATCCAGAAAAACCTAAATTAAATATCATGTCAGTATTACACATTACCTATTAAAAAAAAAAAGAAAAAGAAATTGAAGAACCTTCTGGACAATTCTTTTAAGAGAACGAAGATGACAACAATCGTTGGAGAAGGCGACCGCTAGAGAGAAGGGGACGCTTGTTGGCTGGGGAAGAGCGAAGTCTCTTGGCAAGAATGGGGTTGAAGAAGAATATGGCTTGCGGGTTGAAGAAGAAAAGAGTGAAGAAGAGAAGGGAGTTTCTAGAGAAAGAAAGAAAAGAAAGATGAAATTGAGGGTTTTGGTAATAAAGAAAAAGAAAAACAAAAGGAAAGAGGGAGCAGTAGGTAGATAAATAATAAAATAACATTTTGGTCTGTATACAGTACCTCACCAGACATGAAGAAGAGCTAAGATATATGCATAAATGTCAAACTTAAAAAATTTAGTTAGGATAATGTAGATATTTTTTTCCACATTTGTTTTTAATTTAAACTTACATTGATAAACGACTAGGTAATTATCATTGCTCTAACGGCAGCAATCCTATGCAAGAGATATTATTTTCAATTCCTCTCTTAAAAGTGTTTGAATCAAACGACGCCGTTCTAAGAAGAAAGAAAAAACTTTAGCAGTGCTTGCCTGGGCCCTCTGCAACATTCGCCTTTCACTTTCAGCAGAGCACGCAAAACAAGAAAACTCAATAAAGAGATAAAGATCCTTTCTGTTTCGAATCTAATTTTCTTCTCTCTATTTCCTATCAATTCCATTGATTCACAGAAATCGAATTCTACGTTAATGGTAGTGTTGTTGATTGGCTGGGACTGTTAAGGTTTGTTTGCGTACAATGGATACGGCGTCGTCTTCGACTCCAGCAGAGTTTGATTACCTGTTCAAGTTGTTGCTGATTGGGGATTCTGGCGTTGGGAAGAGCACGTTCCTCTTGAGCTTCACTTCCAATACCTTCGAGGATCTCTCTCCGACAATCGGTGAGTTTGGCGTTTCCCCCTCATCTTACCAATGGCGTGAATTGTTATTATAATTGTTATGTATTTATTTCTCTGATTTCTCAAATATTCAATTTATATTATTAAAAATGATTTCTAGGTGTGGATTTTAAGGTGAAACATATTACCATTGGGGGAAAGAAGTTGAAGCTTGCAATTTGGGACACAGGTATTTAACTGGAATTTGTTTATTGTATTTGCAAATGTTTGATCATGAAATGTTATTGTCTGAAAAGTCTCTGCTTTAGAGTTGTGTGAAAAAACCTCGGATTCCCGCATCCATTATATGGGAATGTCCTGTTATCGGCTGTTTGTTTTACGTAGAGTGTGATAGAAAAGTATGGGTTATAAATTTATGATAAATAACATGAAAGCTCAATTATATTAGATTCCCTTATAATGCATAATCAAACCGCATTTGGTGACCGGTAGTTATTGTTCTTGGAAATATTAAACGTATTTTTTGGTTGTTCCCTGGATTATGAGCTGGTTTAAGGAGTCCCCCAATCATGCGAAGGATACTTTGATTTTGGGTGAGCATATGATATGTTGATTTATACTAATGCAGTTGGGTTTCATGGAGTAGAGTGACAAATTTTAGTATTTTACAACTTTCAGCTAGTATATAATTAATATATGCTATTTATCACACATGTGTCTGTGCACACACACTCTTACTTTGAAAGCACATTAATTCAGGTTATATTTTGCTCCCATGCTTTGTTTCTGACATTAATTTCCTGTTTTCTCATCATGAAGCTGGACAAGAAAGATTTAGAACTCTAACTAGCTCATATTACAGAGGAGCTCAAGGGATAATAATGGGTATGTTGATTCATCGCCATTTATCTATGCTTTCTTTTCCTCTGTGTGCCTTATTATCATTGGGAGTTCACTATTTTGTTAGTGAAAACTGTAAACAAGTATGCTTTATTTGTTGAATATAAAATTACACACACATGTTAAAACTGCTTGGGATAAATTCAAATTTAGGTTACCTTGTCAAGGTCAAACTTGGGATTAATTTTTAATTCTTAATGGAAGGGGTGAGCTAAACAGAATCAGTTTTTCTGTCATCCAACCGCATAATTTTTTTCTTTCATCATGCCATAGGATTAATTATTTTGCATAGAAACGGAATGCAAATGCATGGCTGATATTTGGGATTGTTTGAAGACCATATCATGCATGCCTTCATCCTCGATTTGTCTCTTTTGAGTTCTATTTTTCGTAATTTCTTTACTGATAAAAAACTCTTAATTTCATGTTTTGTGTGTCTGTTTTTGTGCTTTGTGCGTAAAATTTTGGTACTGCTATCGCCTTGATATTTTGTTGTTGGCTTAGATGTGTTGTTTTGAGGTATAAACCTTACTTCCCAGCAAAGGAAGCGCAGAGTTGTTCTTCTGGAGAGAATTCTTTTTTTTTTCCTAAAAAACAAATCTTATTCTTGTTCATTTCATAGAGTGGAAATGCTGTAATTCTATACAAGTAAGTTGTTTTACTTATGATTTGCATTAACTTCGTGTTTTATGTTATTGAATCCCCTACTACAGAGTCACTAGTATCCTTAAGGATGACCAGTGTTGTTTAAGTGTGGACCTAGTTCTCCTTTATTGATTTTTTGGTAATAATAAACTAAACAATGTTCTTGTCTTTTTCTGCCCAACTGTATGTTTGTAATTGATCTAGTAACCTTTTATGTTGTACTTCTTTAATTGGGACGGGTTATTTTCTATACCTTAGTCATTGGATTTGGTAAATGGTGCAGTGTATGATGTAACAAGGCGAGAAACCTTTACAAATCTATCTGATATATGGGCCAAGGAAATTGACTTGTACTCAACAAATCAAGATTGCATCAAGATGCTTGTTGGCAACAAAGTTGATAAGGTATTTCTTTAGTGAACTTGCATTTATAGTCTTTTGATTCTTGAGAGCATCCTGATCTTGATAAAAATGTCTGAAGGTTAGGATTGTACTAAGATCTCTCATCCCCAGACCATATAATTGTGAGAACAACACCTGGGTAGTTTCCTCTTAATGTGTTCGAGGAAATTAACAATGAACTATTAACCTTGATCGCATGATTAGGATATGTAACCAGTTTTTTTGAACTTTGTCTTGTGAGCTTTCTAGTTGCAGGATTCTTGGGATGTTATGTTGTTTCTATTATTTTCTTATGACAGTTTTTTGAATTAAAGATGTCAAGTGCATTGAATTTACCTGTATTTTCAGGAGGGTGAAAGGGTTGTCAGCAAAAAAGAGGGTATTGACTTTGCAAGAGAATATGGATGCCTTTTCTTGGAATGTAGTGCGAAAACTCGAGTCAATGTGGAGCAATGCTTCGAGGAGCTTGTATTAAAGGTATGCAAAATGTTAAAACCTTTCCTCTCTAAATTGTTTTTATATCATAATATACTTTTATATGTGATTCCTCGGATGTGCACCAGTTCTGGTATGGGTTTGGTTCCAGGTGTCAAGTTTTAGTCCCCTACTTTTCAAAAACTGGGAAATAAGGATTGCCCTTATAATAAAACTGATCCTCTTAGTGGAATCAAGCTAGATTCATGCTCATTCTCGTGGGGTATCTATCTGGTCAGCTTTTGTAACTCTTGGGGTGAATCTTACTGTTGGATTGGACCCCAGCGACAATTTTCTAAGCCTCGTGCCTTTTGAAGGTGTGGCACAAGGACACAAGCAGCAAAAGGATACTGCATATAAACAAAATTCTTTGTTAGTATAAAGTCACGGTTATATGCATAATGACATTCTTAGGTCCGCAAGGAAGCATGTACATCAAGGAAACTGATTTATACAGACCTAGGGTGTGTAAGCCCCGTGATGGCCCTTTGAAAAAAGTGAGATCCACTGTGAAAAGGTGGGTTTCACTTTTTCTCAAAGGACCTACACAGGGCTTGCACGCCCTAGGCTTGTATCTAGTACTCATTATCGTAAGTTGCATCTTCTTCTCGTAAGATTTGAAGGCATAAATACACACTTTTCTGTGTGTCTCTCTCTCATACTGGTTCACCAAATTATGTGGTGAAGAAGGTAATTCATGTAGCAGAATAACTATGGTGGTTGTGCCTTTTATAGCAAAGAATGCATTCATTTGTTTGGTTTATTTGCTCAAATATTTTGTTGAGCTTTAAAGAGTAACTTGTGTGGATGATGCGAGGGTAACATGTTGATGTGCCAGATTTTGGAGACGCCTAGTCTCTTGGCTGAGGGCTCAGCTGGGGTGAAAAAGAGCAACATCTTCAAACAGAAACCTCCCCAATCTGGTGCTTCCACTAGTGGCTGCTGCTCTTAGTGATTGTACTCTGTTGTTTCTTCAAACTCTCCCCTCCAAAAGTAGCATTTCGTTCTTACCTTCTTCCCCAATTTGATCTAAAATGTTCACATGCAATTCAATTTGATGGGAAAGTGTACATTTAGTTCAAAAAACAATGACTAATGTCTCCAATGACACTCCTCTTCCCCTTTACAGCTCATGAAACGAAGGTTTGCAAGAATCAGTTGAATATTGCTGATAATATTTCAATCCGTATGCGATGGACTGAATGGTCTTGATTTGATCACAATTTTAGAATCATTCACCTTTGGACATGATCTTGTTCGGTTTCAGTTTTATTTTTCTGGGGTTGGTTTGGCTTCACGGCCGTGTTTCAATATTTTATCATTACTTTTCGAATACTTTTTATTATTATTTAATATTTTATTATTACTTTTTTAATATTATTTACAGATCAACTAGGATCACTTCACTATCCAAAAGTAATCTAAATATCGATCCAGAGAGGTACAAAGTGATAGCTTAATCATTTTATAGAAATTTTAGATTTACTCAGAGTTGAAAGATTATGAGACTTATATGTTAAAACTTTCATCTATTTTATAATTAAAGAGTTTTACATAACATATATGTTTACAATTCTTTTTTGTTTTGTTTTTAAATTATCTTTCATACTCCCAACATTTTTTTAACCAAAATGTATTCATGAATCCATGAAAATTCTTGATGTACAAAATAAGAATCCACCAAGATAGGTTAATAGTTGAAAGAGTTATAACCAAGAATGGATATAAGTATAGGCATAATCTTTTATATAATTATATTTTAAATTGAAAATAATTTTATTTTTTATCTCCTATACTATACATTAATATATGATTTGTCATTTTGTCATTTTATTTAAATTTATATATTTATATATTAATATGTGTGTTTAAAAAGAATGATAAAAATGATAAATTGTATATTGATGTGTAGTGTAAGAGATGATAAGTAAAATTTTTATTTAATAAAATGATATTATTTTTTATATAAAATAAAATTGTATAAAAATGATTATAAGTGCATTATTATTTTTAAAAAAATAAAAAAATAGATATAGCAATCATAGACAAGATTGAATTGACGTTGTTAGTTTTCTTTGTACCTGTGTTGACATCAGTAGTTGTCAGTGTCGGTTTTTATTAAATTTATCTCCATTTATTTCAACATTTTAATTAAAAAAAATTAAATTTATTTTAAATTAAAAAAATTAAAATTAAATTATAATTCACAACTCACTCCAATCCAAACAAACACTAATTTTGAAACTTGATAGTTCAAAGTGGAGCCCATACAACTGACAGAGTGGAGAGGACCCAGAACCAGAAGGTGGGGTCATCTACGCTAAAATCATTGCGTTGGGACTTGAGTGGGTTTTTTTATTTATTTATTTAAAAAACAAGTAAAAGGAAGAGAAAGGAAGTGAGGGAGCGCCGTAGGGCATGAACACGCTAGTAGAGGATTCTGCCACCACCTCCACCGCCGCTACTGATCCCGGCAACGTTACAAATCCGACGGAGCCGAAGACCCTCGCCGGAGATTCCGACCAGGAGGCGAAATATGGCCCCCCGCGACCACTAGCGCCGGCGTTCATAATGTCCTCCTCCACAGAACCCGATGCCATTTTCACCGGTGGCGGCATCAGGTTTCCTGTCTTTCTCGTGTTTCTTTGTTTTCATTGCTGCTCTTTTAAATGTATTAATTGTTAGATTTCTATTTGTCTGTCTGTTGGGATCTCTTCTTGATAGATATATGTTATTTCTTCGGTTTGGTGCTATATTTTCAGAATTTCACTTTCCCGTTTGATTGATTTTTCTCCAAGTGTGGTCTGGTTTTGGAAGTTTACTCAAAACGCAACTCTCAAATGTTATGCTTTGGCTGGAAAATCCTTGTGGAAATCCTCTGTGCCGATTGCGTTCGAGTTGTTGGTTGGGTCTGGATTTTTGTTAATTTTGGGAGAGCACGTACCAAGTTGTTCGCTTTTATGCTAAATAACATATAAAAAACAGTTGCAAGTCTGGTTTTAGGCTTCGGGTTTGATTTAGCATTAATTAATCCTATGCTCAGTGATGTCAAGTGGTAGAGTCGTTGCATTGGGGTTGACTTGACTTATATTGCGCTTGGAATTCAAAATCTATTTTTATGATTTTGAATTGTCATATGCTTTTGAATCTAATATGGGACCTTTTACACAATTCAACTTTGATCATTATGTACCCTAATCGACATCTACATGGACAGGCAGGCCTTATGTTTAACTAAGGGCATAGTCTTTTCCACTAAGGGAAAGATCACAGAAAGTAGAGGTGAAAGTTGGTTGGTCCGGACCGGAGAAACCGATCGGACCGGACTGACCCTAGACCCAGACCGGTCGGTCTCGGTCCCTAAAATAGAGGATCGAGACTTTTCGGTTTGGTCCGGTCCCGTTCCAGGGGTTTCCCATCCCAGACCGGATTGGACTGTACCGACCAAATTAAAAAAAAAATTATATATATTATTTATATAATAATTGTATAATTAATTTTATAATTTTCATCTAACCTATCACCATTAAAAATATAAAATTTTAAATATGTTATTAACAAATTAATATTTGATCAATTAACTAATGTATAATATCAATTAACTAATTATATATAAGTTAAGAATGTAATTTTCATCTAATTTATTATCATTGACCATATAAAATAATTTTTTATTGAGTTAGTTACATAATCCACATTAATAATTCACTTAATTTTAATTTAGTATTTTAAATAAATTTTTTAATTAATTTATTTAAAAAAAAGAAGAAAAAAAATTGGGCTGGACCAATAGCTACCAATCTAGTCTGGTCCGGGGGGTGATGGACCGAAAATAACCCCCCCGGACCGATTTACACCCCTAACAGAAAGGTCTTTGAACCCTTGATATATCATGGAAAGATTATATTACCTTTGATATATGTTTATAAAGAATACCATGGGTGTGGTGAAGCTTGAAATCTTTTCTTGACATTTTTTTTTTCTCTTTGGCAAATGGAAGACTGTTTCAAATATTATATAGACCCACAGGGCCACAATTGTCCGAGAGTGGTTGAAGTTACATATTTGACTAAATGTTCTATTTTTATGATTAAGCCTTCTTACTGGAAGCCAAAATGGAAGTTTCAACTATGGATATTCCACTTTCAAGGGTAAAAGAGCTTCCATGGAGGATTTCTACGAGACTAGAATTTCCGAAGTTGATGGTCAGATGGTCGCATTTTTTGGTGTTTTTGATGGTACGGCCTAGGATATTATTTTCTCTCCTCATATGATGATTTTTTTTTTAAGCTCAAGATTCTTTCTATGAGTAGGGACATTACTTATCCAATTATCTGTTTTGTTTTTACGTGGTTATTGTCATCCAATTCAGGCCATGGGGGTTCGAGAACTGCTGAATACCTAAAAAACAACCTTTTCAAGAATTTAAGTAGCCACCCAGATTTTATCAAAGACACAAAGACAGCTATTGGTACGAAGTCGATTAACTTCTACTGTCATTATTTGTATGGAGTGATTTAAACTATTTATTCATGTGGATCATACTCCAGTAACAAATTTTCTTTTTCCATTGTAGTTGAAGTATTTAGACAGACAGATGCTGATTACCTCAATGAAGAAAAAGGCCAGCAAAAAGATGCTGGTTCAACTGCATCAACTGCTGTGCTGTTAGGTGACCGGCTGCTTGTTGCAAATGTTGGTGATTCCAGAGTAGTTGCCTCTAGAGCTGGTTCAGGTTGCTGCCTTATCTGTTAACATTGGGATTTTTTTACAACCATGCCTCTAACATCAGTATAAATTAGGAAATTTAGACCTTAAAGCAATCAAGAATTTCTCACCACCTATGGTTCATATTTTCTTTTGAAAATTAATTTGCAGACCAAAATTGCCTTTTTTAAATGACTTTTATAAGCCAGACCAATGGATTGACTTCTATAGGTTTTACTTGATTTATATGAGAATATACATATTAAGAAATCTCTTTTGTCTCTTTAATTTGATGGTTAATTTGATGGTTGTTATTGTTGCCTTTTACAGCTATCGCTTTGTCTATTGATCACAAACCTGACAGATCTGATGAGCGTGAACGGATTGAACAGGCTGGAGGTTTCATCATTTGGGCTGGTAAATTTTGTCTTCTTGGTATTATGTGTATGCATTTATTGTGGTTGGTTTAGCTTGTGACCATAACTTCTGCAATGAGGAATTTTTATCTGCATATAGTGTTGCATAAAGAATAGAATGCAACTGAAGGCTGAGCTATTCAAGTTGTTCTTTCACCAATTTAGTTTGTTATGCAACAGTTCTTGTGAACTTGTAACATGGTGCTGCTTTCACAGGCACTTGGAGGGTTGGTGGTGTTCTTGCCATTTCTCGTGCATTTGGAGACAAACTACTAAAGCAATATGTTGTTGCTGAGCCAGAAATCCAGGTTAACTTTTACCTTTCCCTTCTTTTTTTTTTTTTTTTTCCCACTTGAAAGCTGAAGTGATAATCTTGACTGTTTCTTGCATCAATATTTGTCATTCATAAAGGAAGTTATAACAAGTTTTCGATTTAATTGGTGACGTTACTGTATTTGCTCAGTGTGTTTCTATTGGAATGTATGAGGGTTAAACAAACAGATTATTGGGAACAGGTGCAACATAAGATGATTTGTCTCAAGTAGCAAGGAAGATGGAATGGATTTTGATAGGTCTTAGGTTAAAATCTTACCAAGCAAAAGAAAAGGGTGCAACTTTTACATAATTTGCTTTCCATTATTGAATCTCAAATCTTTCCTTGTTAACTACAAAATATCGTGCTAGGGGTTTTACATTTTTGTTTTCCTAATCTCTGCTAATATATTTTGAAATCTTTCATTGTTTAACTGCTTCCATACATATCATGGATTTCGTAGTTTTATCTTGTAAGGTTCTATTCATGAAAAGTACCCTGAATTTTAAGCTGGCTGTCATGCTACCCCGAACCACTTCCTTTCTCTTGATAATTTTCTCGTACATTTTGTCATTTTATTGCTGAAGCATGTGAAGATTTTGTAATGGAGCTTCACTTTACTATATTCCTTGTTTTGTTACTCAATTGTTTTTTCATGTTCCAATGCCTAGGAAGAAGAAATTGATGGTGTAGATTTTATAATTCTTGCTAGTGACGGACTTTGGAATGTCATATCGAATAAGGTGAGTGTTTGGTAAGCCTTAAATTACTCTGCCATTGAAACTGTTTGAAATTCCCTTTTCAGTTTTTCTTTCGAGAAGCTGTAGTGGTTATCTTTTTTAATTTTGGAGGGGGGGTTGAGTTTGTAAAAAGGACCCATGTATTGCACCCTTTAAATTCACCGGAAAAAAGAACAGAAAATGGATATTCTCTTTCCTCGGTTTGTTTTGGTGAATTATTTGGACCACCTGAGTTCCCATTCTTTGTAAAAAGGTTTATCTTGTTACTGAGATGAGGCCAGTTCAAATAATCTATACTCTCCTTCCTTTAAAATAGCCTAAAATGTCCTTCACTTATCTAATTGTGTTTCAGTAGTACGTATTAGGATGCTAAATCCAGTTATAGATAATTTAAAGGGAAAGGGAGGATAATCAGTGAAGGAGATGATAGTTATGTATTCTCTAATGTCTACACCAATTGCATGCCGTCGGAAGTATAAATTATATTTCATGGAATCACAGTATCTCACAAAGCTGTCTCTATTCCTTCCAGGATGCTGTGGCTTTAGTACAGGATATATCAAATGCAGAGGAGGCATCAAGAAGACTTGTGACAGAAGCTTATGCCCGAGGAAGTTCTGATAATATCACTTGTATCGTTGTTCGGTTTGATGTTTCATGAGCAGACACGTTAAGCCTTTCAAGTATAAGTTAATGATCTTTCCTATCATGATTATTCAAGACTTTTACTGTAATCTTTCCTTATTTTCAAAGTCTTGCAGGCTTTAGGATCATAAAAAAGTATCCATGCAAGTAACAAAAAAGCAGATTCTTCAACTCTTTTTTCCCCATCTTCTCAATGTAGAGTGTGAACAGGCTAAGATCTGACTTTTGAAGATGTTGGTCCTGAACAACACATAATTAATTTGTGTTTAATTGATGGTTTATGGAATTGATGCAAATCTAGATACTTTGTCAATCTCACGTCTGAAATCCCTTTCCTGGAGTCTTCCTTTGAAGTCTTCAGCCCCAAACTCAATTCTTAAGGCTGTGTTTGGTAAGTGAGATTACTTCATTGTTATCCAATATTATTTATAAATTATTTATTATTATTCACAAATCATCTGAGATCACCTCAGCATCCAAATATAGCCTAATTGGTTGATGGTTACTATCAGCTTATCTGATGGCTCCCACATTGGCCTCTTCCCTTGTATCAACCTACCTCACCATTTTAAATACATACATATATCTCTCTGTATATAAGAAGTGTTACAGTCATGAAAATTTATTTTATAATAAAAATAATTTTATAATTTGATATATCGCATTAAGTCACGTTAGTTTATAAATTTATTTTTATTAAATTTCTTTATGTCCAAAACATTTCAACGTATCTTTTCGCCTGTTGATTTATGGGTATAGATTGAAATATTGTGTAATAAAAAATTGTTACCAATCCGAAATAATATTCTAAAATTCGTTTTTTGGACTCTACTAGCAGCCATAAATTGTAATGCCCTTTTCCCCTTAGCATCCCTTCCCTTCCCTTCCTTATTTACCAATATATTGATAAATAAAAATAAAAAATAAGGCAAGAATATCTCAATCTTCCAATCGGTATATCCTTGCAAATTGGATGATTATCACACAAGGGAAGAAAAACCCACATTTCAATATTTTAGTCTTTAAATTGGGAAGCTCTGAAAATCGTCATTGTATATATAAATAAATATTAAAAAAAGTATAAAAGCATTAAATATTCATATATCAAAGTCAAACTATATGTACGAGTCAGAAACTGACACGTCCGGTTTGGGTTGAGTCAGAATATTCGGGTTGGATCGGTAGCGACCTTTTACCAAATAAGGCCTCAGCCCATTCCAAAAATAGGCCCATACCTCTAAAATGAGAGGAATGCAAACTCTTTTATATATCTTCTTCGGCTCGAAGGGTTTTAACGAAGCTTCGGAATAATGGCTTTGGGAGGGGCTCTACACGTGAGCTCGAAAGCGGAGCTGAAGTGGAAGGAGAAGCTGAAGAAGAAGGCCAAGTCCGGAGGATTCGAGTCCTTAGGCCTCAGCTCCAATGTCTTCAGAGCAATCAAGCGGAAGGGCTACAAAGTCCCCACCCCGATCCAGCGCAAGACCATGCCGCTCATACTCGCCGGCGCCGACGTCGTCGCCATGGCCCGCACTGGTTCTGGAAAGACCGCCGCCTTTCTTGTCCCTATGATCGAGCGGCTGTGCCAACACACCCCTCAGAGCGGCGCCAGGGCTCTTGTCTTGTCCCCCACTCGGGACTTGGCTCTCCAGACCCTCAAGTTCGCCAAGGAACTCGGCCGCTTCACGGGTTTGTTCTTTTTAGTTTTTATTTTTTTAATCTAAAATTTTGGGGGCTGCCCATTGTTTGGTTGCTGAGAAATTTTTTTGGGGGAAATAGAGATGAAAACAAATGGATTTTTTAATTGCATATTATTTGATAATGTCTTAGTATTATCCGATATCATATTCTTACAGTATCCTTTTAGTGATCCAATAAGAGTTTCATTGCAGATCTTCGTATTAGTTTACTAGTTGGTGGCGATAGCATGGAGAGTCAATTTGAAGAATTAGCACAGAGTCCTGATATTATAATTGCAACTCCGGGTAGGCTCATGCATCATTTGTCCGAGGTTGATGACATGTCGTTGCGCACAGTGGAATATGTTGTTTTCGACGAAGCAGATTGTCTATTTGGCATGGGTTTTGCGGAGCAGCTGCATAAGATTCTTGCACAGCTGAGTGAGAATCGTCAGACCTTGCTTTTCAGTGCCACATTACCCAGTGCCCTTGCCGAGTTTGCCAAGGCTGGTCTGCGAGACCCTCAGCTTGTGCGGCTTGATCTGGAAACTAGGATTAGCCCTGACCTCAAGGTTTGCTTTTTTACCTTACGACAGGAAGAAAAACACGCCGCTCTACTCTATTTGATAAGGGAGCAAATTAGTTCCGATCAGCAGACGTTGATATTTGTGTCCACCAAACATCATGTGGAGTTTCTCAATACGTTGTTTAGAGAAGAGGGAATTGAGCCCTCTGTATGTTATGGTGATATGGATCAAGATGCTCGCAAGATTCACATATCAAGGTTTAGAGCAAGAAGGACTATGCTGCTAATTGTGACGGATGTTGCAGCAAGGGGCATCGACATTCCATTGCTTGACAATGTCATCAACTGGGACTTCCCCCCAAAACCTAAAATTTTTGTTCATAGAGTTGGACGAGCTGCAAGGGCAGGTCGTACCGGTACTGCATTTTCTTTTCTGACATCTGAGGATATGCCTTATCTTTTGGATCTTCATCTATTTCTCTCAAAACCTATTAGAGCTGCGCCCAATGAAGAGGAGGTTTTGAGGGACATGGATGGAGTAATGTCCAGGATTGATCAAGCAACTGCAAATGGAGAAACTGTCTACGGGCGTTTTCCCCAGACTGTTATTGACCTTGTTTCAGATAGAGTTAGGGAAGTAATTGATTCTTCCGCGGAGCTGACTTATATGCTGAGAACCTGCACCAATGCATTTCGCTTGTATTCAAAAACCAAACCATTACCTTCAAAGGAGTCCATTAGAAGAGCAAAGGATTTACCCTGTGGAGGCTTGCACCCAATATTCAGAAGTATAATGGGAGGTGGAGAATCAATGGCTTTAGCATTTTCTGAGCGCCTGAAAATGTTCAGGTACCCTGCTAGAATGGTGTTTTTTTTTTTTTTTTTTTTTTTTTTTTTTTTTTTTTTTTTTTTTAAGTAGAGTTACTTGGCAATGCTTTTTGTTTGTTTCTTAACATCTAGAACGACTGATTTATGCTAGACCCAAGCAGACTATTCTTGAAGCTGAAGGCGAAGCTGCTAAATCAAAGCATCTGCAGGTAACTCTTCACTTGTATGATTTTGCAGAGGAGTTTCCTCTAATTCATAATTGTATATTCCTCATCTCCCTATGTAAACGCTTCTATCTTAGTTTTACTCTAAATTATAGTTTTCTTTCTATCGATGATGAAAACCTAGCCTCTTTGATATAGTTAATATTTACATGTTGTGTACTTGCTTTCATGGTACACGTTGGGATTTTACTTGGTGCTTTGTAGCATATTTATCATATTTGATAATGCCTCATGCTTTTTGTCATGTAGTTAAAATGTTGAAACCATATGAAAGCATAGGTGTACAGAAAGAAATATATGATGAGTCAGCTCTTTAAAACTTTTCCTGTGTTTGGTTTACCACTTGAGAAAATAATGGAGAAAATTTCATGTTAACCATGAATAAGAAAGGAAAAGAGAAGAAAGAGGGACAAAACTAATTAGGGAAATTATCCACTCAGACCCATCAAAATGTTCTCCTGAGAACAGAGATATTTGAGAACTTAGATGGCATGAATAAGAACTCCTTTAAATTCTTTCTCCACCTAAGAACCTTTTTCATTTTGTTTTGCTACTCCTCTCTTTTTGGAGAGACCTTATTCTCAGTTTTCCTGAAACTTTATTCCGGTGATTTGCTCAGCTTTCCTGAAATTCTAATATGATAAAAAGAGCTTTCAAAAGTTTAAAACGAGTAATATTTCCCAAAATAGAACGTGATAGGACTTTAGAGCTTGGCACTAATTTATGATTTGCAGGAACTTAATTTTGCCTTCCATACATTCTCTCGGACTTATCTTCTCTTAAATTTCTATATAAGCTTGAATTTATTATGTTGAGGTTATGTCTTGATCTCAGGGCCCTTCTGGTCAATGGGTTGATGTAATGAAGAAAAAGAGAGCTATTCATGAAGATATTATTAATTTGGTGCATCAACAACGCTCTATCAATCATGTGGAGAAGGTAGATCTGCTAAGTACTATATTATGATTTTTCAATCGTACATTATAGATAGGTATTTCTCATGTATACTTCCTGTATACTTGGGCTTTGCCTATTATTTTAAATAAAACTTCTTGATTACTTATAAAAAAAAAAAGTACTATATTATGATTTTGAAGTTCTTTAAGATGCAAAGTGATTTGCAGTTATAGCACTTGATATTTTATCTGCAAACCAGAGTGTTTTATGCCAGGATGTGTTTCTTGTGTTTATTGTTTATTTTTACTTGCCATGACGTCTTTGTCATTCACATGAAAAAGAGAGAGGTGTTTTTCTAGGTCAGTGCCTGAAGATCTGGTTGCATTCATGAAAAACTGAATGTAATACTTATTTATGGCTAGATTGCGCCCGAGGATGTGGAAGACACGGTAGTGTATGGCTCCGAGTTGACCTTAGGTATTAGATTGATAATTTCTGGCATGGTCATATATTAGTAGGAAGCTTTGTTGCTCATGAATACATTTCATTTTCCCCTTATATGCATTTTTGTGCTTATATCTTTACCGTGCAAGCCTGGTCTGCGAAAAAGTTCAAGCCTGGCCCTATGTACTTCTATGGTAGGTTCAAGCACTTAATCTATTGGATGGAAAAGCTGAATACTCCACAGTTTGTGGTGTTTGCTTTTTTTTGATAAGTAATAATATTATATATATATATATATATATATATATCAATGGGAGTAAACAAGTACACTGGACGTATACAAGAAAACACCTAGCCCATACAAGAGAGCCCCTAATGACCCAAATATCCCATGAAACCTACCCAAAATACATCAAGCCCAAAGCACCTCCCCAACTCCTTGTTTCCATAAAACTAATCCTCTACCCGAACATCCCACTACGAGATCGTCTTCATAATGCCTTCCCTTTATTCTTCCCTCGACTTGAGCTACCTCCCTTAGCGTCGTAGTTGATTGGACATGAAAAACTCTTTTAACTCCCTGCTTTTCTTAAAATGAGATTTAGTTTCAAGCGCGTGACTCGTCTCAATCGCAGTGAGTAGAGCTTTAAATTGGTGTTCATATGCTCCCTGTTCTTCATATGAAAGCCCTAGGATTTGCTTTAACCCGTTAACCTTATTCAGAACCCAATCCGATGTTGAACCTGCTATATCGTTTAACGGAGGAAGAGAAACCCAAGGAACGACATTATCCCCAGTCACGGTACCCAATTGTCCTGATCGGTTTGTGGTATATACTTACTTTATACTGTAATTGGCTTAATTGTATGATTTCCTTATATATTTTTCTCGTTCTAGATCGATGTATTTCTTGTATACTTGTGCACTTGGATTGCTCATTTTAATAAACCTTATTAATTATCAAACAAGATATATTGATGGTATCAGAAAAGATATATTGATGGAATAATTTGATTTCCCGGTTTACTTAGCAATTAAATTGTAGCTTCCTGGTGTTTCTGATTTATTTGTCTTTTGGCTCTTGCAGGAAGTCATTCCTGAAGTCACTTCTTCCAAACAGAAGAAAAAAGGTTTTGTCCTTGTCCATTTCTTATTTATACCTATCAAAAAGATTTTTTTGATTCTATTGATATATATATATATATATATATATATAATATTTTTACTTATAAAAAAAGATTTTTTTTATTTGTTTAGTTTATGTTTTTCTCTCTCACACACAAACACAAATGTAATCATGTATAGATGCACTTATGTATGTATTTACATGTGTATAATGTAGAGTCATATGCTTAGTTTAATATTTATCTTGGTACCCGGAGCCAATCCCCTATCGATCCTGCCATCATGCCACGGAATGGGAGTTAGAGACCACAGTTTCAATTTTTTTATTTTTGCTTTTCCTAAATCACAAACAATGTTTTCTTCCATATCAGATCCTTATAACTTTATAATTGGTTTGATGTTATGCCTCAAACAATTTTATTCCACTCATGGAAACCTGGCATGTGGTAACAGAATTAAGATTCTTTCTGAAGCATTATTATCACGGAAGAATTTAGTATGTGGTAAAAATTTGATGGGATTCAGCCTTGTGACTTTGTACAAGGAACATTGGAGGGGGGGCCTTACATACAAAGACCTCAGAGTCTTAGCCTGAGTTCTTACTGATAAAAAAAATGTCTTAGCCTGAGTTCTTACTGATAAAAAAGAAAAGTCTTAGCCTGAGTTAAAAAGGCCATTGCAAGTATTGTGGCTTTTGAAAACTGGATAGTTAGTTTCAGAATATGGGTTTCTTTTGTGAAAACTGAAGAATGATTCGATTGATTCATAATAAATGATAGGAAATTTAATTAAGTAGTTATACTATCTGGGTATCATCCATTCTTGCTCAGGCCATTTCTTTCTTAATATTATTTTGTAAAGGAAGTTATGGAATTAAAGAAGAGGTGAAAGAATAGCAACCAACCACCAAAAAAGAAAAAGAGAGATTTTTTTTAGATTTGCATTACTTTAAATGTTTATGAGAGCGCACCTTTGATAAGACCCTGATATTTTTTAATGATCCCCACTAGTCTTTGGTGGTGTCTTTGGTGGGAAAGGAATGCAAGAAGCTTTAAAGATTGTGAGCGGTCAATGGAAAAGCTCAGAACCTTCTTCTTTAACACTTTATTCCGTTGGTCAATTGTAATAGATTTCAATGGTTTGAATCTCCATGACTTTCTTGTATCTCTAGACAATCATGACTAGGCGTTGCACTTGCTTATATCTTGTGTACTTGGGCTAAGCCTATTTCTATCAATAAACTTGCTTACTGATAAAAACAATTATTAATGATATTTTATATTTTTGTTTAATGTCAGAAGCTCGTGGGTCTAAAAGAAGGGCAAAGAGCTTCAAAGATGAGGAGTACTTTATAAGTTCAGTACCAACAAATCATGTAGGTTATGCATCTTTTCATATTCTAGTTTTTGATGTTCAGTAAGTCCAGACATTTTGATAAGTAAAGAAGTAAAGTCCAAACATTCCCAATAGTTAAAATGCTATTTCATATTTTATGCTCCCTTAGATGATAATGGAGCATAATATGAGCGGTAAATTTTCTCTGGACATTGTGAAGGTGATTGACCATGATTTGCATCCTGTGTTATCCTCAGCATATGGAAGCAGGACTAGCAGTAAGAGCTAACCAAGACTTCGGATCAAATAGGTATTCCCCATAATATCTAGCTCAGTTTGCATGTCGTCCTTCTAATCTATCCTTATGATGAATCCAGACCATAAAAAGCTTTAATAGCCTGGAAGTGAAAAGTTGGAAAGTTTAAACTGTATATGGCAAGATTAAAGAAGTATTATACATGCTTAGATGCATACATGCGCACACACATTCATGAGAAATTTAAGAGGAAGTTGTTGGGTCGTTTCTGGCATGCAAATGGCTGCTTTCTGTAGATGCCAGTGAACTTATCTACCACATGCCCTGCTATCAGCTTTAGTATTTCGGTAAATGTATATTGCACATGCTTCTAACTATAAAAAAATATATATATATTGCACGTGCTTTTACAATTCTACGTGCACGTCTCTGTCTGTCAGTCTGTCTCTATCTCCTCCCTGGAAGTGAGCAATATCAAGATCAAAGCTTCACTTCTGAACATATTTTTATGAAGTGAAGTGGCATGATTATTTTTTAGATTTTGTGAGTTAGATATACAAAACCCCTGTATTTTCTTACTGGTGCGCATCTACTGACACTATATTAATCTTAGGTTGGAAACTGCAGTCCTAGATTTAGTTGCAGATGATGGTGCGGGCATGCAGAAACAGAAGTCTCACTTTCACTGGGACAAGGTAGTATAAGCTATTAACCTTTGGTTAATTATTGTGATATAGTTTATCTTCTTGACGTTAAAAATCCCTTTGGTGCAGAGGAGTAAAAAGTATGTCAAGCTAAACAATGGTGACCGTGTTACAGCTAGTGGAAAGGTATATATATTTTTTTTAACTATTTTCCTCTTTTTGTCTCCATCCGCAACTTACTGATATTCACTTTTAAATTATGGCATTTTTCCCTACAAAAAAGGACATTTGAAAGAAAAATTGTATTACTAGGCATCGGAGTTTTGTGGGAATGAATATGATAACATCTGGCTTTGTTTTCAGTTCAGAGCATTAAACTTGCTGTCAGTATTCCATTTTTTTTATGGGCAGCAGTAAAGGGTTGTTTTATCTTATTTGGTCGTAAGATTTCTGTTTTATGCCTTCCTACTTTCCTTTCAAATTTGGTGCCCTCGACACTGTTGGGATTACCTTGATCTTCCTCGTCTTATCATGGACCAAGGGACTTGCCAACTCTCTGACACATGTATAATGGAAGCAAGATGGTATGGCAATTTATCTGAGCATGGCCAATGGTCCAATCCTTCACGAAAGGGACAAGTAACTGAATTTATAAGAGCTGGGGGTGGAGAAAATTTTCATGTTAACCCCTAGGGGTTGGGTCAAGTGGTAAAGGCCTTGGGCTTGGGGGTATGCTCTCCTTGGGCTAAGGTTCAAATCTCATTGGGTGCAAACAATATTTAGGAGCCACCTTGCACAGGCCCTCGGCAAGGAGTTTCCAACTGTTCCTGGACACCTGGTGCCAATAAAAAAAAAAAAATGTTTAGAACATTTGCAAGAAATGGAAGTTGTCTAGGTGGCTATTTAGTGACCACTTGTGTGGTCAATGGCAGAATATTCTTCTCATTTGTTGATACGATTTAGGTGGGTTATCTCTAGGTCATTTTGGTAATGTGCCCTTTGATTTGTCTCTCATTGCTTTAAATACCCAAGTCTTTGTTATACATGTTGGCATAGATTGGAATTTCGTATGTCTAATCTTTTTGCATGTCATATTTTTAGCGATGATCAGATTGTCTTTAATTTGAAAAACAGCCAAAATATATAGATATTCTCTCTGAAGGATATACAACTACATGGATCTGGGTTGCTTAATCCCTTCCGGTGCATGTTGGAACAAGGAATTATTGGGTAGCTAGTTAGTGGCATGCTGTTGGTCTATCTGTTTATTATTAACGGTGTCCTGTGCTTAATAATAAATCATTTCATATATTCACAACAAATGCGGGATTTACTTATTTTCATGCCTGAAAGAATGGACGGTTTCTTTTGATACCTGGTGTGTAGATAAAGACAGAGAGTGGTGCAAAAGTAAAAGCCAATAAAACCGGGATATACAAGAAGTGGAAACAACAGTCACACAATAAAATATCTCTTAAAGGAACCATGAATGAAGGGAATGCCGAGGAATCCAGGAGCATGTCAGGTAATTTAATGAATTGGAAGCCCCTGATGATTGTTCATCTTATTTTCTCTTGAACTTTGTTGAAATTTGCCAAAAACTTGCTTTTTATTTTCAGGGCATCTTAGATCGCAAGGAAATAATAGAAAGTTTAAAGGGAGCAAGAAGCAGCATTATGTGCCTAATGCTCATGTACGTTCAGAAATTAAAGATCTAGATCAAGTTCGGAAAGATAGGCAGAAAAAGGCAAACAAAATCTCCTACATGAAGAACAATGGCAAGTCTGGTAAGGGGAAAAAATTTAATAGAAATGGCAAAAGAGGGAAGGGTAAGTAGTGAAGTCACCGAAAAAGATGGTTTTGTGCCGTTCGGGTGCTCTCAGAAGAAGATTCTTTGCAATTAGAATGGGGAAAAGAGTGCCTGAATTTTTCACAGCCAACTACATGTTTTGTGGTTTTGTGTTTGGATCAAGACTGCTTAATCAGCTTGCCCGTGTAATTGAATTAAAATATGCACGTATTTGAGTGCACAACAGCTAAATTTGTTAATGGGGTTGTGATACTCTGCTCATACTTCAATTTCCTAGAAATCTCAATTATTCTTTGATCCGATTAATCAAAACTATTTTGTAAGGCCCTGCACTTGTAGGAAATTCATTGGATGCAATCTAGAATTAGAAAGAATGCAAATGTTTCAAACAGGGCTGCTTTGGATGAATTCAAAGATGAGCTAAGATAGTTTTAAATGAATGATAAAAGTTGAATAAAATATTATTTTTTAATTTTATTATTGTTTTCGGATTTGAAAAAGTTGAATTATTTATTATATTTTGTGTGAAAATTTGAAAAAGTTGTAATGATAAGATGAGATGAGATGAGATGAAACGTTTTCCGAATCTAGACAGGGCCTAAGGGTTATGGGAAAGGAAAATATTTTAGACATAAATGTATTACACAAAAGTAAACTCACAAACTGATGTGGCTTGATGTGATACGTCAAATTGCAAAGTAATTTTTTTATTTTGTAAAATAGATCTAACGGATCCCATGAAATTACATCAATTTGTAACTTTATTTTTGTGTAATGCCTTTGTTTCAAACATTAAGGGTTTTGTGTAATCTCAATTTAAAAAGAATGCTAATTCTGTGTGATGCAGCTCATGCTTTTTGTTTCCTAGAAATGATCAAGAAAAAGTATTATGTAACGCCCCAAACTTTGAGAGATTCATTTGGTACAACCTAGAAAAAAAATAAAGAAATTAGAATGCCTATTTTAAAGAGCTATGGGTTACTCCTCCATCAATTATAATTTATCAATCTGCACAGTATGCACTCGAACGTGGGTACGTTCGACTATTTGTGTTGAACCTTGAAATAAATAAAATCCTGTTTACTACCAAACAGGTGGTTCTATGGTGTAGTGGTTAGCACTCTGGACTTTGAATCCAGCGACCTGGGTTCGACTCCCGGTAGGACCTTTTTCTTTCAAGTTTTATTTTTCTATATATAATTGTTCTTCTTCAGAAATCAATATCTTTACGAATGATTTTATTTTATTTGAACTCCAAAAAAGCACCGTATTGCACAATTCTCATATTTCTAATATTTAACTGAATTTTACCTCTGAATTTTGAAATTCTTTTTTTTTTAAAGAATTGTTTTTGAAGAAAAAAAAGGGTCTACGGCCGAGAGTCGCAGAAAACACTTGCCAGGTGTGCTCTCTGGTTGTAGGGGGGTGCACTCACAATCCCGCCCCTTGCCAATGAGGTACCTGTTCGACAAAGGTGCCCTGCTTTGCAAGGTAAACCCATCCTATGGACAGGTAGAGGTGTCCGATCCTCTGTAAGCCGAATCAGCGAGTCCTGTAGCAGCTCACAAAAACAGAGCAGGACATGGGTACCGTTTTACCACCTTTTGATGATGTGCAGTAAAACGCATGCCTCTGGCACGCAAGGTGGTTGTCCCGTCTCCTATAACCCACAGGTGAGACCTTAGGGTGGAGGTGGCGTTGTCAGGGCTTCGAAATAGCCCTTTTTTTATTTGAAATTCCAATTACAAAATCATTTGTGCCCTTTTATGGTGGTCTATTGCTTAGATGAAACGCCAGAAATTTATCAGATCAGAATTCCACTATTGGTAGAGCCGTAGAGCTACTACTATATACTATGATTTCAGTTTTTGTAAGATTACCCAAAAATATAAAAAGATTCCCATTTCTGTACTTTCCATGCATATACTCTTACTCAAACCGCTCTAGTAGTCCAATCCAGGCAGCCAATGCCATCAGATTCTTCTTCTTGTGTTCTTAATTAATTAAAAGTATCAATTTTGCTGTGTTCTTGTTTAACCATTTCAAGGGAGATGATTCTTAGGAGAAACAGATCGAGGCATACAAAAAACATGACTTATCCAGCAACTTTAGAATCAATTTCCTCTAAACAAAAACAAGGCTAGGCTTCATTAAAACTTAAACAGATGCTATTTGGCAATTTGAGTTAATTGAGAATGCTGAGGGAGTTAAATTGCCCAGTTGTGCCGATTGTAGTAAGGACGCTGAAGTTGATTGCTTGGTCTCCACCAATAGGGGGTTTGCAAAACTTAATGTATGTAGATGGTAATTCTCTTGTCAATCCCAGAATGGCGGAGGGAGGGGGGGGGGGGATGTTCTTGGGGGTTAGGGTTAGGGGTTATGGTTAGGCTACAAATACTGTTGTTGAATGTAGAGCTTTTGTGGATGGTCTTCATCTTTGTCAGCAGATGAGACTCAGAGATGTGCTGGTTGAGTTGGATTCTAGTGTTGTGGTGGGTTGATTTATCAGAGACGTAAATATTGGTATATGTGACATTTTTGGGAAGAAGTGCAAAATATTATTTCTTCTCTAAACATTCATTTTAAACATGTGTTTAGGAAAGCTAATATAAGAGTTGATTTTTAGCCAAACATAGGGCTAATGGCGCAACTTGAGATTTTGTTGGTGAAGAGTTTGAGAGGTTAGGAATCTTTGGATGTTGGTTGGGTATTTTTGAGAGGTCTTACTTATTACTGTAATTATGGTGATTCCTCTGCCTAAGTGAGGGTTTTATTTTTAATAAAATGTGGAGGTGCCATCCTCCTTTAAAAAAAAAAAATGGTTGCGAGTAAATGACTGCTGCTTTTAGTAACGAGATATGTATTCTCAACTTTATAGCATCCATAACCAACAGAACTTTTAGTAACAGGCTTTTCTCTAAATGCCCACACAGCAATAGCATATCAAGATGCATAAACACAAGAGTTCAAACTACTTTTTAAATTGTAGCTGGGTTCTGACAAAATACATACTACTTTTTAGCTCAAACCTTCATTCAATGAGCTGGGTGAGCAACATTGCTGGCTGTGCGGTGTGCATGGAAGGCACAGGCACAATGCACGGACATTAAGTTCAGACAGCCGCTCATGATAAGCGAATGCCTTCCCGAGCAAGTGTGGAGTGCAGGAAATGAATCGCACACCGCCTGAACAGCAGGGGGGGTGAGTGCCGTGCACTGGCTGATGTTGAGAGTCCTAAGCCCATCCTCGTCATTAATTTCTTTCACTGATTCCCACATTGAAGTCTTCTTCACTCGGCTGTGGGCCAAAGAGTACATTGCTCTGTCTGTGATGTTCTGACAGTAGTACAGGCCAAGGGATCTCAAATGAAGACATCTGTTTGCAAGAGCAATCACACTATCATCTGCAATGTAAGAATAAATGGGTCAAGACTTTTTAAATCATAACAAGCCAAATACACTTCCCGTTGGCCAAAAAACTTTAAAACTATACATCTTTTCGGATTTAATACACTATCAATTATCATTTACATGTTTGATTGTTCCTAAATTTCGTACTTCTACTAAATCATTTACACATTACCATTGTCTAAAGCAAAAAAATAGGAATCAGAAAACATCTTAAAGGATTCAAACTCATTGCACTCTGTCAATTTTACTTCCCAACAACAGTCAGCTCGCAACACCTCCAAACCATGTAGAACAAGGAATTCCAGAGAGAGCCCGTCTAAATAAAACTATGTTTTGATCTCTCCCTTCTGAGAATTTCGAAGCAAGAACACACATTACAGTTAAAGATGACTATAGCATATAGGGGCGGTAAGCATCTTAACTACACAGTGATCATCAACTAGTTGGCATATGAGAGAATGAAACATCTTAAAACAAGTAAGCAATGGCATCTGCTAGTTGGAACTGAACTGACAAAGCAGATAGAGATCCACCAGGTTACTTTTGGTATAACAGAGACCAGAGATCAGGTGTACGTGTTTTCTTGGCAGAGAGAGAGAGAGAGCGAATCAGTTGCCCAAGACATTATTCGCATTGTTGAGGAACATCCTATGACCATACAAATCCTCATAGAAAGGGACCAAGTCTACAGAAGGAGCCATGAGGCAAATTGCCCAGTTGCTGGCACATCTAAATAAGGGACTTATAATATTCTGAAATTTGAGCACCAGGACAGACTACTCCTTTTTTCAACAAAGTATGGATTCATTACCCGTATCTTGAACAAAGTCTACAGAAGGGATCAGGGAATTGCAGGTGATGAAACCGATGAATCTGAATAAGGAGCTCATAATTTGGTGAAATTTAGCACCAGAACCCACTAGTTTTATCGTTTTAACAAAAATATAGATTCATTGCCCCTACATATCAGGTACCTGTTATGCGAACACAGCCGCACAAATCAAGAGTTCTGAGATCAGGGCATCCATATGCTAAACTCATTACTCCCACATCACTTACATTATCACACCATCCTAGATTCAAAGACTGCAACTGACTGCAGTAACATCCAATAGCCTGCATATCATTAAAGAAATATAATTAAATTATCTCACTTCCTATGACTTGAGTTGAAAGAAACAATTTAAATTATCTCATTTATACCTGCAATGCACTGTCAGATGCAGCTTTGACACATCCACAAAGATTTAAAACCTTTAACTTACGGCAAAAACTAGCCAGATATGCAAGAGCACTGTCACTGAATGCTGAACATCCACTGATGTTGAGTTTTGAAAGATTAGGGCAACCATGAGCCAGGGCATACAGGGAGCTGTCACTAAGCTTGAAACTTTTGCTGAGGTCCAGGACCTGCAGATCATGACAGCAGTTTGCAATAGTTTCAACAGCATGATCCTCAAGCTGTGGTTTATCTTGGCGCAATATGAGACTCTGCAATTTTGTGAACTTTGGAGCAAGAGATAGGACCAAGTTGTTCATGTTCTTGCTGCACCTGAAAAATGAGTTCATGCCATCTGATAGGTACGGTATTCACAGGTACCAGGATCTACTTATTTTGTTAAAAATTTAGAGAAAAATGTACTGTCAACATCATTAACAATTTTTTATGGACAATACTGTAAAATAGAAACTGAAAAAATATATTTATATATATATATATATATATATCTTGGTTTATCAGGTTTAGACAATGTAAAAAAAGAGGAAAATATATGATTGCTTAAACTCATTTGGATATAAACCACATTCAGAAAAATTCAAATATCTAAGGTACTAAAACTTCAAAGACTTTTTCTTCCCCTGTTAACAATCTTGAAACCCGCGAGGAAATAAATCATATCCCAAAACAACAAAATAATTTGGATCTAACACAGAATCATGACTTCCTCACACGGCTTCACATCTGAACACAAAAACATGAAGGTCCAATGGAAGGCAGCATGCAATTGATTCCACGTGTACCAGGATTTCCAGAATAAAATAGTTACTGTTTATAATGCATATAAATCACCAGAAGTAGTTGAAAAAGACAAAAAAACAAAAGGTTTCCATGACCATACAGTAACAAACAACAAAGCCATCCATGGAATTCAGGTTTCCAACTCAATTCATGATATTCCCTCATCAAAAATCAACATAAATAGAAACTTTCCAGGCAAACTTGTGTAATATAAAGAGTTGAAACTGAAACATCAAGCAACACAATGACGTGATCTTTAGCACTACAAAAAAGAAAAAGAAAAAAGAAAAACATTTTTTTTATAGGTATAAAAAAAAAAAAAAAACCGTTAAAAGCTGTCTCTTGTTTTGAGATGCCCATCATTCTACAAATTTAGCAAAATCTTATAATCATGAATGAGGAAGAAATAGTACAAATTACAGGAACTCATTCCATCAAAGTTTTCACAATAAGCATATAGGGCAAGAGGAATGTACACATAATGCTATGTTTTTAAACTTTGTACAGTAAAAAAAAAATAATGAAATAAATAACACAAATAAAGAGAAGTGGAGCTACAAGACTTTACACCCTTAAAGCTAATGATTCCACAACAGAACTGCGCAGCACTGAGTTCTTATAAAACTCCTATCCTTTTCTATTCTCTTCCCCCTTTCAGGGCACCTGGGTAAATCCATAAAGATCAAAATATGAAATATACAAGTTGAATTCAAACAAAGTAAATGCTCACTCCTATGATACGAATATATAGGTGAAAAAAAAAAGCTTGACCAAAAGCAATTAGTAAAATTTTTTTCTAATTTGAAGGATGGCAAATTATATGATGCGATCATACGACTGTCCATGAAAGGATACAAAACCAAGAAAAATAGCACCACAACCACTTGAAGCAAAAAATAAATATATATACCATGAGAAAGAGAGATGGGTAAGGCCCAAGCAAATAGCATCTCTCCACCCACGACACACTCCGGATGCCATGATCACCGTCTTATCATCAACAAGAGAAACAATTTGCAACAAGAGCTCTGTGGGAATATCCTTCCACTCAGTGATGATACCACCTTCCATTTTCACCCCTCCTTTCCGAATCCCATTTCCACCAAGCATCATAAGCTTCTCAAAGCACAAGTTCAAGTCCTCAGCCCTCAGGTTGCCTTTACCTACCATTTCACTCTCAATCCAACACCAATGTTCACTTTACCTGTGTACCTGTATAAATAATCAACTCCACGGTTCTGTCACCAAATAGAGAGAGGAAATGGATAACGCATTTGCAAATTCCAAGACCTTGAATTCAGGGACAAAAAGGTGGAGGAAACCAACACGTTAACAAACTGGGAAAACCAACACAAACCCATACGTGATCACCATAAGAGATTGACAGAGTTGAAATTCTCAGAGAGTAAATTTCACAACTACAATCAAATCTCGAGAATTTACACGTACACGTAAATACTTTCTTCTGTTTTGGTTTTTTTTTTTTTTTTTTTTTACCATGTATATCCTCAAGCTATTCACAGGAAAGTACGTGGTGATCAATGAAACGGGAATTGGTCAAAACAGACCAATTTGACGACTAACAGAGCAGAAAAATGTGTCAAAAGAATAGAAAGATGAAAAACCAAAGAACCTCTTTTCTGCAAAAACAGAAACGCCCATTTCGAGCTATTGAATATAAGCTGCGTTTTGACCCAAACAAGCACAAGTTCTAGAGGGAAACGATCGATAAAATTTAGAAAAAACTGTATATCTTTTGGTTTTCATTCCAAAACCAAACGGTTCTGATCAAAACAGAGGAAAACACTGAATTCCTGGCAGATAATCCCAACGAAGAAAAGAAAAAACAAATACCTCTTCAAAACCTACGCAAACACCAACATCTAAGAACAAAAATTAACAAACCAGTTGATGATATTAACCAAGAAAAAAAGAAAGGCTCGTAAGAAACAGATAATCTGCAAAACAAAAATTAGGGTTATGATTATGTACCTCGGAAAGCTGACTTGGTGAACAAAAGTTTCTAGCTTTGATCAGTTTTGTATTCGAGTGTGCAATTGCTTATCAAAGGCTTGCTATATGTCTGTATTAGAACTCCATTTTTCTTTTCTATATTATTGTTATTATTTTAATTTATAAGAGGAAAAGAAAAGGAGGGAGAAGCGTACGAATGGAGGTGGGGTTATTGACTCTATGCCGCCACGTGGGACAATGATGACCATCGATGTGATCTGGTGGTGCATACAGTGGGTCCTATGCAAAGTTGTCGGTCTTGATTTTATCTGAAATTTGATTGAAAATTTGCAAATTCAGCACAAAAATTAAGAAACAAATAGAAATAAAAGGGAAGGAAAATACATAATTTAAAAAAAAAAAAAAAAAACAATGGAAGACGTTTGATGGTGGATTATTGGATGAGAAAAGAATAAAGGGGAAGGTGAAGAAGATTGACAACGTATAGAAGGTTCCATTTGCTTGATCAAAACCGAAACCGTACCCAAAAGCAATCCCTTGTGAAAGTCAAGTCCAAAAAATGCTTATCTTTTCAGTTTGTGCATCTTATGCTTTATCTTTGATACATTTTCCTTTATCTTTTTGGATTCTGAATTATCTTTTTATTCATTTTAGAAAGTTTCTTTTTCTTTATTTTTTTAAGCTAGAAAGTTACTTTGTAGATATCAATTTTTGGAAATCCTTCACCAACAAGCTACTTCTCAAGTTACAAATAAATGGTTATTATTTATACCATTTGGTTCAAGTAAATCCCCACATTGAGTATGAGTATGAAATTTAAGCAATTTCAAGTTGCATAAGTTGCGACTTTGTAATCGAATAATATAGACATATGGTTCAATCGTCGAGTCGGGGAGACCGTGGATGCTAGTTTAAAATGTTTTAGGTGATGCTATGTTTACAATTTAAGTGTTTCAAATTGTTTGAGTGCAAGTTTGACCATGTGTATATAAGCTTTTAGACACCATCATCCTCTTTAGAGTCTTAAGCCAGTTTTCAAATTAAGTTAGTTTCTCCTAATCAAGTACTAGTAACTTAATCAAATTTAAATGATAAATGGACTTCATGGGGGTATGTTTGGTTTTCCACTTTTCTCAAAAGTTTTTTGAAAGTTTTAAAAATAAATTTTTAAAATCAAATCAAAAAATTATATTTAAATAACTTTTCAACTCTACCATTGCTTTCACAAACTTTGATAGAAAACATATTTAAAAATTAAAAAAGTATTTAAAAGTTTATTTGTTCTTTTAACCCAATAAACAACAAATCTAAAAATATGTCCTTGATAAAAGACAAATTAATATGTCCTTCTTACATAGCAATGTGAAGAAGGGAGTGTGTTAAGGATTAATCTTGGTAAACCGTTACCACAAGAATAAGAAATCACATCACATTTTGTTTTTTTGTAGTTTTCAAAGGAACATATTGACTCTATTTTTATTCACTTTACTTCCATCTCTATGCTTGTCACTGTATTCTCTATGTATAGTCTAATCCCACAAATAAATAATGCTGCTTGTCCCCTTGTCAATCGGAAATGTCTTTTCTTTCGAGTCTTGTGTGCCTCAAAGTAGGTGGAAAATTGGTTCTTCTCTGCTATTTGGATTTGATATACATCAATTACTATTTATCTTCGTATCTATATTTGACAACTTTTTTTTTTTATAAAATTAGAGTGTGGAAGTGAATAATGACTGATGAGAAGAATTATTCTTTACGATTATACAAAAAAATTATATAACGTTAACCTTATTATTTTGTAAGGAGATCCACTTAATTACTGCATGAGTTGAAGCCTTTTGGTGTCAAATATTGAGACAAATAATTTTAAAATTTTGGCCAAATTATGGATGAAGAACATGGAGGCCTTTTAAATTTTCAGAAACTAAAATATTTTTCAAATAGAAACAAAGTGGAACATTATAAATTATTTAGTAAAACATGCCCATCATCTGAATTAGAACCCTTGTATGCAGATAAAGATGTGTTGTTTTAATGATTAATCTTTCCTTAGATGTTTTTGAGCAAGTTGTTTACTAGGTTATTTTGCCTCATCGGATTAAAGATGGGAGATTGATAACTAGGAAATGTAGTGTGCAACATGTATAGTGTGAGAGATGGGGGGTTTAAACATGAACAGTGATGAATAGTAAAATCTCTTTGACTAGTTCCATCCTAATAATTATCATTTGTAGATAGCTTTATCTTGTGAGGGAAGAGGATAAGGAGGAAGAGCCTTGCTACCGTACCGATAGTTTGGATCGATAAGTGCAAATCATTTTTTTTTCAACTATTTTTATAGATCTTTAAACAATTTTTTTTTTTTTTTTTTTAAAAAAGTCAATTCACTAATAATCACTTCTTCTTCTTTTTTTTTTTTAGAAAGAGCTGGAAGCCACCCACATAGCAGCCCCATCCCAATTTTATTAATAAACCCTCACTTGTGACATAGGAATACCGTGGTTACAACCTGAGGCCTGGGGGTTACAAATATCGAAATAAACAAAAAACCAGGCCTCCAAAAAAAAAAAAACCATATAAACTCAACCACAATACAATTGGCACCAAGAAAGCAAAAATAACTAAATAACTCAAAGCCATAACCTGCAAGAAAAAGACCTGCACAAACATAGAGTAAGAAAGATTTAACTGAGAGCAAAGAAAAACATACCTGGAGATAAACCAGCGCCCATAACCCACTAGCAACGTCTTTGAGTTTTCTTTATATAAGGAAGACCCCCTCTGTCCAGCCAGATATTACCTTTAATGGGAGCAAGCAGCTCAGATAAAGAAAACTAAGAGCCAGATTGACCATTAGCACCCATTTTAGCAAACCCATCAACAACCGAGTTGCATTCTCTATAGCAGTGAACAAGAGAAACATTAAGCCCAGCTATACGACTCTGGATTTCATCCCAATAATATTCCATATACCACAGGCCACATCTCTAATTCATTAACCAGTTAAGCACTAACATGGAGTCAAGTTCAATCTCCATAGAAAAAAAAAAAACCCAACAAGTCAATGTGCCGGAGCCCATGAAGTAAACCCATCAACTCTGCATAGTTGTTAGAATTATGCCCAGTGGCTTCAACAAACCCGCAAAGTAAATCACATTTATCATCCCGAATGATGCCTCCTGCACCCGAAGGACCCGGATTATCGAGAGAACAACCATCCACGTTCAATTTAACCCAACCTTGCTTAGGAAGCTTCCACTTGACCGGAAAAATAAACTCATTCCTCATGACATTTAATGACATATTGAAACATTGTAAAATACATCCATCACGCTGAGTAAGCAAATTAACATCCTTGAGCTTTAAAGCAATCCAAGATACCCAATATTTTATGGAACACCAAACCTGTTGGACCGATTCCATCAATCCATCCATCCTGGCCTTACAACGACGCCCCCATAATCGCCAAGTAATAATAGCTGGAAGAGGACCCAACAATTGACCAGGGCGATTAGAATTTTTTGCCTGCCTATACCAACACTCCACCCGCTGTCTCCATAAACCACCTTCCATCTAAGGAACTCCAAGAACCATCGAACATATACGCCAAAATTTTTCAGCAAATTCCCCTCTTGCGAGACTATGATTAAGATCTTCATACTTAGAATTGGAACAACAATCGCATCGGGAGACAATAGAAATACCAATTCTGCGGATTTTGTCATCCACAGGAAGACAATCATGTATGGCCTTCCACATAGTAATCGACATTTTTTTGGGAAGAGTAGGATGCCAGACCCATTTTGCCCAAGGGAAATCTGGACCCCTCATACGAATACAATTCCACGCGCTTTTAGTAGAGAAATGCCCGTCATCATTAGGGAGCCAAATCAGCATATCCTTCCCATTTTTAACCCGACCCAGATTCAAAATAAGCTCCTTAGCTTTATGATGTCCAACCAATCGAGTAAAAAACTCCATATTCCAACCCAACCCAGTTTTACAATCTTCCAATTTTAGATTCGACTTATCAGAAATCTAAATATTATCACAAAGAAGGCCATCATCAGCCCAATTATCATGCCAAAAAAGGAGTTTACCCTCCTGAACTTTCCATTTAGAATTAGCTTGCACTAAAGGAATACTTTGTAAGATCATCTTCCAGAAAAGATACCCTTTATTTGGATCCACCATAGAAATATGTCTATCACCAATATATTTAGCAAGAAAAAACTGAGACCAAAGAGATGTACCTTGCAAAAGGTTCCAAGCTAACTTCATGTGAAGAGAAGACTGCACGTCTTGAAGACTGCGAATTCCCAGCCCACCTTCCGCAACAGGCTTACAAATAGCCACCCAAGAACGCCGTTTTTTCTTAGCCTTACCATCTTTAACACCTCAAAAAAAGGTACTGATGATTCTTTGAAGTTTCTCAATCACAACTTTAGGCGTCTTTGAGATAGAAAGGCCATGCACAAGAATACTTTGAAGCACATGTTTAATGAGAATTAGTCGTGCACCACTGGATAACAATCTGGCTTGCCATCCCTCCAATCTGGACTGAACTTTAGCAATTAAGTCATCAAAATGAGTAATCTTTAGACGTCCTAAAATAATAGGAACTCCTAAATATTTGAAAGGAAAACTTCCTTCTGTAAAACCAGTGAAGCGAAGGAGAGCCCGACGTCTAGAAACAGAAACCTATGAAGAGAAAAAAATAAAGGATTTGTTTTTACTCACTGCTTGCCCATTTGAACCTATTTTTTATCATCTTCAAAAAAATTTCCTCCACTAGGATGAATAAATAAGGAGAGATGGGGTCACCTTGACGCAACCCATGACCACCTTTGAAAAAATCTTTGGGGACACCGTTTATGACCACAGAGAACCAAGGATTAGTGATGCATTGACGAATCAACATACAAAAAAATTCAGAGAACCCAAAAGCTTTAAGAACATGCAAAAGAAATGACCAGTCTACATTATTATAGGCCTTCGCCATGTCAATTTTCAAAACAACATTCCCACCATGAGCTAGTTTATTAATAGAGTGAATCATCTCTTGCGTCACACTAATATTTTCAAAGATGCTGCGACCTGGGAGGAAGGCTCCTTGTTCAAGAGAAATAATTTTAGTAATCAGAGGGGAGAGACGATTAACCATAATTTTAGTATAAATTTTGTAGAACACATTGCACAGGCTGATCGGCCTAAACTTATCAAAACTCGTCGGATTTTCTACTTTCGGAATTAAAACCAGGAAAGTTGCATTGAAAAAACGTGGAAGAGCCATACCTCGGAAAAACTCTGCCACAACATCAACAACATCAGTACCCACTATTTGCCAACAAGATCGATAGAAGCCCGACCCAAACTCATCAAGACCTGAGCTACTATCTTCTGGAATGGAACAAAGAGCATCATAGACTTCCTGAGATAAAGGAGCATGAGAAATGAAATCATTGTCACTCTGCGAAATAATCGGTTGGACTAATTCCCCCAGACTCGGTTCATCGCGGCAATTGCCAGCCTCTAAGAATAGCCCCTTCGTGGATCTGCTCTGGTGAGGAGAGAATAGTACTATCCTCTAGTTTCATCTTTTTCACCTCTTTATGATTACGACGACTGATAGCACGCAAGAAATTAGAGTTCGCTTCGCCCTTCTGAATCCAACCTTGTTTAGTTTGTTGGGCCAAGCGTTTTTCTTTTCTATCCAACCAAACTGAAAGCTCCAACTAGGAGGTCCACGTCTTCAGTATACTCAGATTGCAAGCTGGCCTCCAAGCCTTTTAACCATTAAGTTAAAAAAAAAAAAAAAAAACAATCGGTCAATTTTGTCAATAAGTATTCTTGGTTCAAATAGCTTTTTCCCAAGAGGAAACTTCATTACTGTAGAAGCTTAAGATCTACAGCTTTGAACCACTTTGCCAGCCATATTAAGGCCACCACCACCTACAGAGTTGTCATGTGTTGATTTGAGTACAAAGTGTCTGTTTGTTTAGAGTTCTATAGTCCAAGCATTTTTTTTTTTTTGTATCGTATCTACTTTGTCTATATGTTCCTCCA
Organism: Juglans microcarpa x Juglans regia; assembly: GCF_004785595.1. Classification (NCBI taxonomy): domain Eukaryota; kingdom Viridiplantae; phylum Streptophyta; class Magnoliopsida; order Fagales; family Juglandaceae; genus Juglans; species Juglans microcarpa x Juglans regia. Next base: position 1,945,929 of record NC_054609.1, read on the forward strand.
CAACGGGTACAAAGTACAAGCGCCCTTTTAACATCCTGCATGTGCATTTGGATCATATAGGCTGATGAATAATTGTCCAAACCCATATTACAACTCATTTTAGATGTGCATGACTCATTTTACAACTATATTTTATAATTTTAGTGGTTTGATAAAACATGATAAAATGATTATAGTTTTATAATTATTTAAGTTATTTTATCAAAACATCTTTAATTTAAAATATAATTGGGAAAAGGATTGTGTAAAAAGATTTATATCTATCATGACTCTTGATATATTAAGTAAAATTTCTATTAATAAGGATCATTGATATACTAACTAGATCATTAATGTAGAATTTTATAATATAAGAACTTCCAAACCTTCTTTTCCTCTCGTGAAAATCACTTGTATAACCTCAAGAATATTTACACCACATCTAGGCTTATACTGAGAAAAAAAATAATAATAATTCTATTTATCATCCTCATACACCACACACTTCACTTTTTTTTTTTTCATTTTTCTTATAACAAATATGTGATATATGGATGATAAGTAGAACAATTCAATTAGTTTAACAAGAATAAAATAAAAAAATAAAAAATAAAAAATAATTTTAAAATATATAAAATATGTGGTATGGAATGATTAGTAGCATCCTTAAAAAAAAAAAAAGGTCAAGGTTGTAATTAGAGTCTCCTGAAATTATTATGATAGATAAAAACTTTTCATTTTTAAATAATGTAGGATCTATTCACCACTTTTCTATACTCAGATATTACAACTTATCTCTCCTTAAATCTCTTACGTGCTCGTCAAGCAATTCCATCATAAAATACTAAAGTCCAACACTACTTTGGCAGCTAAGGGTAAATTGAAAATGGTTTGAGGAGTAAGATGGTTTTTGTATGAAAAAACTAATTCTTATCCAAACGGTTATCACATGCTGATTTGAAAATAGTTTTTGATGTCTTTGCAAGACGACAAAATTTCAAATAGTCATAAGGCCAACGAAAAAAGAGAAAAACATTCAGCTTTTCTTTCAAATCAATAACACTACACATCTCATATCTTCAACTTTTCCAACAAATAAATATATTTATAAATAAAACAAAATTATTATAAATAATATGGAATTATTTGTGGGACCCACATCTATCTCCTCTCCAACAACTTAAAACAATCTCATCTCATTTCTAATTCAAACACACAAAATTTTCAAAAATCATTTCAACTCATCTTAACTCACAAATCTTTACTACTATTCATAAACCATTTCAACTCATTTTATCTCATCTCTCAATCCAAACCGGACCTAATTTTTTTCCCTTTATTTTTCAGAAATGGCCTTTTTTTAATATTTATTTTCTAAAAAAAGAGATAATATATCTAAACTGTAAAAGATTTTGTGACTTTCTTTTTTGTAGTCAAACTATTAACTATATTTTTAATGTGGCCATGTTCCCCGCGTGCGTAATTGTCAACATATCACACCTAGAGCAAGGCCCTCCTTTTCGTGGCTGTTGCGTGCGGGCATCATGAAAGTTGATTAGGGGGAAAACCTGTGGATTGAGCAAGCTCTATTTTATGTCCAACCCAGAGTTGCGAGTTTTGGTTTTATAAAATCAGTGTTGAATTGCTGGAAAACATACATAAACAGAAACAAACAAGTAAAAAAGAAAAACCATGTTCAGACAGCATAGCATTGTAAGCATTCATGTCCATTGTACAAGGGCCTGCCCACAATGATCACAGACAGCTTCATTATTCTGTACACTGCCAATGTGTCTGTTTGGATCAATTTACGGATATAGTTTTTTAAGCTAAGAACCTTTCCAACAAGTTACCAAAGAAGAAGCTCGTTTTAGCCCATCCGCTAGCCTCAGGTGCCTTTGCACTTGCTGCTGGGACCTTCTTCACATTGAGCTTGATTGTGTGTCCAATTTCTTTGCGAAGTGCTTCAATGGTCTTTGTGTCCACTGGCTTCCCTGAAGCGTCTCTAACGTAGAAAACATTCACTGCTTGCTCCCCTACTGTTGTTACATCCGCTCTGGTGACTGATAATCCATTCTCTCTCAAGATCCTTGTTACTTCAGATAGTAAACCTACTCTATCCTTTGCACAGAGCTCTAGGCTTAGACCCTGTATCCATGGTCGACACCATATGAATTGAATTCAAGCTGGAAATTTTGTATGAATTTTCTTGTATTTGATCCAGTAACATGTATTAATGAGACAATTATATGGACTGTGAAAACAAGTTCATGGTGTGATTCATTGACAACGTATTCACAAAGGAAAAATGGATCTTATGTTGCAGTTAATTTCAATTTGCTAGATAAGTTTAATGCCCCTTGATTAAGATGGTCTTTCAAAGACAGAGACCATTTTTGCCGTCCTTTTTGTGTGGTTAAGTGCAAGACACGTAATAGCATGGTTTCACAGTTTATAACCCATGTTGTGTTAACGTCTATTTTGGCCAGAGACTTATTTCTATAACAACAAATAGAGGAATGTGTGCCATCTATAGTAATAGCAAATTCAGGATGGTGTCTAATATCCCTTCAATTTTTAAGAACCATAAATTGTCAGGCCATAATGGTCTCCTCTCCATTTTAGTAATTTACATGGCACGCAAGAAAAATAGAGTTTGATCGCTGGAAGATGAAATTGCATTGAACATAGGTTTTTAGAAACAATGAACTGAGGCCAGTCTATTGCCCTCATATCTATCATGTGACAACCAACTAGATCATGAAAAGTTCTTTTTATTAATATAATCATGACAAGTTCAAAACACTCTCAATCAGAAAAGTGTACATGCCTGATTCTTCAATTAAACGTAAACGATTCTGTATATTTCTGTCTGCTTTAGGCAAGAAAGAAAGGTAAGGGTAGAAATTTGGTTAGAATCGTCACTTACCTCAGTTACTCTTCTTTGAATAGCAGCTTCAAGACATTTAACGACCCTTTCCTTTTCTCCTTCGGTATCAAGTGTGCACCCATCGACGTGACGAATAAAATATTCCTACAAGTATATGAAGGTTAGCCTGACCACATGTCCAAATCCCTATCGTGGGCGTTGGAAATCCTTTGTGAATGTAACGCTTTTCATTTCCTTTTTTTGCCTTTTTGAAAGAGGAAATCCCAAGTACATATATGGAGTGAAATCAGAAATACTGGATTACTTTAAATGCTGGAGTCCACACAAAAAGCAAAAACAGAATACAGAGAGAAGTCACTTGTTGAACCCTTGAAATGCACTTACCCAAAACCTAAGGCCACTTATTTTTCCACAAAAGGAAAAGATGGAAGCCTAAGTGAAAATAATGTCCAATTTGGAATTTGGACTTTGGACATGTGAATGCTCATTGATTCTGTTAGAGATTTTATTGTTTACAGTGGCTAAGGTGCGGAATCTTCAGCATAGTTCATGGAAAAAACCAATGAAGTGGTATTATGGTACATATTGCTTTTACTCGTGGTGCATAGCTAATGTCAAATATATATGAGCAACTGCACATATCCTGCAAACATATATGTGTTTAAGTTGAAGCTATTTGATGTTATAAAGTGAGCTTTATTATGAGCATCTGCAATTATCATGCGAAGTGTAAGTTGAAATCAACTTCATTAAATTGTTCATCAGAAATGAAGTCAGTATTCATTCACCTGTGATGCATACGGGCCATCTGATGAAATGGTGGCATGGAAAACAACATATTGCATGTCTGTGAGTGTGCACACGATGTCAAACATTAGTTTTGCACGATCTTTGCACCGTACACTAATCACTGAGTACCCCTTTTCCTCGCAACGGTCAACTGTAATTTTTGGTTTGAATGCAGGAGGATAATCAATCTCAGTTGTTACTCCACCTCTTTCATAGTCCCTATCAGCAAAAAACATCTGATGGAGCCGTCTATCAACATGGGTGTACCCCATGGAGAAACTTGTGCAGCCCTCCCACTTGTCATCCTCACATACTCGCAAGATGTTCTTAAGCTGCTCCTCCATTACAGATAATCTTGTCGGGTCATCTACGGCACGGTTTGTGGTGTTATCATTGACATAAAGAACACATGCTATTCGCCCATTGTGCGTCCATAGTTCAGCTGTAACAACATTAATGTCGAGGTTGGCAAGAACAGCGGAGATCTCAGATAAGAGACCAGGACGGTCCCTGCCAATGAGCTCAATAGCTGTGTGATCACCAATAGAGTGTACCCCAACCCTTTTGCCTGGCCAAGTCCTCAACTTGTCCTTCACGTGTCCATTTGGTCCTAAAGCCTATTTTAGCAACAATAGTTGATTAAATTTGCTATAAATAAGTCATATAAAGACAATATATCCATTTTAATGGAAACTTGCCACCTTTTAAGTAAGTGGTTTATAAATTAAGTCATGAAAGCATATCCAGAAGAAGAAACTGGTGTACCTTCTCTATGTAGTCGATGGTTTTGCTGTCTGTTACCCTGTTTCCTTGTTGATCCGTGACATGAAATACTGTCCATTTGAAAGTCTAAAACATGTCAACTAATTGTTTAATGTGTGTGCAGGCATGTATAGTGCAAAGAAAAATGCTATTCATCATCCTCTGAATTACAATCCTCTCATCATCCCTTTACATGATATCAAATGATTGGAAAATTAGTAAAGAATGATAAATAGTTTTCCAATAATTTGATGCCACATTAAAAGATGATGTGAGGATGGTTAAAAGGATGATGGGTAGCACTTCTCATAGTGCGAAAGATTCGGTAAGTCAAAAGAGAGATGCAAACGGGATGCTTTGCTAAGGAACTCTTTGTTAACTAATATGAATGACAAAGATATCGGTACATTCACATAGCCTAAAATGAGAGACATTTTTTTTTCTCCCCTAGGGGTCTGGGAACAAAAGTTCATTTATCAGCCAACATTGCCAAGTAAAGAGAAAGCTCATAGTCCAAGTATATAACAAACAAGCAAAAATAAATTCATATACAAACCATCCATGAACCATCCACCATCAGAGGAGATGTAAGCTTTGGTAATGATGAGGTCAAGATCTATCAGTATTTGCACAACTTCCAACAGAATTCCTGGTTTGTTAACGCTGTCAACCTACACATCATGGTCATAACCTCCTCATGATATTCTTGTAAGGGAAAGTGCAGAGACGAGGATGTAGAGATGTGATATTGTGGAGATAGTGTATGCTGTGCATAAGGTAAACTAACAAAGATAATCCTTCACGCAAAAAAAAAAGACAATTTGTTGCAACATAGGTAGGGTTAAGCATGATCCACCTGCCATATGAACTAACTTGGGCCGAAATTTTGTAGATAATTTTGTGATGCTCTGTTTGAAAAATTAAGGAATTTATGAGTGACTTCAAATAGGTAATTTGATTTTTTCCTATTCTTTTTATTTGAAAAAAAAACGAGATGTTCTTTTTCATCTTTAATTTTGTCATCCACAATCATGCTTTATTGAAGTGTCACATTTTAAGTAATTTTCATTAAAATAGCTTGGATTACAAAGCTACTTAAAATGTCATATCACTTATCAGTCAATATGGTTAAGATTGTTAAAATCTTGACTGAAGAGTAGCGTTACTTAAAATAAATAAATGAAGTAATTAGAAATATTGAAACCCTTATATCATGCCGTATGGCACTGCAATACACAAGAGTGACCTGATCATGGCTGATTGTGGAGGACAGAATGAAGTATAAGTCATAAATATATCAGAATGTACCTTGATTAGAGTACAGTCATGGCAACTAATGTTGTCTACGGACACCCTGCAAACAGAAAATAGTTACTTAATGAAAACAACACAATGGTGCCAGAAACTAACTTTAGGGAGTGCACCATATGCAGTCAATAGAAGAGAAAGAGAACCTTGGAGGATTGATTCTGGTGCTAAAGCTCTCATATTCAGGATCAAAGTATGGCCAACAAACTCTTGACATCTAGTTCAAACCTTTGGCAATCAAGCTGGTGTCTCTTTTCCTGTGTCACAGAAGGATCAACACTACCCGGTTTGCTGGCGAGGTCCACCACCGTTGAAAGCAACGACTTTCCACCTGTTATTAATCCATATCTTAGTGAATCAGACGTGGCATATAAAAGTGAGTATGGCAAACATTATAGGAAGAACAATTAAGAAGGACTTGTAAACAAGTCCATCCCATCAAGCCTAAAGGCTTAGCCCCTCTCACGCTGATTTGGAAAAACAGTAACCGAACAGAGGGAAGTTCACTAGAGTTTGGAGATGAGCTAGAAACTCTTTTCGGTATTGGCTCTTTCATCCTTAATGGCTCCACCAGCAAGCACTAGACACACCCAAATCAGCATACGGAAAAGAATAAATCTACTTGTAACCTTTTTAATCGACACACCAAACACAACTGACGTGTAAGCCTGCCACATCAGCTTGCATAAAAAAGTATCAGTACTCTTACCCTTTTTATGAATATAATGAGTATCACAATAAGTGGTATGTTACACATCAAACTGGCAAATATCCTAGCTCTAGAGAAAATAGGTGAGACTCGTGATATTATGAGCTCATAATATACAACTCATGATAAGATTTGTGTTACCAATGAAAAAATTCTGGGTTTGCACCAATGATAGGAAGTTTGCTACTATCTAGTTGTAACTCGATGAAGTCAAACTGGTGATAAGTTTTACCAGTTATTAGGCAACAATAACCTTCAATGCAAATAGTCAATAAACGCACCTAATTTTTTCTCAAAAAATCAACCACATTCTACAGTATTACAGAGATGATCTTGAGAAAGAAAAAACTAGTGATCAAAGTCATTCCAATCCAGCAATCCTTATGATAGGCAACAATTGCAGACAAACCGACTTATGACTCTGAGATTCATTCAAACACAACAGTAGCTGTCACACAACCTCCATGGAGGATCCTATTGAAACTATTCCCTCCACTTTGCTTAAAATATTAGCTTGTATGTGCTGTGTTTTAATCAGTGCTAGAAAGCATGCTGTATAAGAAGAGGCTTTAAGGTAAGAAATTGATCGTAAAAGTTCCACGTATTATATATCACCTTTTCACGTTTGGCTTTCACCTGTAACTTATTTTGAACTTAGTTAAGGCATGTTCTGTGTTGTTGGTGCTGAAGTCGAATATGGGTCATTCCATGGATTTAAAGAATAAAGGGTATCAAAAGAGAGAGACCCAAAATTACATGAGCAGAAAGCTGAATGAAAGGGTTTAAAGTGTAATCACATCCTCCAAAAAGTTACAAGATTCTATTTTTTTTTTTTTTCTTTTAAGAAAGCATAAAGCTTTAAGGCTTCAAAAGACTTCAAAGATTATGAGAGAAGATGGGATCTTTTCGGCTTCCCGAGCCTAGTCCATGGCAGAAAATGGTGCCTTGAGGAATGCACAGTAAAAGAGGCATTTAGACACGGAATCTTAAAAACAAAACTAAATTAAAAAAAAAATACAAAAAATGAAAATAAAACCCAAGAGTTTTGGAAACTCAACACGTGGGTGTCTGTGACTCAACAAAAGAACAGACCGTCCATTTTACTTTCGAGAATTGGTAGCCCCAAATCAAGCATCGAACGGTCTTATCAGCTCCTTGATTCTTCTTGATTCAATGGTGGTGAAATTTTCTTTTACTTTTCAGCTAGCAACTACCAGACAAAATAATTATAACAATAATAGTTACAACAACAACTCAGCTTAAGCCTTATGCAGATGCCGACAAAAGTCTGCAGTGTGGAAACAAAACTAGAATTCGGAAATTTGCTGCGTTTTCGTGCAAATCATTGCTCTTTATTTTCATGCAATTCAAGAAACTCTTGTATCAATGGAGGAAGAAAATTCATTAACCAAAGCTGTAAACCAGAATCTGCTGCAACTTCAGCAGAAGAAAGAGAGAGAGAGAGAGAGAGAGAGAGAGGAAATGGCGAACCAGAATCTCAGGCGCACACCTGTGAATTTGATTGAAGGAGACAGATAAAGAGAGAGTGAGAAGTTTGCAGAATTTTTGTTTCCAAGTGGAACAATGATAATATGCAGGGTATGTACACGGAGAGAATAATTTATCGGGAACTTCTTTGGATGAAGATTAAAAGGAGAATGCTTTGGATCACGAGCTCAGGCAGAAAAGAAACCCATTCTCGGAGAAAAAACAGCAGGTCCAGAATTTGGCAGGAAGGTTCTGGATTTGAGGGCAGAAAGAAAGAAAGAAACAAAGAAAGAGAAGAAGAGTGATACAGAGTGAGTCCATCGGCGGAGTCAGAGAAATCCATTGAGGGTGCTAAAAAGAAGAGAAAAGGTGTTACCTTGAAAGGTCAAATTGAAACTGGAAGTAATTACATCCTCTCGAACAGAGCAGAGAGCGCAGAGCAGAAAGATGGATCTTTCTTCTACTTTTGTAGCTCTGCTTTCGACGTTGGAATACCACTCTCTCTCTCTCACACACACACACACACACAAGCACGCACGGAGAGAATAAGGCTGGTGTCTCGTTCGCTCGCTCGCTCTCTAAAAGACCAAGGAATCGTGAGCGTTGGTCATGGCGGAATGAAGGTCCATTAAATATTTCGGATGTCTTCTTCTTTGTTCTTACCTTTTGGTGTCAGCTGCCTAGTCGTCACATTTCTGTACCGTCGCTGTTATAACTTTTTTGAATCGAAGAGATTATGTGAATCTCAATCTATTTAATGTTTTTTTTTTTTTTGACACATCAAGCTATTTAATGTTGGAGTTTCTATTAATCACGGATGTTAGTTATTACCTTAGAATATATAGTTGTGTCTATGTATTTTTTTAAATTATTATATACCACACCACATTCTTTATATTTATAAAAATAGTGAAAAGATAAATTATATTTACAGTCATAGAGTGTGCATAAGCTGCATAATTTCTTTAGAAAAGTGAATAAATAAGGAATTCACATAAAAAAATTAATTTTTTAATAATAGATCTCATTATTTTTTAAAAGAATTGTGCTGCATGACGTACTCTACGACTATATCTAACATTACTCATTATCTTACAAATTAAATAACATTACTCTTGACAATACTATTTGCGTAAAGAAAATTGAAATTTTTAATTTTGATTATAATTGATTGTGGAGTTTCTTAAACTAAATGTCGCATTACCCGTTTAATAAATGTGATAAATTCTATATAAATGGAAAAATACAGAGGGTTATAAAGAAAAAAAAAATGAAAAAATATACCAAATTTGTAAACATAAAATAATGAAATTTATAGTCATTTAATACAAATTGAATGATGTATCTCAGCAAGAACTGATTTATATATGTTACATATATGATGATTAGAGATATTAATATCAATGTAAACGAGTAAAGTATCATTTTCTCTTGTTATAAATAGCTAACTACAAATATATATATCTTGCCTTTAGTTTCAATAAATAGACATGATGTATGACTTTAATAATCGTGACATAAGATATTGTTGGGATGGACGTGATGAAAAAGCTTTCTGTGGTAATTATTATTATTATTTTGAATAAAGAAAGGAGTACGGAAGAGATAGAGGAATGCTAATATTCACGTTTTAATGCCCAACCAAGCTATAGAACGATGGAGCCTTAAGACTTTGGATAATTTAAGGGGAACATGCCACCGACATGCACCACATAGTCAGAGCACTATGTTTATATGAGAAATGATATTTGTATTTTTAGATTTGTTTGGAGAGTGAGATATGACAATAATTTTATGAATAATAATAAGATAGTTCGTGAATAATTGTGAGATAATTTGAGTTGGGTATTTTTTAGATTTTAGGAAATGAGAGATAAAAAATTGAATAAAAAATATTATAAAATTAAAATATCATTAGAATATAGTTTTATAATATTATTTTTGTTTATAGATTTGAAAAAGTTGAATTGTTTTTTTTTTTTTAAGTTTGAAAAAATTGAAATGATTAGTTTGAAAATATTTGTATTTGAATTATATTTGGGAAGAAGATGTGATGAGATGAAAATTTTAAAATAAAATCTATTTCCAAACAAACCTTTTTAGAATGTATAAGCATCGCATATTTCTTTTAAAAATGTAGATAAATCTGAAACTCACATAAAAAATTATTTTTTTTAACAACGAATTTTATTTTTTTTATCAAATAAAGTGAGCAAGAATTATACATCCTAATATTGTATCTAATATTATTTTGTTTATATATATGCTTTCCTTTTTTACATAAAAAAAAAATTATCTTGACATAAGAAAAAGAAATGGAAGGAAAAGGCAAAATAGAGAGAGGCCTTGGTAGTTGGTTCCCCACCATTAATGAAGGAATTTCATTAACTTCATTTTGAGTTTCACTTTTCATGTCTAGTTTCAAAACCAATCTTTTTGAGGCTCCTACTTTTTTGTTTCAATGGAATGGGTGGAAAAGTGCATATAGTTGTTTTTTTTCCTTGCTTTAGTAACAAAATAGAAGATGATATATGGATAAGTCTTAAGGCTAGATCTATAAAAGAAAAAAAAAAATCAATAACACATTCAAATATACTGTTTAATTACTTAAAAAATGTTTCAATACAAATTTTAGTATAATCACTTTTTCTTGCTTCTTCTAATTTATGTTTTGAATTCATATTTTCTGAGTATGAGATTCAAGAATTATACTTTATTAAAGTTAAATTATTTTAATAAAAATACTAAGCATTCTCTTATTTACCTTCTTTTATTAATTATATATAACGTATCACATCAAATCACATCAATTTATATTTTTTTTTGAATTAAGAATTTGCTTATATATATATATATAATATTTGCCTATATAAAATATATTAGAGGGGCCTGTAGCCACCTTTTGGTGGCTGGGGGTGCACTAAGAGGCCTACTAGGTCCAAAGTAGATAAAGCCAAAAGTGCTTAGGAAAAAAAAACTAAGAATTCCACCTTGAATGCCCAATTTTACTTTTAGGGTTTATATTGGGGATTAAATTAGGGAAGCATTAAGGTTGGTGCGGTTCATGGACATTGGGAAAGGCAGCTTTCACTAAGTGGAATAATTATGAATGAAATTAAGTGCTTATATATTCACTAAGCACCAATTATATATATTTATATTATATATATATATATTTATTTATTAAGTCCCCTAGTTCTACCCAAATGCTTGCTTAATTAATAGGGGCCACTGCCAATTTTGGGGAACTTTATTTGTCAAGACTTTTCACAAGTACTTAGCTTTATCTTGGTGAGCTATATAATATATATATATATATATATATATATATATAAACACACACACACACAATATATAGATATGGATAATACTTTAGTCATATGTAAATAGTTTCAGTTTTATGTTAGCATTCAAAATCTATCTCAACTCATCTCATCTCATCATTACAACTTTTTCAAATTTTCACACAAAATATAATAATCAATTCAACTTTTTCAAATCTCAAAATAATTTTTTTAAATTTCCACACAAAATATAATAAATTATTCAACTTTTATTCTACTATTCACAAACCATCTCAACTCATCTCTAAATCCAAATATAGTAAGCTATGATCCATGAATTATGTCCAACATTCTTGCGTATGTTTCCTGTTTATTTGGAGGACTAGATTTCATAGTGTTTAATCTATAACTGAAGTTGATCAGGCATATATTAATATTGCTTGGTTTGAAAAAGATTTTATATAAAGAAGTTTATAAATTGACATGCTTTGATATGGTATATTAGTTTGTAAATTTTTTATTATTATTATAAAATATATGTATAATGTATAAAATTAAGCTAGATTAGTTTGTAAATTTTTTTATTAGATTTATTTGTAAGTATAGAACTTCTTTAAATTTTTATTTGTCAATATACCGGTACAAAAAACCATGCCTTAATCCCAAAATAGTGCTGAAAAAAAGGACAATATTTACAAGTATGAGTTATTCCCCTTCTTGTATACTAAATTTTTGAAAAAAAAAATTATGATATACAATACATTTTCATCCTACTTGTATATCACTGTTTTGGCGTGACATCGTCCATCAACTATTAGATTAGTTCTTATTTTTTAAAATAACAAATTGACTCAATATTCTATAACATTTTCTCAAAAAAAAAAAAAAAAAAAAACTATGCTATGAGAGGTTTTTCCACTCTAAAATATAATGCTAGTTTTAGTTAGGGATGTCAATATGTGATACAACCTATTAACCAATTATGAACACAACATAATAAAAGCGGGTCAGGGGTTTAGCCTAACGGGTTTGTGTCAAAACGGATTGATCCGTTAAGACACGATTTCTTAATGGATTGATAACGGGTTAACCCCGTTTTGACCTGTTACAATTATACCCTTATATATAAAAATAAAATTGTTAGGATTTTAATTTCAATATTTTTATTGTCTGAATTGTAATTTTGGACTTATAGTTAGTTTTATATTTTTATAGATATTGTAATTTTAACATTTATATAAAATTATGCTAACCTTAACTAGATGAAATGGGTTAATTCAGGTCTATTCAACCCATTTACATGGGTCAAAACAGGTTGACAAGACACGACCTATTATATTAATGGGTTATGTTAGAGTTAACTCATATAGTATAATATACATATTTTAACATGACAGGAATACGATCCACTAATACGATTTGATACCTCTAATTTTATTACATAATTTCTAGACACATGGTTTCCATTCGAAGTTTCTTTCTTCTAGTCATGGTGAAACATATAAGATAAAATCCTTTTGAAGGTTGGAATATCTTTTACCAAAACTCACCTCACTGATGAAGATATATCTAACTTTGCTTGATGATATGAACCATGAGAAATGGAATCAAATTCCCACCTATTTCCTCAAAATTAAACCTCAAACCCATTTTCTCTTTAATTCTCATAGGTTCTCAGATTTTGCTTTTTGTCTTTTCGAAAGAATTGGGTTCACATGCTTATAAGACTTTGTGATAATGTTTTATTAATTTTGATTCCTTCTAAAGTTCATAAAATATTATAGCACACTAGTAATTATTTAGTCCACACTTTGCTTAAATTATTTGAGAATAAAATGTACCTTCTTGATATAAAATGTTTCATATTATATATATATTAGTTTGTTGATAATTTTTCATCAATTATTTACTACAAAAATGATAATTTCTTATAAAAAAAATATGTATATTCTCGCTGCATATAATTATTCTCGTATATATTCATTTCATTAACAAAGTTTGTAGGTAATATATTTCACAGAAAACATGTTGTACTTCTCGTATTAGAAATCTTTGGATGAAAGTAAATCATGAAGATCTCGTTTAGTTATATAAATTATCTCATATAATCATTATAATTTTTTTAAATTATTAAATAAAATATAATAAATAATTCAATTTTTTTAAATTTTAAAATAAAAATAAGATTAAAAATTAAATTTGTATAAAATATTGAAATGCAAAGGAAGCGTGTGTTTTTGGCTCTAAAGCATGGTGGAGGATCTTTCGAGGTAAGTACGTAATGGATGAGATCCAATTGGCAAGTGACTTTAGACGTACGAGGACCACCATGAATGATCATTTGGTTTGCCACATACATACACTGATACACTTGCATGATGCTTTATTTTAATTTGTACGTGTTGTACTAAATTAGCATATTCTCGATTGTCTCACACCCTTTACAATTCCAATTTGCTAGAGATTTTTTTTTTTTTTTTAACTGTAAAAGTCTGTTTTGGGTTTTAAAGCTTTTATAAATTGAAATGAAAGGATAGTTTTTAACTTTTGATAATGAGATGGGATGAGATGATATAGTTTTAGATAAAAATTAAAAATTAAAAAAAATATTATTGTTATTATTGTTTTAAAATTTAAAAAAAATTAATTATTTATTATATTTTATATAAAAAAAATTATAATAATAAAAAAAATTGATATGATTTCTTAAGGTCTGATCTCTTAATTGAAAGCTCGTGATGGGAGAATTGTCGCATGACATCACTAAATTAGTTTAAATATGCACACATTAGCGAGTATAATCGCAAATAATAAAATGAAAAATAAACAATTTATTTTTTTAAAATAAACTTCTGTCGCATTTGAATACACGTGTACGGGGGTGAAGAAGAAACAAACAAAATCTGACGAAATATATATAGAAAATTTCAATGAAATAAGAAAATGGGGAACTGTAGAAGATGCAAAGGTGGCCAAATTGCAAAGGAATATTCCGTATCCTGCTTTTTCTAAAGTGCATGCATCTCAGCTCACGACCACACGTTTTTCTGGGTCCCTGTTTGGCATTGTTGGGTGCGTCAACTTCAACTTTCCATATTAATTTCCCACCTCAGTCTTCGCTTTCATTTCTATTTTCTTTGCAACAAAATGCAGGAGAGAAATGATTAAGTAAACAGAGATTTCGTAAAAATATATTTATAAATTAATATAAATCATTTAGTTCTTTACGCGATATATATTAAATCCAATCGTTCAAAAGAATATTTTATACAGCTTCTAATGAGTAATGATTCAGTTGATTATATTGGTTTTAGTTCCACAAAGTATGCTAAGAAAGCAAAAAAATCATAATTTTATTGGCTCAAAGAAGCCCTCCAATGGATAGAATTATACCTTCAACAAGAGAAAAGGCACTCCAGCAGAGAACGATCTCATCAGGACATGTTGCATAACCTCTAGGCTTAAGCCAATCTTGAAAAGAGAAATATTTAATTAAGATTTAATCTTTGAGTTCTGCTACATATAATTACTTTTATATATTTATTACGTACTTTACTGATGTAATTGACTAAAGCAGTTATTTTATTTTAAAAAAATAACGCAACCAATCACATTAATAGAGTGTATAAAAAATACGTAAAAATAACTTCACATAAAATATTTGATAATCATTTTTACAATATATTTCACAACTCTATATCAAGAAGAAGTTACTATTCAAATCTCTAGAGTTTGCACTTTTTAGTTTTAAACAAAGGATAAAAAATAATTTAACTTGATCGAATTCTAAAATAAAAATAAGATTAAAAAATTACATTCTAACAATATTTTAATTTTATAATATTTTTATTTAACTTTTTATTTCTTATTTTAAAAATCCAATAAATATCTTGATACAAATTATTTTACTATTATTTATAAATTATTTTATTATTATTTATAAATTATTTTACTACTATTTATAGATTTTTCTTCTGTTCTTATTTTCCAAACGAGGGGATAGTGATTCACCTTTCACTTATCTCAAAGGATACTTGATTTTAAAAACAAAGAGTTTCCTCTCATGATTATGCCCAACTTTTTTGTGCTTTTTTCTTTGTCACGCTTCCAATATCTGGGGTGCTTTTTGAGTCCACTAGCTCAAATGTTTCAAATTCATTGTGTAAAAAATAAAGTCAAATACATAAGGCCTATAGAGACTACTACCATATTAGCTTGAGAGATACATCTGAACTGACTTGCATGTCAACTGGACTAATGCTGAGATAAATACTGGATTTGACTACCATCAATTATTAAAAAATGTGGAGATCCTCTCCCTCAGATATTTTTCCCTCTTTCAAATTTTCAAGTCAATTACAAATTGATCCCTTCATCTTGAAATAGTTGAATTTAATTAATTAGGTGTTGAAATCTAAGATCCATCCCCTCATGTCCAATAACTATTTAAATTACCTCTATCCATTATCTCTTGATCTTATATATACCTCCAAGTTTATTATAAAATCCATAATAATATGAATAATTGGAATACTTTTATTTCAATTTCTTAATATTATTATATGGTTTAAATGATAGAGGAATTATTTACATCAGTCACTATTCACTTTTACACCTCACACTTGTAGTTTTTTTTTTTTTTTACAAGGTGTATGAATACTTTTCATAGAGTGTGAGGATATTTTTCATAAGGTATGGAGTGATAAATAGTGATCGTTGAAAAGAATTTTTTTAAATGATATTATCATTTTTTGGAGATTGCATTATCATGATGATTAGTCTCACACATCTAAGTTGAAATTGTAATGAAAGGTATAAAATTAAGTGATAACTCCTTTTAACTTTCTAACATTTTTTTAATTAGGACAATGTATAAATTGATTCTAATGTAGCATTTTCAACTCCCACATCGTTTTTTTGTTCTTGTTTCTAAAAATGATGTTTTCTCCCATTTTAGAAGATGGATATTATCATATAGAAATAATTTGTACAGTTTAATGATATACAAGTCTTGCGTATTTCCATTAAAAAAATAAGTAAATCTACGATTCACATCAAAAACTCATTTTAATGAATAAATCTATTATTTTTTTAAAAGAAGTGCGTGAGACTTGTATTATTTAAAACTGTATCTAGTATTATTATATATATTATATATCTTGAAAAGTTTATTCTTGCTTTTAACGTATGGAGTAAGCCAAAACCTTAATGATTCCTCCATACATTTCACTTTGTGGTGGACACTGTTGTTTGGTCAAACTTAAAAGATGCCTTTGGAATTACCACTCCAAGATCTCAACATTACGTACCATGAGTCATTGACCTCTGTCTTTTAAACATATTACTTACGCACTCTATTAATATAATTTGATTGTATACAATGTGTAATGTTCTAATTTTTTTGAATTTTAAATCACTTAAAATTCTTCATCATATGAATTTTCAACATAATTTTATACGTGATTAGATGATGTGACTCAACTCGAACAAAACTCGTATATATTTCAAAGTTTTTATGTATTGCATGGAAAAAATGGATGATGTTGCTCATGAACAGTAACAAAATTTGGATCTAAAACATGATTGTGCAATGTCAAGATTAGAGTGGCATTCCCATTTGGATTGGACAACCTCAAAATGGTTGTACAATTCTAAGTTTGGCGTCACGTTTTGAAATGTTTGTGACTTGATTCGTGCCAACACGACAGTTGCTTGAGCCTTATCCATATAGAGTTGGATACTTAGCTTTTTTTCTCATGAAATATCATTCCATCGTTAATATGTGTACAATTATTTTTATAATATTTTATATAATCTAATTTTAAATAAGTATATTTTTATAAAATAACTTATAAAAAAAAATATCATTTTACAGAAATATCATCTTTTTAAAAAATATAATTAATTATGCACCGTTTGGTTAGTGAGATGAGATGAGATGAGATGAAATAATTTTAGATAAAAATTGAATAAAATATTATTAGAATATTATTTTTTAGTATTATTATTGTTTTGAGATTTAAAAAAATTAAATTATTTATTATATTTTGTATGAAAATTTGAGAAAGTTATAATGATGAAATGAGATGAAACGAAACCGTTTATATATCTAAACGAGACCTAAATGATTGTAAAAAATATTATAACCGTACCTTTACTCAATTTGTTTTTTTTGTATCCATAAAAATCAATATCATTCTAATTCACAGGAGTTGGTTCAAGCAGTAAAGGCTTTAGTATTTGCGTTATAATCTCTATGAAAAATTCCTTGTCAAGAACTGAACAGTTCCAAAATTAATTGAAACACTGTTCCAAACACGTGCCAATAAAAAAAAAAAATCAACCTCATCCTACTTATTAAAGACGCATCTTCATGCTTTATATCTAACACTCAGAAATTTGAGGAATAGTTGCAGCCATGAACTGAATCTATTAGGTTCAGCTGATCGTGAGTGTAGACTGTAGAGGCCATCATCTGTTAAGATCTAATAATGGCCAAAGAGAGACTTTGTTTTTCAGAAGGGAATATCCTGAGCATTGACTATTTCAGATGATATATACTGTTGATCCCCAGTAATTCAGATTTTATTTGATTAGAATCTCTTATCTGAATTGGTTATACACTTATGCCTTGAAAAAATAAAGGCATTTTTAAAATGTCTATTTTTTTTAATATAAAAGGGATAGTATTGTAACTTAGTAATAATATGTGGCGATACTCTATCTAAGAATCCGTTTAAATATTAAGATGAGTTAAGATAATTTATAAATAGTAGTAAGATTATTAGTTAAAAAGAGATGATGATATCAGCTCATCTCTATATCTAAACGAGCTCAAATAGTACGCATATAATAAATAAGAGGATATTATTTTTGGCCATCGAATTTATTTTATATATGTATTTACTCGGAAGATTAAATTGAGAATTTGATTGCAAAATTAAAAAAAAAAAAAAAATCTATTAACTTTTTTTCTCTGGATCGAGAGCCTTCACTGACATTACAATTGTACTACACATCCCAACTTCTCTGTCTCACTCTCCATGTGCCAACAAGTGTTTCGAAGACTTTGTTGCTCCTGTTCTTAACCTATGCTTGAAGCCACCCACATCCACTCTGTTCCCAACCAATTGATGTCCCACCAAGTAGGCACATGATTCCTATTATTTCATGAAATTATTCACGGCCCAACCATTGTTCAACAAGTGAGAAATGACTAGGATAGAGTTGAAAATGAACCAGTTTATTTGATAGTCCGCTCGGTTAAACTTGAATTGAATTCGACTCGTGAAAAAAAAGCTCGCATGCAAAACAGATACTCACTTGATTAGTAAATGACACATACTGATAAAACTCGACTCGACTCGGCTAAAGCTCATTAAGGTCTGCTCGTTTATGCTCGAGTCGATTCGTTAACTCGACTTGATTAATGCTCATTCATATCTTAATAAATATATACATACACATATGTATTTATGCATATATATATGTGTATTAGTTAATAATATAAACATAACACTTTTATAATTAAATATATAATATGTAACCTAATTAATTACTTATGTCTCTATATATTGAATATACTTCATAGCTACTTTTAATAATTTTTATAATAATGAGTCGATAAGATTTAATAATTTCATATACTAGAATGTGATAATCATATATGAAATAGATATATGCTATCATATTATGTGTATATATTAATAATTTTTGTAAGTATATAATTTATTGTTATTATGGATAAATATTAACTAGTTAGATATTAATTATTTATAAATTTTTAAAATCTTATAATTTAATAAAGGTTCTACTTGTTAGTTGTAGAAATTTAATATTAGATTTTTTATTTATCTAATTTATTAATTATTAAATCTTATTCACAAAATAAAAAAATAAATAATTCGAACTTAAGCCCGAGTTGAAAATTTGGCTTATCGAGTCGAGCTCGAACAAAAAATAAATAAAAATCTCAAGCTCGGGCTTAAGCTTGAATTTGAGTTTTTTGAGTCGAGCTGAGTTTGACAAGTCAAAGACCAGCTCGGCTTGATTACAGCCCTAACTGCGGCCTTCCAGAACTTCTGCAAAATTCAAAGCAGCATGGAAATCTCCCTGAAAACACCAGTTAAAGTTTTATACTGGTTAGCATAGATAGGTGCTCTGTAATCAGAACTTAAATTTCATCTAAAAACTGTAGCAGCCTAACTTTTTTGCAAATCCTGGGTCTTTAGACTTATGAGGCCAATGATACATATACAGTATTGTACAAAAGCCCAAACCTTTAGGTGAAGCCCCCCAGCAAGCACGACAATGTAATCCCAACTTGAGATGATAGGCGAATTTGGACTAAATTGACATTAACTCAGTCCAGTCTAATTTTAAATTAAGTATAACATTTAAATATTTAACTTTTAAATCATTAAATTCATCTCAACTCAAAATCTTTTTACACGTAAGACCCAAAATCTTTTTCAATTCAAAACCTTTTTACACGTGAGAATTACAATCTTTTTCAATTTCACATAAATATATTTAAACTTATTTTAACATTTAAATACATCTAAATTCATCTTAAGTGGGCTCCAAAAACTTATTCTACTATCTCAACTCATTACTATTTATAAATAACTCAACTTATCTTAAACTCAACATCCAAACGAAACTTGAATCATTGGGAGAAAATGAGAGGATGCTTCTCCATGAATGATTAGGCTAAAATTTATGAAAAAGAGTTATAAAAATGAATAATGTTAGGGACAAACCTGAATATAAAAGTATTGGACAAGATATTTAAAAAAAAAAAGTGGATTCCACCGAAAAAGAATAAATAAATAAATAAATAAAAAGGGTTTTTCATACTTTGGGGCTTGTCGATTTTTAGGTTTCTATCAAATTGCGTTAAGCACCAGTGGTCTAGTGGTAGAATAGTACCCTGCCACGGTACAGACCCGGGTTCGATTCCCGGCTGGTGCAATACTTTTTACAAACCGGCTTGCAAGTGTATATATTTTTTTAAATTTTACGTGAAAGTACGTAGAAGGTATGTAAATAAATTTTATTGGCTACAAACTTTCATGTCCATATGCAATCCTACCTTATTTAGCACAACAAGCTATTAATGATTTACTAAGAACACTTCCAAAGCTATTTGTGACTCTTAAGCTTTAGCTACGGCTTCGTTGGATTCTCATTCCCTTCAGGTTCTGTTGGTGCTTCTGCTTCTCAGAAGCTAGTCTTCTTCCCAGTTTCTGAAACTGAAACAGCCTGCAGAATTGCCTTAAGCTGCACACTATCTATGCTGTCATCTTCTGCTCCAAATCAATAAACAGACTATAAATCTTCATATAAATAGTTAGCAAAAAGAATATTAGAAAATTATAAAGTAACGATTTGTACAAGTCTTATATAGACAAGTCTCGTGCAATCTCTTTGTAAAAAAGTGAATTCCACCAAGAAAAAGTGTAAACAAATCATTTTTTTTATTAAGTGAGACCTACTTTTTTATAAAGGGTCTGTGCGGAACTTGTTTATTCAAGACTTGTATCTAGCATTACTCATTTAAATAATATATAAAAGATCTCTGACCTGATTCTTGTAGTTCATAGGAAGCCCCAATATCCATGGAGGTTTCATCCTCGTTTGATCTGTATGCAAAAGATGAAAGCATCGTCATGTTTCTCATGATGGAGTTTTCAGAAGAGCCATTCGATGAGGGGAAGCTTCTATAAGAGATAACAGACTCCATGTCTTCACTGTCATGATCATTTGATATTAGAACAGGCTTGGACACAGAATAGAACAGGATGTGTTCTATGTCATGCGGATCTCTTGTATGAGGTCTCAAAACTTGCACAGACATGCTATGTCGTATTATTGCAATCTTGGAAGATATCTGTTTCAAGTAAAACCTTAAATCCCGTCTAAGGTTCCTTGTAAAAGACATACAAACATATCAATGAAATGATTTAAGTAGTAGAGAGATAGACATATAAATCGAATCCCACAACCTTTACCGAACATTTAATGCCGATTGAGAAATTCTCTTAGACAGTCATAAATGTCCTAGAGTTCCCCTAGGGATCCGAATCCCACTTGGGAATAGTTCACTTATCAAAATTATATTCATCTTTTTCAAAAGAAAAAGATCATTAGAGCAGCAAATTGGACTGAAGGATGAAAGAAAAACATTAGCATAGAGAAGAATTCACAATAGTGAAAAACATTAAAAATTAATAAACTAACTATCAATGACAATCTGAGCATTGGTTATGGCTTATCTATCTTCATATTCATATTCATATTCGCATAATATCTCTTCAAATTAATTAGTCTGCATTGGATTATGAATCTTCAAAATTTTACATAGCTATAAACAATATATCTTTAAATTTGACGAAATATTGTTCTCTCTCCAAATATTATTTTATTATTTTTCTCTCTCCTACCCTTTGATCTCTCTCTCTCAACAGCAACGTAAACAAAAAAAACAAAGAGGATTGAACGAGATTGATAATTGCTTATTTGAAGCATATCAAGAAAAAATAATTTTAAGAAAAAAAAATATTTTATTATTATTTGGTTCAAAGATGCATAATTTAATATGAGAGTTTTTCTTGATATGCAAAATCAATCTTCAAAAGATATGATTTTGCTTGAAGATTGATTTTGCATATGCATATAGAGAAACTAATGATAGTGCTCGAAGTAAGTGATAACCATATATATATATATATATAAATGACAAATAAAATACCAGTCGATTACAACCCAACTTGCATTACAGCTTGCACCCTCTTGTAAAACAACCTGCTTAATTGGAAAACCAGCCGTAATTTTGACTTCAATGCTGACCTGTAAATTAAAAGAAAATATCAATATGAACAACAAAAGAGAAAACAATAGACATCCTGATCATCATCAAGAGAGTTGAGTCACATGGTGAGAAGTGAGAACCTGTTTAAGTGCACAAACGTTGTCAGTTTACAAAGCTTAGGTGGGCTTTTTTATAAATAGAATATGAGCAAAGGCACCTCATCTATGGAATTAATCCGTTCCATGACATGCTAGACTTGTATAAAAATTCTATTTATAAGTCAGTTTGGAGGACATGCACGTCTTCCATATTGCTAATGTGTCAAATTAAAATTAAAAATATTTAAAATTGTCACAAATCCACTCATATCATGTCGACAATTGTGCTCTTTACATTGACTTATAAGTAGAAGAACTCGTAGAATTTATCGGAGGTATAGCATATACATTGTTTTTGAGTTTAGAGTGTCATAAATATGCCAACCTAATTAAGCACTAAGTACTACAGTAGTCATGCACTTAAAAGGGGGAAAAATCATTTTACATTGGATAATATGATCTATTTAACGTCACATAGATAGTATTAGTTTCCTTCGAAATAGTGATGATCCTTATCCCCCATGAAGACGATGGGTAAAAGCACCATTAAATCCATTGAGTCCTAAAATAATTTCAGCAATAAAAGTATGATCCATGCATGCTATCTGTATGAGAAATGATATTTATAATCGTGAAATGTATAAACGTCACGCAAACTCTTTTGAAAAAAATGAGTAAATAAGAGATCTACATAAAAAAAGAAAAAAACTAATTTTTTAATAGTAGACCTCACTTTTTTTAAATAGATTGTGCGGCACTTACACACTCCACGATAGTATCTAGCGTTATTCTATATGAATTCATAGCCATCCAATTTTTTTTACATTTAGAGTACAACATTATATATGGTGTTAATAGGAATGAATTTACAGCATGCATGTATTACCTCTTGATCTTCAAGCCTTCTAGCACTTCTCTTGAGCATATCTACATACAAATCAACTTTCTCTGAAACTCCTTTCTCCATTGCACGAGTACTCATTAAAGATAAATCATCCGTGTATGCTCTGAGTTGGTAACCCACTATATATATATATATATATATATATATATATGCCAAAACATGAAAGAAAAAATAGACAGAAATTTATTTATATGGTGAGTAGCATGAAGACCAATATAATAACTAATAGCAGAACACTCATATATTATTTACTAAGTTTTCAACAAAAAGGTATGCCTTTTAATAAGCTTACAGGGAAGAAGATGGACGAGCCAAGGAGCAAAAGCAGAGTGTTATCTCCACAGATGTTGAATTCAAGATACAGTAAGCCACAATACAGAACAAAACAATAAAAATTTTGATTCCTGAGAAACATGTAGATAATTATATTAAATCCACCCAAACACTTACTGGGATGGAGGAGCTTATGGACGACTCCTAGCACGACAAGCTTATCGCCGCCACGGAGAATGCAACCCGCCGCCTCCACGCCTTCAATGATGTGATCAAGCTCAACTTGGTTGCGATCCTTAGTGGCATTCAACGCAATAATAACGCAAGATGGAGGAGACAAAGGGCTATCCATGGACATTTGTATGTTATTCTACAGGAATCCACAAGTAATGTGTGTATAGTTTTCCTAACTGGGTGATGATCGTTATGGAACCTAGAGACCAGAAACCTTTATTAAATAAGTGGCTTTTTGTTTGAGGAAGCCGAAGACAAAATGGTAGTCGTTAAAATCGAGACCTGTTAAATAATGAGGTTGTCCGATTCATATCTGTTTTTCTTACAAGTAAATAAAGGGTATCAACCGGCAGTGGCTTACTTAATACTTACCTCGAGATCTTGTTCAATAGATCTCATCTCAAAATTCTAACTCATATCATTTTATTTCATCCTCTTTCGGAACATAATTAAAATATAAAATTTTTAAACTAATCATTATAACTTTTTTAAATTAATCATTATAACTTTATCATACTTTCAAACAAAAAATAAAAAACAATTTAATTTTTACAAATCACCAAACAAAAACAATATTATAAAACTATATTCTAACAATATTTTAATTTTATAACATTTTTTTATTCAATTTTTTCTCTCATTTTCCAAAATTTAGAAAATACTCAACTCAAACTATTTCACTACTATTTACAAACTATCTTACTAGTTATTACTATTCTCAAAATTTTTATCGCATCTCACTCCTTAAATGAGTCCTTATAACCATTGAACTACTCTAAAGTTGTTTGACATGCCCTAGATTCTGAGTTCAAAATTATCAATATTGTTAAAAGAGATTAACTACAAAAAGATTTTATAAAAGTAAATTTATAAATTGACGTAAATTTATGATATAATACATTAAATTGTAAGACTATTTTTTATAATATATACAAGTTGAAAACTCCGATATATACATACATATATGCATACGTAAAACCAAAGAAAACCAATATACATAAAAGAATACTTAAGGAATTCTAGTAAGTTAAGACTGGCCCATGAAAAGTCCGCTATGTAATTGGACTAGGCGATATGGTTAACATTTAAGAAATCACATACAAAATTATGGTATAAAAATCCAAGAACATTTTGGATCAAATCGAAAATATTAATTAAATAGTGAGATAAGATGATCATTAAATAATTTTAGATAAAAATTGAAAATTGAATAAAATATTATTAGAATATTATTTTTTAATATTATTATTATTTTGAGATTTAAAAAAGTTGAATTGTTTATTATATTTTTATGTGAGAATTTAGAAAAGTTGTAACTATTAATACAAAAAATTGCACAACAGGCCGGAATAGAGGAAAGAGTCATCCCCGACCCACGTTAGTGATTCGGGTTTCGATACGGTATTCTTTACGTTCATCCATGAAATAAATAATAAATAAGCAAATAAAAATAAATAAAATAGAGACATATGAATTTACATGGTTCGGCATAAAAGTCTACGTCCAAGGGTTGTTGGGGCAAAATCCACTATATCATGTGATGATTCTACAATATCTCATGGCCCCACATATCGCTCAATATAATGAGAGAATTTAGTCTCAAAAGAGTCACTCTAGAGAATTGGTGGAGAGTGCATGGAGTCAACCACCATATCTGTAGGAGAGTTGCTCCTTATATAGAGGTTATTTTCTTAAAGTGATAGAATCCAACTTGACTTGTGATTCCTTTTTCTTTTAAGAGTTTGAGTTAACTTCTTTACTTTATCTTTTTCCTGCCTTATCCCTTGGTTTTATCCCTTCCCTTAGTGATAGATTTCCAATGGGTTTGACCCAGCCAATTTAATCCCTAACAGATGCCCTCGATTTTTAAGGTCAACTTATTTATTAAGAAGACCTTGAAAATCTTCAAGTCAACCGTGGTGAAGGTTACCTACAGAAAAAGAAATTCTGGTAGCTGGTTCATAGTTTTTCACTGTTATGCAATGGAGATCTCCATGAGTGGTCCTTAAGAAGAAATTGTAAAATTTTTAATAAGGGCCTTCAAGGATGGGCCTTTGTGAAGTTTGTTTGTAAGAATGTTTGCTTATGTGAATGTTTATCGTTAGTAAATGCGTATATTTCTGTGCTCGATGATCGATTTTGGTTGCCCCAGTAGATTTTGCCTATGGTGTGATTTTTTGTTAGTGTTTTTCCGTTTTAATGTTCATGTAAGAGTTTGTTCATAGTAACCAGTGCTTAAGTGGTTAGGGTGTCCGTCGACCCCCTAGATCCATCTTAGGAGGTTGTTAAGCACGTCGACTTGTTCTCGAATGACACCCGCGTGAGGCGGTTATAGAGCTTGTAAGCATGTTCCCGAAAGTAACCCGCTGACGACAGTTGTAGCGAGTGGAGACACTCGGATGTAAGTGTTAATGAGAGATCCCTCGATCGTTTTACCTTAAATTTGAGGCTAGTGGGAGATCCTTCGACCACGTCACATTTGGCTAGAAGGAGTTAACGGGAGATCACCTCAACTGTTTTACCTTGTAAAAATGAGGCTAGTGGGAGATCACCTCGATCACATCACCTTGGCTTGTAAGAGTTAACGGAAGATCACCTCGACCGTTTTACCTTATAAATTTGAGGCTAGTGAGAGATTACCTCGACCACGTCACCTTTGGCGAGAAGGAGTTAATAGGAGATCACCTCGACTGTTTTACCTTGTAAATATGAGGCTAGTGGAAGATCACCTCTACCACGTCTCATTTGGCGAGAAAGAGTTAACGGGAGATCACCTCGATCGTTTTACCTTGTAAATATGAGGCTAGTGGGAGATCACCTCCACCACGTCACCTTTGGCGAGAATGAGTTAACGGGAGATCACTTCGATCGTTTTACCTTGTAAATATGAGGCTAGTGGGAGATCACCTCCACCATGTCACCTTTGGCAAGAAAGAGTTAACGGAAGATCATCTCGACCATTTTACCTTGTAAATTTGAGGTTAGTGGGAGATCACCTCGACCACGTCACCTTTGGCGAGAAGGAGTTAACGGGAGATCACCTTGACCGTTTTACCTTGTAAATAAATATTAGGCTAGTGGGAGATCCCTCGACCACGTCAACATTGGCGAGAGCTAGAGATCAATCGTATCAACAAAAAAAAACATGTTAGGTTAAATAATCTAAATCACAAGTTTGAATTTTCAAAACCTTGTCCATCTCGCTTGAGTGGTGAAGGCTGGTGACATATGTGCAACATATGTTGGTGAGGAGCACCCTATGCACGGCCTGCACAATACTTTCCATGGAGAGACCTTGGTGTGGTTGCATGGTGGAGGCGTTGGTCTACTTACTTGCCTAAGGCGTTGGTCTACTTACTTGCCTAAGGCGTTGGTCTTGTTGCTTGCCGAAGGGCGCGGGTCCTCTTCTGGATGCTGAGTGGGTCGTGGGGTTCTTTGACCTCCACACCCTTCTTGGTTGCTGAGTGGGCTGTGGGGTTATTTGACCTCTACCCTTTTCTTGATTATTGAGTGGGCCATGGGGTTCTTTGACCTCTACACTCTTCTTGATTGCTAAGTAGGTCGTGGGATTCTTTGACCTCCACGCCCTTCTTAATTGCGCCGCGTCCTGAGATATTTTCATTAAAACAAAATAGGTAAGTATAATACAAACTATAAGTTTGAGATTTGTGAACCTGAGTCAACCTGCTAAAGTGTGGCCACCATGTTTTTGGAACGATGAGGACATGGGATGCCCTTGATACCGAACAGTTAGAGTAATTTGTCCCAATTGAGATCATTTGCTGCTGAATATTTTTGCATGGGAAAATTGCTTATCCTTGAGTGCTTTTGTAGCAATGAAAATTCTTTGTCTTTGGCGAGTTCAATTTCGAGTCAATTAGCTCGACTTTATATCTTCTTCTTTCTTTTTCTTTTTGGACTATCGCTGAGTAGCATTCATGTGAATGGCATGGAAAATACTGTGTATGGCGAGAGACACTTTATGCAGTGCGTAATTGGCGAGGAGTGTCCCGTGGTTAAGCAATTGGCGAGTAGCACCTCCCGATGAGTGAACCATGCATGGAGTGAATTAAACCCTGTGGCAAAGGACTTTGCTTGGTGAGGGAGGCTCTAGCTATGCGGTGAGTAAGTGACGAGGAGTATCCCATGGTTAAGCAATTGGCAAGTAGCACCTCCCAATGAGCGAACCATGCATGGACTGAATTAGTCCTTGTGGCAAGGGACTTTGCTTGGCGAGGGAGGCTCTAGCTATGCGGTGAGTAAGTGGCGAGGAGTATCCTATGAGTGAGCAATTGGCGAGCAGCATCTTGTGGCGAGGATCCATGTATGAAAGCAACTCTTAGTGGCAAGAACTGATGGCGAGAAGCTTCCATGGCAAGCACTACGGTCGGATTTAGGAACGGTGCGTGCTGGTTAGTTCTGACCGAAGCACAGCTGATATAGTTTCCAGACGAAAAAGGAGAAAAATTAAGGGGGGAAAAAACAAAGTAAAGAGAAAAAAAAAATTAGGGGAAAAGGTGAGAGAAGTTTGAATAATGTTATATATAGTTTTCAAGTTTTGCATATTTAAAAAAAAAAAAAACAGAGTTTATCGTTAAAAATTATTATTTTTTATATAAATCACATATTTATCTTTTTTTTTTATAAAAAAAAATTATATAAGACTTATACATTTAAAACTTTAAATATTATTACTCGAAACTTTTTTATCGACAAAATAAGGTCGGATAAAAGTATGGTGTATCGTAGTTATGGTTTTTATTTAATTTTTTTTTATTTATCAAAATGGATCAGGAACTTTCAATTTGTTTTCTATTTGGACTTTGGAGTCATCTTTGGCTTTTTCTTTCCTAATTTCTATTTGAAACTTAAATCCATGGGTCTTATAATAAAACCATAATTTGGACAGTTAATAAAAAGGAAAATTTATCTAATTTTAGAGTATGTAAATGAAACACACTCTTTTAGAAATAAAATGAGATTCACCATAAAATGATTTTTTTTTTCAAATTTGTTTAGCTTTCTTTAAAAGCAACGCTTGATAGCTGTATATCATAAGATTACACAAATTATTTTCCTAACAAAAATGAGTACAATGATTTATACAAATCTTAAATATATAAATTTTACGTAATTCATTTGTTAAAAAAAATGACTCCACCATAAAAATGTGTACAAAAAATTAAATTTTTATTAGGATTTACTTTTTACAATGAACTTGCACACTTTTTAAGCTTATATTTAATATTACTCAACGATAATTTTAGATTTGGAGGTATATAAGTTGGTGGCTTCCTCAAAAAACTAGTTTAATCTTCGTCATTTTTCTTAATTTATTTTTAAATCCACTTTTTTTTTTTTTAACTGTTGACCTTTCCTTGCATATTACACTAAATTTAATCATCAATCCAATTAAAAAACACTACAAATTCAAATAGTTCCATAATGTTCATTTTGATCCACAACAAGTTCTTGTGTTTGGGTTGGCAAAAGATCGAATCCTTGGTTAGCATTCATTCTAGCTTGTAATGGACTCTATCATTCCTGGCATTACGTCTAACCTTGTCCTTCCCACGTTCCTGGCATTAATTGATACAAACAGTTTTATTTCTCTTATTTTATTTTATTTTTTACTTCATTAATTTCCTTCTCTTTTGCCGTGGCCTTGAATTCGGTCTAACTACAGTCATCCGATCTGGATTTCTTGTTAGAACTTTAAAATTTAAAATGAGAGAGAAATATACACGTTAAAGACTTAAAAAAGTAACTAGCCTAGTTGGGATAGATAGATTCTTTCATCTCATTCCATTTCAATATTAAATATCACAAATATAAATACTTTTTAATTTTTAATTTTTTCATCTAATTATTACCTAATTATTAAAATTTTCCCAAATTTATAAATAAAACACAAAAAATAATTCAATTTTTTTAAATCCCAAAACAAAAATAGTATTAAAAAGTTATATTCTAATAATATTTTAATTTTATAATATTTTTATTCAACTTTTTCTCTCTCATTTCTAAAAATTCCATGAAACATTTTAAATCAAACTATTTTTACTCATATTACCTCAACTTATTATCCAAACTAGACCTAATTATAAATCTTATAACGTTATCCCATTTTATGTGTATATTTCTATCCCACTCTAAGTTACCGAAAACTTTAAAAGATTTGAATCCCTCTTCATCATCCATCCGTAACTACAACAGAAATATATATTTTTATTGGACAAGATCATTTGAGACCAAAAATAATATTTTTGCCACAAAAAGTCTAGTCCAATAAAGACATTAATTTTTTTTGTAATGTCGATCATATATATATATATAACAACCTTGATCTTAAACAAATTAAATGTTGTAAATTAATTGCCCAATTTAATCCTTTGTTTTGTGGTCATGATATATATGTAGCCATCATGAAATTAATGCATGACAAAAATATATTTGTTTGGATCGTTAAAAGTGGTCATGAGAATATAAAAGAACCATAATAATAATAATTATATATATAGTTGTCGAATTATATATTATTAATGTTGCAGCAACCCATGCATATAATAATTGTTATAAAAAACAAAGAAATTAATTAAGGAATCGAATCTTCCTAGCCTTCAGAATTTGACAAGGAGCCCCTTCTAGATTATTGCTGAATTTTATTTTATTGGGACCATTTGCATGAATTATATAGTTGTAATATTCCCAAGTAACACCTGTCTCCAATAAAATTAATAACATGTGTACCTAACAATATTATTTTCCACCTTGACTTTTGATGATCATGATATTGGCCTTGTTCTTTGGTCTCCCTGACGTACGTACATGTGTCTTGCGGGTCTTTTCCTTGTAGAATTTACGACGCCATGCATCCATCGCCATTAATATATATTTAGATATTTCAATTTTAAAACATCTTTGCTTTCACATCTTTTAATCCTCTTGATATATTCTCTTCTTAAGACATTGGCTGTGAGTCATTTTTATTGTATTCTTATATAGATTGGACGAGCGAGGATAAGTAGGATTCGCATATAAATAGCTTAAACATCAACCAGATTATCAAAGAGTTCAGCTAAAGACACGTACAAGAGTCTGCGTAAACAAACTCTCACATGAAATGGTAAAAATCAAACACAGTAAAAAGTAAGGATTGTGTACATGGGACCCTATGTTTCGAGTTTTTTTTTTTTTTTTTTTTTTTTTTTTTTTTTTTTTTTTTTATCATCATCATCATCAAAAACAGCAAACTTCAAAGTCAAGTGGACCTCAATAACCTTCACTTCTACTTCAACCAAGTCTAAAAGGCACATATATAAAGTTGGTAAGATATTCCATAAGGTAGTGGATGATCAAAAGGGGCAGCGAGAATCAAGCAGCTAGATTTGTGATTATATATGTGATATATCATGTTCACAAAGATAATAATCACACATTTATACTCATTAAATTACATTATTTACAAATCAGAATCATGTCAATACACTATTACTTATTACTACGAGTACAATAAGAAAACTGTTCATTTATAGTCAGTTATTTTCTATCAAAATGAATTTTGTCATAAATAGTCATTATCGTCACCAAATAATTAATTACAAATATTATTTTTCTTGTAGTGGGGATGTATTAATACAGTTCATGAATGATAAAAAATTATTAAAATGCTAATATATTTTTATATTAACAGATCATGTGAAAGACTACTTCTATATCAGTAGTACGGTGTCGTTTCAATAAACAAACTTGCTGATTTTCTTAACAGCAACGACCGACAACCATCCATGCATGATGATTAGCCAAGCCATCAACTACATAACATGCTTGAATGGCATGTTGATTCATCTTAATCAGAGGATCCTATGTTGTAATAATCCCATTCTTATAATTTGTCTTAATTTCTGTATCCTGTCGGCCAAGATGTAAAGCTAATTCGATGAAAAGATATCAGAGACGGGCGGGGCAGATATCATGATTGATGACAGAGTAATACTACATATAATACAGAGTGTGTAAGTATCGTCAATCATTTAACAAAAAATATTTTTTTTATTATTAAAAGTTAATTTTTTATATTAATTTTATATTTATTTATTTTTTTAAAATAATTACACGATACTTATATATTCACGATTGTAACAACTATTTTTCTTCTTAACAATATCACGTGCTGCATGCATATCCAAATAAAAATCTATAAAAACATGAAAATCTGTCTGAAAGTCGAAAATGGTTGAGTCTCAATCACGCAAGAATAATTAAAAATCATGGGATCGCAAAATAGTTAAACTTTGCATTTTCTTTCTATGGATATGCCTAAAAAATAACCTAACACATCTGACAAGCTGTAAATAACAATTGATTAAGCAACAAGTTACCGAGCTCCTTCCAGATACGTTATCGGATCTTTAGTAGATCGAAAAAAGTCCACGACGTGGAGGGAGACATACTACGCTTTCCCATCCACGTTAAAAAAAAGACGCAAGCTTAACAGTAGAAACGTTTTAAAAAGATATTTTATAAAAATAAATTTATAAATTGATATAATTTAATATAAATAATTAAATTATAAATTTATTTTTATTATAAAATAGATCTAATATATTATATAAAATTATGTTAGTCTGTAATTTATTTTTATGAGATTTTTTTATAACAGTACTAACATTTCTAAGAGTACTAGCAATGAACTTATTAAATTCATCTTTAAATACAAATAAAAAAGACTATTGGAGATTAAAAGTGAATAAAAAATAAATTTGATGAGTGAACAGTAGCCCTTTAAATTTAAAGAAATATATCCATTTACTGTAACTCAAAATTTTACATTTATCTCTTTGGTTAATCTAATACAGCTCTCTTTTGATGAAATTCATCATATTTTATATTTAATTAAATTTTGATGAAGCCAATGCCAATACTATAAGAAATGTAATATATACAACAACACTTCTCTCTATGACAATTTATTTGAAAAATCTTTCTAAGTCTATTACAAGAAAGTGAGTTTTTTATGTGAGTCTCAGATGAGTTTTACTATATATTAATTACTATTTACTCTTATATTTTATACTTGACAACTTTTTTTTATATAAGATATAAGGTATGTGATAATAAATAGTAGCCGATGGATAATTTGATTCGACTCAAATATATCTTATTTTATTCTAAAAAGAATTGTGCAAGATATATATCTTAAAACTATATAAATAAAATTAAATATTAAAAAAACCAAATAACAGTAATAAATAATTAAATAAATAAGAATAAAATTTTAAAAAATGGACAACAAATGTCATTTCATCAACTCATCTAGAACATCTTGACTTCTGGCCCTCCCCACGAGGCCCTCATTAAAAACTGTGCTTACGAAGAAAATAACGTGATCAAGACCAAAAGGGTCGATCTTGATAACGCAATCATTCCCTACCTACCTCTCCTTCTTAATTCATACAAATTATAAACTATCACGCACCCTTGTCTCAATCTCTCTCATTTCTTTCCTCTCAGTTTTCCCGGAAAAAAAAAAAAAAAACAACAGAAAAAAAACAACCATGCTTAATTCCGGGACTAAACAGCTCCAAAATTCTGCACCATCCCCCGATCGCATCGGACATGGAAGTGACAGTCGTGATAGTCATCAAGCCACCCGGAACTATGGTTCCCGGGTTGAAAAAGCAGCTCAAAAGTACTGCACGAAGCACAATAGCTGGAATGGCATGGAAGTGCGGTCTGCACCGTCAACGAAGGCGGTCGATGATGATGAATCTGATGTTTGTCCTCCGCCTTTGCGGAAAACAAGTCCACCCAGAAGCCCGCAGCGTCGGGCAAAGCACTATCGTAGCCTGTCTCCGGGATCAAGAACGGAAGTCATTGCCAGAGGCCAGGAAGAGCTCATGGAAATGGTACGCAACATGCCCGAGTCCTGCTACGAGCTAACTTTGAAGGATATCGTGGAGCTGGAGCAGCCCTTGGTTGAAGCTCCAGTACGAGAAACCATGTCGGAAGAGAAGAATTCGAGCAATGAAGTTTTGTACAAAAGGGAGAGCAGTAAGAAGATGAGTGAGAATAGGGCACTCGCGAGAAGAGGTTCTGGAGCCATGGATAGAGGAGGGCTCTATCTTAAGATGGGTTTTCCTTTATATTTAGGGTCTAAGAAAAACAACAAGAAAAATAATCAGTCTGTGACAAACACAAGTGCAAAAGTCTCTCCGAAGCCTCCGGTACCGGACGGATCTGCAAAGGGTGTGGATAAAGAGTGGTGGAAGAAGAGAATTACAGCCTCTGCGGAGAGTGAAAGTGGGAGGTCGAGTAGCAATGGCGGAAGCATGAAAAGCAGCGGCAGCAGAAGCAGTACAACCGGCAGCACCAATAGCAACAGCAGCAGAAGCAGAAGCAGGAGAACCAACAGCAGGCATGTTAAAATTACTCGAAATTTGAATAAATATTACTTTCATTTTTTAGCAACACCTCTAGAAGTAATCTGATTTCTTTTTTTTTTGATTAAATGGTTTCGAAAATGGTATAAATTAACCCGTTTATGTTCTGGGTTTTCTCACAATTTTGGTGAACCTGTTCTCGTGTGAAAGTGAAAACAGAGAAGTCCTGTTTCGGCAGGAAAAGAAAATCCCATTGAAGAAAAACGAAGAAAACCTCTGCATTTTAAACAATTATCAGTCAACAATCAAATTTTCATTATTAAATCTGAGATTTTTCTAGAGATATGGGTCAAATTTTCTACACGCACAACTTCTAAGAATCTTATGCTCAGGCGCTTAGATCATTCTGCTTTGGTCAAACCCAGAACTAAGGGCAGAGAGAAAATTATGATGTGTTTTAATTACAGGTTTTTCATGCTAACCAAGCAAGAGTTGGTGATCACTTTTTCAGCAGTTTCTGTTAAATTTTTGTTCATTATTAATTGTGTTTAATGCTGACAAATAATTCTGAACATGTAATGCAGCAGCAGGCATGGGAATGGTGGCTGCTGCTGGTCTTTCCTCCGCGCCAAGAAAAAGCAAAATTAGGAGCAAATTAGCTGCCCCTGATTGAAATGGGAGTAAAATGATTTAAGTTTTCATGTAATTATTCTTGTAATAATGTTTAGTAATCACAGTAGAGTATACAAGGTTATCACAAAGGAAGTCTGCAGCTTTAGTATCTTTATATGCTTTGCAGACTTTCCAAGATTCCATCTTTTTCTCTCCCTTTTTCAAGAGTTTCCCATGTTATTCACCCTCTGTTTGCCAATACATTAGTGGTTTGATTACATGATTTAGAAGATCTTAAACTGTTGCCAATCAAAAAAAGATCTTAAACCGTATGGAAGACGCACCATAAATTTTTCTTGCTTCTCGGATCTTATCAAGAGCAGAGGATGTGTCATATACGTCAATATTAAAGACCTACTTATTGATCTAAAAGTTTTGAGATTATTGTATTTTAATTTGATTAAATTTTTAACCCTCAAAATCATAACATTCCATCACATTTTCGAATCCGATGTCCGTAACGGTTCACTTTATTGACACTGATCTTGCTTTGATATCAATTATTAAATATTCAATCATTAATTTAAAAATTATAAAATTATTAAATACTAACCTGATTAAACTCTCGATATCATAACAACAGCTTATAATTTTGCTTGATGCAAAAGTTGTGTTAATATATATCAGAGTCAATGGAATAAGCCAAAAGTAATTGACTGCAACGTTATTGTCTGTTTCTAGATTCTTCAGCAGGTCTTTCTTTTTCCTTTTCTTTTTATAATTTATATAAAGAAAATTGAAGCTTGGAAAACTCTTGGCCATGCTTTGAACAAGACTAGGTCAGTGCATAAGACTAAGCAGATGAACTGAATGAAGCATTAGCAGCCAAATTGGTTCATGGAAACTTCCCAAAATCCATGCCCATCATTTTCTTTTCTCCGAAATTTTCTGGGAAATTTTATTTGGCTTGTAGAGCACCTATATCCAAAGTTCTTCATAGCACTGTTATTGCAGAATCGAGGTGATGGCTAGCTGGAGGCCTTTCATTCTTGATTTAGCTTTTCCATCCAAAGTCGAGAAAAAATAGAGCTTAAACGATAAGGATGGAGCCTAATAAAGTTGCTTTTAACTTTTCCAGCAAAAGAAGCTTTTAAAAAAGTTGAAGATATATACGTTGCAGACCAACAATGGCGTGTTTCAAGTAATGACGTCAAGAAAGTGCACTCGTTCCAAAAATATCTTGTTTAATTCCTATTAATTTACCTTTTTAATTTCCACCTCAGCTATTGGTGATCCATCTCTTTGACAAAAAGAAGCCATAAATGATAAAAACAGCAACCGACAATCATTTTTACAACTTTTAATACAATTGTTTTTTAAAAATAGTTATAATTAATTAATATTGTACATATATCATTATTCATATGGATTATACGTTCTTTAGGTAAAGCTAATTTTCTTCAAAGGCAACAACATACATAATGTGATCTACATTCTAGATACTTAATATAGATAATGTTAAGACATTTAAATGATTAAATCTATATTTTCTTATGAGTTTGAAATTTTAGGATAAGTGATAATTTCATAATATATTAGAGCAGAAGTTTTGAGTTCAAATCCTAACTCTATATTTCACCAATTTAATTAAATATTTCACGTTTTGAAACAAACGGTAATTTTATATATAAGAACACCCATAATATGAGAGGAACATTAGTTTGTGAATTGAAATCTATAAAGTTTGCAGTGATACTTGTTAAGATATAAAATAAATAATAAAATTTACCTCTTACCATAAATTTAAACTTTTGGTATAAGTAGTAATTATACATGATATCAGAGCAGAAATCTTGAATTAGAATCCTAACTCTACACTCTATTCTAATTAATTAAATATGCTACGTATTGGACCACTCATTGAGTGAGAGTCTGGCCCACACGTGAGGGGGTGTTAGAATATAAAATAAATAATAAAATCTACACTTGTGAGTGTTAGGATATAAAATAAATAATAAAATCTATCTCTTTTTTATAAATTTAAGTTTTTGAAATAAATAATGACTACCCAGTAGCCAAGTTCTGTCGTACTTTGTAAGCATAGCAAATAAAAAATAAAATAAATAAAGAAAAAAGATGAACACAAAAAGGAAAATGAAAAACCCCAATTTTAAATAAACTATCGACTAGCAATGAAGTTCTGTTTTTAGTCTTTCAATCAAAAGAAGTTCTGTTTCTTTCAAGAGATAAAACAAAAGGTGAAGTCTTTGTTCTTAGACCTACATCTACATGTGGCTACTTTAGACCAATGGGTTGGGCCGGAGCTCTGCCTTTGAACAGGTATGATGCATCTCCAGACTCATTAATCAACTCCAAGGAGTATAATAAAATTTCAGATATTTTCGAAATACAGATAAAATGGTATTTTCATCCTATTACAACATGTCATCCAATTAAAACTAATTATGTAATTATCAATTTTAATTGACATGATATCTTATAATAAGATCGGAGTATCCCGTGTCCGTATTCTAAAACTACCTAAAAATTACTCAAAGAATAGATAACATATACAGTCTATAGAGTCTCTCGAATTTCTTTCAACCACCTTGGTTATAAGAGGGTAGATTGTTTTGATGCAATTTAAGGAGCTCATTAATAGAGAGTAGAGAATACTAGTTTGAAAAAAATAATATTTATTATTTTTTGACATGATATTAAACAATCAGTAAATAAATAAAAAATACTAAACAATTCTCCAATAATTTGATAACATATATATATATATATATATATATATTAAGGAATAGAAAAAGAAAATAATGATTAAAATCAGTTTATCAGTTTACATTTTGGGTCAAGACTCACGAGTTTTCTCTTATTTTATGGACCATAAGCACAAAAACTACTAATAGAACAATAAAGAAACAAAAATCATGTATACGACAAGGCTTCGTTTGAATGTTAAACTCTTCTCAACTTCTCTCAATTCATCATTACAATTTTTTCAAATTCCAACGTAAAATGTAATAAACAATTCAACTTTTTCAAATCTCAAAATAATAATAATATTAAAAAATAATATTTTAATAATATTTTATTATCTTAACTCAACTCAACTCAACATTCAAACGCAGTATTAAATTAGCACATTTTAAGTTAGAGGGATTTGTCATATTATTATTATTTTTTATTTTTTTAAGTTAACGATTTCTCTATTAGAGCATCATGACCAAACATAATTTGCTTGCATGCATGGCACCTTGCAACCCATAAACAAAAAAGAAAAATGTAAACCAAATTAATATGCACAATGGGCTATTGGTCTTTGATCCAATCCCAGAATATCCGTTTAAGACTACATCATCTTATAATATATTGAGAATCATGGTTCATTTTCCTGGTGCAAGGCTCAGATTTTCTTTTCTCCACATGTTAATTTCCACTGAATATATTATAGAGTACACCTCAATCGGCAATTTTCCATGAGTTGCAGTTGTTCCGCTAACTTTTCTTCATTTGGTTTTGCTCTTCCACGCACGATAGTAAAGTATGGTATGAAATTCAAACTATCTCATTTCATTTACAGCATGTGTAAGTAATTAAAGAGTTGAGAAATTATCTTCATGACTTAAGAACCATTTCTATTGTGCACTCTAAAGTAACTGTTGGCAATATTGATAATTTTGAGAAAGGGAAAACTTCTCTTTGACCTTAGCAAGCAAGATAATAGATTTCAATAGACGGACTCCATTATATTTTGTTGAGGAATAATCTTACATTACCTGTAAATAAGGTCTTGGACATATTTATAAAGAATGAACAATCTTCTCTTGTTGAACCGGTTTTATGAGATGAATTAGGTCTATAAGTTTTTTCATGATATCATAGCTAAGTTTAGAATGAATAATGGCCCACATTACTTATCATGTGACAAAGATTAAGAAAAATACTGGTCTGCACGTGACAGAGAATGTTGAGGAATAATCTCACATTATCTGTAGATAAGATCTTAGATATTTTTATAAAGAATGAATAATCATCTTTTATTGAACCGTTTTACAATAGGAAAAGTCTTCTTGCATGTCCCGGCCCCGTTTTATATATGTATTTATTGGGCTGTATCCATCGCATGTCCCGGCCCCATTCAACAGAAGTTAATTTTAGGACAGAAACTTCTCTATCATACTAGGCTGGCACCATTGGAATATATGGTTGTTTCAAATTTAATTTCCGACTTTGGTGGACATTTAATTCGTGCATTGGAAACAAGATCAAGTGGAGAAAATAGAAATGGGAGACTGGATCAATCAGTGCATGACCTCCGTTTGAAAAAACAAATTGATAATTCTTCTCTATTTGACTGTGGCATACCGGCCAACCCGTAATTACTTGGCAAAGAAGATAGTCATGACATGCAGCAGTTCGAAACTTCCTCCTGGTGACAAAGCTAGGATTGAAATATTCAAAGTTAACAAGTCTCGATCAATTATGTAATGTTTAAAGAAAATGATACATATACATGAACATTTTTCACAATCCTGACCTGTTTTAAATGAGAGACGTTTATGTAAGATCATAATATTTAAGACCATATTTATTATATATACGAGTAGTGCTACATATACCTATATTTATTACTTACAAGACTCATTTTATTAGTTTTTTTTTTAATTTAAATTTTGAATTTTGTATTTCATGATTTTTAGTATATCATTAACTGACATGTGGAGAAATAAATTTTTTATAATCTTTTCTTAAATACATGATTTAGTATATTTCTATATATATATATATATATAAATATATATTGAAGCTATCATAATCGTAGTTTTCAGCTTTGGAGTTGAAGCTATGATGCTAATTTTCATGGTTGGTACGAGTTATATTTTCTTTAGAGAATGATATAAATGTAATATTTTACAAGTTTTAGGTGCCGTTTGGATAGTTAGTTGAAATGAAAGTTGAAAGTTGAATATTGTTAGAATATTATTTTTTAATATTATTATTGTTTTGAAATTTAGAAAAAATTGAATTATTTATTATATATATTTTGTGTAGAAATTTAAAAAAGTTGTAATGATGAGATGAAATGAAACACTTCTTATATCCAAACGGAGCCTCACAACTCTTCAACAAAATACTATTATTTTCCGAATTCAAATTCATCAAACTCAAATAACATTCAAATTAGTTAAAAAATTAATAATATCTTATTAAAGAGTTGCATAAATATCATAAAATTAGTATGTGTATATCTTTGTATTTATTCTTTGAACTGACTAAATAATAAGGCCACATTTGGTTTTTCGTCTCAATCTATTTCATTTCTTCTACATATTTAAACACCACTTAAGTACAAATATTTTTCAATTTTTCATCAGATCATTACCTAATCATAACAATTTTTCCAAACTTTCAAATAAAACACAAAAAACAATTCAACTTTTTGTATTTCCTCCTCTTACCTAACTATTTCTCAGTCAATAGTTTCAGGTACAAATCCATAGCAGCTTCGTTATAAAATCTCTCAAAACGCAAATAATTAAATAAAAATGCTTAGCCTATAAAATAATTACAATAAAATAATTTATATACTGATATGATTTAATATGATATGATTTAATATGATATATCAGATTGTGTATATGATTCTTTTTATTATAAGATAAATCTCACTTATAATGTAATTTTTATTTATTATTTTATTATTAGACTTAATACTTTTTAATTAATTGACTTACATAATTTGTTTTATTACAATGATCTTAGATGCATGCACTTTATTCTATGACTACATATATATATATATATATGTGAGCTAGAAGAGGTCCACTTATAACTTGACGAGCACGTACAATTGCTGTCATCATGGCCTTCATATTTTATGATGAGAAATTTTACCACCACAATTTTTTTTTTATTTTATAAAATTAAATTTATAAATTAATGTATTTTCATATAATATGTTAGATCTATTTTATAATAAAATAATTTTATAATCTAATATATCACATTAAGCTATATCATCCATTTGTAAATTTATTTTTATACAATGACTAAAATATTTATTTGTTTATCATTACACTAACAAGGCGACTGAGTCCATGTCTTCGTTTTACCTTTCCAAGTCCCCAACAAGTCGTTGCAAAAGCAATGGCAGTGGAGATGTATGGAGATAGTCGCCTTAACAAAATGTTTTGGCAATGGAAACGGAAACGGTCATACAGCACACACTCATCAAATTTTCTTCTGTCCTTTTGTTTTGTCTTATAAAAGGCAGTTGATGGAAGCGAACAACATTGTAGTTGTTGAGGTCAAACGTCAAAGTAAAGCTTTTAGGCCTCATTTGGACAGTAACACGGGATAAGATAATTTTAAATGAAAATTAAAAGTTAAATAAAATATTATTAGAATATTATTTTTTAATATTATTATTATTTTAAAATTTAAAAAATTAAATTATTTATTATATTTTTTATAAAAATTTAAAAAAATTATAATAATAAAATCAGATAAAATAAAATAATTTCTATATCGATCCTTAATTTTTGAGGAAAAAAAGTTATTCAAGAAGTCTATTGGTTTCTTTTGACACGGAAGAACCATTGAATGACGATTGTGGGCAAATTGTCACATGGTCAGCTATAGACATTTTGGCTCACAAAAAATTATTAACAAAATAAATGATACGATATTTTTAATAAATACTAAATTTTAGTGATATGATATTTATTAACAAGAAAAATTTTACTTGCCATTTCCTACACTATACGCTAATATGTGAATTATCATATTTATTATTTTATTTAAATACAAACATATTGATGTGTACATACATGTATCTAAATAGAAGAGTAAAAATGACAAATCACATATTGATGCATATGTTATAGATGTAATAAATCTCGATTGAACCAAATCACCAAGAACTCGATCAAGACGAGAATGTTGGCATTTCTCTCATATCTATTATATTTCATTTGATTTTATCAGTCTCATTCAACACAAAAGTGGGACATCATGGTTTATTGATAGAACATATATTTGCTTGGAGAATGCTAACAATCAACTATCAAGATTGTCCAATATTATTTTTTCTTTTATTTTTTAAAGGTTAAAATTTGATTGGTGATGTTACTTGTCAATTTTTAATAATTTGAGAGTGTAATACATAATTTAGATAATTTAAAATGTAAATGTAAAATACGGAATGGAATGTGGATTTATTCTTGTAAGATGGAGGGGCGCCCACGTGGGGCCGACCCCCTCCTAAAGGCAAAGTGTAGCCATGCGTTACTTGCTTATAACGCATGGCTTAAAGCCATGCATTACGACAATTGAAGGCTGGCCTTTAAGGCCAGCCGTGTGTAGGAGGACTATAAAATAGTCCTCCTCAATTGTTTTTTTTGTGATGATTACAAATACATAAAAATCTCTCTCTTTTTGTTATCTCTTAATAAGATATTTAGGCTGTGAATTTGTTAAGTGTTACTCTAGTTTTATACTACGTAATACACTTCGCCACTAAGAGGAAAAACTTGTGATTTGTCAATCTGGAAAAACTTGTGGAGCAATTTTATAAGCTGAGCTTGAGGTATTTCTTTTGCTGTGCTTTCTAACATTGGTATCAGAGCTTTCTTAAATTGCTTCCAGTTTATAGCTTTTTCTCGCATATGCATTGAGATTTGTCTGATGTTTTTTTTTTTAATCTAAGATTCAAAAAAAAAAAAAAAAAAAAAAAAAGGGAAGCCATGGCAGCGCTGCAAGGTGCTGCGAGCACCAACGCAGTGGTGCTGCGCGCACCACCGCAAGTCCAAGAATGGGGTAGCTGCTGGACAAATTAAGAAGGTGTCAGGAACTTTTCAGCGCAGCAAGAGGGGCAAGCGCAGTAAGAACAAGTCAAAATTAGAGTGCTTCAACTGTGGAAAGAATGGTTACTTCGCTCGTGACTGCACTGAGCCGAAGAATGTACACTCTGACTTTTCTCGCATTGTTTTTGTAACTAGCAATGTGATGGTTGCTCACTCCTATCCTGTGTGGATTGTTGATTCAGGAGCGACCGAACACATAGCGTGAGATAGAGTCGGATTTGTGGAGTATCGCCGGATTCCAGCTGGGAGCCGTGATATCAAGGTGGGGAATGGAGCTAGCGTGGAGGTACTGGGTCTTGGTACCTATAAGCTGGACTTGCGGGGTGGCCGCACTTTTTTCCTTTCACAATGTGCTATACGCTCCCGAGATCCGACAAAATTTACTTTCTGTAGTCACTCTATTAAGACTTGGTTTTTGAATTGTATTTGAAAACAATTATGTTTCCTTTTATTTGGGCCATGTGTTTTATGGCAATGCTTTTCTTCAAGACGGTTTTATGATATTGAATTTGGATTATTCAAATATAAATGAGTCTATTGCTTTTCTTTCTACATCTGATAATTTGGATTCATATAAATGGCATGCTAGGCTTGGCCATATAGGGCAAGATAGAATGGCTAGGTTAGCTAGAGAATGCCTTATACATTGTCTAATGGGAAAATCTAAGAGAAAACCGTTTGGAAAAGCCATTAGGGCATCTTTTCCACTGCAATTAGTCCACTCAGACATCTGTGTTCCAATGAGTGTAAGGGCAAGACACGGAGGTATCTACTTCATCACATTTATAGATGATTTTTCACGTTACGGTCATGTCTACTTAATCTCCCACAAGTCTGAAGTATTGGAATACTTTAGGCGATATTTAAGAATAGTTGAGAATCAGTTAGACAATAGTTTAAAAACTCTAAGAACTGACTAAGGACGAGAATATCTCTCTGAGCAATTTAAAAGGCTCTGTGATGAAAAAGCAATCAAAAGACAGTTGACGATGCCAAGCACGCCGCAGCAAAATGGCGTGGCAGAAAGGAGAAATCGAATACTGCTTGAGATGGTTAGGTCAATGTTGGCGCAAACAAACCTACCAATTTCTTTGGGGGGATGCACTTTTGACTGCTGCCTACATTCTTAAGCAAGTACCTTCCAAATTAGTAACTTTCATCCCATATAAACTATGGACCGGCGAGAAACTCAATTTAAGTAATTTGCGGCCATGGGGTTCAACGGGTTTTGTTCACAATCTTTCTCATAAATATGGGAAGTTAGGTCCTAGATGGAAGAAGTGTATCTTTATAAGGTATTCAGAACACTCTAAAGGGTATGTGTTAATAGGTGAACAATCTGATGGAAATGTGACTGAGATTGAATCACGAGATGTAGATTTTATTGAAGATGAGTTTCTAAGTAGATGTGAGGTTGATAGGAGTTTA
This sequence comes from Juglans microcarpa x Juglans regia, assembly GCF_004785595.1. Classification (NCBI taxonomy): domain Eukaryota; kingdom Viridiplantae; phylum Streptophyta; class Magnoliopsida; order Fagales; family Juglandaceae; genus Juglans; species Juglans microcarpa x Juglans regia. The sequence goes on from NC_054609.1 coordinate 1,989,756, forward strand.
GAACTTCATGAGATTGTAGAACAAGAGGAAAGTGCTCCAAGGAATTTAGTTGAGAATGAGGAAGAAATTCTTCAAACTCCTACAAATTATAAAAAGGATTTGAATCCGAGTGGGAGCATACCACTTGTTAATCGATCACAACAACCTCAGCCGCGTAGAAGCACACGTGAAAGTATTCCCCGTCATCATTTTGAGATTGAAGGGGAAGCTTTGATGGTAGCTCCGCATGATGATGATGAGCCTAGGACGATTCATGAGGCTCTCTCATCTTCTACTAAAGATGAGTGGATGAAAGCTCTTAATGACGAGATTGAGTCTATGAAGACAAACCAGGTCTGGGATCTGGTTGATCTACCGACAGGGCGTAAGACTATTGGGAACAAATGGGTTCTTAAGGTCAAACGCAAGTCGGATGGATCAATAGATAAGTATAAAGCTCGCTTAGTGGTGAAATGATATACCCAACAGGAGGGTATAGACTATGAGGAAACTTTTTCACCAGTGGTAAGGTTTGCCTCAATTCGCCTAATTCTAGCTATAGTAGCAAATATGAATTTAGAACTCTACCAAATGGATGTTAAGAAAGCATTTCTCAATGGAGAATTAGATGAGGAGATCTATATGGATCAACCAACAGGTTTTGTGGTCAAAGGTCAAGCGCAAAGTGTGCATGCTCAAACGATCTATATATGGCCTAAAGCAATCATCTAGACAATGGTATCTCAAATTCCATTGAGCCATTCTCTCGAATGGGTTTACGATGATCACAGAGGACCATTGTGTCTATGTCAAAAGATCTAAAAAGAGTTTCATTATGTTGTCATTGTATGTTGACGACATACTACTAGCTAGAAATGATAAAGGGATGATAGTCGTCACAAAAGAGTGGTTATCCTTCAATTTTGAGATGAAGGATATGAGTGAGGCAGAATACATTCTGGGAGTTACAATCTATAGAGATCGCTCAAAGAGACTTTTGTGTTTGTCCCAACAGACTTACATAAAAAAAATCCTCGAGCGCTTCCTAATGAATGAATGTAAATCTATTGACACCCCTGTTGCAAGAAGCGAGAACTTGTCTAAAGTGTTGTGTCCTAAGACTTAAAAAGAAAAGGAAAAGATGGCCCGTGTCCCTTATGCTAATGCTGTGGGTAGTTTGATGTACGCAATGATGTATACTCGGCCTAACATATGCTATGCAGTTGGCTTAGTGAGTAGATTCCAATCTAACCCCGGACTGGCTCACTGGAAAGCAGTCAAAAGGATTATGCAATATCTCAAGGGAACTGCAGACTATGTGTTGTGCTATCAGGGTTCAGATTTGCAGCTAAGAGGTTACAGTGATGCCGATTGGGGTAGTGATCTAGATGAGCGCAAATCAACTACTGGGTATATCTTTCTGCTCAATAAAGGTGCCATTACATAGAGAAGCAAGAAACAACCCTGTATAACTTTATCTACTATGGAGGCAGAATATATAGCTTGTTCTGCAGCAGTTCAAAAAGTTGTTTGGTTACGGAGGTTCCTCAAGCATTTAGACATTGTCACGGATTCTTCAGATCTAGTGATGATATTCTGCGATAGCATGGCAGTTCTCGCATATGCTAAGGACTCAAAGTATCATGGAAGAACCAAACACATAGATATCAGATATCACTACATCAGAGACATAGTAGCGTAAAAGGAAGTGGTTCTAAAACACCTTTCTACGAGTCGCATGGTTGTTGATCCCTTAACGAAGCCTATTGCAAGAGATGTCTTTGAGGCTCATGTTAGGAATCTAGGACTGCGTAGACTATAAATGTAATTTGTGTTTCAAATAACATTGAGATGTAACCTTTCCTTTGGGATATTAATACAATATGATTCAGTTCTTTTCTTTATCGTATTGTTTTATAATACACACACAAGATATGTCAACAGGCTTAGATCGGCTCACTCACACGAGCAATCGCCTCTAGCGCTTAAGTAGCGAGTAGAGATGTGACATTGTGTCCCTAGGTACTTGTCCAAAGGGATAAGTTGGTTGATACAAAGTTATGTCGTCTTAGTGGGAGCTAAGATGAGGTCCATTGATAGGACTATGCATGGGTTGTCCCACCATCCATGTAGCCTGTAGTAAGCCAGATGTGAATTCTTCTTTGACGTCTTGGAGGCGTGCAAATAGAAGAATTCGGGTTAGACGCTTAAGGAGCGGCTAGACTAAGATCTGTACGGTGTTGATATAGACATATGCTCTTTAAGAAAGAGAAATCTACCGTAACATGTGTTTCATATTATATGTGTTTATTCGACCATATGAGGAAGTGAGTAAAATGTTTCCCTCTTTCTCACTGTATGAGTCTCATTTTTTTAAAAATGTCCTTTACTTTTGACTATGTCACGAGATGGAGGTTGTGATGTCTGTTACTTTGGCATGCTGTCTATAGCCATGATTGATACGGTCTAAAGAGGCATTGTTGGGAAAGCGGTTCGACCAAAATTGAGTGATATGAGTACAAAGGGAAGACTCTTCGATATTGTATCTTCGATAGTGTTTGCTGATGTCATACAATGACGCAATATGATGGTAGCGGCTAAAGGTTGTAAACACATTGAAATGATTTGGAGGTAGTCAAACATTGTTCTGAGTTTTTTTTTTTTTAACTCAAGAGGGTTCGAAAATGCTTGATCTTGATGCGATCAAATGAGTCCAGGACATGACCAGACACTTTAGGGATGTTACTATACTGGTCTTCTCTGGGAGAGATTTGGTATATGTACTCCCACCTTTCTACAGATGTGCTTGGTGGTCGTACGGCCTATTTATTTGTATGAACAAGATTGAGAACATTAGAAAGATGTAGACCTAGGGTCATGCCCACTGTGTGCGAGTGGGAGATGTAAGATGGAGGGGCGCCCACGTGGGGCTGACCCCCTCCTAAAGGCAAAGTGTAACGCATGGCTTTAAGCCATGCGTTACTTGCTTATAACACATGGCTTAAGTCATGCGTTACGACAATTGAAGGTTGGCCTTTAAGGCCAGCCGTGTGTCAATTGTTTTTTTTTGTGATGATTACAAATACATAAAAATCTCTCTTTTTGTTCTCTCTTGATAAGATATTTAGGCTGTGAATTTGTTAAGTGTTACTCTAGTTTTATACTACGTAGTACACTTCGTCACTAAGAAGAAAAGTTTGTGATTTGTCAATCTAGAAAAACTTGTGGAGCAATTTTATAAGCTGAGCTTGAGGTATTTTTTCTGCTGTGCTTTCTAACAATTCTTGATAAAGTATTAGCATTTCAAGCTCAACATTTAGGGCTTTTTGGATAGTAAGATGAGATGAGACAAGACGGTTTTAGATGAGTTGAATAAAATATTATTAAAATATTATTTTTTAATAATATTATTATTATTATTTTGAGATTTAAAAAAATTGAATTTTTTATTACATTTTGTATAAAAATTTAAAAAATCATGATGATGAGATAAAATAAAATAAAATGAGATAAAATTATTTCTATATCCGATTTAATCCTAAAAGCATTTTAGTTTTTTGGTTTTTGTTTTTAATTCAGAAATCTCGAAAGTAAAAGCTATAGTGCTTCTATTCTTGTTTTAAACAATGGAGCTGACACGGAAAAGAAAATAGCAGCAACCGTCAACAGAGCACGGCAAACCGAACTAAAGAAAACGAAATTCACTTCGTAAAATCTCACACTCACTCTCCCTCTTTGCGCTCTCTCTCTCTCTTCCCCTCTCTCTCTTCTAGACCCATTCTGAATATAGACACCATCGCAACACCTTTTGATTGTCTCTCATTCTCGTTGGCTTTGACAGGTAATCTGTTCTAAGATCCTAGACCATTGTCTTCCAGATTGCACTTCTAATTCCTTTGTTTCCTCTTGATCTTTATGTGAACTTTGGTGGGTTTTAGTTTGAGGGTTTACCGCTTTTAAAGGATTTGCAATCTGGGTAATCATTTAATCGGATTTTGGTTTCTGGAATTCTAGTGGATTTTCTGTTTGGAGCTAATATTTGAGTTAGTCAGGTTTTAATTGTAATGTGATGATGATCCAACCTTATTGTGCTCTAATCAATGTGTTTTTTTTTTTTTTTTTTTTTTTTCACTCATCATATTTGTGGGCTTTCCTAGGATAGCTTGGATAAAGGACTTTTTTTGGCTTCAGTTTTAATCTATGTGATTTACAATTCTTTCTTTTTCTTGGTCAAATTGGTCCAATTCGTGCTTAATTTCTATTTTTTTTATTTCAATTTGTTATATTATGCATTTTAGCTATGTTGGCTAATTAATGGTTGTGGACGGAATTTGTGTAGTTTTGAATCATATGATTGAGCTTCTGGACAGTTTTTGTTCTTAGGAATCTGGAGGACAAAGGACTTGTCTGGTCATGGCTAGTAATGCAGCAGCCTGTGCCGAGAGAGCAACCAGCGATATGCTAATTGGTCCCGACTGGGCAATAAATATCGAGTTGTGCGATATCATTAACATGGACCCTGGGTATCATTCTCATGCTTTCCTTGTTTTTCATTTCAGCTGGCATTCTTGTGATACTCCATATGATATGGATAAGGGTAGGTGGTGTATGAGATCCCACATTGCTTGGGAAGGAGAAATTCTTGCTCTTTATGAAGTTCTAATGGGGCTTCAATTGCATAATTGATTAGTCCTTTTGGAATATAGGCCATGTGGTTTGAGCCTCTATTGGGGCTTTACAAATGGTATTAGAGCCTATCCCAACTAGAAAGGTGGGAATTGAGCCATGCCACCTACAATGGACAGGTCCGATGAGGATGTCGGGAATTTAAGGGGGTAGATTGTGATATCCGGATAAGGGTATGTGGTGTATGAGATCCCACATTGCTTGGGAATGAGAAGTTCTTGCTCTTTATAAGGTTCCAATGGGGTTCCGCTTGTATCATTGACTAGTCCTTTTGGAGTATAGGCCATGTGGTTTGGGCCTTCCATTGGGGCGTTACAATTCTTGTTGCGAATATGGGATAACCTAAATTTCTACAAAGCATGTTTTGGTTAGTGCAATCGAGTGATTGTTACAATTAGTTGCCCACCTGACAATGGTACAAATTATAGACTGTTTGTAGATAGATTGATTTTGTTCCATAGGTGTTAAAATTTTATGAGGTTTTAGACCATAGAGTATAATTTAGCATGGAACATCAAACAAGAACTCTTTTTTGTTTCTAGATCTCTCTCTCTCTCTCTCTCTCTCTCTCTCTCTCTCTATATATATATATATATATATATATATATATAAGTATTTCAAGATCTCTCTTTGTTTCTCAGAATATATATAAACACCCTCTTCCTTCCCATGATACTGTGAGGGCCATTGAAGTTTTTTTAATAAGCAAATGCAATTTATTAAAAGTGCAAAGGGGCACAACCCTTATACACAGGACACCATATCAAGCAAAGTGGGATCATATGCCAAATGTCTAGTCGACATGGCTTACCTTGCTTTCCTACCCAGAGTTCATGAGCTCCACCACCCTTTGAGGCATAACCCCTTTATCCCAAGGCAATGGAAAATTTAGACACAACTAGCCTCATCACATTGTGGCAATATGTGATCTGGTGATTCCTCGTTCTTCCTATACATGTAAAATCAATCCATCACTACAGCTCTCCTCTTCTGCCTTTGATCTCCATTATCAATCATCTGAGTTTGTCATCATGATTTTACAGTACATTTTAGATTTTTTATTTATTTTATGTTTTGGAATCTTATTGAACATTGCAGGCAAGCGAAGGAGGCCTTAAAGATTCTCAAGAAGCGCCTAGGCAGTAAAAATCCTAAAATACAACTTCTGGCTCTTGTTGTTAGTATTTATATTTTCTTTCAGACTTTTTAGAAACACATTTTGTGCATGATTATTTGAAGTCATAAAATTTGCAAGATATTGCTTCTCTCTGGCTCATATACATATAAATTCAGTGATCTGAAGTCACTATTTCTTGGTAAATCTGCAGTGCCAACAAAAGTTGTTGATCAGTTTGCTTAAATGTGTTATGTCAAGATAACAAACATATCACCTAAGTATATATAATGTTTTGTCTCACACCTAACTTTATATTTTGTATCGGGATTTGTGATCTAGGCATTGGAGGCTCTCAGCAAGAATTGTGGTGAGAATGTATTTCAGCAGATAATTGATCATGATATCTTGCATGAAATGGTTAAGATAGTGAAGAAGAAGGTGCACAATATTTTTTGTTTGGTTATTTGTATCTTAATTCTGTTATTCCAGCCCGTCCTTGACTTGTTGCCCAACACCTTTGCCCCTGTATCTTGGACACCTATGGTTTACCGTATTTCTAATACAATTTTGCAGCCAGACTTGCATGTGAGGGAAAAGATACTAATTTTGATAGATGCATGGCAAGAAGCTTTCGGTGGACCAAGAGGAAGGTATCCCCAGTACTATGCAGCATATAATGAACTGAAGGTGATTGCTTTTCGTGTCAAGCTCGTGTGTATATACTGCAACACCTAGTTGTATTGAAAATCATTTGCATGCTGGATCAAAGTAAAGCACATTTTTTTTTTTTTATAATTTATCTTTGTTCTTTGGGTCTGCTAGATAGGCATACTACCATGCAAGATCTTTTTTTATGAATCATTGATGACCTACCATGTAACTAAACTGCTAGACGATAGTAAGTCAATGCTAGTATAAAGCTAACATATTTAGCACAACAAAACTGCTAAACTATAGAACGAGAAAAAGAAAACAGTATGTTATTTTTGGTTGAAACAACACATTTCATATATTCTAATCTCCATATCATTTTTGCTTTCTTTTTGACCTCCCAAGAAAAGGTGTGGGTGAGTTTCTCTTCTTCTTTTAGACTTTATCTCATAGATTAAATTTGGTATGACTAATCATCTCAGATCCATCAGTTATTTTTACTTCAAGTACATGCTTTTTAACAACAATAATAAAGTGTGCATTTTTTAGTACGCTTAATAACCTGCATTTCATTTCTGGGTTAAGAAGCATTTTCCCTTGGGTGATTTGTGCGGTACGCGTTCCATTGTTTTTACAGCAATGCAGAAAACTAATATATGTCAAGGTTTCTATGAACGGAATTGTCTCTATGTCTGTATCTATCAGACTTTATACTTCTGGCTCAAATTAACACATATAATGGCATGGTTTATTGTGAGTGCTTCTGATGTTATAAGGACTGGTTTTCGTGCTATGAAATTCATTAACACATATAGTCACTTGGTTTGTTGCTATCCTCGATGGAACCTAGCTGACAATAGGTTGCTGCTTTGATTTGTGTTTCATTTTTCACATATTCTTTAACGTGTATTCTTTCTTGAACTTACTTCAAGTTGGTAATTGACAGTCTGCTGGAATTGAATTTCCTCCCCGAGAAGAGAACAGTGTTCCATTATTTACTCCACCCCAAACCCTGCCAATAGTTCCTCATGCTTCAGCATATGAGGATGCTGCTATTCAGACCTCTCTACAGTCTGATGTGTCTGGCCTCAGGTAGTATTTGAATGATATTGCCCCGTTTACCTATCAAAAATATTTTATTTATCATTTAGATATATTCTTGATTCTATAATTGAACTTTTCATTTTCCCTTGTGGGTTGTCTTCACCTTCTTCTTTTTACATTAATTTGTATCAAAGACACCTAGAATACATTCTGGGCACATCCAACAAATTAAAAATCTGAAAGACATTCATATCTGCTAGTTATATCATAGTATCAGTTCTTATTTTGTTCATGGTTTGTGAATAATTGATGTTCTTATCAATTGTGCATGCTACCATATGAACTCCCCTACATATTCAAGTCTAAAGATGAGTTTATGAGTGGCCACCTCTTCAGTTTTCTTCTACCTTTAAGTATGAAGGACGATGTTTATAATACTCTTGTCTTACATCCATTAGCATTATTCTTTGAAAGTTTGCACAAACATAATGAACTACATACGTGTTGGGCTCTAGTTCCAAGATATAAATTATAATGTACAGCTTCAATATAATTGGATGACTCCAAACATATGACTTGGTCAATCTCCTATAACAGTTAGTATTTTGGAAGAAACTAAATATTTTACTTCATTCCAGTCAATGAAACGAGCCAGTAGAGCTCAACCAATTGTGTTGACTATTACACGGTTGTTTTGAAAGAACCTATCAGTTTGTAGGTCCTAATTTAGATGAAAATTGTAGTCACTAAGGGTAGTTTCCTTGTAATTTCATTCCTACAAATGGTACTTATCTGTAACTTACCAAGTGAGTTGAGGTTATGGTTGTGGTTTATAAATGTTAATAAGAAAAACTGTTGGATTTATTACTAGTTTTTTTTTTTTTTTTTCTCGGCTACTACCAGTGATTGAATGTTGGTTGTCAGTCCATAGACGCAGCACAAACACGTGCATTATTTTTACCATCTCAGCCTCCAAGCCCTATTACCGCCTTTTCACTGCTGCAGCTAGCCTCCAATTACTTTTGCATAAGTATGTGTGAATAGGATGGTGGATTTGTTTCTTTTATAGTAAAAATGATGCCTTATTATTTAGAGAAGGCTTGGTTCTCCTCCATGGGAATTATATGCAAAAGATACACAAGGCTAGCCTCTACTATTAGAAAGTTTTTTGTTCTTTCTTTTTCAGTGTTTACCTTATAAAAAAACTATTACAAAGGTTTAAAATGTGGAGTATAAGCCTAGATGTGGCTTAAGATTTCATTTGGTCGATACAATATTTATCTGCATATACACTAATCTTGTACCTATGCACTGTCAAAATTATTTGCAAAAGATGTGGACCAATACAATATTTGTCTATGCTGAAGTTCATCATTAAGAAAGTAATATGGAATTTGTGTAATAGATGCCTTTCTTTTTCTTGTATTCTCTGTCATCTTATTTTGTTGGTTTAGATGGGGCACACTGCCCAGTTCATTGTTAGTTAATCCATGCAAGATTTCATCTAAAATTAACTTTGTTTATCAATAGCTTGTCCGAGATTCAAAATGCTCAGGGACTGGCTGATGTGTTAAATGATATGCTTGGTGCTTTGGATCCCCATCATCCTGAGGTAATGCCTTCTTTTCCCTTTGCCAAAGGATTAAAGTAATTCTTGTTTAGCAATTTTCTTTCTTAATATTTGATGAGTTGCTAGTTGATAAATTATTATTTTTTCTTTTGCTGAGGTGTTGATAAATCATTTGCTCCAACATGCAATATGCTTTTGCATTATGCTTTCTTTTTATGTGTTGTTACCTGAATATTTAATTTGAGACTCACCGCAATAAAAATCTAGATCTCAAACACATGAGGTTTTCATGATAGTGTTTCACTTTGTGTATATACACTTGAATAAAACAATTGTAAAAGCCTTTTTTTTTTTTATTAGTAACTGCAAAAGCAATCTTGAGGAAAAGAGAGATTTTGCTCAAAGGAAAATATTAATGAGAAAGCATCTAACTGGTAGGGATAAGAGAGGGGCCCGTGTTTGTGTTTCCTTAGATAACACTGACTGATTCTTATTCCAAGCTTCTGGATTGTGCCTGACCGGTCAATCATTTATGGGATCTCATAATTCTATCTAATGTGGCAGGGTGTGAAGCAAGAAGTAATCGTAGACCTTGCCGATCAGTGCCGTTCTTACCAACATCGTGTTATGCTTCTTGTGAATAATACTGTGTAAGTGTTTGATAAAAAAAAAAGGAGGAAATTTAGTTCTTTTTTATGTTGAACCAATGACTCTGACTCACGGTATTTTCCCTTACAGAGATGAGGAGCTTCTTTGTCAAGGATTGGCATTGAATGATAATTTGCAGCGTGTACTTCGTCAGCATGATGATATTGTCAATGGGATGTCTACTGTAGGAGTAAGAGAAACTGAAACACCAGTTGTGCCAGTTTTGAATGTGAGCCATGAAGATGATGAATCAGAAGATGATTTTGCACAGCTAGCTCATAGGTGACTATTTTAGAAGCGTCTCTTCTATATTATATGCATTTTTGCCTATCTTTTTGAATTTGTTAACCCTTACAGTCATACTTATGTAGGGCAGAAACGGGGCCACTCACTTTATATGCAAGTAACTTTGATTTTACTATGCAGGAAACCAGCCATCACAAAGACTGAACCTGTGCGAGTTAGTCCAGTTCTCCCTCCTCCCCCTTCATCAAAGAAGCCAGTCGCCACAGATTCTGTCATGATTGATTATCTCAGTGGTGATGTCTACAAATCTGAAAGATCCCGTGAAACATCAGAACCAACACCCTTTGCAGTCTCAGAACATTCCAACCAGACTTCCACACCACTGTTTTCTCCTATACTTTCTTCCTCTCCCGCTACAAACGATAGCATTAATCCCACTGCGGCAAAGCCTATATTTACAGGACGGCCTGTATATGATGTACCAGCTTCCGCGAGCAAATCTGGAGACCATCTTCCTCCAACTCCTTGGGATACTCAGTCTCCCGGAAACCTTCCACCCCCACCGTCCAGGTATAATCAGAGACAACACTTTTTCGAGCAGCAAAATTCAGGTGGTGCATCTCATTCAGATAGTGGATCAGGTTCCTCTTATGACAGTTTAGTGGGGCATACCCAGAATCTCTCGCTTAATCCATCTGCTCCAACCAAACAAGCGAATTCGGAAGATGCTCTTTTCAAAGATCTGGTTGATTTTGCAAGAGCCAAATCTTCTTCTTCTTCTTCTTCCTCCCCGTCCAAACCCAATCGGTCATTTTGAGCAATTATGAATATTTTTATTCTATCAGGTTTTGGCATTAGACCATGAGATTACTTGTTCAATTCTTGTTGTTAGGGATCGGACTTTGGATTATGGTTTATCTATGATGCCTAGCTGGTTTATATTGAAGATGAACTGAATTATTGCACATATCCGCATATATCGATCATGTATCTTAGTCCTATTCACAAATTTCAACTCACCAATCTTATCACTATTTACAAACCATCTCATCTCATCTCATCTATCAATCCAAATGGGTCCTTATTCTCTGGTGACTCTTTTTGAGCAATTGCCTTCCATTTTTTGGTTTTTTGCTACTTTCTGAACATTTCTTGGGTTTACACACACAAACCAAACAACACCACCCCTCCTCTCTCGGTGACTGCCCAGTCGAGGTTCATTTTTTCTTTCTTGCTGGATTAGAAATTTGAATGCTGAGCATGAAGGTAAGCCGATGGAGAGCACTTGGGCTTGTCCTAAATTTGCATGTACAGAAAAGATCTAGTACTTTGTTTTTCCAAGGACATTAATTTAATGGTATAACATGGTTTATAGTTCGATAATATGAATTTATAATTTACAATCTAATTCATAATTAAGCAGAAAAAAAGAGGTTTACCAATTACAATGGGCCAGAAGATCTTCCGTTTGTAAATTCCCAAAGATCTTTTGAGTTTCACTTCCCATTTTCAATTTCCATAAGATAAGAGATCATGCACGGGTGTGCAACGAGGAACATAAATTTCTAGACATGGAGCATTAATGCCGATGCCGTCGTTAACGATCGATCATCTACATTTTTTCTTTCTTCAGTATACTTTAGAATTCTATTGCTTTCCTTCTCTGCCGGTCGGTTTATATGGCTAGCTAGCAGATGTTCCTTGTCTTGATCATAGGAGTTGGAATTAGTCCAGGACGAGAACGATGCGCATGTGTCACAGTCCATGAATAGAATATATGGGCCAGGGGCCTTGGCCAGTTTATCTTCATTTACAACTTCATTTATTTTAATGCTACATGTTGTTTGGACTACAATAGAATTAGTGGGCCTTGAGCCTTAGTTTGTTTTTCTTGTATGCTTTTAGTGTGCTAGTCTGGGATCACGTAGAGGTCATTTTCTTTATGTAAGAGCCAAGGCTCTAGGATTTATTCATTCAGAAAGCTAAAGCAAATATTATTTCCTTTTCTATCATCTTCTTCCTTCCTTCCTTCAGTGGAGCACGAAGTGAGCAATTTTTATATATTACTCTTTAAGTAATCAGAGGTGTGTTACAGCATGTATGTCTGCATGTCCAAATAAATACCAGATCGAACGACTGCGATATCTTCGCTGCCGCCGTCTACCTTTCATGCATGTACTTGTTCTCATTTTACAACAACATAAAAACCCTATTAATGGCTCCAAGCCTGCATGCAGAAGGTGCATGTGCACTACAACAAATATGGGCTATTGCAGCAAAACTATTTTCGGAGAGATCAACCGTCATAAATAATGACCTATTGCAACAATTTTGGCCTTGCAGCAAAATCGGTGTCAGAATTGACCAATTTTGACAAAAGTATTTGTGGGGAGCTAAAAATCGTTGCAAATTGTAACTATTTATGTCCAATTAACACCTCGCTGCAATAAATTAGCCGCAATTGTTCCAATTTAATATTTGTGTCAACTAAACCTCGTCACAGCTAACAACTTACAACTTCAAATTTGAAACCGTAATATTTCACATTAATTTTTTTATACATCAGTTACTATTTATTAACACCACACATGTCACTTTTTATTTTCATTCGCTTGAATGAAATTTCATGCATGATTCTATGGAAAATTAAATATAACCACTACTTAATTGGCTGATATTCCGAGACATTGGTGGTTTCTATTAATGCATCATTCTTCCCGGACATTGGTGGATGATATTCCGAGACACATGTTGTTAAAAGAAAGGAAACGATCAATTTATTGATTTTGAGAACCTTCAATTCTTTATATTTTGAAGCAAAAGGTGATCTATTTGCCTCTCCATCGGCGCTTGATCATACCAATGGTACTCATCATGCACACCACCAAAATCTTACAAAAAAGAATTTTGTTATATTCACAAAAGAATTATACAAAAATAATTACATAAATTGACGTAGTTTTATCTGATCTCTTAGATCTACTTTACAATAAAAATAATTTTATAATTTGACGAACCACATTAAATCCCGTCACTAATTTGTAAGATTACTTTTGTGTAATCCTTTTGTGGATAGAGTATCTCTATCTCTACAAAAAAATATATGATAAGATCATGATTAGTTACACACACATATCAATATTATACCTAGCCAACAATGATATTAATATTTAATATATAATAAGTGGAAATCTTGTATTGATAAAAGTATTAAATGCTGATGTGGAAATTTGTTATATATTTAATTTGATATTATTAATAATTAAGTTAATTATTCGATGAAAGATCAATACCGGCCTATATATGAATTCTTAATTAATTTTTCTTTTTTGAAACAAAACAAAAGCTATCATTTAATTAAGGGTGTGAGAATAAAAACATTAACGTTACAACAGTACCTTAGACATCACATTAACCCTATTATAAACTCTTGAGGATTTTGATTTTGGGATCCTTCTTATTCTTACAATATTATTATAGTTCATAGACTATATCGTCACTGCAATGCAGGATGATGTGTGATGCTACTCTTCATGTCTTCCTCTTTGGTGCCTTTCTTCATGCATGCTCAATTGATTGGGTACTCCAATTCTTCTTGTCAAAGGTCTTTCGATAAAGCATCGTAATTATATTAATAATTCCAATATCACCTGATCAAGCAAATTAAAGACACAACTTATTAGACCGGCATGGACATCTGACAAGCTGCAAAAATGTTAAGCGCTCAATCAATCTTTAGTTGAAACATTTATCAAGTATCCTTATATTAAATTAAATCGTACGTCATCATGTGCAGGGGCGGAACTACCTTAAGGCTTGGGGGGCTTTGGCCCTCCCAAATTTTTTAAAATTTGATGAAAATTAAGTTTTAGAATATGTTTTTTAGAGTAGATTATATACAAATTAATATCTAATCCCCCCAAAATTATTTTTTCTTAACTTAGCCCCCCAAATTAGATTTTCTAGTTCCGCCCCTGATCATGTGATATTTCACCATGATCATAAAGTGAATGAAACTCACATGGTTAAGTAGTGATAACAAAAATAAGCAATTGATATAAACATTTTGGTCAAAACGTCCATGATCGATCATAGCTTAGCAAACATCCAAGTAGTTATCAAACATTAAATGCAAGTAAAAATTAAAAAAAAAAAATCATGCACAATATTATATTACTAGTGGCACTAGCTAGCTAGCTACTTAATTACAAGTATATATAACTAGCTAGTATTCCTTTTTATTTATTTATTTAATTTTCTTGTAATTTTGGGCCTTGAGAAAGGAATTGATAAAGATATATCGTGGTAGCTGTGGGTTGCATATATAAAAGAAGATCGAAAAAAAAAATCATTAAAAATAGGTAGAAAATGAAGATATATATACGATCATTTTACTGAGGCCTTCTCTATAAGAACAAATTAATATAATTCTCAAATGATTCCTAAATCGTTTCATGCTATATTGCTATGTATGATGGATCTGTTGTGGCCAAGTGTGCGTGTATACATACATACATACATACATACATATATATATATATATATATATATATATATATATATATATTCCCTCATAGCCTGAAAAGAAAGAGAATTAAGAGATCATCAAGGAAAGAAGAAAATGGGTATCAATAATGTAAAGGAAAAAAAAAATGAAAGACTGTTTCAGATAAAATATATTACCACCTATAGTATGTAACTTGTACACGATCATGAAAAGAAGAGGATGGCCAGCTAAGTACTACTCATGTGGTTGTGGTTGACGTTGTTGCTCATGATCAGGTAATGTACGGCAAGCTGGCTTGCGAGCTTCAAGTTCTGATATAAGATGGTGAAGATCCTGCGCTTAATACTTCCTCTAACTGGAGGAACTAAGCTCCTCATCTTCTTCTTCTTCTTCCTAGTGCAGCTTGCAGTAGTAGTAGTACTACTACTCGCCATTTTTGTTGCCAACTCCAACTTCTTCGCCTCCACCATTTTCTTGTTTATATATATATATATGTATATATCAGAGAAAGAGATCAGGCAGATGGGAGAGAGTTGCAACTAATATTAATTGCATGAGATCGAAGAAGTATGCGAGTATATATATAAGAAAGATCTATAAGAAAGAGAGGCAGATGGGAGAGAGTGGCAACTAATAATTACTGTTGAGAGAGAGGCCAGCCGGGATCGAGGAACCTTCGCGCGACCTTCATGCACTTTGTTACAACTAAATAGCCTCAACATGTTCCTAAAGATATTGCCAATTTTTACTGGCCAGCAAGAAATTCCGTACCTTCCTTTGATGATCAAGATGGGTGTTTTCCGATTCTCTAAAGGCCAGGAAGATAGCAGTGTCACTACATTTCCACAGTACTCGTCTACGTAGGTACGTACAGACATTTATTTCATGCTTGGTACGTGAAATTACTTGTCGTGAAAGTTTAATTATTTAACATGTAGTTTATTCAACAAATATTTCATTAAATTTTGATAAAGTACGTAGTACTATTGATCTGCCAGAGTTTGAATCTGCGTGAGACTTCTGTTCTTATAGCATATTAAATTATCACCCATTTTAGAAGTTTAATTTTTACATAAGTAAAATATTTTATTAAAAACTGAAATAAAGTGCATGTACAGTCAAAATTCGAATATAATACCTGTTAAAATACCACTTCTTCAGAAGCTTAATTATTTAAATTGTATTCTAACATGTCATGATTGGGTCCTTTGATTGATATTTAGCACGAGGTCATGTTAGTAGACTTATTTGCCATGAAATTAAAATATTTTATTCGCCGTTCATGTCATGGCAAAAAGATAGCTTTTTCCATGAATTCAAAATTTGGTGAAAAAAGTACTTTTTCCCACCGATTATATGCCATGAGTGTCCTACGGTTCATATTGGTGAGAAAAGATGATTTTCCACTAAGTATACACTTTTTCCGACCACAATTCCTTTTGAAAAAAAGTGAGATATATTGTAGTGAGATATATATTGAGATACATGTTTTGTTGCCTTGCGAGTTATTGGTTATATAATTAATCTCTCCGAAATATTATTTAACTCTTGGTATATATGGAACTATTTTTGTGTTTACTAAAACTATAAACACTTTCCCTCAAGTATATATCATGGTAGCTGCTAGTAGGAAAAGGGTCATGACCATGTCATTTTCAGTGCATATGTTGCCTCATTTAATTCTTGCATTTGCGCGACAAAATCTTTCCTTGCAGGAATTATACTTCAAGAACAGGTTATCAAATCATGGAACCTTTTTATGGTGGATAGCATTATATTAGACTGTGGCTTTTCAAGAATGTCCACAATGTCGAGTTCCTCCATGGACCTAGCGATAACAAGGAGAATGAAAAATCAGTGAAGAAAATAGGCGATCGATCATTATCATGCTAGCTAGCTAGCTTATCATGGCCGGGGATGTGATCATCTTTTCTTCTAACTCTGTTTTCGTTTGCCTTTCTTATCTCTATTGAGTTATGGTATTTCTTCCCATTGTACTCATGATATTAGCATTATTCATCAACTCTTCTCGAATTTTTTGCCTCAAAAAAAGAAATAGATGATCTGAGCGTCATGGACAATGTCGCGTCAACATGATAAGATAAAAATAGAATAAGAGTGTAGTATATTGCATTACATTCTCCAGCCTAGGTGGGCTGGGGAATCTCTCATTCTTGTTGGGGCATTCATGCTATCCTACCTTATTTTCAGCTTTAGATAGCTCAGAAGATACCCCGCTTTGCTAACAAAATGGCTCATCGGTTGTCAAAGTGGGAATCTTCCACTGATCTTTCGGGCTCTATTCCAGTTGACTCCATACATCCTTTTATTTTAATCTGCAGAACATTCTGAATTTTGCTATTTGAACCTTTTATTCTTTAATGGTATGATCGCATTTGCAGAGAAAAACAGATAAAATGCTGGGATTTGAACACTGAGCACATGCAAGCCTAAAAAATGGGATAGGCTTGGCTAATAATCAGATCCTGAGCTGCCTGGTAGGCCTAACTTATTTATGCTGTACCCATTGAACTGGCTTTGAGATAGAATAACACATACACAGAAACATCAGCAATTTTCTATTTCAACAAATGAAAGAAATGGTCTCAGCAACACATCAATTGTGAGTCGATATTTCCATTTGAACAAATGTGTGAATTGTAAAGAACCAAGTGATACCACATTTCTTATGTGATGTGAGCTTGGCGTTTTTCACTTCCCAAAGAGCTTCTCAAGGTTTCACTAAGAATGATGAATCCTGCTTTTTTGGCTCTGGCACCTGAAAATTTGTAGTCCTTGTTGCATGAAAGATTAGAAAACCCTTTGATGTTAAGTTGCCTATTATGTGCACTTCAAAGAAGGAAGGCAAAAAGAGCTTGGAAGATGGATTTTGGGCATCTCCATTTCTGCCTAAAACGGTCTTCTCTTCCACTTAATAAACCTTGGATTTGGTCCCCTTGCATTCCCTGAAATTTTGATTAAAAAATTGGATATGATATGATGATTCACTCTCTTCTCGTGTCAAAGGAAATACTTTGATTTCCACAATCCTAGTAACTCCAAAGAAAGTGTGAATTATTGGTGTTAGAAGCAAATGAAACATTCAATGGTGATTTGAAGCAAAATAAGGCAAGAATGCTGATTTGATTCTAACAATTGGATACTCAATTACAGATTCAAGAGATTGAAGCTAATAACTAGACTCCACAATGGACACTGCTACTAAAATGAGTACTAAATGTGATGTGTGATTTTACCTCTGCAGCATTCTTGAGAGGCCCCCAACATTCTGTACGGTTGTACTTTCGCGAACTAGAATGAAAATATACCCTAACCAAGGCATCCAATAGCTCAGGATGCTCTCCAAAAAGTTCTGAATCTCCATGTAGCACTGCTTTAAGTACCTGCTTTGCATCAAAACGAAAATCATACCCACTATTAATGTGAAGTTCATTCAGCCATATACATTTTACCCTATATATAAACAGAGGAGGAGAAAGATATATTCATTTCTGCAGTGATTGTAATGAATTTGTGTCGAGGCACAGGATAGATGGTGTCTATGCCGATATCACCTACTTTCTGGTTTTTTTTTTTCAATAAAATTCTTGTTGTAGGGAATTGTGGTATGGGGAATTTTAATATAAAGCATGGCAATTGTTGATAATCTCTCATTAAAAATGGATAAGACATCGGTCTTAGTATATGCAAATTACTGCAAAAAAAAAAAAAAAAAGAGAGAGAGAATAGCATTTCTATCATATCTAGCAATGCCTATTGGCTCAGCCAGATTGGCATTACACTTTTTGCTCTCTTGTGGTTGCCATGTCAAACATCTACTAGATATATCCTAGTTAATCTGAAGCCCCTTCGAAAACAAATGGGATACTGTTATTGAAGTCATAAAAGCCAGACTTACTAAAGGCAATTCCTTTGAGAATATGTGGTATCTAAACTCAGCAGCCAGGTCCAGCAGGGGATTGGGACCACTGACATAGCAATGGACATGGAGACACATTTCATTGTTCACTTTCTTCCATTCTGCAACTACATCATCCTTATTATACCACCCATTTAACTGCCATGGACAAGAAGGCAAACAAAGTTACAAGTCGTCATGTCTGCTTATGTGCAGTTTAGACATCAAGTGCAAATTTTAAATACCAAATTAGTAAGTAATAACAGTGCATACCTGATCAAGGTTGATGACATTAGAGATATTTAAGGTTAAGTTAGCTGTAAAGTCACAGTGGGATAGGATGTAGGTTCTTGGAATAATTCCCGAATACTTGTTCAACTCTTCTCCCATGAAAACAACTTTCAGCTTTGATGCTTCGAATCTTGCTGGAGGGCCCAAAAGCCTAACAGCCTATTATTAAGAATGTATAACCCAATTAGGCAACTAAGAACAACAGTGAGAACTTCTGCAAAATGAACTTAACCAAGTTGTGTCTGCGCTGCTTCAACAAGCAATCAAGGTTTTGGAAACAGATAACAAACCTCAATATGCATTCAGAGATTTTTTCAAATTATTAAGCTGTTTTATGGGGCATGCAACATGAAAGGAACTGGATCTGCATAATTAATATACCATAACTGATATAGAATACATGATTTTGGTGAAACATATCGAGCAGGATGGGTGAATAAGAAC
Organism: Juglans microcarpa x Juglans regia; assembly: GCF_004785595.1. Lineage (NCBI taxonomy): Eukaryota > Viridiplantae > Streptophyta > Magnoliopsida > Fagales > Juglandaceae > Juglans > Juglans microcarpa x Juglans regia. Next base: position 2,008,858 of record NC_054609.1, read on the forward strand.
CCTATTCATTAGCTTTCATTTTTATTCTCCAAAGAAAAATTCTATTATTACTTTCTGAGAAAACAAAAAAGAGAGTATAAATGTGAAACCTTTCAATTCCAAGAATTTCTTTTCTTTTAACTTCCTAAAACATAATGAAAGCAAAGCTAACTGAAGAAACTTGCAAAGTAGCACAATAGTTTTATTCTCACTGTGGAGCTAAATTCTATATGAAGTGCAAGTGAAAGACAAGAAACAATGCAAGTTGGCTTAACAGAATTACTGAGATCAATGACATCAATCTTATTCCTACCTTTCAATGACACAAGTATGACATTACAGACGATTTTAGTCTGTATTCTGAAGGAAACATGGTGTACAATAGTATAATTAGCAGAGATATGATTAATTCTTGGTTTAAAGGGCAGCAATTTGAGCTCTAAAGGAATAGAACGTGAAAAAAGTGAGCCCAATTTTGCTGACTAAATTACTGCTCACAAACATCAAAATGCCCATGTCCAAAACCAGTGAAATTGCCATCACATGAAGTACATTGTATATTAACACAGAGATAGGAAAGAAAAAGCACCTCAGAAACAAGAGTGTTGTAGGAGGCTCCAGCATTGCTTATGGAAGAAAGGAGAACAGGATTGAATCTACTTGATGGCTTTAACTTTGTTGTTTTGTTGAGGAAATCCCTCTGTGGAGATAGTGAGAAAGCATAATAAGCACAATGGCAGGCCATGGAAGATGCATAACACAATCTTTCTCTTCATCATTCACACCCCACCATTGTCTTCTCTAAAGCTCATCTCATAAAAACAATGGTGTGAAGAAACGTAGTTCATAGTTTGAGTCATGTGGACAGTTTTCTCAATGACCCACGTTCCAAAATCTCTGTCAAAACGTTCCATCCACACATTGTTTTTTCCCTTTTTTAAAAATTGAAAAGAAGTTTGGAGCAATTTGATTGGTGGTGGAGCAAAATGGTTGATGACACGTCATCATCAATTCTTCAGATTTTGATAAGTTATGGATGGATAATGCGACTACGTGGCTTTTGTTGGGTCTATAGCCTTTGCGAGTATTCTGCTAAGGTCCAAACCCTTTTTTTTCAGAAATACCAGCCCATAAAGGAAAATCATTAGAAAATAGACTTAAGGCCTTGTTTGGCAATCAAGCAAGTTTTTTAAATAAGAAATGCTTAATTATGGTTCGTGACATCGTGTATAATTATTTTACAACTTTATTTTAAATAAAAATGTTTTATGACATTAGAAAATCACAGACCTCCATTTGGAGTGTACATCAATAATAGGACTCGTAACTTAATTTTCAAACGAGTTATCCTATTATCAAGTCAGTGTGTAAAATATATTATTCACATTATTTAAATAATAAGATTTGATTTGTAATATTTAAATTTTAAAATTTATTTTCTAAATCAAAATATGACATGTAATCACTTTATTAGATATGTTCTATATGCTTAATAAAATATAATTTGATTTGAAAGATAAATTTTAAAATATGAATCTTACAAATTAAATCTTATAATTTGAGTGATGTAAATGGTATGTTGTACACACCGACTTAAAAGTAGAATAATTCTTTTAAACCAAACATCAAAGTATAACAAACATGATCATCAAAAAAATATTTGAATAAATTAGAAAATAATAAAAAATAATAATTTTTATGGTATTTTAAAAAATACATAATTAAAATAGAGAATGAGTTTTTTCAATTAAGAAGTAAAACAAAAGACTACAAGAATAATAACAAGTATAAGTTTTAGGTATGTAAGTCTCACATAGGTATTTTGCGAAAAAAAAATTGACTCTACTAAAAAAAAGTGATTTTTTATTTGCTTTGTTTTTTCGATTGATTCACTTTTTTACAAATGGTCTACCCAAAATTTGTATACTTAAGTCTGCAAAAATCATTATTCTTAAAAAACCTCACGTTACCCTTATATTTTTTTCTTTCAAACTCAATAATAAATAACTAAAAATAAATTTTTATTTTACTAATAATAAAATAATAATAAATCGTCGAAGATTTAAGTTTCATTTGATACATAAACTCATCTTAATTTATTATTATAATTTTTTTAAATTTTAACATAAAATATAATAAATATTTTAATTTATTTAAATTTTAAAATAATAATAATAATATTTTATCATCTCAATTCAATTCTATTCAATTTAATTTAACATCCAAACACAGCGTTATTGATATATCAACGAGGTTCCTTGCTTTGGGCACTCGCGAAACTGCGAAAGGAAAATAATGAAAATTTAAAACCGAAATGGAAGGTAATCTGTCTGCCATTAAAAGGCCTCAGGCTAGCTCTCTCTGTACTCTGTACTTGGTCACAATGGCAACTCTGCTTCTCAGTTCATTACTTCTCTATTCAGTTCTTCATCATTAGAACAACAAAAGAACGACGCAAGACTCGTGATCTTTTCACTCCAATCACGCATTGGAAAAAAGGGTACAGTTCAAGAAAACAATCCTTCTCTGTATCTACGTTCCCTCATTTTATCACCTTTTTTTGCTAGTAGCCAATATAGTTTAGATGTGATCGCGTTCACTTTCTTTTTGTATTGCTTCATATTCCAGAACTATTTGGAGGGTAATGTAGTGCGCGTGATCTTTTTCTGAGTTCAACTTTCTTATTACACTCTGTGCTTCGGAAGTTATTGTTTGCTCTCGAGTATTGATTTGGAAATGTTATATTGAACTTTGAGGGTGAAGTTCGGTCTTGTTAATATTGAAAGATTGGTTCTTACTAGCGGGGGGAGTGTTACTTTATCTTTCTGGGCCAACCTTATGTTTAGATGGTCAATTTTTTTGTTCATAATATATATATATATATATATATATATATATGTATGTGTGTGTGTGTGTCAATAGCAGTTATAGGTCATGAATGAATTACAAATAGTATTTTTTTTTTTTTCTCTTCAACCGAAAACTTAATATTTCCTGATCAAAATCATGATTGTGGAGAATCGAAAAGAATAAGAAATGGGTTGAATTGACAAAGGTAATAAATCGTTAATTAAAAAGAAAAGATAGATATTTACACTTGGGAACTTTTTTGGATAAAAAATTACAAAATCAAAGTTTTATTTTTATTTTTTTTATAAAGATTTGGGCTAAACTTGAATGATGAAAATTCACTTGAAGTGGTTCTCTTGTTATAATCCATTTGGTTTGAAGTCTCATATTAGATATAAGTCTTTCTTTTATTTCAGTTTATGTTTTGAGGAACCTCCTACAGAAGTTGTTTATTCATTAGCAAATTACCATCTTTTGAACCCTATTTGTGATTTTCTTTTCTTCCTTGAGGTTTAAGTATACTTTCACAAATAGTACCTTATATTCAAATTTGAATGGGCCCTCTGAATTTTCTGTTGAAAGGTTCTTGGTTTTCATTGCTAGTCCAGACCATCCGGTTGTATAGGTTTCTAGAAAAAAGTACTTACAGAAAAGAAATCTGGAAAAATAAATGAAGAATTAGAGATTTCAAAACAGAGTTAAACTGAGGTTGAGTTTCAGGGGGTTTGTTTTGGGTTTGCTGATTTTGTGTTATTGCCCGCTAGGTGCATGTAATAGGGATATATCTGCACCTAGAAAACATGGTTCGGGGGAGGTATTCCCAAGTTGACGGGAGGAAGTCTTCAACTTACTGTTCGACCATACCTATCATGATATTCATTGCATTTTGTTTTGTTGGGATTTGGACTTTAATGTCATCCATTGTTCCAGTTCAAAATTCGGACTTGATTTATCAGGAGGCCGTAAATCCAACGATGACTGAAAATAGTTATAGGCAATTTAAGGACAGTTCTGGTTCTTTTCCAGAGGATTCTACAAATGGAGATGGCAATACCAGAAATGACCAAGACATAGTTGAAATGGAGTCTGGGAATATTTCCAAGAATAATCAGCACAAAGTGGTTACAATAGAGAAACCTGACAATGAGCAGACAGAGTCAGAGGAGGGACGGGATGAGAATGAATCAGATTGGGTTGAGGGTGAAAAGAAGCTGAAGACAGTGGAAAGTCAAGATGGAATAAAGCAGGAAGATAAAGTGCTTAGTGAGACCATCGGGGAAATGATTGATAAAAATCATGATAAGCATTTGGAAAAGAATACTTCTGAGCTTCTCCATTCTGGTGCTCGGTCGGAACTTTTGAATGATACTACCCCTCAAAATGGGGCTTGGTCGACCCAAGTAATAGAGTTAGAGAATGAGAAGGAATCACAACAATCTTCAATAACTATGGACCTCAGCGGCTACAGTTGGAAACTTTGTAATGCAACCACTGGGCCAGACTACATCCCTTGCCTTGATAATTGGCAAGCTATTAGAAAGCTTCCAAGTACGAGCCACTATGAACATCGAGAAAGGCACTGTCCTGATGAAGCTCCAACATGTCTTGTTCCTCTCCCTAAAGGATATAGACGGCCGATTAAGTGGCCTCAAAGCAGGGATCAAGTATTATAACGTCACATCTGTCATCTAATGCATTAATGAAAAACTAATTTACCTGATGTTGAAAATTGCTGTTTGGTTCCTGATGCAGATATGGTATCGTAATGTTCCCCACAAAGAGCTCGCAGACTTTAAGGGGGGCCAAAACTGGGTTAAAGTTACTGGTGAATACCTCACTTTTCCTGGCGGTGGAACTCAGTTCAAACATGGTGCTCTTCGTTACATTGATTTGATCCAAAAAGTGAGCCCTGTCAGCTTTCTTTTATGCTGTACCTGCATCTTGTGGATAACCATCTGTTTTCTTGAATCTAATTTCATAAAGTACGTATACAAGTCTAAAAAGTATCAGGGACAGAGATAGTGTTGTGATATATCATAAATGAGGTACTTTGTAGCTCATGTCAGATATTCTAGTGCTCCTATCTTGGTGCAGATACAAACCTATTTATATATTCATTCTGTGTAAAAACCCTCAGAAACCCCCCCATCTTCCTTTTTTAGATTGTAAACTAGTCCAGTTCTTATTTCCCTTAGCTCATGGCTGGGTGCTTAACAAGAGGAAGCTTTAAAACTTGACCTGGAGCTATGTATGTCTCTTGTTGTACACTACATAAGTTTTCACTAGTGCAATTCTTATTAATATGCATACACAAGTTTGCCAAAGAAACTGTGGCCTCTTTGGACTTTCTTGGATCATCTGCACTGTACTAATAGATAGTCTTGATGAGCAGAATGAGGTGTCCCAACCAGCTGTCCCTTTCCAAAATATTTGTCTTTTGTGAATGTTCCTGCTTCATATATGGAATGGATAGAGTGAGGGCTGGATATAGAAACAAGCACTTTTCTGTATTTCTTCTCTCCATAATACTCAACACAAGTGATGTTCTGTTATTTTATCGTGACACCAATTTTATATAACCTTGACATCATCTTTTTTCTCAATCTTGAACATCCATCAAGTGTAATCTACTTATGTTTATTTACCATTTGTTTTGAAATTTCTCTTATTCTCTAAGTCCAGTTTGCATGTCATGTTGAGATTCTATTTCTTATCTGACAAGTTTAATGGATAAGATGGATGTTGGTATGATAATGCAGTCTCTTCCTGCAATTGCATGGGGGAAAAGAAGCCATGTGATATTGGATGTTGGGTGTGGAGTGGCGAGTTTTGGAGGTTATCTTTTCAAAAGAGATGTTCTTGCAATGTCATTTGCTCCCAAAGATGAGCACAAAGCTCAAGTACAATTTGCACTTGAACGAGGAATCCCTGCTATATTGTCAGTTATGGGCACAAAAAGACTTCCCTTCCCTAGTGCTGTATTTGATCTTGTTCACTGTTCACGCTGTAGGGTCCCTTGGCACATTGAAGGTAACATTTTGCCTCCACTTTCTTCTGTTTTTTACTCTCTTTCCCAGATATATATCTTTTGTCGTCTAAAATAATATTGAGGTACATCACAGGCGGTAAACTTCTCTTGGAACTGAATCGTGTCTTGAGACCTGGTGGTTATTTTGTCTGGTCTGCTACTCCGGTGTATCGAAAGAATCCTGAAGATTCTGGCATTTGGAAAGGTAGAATATATCTTTCTAACGGAGGTTTCTTGTAATGACAGTGGGATTGATTTTTAGAAGCCTTTCTATTTTTTCTTACCGTGGTAATTGATGGCAGCAATGTCTAAGCTAACAAAGTCAATGTGCTGGGATCTGGTGGTGATTGGAAAGGACAAATTAAATGGTGTCAGTGCGGCAATATACAGAAAACCCACTTCCAATGAGTGCTATGACGAAAGACTGCAAAATGAGCCTCCCCTTTGCAACGAATCTGATGATCCAGATGCAGCCTGGTAACACCTCTTTTCCCCATGGTTTAACATATTGGTTTTATAGTGGTGTTGTCGTCTATGATACCTCATATGATAAGATTAAAGGTAGGTGGTGTATGAAATCCCACATTGCTTGGAAAAGAGAAGTTCGTTCTCTTTATAAGGTTCTAATGAGGCTCCAGTTGTATCATTGACTAGTTCTTTTGGAGTATAGGCCATGTGGTTTTGACCTTCCATTGGGGTATTACATTGTCCCTGTTATAAGTGAACAAAAGACACTTAAATAATATGTTTTCTTTAATTTAGGTGGAGACAGTAATGCTTTTCATACTTTTGACAAATAATTATTCTAATTACAAGCTGTTATGTTTATATTGCTATTTTGTGACCTACTCTAAATTTCTTTTAATAGATTATATCTTGCACAAAAATGAAATCTTATGGGAGATGAAAGGCAGTACCATTTCACCATATATATGTAATAAATTAGGCTGAGGTTCTATGGATTTCTGGTGGGTATCAGATGAAACATCGTGTTATTGATTTCATACCTATATGCTCTGGCGTTTGCAAATCAGATTCATTTCCGCCCATTAAGATTACATGGCTGTATTTTTCTGCAATTCACTTCTATTAGACAAAATGGTTTTTTAAAAACAATTTTACCATTGGTGTTTGGATATTAATTGAGTAGTGTGTTATTGACTAAGCATTTGAGAAAGATTTAAGGATATTTATGGTTTTCCCCTTCACTCTCTACATGGGAAGAAGATTACTTAATTTACATGCACTGAGTTGAATGCTAGAAGTTGTAGTTTCATAAATTAAACATTCATTATGTTTTGCGTTTAAAATATTATTCTCATTGTAGTGGTTATGGGAAAAGTTAAAAACATGAGAATAGGAAACTACCAAAGCATGGGTGATTACATCTGCCAAAATATGTTTATCTTTATTGATATCTTATTTATCTAAGCAAGATCACTGGCTCCAGAATTTGCTTCACTTTTCTGCAGAACAACCTCTCTGTATTTAAAATACAATTGGAATTTTTAATGGTGAGTACTTGTCACTTAGTGTTTCTACAAGTGTATTTTTTAGGAATGTAGCAATGCAAGCGTGCATGCACAGAGTGCCAGTCAATGCATCAGAGCGGGGGTCTCGTTGGCCTGAGCAATGGCCTCAAAGGTTGGAGAAACCACCTTACTGGTTGCATTCTCAGGTTGGAGTCCATGGCAAGGGTACTCCTGAGGATTTCACTGCTGACTACAATCACTGGAAAACTGTTGTCTCCCAATCATATTTGAAAGGGATGGGAATCAGCTGGTCTTCTGTGAGAAATGTTATGGACATGAAAGCTGCATATGGAGGGTAAGCGGCATACTTTTCTTGAAAACTTCATTTCCATGAAAATCAATATCCCTCGCAGGCGCTTATAAAAGAGTGGATTTCTATAATGGGTAATTCTTTTAGGTTTGCTGCGGCAATGAAGGATTTGGAAGTGTGGGTTATGAATGTAGTCCCGATCGATTCTCCAGACATGCTCCCAATAATATATGAGCGTGGTCTATTCGGAATATATCATGACTGGTGCGAATCATTTAACACCTACCCGAGATCTTACGATCTTCTCCATGCAGATCATCTTTTCTCCAGTCTTAAAAAGAGGTTTGTTATGTTTTGTAAATCATTGGATGTTTTATTCATCAAAGCAGACCTCTTATGTTTATCTGATGAAATGTCTCAATTTTCTGGTCACAGGTGTAACTTAACGGCTGTGATTGCAGAGGTTGACAGGATCCTTAGGCCAGTAGGAAAGCTGATTGTACGGGACAATGATGAAACCATTGGTGAAGTGGAGAACATGGCTAAATCTTTACAGTGGGAGATCCTATTTAGTTATTCAAAAGACAATGAGGGGTTGCTGTGTGTTCAGAAGACATGGTGGCGTCCCACAGAGATGGATACAATTATGTCAGCTATTGCTTAAGCATGGCAAGAAGAAGAAGCTATGCACAGGCTATTGAAAGAATAGTTTTCTCAGCCAAGTTCTCAACAGAAGAAACACCTCCTCCTCCCTCTTTAATCATGAAAGCGTGTGCTGATAATAATGGTGTATGAAATTACGGAACATTGTCCGACAGCAACACTTTTGAGGAAGAAAATAGCAAATCCTATCTTGTTTTATAAGTGATCAGTTCCATGCGATTAAAAAAATTTATCATCCCATGAGAAGGGCCTACTTTTTATTGGGGGTAAGTAATCAAATACCACCTCACCTCAACTTTGTCGGGATTCTCATTCTTAATTCACTTGTTTATTATATCCAAGTTTCAGATTTTTGTACTTTAGAACTCTCGGTAATTTAACCAGACATGGCTGAGAGCCTAAGAACCGAGAAGGGAAAATGCATCCATACAAAAAGTGCAGACCAAGTTGGTACAATTTTCTTTAATAAACATCACATATTGCTTAAGTGACATTAGAAATTATATCACTTCAGTAGGTCTGACAGCAAAGATTTGTTACTAGACAGAAGATTAAACAACTACACCACTCAACCAAATTCTATACTTGTATATTGGATAATGAGAGCAACAACTTGAGCTGCTTAAAAAGGTTAGAATTATCAAATACCACATTGTCTGCCATTTAGTCATCTTTCCTCAAACAACCAAGTTGGCAGTCTCCATACATTACTCAACATGTCTGCTGCAACAGTCACTCTAAAGCTGCAGATTTTGAAAGTTAAAGGAGCACCATCATGACCATTTCCAGAGTATTCAACATGTTAGGTTCTTGGAGGCACAAGTGCTTGATCTTGATAACTCTTCTTGCTTTCATTGTCCTTTCAGAAGCATCAAGATTGCCTAAGGAATACTGGGAACAGATGCTGCCCAAGAAGCTTCCCTCTCCTTCCTCATCCCCCTCCAAAGGCACCAATTCTCAAACTTCATCATCTTCCAACACCTTGAAGGCCGACGGGGACCTCCTCTCATCAGATGGGAAGGTCTAGTTGTGATCTGAAGAACTCTAATTCGACGTCTCTCAGTTGAGCGTATGAAATGCAGTTTTGGAATTGCACTGATGAGAAGGAAGGAAACATGCAGGACTTTGCAAACTAGTCTTTACAGGGACTTGTGTCAATCTTATTTGGCTCTGAACAGACTCACAAACTTGTAGATTTGCTTACTTTCAGCAGATAATAGTCATATGTAAAGCCAATCGAGTTGCATTCAATAATATAATGAGTTTATAGAGGATAGTTTCAGTATGGGGAGGATAAAAAAGACAGTTTTCAACAGATAGACTTTCATATTCTTTGAGAGGCACTGCTCGTATGATGCCAGTGATCAATCACTTTTCAGGATAATGAATATTTTTAGTCTTCTTCTCTGTAATGCCTCTTGTAATCCATATTTTTCTCCAAAACTAATGAAATAAAATTACGATATTGTATTATTATCTTCGACTCATAAGTTGGTCTATATGAAGTTAATATACTGCATTCTTTGAATCCATGTCTTCATATAAAGGAAAACAATCTCATAATCCTTCATTTTTCCCACCTCTTTTGCTTGTTTGTGTGGTACTGGTCCTGATTGCATGCTCTGTTCGATTGATACACCCAAATAATCTTTCCCTCACAATGAAATTCTTATGAATTAAACCCATGGCGTTTGGCTTTGATATCACTTATCGGACCGCGAGGGGACAATCCACCCAAAACTAATTAATATTAGGAAAAAAACAATCAAGTATTTTAATATTCAACAAGCACTCTGCATGCATATTTTCGAAGCAGTGAGATTGATACGTGGACACACCCAACAATAAAAGCACACCAGCTCCCCACCCCCACGAGTACAAACACTAGGACTTTGACGTGTATGGGATACAGAGTTAATTTCCATGCAACAACTGGCAATCCTTTAGTTATTCAAAGTTTAGGTCCTGAATAAGACTAGTAGTGGAATATACAAGAGTCACCAGAGTAGAGCCTATGGCAGGGGGATATCAACAATTAAGTCTGAGCATGTTTGCACAGTTATTTTGCCCAGGGTGCTTCAAAGTTCAAAATGAGGCGAGTCTGAATTATGATTGAAAACTTTTCGGGGATGGCCTGCCTGAGCTGCAATGTTAGCATGATGTGGAATTTTTTATTTTGAGCATACTTATAAAGTAGGGGTGAAACAGAAACAAACATTAAGATTCTACAAGTATTTTTACACACAAATGCATCGAAAATTAAATACTTGATCTTGGACATACAAAAGAACAAGCTCTCACAAAAGCGGAGACCAAATTGGACACTTGCGTAGCCTTTGATCATGAGGGTCTATAAAAGGTGAGTGAGAAGAAAAAGATGGTAAAGAAAGTGTGAGAGAAAAAGGGAGAATGAAGTCGTCGGTGGTGGGTAGCGATGGAAGAGCCGTGACGCTTGGTGGAGAAAGAGGTTGTCTTCAGGACTGAGGAATTATCTACAAACAATTGTTGATTTCAAAACTTGATCTCCCATGCTATCAATGGGGGTACTGGTCGAAGAATTGGCAGTGCCAGCATCAAGACTCAAATAGCTTGTAGTTGCATCAAGTGAACAACACTCAGTTTCTTCTCTGTAGAGATCGGCCTTCTCATGTGAATGATTTTCCTTAATTCTCAATCCCTCTAGCTCCATTGCCACATCCTTCATAGTAGGCCTATCCTCTCCTTTTATGCTTAAGCACCTTTTTGCAATATAAGAAACTTCCTTTAACTCTTCAACATTACCTCATTGATAATGTGGCCTTCAATAATTTCTAGTAGGCGATCATTTTTTAGTGCAGAAACAAAATATGTTACTAGATTTCTCTCACTTTCTGCACTGTCCAAAGAAATTGCCTTCTCACCCATCAATGATTTTTCCAAAACAACACCAAAGCTATAGATATCACTTTTTCTGTTAATTGGCCACTCTGTAAGTATTCAGGGTCCAAATACCCAAATGTTCCTTGTACTAATGTGGTTAATCATGTGTGATCAAGAGTAATTAGTCTTGAAGCTCCAAAATCAGCAACTTTTGTTGTAAGATTATCGTCTAAAAGTATATTTGCAGTCTTCTCATCTCTGTGTATAATTGGTATGGAAGCTTCAAAATGTAGGTATGCAAGGGCTCTTGCAGCTTCTATTGCTATCTTCAAACGCTTTTCCAATGAGAGCAAAGATAATTTTTTTTTTATTTATTTTTTATTATCATGTATGTGGTTAGACAGTGTCCCATTAGTAATGAATTCATAAACTAATAAGGGCACTTCTGTTTCCAAACAACAACCCAATAGTTTAACCACATCTCTATGGTTTATTTGAGTAAGCACAATAATTTCATTTATGAATTGATCAATTTGGATTTGATCAGCAATTTTGGACCTTTTAATAGCAACCACTTTATTGTCTATTAATATTCCTCGATAAACCGTTCCATTGCCTCCTTGGCCAAGGATTCTACTCTTGTCGTAATTATTAGTGGCCTTATCAAGTTCTTTTGCATTGAAGATTCTAACTGGTTCCATCAATCCTTGGTGATTAGAGACCCGTTGTTGTAACACAAGGCCACCATTTTGTTGGAAGAATTTCTCTTTGAGATTAATGAGGTTTCTTTTCTTTAGACCCCAATATACCGAAAAGCTTCCAACTAGTAGCATTAAGAGGGTTATGCCGATACCTACACATAATTTGAACATGCAGTTCCACAAATTAAAATAAAGCTGTTATTCCAATTTTGTCAAATATATAACGGTTTTAAAAATTAAAGAACCAAATATGTCACATATGTATAATAAGACAACATATCTAGGAATTTGGCTTATATCCAGTAAAAAAAAAAAAATCATTAGACACATCTTATTATGCATACATAAAGACGATCAATTGAGGTGAATAAATGAGTAGATCTCAACTATTCAAATTTTAAGAAGATGTCCAATGAATAAATCATCGAATGTAAGGCCAACTCCATATTTTGGGATCTTAGAAGATTCATAGATCTACCTGCATGGGTGGTTTCTAAGTGCTGTTCATCTTAAAATTTAATTGTAAAAGAATTTATTTATTTATTTTTTTTGAATCATAGAATTAATGTATTAATATATATATATATATATATAAAAACATACATTCATAAATACTTATAGTAAATATACTTACCAACAACCATCTTAATCAGCAGTGGGAGATTCACAACACAACCGGTTCCATCATTTCTTCCGTCCCCTTGGTACCATTTGGTGCAAGAACATGTATAGTTCCCGATTGTGTTTATACAGTGTTATGGCTGTGTGCAATTATTATCTCTTGTATCATGGCACTCGTTAATGTCTGTGAAACAATTTAACATCATATCAAGCACGAGTATTTTAAAGTAAGCAGTTTAGTTAATATAAATAAATGTGATCACTATGTATGCAAGGAGAAAATCACACGAATTACAATTAATATTTGAGATTCACGAAGAATAGCTTTTGCCTTTATCTATATTCTATATTTTGTTGGCGGATAGAGATGATAACATTCTAGAGGTTTTTTTTTTTTTTTTTTTTTTTTTTTTTTTTTTTTTTTTTAAATTTAATTCTAAGATTTAAAGTTGAGAAATAATGTTATAGAATCCACTTCATGCATCTATATATCTCTCTTAAACTCTAAAACTTAGAGTTCAATAAAAAACTCTAGACAAGATTGGGCAAAATGACTTGAATAGCTGTCTAGAGGTGCGGGGCCCAAAACTCCCTCTCTGGGATTAAGGTCCCCTCAAGTTCTTATTTTAACTTGTGGGCCTTAAGTATGAGAGAGTGGCATATGAAGTAAGTCCTGTAATATTTATTGCTATTCGTATAAATATTTCAGATAATATTAAATGAGTGATAAATGTTGTAGTGTTCAATTCATGTTTCAAACTTTCCGATCTCACCTAAGGTTGTCAAATTCAGACAAGAACTTGATGAGATATTTTTTCCCTCATTGACAATCTAATGTTTAGATGTTATTTTAATTATATATTTGAAAAATATATTATCATGTTGTTGGTCGAACTTGATAATTTTAAATCAGAGAAAGATAGACACATAGAATGGATCCTACAACAGTTATTATTGTCAATGAAATTTTCAAACCACATTAAATGAGCAATGTATAATATTATAGAATCAACTCTGTGTTTATCTTTCTTTACTTCCATTTTAGACACTCCAATTCGGATAACGATAATAGAGAATCTTAATCCTAATTATATCTATATAGTAGTGCTACACCCACCGAGGGTCATGTAGCCCGAGCATTAGTCCCAAGAAGGCCGCCAAATCCTCTTTTTTTAATATTTTTTTTTATATCCTTAGATAATTTTTTTTTAAAAAAAATTGCAATATCGTTAAAAAAATAGATTCTTAACCACTAAGCAAAAAAAAAGTTGTCCGGACCATGCCGGGACCTAACTCTCGGTAGCTCTATCATTTTCCACACACATATATATACCTTGACAACCATCAGGGAGGTATGAGTTTCCATTGTAACCGAGATTGCATCTGCAGCGGTATCCATACCCGTTGACGGGATCATAACATGTGTTGTTCCCTCCGCATATGATGTTCGACTTTGCGCGAGCAAATTCACACATTTCATCTCGGATCCCCCAATCATAGACCACCGGAAACGTCTTTTTAACCAAATCTAGATCGTGAAGATATTTGGTGGAGAAACTGAAAGCATCTTTTTTAACAATGAAAGCATAGCTACAGGGATTGAACTTCCATACTCCTTTGTGCCGAGTAAAGCTCCTTGTTTCGAAAGTAAAATTCCTCAATCTTTTTGGAATGTTTAACTGGCAACACCCAATTCCAGAACAAGACCCATTGGCCACATCGGTCATGTCTTGAAAAATAGACATGCAGCCCATGGAGAAGGTTGTGTTGTTCTCGGTACCATTAATGTAAGCAATAGTGTCACAACCAACGGCCACAAACACGTTTTGGGTGTGAGAAAATGAATCGGAGAAACTTACAAAGTAATAGCTTTTGTCCTGCTTAAGGGTGCCCAACTCGTTGTAACATTCATAGACAGTGTGTCCTGAGAACTCAAAATGACCATCTTCGAAGGAAATGATCAGAAGAACGACATTTTCATATAGTAGCCGACGGGTTTTGTCGGAGGAATCGTTTGTGCAGTTGACGAAGTGATTTTGATCGAGATAGCACCTTTCCGAAGTGCCGAATGGATATGGAATTTCAACATCTCCACACCGGTCGGTGCAGTTAGGCTTTGCTATTGGAGCTGCTGTTGCAGAAGCTGTCATTTGTGATATTAATACGACACCAACGACCCATCTCATGATGATCACTTGCAAGAGCACCGTCCTTGGGAAACACACACCCCTTCTCTCTCTGATAGGGGAAAAGTTTTGTCTGTTGTGTTCTCAGAAGTAGATCTCCCAATAGATAGATGCTGAAGTTTTGATGGGCATGTATTTGGAAGGAAATTAGAAAATCCATGCAGAGCGGCCATGATATGTTTTATTTGCGCCCGCCGGGAAGATCAGCCTTGAATGGCCTCTGGCCTCCTTATAAAACGAGAGGTACTTTTCCCTTACATTTACTTGATCATAGAACAATTAAACCTTTTCAACTAAGTAATTAGTGTACTTTTCCAAGGTAGTGGCTTTATGGAGCTACTGTAATGCCACAGTCCCGCAGGGGTCGAAGAGTTACTTCCTATAACTTAAACTCACATTTCAATAATATAATAATAGACTCTAATTACCAATATGATATAGAAATTTCGTTTCAAACTAATTTCTTCAATATAACCAATTTTTCAAAATGCCAAGTCAGAACACAATAAAATTTCTTAATAAAAATCGCCAATACTCAGAAAAATTTTCTATGCTTAATCCACCATACTTAAATCATCTCACTCAATGTCTCATAATCTTGTTCTTCAGCTGAACCATCAAAATATCTTAAAAATATTGTGGAGATAATGAGTGAGTTATCAACAACTCAGTAAGCAGAGAAATTATACTAGCATGTAAACATGAGCATTTATAAAGTTCGGTATGCAGAACAAAACATTTTCTTTCAAAATACATAAACAAAACTTGTTATGAAACATCAGAACGAAACTTTCAGAAAAACTTTCTTATTCAAAAATCCTTCGGCATATCATAAACTGAGATATTTTCTTCATATCATATCGGAGCATTTATCGGGACAGATACCATGTTTAAATCCCGTGGTAGGGTTATAAATTACCATTATACCCGTGACTGGGCCATATACCATGTTTCAACCTCGTGGTACGGTTATAAACCATCATTATACCCGTGACTGGGCCGTATACCATGTTTCAACCCCGTGATAGGGTTACAAACTACCATTATACCATGTTTCACCCTCGTGGTAGGGATATAAACCACCATTATACCCGTGGCAGGGCCTTAACAGAAACAGAACAAAACAACATCGGAACCAGATCATATTCAGATACGATATCATAAATTCATGCCAAGATTTTTAGATGCCATATCATATCAAAATCGAAAAATTGAACAGCTTCAGATCATTTCACATGTTCAAAATGAATAGACTCAAAACATCTTTATTTATTCACAGCAAAAATTTTTAAATTTTCATATTCGCTCATTTTGCATAGTTTAGTAACAGAATGCACAAAATTAGCTCATGTCTACACCAGTCATAACAGAAAATACTTTCTTTTATATAGAATTTATGGATATGCAGGACAAACATCTGAGGTCGTTTTCAGATTTTTTTTTCAAAAACAAACATTCATGTTTTCAAAGTCAACCTCATTTCATTTTTTTTTATGCAAAATTAGTTTATAAACCCCGCTTACCTGGACTTCTTAGCCTTCAAAAATCTCCTCAACAATGCCGAACAAAAATTAATCGTCACCTATAAAATAAACACGTAACTCCCTTAAAATTTTCTATTGAACACGTATTCTCAATATGTAAACCTGAAAAGTTGAAATATCCTATTTTAATTCATCAAAAAATAAACTTCTCATAACCCTAAGATCTCATCACTTCCCAAAAATCATCAATATCCATTTAATTAAAAAATAGACTTGATTAGTTTTAAAGTATTTAAACTAAAATTAAAATCTTATTATTCTCAACTGAAATTGGTTGTAAAATGTTTAAACTAGTTGCTTTAAAAACATAAATATTTTCTATATATGTTCTTATACCTCAAATAAAACTATGCAAGCAAGTTTTAAAAAGCAAACTTATGCCCACTAAACTATCTTCTTATGAGGGCATTTTGGGAAATAAAGTCATAATTATTTACTGTTTGGGAAAACAAACACAAAAAGGAAAGAAAAACTTAGACTAAACACATGCAACGGAGACGCTCATACTCACCGAGAGTGGAAGAGCAGTGCAAGGACTGAGAGGTGGCGGAGATTATGTTGGTGAGGTGGTGGCTAAACACTGAGAGAGAGAGAGAGAGAGAGAGAGAGAGAGAGAGAGAGAGATCAACCGTGAGGGAGAGAGGGACAGAGAGAAACTTGGGCCTACCGAGAGAGAATAGTGTGGTGGATATGGGCTGGAGGGAGGCTTCTAGCGTCACTTCTTGTCGTTGATTCTGGCTAGCTGGTGCAACTGGCCTGGCTCATGGCTGAGGCGAGGAGAAGTGAGGGTGGCTTGGTGGCTCACGATGGGCAAAACAATCACTCTGTTTCGGCATATAAAAACAGAGCGCTTCATGTCCAAGCTTATCAGTGGCTGGTCATGGAGGTGCAGGGCAGCATGGTGGCGGTTCTTGATGTTTTATGGTGGCTTTATGGCTGGGGAAAGCGGCGACCCCAATGCTGCACCCGTGCTTGTTGGAGATCAAGACCTGGAGGCACTGGTTGTGAAACCGTGCTTCTCCTTGGCATGGCCTTGGCTAGGCTGTAGCAGTAGTGGGACTGTCCCACGGTGGTGCAGGGTGGTGGAGTGAGGCAGAAGAGGTTAACGGTGATGGTGGGTTGCATGGGACGAAAAACACTTCTGTGTTTCATGGCAGTGAGACCAACCGAGAAGGGCTTGAGCAGTAACTGGATCGTGGGGGTAGTGAGAACTTACGGAGAAAGAGAAGAGTGAGAGAGAAAGTTTGGAGGATGACTTGATCAACTGGTAGTGAAACGAATGAGTGGTGCCGTGGGTGAGTGCGAGACTGAGTGTGTGATGGAAAAGAAAAGAAAACCATAGAGACATGGTGAAAAATGGATTTGAGATGGAGGGATTTTCGGGAGTGAAGAAACTGAAGGAAAAAAAAAAAAAAAAAAAAAGAAAAAAAAAAGGGCATGGCAAGAAAACTACAGTTCGAAAATAAGACACCTACCAAAACGACATCGTCGTGGGTCTGGCTAGCTTGGTCGTGGGCTTGGCCTCCCTTTTGGTTTGGGCTTAGGCTCTGGGTATTACATCAGCTACCCCCACAATAATTGATCCAGAGCTACGACGTTACTTTTTTCTCAATGCACCTTTTTCTTCTTCTTTTTAAAACGACCATTGATTTAGCAGATATTATGTATGAGATACTGATAGGCTTACTACCTTCTATTACTCATTTACTACTTTTTTTTATAATTTTTTTACTTAATTGTTAAGGAAGTGACTATTAGTGTAATTGTATATTTTTTAATTTTTTTTAATGATTAAGGATGTTAAAAACATACTAAAAAAAAAAATTCCAAATACACTTTAAAGTAGTAAAAATGTAGTAGGAGGGTGGCATACCTATCATTATCCATATGTCACATTCGCCACGTAATTATCCAGCTAGCCATCCTAAGAGTTTCTACTCATGGTGGATGCCCTCCTTAATTCATGGTGGATGCATTAGAAAAGAGAGATGCATTTAGGGATGGATTCGTAGACTGGTAAAGGAAACTCTCTAGACATTTCAAAATATAGCCGTAATAGTACCTGTGGCTGGGGAACGGAAAAAGATCGAACAACAGCGAAAGGATCAAAAGTGGTATGTGGAAAATGTGAATATATAGGATCCGATCATCCGACCAAAGAGATTTCACATCCTAAGGCAAAAGCAAAACTGACGAAAGCCATGATCTGTTAAAAACTTTAGAAAAAGCAAACAATATCCATTGGTCGGCAATGATTTAAGGATTCAGTCGTTGAAGAGAGAATGAGAATAAGTTTATTATTCTAAAAAACAAATCTATTTTCAAATTGATAGACAGAGCACACCTATTAGAATGCTAACATAATTTAATTTAGAAGATAAATTTTAAAATTTAAATTTTACAAACTAAATATTTTCATTTAAGTGATATGGATTGTAGTATTGTACTGTACACACTAATTTAAAAATAGAATAACTCTTATTCTCAACTGAGATTTGAATCGGTTGTGGAGTGATCCAACTATGATAGTTTGATGATATATACACACACATACATACATATATATATATATATATGTATATATGCATCTCATGAGACCTTCGGTGACACCTCAGCAACCACCTCCGAGTTTAATTGAAGATATCACAACAATTGAAGATAACGCACGCAAGAGTAATCTATGTCGATAATGCTAAACTTGATGAGTTTGTAGGTAAGTACTGTGTGTAGGATTATCATGATTAGTTGTAAGTAATCTTTATGCATGATCTCTTCTGATGTTAGTCGTGATCCTAAACTGCTCATGTAACCCATTATAAAAACAGAGCAATACAATATATCAAGTCAGGTGCTATGTTGTTTTGAAGTGGTACCATCTAAAATCATACCTTTCTCTACCAGTTATCTTTGTTGAAGAAAAATGTGCTTTCTTGTCATGCAATGAGATTCACATGACAAAAGCATTGTGTAACAGGCAAATATATCACATCAGTTCCAACTTCCAAGTAATTAAAAAAATATATATAGCATGAGAAGGCTTAACTTTTATTTGGGGGTAAGTAATCAAATACCACCTCACCACAACTTTGTCAGGATTCACATTCTAAATTAACTCGTTTATTATATTGAAGTTTTAGATTTTCATACTTTAGAACTCTCGGTAATTTAAGCAGGAGGAATGTTATATATCAGCCACTATCACTCTCACACCTCATACTTGTATGATACCAGTGATCAATCACTTATCAGGATAATGATTATTTTTATTGTTCTCCTCTGTAATGTCTCTTGTAATCCAGATTTTTCTCCAAAAATAATGAAATAAAATTGCGATATTGTATTGTCTTCAACTATTAAGTTGGTCTATATGAAGTTAATATACTGCATTCTTTGAATCCATGTCTTCATATAAAGAAAAATAATCTCATAATCCTTCATTTTTTCCCACCTCTTCTGCTTATTTGTGTGGTGGTCCTGATTGCATGCACTGTTCGATTGATACACCCAAAAAATCTTTCCCTCACAATGAAATTCTAGTGAATTAAACCCATGGCGTTTAGCTTCGATATCACTTATCGGACAACGAGGGGCCAATCCACCCGAAACTAATTAATGTTTGGAAAAAAAAAATCAAATATTTTAATATTCAACATGCACTCTACTTGCATGTTTTCGAAGAAGTGAGATTGATACTTGGACACACCCAACAATAAAGCACACCAGCTCCCCAGCCCCTCGAGTACAGACAGCAAGACTTTGACGTGTATGGGAAACAGAGTTAACTTCCATGCAACCATCGGTAATCCTTTAGATATTCAAAGTTTAGGTCCTGAAGACTAGTAGTTGAAAATACAATAGTCACCAGAGCAAAGCCTATGGCAGGGGGATATCAACAATTAAGCTTGACCATGTTTGCACAGTTATTTTGCCCAGGGTGCTTCAATGTTCAAAATGAGGCAAGTCTGAATTATGACTGAAAACTTTCCGGGGATGGCTTGCCTAAGCTGCAATGTTAGCATGATATGGAATTTCTTATTTTGTAGCATACTTATAAAGTAGGGGTGAAATAGAAACACACAGCTTTATTACAAGCACTCAAACATTAAGATACTACAAGTATTTTTATTTTGACGCTTGGCGGAGAAAGAGGTTGTCTTCAGGACTGATGAATTTTCTTCAAACTATTGTTGATTTTGAAACTTGATCTCCCATGCTATCAATGGTGGTATTGGTCGAAGAATTGGCAGTGCCAGCATCAAGACTCAAATAGCTTGTCGTTTTTTTTTTTTTTGATAAACAAATAGCTTGTAGTTTTTTTTTTTTTTTTTATATAAACAAATAGCTTGTAGTTGCATTAAGTGAACAACACTCAGTTTCTTCTCTATAGAGATCGGCCTTCTCATGTGAATGATTTTCCTTAATTCTCAATCCCTCTAGCTCCATTGCCACATCCTTCATAGTAGGCCTATCCTCTCCTTTTATGCTTAAGCACCTTTTTGCAATATAAGAAACTTCCTTTAACTCTTCAACATTACCTCATTGATAATGTGGCCTTCAATAATTTCTAGTAGGCGATCATCTTTTAGTGCATAAACAAAATATGTTTCTAGATTTCTCTCACTTTTTGCACTGTCCAAAGAAATTTCCTTCTCACCCATCAATGATTTCGCCAAAACAACACCAAAGCTATAGATATCACTTTTTCTGTTAATTGGCCACTCTGTAAGTATTCAGGGTCCAAATACCCAAATGTTCCTTGTACTAATGTGGTTAATCATGTGTGATCAAGAGTAATTAGTCTTGAAGCTCCAAAATCAGCAACTTTTATTGTAAGATTATCGTCTAAAAGTATATTTGCAGTCTTCTCATCTCTGTGTATAATTGGTAGCGATGGAAAAGCAGTGACGCTTGGTGGAGAAAGAGGTTGTCTTCAGAACTGAGGAATTATCTGCAAACAATTGTTGATTTCGAAACTTGATCTCCCATGCTATTAATGGTGGTGCTGGTCGAAGAATTGGTAGTGCCAGCATCAAGACTCAAATAACTTGTAATTGCATTTAGTGAACACTCGGTTTCTTCTCTGTAAAGATTGGCCTTCCCATGTGAATGATTTTCCACAATTCTCAATCCCTCTAGCTCCATTGCCACAACCTTCATAGTAGGCATATCCTCTCCTTTTATGCTTAAGCACCTTTTGGCAATATAATAAACTTCCTTTACCTCCTTAACATTACCCTCCTTGATAATGTGGCTCTCAATAATTTCTAGTAGGCGATCATCTTCTAGAGCAGAAATAAAGTATGTTGCTAGACTTTTCTCACTATCTTCTCTGTCCGAAGAAATTGCCTTCTCACTCGTCGGTAATTCTGCCAAAACAACGCCAAAGCTATAGACATCACTTTTTTTTGTTAATTGGCCACTCCGTACGTATTCAGGGTCCAAATACCCGAACGTTCCTTGCACTAATGTGGTTAATCGTGTGTGATCAAGAGGAATTAGTTTTGAAGCTCCAAAGTCAGCAACTTTTGTTATATGATTATCGTCTAAAAGTATATTTACAGTCTTCACATCTCTGTGTATAATTGGTATGGAAGCTTCAAAATGTAGGTATGCAAGGGCACCTGCAGCTTCTGCTGCTATCTTCAAACGCTTTTCCCATGAGAGCAAAGATGACTTTGTTTTATCATGTATGTGGTTAGAAAGTGTCCCATTAGTGATGAATTCGTAAACTAATAAGGGCACTGAGGAATTATCTGCAAACAATTGTTGATTTCGAAACTTGATCTCCCATGCTATCGATGGTTGCACTGGTCTAAGAATTGGCAGTGCCAGCATCAAGACTCAAATAGCTTGTAATTGCATTAAGTGAACACTCAGTTTCTTCTCTATAGAGATCGGCCTTCTCATGTGAATGCTTTTCCTTAGTTCTTAATCCCTCTAGCTCCATTGCCACAACCTTCATAGTACGCCTATCCTCTCCTTTTACGCTTAAGCACCTTTTTGCAATGTAAGAAACTTCCTCTAGCTCTTCAGCATTACCCTCATTGATAATGTGGGCCTCAACAATTTCTAGTAGGCGATCATCTTTTAGTGCAGAAACAAAGTATGCGGCTAGATTTTTCTCAGTTTCTGCCATGTCCATAGAAATTTCATTCTCACCCGTTATTAACTCTACCAAAACAACGCCAAATCTATAGACATCACTTTTTTTTTGTTAACTGGCCACTGTGTAAGTATTCAGGGTCTAAGTATGTAACACCCCAGTCTCGCAGGGGTCGGAGAGTTACTTCTTATCACTTAAACTCACATTTCAACAATATAATAATAAACTCCAAAATCCCAATATCATATAGAAATTTCGATTCAAACTAATTTCCTCAATATAACTAATTTTTCAAAATGCCAATTCGTCATAACACGATAAAATTTATTAATAAAAAAAAACACCAATACTCATAAAAAAAACTTTCTATGTTTAATATACTATACTTAAATCATCTCACCCAATGCTCATAATCTTGATCCTCAACAACTCAGTAAGCAGAGATCATATACTAGTATGTAAATATAAGCATTTATAAAGTTCAATATGCATAACTAAACATTTACTTTTAGAATGCATAAACAACATATTTACTTTCGGAATACATAAACAAACTTGGTACAAAACATCAGAGCGAAATTTTCAGTGAAACAAACTTGTTCCCAAAAAGAAAATCTTTTGGCATATCTAAACTGAAACATTATATTCATATCATCTCATAGCATCACATCGGGACAAATACCATGTTTAACCCACGTGGTAGGGTTATAAACTACCATTAATGCCGAACAAATAAAGTCATAATTTTGAAAAGCTAAACTACCATTAGCTTTCCAGAAGTTTTCCCCAATAATGCCGAACAAATATTACTTGTCACCTATAAAAATATAGTCATGTAACCTCTATAAATTTTCAATAGAACACGTATTTTGATATTTAAACCTGAGATGTTTGAAATATCCTATTTTAATTCCTCAAAACCTAAACTTCTTATAACTCTAAAATCTCATCACTTCCCAAAATTCATCAATATCCATTTAACTTCTCCGACTAAAACATTAAATTCTAATTTATTTATTAACGAGGTCCAATTATACAGTATGAAATTGGATAACATAATTATATCAAAATCTATAAGAGTAGATAAAACAAAAATATCATTTAATTAAAATAGACTTAATTAGTTTTAAATTATTTAAATAAAATTAAAATCATATTATTCTCATATGAAATTGGTTGTAAAATATTTAAACTAGTTGCTTTAAAAACATACATATTTTCTATATATATTCTTATACCTCAAATAAAACTATGCAAGCGAGTTTTAAAAAGCAAACTTATGTCCACTGAACTATCCTAATAAGGGGGCATTTTGGGAAATAAAGTCATAATTATGTGCTGTTTGGAAAACCAACACAAAAAGGAAAGAAAAACTGAGACTAAACACATGCAACGGAGACGTACTCACCAAGAGTGGAGGAGCAGCGCTAGGACTGGGAGGTGGTGGAGATTATGTCGGCGAGGTGGCGGCTAAACACTGAGAGAGAGAGAGATCAATCGTGAGGGAGAGAGGGACAAAGATACTCGAGCCTACTGAAAGAGAATAGTGGGGAGTATATGGGTTGGTGGGAGGCTTCTAGCGTCGCTTACTATTGTTGATTCCGATGAGGTGGTGCAACTGGGTGGCTCATGGCTGAGACGAGGAGGAGTGAGGGTGGCTTGGTGGCTCACGGTGGGCAAAACAATCACTCTGTTCGGTGTATAAAAACATAGCGCTTCACATCCAAGCTTATCGGTGGCTGGTCATAGAGGTGTAGGGCAACGTGGTGGCAATTCTCGACATTTCACGATGGCTTTATTGTTGGGGAAAGCGGCAACCCCAGTGCTGCAACTGCGCTCGATGGAGACCAGGACGTGGAGGCACTGATTGTGAAACAGTGCTTCTCCTTGGCGTGGCCTCGGCTGGGCTATAGCAGTAGTGGGACTGTCCCACGGTGCCCAGTGGTGCAGGGTGGTGGAGTGAGGCAGAAGAGGTTAACAGTGATGGTGGTTTGCATGGGATGAAAAACACTTCTGTGTTTCATGGCAGTGAGGCCAACCCAGAAAGGCTTGAACAATGACTGGATTGTGGGGTGGTGAGAACTTACAGAGAAAGAGAAGAGCGAGAGAGAAAGTTTGGAGGATGACTTGATCATCTGGTAGAGAAACGAACGAGTGGTGTCGTGGGTGAGTGCGAATCTGAGTGTGTGATGGAAAAGAAAAGAAAACTACAGAGACGTGGAGAAAAATGGATTTGAGGTGGAGGGATTTTCAAAAGTGAAGAAACTGAAGGGAAAGCAAAGAAAAGGAAAAAAATAAACAAAAAAAAAAATACGGCTTGGCAAGAAAACTGCAAACAGGAAAGAAGACACCTATCAAAACGACATCATCGTGGGTTTGGCTAGCTTCGTCGTGGGCTTAGCCTCCCTTTTGGTTTGGGCTTAGGCTCTGGCTATTACAAAGTATCCAAATGTTCCTTGCACTAATATGGTTAATTGTGTGTGATTAAGAGGAACTAGTCTTGAAGCTCCAAAGTCAGCAACTTTTGTTAAATGAATACCATCTAAAAGTATATTTGCGGTTTTCATATCTCTGTGTATAATTGGTATGAAAGTTTCAAAATGCTTTTCTCATGAGAGCAAAGATGACTTGTTTATATCATGTATGTGGTCAGAAAGTGTCCCATTAGTGATGAATTCATAAACTAGTAAGGGCACTTCTGTTTCCAAATAACAACCCATTAGTTTAACCACATTTCTATGGTTTACTTGAGTAAGCACAATCATTTCATTTACAAATTGTCCAATTTGGTTTTGATAGGCAATTTTGGACCTTTTAATAGCAGCCACTTTATTTTCTGCCAATAGTACTCCTCGATATACCGTTTCATTGTCTCTTTGGCCAAGGATTCTATTCGTCATAATTATTAGTGGCCTTCTCAAGTTCTTTAACACTGAAGATTCTAATGGGTTCCATCGACCTTTTGTGCATGATTAGAGATCGTTGTTGTTGTAACATTAGGCCACCATTTTGTTGGAAGAATTTCTCTTTGAGCTTAATGAGATTTTGTTTCTTTAGACCCCAATATACCCAAAAGCTTCCAACTAGTAGCATTAAGAGGGTTATGCCGATACCTACACAAATACTTAAACAAGCAGTTACACGAGTTAAAATATTTCTATTATTCCAGTTTTGTCAAATATATAATGTTTTTAAAAATTAATGAACCAAATATGTAGCATATGTATATTGGTTTCCGGATTAAGGCAGCATGATTTCTAGGAAGTTGGCTTATATTCAGTTAAAAAATCATTTGACATGTGATGCAAACGCAACAAACCCAAATTGATATGAGTATTTTGGTATAAATTCTACGTTAATTGCACTAAACTATCTTAAAAATGTGAATTTATGAAAATATGACACCAACGACCTATGTCATGATAATCACTTGCAAGAGCATCCTCCTTGCGAAACACGTACCCCCTCTATAATCTCTTCTAGGACGAAAGGTTTTGTCTGTTTTGTTCACAGAAGTTGCGCTCCCGATAGATAGATGCTGAAGTTTTAATGGGCATGCATTTGGAAGGAACTTAGGAAATCTATGTAGAACCATGATGTGTAACTTTCGTTTGCGCCGGCCGGGGAGATCAGCCTTGAATGCCTTACAATTTGATTGATAGAACAATTAGACCTAATCAACTAAATAATTAGATGAGGTTTGGATAATGAATTGATATGAGATGAATTGAGATAAAAGTTGAAAGTTAAATAAAATATAATTAAAATATTATTATTTTTTAATATTATTATTATTATTTTGAAATTGAAAAAAATTAAATTATTTATTTTCGTTTTCGGACAGCAGCTTTACGTAGCTACCCCACGAGTACTCCAAAGCTACGACGTTACTTTTTTCTCAGTGCACTTTTTTTTTTTTTTTTCCTTGTGTTTTCAACGACCATTCATTCAGCTGATATTATGTATCTCGCGTCCGCTATGTAGTCCTGTAGATATCCTGAAAGGTGTTAATTGATAATTACTCATGGTGGATGCCTTGCTTTCATGGTTTAGTACTTATCAGAGAAAGAGGATCCCTTTAGGGATGGATTCGTTGACTGGCAAAGCTGGGAACTCTCACACTTCAAAACATAGCAATACGTTAATAAATATAAATGATTAAATTTAACTATTTAAAATGAATAATAATTTTATATAGTATTAGAGTAAAGATATTGAATTCGATTTTACATTTCACTCAATTAATTAAATATTTTAAATATTTGAAACACTAACCTGGTTTTTATATTAAAATCATCTCATATCATTTTATTATTATAATTTTTTAAAATTTTTATACAAAATATAATAAACAATTTATTTCTTTTTAAATTTTAAAACAATCAAAATATTAAAAAATAATATTTATTTAACTTTCAACTTTTATCTCAATTCATCTCATCTCAAATCATCTAAACGGCACTGTCCCTATTACCTTCGTCTAGATCGAAAAAGTTTGAGCAACATCATAAGGATAAGGAACAAACGTGGTCCGTGTAAAACGTGAAGGCTAGTATCCGACGAAAGAGATTTCACATCCTGAGGCAAAAGTAGAAGTTAAGGACAAGGCCATGGTCCGTTATAAACTTTAGGAAAAGCAAAAACATATTCCCTGTCCTGTGCAATAATTTAAGGATTCAGCCATCGGAATGACTCAAAAGATGGCCTCCTTTAAATTTAAAATCTATCTCAACTCATTTCAATTCATCTCATTTTATTATTATAATTTTTTTAAATTCTCATATAAAATATAATAAACAATTCAACTTTTTCAAATCTCAAAATAATTTTTTTAAATTTACACATAAAATATAATAAATAATTCAATTTTTATTCTATTATTTACAAATCATCTCAACTCATCTCTAAATCCAAACCACTCTCTGCCATCACAAAATAGGGAACAAATTTATAAAACAAAAAAAATTATATATAAATGTGATTAATATTACATACAATTTTAGACCTAATTCAGATGAAATGAGATGAGATATTTTAAATAGTAATGAGATTTGTTGAGTTAAAATGAGATCAAATAATCTGTAAAAAATGTATGTTTTGATAATGAGATGAGATGAGCTATTGTTTATTTTTTGAGATTTGAAAAAAGTGGGATCTCACAAAGTATTCAAATTCTTGAGATTTTGTAATATTCACGCACTGTTCGAGTCAGGTTGTATTGTTTATTTACTTTTTTAAACTGTTCACTGTTTTAAGTTGATGTTTTCAAAACTTGAGTTGAAATATAATATTTAGATAGGTAAAACTGTAAGACCGTACAACCTGAGATGCTTTACCATCCAAACCAGGCAAAGTAATCTTTTTGAAAGAACGTAGAACGTATATTGTGCCAATTAGAAGAAAGTGCAGAAGGAAATTAATGGGGCCGATCTTGTCATTATTTAATTTTGCATTATTTTCTGTACAGGTGATCATCTGTTTATCTGTCCATTTTCCCACCTCTTAGGCTCTTCTGCTTGTGTGTGGAGGTCCTAATTGCATGCATTGTTCGACTGATACATCTCAAGAATCTTTCCCTCACAATGAAATTTCAGTTAATTAAATCCATAACCTTTAACTTTGATATCACTTATCGGATGCCAATCCATCTAGAACTAATTGATGTTAGGAAAAACACAATCAAGTCTTTTATAGCACTCAACCCCCTTGAGTATAGACGCCAGCTCTCCACCCCAACGAGTATGGACACCAGGACCTTGACATGATGTATGAGGGAAACAGAGTTAATTTCCATGCAACAACCGACAGTCATTTAGTTATTCCAAGTTTAGGTCCTGAATAAGATCGACTAGTGGTGAAATATACAAGAGTCACAGAGCAGAGCCTATGGCAGAGGGATATAAAAAACTAGTCTGAGCTGGTTTACGCAGTTATTTGGCCTAGGGTGCTTCAAGATGAGCCAAGTCTGAATGACCAAAACTTTCTGGGGATGGTCTGTCTGAGTGCATCCTTGATAATTAAGATGCAATGCTAGCATGATGTGTCGTAATTGGCCCTTCTGATTTTGATGCATAGTTACAAAAGTATATATTATATGTGATATGTAGGAGGGATTGTTCCATGATATTTGGAAAACCCATAAATAGGCAGGCAAATTATGAAGTGGGAGTGAAAAAGAAACACACAGCTTTATTACAATCACTCAAACATTAAGATATTACAAGTAGTTTTACACACAAAGGCATAAAAAGTGAAAAAGAAATACACAGCTTTATTACAAGCACTCAAACATTAAGATACTACAAGTTTTTTTACATTCAAAGGCATAAAAATTAAATACTTGATCTTGAACTTACGAAAGAACAAGCTCTCACAAAAGTGAAGACTAAATTAGACAGTTGCATAGCCTCTCATGAGGGTCTATAAAAGATGAGTGAGAAGAAAAAGATGGTAAAGAAAGTGTGAGAGAAAAAAGGGAGCACAAAAGTCATAGGATTTGAGAACGATGGTGGCTGAGAGAGAGAGAATTCTAGGGATCGGAGAGCAAGGAAGCATTGCATGGTGTGGACTAAGGGATAGAAAAGATTTGGAGGAAGTCGTACTTGGTGGTGGGTAGCGATGGAAGAGCCGTGACACTGGGTGGAGAAAGATGTTGTCTTCAAAACAGAGGAATCATGGAGCAACAGTTGGCAGTGCCAGCATCAGGATTCAAATAGCTTGTATTTATATTAAGTGAACACTTGGTGGTTTCTTCTCTGCAGAGATTGGCCTTCTCATTTGAATGCTTTTTCTTAATTCTCAATCCCTCTAGCTCCATTGCCACATCCTTCATAGTAGGCCTTTCCTTTCCATTTATGCTTAAGCACCTTTTTGCAATACACGAAACTTCCTTTAGCTCTTCAACATCACCCTCATTTTTAATGTGGCACTCAATAATTTCTAGTAGGCGATCATCTTCTAGAGCAGACACAAAATATGTTGCTAGATTTTTCTCTTTTTCTTCATTGTCCAAAGAAATTACCTTCTCACCCGTTAGTAACTCTGCCAAAACAACGCCAAAGCTATAGACATCACTTTTTTTTGTTAAATGGCCACTTTGTAAGTATTCAGGGTCCAAGTACCCAAATGTTCCTTGCTCTAATCGCCTTGCTCTAATCGCGTGTGATCAAGAGGAACTAGTCTTGAAGTTCCAAAGTCAACAACTTTTGTTGTATGATTTTTATCTAAAAGTATATTTGCAGATTTCACATCTCTATGAATAATTGATATGGAAGGTTCCAAATCATGTAGGTATGCAAGGGCTTCTGCAGCTTCTGTTGCTATCTTTAAACGCTTTTCTCATGAGAGTAAAGATGACTTGTCTTTATCATGGATATGGTCAGAAAGTGTTGGCCAATCTGTGATGAATTCATAAACTAGCATGGGCACTTCTGTTTCCAAACAAAAACCCAATAGTTTAACCACATTCTTGTGGTTTATTTGAGTAAGCGCAATCATTTCATTTATGAAGAGTTTAATCTGGTTTTTATCCGCAGTTTTGGATTCTTTAATAGCAACCACTTTATTATCTGTTAATACTCCTCGATATACCGTTTCATCCTCTCCTTGGCCAAACTTTCTACTCTCGTCATAATTATTAGTGGCCTTCTCAATTTCTCCTGCTTTGAAGATTCTAACCTCCATCGATCCTTGGTGATTAGAGTGTTGTTCTCCACCTTTGTTTTTGAAGCATTTTAGTGCGAGCTTAATGCTTTTTCTTGTTTTTATTGTCCAATATACCCCAACGCTTCCAACTAGAACCACTGAGAGGGTTGTGCCAATAACTACACATAGTTGACCATGCAGATCAGCTAATGAAAATATTTCTATTATTCCAATTTTGGCAAATATATAACTATTTTAAAAATTAAAGAACCAAATATGTAACATATGTATATTGGTTTCCGGATTAAGACAGCATATCTAGGAATTTGGCTTATATCTAGTAAAAAACTCATTGGAGACATCTTGTTATGCAAATATAAAGACAAAATCAATTGAGGCGAATAAACGAATACATCTTGACCATTAACAAGATGCATTTAATGAATAAATCATCAAATGTAAGCTTGTAGAAGAATTAAAGATCTAAATGTTGTTCACCTTAAAATTAAAACTATAAATGAACTACGAGTTATGAAAGAAAATTATGATTAATGATAGATATATAGCTCTTTTTACACTCTCTTTTATCTTTATTTTAAATGGATAACACTTTTATAAAACGAGTTGTAAAATGATAATAATAGGTTATGATAATTTTAGAAAAAATTCTTTCATTTAAAATGAAATTGTAAAAGAGTTTTAAAAAGAATTGTATGTATATATATACACACACAAACCTATACATACAGGATATGTACTTACCAGCACCAAGCTTTATTCCGTTCCCATTGGGGGGATTCATATCTGTTGAAAAATTTAACACCGTATCAGGCACGAGTTTTAAGGAACTTAAAGTAAGTAGATCAGTTGAAAAAAAATAAATAAACGTGATAGCCAGGGGAAAATGACACGAATTAATGCAATATTTGAAATTCTAGAATTTTTTTTACTTAATTCTACGATTTAAGGTGGACCGAAGAAATAAGCATACGAAATTGATTTGCATTTAATATTGTTTGAAAGAGCAATTCATTCAATCGAGAAGTTATAAATGTTGTGGATTTCATTTTATACGCATATCTATTTTTTTATATTTGTAATATATTATTATATACAATGTAATATAACTCAGTTGATTTATACACACAAAATAAAAATATATAAGCCAAATAAATATTAAAAATTAAAATCAAAATATGAAAAAATTGGATAAATAATATTTCCAAGATATTTTTTAGAAAAAAATAAAATAGAGGTGTTAAAATGATGAACAATAAAAGGAATTTGTATTGAAATATAAAAGTAAAAGGAAATAAAAGAGTAAATAAAGTATAAATAATTAAAAAATTGTTTGAAAGATGAACAGTAACTGCTACATGTAGCAGGTTACTGTAGCGATTGGTATGTTACATCTTATTTTACATAATCGGATGGAACTCATCTTATGAACAAATTTTTAAATAATTTATATTTTTTGTATTATACAGAAGTCATTGAGAATGCTGTTAGATTTCATAATATATATATAAATACTTTTTTTCTCAGTGCAACCTTTTTTTCACTTTTTTAAACGGCCATTCATTTAGCAGATACTATATATTCGCATCCGCTGTGTAATTCTGTAGGGCTATCGAAGAAATCTACCAAATGATTTATTTATTTATTTTTACTTAATGGTTAAAAAAGTATTTCTTTTAATAATTTTGTGAATTGTTTTAAAAAAATACATTAAAAAAAAGCCAAAAATGCACGTTGGGTGAGAGTTATTTATTTATTTTATAAAGGTTGGGTGAGAGCTATATGTGAGTGAGTGAGTGTAGCATTGCCCATTCTGCAGATACTAGATATCTTAAAAGGTGTTAGTAACTCATGGTGGATGCCTTGCTTTGATGGTCCAGTACTTATAAAAAAAAAAATGAGGGATCCATTTATGCTTGGTTTGCATATGAAAGCCGTTCATTTCATCCTATCTTAATATTTAAAAATCATAAATATAAATATATTTTAATTTCAAATATTTAATTTTTTTTAATCTAATTATTACAAATTTTTTAAACTTTCAAACAAACTACAAAAAATAATTCAACTTTTTTCAAATCTTAAAACAAAAATTATATTATAATAATATTTTAATTTTATAATATTTTTATTCAATTTTTTTTCTCACTTTCCAAAATTTCATAAAATATTATAATTTAAATCATTTCATTATTATTTAAAAATTATTTCTTTACTATTTATAAATAATTTCATTTTACTGATCAAATCAGGCCCAAAATAGATTGGTGGGCCGATAAAGAAACATTTTAAAATATAGTAATATGTTAATAAATATAATAATTAAATATATTTTTTTATTAATTTAAAATTTTAAAATAAACAATAATTTTATATTTTATCATAATAAATCTTAAATTTAACTTTACGTTTACTCATTTAATTAAATATTATTAAATTTATGTATCCCTTATTAAAAGAAAATATTATTTAACCTCTTTAATATTATCGTTCAAAGATATTGTTTGAGTATTTTAATTTTTTTATTTAATTAAGGAAATAGTTATTAATAAAATTATTTGTTTTTTAAAATTTTTTTAATGATTAAGAATGTAAAAAAAAAAATATAGAAAAAAATAATAAAAATAAGAAATACAGATTTACACCAGCAGTAACTGGGAGGCCTGCTGGCACGTCCATAAAAGTTTGCCCCTTATACCTGTGCCTGTACAAACGGGATAAGATCGAACAACAGCTACAGCATACGGAAGAAGAATAATGATAATCTGCCCATAGTATATACCATTAACTGATATATAATAATAAACAAAGTGCAGCACTACACTTTCGAAAAAATATTTCGAATAGTTGCACATTTTACTTTTTTATTTTTTTGTATATATTTTTAATTATCATAAATATTTTAAAAAAATAAAAAAATTTATAATATTATTAAAAAATACTTATTTAATTACTAAATAAAAAAAAATTCATTCAGTACACTTTTTATATCTCAAATTCGAGACTAAAGCATTTCTTATAAACAAATAACAATAATAAAAGAGCACAATAACACGGAAGAAACGGGGCCCGTGAAAACATGAAGGCTAGGGTCCGACGAAAGAGATTTCACATTCCGAGGCAAAAGTAGAAGGGACGAAATCAATGATTTAAGGATTCACGTGATGTTTGGAAATAAACTTTAGAAAAAGCAAGTACGTGTTTCACATGAAATATTCTTCTCAACAATTATTATCTTTCTACGCCCTACGTCTTACGTTGATTTCATTCAATGAAAGAGAGAAATTGACAAAATGAGAGAAAGGTCGGATGAGATGGGAGAAAGTTTGAAGAGAGTTTGATAAGAGAGAGGAGTCTTATGAAATGAGAGAGTGAAATGATGGATAATGCTTGATGAGAGACCGGATCCAACGAGGAGAAAAAAAAATTGAAAAGAATTTAAAGAGAGTGAGAGAGTGAAGGATCCGATGAGATGTAAGAGAGTTTGAGGAGAGAAAACTTGATGAGAGAAGAATTCAATGAGATTGAGGAGAGAGAGTGAAATGATTTGTTATTTTGTAAAAGATGCCGGTGTGGGGTGTGAAATGTCTATAGTGATGGAAACGCAGAATTACTTATTCCGGTATGTTTCCTTATCCTGTAATAATTTAAGAATTCACGGGATATATAGAAGTAATTTTCATCTCATTATATTTCATTTTATTTTATCTCATTTTTTAAAATATCACTAAATATAAATACTTTCAAATTAATCATTACTATTTTTTCAATATTATACATTTTCTAAATTTTTAAATAAAAAATAAAATATAATTTAATTTTACAAATTTAAAAATAAAAATTATATTAAAAATTTATATTCTAATAATATTTTATCTTTACAATATTTTTACTTAATTTTTTCTTAAATATTTTTCAAAACTTCATCACTCAATCCATTTTATGCAAAATGCTAAAGTCGTGCATACGGGGAGGCCCAGTCCACGCCGTCCAGGGTGTCTTAATGAAACGAAGCATTTCATGCCAAAATGCCACAGTCGGGTTCCTCACTACTAATGCCTCATGAAACGGTGTGTTTCATGTAAACACCATGTGGCCTCCAGCCTCCTTCTCACACAAAGTCTCTATTTTCCTTTCCATTACAGAACCCTAAGCCCTCTGAATCTTGTTACGTCCTTTTGAACCTCCATGACCCTCTCAAAATCGTGTTATGAACCTCTGTGATGACAAGAAGGAGAAGAGCAGAGGGTGAGGGTTCGCACGGGAGAAGAAGAGAAGTGGAAGCCAGAAGATACGAGAACTGAACTTGAAGTCAGAAGAGTTGGGGATTAAACGCTAGAAGCAACTCAAAACGCATAGCTGTAGCCTAATGAAACGCACCGTTGAGCAAGGAGTCAGGGACTCAAAATGCATAGCTGAAGGTTACTAAAACGCACCGTTTCATCCTAGTGTTGAAGATTCCAGAAGACTATTTCCTTCCTTGTTGTTTTTCTTTTCATTCCGTAGTTAGTTATTTCTCTTTACACGTGTCTTTATGTTATTTGCTTATATTATATCCCTGCGTGGATATGAAGGACGGACTGCAGTGTCAGATGCAGAGGATATTTTTTTCATGAATTTGAACTCTTGCTAGGAGGTTAAGGGATTCCCTCGAAAGAACCCTAATATCATTACTATTTCTAGAACTTCCTTTCGTCATTTTCATCAACACATAACTTGCATTCATCCCATTTCCATTGATAACACCTCCCTCTTTCCATATTCAGCCTGCTGTATACATCATATATTTAGAACCATTACAAGTGGTATCTAGAGCCCTACGTTCCTAATGGCTGAAAATCCAAATCCAAGAACCAAACAACAACAAGAAGAAATGCTAGTTCATCATGAACAAGCAATCCAAGATCTTAGGGAGCAAATGCACCAAATGACAGACATGATGAGAACAATCCTAGCTAACCAAACCCAGGAGCATCAGCGTGAACAACAAGTGGAAGGAGAGCATGAAAATGAATACCGTAGGCAAGGACCCAGGGGGTCAAACTAGACTTTCCTCACTTCCGGGGAGAAGACCCAGCAGCTTGGCTCTTCAAGGTGTCTCATTACTTTACATGCTATCAAACACCTCCTGCGCAGCGACTAATGATGGCCTCCTATCACATGGAGGGCGAGGCCCTCATTTGGTACCAGGATGCGTTTGACACAGGGCAGTTTACATGCTGGCAGACTTTTTCTCAGGCCCTGCAACAGCGTTTTGGTCCCACAGCGTATAATGACCTGATGGAAGCTCTAACCAGGCTGAAACAGACGTCTACAGTGGCTGTTTACAAGGGCCAGTTTGAGGCTCTCTCAAACCGACTCAAAGCATTGTCCGAAAACCACAAGTTGAGCTACTTTTTAAGCGAACTCAAAGATGAGATTCGTCTTCTTCTTCGCTTATTGAATCTAGTGAGCCTACACGCAGCATGTGGCCTCGCAAAAATACAAGAGGAATATTGTGTTAGTAAGAAAAAAAATCTCAAACCATGGGGAGATCGAAACAGCCAACAAACTACCACTGGCAGTCAGTGGTCAGTTCCTAATGCTACTACAGCACACACTCCAAGAACCCCTATCCCCATAAGGAAGATTGCCTCTAGCCAAATTGATGAAAAGAGGAAGCATGGTTTATGTTACCACTGTGACGAAAAATGATATCCAAATCATGTGTGCAAAGCCCCAAAGATTTACTTCTTACAAGCCACGGACCAGATTTGCCAAGACAAAGGAGAGGAGGTGTTCTATGACACAACAGATTTGGGTGAGACTGCTTCACCAACTGCTCCAGCTGAAGATCCTGTCATTTCACTTAATGCCCTAACAGGTACCCCTTGTCCCAAAACTATGAGATTACTTGGAAATATAGGTGCTGCGTCTGTGATTATTTTAGTGGATTCAGGAAGTACCCACAACTTCCTGGACCCATCTATAATTAAAAGAACTCAGTTCCGAGTTAATGGGGATGTGCATCTAAAAGTGCAAGTAGCAAATGGTGATATTGTTAAAACTTTGGGATCTTGTAGTGAGGTTGTCACTAAGATCCAAGGGGCTTGTTTTAAACCTTCTTATTTTGTGTTACCCTTAGCGGGCTGTGATGTTGTATTAGGGATTCAGTGGTTGGAATCCCTTGGATATATTGTTTGGAATTTTTCTGCATTGTACATGCAGTTCCAATGGTGTGGAAAAACAATGGAGCTAAAGGGCCTTAAATTGGAAGAAACCTCCTTTGGTGATTGCCACAAGCTGTTTATAAATTCTCTTTACAAGGGAAAAGGCCTAATCTTACAACTGTATGCCCAATATGCACTAGTGACTAGTGAGGTGCAGAATCCCCAAATAAAAAAGGTCCTAACAGCTTTTTAAAATGTTTTTGAGGAACCAACTGGGTTGCCACCTGTGAGGTCTCACGACTATCGAATTGTGCTGAGGGAAGGCACAAGCCCTATATCTACAAGACCTTATCAATATCCCTTCTACCAGAAAACAGAGATTGAAAAAATAGTGGCAAATCTTCTTAAAACAGGGGTTATTAGGCCAAGCTCAAGTCCATTTTCATCCCCCGTCCTACTGGTCCGAAAAGTTGATGGGAGTTGGCAATTATGTGTGACTATCGGGCCTTAAACAAGGAAACAGTGAATGACAAATTTCCCATACCGGTGATTGACGAATTACTAGATGAATTACATGGAGCAGCAATATTCTCCAAGCTGGACCTTAGGTCCGGATATCACCAAATTCGAGTAGTACCTGAAGATGTTCCTAAAATGGCTTTCCGAACTCATGAGGGCCACTATGAGTTCTTGGTAATGCCCTTTGAACTTACCAATGCCCCCTCCACCTTTCAAGGGCTAATGAATACCATTTTTAGGCCTTATTTAAGGAGGTTTGTCTTAGTATTTTTTGACGACATCTTGGTGTACAACAGCACCATGGAGCAACATATTGGATATTTACAACAGGTTCTTCAAACCCTATCTGTGCATTGTTTGTTTGCTAAGCTGTCCAAGTGTCAATTTGGGGTGCATGAGGTCGATTATTTGGGTCATATTGTGTCGGGGTAGGGTGTTAAGGTTGATCCAAAGAAGGTTGAAGCAATGATTGAATGGCCTACTCCAAGTAACACTAAAAGCTTAAGGGGATTCCTAGGCTTGACGGGCTATTACAGGAAGTTTATTAAGGGTTATGTCCTTATAGCAGCCCCACTCACGAGTCTCCTAAAAAAAAATTCGTTCAAGTGGGATGACAAGGCTCATTAGGCATTCTTGGAACTTAAAGCTGCTGTTTCACAACCACCAGTTCTAAGATTGCCTGATTTTATACAAAACTTCACCATTGAGTGCGATGCAAGTGGATGTGGAGTTGGGGCAGTGCTAATGCAAGGAGGACAACCTATTGCTTTCTTAAGTAAGGCATTAAAGGGGAAGGCTCTTGACCTTTCTACATATGAAAAAGAACTGCTGGCTCTTGTCACGGCAGTCCACAAATGGAGGCCCTATTTGTTGGGCCAGACTTTTATTGTGAAAACAGATCAACAGTCACTCAAGTACTTGCTTGAGCAGAAGGTGGGCACGATTAAACAACAAAAATGGATCACGAAACTGATGGGGTATGATTTCTCTATCCAGTACAAACAGGGCAAAGAAAATAAAGTGGCTGATGCCCTTTCACGAAAGCATGAACCAGAATTGACATCACAGGGGTTTTTGGGTCTTATCACATTCCCCACACCCGATTGGATAGAGGAACTCAAGATCACATATGCAGCATCACCTGAGTTAAGTGAGATCATACAGCAGCTAACTACAAGTCAGCAAGGGCCTAAAGGATATGCTCTACGATAGGGTTTGATCTTGAAGAAGGGTAGACTGGTCATAGATCCGCAATCATCATTCAAGGCCAAGGTCCTAAACTTTATACACTCTGACCCTCAAGCTGGTCACTCTGGGTATTTGAAGACATACCAGAGAGCAAAAAGAGATTTCTTTTGGCGGGGAATGAAAAAGGACATCAAACAGTTGGTACGGGAGTATGATATATGCCAGGTGAATAAAACAGAACACATTTTACCCCCTGGCCTTCTTCAACCTCTTCCCATTCCAGCTCAAGCATGGGAAGCTATCTCACTAGACTTAATTGAAGGGACTGCCTAAGTCCCAAGGGGTCAGTGTAATATTAGTGGTTGTGGATCGATTAACAAAATATGGCCATTTTATGACCTTGGCACACCCATACACAGCTGCTGGGGTAGCCCAATTATTTCTCAAAGAAGTGCTTAAATTACATGGTCTTCCTAAGATCATGCTTTCTGACCGTGACCCTATTTTTCTAAGCACTTTATGGAAGGCTTTATTTGAGTTGTAGGGATCTACCTTACATTACAGTTAAGCCTACCATCCAGAAACTGATGGTCAGACGGAGGCACTCAACAAAACTCTCGAAGGATACCTACGTTGCTATGCAGGAGCTAAAACTAAGGGCTGGGTGCAGTGGTTACCACTGGCCGAATGGTGGTATAACACCTCATACCACACTTCAACTAGGATGTCCCCATTTGAGGTTCTCTATGGGTATTGTCCTCCGAAACTAAGTTCATATATATCAGGCACAACAATCAATGATGCAGTTGATACACAGTTGCACACAAGAGATCAGATCAATGCATTGCTCAAGCAAAATTTGGAAGCATCGCAACAAGGGATGAAGCTTTATGCTGACAAGAGGAGAACAGAACGAGAGTTTATGGAGGGTGACTGGGTTTACCTTCGTTTACAGCCGTATAGACAGCACTCACTCTCGGCAAGGCACAACCTCAAACTATCCCCACGCTTTTACGGGCCATTTCAGGTAATGCAACGAGTTGGAAGGGTTGCCTACAAGCTTGATCTGCCACCATCATCAAGGATCCACCCGATCTTTCACGTTTCATGTCTGAAATGCAAGCTAGGAAGCCAGATCTGTCCGCTTCCTACACTCCCTCCAGTCAACACCGACGGGGAACTTCTACTAGAGCCAGAGGCCATCATCGACAGACGAATTAAACGACAAGGAGACAGGGCTCTCACGGAGGTTTTAGTCAAGTGGATCGGGGCTTCCTCGGAGAATAATAGCTGGGAACTGCTTTGGAGGTTGAAGGAGCTCTACCCGAACCTTGTGGGCAAGGTTCTTTAACAGGGGGTTTGTTATGAACCTCTGTGATGACAAGAAGGAGAAGAGAAGAGGGTGAGGGTTCGCACGGGAGAAGAAGAGAAGTGGAAGCCAGAAGATACGAGAACTGAACTTGAAGTCAGAAGAGTTGGGGATTAAACGCAAGAAGCAACTCAAAACGCATAGCTGTAGCCTAATGAAACGCACCGTTGAGCAAGGAGTTAGGGACTCAAAACGCATAGCTGAAGGTTACTAAAACGCACCGTTTCATCCTGGTGTTGAAGATTCCAGAAGACTATTTCCTTCCTTGTTGTTTTTCTTTTTATTCCGTAGTTAGTTATTTCTCTTTACACGTGTCTTTATGTTATTTGCTTATATTGTATCTCTGCGTGGATATGAAGGACGGACTGCAGTATCAGATGCAGAGGGTATTTTTTTCATGAATTTGGACTCTTGCTAGGAGGTTAAGGGATTCCTTCGAAAGAACCCTAATATGATTACTATTTCTAGAACTTCCTTTCGTCATTTTCATCAACACATAACTTGCATTCATCCCATTTCCATTGATAACACCTCCCTCTTTCCATATTCAGCCTGCTGTATACATCATATATTTAGAACCATTACAAGTGGTATCTAGAGCCCTACGTTCCTAATGGCTGAAAATCCAAATCCAAGAACCAAACAACAACAAGAAGAAATGCTAGTTCATCATGAACAAGCAATCCAAGATCTTAGGGAGCAAATGCACCAAATGACAGACATGATGAGAACAATCCTAGCTAACCAAACCCAGGAGCATCAGCGTGAACAACAAGTGGAAGGAGAGCATGAAAATGAATACCGTAGGCAAGGACCCAGGGGGTCAAACTAGACTTTCCTCACTTCCGGGGAGAAGACCCAGCAGCTTGGCTCTTCAAGGTGTCTCATTACTTTACATGCTATCAAACACCTCCTGCGCAGCGACTAATGATGGCCTCCTATCACATGGAGGGCGAGGCCCTCATTTGGTACCAGGATGCGTTTGACACAGGGCAGTTTACATGCTGGCAGACTTTTTCTCAGGCCCTGCAACAGCGTTTTGGTCCCACAGCGTATAATGACCTGATGGAAGCTCTAACCAGGCTGAAACAGACGTCTACAGTGGCTGTTTACAAGGGCCAGTTTGAGGCTCTCTCAAACCGACTCAAAGCATTGTCCGAAAACCACAAGTTGAGCTACTTTTTAAGCGAACTCAAAGATGAGATTCGTCTTCTTCTTCGCTTATTGAATCTAGTGAGCCTACACGCAGCATGTGGCCTCGCAAAAATACAAGAGGAATATTGTGTTAGTAAGAAAAAAAATCTCAAACCATGGGGAGATCGAAACAGCCAACAAACTACCACTGGCAGTCAGTGGTCAGTTCCTAATGCTACTACAGCACACACTCCAAGAACCCCTATCCCCATAAGGAAGATTGCCTCTAGCCAAATTGATGAAAAGAGGAAGCATGGTTTATGTTACCACTGTGACGAAAAATGATATCCAAATCATGTGTGCAAAGCCCCAAAGATTTACTTCTTACAAGCCACGGACCAGATTTGCCAAGACAAAGGAGAGGAGGTGTTCTATGACACAACAGATTTGGGTGAGACTGCTTCACCAACTGCTCCAGCTGAAGATCCTGTCATTTCACTTAATGCCCTAACAGGTACCCCTTGTCCCAAAACTATGAGATTACTTGGAAATATAGGTGCTGCGTCTGTGATTATTTTAGTGGATTCAGGAAGTACCCACAACTTCCTGGACCCATCTATAATTAAAAGAACTCAGTTCCGAGTTAATGGGGATGTGCATCTAAAAGTGCAAGTAGCAAATGGTGATATTGTTAAAACTTTGGGATCTTGTAGTGAGGTTGTCACTAAGATCCAAGGGGCTTGTTTTAAACCTTCTTATTTTGTGTTACCCTTAGCGGGCTGTGATGTTGTATTAGGGATTCAGTGGTTGGAATCCCTTGGATATATTGTTTGGAATTTTTCTGCATTGTACATGCAGTTCCAATGGTGTGGAAAAACAATGGAGCTAAAGGGCCTTAAATTGGAAGAAACCTCCTTTGGTGATTGCCACAAGCTGTTTATAAATTCTCTTTACAAGGGAAAAGGCCTAATCTTACAACTGTATGCCCAATATGCACTAGTGACTAGTGAGGTGCAGAATCCCCAAATAAAAAAGGTCCTAACAGCTTTTTAAAATGTTTTTGAGGAACCAACTGGGTTGCCACCTGTGAGGTCTCACGACTATCGAATTGTGCTGAGGGAAGGCACAAGCCCTATATCTACAAGACCTTATCAATATCCCTTCTACCAGAAAACAGAGATTGAAAAAATAGTGGCAAATCTTCTTAAAACAGGGGTTATTAGGCCAAGCTCAAGTCCATTTTCATCCCCCGTCCTACTGGTCCGAAAAGTTGATGGGAGTTGGCAATTATGTGTGACTATCGGGCCTTAAACAAGGAAACAGTGAATGACAAATTTCCCATACCGGTGATTGACGAATTACTAGATGAATTACATGGAGCAGCAATATTCTCCAAGCTGGACCTTAGGTCCGGATATCACCAAATTCGAGTAGTACCTGAAGATGTTCCTAAAATGGCTTTCCGAACTCATGAGGGCCACTATGAGTTCTTGGTAATGCCCTTTGAACTTACCAATGCCCCCTCCACCTTTCAAGGGCTAATGAATACCATTTTTAGGCCTTATTTAAGGAGGTTTGTCTTAGTATTTTTTGACGACATCTTGGTGTACAACAGCACCATGGAGCAACATATTGGATATTTACAACAGGTTCTTCAAACCCTATCTGTGCATTGTTTGTTTGCTAAGCTGTCCAAGTGTCAATTTGGGGTGCATGAGGTCGATTATTTGGGTCATATTGTGTCGGGGTAGGGTGTTAAGGTTGATCCAAAGAAGGTTGAAGCAATGATTGAATGGCCTACTCCAAGTAACACTAAAAGCTTAAGGGGATTCCTAGGCTTGACGGGCTATTACAGGAAGTTTATTAAGGGTTATGTCCTTATAGCAGCCCCACTCACGAGTCTCCTAAAAAAAAATTCGTTCAAGTGGGATGACAAGGCTCATTAGGCATTCTTGGAACTTAAAGCTGCTGTTTCACAACCACCAGTTCTAAGATTGCCTGATTTTATACAAAACTTCACCATTGAGTGCGATGCAAGTGGATGTGGAGTTGGGGCAGTGCTAATGCAAGGAGGACAACCTATTGCTTTCTTAAGTAAGGCATTAAAGGGGAAGGCTCTTGACCTTTCTACATATGAAAAAGAACTGCTGGCTCTTGTCACGGCAGTCCACAAATGGAGGCCCTATTTGTTGGGCCAGACTTTTATTGTGAAAACAGATCAACAGTCACTCAAGTACTTGCTTGAGCAGAAGGTGGGCACGATTAAACAACAAAAATGGATCACGAAACTGATGGGGTATGATTTCTCTATCCAGTACAAACAGGGCAAAGAAAATAAAGTGGCTGATGCCCTTTCACGAAAGCATGAACCAGAATTGACATCACAGGGGTTTTTGGGTCTTATCACATTCCCCACACCCGATTGGATAGAGGAACTCAAGATCACATATGCAGCATCACCTGAGTTAAGTGAGATCATACAGCAGCTAACTACAAGTCAGCAAGGGCCTAAAGGATATGCTCTACGATAGGGTTTGATCTTGAAGAAGGGTAGACTGGTCATAGATCCGCAATCATCATTCAAGGCCAAGGTCCTAAACTTTATACACTCTGACCCTCAAGCTGGTCACTCTGGGTATTTGAAGACATACCAGAGAGCAAAAAGAGATTTCTTTTGGCGGGGAATGAAAAAGGACATCAAACAGTTGGTACGGGAGTATGATATATGCCAGGTGAATAAAACAGAACACATTTTACCCCCTGGCCTTCTTCAACCTCTTCCCATTCCAGCTCAAGCATGGGAAGCTATCTCACTAGACTTAATTGAAGGGACTGCCTAAGTCCCAAGGGGTCAGTGTAATATTAGTGGTTGTGGATCGATTAACAAAATATGGCCATTTTATGACCTTGGCACACCCATACACAGCTGCTGGGGTA
This sequence comes from Juglans microcarpa x Juglans regia, assembly GCF_004785595.1. Taxonomy (NCBI): domain Eukaryota; kingdom Viridiplantae; phylum Streptophyta; class Magnoliopsida; order Fagales; family Juglandaceae; genus Juglans; species Juglans microcarpa x Juglans regia. The sequence continues at coordinate 2,052,132 of NC_054609.1, forward strand.
GCCCAATTATTTCTCAAAGAAGTGCTTAAATTACATGGTCTTCCTAAGATCATGCTTTCTGACCGTGACCCTATTTTTCTAAGCACTTTATGGAAGGCTTTATTTGAGTTGTAGGGATCTACCTTACATTACAGTTAAGCCTACCATCCAGAAACTGATGGTCAGACGGAGGCACTCAACAAAACTCTCGAAGGATACCTACGTTGCTATGCAGGAGCTAAAACTAAGGGCTGGGTGCAGTGGTTACCACTGGCCGAATGGTGGTATAACACCTCATACCACACTTCAACTAGGATGTCCCCATTTGAGGTTCTCTATGGGTATTGTCCTCCGAAACTAAGTTCATATATATCAGGCACAACAATCAATGATGCAGTTGATACACAGTTGCACACAAGAGATCAGATCAATGCATTGCTCAAGCAAAATTTGGAAGCATCGCAACAAGGGATGAAGCTTTATGCTGACAAGAGGAGAACAGAACGAGAGTTTATGGAGGGTGACTGGGTTTACCTTCGTTTACAGCCGTATAGACAGCACTCACTCTCGGCAAGGCACAACCTCAAACTATCCCCACGCTTTTACGGGCCATTTCAGGTAATGCAACGAGTTGGAAGGGTTGCCTACAAGCTTGATCTGCCACCATCATCAAGGATCCACCCGATCTTTCACGTTTCATGTCTGAAATGCAAGCTAGGAAGCCAGATCTGTCCGCTTCCTACACTCCCTCCAGTCAACACCGACGGGGAACTTCTACTAGAGCCAGAGGCCATCATCGACAGACGAATTAAACGACAAGGAGACAGGGCTCTCACGGAGGTTTTAGTCAAGTGGATCGGGGCTTCCTCGGAGAATAATAGCTGGGAACTGCTTTGGAGGTTGAAGGAGCTCTACCCGAACCTTGTGGGCAAGGTTCTTTAACAGGGGGGTTTGTTATGAACCTCTGTGATGACAAGAAGGAGAAGAGAAGAGGGTGAGGGTTCGCACGGGAGAAGAAGAGAAGTGGAAGCCAGAAGATACGAGAACTGAACTTGAAGTCAGAAGAGTTGGGGATTAAACGCAAGAAGCAACTCAAAACGCATAGCTGTAGCCTAATGAAACGCACCGTTGAGCAAGGAGTTAGGGACTCAAAACGCATAGCTGAAGGTTACTAAAACGCACCGTTTCATCCTGGTGTTGAAGATTCCAGAAGACTATTTCCTTCCTTGTTGTTTTTCTTTTTATTCCGTAGTTAGTTATTTCTCTTTACACGTGTCTTTATGTTATTTGCTTATATTGTATCTCTGCGTGGATATGAAGGACGGACTGCAGTATCAGATGCAGAGGGTATTTTTTTCATGAATTTGGACTCTTGCTAGGAGGTTAAGGGATTCCTTCGAAAGAACCCTAATATGATTACTATTTCCAGAACTTCCTTTCGTCATTTTCATCAACACATAACCTGCATTCATCCCATTTCCATTGATAACACCTCCCTCTTTCCATATTCAGCCTGCTGTATACATCGTATATTTAGAACCATTACATCGTGAGCATCTAAAGATTGGTACCACTGGTAGACGGTAATTCCTTCCTCCTTCGTCATGGATTGTCTTCGGAGGACCTTAACGCTCTAGTATCGATCACGTCCGATGAGGATCTCGCTAACCTAATCGAGGAATACGACTGAGTGGCATTGCCACCTTTGTCTCTGAAGATCAGAGCATTCCTATCTTTGGCCAAATTCTCCCAAAAAAAGCATTTCTCCACTTCCTTCATCGTCGTTAGCTTCATCTTTATCAAGATCGTCTTTGTCGTCTCACGATTCCGCTTCTTGATCTTAGATGCTAGTGGTCGATAGGTACCCCCGCCAGATTCGCGCCGATAGCTTATCATAAATCGGCCCCGAAGATTCATCCTCGCTGTGTTTACCATGCTCATGGAAACCCTAGGCAGATCTATCTCATCCACAATGGTAACCACTAGTAATAACCCCAAACAGATGGAACTCTTACCCCTACAAAGAAGGCTAAGAAAATCTATAAAGAAAAATACTATTTAGAAAAACAAAACGACCTAAAAAAAAAAGTTCTTCTTTTATATTATATGTGTGTGGGGATGTAATGGGACTGTAAGTTGCTTTTGAATCTGACGTCATTAATGAGTTTTTAGTCCAATTTTCATTATGAAAAAATTTAGTTTTAAACGATTCTGTGTATTAATATGTATATCTATTTAATATGATTGATTAGAAAGTATATTTTATTAAAAATAGTGTTAATTTAAATTTAAAATATGAAAATGATAATATTAATATATAAATTAGTACGTAAATTTAATTGTACGTAATAAAACTTGTTCGTTATGCCTCACAAAGGAAAATATAATGGTGAGTGAAATGTTAGAGAGAGAGGAAGTATTCGCTTCGTTTTCATTTTTTTGGATAAAGCTCGAATGAAGGGACGAAAGATCGAATGAAATTCTACCTGGTTTCTTTGTTTTTTTTTTTTTTTTAATAATATACTCGCTGACATCAGCTGTCTCCATCTCAATTTTACTGTTTAAAGTTATCAGTTGATTATTTTTATTTTTTAAATTTTTTTTATTTAATAATTAAAGAAATAATTATTAATAAAATTATATATAATAAAAATAAGAATTACAAATTTACACCAGCAATACGCTGGGAGGCCAGCTGTCACCGTCCCTTCGAACTCATTTTAAATTTTTTATTTTCTCCTTATCTATGCCTGTACGAACGGGATAAGATGGAACAATAACTACAGCATGCGGACGATTAACAATGATACTCTGTCAAATATGATATATAATAATAATAAAAAAAAAGACTATAACACGGAAGAAAGGTGCTGGACCGTGAAAACATGAGGACTAGGGTCCGACCAAGGAGATCTCACAACTCGAGGCAAAAGCACAAGGGACGAAAAGGAGTCGCGAGATGTTTGAAAGTAAACTTTAGAAAAAGCCAAGACGTATTACGTATAAAATATTCTCTTTTATTTATGACGTATGACGTATGACGTATGATAGATGACGTATGAATTTTTTTATTATTTATTTTTTCTCTTTTTACTATTAATAAAAATGAGAGAGAACTTGAAAAAATTGAGAGAGAGAGAGAGGTGGTCCAATAAGAAGAAAGAAAAAAAATGAAATGAATTTGAAGAGATAAAGAGAGAGATTGAGGAGACAGAGAATAAGTCCTATGAGATGAGATAGTGAAGTGATGGATAAAATTAATGAGAGTTAGTGAAATGATGAGAAAGAGGGAGTCTGATAAAGAAAAAATAAAAAATAAAAAATAATTTGAAGAGAGAGAAAGTGAGAGGTCGGATGAGATAAAAAAAAGATTGAAGAGACCTTGATAGAGGGAATAGGGAATGAATTTCTTTTTCATTTTTTTTTAATAATATACCCGCTGATATCAATAGGGTGCGTATATAGGTACAAATTAGCATAATTATTTTATTATTATTTATAAATTATTTTATTATAATTTATAGATTTTTTATCTTCTCTTATTCTCCAAATATCCTAGTCGTCGAAATGAGTGTATGTAATTAGGTTAATTTGGTTACACAGATAAAATAAGATAATATTTGAAAATTAAATAAAATATTATTATAATATAATTTTCTAATATAATTTTTTTTTTAGAATTTAAAAAAATTAAATTGTTTATTGTATTTTTTTTTTTAATTTAAAAAATTTATAATAATTAGATAAGATGTGATGAAATAAATTGTGAAAACAAACAAAACCTTAGTTTCTTTGCAACCACAAAATAGGGAACGAATTGAGAAAACAAAAGAATTATATACAAATATGTGAATAATGTTACCTACAATTTTAAAATGTATAAATATTGGGTACTTTCAAAATATTTATGCAATGGGTGTAGGATTATCATGATTAGCTGTAACTAATCTTTATGCATGACCTCTTCTGATGTTAGTCGTAATCGTGAACTGCTCATGTAACCCACTATAAAAACAGAGCAATAAGATATATCAAATTAAAGTGTTATTGATCGGTGATACTTTATCTTGTAGAGCCATCCGTTGTGGAACTGATTCACCCTCCTGCCATACTGGGCATTAGTCGCTTTCTTCAGAGCAGTCAAGGCATTGGTTATAAGATTTTTTTTTCTTCTTTTTTAACTTTTTCATACATGTATTTTTTTAATACTTTTAAATATTTTTTAAAAAAATAAAAAAATACAATATTATTAAAAAATACTTACTTAATCACTAAATAAATAAAAAATCACAGCAATAGAAAGGCACGGTGAGAATAGTATTTTTGAAACCCTTACATAATGATGCCCTCATCATGGGCCAACTCTACTGGACTGAAAGCAGTAAATTAAGTAAAAAACAAATCCAATGTTACGGCCTATGGCCCAATCTAGCTACAGTACTACTAAATAAGGATTACTAAACTACTATGACTTCAAACAGGCTATAGCCCACAACAAGCCCTTCATAACCATGGCCCATCCCAGGCCTTCGTCTTCATGTGAATAAACCCACGCAGCAATAAGACCTCAGATCACTTCTCTTCAACAGTAAGTACACTTACCCGACAAAGTACTTTCCTCTGGAACCTTAAATCCATTCGTCTTCCTCCTTTCGCACATCCAGGCCTCTCTCATGAGTTCTTCCTCTTCGCATGGTTCTCAAGTGTTCTTCCTCTTCTCATAGTTCTCCTGGCCCGATTGTTACATTTTTTTAATAGAGAATATCTTCCCACGGGTACATCCGATTTACTCCAAACAACAGCATCCAATGGGGGCCATCCATGTGGATCCCACATTTTCTTAATGGTAGACCGCACTGCAGAGGAAAAAAAAAAAAAAAAAAATTATCCCCCACTTTCGTCCTCCCTCTCTCCCTCTCTCTCTCTCTCTCTCTCTCTCTCTCTCTCCCCCCCAAATCCGATGTTCAGCAGCTGCAAGCCGCAAGGGAGTACCTTGAATCAATGGCCTGCTTGATGAGTCTCCTCTGTTTTGTACAGAGATGGATGGCTTCATTTTTCTTAGTTTTAGAGTTCGCACAACTCATTTTTACCACAATTTTGAGGCGAGGTCAACAAAATATATCCCATTTTTTAGAGTCCAAACACAATCTCCAAAAGAAAAGCAAAAGCACGCATCAATAAAATCACAGTGAGCCTAAGATTTAACTTTTCAGCGAAAATTTGACAAACTTCATTTCCAAAGGCCAAAAACTCATTTCAATAGGATTTAATGCGGAATCAAATAGTCCTTATTTTCCACGTACTCTGATCATATGGTTTTGATCAGAGGAAAATAGAGCAACCTTTTGCACGAGAAACCCACTTAATGATAAAACTTGGCTTAGAGAAAAGGGAAAGATCCATATGATAAAAATGAAAGGAAATTATAGGACCTCTTTTCACATACTGCTCAGAGACCGAAGCAGAGGATTATGTGTTTTCATGAAAAATAGTGAAGTAGAGCACGCAAGAGATGTAGCAGGGGAGAGGATAATAAAATCGAAGCCATCATCGAAAACTCGAACAGACTGAAAGGAATTAATTGAAGTAAATGAGCATATCCACTTCCCCATACACGGGTGGGAGGGAGTTTTGTTTTGATATGCTGTGATGCAGTGCATAAGTTTATTATAAGGGAGTCTAATGTGTCAAAATATTATTAGTTGCCGCTTAACCCACAACGTAGGAATTTTTGTTCCAAAGAGAAACTCTTTTTAATAATATACTTGCTGACATCAGCGGGATGCTCATTCTCCAAGTATTCCTAGTCATCGGAATGAGTATAAGGAATTAGGCTAATTTGGCTACACATAAAATAAAAGTTAAAAGTTGAATAAAATATTTTTAAGATATAATTTTTTTTTTTATAATTTGAAATTTTTGAATTGTTTATTGTATTTTTTTAAGTTTAAAAAAGTTATAATGATTAGATGAAATGGTTTGTGAAAACAAACCAACCCTTAGTTTCTCTACAACCACAAAACAGGGAACAAATTGAGAAAACAAAAGAATTATATATAAATATTTGAGTAATGTTACATACAATTTTAAAGTGTGTAAATATCACGTACTTTAAAAAAAGAGTACATCATGAAAAAGTTAATTTTTTTAGCATGGATTCTAAATTTTTTCTATTCTTTTCGATGAAGTGCACGATATTTGCATTTAATAAGATTGTACAAATCATTTTCCTATATAAAATAAGAATGATGAAAAAGTATCTTTGATATCCAATATGGTACTAAGAAATTCTTGAATACGCAAGAATTACTAGTTTCTTTTTTTAATATATATAATCTAGTTTTAAAAACTATGTATCCTTGAAGTATGTCATTTGCCCTTCAAACGTGTAAAAATTAAAATGAGAAAAATCAAAGGACATTTCAAATTTAGAAACTAGCTATATATTGGCATTTAGCAAATTTAGAAACTAGCTATATTGGCATTCGATGATCTTTAGTTGCGGGAATAACTAGTTTGTCTAAAAGCCTCGTTTTGAGATTTTTTTTTTAATGTAATTTCTGTCTAGAATTCTTAGTTTTAATTAACTTTTGAGCAAACCCTTTTGATCTCAATTAGGACGTTGTGTTTGTTCTGGCATTAAATTAAAGCTAAAAGCTAAAAAAAGCATTTTTTGTCGAAAATTATATATTTGGTAAAACCTCCCATCGACCAATCTGCCCCATCACCCTCTATTGTTCTTAATTAGAATGAATTAATATATGATATAATCTAATTGAAGAGAGAATATATAAGAAAAAGGTATATACAAAACATCTTTGTTATTTTCAGAAAAATCTATTATAAAATCGGTGTGTAGATCACACTTACAAAAATACTTACATGATATAATTATTTGATTGAGAAAATAAATTTTAAAATTTGAATTTTAAAAATTAAATATTTTCATTAAAGTGATGTGAATGGTGTGTTCTTCGTACCAACTTGATAATAGAATAACTCTTATTCTCAACTAAGATTTGGATTGCTCGATGGGATGATCCAGCATAATGAAAGTTTGATGTTAGACATATATAGCATCTAAGACCCTCGGTGAAACCTCAGCAACCAACTCAGAATAATTTAATTGAAGATAACGCACCCAAGAGTAACCTAAGTTCATAATGCTGAACTTGATGAGTTTGTAGATAAGCAATGGGTGTATGATTATCATGATTAGCTGTAACTAATCTTTATGCATCTTTATGCATGATCTCTTCTGATGTTAGTCGTAATCGTGAACTGCTCATGCAACCCACTATAAAAACAGAGCAATAAAATATATCAAGTCAGGTATCAAATTAAAAGTGTTATTGATCGGTGATACTTTATCTTACGCGCGTCGTGTATCCCAAAGGTGGGTTGTTCAAAGAGGAATAATGCTAAATACAAGGTTAAAAACGAAATAAACACATGATTGGTAGCATTAAAGAGTAGGATCCATCAATCATCATTAAAAATAACGAGTTTATTTTGTATGGTTCTCTTTTTTTTGAAAGGGATATATCATCTTAGAAAATGAAATAAACACATGATTGATAGCATTAACTATTTTGCTATTAAGAACACAAAAATAAGGCATCGACTCTCTCTCTAAAATGCTCCCCCTTCTCTCTAAACTCCCAAACTCTAGATCTGACTGAAGGGGGTGGGAGCTTCGGCTCCTTCGGCTCCTTCCCCCCTCCCTTCTCCTATGTCTGTTTTCTTTTCCTATATAGTGTTTTAATTTTTAATTTTGTATTTTTTCAGGAGAAATAAGGGCGGATCATCGTTCGGGACTTTCCAATGGCCTTTGGCTACCACGCACCCCACTTGGAAGCTGCCCAGCCGCCGATCTACTCGTCCACCAAGAGCGATGTCGACCGGAGTGGAGCGTAACCAGCACGCGAGGGGGAAGTTTTGGAGCTCGTTGGCCCGTGGTCATCATGCGCCACCGAGGAGCCTTCTGCTGACGCAATGCAGTGGAGGCTGTTGTACATGCAAGAGCTCGTTGCTCGTGCCGTCTGGGCTCATGCTGGTGCTTGTGGTTCTGTTGTTTTGTTGTGTTTAGTATTGTAGTTTTTGTTGTTTAGTTATTAATAAAGAAGAAATAGGCTATTGGACTTAGTGTCTATAGCAGCAGTGTCTCGTACTCCTCCTCCCTACGAGGACAGAAGGGGCTATTTAGTTTTATTTTTATAGAGTGTTTTCTCTGTTAGGAGAGAGTTATTGAGAAGTTAAGACAAGACGATAGCTTGTCCAAAGATTTGTGTCCTAAAACTCAAAGAGAAATAGAAAGGATGTCTCGTATCCCTTATGCTAATGCTATGGGCAACTTGATGTACACAATCATGTGTACGTAGCTAGACATATGCTATGCAATTGGCTTAGTGAGTAAATTCCAATCTAACCCTAGACTGGCTTACTAGAAAGCAGTTACGAGAATTATGAGATATCTCAAGAGAACTGCAGACTATGTATTATGCTATCAAAGTTCGGATTTGCAGCTAAGAGGTTATAGTGATACTGATTGGGAAGTGACCTAGATGAGCTTAAATCAACCACTAGATGTTTTTTTGCTCAACAATGGCACCATTACATGGAGCGATAATAAACAACCTTGTTTAGCCTTATTTACCATGGGGGCAGAATACATAGCTTGTTTAGTAGCAGTTCAAGAAGCTGTTTGGTTATGGAGGTTCATCAAGCATTTAGACATTGGCACATATACTTTAGATCTGGTGACAATATTCTACGATAGCATGGTAGCTCTCGCATACGCTAAAGACTAGTATCATGGAAGAACCAAACACATAGATATCGTATACCACTACATTAGAGACATGATAACGCAAAATGAAGTGATCTTGACACACCTTTCGACGAGTCGCATGGTTGCTGATCCCCTGACAAAACCTATAGTAAGAAATATTTTTATGGTTCATGTTAGGAATCTAAGACTGCGTAGATTATGAATATAATTTATGTTTCAGTTAACATTGAGATGTAAAATCTCATTTGGGATGTTAATGCAATATGATTTTATTCAGTTCTTATTTTTATCGTATTGTTTTACAGATATATACGCACAAGTTATGTCAACAAGCTTAGATCGGCTCACTCACATGAGCGATCGTCTCTGGCGCTTAAATAGCGAGTGGAGATGAGACATTGTGTCGCTAAGTACTTATCCAAAGTGATAAGTTGGTTGACACAAAAATATGTCGCCTTAGTGGGAGGTAAGATGATGTCTATTGTATTGAGAGGACCAGGCATGGGTAGCCCCACAATCCATGTAGTCTGTGGTTAGTCAGATGCGAGATCCTCTTTGATGCCTTGGAGGAGAGCTAATGGAGAAACTCGGGTTAGATGCTTAAGGAGTAGGTAGATTAAGATTTGTACGGTATTGATATAGACATATGCTCTTTGAGGAAGAGAAACCCATTGTAGCATGTATTTCATTATACATGTGCTTATTTGACCAAATAAGTAAATGAGTAAATGGTTCACTTCTTTCTCACTTTATGAGTCTTATATTTTATCAAGTGTTCATTATTTACCTTTAACTTTGTCATAAGATGGAGGTTGTGACGTCTACTACTTTGGCATGCTGTCTATGATCATGATTGATATGATCTAAAGAGGCATTGCAGGGAAAGTGGTTCGATTAAAGTTGAATGACATGAGGGCAAATGGAAGACTATTTGACATCGTATCTTCGATGGCGTTTGCCGATGTCGAACTATGACGCTACACATTGGTAGCAACTAAGGTTGTGAACTCATCGAAACGATTTGGTGGTAGTCAAGGATTGTTCTGATTTTTTTTTTTTTTTTGTTCAACTTAAGAGGGTTCGAAAATGTTTGATCTGATGCAATCAAATGAGTTTAGGACATGACAAGACACTTTAGGGATGTTGCTATGCTGGTCTTCTCTGGCAGAGATTGGTATTGTGCTCCCACCTTTTTTTTTTTTTTTTTTGCAAGTGTGCTTGATGGTCGCACATCCTATTTGCTTGTATGAACAAAATTGAGAACATTAGAGAGATGCATGCTTGAAGTCATGCTTACTATGTGAGAGTGGGAGATGTAAGATGGAGGGGCACCCAAATCCCTTCTCCTGTGCCATAATGGCATGTAAATGCCATGCATTACATGCTTAAGAGTTAAAATGGCAAACAACCACTTTATTGGTTTAAAGGCTAGCTTTTAAGGCCAGCTGTATGAAATGCACATGGAGGGCTATGTATAGGCCCCCTCAAATGGTTCTCAGTTTATTCCCCACCTGGACTTTGCAGGACTAGTTAATCCTCAGTGCCTCTCTGAAACTGTTCTTGCTTGTGTCATGAAGTGCTTCACATCTCATCAGGTTTGGACCACGCTACAACGTATATTCACATCTACATCTTGTGCTCAATCTATGAACCTCCATTGGCTACATTGAAAAAGGGGACATCGTTATTACAGATTTATTTCCCCAAGGTCACAACTCTAGCAAACACTTTTGCTGCTGCAGATCAACCTCTGAATAACTTCAAGGTTGTATCCTTTTTACTAGCTAGTCTCGACCCCGAATACGAGTCCATCGTAACGTCAGTCATAATAAAAGTCAATCCAATATCTTTGGAAGACCTTTACCGCCATATGCTAGCCCAGGAACTTTGGTTGGAACAACACCAACCCTTAGTTGATTTATCCCATGCAGAAGCCAATGTTGCGTCATGCACTTGAGGTGGAAGAGGTGGCCGTGGCAGTAGCTTCTCCAATTATGGTGGTCAAGGTTCAAACTCTGGCTCATATCGACTGAATCGAGGCAGAGGTTGTGGTCGAGGCTTTTCCTCAAATCCTGCACAATCAAATCCTATTTGTCAAGTTTGTAATCACAGGGCCACACGTCAATTCAACGTTATCACATATTCGAAGAATCCTATCAAAGCAACTCTCCATCTGCAGTCCAGGACTTTTTCACAGCCCCCTCCCAGTAAACTGATGGTCACTGGTATCCTAATTCAGGTGCCTCGCATCACATTACCTTTGATCTCGCTAACTTGAACATAAACTCTGTAGAATACATTGGTTCGGAACAAATACAGATTGGCAATGGTTTTGGCTTACCCATTAAACACTTTGGCACTACACGACTATATGCTCCTAATATTTCCTTTCTATTAAAAAAAGTTCTTCATGTTCCTCACATCTAGAAATACTTACTATTTGTTCAAAAATTCACTACTAACACTAATACATTTTTTAAATTTCATCCACATTGTTTTTTTTTTTTTTTTGTGAAGGATCAAGCCATGGGGAAAATTTTGTTGTGCGAGCCGAGTAACCATGGCCTCTACACCCTTGCCACCTCTACCAATGCCAACTCACCCATTGCCCTTGTTAGTGAACGCACATCTGTCTCGCAATGGCACTTACGAATGGGTCACCTAGCCTTTAAAGTTGTTCGTCATGTCTTGTCACATTTCTCCCTACCCACTTTCTCTAGTTAGTCTAATTTATCATGTTCTATATGTCTTAGTTCCAAAAGTAAACAATTACCTTTTTCAGTTACTTGTAAGCGAGCATCTACCTCTCTCGAATTAATATTTAGTGATGTTTGTGGTCCTTCCCCTATTATTTGAAAAAATGGTTTTTGATATCATATTACATTCTTTGATTCATTTAGTCGTTACACTTGGCTATATCTCATCTCATGTAAAAGTGATGTCACAACTATTTTATGTCAATTTCAAGCCCATGTGGAACGCTATTTCAACTATAAAATAAAATCCCTTCAATCCGATTGGGGGGGGGGGGGGGGCGGGGGGAATTTCGCCCACTGTCAACATTACTCACTTCCCTTAGAATAGTTCATCACCTATTATGTCCACATACACATCAACAAAATGGTGCGATTGAAGGCAAACACCACCATATAGTTGAAACAGACCTAGCACTTCTTCATTACAATAACGTTCCTCTTCACTTTTGGGATGATGCCTTCCACACTGCTTGTTATCTTATTGATCGAATTCCCTCACCCTTATTACATAACAAATCACCATATGAACTATTATTCAATTCTACTCCTGAATACACAATCTTAAAAGTTTTGGTTGTGTTTGCTGGCCAAATCTTTGCCCATACAACAAACGCATACTTCAACCACGCTCCACACGTTGTATATTCCTTGGGATAGTCTCAAACACAAAGGGTACAAATGTTACAACCCACTGACCAAGAAAATTAATATCTTACTGTACGTGGTCTTTCCGGAGTCCATATTTCCCATTCAGAATCCACCTCCCATGCAATCACACCAACTACCACACTCCTTCCCTCTCACGGTTCCTTTAGTCCAACCCAATAACTCCCTCTCAGCTAGAGCAAGAGATGAACCCATGTAGTTCACTTCCACACCTGTTGTCAGATCCACCCATATTACTGAACATTGTCCAACAGCAACACCTTTGAGGAAGAAAATAACAAATCTTATCTTCTTTTGTAAGTGATCAGTTCCATGTGATTTCAATCACTTATCAGGGAAATGATTATTTTTATTCTTCTCCTCTGTAATGCCTCTTGTAATCCATATTTTTCTCCAAAAATAATGAAATAAAATTACGATATTTATTATCTTCAATTGTTAAGTTGGTCTATATGGAGTTAATATACTGTATTCTCTGAATCCATGTCTTCGTATAAAGGAAAACAATTTCACAATCCTTCATTTTCCCACCTCTTCTGCTTGTTTGTGTGGTGGTCCTGATTGCATGCTCTATACGACTGATACACCACAATAATCTTTCCCTCACAATGAAATTCTAGTGAATTAAACTCATGACGTTTGGCTTGGATATCACTTACTGGACCATGAGGGGCCAATCGGCCTAAAACTAATTGATGTTAGGACCAAAAAAAAAAAAAAAAAAAGAAAAAAAAATCAATTCTTTTATAGCATTCAACATCATACACCGCAAGCTTATTTTCAAAGCAATCAAATTGATACGTGGACACACACAACAATAAAGTACCTTGCCCCCACGAGTACAAACGCTAGGACCTTGACATCATGTGTGGGAAACAAAGTTAATTTCCATGCAACAACTGACAGTCATTTAGTTATATATTCAAAGTTTAGGTCCTGAATAAGACTAGTAATGCAAAACTTTAGCCTAAGCTAGTTTACATAGTTATTTTTCCCTGGGTGCTTCAAAATGAGGTAAGTCTGAATGACTGAAAATATTTTGGGGATGGCTTGCCTGAGTGCATCCTTGATAATTAAGATGCAATGCTAGCATGATGTGTAATTGGCCCCATTGATTTTGATGTGAGCATGATATCTAAGAGGGACTCTTCCATGATATTTGGGAAACCCATAAACAGGTAGGCAATTATAAAGTGGGGGTGAAAAGAAACACATAGCTTTATTACAAGCACTCAAACATTAAGACACTACAAGTATTTTTACACACAAATGCATAGAAAATTAAATACTTGATCAAGCTCTCACAAAAGTGGAGACCAAATTGGACACTTGCGTAGCCTCTCATGAGGGTCTATAAAAGGCGAGTGAGAAGAAAAAGATGGTAAAGAAAGTGTGAGAGGCTGTGAGAGAATTCAAGCAAGAGCAAGGAAGCACCACAGGGTGTGGACAGAAAAAGATTTGGAGGAAGTATTCGGTGGTTGGTAGCGATGGAAAGGCAGTGATGCTTGGCGGAGAAAGAGGTTGTCTTCAGAACTGAGGAATTATCTGCAAACAATTGTTGATTTCGAAACTTGATCTCCCATGCTATTAATGGTGGTGTTGGTCGAAGAATTGGTAGTGCTAGCATCAAGACTCAAATAACTTGTAATTGCATTTAGTGAACACTCGGTTTCTTCTCTGTAAAGATTGGCCTTCCCATGTGAATGATTTTCCATAATTCTCAATCCCTCTAGCTCCATTGCCACAACCTTCATAGTAGGCATATCCTCTCCTTTTATGCTTAAGCACCTTTTGGCAATATAAGAAACTTCCTTTACCTCTTCAACATTACCCTCCTTGATAATGTGTCCCTCAATAATTTCTAGTAGGCAATCATCTTTTAGAGCAGAAATGAAGTATGTTGCTAGATTTTTCTCGCTTTCTACCCTGTCCGAAATGAATGCTGGCTTTCGTCGGTGGTAATTGGGGTTTGCTAGTTTCTGAAGAGGAAATGAGGAGGGGATGTTCAGAGGGAGACAGGCTTTGTCTTTTTTTTTTTTCTCCTTAAATTATAAAGTGTGGCATGCCACGTAAAGCAGGGAGGGAAAACGGTAAAAGGTATTGGTAACTGTAGCATGACCCTTTTGCATTATTTTCTATACAGGTGATCAGCTGTTTCTGTCCATTTTCGCACCTCTTCTGCTTGTGTGTCGTGGTCCTAATTGCATGCACTGTTCGACTGATACACCCCATGAATCTTTCCCTCGCAATGAAACTCCAGTGAATTAAACCCATAACCTTTAGCTTTGATATCACTTATCGGATGTTAATCCACCTCGAACTAATTGATGTTAGGAAAAACACAATCAAGTCTCTTATAACATTCAACACCGCACCCCGCAAGCTTATTTTGGAATCAGAGAGATTGATACGTGGACACACCCAACAATAAAGTACACTAGCTCTCTGCCCCTGCATGAGTATAGACGCCAGGACCTTGACATGATGTATGAGGGAAATAGAGTTAATTTTCATGCAACAACCGACAATCATTTAGTTATTCCCTGTTTAGGTCCTGAATAAGATCAAGTAGTGGTGGAATATACAAGAATCACTAGAGCGGAGCCTATGGTAGAAGGATATAAAAAACTAGCTGAGCTGATTTACACAGTTATTTGGCCTGGGGTGCGTCAAGATGAGGCAAGTCTGAATGACTGAAAACTTTCTGAGGATGGCCTGCCTGAGTGCATCCTAGATAATTAAGATGCAATGCCAGCATCATGTGTCGTAATTGGCCCTTTTGATTTTGATGCATAGTTACAAAAGTATTATATGTGATATCTAGGAGGGACTGTTCCATGATATTTGAGAAACCCAAAAATAGGCAGGCAAATTATAAAGTGGGAGTGCAAAAGAAACACACAGCTTTATTACAGTCAGTCAACATTAAGATACTACAAGTATTTTTACACACAAAGGCATAAAAAGTGAAAAAGAAACACATAGCTTTTTTATAAGCACTCAAACATTAAGATACTGCAAATCGATCTTGAACATACAAAAGATCAAGCTCTCACAAAAGCAGAGACCAAATTGGACACTTGCGTAGCCTCTCATGAGGATCTATAAAAGGTGAGTGAAAAGAAAAAGATGGTAAAGAAAGTGTGAGAGAAAAAATGGAGAATGAAAGTCATAAGTTTGGAGGACAATGGTGGCTGAGAGTCTGTGAGAGAGAATTCTATGGATCAGAGAGCAAGGAAGCACTGCATGGTGTGGACTAAGGGACATAAAGATTTGGAAGAAGTACTCAGTGGTGGGTAGCGATGGAAGAGCCATGACGTTGGGCGGAGAAAGAGGTTGTCTTCATAACATAGGAATCCTGGAGCAACATGTGGGTATAAATTGCATGATGCTATCAATGGTGGTACTGGTCGAAGAATTGGCAGTGTTAGCATCAAGACTCAAATCGATTGTAATTGTATTATGTGAACTCTTGGTTTCTTCACTGCAGAGATCGGCCTTCTCATTTGAATGCTTTTCCTCAATTCTTAATTCCTTTAGCTCCATTGCTACATCCTTCATAGTAGGCCTATCCTTTCCATTTATGCTTAAGCACCTTTTTGCAATATACGAAACTTTCTTTTGCTCTTCAATATCGCCCTCATTTTTAATGTGGCACTCAATAATTTCTAGTAGGCGATCATCTTCTAGAGCAGAAACAAAGTATGTTGCTAGATTTTTATCTTTTTCTGCCCTGTCCAAAGAAATTACCTTCTCACCCGTTAGTAACTCTGCCAAAACAATACCAAAGCTATAGACATCACTTTTTTCTGTTAATTGGCCACTGCGTAAGTATTCAGGGTCCAAGTACCCAAATGTTCCTTCCTCTAATCGTGTGTGATCAAGAAGAACTAGTCTTGAAGCTCCAAATTCAGCAACTTTTGTTGTATGATCCTCGTCTAAAAGTATATTTGCAGATTTCACATCTCTGTGAATAATGGAAGTTTCCAAATCATGTAGGTATGCAATGGCTCCTGCAGCTTCTGTTGCTATCTTCAAACGCTTTTCCCATGAGAGCAAAGATGACTTGTCTTTATCATGGATATGGTCAGAAAGTGTCCCATTTGAGATGAATTCATAAACTAGCAATGGCACTTTTGTTTCCAAACAACAACCCAATAGTTTAACCACATTCTTGTGGTTTATTTTAGCAAGCGCAACCATTTCATCTATAAAGTGTTCAATCTGGTTCTTATCAACAGTTTTGGACTTTTTAATAGCAACCACTTTATTATCTGTTAATACTCCTCGATAAACCATTCCATCGCCTCCTTGGCCAAGCTTTCTACTCTTGTTATAATTATTAGTGGCCTTCTTAAGTTCTCCTTCTCTGAAGATTCTAACCTCCTTCGATCCTTCATGATTAGAGAGTCGTTTTCCACCATTGTCTCTAAAGAATCTCGGCCGTCTGAACTTAATGTTTATCCTTGTTCGTATTACCCAATATACCCCAGCACTTCCAACTAGCATTGCGCCGACACCTACACATGGTTGACCAAGGAGATCAACTAATAAAAATATTTCTATTATTCCAATTTTAGCAAATATATAACTGTTATAAAAATTAAAGAACCAAATATGTAACATATGTTATATTGGTTTCCGGATTAAGACAGCATATCTAGAAATTTGGCTGATATCTAGTAAAAAAATCATTGGAGACAATAGACATCTTGTTATGTAAATATAAAGACGAGATCAATTGAGGCGAATAAATGAATAGATCGTAACCATTAACAAGATGCATCTAATGAATAAATCATCAATTAATGTAAGCTTGTAGAAGAATTAAATATTTCTAAATGTTGTTCGCCTTAAAATTAAAAATATAAATGAACTACGAGTTAATGATAGATATATAACTCTTTCTACACTTTCTTTTATCTCTGTTTTAAATGGATAACACTTTTATAAAATGAGTTGTAAAATGATAATAGGGTATCATAATTTTAGAAAAAAATCTTTCCTTTAAAATGAAATTCATGTAAAAGAGTTTTAAAAAGAATTGTATGTATATATATACACACAGAGGCGGAACCAAAAAATCTAGTTTGGAAGGACCAAGTTTAAAAAAAATAATTTTGAAGAGGTTAAATATTAATTTTTATATAGTCTACTTTATGAAAACACCTTTTAAAACTTAATTTTTATCAAATTTTAAAAATTTTGAGAGTCAAAGCTCCCAAACCTTAAAGTAGTTCCGTCTCTGTATACACATAAACATATACATACAGGAAATGTACTTACCAACAACAATCTCAATGATCAGCAGTGGTAGATTCACAAAACAACCGGTTCCATTCTTTTTTCCGTCCCCTCGGCAATTGATCCTATTGCGGCAAGAACATGTATAACTCCCGTTTGTGTTTTTACAGCTTTCAGGATATATGCAATTATTATCAGTACTTGAATTGCACTCGTTAATATCTGTAGAAAAATTTAACATCGTATCAAGCACGAGTTTTAAGGAACTTAAAGTAAGTAGTTCAGTTGAAAAAATATAAATAAACGTGATGGCCAGGAGAAAATGACACGAATTAATGCAATATTTGAAATTCTAGAATTTTTTTTTACTTAATTCTACGATTTAAAGTGGACCGAAGAAATAAACATACAAAATTGATTTGCATTTAATATTGTTTGAAAGAGCAATTCATTCGATCGAGAAGTTATAAATGTTGTGGATTTCATTTTATACGCATATCTATTTTTTCATAGTTGCAACATATTATTATATACAATGTAATATAATTCAGTTAATCTATACACACAAAATAAAAATATATAAACCAAATAAATATTAAAAAATAAAATCATAATATAAAAAAATAGGATAAATAATATTTCCAAGATATTTTTTAGAAAAAAATAAAATAAAAGTGTTTTAAATGATGAAGAATAAAAAAAATTTGTGTATTGAAATGAAAAAGTAAAAGAAAATGGGAGAGTAAATAAAGTATAAATAATTAAAAAATTGTTTAAAAGTTAAACAGTACCCACTACATGTAGTGGGTTACTATTGTGATTTGTATTTTATACGTTGTTTTACATAATCGGGTGGAACTCATTTTATGAATAATTATTCAAATAATTTACATTTTTTATGTTATACATAAGTCATTGAGAATGTTCTTAGATTTCATAAATTTCATAATATATATATATATATATTTTGTAATATTCACGTCATATTTCACATTCTCTCTCAATTGAGGCGCTATCAAATTCAGGCAAGAACTTGTGGAGATCATTTTGCCCTTCCTGTGCCCCAACCAGATTTTCCTACAATCTAATGTGCAGATGAGATTTTAATTATACTGAAAAATATTTCTTCAAGTTGTTGAGCAACAACTTATTATTTCTTCAAATACTTGACGACCTTTAGTGAGAAAGAAATAGATACATACATAAAGTAGGTCCTACATTTATTATCATCCGTTCAAATTTTTCAATCATTATTAAAGTTGGGATAATATATGTTATAGAATCTACTCTGTATTTAGGGTAGTGATAGGCTTACTATTCTATTACTACCCATTTACTACCTAAGTGTATTTCAAGTTTTTTTTTTTTTTATCATTTTTTAAGTATTTTTTTAGCATCCTTAATCATTAAGAAAAAATTAAAAAAATATATAACTTTATTAATACTTACTTCTTTAATCATTAAGTAAAACAAAAAATTAAAAAAAATCAAATATAAAAAAGATAGTAAATAAGTAGTAGTAGAGTAGTAACCCTATCATTATTCCTGTATTTATCTTTCTTTCATTTAAGTCCTCAAATTCAAACAACGATTTGAGAGAATGTTAATCTGAGAAGAAGTGTTACAACTATAATTAGAGTTCTCACAAAAGTAAACCAACAAACTCACATGTATTCATAACGTTAGGTTTATTTTATAGCAAAAATAGCACGTAGATCTATAATCTAATATATCGTATCATATCACGCCAATTTAAAAATTTACATTTATAAAATCTCTTTGTAATTAAAAGATTCTCTACTCGGAATTATACATACCTAGGCAACCATCGAGGAGGTATGGGTTTCCTTCATAACCGGGAATGCATCTGCAACGGTATCCATATGAGGAATTATAACATAAGCTGTTCCTTCCGCATAGGAAGTCCGACTTTAGGAAAGCAAATTCACACGTTTCATATCTAATCCCCCAATCAAAGACCACAGGAAATGTCATATTGGATACGTTTGAAATCAGATATTCGGTGGAGAAACGAAACGTATCTCTTTTAACAATGAAAGCATAGCTGCACGGATTGGACTTCCATACTCTTTTGTGCCCAGAAAAGCTCCCTACTTCGAAACTAGACTCCCCCAATCCTTTTGGAATCTCTACCTCGCAACACCCAATTCCAGAACAAGACCCATTGGCCACATCGTTAGTGTTTTCACAAACAGAGTGGCAACCTGTGGAGAAATTGCTATTGTTCTTGGTACCATTAAGGTAAGCAATAGTGTCACAACCAATGGCCACGAACGAGTTGTGGGTGTAAGAAAATGAACTGGAGAAATTTACAAATGAACCACAACTTCGAGACACAAGGGTACCCGACTCGTTGAAACATTCATAGACAGGGTCCCTAAAGATTAATTCAAAATGACCGTCGAGGGAAATGTTCTGAACAATGAAATTTCCATACATTGGTTGGCGGGTTTTACTGGAGGAATCGTATGTGCAGTTGACGAAGTAATTATAATCAAGATAACATCCTTCAGAAGTGCCAAATGGAAATGGAATTTCAACATCTCCACATCGGTCGTTGCAGTTAGGCTTTGCTAATGGAGTTGATGCTGCTACTGCTAGAATTGCTGCAGAAACTACCATTTCTAATATTAATATGACACCAGAGACCCATGTCATGTTGATCACTTGTAAGAGCATCATCTTTGAAAAACACGTACCCCCTCTCTCTCTCCTAGGAGGAAAGGTTTCATCTGTTTTGTTCGAAGCAGTGCTCCCGATAGATGGATGCGGAAGTTTTAATGAGCATGCATTTGGAAGGAACTTGGGAAATCCAGGCAGAGCCATAATTTCCTGACTTTCGAAGCATTAGCAATCTTTAGTTTTACTTCTCAATATATAATAGCAGGCAGCAATCAATTTCCAAGGACGCAAAAGTTGGTGGGCTCAATATTGTTTCTTTTTACAAACATTTCAGCTTTTCTAATCCGCTATAGATTTTTATTGAAAAAATCTAATTGTAAATAATTCTGCATATTAATACATATATTCATTCAATATAATTAATTAAAAAGTAGATGTTATTAAAAATAATATTAATTTAAATTTAAAATATGAAGATAACAACACTACTATGCAAATTAATATGTAAACTTATTTATACATAACAAAACTCATTTTTATTTCACATGTTCTCGCTTTGTGGGCTATATGAGATCTATGAGGCACGAGCACGGGGCAGGGACAAATTCTGAGAACCAAAAAGAAAAAAAAAAAAAAATTAGGATCCCACATTTTCTCACCATTCACACTTTTTTTAATTTTATTTTCTTATAATAAATATGTAATGTGAAATGATGAGTAACATCAATAATCACCTATGTATGAGTCTATGTTATAATTTGCTGTATCTCCTATGTGATAGCTTGTGATAAGCTAGTATGAATAAATATAGGATATATAAAAAAAATAATTTTTTAATAATAGATTCTATTATTTTTTAAAATAATTATATATTCTTAACATTACTAAAAAAATAAATTAGTATTCTTTTCCAGGATAGTGGCTTTATAGAGCTACACCACAAGTACTGATCTAGAGATAGGACGTTACTTTTTTCTCGGTGTACCTTTTTTTTCTTCTTTTTTAACGACCATTGACTTTGCAAACATTATGTATGGGATATGATTGTTCTACATATAATCATTTGCACCTTTTGGCGCTTATGCAAGATGGTTACTTAAAATATATCACATAATAATCAATGATAAAATTTAAAATAATGGGCAGTATTTCTGTTTTTTTAATAAAATTAAAATATAAATTTCCCTAAAATACTACATAATGAGACTGACATGAATCACGTGAAACATCGAAGCTCGAGCCCACTTTATAACTTATTTAATTATTTTGCATATTTTGGAGATGTCAAAGCAAAATATATTTTATAACACTATACTTTATAATTTTTTATCGTTAGTTTTTTTATTAAACATTATTCTTTATGTAAAGTATTTAAAAAACACCAAGAAGAAAACGACAAATTCCATAACATGTTTGGTTTTTGCTTTTCTTCTAGGCTTTGCATTACTCCTATGCAGATTTATCATAATATTTACCTACTGTTGGGGAAACGTTGCACAAAATGAAGCCTAACCACAAGGAGGAGAAGATGGAAGAGAAATAATCACATGTCAAGAGTCAAGGAGAGGAGATTACCATTCAGCAGCATGCCTTATACTGGAACTTGGACGAAACGACCTCTTCCCTGACATGCTTGGCTTCAAATCACCAGCAGTAACGACACCCATGTCTGCACAACTCCCACCAACACCCAAATAATTGCCACTCTTTCAAGAATATAATTGCTTCAGCTCCTAACAACAAGAAGCTCTGTCGTTCCAGTCACAAACCAACAAACTGGGAATATAGTTTCTTTAAGGACCACCTTCTCTGTCTAGAAAGAAATCTGCACTGAGGTTAAAGTCACAGGAAATCATGCTGGATCAAGGGGTGGTGATGACTTTAAACCATCCCTTAATGAGTGTTTATAATGTGCTAAATCTAAAGTCAAGATTAAAAAAATGCAGGTGTGCTTGCACTTTTCGGTGAAAGGTAGGGTGGGAGTGACCTCCAAGATGGTTTTTGTTTAGAGAAATTGCAGGAATCCTGAAGGGCTGCAATGCTTTTGGGTGCTATAATCATTCGTGTCTAGTTAGTTAAAGCCACCCTAAAAAAGAAAACAAAAAAAGATTAGCTAGCTTTAAATTCAGTCTGGATTATGTGTAAAGCTAAACTAAAGTGGGAAACTAAAGAGAATGTGAGTTGGATTAGATGCTACAATGAAAACCGCTGTGCATCCATCCAACTAAAATTCCAAAAACCAAATTGATTTCATCTCTACTACTGCTCAACGCTTGTGATCTTTGGATATTTCTGTGCTATGAAAGCGGAGGAGGGGGATTAATGGGTTTGAAACTTGCAAAGCGCGCAATGCCGATTTGTGATTGATTTTTATTTTCTATATTTTAGTTTAAAGAAATGATAGTTGCAGTCGTGAGTATACAAACGTCATGCAATCATTTTGAAAAAAAATAAATAATTACAGAACCCCACATGAAAATAAATAAATTTTTTAATAGTGAACTCTATTTTTTTTCAAAATAATTATATGACGTTTACGAACTCCACGATTATATATAGCATTATTCTATAATTTATTTCAAAAATGCAGATCAATCATATATATATATATATATATATTGGTCAAAATAAGGGGCTAACAATATATAGACGTGTGACGCATGTAGGGTGAGGACTGTTGAAGTGATCGTGGCCTAAATAATTTCATCTTCTTCCAAAACATCATTCTGATCGAAGGGGTAATAAAACTAAATTATTAATACTCACTGCAGGTATGTATATATTTATCATATTAGTACTTGTATCCACATTGCTTTTTCTTCAAACCTAACTGTTATAAAACAGGACAAAAACATCTTTGATTAATCTCAATTTATTTTATTTAATTATTATAATTTTTTTAAATTTTAATATAAAATATAATAAATAATTTAATTTTTTAAATCTTAAAATAATAATAATATTAAAAAATAATATTTTATTTAAATTTTATTTCAATTTAACTCTGTTCAACATTTTAAATGCAGACGAATAGATCGAAGAAGAAATCATCACCCCACAATCGATAATCGATATGTCAGTCTAGGGCTCTTTTTTAAGCAAGAAATCTTGAATATGGCGCCAATGTGCATACATGTCTCTGTATAAAGTTTTAAGGGATATGCGGATGATGGGTACAAAAGGCATTGGATTCTTTGATGGAAAGATTCAACGAGGAATAATTCCGAATGAACTCCACCATTGACAACCATCCAAATTATATATATATTTTAATTATCTATGTTTAAATAAAACAAATAGTTACTTAAAATAACTATTGTGGGGTGGCTTTATGGGGCTACCCCGACAAGTACTGAGCCAGAGCTATCGATTAAAGGTATAATCGATTCGATCCGATTTTAAATAAAGTTTAAGATCCAATCAATAAATCAATTTTATATTTTTAAATATCGATTACGTATTGATAATTTTTTTAAATCGATATTTTTAATTTTATCAGTTTTAGTCTGATTTTTCAGTTTTAATCATTTATTATAAAAAACTTCTCTCATAAAAAAACTGCTCTCATGTAAAAATTCTACTACCACAAAAGATATGCTATAGAAAAATCTGTTATAACAAAAAAACTGTTATACAAAAATCTGTTAGAAAAATATAACTTTACGTTTTACTCATTTAATTAAATATTTTATATATCAATTATTAAAAGAAAATGTTATTTAGTATCTTCAATATTATACTTTAAAGTTATCGTTCGAGTGTTTTAATTTATACGTATTAATAAGATTTAATTTTTTAATTTTTGTAATGAGTAAGAATGTAAAAGAGTATTTATAAAAAAAAATAATAAAAATAAGAATTACAAATTTACAGGCACGCTGGCACGTCCCTTGATAAAAGCTTGTCCCTTATACCTATGCCTGTACGAACGGGATAAGATCGAACGACAGCTACAGCATACGGAAGAAGATTAATGAGTTTTTAGTCCAATTTCGTTATACCTCACAAAGGAAAATGTGATGGTGAGTGAAATGTTCGTTTCGTCCATGAGTGAGAGAGAGGAAGTATTCGCTTCGTTTTCTTCTTTTTTGGATGAAGCTCGAGTGAAGGGATGAAAGCTCAATATTACTGTTTAAAGTTATGACTTGATATTTTAATTTTTTTATTTAATAATTAAAGAAATAATTATTAATAAAATTATATATAATAAAAATAAGAATTACAAATTTACACCATGGGAGGCCAGCTGTCACCGTCCCTTCAAACTCATTTTAAATTTTTTATTTTCGTCTTATCTATGCCTGTACGAACGGGATAAGATGGAACACTAACTACAGCATGCGGACGATTAATAATGATACTCTGTCAAATCTGATATATAATAATAATAATAAAAAAAGACTATAACACGGAAGAAAGGTGCTGGACCGTGAAAACATGAGGACTACGGTCCGACCAAGGAAATTTCACATCTCGAGGCAAAAGCACGAGGGACGAAAAGGAGTCACGCGATGTTTGAAACTAAACTTTAGAAAAAGCCAAGACGTATCACGTATAAAATATTCTCTTTTATTTATGACGTATGACGTATGACGTTCTTATTTATTTATTTTTTCTCTTTTTACTATTAATAAAAATGAGAGAAAACTTGAAAAAAAATAAGAGAGAGCTTGATGAGAGAGAGGAATCTTATGAGATGAGAGAGAATGAAATGATGAGAGAAAGAGAGAGGTGGTATAATGAGAAGAAAAGAAAAAAATTGAAAAGAATTTGAAGAGACAGTGAGAGGACCGATGAGATGAGATAGAGTTTGAGGAGAGAGGGAGTCTCATGAGATGAGAGAGTGAAATGATGGATAAAAATAATGGGAGTGAGTGAAATGATGGTTTTTTTGCACTATCTTTGTGGACCTAGGTGGCTCGAGCTTTATAGCACTTGTCGAGATCGGGCGGGGCTCGAGGCTTTACTTTGGGTGGTGGGGTAGGAGGCAATTTAAGAATGTAGGGTTACGACAATGGCAAGAAGAAGAAATCCTTTGGGTAGTGGAGTGATTAAATAAGTCAAGAGGGTTTCTTAGAATTAAGGGATTGGTCTCTTGAGTGGTGGGGTTGGAGTCCCTAAAATTAGGGAATGCTTTGTGGGTGTCTAAAATTTTTGGCAATGGTTTAGTTGGATGAAGGGGATGTATTTCAGCTAGGGCGCGAGGTGGGGCCAGGGATTTTGTAGCACTTGTCGGGATCCAGGCGGCTCAAGGCTCCAATTATTTAACTCTGCATAGTTTTTATAAATGCACTGTTTTCATCAGTCTATTGGCATTGCTTACTATGATTCCTTTTTGATTATGTCAAAAGGGGAAGAAGTTTTAGATTAGAACATTAACATGTTCTTGTCATACTTTATTTTAAATTATCATCCTTTGAGTTAATAAACTTGTTTATATATGCTTAGAATTATATTTATCTATTACTTGAAAAACTAACGCACATTCTTAGAGGAGCTTAAGTATTACTACAAGCTTCAAAGTTTTACTAAATATTTGTCATAATTAGCCGTTGTAAAAGTGTTAACCATTGCATGATTTGTTGCACAATTTATGGAGACATATCTTGCACAATTCATGAAGGATTGTCTTCTGGTTGTAGCCATTCGTTTTTCACAAGGTAAATTTTGTTATTTCCTTTTAAATCCTCTTTTTTAATGTGGTATCAGAGCGATGGCTATTTTTATAAGATTAACTATTTTTTGAGTTAAGATCTTATGGTTAACATTGTAGTTACATTTGGTAAAAGTCAATCTAGCAATCGGCCTCCACTATTTTGTGAAGATAAGTACACACTTTGTAAAGTTAGAATGAGAATTTCCTTCAATCTCAAGATCGAGAAATTTGGAGATGCGTTATAAATGTACCTTATATTCCAAAAAAATTATTGATGGAGTAAAGCTCAAAAATGAAGAAGAAGAGTTTGATCGTAAAGACGATAGAATTACAACATTGAATTCAACGGTTATAAATCTCCTATATAATGCTCTCGATGGGAATGAATTCAATGGAATAATGATTTATAAGACAACAAAAATTTTTTTGGATAACTTGGAAATTACTTATTAAGGAACTTTGCAAGTCAATGACTCAAAAATTCATATTCTTACTCATGAATATGAAATTTTAAAATGAATGGTGATGAATATATTTCTAGTATGTACATTTATTATATTATGATCATAAACAGCTTGACAGCTTTCGCCAAAGTCTAATCCAACGTGGAGATAGTAAGAAATATTCTCAACTCTGTGTCAAAACATTGGGAATCAAAAGTGACGACGATTCTAGAAATTAGATATCTCAAGAAATTTGAAGTAAATGAACTCATTGGGTTACTTAGCATAACAAATGAATTCAAGCATAAAGGAACGCCAAGCTCAAATTGTCTATACAATGAAGCCAAGCACATCAATAAACCAAGCATGAGAAAGAAAGAGAACAAGTTCGCAAATAAAACTTTTAGAGTAATTTTGTACATATCTTGATGAAATTCGAAATTGGATTAAGGCTCAAAATTAATATTTTCTCATAAAACATCAAATTTCATTTTTCACGTGTGCAGGACATATTTGAATATTAAAAATTTGAAATTTAAATTTTTGAAAGATGAATGATTGTCATCTTTCACATGTGCATGTTTTGTTTGAAACTTTTCAAAAGTGATTGATGCTCTTTTTGACATTTGCAAAAGGTAAATGATTTTGTTTGAATATTTTGAAAAGTAAATGATATTATTTTTTACAATTGCGAGAAGGAAAACTTTGATTTGAATATTTTGAAAAGTAAATGACATTATTTTTGATAATTGCGAAAAGTAAAATTTTGATTTGAATATTTTGAAAAGTGAATGATGTTGTCTTTGATAATTGTGAAAAGTAAAATCTTGATTTGAAAATTTTGAAAAGTGCATGATGTTATCTTTGACGATTGTTAGAAAGTGAGTGGTGCTTCTATTTGATATATGAATTTTTTTAAATTTAAAAATAAAATCTCATATGTTTATAAATAGCTCAATTGAGATATTCACAAAAATATACACAACAACAAGAGCAAATTCACATCAATTGCACATTTTACAACATCCATTCAAAACTTTCAATCTCTCTTCTCTAAGCATTGAGTTTTAATCTTGTTCATTTTGATAAAGATATAGTTTTACGTTGTATTGTTCTTATTTTACTCATTGATAAGTTTTTTATGATAATCTACCCATTATCAACTCTTATATCAGAAAAATGATATGTATAACCCTCGTATATGTAGAAGGTGTTTTACATAGAGAATAAACGTTGAATTACAACGTGTAAGGTGATTGCAAGTGTAGAGGGTATTTTACATATGTTCTTTGTAGCAGTATTGCTCAAAGGTATAATACATTTCTATCTCCATCTGGAGGAGATTGGATAGTGAATTTGAGAATTTTTAAGGGATAGCCTGAGGCGAGGACGTTGGCAATGGGGTTGCATCTTGTTAAAATGCTAAGTTTGCTTCCTCTTACTCTTGCTCTTTATATTTACTGATGTTTTGTATTTTATTCATATTTTTTATTGTGTATTTAATTTATAATTGCGGATTTTTAAATACAACCCAATTCACCCCCTTGTATTAGTCATCTGGGCAACAATTTAGATATTAAGAATGTTTTAGAATATTTATAAATAGTAGTAAAATAGTTTGTGTGTAATTGTGAAATAGTCTGAGTTAAAATGTTTTATTGAATTTTGGAAAATGAGAGAAAAAATTTGAATAAAAATATTCAAGTGTTAAAAAATTATTTGAGTATAATTTTTTAATATAATTTTTTTTTAAAAGTTTGAAAAAGTTGTATAGAGTTTTGTATTTTATTTAGAAGTTTAGAAAAGTTGTAATGACTAGGTAATTTTTAGATAAAAAAGTTAAATAATGAAAATTAAAAAGTGTTTTATTGAAACTAGGAAATGACTAGGTATGCAAGGGATCCTGCAGCTTCTTGTTGCTATCTTTAAACATTTTTTTTACGAGAGCAAAAATGACTTGTTTATATCATGTATGTGGTCAAAATGTGTTTCATTAGTGATGAATTCATATACTAGTAAGGGCACTTGAGTGAGTTATTAACAACTCAGTAAGCAAAGAAATTATACCAGCATGCAAACATGAACATTTACAAAGTTCGGTATGCAGAACAAAACATTTACTTTCAGAATGCATAAACAAAACTTGTTACGAAACATCAGAGCGAAACTTTCATAAAATCTTTCTTATTCAAAAATTCTTCAGCATATCATAAACTGAGATATTTTTTTCATATCATATCAGAGCGTTCATCGGGACAAATACTATGTTTAACTCCCGTGGTAGGGTTATAAATCACTATTATACCCGTGGTTGGGCCGTATACCATGTTTCAACCCCGTTATACGGTTATAAACTACCATTATACCATGTTTCACCCTCGTGGTAAGGCTATACACCACTATTATACCTGTGACAGGACCTTAAAAAAAATAACAAAACAACATCGGAACTAGATCATATTCAGATACAATATCAGAAATTCATGCCAAGGTTTTCAGATGCCACATCATATCAGAATCAAAAAATTGAACAGCTTCAGATCATTTCACGTGTTCAAAATAAATAGACTCAAAACATCTTTATTTATTCATAGCAAAAACTTTTAAATTTTCATATTCGCTCCTTTTGCATAGTTTAGAAACAGAATGCACAAAATTAGCTCATGTCTACATCAGTCATGACAGAAAATACTTTCTCTTGTATATAATTTATGCATATGCAGGACAAACATCTGAGGTCGTTTTCAGATTTCTTTTAAAAAACAAACATGCATGTTTTCAAAGTCAATCTCATTTCATTTCTTTTGTGCAAAACTAGTTTATAAACCCCGCTTACCTAGACTTCTTAGCCTTCGAAAATCTCCTTAACAATGCCGAACAAAAATTAATTGTCACCTATAAAATAAACACGTAAATCCCATAAATTTTTTATCGAACACGTATTCTCAATACGTAAACCTGAAAAGTTGAAATATCCTATTTTAATTCATCAAAAAATAAACTTCTCATAACCCTAAGATCTCATCACTTCCCAAAACTCATCAATATCCATCTAATTAAAAAATAGACTTAATTAGTTTTAAAGTATTTAAAATAAAAATAAAATCTTATTATTCTCGACTAAAATTGGTTGTAAAATGTTTAAACTAGTTGCTTTAAAAACGTAAATATTTTCTATATATATTCTTATACCTCAAATAAAACTCTACAAGCAACTTTTAAAAAGCAAACTTATGTCCACTGAACTATCTTGTTATGAGGGCATTTTGGAAAATAAAGTCTTAATTATGTGCTATTTGGAAAAAAAAAACACAAAAAGGAAAGAAAAACTTAGACTAAACACATGCAACGGAGACGCTCATACTCATCGAAAGTGGAAGAGCAATGCAAGGACTGGGAGGTGGCGGAGATTACATTGGTGAGGTGGTGGCTGAACACTAAGAGAGAGAGAGAGAGAGAGAGAGAGAGAGATAAACCGTGAGGGAGAGAGGGACAGAGAGAAACTCGGGCCTATCGAGAGAGAATAGTGCAGAGGATATGGGCTGGAGGGAGGCTTCTAGCGTCACTCCTTGTCGTTGATTCCGGCAAGCTGGTGCAATTGGCCTGGCTCATGGCGAGGAGTGAGGGTGGCTTGGTGGCTCAAAGTAGGCAAAACAATCACTCTGTTTCGGCGTATAAAAACAGAGCGCTTCATGTCCAAGCTTATCGGTGGTTGGTCATGGAGGTGCAGGGTAGCATGGTGGCGGTTCTCAATGTTTTAGGGTGGCTTTATGGCTGGGGAAAGCGGCGACCCCAATGCTGCACCCGCGCTTGCTGGAGATTAGGACCTGGAGGCACTGGTTATGAAACCGTGCTTCTCCTTGGCATGGCCTTGGCTAGGCTATAGCAGTAGTGGGACTGTCCCACGGTGGTGCAGGGTGGTGGAGTGAGGCAGAAGAGGTTAACAATGATGGTGGGTTGCATGGGACGAAAAAACACTTTTGTGTTTCATGGCAGTGAGACCAACTGAGAAGGGCTTGAGCAGTGACTGGATCGTGGTTGAAGAACATTATGCTAAAATATTCCTAAAATATATATTTTTTTCAAATATTTTACTGAGTCATTCCTAATATTTTGTAAAAATTAAACACAACCAGATTTAAAAAAATACATTCATAAAATATCAAGTAAAAATAAATAAATAATTGAATCCAAAATTTCGATTCATCTACCATTTCTCATTAGATAAATAATCAACTAGGATGCATGATGAAATATTGAGCAATAGCAACAATCGTAACACATTTAAATTCCTGGCCCGCATAAAATACATCAGTTGTAAAAAATAAGGGAAATTTCAATGCCAACAATAAAATAACAATATTAAATACACGTTGATCCTTAAATAACTTCATCAATGGCCACCTCTTACTTCCCACATAGAAATGACAATCTCATCTCTAATCGCAGTCATACTATTTTGTGCTTCAGTCGTCAAGTCTACATTACGAGATGAGGATGCCCCGTCACCAACTGCAGGCTCAATAACTGATAGTTGCATCCTACTCCACTTCTGAAATATCCAGTCATCGGGGATGACCGTTCTAATGAAGTTGTGCAGCGCATAACACGCTGCTATAACGAGTCCTTGTCGCCCAACCGAATATGCAGGCAATAACGAGAGGATTTTGAACCGTTCTTTTACAACACCAAAAGTTCATTTTATAATATTACAAACTATTGAATGACGGTAATTAAAATAATCTTTATACCTCTGAAATTGCCTCTAGTTGTGACGATCACTCATGTGATAGCGTTCTCTTGGATAGATAGCAGCAATCCTGTGGTGCATGGATAAGCTGAATCCACAAGATAATACTGACTTGGAAGTCCATTTAAATTCAAAGCACACGGTTCAATTAATGCACAAGAAAAACAATATCAATTCCAACTTTAAAATATTTGAAAAAATTCCAAAAAAACTACTATTTACCCTCTAGTGGCCATGGACAACGGGCTTGTGAATCACTAGCAGCATGATGGAATACATGTGTGTCATGCACGGATCCTTCACATCCAGTGTATATATATATATATATATATATATATATATATATAAACTTCATATCGAAGTCAACTATGGCCGGCAAATTATGTGCAACTCACCCCAATCTATTTCTATATACCTCACACAACTTAGCTAGGACGACAATTGGTATCATGGTACTGTCCATTGCACTAATGCATCCCTATCAAGTCATAAATAAATTTATCAATAAACAACTACATCTTAGATGAAGTGATTGTTACATGTTATTTGTAAAGGAAGTTTGAGTTTTATTTCTTACCTTAAACCAAGGGTAATTATGATGGTTGCTTGAAATATACGGGTGCACGCTATCCCTGTGTGTTGGCACAATCAAATGTCTCCTAACCTCACATAATGCGTTAATCACCTTTCTAACGTGTTTATTAATTATTTGTATCGAATGTTGAAACCTGTCCCCAACAATTTGTTGGCCTTCTGCATGGCCTGCAAGGAGGCAAAACATAGCTACTGGTTCCTCCACCATCACTTCTCTTCGAAAATCACATAACAAGTGATTGTTATGTAACAATGCGCATAAACATCAGAATGTAGGTACCTCTAGGCAAAATGTATCTCTGTAGTTATCTGGATGTTCATTTAAAATTCCTAGAATATATTCATGCCCGCAGAGGCCTATTTTATGTTGTGACATTGGGCGATTCTTTCTCTGTCGGTGGGACACTATCCTAATTACGTTCAAGATATCCATTACCTCCATCAGATCATCAGTATCACTTCCTTCAGTCCAAATATTGTTATCATCCATTCTCTAATATAAGATGTTGAACTGTGGTAAAAACTCCAGACAAGATTCAAAAGGTAGGAACCATGGACTCCTAAAGGTTGTATGGTGAAGAACTGTGATAAGGCCATTGAATCAATACTTCAAAATCATATTCAAATCTCCAAGAATTTACAAGATGGAGAAAAATTTTGATAAGGCCAATGACTATCTAAACTTCAAAATTAGACTTAAAAATGACATTATTAAACCCAAGCTGTAAATCAGAAAAAAATAGCCCTTACTTCAACTTGAGATGTTGGTTTATGTATAAGAATAGAAAATGACAACTTTTTTTAATGGGTGAAAAGGTAAGCGCAATAATTGAGTTAGATTGAGAGAACTCAAATA
The DNA here is from genome assembly GCF_004785595.1 of Juglans microcarpa x Juglans regia. NCBI lineage: Eukaryota > Viridiplantae > Streptophyta > Magnoliopsida > Fagales > Juglandaceae > Juglans > Juglans microcarpa x Juglans regia. The sequence goes on from NC_054609.1 coordinate 2,084,510, forward strand.
TTCCACACAGAGAACGGCTTACCAGCCGCAACAATATGACAAGTTCTCTGTAAAAGTCATTCCAACTAGTAATGCATTAGTAAAATGAAAAGGTTAATTAGCCTTTCATCAGTAATGCATTAGTAAAATGCATCAGTATTGATTAGAAAAAATACATTAGAAAAATGGTATTCCAACCTATTTATTCATTAGTAAAATGAAAGGTTAATCAGCCTTTCTTCAGTAATGCATCAGTAAAATGCATCAGTATTGATTAGAAAAAATGCATCAGAAAAATGGGTTTCCAACCTATTTATGCATCAGTAATGTATCTGTTAATTAGCTTACTTGTAATGCATTCCAACTAGTAAAGCATCAGTGAAAAGGCATTCCAACTGGCATTCCAATATGACAGGTTAATTAGCCTCCCGATTCTTTTATAATTCAGAACAATCCACAATGTTCAAGTTAATGCAACAGTAAAATGAAACCATCATGTTTGCCAAGATGCATCAAGTTAAGACATAAACAACATGCATCAAGAATCCAACTAGTAAGACTTTCTGCACATGATATTATTTTTTTTATTTTATCTGATATATATATATACATATGATTTCTCATATGTTCTTAGTGTATTTGTCTTTCATCTTGGCAAAAACTATATATAGATCATACTGATGTTCTCAATATGAGTGATACATGTTGGCTTTATTTGACTGCCCAGACTTTCTGCACATGATTTTATTTGTCTTTCGTCAGTAAAATGCATCATTAAAATGAAAGGCATAGGTTACTGCAATATTTATTTTATATTTCAGTAATACCTCATCGATTTATTTTTTATGTTCTTAGTTTAAATTAACACATTTATGAGCACAGAAGGAAAGGAGGATTATTAGAGGTAAGAGCAGATAGAAAAAGTAGAGCTTTTGTGGTATTAAACTCTCTTTCAGTTTTATGGGATGAAGCTCCTGAGAATGTAATGTTTTCCTTATGGAAGTGAAGTCTAGAATAATTTGTATTAAAACTTGTGATAGTCACTGCTTCATCTACATGGTTGCATGTATTCTCACAAGGGATGCTATATGAACAGTAGCTTCTTTGTCTACTTTAATCAAGTTCTCCTTTAGATTCCTAACACAATGCTCTTTATTTATTTTGTTTTATTTATATTTTTTTGGGTGCTGGGATGAGGTGCTTTATTTTGACTGCTCTGGATAATGCAATCTTATGTAAAGGGAATTCTAATCTAATGTTTATTTCTCAAGGTTGCTTCATACAGGCAGATGTCTAGGGATTGCTGGCTGCTTTGGCTGGATAAACCAATTAGTCAAGAAACCAGTTAGGCCTTTTGTCTATGATGTTGTCTTGGAAATTTGGACAGATGTGAAATTAGAATAGAGCAAGTACTGAAATGCTTTAGCATGTTATGCTTGGAATGTAGAAAGTATTGAAATGTGGTGGGATAATGTCCCACTTGTAGTTTCTCAAGCTATATGGCTTGATAAAAATAGCTTGTAATGCTTTTGATTAATGATATTCTGGTCTCCTATCAAAAAAAGAAGAAGAATAGAGCAATGCTACTCAACCTGCTCCACATTGTCTGAAATCTTGTTATCTCCAGTTATACCTAAGCCACAAAAATTCTAGGAGGAAGAAGAGCACTTTGTGAATAGAATAATAGAGAACATTGCTGAGAATTTAAACTTTCAGAAGGTGCATTGTTCAAGTCAACTGATCACATAGAAACATTGAATTTCATTACCCCAAAAGAAACTTAAGCAAAAAATATACAAAACTAGAACAGAAGTAATATTATATTATGTAGTAGCTCCAACCTTAATTTAAAAGCATTATTTTCAATTACACAAACTCATTTAATATATTTAACATAGACACTATTTGCTTTCTCCTTCCTATCTTTCTTTCAAGTTAAAGTAATTTTTTGATAAAATAAACAGCAATGATAGAGCATTTTGGAGAAGAATAACCTTATTGTTGCATCAACTACCTTTGATAGAATTTGATGCGTTTGATGCCCTCTGGATCACGTTCAAAACCTACAGCTGCCCGTTGGCCAATCAATGGAGAAGTAAGACTACAAAATTTAGATACGACACAAGACAAGTTGTCATTATCTAGCATTTTATCACTTCAAGAGGCATGCTTTCGTAATCTCTACAAACTCTAATAACATTAACAATTACATGAACAAAAAAGAAATAATACCCACAATGTGTGAAGATATAGAGCAAACGGTAATAACATAACATAATACTATTAATAAAAAAAGATGTAAAAGCAACATATCAAACTGTTTTTTACATAATAACATTCAATCATGTCCAAAGATGTCTCCAAACCAACAAATATTAACAACAACAAAGCACACATAAGAAATAAAAATACAAAACAACGCCAATGAAAAGTTACAACTCAGCATAGCAACTATGCATAGCCTAATGCAAAAGCTAGTCACTAATCAACTATGATTAGCCCATGCTCGCCTATGGACATCATCCATCGTCAGAAATCCTTGTTGAGCCAGGGGATTAATTAATCGATCAAACACATGGGAGAAAACATCGTCCAGTAGTGGGGGTTGAAGTGCTTGTAACAAGGCCACATCGTGTGAAAAATGATCCCAAGAGTCATCATTGTCCATGGCTTGTGTGGATCCTCTACTACGCTTTCACCTGATGCTTCCCATCTGCCTTCATAACACTTTCGGCGTGCCTTATAGGAATGCGTGATCGCTGCAATCATGTTTGATATCTCCTCATCCTACTTGATGTTTTACCCTCCTTTTTGACGCCGTTGGGATGGGCGAGTCGATGGTGTTCCCATGTCCACGGAAACTTACGACGGACTATCATAAACAAAATTCCGACCGGCTTGTGTGCCAAGTGTCGGGCCCTAACGCTGCATCTCAGTGTCAAGACGCTCCTCCTCATCTGAAGTTGGTGGTGGTTCAGTGGACGTGTGGTGGAGTGTGCCTGTGGCAACAGAAGCGCCAAAAATAGTATAGAGGTCTGCATGTCGTGGGTAGCTCGAGGTACGGAACTTCTTCAATTGTGGTTTGGCCTGGTCAAAATTTTAATATCTATATATTAGAGAGGGATTAAGGCGGAAAAAAATGCTAATCCATAAAGGGATTATTGTATAATATTATAAATGGCGTGGTTAGAGCTTCGTTACTCTAATGGCATTTGCCCAATGTTCGTTTCTCCCTAGAACCGTTTTTATATCAGGGTTCCATTTCATACCAGTTTGGTGCATTAGGTCTGTGAAAAGTCATTGCATCATTTTGAACCTATGTATTTTTTCTTTCACTTGGCTCGCATCATACGTCCTTACGCCCAAAGCCGTAAGGCATGCAACATAGGAAGCGTGGTGCCTAGAAGTGATCTTGTCAGCCCTCAGTGCACCATTAAGGGCGTCAATTAACATCATGTCAATGAAGACATCCTCCATTCCATCTGCCCATATTTCTCGATCAACGAGTGAAATGTTGGAATCGGGGTCCATGTAAAAATGCTAATAATATGATATGAAATCCAAAGACATGTATATCATACGTGGCAACAAAAATGATAAATGAATCAGGGTCCATGTGAAAATGATATCATACATGTATATCATAGTCCAGAGGAGTGTAGCAAATAAAAAATATTGTTATAAATTAGTTGACAAATTATTAATAGTTTAAAAAAAGGAATGATCTTTTTTAGTAAATAAATTTTGGGTGAATCCGATTTCTTAAAATAAAAAAACTGAAGAAATAGAGTGTCTTATTCTGTTTGGATGCATTTATAAATCTCTTCCCAACTTAAAATGAAACTGTGAATTAAGCTGACTGGCGAGTTAAAAAAGAATTGAAAGCTTGAGTAGTACTAGAAATAAAAGTATACTAATAATATAGAGGAAAGTCATTGATGTGGGTTTTGTTAATTACCCTGAAATAAACCATCTATATTTATTTGCTTGTGTTATATTAAACTTATATTCCAATCACTTAATACGACGTAAGAGATAATAATGAAAAATGATGACAAATATAATTTTTCAATAAACATTTCGATGTAAACACGACTACAAACATGTGAATTTAATAGCCATGATCTAGACATGGCTTCTAAGGGAAAAAAAGTGAGAAATTGTTCACAACAATATAGTTTAGTACGTCAACAAGAGGCCATACAACAGTTAGCTGTGCTTGAAATGTTGGGACCAAAGAAGGAAAAACCAACAAGGAAAAAAAAAGTAGCAATTATGGGAACCAATAGAAAAAAACAACTAGAATGGAAATTAAACACAAGAAAAAAAACAAAACAAAACTCAAAACAGAAAACCTTCAAAAAAATAAGAGAGTAGCAAGAAATCTTAAGACCCTTGAAATCAGAATGTGATGGCACTAGGACCTCATATTCTCTCCATTCCTTATAGTAGTGACGAAAAAATTCAGGAGTGAAAATAACATGATGAAGTTTGAGTCAATTCCCACATAAAGTGCAAAGTAAGGTGAAAAGAAAATTGCTCTAGTAGCAAGATGAAGCCTTGTTCAAGAAAGAATGATGAAACGGTGAAGCTCTAGAAGTTACAACTAATGACAAACAAAGACCCCTGCTCTCCTAGCATCTCACTGCTTCCACCAAAATCTTCAACGAAAACGTGCTATTGATATCTACTGGACTACAAATGACACATTTAAATGGTTTTTTTTTTTTTTTTTTTTTTTTTATCATGCTAAAAGAATATTAGGGCAAGTTTTGTGCTCATAAGACTATGCATTACCTGCAACAAATCCATTCTAACATACCAATCCTCACCGCAGGACTTGACCTTAAAAATGTTAAGATCTTAGTAAAAGCTCACGAAAAGTAGTACATCCTTCCAAATATTAATCCACAAAGTAGTTTATTATCAACGAGTATATAAAGCAGTCAATTTCTTCATAAGGAAATAAAACCCCATCATTATATTCTACAAGTGCCACAAATTAGAGAACATATAAGTCCACAAAGGTGGCTTATCAATATAATGTTATCTCAAAGGACACAAATAGCTTTTGATCACAACAACACCAACAATCACAAACGTCTTAACAAACAAATTTATGCCTGTGAGAACATCTCCAGGATCATATCATGATATTTACCATTTGTTCTATTGAACAATGCAAAATATGACTTCCTAATCACAATTTTTATGTGTTATCAATTTAAGCACTTATGTTCTAAAACATGCCTCAAAAGTTTCTAGAAAGAGCATGTATAGAAAAAAAGAAAAGCAAAGACCATCAAAACCCAAACTTAAGTAGCTATTTATTAATTCACCTAAAGGCTGGCCAACTGCAATACATGACTAGCTGTTGAGTAAATCCTTTTAACTTCAAAGGAAACATCACAAAGGATTTTAACCAAATCCTACATTCGTCTACCATTTTAACTTCAAACACACAAAATTTCCATTCAAACACACAAATAACTCCACTAATCAATCCATAACCACAAACAAATCAATCTCAATGCACATATACAAACAATAAACAACATATTTGCACAAATTATTGATATAAAAAATAACTTAGAGGTACCATGGAATACCTGGTATGACCTCGTTCTCAGACCCGTGGTGCCGTCGAATCGATGAGGGAGCGTTTATGGCAGTCGTTTCTTAGAAATAAACGATGGTTGCAGCACCTAAACGTGGTGGTCTCTCGGTGGTTTTTCATAGCTTTCGGCATCTCCTATATGTAGGGAGCTTGGAGAAATGAAAGGGGAGAAGAGGAAGCGGTTGCGATCGGTAGAAGAACAGGGGAGATTTGCACAGCAAGCTCCATAGAGGTTCGATGCAGAGGCTTATTTTTTAATAATATTGTGAATTTAAAAAAAAATAATGAAAAGTGTTAAAAAAATACATGTAAAAAAAATAAAATAGCTATAATAAAAATTCAAGCATTTTGATAAATGAGCTTAGCTATAATAAGAAATGATGGAGCTCATTAATCAAGTGCTTTTGGTTACTCCAATCGTTCTGTTTAGCTATTGGGGTACCCCTATTATTTCAGGAAATACATATTTTATACAATATATATATTGATTTCTCAGTGGCAATGCTAATGACCATTATCTTTTATAGTTCTTTTGTTGGCAAAATAGCAAACAGAAAGTTCCAACATGCTTCTAATTCTGAACATCTCTACAATTTTTCTCCACTCTTTGGGATTGTTTGTCTTCTGAACTCCAAAAAGAAATGACAAAGGGTACCGTCCTCATGTTTGCATAATTGAAAGATAAAAATAATACTAGACTTAGGTGGTGTTTCCAAGTCATAGGCTTAGTGCCATTCGGGGGAAGTCTTTATAATTAGTAACGCATGCTTCATTGGTTTTAGTTTGGATGTTGAACTGAATTGAGTTGAGTTGATAAAATATTATTAGAATATTATTTATTATTATTATTATTATTATTATTTTGAGATTTGAAAATGTTGAATTGTTTATTATATTTTGTGTTGGGATTTGAAAAATTTGTAATGATGAGTTGTATTGGGATTTAACCATGCATGATAGTATGCAGCCATGTAAACCCAAAGAGGATTCAGTTGCAATGTATTTAAATGATTAGCATTGTCATATTTGATTTCTAAAACTAAACAAAATCTAACATGCTTCGACCTATGCGTGGAATCATACTTTTTTCTTAGTAAAAGAAAGCTTACAAACTGGCATGTTTTGGTGTGGTAGATTAGATAGACCTTATAATTAGATGTATCTCATTAAGTCCTATAAGTTAATAAACCCATCTTTTATAATTCTCTTTGTATCAAGCATTTGTCTTAATGAATCTCATGGCATGCATCATATGCAGGGAAAATGCATCCATACAAAAAGTGCAGACCAAGTTGGTACAATTTTCTTTAATAAACATCACATATTGCTTAAGTGACATTAGAAATTATATCACTTCAATAGGTCTGACAGCAAAGCTTTGTTACCAGACAGAAGATTAAACAATTACACCACTCAACCAAATTCTCTACTTGTATATTGGATAATGAGAGCAATAACATGAGCTGCTTAAAAAGGTTAGAATTATCAAATACCACATTGTCTGCCATTTAGTCATCTTTCCTTAAACAACCAAGTTGGCAGTCTCCATACATTACTCAACATGTCTGCTGCAACAGTCTCTCTAAAGCTGCAGATTTTGAAAGTTAAAGGAGCACCCAGACCATTTCCAGAATATTCAACATGTTAGGTTCTTGGAGGCACAAGCGCCTGATCTTGATGACTCTTCTTGCTTTCAATGTTCTTTCAGAAGCATCAAGATTGCCTAGGAATACAGGGAACAGATGCTGCCCAAGAAACTTCCCTCTCCATCCTCATCCCCCTCCAGAGGCACTAATTCTCAAACTTCATCATCTTCCACAACCTCGAAGGCTGACAGGGACCTCCCCTCATCAGATGGAAAGGTCTAGTTGCGATCTGAAGAACTCTAATTCGACGTCTCTCAGTGGAGCGTATGAAATGCAGTTTTGGAATTGCACTTTTGAAAAGGAAGGAAACATGCAGGACTTTGCAAACTAGTCTTTACAGTGACTTGTGTTGATCTTATTTGGCTCTGAACAAACTCACAAACTTGTAGATTTGCTTACCTTTTAGCAGATGATAGTCATATGTAAAGTCAATCGAGTTGCATTCAAGAACATAATGAGTTTATAGAGGATAGTTTCGGTATGGGGAGGATAAAGAAGCCAGGGTTTTCAACAGATAGACTTTCATATTCTTTGAGAGGCACTGCTAGTATGATGCCAGTGATCAATCACTTATCAAGGTAATGATTATTTTTATTCTTCTTTTTCGTAATGCCTCTTGTAATCCATATTTTTTTTTCCAAAAATAATGAAATAAAATTACGATATTGTATTATCTTCATGTGTTAAGCTGGTCTATATGAAGCTAATATACTATATTCTTAGAATCCATGTCTTCATATAAAGGAAAACAATCTCACAATCCTTCATTTTCCCACCTCTTCTGCTTGTTTGTGTGGTAGTCCTGATTGCATGCTCTGTAAGACTGATGCACACCCATAATCTTTCCCTCACAATGAAATTCTAGTGAATTAAACCCAAGACGTTTGGCTTTGATATCACTTATCGGACCATGAGGGGCCAATCGACCTAAAACTAATTGATGTTAGGACAAAAAAAAAAAAAAAATCAAGTCTTTTATAGCATTCAACATCGTAGACCGCAAGCTTATTTTCAAAGCAATCAAATTGATACGTGGACACACCCAACAATAAAATACCCCACCCCCACGAGTACAGATGCAAGGACCTTGACATCATATGTGGGAAACAGAGTTAATTTCCATGCAACAACTGACAGTCTTTTAGTTATATATTCAAATTTTAGGTCCTGAACAAGACTAGTAATGGAATATACAAGTCACCAGAGCAGAGCCTATGGCAGAGGGATATCAAAACTGTAGTCTGAGCTAGTTTACTCAGTTATTTTTCCCTGGGTGCTTCAAAATGAGGTAAGTTTGAATGACTGAAAACATTTCGGGGATGGCCTGCCTGAGTGCTGTCGAAGTCCATGCCCTGGGCAGTCATTGTTGACTGCTCAGCGCTCAGCTCCCAGCGTGCAGCGCCCAACGCTCAACTGTCTATTAAATGCATTCATATGGTGAGGCGATATACATTCGCCTATAAATTGAAGCTCCATGCGAGAGTTTCAGATACACCCAAGAAGAAGAGAAAAGAGAGAGAGCCCGGAGAGCTTTAAGAGAAAAGAAGAGAGTTGAGTTGAGTAGAGTGTGATCCTCCTCCTCTGTAATATTTTCTTGCGTGCCATTATTTATTAGTGAAGCTCTTTTTCTGTGGATGTAGGCAGTTGCCGAACCACATTAAATTCTTAGTGTCACTGAGTGCATGAGTGTACTTTTTTATTACCGCTTTTATCCCTTCCGCTGTGTTGATTTTCCCAACAAGTGGTATCAGAGCGATTGTTGGGAGGAGTTTTTTTTAAAAGAAAACTCGTTTTTAGTGTGTTTCTCAGTTTGAAAATTTGAGCACGCCATTGTGTTCGTCTCACCGAGACAAGAAAAGACGTGAAAACCAGAGGCCGAACGGACGCTTAACGCGCCTCCACGCGCCATCTGAAGGTCGGAGAGTGATACCCACTCTCGACACGCGTCACATGCGCCCAGGAGAGGACCGAGCGCGTGAACACCACTCGCCACACGCGCTCCAAAGGAGTCCTTGCGCGTGAAGTACACACGCCCTGACTAAAGAAGGCACGTGATTTACACGCGCCTACGCATTTCACGCGCACCAGTGAGGTGTCTGCGCATGAATAACACGCGCCTACGCATTGTTGATCGCGCCACGTGCTGCATGCTCGACAGTGTTCCTGTTTTGGTTCTTTTGCTCATTCCTTGTGCTATCTGAGTCCGATTTTGACGAACAAGACTCGTTTCCAACAAAATCAAGCGTTTCAGACACAACGGTGCCGTCCGTTTTACAATATTCCACTTCAAAGATCCTGTACTTGCATTTTGTATTTAGAATCAGTCTAAATCCATGGAGGATTCAGCATTAGGCGCCATGATAAAGCTGATGCCTCAAACTACAGTCTTTGGAGGCCTCGGATGGAAGATCTATTGAACTGTAAAGATCTATTTGACCCTTTGAAAAATGAAGGGAAGTAGCCAGATGAAGTTACAGATCAAGTGCGGAAAAAGATGCACAAGAAGACTATCGGTCAGATCAGACAATCGATTGACCATAGTGTTTTTATCACGTGGCCCAGGCGACAGATGCATATAGCCTCTAGAAAACGTTGGAGGATATGTATGAAGCTAAGACTGCTCGAAACAAGGCCCTCTTGATGAGACGGCTTGTTAACTTGAAGTTGAAGAGCGACATCTCTGTTGCCAAGCACACTAGCAAGTTTCAAAACCTAGTTAACCAGCTCGGATCCATCAACCTGAATCTTGGCGATGAAGAACAAGACCTGCTACTTCTTAGTTCGTTACCAGATAGTTGGGAGACGCTGGTGGTCTCCCTCAGTAACTCTACTCTAGATGGCAAACTTACCATGACGATGGTTAAGGATGCCCTGTTTAATAAGGAGGCCAGATGAAAAGAGACAAGCATGAATCAAACTCATGTTCTTGTCACCGAGAGTAGAGAAAGGTCTCGATGTGATGATAAAGGGAGAAGTGGAGGCAGAAACAGAAGGAAGTCTCAACCACGTGGAAGGTCCAGCAGTAGCAGGAACCAGGAGACGGGTAACATGAAATGTTACCATTGTGTCAAAGAAGGCCACACAAGGAAAAACTGCCGCAAGTTTTTAAGGGAGCAATGTCAAAGTAGTAAGCTGAAGAAAGAAGATGGTGAAACCCTTGTCCCTCTTTCGGGAGATGTGGCAATACTCTCCACTAGTGACGAGACGTGTCTGCACGTTGCAAGCCACGATGTTGAGTGGGTGGTAGACACAATAGCATTATTCCACGCCACTTTCCATAGTGAATTTTTCACTACGTACAAAGCAGGAGACTTTGGTACGGTAAGGATGGGGAACGCCAGTTCCTCGAAGATCGTGGGAGTTGGCGAAGTGCAGATAAAAACTAACATTGGTTGCACCATAGTGTTGAAGGATGTTCGACACATTCCTGACCTTCAGCTCAACCTGATTTCGGGAACAGCCCTTGATCGACAGGGTTATGACAGCTACTTCAGCAATGGCACTTGGAAGCTGTCACAAGGTGCCATAATTGTCGCCCGAGGACATATTTGCGGTACGTTGTACAAAACCCATGTGAAGATTGGTTTTGATAGCCTCAATGCAGCGGAAGACGAGGCATCACCGAATCTGTGGCACAAGAGACTCAGACACATGGGTGAGAAAGGGTTGGATACGCTTGTGAAGAAGGCACTCATCAAAGTTGCCAAAGGAACATTGTTAAACCCTTGTGAGTACTGTTTGTTTGGCAAACAATGCAGAGTCTTGTTGAATTCCTCTACGAAGAGAAGATCAGAGTTGTTGAGTCTGGTACACTCTGATATATGTGGTCCCATGGAAGAAGAGTCATTGAGAGGTAACAGATATTTCATGACATTCATTGATGATGCTTCACAAAAGGTCTGGGTATATGTTTTCAAGTCAAAGGATCGGATCTTCGAGCACTTCAAGAATTTCCACACCCTAGTGGAAAGAGAGACCGGAAAGAAGTTGAAGTGCTTGCGAACGGACAATGGAGGAGAATATATTTCTCAAAGGTTCGCTGCATACTGCGCTGATCGTAATATTCCACATGAGAAGACAGTCCCATATACCCCTCAGTACAATAGTGTAGCTGAAAGAATGAATCGGACCATCATTGAAAGAACAAGATGCATGCTCAGTATGGCCAAGTTACTAAAGCCATTCTGGGGTGAAGCTGTTCTTGTTGCCTGTTACCTGATCAACAGATCACCTTCTACACCACTAGAATTTGAAATTTCTGACTAGGCTTGGTCTAGAAAAGATGTCTATTACTCTCACCTGAGAGTGTTTGGGTGCAAAGCCTTTACACACGTATCCAAAGAGCTAAGACAGAAGCTCGATGTCAAGTTAACTCCATGTATCTTTGTTGGATATGGAGATGAAGAATTCAGATACAAGTTATGGGATCCAGTGACAAAGAGAATTGTCAGAAGTAGGGACATTGGGTTCCATGAAAACCAGAACATAGGAACTAAAGCTTCCTCGATGTCAGTAGAGCTTAGTTCCTATACTCCAAATCCTGCACCATTGCAGTTTGCCACAGACAATGTGGATATGCAGGATCGAGATCTAGAAGCAGAAGATGAAGCTCAGAGTGTTGAGCAGGGGGAGCAAGAGCCCTCTCCACCATCAGCTGGTGTACCACCACAAGGGTTAGATGGTGATGAACCTCCTTTGGTTGATGAACCAAGAAGATCGGCAAGAGGCCGCCTACTGATTTCGTCGATGAGATATCCGGAATCAGACTATATTCTGCTTACTGATGAGGGGGAGCCGGAGAGCTTCCAGGAAGTTCAAACTCATGCTGATAGAAGCCTATGGGTGCAGGCAATGCAAGAAGAGATGAGTTCTTTGCAGAAAAATCAAACCTATGAGTTGGTGAAACTTCCTAAAGGAAAGAAAGCCCTAAAGAACAAATGGGTGTTCAAGCTGAAAAAAGATGGCCAAGAGAAGCTGATAAAGCACAAGGCTAGATTGGTTGTCAAAGGATTTCAGCAGAAGAAGGGAATTGACTTTGATGAAATATTTTCTCCGGTGGTGAAAATAATGTCAATCTGAGTCATACTCGAATTGGAAGCCAGCTTGAATTTGGAACTCGAACAGATGGATGTAAAGACAGCCTTTCTCCATGGAGTTTTGGAGGAGGAGATCTATATAGAGCAACCAGAAGGGTTTGAAGCTCCAGGAAAAGATCACTTAGTCTACAGGCTAAAGAAGAGTCTCTATGGCCTCAAGCAAACACCGAGGCAATGGTACAAGAAGTTCGACTCATTCATGATGAGTCATGGTTACAGGAGACTTGTTGCAGATCAGTGTGTCTATGTTCGAAGGTTCTAGAATGACAAGTTTGTCATACTCCTTCTTTACATTGATGATATGTTAATCGTTGGAGAGGATAGGTCCATGATTAACAAACTAAAGAAGGAACTATCCAAGTTCTTTGACATGAAAGACTTAGGCCCAGCATAGCAAATTTTGGACATGAAGATTGTTCGTGATAGGAAAGCCAAAAGGGTGTGGCTATCACAACAAAAATATGTTGAACATGTCATCAGACGTTTCAACATGGGAGATGCTAAGCCAGTCAATACTCCACTTGCAAACCACTTCAAGTTGAGCAAGAGCTCGTGTCCCTCTTCAAAGAAAGAGATTGAAGAAATGGAAGCAGTATCCTACTCTTCAGCAGTAGGAAGCCTGATGTATGCAATGGTTTGTACCAGACCAGATATTGCTCATGCTGTAGGCATAGTGAGCAAATTCCTTTCAAATTTAGGAAAAGATTATTGGGAAGCAGTCAAGTGGATTCTCAGTTACCTGAAAGGTACATCAAAGATGTGCTTGTGTTTTGGGGGAGCTAAACCAGTTTTGGAAGGCTATACAGATTCAGATATGGCAGGAAATCTGGATAGCAGGAAATCTACTTCTAGATTTCTCTTCACCTTTGTAAGAGGAGCTGTCTCTTGGCAGTCCAAATTGCATAAGTGTGTTGCTTTATCTACAACAGAGGTAGAGTACATTGCCGCATCGGAAGCTGGGAAAGAGATGTTGTGGATGAAGCATTTTCTCTAAGAACTAGGGGTTAGTCAAGAAGACTACAAGGTACATTGTGATAGTCAAAGTGCTCTAGACTTGAGCAAGAATTCAATATACCACTCCCGCACCAAGCATATTGGCATCCACTATCACTGGATACGCGAAGTGATGGAACAACAGCTGTTGAAACTTGTGAAGATCCATACGAAAGAGAATCCAGCGGACATGCTAACAAAGGTGGTTACAAGTGAGAAGCTTAAGCTATGCAGAGACATAGCTGGGATGGATAGCATCTAGGTAAATGGGCATGGAGGGGGAGAATGTTGAAGTTCATGCCCAGGGCAGTCATTGTTGACTGCTCAGCGCTCAGCTCCCAGCGCGCAGCACCCAGCGCTCAACTGTCTATTGAATGCATTCATACGGTGAGGCGATATATATTCGCCTATAAATTGAAGCACCATGCGAGAGTTTCAGATACACCCAAGAAGAAGAGAAAAGAGAGAGAGCCCAGAGAGCTCTGAGAGAAAAGAAAAGAGTTGAGTTGAGTAGAGTGTGATCCTCCTCCTCTGTAATATTTTCTTGTGTGCCACTATTTATTAGTGAAGCTCTTTTCTGTGGATGTAGGCAGTTGCCGAACCACGTTAAATTATTGGTGTCACTGAGTGCATGAGTGTACTCTTTTATTTCCGCTTTTATCCCTTTCGCTGTGTTGATTTCCCTAACAAGTGCATCCTTGATAATTAAGATGCAATGCTAGCATGATGTGTAATTGGCCCCTTTGATTTTGATGCATACTTACGCAAGTATTATATGTGATATCTAAGAGGGACTCTTCCATGATATTTGGGAAACCCATAAATAGGAAGGCAATTATAAAGTGGGGGTGCAAAGAAACACACAACTTTATTACAAGCACTCAAACATTAAGATACTGCAAGTATTTTTGCACAAAAATGCATAGAAAATTAAATACTTGATCTTGAACATACAAAAGAACAAGCTCTCACAAAAGCGGAGACCAAATTGGACACTTGCGTAGCCTCTCATGAGGTTCTACAAAAGGTGAGTGAGAAGAAAAAGATGGTAGAGAAAGTGCGAGTGAAAAGGGGAGAATGAAAGTCATAGGATTGGAGGACGGTGGTGGTTGAGAGGCTGTGAGAGAATTCAAGCGAGAGAAAGGAAGCACCGCTGGGTGTGGACTCAAGGACAAAAAAAGATTTGGAGGAAGTCTTCGGTGGTGGGTAGCGATGGAAGAGCCGTGACGCTTGGCGGAGAAACTGGTTGTCTTCAGAACTGAGGAATTATATGTAAACAATTGTTGATTTTGAAACTTGATCTCCCATGCTATCAATGGTTGTACTGGTCGAAGAATTGGCAGTGCCAGCATCAAGACTCAAATAGCTTGTAATTGCATTAAGTGAACACTCAGTTTCTTCTCTATAGAGATCGGCCTTCTCATATGAATGCTTTTCCTTAATTCTTAATCCCTCTAGCTCCATTGCCACAACCTTCATAGTAGACCTATCCTCTCCTTTTACGCTTAAGCACCTTTTTGCAAAGTAAGAAACTTCCTTTAGCTCTTCAACATTACCCTCATTGATAATGTGAGCCTCAACAATTTCTAGTAGGCGATCATCTTTTAGAGCACAAACAAAGTATGTGGCTAGATTTTTCTCAGTTTCTGCCCTATCCATAGAAATTTCCTTCTCACTCGTTATTAACTCTGCCAAAACAACGCCAAATCTATAGACATCATTTTTTTTTTGTTAATTGGCCACTGTGTAAGTATTCAGGGTCCATGTACCCAAATGTTCCTTGCACTAATGTGGTTAATTGTGTGTGATCAAGAGGAACTAGGCTTGAAGCTCCAAAGTCAGCAACTTTTGTTAAATGATTATCGTCTAAAAGTATATTTGCAGTTTTCACATCTTTGTGTATAATTGGTATGGAAGTTTCAAAATGAAGGTATGCAAGGGCTCTTGCAGCTTCTGTTGCTATCTTCAAACGCTTTTCTCATGAGTGCAAAGATGACTTGTTTATATCATGTATGTGGTCAATAAGTGTCTCATTAGTAATGAATTCATAAACTAGTAAGGGCAATTCTGTTTCCAAACAACAACCCAATAGTTTTAACCACATTCCTATGCTTTACTTGAGTAAGCACAATCATTTCATTTACAGATTCTTCAATTTGGTTTTGATAGGCAATTTTGGGCCTTTTAATAGCAACCACTTTATTGTCTACCAATATTACTCCTCAATAAACCGTTCCATTGCCTCCTTGGCCAAGGATTCTACTCTTGTCGTAATTATTAGTGGCCTTTTCAAGTTCTTTTACACTGAAGATTCTAACTGGTTCCATCGATCCTTTGTGCATGATTAGAGAGTTGTTGTTATAACATTAGGCCACCATTTTGTTGGAAGAATTTCTCTTTGAGCTTAATGAGTTTTCTTTTCTTTAGACCCCAATATACCCAAAAGCTTCCAACTAGTAGCATTAAGAGGGTTATGCCGATACCTACACAAATATTTGAACAAGCAGTTACACGAGTTAAAATATTTCTATTATTCCAGTTTTGTCAAATATGTAACGTTTTTAAAAATTAATGAACCAAATATGTAGCATATGTATATTGGTTTCCGGATTAAGACAACATGATTTCTAGGAAGTTGGCTTATATTCAGTAAAACATCATTTGACATGTGATGCAAACGTAGCAAACCCAAATGGCTATAAGTATTTAGGTATAAATTCTACGTTAATTGCACTAAACTACCTTAAAAGGTGAATTTATGAAAATATGACACCAACGACCCATGTCATGATGATCACTTGCAAGAGCATCATCCTTGGGAAACACATACCCCCTCTGTGATCTCTTCTAGGACAAAAGGTTTAGTCTGTTTTGTTCGCAGAAGCAGCGCTCCTAATAGATAGATGCTGAAGTTTTAATGGGCATGCATTTGGAAGGAACTTATTAGGAAATCCATGCAGAGCCATGATGTGTAACTTTCGTTTGCCAGCCGGGGAGATCAGCCTTGAATGCCTTACAATTTGTTTGATAGAACAATTAGACCTATTCGACTAAATAATTAGATGAGGTCTGGATAGTGAGTTGATATGAGATGAGTTGAGATAAAAATAAAAATTAAATAAAATATAATTAGAATATTAATATTTTTTAGTATTATTATTATTTTGAGATTGGAGAAAATTTAATTGTTTATTATATTTTGTGTGAAAATTTGATAAAATTGTTTATTAGATGAAATGAAATGAATTGAAATCAACTCTGAATCTAAACCCACACAGGTTTGGGGGTTGAGATGAGAATTTTATGTTTTATTTTAGTATTTAAAATATTATGTTTTAGTATTATTATTGTTTTGGGATTTGAAAAAATTGAATTATTTATTATAATTTGTATATGAATTTGAAAAAGGTGTAATAATGAGATGAGATGAGATGAGATGAGATAAGAATTTTGTGTCACATCCCACCCCCACAAGTACTACTCCAAAGTTACAACGTTCCTTTTTTCAGTGCACCTTTTTTTTTTCTTGTTCTTTTTTCAACTACCATTCTTTCAACTGACATTCAGTTGATATTATGTATCCCGCGTCCGCTGTGTAGTTCTTCTCACTACAAGAAATAAGGCTTTTTGCGGGGATTTTATGTCCATTGGAAATAAAATCGCTGCATAAAGCATTTAATTGCGGCGATTTTTACATCGTCGCGATCTTTTGATACAAAATTTTGAAATTGGTCTTTTGTGGTGAATTTTTTTACTTTTTGCGACAGATGTATTCGCCATAAATACTAAATTGGTCTTTTGCAGCAATTTTTCATTTTTTGCGATGAAAAAATTTTCCGGTATATTAAAAAAACTTGTTTCGACGGTTTGGTAATCGCTGCAATTGCAAAAGTGAACTTTTGCAGTGATTTTTTAACTTTAAAAATCGCTAGAAATAAGAATCAGACCTTTTGCAGCAATTTTAAAATCGTTGCAAAAAATCACGTGAAGTGGGAAATCACGTGGGAGATTATACATTAATCCATGTGTAACTTTTTGCGGCGACTTTTGTTCTTTTTGCGGCAACTGTTGTCGTCGCAATAAAGATTTCCAACTGTAGCGGCATTAAATCTCCGTCGATTAGAAAATCGCCGCAATAGATAATATTTATGTCAAACATTATCGCCGTAATAACATATGCTGCCATTTGAACCTTATTAGCAGCGAACATTTTGGACTCATTTCTTTCCCTCCCGAGCCGTCTCTCCCCCCCCCCCCCCCCCCCCCCCCCCCCCCCCCCCCCCCCCCCCCCCTCCCACCTCTCTCTCCCCAATCCCTCTTCTCCCTCAAGCCTCCGCCGCGCACAGCCCGTCGCCAGCGACCCCATCGACACCTCACCTCGACGGCCACCCCCTCCTTCTCCCCCAGCCCCCATGGCAGAAATATTAGGTTTCACCGAATGGCCTCACCTCTCTCTCTCTCTCTCTCTCTCTCTCTCATATTTCTCTATGATCGCCGCCTCTAAGGACGCCGTTTGCCACCAATCACACCTTGACGCCATCGCCAGTCCGCCGTTGGAGCCCCCTTCTCCTCGAGGCCTAGCCCAGCAGCTCGAGGCCCTCCCTCTCTCCCTTGCCCTGTTCACAACCCACGGCCCCCACGCGGTTTACTACTCTGCCACTCCCTTGTGAGTTTCGATTCTTCCCTTTGTCAATCTCTGTACTCAAGTTTTGGTTTGGGGACTCATTTCTTTGACTGTTGTTTTTGGTATGACATAATTCTATGTATGCATCTTTTCTAAGGGATGAATTTGCTTCTAGATACTGCACTGATATTCAATCCATTGAGTGAAGGAGGAGAGTGACTTACGCTTATTTTGGCAAACTGCAGGAGTGATGAACAGTTTGTTTTCAGTTTATGGTATATTCATTGTCTCTTCTTCAGAGAATTAAAATACTGTTATTTGAATTGGAACTTCAAATGTCATCTGATATATATCTTGTTGTCCCAGATATTTATGATGATCTAATATCTCGAAGAGTCCACTCCAGTGATGCTGAGAAGTTTGCAGAAATTTGCCCCTGCCCTTGTAATGGGGTTGGATGGGGAGTAATTTGGTGAGCTTCATAGCATGCCAAGAGCATGAATATCCTAGCATAAACAGGAAAAAAAAAGGCATGAATTGTAATATTTTAGGGATAATTGTCTAGGATCTAAAATTATTTTTGACTAATGTTAATGTTTTTCTCACCTTAATCATACTTTTATGAGTTCTTCTTGCAGGGGAATGATATCATTTATATTTCTTTGTGGATCCATGTATCTTGGACTCGTAATCTTGTCTTGAGGTACAACCTGCTTTCTGTGCAATTTGATTTCTAAATATTTATATGTACTGAGTGTCACGTGTGCAAATAAATTACATGTACCTACGTAGTTCACAGTTGAAGGCCCAAATCCACCAGCTGGATTGGAATCAATAGAAACAAAATAAGCTGGCATAAGCTCTCACAGCTGTGACCTGCATTAAAAAGACATGATTTCCTTCTGCTGAAATGGAGAATTATAGATGGATAATTAAAAATGCTCTTAAATTAAAAAAAGTGGATGTATTTATTAGTTCTCTATTATTACCAGAAAGCTACTCATTATGTCTCTTTGTCGAATAAATTTGCTTTGACTAATTTGAATCATGGTTTATTCATGAAGTATCACATGTTATGCAAGTGTGCAAATGCTTTTAAAGCATGATTGTTTGATATCTAAAAACAATTAATTCTCAAAGTAATGCATCTTTAAATTTCAGGGGGGCAATGAGCAAATTATGTTAGTATTGGTGAGCCAATGAGCTCTAGCTCAAGTGGCTCTAACTTTTCCCATTAAAGTAAGATGGAGGATCATATCATGGGTTCAAGACCCACTTGAGTGTGTAAATTAACAATGAAAAAAACAGGTTCTCTCTAATGTTGTGCTGCATAAAGCATATCAGTAGAATTGGAAAATTACGGTTTTCCCCCATGTGGATTTATCTATAGCAATAATCTAAACACGCAATTATTTTAATGGGTAAGGGGTGACGTCATGTATTTAAGATCATCCAGATACTTGCTTACAAATAAAGAAGAAAGTATAGGGTAAGATACAAGGTATTGAAAATATCATACTGCACATTCAATAGTTGGATGTTCAGCTTGCTTAGAAATTTGCTTTATTAGATGATGTGTGGCTTATTGGCTAGTACGGATAGCCCATAGCTCCTGATATGGCTACAGTAATCTGTTCTTTCCCCTTTAAGAATGTGTGTTTTCAAAATTAGTTTATGTCCTCAAATCATGGGAAAAGTGTAAAGCCACTTCACCTGGCAATGGCTTTTAGCAAGAATTTCAGATATGAAGTGATGCATGCAAACCTTAAAACTTATCTTTGTGCAGCAAATGGAATGTGTTCAAGTGAAATATTAGCAATTAATTTGATGGTTATTCCCAGGCAAATTTTTGATGGTATGGTTATTCCTAAGGGAAAGTTGCTTGAACATTGCCATGTTTATTTGCTCACTCTACATTTTTCTCCAGGTTCAGAGACTACGGTTCAAACTATGCTTGATGCAGAGAACGCAGTATTGAGTGGAGCTAGGTAATGTGAAAAAACAAAAGATGAGGGAATTGAATTTAGAGATTTTCTTGGTTATATAAGGTGGTGTGGTTGTATATATAGTTGATTCATTATTGTTTGATATAAATGTTTGATATAAATACTAAATTGCAATTTATCTAGCTTGAGCTTTGTGTGGCTATCCAGAAATTTCATAGGGAATATAATTTAGATGTGCATTATATTTTTTATTCATTCTGTATTGTGCATTTTTTTTTTTTCTGAAACATCATTTTCGGCGAGTAACGTTCGCCGGAAAGAGTTTTTTGTCATATAAGAATACTTGCGGCGACCACATATCGCCGCAGATACTCTTTTGCAACGATAATTGCTCAGACAATCTTATTTCCACCGAATTTAACCGCCGCAAAAAAAATTATTCACAACGAGTTTTGAACACGGTGCAAATAATATGAAGATATTTGTAGCGATATTTTGTATATTCGCGACGATATAAAACGCTGCAAATACTTTTTTCGCAACGATAAAGAGCTAAAATATGAACGTTATTTGCAGTGTAATTTACAATATTAGCAATGAAAAAAATTGTTGCAAATAAATATTTTTCACGACAATTTTTGGATTTTGTTGGTTTAACTTTTAAGTGAGTCAACAATTGCGACGAATGTCCGGTGCAGTATAAATCACTGCGAAAGGTTATTTGTAGCGATTTTGAGTGTTATTAGCGGCCATTTTTGGCATCGGAAAATGTCATTTTTCTTGTAGTGGTATGTAGATATCCTAAAAGGTGTTAATTGATAATTACTCATGGTGGATTCCTTGCTTTCATGGTCTAGTACTTATCAGAAAAAGAGGGATCCCTTTAGGGATGGATTCGTTGACTGGCAAAGCTGGGAACTCTCACATTTCAAAATATAGCAATACGTTAATAAATATAAATGATTAAGTTTAACTCTTTTTATCAGTTTAAATATTTAAAATGAATAATAATTTTATATAGTATTAGAGTAAAGATATTGAATTCGACTTTACGTTTCACTCAATTAATTAAATATTTTAAATATTTGAAACACTGATCTCGTTTTGGTAATAAAATCATCTCATTTCATTTCATTATTATAATTTTTTTTAAAATTTTATATAAAATATAATAAATAATTTAATTTTTTTAAATTCTAAATAATAAAAATATTAAAAAATATTATTTTATTTAATTCTCAATTTTCATCTTAATTCATCTCATCTCATTATTCAAACTACTCCTAAAAGCTTGTCCCTATTACCTATGTCTGGATCGAAAAAGTTGGAGCAACAGTATAAGGATAAGGAACAAACGTGGTCCGTGTAAAACGTGAAGGCTAGGATCCGACGAAAGAGATTTCACAGTAGAAGTTCAGGACAAGGCCATGGTCCATTATAAACTTTAGGAAAAGCAAAAACATATTCCCTGTCTTGTGCAATAATTTAAGCATTCAGTCATCGGAATGACTCAAAAGAAGTATCTAGATATGCAACTCCACAAAAATCGGAATATATCATGACTCTTAAGGAATTTAGTCTCTCTGCCACCACAAAATGGGGAAGGAATTTAGAAAACAAAAATATTATATATAAATGTGATTAATGTTACATACATTTTTTGGGCCTGATTTGGATACACAATTCAGATAAAATAAAATGAGATATTTTAAATAATAATAAAATTTTTTGAGTTAAAATGAGATCAGATAGTCTGTAAAAAAATATATATTTAGATAGTGAGATGAGATGAGATAATTTTGACTTTTTAAAATTTGAAAAAGGTGGGATCCCACGGTATTAATAAAGAGTAATGCTACATACAGTCGTGGAATACGCAAACGCCGCGCAATCGCTTTGAAAAAGAGTGGAGTCCACTATTAAAAAATTAATTTCTTTTCATGTGGGTCTCATATTTATTCACTTTTTTCAAAGCGACTATACGACGCTTGCACACTCACGACTGCAAGTATTATTTCTCATTAATAAAGTATCTGAATCCTTGAGATTTTACACTATTCACGCATTCACGCATTGTTCAAGTCAAGTTATACTGTTCATTTACTATTTTGAATTGTTCGCTGTCAGTTTTACACTGTTTATTTATCATTTATTTAAGTGGATGTTTACAAAATTTAGAAATGAAATACAATATTTAGATAGACAAAATTCTGAAAACATATGGTCCAAATGAGATAAAGATGAGATGCTTTGTCATCTAAAAAGTAATCTTTTGAAAGAACGTAGAACTTATATTGTGCCAATTAGAAAAAGTGCCGGCGGAAATGGGGCCGATCTTGTCATTAATTTTGCATTATTTTCTGTACAGGTGATCAGCTGTTTATTTGTCCATTTTCCCACCTCTTCTGCTTGTGTGGTGGTCCTAATTGCATGCACTGTTCGACTGATACACCTCAAGAATCTTTCCCTCGCAATGAAATTCCAGTGAATTAAACCCATAACCTTTAGTTTTGATATCACTTATCGGATGCCAATCCACCTAGAACTGATTGATGTTAGGAAAAACACAATCAAGTCTTTTATAGCACTCAACCCCCACGGGTATAGACGCCAGCTCTCCACCCCCACGAGTTTAGATGCCAGGACCTTGACATGATGTGTGGGAAACAAAGTTAATTTCCATGCAACAACCGACATTCCTTTAGTTATTCCAAGTTTAGGTCCTGAATAAGATCGACTAGTAGTGGAATATACAAAGTCACCAGAGCAGATCAGCCTATGGCAGGGGGATACAAAAAACTAGTTTGAGTTGGTTTACACAGTTATTTGGCCTAGGGTGCTTTAAGATGAGGCAAGTCTGAATGTCTAAAAACTTTCCAAGGATGGCCTGCCTGAGTGCATCCTTGATAATTAATTAAGATGCAATGCTAGCATGATGTGTCGTAATTGGCCCTTTTGATTTTGATGCATAGTTACAAAAGTATGTATTATATGTGATATCTAGGAGGGACTACTGTTCCATGATATTTGGGAAACCCATAAATAGGCAGGCAAATTATAAAGTGGGAGTGAAAAAGAAACACAACTTTATTACAATCACTCAAACATTAAGATACTACAAGTCTTTTTACACACAAAGGCATAAAAAGTGAAAAAGAAACACAGCTTTATTACAAGCACTCAAACATTAAGATACTACAAGTCTTTTTACACACAAAAGGCATAAAAATTAAATACTTGATCTTGAACATACAAAAGAACAAGCTCTCACAAAAGCGGAGACCAAATTGGACACTTACGTAGCCTCTCATGAGGGTCTATAAAAGGTGAGTGAGAAGAAAAAGATGGTAAAGAAAGTGTGAGAGAAAAAAGGGAGAATGAAAGTCAAAGGATTGGAGGATGATGGAGGCTAAGAGGCCGTGAGAGATAATTCTGGGATCGGAGAGCAAGGAAGCACTACAAGGGGTGGACTAAGGAACAGAAAAAGATTTGGAGGAAGTCGTACTGCATGGTGGTGGGTAGCGATGGAAGAGCTGTGACGCTGAGCAGAGAAAGAGGTTGTCTTCAGAACAGAGGAATCATGGAGCAACAGGTGGGTAGAAATTGCATAATGCTATCAATGGTGGTACTGGTCGAAGAATTGGCAATGCCAGCATCAGGATTCAAATAGCTCTTGGTTTCTTCTCTCAAGAGATCAACCATCTCATTTGAAAGCTTTTTCTTACTTCTCAATCCCTCTAGCTCCTTTGCCACATCCTTCATGGTAGGCCTTTTCTTTCCATTTATGCTTAAGCACCTTTTTGCAATATACGAAACTTCGTTTAGCTCTTCAACATCGCCTTCATTTTTAATGTGGCACTCGATAATTTCTAGTAGGCGATCATCTTCTATAGCAGAAACAAAGTATGTTGCTAGATTTTTATCTTTTTCTACCCTTTCCAAAGAAATTACCTCCTCACCTGTTAGTAACTCTGCCAAAACAACACCAAAGCTATAGACATCACTTTTTTCTGTTAATTGGCCACTGCGTAAGTATTCAGGGTCCAAGTACCCAAATGTTCCTTGCTCTAATCGCGTGTGATCAAGAGGAACTAGTCTTGAAGCTCCAAAGTCAGCAACTTTTGTTGTATGATTCTCGTCTAAAAGTATATTTGCAGATTTCACATCTCCGTGTATGATTGGTATGGAAGTTTCAAAATGTAGGTATGCAAGGGCTCCTGCAGCTTCTGTTGCTATCTTCAAACGCTTTTCCCATGAGAGTAAAGATGACTTGTCTTTATCATGGATATGGTCAAAAAGTGTCCAATCTCCGATGAATTCATAAACTAGCAAGGGCACTTCTGTTTCCAAACAACAACCCAATAGTTTAACCACATTCTTGTGGTTTATTTTAGTAAGCTCAATCATTTCATTTATGAAGTGTTTAATCTGGTTTTTATCACCAGTTTTGGACTTTTTAATAGCAACCACTTTATTATCTGTTAATACTCCTCGATAAACTGTTCCATCGCCTCCTTGGCCAAGCTTTCTACTCTCGTCATAATTATTAGTAGCCTTCTCAAGTTCTCCTTCACTGAAGATTCTAACTGGTTTCATCGATCCTTGGTGATTAGAGAGTTGTTCAAGTAACATTGGGCCACAATTAATTTTGAAGCATAACTGTCTGAGCTTACTGATTTTTCTTATTTGTATTACCCAATATACCCCAGCGCTTCCAACTAGTAGCACTAAGATGGTTGTGCCGATACCTATATACACATAGTTATGAAAAAAAAAAAAAGAGTAATGATAGATATATAACTCTTTTTACACTTCTTTTATCTCTGTTTTAAATGGATAGCACTTTTATAAAATGAGTTGTAAAATGATAATAGGGTATCATAATTTTTGAAAAAAAATCTTTCATTTAAAATGAAATTTTAAAAGAGTTTTAAAAAGAATATATTGTATGTATATATATATATATATACACACACAAACATATACGTACATACAGGAAATGTACTTACCAACACCAATCAGTGGGCCATTCACAAAACAACCGGTTCCATCCTTTCTTCCGTCCCCTCGTTTCCCTTTGGGGCAAGAACATTTATAACTCCCGTATGTGTTTTTACAGCGTTTCGGATGTGTGCAATTATTCCCGAGTGCGCACTCGTCAATATCTGTGGAAAAATTTATCATATCAAGCACGAGTTTAATTTTAAGGAACTTAAATTAAGCAGTTCAGTTGAAAATAAATAAATAAATGTGATTGCTAGGAGAAAATGACACGAATTAATGCAATATTTGAAATTCACGTAGAATATATTTTGTCAAGTAATGTTATTCATCATTTCATGTTGTGATATTAAATGATTAAAGACTATTTATTTTATTTTATTTGTAAACCTACAATTTAATGACACATCATGAGATGATAAAATGATAATAAATATATTTTTCCTTTAAAATAAACATACGAAATTGGTTTCATAATATTTATTAAGCATTTAATATTTAATATTGTTTGAAAGAGCAATTCACTCGATCGAGAAGTTATAAATATTGTGGATTTCATTTCATACGCCTCTCTCTCAAACCCAAGACCATAGAGTTCGATCGGTCATAAATCTTAGACGATCAAAATAAGTTGTTATTTCTTACTTATCCCAAAATAAATGTTATTTCTACAAATTGTATTAGAAAATTCTTAGATTTCATAATATATATATATATATATATATATATATAAATATATATTATAATATTCACTTCATGTTTCACACACTCTCTCTCAATTGAGGCTATCAAATTCAGGCAAGAACTTGTGAAGATCATTTTGCCCTTTCCTGTGCCCCAACCAGATTTTCTTACAATCTAATGTGTAGATGAGATTTTAATTATACTGAAAAATATTTCTTCAAGTTGTTGCTCAAACTTGACGACCTTAAGTGAGTAAAAGATAGATAAATATAT
Organism: Juglans microcarpa x Juglans regia; assembly: GCF_004785595.1. Lineage (NCBI taxonomy): Eukaryota > Viridiplantae > Streptophyta > Magnoliopsida > Fagales > Juglandaceae > Juglans > Juglans microcarpa x Juglans regia. The sequence continues at coordinate 2,110,369 of NC_054609.1, forward strand.
ATAAAGTGGATCCTACATTTATTATTGCCGTATAAATTTTTCAATCATTATTAAAGGGAAATATATGTTGTAGAATCTACTATGTATTTATCTCTCTTTCATTTTAAGCCCTCAAATTCAGACAATGATTTGAGAGAATCTTAATCTGAAAAGAAGTGCTATAACTACAATTAGAGTTCTCACAAAAGTAAACCAACAAACTCACATATATTCATAGGATACGTTAGGTCTACTTTACAATAAAAGTAGTATGTAAATTTACAATCTAACATATCACATCAAACCACGTCATTTTATAAATTTACATTCTTAAAATCTCTTTGTAGCTAAAACATTCTCTACTCCGAACTATACATACCTTGGCAACCATTAGGGAGGTATGGGTTTCCACCATAACCGAGATTGCATCTGCAACGGTATCCATACCAGGAATCATTACATGTGCTGTTCTTTCCGCATAGGAAGTTCGACTTTTGGCTAGCAAAATCACACTTTTCATATCTAATCCCCCAATCAACGATCACAGGAAATGTCATATTGGACACGTTTGAAATAAGATATTCGGGAGAGAAATGGAACGCATCTCTTTTAACAATGAAAGCATAGCTACAAGGATTGGACTTCCATACTCCTTTGTGCTTAGAAAAGCTCTGTACTGCTAAACTAGATTCCGTCAATCCTTTTGGAATCTCTCCCTGGCAACACCCAATTCCAGAACAAGACCCATTGACCACATCGTTAGTGTTTTCACAAACAGAGAGGCATCCCGTGGAGAAGTTTCCATTGTTCTTGGTACCATTAAGGTAAGCAATAGTGTCACAACCAATGGCCACGAACACGTTGTGGGTGTAAGAAAATGAACTGGAGAAATTTACAAGGAAACGACTACGATTCGCAAGGGTACCCAACTCGTTGAAACATTCATAGACAGGGTACCTAAAGATTAACTCAAATTGACCTTCGAGGGAAATGTTCTGAACAACGAAATCTCCATACATTAGCTGGGGGGTTTTGCTGGAAGAATCGTATGTGCAGTTGACGAAGTAATTATGATCGAGATAACACCTTTCAGAAGTGCCAAATGGAAATGGAATTTTAACATCTCCACACCGGTCACTGCAATTAAGCTTTGTTAATGGAGCTGCTACTGCTGCTAGAATTGTTGCAGAGGCTGCCATTTCTAATATTAATATGACACCAACGATCCATATCATGTTGATCACTTGCAAGAGCATCATCCTTGGGAAACACGTACCCCCCTCTTTTTGCGAGGAGGAAAGGTTTCGTCTATTTTATTCGTAGAAGCATCGCTCCATATAGATAGATGCTGAAATTTTAATGGGCATGCATTTGGAAGGAACTTAGGAAATCCATGTAGAGCCATAATTTCCTGACTTTCGAGGCATTGGAAATCTTTAGTTTTACTTCTCAATATATAATAGCAGGCAGCAATCAATTTCCAAGGTCGCAAAAGTTGGTGGGCTCAATATCATTTCTTTTTACAAAGATTTCAGCCTTTCTACCATAGAGTTTTATTTCACCTGTTCTCGCTTTGTGGATTATGCTTTCTTTATACGAGATCTATGAGGCGTGAGCAAGTGACAAGAGAAAATTCCAAGAAAAAAAAAAAAGAAAAATAGGATCCCACATTTTCTCACCATCCACACTTATTTTATTTTATTTTTTTATTTTTTTTATAAAAAATATATAGTATATAAATAATAAATATAACAACTCAATTAGTTTAATAAGAATAAAAAAAATAATTTTAAAATATATAAAGTGTGTGATATGTGATGATGAGTAGTATTAATAATCGCTCGTATATAAGTCAATGTTGTAATTTGTTGCATCTCCTACATCGCAGCTTGTGATTAACTGTTGTGAATTGAAACTAATCACTTGACCAGCCTAATGTAACGATGAAATAAAACGAGATAAATTGAGATAGACTCTCAGACTCAATTTGGATTAAGTGGGTCTTTCAACTCATCTCATTTCATCGTTATTACTTTCATCAATTCTTACATAAAATATAATAATTAATTTAATTTTTAAAATAATAATAATATTAAAAAATAATATTTTAATAATAATTTATGTAATTTTAATTTATCTCGTTAACTCATTATCCAAACGGATGCTTATCCAACTAAATAATTGATGTCCTTGCGGATGCTTATCCAACTAAATAATTGATGTCCTTGATTAGAAAAAATAAAATAAAATAATCAGTGTCCTTCTCGCTGACAGTCGCAGCTGCGACATTACGGAGCTACCCTACAAGTACTCCAAAGCTACGACATTACTTTTTTCTCACACTTTTAAACGGCCATTCATAAGATACTATGAATGAATGGCCGTTGGGTGAGAGTTTTTTTTTTTTTTTTTGTTAGAACGTTCGGTGAGAGTTATATGTGAGTGAGTGTGGCATTGCCCATTCTGTAGATACTAGATATCTTAAAAGGTGATAATTTTTTTTTTTTTTTTTTTCTAATCCTTAAAAAGGTATTAATTACTCATTGCCTAGCTTTCATGGCCTAGTACTTATCAGAAAAAGAGGAATCTCTTTAAGTTTGGAAATTGAAAAACCTTCATTTATCTCAACTTAATATTCAAAGATCATAAATATAAATACATTTTAATTTTTAATTTTTAATTTTTTTTTATCTAATTATTACAAATTTCTTAAACTTCCAAACAAAACATAAAAAATAATTCAAATTTTTTCAAATTTTAAAACAAAAATAATATTAAGAAATTATATTATAATAATATTTTAATTTTATAATATTTTTATTCAACTTTTTCTCTATCTTTTCAAAATTCCATAAAATATCATCATTCAAATCATTTCAATACTATTCACAAATTATTTCATTATTATTTATAAATCATTTCATCTCCCTATCGATCTAAAAATAAATTGGTGGATTGGTAAAGAAACTTTTTAAAATATAGTAGTACGTTAATAAATATAATAATTAATTTTTTTTTATTAATTTAGATTTTTAAAACAAATAATAATTTTATATAATATCATAATAAATCTTAAATTTAACTTTACATTTTACTCATTTAGTTAAATATTTTATGTATTACTTATTAAAAGAAAATGTTATTTAGCCTTTTCAAAATTATCGTTTATTGTTATTTAAATTTTTTTTCTATTTTTTTTACTTAGTCATTAAAAAAAGAGTAATGCTATATAAAATTGTGAAATACGCAAGCGACGTGCAATCGTTTTGAAAAAGAGTGAAGTTTATTATTAAAAAAATAATTTATTTTTACATGGGTCTCATATTTATTTATTTTTTTAAAATGATTATAAGACACTTACACACTCACAATTATAAATATCATTTCTCTTATCTCTTATACCTTTGCCTGTACGAACGAGATAGGATCGAACAACAGCTACAGCAGACGGAAGAAGATGAGTAATGGTATATGACCTTTGAATCTTCGCACGTACATTTTTTTAAATTTTTAAATTTTGAGTTTATTTTTTTAAAATTAATTTAATTCTTTTATTCATTATTTATATATTAAATATTTAATAAAAAGAATTAAAAAAAATAGTATGTAAAGATTGTATAAATAGTAAAAAGCTACCTAAATTTTTTCAAAACAAATAGGAAGAGGAATACCTATGCCTACTAGATACAATTCGTTTACACTTAACTGATATATAATAATAAAAGAATAACAACAATAACAAAACAGTACCATAACACTGAAGAAACGGGGCCCGTGAAAACATGAAGGCTAGAGTCCGACGAAAGAGATTTCACATTCCGAGGCAAAAGTAGAAGGGACGAAATCAATGATTTAAGGATTCACGTGATGTTTGGAAATAAACTTTAGAAAAAGCAAAGACGTGTTTCACATGAAATATTCTTCTCAACAATTATTATCTTCCTACGCCCTACATCTTAGGTGGATTTTTTTTCTTTCTTTATCTCTTCTTCTTATTAACAAAATAAGAAAGAACTTGATAAAATGAGAGAAAGATCCAAGGAGATGAGACAAAGTTTAGGAGAGAGAGCTTGACGAGAGAGAGGAGTCCGACGTGACCAGAGAGACTGAAATAATGGATGGAGCTTGATGAGAGAAAGGGGATCTAATAAAGAGAGAAGAAAAATTTGAAGAGAGAGTGAGGGTTCGGATGAGATCTGAGAGAATTTGAGGAGAGAGAGAAATGATAGGTTGTTTTGTACGAGATGTGAGATGTGCGTGTGAAGTGTCTACAATGACTGATATGTAGAATTACTCATTCTCTATTTCCTTGCCCTGCAATAATTTAAGAATTCACGAGATGTATAGAAGTAATTTTCATCTTATCCTATTTCATTTTATTTGATCTCATTTATTTTAAATATCACTAAAATATAAATATTTTTAAATTAATCATTACAACTTTTTCTACATTTTAACTTTTCTAAACTTTCAAATAAAAAATAATTCAATTTTTTGAATCTAAATTGAAAAATGCCACAATGGGGAGGCCCTGTGCACGCCGTCCATAGTGTCTTAATAAAACAAAGTGTTTCATGGCGAAATGCCACAATCGGGTTCCACACTACTAATGCCTCATGAAATGGTGTGTTTCATGTAAACACCATATGGTCTCCAGCCTCTAGCCTCCTTCCCATGCAAAGAGCCTCTATTTTACCTTCCATTATAGAACCCTAAGCCCTTTGAATCTTGTCGCATCCCTCTGAATCTTGGTGACCCTCTCAAAATCGCGAGCATCTAAAGATTGCTACTATTGGTAGACGGTGATTCCCTCCTCCTTCGTCGTGGATTGCCTTCAGAGGAACTTGATGCTCTGGCATTAATCACGTCCGATGAGGATCTCGCTAACCTCGTCGAGGAATACGGTCGAGCAGCATAGCCACCTTCGTCTCTGAAGATCAGAGCTTTCATTTCTTTGCCAAATCCCCCCAAAAAATAATTTCTCCTCTTCCTTCGTCGTCGTCAGCTTCATCTTTATCTAGATCACCGTCGTCATCTTCGTCATCTTATGATTTCGCTTCTAGATCTTAGGTGTCGGTGGCCGATAGGTACCACCGCCAAATTCCTACACTGGTAGCTTATCATAAATCAGCCCCAAAGATTCATCCTCACTGTGCTTACCATGCTCATGGAAACCCAAGGCAAATCTATCCCATCCACAACGGTAACCACTGGCAATAACCCCAAACAGATGGGACGAAAACCTTGCAAAGAAGGCAAAGCAAATCTATAAAGAAAAATACTACCCAGAAAAGCAAAATGACCTAAAAAAAATAAGTTCTTCTGCATTGAGTTTCCTTTATATTACATATGTGTGTGTGTGATGTAATGGGACTGTAAGTTGCTTTTGAATCTGACAACATTAATGAGTTTTCAGTCCAAATTTGTTATGCCTCACAAAGGAAAATGTGGTGGTGAGTTAAATGTTCGTTTCGTTTCTGAGAGAGAGAGGAAGTATTTGTTGTGTTTTCTTCATTTTTGGATGAAGCTCAAGGGATGAAGATCGAATGAACTTCTTCCCAGTGTCTTTTTTTTTTTTAATAATATACTCACAGATATCAATAGGGTGCGCATACAGGTACAAATTAGCAAAACTGTTTTACTATTATTCATAAATCATTTTATTACAATTCACAGATTTCTCATCTCATCTCATTCCCCAAGCATCTTGGCGTAGCGGAAGACGTGAAAATAAGAGAAACAGAGTAAAAGGCTTGCAAAAAAAGTAAATGGAAGAACAATGTCTTCCAAAACAAACGAGAGTGCTGAAAAAAATGATATTCGTAACTTTCTTATTTTTGAAATGTCTTAATGATCATCCCATTACATTGACAGTCGACTATATAAAATTCTTGAAAGGAAAGTAGACATTCTGTAAGGAAATAACTTGCAAAAGGAAACAAAATAAACTAGCATAAACCAATGGAAATCATAGCAATCTGAAATAGGAAAAATCTTTGACGTCGTGACTTTAGGCGCAATCCATGATATGCATGAGAGTCCCACCATGTCTTCTGGTAATTGGTTAATTAGGAGTTTGAGCCTTCAGTTGCCACGTTATTGCCCGTGTCACTGTCCTGCATCAGTTCCCCGCCACTTAGAAAGAAACTCGTCTCTAAGTTTGGGTCTTCATTGAGTTGCTCATCTGGAGGATGATACTCAAATAAATCACCCATGTTGAAGGTATGTGAGATTGACATATCTTCTGGAAGCTCAACAATATACACATTATCGTTAATCTTTTTCAAGATGCAATAAGGACCGTATGTCTAATCTTGAAGTTTGCCATAGGTGCCTACTGGAAAACGGTTCCTGCGCAAGTGGATCATCACTAAGTCTCATTCTTGAAATACTTTGGCTTGCCTATGCTTATTCGTTGTTCTCTTGTAATTCATGTTAACCTTCTCTAAATTGTTGCGCACCTCAATTTGGACCCCCGGAATTTTCCTGCCATATTCTCAGCTGCAACACTGATTCCAAGAGTTTTTGGGAGGGAAACCAGATCAAGAGCATATCGTGGGGGAGTCGTATAGACTACTTCAAATGGGCTCTTTCCTATTAGCCTGTTCTTCATGCTGTTGAAAGTGAATTCCACTTGAGGAAGGCTCACGTCCCACTGCTTTGGTTTGTCCCCAGACACGTAGCGCAACATGTTACCAAGCGTCCTGTTGGTCACCTCAGTTTGGCCATTAGTTTGTGGGTGACAAGTGCTGCTATATTTGAGTGAAGTCTCGAATTTCTCCACAATGTGATCCAAAAATGGCTAAGGAACTTGGTGTCTCTGTCGGAGATGATGGCTTTCGGAACGCCGTGTAGGTGAACAACTTATTCGAAGAACAGGTGTGCAATGCTAGAGGCATTTGAGGTCTTTCGACAAGGAATAAAGTGTGACATCTTGGAAAATCGATCCACTACCACAAAGACGGAATCAACTCCTCGTTGAGTTCGCGGCAACCCAAGTACAAAATCCATGCTCAAGTCCTCCCAAATGTTTTGAGGGACTGGTAAGGGTGTGTATAGCCCTGTATTTTGAGCTTGGTCTTTCTTCACTTGGCAAATAGGACATCATTGAACGAACTTTCCCTCATCCCTTCGTAGCTGGGGCCAAAAATACCTCTCTGCCACTAAGGAAATGGTCTTGTCTCGGCCTACATGTCCTCCTAGTCCACCCTCATGCAGCTCGCGTAGGACATGTTCTCGTAGTGATGTGAGAGGGATGCAAAGCTAATTCCCCCCAAAAGATATATCCCTCTTGCACATGAAAATCTGGCTTGGGCTTTCCCGAAGTGCACTGCTGCCAGATTTCAGCAAAATCCTCATCGTCAGCATATAAATCTTTGACCTGTTCAAAACCAATGATCTCAGTTCTCATAATGAGGAGCGCAGATGCACGTCGACTGAGAGCGTTGGCTACTTGGTTCTGTTGCCCCGACTTATGCTTGAGCACCATTGCGAATTTCTGCATAGAACCAATCCATCTTGCATGCATTTGGTTCAAACTAGTCTGGGTATTTATGAACTTTAGAGCATGATGATCGCTGTAAAGTATGAACTCACGTTGAATGAGATAGTGTTCCCAGTGCTTCAAAGCCCTTATGACTACATAGCACTCCAGTTCATATGTGGTCCATTTGCGCCTCGCTTCATTTAGTTTTTCACTGAAAAACTTCAGTGGACAGCCCTCTTGGACCAGGACAGCGCCTATGCCAACAATGGATGCATTACACTCAACTTCAAAGAGCTTGTCAAACTGGAGAGGGCTAACACAGGAGCTGTTGAAAATTTTTCTTTGATAATGTTGAAACTTCCCTCTTGTTCTTGTCCCCAAGAAAATCGTCCCTTCTTCATGCACTTTGTAATTGGGGCTGCCAAGGAACTAAAATTCCATATGAACCTGCAGTAGAAAGTAGCCAAGCCGTGGAAGTTGCAGACTTGGGTGACGGTGGTCGGGGTTGGCCATTCACGGATTGCACGAACTTTCTCTCCATCCATGTGTGTCCCTTTGACACTCACCACAAATTGTAGAAACAACAACCTGTTACTCAAAAAGTGGCACTTCTTCATGTTGGTGAACAACTTATGCTGGGAGAGGGCGGATAAAACCTCTTTGAGATGGCTCAAATGATCATTCTCATTGTGGTTGTAAATGAGAATATCGTCAAAATAGACCACTACAAATTTTCCAATGAAGGGCTTGAGGACTTGGTGCATGAGGTGCTTGAAAGTGCTTGGCACATTAGAGAAACCAAATGACATTACTAGCCACTCATATAGGCCTTCTTTGGTTTTGAAAGCTGTATTCCATTCATCGCTTGGCCAAATTCTTATTTGGGGGTAGCCGCTCCGCAAATCAATCTTTGAAAAAAATTTAAACCCTGCAAGCATGTCTAACAAATTAGTTAGTCGAGGGATGGGGAAGCGATATTTTACCATTATCTTGTTGATGGTGCGATTGTCTACGCACATCCGCCAACTTCCATATTTCTTTGGTGTGATTAATGCAGGTACCGTGCACAGGCTCATGCTTTCTCTAATTAATCCTTTGTGAAGAAGTGTCTCCACTTGGCCTTGTAAAATCACATGTTCAGCTGGGCTCATTTGGTTGTGGTAGGTTCGATAAGCTAGCTCCAGGAATTAAATCAATATGGTGTTGGACGTCTCGCATAGGCAGAAGTCCATTAGGCAATTCTTGGGGCATGATGTCTGTAAATTCTGTCAAGATATATTGGACTTGTGGGGGGATTGCAAGGTCTTCATCAGGCTCTTTCCCCTTTACTACTAAGGTCCATATTTCTCCAATCTCTTTGGCTTCCTCTAAGAACCGAGCTTCAATGAGGGTGAGAAGGGCATCCTTGTCTTCAGCCTGTTGTGAGTTAGAAACCTTATCCCCAGTAGACATCAATACAATTTTTCTATCCCTCCACCAAAAGGAATACACGTTATCACGTCCCCTGTAGGTGGCGTTCACGTCAAACTGCCATGGTCGCCCCAGTAAGATGTGGCAGGCATCCATGTCCACAACATCGCACACGAACTCATCTTGGTAGTGCTTCCCGATGGAAAGTAAGACATGACAAACACTGCTAACACTGGTTTCAGTCCCCTTTCGGATCCAGCTAATCTTATATGGGCGTGGATGTTTGTCAGTCTTCAATTCAAGTGCCTTCACAAAAGCCTTGGACACTATATTTTCGCAACTCCCACTATCTATAATTACATTGCACACTTGTTTTTGATAGTGCAACGTGTCTTAAAGATAGAGTGTCGTTGGTTTTTCTCTTCTATCTTTGGTGACAACAAGATCCTTTGGATGACACATTTTATCGGGTCTCCTTCTTTGCCTTCAACAAACTCTTTGACAACATCATCATTGCTACTTTCTCCATCCCTTGGTTCTTCATCTCCTTCTTCGATCACATGAACTGAACGGCGTGTGGGATATTCATTAGATCGATGTCCAGGTTGATTGCACCAAAAACATTTTCTGGTCATAGGTCGTGTGTAGGGGTTGTTGCTCCTCCCCTTCTTTGTTAACTGCAGCTTTGGCGTGTTGAGTGCTACTCTCCCCACTTTGGAACTTGCTGAATGGTGGTGGGTGTGTATCGTTGGGTTGCGATGGTTGTGCCACAGGCCTCGCTTGAGGTGGTGGATTTTGTATCCTCGGTGGTGGCCTGGCCAGCTGCATCTCAATCTTCATAGCAAGATTTACTACCTCTAATAGAGACCATGTGGTGTGTAGTGTTACCTTGTCTTGTATGGCCACGTGCAAACCCCTCGTGTATCTTGCAATTTATTGTCCTTTAGTTTCGGATAGATTGTTATGAGTATTCAATCGATAAAATTCTTCCGTATAATTACTCACGATCTGCGCCCCTTGCTAGCAGTTTTGGTATTGCTGGTATAGAATTTGCTCGTAGTCAGGTGGAAGAAATCTAGCCCCCATCAATCGCTTCATTTTGGGCCAAACTCTCATTGGTTGCTTGCCTTGTCATCTCATGTTGTTTTGCATCTGTTCCCACCAAGCTGAAGCACCACCACATACTTTATAGGCGACTAACTTCACTTGTTGCGCTTTGGGGATCTGCATATAATCAAAGAAATTTTCTACCTTGAGCATCCAGTTGAGAAAACTCTCAACGTGAAGGTGCCCGTTGAAACAAGGCAAATCAATCTTGATTCTGAAATTTTTGTTGTTGTCCGGAGCCCTCCTGGCCTCATGGTTCCCACGAGCGAACCCCTCAACTTCCTCATCACTAGAGGAGTCATTTAGTGCTTGGTTCCTCTGTCGATGAGCAGAATTGCGATCTCCTCTTGGATGGTTTGGGTCTTCCCCATCTCTATTTTCATTTTTACCAACACGAACGCCTGTGATGGCTATCTGGATCTCTTGCAGCATATGCTCAATTCCTTCGAAACGCTGTTGGTTCCTCTGATCTTGAGCATTAACGGCTACCCAAACAGCTTGCATGCCGCGTTCCTCCTCACGAGTATTGTCTCTCGCCATCAAGCTAGGTAAAGCCTTGCTCTGATGCAAATTTTGGCGTAGCGGAAGATGTGAAAAATAAGGGAAATAAAGTAAAAGGCTTGCGAACAAAGTAAATGGAAGAACTGTGTCTTCTAGAACAGATGAGGGTTGCTGAAAAAATTGATATTCGTAACTTTCTTATTTTCGAAATGTCTTAATGATCATCCCATTACATTGATAGCCGACTATATAAAATTCTTGAAAGGAAAGTGGACATTTTGTAAGAAAATAACTTGCAAAATGAAACAAAATAAACTAGCATAAATCAATGGAAATCATAGCAATCCGAAATAGGAAAGATCTTTGACGTAGTGACTTTAGGCGCAATGCATGAGATGCATGAGAGTCCCGCCATGTCTTTGGGTAATTGGTTACTCAGGAGTTAGAGCCTTTAGCTGCCACGTTATTGCCCGAGTCCCTGTCCTGCATCACATCCCTAGTCATCGGAATGAGTGTAAGGAATTAGGCTAATTTGGTTATACAGATAAGATAAGATAAAAGTTGAAAGTTAAATAAAATATTATTAGAATATTATTTTCTAATATTATTTTCGTTTTAAAATTTGAAAAGGTTGAGCTGTTTATTGTATTTTTTTTTAAAATTTGAAAAAGTTATAATAATTAGATGAAATGAGATGGAATTATATGTGAAAACAAACAAACCCTTAGTTTCTTTGCAACCACAAAACATGAAACAAATTGAGAAAACAAAAGAATTATTTACAAATATTAATGTTACCTACAATTTTAAATTGTATAAATATTGCGTACTTTCAAAATAGAGTATATCGTGAAAAAATTAATTTTTTCGTACGGATCCTAAATTTTTTCTATTTTTCTCAGATGAAGTGCACGATACTTGCATTCAATAAGATTGTATAAATAATTTTCCTATATAAAATAAGAAGATAACAAAGTATCTTTGATATAGGATTAAAAGAAAGTTATCCAATATAGTATTAAGAAATTCTTGAATATGCAAGAATTACATGCGTTATATATATATATATATATATATATATATATATATAATCTAGTTTTAAAAACTATGTATCCTTGGAAAATGTCATTTATCCTTCGAACGTGTAAAAATTAAATACTAAAAAAATCAAAGGACATTTAGCAAATTTATAGACTAGCTATATTGACATTTTTTAGAGCATTGGCAATGGTCTATCTATTGTCAAGTCTAAAGTTTAGCTAGAATCTTAATTTTTGACTATAATATCAATTTTTGATTAGGTGAGTCCACATTAGACTAGCCATTATAAAGTTAAATTTGGTAATATAATATAATATTTTTTATTTTTTATTTTTTTATTTTTTGTAAATACAATTTATATATTTCTTAGATTTTCATGCTTTGTAGAAATAATGTGTCTACTCTATCAATCAGTAGAAATAATGTGCATGCCATGCATTTTTTACCATTCAAAGAGAGAGGGAAGTGATAAAATAATTAAATATTACTTTCCATTGTGAATAGTAGCTAGTCATGTTAGGAGAAGACTTAAGATTTACTATTCGTCATGTCTTAAGCTTTGGACCATTGGCTAGTCCAATGTGGAAGCTTTTTCTCACATCTAGCTAAAGTTTAGACTTACATTGACATTTGGCTAGTCCATTATCAATGCTCTTAATTACAGGAATAACTAATTTGTTCAAAATAGTCTCGCTTTGAGATTTTTTTATTTTTTATAATTTCTGTCTATAATTCTTAGTTTCAATTAAATTTGAGCAACCCTTTTGAACTCAATTAGGACGTTGTTGGCATTAAATTAAAACAAAAAACTAAAACAAAGCATTTTTTGTCGAAAATATATTTGGTAAAACTTCCCATTTTCTGTTAGCTAGGTGAAAGTCGAAAAGTGTTGAGGAAAATATTACTAGGCACTCATGGGTTGGCTAGAAAGTCATTCGCATACCATCATTACCTTCGGTCTGTTGAAAATTTGCCCTCTACTAACATAATATTGTCCCAACCATTTTTATTTCTTATAAAGTTTTAAAAAAAACAATCTATGAAAATTGCCATCGACGAATCTGCCCCATCACCCTCTAATGTTCTAAATTAAAATGAATTAATATATGATATAATCTAATTGAAGAGAGAATATATAAGAAAAAGGCATATACAAAACATCTTTGTTATTCTCAGAAAAATCTATTATAAAATCGGTGTGTAGATCACACTTACAAAAATACTTACATGATATAATTATTTGATTAGGAAAATAAATTTTAAAATTTAAATTTTAAAAATCAAATCTTTTCATTTAAGTGATGTGAATAGTATGTTCTACGCATCAACTTGATAATAGAATAACTCTTATTCTCAACTAAGATTTGGATTGCTCCATGAGATGATCCAGCAATGATAGTTTGATGTTAAATACAAGATTAAGATCGTAGACAAGCTCGATGCAAACGGCCGTTGAAAAATAATCCAACAGGTCTAAGGGAATTAGTTCCGGCGGTGAAAGTCGCTACATCTACGGTGGTAACTGATCCCCGCAAATAGTATTCTTTAGAGAAAAAAAAAAAATCCTCTGCGGATTTTAATAATACTTGAAAAACGACACACATGCAGCTAGCAAGGGTTTGTTGTATTCCCCTTAGATATATAATAATCATTGAAATAACAAATCTAGCGCTATTAAAATCTCATATATATGGAGAGGTACACAACGTAAACACCGGACAATAAAAACACTAGGATCCTAGAAAAGTAAAAGACTGGCTTGTTTAGGGGCATAGAAGAGATATAAAATTTTTATCTAATTTCATTTCATCTCATTTAATCTTACTGTTAAATATAATTTAAATCTAAAATTTTTAAATTAATTATTACAACTTTTTCAAACTAATTATTACCATCTTTTGAAACTAATCATTAATTTTTTTAAGAGCCTATGGACCACAAGTACTCCAAATCTATGACGTTACTTTTTTCTTAGAGCAATTTTTTTTTCACTTTTTTTAACGCCATTCATTTTGTAGTTATTATGTAGGAAAATTCTATTTGTAATTTCCGTTTAAAGATTGTATGTACAAACTCTTCATTAAATAAAAAAAAATATTATTTTGATAAAAATATTATTATAATTTTAAAAGAGATTTAAATATAAAATTAACTAAACTTATAATATAATTCTCAAATAGAGATTATACGTAGCATTGCTCTATTATATATCTCGAATCCGTTGTGTAATTCTGTAGGGCTACCGAAGAAATCTACCAAATGATTTATTTATTTATATTTAATGATTAAGTAAAAATAAATAAATAAATAAATCTACTAAATGATTAAGTATTTTTAATTAATGTAGGGCTACCAATTTGTTTTCTAAAAAATTATATATATTTTTTTAAAAAATACACGTTAGGTGAGAAGTTAGTGTAGCATTGCCAATTCTTTAGATACTAGATATCTTAAAAGGTGTTAATTACTCATGGTGGATGCCTTGCTTTCATGGTCTACTTACTAGAAAAAATGGATGCATGGCCTGGTTTGGATGGTGAAAGCTTCTCATTTTATCTCATCTTAATATTTAAACACTATAAATATAAATATTTTTTAATTTTAAATCTTCAAAACTTTTATCGAATTACTAGAGATTTCCTAAACTCCCAAATAAAATATAAAAAATAATTCAACTTTTTTCAAATCTTAAAACAAAAATAATATTAAGAAATTATGTTATAATAAGATTTTAATTTTATAATATTGTTATTCAACTTTTTCTTTCTCACTTTCCAAAATTCCATAAAATATCATAATTCAAATCGTTTCATTATTATTCACAAACCATTTCACTTATTCATAGATCATCTCATCTCACTATCCAAATCAAGCCTAAAGATAGACTCGTGGGCTGGTAAAAGAACATTTTTAATATAGCATTACATTAATAAATATAAATAATTAAATCTATTTTTTTTATTAATTTAAACTTTTAAAATAAGTAATAATTTTATATATTATCATAGAAAATCTTAAATTTAACTTTATATTTTACTCATTTAATTAAATATTTTATATATTACGTTTTAAAGGAAAATTTTACTTAGATCCCTCAATATTATGGCTCAAAATTACAGCTCGAATATTTTAATTTTTTTTACTTAATAGTTAAGAAAATAGTTATTATTAAAATTATATATTTTTAATTTTTTTATAAATAAGGATGTAAAAAAGTATTTTAAAAAATAATAAAAATAAGAATTACAAATTTGAGATTTATTACTCATCATCTTCACAAATCACATATCACACTTATTTTTATTCTTTTTACGTTTTTATGTTTTTTTAATTTTTTTATATTTTATTTTTTTAAACTAATTGAATTTTTTTATTAATTATCTATATATTACATATTTAATAAGAGAAAAAAAATGATATATGATGTATGAAAATAATGAATAAATTTTTTTTACAAATTTACACCAGCGGTACGCCGGGAGGCCCGCTGGCACCGTCTTCTTAGAAGCTTGTACCTGATACCTACGCCTGTACAAACGGGAAAAGATCGTACAACAGATACATACGCGGGAAGGATGTGAAAACATGAAGGCCAGGGTCCGACGAAAGAGATTTAACATCCTGAGGCAAAAGTAGAAGGGACGAAAGCCATGGTCCACAACTATGAACTTTAGAAAAAGCAAAGAGGTATTCCCTATTTCTCTGCCCTACAATAATTTAAGGATTCACGTGATTGTTTGGAAGTATCTTTAGTCTTATCCAATCTTATTTATTTTATCTCATTTCTTACGTAAATATTATTAAAATATAAATACTTTTAAATTAATTATTACAATTTTTTCTATTCTATATTATAACTTTCCTAAACTTCTAAATAAAGAATGAATTTAATTTTTCAAGTTTTAAAATAAAAATTATATGAAAAATTTATATTCTAAAAATATTTTACCTTTATAATATTTTTATTTAATTTTTTTCCTTTCATTTTTCAAAACCTCATAATTCAAACCATTTCACTATAAAAAATACTAAAGCCAAGCATATGGGGGAGGCCCCGTTCACACCGTCCAGGGTGTCTCATGAAATGAAGCGTTTCATGGCAAAATTCCACTATTAGGTTCCCCACTACTAATGCCTCATGATACACACCATTTCATGGAACGGTGTGTTTCATGTAAACACCATGTGGCCTCCAACCTCCTTCTCACGCGAAGAGCCTACATTTTCCTTTCTATTATAGAATCCTAAGCCTTCTGAATCTTGTCGCGTCCCTCTAAATCTCGGTGACCCTCCCAAATCGTGAGCCTCTCAAGATTGATCCTATTGGCAGACGGTGATTCCCTCCTCCTTCGTCTCGAATGAACTGTAAGTTGCCTTTGAATCTGATGCCATTAATGAGTTTTCAGTCCAATTTTATTATGTCTCACAAAGGAAAATGTGGTGGTGAGTTAAATGTTCGTTTCCTTTTTGAGAGAGAAAATATTCGCTATGTTTTCTTCTTCTTTTTTGGATGAAGCTCGAATGAATGGATGAAGATCGAATGAACTTATTCTCAGTTTTTTTTCTTTTTTTGGTTTTTGTAACATATCTAAAAAATAAACTTGTATTGATAGCAAATCTCATTTCGAGGGTGAGTACTTCCAGAGAAAGTTGTAAGAGAGAAATAGAGAGTTCTAATACTTTTCTGATAAAAACCCTAATACAGATAGACTAAACCCTTAAATACTGATGCCCTCATCGTGGGCCAACTCTACTAGACTGAAAGCATGAAATTAAGTAAAAAAACAAACCCAATGTTATGGCTCATGGCCCAACCTAGCTACAGTACTCACTACAAAAAAAAAAGCATTTGGGACAAATTATTTGCAGCGAGAATGACCATTTGGGATAAAAACAGACTCATTTTCGCAGAAAATAATCATTTTTGCAGGAAATAAGTGGCAACAAATAAACAATTTTCTTATAGTGACTACTAATTAAGGATTACTAAACTACTATGACTTCAAACAGGCTATAGCTCACAACTAGCCCTTCGTAACCATGGCCCATCCCAGGCCTTTGTCTTCATGTGAATAAACCCACACAGCAACAAGACTTTAGATCACTTCTCTTCAACAACAAGTACACTTAGCCAACAAAGTACTTGCCTCTGGAACCCTAACTCCATTCTTCTTCTTCCTTTCGCACGTCCAGGCCTCTCTCATGAGTTCTTTCTCTTCGCATGGTTCTCAAGTGTTCTTCCTCTTCTCATAGTTCTCTTGGCCTGATTGTTATAGTACCCTCCCTATCAGAGCATATTGTCCACAAGGTGGGGATAAGCCTCCTTCAACTACAAAAATTCCTCCCAGGTAGCCTCTTCTTCGGTTTGTCCCTGCCAGTGCACAAGAACCTCCACCTTTCGTCGGTTCTTGAACCTCAACATGTGGCATTTCAGTACCTCTACAGGTTTGGGCTTCAAGATTTGAGACTGATCGACGGGAGGCAACGACAGCACCATGGTAATCTACAATCCCAAATTCTTCTTTAGCTGTGATACAGGGACCGTAGGGTGAATTCGAGAATTAGGAGGGAGATCTAACCTATATGCTACGATACCAATTTTTTGCAGGATCCGGTAAGGTTTGAAATATCTGGGTACTAACTTGATATTACGGAGATGCTCGACCGAGATCTGGCAGTAGGGCTAGAGCTTTAGGTATACCCAGTCACCTATTTCAAGATTTTGTTCTTTCCTCCTTAGATTAGAGTACTTTTTCATTCTCTCCTGTGCTTTTTACAGGTTTTGCCGCAGTAAAAGGGATATGTGATCCCTTGTTCTCAGAGTTGTCTCCACTGCTTCCAGCTTTGTTGTTCTAGGCACATAGCTAAGGATTCGTGGGGGCTGGTATCCATACAAAGCTTCAAAGGGGGTAAGCTTCGTAGATAGGTGTTGTGTGGTGTTGTACCACCACTCAGCAAGTGGGATCCACTATGACCAGTCTTTAGGATGGTCGCTTGTGAAGCATCTTAGATAATTTTCTAGTGTCTTGTTAACTGATTCGGTTTTGCCATCCGTTTGAGGGTGGTAGGCTGTGCTCATGTTTATTTGGACCCCTAGGAGCGTAGAAAGCTCCTTCTAGAACTTACTAGGGAATGTGTAGTCCCGATTCAACACTATAGATGAGGGCAACCCATGGAGCTTGTAGACGTGTTTCAGAAATAGTTCAACTACTGCCTTGGCTGTGTTGAGAGGTTTGAGTGGGGTGAAATGGCTATACTTGGTTAGCCTATCCACTACCACCCATAGATTGTTAAACCCATTAGAGATAGGGAGCCCTTCCACAAAGTCCATGGTGATGTGCTTCCAAGTTTTGTGGGATATCGGTAGAGTTTACAAGAGTTCACTTGGAAGGGTATTATCAATCTTCACCCTTTGGCATACATCACAGTTCCGGATGAACTGCTTGACCTCCCTTTTTAGACCTGGCCAATAAAACTCTCTCCTGAGTTTATGAATAGTCTTATCAAACCCGGCATTCCCCCTTCCAAGGGCTACAGTGCATCAGTTCCAACATCTTAGTTTTAAAGGCTTCTTAGTTGGGAATGCAGAACCTATCCTTATACAGCATGAATTTATCCTTCATTGAAAAAGCTGAAGTTAACTTTCCTTCCTTAAACTGAGATATGAGCAGCTATAGTTGTTCATCACATCCATATGCCACCTCCAACTCATGCATCCAATCCATAGTGGGAAATGATATAAGTGATAGAGAGCATTCCTCCTCTCTCTCTTTTCTGGACCACCCTCTTTTCTGAACCTTTATGGTACTCAACAAGAAAATTATATGTTTGGTTATCCACTTCTACTGTATCGGAGTGCCCACTTTCTGGTCTAGCAGATATTTCAAACTTTGCTGGTCTATTTTCACTACAAATGGTTTTCCTAATAAGTTGGGTCTCCATTTTTGCACTGCCGACACCAAGGCAAAAAATTCTCTCTCGTAGGCTAACAAACCCCGAACCCTCCCCTTTAGGACTTGGTTGAAAAAAGCTATGAGTCTTCCCCTTTGCATTAGGATTGCCCCTATGGTTGTTCCTGACGTATAACATTCTATGATGAAGGGTAATGAGAAATCTGGTAAGACAAGTACAGGAGGGTGCATCACAACCTCCTTTAGTTTCTGAAATGCCTCTCTAGACTCTTCAGCATTGTTTTTAATCTCGTACCGTATCGACAGGTACGGCCGGTATTTGCCATACTGGCCACTGGGCCGGTACGGGTATCATATATGTTTTGTACCGGCCCAAACACCGATCGTACCGGCCTATATTTCGGCCTGTAATTTTTTTTTATTTTTTCAAACTACAAGCTTATTTTTTGACCTCCAATTTAGACTAGGTTATTTATAATTTATATTTGTATGTATTTAAATATAATTTATTCATATATAGACTATTATTTTGAAAAATAATATATATATTTATATATATAATTTATTCATATATCGACTATCCCGAAACGGTACCGGTACCGAAATATTTCGTTCCAGTGCCTTGAACAGTATGACATCCGATACGATATTCAAAACATTGCTCTTCAGACCATATAAAGCTGTCTTTTTTTAACATTTTTGTAAGTGGGGCAGCAATGCTCCCATTTCCCTTGATGAATCTCCTGTAGTACCCGGTTAAGCCCAAAAAACCCCTAAGAGCCTTGAGAGAGGATGGGAATGGCCATTGTTTCATAGCCTGCAATTTTTCTGGATCTGTTTTAACCCTTTGTCTAGATATTACATGGCCCAAGTATGCCATTTCCAAACTACCAAACTTGCACTTAGATCTCTTGGCGAAGAGTTGGTGCTGCCTTAGAATCTCAAGGGTCACTCTTAGGTGCCTTAGGTGTTCTTCTTCACTCTTGCTATACACCAATATGTCATCAAAGAAGACCAAAATAAATCTCCTTAGATATGGTCTGAAAATTTTGTTCATGAGGTTTTGAAAAGTAGAGGGGGCATTGGTTAGCCCAAAAGGCATTACCAAGAATTCGTAATGCCCCCCATAGGTTCTAAACACTGTTTTCTGAACATCTTCGCATTTAACCTGGATTTGGTGGTAACCCGACCTTAGGTCCAGCTTAGAAAAGATCTTAGCACCGTGGAGCTCATCCATTAACTCTTCAACTACTGGGATTGGGAACTTATCCTTGATGGTAATGCTATTAGGTCCCTTATAGTCCACACAAAGGTGCCATGTGCCATCCGCCTTCCTCACCAATAAAACCGGGGATGAAAAAGAGCTTTAACTAGGTTGTATAACCCCCAAGGCTAGGAGTTCATTCACAATCTTCTCTATCTCATCCTTTTGGTAGTAGGGGTAACGATATGGCCTTATTGAAACTGGCTTTGTTCTGGGTAACAAATTAATAGCATGATCATGGGATCTAGTGGGGGGTAATCCCTTGGGTTCACAAAAAATGTCAGAAAATTCCTCCAGCAGTGGCTATATTTCAGTTGTTGGACTTTCTTGTTCCACCACATCACAATTTTCAGTTTCTTGTATCAAGTGTGGTAAGACCCTTTATTTTCCAGCTTGTTCCCCTGGTTTAGAGACCCTTCTTTTATTAGTTAAGTTGCAGCTAGACCCTTTAGTTGCACTGTTGTTCCTTTGTAAGAAAATTTCATAGTTAACTCCGCAAAGTTCCATAGGATTGGGCCTAATGTTTGGAGCCATTGGACCCCTATTACCAAATTGCAACCAGCCAAGGTTAAAATATGCACATCCAAGAGAAACTTCACACCTTGGATCCATACTCCTACTCCTTTACTTTTGTCCCAGCTGTGTAGTAATTCTTCGCTAGCAACCTTAACCTTAACTGTTTCAGTAATGTTTAGAGGCAACTTACTTTTTTCCACAATAGTATGGTCTAAAAAGTTATGAGTTGACCCAGTATCAATGAGAATGGTCACCTACGAAGCCCCTATCTTCCCCTTAACCCTTATAGTTTTGGGGTTGTGTGACCCCGTAATGGCATGTAGAGAGATTTCAGGATTATCCTGATTAGGATCTAACTTCAACACTTCTACTTCTCCTTCCATCTTAGGGGTAGTTAAGATTTCTCCAATGTCTTCTTCGGGCTCATGTAATACTTCTTCCAAGATGTATAACTTAGGATTTAGACATCTATGACCTGGGCTCCACTTAGAATCACAGTGGTAGCATAACCCATTCTCCATTCTCTCTTTCATTTGGTTTTGGTTGATTTTCTGGATGGGTATTGAGGTTTTCTGTAGATAAGAACTTTTTTGGTGGCTAGGATGGGCAGGTTCTGGTGGATGGGAAAAAATGGGTTTGTTGGATTTTTTTGACAAATTCATGGTTTCTTCTTGTAGCTTGGAAAGGCTGTAGGCGGTAGACATGTTTGATGGGTTAAACATCCTTACAGGCAACCTTATTTCATCCTTTAGTCCACTCAGAAAACAACTGAGTTTATAGGTGTCAGACAAGCCTCTTAACCTATTGGATAAAGTCTCAAACCCGGACTTATAGTCCTCCACTGACCCTACTTGTCTTAGCTTAGTTAAGGCCTCCATGGGCTCATCATATGGGTTAGGAGCAAATCTTATTAACAGTGCCCTCACAAAAGCATCCCAATAAAAAATCTGGCCTGACTCTTCCATTCCTTGGAACCAAATCATAGCTTGTTCTTCCATGTGAAAAGACACTAACCTCATGCGTTGAGTGTGTGGTGTGTTGTGAAAAGCAAAAAAATGATTTACCTTGTAGAGCCATCTAGCTGGGTCCTCCCCTTGAAACACTGGAAAATCCAGGTGGATTGACTTTGTGTGTACCTCCCCATGTGACTGGTTATTCTCATCTCGATAATGCAGCCCCGAGGAAGATTCTCCTTGGTGAGGGCTTTGATTCTTTTTCTATAGCTCATGAGTTAAAGCTGCTAACTATTGCTGGACAGTGCCTTTCAGGGCCACCATCTCGGTTTCCAAGCTGTGATACTGACCTTCCAGGCTGTGGAACTGATTCTCCATCCTACCATACTGGGCATCAATCACTTTCTTTAGAGTAGTCAAGCCATCTTAGAGTTGGTTCAATCTTGTCCTTTCAACCATAGAAAAAGTTTATATTTGCACAGAGATCATATCTCTCTTATACAAAAAAATGTAATAGATTTATAAAATAAACTTGTATTGATAGCAAGTCTCACTTCGAGGGTGAGTACCTCTAGAGAAAGTTGTAAGAGAGAATAGAGAGTTCTAATAACTTTCTGATAAAAACCCTAATACAGATAAACTAAACCCTTACATACTGATGCCCTCATCGTGGGCCAACTCTATTGGACTGAAAGTAGGAAATTAAGTAAAAAACAAACCCAATGTTACGGCCCATGGTCCAACCTAGCTACAATACTACTAAATAAGGATTACTAAACTACTATGACTTCTAACAGGCTATAGCCCACAACAAGCCCTTTGTAACCATGGCCCATCCCAGGCCTTTGTCTTCATGTGAATAAATCCACGCAACAACAAGACTTCAGATCACTTCTCTTCAACAGAAAATACACTTAGCCGACAAAGTACGTTCCTCTGGAACCCTAACTCCATTCGTCTTCTTCCTCTCGCACGTCCAGGCCTCTCTCATGAGTTCTTCCTCTTCACATGGTTCTCAAGTGTTCTTCCTCTTCTCATAGTTCTCCTGGCCTGATTCTTACATTTTTTTTTAATAATATACTCGCTGACATCAGTGGGATGCTCATTCTCCAAGCATTCCTAGTCGTCATAATGAGTGTACGGAATTAGGCTAATTTGGTTACACATATAAGATAAAATAAAAGTTGAAAGTTGAATAAAATATTGTTAGAATATAATTTTTGTTTTATAATTTGAAATTTTGAATTGTTTATTGTATTTTTTTTTTAAAGTTTGAAAAAGTTATAATGATTAGATGAGATCAGATGAAATGGTTTGTGAAAGCAAACCAACCCTTAGTTTCTCTGCAACCACAAAACATGGAACGAATTGAGAAAACAAAAGAAGTATATATAAATATGTGAGTACTAATGTTACCTACAATTTTAAAGTGCGTAGATATTGCGTACTTTCAAAATAGAGTACATGAAAAAGTTAATTTTTTCGCATGAATTCTAAATTTTTTCTATTCCTTTCAAATGAAGTGCATGATATTTGCATTCAATAAGATTGTACAAATCATTTTCCTATATAAAATAAGAAAGATGACAAAGTATCTTTGATATCCAATATAGTACTAAGAAATTCTTGAATAGGCAAGAAATACTAGTTTTTTTTTTTTTTAAATATATATAATCTAGTTTTAAAAACTATGTATCCTTGAAGTATGTCATTTGTCTTCGAACGTGTAAAAACTAAAATGAGAAAAATCAAAGGACATTTAGCAAATTTATAAACTAGCTATATTGGCATTCGATGATCTTTTGTTGCGGGAATAACTAGTTTGTCTAAAAGCCTCGTTTTGAGATATATATATATATATATATATATATATATATATATATATATATATAGAATTTCTGTCTATAATTCTTAGTTTTAATTAACTTTGAGCAAACCCTTTCGAACTCAATTAGGACGTTAATGTGTTTGTTCTAGCATTAAATTAAAACAAAAAACTAAAAAAAGCATTTTTTGTCGAAAATATATTTGGTAAAACCTCCCATTTTCTGTTAGCAAGGTGAAATTCGAGAAGTGTTGAGGAAAATATTTCTAGGCATTGGGTTGGCTAGATAGTCATTTGCATACCATCATTACCTTCCGTCTGTTGAAAAGTTGCCCTCTACTAACATAGTAATATTCTCACAACCATTTCTATTTCTTATGAAGTTAAAAAAAAAAAAAATTCAATAAAAGTTGCCATCGACCAATCTGCCCCATTACCCTCTATTGTTCTAAATTAAAATGAATTAATATATTATATAATCTAATTGAAGAGAGAATATATAAGAAAAAGGCATATACAAAACATCTTTATTATTCTTAGAAAAATTCTATTATAAAATCGGTGCGTAGAGCAAACTTACAAAAATACTTATATGATATAATTTGATCGGAAAGATAAATTTTGAAATTTGAATTTTATAAATTAAATATTTTATTTAAATAATGTGGATGGTGTGTTCTATGCACCGACTTGAGATTAGAATAACTTTTATTCTCAACTAAGATTTGGATTGCTCCGTGGGGTGATCCAGCAATATCGATAGTTTGATGTGAGACATATATAGCATCTCAGACCCTCGGTGAAACCTCAGCAACCAACTCAGAATAATTTAATTGAAGATAGCGCACGCAAGAGTAACCTAAGTCGATAACTTTAGGCTGGATAGAGGGGGCCTTCCTTACTTACGTAGAATCCGAAGCAGTTGATAGAAAGCTATGTGAGCTGGTCTTTTGAGAGGTATGTCTTTTTTTGCATTTGATCATTTCATTTCTCACTCTATGTTCGTGCAGATTTTGTTTTGCAGGTTCTTATTTTGAAGGTTTTTTTGAGGCTTTTGTATAGTGGTTGAGTTTAGTTGGTTTTTTAGGCTTGGGTTTTGGTTTTATTATAATATTTGTAGCCCCCAGGCTTCGGGTTGTAACCACGGTTTTCCTCCGTCACAAGTGAGGGTTGATCAATAAAATTTGGGACGGAGTCACAATTAGACATGTGACTTTCGGCTCTTCATAAAAAAAAAAAAAAAAAAAAAAGTCGATAATGCTGAACTTGATGAGTTTGTAGATAAGGAATAGGTGTAGGGTTATCATGATTAGCTGTAACTAATTATAATCTTTATGCATGATCGCTTCTGATGTTAGTCGTAATCCTGAACTGCTGTAACCCATTATAAAAACAGAGCAATACAATATATCAAGTCAGGTATCAAATTAAAGTGTTATCATGATCCATTAAACTTCTATTTTCTAACTGGTTTGTGTGGCAACGGATTTTTGTAGTCCGGAAGGATTTTGGTTTCGCTTTAATGGATCCAAACATGTGAGATTTGGCCCATTTGGGTGTTTTTTCTTTCCTAAATTCTATTTAGACCAGATGGAGCTTTTACGTCGTACCAAAAATATTTTGGACAACATTAAATGAGTAAGAAGTAATGTAGAACACGCACTTCATGTTTCACTTGCTCTTTTATTTGAGACTCTCAAACTTGTAATGCCCTAAGGAAGCGTCAAGCCACATCTGGGCATATACTACAAAATTAGTAGTCAATAATATAATTAGAGCCCAATCAGAACATTATTAAAAGTAAAAACTTTTCATTCCTAAGTAATATGAGATCTCATATATCACATATCTAACTTATAATTTATCAGACTATATGCGGTATCACAATCTCCACCTTTAAACTAATTCCGATGTCCTAGCCTAGTCCACTGGCCAGTCCATTATAGGTGGCCAAAATGATTAGTAAATGATACAATTGAAGCCCTTTTAAAAAGCTAGAACTTCTTTCCGGATAGTGTGAGATCATATACATTACCTACTATTATTGCTTATCTGTCAATATGAAGTATAACAATGCAGGTATTATTTGTAATGCTTCAAGTGAGGCTCATGCTATATTTGGGCCTATATGCTCCGAAAATTAGTCAACAATCAAATTGGAATCACATTAGAACGTTATAAAGAGCAAGAATTCTTTATTCCTATTCCGAAGCAATGTGAGATCTCGAATACCACCTAACCTTATCACTTACCAATCAATATGGGATATAACAACTATAGAGCTTGGGTAGGAGCAATATTAACGCCATGAATAATAGTTCTTATTTGTAGAAAATGCGTACCTCTTATTATATTTTAGATTTCTCGTATTTAATAGCAAGTGTTTCTTTAGTGGGGTTGGGGTACATGATCATGTATGAGCTTCATGCACATGATGGGTCCCTCGTAGGTCGTCGAGTTCTTTTGGTGGACGCGCGATTATATACATGGTAATTAGTTTCGTGGACTATTGCTGTATAAAACTTCCTTGATTGAGTTATGACTTTTGTGATTCTTTATCGTATCACAAAGGCGTAGGGTGTTTAAAGAGGAATAATGCAAGCTCGATACAAACATGCCTATTAAAAAATCTAGAGTATGATATCCATCATAAAAAAAATGAGTTTATTTTACATGGATCTCTCTTTTTTCAAAGAGATTTATCACCTTAGAAAACGAAAAAAAAAAAAAAAAAAAAAACACATATTGATAGCATCAAATTATATATTACTACAGTACTACTGGACTGAGTAATAATAATCATTATACTTTTTCATAATATTCATATTCATATTAATGTAATACAACAAGTATTAATACATGCAGACGCGCCGGTGTAGATCATACATATATATATTTTGCATAAATTTACACAAGTCGATGATCCTTTCATAAACGCATGCAAATTATTAACATATATAAAGCAACACGACCTCCTTAATTTGAGGAAGCTGATCACTGCAGCTAGGTTTTCACAATTATTACTTAAGTACTGTTCTAAACATCAGTAGTACTCATGTAGATTGATTGCATCCATAAATATTATAAGATAGAGGTGCATGCATGCATGCATGGCTTACTAATTATTATTAACGTTAGCCGGTTTGGAAGACAGGAGCCATTTGGTGAAGTTTGGTAGGGTAGCATCATCAGCTCTGTAGTGTTTTTGAGTGAATTGGAGTAACTCCGACCATGTGAAATCAGGGTATGTTCTTGGCGCATCACCAGTACATGAAGATACAAGATCCTCAGGAGGTCTCACCACCTTGTCTTCTCTTGGGTTCATAAAGAAGGTCAACGACCTCCTCTCCTTGTCCCTGTTCACCAATGCCCTATGCAGACAACTTTTGTATTTCCCATTCGATAGTGCCTATATATCATGCATACCATGCAAAAGAGATATCAAATTAAATAATTATAATATTGCAATTAACTTATTTCCCGCATATATGTAAGAGGCCGCCAAGTTTATGTGCTTATGCACCACCAAATGAGAAGTACTATTCATTACTCTTTTAATTATTATTTTTTTATATGACATTAAATATTTGACATATATAAGATAATTAAATTATAAATTATAAAAAGTTTTTCAGCTATTTAATGACAAATCATGAAGTGATGATAGTGTTGGGAAAATATTGAAGATATAAAATATAATTGCATATGTTTTGTAAACTAGAGAATAAAATAAAATAACAAGAACAATTTAGAAAGAGAGAACCCAGTATTGAGACATGTTAAGATGGACATTTTCTTTAAAATAAATTTTGCCGCCTCCAAGTCTTAATATAGTGCAGTAGGCTTCTTAGTAGTCTATTCCCAAGGTACAACAATGTCGATTCCCATTAATCTTATTTTCGGTCACATGAAAGGAGATCTTTGAACCTGATATAAAATAGTCAAAGCCTAAAGAAAGACACAAAATGAAAGAAAGCAATGAAATGACACTCATAAAATGTCACAACTTTTTCTTGGCATAGTCACATGGTTTAGGTAGGCTGACCATGCACCGAACCAACACATAACCATGGCAGTGATTTACAATATTTTTTACTTAACAATAAACTATTTTAATCATGCTAAGCCTAAAACCGCCATATGGTTAGAAAGATTATAATGTGTTCAAGATTATCAAGGTACAGTCGATCACTTATAATATCTAGGTTCAACTACATTTTCCACAATGGCGGACAACGTTTATATAATTGGAACCCCCCCCCCCCCCCCCCCCCCCCCCCCCCCCCCCCCCCCCCCCCCCACCAATTATTATTTTTTTTTTAAATTCAAAATATCCCATAAATTTTCTTCGCTACAAAGTATAGAAAAGTGCCCTCCCAAAAAATCAATAATCTTCATATGTTATCTAAAATTTCTATGTAGATAGAAATGGCTGATCTTCAACCTTTTTTCCTATAGTCCCAAGATTTTGTATAATTTCTAAATATTATCTATTTTCTGTGATGTGGCCCTTCAAAATTAAATTAAAACCAAGTGAATGAGAAATAATAAACTTATTAATTTGTATCCCAAGTTTTTTATTATACAAGATTATGCTTATTAATATAGAATCCAAAGTGAAATAAATACAAGAAAATCATATAAGTTTGATGATCCATATAAAAAATAGTTGAGAAGTTTTATTCGATCCCTAGACTTCATTGAACAAGAAAAAATATATTTAAGACCTCAACTGTAGCATTATATGCTTAATGTGACACCAAATATCTAAGTTTTACATTAAATTTGATAAACTAGGTGCTTACATGCTAGCTAGAATGAAACTATATGGCCGACTGCCAAAAGATAACTTGATAGTTTTTATGAAGAACAATATTCAAAATATTTTATTAAGAATAAAAATAAATGAATATTATTCCATGAAACATTAATTATATAGTAAAATCTTAAAGAGAAGTTTATAAGTTGTGTTTTTGAATTTTATTTCTACATGTAGATAGCAAATTATAATTGAGATATAATTTTTATATATAGTTACGCTTTTATAATTTTTCATGAAATTAAGATTAAAATTAATTTGTCTATTTTATTTTATATAAATGTATCCTACGTTAGACAAGTCGGCCCCACTCGAAAAAATTTCTGGTTACGGCGCCACTGATCATTTTGTGTCTCCCATTAATAAAATATGATTGCATTATGAAGTTTAAACTATGTACGTACATGCATGCATCTGTGTAAGTAATATCAATACCCACGTGGGGATGTATATCTAAATATACACGTGTATATTGTGCCAATCAGAAGAAAGTGAAGGAGGAAATGCATGTGGTAGATCTTTTCATTAATTTTCTTTGGGTCATGATCAATTTTGCTTTATTTTCTGTACACATGCAGGTGATCAGCTGTACGTTTTTCTGTCCATTTTAACAAGAGAAATTAACGGAATAGCATAGCACATTGATGATTGATCTTAGTACGTGGAATATGGCAAGTGGCCGGTGGCGTGATTGGTGACGGTGGGGAAAAGCAGCAGCACTTGAGAATAAATGGTGCCGTTGATATTGGTAGAAGGAAAAAACTAAGAAAACAGCTAGCAATTTTTCTTAACATTTCATTTCTAGATCGAAGCCGACGTAAATATATACGTACGTACCATGAAAGTATCGCCGATGTTAACGACAAATGCACCTTGACGAGGTGGAACGGTCCGCCATTTGTTGTCGGAAAATACTTCGAGACCGCCAACTTGGTCCTGGTGAAGAATAGTTAAGGATGTCGGATCGCAATGGGGTCCCGTCCCAAAGACATGTTCTGGTTCTTTGCATGGCGGGTAGTAGTTGCATCTCATTATGGAGGAACCATCTTGGAAAAAGTGTTTGTAATGCTGCTGATCATGAATCCCCAAGCTGATTGCCATAAGCTCCATGATTGCAAGTGCTACTTCCTTCATTGCTGCACAATACTTTTGGTATACCAATCTACAAAAGAAGCAAAGTAGGGAATATATATATATATATATATATATATAATTTATTTGCAAATCGGTATGGAAGACACGTTCTATATACTTCTAGCATGACATTATTTGATTTGTGTAATATATACTTTCATCTTAGTAATGTGGAGGCCACATTCTGATTTACACCGAGTTGATATGAGAATGATGAATAAATCATGTGTATGTACCCTGTCTCTTCGAAATCCATCCCTAGAGTTGATTTGAAGAAGTCTAACACGACGGGGTGTGAGTCATCAGGCTCATAGAAGCGAAAGGATAATGTCTCCTTCCATGGCAATTTGGATGAAAAACGATCAGCATGAGCACCAGAGTAGCCCCATGAGTTAGTACCAGGCATTCTCTTAGCCCTAAGTTTCATGCTAACCGGGAGCTTAAAGAAACGATCCAAATGATCATATGCCATTTGGATGAGACGAGGATCGACACCATGGCCGGTAATTTGGAAGAAACCATGCTTCAAGCAGGATTCCCTAATGAGCATTGCAGCATCCTGAGTTGCCACCAAATCACCCTTAAGAAAACCTGAAAGATCCACAACTGGCTCTCTAAGCTCTTCAATGGCTTTCACTAAATCCTCTTTTGGCCAAATGAAATTCATGGGCACATGAGAGGATTCTTTCTGCAGCACAAACTGTGATTGTAAGAGAGAATCCCCTGCACCATGATCTTTCTGGCCTTCTCCAGCTTCTGAAAGAGAGGAAACATGAAGTGTAGAGACATTTGAATCCATTCGGGTCGATATATAGAAACGTGCATACAGAAAGCGCGCAGCTTGTGTTTGTGTATGCCTAATGCCACTATGCTATGCCACATGCATTTATATAGCTAGCTAGGATTCATCAGTGAGCCGAAGAAATGCATGAACCCGGACTTTGGCGAAGATGGAAAGGTTATTACTACAATAGCTACAGATTTAAGCGTGCATGATGATAGGGTTAACAGAACAGAACTTTAATTTGGAACAAGTTCAACTCCTCAAATCGCAATAATACAAAGGCGGTCAAGCCAAAACCTATCTGACTAGGACGACGTCACTTTGTATAGACTTAACTTTAGAGGGTTATAATCAACAAAACTTCCTAATCAATACACTATCTATGAATTTCTCACTCAACAATCAATCCGCTCTTCTTTCTCCACTCATGAATTCATGATAATAAAATTAATGTCATAAATTTTTTGAGTTCCACATATATCTTCCGTATCCACCACATGAGATTTCATGATCATTAATTTCCCATAAATTGAGTGCCTGCTCATGATCTTCGTCATTTTTTGGCTGAAAACTGCTTTACTGATTTCCGGGTACGAATTTATATGTATCATTATTGAGCAATTTGGGTATTATGCAGTCGTCAAGTACCATTTTATATATATGTGTGTGTGCGCGCGCACGCGTGTGTGATCTTTTGCAACATGAAATACGTACGTACATACAATTGTTGGTGTTGTAGGCCTCGAGCTGGAGGCGCGGAGTTATGGGCCACATATATTGTTATGAGGTAGCTTGAATTCAGATTGAACAGTGCATGTGTCGTAGGTTCGCTCGAGCGGAGGTTCACTCAGCTCGAGCGAAGTTCAGACAGAGAGCTTCGCTCGACACTCAGCGCGAGCGAATTTAGACAGAGAGCTTCGCTCAAGTATCGCTCGACATTCAGCTCGAGCAATATCCAAGTTAGAGAGCTTCGCTCGACCCTCGCTCGACACCCAGCTCGAGCGAGTTCAGGCAGAGAGCTTCGCTCGACTCTTGCACAACTGTTGGCTTGAGCGAAGTGCAGAATATCTACGTTCGCTCGACACTCGCTCAACGTTCGCCCGAGCCACTGTTCACAAAAGTGAATTCTCACTTTTCCTATAAATATCAAACGGCGCCCACTTTTTGCCTAAGGACTTCAGAATACATTTTGGTCTTGTTTTAAGTGTTTTCTTGAGAGAGAAGTCTAGAGTGAGTTTTGAGAGATAACTTCCTTGTGAAGTTTTGTTGTATTCATTTGTACTCCATCTCTGTTAATAGTGAAATCTTCGATACCGATCCCACCAGTGGACGTAGGCTCATTTTGAGTCGAACCATTTAATTCTTGGTGTTCTTTCTGTGTGATTGTCATCAATTTCTTTCGTTTAGTTTCGCTACTATACTTCGAGTTAGTCTTAGCTACACTTATTCCCAACAAACTGGTATCAGAGCTTGGCTCAGGATCTAGAGGGATGGCTATGGCTAAGTTCGAAGTGGAGAAATTTGACGGTCAGAACAGTTTCAGTCTATGGCGCATCAAGATGAAAGCTTTACTGCGACAATAAGGCTTGTCAAAAGTATTAGAAGTGTCGGTATCTGACGATTCTCCGGCTCCTTCGAAAGAAGAAGAAGAAAAGGTACATAGTACTATTCTTTTGTCACTATCTGATGGAGTTTTAAGAGAGGTTGCTGACGAGGAGACTGCAACTGGTCTCTGGTCGGCACTTGAGAATCTGTACATGAAGAGATCTCTCACCAACCGGTTGTATTTGAAACAACAGTTATACACTCTCAAAATGAAGGAAGGTACTCTTATTTCTGAACACCTAGATGAATTTAATAAAATCATTATGGATCTGAGGAACATAGATATTAAGCTTGAAGAAGAATATCAAGCGTTAATTATTTTATGTTCATTACCCACATCTTTTGAGAACTTTGTGAATTCCATGTTGTATGGTAGAAATACAATTTCCTTGGTAGATGTAAAGTCTGCTTTGAATTCTAAGGAGTTGGGGAATAAATTGAGTGTGAAGAACACTAATGAACATGCTAGTTTCTTGTTTGTTAAAGGGTCCTCAAGTAGGGGTAGATCGAATGACAGGGGTTCAGAGAAGAATAAGGGGAAATCCAGGGGCAGTTCACAAACAACGGTTAGTAAGAAAAACGTCAAATGTCATTACTGCCATAAGTTTGGTCACTACAAGAACGAGTGTCCAAAACTGAAAAACAGAGAGGACGGCACTAGTTCATCTAGTGCCGTTAGTGTTGCTGATGATAGGTCTAACGACCTAGATCTTGTTCTAGCAATTAGCGACTCCAATAGTCGCTTTAGTGAAAAGTGGGTCATGGACTCAGCTTACACTTTCCATATGTGTCCCAAGAGGGACTGGTTCACTAACTATGAATCGGTCAACGGAGGTTCCGTTTTGTTAGGGAATGATATGGGTTGCAAAATTGTTGGAGTTGGTTCAATCAGAATTAAGATGTTTGATGGAATTGTTCGGACATTGTCTAATGTTCGACACATTCCAGATTTGAAAAAGAATCTTATTTCTTTGGGTACTCTTGATTCTCTGGACTACAAGTACACTGGTGAAGGTGGAGCTATCAGAGTCAGTAAGGGCTCTATGGTTGTGATGAAAGGAGATAAGACAAATGGTCTTTATTTCCTTCAGGGCTCTACAGTGACAGGTGCAGCTGCAGTGTCAGTTTCAGATGATCCAGATACAGATGTCACTCGTTTGTGGCATATGCGTTTGGGTCATATGAGTGAAAAGGGAATGTCAATTTTGAGTAAGCAGGGTTTGTTATGTAATCAGAAGATAGGGAAACTGGATTTCTGTGAACACTGTGTGTTTGGCAAACAGTGCAGGGTTCAGTTCTCTACAAGGGTTCACAGAACCAAAAGTTCTGTGGACTATATTCATTCTGATCTTTGGGGCCCATCTTCCGTCCCGTCAAAAGGTGGAGCTCAATATTTGCTTACGTTCATTGATGATTTCTCACGGAAGGTTTGGGTTTACTTTTTGAAGCAGAAAAGTGATGTATTTGTTAACTTCAAACAGTGGAAAGCTTTGATTGAAAATCAAACGGGCAAGAAAATCAAGCGACTTCGCACTGACAATGGTATGGAATTTTGCGGAGGTGAGTTTGATGAATTCTGCAGAAATGAGGGTATTGCCAGACATCGTACAGTTAGACATACCCCACAGCAAAATGGGGTAGCTGAACGGATGAACATGACTCTCTTGGAGAGAGCTCGCAGCATGCTTTCTAATGCAGGCTTGGCTAAGAATTTCTGGGCTGAAGCAATCAACACGGCCTGTTACTTGGTCAATCGTTCTCCAGCCACAGCGATTGGTTTGAAGACTTCGAATGAGGTATGGTCTGATACTCCTGCTGATTATTCAAATTTGAAAGTTTTTGGTTGTCCTGCTTATTTCCATGTTAATGATGGAAAACTTGAGCCAATGGCAAAGAAGGGCATATTCATTGGGTATGCCAGTAGGGTCAAGGGATTCAGGTTGTGGTGTACTGATCCTAAATCACCCAAGTTTGTGATCAGTAGGGATGTCACTTTTGATGAAAAATCCATGCTTAGTCCGAGGAAGGAGAATTCTGAGTCTATAGGACAAGAACAGGATGTTAGAAAGCAGGTGGAGTTTCAGGTGGAAGCATCACAAGGGCTGCCCAGTGGCGCCAAAGATCATGCTATTGTAGATGAGCATGATTCTGATTCGAGTAGCGGTGCACAAGGTGAGCAAGACTACAGTATAGCAACTGGTAGACAGAGGAGGCAGATTAGACCACCTCAGAGATATGCTCATGCAGATATGGTGATGTATGCTCTTACTACGGCAGAGAATATTGTTGGTCAGGAACCTTCCAGTTATTCAGAAGCTGTCAAGAGCGCAGAATCTGCACAGTGGTGCACAGCTATGACTGAAGAGATTGAGTCTCTTCACAAAAACCAAACATGGGATTTGGTTCTGTTGCCAAAGAAGGTGAAGACTGTTGGCTGCAAATGGGTTTTCAAAAGAAAAGAGGGAATCCAGGGTGATACAGATGCAAGATACAAGGCACGCTTAGTTGCTAAGGGCTTCAGTCAGAGAGAAGGCATCGACTTCACTGAAGTCTTCTCTCCAGTGGTGAAACACAGTTCGATCAGATTACTACTTGCTTTAGTAGCATTGTATGACTTAGAGCTACAACAACTTGATGTTAAAACAGCGTTCCTACATGGTGAACTTGAAGAGACCATTTACATGCATCAGCCAGAGGGATTCATTGTTGAAAACAAGGAAGATCATGTGTGCAGATTGAAGAAGTCTTTATATGGTTTGAAGCAGTCGCCAAGGCAATGGTATAAGCGGTTTGATTCCTTCATGATTGATCATGGTTATTTGAGAAGTAACTATGATAGTTGTGTTTATCATAAGGAATTATTTGATAAGTCTTTCATTTATTTGCTATTATATGTTGATGATATGCTTATTGCTGCTAGAAGCATATCTGACATAGATTTGTTAAAAACCCAACTCAGAAATGGGTTTGAAATGAAAGACTTAGGTGCTGCGAAGAAAATTTTGGGAATGGAAATCTTTAGAGATAGGAAAGCTGGAAAGTTGTACTTGTCCCAGGGAAAGTACATTGAGAAAGTGCTTCAGAGATTTGGGATGTTTGATTCCAAACCAGTAAGTACACCACTTGCTACGCACTTTAAGCTTATAGCTTGCCTATCTCCTCAGGCAGATGAAGAGGAACAATTCATGGCTAGTGTTCCTTATTCAAGTGCAGTTGGCAGCATCATGTATGCAATGGTTTGCACCCGCCCAGACATTTCACAGGCCGTGAGTGTAGTTAGCAGGTATATGGCTAATCCGGGTAAGACTCATTGGCAGGTTGTGAAATGGATACTCAGGTATCTGAGGGGAACCCTGAACTTTGGGTTAATATTTGATAGAGATGTCGATCTCAGTTCCAAAGTTACTGATTTTGTTGATTCAGATTATGCTGGAGACTTAGATAAAAGAAGATCATTGACAGGTTATGTTTTCACTCTGTGGGTCAGCTATTAGTTGGAAAGCAACACTGCAATCCACTGTTGCTTTATCAACTACCGAGGCAGAGTACATGGCAGCAGCAGAGGCTGTTAAGGAGGCCATTTGGTTGAAAGGCTTGATCAATGATTTGGGTTTACAACAAGATGGGATCTCAGTATTCTGTGACAGTCAGAGTGCAATACATTTGACCAAAAATCAAATGTATCATGAAAGAACGAAGCACATTGATGTCAGGTACCATTTTCTCAGAGAGATTGTTATAGAGGGTGCTATACAGATTCTGAAGATTGCTACTACAAAGAATCCAGCAGATATGATGACTAAGCCAGTTGCAGTATACAAGTTCAAGCCAAGGTGGAGATTTGTTATGAGGTGGCTTGAATTCAGATTGAACAATGCATGTGTCGTAGGTTCGCTCGAGCGGAGGTTCACTCAGCTCGAGCGAAGTTCAGACAGAGAGCTTCGCTCAACATTCGCTCGACACTCAGCTCGAGCGAATTCAGACAAAGAGCTTCACTCGACATTCGCTCGACACTCAGCGCGAGCGAATTCAGACAGAGAGCTTCGCTCAAGTATCGCTCGACATTCAGCTCGAGCAATATCCAAGTCAGAGAGCTTCGCTCGACCCTCGCTCGACACCCAGCTCGAGCGAGTTCAGGCAGAGAGCTTCGCTCGACTCTCGCACAACTGTTGGCTTGAGCGAAGTGCAAAATATCTACGTTCGCTCGACGTTCGCTCGAGCCAATGTTCACAAAAGTGAATTCTCACTTTTCCTATAAATATCAAACGGCGCCCACTTCTTGCCTAAGGACTTCAGAATACATTTTGGTCTTGTTTTAAGTGTTTTCTTAAGAGAGAAGTCTAGAGTGAGTTTTGAGAGATAACTTCCTTGTGAAGTTTTGTTGTATTCATTTGTACTCCATATCTGTTAATAGTGAAATCTTCGATACCGATCCCACCAGTGGACGTAGGCTCATTTTGAGTCGAACCACTTAATTCTTGGTGTTCTTTCTGTGTGATTGTCATCAATTTTTTTCGTTTAGTTCCGCTACTATACTTCGAGTTAGTCTTAGCTACACTTATTCCCAACATATATAATATCAAATCAAGAGATTTAGTTTTCATATTAAATCAAGAGATTTGATTTTCACATTATGTGAATATTAATTACTTTATTACATCTCTAATTTTTTTGTAAATATATAGGAATTTTGTTTTGTTTTCAACTACATATACTTGAAAATCGTAAAAATGTAGCACTCAAAATATCATTTGTAATTTACATATAATACATATAATATCATTTGTAATTTTTGGTTATCACCCTCAAAATTCAAATATCGTATGCATTATTTTAATCATTTTCCAAATTATCAATTTTGGTAATCACATGATATTCACAATTGAAATATGTCAAAAATTATAAGGTACACATTTTTCATTTAAAAAGTTCAAATTACCCCTAAGTACGTACTTATATATTGTCTACCAGACAATCATGTAACGTCCCTATTAAAGAAAAAATGAATACATACAGAAAAGATGGAAAAAAGTGACGAAAAGGGTCAGCATGTCCCAGGATATATGTTCTTTCCAACCTTTTTTCAGCTATTCCTGCATATCACGTAGATTAAAAGCTTTGAAACTGATTAAATGCTTGTTCAATCTCCTTAATATGCCCGGCCATGGTGTTAGAACGTTCTAATAATAATTTATTCAAATTTCAAATTTTATTTCATCTAATCTCATCTAAACTTACTATTCAAACCTCCCTCTAAGTGTCCAGATAGAGTGAGTCTTGATAATGGATCCCAACACTTTTTTTTTTCTTAATGATTAAGGAAGTATCTTTTAATGATGATGTGAATTTAAAAAAATGTTTCAGATGAATAAAAAATACATGAAAAAAAAGAATAAAAACACTCTTCGAGAGAATTCCTCGAGATTGAACAAGCATTTAATTAGTTTCAAAGCTTTTAAGGCCTCGTTTGTTTTCAGAAAATATCTCATTTCATCTCATCTCATCTCATCTAATCATTATAATTTTTTCAACTTTCAATACAAAATAAAATAAACAATTTAATTTTTTCAAATTCTAAACAAAATTAATATTAAAAATATATTCTAATAATATTTTATTCAATTTTTTAAATTTAATTTTAACTCATCTCATCTCATTTTATCTATGTGATATACAGGAATAGCTGAAAAAAGGTTGGAAAGGACGTATATCTTGGGACATGTTGACCTTTTTTGTCACTTTTTTCCATCTTTTCTGTATGTATTCATTTTTTCTTCGAGCAACACTGCACACATCGAAAATTTGTCCCAAATATGTGTCCCAAAAAGTACCTTTCATCTTTTTATTTTTCTTTTCTTTTTTTCATGTATTTTTTTAATCATCACAAATATTTTTAAAAAAATAAAAAATTCAAAACATCATTAAAAAACATTTTTTTAATCAATAAGAAAAAAAAAAAAAAAAGGTTTCGGGATATTTCGCGACATTTAGCATTTCTGTTTTTCTTTAATAGGGGCGTTACATTGTTTGGTAGACAATATATAAGTACGTACTTAGGGGTAATTTGAACTTTTTAAATGAAAATTGTGTACCTTATAACATGATGTATATTGTACAAATCAAACAATGTCATGTTAGAAGTATATAGAACGTGTCTTCCATACCGATTTGCAAATAAATTATATATATATATATATATATATATATATATATATATATATATATATCTTCGCTACTTTGCTTCTTTTGTAGATTGGTATACCAAAAGTATTGTGAAGCAATGAAAGAAGTAGCACTTGCAATCATGGAGCTAATGGCAATCAGCTTGGGGATCATTCATGATCATCAGCACTACAAACACTTTTTCCAAGATGCTTCCTCCATAATGAGATGCAACTACTACCCACCACGCAAAGAACCAGAACATGTCTTTGGGACGGGACCCCATTGCGATCCGACATCCTTGACTATTCTTCACCAGGACCAAGTTGGAGGTCTCGAAGTATTTTCCGACAACAAATGGCGGACCGTTCCACCTCGTCAAGGTGCATTTGTCGTTAACTCGGCGATACTTTCATGGTACGCGGCCCCACTCTAAAAAATTTCTGGTTACGGCGCCACTGATCATTTTGTCTCTCCCATTGGTAAAATATGCTTGCATTATGAAGTTTAAACTACTTACGTACATGCATGCATCTGTGTAAGTAATATCAATACCCACGTGGGGATGTATATCTAAATATAAACACGTGTATATTGTGCCGACAAGAAGAAGTGCTTTATCTTGCTTTATTTTCTGTACACATGCAGGTGATCAGCTGTACGTTTTTCTGTCCTTTTTAACAGGAGAAATTAACAGATCAATAGCACATTGATGATTGATCTTAGTACGTGGAATATGGCAAGGGGCCGGTGGCGTGATTGGTGACTGTGGGGAAAAGCAGCAGCACTTGAGAATAAATGGTGCCGTTGATATTGGTAGAAGAAAAACAATTAAGAAAACAGCTAGCAATTTTTCTTAACATTTCATTTCTAGATCGAAGCCGACGTAAATATATACGTACGTACCATGAAAGTATAGCCGATGTTAACGACAAATGCACCTTGACGAGGTGGAACGGTCCGCCATTTGTTGTCGGAAAATACTTCGAGACCGCCAACTTGGTCCTGGTGAAGAATAATCAAGGATGTCGGATCGCAATGGGGTCCCGTCCCAAAGACGTGTTCTGGTTCTTTGCATGGCGGGTAGTAGTTGCATCTTATTATGGAGGAACCATCTTGGAAAAAGTGTTACTAATTCTTCTGATCATGAATCCCCAAGCTGATTGCCATTAGCTCCATGATTACAAGTGCTACTTCTTTCATTGCTTCACAATACTTTTGGTATTCCAATCTACAAAAGAAGCAAAGTAGCGAATATATAAATATATATATATATATATAAAATTTATTTGCAAATGGGTATGGAAGACACGTTCTATATACTTCTAACATGACACTGTTTGATTTGTATAAAATATAGCATGTTAGTAATGTGGAGGCCACATTCTGATCTACACAGAGTTGATAATATCAGAATGATGAATAAATCATGTGTACATACCCTGTCTCTTAGAAATCCATTCCTAGAGGCTATTTGAAGAAGTCTAACACGACGGGGTGCGAGTCATCAGGCTCATAGAAGCGAAAGGATAATGTCTCCTTCCATGGCAATTTGGATGAAAAACGATCAGCATGAGCACCGGAGTATCCCCAATTAGTACCCGGCATTCTCTTAGCCCTAAGTTTCATGCTAACCGGGAGCTTAAAGAAACGATCCAAATGATTATATGCCATTTGGATGAGACGAGGATCGACACCATGGCCGGTAATTTGGAAGAAACCATGCTTCAAGCAGTCTTCCCCATTGAGCATTGCAGCATCCTGAGTTGCCACCAAATCACCCTTAAGAAAACCTGAAAGATCCACAACGTATAACTGGCTTTCTAAGCTCTTCAATGGCTTTCACTAAAACCTCTTTTGGCCAAATGAAACTCATGGGCACAGAGGATTCTTTCTGCAGCACAAACTGTGATTGTAAAAGGGAATTCCCTGCTCCATGATCTTTCTGGGCCTTCTCCAGCTTCTGAAAGAGAGGAAACAAGAAGTGAAGAGACAATATTTGAATCCATTCGGGAAGATATATAGAAACGTGCATACAAAAAGCGCGCAGCTGGTGTTTGTGATGCCTAATGCCACTATGCCACATGCATTTATATAGCTAGCTAGGATTCAGTGAGCCGAAGAAATGCATGAACCCGGACTTTGGCGAAGATGGAAAGGTTATTACTACAATATCTACACTACTTTTAAGCGTGCATGATGATAGGGTTAACAGAACAGATCGAGAACTTTTGGAACAAGTTCAACTCCTCAAATCGCAATAATACAAAGGCGGTCAAGCCAAAACCTATCTGACTAGGACGACGTCACTTTGTATAGACTTAACTTTAGAGGGTTATAATCAATACAATATCTATGAATTTCTCACTCAATAATCAATCCGCTCTTCTTTCTCCACTCATGAATTCATGATAATTAAATTAATGTCATAAGTTTTTTGAGTTCCACATATATCTTCCATATCCACCGCAGATTGCATGATAATTAATTTCCCATAAATTGATTGCCTGCTCATGATCTTCTTGTTTGGGTCATTTTTTTTGCTGAAAACTGCTTTACTGATTTCAGCTGTTCTTACGGGTACGAATTTATATGCATCATTATTGAGACAACTTAGTTTGGGAATTATGCAGTAGTCAAGTGCCATTTCATATATGTGATCTTTTGAAACGTGAAATACGTACGTACAATTGTTGGAGTTGTAGGCCTCGAGCTGGAGGCGCGGAGTACTTATGGGCCACATATATAATATCAAATCAAGAGATTTAGTTTTCATAATTATTAAATCAAGAGATTTTATTTTCACATTACGTGAATATTAATTACTTTATTTCATCTCTAACTTTTTTGTAAATATATAGGAATTATGTTTTGTTTTCAACTACATATACTTGAAAATCGTAAAAATGTAGCACTCAAAATCTCTCTGATCTCCATCGTATATATATATCATTTGTAATTTTTGGTTATCACCCTCATAATTCAAATATCGCATGCATTATTTTAATCTTTGAAACTGATTAAATGCTTGTTCAATCTCCTTAATATGCCTGGCCATAGTAATCAATGGAAATAATCAAGTACTCCAAAATGCCTCTCTCTGTTTTTTATCGTTCAAAATTTCAAACGTCTGCGCATCATAATTTCATTGCATGATTTGTAATGCCGTGATCATCCTCCTAACAAGTTCTCAGAATAATATGACATTGCTCGATCTATATTCATAGGGCAACAAGTACTCACCTTAAAGCTCACTAACGTCGGAATGCAACCCACACAACCCAAACCTCTATATATAGCCCTCGATCAAGAACGCAAACATGCATAATATGCATGCAGACACATTTAAATTTGCTATATAATATAGCGACGATCATATAAATGATCGATTCCCTTTTATAATTACTTTTGAATTTACAGTACTTCTCTTGGAAATAAAATATTATGAGAAATTTGGGAATAGAACAATGCCCAATTGACCAAAAACTGGAATGCTTTTGAGAATAGTGACCAATTCAACTTATATACTAGCTTGTACCGTAATCAGTGCGAATTAATGGTACCCAAACAAGACCTAATAAGGGCGTTCGCCGTCGTTATTTCCCGGTGGAGAATAGTTACAAGTCACAAATACACCGCCACTATGACACCTTATCCTGGCACAACCCAAACTCGTCGTGTCCCGCCAGATAATCTGAGTGTAATGCCTGCACTCATCCTTCACACACTTGTTGCTCCCATAGTCATAGAATTGCTTCTCATCTACCCACATCTTCACAGCCTCTAATGCTGTAAAGCCACTCCAGCCTGAAGCAATGTTCTCCGAATACGGCCCGTTTGAATGCTCCAACACGCAGTCCCTCCTCGTGCGACCATAATTTCGAGCGTAGACTGCCAGGGTCTTGTTCCAAGAAATTGGACCGACACCCACTTCGGCACGAGCTGCATTGTGTGCATTCACAAAGTCTCGGACAGTGTTTTGAGCTAGAGAAACATGAGCTAGTGTTAAGCCCACCAGGCATAGGAACAGGGCAGTCTTGCTTGAGTACCCCATTCTCAAAGGTATTTCCAGTTACTGGGTCTTGTTTATTAGGTTGAATGGAACATATGGTTGGTTGGTCATGTATTTATAGGCAATATCTGGTTAATTCTATCTCCCTATTTTTCTCCTTTATGTGTCCCATAATTTCTAATTATTCACAATGCAAATGCTAATAAAAGCCTCAACCTAATTATATGCAATTTGAAGCTGGCACTTCCAGGTCCTGAATTTCTGGTTCTTGGGGGAGAATTGGTCATATCGATGTCGTATTTATGGGCATTCGGTATATTTGTATATTTATAGGAAACGTACGGCTTGGCTGATGAGGTTTATCTCCAGACTTCTAATTATATACAATGCTAATAAAAGCTAACTTCAACCCAGATAGGTGTCTTAAGAGCACTAGCATTGGACTCATCAAATGAGTCTAATTTTTAAAATTTGATGATTTTGACTTTAAAATATTGGCATTGGATTCATTATCTGCTCAAATGTCAAGCTTTTAGCTACAGTATATTTATCTTCATCTTCAAATTTGAAGACTCACTATTCACACTCTATAACTATTATTTTATTTATTTAAATGATTGTTTCTCAATTTTGAGCCACAATATATTTAAGTTAGGAAATAATAATTTAAATATCAAATTAAATTATTAATTAACATATAGTTAGTGTAATTGTAAAATATGAAAAAAATAAATTAAAAATATTATTATTAACAAAATAATATTATATTATTATTTTGATAAATCTAATGGCTAATCCAATGTGGGGTTATGGATAGAAAGGTTATGGATTTATGAAAAACATATATTTTTCATCAAATTTTGAAGATGAAAATGATGAATCTAATGCTAATGTTCTAATAACAGTTTTTTTTCCCTTTTTCTCCGACTTTCAAGTTCAGTGAGGGTTGTACTTTTGTCACGTGCCACAATTAAACACGTTTTTCACATAAACAAATTGAAATTTGAAGGAAAGTTGTCCAAAAGTGCATCCAACGGATGATGCATTTCATATCTATTTTCAATTTTTCTAAAGTGTTGCCACTATATGTAGCGTGAACTGTCCATAAATGAAAAAATATATTTTTTTTTGTTTATATTCTCTCTTTTCTTGTACTTTTCTCCCACAACAATTTCTGTCTTCTTGTATTTTTTCTCCCACAAAATATTTAAAAAATATAATATTTAAATGATACGAAAAAAAATAAATAAGTTGATGTATTAAAAGTCAGTACGTAAAATAGAAAAAGTAAATTTTGATGATGTATTTTAAAAGATAGAGAATGCTAAGAAGAGGAAAATACTAAAGGAGGTTTGGATGCAAAACTTATCCCAATACATCTCATCCTATCTTATCTCATCTAATCCTATTATTATTATTTTTAAAAAAATAAAAATTACAATTCATTAAAAAATACTTCATTAACTATTAAATAAATAAAAACACAACAATCGGTACAAATCATCGGTAGAATTTTTAGGTAGGAATATCATTTCCCATATATATTGAGTGGCCAAGTGTGTAATTTTTTTTTTTCAAATATTTTTTAAACTCCCTTGAAAAATAGCATTACTCAATATGAGAAATGATATTTACAGTCATGGAGTGCGCCAGCACCGCTCACTTTTTTGAAAAAAAAAAGTGAGGTAAAATGAGACTCACATAAAAAAATTAATTTTTTAATAATGAATTTCACTCTTTTTTTAAAAGAGTGCACGGTACTTGCAAAATTTATGATTGTATTTAAATTTAATCTTAAAAATATTTCATTAATTATTAAGTAAAAAGACAAAAACCATTTTTTCTATTTGACAAAATGTTGGTGGATGTCTCGGTAGAAGTAGTGTTTTCCAGCATTTAATAATCAGGAGAATACATTCCAACAAAACCCCAGCCTCGTCAGCAAATCAAATTATATTATGAATTAGCGTTATAAGCAATAAAATATTGAACAAAAAATTATATATTTAAATAAAATATCAGTTTGGATTAAGATTAAATTAATAGTCTTTTAGATTTTCTAATGCGTATTTTTTTGTTTCCTTCAACTTATGTCATTTTAGTCTTCTCCACTCAAACAAAATTTAATTTCTCATCAC
This sequence comes from Juglans microcarpa x Juglans regia, assembly GCF_004785595.1. Lineage (NCBI taxonomy): Eukaryota > Viridiplantae > Streptophyta > Magnoliopsida > Fagales > Juglandaceae > Juglans > Juglans microcarpa x Juglans regia. The sequence goes on from NC_054609.1 coordinate 2,154,016, forward strand.
TAACATAGAAATAAGGGAGAATAAGGGATAGAAGATCAAGTTGCTTAACCAAAATTTTATTTATTGCATAATCTCTCTAGTTAAACAGAAGGTTCAAGCTCCAGAGACCAAGTCTATCCAAAACACTAAACCAAAAGATAAAGTTGATAAGTCTCACAACAGCTCACTTGTAGACTTTTGAATTTTGTATATATGGTTGTAAGCCAAGATAATATCTCTTCACTCCCTTGGTTTCTATCAGACTAGATGGAACCAACTACCTAAATTGGACCACGCAATTTATCCCTTGCTGCGTAGCCATGATTTATTGAGCATTATGGATGGCTCTGAGCCGTGTCCCTCACAGTTTGTCACTAATGACGAAGGCAAGCAAATTTCTGTCATTAACACTGATTACTTGTTGTGGCAGAAAAATGACCAATTCATTTTGGCATGGATAAATGCCACCCTCAAAGAGAAGATTTTGTCCATTGTTTATGTACAAAATACATCTCGCCAAGTCTGGACCACCTTGGCAAATAGATTTGCACCTCACTCCCGCTCTAGAATTTTCCACCTTAAACGACAACTCCAAACCTTGAACCAAGGCAACAAGTCATGAAATGACTATCTCATTAGTCATTACTGCCAAAAACAGGTTTGACCAGCTTGTAGTTGTAGGGAAACATGTTGATGAAGAACATCTAATTTCTTATGTTGTTAGGGGTCTCAATCCAGCTTACCATCCTTTCATCACTTCACTAAGCTTTTCCACCCGTGAGTCCTACATCACCTTTGATGATTTTTAAACTAAACTGCTCAACTATGAACAACTACTTAAAACACAGCAGAAATCTGCCCCACCAAATAACACCTAAATAGCCTTCTTCTCTCAGAAATCCTAACCATCTTAAAACAATAACAAGCCCAAGTAGTATTCTACTAGAAAACCTCCCAATGGACCACGAGAGTTTACTACTCCACATTCTATTGCACAAACAACAGGCAAAGGTCCTACCAATAGTCCATTCTTTTCTAACACTCACCCTCCATGTCAAATTTGTGGCAGAACAAATCACCAAGCACTCGACTATTATCATCGAATGGACTTATACTCATATCAAGGAAGACACCCCCTTCTCATTTGGCTGCTATGGTTGGACATACACATGTTACACAGGAGGATGAGCAACCTTAGTTCCTTGATAGTGGTGCTAATAATCATGTCACCTCTTCATTAGAGAATCTCACCATACAGCAGCAACCATATCAAGGCCCTGTTCAAGTAACTGTTGGTAATGTTGGAGGTTTTCATATAACTCACACTGGTTCCTCACTTATCAAAACAAAAAATATTTTTTTTCTATTGTCCAATATATTACGTTGTCCTAAAGCTTCCTCTAATTTATTACCCATTTAGCGCCTATGCCAAGACAATAATTGCGACTTTGTGCTCAGTGCCTCTGCCTTTGTTGTGAAGGATTTGCATACCAACAAAATACTCCTCCAAGGTCCGAGTGAAGTAGGCTTATATCCTGTTTATCTTCAGTACCTACAAACCAATAAGAAGAAGCACAATTCAACTCTCAGCTCTTCCTTTAGTGCTTTCCTAGGAATTACAACACCTATTCTGTAATACCCCGATCTTTCCTTCTTATGTACGTTTCTTCTTTCTGACATACGTTCCTTCTTTCTGACGTAAGCAAATTCGAAGATGGGATTATGCAACTGTCCACCCCTTCTCTCTAATGACTGCGAGCCTCGTCATGCTTGCCGAACCCCAATGGCGTGTTTCAAAAGATATTATGTGACTTCTAAGTCACGCCCAGGGTTTTAAATGTACTAGAAACATTTATATCTAGTGTTATTGAACTAAGCTTGATTTTAAATACGACAATTATAATATTCTTGAAGAGCTCCAAAAATATTATAATTGTCGGAAATCATATTAATATTATTATTAAAATGATTTCAGTTATTTAAATATTATGGGATTTAAATTATGTTGAAAGTTTTAATTAATTAATTGGTTTTATCCTTTCAAATATGTTAAATAAGACTTCATCATTTATTAGTGATGAAAGAATATTATTTTATAAACTAAAATTAGTTTAAATAATATTCTGCCTTAATTCCTCTAAGTGCTTTTAATTAAGTTAATGTTTATGCAATTTCAAATCAGTGTTTTAATTCTCCACTGTTAGATCATTCTGAGGATCTCAAGACGAATGGACTAGATTAAATACCTAGACCCCTCTTCCTTCTCCCTTACTTTTCCCTCCCCTCTATCTCTCCTCCCTCCCTCAGCTCACGCGTACGCAGTACGCTGTCCCTCTCCAAGCCGTGTCTTCCACTGCCCAGCCCGGTGCCGCCGTGCATCGGTGAGTCTCACCTCCACCACCACCGACCTTCTCTCACGCCGGCAAATCCCCACCAGCAAAGCCAGCCCCCATCTCGCGGCCACCTTCCCCATTGCACGCACAAAGAGACCCAAGCACGATCTCACCGTGCGCAACGCCTAACGCCGCCGTACGCAGCCACCACACTGCCACCAATGGCCTCCCCTCTCACCGGTGCACCTTTCTCATGGAACCCAAGCCACGGGAAGCTCCCTCTTCCCCTCCGTCGCATGCACGCACGAAACCCATTTATGGGTTTTACACGGCTTCAAGGCCACCGACAGCCCTAGCGCCGCCGTGTGCCAGTTCCAACTCCACCAAGCGCCTCCCCTGGCCACCATGGCTCCTCCCCGAGCTCCTCCAAGCCAGCCAAACTCTCCAGCCCTCTCTCTCTCCCACAGCTTCGATCCACTGCCGTAGGCTACCATGGCGCCACCCTAGCGCCACCACAAGTTCCACCGCACCTCCCTCAGCTCCCCACAGCCAGCCATGACCAGCCAAGCCCCCTCCGATTTCCCCTATTGGAGACCCACGGCCTTAGCTCCTCCACGAGCTGCCGTGTGTCCGACGAGTGCCACCTCGGCACCACCACTCTAGGGCCATGACCCGACCCTCCTATGCTTAGACCCGCACCTCTGGCCACCTCCAATGGCCAAGGTAGCCACTGCAGGTGATGGACAGACACTTCGCGTGCCTGACCGCCACTATACACGGCTAGATCCACCGTGTTACGCTCCTTGCCACCATCACAAGGCCATCATGAGCCCTTCCAAGACCACACTTAGCTATCTAAACGCCAAAACAATCACCGTACGTGGGTTAGCCGCCACGTACAACCCTTCCGGCATCATCAATCATGACTATCAGCGAGCAACGCACTGGTTATCCCGTCAATGATATAACCCTCTATCATTCGTTATTTATGTTAGGTGTTGATTAGTTGATTAGGTTATGGACTGTGCTGTTAGTATTTGTAGAGTTCGCTGGGTTGTGATGTGTTGTGTAGTGAAGTGTTGGGCATATCTATGTAGTACGCTGTGAAGTGTGGAGCGTAGTTGGGAATTGTGTTGTGTAGTGTTGTGGATTGTGCGGTGTAGTGTGGTTGTGGAGTATGTGCTGTATTAGTGACGTGGTATGTGGAATGGGAACAGTACACGCTGAGTGTACTCTATGGCGTAGTGCGTGTAAAGGAAGTGTACTCCATGTGGTGGAGTGATGCACCAAATGGCGGGTATGCCGTAATGGTGATGCGGTGTAGTGCATGTGAAAGGAGTACACGTGGAGTGTACTTCATGTAGTGGAGTAATGCACCATACGGCGGGTATGCCATAGTGGTGATGTGACGTAATGTGTGTGAAGGGAGTACACAAAAAGTGTACTCCATGTAGTGGAGCAAGGCACCATGTGGTGCGTATGCCGTAATGGTGATGGGTCGTAGTACGTGAAAAAAGAGTATACGTGGAGTGTACTCCTCGAGGCAGCGACACTCCGTGTAGCGTGTCACAGAGATAAGGTTGGTTGTGTGATTGATGGGCGTGGAACGTGATAAATAGTGTCAGGAACTGTGGAACAGTGTTCCGAAATAGTTATGGTATAGCCTGTAGTCTGAGGTGACAAGCGTCACCGTGATGGACTTATGGCTGAGAGTATGTGTGAAGTAGCAGAACAAGTATCAGAGTAGTGCAGCAGAAGCATGATTGGGCAACGTCACGAAGTGACGTGGTTATTGGCAGTCATGCTTGTGATGGGTGAGAAGTCAGTGTAGAAATGATGTGGCAAGAACGTGATGAGATGTCACGATGTGACAGGAGTACGTGAGGGACCGTACTCGTGATGAGTTAGGAGTTGGCGTAGAAATGACGTAGTGAGATATCAGGTAATGTGACAAGGTCACGATGTAGCTTGGGAGTAGTCTCGAGCTATATGACGTGACATAAGGCGTGATTGTGAACAGAGTCTTGTCGTGTTAAGTGTTAGGATGAATTGTCAAAAGGGACGGATAGCATAAAGAGTCATGCTAGCCGAGTTAAGAGAGGTATCGGAGTATGGTGCTTAATTACACAAGAAGGTGATCAACGTGTCATATGTTAATCTTAGGTGATGAAGGGGTAAGTTACATGTGTAATCTGGTGAGACACATGTGCCGGATGGATTCACCATATGTAATGGGTAATCTGTCCTAAGCATAGTTACACGGTGCTTAAACCTCAGAATTGACTTGGAGTCGTGTGGCCTGTATGGATGGGAATAAGGATTTAGTGTGAGCTAAGGTGCATGCAGATAGTGACGGGTGTATGGTCTAGAATTGGGATGCGTGATTCCATCGGTCGGAATCATGCGTCGGAATGTGGTTAGTAAGAAGAGTAAGATGGAGGTTCTAGTGTCTTAATCCTAAGGTGAATCATGGGTTCACTATAGTGGATGGGCACTCGATGTAGAATGTCGAGTTTGGAAGAGATAGTGACCGTAAGAAGGTCCTAAAGGGTTTAGCATAGTACATGGCACTTAAGAACACAAGATAGAAGGAGAGTGTTCCAAGTGAAATGTAGCTTTATTCCTAGTTTAAGTTGTTTATGCGTTAGATAGAGAATGATGCTAAGGTATGTGTATGCATGTAGGTTGCCATCTAACACGCACATGAATGGACTGTATGATATGTAAGTAGCATGGAGTCCAGGTAAGTGTTACATTCATACTCTTCTAGAGTTTTGTAAAATATAAAGAAACAAAAATGAAACGTTTTTCCTCACGATACTTTATGAAAAGACGCGAAAGACGTTTCATGAAAAAAAATGCTAATTGTTCAAAGGTATACGTATGTACGGCCCTCCTTGGCAGCCCTTTTTTACGCAACAAAGTATTAATCGTACGCATGTGAATGGATGACTATACATTGTATCTATTGTATGAATTTTCTAAGAAAATCCATGAACTAAAGAAAATGCATGAAAGACATGAAAACCGATGCTTTTATGGATCCTACGAACCAATGCTTTCATGTGCGCCATGAGATGATGCTTATGGATGCTATGAAAGACGAAGTTTAAGGTGATGCTTATGGATGCCACGAAAGCTGACGTTTAAGCTCATGTATGTTTTTAAATGACGTTTTCCATGAATGGACTATTAAATGAAAGATAGAGTTGAAATGAACTGAAAGTTTAAGTCCATGCCTTAAACGATGTTTTTCCATGAACCGAACTGTTAAATGAAACGGACTGAACGGAAAGGACTAAAATGAAATGAACGTTTACTGTATGAAAATACATAACGGCCACATGAATGAATGAAAAGGGTACTAATGAATGGGCAGATTGCAATGCTGGGTAAGTAGTACTGTAGTACTGGTAGTGCACCCAGTGCTGCCCCCTGACTAAAAAGGGATTCCCAACCCGTGGCCACAGGCGGAGTCCGGGTCCAAAGGAAGACTGCTAACCCCAACACACTAACGGGGGACACGTTTTAAATAAAGGAAAGCCCATTTTAAAAGAAAACCCTGTTCAATGATATTTTTAAATGAACGCACATATGCATGCACGCATGTAAGTATAATATGTATGAATGATGAATGCATGAATGAAAATCTATGTTATTATATTTTAACTGTATGAAGTAATGCTTACGAGTCATCAACTCATTTTAGTTTTTATGCATGCCCCTCCCCCCTCACAGGAACTGAATGATCAAGACGGACACGGCTCATGGGGAAGAGCACGGAATTCTAGACATGAGTTTTAATTGTACGAGAGACCTTTTTATTGTAAGTTTAGTGTTTTCTGCTGTAAACCTCTTTTATTCTAAAGCACATTTTATTTTATAAACGTAGAGTCTTGCACCCTGGGTATGCAAATAAAAAGTTTTAAATCGAACAGTAATTCCGGTCATTCTTTCTAAAAACTTTTTGTAAAAAGTTCCACCACAAGGACGGACGTTACATATTCAAACCTGGCATTCAAGATTAGGCCATCCCTCAGAGTCTACCGTGTGGCATCTCACTCATGATTCACTCATCTCTGTATTGGTACTAACTAGATAAACCCTATTTGTGAATTTTGTCAATTGGCTAAAAGCCATAAACTTCCTTCCCCTGATTCTTCCATTAAGCCCAAGGACCCCCTTGAACTTATTCACTTTGATGTGTGGACCTATCATATAACGTCAATCAATGGCTGTAATTTTATGTTATTTTTATTGATGATTTCTCTCGATTTTTAAGGATGTTTTCTCTTAAACAAAAATAAGATGTTCTCTTATGTTTCATCAAATTTAATAGCTTGGTTGAGAACCTATTCTCCTATAAAATCAAACAACATCAAACAGATAATGGAGGAGAATAACTCTCTCATGCATTTAAATCCTTTTTAGATACACATGGCATTTTACATCGACTCACATGCCCACATACTTTTGAGCAAAATGGAATATCCGAAAGAAAACTTCGCCACCTAACAAAAACTGGTCTCACTCTCCTAGCTCAGTCTCATCTACCTTCAGAACATTGGATGGATGCGTTCCTGACGACTACATACCTTGTTACTCGCATGCCCACTCCTGTCCTTGATAATCATTCTTCTTACTTCTGTCTTTTCCGAAAGCAACTTGACCATTCACTCCTCAAAACCTTTGGATGTGCTAGCTTTCCACTCCTGTGGCCATACTCTACTCACAAACTATCCTATAGAAGTAGGAAATGTATCTTTCTCGCCCATGCTGCAAGTCAAAAATGATATAGATGTTTTGATGCTCAAACAAGTCTGATATACATCTCCCGCCATGTAGTTTTTAATGAGAACAACTTCCTTGCTGCCATCCTACAGACTAACTCTCCTTCTGATGCCAACAGTCCAGTTGCCACCGTCCCTACTACACCCATTGTCACCTTGCCTATTACCACTCAAATCTTGGAGGATACTTTCTTGGACTCTGTTGGTCCCATCACAACAGGTATGACTTCCTTTTCAATACTCTTAGATAGTCCTGTTTTATCCTCTTCTACTAATACTGCTTTTGCAGCTACATCTCTCAACAAGACAGACCATACACCAGACTTACCATCCAAAACCACCAACCCCTCTTCCCCTTTCCCTCTCAATCTACACAACCTATAGAATTACTCTCGAATTTCTCCAATTCCCTTCCTCCTAAACAGATAATTACCCGAGCTCAAAAGAACTCCCTCAAACCAAAGCAATTTCCAGACTACCAACTTTATTTCTCCTCCAAACATCCTATCTTAGCCCTATCCTCCACTTTTCTTCCCTCTAAACCATGCACTTACCAACAGGAAACTAAGGATCCCAACTGGCAGACAGCCTTGCAACATGAGTTCTCTGCTCTTATTGAAAATAAGACTTGGACCTTGTGTCCCCGACCTCTTGATAAACACATCATTCAGAACAAATGAGTCTTTAAATTAAAACAAATGGCAAATGGCACCATTGAAAGATATAAAGCCAGGCTAGTTTCCACAGGCTTTGATCAAGAACATGGAGTTGACTTTCATGAGACTTTCAGTCCTGTTATAAAACCTGCTACAATCATACTTGTTCTTGCTTTGGCAATTCATCACAACTGGGTGGTCCAACAGCTTGATATATCTAATGTCTTCTTACTTGGCTATCTTAAAGAAGAAGTATACATGGAACAAACCCAAGGGTTTGAGGATAGTCGATTTCCCACTCATGCCTGTTGGTTACACAAGTCCCTTTATGGCTTGAAACAAGCACCAAGGGCTTGGTTCCGACGTCTCTTTCAATGCCTCTTTGAACTTGGCATCATGGGTTTGAATGTCGACACTTCTCTTTCAAACCTACATTGATCCTCTGTCACCATTTTCATTCTCATACATTTTGATAATATTTTAGTTGTTAGTAAATCCTCTGATGCAGTTTCAGCTCTCCTACATCAACTCAGCTGCGACTTTGTAGTCAAAGACTTGGCTGCCCTATCATGTTTTTTGGGTATTTAGGTTCACGGCACCCCAAACCATCTCCATTTGCATCAAGTTAAATACATTATGGACCTCTTTCATGACACCAACATGATTAGTGCTAAACCAGTCACAACACCATGTACCTCGGGTGGAAAACTATCCAAACATACTGGTGATCCACTCCTTGATCCATCAATATATCGACATATAGTTTGGGCCTTGCAATATTGCATGTTGACTCAACCTGACAGTGCTTACAGTGTCAATCAATTGTGTCAGTTTCTCCACTGCTCGACTTCAGTCCATCTCACAGCAGCCAAGTGGGTACTCCGCTCTATCAAGGGCACACTTGAATATGGACTCCATTATAGCAAATGTTCTCTAGCTCTTCATGGTTTATGTGACTTGAATTGGGCTAGGAGCCCTGATGATCGCAAATCAACTACGGGGTATTGCATTTTCTCTGGTCCCTACCTCATTTCTTGGATGGCAGAGAAGCAGCTAGGGGTCACAAGGTCCAGTACTAAGGTGGAATACAGATATATGGCCATCACTGTAACTGAACTCTATTGGGTTCAAATGCTCTTCAAAGAGCTTGGTTTTTCTCTTCACTCACCTCTATGTCTACGGGTTGACAACCTTGGTGCACTCTCATTATCCTCCAACCCTGTATTTCATGCAAGGACAAAACACACAGTGGTCGATTATCAATTTATATGGGAGAATATTTTCAACCAAGATATCCTTGCACGGTACATCTCCTCCACTTCACAACCTTTGGACATCTTCGCAAAAGGCTTGACTTCATCAAAATTTTGCTTACTATGTGACAAGCTCATGGTTTGACCTCTCACCATCAGTTTGCAAGGGACAGTTAACCAAAAGGTTCAAACTCTAGAGTCCAAGTCTATCCAAAACACTGAACCTGAAGATAAAGTTGATTACTCTCACAATAGCTCACTTGTAGACTTTTGAGCTTTGTACATGTCGTTGTAATGTAAGATAATATCTATCTTTCTGTTGTATATTTGAAAAGCATTTGATCTTGTAAAGTGCTAGTTATACATAATGAAAACTCTCATCTGATATTGCCTTGAACCAGATCGTTTAAACTTCTCTGAATATGTTAATTTAATTACATAGAGTATTTTTATTTAATAAATTTGACAATTCCTTGCTCATTTTGAAGCTTACGGCTTTGTCAGACTTGTTTACTTGCCTTAAAGTTGTTGGTCTTGGATGGTCTGTCACATGCATAGATCTAACCGGGATGTGAAGTGCTTAATTCTCTCATTATCTTCACAGGTTTGTGGCTTAAACATCCAGACTTCTGCAGCAATTTCGTCCTTTAATTGTCCCAAAAACTTGGTGCCTATCAGTGCCTTTGAGGCTAGCCAACCACTCTAGTTGCTAGGCATTCAAACTCATGCTGATAATCATGAGAGATCCAGTTTGATGAATTCGAGATATCACTTCATCAAAGTCCTTGTACTCAGTTGGTCCAAACCACACAATATTTCCTGCACAAAGTCATCCCAAGTGATGAATTTTTCTTCCTTCTTGTAGACTCGCTAAACCCATTGCCACCATTCATTCGCCTCACCTTCTAAGTGAAAAGAAGGCTAATCGCACTTTACGATCCTCAGCAATGCTCTGAAAATCAAAGAACTTCACCACTTGGTGTACCCATGTCATTGGATCATCGCCAGAGAACCATGGAAAGTCCATTTTAAACTATTGTGGATGGAATTGTTGGTGTCCTCCTTCTCCTTGGTGAGTAATTCGTGAGTGTGACCTCATTTATTTGTACTTTGAAGAGTCTTTGTCTCGCCGATGGAAAGGTTGCTCCTATGATGCCTCCAAAAACTCCTTGATTGCCTTCACACTTTCTTCTATTGCTTGAAGTCATGAACTTGTGTCTTTGGCCCCTTCCCGTATCTCATGCAAACTGTATTCCTAGCTTTCAAGACGTTCCTTAGTCGTAGTCATGTTCTGATATCACTGATGGAACCAAGATCTTACTACGATGAAAAGTGATAAATTGTTATCCACATAGGGCTGGAACAAACCGCAAGATTTATATTCTTTCTAATGATTGAAAATAAAGATTAGACCCTAGTATTTATAGGCATGCACTCCTGACCATGTACAGAAACCTACTCCTATTCTAATAAAAATAACAAGCCTACTCAAATTTTAATTTGAATAATATTGATAATCCTAACTGACTTGAATTAGTTTAAAGAAAAAAAGCAACTGATAGCCAAAATCCCTCTTCTTAGAATAAAACACAACTTCAACCCACTTCCTATTCTAGTCCATTGTGGCTTCTCCACTTCATAGTAAACTTCCTAGTACCGTTTCCATCAATTAACGCATTGGGCTTGACTTCTTTGGTCTTCATTTCTTTGATTTAACTCGACTTCCACTTTGGTTTTCTTCTTGATGCCAATCTACTGAACTTTGCATTATACCTCCTAAATTCTTCTTCTTCGTTCTATCCCATATGTTTTGATCACCATCCAAGAAATGACCCTTTCTGCATAACCCATTCAAAAGCATATTGAAATTAAACAAATCTAGCTCCACACCCTACGTCTCCAACTCATCAAGCATTCAAACTATTGAATCAAACCAACTCATGTTACAAAATGCCATAAAAAACTCACTTATAGGAGACCAAATCTGGTTCTATGGATAGTTTCGTTGGCAACTCCTTAAAAATCTCATTAAGCAAATCAAACGTATTCGAGTTCACACAAGCTCAAAGCGCATATATGCAATACAAAGGATCAAGCCAAAAACTATCTGACTAGGATCACGATTCACAACGTTACCTTCTATAGACTTAACTTTTTAGGGTTATAATAAATACAATATCTTTGAATTTCTCCCTTAATAATCTACTCTCTTTCTCCAGTACTCATGAATTCATGAACGATAAAAAAAACATCTTCATAATTTACGCAAGGTGATTTTTTTTTTTTTAGAATAGGGTTTTTGCATGGCGCTGACCGCCAGGCCTTCATTGTTGATGGTAGGACATTGTGTTGCTATGGTGGGTTCTGATTAAATCGGTGCGCGGAAGAAGAATGCAACATCGGGTGGTAAATTCGGGAAGTTGGATGGGATGGTGTTTGCTGATATTGTGGTCTCTAGGCCCCAAATGCTTCTAGAGGTGGATATTCCTTTCCGGGATCGACGGTTCAATGATGGGGATGTTTTTTTTTCAATTTTTCAAGGCGGAGATAGAGCAGTCGGCAGAGCCGTTTCGGTTCTTTGTGGTTTTGAAATTTTTACGTCAAAGGTTGTCACTTGATCATCTTTGTGGTTTTATCGAAAATAGGTGGGGGTTGCATTCGGTGCCTGTGGTGGGTCAATTGAAAAGCCCTCAGAATGGTCTTGTGCTGATTTCGAATGAGGAAGATTCCATTAGTGTTATGGCTCGAGGGAATTCATATGTTGAAGGGGTGGTGTATAAGGTGTTTCACTAGACGCCAGATTTCATTGAGGAAGAAGATTCTCCTTAGGTTCTGGTTTAGATTATGTTTGTATCATTCGCTTGGGTTGAAGGATTTATTGGTGGAGTATGATTCTAGTGTGGTGGTTGGATGGTTGTCTTTGGGTGTTTGCAAGTGTTGGTTTTTATGGGATTCATGGGAGGAATTGAAGGTGCTTGTTCATTTTCTTAAGGTTCAGTTTCGACATAATTTTAGATAAGCTAATATGGTTGTGGAGTTTCTGGCTAAAGATGATACGAAAGGGAGGATTTCAGATTTTATTGGAGAAGATTTTGTGCAAGGAAAACTTTAGGATTTAGTTCGATTGGATAAATTGGAATTCCTTATATTCAACTTTCATGTAATTTTTATTTTGAGTCACGTTGTATATAATATATATATATATATATATATGTCTTCCGTATCCACCACAGATTGCACGCATGATCGTTGATTTCCCATAAATTCAGCGCCTGCTAATGATCTTCTAGTTAGGGTATTTTTTTGGTAGCAAATGCTTTACTAATTAATCTCAACTGTACTACCGGGTATGAATTAATTATAAGCATCATTATTGAGACAGCTTAATTTGGGTGTTAATGGAGTTGTCAACTTAATTATAAGCATCATTAATTTGGGTGCTACTCTATCGCTCAGAGTAGTCTGCTGCAAGTTGCCGATAGGGAAAAATCATCTTTTCATTTTTTTCATCATTTTAAAACATTTTTAAATAATATAAAAAAATGTCAATGCACTAATAGTTATTTCCTTAACTATTAAGTAAAGAAAAAAAATTAAAATACATGAGGTGTCAAAATAAGGTGTCAAAGTAGTATTTTTCATATATATATGTGTGTGCACGCGCGCGCGCGTGTGAGATCTTTCATAACGGGAAATATGTATGTACAATTGTTAGAGTTATAGGGGTTGTGAGAGAATTTGATTTGATATTATCTAAATCAAAATATTTGATTTTCATAATTATAAGTTAAAGAGATTTAGGTACCGTTTGAATAATGAGTTGAGATGAAATAAAATGAATTGAGATGAAAGTTAAAAGTTGAAGGGCTCATGTCAAAGCTCACTAACGTCGTAATGTAGCCCACACAACCAAAACCTTTATAGCTCTCGATCAAGATACATGCGATGGCACATTCAAATTTGCTATATAATATAGCGATTGTTTTGAATTATTTTGAATTTACAGCACTTCTCTTAGAGATCACAAAAGGCTACATAACAATATTATGAGAAATTTGGGTATAGAATAATGCCCAATTCAAAAAAAAGAATGCCATTGAGAATAGAGACCAATTCAACTTATATTGTAGATTGGTAGCATAATCAGCGGGAAATTGGAATATTCTTGTGTATCCAAACAAGACCTAATAAGGGCGTTCGCCGTCGTTATTTCCCGGAGGAAAATAGTTACAAGTCACAAATATTCCGCCACTATGACACCTTACCTTGGCACAGCCCAGACTCGTCGTGTCCCTCCAAACAACCTGAGTGTAGTGCCTGCACTCCTCGTCCTTCACACACTTGTTGCTCTTATAGTCATAGAATTGCTTCTCATCTACAAACATCTTCACAGCCTCTAATACTGTAAAGCCACTCCAGCCTGAACAAATGTTCTCTGAATACGGCCCCATTGAATGTTCCAACACGCAGTCCCTCCTCTGGTTACCATAATTCTGAGCATAGGCTGCAAGGGTCTTGTTCCAAGAAATTGGACCGACACCCACTTCGGCACGAGCTGCATTGTGCGCATTCAAAAAGTCTTGGACGTCAGAGTTTTCAGCTAGAGAAACATGAGCTAGGGCTAACCCCACCAGGCATAGGAACAGGAAAGTCTTGCTTGAGTAGCCCATTCTCAAAGGTATTTCCAGTTCCAGTTACTGGGTCTTGTTTATTAGGTTGAATGGAACATATGGTTGGTTGCGGTATTTATAGGCAATATCTAGTAAATACTATCTCCCTATTTTTCTCCCTTATGTGTCCCAAATTTCTAATTAATCACAATGCAAATGCTGAAAAAAGCCTCAACCTAATTATATGCAATTTGAAGACACTTTCCAGGTCCTGTATTTCTGGTTCTTGGGGGAGAATTGGTCATATCGATGTTTATAGGAAACGTACAGCTTGGCTGATGACCTTTATCTCCCTAGCTATTTTTATCTAATTAAATACTATTCCAGACTTCTGATTATACAATGCTAATAAAAGCTAACTTCAACCGAGATCTTCAACCCAGATAGTTGTCTTAATAACAGTTTTTTTTTTCCCTTTTTCTCCGGCTTTCAAGTTCAGGGAGGGTTGTACTTTTGTCACGTGCCAGAATTAAATACCTTTTTCACATAAACAAGTTATTCTCCCTAAATCCAAGAGTGATATGAGCATCCTCAATGGGTTTTGTAAAACTCATTTTTATGTAAAATTTGAAGGAAAGTTGTTCAAAAGTACATCCAACGGATGATGCATTTCATATCTCTTTTAAATCTTTCTACAGTATTGCCGCTACATGTAGTGTGGACTGGGCACAAATATAAACATTTTTCTATTTATTTTTTCTCTTCTCTTGTACTTTTTCTCCCACAAAATATTAAAAAATATAATATTTAAATGATACGAATAAAAAATAGATAAGCTGAGGTATGATATATTGTAAAAGTCAATATGTAAAATAGAAAAAAGAAATTTCGGTGATGTATTTTAAAAGATAGGATGAAAAATCTATTGGGAATGCTCTTAAAAAGGAAAATGCTAAAGGAGGTTTGGACTCAAAACTCAACTTAATTCATCTCATCTCATCTAATCATTATATCTTTCATAAAAATTTTGTAGAAAATACAATAAAGAATTCAACTTTTTAAAATCTCAAAACAAAAATAATATTAAAAAATAATATTCTAATAATAATTTATTTGAATTTTAACTCTCATCTCATCTCATCTCAACTCACTATCTAAACCTCCCCTTAAATGTCCTGATAGTGAGTCTCGAGAATGGGTCTCAACACTTTTTTTTACATAGTGATTACGAAATGTTTTTTTAATGATGATGTGATTTTTATTTTTTAAATGTTTAAGATGAATAAAAAAATACAAGAAAAAAAAACACTGGAGAATTCCTTGAGAGGAATTATCGATGGTTGTTGTGCCACCATTTATAAAATCACATACAAAAATAAAATGTTATGAACCCACTAGATAGAACTCACCCTTGAAAACTAGCTTACAAGGGAAGGGTGCTTAGGGGCTTATAAACTATCAACTAATCTCATACTTAGTCGATGTGGGATTGTAACAACAACCACGCTCCGCAACCGACGTCCACGGCAGTCCCGGCGCTCACTCGGGCTGTCTGTGCACTAGGTCTTTTCCTAGCTCCGGGCAAACACTGCCATGCCGGCATCACCCCCCGTGCCGCACGATTGCAACCGTCGTAACATGACCTTAAATGTGGGGTGGCTCTGATACCATTTGTTATAAACCCACTAGGTAGAACTCACCCTTGAAAACTAGCTTACAAGGGAAGTGTGCCTAGAGGCTTATAAACCATCAACCAATCACATACTTAGTTGATGTGAGATCGTAACATAAAAAGGTACAGGTTCATGGTGCCCGAGTAAAAGATGTAATTACATTTAAGGACCTTGCTACGTCCACTGAGAAAACTCATCGAGGGTTTCTATCCCGAGTGTAATCTTTTTCCTTCTTTCTTTCTTGTTTGTCAAACATTATTTTAAAGCCCTTTAAACATTTAAAATAAAATAAAATTCCCAATTCATTAAAAAATACTTCATTAACTATTAAATAAAAAAACACAACAATCGGTACAAATCCTTGGTAGAATTTATAGGCGGGAAATCATTTCCCGGCCATATATATTATATATAGGATGATGTTGCATCTACCGAGAGTGGCCAAGTGTGTAAGTTTTTTTGTTTTTTTTTTTTTTTCAAGTACTTTTTAAACTCCCTTAAACTTTTTTTTTTTTTTAAATAAACTCATTAAAAAATAATTCATTAATCATTGAGTGAAAAAATAAAAGTACAAAATGTTGGTGGCTATCTCGGTAGGAGTTCATGTGTTTTTCTACATTTAATAATCAGGAGAATACATTCCAACAAAGCCACAGCCTCATCAGCAATCAAACTATATTATGAATTAGCGTTATAAGCAATAAAATATTGAACAAAAAATTTTGTATTTAAATAAAATATCAGTTTGGATCAAGATTAAATTAATAGTCTTTTAGATTTTCCAATGCGTATTTTTTTGTTTTCTTCAACTTATGCCATTTTAGTCTTCTCCACTCAAACAAAATTTACGAGATTTCTCATCACTAACATAGAAATAAAGGAGAGTAAGGGATAGAAAATCAAGTTGCGTAACCAAAACTTTATTTATTGCATAACATCTCTAGTTAAACAGAAGGTTCAAGCTCCAGAGCCCAAGCCTATCCAAAACACTGAACCTGAAAACAAAGTTGATAACTCTCACAACAGCTCACTTGCAGACTTTTGAGTTTTGTATATATCATTGTAATCCAAGATAATATATATCTTTCTATTGTATATTTGAAAAACATCTATCTTATAAAGTGCTATTTATACATAATGAAAACTATCATCTGGTATCACCTTGAACAAGATCATCCATATATTTAACTTGGTATCAGAGTATTATTGGCTTACACCATTTTCGATCCTTATGGCCCTCTCCAAAGATTATGCTGCTACATTCTTATTCCCAAACATCACTCCCTTGGTTTCTGTCAGATTAGATGGAACCAACTACTTAAATTGGACCACACAATTTATCCCTCTGCTGCGTAGCCATGATCTGTTGAGCATTGTGGATGGCTCTGAGTTGTGTCCCTCACAGTTTGTCACTGATGATGAAGGCAAACAAATTTCTGTCATTAACACTGATTACTTGTTGTGGCAGAAAAATGACCAATTCATTTTGGCATGGATAAATATGCCACCCTCACAGAGAAGATTTTGTCCATTGTTTATGTACAAAATACATCTTGCCAAGTCTAGACCACCTTGGCAAATAGTTTTGCACCTCACTCCTGCTCTAGAATTTCCCACCTTAAACGATAACTCCAAACTTGAAACCAAGGCAACAAGTCATACAATGACTATCTCATTAGTCATTACTGCCAAAAATTGGTCTAACCAGCTTGCAGCTGTAGGGAAACCTGTTGATGAAGAAGATCTAATTTCTTATGTTGTTGGGGGTCTCAATCTAGGTCACCATCGTTTCATCACTTCATTAAGCTTTGTCACCCATGAGTCCTCCATCACCTTCGTTGATTTTCAAACAGAACTGCTCAACTATGACCAACTGCTTGAAACACAACATAAATTTGTCCCACCAGAAAACACCTAAATAGCCTTCTTCTCATAGAAATCCAGACCCTTTTACAACAACAAAAAGCCCAACCAGTATTCTTCTAGCAAACCTCCCAATGAACCACGACAGTTTACTGCTCCACATTCTGTTGCACAAACAACAAGTAAAGGTTCTACCAATAGTCCATTCATTTCTAACACTGACCCTCCTTGTCAAATTTGTGGTAGAACAAATCATCAAGCATGGGACTGTTTAGCCAGAAAGTCAGAAACCATATTAGCTTCTCTAAAATTATGTCAAAACCGAACCTTAAGCAAACGAACAAGTACCTTCAATTCCCCCAAAAGACAACCATCCAACCCAATGTTTTGAATACCGTATCGAATGTCATACCGGTCAAGGTATTGTAACGAAATATTTCGGTACCGGTACCGTTTCGTGTACCATTTCGGGATAGTCGATATATGAATAAATTGTATATATAAATATATAAATATAAATTATATTCCAAAATAATAGTCTATATATAAATAAACTATATATAAGTACATATATATAAATTATAAATAGCCTAGTCTAAATTGTGGGTCAAAAAATAAGCTTGTAGTTCAGAAAAATGAAAAAAAAAATTGAAGGCCAAAATACAGGCTGAAATATAGGCCGATATCGGCCAATATTTGAGCCGGTACGAAATGTATATGATACCTGTACCTGCCCAGTGGCCGGTAAGGAAAATTTCGACCGAACCGGCCGGTATGATAAGAGATTAAAAATACTGATCCAACCACTACACTAGAATCATACTCCACCAAAAAATCCCTCAACCCAAGCGAACGATATAACCGTAACCCATCAAGTAAAGCACAATGCTCCGCAATTGTATTCGTCGCTTGGCCATAAAAATGTGCAAAACTGGCCATCACTCTTCTTTGTGAATCACGAATAACTCCTCCACTACCCGACATCCCCGAATTATCACAAGACCCACTATCCACAATCAGCTTAAACATCCCCACATTCGGCGCCATCCACGTAATCAGCCTTAGCACTTTCACACAAACTGGCCCAATTGGGCAATTTAATTCCTGCAGCACTATTAAATCATTAGCTCCCATTTTACGGAAGTGCCTCAGCCTACTATTGATGTCCATTAACGTTGATTTTACAACACGAATTATGATCCTCCAATCATATTTCATATTTTCCATCCTAGCTGTACATCGAAACCTCCAAAGCGCCCATGAAATAAAAAATGGAATAACCCCATGAATCTAGCCAACCTGAGAAGAACTAGCCGCACAAACCCACCACACCTTTCAAATTCCAAATTCTTGGCAACCGAACCCCACAAATAGCGGCAAAATAATTCCAAATTCTAGTCGCTCCCTCCCCTTCCCAAAGAATAATTTAAAGTCTCAACTTGGGGTTCAACACAGCTGCAACATTTTGAAACAATCGGGATTCCAAGCTGTTGGATCACATCATCCACAGGCAATGCTTTTCGTCAAGCCCTCCAACACATGAAAGAGTCCTCTATTTTTGAATTAAGAGCCAGGCCAACTTCGTGGTGAATTCTCCATCCACAGAATGCACCTAGACACACTTATCCTCTCTTTCCCTTAAATATAAGCCAGCCTGCAATATTTGTTCCACCACGTTTTTTGCAACAAGAGACCTCAATAACACCAAATTCCACCCTGTTTCATCCATCACCAACTGCACCTTCAAACCCACATCCCCTATCACGAATGATCCGCTACCAGAGGCCCATCTCCCAGCTAATTATCATACCAAAAATTCACCTTCCCACTCTGGAGCAACCATCTCGAGTTACATAACACAGTTGGCATTAAACACATGACCCCTTTCCAGAATCGAGATCCTCTCCCCAAAGACATAACCGACATAGTGTGAGCATTCCCCACATATTTGGCAAAGAAAACATCCTACCACAGCAAGCCTCCCAAAATTAATTTTTAGGCGAACTTCATAAGCAAAAAATTTTGAACCTCAGCAAGATCCAGTATTCCAAGCCCCCTTTCCTCCACCGGCAAACAAATCTTTCTCCAAGAGATCCACGTCCTCTTTTTATTTTCCATGGAAGAATCCCATAAGAAATTTGAGAAAAGTCCTTTAAGCACTGACACACCCCCTTTGGCAAATTCAACACTAAAAGCATATGAATGGCCATACTATTCAAAACATGCTTAATAAGAATAATCTTATCACCAGAAGAGAGCAGCTTGCTTTTCCAACCCGTTAATTTTTTTTTTTTTGAATTTTTACCAACAACGAATCAAACATCCGTAATCTCATTCTCCCCACATGCAATGGAATCCCCAAGTCTGTACACGACCAAGCGCTTCCTCAAAGCCAGAGATATTTTTCAATTCCTGTTTCTGTTCAATCGAAATATTAGTAGAGAAAAACAATGAAGACTTATGAGGGCTAACCAACTGATCACCAGACAAATTTTCATAGATATGAATCATGTCCATAAGGTTCCAAATTGGTGCCTTGCCACAGTTAACAAAAATCAAGAGATCGTCTGCATATAACAAGTGGCTAATCATAATTCCCCCACTGGGATTAAATGGCTTGATCCTTCCCAACTGAAACTCTTTATGCAACATCAGTGACAACACTTCCTCCGTTAAAATAAACAAATAAGGTGATAAATGATCACCTTGCCGAAGCCTACAAGAAGATTTAAAAAATCCCTTAGCACAACCATTCATCATCACCAAATAAAATGGAGAAGAAATACAATTAAAAATCAGATCTCTCCATTTATCCGAAAAACCAAATCTTCTCAAAACCTCTATTAAAAATCGTCAATTCACCCAATCGTAAACCTTGGCCATATCAATTTTTAGCATAACATTTCCTCCCTTTACCTTCCGATTAATTCCATGAACCAGCTCCTGTGCAAGAACCATATTATCAAAGATACTTCTTCCTTGAATGAATGCAGATTGTTCAAGAGAAATAAAACGATGAAGAAGCAATGCCATTCGAAATACCATTACCTTCCCTATGATTTTATACACCATTAAACGTAAACTAAAGAGGCAAAACTGCCCAAACCTCACAGGTTCATCAACGTTTAGAATGAGCACCAAATTTGTAGCACAAAAAAAAATCGAAAAAGGCTTTCACTCAAAAAATTATTTAGCCATCTCCACAAGATCTTGTTTAACAATATCCCATGAAAGTATAAAGAAACTTGCAGAGAATCTATCCGGCCTTGGACTACTATCAGACGGAATAGACCAAAGAGCCACCTTAACCTCCATCGACGGTATTGCACATAAGTCCTCGTTCTCCTACACTGAAACCGACGACACTAGTAAAGATAACGAAACCTCATCAAGCTACACATTGGTTGTTGTTAGCAGTTCTTGAAAGAAATCAACACCACCTTTATGGACCTCCTCCACAAATTGCAATAGCTGTCCATTCTCAAGCCTCATTCGATCAACCAGCTTATTTTTCTTCTTCACTCTCATCATTGCATGAAAAAAACTATATTAGAATCCCCCTCCACAAGCCATTTAACTCAAGACTTTTGACAATCCCACCCCTCTACCCACTTTTTCATCGTCGCTCCAAATAATATTAAAATCCCCCCCCCCTCGATGAACCACGAGCATCTAACTAGATCGTGCCCATTTAAAAAATCCCAAACCTCTATACACTTCCTTTGGAAGCAACTCGCATAAACAAAAGTCACAAGAACTCGCAAATTCACATGCTGAAACCACCCACTCACAGCCTGATCCGACTTTGAAACCAGTTCAAATTCAAAACCCTCATCCCAAAAAATCCAAAATTTTCCTCCAACCTCAGCATTATTAAAAAAAATTAGGCAACTTCATCCATTTTGCCCACCTACCACATTTATTCGCCTCAATAAAACATTCTAAAAGAGCCACCACGGATGGATGGCTTTTATTTAAAATACGTCAAAGCCTACTTTTCGACGAAATAATTCCCCTAATATTACACATAAGAATGTTCATCATAAATTAAAGAAATTTTTTGGAGCGAGTTCGCCGCTCTAGAACAACAATTGATTTTTTTTCCTTACCCCCTTAACTTCCTCAACAGCACATTCATATCCGGATTTGAATCAAAACATTTTGCAGCCAATTCAATCAATTCCTCGCCAGGCTCCACATATGAAATTGCTTGACTTTGACTAAACAAACCATCATCACCGAACCCATCCTCCCCCAGAATTCCCCTATCAGCCATACATTCAACTTCAAACTCCAAAGCCTCATCGACCAACTTTAGCGAACTCCTAGGAGTTCTTCGACCCACTGCCCCTAAAGCCGAGTACTTATCAGGATCTTCTTCAGTTAATTCAAACCATCCTTCCCGAAGGATATTTCTTCTTAACACACTCCCTTCTAGTGACAACATCAGACTCTTGAAAACCACCGTCCTAGCTATTTAAAACATCCAACTGTTTATTGAGACCACCAGCCCAATTATTCGCTTGATCAAATTGGGTCTTATTGTGAACCATCCCATGCACTGACATGAACAGCGCACCCATCGACCCTCCTTCTGCCTCATTCTTTTGTTGGTTAGATGAAGCCACTACATTTTCCCCCTGCACTTTCAACGACTTCTCCTTCTCGTGAAAACCCACTGCCTTCCAAATATGTTTAGTCCACTCTATTTTCTCCTCTTCTTGGCTTCCCGACCTATCTTTTTTCTAAAGCCGATCTCGACGTAAACATTTGTTCTCCTTATGACCTTGCTTTCTACAATGCAAGCAAAACGCTGGAAGCATTTTAAAAATCACCTCCTGAAAATGATTGTCTTCAAGCCCCAGAGTACCCAACCAAATTGAATGTCTCAAAGGCTTAGAGACATTAATTTCGACACATGTACGCGCTACCTGTGGATGAGTTACACATTCTGTCACATTATCCCTCTTCAAGAAACGACCAAAATCCCCTCCAATAATTCGCAAAATCAACTCATGAAAATAATTTGGAGGCAGCCCCGACAACGTAATCCAAACTGGAACCCAAGGAGAATCTTTTTCCTCAATGAAATTTGGCATCTAGTGAAACACCTTATACTACACCCCCTCAACATCTGAATTCCCTCGAGCCATCACATTAATGAAATCTTCCTCATTTGAAATTAGCACAAGAACGTTTCGAGGGCTTTTCAATTGACGCACCACAGGCACTGAATGCAACCCCCACCAATTTTTTATAAAACTACGAACATGATCAAGTGACGTCCTTCGACGTAAAAATTTCAAAACCACAGAGAACCGAAACAGCTTTGTTGACTGCTTTATCTCTGCCTTGGAAAAAAAAAAAAAAAAAAAAACATCTCCCCATCATTGAACCATGCATCCCAAGAAGGAATATCCACCTTTGGAAGCATTTAGGGCCTAGAGACAACAATATTAGAAAACGCCAACCCATCCAACTTCTCGAATTCACCACCCAACATTGCATTCTTCTTCGTGCACCAAACTAATCAGAACCCACCATAGCGACACCATGTCCTACCATCAATGACAAAGGCCTGATGGCCAACACCATGCAAAACCCGATTCTAAAAAAATTGCCTTGCATAAATTACAGAGACATTTTTATATTCGTTCATGAATTCATGAGTGCTGGAGAAAGAGAGCGGATTATTAAGGGAGAAATCCATAGATATTATATTGATTATAACTCTAAAAATTTAAGTTTATAGATGGTAACATCGTGAATCGTGATCCTAGTCAAATAGTTTTTGGCTTGATCCTTTGTATTGCATACATGCGCTTTGAGCTTGTGTGAACTCAAATAAGTTTGATTTGCTTAATGAGATTTTTTAAGGAGTTGCCAACAAAACTGTCCATAAAACCAGATTCCTATAAATGATATTTTTAAGGCATTTTGTAACATGAGATGGTTTGATTCGGTAGTTTCAATGCTTGATGAGTTGGAGACGCAGGGTGTGGAGCTAGATTTGTTTACTTTCAATACGCTTTTGAATGGATTATACGGAAAGGGTGGTCATTTTTTGGATAGTGATCAAAATATATGGGATAGAACGAAGAAGAAGAACTTAGGAGGTATAATGCAAAGTTGAGTGGATTGGCATCAAGAAGAAAACCAAAGTGGAAGTCGAGTTAAATCAAAGAAATGAAGACCAGAGAAGTAAAGCCCAATGCGTTAAATGATGGAACTATGAAGTGGAGAAGTCGTAGTGGACTAGAATAGGAAGTGGGTTGAAGTTGTGTTTTATTCTAAGAAGAGGTATTATGCCTATTAGTTGTTTTATTGCTTTAAACTAATTTTATGTTAGTTAGGATTGTCAATATTATTCTAATTAGAATAGGAGTAGGATTGTTATTTTTATTAGAATAGGAGTAGGTTTCCGTACATGGTCAGGAGTGCATGGCTATAAATACTAGGGTCTATAGTTTATTTTCAATCATCAGAAAAAATATAAAACTTGCGATTTGTTCCAGCCTTAAGTGGATAACAATTTATCACTTTTCATCGTAGTAAATCCTAGTTCCATCAGTGGTATCAGAACATGACTACGACTAAGGAACGTCTTGAAAGTTTGGAATGCAGTTTGCATGAGATTGGGGAAGGGGCCAAAGACACTAGGTCACGACTTCAAGCAATAGAAGAAAGTTTGAAGGCAATCAAGGAGTTTTTGGAGGCATCATCGGAGCAACGTTCCCGTCGGCTAGACAAAGACTTTTCAAAGTAGGAAGAAATGAGGTCACAATCATTAATTACTCACCAAGGAGAAGGAGGACACCAACAATTCCATCCACAGTAGTTTAAAATGGACTTTCCACCATTCTATGGCGATGATCCAACAACATGGGTACACCGAGTGGTGCAGTTCCTTGATTTTTTAAGCATTGCCGAGGATTGTAAAGTGTGATTATCCTATTTTCACTTAGAAGGTGAGGCGAATGTATTCATGGCAATGACTTTAATGATTCTACAAGATGGAAGAAAAGTTCATCACCTGGGACGACTTTGTGCGGGAAATATTTGTGCGGTTTGGACCTACCGAGTACAAGGACTTTGATAAAGCGATATCTCAGATTCGTCAAACTGGATCTCTTCGAGATTATCAGCATGAGTTTGAACACCTAGCAACCAGAGTGATTGGCTGGCCTCAAAAGGCTATGATAGGCACCAAGTTTTTGGGATGATTGAAAGACGAAATTGCTACGGAAGTTTGGACGTTCAAGCCACAAACCTGTAAAGATAATGAGAGATTTGAGCACTTCACATCCCGGTTAGATCTATGCAATTGACAAACCATCCAAGACCGACAACTTTAAGGCATATAAACTAATCTAACAAAGTCGTAAGCTTCAAAATGCGCAAGGAATTGTTAAATTTATTAAATAAAAAATACTCTATGTAATTAAATTAGCATATTTAGAGAAGTTAAATATATGAATGATCCGGTTCAAGACGATACCATATGAGAGTTTTCATTATGTATAAATAGCATTTTACAAGATTAGATATTTTTCAAATATACAACAGAAAGATAAATATTATCTTGGATTACAACGATATATACAAAATTCAAAAGTCTGCAAGTGAGCTGTTGTGAGAGTTATCAACTTTATCTTTTGGTTCAGTGTTTTGGATAGATTTGGACTCTGAAGTTTGAACCTTCTGGTTAACTGTCCCCTACAAGCTAATGGTGAGAGGTCGAACCATGAGTTTGTCACTTAGTAAGCAAAATTTCGATGAAGTCAAGCCTTTTGTCAATATGTCCGAAGGTTGTGAAGTGGAGGAGATGTACCGTGCAAGGATATCTTGGTTGAAAACTTGGGGGACTATAACACTAATTATTCTCTCCTGTATAAAGTGAGAATCGACCTCTATATGTTTTGTCCTTGCATGGAATTCAAGGTTGGAGGATAATGAGAGTTCACCAAGGTTTTCAACCCACAGACATGGAAGTAAGTGAAGACAAAAATCAAGCTCTTTGAAGAACATTCGAACCCAATAGAGTTCAGTACTAGACCTTGCAACCACTAGTTGCTTCTTTGCCATCCAATAAATGAGGCACGGACCAAAGAAAATGCAATACCCCATGGTTGATTTGAAATCATCAGGGCTCCTAACCCAATCCGAGTCACAGAAACCAAGAAGAGCTAGAGAACCTTTGCTATAATGGAGTCCATATTCAAGTGTGCGCTTAATATAGCGGTGTACCTGCTTGGCTGCTATTAGATGGACTGAAGTCGGGCAGTGGAGAAATTGACACAACTGATTGACACTGTAAGCAATGTCAGGTCGAGTCAATGTGCAATATTGCAAAGCCCCAACTATGTGTCGATATACTTATAGATTAGGGAGTGGAACACCTGTATGTTTGGATAGTTTTCCACCCGAGGTACATGGTGTTGTGACTGGTTTAGCACCAATCATGTTGGTGTCATGAAGGAGGTCCAAAATGTATTTACCTTGATGTAGATGGAGATGGTCTAGGGTGCGGTGAACTTGAATACCCAGAAAATATGATAGGGCTCCCAAGTCTTTGACTGCAAAGTCTCTGTTGAGTTGATGTAGGAGAGCTAAAACTGCATCAAAGGAATTACTAACAACCAAAATATCATCAACATAGATGAGAATGAGAATAGTGACAGAGGATCGATGTAGGTAGAAAAGAGAAGTGTCGAAATTTGAACCAATGATGCTAAGTTCAAAAAGGCCTTGAGAGACATGTCAAAACCAAGCTTGTGGTGTTTGTTTCAAGCCATAAAGGGACGTGTGTAACCAACATGCATGAGTGGGAAATTGACTATCCTCAAACCCTTTGGGTTGTTCCATGTATACTTCTTCTTCAAGATAGCCATGTAAGAAGACATTAGATATCTCAAGCTGGTGGACCACCCAGTTGTGATGAACTACCAAAGCAAGTAGAAGTCTAATTGTAGCAGGTTTTATAACAGGACTGAAGGTCTCGTGAAAGTTGTTTAAGAGGAAATATCCATGAAAATTGAGAGAAATCGTCAATAAAAATAACATAAATTTACAGCCACTGATTGACATTACGAGAGAGGTCCACACATCAAAGTGCATAAGTTCAAGGGGGTGACTGGACATATGGGAGGAATCAGGGAAATGAAGTTTGTCTCTCTTAGCCATTTGACAAAATTCACAAACATTGTTTAGCTTGTGTGAACCAGATACGGAGATGAGTGAATCATGAGTGAGATGTCGCATGATAGACTCTGATGGATGGCCTAATCATGAATGCCAAGTTTGAACAGGTGCTGTAATTCCTAAGAAAGTAGTAAAGGAGGAGCTGAAAGTTGAATTGTGCTTCTTCATATTGGTTTGTAGGTGCTGAAGATAAATGGGATATAAGCATGCTTCACTCGGATCTTGGAGGAGTATTTTGTTGGTATGCAGATCTTTCACAACAAAGGAAGAGGCAGTGAGAACAAAGTCGCAATTATTGTCTTAACATAGGCACTGAATGGATAATAAGTTAGAAGAAGCTTTAGGACAATGTAATATATTGGACAATAGAAAAAGAAGTATTTTTGGTTTTGATAGGTGAGGAACCAGTGTGATTTATAAGCAAACGTCCAACATTGCCAACAGTTACTTGAGCAGGGCCTTGATATGGTTGCTGTTGTATGGTAAGATTATCTAATGCAGAGGTGACATGATTATGAGCACCACAATCAAGGAATTGAGGTTGCTCATCCTCCTGTGTAACATGTGTGTGTGCAACCATAGCATCCACAATCAAGGAAAACTTCGGGGTTTAGTTTGATTGGATAAATTGAGAATTCTTTATATTCGACTTTGATGTAATTTTTATTTTGAGTCACGTTGTTTTAAAATATATATATATATATATATATATATATATATAGGGTGAGTCTACGCCCACCGCTGGGAGCTCCCGCTGGGGGCTCCCACTAAGGCATTTTGTGTCTTTTTTTCATTTTATTTTTTTACATAAATTTTTAACATCTTTAAATATTTTTTAAAAAATAAAAAATATTCATAATATTATTAAAAAAAAATACTTACTTAATCATGAAGTAAAAAAATAAAAACTAAAAAAAAATAAAAAATTACCAGCGGGAGCCCCCAACGGTAAGCATCGCATTTCTCATATATTTATATATATATATATATATATATATATATATATATATATATATATCTTCCGTATCCACCACAGATTGCGCGCATGATCATTAATTTCCCATAAATTCAGTGCCAGCCGATGATCTTCTAGTTAGGGTATTTTTTTGGCAGCAAAATGCTTTACTAATTAATCTGATCAACTGTACTTCCGGTTATGAATTAATTATAAGCGTCATTATTGAAACAACTATTTGGGTGTTAATGGAGTCGTCAGCTTTTTTATATATATATATATATGTATGTATGTATGTATATATATATGTATGTATATGTATATGTGATCTTTGTGTATATATATATATATATATAAGATCACAATTGTTGGAGTTGGGTTGTGAGAGAATTTGATTTGATATTATCTACATCAAAAGATTTGATTTTCATAATTATAAGTTAAAGACATTTAGCCTTTTAGGTGTCATTTGAAAAGTGAGTTGAGATCAAAGTTAAAAGACTCATGTCAAAACTCACTAACATTGTCATATAGCCCAACCTTTATAGCTCTTACATGCTATGGCACATTCAAATTTGCTATATAATATAGCCATTATTTTGAGTTTACAGTACTTCTCTTAGAGACAAAAGACTACATAAAAATATTATGAGAAATTTGGGTATAGAATAATGCCCAATTCAAAAAAAAAGAATGCCATTGAGAATAGTGACCAATTCAACTTATATTGTAGAATGGTAGCATAATCAGCGGGAAATTCGAGTATTCTTGTGTATCCAAACAAGACCTAATAAGGGCGTTCGCCGTCGTTATTTCCCGGAGGAAAATAGTTACAAGTCACAAATATTCCGCCACTATGACACCTTACCTTGGCACAGCCCAGACTCGTCGTGTCCCTCCAAACAACCTGAGTGTAGTGCCTGCACTCCTCGCCCTTCACACACTTGTTGCTCTTATAGTCATAGAATTGCTTCTCATCTACAAACATCTTCACAGCCTCTAATACTGTAAAGCCACTCCAGCCTGAACAAATGTTCTCTGAATACGGCCCCATTGAATGCTCCAACACGCAGTCCCTCCTCTGGTTACCATAATTCTGAGCATAGGCTGCAAGGGTCTTGTTCCAAGAAATTGGACCGACACCCACTTCGGCACGAGCTGCATTGTGCGCATTCAAAAAGTCTTGGACGTCAGAGTTTTCAGCTAGAGAAACATGAGCTAGGGTTAACCCCACCAGGCATAGGAACAGGAAAGTCTTGCTTGAGTAGCCCATTCTCAAAGGTATTTCCAGTTCCAGTTACTGGGTCTTGTTTATTAGGTTTGAATGGAACATATGGTTGGTTGCGGTATTTATAGGCAATATCTAGTAAATACTATCTCCCTATTTTTCTCCCGTATGTGTCCCAAATTTCTGATTATTCACAATGCAAATGCTAAAAAAAGCCTCAGCCTAATTATACGCAGTTTGAACGCATTTCCAGACTCTGGATTTCAGGTTCTTGGGGAGAAATGGTCATATCATTGTCGTATTTATGGGCATTCGGTATATTTGTATATTTATAGGAAATGGCTTGGCTGGTGACCTTATCTCCCTAGCTATTTTTATCCCTTATATACTGTTCCAGACTTCTAATTATATACAATGCAAATAAAAACCTAGATAGGATAATTCGAGGCTTTATCAGGTGTCTTAATAACAGTTTTTTTCCCTTTTTCTCCCTTCAAGTTCAGGGAGGGTTTTACTAGTGTGATGTACCAGAATTAAACACCTTTTTCTCAGAAACAAATTATTCTCCCAAAATCCAAGAGTGATATTTATAAAATCACATACAAAAATAAATAGGTAACAGGTTCATGATGCCCAAGTAAAAGATGCAATTACCTTTAAGGATCAGGAGAATACATTCCAGCAAAGCCACAGCCCCATCAGCAATCAAACTATATTATGAATTAGCGTTACAAGCAATAAAGGAGAGTAAGGGATAGAAGATCGAGTTGCTTAACCAAAATTTTATTTATTGCATAATATCTCAGAATATGCTAATTTAATTACATAAAGTATTTTTTATTTAATAAATTTAACAATCCTTGCGCATTTTGCAACTTACTACTTTGCTAGACTAGTTTACCTGCCTTAAAGTTGTCGATCTTGATGGTCTTTCACATGCAGAGATCTAACCGGGATGCGAAGTGCTCAATTCTCTCATCTTCACAGGTTTCTCATACAGATCAATTGCAGGATCTTCAGAGATTTATAGCAAAAACCAGTATAAGTTTGAGAGTAACTCTGGACAGACAGAACTTGAAGTCCGAAGAGAAAATAGACTTGAGGCAGATCAATTACCCAATAAAGCTGCTTTCTTTCTTAGCTTTTTTCTTATGAGTAGTGGGATTCCTCTCACTTATGATTAAAAGAATTTCAATATATATATATTAAAACTGTAATGGGAATTATGCTGCAGCGATTTGAGGTTCTTGATTTGCTTGCTGCTGAACTGATATACATGAACAGGAAAACAACTACACACTTTCAGCTGGATGCAGTTTTTACATAAACATGGGAAAGCCGTAGAACTAAACAACTGAAGGCAATGTCAGGTCATACCGACAGTAGCTATTTGTCTTTCCAAGTTGCGCGAGCTTCTTAGCTTCCTTCATTTTGGACTCCATAACCAGTCCATCCACCACCAGCTGCAATAACGAAACATCAACCAAGAAACTTCTTCTGAAAATTTCCTTGCACAGTTCAAAAGCGAGGCCCAGCTCACCCTTCTCACAAATATAGGGAACAACTATCTCGAAAGTCCTTTTACCTGGGGCACCCTTTCTCTCTCCTATATTATCGTACCACCACTTAGCTTCCTCCAAGTTTCCCTCGTTAACATATCCTTCAATCACAGCGTTGAAACTTAACGAGTTGGGCTTGACTTCTCTGGTCTTCATTTCTTCCATTAACTCGACTGCCACTTTGGTTTTCTTCTGTGATGCCAATCCAATCAACTTTGCATTATAGCTCCTAATGTCAGGATCAATGTTCTTCTTCTTCATTCTATCCCATGTGTTTTCACCATCCAAAAAACGACCCTTTCCGTATAACCCATTCAAAAGCGTATTGAAAGTAAACAAATCTGGCTCCACACCATGCGTCTCCAACTCATCTAGCATTGAAACCGCCGAATCAAACCAACCCATGTGACAAAATGCCTTAATAGCTGTATTATAGGAGACCAAATCTGGTTCTATGGACAGTTTCATTGGCAACTCCTTAAAAAGCTCATTAACCAAATCAAACTTCTTGGAGTTCAGACAAGCTCCTAAAAGTGCATTGAACGATAGAACAGTCTGGCTGCAACTTCGCTCGGGCATTTCATCAAACACTCTTTTGGCATGATAGAACATGCCTGATTTTCCATATAATGAGATTAGCCGGACCGTGAAGCCTTCTTTAGAGATATCCTCATACTTCTTTTGGTCTTCAAGGATCTCTTCGATCCATCTGAAGTGTTTTGCCTTCGCGAGCCGGCGGACCGTGTCTTCATAAATACCAGCTCGGGTACGAAATCGACTAAGCTCGGAGAACTTCTTGAACTTGTGGACGAGGAGCTCGAGGCTGCGTTCTCTGTAAAGATCATTTGCAATGGATTTTATGCTAGTTGTGGATTCAGGTTGGAGGACAGTGGTGAAAGAGCGGCGAACAATGCCAGAAAACCACATCGTTAGTGCTTGTTGGGGAGTTTTGGGGTTGGAAGAGGACGGAAGGAGCGAAAATGAGGCAAGGATTCCGGCTATTTCTCTCTCTTCTTTTTAATCACGATTCTCTTAACTATATAATCTAAGGATAAATACTTTTAATTCACAAAAATAATCTAAGGATAACTATATAATCACGATTTCATAAAAATAAATTTATAGATGACATGATTTAATATTGTACATCTTATTATACACTAAGTTTTATTCTAAATAAATTTAAAATATAGGTAAAGCTATATCGGCTTAAGAGTTAACTTTTGGGAAAGTTATTTACACTTCACTTCCTACGGCACTTCTCTAATCTGTATGTATTTACTATTCGAAATCCTCTCTTTAAAGTTCAAACAGTAAAAATTAGCTATATTACATATTAAAATCATTTCAACTAATCTCAAACCAATCATTAATAGAATCTTTTACAGTTAAAAATTAAATATATCTCAATCTACTTTATATATTAAAGCACATATCTCAACTTATTTCATATATTTAAACAATTCACAAAATATTACTATTCAAAAATAATTTGAGACCATCTAAACATCCAAACGATACCTAAAAGCTGTTTATAGTGGCAATTTACGCTTGAGATCAACTTGAGCTATAAATATGGTAACTCTAGAGTTAAATAAATTAGTGCCTAACAAAATTTTATAATATTTATTGACCAATTAATAAAATCTAAGAAAATTACTAGAATAATTATAAATATTATCGAAATCACTTTTTATGTATTTATATGGATAATAAGATAAATATTTTAGCCACAAAAAAAATTACACAAAAGTAAACTATAAACTGATATAGCTTAATATGATACGTCAAATTGTAAAGTAAGTCTAACAGATCTGATAAAACTAGGTTAATTTGATAATATACTTTCGTATAATTTCTGTGCGTCTTTAATAGTTATTGTACGAAAATGATGGGTTAAGTTGACTAGAGATTAGGGGTGATAAATAGTCCGGTCGGACCAAACGGACCGACCATTTCGATCTGGACTGGACCAGACCAAGACTGAGACCGGTCCACGTTTTAGAAGACCGAAAAGTTTCAGTCCGGTCCACGGTCCAAGATTTTTCTGGACCGAATGAAAAATAAAAATAAAAAAATATTTTATATATATTAATTATATATTAATTGTACAATTAAAATAATTGTACAATTAATAATTGTAAATATTAACTAATATATAATATAAATTAGTTAATTATATAGTAATTATATAAATTAATAATATAATTTTCATCTAATTTATTATCATTGACCATATAAAATATAAAATATTTTTTTATTGAATCTGTTACATAATCCACATTAATAAGTCACTTAATTTAATTTAATATTTTAAATAAATTTTTTTATTAATTATTTAAAAAAATAAAAAAAAATTAGACCGGACCGGACCGATATGAGTGTTTGATCCGGTCCGGTCCAGAAAAATGATGAACTAAAAATATTTGATCCATTGCTGGATCGGACCGAATCGGACCATTTGCACCTCTATAAGAGACACAGGGAAACATAGTCGAGTTGGTAATAACAAAGTTACAAACACCACACCAATGCCATCGTGTGCCCAGTGCCCACCCAGAAACATTCTCCATTGCTCCCAAACAAGACTTATAAGCTCATTATATATTGGTACGAAAATAACATATTCATGCACAACAAACAAAATACAAAGGGGAAAAAAGGGACCCATAACCATAGAAAAAAAAAGGGAAATTGATCCAGTTGATCATTTTCAAAACCTGTTCATGAATCAAGGCAGAAGATAAAGTGAAGATAGAAAGAGAAAAAGAATGCTATGAACACCATGCTATATGCTGACACACTCAAATCTACAGAAAGATGAAACAATCCAAGGAGATAAGAGGATTGTCAATGTCCTCCTCCATGGGAATGGAGTCCATGTCATGATCAGAGACTGCTTTTCTAACTGCAGCTTCATCGATTTTGGAACCAACTCTGTGGATTTGCATCTCCCTATTCCTCAAATAAGGGCGTGGACGGCTTGAATTGTTGCTTGGACTTGCTGGCCTAAGTGTTTCCTTCCTCACAGATGATGGCACAGAACTTACTGTATTAGACCTCGAGCCAATCATACGCTTTGAATGACTTTCTATAGGTGTGTTTGTCAAAAATGATCCATATCTATCACCATTGAATCTCCAGCTTGGAGAAGGTGACCTCTGAATTCTGTTTGGTACAGAATATGCAGGACTCGACCCCTCGGTCTCCCTCCGAAAACTCTTCTGCCGTGGTAGAGGTGTTGGTGAGCTTGACCGCACTCTCTTTTGTGGTGTAGAGCTAGCAACCTTCTTTGGGATTGAATGTTTCACCGGTGCCACCATTGTTTTTGACACCAAGTCTGGCTTTTGGGCATAAACTTTAGCAGGCGAGAACAAAATAGCATTTTCCCTGATTGAATTGATACGTACAATATGTGGATTCTCCTTAACACACGACCACAAGAACTCGTTGGAGAACGATCTGTCTTTCGAGCTCAAGACCGAAGATGCACTCGATGACAACGATGAGCACGAGCTCGCAGTGGTGCTACCGGCGGTGCAAGAGAGGGAAGAAGTAGATGAGGTTGAAGAGGTTGAAGTAGGAGGGGAAGGGGGAGAAGGAGAAATCTTGTTAGAGTACTGATGAGGAATGGAAGTTTTAGGAGCTTGTGAAATCACAAGCTTGTCTTGGACATGCTTAAACTCTTCAAGGGAATGTTTCTTGGGTCTGCATGTGCTAATGCAAGAACCCATTTTGATGGATTTTGATTCAGATGCTAGCAAACGATCGAGAAAAATGAGTACTACCGGCCTGCATGTAGAACAAAGTGACAAATTTATATATACAAAAGCCTTGGATTTGTATTTGAAAATGGAAAGGGAAAAAAGTGGAAGGATGGCTTTTACTTTTCAGACAGTTTGAATTTGGTTGCCGGGTATGAAACCCGTTGTACAACGGTTGTCTTGTGTAGGGGGAATGATGCTGGCTGATAAATTTTTATCATTTCCCACGCTCATTGTATTTTAGGAAGAGCCACTTTTCCTTTGAGTTTATAGCCTTCTGCACCAACCAATTAGGACCCAGATTTATGACCCAATTCGTAGATGAAATCTGATAAGCAAGCAAAGGAGTATGACCCAAATCACTCTCTTTTGAATTCCAACAATAAGTCATACAAGGTATAAGTTTTAAGTGTATATATTTTTTATAAAAATGTTAGTCTCATCAAGAAACAATAAGTTTTTAATATTTTTCTATGGTGAGGTCCATTTTGTTGAAAAGGACTTGCGCGAGATTTGGAGCTTTTATATATCATTTCTCTTATAACAATATTCTGACTCCTTTTTTGTTTTTTTTTTTTTTTTTTTTTTTTTTTTAAATGAAGACTTCCTTAACGGAAATACCATGGCGCCTGCACATATCTCTAAGTTTATGGGCCTAGAAATTAAAAATAAAAAATAAAAAACTAGCCATATACATAGATAGTTTTAGAGGCTTCGTATATGTGATGTGGGCTCATCAAGGCTTCGGCTATGTTTCATTATAACTGTTACCTCAGCCCATTTCTCAAGATAACTGAACCTTAGCCCGTTCTGCTGCAGGCTTAACATCCAAATCGGACTATTTAATTTTTCTAAACTGTAAAATGGTTGGATATTGAGAAGAGTAATGTCATGTAAAAGTTTGTTTTTTCGAGAAAAAATAGAATGCGCAAATCACATTCAGTCTTTTTGAAAAGAAATGAAACTCATAATTAAAAAAATGGCTTGCACATCGTAGGCATGCAAAAATAACTTGTTCAAATTATTTTTTATATAATTTGATTTTAAAAATATTGGCATCTTATAATATTATTATGAATATATTATTTATAAGCCGAGAAAAAAAAGAATATATTATTTATAAATAAGTAATAATAATTTTTCAAATTACATATCTATTTTTTTTATAAATACTATGCAATTATTTGTGAGACCCACATCTATCTCGTCATAAACAACTTAAAACTATCTTATCTAACTTTCAATCCAAACACACAAAATTTTCAAAAACCATCTCAACTCACAAATCTCATTATAATTTACAAATCATCTCAACTCATCTTATCTTATATCTCAGTTCATCTTCGTATTTTGCTTCTTTTATGCAGTGTTACAGCTAATTAACTTGTTCTACCACTTCTCGTGCGCATCCTGCTCAAACTCCCATCGGGCTCTTTCTCTCTCTCTCTCTCTCAGATGGAACACCATTCTGAGTAGATGTCATCTTTGCCAAACATTGATCGAAAAATCCATATGAGGGGGTATCCAAAATCTGATCAAAGATACCCATTTCAATTGACATTGGAAATGGTTAATTTTTTCTCAAATCAAAATCCTATCAACGCAGCATTTAAGGCCTATTTATTACTCCACTGTCTAGAGGTTATTTTGGAAAAAGAGGGTTTGAACTTTGAACGCATTCCGTTTACCTCTTTCTAGGTAAAATAACCACACTAAAAAAAAAAACATTACAAAACTTGACCTGAACATGTATATGCGAAAACGTAAAATATTTAATTAATTAGATTAAAGTGTAAAGTTAGAATTCGAATTTAAGATCTCTATTATGATATTATGAAAAATCACCATTTATTCTAAAAGCTTAAATTGATAAAAAAAAATAGATTTAATCATTCATATTTATCTCAATAGTTATAAGCTTCGATGCAAATATAACTTGAACATGCATGTAACACATTGTCTCAGTCCATGGGCATTGTCCTCTCAAAAAAAACAAAAAAGACCACAGGCATTAATGTTACCACCGATTTGATAGTTTGATTTCAGGGGGTCCAGCCTTGGGCTCCTATCTCATGGCATCTCCAATGTCATTGTCCAGAAGACCTCAGTACACATAAACAAGCCCACTTCCGTCTAACATGTCCCTACTTCGAAAACGATTTCAACCTCAAACATGAACATGCCCTCTTGAGTCTAACATGTCCCTACTTCGAAAACGATTTCAACCTCAATTATGAACAAGCTAGCCCTCTTGCGTCTGTCATGTCCCTACTTCGAAAAAGATTTCGACCTCAAACTTGAACAAGCCCACGTGCGTCTAACAACTTTGAAAACGATTTCAACCTCATGATATTCGTCTTTAAGGTTCTTATTCCAAGTTTATGCAAGATAGTTAACTAAACAAAGCAAGTAATTTGCAGCAAAAATCACGACTATAAGCCCACATTAATCATGACTCGAAATGATCACAAATAGATCAAGATTGACATATTTTCAGTAATGAAAGGTAGGGTGCATTAATAGGTTTGATCTCATGTCAAATGGAATCCATGGAACTAACCATATATGTGTTATAACTCAATGAAGATTTTAAATGAGAATTACTACAGACATAAAGAGATTATATAAATATAAACCTACAAACTATATGGTTTCGTGTAATCCGTTAAATTTACTTTATAATAAAAATAAATTTACAATTTAATGTATCGAATCAAATCACGTCAGTTTGTGAGTTTACTTTTATATAATCTCTTCATCACATCACTTCCTGAAACAATATGACATGGTTGGAATTAGTTGCAGGACAAAAGGCACAGAAATTGGCAGGGCAAGTACGCCATCATCAAGATACACCTTTTGGCTCCTATTTCCACAAATCATTAGCAAAGAACAATGGGTGCAAACTCTGTGATAATGCGAACAAACCCATATGAGTAAATGTGAACATCAGTTGAACTGTTGAAGATGCCCCTCCTCCCTCCCCACCACCCCAAAAAACAAAACACATGAAAGCGTGAACATCGGTTGAAGTTTTTCATTTCCTTTTCTATGTTTGTCCCCATTAGATTCGCAGAAGATTGTATGGCCCAACAACAAACTTGGAGTTAAGTCACTTTTGGAGGACCACCAGAGTTTTGGACCACTTGAATTATATGACATGTCCATATATATATGTGTGTGTGTGTTTTGCGTTTACGTATATGGGCATGATTAAAAATTACTTGGATGTGTCGCACCAATCGGTGTAACTGAGGATGATTATATAATTACCATTTTACACATTTGACTTTCTTCTTCCAATTGCGAACACAGTAATGGTGCATAAACCACACACACCATGGTGTCTGTGTATTTAATTTATAATATTTATGAACAGTGCTAGAATTTTAAGTAAATGAATCTGACAATAGAAGGAATAGACACCATATCATTAAAATGTCAATTCTATACAACACAAACTATAAAAGGATTGTCCTGTGGAAAGACACCCTTGAATTGCCATAAAAACACATCAAACTTCAAAATCCAAGCACACTTTAAGGAAATTCATTTATAATGACTAGTAACAGCATCATCTACCATAACAAGAAAATGACCAAAAACAAGACACAAAACAGGAGAGAACACGTAGGAGGCAGCTTTAATGCATTGCGAACAGTAAGATCATCTCTGAGGATGGTGGAGTCCAAGGAAATGGTGGTACTACATGCCTGCATTCTTTCTGCCGTTATTCTTTCTGCCGTACGATGAATTGTGTTGTGCCACAATGTTTGAGGAGCTGCTAGAGTAGTTTTTAGGCTTGGAAATGGAAACTCCTGAGGAAGAACCACCACAAGATCAGAGAAGAGAGGTAATGAACTGAACAATGGAATCAAACATCATTCTTTTAACTAACCGCCTCTTTGCTGGAATCACACTTCCTTTCTTTCGTGTAAACCATGGTTGTGTCTTGGCCACAACCGCTTCTTCCTCATGATCACTTGAGTTCACCCCCTCAACCACCACTCCCATTGTCTTGGCCTTCATTTTTTCACTCTAGTTCTGCTTCACCAACAGTCTCTCTCCTGGCTTTTCTCTGCCTATCTTCCTCTTCTCAAAGACTCCTACAAAGTTGTTAAAACCTCTCTCTCTCTCTCTCTCTCCTTATGCTTCAACTTATCGTCATTAACTTTTTAAGTCAGGAAAAGCGCGTGGAAGGAAAAGGGAGAGGATAACGATTAACGCGTAGAGATTCAAAGTCGTTTAGAAGCAGACAAAATCAAGAATATAACGTGGAATGTGGAGTCGACATTGATAGGGCTCATTAATGAAAAATCAGGTTGCTTTCTTGTACATCTTTTTGCATGGATATACAGGTTTATAATTCGTAGCTTAGCTTTTTACCTTCAACTGTATCGAAACATCCTCCACATTTGGCAATTGAAAAGTACTTAGTAACGAATAGACTACACAAAAATAAATTCATAAAGTGAAATGACCTGATATGATACGTTATATTGTAAAATTACTTTTATCATAAAAAAGATCTAATAAATCATATAAACTATATCAATTTGTAAATTTATTTATATATAATGCTTTTGTGTCACTAAGACTTCTCTTAACAATTATTTATTGTGAAAAAAAAAACTCAAAGTAATTTATTTTTTACTTATAAACTTCTCTTAGCATTCAACAAGCCTGATTTATGTAATTTCTATAATAAAGGGGGAGTATTTTTTTATGAATGTAACAAAAGGGAAGTAGCTTTCAGACATGACATGAGACATTTTAAATTCAACACTCGATAAAGATAAATTCTCGACCTTTTTTGACACGAGTTCATAGTACACCATGGCCAGAGTCCACCAAAACTAATAACAAAAGTAAAGAGCACCAAATAAAAATAAACAATTCTTCTATATACATCTGGTTTGAGGACTTGGCTAATCGGCTGACGTGGCAGACAATGAAAAATTTTGTATGCGAATGGAAGGGAAATGAAAACAAAACAAAAATACATTCTGCCACTTGAGGAAGAGAGCGAAATCGGAGAGGGAGATCTGATCGTCGTGCGTATGAAGAAAGTCTGTTGATTCATTCCGATTGCCATCCCGCGATAGCCATTGTCACAGCCTATAAGTCTTTGGGTTACGGCGTCGTGGGTGAGAGAGAGGCCTGCGTGAATGCCATGAGAGTTTCCGTCGGTTCTTCAACCCACACTACAAGAGATTGTTTTTTTTAGATAAAAAATTGTCTCAAAAAACACAATTTTCGTCCCAAATTATATTTGGAGATGAAAAAATTTCATCTCAAATTTATCTCAGAAAGACCGTCTCAAAAGTTTTTGGAGACGAAAATCAAAATTCGTCTCAAAAAATCATTTTTAGAGACGAAATTGGGTGGATCCAGTCGAAACCGTTTGAACGGATAATTTTTTTTTAGACGAACCGATTTCGTCTCAATATAATGTTCAAATGGAATATTTCTCCGTCCGAACCGAGATGTCCATTCGAACAATATGAAATATTTATTCGAATTAATGTCTATATTTAATCATGTTCGAACAAACGGAGTGTTCGAACAGATTTTATGCGTTCGAACTAATAAATTTTTCAAACGACTTGTGTTCGAACAAAAATTATGTCTGTTTGAAAAGAAATTTTATTTTTGGAAATTATATCCGTTCGAATGGGGTTTTGCACATAACTGTTGTTTGAACAAATAATTTATTGTTCGAACGTCCGTATTTCTCTTTTGTCATTCGAATGGAGTAGTTTTCGTTCGAATGGGTCTATTTTGGTTCGAATGAAATTACAAATGGTAATTTACCATTCGAACTAGTTATTTACAGTTCGAACTGTATTAATCATACAGATCAGAATTTAATTAAAAATAATATATTAATATTACACAATTTGTAATTCAAACATCAATTGTTCAAATGTTTTGGAACATCATAATAGCAATTAAAGAAAAGATAAATTTGAAGACTATGGTGGTGGCATAGAGTTTTGGGACATCATTGACTGGAATTGTTCAAACATTTTTTGGTTATTCAAATGCATCCTCTCTTCTAATCTCGCCTCCAAATCCGCTGCTTGATCTAATCGGGCCAGCAACTCTTTTTCTTTGGACCTCAATCGTTCTATCTCAAGTATTGCTTCCTCCAATTCCTTAGTCTTGTCGTCATTCGATTTGGCTTGAGAATAGGATGATGAGGATGGTTTTACGCAACGTCCTAAACGCCTCAAATATCCAGAACGTGATCCAAGACCTTGATAAAGGATCTGAGCATCGTTGACAGATGATGCATCAGATGGATCCGCAGCAGTTTCCTTAAGAGATATCATCTTGTCCTACAAAAACAAAAACATTAAGGTTAGTATAAGTAACAAAATATTATGTGACAATGAAATTAAAAAAACTTAAACTTACATAATTTGCCTCTGCTTCGGGACTGGCCCAAACACCATCACGATTTTTATGTGTTTTAGCATACAATTGGGTCAAATTATAGTCAGCGAGACTTTTTTCTTTCTGTAAAAGGAAAATCTATATTAGAATTTAAATCAAAAAAAGGTGTATTATATGTTAATATTTAACGGACACTAAAATAACTTACCATTTTGTTAGACAAACGATGAAAATATCGAGAACCTGCTTGATAGTTTATCTTTAAATTTAATCTATTTGCTTTGTTCACAGTACTCCATTGCTAAAAGAAAAAAAATAATAGCCTCCGAGTTCGCCCCTTAACTCCACCGCGAAAACCGCTACTCAACCGCTGTAGGAACTCCACATTTGAACTTCTAAGAGGTATGGGTCAACTCTCCACCTCTATTGTTTAGTTTTTTGCACGAATGGGATATGTTTGGGGGGTATGGATTTCGAATCTGAAATCCACCCATTTTGGTGTATTCCGTGGAAATAACATCAAAATAATCGGTAGAAATGATTGGGTTTCACTCCTTAATCATTTCTACTGATTAAAACAAAGGATAACATCTAAATAAGTTCGAGGCTGAGTCGACTCAGCCATGGCTGTTTAGCTTCTTCCGTTCGAACAAACTCTAGTCTATTCGAACTCCTAGTTGCCAAACAACATTATTTCTGTTCGAACAAAATAAGTTCGCTCGAATGAACAAAGAAACTCTATTCGAATGAACAGAACAGTCCATTCGAATAGAGTTTTCTAGTTTGAACAGACTATGTTCTGTTCGAACGAATTATTTCAATTCAGTTCAATATACTATAATTCGTCAATAATATAATTTAAATATTATGGTTAATTATATTCTTAGTTTCATTATGGTTAAACAATATATCAATGGCATCCAGCGGAAAAAAACGTGCGAGAGATCAGCCCAGCCAAAGTAATGGATCAGTAGCTCATGCTCTGGAGACGAGGTCTACACTTGTCAAGTGTCCAGTCATTTTGTCTGACTTCTCCGATCTTTCATGGGAGGGACGGAGCATACAGTCCATCTTCACCAAGCGGGGATGGATACCGATCTATGAGCAGCGAGGGACTGCATATCGAGAGATGGCCGATGAGTTCTACAGTGCCATGGGAGAACTTAGTGCTGATGCTCTGTTCTACACTATATCAGCCCGGGGAGTAAGTATTAATTTCTCTCCCCGCATTATTGCTGAGTTCCTTGACATTCCCCGTATAGCCGACGCATATCCTGCAGCAGCTACACGGGGACCAGCGGCTGCACCATCTGATTCTGACACACCGGCCGCATCCTCCACGCTAGCCCCGAATGTAGATTCGGATGCTACTTCGGATGGTAGTGAGGATGAGGATCTACCTGATGATGGTCTCACAGACAATCAAGTGCGTCAGCTAATGCGAGACCTATCGGCTCCTCCATATGATGGGAGCAAGGTGATCTGACAGACCGAGTGTATAGGATTTTTTAGAATACTTAATTTGATTTTTGGCTATAACATCGATCTGAAAAAACATAAGACTGATTTCGAGATCGATCAAGCCAAATTTTTGCTGCAGATAGCACAGGGGGATCCCATTGATCTGGTATTGTATTTATTTCTCCGCATTCGATCGGAGTCACCCTTTTCCAGTGGAGGTAGTCTACCATTTGCACTGCTGATATCTAACCTCCTACTCCGATCCGGGGTTACAGTGTCGGCCACTGAGCGGAGGTCGCCACAGATGGGGACCCTTAACAAGATCACATTCAGCAGGAGCCAGGGGCACTTGTGGAAGATTGCACTAGAACAGCCAAGTGATCCTCCCACAGATCCAGCTTCTAGTAGTGCTGCCGCTGCTGAGAGACAGCCACCTCGGGCTACTTTAGATCTGGTACGAGCTCTGTTTGTGGAGTTCGTTGAGCCCATCATGGAGAAACTTAGGGATC
The DNA here is from genome assembly GCF_004785595.1 of Juglans microcarpa x Juglans regia. NCBI lineage: Eukaryota > Viridiplantae > Streptophyta > Magnoliopsida > Fagales > Juglandaceae > Juglans > Juglans microcarpa x Juglans regia. Next base: position 2,196,249 of record NC_054609.1, read on the forward strand.
TAGAAAGATCTATTAAAATGTTGCAAGAGGATGTTGATATACTAAGGAATCAATAATTATGATCGTTTTAGTTATTATTTTACTTTTTTATGTTGTATTGAACATTATATATTTGAAATATAATTAATGTATGGTTTTTATTCCTCGTGTTTACTACTTTGTTTATTTTTTTAATTTTACTTGCCGTTCATGATAATATAAAAAATGATACTATCTTTAAAGTTATATTTTTATAAATTTAACATAAAAAAAAATCATTATAAAGTTTTGAAGTTAACTACATAAAAGTAATTTATGAATTTATAAATATTTTAACTCACCGCAAATCATAATATATAATATATACACATTTTTATATTTTGAAAATGATAACAAATTAATGAAAAAAATATTTATTACTTTAATGAAAAAATATATGCACAAATCCATACTAATAAAAAAACTAATTGAATCTCTATCCGTTCGAACAAATAAGTTTAAGTTCGAACGGTTATTAACTTACCCCGGGAAAAATAAATTAATTTACTGTCAATATTATTATTCGAACAGATTATATACTTTCGAACGGACATTAATTCCATGTTCGAATATATTTTGCTCCGTTCGAACGGTTTTCCTTTTTTGAGACGATTTTGTTCGTCACAAAATATCTTGTTCGAATAGATATTTTTCCATTCGAACGAATTTAGTAGCTCAGGCATTTTTGGAGATGAAATGTAAAAAAATGACTTTTAGGGACAAAATTTATTTCGTCCCTAACTAATTTCCTCCCTAAAAGTCAAATTTCTTGTAGTGCTAGTGAAATTTATTAGGTAATCAAAAGTTTGATCTTCTAGAGTTTTGTTTGTGTACTATCTCATTGGAATCTTAGTGAAATCTCAGTGAAATGTTTCTGCGATGTTTGTGAAGTATATATTTACAGTTGTGAACAAGTTATATCTTTGCATTGAAGGATAGATTTGAGAGTTGCAAATTAGTTGTAAAAAGTTAAGATAGAATGAAGATTTTTTTTTTTTTTTTTTTTTTTTTGCTAGATGAATAGCCACATTTCTTTAAAGAAAATATGGGCTTAAGTTAGTCTTGGAATCAAAGATGATTCAGGTTCAGGTTTCGAAGAATTTTATAGCATGCTTTTATTTTCAATGGATACTGAATCTTAATATTGTAAGAAAGTTACTTCCCTGATGTGTATGATGAATCTGATGCTTGTTTGTCACTAGTGAAAGCTTGGAGAGTGTAAGACAAAGTGACTCTGATAATACTCTGTTTCTTTAGTTTGATGTTGTGCATTTCAAATTTTTGAGTTTTTGTTAGGTCAATGTCACTTTATACAAACTTGATATAGACAGAAACAAAATTTCTGTTTTGCTGCATTTGGTTGTAAGGGAAAAAGAAAAAGAAATGGATTTTCAAGAGTGAGAAATATAGCTTACTGTGTGTTTAAGCCAATATTATTATTTTTATTTTTCATAAGTAAAATGGAAACACTTTATTTTGTTTCTTAAATGTGGGTGGTATAGAAAAGTTACTCGAAGCTTTGTCTCTTTTATTTTGCTCCTTCCTTGACGTGGCTGCATTGTCTTATATGCTACAATAATGAAGTTCATTTGTTTCTCATGGTGTCTCCACTAACTTTCTAACATTTTTTATTTAATTTTCAATTGATGTGTTATGGGATTATATATTGATGTTGAAAAATTTACCTATAAAAAAAGTTATTGATTCTGAAATTTATTAATCCCTTGGAATAGTTAATGACTTTATTTGTCTCACCATGGGATCGAAATAAAGTGAATGTGGGTAAACATCATTGTTTGGATTGAAATATATTCCCAACTAGATTTAGATGGCCAGGCATCTTTATACAAACACTTACAAGCAGTACATGACTTTATGTTCTACAGTACATGACTTCTTTTCTTTTCCTTACAAGCAGTACATGCTATTATTCTTATTACTTAAAACAGAGTAACGAATGAGAATGTGTTGAACTTAATATTGTTCATGCTATAAATGTAGAGATTTAAATATCTAAGAATTTGTATGTACTGAACTTAAAATTGTAATATATATGTGATTTTTTTATTATAATTTTTTAGACCTTTTTCATGATTAACTCCATTACTAAGCCCTTATTAAGAATAACTTTGCCAACAATGATTCTCTCTTTAATGGAGACATTTAAGAGATATATTGACAATGCATTTGTCTCCCTATCAGCATAGGAAACGAGAAAAAACAACCATTTATGCTAACACCATCTAGTTCAAATCCACCATCCGCGATATGTAATATCATTTAATATATCAAAAGTGAATTAGAATTTGTTGAGTTAATATTTATTTTAAAAAAAATCAATAACTTAATCCAATAACATGGTAGGACATACCATCAACTTGTCCAAACATCTCAAATTACATGCTTGGTTACTATGGACCAGTGCCTGCGTGGTCAACAGCTTTTCTGCCATATCCAATTGGGAACCAATATCCATTCAATATACAGGTGGTGATAACATGTTATTTAATTTTAATAAGTTGGCTTCTTTTCATGAGTTTTATTTTCCTTTTTTTTCAATTTATTTTTAAGAACGTTGTTTACCCATTTCAACATGACGTGGAATTTTCGACTCCTCTTATCAATACAAACAAACCAGTTGGTTCAGAGGATAATAGACCCGATGGTGGAAAAACTGAAGCGCCATGTACATCCTCTATAGTTGAAGAAAGTAATGAGGATAGACAAAATCCACAAGAAACCGAGGATGACAGTACCGAGACATCTCAGAATGTGCAGATGGATGGTGATAATATGATTGAGGAGCCAAAGTCAGGGATGGAGTTTATTTCCCTTGAAGATTTAATGAGTTATTATAAGCAATATGGTAAAAAATACGGGTTTGGGGTGATGACAAAAAGGACTGAAAGGGGAGTTGATGAGATTGTTAGATATATCACCCTTGCTTGTGCTCGCGGTGGGAAGGCCGGAATAGGACTTTAAATGTCGTGAACCCACATTCTACAGGAAAGACAGAATGTAAGGCAAAGATTAATGCCTTAAAATCTGAAGAAAAGTTTCAGTTGACTACAATGCATAATATCCATAACCAGGTCTCAATCCAAGGAAATCCCACTTCTTTCAATGTAATAGAAAAGTCTGTGATGTCGTAAAAAGGGTCTTAGATACAAATGATTTGGCTGACATCTGAATGAATAAGAGTTTCGGATCTCTTGTTGTTGGCGCCGATGGATTTGAGAACCTTCTGTTTCTGGAAAATGATTCTCATAACTACATCGACAATGCAAGACATCTACAACTTGGCACAGGTGTGCTGGAGCACTTCGAGACTACTTTTATGGATGCAGTACAAAAATCCTGACTTTTTTGCATTAATGGATATAGATGATGATGAGAGGTTAAAGAATGTTTTCTGGGCAGACTCCCGTAGTGGAGCAGCCTACCAATATTTCAGTGATGCGGTCACATTTGACACCAAATACTTGACAAATAGACATGGGATGCCCTTTGCACCATTCGTTGGTGTAAACTATCATGGGCAGTTAATTCTGTTGAGAGCTGCCTTGATTTCCAATGAGGATATTGAAACTATTGTGTGGTTATTCTAGACCTAGTTACAGTGTATGGATGGTATAGCTCCGAAAGCAATTATTCCTGATCAGGATAAAGCGATGAAAAATACAATCGCTATTGTATTCCCAAAAATCCGACATAGATTTTGCTTATGGCATATACTGAAGAAAGTACCCCAGAAACTTGGCCCCTATGGATCCTACAAAAGTGCGATAAAAAATCAACTGATGAAATGTGTGTATGACACTCAAACTGTTGAAGAGTTTGAGAAAGATTGGGATCAATTAATTACCACTTATAACTTGCATGAAAATGCATGGTTGCAGAATTTAGATGCTGAGCGTGAACATTGGGTGCCAGCATTCTTGAAAGATGTTTTTTGGGCTGGAATGTATACAACGCAGCAGAGCAATAGCATGAATGCCTTTTTTTTACGGTTATGTTCATGCTAAGACAAACTTGAAAGAGTTTGTCGACCAGTTGGACAACGCGTTAAAAAAATTCGAGAATGAAAATGTCGCAGATTTCCACACATTTAATGTCACAATTCCCTGTATATATAGATCTTCGATTGAGAAGATGTTTCAAGATTTGTATACAAATGCTAAATTCAAGAAAGTCCAGTAGCAAGTTACCGGCATCATCGATATGGATCCAGAGTTACTTAAACATGATAGTGCATTAAAGACCTGTTGAAAGAAAAGAATAAGGAGCACCAACAGTTTGATAATATTTCTAAAAAAAAGTTTCTCTTACAGAGTACAAAATATACTAACTACTTGCTTGCCAAAATCAGTGCGTAGAGTGATGAATATATAAAGAAAGCAAAGCACAATAGAATCCTTATGATTGGGACACATCACTAAGTTGGTTACAATGCAAATCTTCTTGAATCTTCTTCTTGCTTCTAGAAGGTCGTTGTAACAAATCTTTTGGTAATTCGACTGCCTTAATATCCCCCTGCGAGCCAAGCATCACTAGAACAATTGTGAGGCTTGATCGAAGTTGTGAAAACTGAGGTGCCGAGAGAGGTTTAGTCATTATGTCTGCAAGCTGATCTTTGCTGGAAATGAAAGAAACTTGTAAAACTTTGGCTGCCACTCGTTCCCGAACAAAATGATAATCTAACTCCACGTGTTTTGTTCTTGAATGCATAACTGGATTAAGAGAAAGGTATGTGGCTCCAAGATTATTACACCAAAGAATGGGTAGAGCTGAGAGCTGAATACCAAGTTCTTGCAATAATGACTGCAACCAAATAACTTCACAAGCGGTATTAGCAACAGATTTATACTCGGCTTCCGTGGAAGACCGAGCAACAGTAGGTTGTTTCTTTGAACCCCAAGAAATTAAATGACTACCAAAGTAAATACAAAAACCTCCTATGGAGCGACGATCATCTGGACACCTGGCCTAGTCGGCATCAGAGAATGCATCAAGTTTATATGATGAAGATGAAGAAAAACATAGGCCAAAGGTGCGAGTATGATTCAAATAACAAAGAATACGCTTGACTGCCTTCTAGTAGGGAAGATGAGGACTATGCATATATTGGCAAACACAGTTACCGCAAATGAGATATCTAGTCTAGTAAAGGCCAAGTATTGGAGACTTCCTACAACACTTCTATACCAGTGAGGGTCATCAAATGTAGGTCCATCTAAGGCTGTTAATTTTTCAGTAACAGACATAGGCACATTTACTGGTTTAGAGTCATGCATATGAGTCCGTCACAACAGATCATGAATATACTTATATTGGGATAGACATAAGCCAGATTGAGTGCGAGACACTTCAATACCAATAAAGTAATTAAGAAACCCTAAGTCTTTAACAGGAAAATATTGTTTCAAAGAAGAAATAAAATCAACAATAAGAGTGGATCTGGAACCAATCACTAATATGTCATCAACGCATATCAGAAGATACAAACAATCAGAGGCACTACGCATAATGAACAAAGATCAATCCGAAGTAGAACAAGTAAAATCAAGATTAAGAAGCCTGTCACTTATCTTGGCAAACCAGGCCCTAGGGGCCTGTTTCAGGCCGTATATAGACTTTTTCAACTTACACACATGTGCTGGAAAATCTAGATTCACGAAACTGGGAGGTTGCTTCATGTAGACAGCCTCCTCAAGGTCACCATGCAGAAAAGCATTCTGAATGTCAAGTTGATGCAACGACCAATTTGAGGTAACAGCAAGGGAGAGCAAAAGCAGAATGATAACTGGTTTCACAACTGGACTGTAGGTTTCATGATAGTCCAAACCAGGCTACTGATGAAACCCTTGAGCAACGAGGCGCGCCTTGCGACGCTTAAGGGAACCATCAGCTCTGTGTTGAGACTTCAAAACTCATTTGGAACCAAGGAGATTATAGGTCGGTGAGGAAGGAACAAGATCCTAAGTTTGATTATGGAGAAGAGCATCAAACTCAGTAGCCATGGCAGTGCACCATTCAGCATACTTGGAAGCTTTTGAAAAAAGAAGTTGGTTCTTCGGGAACAGAGAGGGAAGAAGATTTTTGGGAGATCGTGGACGTGGTAAGGGAACCAGAAGGTTGACTGGGAGGCCATGGGATCGTCCCGTTAGTGTGACGGTGAGGACACAAAATATTAGTTTTGGACCTCATAACCACGGGATGAGTGGAAGAGAGAGGAAGTTGGCCATGAGAGGAAGATGGAAAATCAACAGACTCAATTTGGGAAGCAGTGTATGGCAAGGATGATGCGGCAGAGGCAGAGGACAAGGAAGATTGAGGATCAAAGGACTCATTTTGAGAAGCACTGTAAGGGAAAGAAGATGAGGCAGCGACAAAGGAGCGAGTATAAGAGAATACGATGGAATTAGGGTTAGAGGGAGACCTAATTAGGGAAATGGGCTGGGTTATAGGAGAAGTGGGCCTTAGAAGATTAATTGGGCCAAATAGAAGAGAAGAGAGTGTGCTGGGTTGATTATGAGAGAGGTAGACCGAAGGCAGTTGTTGGGTCATGGGAGAGGGAACAGACTGAGACACAAAGGGAAAAATGGTCTCATCAAAAATCACATCCCTAGAAATATAGTTGTGGCCCGTGGGAATATGACGACAAATGTACCCTTTGTGATATGGGCTATAGCCCATGAACACATAGGACTTGGATCTATAATCCAATTTATGCTGATTAAAGGGCCTTAGATTGGGCCATGCGGACCCAAACACTTTAAAAAATTTATAATCAAGAATGTGGCCCATTAATACCTTAAAGGGTAACCTATTTTGCAATAGCGGAGTTGGCATAAAATTAATCAAAAAAGTGGCAGTTTGAAATGCTTGGGCCCAAAAGGAGTGAGGAATCGAGGCATGAGATAAAAGAGATAGTCCTGTTTCAACAATATGACAGTGTCGGCGTTCCACACTTCCATTTTGTTGATAAGAGTGTGGACATATGACTCAATGAATTATGCCACAAGACTGAAAAATACTTTTTAGGGGATGAAATTCGTCACCCTAATCAGCTTGAACCGAGACAATTGTGGTATTAAAAGTATTACTCACATATCGAAGAAAAGCCAACACTAAAAGAGTAACATTGGATTTCATTTGCATAGGGAAAAACCAAACATATTTTGAATAATCATCAACTAAAGAGAGATAATACCACATGCCTTGCATGGAAGGCTCGGGGACAGGGCCTCAAACATCAAGGAACAATAATTCAAATGGGCGAGTTGAGCGTGATGAGGTGGGCGGGTGAGGCAGAACATGAGCCTGGCGTTATAGCAAGCAGGACAGTTAGTTATTGAAGTAGAACTTGTAAACAGAAGATTGGATGAAGAATAAAAGAAGTAGTGCGTGGAGAGGGGTGACCCAGTTTGGAATGCCAAAGTTGAGTAGAAGTTCTAACACCAAGAAAGGCATAAGGAGGTAAGGAGGTCGCTGCACTTGACTGAAACTCATAGAGGTTATCTTCAATGTGACCCTGAAGGAGTACTTCCCAGGAATATGAATCCTTCACAAGAAACAGATCATAATGAAATTCAAAGAAAACTTTATTATCACTACAAAATTGATGTACAGAAAGAAGATTTCTAGATATAAAGAGAACATGAAGTAAATTATGCAAGAGAAAATTACCAGCTATGGTCGGTATTTGAGCAGAACCGAGATGATGAATTGGAAGTGTTGAGCCATCACCGATGCAAACTTAGTCATGTCCTTGATATGGGGTCGACTCCAAGTTGAGATTATTGAACTTAGAAGTAAAGTGACGAGAAGCAGCCGTATAGGGATAACAGGTTGTGTTATTGGGTGATGGAGTAGACAGAGATGTGTTATTAGATGTAAGAGGTGTGGGAGAAGGTGCTGGATATGGAGTGGTAAGGCGATGGTAGCAAGTCAAGGTAGTGTGACCAAATTTCTAGCACACTTGACATTGTGGGCGAGTATCAGAACATGGAGAAACGGTATTGAACTGAGGTGAAAAGGGGTGAGGAGTGAAGGGACCACAACCACGCCCTCACCTACCTCCACAGATTGGAGCACGAGAGAGTTGAGTAGAAGGAGAATAACGAGTGGTCCCAAAAAAAACACATGAAAGTGTGTGAACATCAGTCGGAGGTTTTCAATTCCTTTCCTATGTTTGTTTTTATTAGCATGTAGTGGGTGCACACAAATGCATTCATTACGTGAATGTTTTTGGTCCATATATTTTTTTTTTATCAGATGACTGCTCTCGTCTCTCTCATCTCATTGTCTCTCTCATCCATTTTCTCTCTCATCTCGACTCTCTCTCTCATCAAATCTCTCTCATCGTCTCTCTCCTCGACTCTCTCATCAGAACGACTCTCTCTCTCATCTCGGGCTCTCTCTCTCATCAGATTGACTCTCTTTCTAGCACTGTTCATTCGGGTTCCGACCCGAGAACTTGGGTATACTCAGACCGGAACCCGAGTTTCAAATCTGGGCCGAAATTCGGATCAGATTAGCCCGGGTTAGACCCAGGCCGGAACCCGAATTAAAAACCTGAATTTTTTTTTTTTTTAAGTAATAGCAGAAAAAAAGAGAAGAAGAGACGAACTATAATTACTATATCTAAGACAAAGTAGCATGTAGAAATGTAAGGTTGGCCCTTGGGAACTCAAAAGGGCCTTGGGACTTGGGATAAAGCAACTAAAATCTTGGGAACTTGGTAGAGTCTTGGGAGTTGGGATAAAGCAATTAAAACACACAAAGCCCCATTTGAGCCATTTCTATCATCTACTGCTGCACTAAAAAGGCACTGCAAGCAGAAGCTGCATAACCCAAAGCCACGTTCTCTGCTGCACTGAAAAGGGAGACGTAAGCACTTGTCTCATGTTTGCATTTCCATCGTTGTTGTCTTTCACCTTTGTCAAATTCTTTCCCGACATCCACTTCTTCGTCGCTGTCAATGTAGAAGCTGTGATCCGAGACCGAGTTCTTCATCTTCCTGTCTTAGATCTTTGAGTCTGCAAAACTCGTACACATTAAAAAACCTTTCAACGGGTTGATTGGAGTCTGAACTCTGAGAGCGGATGAGAGATATGGGGTCGAGGGCGTGGAAGAGAGACTGAAGCACGAGATTCGAGCAGTTGGTCTCTGCCATTGTTCATGAACTTAAGGTTCCAATGAGAGGGGAGACGAAATGCTTTTATTGGCGTTTTAATGGAGGAAACAAACAACCTAAGTCGAGAGAAGGAAGACATAAACATGTACGTGGTTTTATGTGTTTGTTCGAAATCTTGAACTAACACAGAAGGTTTGGAATTGCTTTTTGTTTGCAGATTGAAAGACAAGGAAAAAAAATCTGGGTACCAGATTTAAAGCTGGGTTTCGGATTTAAAACCCGGTATCCAGCCCGGATGTATCCAGGTATTGTTATGTGGGTACCGGGCCAAATTAAATCCGGGCCGGAACCCAGATCTGGTTATCCGGGTTCCGGACCAGGCTGGAAAAAAATGGGGCCCGGATGAACAACCTTATCTCTCTCATCAGATCGACTCTCTCTCATCTCGGGCTCTCTCTCTCATCGTCTCTCTCTCCTCGACTCTCTCTCTCTCTCTCATCTTGATCTCTCTCTCCTTGACTCTCTCTCTCTCATCTCGAGCTCTCTCACTCATCAATGTCTCTCATCGTCACTCTCTCTCTCTCCTCGACTCTTCTCTCATCCCTAAACAATTCAACCTTTTTAAATTTTATAATAATAATAATATTAAAAAATAATATTCTAATAATATTTTATTATCTCAACTCAAATCAATTCAACATCCAAACGTAAACTCAGTGGAATTGCTTAGTAAAAGAACTCCCATACCAACACAATATACACCACGGCCTGAAGCATCTAATGATGGACACTTGGGGATCAACTATGAATATGTGGAATGTCAAAAATCTGATCGTCTTCTTCGTGGGTGGATAATTGGTACACTCACTGAAGATGCTCTCGGTCTGGTCATTGGACTAGAAACCTCTACACAAGTTTGGATAGCTCTCAAGGAGGCTTATGCACAGGTTTCACAAGAGCGAGAGTTTCAGTTGCAACAACAGCTCACTTTCCTTCGCAAGGACTCCTCAACTTCTCTCAAGGACTATCTTCGGCAGTTTAAAGGTATATGTGACAATCTTGCAGCCATTGGTAGTCTAATTAGTGACAAAACGAAGGTATTTTCCGTTCTCAATAATCTGCGCTCTAGATATGAACCATTTACAACAGCTATGTTGAAGCCTCCTATGCCCACATAAGGTGAGATAATACCTTTACTTCAAAGCTATGAGACTCGTCTAAGTTTTCATGCTACCGAAAACAATCCTTGTACTGCCTTTTTTAGTCATAAAAATTGAGGCTCTAGCATAATAATTCTCTGGGAGGACGTTCCTTCTCTTCCGAAGGTAAAGGGTTCCAACCCACCTCTCAAATAAATCTCCCTCTGCTCCTCCCACCTCAATATCTCAGCAACAACCAAACAAGGACCGTAAGATAGATCTCATTTGCCAAATTTGTGGAAATGTGGAGATGATGCTTTGAAGTGTTGGCACCGTTTCAATCATACATATCAGTCCTCAGATATTCTCCAAGCTTTTGCTGCATTTACTACGCAATCTGATCCCATCGATCTTGAATGGACAGTAAATACTGGAGCATCCGCCCATATGACTTCAAATGCAAGTATCCTTATTGATTTATGCCCTTATAATGAATTCGATACCTTTATGCTTGGTAATGACACCCAATTACCTATTACTCACACAAGCAAAACTGTGATAGGTCATTCTTCTCATAAGCTTAGACTTAAAAATGTATTACTTGTTCCTAACCTTGAAAAGAATTTATTATCTGTCGGACAGTTAACTACTGACTATCCTCTAAATTGTAAGTGTTTTGGTCATGGTTTCATTATTAAGGACAGGGACACCAATCGGGTCCTGCTGCAAGGGAACAAGAAGGGTAATCTCTACGACATTTCTACTGCCCCAGAAGCTCACTTCCCTATACGATTTCGAGCTGTTAACAGTGATTTTAGGCATCAACGCTTGGGGCATCCTCATGCTGGTGCCATCCAAGCTTTACATTCCAAAGGTTTCATTAACATTGTTAGCAAAAACCAATCTTCTACTATTTGTGACAATTGCCAATATGGCAAATTTAGTACTAGACTTCCATTTCAAATCCATTGTGATCTTTGGGGTCCAGCACGTGTTAATTCTGTGGACAAATTTTCTTATTATGCTTGCTTAATTGATGACTTTAGTCGGTTTACATGGTTTATTCCATTTAGGCGCAAATCCCATTTTTTTAACTCATTTTGTTTTTATTGTGAAGTATATGGACTGTCAATTTCCAAATAAAAAATAAAAAATTTTCAGTTGAATGGCGGTGGTGAATTTGTTAGTACTGCTTTTAAACACTACCTGCTGGAAAAGGAATTACCCACCAAATCTCAAGTCCAAAAACTCCGAAACAAAATAGTGTTGTTGAACGTCACCATAGAAATATTCGTGAATTGGGTCTGACCATGATGTATCATAATGGGATGCCAAAAAGGTTTTGGGTAGAAGCCTTCTCAACCGCTGTTTTTCAAATTAATCGCATTCCCTCTACATCTCTTGACCATTAATCTCCATTTTTTAAACTCACGGCCATCATCTGGATTATACTTCTTTAAGAGTATTTGGTTCGAAATCATGTTTTCCATATCTATGGAATGCCAGAGTAACAAATTTGACCCAAAATCACTTCCTTGCATTTTCATGGGTTATAAGTATTTCATGATGACATCCAAAGGCACTCTCAACTTCTCAAGAACAATACATCACCTTCCCACTCTGCACCTTTACCTGATCCTCTCCCTTCAAATGCAACAAATATTCCTATTATTAATACTACAAATGAGACCATTCTCACCCTCACATCTACGTCACTTCCCACTATCACGCCTACAAATGCACCCATTATGACCTCTACAAAGCTGTTTTCTATGATGTTTATGCGATCGACGTGAACTTTTATTTTACACGTCAATTCTTTTCGTCTCATAATTCTTCTACGTGCATGTTGTCATCGCAAAAAACCTTTTCTCGCAAAATGTTGTCTTGGTTGCAAATATTGGCTTTTTCCGGTGAATATTTTCGCGGCAAAAAGCTCAATTTTGGTCACAAAAAAATCACAGTAACTGTGGTCAGAAAAACTGATTTGCGGCTATATAAGGTTGCCAGAAATTATTATTCCAGCAATCCTTTTCCGTTGGAAATTACTATGTCCACCAGCTACAGGTTTCATCGTAAATGTCAATGTGCGAAAGCTCTTATGGCCTCAAATAATCATATGCGTCAGACAAAAGTTTAGTACGATTTATACTCGCCGAAAATACGTACTAAAAACTCAAAAATCATATATATTCAGTTGTAAATCATGAAAATGAGAATGACCCCATAATTTTCAAAAGAAATGGCCTAAAGCCGAAACATAAATATACGAACCCTGGATCCAAATTCACAATTATAAAATAATTCACATTAATTACATAAATTAAGACGATGATAAGAGAATGATCTTCTAAAAAGTCTACAGTTGCCTGTAATATTGTGGTATATATTCCGATGTCGATTGCTCTTGCCTAAAAAACAAGGGTTTCCTGAAAAAAATGCAATAACATGTTAGTTCTCCATGTAGAGCTTACAAAGTAGAATAACAATATTGTTGCAATTGTATTTATACAGAGTAAGTTTTTTTTTCTTTTTTATATGAATACTAAAAGGAATTGTATTTATACAGAGTATCTTTGTAGAGCTACTCAATTGAGAACTTATAATTAGTCAAAGCAGCAACCCAACCCAATATGTTGCATTAGTTTTTAACAGCAAAAAAATCACATTACTCTCAACATACAAGAATTTTAATTCCTAAAACAGCAGGACAAGTGAGGAATTACCCTTATCCTAAAACAGAGGGAGAAATGCCGCTGTCTAAAGCACTTGATTCACACTGCTAAACTAGGTAGGTCATTGCTGAAGAAGTTGAACTTATCCCATATATGAAGAGAGCAGCCATTATTTTTGCCTGCTTTATTTGTTTCTCTAATCTTTACTTGCATGAGTTTCGTTTGCAGGTTTTATTGTTTTGTCTAAGGTTGGCGTTTTATAAAATAGTTTCAGCCTATTAATTGTAATTTTTATTAAACCTATGTTTTGTATTCAGGATGTCTTAGCTATTTTGATGTCTGGATTTGGTTTTTCTTCATTATTATGTATTTATTGTCTTGTTGTAACCACAATTTTCCTCCGTCACAAATGAGGACTATCAATAAAATTGGAGTACTATCATCTTCTTAAAAAAAAAATGAAAGAAAGCAGCTATAAAAAGTAAGCAATTCAACATTTCATAACCAAAAGACAAACTTTGCATTTTGCATGAGCTAATTGCTTGATAATAGATGATGATCATCTAAGTTAATTAGATAGTGGAAAGAAAAAGGATTTACCTATACATTGACCTTGATCCTCAACTAGAATAAACAAGAGCACAAAGATCAACAAAGAACGTCCTGGGAGATTTCTGGCAAGTCCATCCTATGCACAATATAAGAGCTTCCATTCAAAGCAAGTCCCCCACCAATTTCCCACTTTGATCGCCCCAAATAGTCTTATATACTTGGGAGGAAAAAAATTGTATGAAAACAAATCGCATACATTAAAAATTAACATGACACAATTGATTACAACCCATAAAAGCATTAAAATTGAATAAATGACATTATAAAATAAAACACGTCGAAGATCACATGAAAAAACTCAAGGGAAACTCGTGGAAAGTTAATAAGCATGTAATATGTTGACAAAGATAACCAACCCAATCTGCAGGAAAACTTGAGGAAAAGGCTATAGAAAACCTGTGAAATCATCTTCTTCCCAGATTAATAGAAAGTAAACTAAAGGAATCTGCTGCTAAAAGAGAGTTGCCTAGCTAAAACATAGGAGGCATATTAGTTATTATCATCCTTTCTATTAAGGCTCCTGCCTCCTCTCAATCTGTTGAAGCACCAAACTCTGCTGCATCTGCATTTCAGACCCATTCAGAGCAATACAGCAGCTCTTCAGACCAACACAGCCGCTCTACACATGTGTGTAGCAAACCTACAATGACAGAGGAATAACAGATGTACTTTCTGTAGGACAACTGTCGTATATTGCACATGGCAAAGTGTATATTTGTAAATACTATAAATACACTACTGTAATAGAAGAATACAGACAAGCAAGAGCTTTGAAAGAAAAACTGATTCTGTCTTAAGCATTCTATCAAACACTTCCTCTTCTTCTCTTATTGCTGTGTTTAACATGGTATCTCAGAGCCAGTGACTAACGTCCAACCTAACAAAATGACAACTCCAGAAAAAAATTCCCACCCACCCTCATCTCGTCTGCTACACAGTTTGTAAACATCAAACTCACCATTGAAAACTTCCTCCTCTAGAAAGCCCAGATCGTACCCTTCTTGAAAGGCCACCAACTCTTTGGCTATGTTGATGGCTCAATTCCGTCACCCACAGCCTTCATTGATGGAAATCCAAACCCTGAGCACAAGAAATGGGTCTTACAAGACCAGTTGCTCATATCCATCCTTAACTCCTCTCTCTCGGACTTGGTCCTTTCCCAAGTTTTAGATTGTACTACGTCCCATGAAGTCTGGACGACACTCCATAATCTTTTTTCGGCTAAATCAAATGCCCATGTGTTTCATACTCAATATCAGCTCGCTACTCTACGCAAGGGCTCTGAATCCATCACTGATTATTATAACAAAGCAAAATCTCTCTTCTCCTCCTTAGGAGCTGCTGGTCATACCATTACAAACCAAGAATTTTCTGTTTATCTACTTGCTGGCCTTGGGACTGAATATGAGTCCTTGGTTACGGCTTTAACCACTCGACCAGACCCTCTCTCACCGCATCAAATTTATAGTTTCTTGCTCAACCATGAAACTCGTTTGGCCCATCAGACTCAAAGTTTGCTTTCGGGTCCTCATTTCTTTGCCAACACTACCAGTTCCAAGTTCTCTCCAGGTTCTCAATCCTCCCACAGGGGCCGCAACTCTTCATTTCGTGGTGGTCGTCGTGGCCGTGGTGGCCATAATGGTGGACGCAACACTGCTGCCTCTGCATCCAACTATTTTCAGAACCGACCTGATACGCGTCTCTATTGCCAAGTGTGTAGCAAGGCAGGGCACTCAGCTCTTACCTGTTATTATCGCTTCGACCATGCGTATCAGGCCCCTGCGCCATCCTCTCTCACAGCAAACTTCACAGCACTGCCCCCTTATGTTTCGACGTCCAACTGGTTCCCAGACTCCGCTGTAACTCATCACTTCACTGCAGACTTGGCCTCTCTGAATTTGGATTCCACTCCATACCAAGGCTCCGACCAAGTGAGCATCGGTGATGGCTCCACCATACCCATTTAGCACTCGGGCTCGGCTCAACTTCACTCTCCCTCTGGCAAATTTCTTCTTCATAATCTACTTCATGTGCCTTCCATTTCTAGAAATTTACTCTCTGTTCGGCAATTCTGTCTTGACAATCATGTGTATTTTGAATTTCACAGTCATTTTTTTCTTGTGAAGGATTCGGCTACCCAGGCGATTCGACTCAAGGGACTCGTTGAAGATGGGCTTTATATTCTGCCATCCACCATCACTGCATCCCAATCACCATCTACATCCACTCCAAAAGCATTCTCGGGTTCACGTATCTCTACAACTCAGTGGCACGAAAGGCTTGGTCACCCTTCAACTCGTGTTACCAATCTTACCATCCAGCGTTTTAGCCTTCCTACCACATCCACTCGTGAGACAGCTTTCTATCCAAGCTGCACAACAGCAAAGGCTCATGCTCTCCCTCACTCGATATCCCCCACTATCTCCTCTGAACCTTTCAAGTTACTTTTTGCTGATGTATGGGGCCCCGCCCCAATTTTGTCTAGTAATTCATCTCGCTTTTATTTGTCCATCTTAGATGATTATTCCAAATATTTGTGGTTTTTTCCAATGCAATCTAAGTCTAATGTTTCCTCTGTTATTCTTGCTTTTCTCCAATATGTGAGTAATGTTTTTTCTAAGAATGTTGTCTCTATTCAAACGGATTGGGGAGGAGAGTTTCGTCCTTTACGACCTATTTTTCAATCCCGAGGAATTATTCATCGTGTTACTTGCGCTTATTCTCACCAACAAAATGGGAGTATTGAGAGACGTCACCGCCACATTGTCGAGACCGGACTCTCTTTGCTCTCTCATGCATCCATCCCACAAAAAGTTTGGGCCGAAGCATTTCAAACGGCCACATACTTAATCAACCGCATGCCCACCCCTCTTCTCAACAACAAATCTCCTTTCGAAGTCTTAATGGGCCACCCTCCGGACTATCTCTTTCTTCGGGTCTTTGGATCTTCTTGTTGGCCTAACTTAAGACCTTTCAATAAACACAAACTTGACCCAAGATCCAAAATGTGTGTATGTATGGGCTATAGCCCAGATCACAAGGGCTATCTTTGTTATCACATTTCTTCTAGTCGTACATATATCTCACGGGATGTTGTGTTTAATGAAAATCTTTTTCCATTTGATGCATCTCTCAATTCCGAAACCTTGATTTCCCATAGGCCCATACTTTCCCCTCTCACGTCTGCCTTTATCACACCTTCCTCTCCAATTAACATCCTGTCGTCTCAGCCCATACGTCCCATACCCTTACCCACGGCCCAAAGCCCATCAAGACCAGAACCCACTTCATCTTCCTCTCAGAACCCTACCTCATTACCTTCTGCCGTCGCCAACTCCAATCCCTCGAGCTCTCCTAATCCCGCAAACTCGTCTTCTCCTCTCCTCCCTCAACAACCTTCTGTCCCTTCTCAGATAACCTTACCCCCTCCTTCTCACCCCATGGTTACTCGATCCCGAGCTCTCAAGCACTGTCCCAAACAACGAACAGACGGCACCATACCTTGGCCTCCACCCCGACCCTCTCTATCCCTCACGGAAACACTACCTTTCCTTCCTTCTTCAAACCGACCACCTCGCGAAGAACCCTCTTCATTTTCTGAAGCATCCAAATATCCGGAGTGGAGATCTGCTATGCAGATCGAGTTCCATGCCCTCTTAAAAAACCAAACCTGGGACTTGGTCCCTTTCACCCCCAATCTCAACGTCTTAGGTTCAAAATGGGTCTTGAAGACCAAAAGGCACGCTAATGGAACCTTGGAACGCCGTAAAGCACGGCTTGTTGCAAAGGGTTTTCATCAGCAGCCTGGCGTTGATTTCTCTGAAACCTTTAGCCCCGTAGTCAAGCCCATCACAATCTGTGTCCTTCTTGCTCTTGCCGTCACATACAAATGGCCTCTCCATCAACTTGATGTGCAGAATGCCTTCTACACAGGGACCTTGAGGAGGCTGTCTTCATGCAACAACCGTCGGGTTTCATCAATCCCGATCATCCCACACATGTTTGTAAGCTAAAAAAATCTCTCTATGGTTTAAAACAGGCCCCTCGGGCCTGGTTTGCAAAACTCACTGATAGATTACTTCATTTAGGTTTTCATGCTTCTCGGTCTGATAATTCGTTGTTTATACTGCACACTAACTCTGACTGCATTTATATTCTAATTTATGTTGATGATATCATTGTAACTGGGTCTAGTTCCACGCTTATCTTTGATTTTATTGCATCTCTGAGTTCCTCTTTTCCTGTTAAAGACTTGGGCTTGTTGCATTATTTTTTGGGTGTTGAATTTACCAGGGTCTCTAATGGTCTGTTCTTTCACAGTCAAAATATATAGCTGATTTACTTTCTCGGACTAACATGCACAAATGCAAATCAGTGTCCACTGCCATGTCCACTTCTGTGAAATTATCTGCCATTGATGGGTCCACATTTGAAGACCCACAACTGTATCAAAGTGTTGTCGGGAGTCTTCAGTATTTGGCCTTTACCCGTCCTGACTTGTCTTATGCTGTGAACAAGGTCTGCCAGTACATGCATAGCCCTAGAATTTCCCACTGGCAGGCAGTAAAAAGAATCCTGCGTTATCTTCAAAATACTCAACACCTAGGCTTATTCTTGTCTCACTCCTCTTCTGTGAAAGTTTCTGCCTTCTCTGATGCTGATTGGGCCGGATGCCCCGATGATCGGAAGTCCACAGGAGGTTTTTGTGTGTATCTTGGTGCTAACTTGGTTTCCTGGGGTTCAAAAAAAAAGCAACCATTGATTGCTCGTCCACCGAGGCTGAATATAAATCCGTTGCCAACACGGCGTGCGAGGTTATTTGGATTCAGTCCCTGTTAAAAGAACTTGGTATTTTTTTTGTCTGATTTCCCTGTCTTGTGGTGTGATAATTTAGGTGCAACATATTCATTTGTGAATCCTGTACTTCATGCCCATACCAAACACGTCGAGCTTGATTATCACTTTGTGCGTGAGAGGGTTGCTGCAAAGACACTTCAAGTTTCATTTTTGTCCAGCAAAGATCAACTTGCTGACATCTTGACTAAGCCACTCTCTCCCAACAGATTTCTTCAGCTAGGATCAAGCCTCACACTTGCTAATGTGCCGCTTGAATCGCGGGAGGGTATTAAGGCTCCTGCCTCCTCTCAATCTGTTGAAGCACCAAACTCTGCTACCTCTGCATTTCAGACCCATTCAGAGCAATACAGCAGCTCTTCAGACCAACACAGCCGCTCTACACATGTGTGTAGCAAACCTACAATGACAGAGGAATAACAGATGTACTTTCTGTAGGACAGCTGTCGTATATTGCACATGGCAAAGTGTATATTTGTAAATACTATAAATACACTATTGTAATAGAAGAATACAGACAAGCAAGAGCTTTGAAAGAAAAACTGATTCTGTCTTAAGCATTCTATCGAACACTTCCTCTTCTTTTCTTATTGCTGTGTTTAACACTTTCTATTATATCTGTAATTTTTTAACAAAAAAAGATGTAACGTACGTATGGTGTGTGGAATACTAAGAAGAATTATTCTTGAGAGATAGCAAGTGGACTGGTAGGGCCGTAGTGGTCGGTCTGGATGGAAAGCTCGGGTCGACGTGAAATGAATGTAGGAAGATTTGACCAATAGAAAATGAAAAACGAAGAAATCGAGAAGGAAAGTACATCAGCTTTTGCCTAGCTTGAATGTGGACCGGAAAAACGACGGTCCAAACTGATATGACAGAATTTCTTCGTTTGTAAAAGGAGATCAGAAGAAGGAAAATAAAAGAACTTATTCTGTGTAGGAATCTTTATGAAATTGTTGGCCCGGAAAGGGGTTTTCACAGGGTAAATTAGCACTTGTGACGGATACTTTGCAGTCGCTATCAACACAGCTATCAACACAGGCGCTTCGGGTCTAAGTTTCGTTGCCCACTTGCCGCTGTTACCTGGATGTTCCCATTGATTAATACCTGGATGTTCCCAATGATGTCAAAAACGTAGAGAGAGAGAAATGGCGATAAGGCAGCTGAACCAAGACTGGAAAGCAGTTGGGGACAAGGTGTGGAAGAAGCAAGATGAGGTGGTAAAGCTAAACCCAGATGGAGATCAAGCGACCAGAACGGAGACGGAGCCTCGGTTCAAACCTAATGCCGGAAGCATCTTTCCAAAGAAGAGGAAGTTGGTCAAGCGTATGATGCTCGATTACATGATCCAATCGTGTGCCAACACTTGTCGTCCCGGCAGAGTTGCAGACGACGGCGAGTCCTGACGTCTTCTGATTCTGTAATTCTCACTGTATTGTAATATTATAAAGATCATGTGTTCTTACTTATATACGTATTTGGTTTGATTTGTTTTTGGGTCTTGGACGTTAGATTAATAATCAGTCTTCATGGGTTTCGGTTTTGGGTCTTAGAAGTTAAAATAATCAGTCTTCATGGGTTTCGGTTTTGGGTCTTAGAAGTTAAAATAATCAGTCTTCATGGGATTCCATGTGCTTGTTTCAGAGCGACCCTGGATTAAAGCCAGGACTTTTCTTGTTACTTGTCTATATATACAGACTCCGAGTTGTTTGTGAAAGGTTCAGCGACCTTATGCTGAAATACAAGAAGCAGAGATAGAGAGAGAGAGATGGAGAAGGGTGTTAATGGCGGCTCCGGCTAGCTGGGAACTCCAACCAAGTTAAAGCAACCTTGTACCATCTTTAATTCGTTCTTATACGCGCTTCTCGATTTTCACTGATTCTCTTCTTTAGATCGATTTGTCCGGTTTAATTTTTGCATGATAGGTATAAAGTATTGTTATTCCGTGGTACTTAATAAGGAGTTAGGACACGACATGACAACATGGTCCGTCCCATAATCGACATCCAAATCAAAATCATCTTCGTGTTAGAAAACAAAATATTTATGAAATAAAAAACAGTGAAAAAACATAGCGTTTGGACAATATTTTAGCATCATGAATGTCGTTCGTAGGACGGTTAGATTCGGAAAGAATTAATTGGTCATAGAGGTACGAGTTATGGCGAAGAAAATTAGTTCATTTGGATAATGAGGTGATATAAAATGAGATAAAATAATTTTAAATAGTTGAATAAAATATTGTTATAATATTATTTATTTATTATTATTATTTTAAGATTTTAAAAATTAAATTATTTATTATATTTTATATAAAAATTTAAAAAAATTATAATAATATAATAAGATGAATTAAAAATATTTATGTATCTAAACAAAACCTTAATCATTCAAATTTGGCACTATACCAACCAATTAACATTAATACCAACGTACAGAAACTCTTTTTCAATGAATAAGGAAAAAGATTGCCATGGGAGTTATTTTCTATCCATTGTCAGCTTCAATCATTTTTCTTTCTTTTTTCCAAATTTATCATAAAGTAAAGCAAAAAAAGGTTTTTTTTTTTTTTTTTGGTTCTAAATCAATGTCATTATATCAGGTGGGGCTTCATACTTTTGGAGCCACCTCTGATGCCAAATGCACGGCCGTTCTAATTCATGAAATCATTAAATTATTACCTGGAATATTTAATTAATGAATCAAAGCTAATCACTAGGTTTTGACAACAACATCATGAAATCATGAAATATCCTTAGCTAATTTCTTAATTACGATTTCTTAATTATGTGTTTTTTTTTCTTTTTTCCTTTTTTTTTTTGTTTTTGTTTTTGCTTCCCCCTTTTGACAAATCTGACAAAAAAGAAAAATGATTGAAGCTGACAATAGATAGAAAAAAGCTCTCATGACAATCTTTTTCCTTATTTATTGAAAAAGAGTTTCTGTTAGTTATATTGTTCGTTGGGAAAGCGTCAAATATGAGTGCTATAAATCATAGTACTTCTTTCATGTTTTTTATTTTATAATATGAAGATGATGCTTTTGATTTGGATCATGTTCATTATATATAGGACCATGTTGTCATGATGTCCTTTTATTAAGTACCACACGGATTAACATTATTCATGCAAGTACGCCAGCAAAACCAGACAAATCGATCTTAATGAAAATCGAGAAACAAAACCATAGTAAAAAGTTGCTTTAACTTTATTTAATAATGTAATATTACAATAATAGAAAGAACAAAAAAAAAAATCTATCCATCTGACTGACTCAGTCAAATCTAACGGCGTGTACAGTCAGAGTCGGCACTCAGCATATGATTATGACCCCCACACGAACACATCTCTGATCTCTGTCTTTCTCTGCTTCTTGAATTTCAGTGTCAGGTCGCTGAACACAAAAAGGGAACAGAAAATTTATTTGGTTCGGATAATTGCTCAAAATGGGTGTGGAATTTGATCCGAATACTTTCAAATGATTCATATCAAATCTCAAAACTTTCATAAACAACTCGGAATCTGTATACACAAACAAAAATAAAAGTCCCGGCTTTAAATCCAGGGTCGTTCTGAAACAGTACATAGAAAATTACAGACTCACAAGTCAGGACCCGCCGTCGTCGGCTACTCGACCGGCAGGACAAAAGCTGGCACACGATTGGATCATGTGATCGAGCATCATACGCTTGACCAACTTCTTCTTCTTCGGAAAGACACTTCCGGGTTTAGGCTTGAACCGCGGCTCCGTCTCCGATCTGGCCGCTTCATCTCCATCTGGATTTAGCTTTACCACCGAGTCCCTGACCGCTTTCCCGTCTTCGTTCAGCTGCCTCATCGCCATTTCTCTCTCTCTGTCTTTTCTCTCTCTGTTTTTTAGACATGGTTGGGAATTTGGGAGATTTAACAGCGGCAACGAAACTTAGAGGCCAAGGGTTTGTATTGATTACGACTCCACACACACTAGCAGTTGTCCGTCGCACGTGCTAATTTACCCCCAGTTCTGAAATGAAAAATAATTCAATTAAATGAAAAAAGCAATAATCCCAACGAAATTCACCATTTATATCGGTCCCTAAATTGTGTTTGGGTCGGATGAAAAGAAAAAGGGTGAAAGGTGAAACCGTGAAAGTCCCTTTACTGGAACACAATTTTACGGACAAATTGGGCGGGAAGTGGGAACGGATGAAAAGTTCTGAGGGAGACACAGTTAATTACTTTGATACCCTCGTGACAATTTCTTATTACTTTTCTAGATCTCAAACTAGTAGATCCACCGTCCACTTCCACAAATGGTTGGCTACGCGTAACTTGCTAGATGCTTGGATCAAGTTCTTGGCCTCAACCTCCATCTAGAAGGAAACAAAATCAAATGAAAAGAAAAGAAATTGTGTTCTTACTTCTTTCAATTATTTTCATTTTAATTTTTAGGAAAATGCTCTCTCTCCCGACAAAACATCTCGTTAGTGGGTTTTGATAAAAGTTTTTATTTTTTTTTAGTTTCTTTTTTACTTAATGTTTAAATAATATTGTTAATTTTTAAAAAAAAAGTGTTTAAAGAGATTAAAATAAATAAAAAAAGAAAAAAGAAAAGAAAAAAAGATTGCATTCATCGGCAAATTTTTTAGGAAGAATCTCTTGTAGTGCTACCTTATTTTTTAATATGACATTAAATTAGTTATTTATAAGAGTTTCTTATTTTTTTCGTAAAATAAACCGTTAATCATCATATTAATTGTCATCTCTCGTGTTCATTTTTTAGCGTGAGATGATTTCATAAAACAAGAAAATAAGTCTTATATACAATCAATCTTTAAATATATAAGAGATTTTACGTAAAAGTCTTATACTACACGTATATATATTATGTATGTATATAATTTTAGAAAAATTTTATTTACAATCCTAAATGGGAGATTACGTATACAATCCTATTAATGAATGTGAGTAAAAGAAAAAAAATCATATTAATGAATGTGAGTAAAAGAAAAAAAAATCATCATTTTAAAAATGATGTTATTGTAATTTTAATTTTTTTTAAACATAATTATATGGGCTTATATTAACAGTCCTCAAATGAGGATTTGAGGATTGTATGTAGACTAACTCCTTAATACTATTTTAGTGTATAGAATTAAGACAAATAAAAATAAAAGAGATTACTAGGTGCTGCCTAGCACAAATTTGTATTTGTATTTTTTTCTTTTTAACATATTTAAATATTTTAAAAAAATATATCAATACATTAAAAGTTACTTAATTATTAAGTAAAATATATTAAAAAAATTAAATACACGAGCGGTCAAAATGAGAGAGATAAACATAGGCGGCAAACTAGTATTTTTCAAAACAAAAATAATTTGTACAAACTCTAAATAAACAAGACTCATACAAATCCTGATAAAACAATGAATCTCATTTTAAAAAAGTATAAAAAAAAATTATTCTTTATAAATGATTTATAAAATATTTATATAAAATTTATTTATTTAGAAAACATTATTCTTTCCAAAATAAAATTATCTGTGCTGTTTTTTTTCAATTATTTATTCATAAGCAGTCATAATCTCATTTCGGATAAAAGTCATTTCCGAAGAAAGGACCATCCTTTCATTTTGGAGTCTTGGACCGTCCTTTCTTCTCTTAAAAAAAAAAAAGAAAAAAATCTGTATTTAAAAAATAAATTAATTTGATTCCTTCCGTTTTTCTTTATGATCTGGTCTGCGTACGTTTTGGTTCCTTTGACTCGCGACTGTTGCTTCCATTCAAACATAATAGACCCACTTGCCGACTTTGCCGTGGGTTGGTCCGTTATGTTTATCAAAATAAATTTATCTATTTAGACCTTAATCTATTTATTTATTAAGTGCTGATTTGGAGAATGTGATGGTACGAGAATTTTGTGAATAATAATAAGATAGTTTGTAAATAATAAAGAGATAATTTGAGTTGAGTATTTTTTAGATTTTGAAAAATGAGAGAAAAAATTTTAAATAAAAAATATTATAAATTTAAAATATTATAAAAATATAGTTTTATAATAATATTTATATTTAAAAATTTGAAAAAATTAGAATTATTTTTTTATTTTTTATATGAAAGTTTAAAAAAATTATAATAATTATGTTTAAAAATAAATTAAGATGAGATAAAATGAACAAGACCAAATTAATTTGTGTCTCGTCGGCCAAACAATCTAAGTAATTGTCGGCGTTTCTTGGCCACAACGATGTTCACGTGTAGTTTTGAGATAAAATCGAATCAATGACATTGAGCAATTAGTCGCGAAACTTGGAGCCAAAGCTTGTAATTAAAAGAGTACGCACGTGTCATCAAGAGGATAACTCGACGGGAATGAAGACTTTATTCCCTCCTAAATGGACGGTTGCGTAAACGAAAGCTAGAGATAGATACATGAACAAAATTAGAGATGAAATTCAAATGCCAAATGCATTGACATGCATGTGAATTAAGAGTAGATATAGCGAAAACAGTTGAGTTACCGGACTTAAATGGGTAGGCTCGGCCTTTGAATCGATGGGGTTATATGGGACACCCGACAAGTGAGTGTCTTTTCTCTATTTATTTTCGTTACAACGTTAATACACGTGAAAACTGGATTGGTGTTCGATCCTTCTTTAAAGTGTAACGGTTTATTTATTTATTTCTAAAGACAAACATTCGACCTTTATTTTAGGGGCATAGACAAATTTATGATTCTCTATATTTTTTTACTTAAACATCACCCTATAATTTAGAGAATAAGATTGATAGACACATTATAAAGAATACTGCATTAAAATTGGATCCCACATTGTTTTTGAGCCAGAAAGTTGTTGGAAAGTATGAACAAATTGCTAAGTTTTTGTCTGAATTTAAAAATACTCTCAACTCATCTTATTTAATTATTATAATTTTTATAAACGTCTAAATAAAATATAATAAACAATTTAATTTTTTCAAATCTCATAACAAAAATTATATTTTAATAATATTTTATTCAACTTCCATTTTATCTCATCTAAAAAAAAATATATATATCCAAACCTTTCCTAAGTGTAGCCCTACTCTTTTGCAGGCCCTCGCAAATAGGCCGAAAACGGTAGTGGTCAATTTCCATTGGCCAATTATCTTTATATTTTACGGGTTTTTAATTAAAATGTTTCTCCATCTTAACTAGCTGTAATTTAGATTTTAAATTATATTTAATACTTTATTCATTGAGTCCTACTAGCGTGCCGTCCAGCTTTGACCGCTAGTCGTGCTCTCTAGCACAAAATTAGTGTGTTAACGTCATGTTTTGCACACCCTTGGGCCCAATTCCGACAACTCAGGTCTTCTACCATGGACCCTGCACAGAGAAGAATAATGCGGCTTTGAGAAGGCGGCCTTGGGGCCAAAGAACCTTTGATGCCAAAGTTAGTAAATGCCCTTAGAGTGTAGTAAATATGTAAGAAATTCTAGTGATCAGAGAGAATTTTTCGTATCTTAGATCAGTTATTTATACTACTACAGATCTTAAGAGCAGATCATGGCTGCTCTTGTGAAGTCCGAGTTCCCCGTACTGGTCATTTTGTCAGAACCTTTAAATATAGTGTAGCCCTGTGTCGACTTCATAATTGTGGAGTGTGACTTAATTTAGCAGCGCCATTAATGTGGGAGGGTTCCCTGAACCTCAATCTGATCTATATGATTTGTCGATGATCTGATGCTGATGAATTGATGGTCCTCCGTGTTTCCCGTGTATCTTGTAACATTCGGTTCTCGAGGGAGGCCGCCGCTGTGTCAAGTCCAGTTGTCTTGTCGACTAGACAGTGCCTCTCCCTAGTTGTTAGTTCGCTTCTTGCTTGGATAAGAAACCCCTTGGGCTGGACTTCTGGGCTGAGATTCTGTGGGCTTTTCCTAAGGGGAAAATTCCACTTACAGTTACCATGTCAATTCTTTGGCCTGATCGAGTTCCCGACCCACCTGGCCTCATGCCGAGCGTTCGTCTGTATTCCGTTCACATGGCATCACAACGTCAGCCATGTTTTCGCATTCAATGATGCCCCTCCGACTTCCCTGTCACGTCTCTGTATTTTGCAGTCATTAATTCTCACGTCATTCCAATGGATAAGCTTTATGATAGTTGCGTTAATCGAGGGATACTAGTACTTGAGTGGGTGTGAGATATGCGGAGTTATGACGCCTCGATAAGAGGATCTTCCTCTCGTCTATATATACAAGGACTCCCATCCCGTTGAGTGGCCCCTTGTAATCTCTGCCTTTTGTTCTGTTATCCTGTAGTTTTATTTTCTTGCCTTTCTTCCTAATTGTTTTCATAAATCTCTCTTGCTCCTTATGGTCCCAAAGAAATCTTTGCATCTTGATACTTGCGCGGTGCCCTCTAGCGCAGTCCAAGCTACTGCCGCCCGAGATGACTTCCTTTTAGATGACTTTGCAAGATTTTCTGGCGGTCGACAATTACTTCTGAGAAATTGGAAGAATTAAAAGCGACCTATGGGATCCCTCCAAAGCTAGAGCTTGAAGTGCCCCTCCCACTGGTGGTGGGTGGATGAGGAAGGCGATGATACTAGAGTTGTGGCGTATGCTGCAATGTTCTCCTGTGGCCTAAGGTTGCCAGTTTCCCCTGCCGGTTCATGAAGTACTGGCTTTCTTTGAGCTGGCGCCTGTCCCCTTTGCATAGAGGATCTTGATCTCGTGTTGTGTCATTTGGCGTCGTGCCTAGGAGGAGGCCGGGTCGGATTATCCCAATCTGCACGCCCGTGAATTCTTAATTTCTCATAAGTTAGTACAGAAGGGTTGACGCATTTACAGCTTCTAGTTTGTTCAGGAATTGGCTAGGATAAAGGAGCAGCATAAGGTGGTGAAGGAATACAACCGCAAGTTCTTCTTTTTGCATGTCGACGGTTTGGAATAACCAGCCAGGCAGGCCGTTTGGCAGCTGTTCTTTGTCCGTGCCAACTGGCGCGTTGTCTCTAATGCCTCGATCTACCGCCCAAAACCAAATCCACGTGAGAAGGTGAGACTTGGGATTCTCAGGTCCTAGGTGGCGGCTCATTCAAACGACATGTATTCAGAGGCTTTGTTGTCAGATGATAGCCTCCGTCAATACCCGGTTCCCCCCGCCAACCAGCATTCTCATGCAGGGATTTCCATGAATCAGACTGTCGCGTCTGTTCCCCATTGTCTTGCGAGCCCATCGGTTGTGGGGAAGGGAAAAAGACTTGGCAACATCTCTCCCCTTCCCACTGACTCGAATAGTGTTGTCGTTGCCACTCCTTCTAGGGGCAGTCTGTGTTGGTCCTTCATCTACCTACGCCTCTAAGAGCATCTATAGACTTGGCTCCACCTGTCGTTCCACATTAGCCCTCGTGGCCTTGGTGGAGACAGCTGGCGATGTTCAAGGTGAGGGAGTCATTGGTATCCCTGATGACGACGGGGAGATTGCCGGGGAGGCTCCCATGGATCTTCAGATGATCCTACGCCAATTGTGTCCATAGAGCGAAGGGGAAAGCCAGGAAGCTACATACCAAGGTAAACTTTACTCACCAACTATTTCGTTTTCTCTCTCTCCCCCCCCCCTTATTTTTTTTACTCATCTTTCGTTTTAGGTGTTGGAGCGTCTGGCTGCCTTCCTTGTAGATAGCCTAGTAAAAATAGGGAGAGAGAACCACAACCTTTACTCTCTAGTCCAGACGACCATGGAAAGTGTGGCCTTCGAGCGGGAGCAGAGGGAGGCAGCTGAGGGTGCCCTAGCTGATCAAATCCGGTCCCAATGGGAGGTCAGTCAACTCCACATTAAGGCCTCGCTAGCTTGCGAAGCTAGGGACATGCTGTAGCAATCTGTAGACCAGTGTTAGTCGAAACCGGAGCAATTGCAGGCTGATGTTCTAGAGCCTCATCGGCAACAAGAAACAGATGGTTGGTAGATCAAATGGCTCGACTCTAAGGTCAATGAGGCTAACGAGTAGCTAGCGGCGAAGATGAAGACCTTGAAGGAGGAAAGGCAGTAGAGACTGGATGTGGAGACCGCCCTAACCATGAACCAATTGATGCTTGAGGCTAGGGACGCAACCGTTCGCAGCTTGCGCAATGAGTTGTCCTACGTTCGGGGGGTTCGTGATGACGCCTGGAAGTTTGGTTACAATGAAGGCCAAAAGCAGATGAAGACCTTTCTCCTTCAGAACCCCCAGTGTGACCTTTGGGCTATGAGCGTGGGTGAATTTTCTCCACATGAGGTGTCCTTGCAGAGACGCGACATGCTCGGAGTGGGCTTGATCTTGAGTGGCCTTGGTGGCAGTTCTGCTGGAAATGAACTCGCCTTATGAAGGCGGACTCTTCGGGTGGATCTCCTCGCCAATCCCCTATTGTTGGGTCCCGAACCTCCTATTCTCATTCTCCTCCTTTTGCTTATTATGCTTTGACCCCGCCGCCGTCTTCCATGGTCGGCAGGTCATCTCGGAAGCTTGGAGGTGGCTCTGCGAGGATCAAGCCATATTTATGTGGGCAGAATCTCCACGCAGATTTCCTTGCCAATCCTTTGCTATTGCAGTTCCACACAGTGTGTCCATCATACGACTCAATTAATTGCCTCATAACATCCCTATTGATGTCTTGAGAGAATCTTTGGCATTATTGACACGTCGTAATGGTGGAGGCCTTTACCGCATGCCATACCCAGAAGATTGACTCGATCAGACTTGGATGCCATGGTGTGGTTCTATGGTTATGTGGTTATTGCTCTTGGCCGCTGAGTCGGTCTCAATAAGGTTTACAGCCCTGAACCCTTTCAAGCACTTTTCTCCTATACGTGTATGCGTGGAGTAGGTGGTACTGCAGGTTGTTTTGTAGAGTGTACGAGCTTCCCAGTGTGAATTGTTCTTTGTAGTTCATTGGCTTTACACGACCTTATGATGTAACTTATCTTTTGTAATCCGACTTCGTGATGCGATTAGTCCTTTGTAATCCTACATAAGTAATAAATTGATTTTGTGTATCCAGTTGTATTTTTTCTTCTACAATTCCCCGCGGTCTACCTTGCAGCGTCTGGCTGCGGTCGATGCCTTTTACACTACGTTTCTTTGTCAGATGATGATGTTTTTGTCACCCGCTTTTATTGTTAGTACGGCCTATAGACTCAGCTTGACTTTTTCTGGGTAGGGAGCCGCATGCCGCTTTTCCTTTCATTTTTGTTCCTTAGTTGTCTTTCTTTTAGCTCATCTCGCTTTTAGCCTCCCTTTTGTTTTGTTTTTTTTTTTTTTTTTCGCTTTCATTTTCCTGCATTGTCAGAGTATTAGTTTCTGTTGATGAATTTTCCTTTGATGGAGCTTCCGTTGATGAAGACTCTTTCTTTGGTGGAGAGCCTGTCTTTCGGTTGCCAAAGGCCAACCCGCACTCCTCTACGAGAGGGATAAGGTGTCTGTTTAAGCGTAGATTTCCCTTTTACCTCGCAGGGAGGTAAGTTGTTGATGAAGTTTTCATTAATGTGAATTCTTTCTTCAGGTGGCTAAGGACCGACACGCACTCCTCCGTGAGAGGGAGAAGGCATCTTTTTAGGCCCACATTTCCCTTTCATCTCTCGGGGAAGTAAGTTGTTGATGAAGTTTTTGCTGTTATAGATTCTGTTGATGATATCCGTATCTTTACTTTCCATTATTCAAGCGGTCTATAGACTCACCCCACTCTCCATCGGGAAGAGGTCGAAATGCCTTATGCCACCCCGTCTCTTTGTCCCCCGGGGAGGTAATTCGAACAGGGATGTGGCTGATCCACTCCTTCACTACGGTGGGGGCAGGGTAAGTATTCCGATAGTTGTGGGGTCGGTCCCGCTCTCCGCTACGAGAGGGATAAGGCAACCTTTAGGCCTACATTTCCCTATAATATCCTGCAGAGAGGTAAGTTATTCGAACAGTCTGTTATCGGACCCGCTCCCGCCCGTTGACACAGTAGGAAAGGGTAAGTTATTCGGGTAGCTGTAAGACTGGTCTCGCTCTCCAGTGTGGGAGGGATAAGCCAACCTTGAGGCCTACATTTCTCTATGATATCCCGTAGGGAGGTAAGTTACTAGACCCGCTCCAGCCCGATGATGCTGACGAGGAAGGTAACATTTTCCTTTAGGTAGCTGAGGACTAACCCGCACTCCATCACAGGAAGTATAAAGCAACCTGAAGACCTACATTTCCCTTTGTTGCCCTGCTCTTTCACCATGATGGGGTTGGGGTAAGTTATTCGGGCCGCCTCGAGGCTAGTCCTGCTCTCCTGTACAAGGAGACTAAGCCGCATGCTGGCCTATCATCCTTCTTGGGGAGGTAAGTTGTTCAGGTAGTCTAATATTGGACTCACTTCCGTCCTTTGACATCGCAGGAAATGGTATATTTGGGCCAAGCTAGCGCTGAACCAACACTTCGTTACAACGGAAGTCGGGGTAAGTGATTCGGGTAGTCTTAAGCTGACCCCGCTCTCCACTTTAAGAGAGATAAGGCAACCCTAAAGCCTACATTTCCCTATAATATTCCGTAGGGAGGTAAGTTGTTTGGGCATTATATTACTAGATGCGCTCTCGCCTATTGATGCTTACGAGAAAGGTAAGTTTTATCTTCGGATGACCAAGGGCCGACCCGCACTCCTTTGCGAGAAGGATAAGGCAACCTTTTAGGCCTACCCTTCACTTTTCGCCTTGTCGGGAGGTAAGTTGTTGAAGTTTTTATCTGGCGCAGTTAACCGTGCTGATGTGTAGACTGATTTCCTCGTTACATTATGCTCCTAAAATCAATTACTGAGACAAGACAAAATACATATTTTGATTATGTCCAGTAACTTTCACACCACATTATAGAAACTCTGACAAGTGAGTCGGCTTAGCAGTAATATTTTTGTAGGTGCTCGGAAATTCCATGGGTGTGGTAC
Organism: Juglans microcarpa x Juglans regia; assembly: GCF_004785595.1. Classification (NCBI taxonomy): domain Eukaryota; kingdom Viridiplantae; phylum Streptophyta; class Magnoliopsida; order Fagales; family Juglandaceae; genus Juglans; species Juglans microcarpa x Juglans regia. The sequence goes on from NC_054609.1 coordinate 2,227,594, forward strand.
CTCATTTCCTTGGGAATTTTTGAGGTGATAGGAACCTAGTCGATTTGTGACGATGACCATGTAAGGACCCTCCCAGTGGGGGCCCAGTTTTCTTTCCTCCCGCGTCGTTGTTCCCTTTTCTTTGAGTACCAATTCCCTATATGGAATGTCCTCGGTTGTACACGCTTGTTGAAACACCTCTCAGCCCTTCTTTTGTCGGACGTAGCCTTTATCTCTGCTTCTAGTTAGACTTCTTCCAGCAGGTCCAGTTGTTCCTCCAGTCGTCTGTCATTGGACTCTTATTTGAAGTGTTAAACTCTATACATGGGAAGTCCAATTTCTACTAGTGGTATTGCCTCATGTCCATAGGTGAGAGTGAAGGGGGTTTCCTCGGTCGACATTTTCACTGTGACCATGTAGGCCCAAAGCACGGGGGGGAGTTCCTCAGCCCATGCGCCTTTTCTATCGTCGAGTCGCTTCTTGAGTATTCCCATTAGCGTCTTGTTAGTTGTCTCAACTTTTCCATTGGACAGAGGGTGCCCAAGGGACGAGTATCGAAATTCGATTCCCAAGTCTCGGCATCAATTTCGGTAATGGTCAGAGTTGAACTACCTCTGATTGTCCGAGATGATAGTGTGCGAGATGCCGAACCTACAAACTACTGATTTCCACAGGAATCGCGTGATATTAGTCGTGGTGATGGTGGCGAAGGCTTCAGTCTAGACCCATTTGGTGAAGTAGTCGACCGTCACCACTACAAACTTGACCCCCCCTTTTCCCGGGGGAAGTGGGCCGACCAAATCAACCCCCACTGGGCAAATGGCTAAGATAAGGTGATCAACGTCAACTTCTTAGGCGGGCAATGGGGGATCTAAGAGTACTCTTGGCATTTTTAACACTTTCGTGAGTAGCTTTTGGCGTCTCGCAGGGCTTGCAACCAGTAGTAATCCACCCTCATCATTTTTTTCCCGACTAGTGTTCGTCCTTCTGAATGGTTCCCACAAATTCCCTCTTGTATTTCTGCTAACATGTACTGCGCCTCCTTTGGGGAGATACATCTTAAAAGAGGAGCCGAGTGATCTTGCCGGTACAGGACTCCCTCGATCATGGTGTAACGCGCCGCTCTATTCCTAACTTTTCTTACCTTTTGCCTATCTTCAGATACTTTGCCAGTTTCCAAATATCTAACTATGCTTGCTGCCTCGTCTGGTGTCCCAGGTTGTATTGTCATTACTTCAATCCCGACAGTGGGTACTTCCACTGTCCTAACCATCGTGTTATCCGGCAAGGTAGATTCTTCCCACCCGGACGCCGCACCAGTTTATCTGCCTTTGGATTTTCCGTCCCCGAAATTTGCTAAATTTGAAAATACTTGAAGTGAGGCTTTTCTGCTTCTACCAAAGCGAGGTATCTCTTTACCTTTTCACTCTTAACAATGAACTCTCTCTATACTTGGTTTACCACCACTTGAGAGTCGGTCCATACTTCGATCTCAGAGGCTCCTGAGGCTCTGGCCACCTGCAATCCTAAGAGTAGCGCTTCGTACTCTGCTGCATTATTCGTCGTATTAAATGCCAATTTAACGACGTAATTGTGCTCTTCCCCTTAGGAAGTCACGATGTGTACCCCTACTCCCCTGCTTTGGCAAGATGAGCTATCGACAAACACTTGATAGGGTTTCATAGGATGCATACCACCTTTCACCGTCGGGAATCCAGTAAACTTGGCGACAAAGTCCACTAACACCTGCCCCTTCAAGGTATTTCGAGGAGTGTAGCCAATATCGAATTCGCTCAATTCCACTTCCCAGTTCATGAGGTGTCTTGAAGTGTCCGGCCGCTGTAATACCTTCTTCAAATGGGTCTCTGTGAGGACTCGTACGGGATGAGCCTAAAAGTAAAGGCGTAGCTTTCGCGTGGTTGCTACCACTGCAAGGGCTAATTGCTCTATGCAGGGGTGTCGGGCTTTGGCCCTTCGATTCGCGTGGCTGACGTAGTAAACCGGCCTTTGGATCCCTTCTTCCTCGCTTACCAATACTGAGGAAGTTGCCTGGGGGAGATGGCCAAGTATAAGGTCAGCATTTCTCTGCACCTAGGTTGGCTAAGCAGCGGCGGGCTTGTGAGGTATTTGTTGTAAGGCCCCGAATGCTTGGTCTCACTCGTCATCCCATGTTTTCATTTTCCACATGACTTTGAAAAACGGTACACATTTGTCGGTCGAACATGAGACAAACCTACTGAGCGCGGCAACTTGCCTTGCTAATCCTTTTACTTCGTTTATACTTCGTGGTGGAGCCATAATGAGGATCGCGTCTACCTTCTCGGGATTGGCCTCAATACCTCATTTGGACACCATGAACCCTAAGAACTTTTCCAATTCGACGCCAAATGCACACTTTGCCGGGTTCAGCTTCATTTTATATTGCCGTAATATCGCAAAAGCCTCCCTCAAGTCGTCCAGATCTTGTTCTAAGGTCTCACTTTTGACTGATAGGTCATCTACATAGACTTCCATATTTCTTCCTATTTGGTCTTTGAAAATTCGGTTAACTAGCTGTTGGTAGGTGGCCCCCACATTTTTTAGTCCGAACGACATCGCCTTATAGCAGTACAAACCTTGGTCTATGATGAACAAGGTCTTCTCCTCATCTTCCAGCTTCATATGGATTTGGTTGGACCCGGAGTAGGCGTCCATGAAGCTAAGCATTCGATGACCTATCGTAGAGTTGGGGATGAGGTCAATGCGGGGGAGTGGAAGCTGTCTTTCGGGCAAGCTTTGTTAAGGTCAATGAAGTCAACGCACATTTTCCACTTATCGCTTGGCTTCTTAACTAGTACTACATTCGATAACCACTCTGGGTAGTGAGCTTCTCGGATGAACTCCGCTTTCAGCAGTTGGTCCACCTCTTCGGCTATGGCGGCATTCTTCTCTGTACTAACACTTCGACGCTTCTGCCGCACTCTTCAGACTTTCAGGTCCACACTTAAACTGTGATGTATGATCTAGGGCACTATCCCGGGCATGTCTCAATGATTCTATTCAAACATGTCCACATGTTCAGCGAGGAGTTGTCACATGGCGTCTCAAGCTTCCTGCATCATCTCACCGCTAATCATCACCTTAGGCTCTGGTCGGTCTGGGTGGAGGATAACAAGTTCCAGCAGTCCGATTGGCTCAGCCTTTCGGAGCTCCTACTTGTCTCGAACTTCGCTCGCGACTTCCCTTCGATTGGGGGACCGGAGGCTGTACGCTGGCCTCCTCCATCACTCGTCGCACTCTGTCTACGCCTGCCTAGTCTCCATCTGTCGTGATCTTTTCGTTCTTGCATGCCTAGTTCTCCATTTGATCTACCTCCGTATCTCAAGTCGCTTCAGCGATCCTGTGAGTTACCTGTTATCGATTGCCTCATATGTATAAAGGACATGCAAGATCTAATTCGATCCCACATACAGCGCCACTATTAATGTCGTGTTTCGCACACCCTTGGGCCCAACTCCAACAACTCAGGTCTTCTATAATGGGCCATGTACAGAGAAGAATATAACGCGGCCAGGGAACCTCTACAATGGGGCTAAGGAACCTCTGATGCCAAAGTTAGTAAATGCCATTGGAGTGTAGTAAATAAGTAAGAAAATCTAGGAATCAGAGAGAGTTTTTCGTACCTGGAATCAACTATTTATACTACAGATCTTAAGAGCAGATTATGCCTGCTCTCGTGAAGTCCGGGTTCCCTATACTGTTCATTTTGTCAGAACCTTTAAATGCGGCATGGCCCTGTGTCGGCTTCATAATTGTGGAGTGTGACTTAATTTAGCAGCGCAATTAATGTGGGAGGGTTCCCTGAACCTCAATCCAATCTATATGAGTCGTTGATGATCTGATGCCGATAAATCGATAGTCCTCCGTGTTTCCCATGTATCTTGTGCACATTCGGTTCCAAAGGGAGGCCGCCATTATGCCAGGTCGAGTTGTCTTGTCGACTAGACGGCGCCTCTCCCTGGTTAATTGTTCGCTCCTTGCTTGGATAAGAAACCCCTTGGGCTGGACTTTTAGGCCGAGATTATGTGGGCTTTCCCTAAGGGGAAAATTCCCCTTACAGAATGTTTTATTTTTACCTTCTTTTGACATTTTTTTAATATATTTAAATAATTTTAAAAATAAAAAAATAGATATCAATACACTAAATATCACTTTCTTAATCATTAAGTAAAAAAAATTAAAAAAGAAATTTAAATACATAAACGGTGTAAATTAAGAGACAAATCCGAGATGCTAGCATTTTACTGGTTCATTTGTTGGGCATGCAACGCCCATTAATTCATGCGAAAATGATAAATGCAGGTGAGTTGGCATAGGAAGTTGCACAAGAAAAGCTGTAGCATCTACGCGTAAAATGATACGGTGCGTTTCATTGAGATTTTTAAACGGTGCGTTTCCACTCACTCTCTATTCGAATTCCCTCCTCCATTCTCCTCCATCTCCCTCTTCTCCATCTCCCTCCTCCATCTCCGAAGCTTCCCACGATCTAAGATAGGTTTTTGAACATATCAAAACCCTGTATAAATTTGATACCCTCTTTGATGGATTGAAAGATTGAGTAAGTCGGCAAGTTTTGAAATTTTCTCGAGAGTTTTATGGGTTTTTGGTCAATTTGAAAACCTAGTTGGGAACTTAATGGTGGTGGTGTACTTGAACAGTTCTAGTAATTTCTCCTATTTATGTTTCATGAGTATGATCCCTTTGATCAATTCTGGAAAATAATAAATCTTCTTGCTGGAGGATGCCTTTGATTTTTTAATACTAGGTGAAATTTTCTTGTGGTTTGTTTTACCCAAAAGTGTCTCAAAAATCGAGAGTCAAAGATGTCGGATATTGCTTTTTTGGTGGCGGAGGAGTATGAAAGGAGGGTGAAGAATGCAAGGCAGCTGGTGGTGCTGAAAGTGGGTTTGAGATTGACTTGGCTTCTTGTGCTTCTGTCTTGGCTCAGAGCCTCAAGATGAAAATTACTGGATTGGAGAAATTGGAGCTTCTTGATTGGGCTTGGGAGCCCAAACCCCAGATTAGTCTTGCTGCTTCTATTGGTTTCTTGTCTACTTAAATTTCCCTTTCTTTTGAAAAAAATGTCTTTTTCTCAAAGATCATATGGACATAAATTCCAATTTCCTTGCCTATGTACATCTTTCTATTATAATCGAAGCCTGAAAAAATGGTCGTTGTTAATGATGTGTTGAGCTTATAATCTTGTGTTTCGAGAATGAAAATGAATCAAAAAATTGTTTATAAAAATAGGCTAAATTCATGGAATAGGGGGTTCAGAATTCGCAAGGCATGGCTAAGATTTGAATTTTGGGTGAGTGCAGGTTGAATCGATCTACAACTATGAATCAAATTCAATTTTGGATTTATTTTATCGAGATCGGCATTTTTTATAATTCGCATCTGAGGAATGACGTGAGTCGAAAATGGATTGTGAAAATTAGTGTGAGGGAGACGAACAGAACTCTCCTCAGATGGTCTAGTTTGGGTAGTGATAGGCTTACAATTCATTTACTACATATTTACTATTTATAATATATTTATTTTTTTATCATTTTCTTTTAAGTAATTTTTTAAGATCCTTAATTATTAAGAAAAAATTAAAAAAAATATATAATTTTGCCAATAGTCACTTCCTTAACCATTAAGTAAAATAAAATTTTTTTAAAAAAAAATCAAATACAAAAAAAATAATAAATAAGGAATAGGAGGGTTATAACCCTATCATTTTCCATCTAGTTTTGTAGCTTTTGTTCGTGTTTTCATCTTCTATTTTCTTTTTTATATTTATTAATTATAGCTGACGTCGCAGGCATGCGCAACATCCTGCGCCAGCTCTCCTGCCCGTTGCGATGTTGATGGATACATATAAGGACGCCTCTACAGCCCCCGCTCCCTATCCCGCTCCCCGGTCCCGCTAGAGTAAAATGTTGTATTTTTTTATTTCATTTTTTTGTATATGTATCTTTTTAACACTGTAAAATATTTTTAAAAAAATTATAATATCATTAAAAAATATTTACTTAATCATTAAATAAAAAAATATATATATATTAAAAAAATGTACCGGGACAGGAAGCGGGACCGAAAGCGGGGGCTTTAACTTTATCCTACATATTATAGATGCGTGGATTGTGGGGGAGGGAAGATCTTTTTAAAGTAATATCAACGAACTTTGCCGTTTATCGCCGCCGCAATCAATTTTGAATATTCTTGCATGCGTGTGGGCTGCTGATGTCTTCAAGATGAACTCAGCATTCACACGTCACGTGATTCGGAGGATAAAAACCCAAAAATAATTACTTTATCCGTACGTTATTTTGGCAAATGTAATTTTATAAAAGGGTATATTAATTTACTAGTTATAGTATATTTGAATTTTTTTATTATTTTTTTTAACATTCTTAATCATTAAAAAAATATATAATTTTATTCATTGTTAATTTTTTAATCATTAAGTAAAATATAAAATTAAAGAAAAAAATACAAAATATAAATAAATATATACCTAAAAAGGAGTAACCTTATTATTATCCTTTATAAAAAATTATTTAATATTTCGTTGAAATAGATTAAATTAAAATATTTAATGGATTTTAAAAAATTAGATAAAAATTTAAATATAAAATATTACCTAAATAAACAAATTTAACTTTTTTTTCTAATTGCAAGTTTTTAAAATAAATAATAATTTAACATTGTTAGAGCACAACCTAAATTAAAAGAGAATCTAACCCACACAAAAAAAAAAAAAATAGTATTATAATATAATATGTTCAATTTACTAAGTACCCAATCTAAGGGCCCGACCGAGTCAAGTCCACGTAGGTTGAAGACTGGGCCGGTTACATGCATTTTCAAACCAGTTCTCGTTCATATAAAAACTTCAAATTTAATTCTTTCAAACCAGTTCTCGTTCAAACCAGTTTTGCACATTTGCCGCCCGGTTCATCATCTTTCCAGACCGTTACCACCGGTTGAGCGCAATTTGCAATTTTGGTCCGGTTCATCAGTTCCACAAACCACCCCCCCCCCCCGCCGCGGTCTGTGCTGTTTTCTCCAATTTTAGTGGCATTCTTATTTGATCTCTTTTCGTGAGAGTCAAGTCTCATTTTGGATCGATTATAACTCTTTCTGTTGTCCTTCTCAACGGGTGAATTGAACCAACCTGCAGTGCCAGAACATGAAAAATCTGAGATTCGTACGTATCTCGATCCGCTCAGCTACCCTTTGGTTCTTAATTCATTCGACGATCCACTCTTTCTACCCATTATCGGTGCTTGTACGATTAGATTACACTTATTTTGGATGCATTTTTTCTGTTTTGCGTACGATTAGATTACATTTTTTTTAACACACAGAGTCGTCTGTTTCCCAAAGCTCAACCACTACTCCTTACTGCCGATCCCATTTTGGGGATTTGATTAGAAATCTAGTGGTTTAGCTTTGGGAATTGGAAATGGAAAGAAAGCACACCTCTCTTCTTGTTTGTACTCTAAAGAGAAAGATAACAGACAGAGAAATAATTTTTTTCTTTTTTTCATATTTTACAATTACACTATCTATATGTACGTTAATAATTTAATTTGATATTTAAATTATTATTTTTCAACTAATTTTTTTCTTCAATTTAATTATCCAACAAACATATTTCACAAACTAATTTTTAAATCTAAACTAGTTATCTGCTGCATATATATCTCCATAAATAAAATGAGTACAATAATTCTGTGTCGCTGCCTAGAAATGAGAGATATCCAAGAACTTGAAGAAAGTTAATAAAAAGAAGAGAAATGCTACTTTGCCCACTTTATTTGTCTACTCATTTTGACATTTTATTTATTTTATTTTTTTTATTTAATAGTTAAGAAAGTGATTATTAGTGTATTGATTTTTTTTTTATATTTTTTAAAAATATTTTAAAATGATAAAAAATATAAATAAAAAATTGAAGAAAAATAAAAATAAATAAATAAATTATTGAACTACCGGTAAAATGGAGAGGAGCACTCTATGCGATAGAGTAGCACCGCTCAAAAAAGAATCCAGAAGTTATCACTGAAGTAATTCAATGCAGGTTCACTCTTGCTGAGGAGATATAATGATAATTCCAAAAGACAAAGTTCCCGATTTTAATTTTTCGTGTGTATCAAATATTTTTTCTTTCTTTATAATTTTTTTTATTGATAAAGGGAACATTTTTTCTTTCTTTATGAATTGAAACAAAACATTTTCTTGCAAATGAAAAATTCGGAGGCTTTGTATTTGTTAAGAGTCATAATAGAAATTTAAAAGAAATCTTTCTGGCAAATTCAAGGTTGCCAAGGCCTCCCAATACTCTCAGTATTTGAAATAGAAATCGTTTTTTTTTTTCTTTTCATTAAATAACTGCTGAATAAATACAGATGCAAATAATGGTCTCAAGTGATACTGGCTCATACACCAAGCAAAATAACCAACCCACTAATTAACTTAGATAACTGAATAACTGACCCATGTACAATAACTGGCCCAAAACAGAGAACAGGTCCACAAACACTTAAACAACACAGCTTAACAATTACATAATTAAAAACAACTAAAAGACAGACTTTGAAAATCACGGGCAAACCCTAGGCACATAACAAATTCTCCTTCCTTAGAAAACCTTGCCCTCAAGGTTAGGGTATCGCCGCCTGAGTGAGTAAAGGTCCTCCCATGTCGCATCGTCTTCCTCCATGCCAGTCCACTGTACCAATAGCTCTTAAGTCTTCTCTATAAGATTTTTGCAGGCTCGGGTGCGAGAGCTCCTTTAGGGGTCACGATGGGTAAATTCGTGAATGGCCTAATCCCTTCTCCCAGCTTCTTCTTGAGGCATGATATGTGGAATATTGGATAAATCCATGCCTCTAGAGGTAGATCAAGTTCATATGCCACCTTCCCAATCTGACGAAAAACCCTAAAAGGTCCATAATATCGGGGGTGCAATTTTAAGATTTCTACGCATAGCTACTGTCATCTGTCGATAGGGGCATAGTCTCAGGTAAACATAATCCCCTTACTTCAGCTCTTTGTCCCTTCTCTTTAAATCAGCAAAATACTTCATCTTGTTTTGTGCTTCTTGCAGGTTTTCTCGGATGAGGTGGGCAATGAAATCTCGGGTCCACAGCTCATCTTCTACAACTTGGACCTTTGTAGATCTATACTCAAAAGGCAACATCCGAGGAGGGGCTTGGCCATATACTGCTTGGAAAGGTGATACTTTCGTGGATGTGTGCTCCAAGGTATTGTATGAATACTCAGCCAAATGTAACCACTTTACCCAGTCTCTGGGTCTTTCACTTGAAAAGCATCGGAGGTAACATTTGAGAACCTTGTTCATGGCCTCTGTTTGGCCATCTATTTGTGGGTGATATGTTGTGCTAAGTAACAACTCTGTTCCACAGATTCTGAATAGTTCTTTCTAGAAATTGCTAGTAAAAACTGTGTCTCGATCACTTACAATGGTTTGTGGCATACCATGTAGTTTAAAGATATTATCCATGAACACTCTAGCAATTGTTAATGATGTGTATGGATGAGTGATTGCCATAAAATGAACATATTCGCTCAGTCTATCCACTACCACCAGAATCACAGTTTTTTCCTCCTGAAATAGGTAATCCTTCAATGAAGTCCATGCTGACATCTTCTCAATTCGTGACAGGTATAGGCAATGGTTGAAGCAACCCCGCTAGGTGGAGGGTTTCGACCTTGCTCTTCTGGCGTACATCGCACTCCCTAACATATTTCCTTACTTCTTTTTTTAGACCAGGCCAGTAAAATTTCTTTTTTATTCTCAATTGAGTTTTCTACACCCCCATGTGACCACCTAATGGGCTGCTGTGATAATGATGCAAAATCTGTTGCTAGAAGGCCACCAATGATCCAAGATGAAGTCTCCCTTTGCAAAAGAGGAGTTCATTTCATAATCAATAATGAGAAGGGTCCAGGGCTCCTTGATGATAGTGGCTTAGCAGTTGCTGCAACAAGGGGTCTTGTTGGTAAGCTTTCTTCAACTTCTGCACCCACTGTGCTTGTCTTACACTAATTACTTGGGTTTGAAGGATATGGTTGTTAGTTTCGGGTTTTGTGGTGGTTGGTTCTGAGATGGATGGGAATTTGGTAATTGGGTCTGTTGGTTTCGTGTTTGGGGCTTATGTTTGGTCACTATTTGGGCTTGAGTTTTCTGGATATCTAACTCAAGATAGTGTGTCTGCCACAGCATTACTCTTCCCACTTATGTACTCCACAGTAAAGTCATAACCCAACAATTTCGCCACCCATTTTTGTTGTGAAGGAGTTCCTATCCTTTGTTCTAGCAGGTATTTAAGTGCCTGCTGATTAGTGCGTACTATGAAGGACTGTCCCAATAGGTAGTGCTTCCATTTCCTCACTGCCATCACTAAAGCCAGCAACTCCTTTTCATAGGTTGAGAGGTTGAGATTTCTTCCTTTTAAAGCTTGACTGATATAAGATATAGGCTACCCTTCTTGCATAAGCACGGCTCCCAAAAGCTTCTCCTGAAGCATCACATTCCACCACAAAAGCTTTAGTAAAATTATGTAATCTAAGAACATGGTGTCTTACCATGGCTTCCTTAAGCATCTCAAATGCTTATTGTGCTTTCTCACTCCAAACAAAAGATTTTTTTCCTTAAATGTGCTGTGAGTGGAGCTGTTAGCCTGTTATGGCTCCATATCCCTTTACAAATTTTCAGTAGTATCCAGTAAGTCCCAAAAAGCCTCTTAATGCTTTAAGATTCTTAGGAGTTGGTCATTCTTGCATAGCAACCAGCTTTTATGGATTAGCTTTGACTCCTTCCTTAGAGATGATATGCCCAAAATACTCCACCTCTCCACAACCAAACACACATCAACAACTTTGCATAAAATTGGTCAGCTTGTAGTATTTCCAGTACCCGAGTGATATGCTTAACATGATCCTGCATACACTTACTGTATACCAAAATGTCATAAAAAATACCAGAAGAAATTTCCTCAAGTAAGGCCTAAACACTTCATTCATCACCCATTGAAAAGTTGATGGCGCAATAGTAAGCTCAAAAGGCATTACTAGGAACTCGTAATGGCCTTCATGCGTTCTAAAGGCAATTTTAGGGATGTCATTAGGATTCATCGTTATTTGATGATATCCCGACCTTAAATCCAATTTAGAAAATATTTCAGCCTTCTTAATTCATCAAGCAACTCATCTATGTTTAGTATAGGGTACTTATCTTTAATGGTGTCTTTGTTAAGAGCACGGTAGTCCACACACATCCTCCAACTTCCATCAACTTTCCTCACTAGCAAAACAAGAGAAGAATATGGGTTTTGACTGCTTCTTATGCTTCCACTCTTAAGCAGTTCCCCAACTAGTTTTTTTATTTCCTCCTTTTGCAATAGGGATACCTATAGGGCCTAACACAAGTCGACTTGACCCCATCCTACAAGTTTATCTTATGGTCGAATTTTTTGGGAGGCGGCAGCCCCTTTGGTTCCTTAAATACTTTCTTAAAACTGTCCACCACTTGTTGTATCTCTGCTGGACTTTTGGCATTGCATACCCTACTGTTTCCATCCATAACCTTCAACCATATTCCTTTTGCAACCCTTGTTTGAGATTGTCAATGTGGTCTTCTTCAAAAACATTGTGCACTAGCCTTTGAATCCCCTGCAAATTTACAGAATGTTGTCCCAATTGAAACTTCATGGTTAGCTCAGCAAAATTCCACAAAACTGAACCTAACCCCCTTAGCCAATCAACACCTAACACAACATCACAACTTTCAAGAGTTAACACATATAAATTGGCCTCAAAAGTAAAATTTTGAAACCATAATGAAACTGCCTTACAATAACCAAGGCGAGGGAGAGGCCCCATTGGCCACTTGGACTGTTAAGAAGGTATCTTCTCTTGATCGTTTAGCTTTCCTCGCTACATATGGATCAATGAAACTATGAGTATTCCATGTATCAATTAAAATCAACACATTTTGATGATTAATCTCAGCTAATATCCTCATAGATTTAGGGGCTAAAGATCCAGCTATGGCATGTAAAGATATTCCCAATAATTTTCCCACTTCTTCTTCATTATTCATTATTACAGCTAGGGAACCTTCCTCAGGATCTATTTCCTCTTTCTCTTCTTCTTCTACCTCCCACTCCATTCCTTCTAACAAATAAATTCTTGGCTTTTTGCATTTATGGCCTAGGTGGAATTTTTCATCATAGAAATAGCAGTCCTTTTTCATTCCTTTCCTGCATTTGAGTTGGAGATTTTCTTTTAATGGGAAAACTATTTTTTCTGGGTGGGTTGAAAGGTGCTGGTCTCGGGTTTGGTCTATTTAGTGGGGCTGGAAGTCTTAACATAGGAGCTGGGGCAAGTAGTCTAGGCTGGTTATTTGGATAGGTGTTTTGGTAAGTTGGGAATTTGTTTGGAATCCCTTTTACACGCCTTATTACTTCTTCCTCTTGCAATTTGGCCAAGCCAAAGGCAACTGAAAGAGTAGAAGGTTTAAACATTGTTACCAAGATTCTCAAATCATCCTTTAGGCCATTCAAAAAGGTACTAATTCTAAACTCTTATGTGAGACCACTTATCTTATTTGACAGAATTTCAAATTTGGTTTGGTATTCTTCAACTATCCCATTTTGCCTTAAGTTAGTGAATTCCCCAACTGGATCCTCAAATGCAGGAGGCCTGAACCTTACTTCTAAGGAAAATCACCCAAGAATGCACCGGACTAGATTCTTTTAACCAGCTATACCATGATAGAGTCTTGCCCTCCATGTGAAAGAAAGCTAATTGTAGCCTTTGCTCATCAGGAGTACTATAATACTAAAAAAACTGTTGTGTTTTTTGGACCCATTCATTAGGATCTGTGCCAACAAACTTAGGAAAGTCTAGCCTAAGTTTTCTGGCCTGAATTCCCCCATTCCCTTCAAAAAGTGGATTGTTACTAACCTTGCGGTTCTGGTTGGAAGAAGCTTCTCATGAATTTTGTTTTGCTGCCATGATTGCCAACTGCTCATAACTGGTAGCCAAATTGTTAATTTGCTGCAAGACCGCAGCATCTAATGTTGTTTTTTGCTTCTCTTGTTCCTCTCGCATGTATCTGCTTTCTCCCTTCAAAGCTGCCATTGTCTCTGCTAGTTGAGCCTGTCGAGTGCCCTCCGCCATGTTGTTGGAACACGGCTCTAAGACCACTTTTAAGAGTCTGCAAATCTGTAATAGAAATTTAGAAGAAATCTTTCTGGCAAATTTGAGGTTTCCAAGGCCTCCCAATACTCTGTATCTGAAATGGAAATCGCTTTTTTTCTTTTCATTGAATAACTGCTGAATAAATAAAGATGCAAATAACAGCCTCAAGTGATACTGGCCCGTACACCAAGCAAAATAACCGACCCACTAATTAACTTAGATAACTTAATAATTGACCCACGTACAATAACTGGCCCAAAACAGAGACCAAGTCCACAAACAATTAAACGGCATAGCTTAACAAATACATAATTAAAAACAACTAAAAGATAGACTTCAGAAATCACAGCCAAACCCTAGGCACATAACAGTCTTACTTCTTTCTCGCGAAAGCAAGTCCAGGTTGAGTGCTCCTGTAGCAAACTTGGAAAAAGGTGAGTGACTCGTATGGAGAGAGTTGTGGAGTGAAATCGAGATCAAATGCCCTAGATCAACGGAGGCCAGAGGAAGAGACAAAGAAGGCGGTGTTTGTGACAGCCATGCGAATGGTGGATTGGCAGTGTTGTCACTACGAGAATTGCAACAGTAGAGAGAAGAGAGATAGAGGAAAGAGAAGTCATTGTTACCTCAAAGTCAAGACCTGGTGAAGAACCAAAGATTTGTGGTCTGGAGCTTAAATTTCTACATAAGGAAAAATAGAGAAAGAGGGTAGTGTCGGGCTTTAGAGGGAAGAGAGAGAGAGAGAGAATAGGAAATGAAAGAGAGAAAATGGAGAGGAATAATTGAAAGGAAGAAAGGAAATTTTCTTTTTATTCAGATTCATGGGCGAAAGAAACATATGGGAGAAAGGGACAGGAGAGGAAGAAAGGGAAGGGAGAGGAAGAGAAAAGGTCTGAGAGAAAGAAACGGAATCACGGGCGAAGGGGGAAGGGCAGTTTGAAGAAGTGATTTTGTAATAAAATAATAGGAATAGAGTATGAATAGTGTGTCTTCAAATATATAGATGAAAGTAAATATATTCACTGCAAAAAAGACAAAATTGCCGGTGTTTATATTATCGGTGGTTGTTTATGTGCCGGTAAAAATATATTATTGCCGACACTTAATTTTTATGCCGCTAAATAATTGAAATTTCTGGCCTTTATATTGTTACACCGGTAATAATATATAGCTTTGGCTTCATTTAAAAAAACGCTGAAAATATATCAATAAGACGTCGGTAAATGAGTCGCTTCCTAGCGTTTATATTATTACGCCGGTAATAATATATAGCTTTGGCAGCATTTAAAAAGTCGAAATTTGATCAACTTTACACCGACAAATTATTGAGTTTTCCGACATTCATATTGTTACGCCGAAAATAATATATAGCTTTTTCGGCATTTAACAAAAGGACGGTACTTGTTCAATTTTATGCCGGTAAATTATTGAGTTTCCTATAATTGATCAATTTTACGCCAGTAAATTAGTAGTTTTCTGGCGTTTATACTGTTACCAGTAGGCACCCCGCCCCGCACCATGCGGGGGTAGGAGTTTTTCCCCCACCCTCGCCCCCGGGAGGAGGGGCGAGGACGGGGGAAAAAAATCACATCCGCCCCGCCCCCCTAGGCCAATGCATTGTGTTTAAAAAAAAAATATTTGTCCAAAAAAAATTTTTTAGAGCCAAATTATAATATAATTAAAATTTATAAATAGAAAAAAGAACTTAAACTCATTAGAGTTAAATTTTGAATTGTCTTGACCTCCTAGACCAACCTATATATAGGAGGCCAAGACAAGACGATAGTCATCCTTAAGCAATGTGGGACTTAGTAGAATCCAATGACTTGAATACAATTTTAAGTTTTTAATAAATTGTATATAGATATATACAATATATTTATTTATATATATATATAAATAAATAAATAATTATATATGTGGTGCGGAGCAGGGGCAGGGCGGGGCCCTGCTGGGGTCATCCTGCCCCCTGCCCCTCTAGGCCCTCTCCATGAAGGCGGGGGCGGGGCCCCCCCACCCCTAATTACCAGTAATAATATATAACTTTGGCGGCATTTTAAAAAAAGTCGAGAATTGATCAATTTTACGCCGGTAATTAAAAACAATAAAACAACTTATTTAAATAATATGAAGCAAAAATTACTTAAGTTCTTGCCACAAAAGAATGGAAAAAAACAATTATAATGTGTTACTGCCACCACCTCTCATGCTCAATAAACAAAGCAAGAGCTTAACCATCTCTAATACCAATACTCGAATTTATATGTGGATAACGGAAATGCCTCTGCTCCTCTCGACCTTTCTTCGCACTTTGAAAGTGAGGGCAAAGTGTGCTATATATATATATATATATATATATATATATATATATATATATTTGCCATCTTACCAAAATACTCCCAAAATCTCAGTTGAATTTCTGGGGGTGCCCTACTAGTAATGGTATAACGCATTCCAGTTCTAGAGGGAGGGAGGTTCAATAGAACTATGGAAAAGAGTTCGCACGTCTAGATCTCAATGCGACGCCGTTCAATTTCTTTCCTCCAATATTTAATAAGTAATGTTAAATACAGTAATGTAAGTATTGTGCATTTCTTTTAAAATTTGTGCAAGTGTCATACATTCATTTTGAAAAAAATAGAGTCTATTATTAAAATTTTAATCTTTTAATATGGATCTTATATTTATTATTTTTTAAAAAAGAATGTGGTGCTTGCAAAATTTATTACAAAATATTTTAAAATATGTTGGGAACCTTTTGAATTCTAATGATTGGTTTGAGAAAAATATATAAATTCAAGGGACTTGAATAATAAATTTTCTTTATAAATCTCTAATTTTACCAATATGAGGGAGCTTCATAGTTTCTAAACCAATTGAACATACACAAACAAAAAGCACTAAATATATTGTACAAAGTTACCGAAGTGTCAAAACTGTCTGAATATTATACAAACTAATACCTATCAAATCATGGTTGTCTTCATACGTCATTCTTTGAGTAGCTATACAGTTTTCACCTTTGTATCATGAGTAGATAAAATGTTATACCGAATTCAAGAGATCATTTAAAGAATGGGTCATGAACCCAACTAGTAAAGGGCATCTTACTAAGATTCACAACTTCCAAAAAGAGTAGTAAAACTTATGCATAATCCACTACTTTACCTAACACCTGACTTCAAAACTTTTATAATTCGTTCCAATTTCAACTTTGCAAAACGCAGCAAACGTCGATATATGGCATAACTATAAATATTATCTCAAATTAGGAAAGTCGCAAATATCATTAAACTAAAATATTAATATAATTTGAGATTCTTCACTTATAATCCATTCAATCCTCGTCCTCGTCGTTCTTTTCTTCTTCTTCATCTTTCTCTTCATCATTCTCCTCTTCATCATCTTTCTCTTCATTTTCATTCTCTATTTGATTTTGTCCTAAAGCTTGAATATAAATTCAAATGAGGGTCCAAAAATTCCAAAATAAGATTAATTGATATCAACTAAACATATGTGGGGTGCTCACCTGTGCATGCATGAATGTGTTTACTAAGTTTCGCAATTCAGTTAATTCGTTCCGCATTTTATTAAACTCTTTCTTGGATATACCAACTTTTTTGCGTAGAAGTTAGTAGTGAATATTGACAACTTTGCCTTGTAGGGGTTGGCCCAAACCCCAAACCGCGCACACGTCCAGGCCGTTCTTGGCCCATAACTTTAGAATAAACATCATCTGATGCCCAAGCCATTGCTCCTCCAGACCCCATTTCTATGAGATTTATATCATGTATTAAAAGTTCCTCCATCTCAGCCTATAATAAATAACAAAAAATACACATTCTTCATCTTATAAATCCATTAAAATTAAAAAGTAATAAACTTGAAAATAAACATATACCACTTTCTTCCTCGTCTCATCATCGTATCCAAGCCCTAACTCATTCATACACTTCTTCGCCTCGTATGTATTTTTAGGCAATGTTGCTCCTGGTGGGAGCAACTTATTCACAAATTCAAGCAGTTCTGTAAATATGCTATTACTCAATCCACCCAAACACTTCATATTCCAGAGACGTACGATAGCACTACACTTAGTTTGTTTTGTGCACCCTTCATATAATGGCTTATCAGCATATTTCAACATATTGTAAAATTTATTAACTCTCTCATTAGAATCTTGTCGATTTTCATATTGCACTCCAGCTTCCACACCTATTTCAGGCCCAATACCTTCAATTATTTCAGGATCAAATATAGGAAAAACGTCATGTGACATAGTTGTCATCCCACTGAAGCCTTCATCTATTTGCTCATTATTGTTTTGGGCATCAGTAGCATGGTAAGATGCCTCCCCTTTTCTCTCCTTATAAGCATGACAAATGGTGTAACCTTGAGAAATTCCATAGCTAATCAAATGATCATATACTATGTTGGGCATGAACATCACACATAATCCACATTTTCTACATGGGCAACAAATCGATGAATATGTAGGAAAATTCTCACATGCAAACTTCAAAAACTTCTTGACACCATCAACTTACTCTTTTGTATGTTGAGATTTTTTATTCAACTTTTGTCCATAGCTTAACTATATTTAAAATATGAAAACAGAACTGAATGACAATGCAAGATCATCAATAACTTAAAATATAGTATGAAAAATAATATTGAATGAGAACTAAATGAGAATGCAAGATCATCAATATTATGTAAAATCTAAATTTGTCTCGAATAATTGATATTTTTATTTTATCTCATGATGATATATTATGATTGATATAATATCGCATAATTAATATTTTTATTTCATGCGCAATACTATTTTTGTGGATATTTATAATCTTTTAAGAAATGGAAAACAATATTTAAGACTAGATTAACATGGTACTTGATCAGTGATTAGCAAATTTTCTGTCGACTTGTTGGGATTGCATGTGCCACATAAGTCCAACAAACTGTAGGTTAAAAACTAATTTTGATCTGTCATAATGCTTCATAGCTTTTCTAATCTAGGAAAAATTGTTTGGATTCAGAGATGAGTTGAGATAATTTGTGAATATTAAAATAAAAATTAAATTGTTTATTATATTTTGTGTAGAAATTTAGAAAAATTATTTTGGTATTTGAAAAAGTTGAATTGTTTATTATATTTTGTGTAAAAATTTAAAAAAATTATAATAATAAAATGAGATAAGTTGTAGTGAATTTTAAATTCAAACGAGATATTTTCTTAATGCCTATTTGCATGCTGTTCCTAATGCACTGGCAGACTATTTGCCTGCCCCTTGTCCATCAATTTCCTTGTCTTTCCTCCCATTCCAATCAATTAAATCAACATCCATCTAGTACTGCATGTTATTAATTACCTTGCATGTTATATGCTTTTAACTCACTTTCTATGCCAGCCATTCATATATAAACATATACTCAAATATACAGTTTAACTAATATAGTTAATTAATAATGTCTATATATATATATATATTATATTAAAGAGAAATGCGTTAGTCATAAAGAGAATTCTTAAAAATAAACATACAAACTAAATTTAATGTATCTTTTGTTACAAAGTAAATTTAATATATCATATGAAGTTAATTATGTCAGTTTATGATCAGTTTATTTTTTTGAGATTTTTTTGGGACTTTAGCATTTGATCTCATATATTAATTAACTGCTATTTATGCTTATACACGAGTATTCGTGAGAGTTTTTAAATGATTTAGTCATGCATGCACCATGCCGTCTTCTAAATAAAGAATAAAAGAAAAGATATATTTAGTCATGCAGTCTTCTGTATACATGACTTAAAAATCAAACGATCATTATGATCCATATTCCATAGACTAATATCTAATGCATGCATGATAGTTTTGGCAAAGGGAAGCAGCAGCCTCGAGGCAACAACTGCAGTACTTGCAAGAATGCCACAGGTAGGGTACTGATAGAGTACTTTCTGCATTGTTTGAGGAAGGAAAAGATGAAATAGATTTTTATGAGAGGCATATGGGGTATGAACTATGGAAAGTCGTGCAAATTCTGTTAAGCTAATTCCATCTGTAACAGAGTTTTAAAATATTTTGTGAGTTGAAATATTCAGGACTTTTTCACGTGTAATGATTTTATATATAGCAATTATTAAATTATTTTTATGTGATTTGATTTGTAATTTTTTTATTATATGAATAATGACCTATTATATTATATTTATTATTAATTTATATATTATATATTCTTTATTGTGGTATATCATATTATTGGTGCGTTAATCTAAACGTTGTTAAATAATATTATGCGCTGATAACGTTTTCGAAGTAGCGTTTATATTAATGTCGTTAATTTAACAAATGGGCCGACAACGAAATAGTGTCGATGTTTACATTACGCCATTAATTTATGGATTACAAGGACAACGTCCTTGTGGCAACGTTTAGATAAATATCGTTAATTTATTCAATATGTGGTCAACGTACTATTAATGACATTTAAATACATGCCACCAATTTATATGATGCATCAATAATATAATAGCAGTGAAGTTTATGGTAACGCCACTATTTAATTAGTGGCAGCGTTTATGTTAATGTCGTTAATTTAATAAATGTGCCCCAACGTACTATTGGTGGCATTTAAATAAATAGCGACAATTTATATGATACGCCGACAACATACTAACAGTAGCATTTATGGTAACGCCGCTATTTAAATTAGTGGCGGCGTTTAGCTAAATGTCGTTAATTTATTCAATGTGTCGCTAACGTAATATTAGTGGCGTTCAAATAAATGCCACCAATTTGTATGATTCACCAACACCATACTACTAGCGACATTTATTGTAACGCCGCTATTTGTATTAATAGCGGCGTTTAGATAAACGTCGTTAATTTTTTTAATGTGTCCCCAACGTACTATTGGTGACGTTTAAATAAATGCTGCCAATTTATATGAAGCGTTGGCAATGTATTAGCAGCAGCGTTTATTGTAACGCCACTATTTTATGCAATCGAATGACAACGAACTAATGGTGGCATTTCTGTATATGTCGTTAATTTATGAAAGCTAGCGGCGTTTACAAAAATGCCGCAAAATGGTATATAAACGCCATTAATGAGATTTTCAAGTATTGGCGTTTTTTGAAAAATGCCAACATATGAAAATAGCGACCACCCACTACCGACGGATGGTTACGCCGAAAAAGAAAAAACTGTGGCTAATTAATTAGTGGCACTTTTTTGGACAGTTGCCAGCGTTTATCGAACGACGACAATTCTGTCTCTTTTTGTAGTGATTGTAGCTCAAAGTTGGAGTTCAATGATTACCAAATCCAATGCCAATGTTTTAACCTCCAAACCATTCAAATGTTGATGAAATCTCTATTTTAAAGAGGCCGATGACAATGCTCTAAGGAATGGATATTAAAGAGTAATTCATATCTTTGATCCATCCCCATTGTTTACTAGTCTTATATCATCTAATAATGAAGAGTTATTTTATTCTGAAATCGATGTGTGGAATATATTATTTACATCACTTAAATGTTAATATTTTATTAGTAATATTCAAGCTTTAAAATTGATCTTTTAAATCAAATTACGGAATACCAACTCAAGGATAAGGGCACTTAGGCCATCCCCACTCTATGCAAGGCCCCAAAAATAAAAGGGCAGATGGTTTTTATTATAATTTTTTTCAAAACTAAATTGAGGCACAGAATTTATAATGAGGCATCATTTTAAATTTTTGTATTAAATATAAATTCACAAACTTATATATATATATATATATTCATATTTTTATAAGCTAGTTTTTTTTTTCTCCTACTTTAGTCCTAAGGTAATTTTTTTGGAAAAGATATTTTAGAGATATATAGTCATCAAATTAATTAAAAAAAGATATAGTAAAAATAAACTCACAAATTAATGTGTGAAAAGATGGCGGAATAACAATCAAGTAGAATTCGAGTGCAATCTGCAAGGACATTTTATGCAAGAAAAATTCTTCTCATCAACCACTATACATCATCTCACACTCTACAACTTATGAAAATCATCTTCATACCCTATAAAAAATACCCTCACACCCTATGAAAAAGTTATAGGTGTGGAGTGTGAGAGTGAATAGTAGCTGATGCATAGTAAATTCCTTTAGTGTAAGAAAAAAGCTACTTGCACCCAGGGTTGGGGAACTCGGCATACACGGCTATCCACGTGTACAAAATGAAACGGGGCGTTTCATTTTTTTTCCTTGTTCCTGCAACCTAATGTATTGCTCATGTGCTTTTTGTTTTTCTATCTCTTGTCTTTCACGCCTTAAGAGTTCAATCGTTTTCTCTAGATCAACATTTCCAGCCTTCACATTCTTTGCTTTCACCAAATTGGGACTTTCAATCTCAATTAGACCTTGGGTGCCTTTCCGCTTCTCAAGTTCTTCATCTTCTTCTTCTACTTCCTCTTCAGACTCTTCTACCTCTTCTTCGACTTCTTCCTTCTTAAAAGTTCGTGGGCAAGAAGAGCTACCAGCAATTATTTATTGGCGAGTCGAGAAGTTGCGGTGACCGGTGGGCTTGCCCTTGGACTTTCCTCTGCCAATCTTTGAAGCAAAAAATGGAGAACGAGAGAGGGCGAGGCGGTTTAGTTTGCGCTGTGTTTGGGTGAAACTCTTCGACTTCTCCATGGCTTTCTGTGGTTTCAAATACTAGGCCATAGAAAATAATAAATGAAAAAATGAAAAAGGAAGCCACTTTGCAGAATTGTGAGTTGGAGGGTTTGCTAGCTTCTGAGACTTTATCCAAATAATACGACCTGGAATGGAGGATTTGCTTGTGAGATGGTCTCAATGAGATCCATTTTGGCGCTAGTTGGGATGGTAGGTTTCCTTTACTTCTGAAATTGTTTTTTTTTTTTTTTAAATAATATCAGCTGACGTGGTTAACCACGTCAGCCGATTCCACTACAGGTACCCAACGTCAGGTACTTGTAGCAGAATTGTTAATGCAATGATGTGCAATCGAAATTGGCAGGTAAGTATGCCATCATCAAGACTCACCTTTAGGGCTCCTATTTCCACAAATCATTAGCGAAGAATATTGGGTGCAAACTCTGTGATAATGAACAAATAACTGCGAACAAACCCATATGAGTAAATGTGAACATCAGTTGAACTGTTGAACATCATGTGAAAATCTGTCCCTATCAACATTTCAGATTCGCAGAAGATTTTATGGCCAACAACAAACTGAGGAGTTATGTCCCTTTTGGAGGACCACCAGAGTTTTGGACCACTTGAATTATATGACATGCCCATATATATGTGTTGCATTTACCTTTGGGCATAACATGTATATGCGCATGATTAAAAATTACTTCAATGTGTCACACCAATCGGTGTAACTTGAGGATATCTGATTATATAATTACCATTTTAACACACTTGATTTCTTCTTCCAATTGTCAAACACAGTAATTGTGCATAAACCACACGTACAAACCATGGTGTCTGTGTATTTAATTTAGAATATTTATGGACGGTGCAAGAATTTTAAGTAAATGAATCTGACAATAGAAGGAGTAGACAACATATCATTAAAATGTCAATTGTATACAACACAAACTATAAAAGGATTGTCGTCCTGTGGAAAAGCCTGCGAAACAACTACAAACACTGAAAAAAACACCCTTGAATTGCCATAAAAAAACATCAAAACCCAAGCACACCTTAAGGAAAGTCATTCATAATGACTAGTATCAGCATCATCTACCATAACAAGAAAATGACAAAAACATGACAGAAACAGCAGAGAACACGTAGGAGCTAGGCAGCTTTAATGTATTGCCAACAATAAGATCGTCCCTCAGGATGGTGGAGTCCACGGCAAATGGTGGTACGTACTACATGCCTGCATTCTTTTTGCCGTATGATGAATTGGGTTGTGCCACAATCTTTGAGGAGCTACTAGAGTAGTTTTTAGGCTCGGCATTGGAAGCTCCTGAGGGAGAACCACCACAAGAACAGAGAAGAGAGGCAACGAAATGGACAATGGAATCAAACATTTTTGCTTTAACTAACCTCCTCTTTGCTGGAATCACACTGCCTTTCTTTGGTGTAAACCATGGTTGTGTCTTGGCCACAACCGCTTCTTCCTCGTGATCAACCACCTCTCCCATTGTCTTGGCCTTCATTTCTTCAGTCTGGTTCTGCTTCACCAACAATCTCTCTCCTGGCTTTTCTCTGCCTATCTTCCTCTTCTCAAAGACTTCTACAAAGTTGTAAACCTCTCCCTCCCCTTATGCTCAACTTATAGTCATTAACTTTTATTTTCGCGTCTGGAAAAGGGAGATCAGGATCATAACGCGTACGCGTAGACATTCAAAGTCGTTTAGAAGCAGACAAAATCAAGAATATAACGTGGACAGGCATTGGTAGGGCACGATGAAATCAGGTCGCTTTCTTGTACATCATTTTGCATGGATATACAGGTTTATAATACGTAGCTTGGCTTTTTACCTTCAACCGTTTCGAAACAACCTCCACATTTAGCAATTAAAATTTACTTTAACAATAAATAAATTACACAAAAACAAATCTACAAAATAAAATGATTTGATATAGTACGTTAAATTGTAAAGTTATTTTTATCATAAAATAAATATAATGAATTATATAAAACTATATCAATTTGAATTTATGTTTATATAATTTTTTTACAGTTTATAGGACTTTTTTTAACAATTATATATTGTGAAAAAGAATTCAAAATAATTCGTCTTTTACTTATAAACTTCTCTTAAAGCTTGATTTATGTGATTTCTATAATAAAAGGGGAGTATTTTTTTTATGAATATAACAAAAGGGAATTTGTAGCTTTCAGACATAACACGAGACATTTTAAATTCAACACACGAGTACTCTTTTTGACAGTTCATAGTTCCGTGGTCACATTCCCCCAAAAGTTAAAACTAATAACGAAAGTAAAGAACACCAAATCAAGAGAAAAGCCCTACCAAAATAGACTTACACAGGTATGAATGTTATGATAAAGAAATGAAGTCATTTTCAAACAGTAGACGTTCCTAGTTGTGTCCATTATTTCTGGGCAGTTTCTATGTGACCAGACATAGATGTGACATGCATAGATGAAAAAGACAACCAAGGGTTCAGACTATAAATTAACAACTATTTTATAATTTTACCTTAAATAAAATCACATTGTCACTGTAAAGGGCCGGCTTCAAAACTACACTACTTGCCATAACAAAATGATGACAGCCGGTGGTGAATAGATCAAATAAGAAACTGATCTATATAGTCATATATAATATAGTCATGATATCTATAAAGTTATGTATGAAAGTTTTCGAAAAGATCATTTGTAAAAGAGTAAGCCTATCATAAAAAATAATAATTTAAATATATATATATAATTTATAAAAGATTTGCGCAAAATTTTATATTCGATTTGTACAAATTATGGGTCATAGCTTTTAAATATTTTTTAAACATTTTTAACAGTTAAGAAAAAATAAAAAATATATAATTTCACTAATAGTCATTTACTTAATTGTTAACTAAAAAAATCAAAAATAAAAAATAAAATAAATGAGCGGTAAAGGGACAAAATCATGTGGTCATCTAGCATTTTCCGATTTGTAATAGTACTCATTAGAACAATAATTAAATAATGATTCAATTCTCTGTCAGCTATCCATTAACTTCTTTGGATGACCAATGATTTGCTGGTGCAAAAACGTTGTTAGGGTAGATAACAGCGTTAATGATAGAATTTCTCTACATACATATGGAATTGTAAATACGTTATTTATTGTGGTACAAATTATAATTATAAAAAGACTAAAATATTTCTTACACTTTTTATATGTGGAATGTTTCCCGGCCATCAGTAGTTAACAATTAGCAGATTTACAAATAAATTGTTCTTCAATGATATGGATAAATTGTAAGTTAGATTTAATACGTATTATCTAAGAATTTAACTTATATTCACATGATTTTTCAAAAAAAAAAAACTTATGTTCGCATGAAATGAAGACCCAAACATCATAAGAAATTCTGAACTCCTAAGAATATTAGAACTCTGTAATTGAGAATAAAACAAATTTCAGCAATGTTTGAACAAGATTTTAGAACCCCTAAATGGATGATCATAATAATTTAAAGTATCAAGAGACCTAAATGATCATTTAATCTTGAGATCATTCTATTACTAATCTTCCAAACTGTTTGGCAGCCGTACTACCGATCTTGACTTCAGTTTCTAAAGCTTGCCAATGAAAAAACAAAATACGACAAAAATTACAGAGCTGGAAACTGCCGCGTTTAGTTAAAGCCTTTTAGGAAGGAAGAGGAAAAAGTTTTCCCGTTTGTTTCCCACGAGCTCATAATTAATAGTGGAGCCCAAGTCATTCCTTTCGTTGAATGTGGAAAAAAAAAAGCATGGACTACGTATTATTACAACCTAAGAATTGTAGGCCCTTCCTATGATGTACTTGGTTTTTCTCGGAATCCAAAATATAATTAGAAATTTTAATTATTCAGTATTTATCATTTAGGAGAAAATTAATAATACATGCGGCCACATATGAAACACAACAAGTTGATTATTCTTAACAAAATAAAGAATTATTATTCTCAATTACACGTTCATTGCCCAATCCTATCTGCCCACATCGATAACGCAATCACATTCCTCATTGTAGTCATAGCTTGGGTCGATTCACTATATATGTCTACCACATGAGAGGATTCACCCGCGCCATCATCTGTAGCCATATTTTTTATTGAAGCCCGATGATCCAATACATTATGAATCAACTCATCATTGGGCGTCACTATTTTAATCATGTTGTGTAGTGTACAATATGCAATAACGATCATGCTTTGCCTAACTTGGCGATATCGAGGCATGACATCCAATATTTAAAATTGGTTTTTCAATAAAGCGAATGTGCGTTCAATAATGTTTCGTAAAGATGAATGATGATAATTGAAATAATCTTATATCCTCAAAATTGAGGCCCACTATAACGATCAAATCGATAATATCTTTCTTTATGACAAGACTACATAAACATTTCTATGTAGGAAAAAGTCGCATCGACAAGATAATAATAATCTGAACACATTTATAAATAAAAAATTTTAGTTATTTGTCAAATAAATAATTTGACGCAAAATTCAAAAGACAGTGTTCTCCAATTATTATTTATATAAAATTTACCTAGGGGTGGTCATGGATATTGATTCCGACTTCGACTCAATGCATCCATGAAAATACGTACATTATGGGCTGTTCCCTCCCACCCAATATACACATACGTGATTTCATATCGAAATCACAAAAATACAAGACATTTTGTGCAATTCGGTAATAACAATTTCTATATGCATTACTTAAACAAATGGGAGCAACAGCTGAAATCATGGTGCCGTCCATCGTACCAAGACATTTCTACAAAACCATTATCATATAACACAGCTCAATTATAACAATTATAATTATAACATGAAACCAAAAAACTAGAATGATAGAGTTCAAATCTTGAAAATCATTACTCAAACCATGGATAATTGTGAGGGTTTCCCGTAATGTAAGGACGTACCCCAGTTGTGTGTGTGACCCGTATAAACGTTCTTATGTGGCTGTTAATAATTTCACTTGAATGTTGGAAGCAGTCTCCAACAATACGTTGACCATGTGCATGGCCAACAAGAAGGCAAAACATGTCCAATGGTTCCTCCACAAAACATTTCGAGGCAATTCCGAGGGTGTTCATCCAAAACTTCCTAAATATATTGATCCCCCCCCCCCCCCCCCCGCCGCCCCGACCTATGTTGTGTTGGGGCATTCAAAGCCAACCTCTAGAATTTTGGCATGTCATCCACATCATAAAAACAAGGTTCGTCTCCTGCAGTGCCAATTCATCTTCACTCGAATTATATATCCCCATTCCCTCGTCTATCTCATTGTTGCGATAAATACTTGAACTTGTCTCTTCATTGTGAATAACCTTCTTCTGTGTGCGTTCAAAAAATAACATCTTAGCAAGAATTATAGATTCAACGTATGCTCAATAAAATGTGATCATAGCTTATATTACCCACTGCATAAATGTTCATAATGTCACAGAGTAATGTCACACATTAATTATCCACTTCATAAAACTTAAAAATAAATAACTGCAAAGTCATCCAACATGAATAATTAAAACAAGCATAAATAGCATAAAATATAAAGTCAGATAAATGCTTATCACTGAAGCTGATAAGCATAAAAATACCAATCCGGCAGTCCCTCCGATGAACCACTCATCAATAATACTTAGATCAATCTCCAAGTCCACTGACTCCTGCAAATATCAGAGATTGACACGAACTATCTATGCACTGCCGGATCAAGTAACGATCGAAGGCCTTGTTAAATTGGAGGCAGGGGAGGTTCCGCTTCTTCACTTCATACAATGGGCATGGAGATCAAGCGCGACATCACACTCCATGTTATTCGCCCTTTTGCTGAGCTTCCCGGACATGCTCCCATACCTCCCGTCCTCAGCAGCCTTCCGCCTGGCTACAACACTATGCTTAATTTCCTCTAGGAATTCGCTAAATTGGTCTTCAAGGGCAATGGATTGGGTAGGCCCTCCCCTCCGTCGCCAACGAGATCCACTACGTGCATACCAGCTGCACGCAATGGGCCCCCTTCATGATCAGCCACCGGTCAACCACGGTTTTGCATCTCCTCCTCAAGCATATCGTCACTAGTTGGGGCCGGGTCAATTGATGCCCAATGTAGTGTCCCAGTCGCAACTGGACGCCAAAGATTACACAGAGGTATTCATACTTTGGGCATCCCCGATCTTGAAATACTTGAATGATGATCTCACCTAACATTAAAGTTGTAATTAAATTCAATGAGAACAAATTTAAAAAACTATAATTCAATAATTCAGATTGTGAGTTCGTACCCTGATTGCATTCGCCAAGTGTTCCTTGCTGGCAACTAGAGCCTTCCTTTCAGCGTCCCACCCCAAACCGGTTTGCTTCATAAGATCCATAAATTCCCATTGCCTTCTTTTAAGATGAGCAATTTTGCCTTTAACTTAATTGGAATTAAAATTCTTTGGCCCAATCACAAACAACCGTTTAGCAAACCGAATATGGTCTCCGTGTGCATCTTTCTTTCCCTCAGTGTGTCCATTAGCATTTCTTGGTATACAACATATCTATCAAGATATCCTCCATCCCATCACTCCACAAGTCCCGATCACAAATCAAGTCAATTGATTAATCCATATGGTGTTAAAATATGCTCAAATGACAGGGACAAATTTTGAAACCAAACCACATGTTTGTAAATATCAACCGAATTCAACATGCATTTAAATAGAATGACCCAAATACGTATATAACATGTAAATAAGAAGGTCACGTGCTATGATAGATAACATGTTTATAGGAAAAATAAGAAAACAACTATATGGCATACCTGTCGAGATGATGACGATGATGGTAAGCGTAAATAGTAACACTACAACAGGAAATGAAATAAGTTAGATAATTCATGAAGTGGGGGAATATATTTAATTTGAGAACAAAATCATAGTTTAATTTTTAATTTTCTCACTGAGCTTCCATCACAAATAGCCAAACTTTTAGGAAAATGGTAACTCAACACTCAACTTGAGCATTGAACCTGAAAAACCGAAACTCACGAGTGGCTTCATAAGACTACTGAGATTTGAATGGAGTCACTCCAAAAGAAACATAAGATGAAAAAGTTTGAAAATCCAACCTAATCTCAGTGGAATGCATAAAGTGTTTAAAATCCAGTATTGGGAATTAACCGGCCAACCAATGTGAAGTTTCTTACTCAAACTTCTAAACTGATTTTATAACTAACAAAATTTAAAATATCTAGGAAAAATACAGGATAATATAATAAATAATATTATATCTTAATACATGTAATTAATATATTTGACATGAACTTTAGCATTCATGTTGATCACATACATGTAATTGTACCTGTTAGAGCAGTTAGCTAAAATCAGTTGTTCAATACCATCTATATCCAAAAAATTTGAGATCAAGAACTTCAAGAATATGTGACATATTAATTCGAGAATTGAGAAAGCATAGCATCTAGGGTCTAAAATATATAGTTGGTTTTGGCGCGCAGGGAGGGGATCAATAATCTCCAGCATTCACTGTACTTTCAACAGTTGGCTTTGGAAGTGGAGAACAAACAAATAGGGTTTTATTCAACATAAACCCTCTTTCTTTCTTTATTTTTTCTACTAGGCCAATATAGACTCTCATTCAAAAGTGGAGAAGCATATTTTTCCAGTAATTTGGAGAGTGGGGGAAACAAAGTCATTTGCAAAAAGCAAGAGACGGGCCATATGGGATGGAAGAGGGCGGAACATGGAAGGGGGATCCTTACTGATTCTTTGACTAGTGAAACAAAATAACTGAAACATGGGTAAAGTATCCCTTATATTTGCAATCCACTCAAAGCGTGCACTTGGAGGAAAGAAATGGAGCTAGGAGGAGTTCCAAAAGTTATTTGCTTGCTTAACAATAAACCGTCCCAACCAGAATATAAATGCAAAAACAAATTTCACCTACTCTTTTCTATATCATTTCCTGAACTCCCATGAAACACAAGCAGGATATAATTTTTATGATCTTAAAATGATCTCTCTCCCTATCTGTTTCTATTTCTAATCAGGTATATGTCATGTGTGGTTTTTGTCATTAAAATGCTCGATTACCACCCCCTCCCCAAAGGAGCAAAAAGGAGAAGAAAGGGAAAGAATTACACCCAACATCCACTCCCAAGTACAAAAATCAAAGGCCTAGAGCTTGGTCCAATAACAAACCAAACAGGAGCTACAAATAAAGTTCATGCCACTCCACCCAAGGATAATCTCAAAAGTAAAAAAATCTAAGTTTCAAATTTATAGATCTAGGGGCTAAGCCACTTAAAACCAAAAACTGCACTCTACTTGTATAGATCCCAATGACATTTTGCTTGCCACATATTAACACATTGATATATGACTCATGCAGGTAACACAATATATGTGTAGCTACTGCTTCTAGAGTCAAGTTACTTCATATGAGGCTCAATTAAAAACCAACCCCCAAATGGACTATGCAAACCTTAAACTTGTCACACATCCACCAAAACTGGGAAAGATGTATGTTTAATTTACTTGTCCACCCACACCAACTTAATGTTGAAGAGATCACAAGATCAGTGTGAGTGAGAACAAAATAGGATAAAAAATATTAGTGTGGGAAAATACCATGAATGAATCCCATGATATCAATTTTGATATTTTCTGTTGAGAACATTTATCTTGATAATGATCACAATGGTTGCTGCAAGTCCACAGTATATAACTGTGTATGCGAGATTAGGGTGCTTAGAGGAAAAATATAAAACATGTATAAATTTCCTCACTCACATGAAATAGGCACATCAATCATCAGACATCTTCAAGCTCCAACTAATCAGATATATTAACAACAGTAACAGGCGACAGAAGAAAATCCATGTAATCAATGTCAAATTGATCTCATTATCCTCATAACCTAGAGACTACACATGCTATTGAACTCACCAACAGCATTGGGAAAGAAATCATTGAAACATTAGAAATTTTATGAGGGATAATCCAATTTCGTAGGATTTTTTTTAAAAAGATTTAGTTTGATAAAATAACAACCTCTCTAAACAAACATAAAGTCAGATAAACACTAACCCGGTAGAAGCGAGTCCTGGGAGACATGGTGGTGGAGGTATGGCGCTAGCAGTGTTTATTGGCAGTTTCGGTGATGGAGATGAGAGGCTTTCGGTGTTTGAAAGGGGTGGCTTTCCTTGATTTGGGGAGTTTACCTTTATACACCATTTTCGACTACAACAACCCCGTCAACAGTGGAGATAGGGGTCGACCATTGCAAACCCACGCGAAGTAAGAGCTTGAATGGCATAGGGCAGTTGACTTCTGAGGTGACGATGCACTGCAAGGAGGGTTATGGCTAGGTCAAGGGCGGAGATTTGTCTGGCAATGACCAGCTTTGGGCAGAGATTCATATGGCTTCAATCGAGAAGTAGATTGGAAAATCTCCAGGTTTAGCAAGGGTCATCGAGTGACAGGAATTCGAAGGGGATCGAGATGGACGAAGGGAAATCCAGGCTGAAGTGGAAGAGGGGAACGACATGGATGATTCGAAGGGGTGGTTTCAGAATCCGGGATTTTTTTTTTTTTTCTTAAATATGGAGGAAAAGAAGTATTTCGGGGGAGAGTTTAACTATACAGCTGCCTACTGTTCATCTATCCTCCGCACTCCATCTGACGTTTTTTTTTTTTTTTTTTTTTTTTTTTTTTTTTTTTTTTTTTTTTTTATTTTAAATAGAGAAAACGAAAACATGCATTTAATTTTGTTTTGTTTTAATTTTTCCCCCTCCCCCCGCATTCTTCCTCGTTTACTCTCAGAAATCCTCCCTTCTTCCCCCGCATTCTCTCGTCCACTCGCCCAGAACAAGTCCCTTTCGGCGGCCTCACCCTCTGCCCACCCCATGCATCTCCATCACTCCGGAAGGCTCCATCACGCCAGCACTGGATGACAAATATTCTCTTCTGGGTTCGTCATTTCTGTACGGATTGTCCAGCTACACCATTTCCGCACAGCTTCAGTCCTCCGATGTTATTGTAGCTGTCGAGAGCCACTGTATGTCGTCTTGCAAGGGTAAGAAATTAAAGAAAATGGGTTTTTATTTTTCTCTTTTCATTTCATCTCTCCGATCGTCTTACAGATCCATTCTTGTTTGTTTGATCTGTGTTTCGTGAGGTTTTTGGGTTGTTGATGTTGTATGTATACCACTAATTTTTTGGTTGTTGATAACATCTGAAATGAGCCGATTTGATGTTTGTTTGATCTGTGTTTTGTGGAGTTTTTGGGTTGTTGATAACATCTGAAGATATTTATGGAGACACCATCGATATTGCAAGCAGTGGTCAACTGGTTGTGAATGCTAAATATATGGCCCTTATTTTCTACAGTAAAAATAAACTATCTTTAGAAGTTCTGGAAACAATTTGGTCCCATTAAGCCATCCTTATTGGTATGTATGAGGCTATATATGTTGTACAATAGTTTGTGTGAAACAAATTAGTCCACTAATGTTTAGTTGGATGGGGTTGTTTGTTGCCTTTGTGCAAGTAAATGAAGTACAGTTAGTAAATGATTTAGTTATTTGTTTGAACAAGCTTGCATGATTTAGTTATTAGTTTGAACAAGCTTTCATGATATTTTGGTTGTTGATAACATCTGAAAATGAGCCGATTTGATGTTTGTTTGATTTGTATTTTGTGGGGGTTTTTATTGATGTTGTATGTATGTCATTGATTTTTGGGTTGTTAATAACATTTGAAATGAGCGAGATTTATTGGTTGGAGGTGGTTGGAAGGGGAAAACACAGAGGGAATATACGAAAAAGAGTTTCACAGCCTTGATATACAACATGGTATAAGGTTCATAAGCATGCTATCAAATTCTTGAAGAACTAAAATTTATACCTTTTACTAGCTCCTTTAAACAGAACCATACATCCAAGATAGCAAAAAGATCTAGGAGTGGCGTGACCCTACTGTTTTCATAACTATTTAGAGGCATGGTGACATCGCAACTCTTTCCTATGTTCATAAATGGAAAACTAGTTAATAAATCAGAAAAACTATAGGCGAGTATGTAAGACAAGATGACTTAAAATCACATCATCAAAGAAATAATTCTTTAAAGGTACACAAACCAAAGTGATAATAAATCTGCGTTAAAAAAATGGTGTTATTCTCACCAAACCAATTATTAGAAGCATTTCTTCGGCCCTTTGATGGAAGCAGCTTTCATTTTTAAACAATCACAAAATACTTTAGAGTCATTTCAATTGCACCAGAATTTTGGCAGCATTAACTTATGTAACACAACATGGTGAATTCATGCTTATTTTAAGTATAACTAGAAGTTTAAACGAGTAGAGTTAGAGCAAATACTACATCCTTGTCTAAGTAATTTTTATTTGAACATGAATCACCAATCGCATTGCAAAAAGGCGGCATCCATATAAACAAATGTGGGACAGTCTAGACAAACAGTTTAGCATAGGATTCATTTTAGAATACCACATTCTCAAGTCTCTAATTTTTTTCACTGTCCTCTGTTCTGCTGCTTCCAAGAATTATAGGAACTTCTTATAATTCTTTAATAAGTGAGAATTATAGGAACTCTACATACAAACTCTCAGTTTTGTTGGTAACCAAATAGGGGTTAATAGTGATGCTGTATTGGTGTAATTCTAATGAATTCATATATTATGTGTAATCCGTTGTAAATTCTTGTAGTTGTTACAATTTTACTGTGAAGTGCATGGTTTGCGTATTTTCCTCTAATTTTGCTGCTGCTATTTGTGGTTCTTTGGTTATTTCTTAACACCATAAACTAGCAATGTTGTCATGGCATTTTTGTGGGGCAAATAGGTGCATGAACTCATTATCTAAAAAATATTAAAATGTTATACTAGAAGTTAAGACCTCTTTCTTTCAAGTTGGGGATTCAAAGCAATAAATGAATGAAAATAATGCTGGGTGGAACTTGGTTGAACCCAATCTATACTGATCTATACTGATCAGGTATGATTCAAATGAAAATTGGAATAAAATGGAGGTTTGGTTGCAACAGGATAGTGAGGGTGACTTGGGAAAAAAAAGGGATAGTCAAGGTGGGGTTATACCTTGCCAACGTTAGAAATTGCAATGGTCTTGGTGAAAGCCAAGCTCTGATTTAACCAATATTGTGAAGTTTTTCTCATGCTATTATTTATAATAATTTGTGATTTGTTGTCTTTAGGCTAAAGTTTGATGATGAGCGAGTGACAGAAGAAGATGGGAAGAGGGCATTAAAGGAGCAGAATGGGTGAGGAAGAGGTAATATTTATCTGCCTGTTGGTTCTATGTAATTTCTTAGTAAGTTAATTTTTATTTATAGTTAATTGATGCCTTGTTGTTATGCAATGAGAAGGACATTGGATAACACCTCAGGATAAGATGTTTAATATCTCATTAGTTTGATGTTCTCACACTGCACTCTGATTTGAAAGATAATCTGCTTCAAGGATCACTTCCTGAAAGCCTCAGAAATTTTAGCCACTTGATAAGACTGTAAGACTTAGAACACTCTTTTTTTTTTAATTCAATAGACTATTTGAAATAAACGCCCATCTTTGCCATTTTCATATGTGAAGCTTCAATTGTTTCTGTCTGCATAGGTATGGTCCATCTACTTTTATAATCATGCTTCTTCGAGGAAAAGTATTTTCTAAGTTTCATTATCTTGCAGCCTTCTTTCTGGAAACAATTTTACAGATGCAATACCGAAAACATTTGGCAATTTAAATAATTTAGAAGAGTTGTAACTTGTGTGATTCTATAAACTTTATTTGGAGATGCAGCTTTTAGAATTCAGAAATTCTTAAAACTTGAGCTACTGCTTGCAGTAGGATAGATGGGAGCAAAATTTCAGGAAAAATACCCGATTATGTTGGGAATTGGATGAATCTTACAACTTTGTGAGTCTTGTACTTCCATCGCTTTTATCTTCCATCTTTCCCTTCTTGGAGTCATAAAAGTTTAGTTTTTTTCTGTCCTATCTGAGGATTTTTATGGATGTAGGTTCTTAACCAACAACTAATTAAGTGGGGAAGTACCTCAGTGGGTATTGGACAGCAAAAATAACTTGTGAGTCTACTTTAAGCCAACTCCCTCTTCATTTCATTTGGCTGTGAAATTTTCTATACACTGGTGGATTTCTTGCTGCTGTTACTTTTTTTTGCTTTAAAATTTTTGTGTTCTGGGTCGTTTGATTGTGAGACTCATAAGAGCTTAAATTGTGACATTTTATTCGATTTTCATTCTTTCTCAGTTCAAGAGGTACTGCATGTGTTGTTTCATCATATTTTGGGTGTGAGTTGGGAAGTTCAAGTAATTTATGTGTTCTGTTTTTGTACTTTTTTTTTTAAATTTTATTTTGTGAAAAACCTTTTCCGTCGAGTAAAATTGGCCGGAAATATTTTGGAGTTCAATAAGCTTATTTGCGGCAATCACATATCGCTGCAAATGAATATTCCGGCGAAAATTACCCCGTTGTAGTTTTCATTAAGGCAACAATAAATAATAATTTGAAAAAAAAACTAGTCAATTGCGGTGGTGACTAGCTAGCTACCAAATAATCCATGAAAATATCATGAGCATTATAGGATTCTACAAAGATCACTTGAAATGCCTTCTTTCATTCTTATATGAAACTGATCTTTAATTGAGTTGTAAGAGTTTAGATTAGATTTTTTGAGGCTAGCTAGAATGAGTTCTTTTTATATGTTGCAGTTAAAAATGATTATATTATCAAATGATTTACTCAAAACCCAAAAATGATACCGAAATTATTTTATCAATAATGTGATCGCACTCGTTAAATATTCGAATGAAATAGACTCGCATACTTCTTACAATTTTGTTTTCATAACTCTACTTAAATGGAAGATATGTTTATAAAATAATAATATTGTTATAACTCTATTTTATAAAAACAAGCTTCATTTAAAATTTTATGCTTAAATTTATAAAATTTTGAAAAATATTGTTGTCTTAGATCACTTTTCATCTAAATGAAAAAAAATATTAATTGGAATGGGACTACTTTGAAAAAATAGTGTCTTTGATCACTTTTCATTTGTAAAAATATTTAACTTGCTGCTCGCATTTACAAGTGGCCTCTTTTGTCTTGAATGGAACTACTTCCGATGACTTTGTATGCAGTTTTTATTTCCAGCCCTTAGCTTCTATACCTTGTGAATGTAGGTTGCGGGATTTCTTATGTTGATATAATGTTGTTTCATCAATAGTTATTGAATAAATTGCGTGATGGACGAAGAGGAAGATGGAAAGCCACCCAGGCCTTCTACATCAATTTCACTCACCCAGGTATGATACACTTTGCTTATCATAAAATATCGCAGCTTGAGATATTATTAGCATTTACTTAATTCATTGTCTATTTATATATTATAGGGATATTATGGAACTGTAAATCCATATAACCTGCCATACATGATGCCTCCAAATCCATATCTATATCCACATCCAAATCTATATGCTTGGGATAGTCAGGTAAAGTTATTTTAGTATATTGATTTTTTTTAATGTATGGGTTTCAGTCATTCTAACAAAGTAGCCCTCTTTCCAGCATCTACCACCGCCACCCTATCACTCAACCATGCCATCCCCTCTATCGAGTAGTAGGCCAGAGGAGTTGAGACTTAGCCTAGATACAACCCAGGTAGTTCATTTGAGTCTCTTTTTATGATTGTTTCTTGTACCTCCGTATTTTTCTTATCAAATAACGTGCATGATGAAAAATGCAGCAGTCGGCGATGCCACCATGTGTGCCAACTATGCCGTACACACATTGTGCAAGTGAGTCATCAACTATGCCATCCAATTCTGTAGCTGCAAAGAATTTAGGAGGTACATTTTTAACCATATCAGTTAACATCCACTAAATATATTAAAAATACAACCTTCCTAACCATGCAACCTTCCTTCTCAGAAACATATCCACATCCATATCTATATGCTTGGGGTAGGCAGGTAAAGTGTACTTAGAATATTGATTTTGTTTAATGTGTGGGTTTGAGTCATTCTAACAAAGTAGATTTTATGCAGCATCTGGCACCGCCACCCTTTGGACCAACCATGCCATCCCCTTTGTCAAGTAATCCGGAGGAGTTGAGACGAGGAGAAGATACAACCCAGGTAGTTCATTTGATTCTCTTTTTATGAATTTTTCTTGTACCTCCGTATTTTCCTTACTGAATAACGTGCATCTCGAAAAATGCAGCCTTCGGCGATCCCACCATGTGTGCCAACTATGCCATCCAATTCTGTAGCTGAAAAGAATTTAGAAGGTACACTTTTAACCATATCAGTTAACATCCACTAAATATTTTAAAAATGCAATTTTCCTAACTATGCAATCTTCCTTGTCAGAAACTTCATCCGACATAAATATAGAGCCAGATGCGGAGGGGATGAATGAAGTTTCAGATGATGATAATAGAGTTGAGCCTCCAAAATCTGGTATGCACTTTGCTACTGATAAAGAGGTTTTAGACTATTACAAACGATACGCCAAACACGAGGGTTTTGGTGTTATCATAAGAAGAACGAAGAGAGATCTTGATGGGGGTGCGAAGTATGTGACGATTGGCTGTGCACGTGGCGGCAAGTATTATCCTAGCCACAGTAATTTGTCACAGCCACGAGCAACGACAAAGACTAATTGTAAGGCAAAGATAAATGCTCGTTTTGTGAATGGGGTATTGGTGTTGACCAGTGTTGATCTTGTTCACAATCACAGTACGGTTAGCCCACAAAAATCTAGATTTTTTAGATCTCACAAACATTTGGATGAATATAGTCAGAGAATGCTCGATTTGAATGACAGAGCGGGTATTCAGATGAATAAAAATTTCCAAGCACTTGTGACTGATGCGGGGGGTTTTGAGAATTTAGCTTTTTAAGAGAAAGATTGTAGGAATTTTATTGACAAAGCTAGATATTTAAGAATGGGTAAAGGAGGTGGTGAAGCACTAAACGACTACTTTAAGAGAATGAGGAAAATGAATGATGACTTTGTTTCCGTCATGGATGTGGATGATGAGTTTAGAGTTAGGAATGTGTTTTGGGCTGACGCACGAAGTCGGGGAGCATATGAATATTTTGGAGACGTTATCACATTCGATACAACGTACCTAACAAATAGGTACGGGATGCCCTTTGCTCCCTTTGTTGGAGTAAACCATCATGGACAGTCTATACTCTTAAGGGCAGGCTTGATTTCAAGCGAGGACACAAGTACCTTCGTGTGGTTGTTTGAAACATGGTTAGAATGCATGAATGGACAGGTACCCGCAGCCATCATAACAGACCAAGACAGGGCAATGAAGAATGCGATTCAAATTGTATTCCCGAATACAAGACATAGATATTGTCTCTGGCATATCATGTGGAAACTGCCAGAGAAATTGGGATCCCACTCAGCATATAACGTAGGACTGAAGACTGCAATTCAGAGTGCAGTCTATGATACACAAAATTGTGAACAATTTGAGGAGAAGTGGGGGCAGTTAATTCATAACTATGAATTAACTGACAATGCATGGTTGCAGGGGTTGTACATCGAGAGATCATTCTGGGTACCAGTTTACTTGAAAGGTGTATTCTGGGCTGGTATGAGCACTACCCAACGGTCTGAAAGCATGAACGCCTTCTTCGACGGATATGTGCATTCCGGTACGATATTGAAAGAATTTGTCGATCAATTTGATAATGCTTTGAGGAAGAAGGTGGAGGCGGAGACGACAGCTGATTTCCAGTCGTGTAACCAAACAATCCCATGTGTATCCTCATTCAAAATTGAGAGGCAGTTTCAATCATTATACACGAATGCAAAATTTAAAGAGGTCCAAGCAGAGGTTTGGGGGATGCTTTTATGTAACCCTTCACTTGTGGGCACTGAAGGTAGCATTTTCACCTTTGATGTTTTCGAAGAAATCTCTACACCTGATGGACAGTCCAAAATTGTGAAGTTTTCAGTTTACTTTAATGAAGACAAATGTGAAGTTCAATGCACGTGTGCCTTGTTTGAGATGAGGGGGATTATCTGTAGGCATGCATTTAAAGTCTGTCAGATGAAGTACATTCATGTGCTGCCAGAGAAATATGTGTTGGATCGATGGAGGAAAGACTTAAAGAGAAGATACACACTGGTTAAGAGTAGCTATGATGATGTACGGGTCAATGCGGATGCACGACGCTATGAGCTTGTCATACAAAGATGTCTAAGATTTGCGACGCGTGTATCTCGAAATGATGAGCATGTGAATGCATTCTTTCATATGTTGGATGACTTTGAGAATAAGTATGTAGGATTAGAGCTTGAGTCCGGTTCAACAAAGTTAAAAGAGAACGTGGTCGCCGATAAAGATAAAAAAATATTAAGCCCTCATGTTGTTCGGGAGAAAGGGAGACCGCCAACTAGAAGAAAGGTCCCGATGGTCGAGAAGGCTACAAGGAAGAGAAAGAAAAAACAGGTATCACATATATCATCATCATTTGTGTAGATATTGGCTAATCAATACATATATTGTTCCTAATAGATGTTAAATTTTATTTTCCAATCTAGACATATAGGAATCTATTTGACGATACATCACACAATGTTGACCTCCCAGTGTCAAAAGTTGGTGCTACTGTTGAGGAGGTTGTTATCCAAACCCAGTATAGTACTCTAACACAAGTAAGGCTTCCGGCCAATGATGAGGTCTGAGGTTATTTCCACCTTTTGTCATTTATATTTTTCTGTTTTTAATGTAATCTCAGAAATAATTTTGACATTTTCAATATATTCAGGCTACGTCAAGCTTGCCCCATGGAACTTAGCATAGATATTGTCCCTGAATTTTGTATTTATATTTTGGAGATCTCAGCCTTTTGTGAACTATGGTGGAAGATAAAGATAGACATTGGGCATTTTGTCTGAAAGCAAATCTGGTGGAAGCACTCTGAATGATTTTGAGGCTGGAGATCCTTAGTTCTACTCTAAAATACATTGGAGGCCAGAGAAATTTTGAACATCTATCTCATGGGACTTTGACCAGAAAGCATCTTGGTTCAACCGGAAACTGTTTTTTGATTGTTCACATACGCTTCTTGTTTCATGGTTGTGAAAAAAACTGTATGATGTTTCATTAGGTTCTCAAGGTGAAGAGTTAAGGTTCTCTGCTGGTTTTATGATATTATTCTCTATGCTAGGTGAGGGACAGAATACATAGTTTATTCAATGTACTTGCCTGTATAATCATGCTTCTTGTTCTTGAGACGAATGTTTTCGCTGTTTAACTTCAGTCTGATTTCTTGATTGGTGCAGGAAAATTTGGCGCCTTATGAAGGCATCAATACCCTTCACTATATTTGCTACTGTGTATTTTGTTTTGTTTGGTCTTGTTGGTGGGAGTTATGCTCATAGTTTCTCTTCTCCTATTCTCTGCACAAGTGTTGACATAATTTTGTTTTCAGCTTGGGTGGGCTGTCATTTCTGCAATTCTCAAATGTGCAATATCTTCTTGGATTTTTCTTGTGCTGAAATGCACAAGACTTGCGGTGAGAGGTCTTGTGCGTCCCTGCTTGGAACATATTTTTTTTTCTCACTTATTTCTCTCCTGCTGATGTTAGCTTTGCTGAATATATTTCAGGGATAATAGCTCTCTGCTGAATATCGAAAACACATTCTGCTAGTTGTGAAAAATGGATTATCCTGCAGCCTGTAATGCAATGGTAGTTTCAGTTTTTCAGTTTGCTCTCCTTGTTCCCCGTTTGTCTGTTGTAGCAGTTCTCCTTTGGACTAGAGAATAACCTTCACAACATTTTTTAATTGTTAGTCTCTTGGATTTATGTATTGTGATATTCTCAGGAAACACTTCTTGTACACAAAGATTGTCTGATTAATGGTGGGATCACTAACTTATACCCCTTGAACTTCAATCTGAAGGTATGAAGTTGTCTGCCTGGAGACCAACTATTCAAAAACTGTGTTCATGTAAAGCAGGTGGAAGAGGTCCCAGATAATTTCCCCTTTAATATTGAAGACACACCTAGAGAAAGAACTATATTGCTTACTTTCGTCTACGGAGATGAAATCATTAAGCAACCAGAAGGTTCTGAAGATGAGCTTGCCTACGAAGGACCTGATTTTAAGTAACCTTGTCATAACTGACAAGCTTTTTTTTTCTATTTTTGTTTTTTTTTTATCGTATGAGCTTTCCATAATCATTTACTCATTATATGATATTCTTCATGGTTGCCCCCAGTGATCTGGATTAGAACTTGCAGAAGGCTTTCCACAAAAATTTCTAGGATTCGAGTGATCAAACCTAGCACAACCAACTTCTTGCACGAGTATATGGGTAACAAAGAAAAGGAGTACCTTATCTGGCTAAAGAACATGAAGGATTTTATTGAGAAGTGAATTCATTGAAAATCCTGCTAAAAGTGTCTTGGTTTTG
Source organism: Juglans microcarpa x Juglans regia (assembly GCF_004785595.1). Lineage (NCBI taxonomy): Eukaryota > Viridiplantae > Streptophyta > Magnoliopsida > Fagales > Juglandaceae > Juglans > Juglans microcarpa x Juglans regia. The sequence goes on from NC_054609.1 coordinate 2,269,040, forward strand.
GGAGGTAGTAGACCCCACTTTTCTAGATTTCGTCTGTTGTATGCGTAGCTTGTTTAGCTGAGGAAAGATTACCTCTAAATTCTGAGAAACAATCTCAGGTCAAGTGAATTTAATCCTCTGAAATGTTATAGAGGGAGTTTTTCAATAACTTATACACCTGCTAGACACATTTTACATTCATGTTGAAAAGTTGCATCTGTGTGGGTTGCTCGAGTTCAGTATTTGGTATTGCTACTGTTAATGGCTGAATCAAACAGCTAGTCTATGATTAAAATCGGCTCTTGCAGCATCCTTCCTTTCTCAGGTCTAAAGGAAAATTCAATTTTGATAAATCCATTAGCCTTTAAAGATATGTGGCAATGTAGTGTAAAAGAAAAATGGTAACTTCCGTTGTATTCAAGAACAAGCACATTTAATTAAGGAAGTGTCTTTTAGTGTATTAATGTATTTTTTTTATTTTTTAAAAATATTTAAATATGTGAAAATAATTATAAAAAGAAAAAGACGAAGAAAATAAAAAATGCAAATTTGCCTCTTTGCTTCAACCAAAACTGAAAGTAACAATATCCTTCGTAATCATACATGGTAAAAAAGTACACAAAATCCATTAAAAAAAGGATCCCTACAGGAGCCAAGAATGATACAAGTGGAATGGGTCTGGAAAAGGTAGAAAAAAGAAATTCTTTTATCGTAATATAAAACATAGGAGCTTAGGAGCAGCTGATGAACCGCAACTTCCAGCCTTGGACAGATCTGTTTCTAAATTACTAGGAGTAGGAATGATGTAGAACCTTGTGTGTATAAGTAACACCTTTATCACCATCCACCACCTGACCACGTCCTCTCAAAATCCTTCTACTCCCACAGGACCTCGAGCATGAATCCGGCTCGTACTTATAACGACCTGTTCAGCAATTATATAGAACCAAAAACAGCTTTAAAGGGGGTAAGAAAAGTCGAGCACATTGCCCCTGAACACAAGAACAGTTGAAACACCAGATACCTCTGCGCCAAGTCCTAAGCATGCACCAATTTAGATGCTGATTCAAATTGTTGTAATAAATAAGCACCTGTAAAGAAAAATGAGAACCAAACTATTATATTCTCTTTTTATGACTTTGAAAAGCTGCAGATCCTCTTCCTCCTTGAAGATCCCACATATAAATTATCCCTTCTTACCAGCCCCAAAAATGATCTACAAAATAAATAAACCAGATATAACTAAGGTCCATAAGATTTAAAAACAAATCTAGGTCAGCTTGGAGGGATAAAAACATGCAAATAGACACTTATACATTTGTACCTATTCAGCATTTACTGAAGTTTGAATAAGGTGAGAATTACTGACACCCCCTTTTCTCAGAAGAAAAAAGGCTGAGAATTACTAATTATTCATGAATAACATGTGGGTTCAAGACACGCCGACACTCGTGTAAACTACCAATCAAAACCTTAAAATGTACATAGCATGAAGAACATTCTGCCTTTTCACTTTTTGCAAGAAGCCCTCTTTGCAACTAGCCTTCCCTCAAGGCTCTTGTTCTCTAGTTCTAAGTGTAGAACTTTTCTAAAAAAAGGTCCCAAAATATGATCACTGCACAGCAATGGAAAGCACCCTACCCTGAAATTATCTGACTGTAATTTCCGAAAGCTAAAGTGCCTTACTCAACTCTCATGAACTGAATTCCAGGAGGAATTCTCGCATGCATACTCAGTTCTATTATATTGTGTATTGTATAATCAAATAAGTATGTACATAATGCAGAAAGAAGATAACATAGTTCAAGAATATATAATAACAGTGAGATTTTTTATCAATCACCTCAAAGGCACTATTATATCTTCTTCATAATACCTTAATAATGAACGACAAAGGGCGTTATGATCACCAACCTGATTTTCCACATTTAATTCAACACTATTAAGGGCACTATGTGAACTAGTCGTGAGTTCAAGACATGGGAGAGTACCCATTTTTCTGTCCCATGGGCTGATCACACCGTATGTATCAGAAGCAAGTAACCTATTGAAAAAGAAGCTAAAATTGTATATTATTAGAAAAACTAAGTAAATCATGTACCTTCAAAGATTCCACTAAACAGACATAAACAAAAGGATAACACTAAATAAATATTACATCTAAATTGTGAAAGATAAGGACTGCAATCTATTATTCAAGCAAACTACGGCCTGAATCATGCTTCAAGTGTTAAGACCTGATCTTTCAATCAATTTGAAATCTCAACTCTCAAGGTTACAATTATGGAGATCCTTCCACACTTGCAATAAGATCTATTACTCACAATTAGATTGACTAAGGTCTATGAAACACCCCAAAATGTAAGGCCACAACCATGCAACAAATGGTGGTCAAAGGTGAAATTTTGTAAACTGTAATATCTGTTTCCATCCATAATGCATCCAAATTTATAGATGAAAATAATTGTTGTTCTTTCAATTTTACTTGAGCTAGAAAATGCACGAGGATAAAGAGCTTAGTACATGATTTCAGTTAAACACGCAATAAAGCGACATAAAAAAAAAGAGCAGTCACATGCCTTTAGAGCATAATTCTGCCAAACCACACCATCATATGGCATCACAATAAGCATTTATCATACTCTAACAAGTGATTTTGCACAAATATGTTTTGTAAGGGAATAACATGATTTTAAGAAATTATTATTGATCCATACACTTCTTTCAAATTTTACAAAGCAGTGTTCAGATATTATAGGAATCTATGTTCCGGATTTGAAGATTGAATCACATAACTAGAAGATGCTGAACATTAATCCATCCAACTTGTAAATTCTTTACTTGGATTCAGGTGAACTCATATCCATGTAAATATTGAGTTCAAATGAGATATACGTCGGGTTAAACGTTTAGACCTAATGACTAAAATATTCTTTATTCAATATAAGTTAGTTCCCTCAGAAGTCTGCCAACAAAACTGCTCTATTTTACCAACCTTGAATCATCCATTGAAGTAAAAGCTAGATCAGATAGACCTTTATGAATGTCAGACCCATGAACAGTGACATTAGAAAGAACCAGACTACCAAGACTCTAAGCAACAATGTTTCAAGTCATAGAATTAAGTCACCTACGCTGTATTTGAGAAATCTTGTGTATGTATGGAGTTTGGAGTGTGGGGTGTCTATTACCTTGTATAAAAAGAAATTTTAGTGGATAATTACATGCTATAACTAATTAGCATAGAAGAAATCTACAATGGAGAAGGTTCCAAATGAAAAACTGTGGGGTGTCTATTACCTTGTATAAAAAGAAATTTTTAGTGGATAATTACATACTATAACTAATTAGCATAGAAGAAATCTACAATGGAGAAGGTTCCAAATGAAAAACATAGATAACGAGTACTCTTTTTTATACAAGTAATTATTAATAAGAATGAGAATCTAGGCAAAACTCAAGTATACACGACATATACAAGAGATAGATAACAAGAACTTGAGAGCCTATTGAAGTTAATTAGAATGTATGCTTCCAAAGAGACTGTTGTGGTGAAAACATAATTACGATGAAAGAGAAAAACTTACTTTTATACTGATAAGAAGAGACATAACCGATTTCAAAAATAAGTACTTCATTACGTTTCACCGACGTGCAAGCAACCTAAAAAAGGGAAAAATGTATATATATAAGTTTAAAATTTCAGGAGGAAAAGTAAGACATGAGAAAAGTACAACACAGTTAATCACCCAAAAAGCAGATGCATCTAATAACATGATTGATGCTTTCGAAAGTAGGAACATGATAGAGATGCGTATATTTGTTTCATTCCAAATAAAAACTATCATTCATTCTAACAAACAACATGATGTTAAGGCTGACACGCATGACTACTAGCTCTCTGAAAGTTAGAAAACTAAATGGTTGACCACTGAAAACTAAAATTAATCATGGGAAAGAATGTGGCAGATAGATTGGTTTTTTAATATACATTCGTAAAAACAATGTTAAACCTCAAGAACCCATACCTTGACTTCTTTAAGCGCTCAATAAGCAGAGGAAAATGGATTTCTCTATAGGCTTGAAGTTCCTTTTTCTCACCTGCGCCACCTCCAAATTCACACAAGTAGTAGGCCATCATGTACATTTCAAATCTCAAACGTAGAGAAAGATATTTGGATGGGCTTCTACCAGCATCATTCTCATTCAATAGATATTCGGGCATGTAGTTACACATGTAATTGTCTAGCATACTCCGTGGGGCATCATATTTTATAATCCTTCTGACCAAAAATGAACAATATATGTATGCAGTCCAATATATCTCAACCAGATATTCAATTAGACGTCCACAATCACATAACAACCATAACTATCATTAGCCATCCACAATCATATAACAATGCAACCACCCTACTTTGCTGGTGTCAAGAATGTGCAAGAATTGACACAATAACAAGAGCCAACTTCTAGCATCAACCAAATGTAAAAAAATTACAATACAACATCCCTTCGCATTTACAAGTGTTTGCACACCAACGTCCAAACTCTTAGCCTAGAATCTACACATGCAACACCAATTGCATATCCACATGTCTTCACCATCTCTATGACTTTGCAAAATCTCCATCAAGTTACATAACATCAATATTGGCACATATCTGAGACAACATAAATAAAATTTAAATAACGCTTGTATTTTTCATTTGAAGGAAGAACTGGAATGGACAAGAAACAGTTAACCAAAAAACTTGATGAAACTTGCGAATGAATGGGGCATGAAGAGCACTAAGTTTTACTTCTATCCATATAGGCTATCATAATTAGACTTCATAGATAATATATCATACATGTTGGGATCCGATCATTCTATTTACATTTAAAATTAACATGATACATCTACATTCAGAACCAACCAAAAACTATTACAAGAGATACAATCCAATATAGACACAACAATATACGTACAACCCTATTCTCTACTAGCCTTCTTCGAAGTTCATCCTCTTGCTTCTTCAGCATTTTCTCTCTCTCTATTAGTTTGTCCTTTTCTTGTTGAGCTTCATACTCACGCAACAATAAAGCATCCTCCATCTTCCGAATTTCATTCTCTCTCGTCATATTTTTCAAGCCGACTACTGATTGAAGTATATCTGCCCAAATGAAGAATTGACATCTTGTTTCTTCCTGTGTACAATTCAATAGAATTTCAATCTTCATGTATAAATAATTTTGTACATGCATTAAAGCAATACAAAAGTTGGCAAATTATTTACCGTTCCATAATTCGGACAAGCATAAAATTTCCTTCCAGGATTTTTGTGAGTGTGGGAGATCTTTAATGGCGCTTTCAAACCACACCAACAACTCAGTAACTCCATTTCAAGATCATTAACTATACATGATGATGATTGACTCGATGCCATAGTTGATCTACATGATGATTGACGTAAAAATACTTTAAGTGCAACACTGAATTATTACCCACACGCTTCATTATCAGAATTATTAGCAGTAGGAGCAGAATAGCAAACATCATATAAAATCTGGGTGCATCTATTGTTCACATCAATTTGACATTTATTTTTTTTCAAACCAAGTAAAAATCTATCTAAAACCAGAGAAAATTAATGCTTTTTTTTTTTTTTATAAGTAAATGATTGTATTTAAGAATAGGCATAGCCCAAAGTATACAAGATGGTATACAAAGAGAAAACACCTATCTAGGAAGAAGGAAAGGAAACAAGAAATTCAGCCAAGTTTAAGCCATTAAAGTCTATAGCTATGGACCATACAAATAACATCCTAACAAAAAAATGTCTAAGCTCCTCAAAAGATCGAATGCTAAAATGCTAACAAGCAAAAGCAGTTAAAATGCTAACAACATTTTAAAGTCCCGATTCATATTAAAAGCAGTTAAAGCAGTTAAAATGACACCAAAAACTATCTAAAGTCCCGATTCCTATTAAAAGTTTATATCTTTCAAAACAGAACAAGGCATAGTACTTGAGACAATTCCCAAAACGATTATATCAACCTGCCTATCACCTCGTTCTCTAGATAAACCTAAGTGGACTTAAAATTACCGAAATTTAAAGATCCAACCCCACAATCCTGATTTCAATAGGATCTGGTTTGCTATCCCATCTAAACTCCACAACTGAGGAAATAAATAAATACTGATCCAACCTTACTTTCATTCCTGCTTTATCATACCAAAAAACAAAATAAAAGAAAATAAAAGAAAATTTTAAGTGATATAGAACTGAACAGCAAAAATATCAGGAAAATTCAGGTAAAATATGGACGATGTTTCCTGCTTTAGCAATACAAAGATTAAGCAATATATAATGCTACAGCAAAGCAATATTTTCAACGATGTCCATGTTTTTTAGACTACTTTAATTTAGTGGAACATGGATTTGTTCTTGTAAAAAATGAAAAAATCTCTAAATGATTTTCTTCTAGAATACTCAATTATTACATTACATTAGTCGTGGACATGAATTTTGATGAATTCTTTCTAAACAAAATAATAAAATGAGAAAATAAACAACCATACTCTAAAGCATCTTCCAAAATTTTCAATGACGAGGAAGAAAAGCTTGAGACAGAATTTGAACAAAAGTTCATTTACCAAAAAGAGAGGAGCAGTCTTACTCAAAATAAATCAACAATGATGTATTGCAAAATGACATGCAAGTGGGTCGCAAAACACTGCAGAAGTTTCTAACTAATTTACGATTACTTTAGGATCAACTTAAAAGAACTTGAGTGAAATCCTTCTGAAAGCAATTGAAGGTTATGACTGTGAAGCTTCATAGTGACTCAATATTCAGGCTAGAAGAATGAGGAATTATTGGTTCTTGATGTTGTTGCTGTATGTAGGAATGAGCTTTTTTTCCTCAGCATGATAATGGTTATAGACGATTGTAAGTGTGCGAGTTGGTTTTGTATTTCTTCTACAGTCAGGATGGTCTTATTCATACCGCTATATCTTTGCAGTTTTGCAAATTGAATTGACTATAACTATTTGTTGGGAACCCAAAATTAGTTCTGAATGTCAACATATGTAGCTATGAATATCTGTAAAGTTCTATGGATGTGATATCTATTAAATATAAAGTGTATGGAAGCACAAAGCTTTGCTTCTGTTTATACACATCATCTTTTTCTTGACGATATTTGATAACCGTCAAACTTTCCAAAAGTTATTACGCTTGAAAATTCCTAATGCATGCCTTTTGATTTTTTAAACTTCGAGTTTTTTTATATATAGTTTTCTAACCAAAAGGTTCATAAGGGTTATTGAATTAAAAAAAAAAAAAAAGTTGTTATTGTTGATAGATAGAGTTGTTTTGGCACACCATGATAGAGGTTGGACAATTATTTTTTTTCTCTCTATTCATGAAATTGTTATAGGGTTTCTCATCACTAACATATGAACATAAGATAAATGGCAGCTCTGTTGGGCTCAGAGAGAGGCAAACCTCCAGGCACATCAAGTTGCAAAATGGAAAGCAACACCGGATACAAGTAAAACAATAAAAGGAATTGAGATTCCAGGTCTCGTATTGTAAAATGTGAGAAGAAAACTTCATAGTTTCTGTGTTTTCAGGACATTTGATTTTTTTTTTTTTTTTTTTTTTTTTTTTTTTTTTTTTTTTTTGGTTTTTGGTTTTTTGGATTTCTGGATTGCAAGGTGAGAGTAAACTTGACATAAGAAATAGAGAGTATCCATTTAAACAGAAAATAACATATGGAGAACAATGGGTGGGAGGACTGAGGGAGAAGAGTGACAAGAGGATCTCATGTAGCCAGAGCAAATAGCAATGCACAACAAGAAAGGAAGAGTGCAAAGAATCTAAATGAGAAATTGGTGGATGTAAGCTCAATCAAATTTTTTTTTTTGCTCACATAATTAATAAGAAATAACTTAATACTTTACCAAATTTTGTTGGTACCCAATTCTCACCACAAACTTTTTACAAAGGAAAAACAAAAATAAAGTCCATTTCGAGGGCATCACATTATTCTCATGGAACAAAATTTTTAATGCTTTTCTTAAAACTCATTGATCAAAATAGTTGAAATTCATAAGCATATAATTATAAATGATGAAAATATTAGAGATATTAATAAGTAGTGTTCAAAGGAAAAACAAAATAAAATGAAAAAGAAAATTGCCCTACTTCATGCTACATAGGATATATCCACATTTAGAGGTAGAAGATATTCCTAATCCGTCACCAGAATATGTCTTGGCAGTCGCCCAAACAGATCCATATTCGAACATCGCGGATGAGTCATGAGAGGAACTCCTAGGCTTAGAGCTCCGAGAGTTCCAAATTTCTTCTGACAAATATTCATTCCCTCCAGCCAACGTGCCCAATTAGGTAGAACAAAGATTTTGTGTAATAAACAATCTAAAGGGTTTTTTATTTGGAGTAAAAAAAATACTAGGGTTTTCAATCGGCTTTTGCTTTTGTGCATTGTACCATAGAAATGATAAATGGCCCGTAACAATTGAATTCAGAGCTTCCCAAAATTTGAAGAAAGGAAAGGGACACTGATACAGACTTGCAGTTACCAGTACCATGTTGAGGGACTTTCCTGGATTTAATGGGTAAACATGTGCGACTAAGAAGTGAGTCCCATTATAGTGTGTCTCCACAAAAAATGCAGAAACTCTGAGAGATAGAGAGATGCAACATTGACACAAAGGTAGAAATTTAAAACGAATAATGAAAAAAAAAACTTACCTGTGTCCAGACGGAGAGTACTGCGTTGGGTGAGAGGAGGGAGAGAATGGCTTCGAGTTAGATCTTCCAGCAAATCCAGACGGAGAGTACTGCGTCGAGTGAGAGGATGAATTTTTCTAGGGTTCGGGACTGAATGTCGAGAGGGCGTCGGGGTGAGAAAGAAGGCGTGAGAGAGAAAGGTCTGAGGTTCGAGAGGGAGAGTTGAGAGGTCTGAGTGAGAACGAGCGAGAGTGAGAGGTCTCTGAAAAACCGAGGGTGAGAGAGGACTGAGGGAGAACGAGGGTGAGAGGACTGAGGTAGAAGAGAAACTCGAGAATGAAGGAGCTCGTGGATAAACCGTGACGTGGAGAAGAATAGAGAAGAACCGGGTTCGGCCACATCAGGAGTGTGGCGTGCGGTTTCAGAACCGGAGGCTGAGTAGATTTATTGTTCGGGGGAAGGGGTCGCAAGGTGAAGGGACTTTTGATGCAATGAATGGTCTTCTCGATGAATATTAGAGACCCTTTGTTGAAAATTCTAAGATGAGATGTGTTTTTATTAATTGTGTGTTTGGACATTTTATCTCATCTCACGGATTGAAAATTTTCATCTTATTCATGTCTCATCTCCAGTGCCAAACCAGCCGAGAGAAATAGAGAGAATTGAGATGGTATCTGTATTATTCACAAGAGACCTTATATACAAAAAGATTACATAAATGTAAACAAATTGATATAGTTTAGCTAGATCCATTAGATCTACTTTACAATAAAAAGTACTTTTAAAATATGACATATCACATCAAGACACATCAGTTTGTAAGTTTACTTTTGTGTAATCTCTTTATAGCTAAAGTATTTTCCTATTCATGATTTGTTCTATTGTACAATTCGTAGCCCTTTTATACACTTGGGTCATCAATCCATTAGGTGCGGTTTAGATAGTGAAATGAAATGAGATGGTTTTAAATTAAAGTTAAAAGTTAAATAAAATATTATTAAAATATTATTTTTTTAAATTACTATTTTTTTAGGATTTAAAAAAGTTGAATTGTTTATTATATTTTGTTAAAAAATTTGAAAAAAATTACAATGATGAGATGGGATGAAGTACTTTCACTATCCAAACGGGACCTTAATATTTCACTCCACAATTGCGGGCTTCACCCAATCAACTAAGGCCCGATTAACAAAGGTCCCAATCAACTAAGGCCCAATTAACTAAAGCCCAGCTACTCATTACACGTATACTTCTGAACACTTCTCATGTGAATCTAGAAATTTCTCAACTGTGACATTTTTGTCAAGAGAAATACAGAATCTTTCATACAAATGAAATGACGTGATTTGATATAGTACGTTAGATTTTAAAATTATTTTTATTGTCAGATAAATTTAATATATTAGATGAAATACCTTAATTTGTGAACTTACTTTTAAGAAATTTCTTTGTGATCATAAAACTTTTATTTTTTCAGATAGTTTTTTTGATATCATCCATTCATGTTGATTGTTTTGAAAATCTCTTAGGTTTTTAACAAACGATGGTTCGTTCGAGCCCAAGCCCAAATTCAGAAGTGGGAAATTGGACTATTTGGTGTGGGCTTGATGGGCTGATGTCAGTTCCTTCCCAAGTCCGGTCCATGTGTGCACTTAAGCTATACGAGAATTGTATTAAGCTCAGCCACTTTGGATATGTTATTACAGTACAAGGGCTGTATCATTTCTCGGTTTGCATGAGAGAGGATTTAACATATCTCGTATCATTATTATAATTTTTATAAATTTTTACATAAAATATAATAAAAATTTAATTTTTTTTAATTTCAAAAAAATAATAATATTAAAAAATATATTTTAATAATATTTTATTCAACTTTTAACTTTCATCTCAACTGATATCATCTCAACTCATTATCAAACCTAGCCTTACTCATTTCTAATGTCAAATCAATTTTATTTCGGATTTTGCCAAGTTCGTCGACGTCAATGTTGCTTCTCTTTTCCTTTATTTTCTAGTTTTTTTTTATTATTTTTTTGAGCTTCCTTTATTTTCCAGTTGAAATGGAATTGTTAATTTTTTTAATTATTTAGAAACTTATGTTTTACATGAAAAATTAATATCAATTAACTATTAATATATATACCGACGAATTGTGTTTTCACTAAAGAGTCTCTACAGCCACACATGAAGGATCTTGACCTTTTTATCTCTTTCAGTTAATTTTTATAAAATTAAATTTATATACAAAAAGGTCATATTTTGATACTCTTAATTCAAATTTAAATAATAAAAAAAATAACAATTGGATAGTAAAAAATGTGTAAGTATCTATGTTTTGAATACTGTACCAGATGCCGTACCGGTCAAGATATTGAAACGAAATATTTCAATACCGATACTATTTTGGAATAACATTTTGGGATAGTCGATATATAAATAAATTATATATAAATATATATATATATATAAATTATAAATAGTCTAGTATGAATTTAGAGTTAAAAAATAAGCTTGTAGATTGAAAAAAAAAAAAGTATCAGCCGAAATATAGGCCGGTACAGCTGATATTTTGGTCGGTAAGAAAAATTTCAGCCATACCAACCGGTACGGTACGAAATTTAAAACACTGGTAAGGATATCATTAATATATTGTATGCTCCAAACACAGTCAAATTAATATTGTTCTGTTGAGCTTTTAATTTTGTTAAGAGAAATGATAGTTGTAGTTGTGAGTGTGCAAGTGCCGCACAATTACTTTGAAAAAAATGAATGTATACGGGACCCACAAGAAAAAAAAAATTAATTTTTTTATAGTAGATCTCACACTTTTTTAAAATGACTGTATAATATTTACACACTCTATAACTACATGTAATATTATTTTTTGTTAATATATTTCTTTATGATAATTTCATTAATAACTTATCATTTATGACAAGAAAAGGAGGCTTTGACGAAAGTAGTCCTGTTGGTTTTCCAAGTCTCTATTGAACTAAAACCATAACATATGATGCCATTACAAAAAAATAAACGTTTATTTATTGTCAATTATTTACAACAAAAATAATCATTTCTTATTAAATGATTCAATTATTTTCGTCATATTCTTATCGTATATTAATAACTAATTACAAATAGATAAGTTCACTTTCAAATCTGGTTAGTAAACAAAAATTCATTAGTACAAGAGGATCACCACGTAAAATTAAGCCCGGTTTGTATTCGCAATTCATTTCAACTTATCTCACTATTATTCATTATTATTCATCAACTTTAACTCACAAATTTTATTACTATTCACAATTCATTTCATTACTAATCACAATCTATCTCAACTCATCTTTAAATCCAAACGACATCTTAATAGGATGAGGATCACCAAGATGAATTGATTGAAGTAATTTGGTGGGTCATACCTGCTTCCCTCAGTGCCAAAATATATTATGAGAACTGCTTCGTCTATACAAGAGTTCTACAAAAGTTAATACACGTAAATATTTGTTTGTTTTTTATTTTACTACCACAAAACTATTTTTCATGTCACCATCAATTTCTTAATTAAACCAAATAATTTCAAAGAACTAAAAAGATAAGGATTTACTACTATATACTAACAACTTCCCACTTAACAAAAACATACTTAAAAAACAATTGAATTTTTACCGATCACTGAATTTATGAAAAGTTTTCTTAATTAAGTTAACTATAAGCTAAAATGTCTGTGCCGGACTTATCTATTTTAAACTTATATATATAATTATTTTTCTATTTTATACTAAATTCTGTCTTAATTCGAAGATTATATATATATATGTTGTTCACATTGATAATGGAATCCTGGCCTCATATGGTCCGGTTCTTCGAAAATTTTAAATTCGAAACACTTCAATTCCGTTGTGTAAAAAGAAAGAAAGAAAAAAAAAAAAAAAAAAACTGGTCATAAATTAGCCAAAAAACACTTTGAAGCTGGCTCCCAATTTTAATTAGCCAGCTAGCTAGCCTACTTTGATTGAAAACTTAAATGTTTCATTAATTAGCTGTCTACATGGCATGAACCAATATTAATTAAGCTATTAACATATATATTAAGAAAATTATTTATTGTTATCAATTATTTTTTATAAAAATAATTTATTTTTAAAAAAAGAAATTACTTTTATTATAAATAATCATTTTCATAATAAATAATTCGTCATAAATATATTTTTTTTTTATAATAACGTAGATTGAAGTACTAGTTGATCTTAATTAGTCGACCAAAAATAAAATTTATTCCTTTTTTACTCCCAATTAAGCTCCTTCCTTGTGGTTGACAACAAGATCTGAAATATCTAGAACTTTTATTTACGAACTCCTAATTTCCCCCTAATTAATCATTTGAGTATTAATTAATTCTTGTGGTAGAAGCCGACGAGAAAAAGGATGATCAGTGAAATGGCTACCTTTTCAACTTATTCAAAAGGACTTTGGAGTAGTTTGGATAAAGGTTGTCAATAAGGTAGCTAGCCAATTAATTAACAGATTAAGTCACTTAATCCCCCCCATTATGGATATCATCTGGGAATTAGTTTCTTTCCCATTATTAACTTACTATTAATAACCCTACACGTTTGTAATCTATTACATATTTCTTCTTAAAGATATGATCAATGATTTATATAAATCTTAAATAGTCTCTTTATAAAAAAAAAAAGACCATACCATAAGTAGAATTACCACTAGATTTGATTAGTAATTCTATTTATGGGAATTTAGGTAATTCTAGCTAATCAACCTAGGCTAGCTTTTGGGAATTGGAAATGGAAAGAAAGCACACCTCTGTACTTTTTGCACTCGAAAGAGAAAGATAACAGATAAAAGAAATAAATCACTATAAAAGGATTGTCCTGTGGGAAAGCCTGAGAAACAACTACAAACACTGAACAAGACACCCTTGAATTGCCATAAAAAAACTTCAAACATCAAAATCCAAGCACACCATAAGGAAATTCATTCATAATGACTAGTGTCAACATCATCTACCATAACAAGAAAATGACAAAAACAAGACAGAAACAGCAGAGAACACGTAGGAGCTAGGCAGCTTTAATGCATTGCCAACAGTAAGATCGTCCCTCAGGATGGTGGAGTCCACGGCAATGGTGGTACTACATGCCTGCATTCTTTCTGCCGTATGATAAATTGGGTTGTGCCACAATCTTTAAGGAGCTACTAGAGTAGTTTTTAGGCTTGGTAATGGAAACTCGTGAGGAAGAACCACCACAAGAACAGAGAAGAGAGGCAATGCACTGGACAATGGAATCAAACATCATTCTCTTAACTAACCTTCTGTTCGCAGGAATCACACTTCCTTTCTTTGGTGTAAACCATGGTTGTGTCTTGGCCTCAACCGCTTCTTCCTCATGATGAACCACCTCTCCCATTGTCTTGGCCTTCATTTCTTCACTCTGTTTCTGCTTCACCAACAGACAACAGTCTCTCTCCGGGCTTTTCTCTGCCTATCTTCCTCTTCTCAAAGACTCCTACAATGTTGTTAAAACCTCTCTCTCCCCCCACTTATGCTTCAACTTATCGTCGTTAACATCAGGAAAAGCGCGTGGAAGGAAAAGGGAGAGGATAACGATTAACGCGTAGAGATTCAAAGTGGTTTAGAAGCAGACAAAATCAAGAATATAACGTGGAATGTGGATTAGACATTGATAGGGCAGATTAATGAAAAATCAGGTTGCTTTCTTGTACATCTTTTTGCATGGATAAACAGGTTTATAATTGGTAGCTTAGCTTTTTACCTCAACTGTTTCGAAACATCCTCCACATTTGGCAATTGAAAAATACTTTAGTAACAAATAGAATACACAAAAATAAATTCATAAAGTGAAATTACCTCATATAATACGTTTGATTGTAAAATTACTTTTATCATAAAAAAATCTAAAAAAATTATATAAAACTACATCAAATTGTGAATTTATTTATATATAAAACTTTTGTGACGGTAGGACTTCTCTCTTAACAATTATATATTGTGAAAAAAAACTCAAAAGTAATTTATCTTTTACTTATAAACTTCTCTTAGAATTCAACAAGCCTGATTTATGTAACTTCTATAATAAAGGGGGAGTATTTTTTTAGAATGTAACAAAAGGGAAGTAGCTTTCAGACATGACATGAGCCATTTTAAATTCAACACTCGAGAAAGATAAATTCTCGGTCTTTTTTGACACGAGTTCATAGTACACCATGGCCAGAGCCCACCAAAACTGATAACAAAAGTAAAGAGCACCAAATAAAAATAAAAGCCCCAGCAAAATAGACTACTGATATCATCATAAAGAAAAAGGGCAGTTCTACGGAGAGACTATTTGAGAATAAAACAAATTTCAGCCGTGTTTGAACAAGAATATTTTATAACATAGTGAAAGGCTTTTGTAGTTGAAAGATAGAAATAAGTTAGAGATTCTAATTGATTAAGTTGTAGACTATATAATTCGAGAAATTTGTGCTGGCCTTTTGTGGCTTCAAATGACTAGGTGTCGGAAGATAATAATAAGCTTATTACTTCTTACTATCTATTTATTATTCTATTGTGTATTTGAATTTTTTTTATTATTTTCTTTTAAGTATTTTTTTAACATCCTTACATATTAAGAAAAAATTTAAAATATATATATATATATATATATACAACTTTACTAATAGTTACTTCCGTAACCATTAAGTAAATAATAATAATAAATTTTTTAAAAAAATAAAGAGAGTATAAATGAGTGATAGAAAATAGTAACCAATCATTATTCGATATCGGAATGCTTAATTCATTCTAACCCCTAAACGGATGATCATACTTTATAGTATCAAAAGTTTGAGATGATTTAGGTGCAGTTAGGATAGTGAGTTGAGATAAGATGAGTTGAGATGAAAGTTGAAAGTTGAATAAAATATTATTAGAATATTATTTTTTAATATTATTATTGTTTTGAAATTTGAAAAAAATTGAATTGTTTATTATATTTTGTGTGAAAATTTGAGAAAGTTATAATAATATGATGAGATGAGATGAAATACTTCTTGTATCCAACCTGAGCCACTTGATGTGGACAGTGAAATGAGATAAGATGATCTATAAATAATAGTGAAATGATTTGAATTAATATGTTTTATGGGATTTTTGAGAAATGAGAAAGAAAAAATTGAATAAAATTATTATAAATTCAAATATTATTATAATATAAATTTTTACTATAAATTTTTTTTCTTATTTGAAAAAATTGAATTCTTTTTTATGTGTTTTATTTGAAAGTTTGGAATAATTGTAATAATTAGGTAATAATTAGGGCAAGTTTGGAGTCTCAGATGAGATAAAAAATTTCATATGATTTCATTTCATCTCATCTCATTTTATTTCCAAACATAATTCAAATACAAAATTTTCAAACTAATCATTACAATATTTTCAAACTTTCAAATAAAAAACAATTCTAACTTTATCAATTCCTCGTGAGATTACCTTAAAAAAAATCTTCCAAACTAATAAGAAATTCACATGGGTTTTACATTCGAATACAGATTTTTGTAAACTAAAGAGATCCACATGAGATTACATCAAGATTAGTTTGACGATTTATTCTTTAATCAATATTGGCAGGCGTACCCATTTTGACTCGAGTTTTGCTTTTAAAGCTTGCCACTGAAACACAAAAAAGGACGACTTTGACAGAGGTTCCCGCGTTTAGAATTTACACAATCTCCTATTATTCATACAATCACTATAAACTATTTTTTTAAATTTTTTTTTTATCAAATATTTAATATATAAATAATGAATAGAAAAATTAAATTAGTTTAAAAAGAATAAACTTAAAAAAAATTTAAAATATTTAAAAATTTTAAAAAAATATGATATGCAGAAGTTGGAGAAGTTGTTTACCATACTCATAACTCATAAGTCATAATGGTGGAGCCCAAATGATTCCTTACGTTGAATTTGGAAACAAAACTTGGGATTTGAAACAAAAAAACATGCACTATGTACCGTTAAGAACTCTAAGCCCTTAATCCTTTGATGTACTTTTTTTTTTTTTTCTAATTTTCTGTCGATGGGTTATCAAATTTCTACAGAAATATTTTAGTTGTAAAGAAATTTTATAAAAATAAATTTACAAATTAACGTAATTTAATATGTTACATCAAATTTTTTTATTATAAAATAAATCTAATAAATCACATAACATTACGTAATTTAATTTTATAAAAATTTCTTTTGACTATAAGCCTGTACGACTTCACTTTTGTCATTTTCTTTATTTTTTTAACTATACCTTCGTGTTGATTGTTCGTTCGAGCCCAGCCCAAGCACAGAAGGGTGAAATTGAACTATTAGGTGTGGGCTTGATGGGCTGATGTCAGTTCCTTCCCAAGTCCAGTCCATGTGTGCGGCACCTACGATCTATACGGTATTACATTACGAGTAATATGAAATACAAATTTCAATAGGACAAATTTCATTCAAACTCTTTATAAAAAGAAAAAAAAAAATACACTAATAAAAAATAATTTTTTTATAATTTTTTAATGCGAGATTTATTTTCTTATAAAAATTTACAAAAAAATTATCTTTTTGAGACGGGTACAAGTCACTTCTCTTACTATACCAGGGATATATATTTTAAAACTCTCATTTCAAACGAGTTTCGCTGCTTAGAATTTAGAGGATAAACACATCATTTATTATGTAATTTAGAATATATTAAAATATGCGATTTTATTATTTTAACTGACGTGACATGCTTCTGCCGTTGTGGCGTGTTTGATGGTCAATTAACCAGACTTTGGAATATATTTTTTTTAATACAGAAACTTGAACTTGATAATGAATTCGAAACTAATTTAGATTTGCCTTTCCTATAAAGAAGTATCACCAATATTTGTGATGAGAAATCTCATTATGCCTCTTAATTTATAATATTCGTTTTGTTTTTTTATGTGACATTATAATGTAGTGCACGTGACTTATTAAAAAAATAAAAATATAGACATATAAAGATAGAGAGAATTTAAGATTTTAATATTTCCTTTCTATGTTTTTAAGTACTATTTTTTTATATTTTTTAAATAAATCACGTGGTGTCACGTCAAGTGATTCAAATTGATCAATGGTATAAATTAAGTACATAATAGCATTACTTGTTGATTCCTCTTGCCTAAAAAAGCAAAGGTTTCCTGAAAAAATGCAATAACATGTTAATTCTCCATGTAGAGCATAAAAAATAGAATAACATATTGTTGCAATTGTATTTATTCAGAGTATTTTTTTTTTTATATAAGTAAAAGAAATTGTATTTATACAGAGTATCTCTGTAGAAGTACTCGATTGAGAACTTATAATTAGTCAAAGCAGCAACCCAACCCAATATGTTGCTTTAGTTTTTAACAGCAAAAAAATCACATTGCACTCAACATACCAGAATTTTAACTCCTAAAGCAGCAGGTCATGTGCAAATTTTCTCACTATTCCGAATGTACTCTCAATAATTCCTGGCAAAAAAACTCATGTTGTGTTATCCAATCGAATCCCTTTAAATATTTAATCTGGAAGAAGTTTGAGTTGTTATATGACTCTACTAACAGAACGACTCTGTCACGAAGAACTCTCCTGACGGGATGCTGACTTCTTATGCTAAATCTTCTATACAGTAATATATCCTAGTTCAAGCTCTTCTCTGGATAAGTACAGATTTCGTGGGACTCGATTTTCACAAGCATGACTTATCTAAAATAGTTTCTAATACCTTTTAGATAAACTTAATATTGTTATAGATAAATTCTAAATAATTTACATTCATCCAAAATATAAAATTATTGATAAGATAAAGTTTATCACTTTAGTCACTCCGTCCTAGTCAAACTCTTTTATTTACACTTTTTATTATAACTGCAGTTTTTCAGCTGAAAAATGTAATGTGTGGTGTATAGAACAATGTTTTGAATACTGTACCGGACGCCGTACTGGTCAAGACACTGGAACGAAATATTTCAATACCGGTACCGTTTCGGGATAGCTTTTCGGGATAGTCGATATATGAATAAATTATATATATAAATATATATAAAAATTATATTTTAAAATAATAGTCTATATATAAATAAATTATATATAAATACATATATATATAAATTATAAATAGTCTAGTCTGAATTGGAGATTGAAAAATAAGCTTGTAGTTTGAAAAAATGAAAAAATAAAATAAAATAAAATACAGGCCGAAATATAGGCCGGTACAGGCCGAAATTGAGGCCGGTATGACCGGTACCGGCCGGTACGACCGGTATTTTGGCCGGTACGGAACAGGTATAGTACCTGTACAGGCCAGACGGCCGAAACGAAAAATTTCGACCGTACCGGCCGGTACGGTACGAAATTTAAATCTTTGCTCCGAGTTGTTTGTGAAGGTTTGGGGTTTGATATAAATCATTTTGAGCAACGATCCGAACGAACTAAATTTTCTGTTCCGTTTTTGTGTTCGTCGATCTAATACTGATCAAATACAAGAAGCAGAGAGAGAGAGAGAGAGAGACAGAGAGAGATGGAGAGGCTGGGGTGCTCATGGCGGCTCCGGCTAGCTGGGACCTCCAACCAAGTTAAAGCAACCTTGTACGATCTTTAGTTTGTTGATCTTATACGCTTCTAGATTTTCACAGATTCTCTTCTTTAGGTCGATTTGTCTGGTTTAATTTTTGCATGATTGGTATAAAGTATTGTTATTCCATGGTACTTAATAAGGAGTTAGGACAGGACATGACAACATGGTCCATCCTATAATGGACATCCAAATCAAAATCATCTTCACGTTACAAAACAAAATATTTATGAAATAAAAAACAGTGTAAAAACATAGCATGGGGACAATATTTCAGCATCATGGAGGTCGTACGTAGAGGTACGAGTTATGGTGAAGAAAATTAATCAGTCAAATTTGGCACTAGAAAAAAGCTATTATGCCACCTATATATTAAATAACAAATTAATTATATATTAAATTCACATTTTCTTGCCGATTTAAATTTCTTAGAAAATTGATAATATAGCATAAGAAATTAAGTGTGTTTTGACAATTTGGGATGCCCATATGTTTGTTAGAGGGTTTTCTATAAATTTGGACAATATTTTATTTATAAAAGCATTGTAATTACAAAGAGATTATATAAATGTAATTTTATAAATTAATATAATTTGATATGATTCATCGAGTTTTAAAATTATTTTTATTATAAAATAGATAAAATGAATTACATACATGAGTTTATTTTTATAAATAAATAAATAAATAAATAAAAAACTTTTAGGATAGAGCTATTATACCGCCCACATGCGGCTCAGTTCAGTTTTTTATTTATTTATTCTCATTTTTTCATATTTTTTAAATATTTTTTAAAAAAATAAAAATTTATTAATATATTAAAAATTACTTTTTTAATTATTAAGTAAAAGAATAATAATAATATTTTTTACTGAGCGGTACACTTGAGTGGGAAAGCTAGCATTTTCTAAACTTTTATTACCTTCTTTTTTATTTCTATATCCATCATTGAGCGATGGAATTTACTATGTTTCCCAAAACAGTGACAGATTGATCGTGACATGCATAGATGGACGGCAGTTGGGAATGGGGTTATTACCGAGAAATATTCTTTTCTTGAGATAAAAATACACTTTATTTAATATATAATTATAAAATATATTATAAAAAATATTATGTATAAATTATTTTTTATTTTAATATGAGTTTAAGAGTTAATTAAAGCTTCGTTTATTTTTATAAATAAAATGAGATAAATTGAAATAACTTAAAATTAAAGTTAAAATTTAACTAAAATATTATTAGAATATATTATTTTTATATTAATATTTAAAAAAATTAAATTTTTTATTTTCCTTTATATAAAAATTTTAAAAATTATAATTATTAAATAGAATGAAAAAATTGTAATAATTAGACATCCCTAAAAGTTATGCACAATTATTTTCATTTCAATCGGGGAATGTTGGCGAGATCTAAAATCGGAAACTCTGCAATACTTTTTTATCTGGAAAATAATTTACATGTAATAATTTTTACAATATTCTACATAATTATATTTTAAAGAAAAGATATTATCTTATAAAAATAATATTATTTTATAAAAATACTTTCATTTTATAACCGTATATATCATTACTTTTTTTTCTTTTTCTTTTTTTAATAGAAACTCTGCAACACATTATAGAGGCTCTGCAAAAGCAATCTTCTCAGGTTCTGATTGCAGACATGACATGTATGTACGTGTGGTTTCTTGCACCCCGTGCAGGAAATGAGGTACAGGAAATTATAAATTATCTGAATGCAGCTGGTACAAGGCCTTTAAAAAGCACATGTCTCAACTGCTACTAAAAGATACAACGAGACAAACAACAATTTCGTGTTCTTTTGGATGCTCAAAAACAGAGAAAATTTTAACACATTTTTTTTTTTTTTGAAAAAATATTTTTGAGATGAAGTTTTATGACTTTCTCGAGAAAGTTATGAGTTTCATTAAAGAGATAATTGAGCTGTCAGTTTTATTATGGTTATAATTCAATGTCATTAGATCAGGTGGGGCTTACTTTTGGAGTCACCTATGATGCCGAATGCATGGAACTTCTAATTCAAGAAATTATTAAATTATTACGTACGTGGAATTAATTAATGAAGCAAAGCTAATCAACGTAGAACTAGCTAGGTTTTGACAACAACATCATGAGATGGAATATCCTAACCTAATTTCTTAATTATGGGTCGGTATTCTTCCTTCACCTTATGATAAATTTGACAAAAAAAAGGAAAATGATTGAAGCTGACAATAGATAGAAAATGGCTTTCATGCATGACAAATATGAGTGCTGTAAATATCACTTCTATTACCACTTTAATACATTCCGAATCTAAAACTCCTTTATACGATCGACCACCATGCATGATGTTGAAATATTGTCCCCATGCTAATCTCTTTTTTCTCCGTTTTTTATTTTATAATTATTTTGTTTTACAATACATATTGACGATGATGATCGATTTTGATTTGGATCATGTTCATTATAGGACCATGTTGTCATGGTCATGTCCTTTTATTAAGTACCACAAGGATTAACATTAATATTCACGGAAGTACGCAAGTAAAACCAGACAAATCGACTAAAGAATATCAGAATCAATGAAAATCGAGAAACATAACCATGGTAAAAAGTTGCTTTAACTTAGTTAATAAATGTAATACAATAATAGTAAAGAACAAAACAAAAACTGGGGAGAAAGTTGGAGTTACAATCCAATCATCCAAAGAAAAAGGATCTATCCATCTGGGTGACTCAGTCAAATCTAACAGCATGTACGTACAGTCAAGAGTCAGTCACTCAGCACATGTTAGCCTGAATCTCAGTGTGGAACCCCACCGGGTCCGAGCCGGAGCAGACATGACCACCTCTCTCTCTCTCTCTCTCTCTCTCTCTCTCTCTCTCTCTCTCTCTGAACACAAAAACGGAACAGGAAATTTAGTTGGTTCGGATTGTTATTCATATCAAATCTCAAGACTTTCATAAACAACTCGGAATCTGTTCACACAAAACGAAAAGAAAAATCCCGGCTTTTGTCGGGGGTCGATCTAAAACAGTACATGGAATCTCGTCGAAACCCATGAAGACTGATTATTCTACTCTCTAAGACCCAAAAACCGGCCAAACCAGATTAGTATATAAGTAAGCTCACATCATGATCTTCTGTAATACTGAGAAAATTACAGACTCACAACTACTCAGGACTCGCCGTCGTCGGAGACTCTGCCAGAAAGACAAGAGTTGGCACACGATGGGATCATGTAATCGAGCATCATACTCTTGACCAACTTCTTCTTCTTCGGAAAGATGCTTCCGGCTTTTGGCTTGAACCGCGGCTCCGTCTCCAAATTGGCCGCTTGATCGCCACCTGGGTTTAGCTTTACTCCCTCATCTCGCTTCTTCAGCACCTCGTTCCCGACCGCTTTCCCGTCCTGGTTCAGCTGCCTCATCGCCATCTCTCTCTCTCTCTCTCTCTGTCTTTTCTCTCTGCGTTTTACTTTTCTCGCCACATGATTAGGAACATCAGCTTTTAACAGCCGCAATTGGAACTGCCAATGGCACCGAAACTTAGAGCCGAAGGTTTAACTTAGGCACGTCGGTCCCACAGAGATACAATTACTTTAATACCCTCATTGCAATTTATGGTTACTTTTCTAGATCTCAAGCTTGTAGTCTAGTGGATACAAAATTATCTGAAAATGGATAAGAAACAAATTACAAGAAAAGAAAATTTTTGTTTTCTTTTAATTATTTTCATTTATTTTCTTACTAAATTAATAATTTTACAAAATTAAATGCACCAAGTCAAAATATAAATTAAAATAATTATTTCAAAAAATATTATTTTATTTCAAGAGTGTAGAAAAACTGTAAAGGAATTTTTTTAGCAGTACTCTATATTAAAATATATAAATATTATATATAATTATGATTATAGTACAATTTTGCTATCTAGGAGGATAAATTAAGTTAAATAATAATAAAAGTATGAAAATTGTTAGTTCTGCGTATAAATTTTGCACAAAAAAATGTATACACTAACACAATTTACTGTAATATGTCAGGTTTTGTTATATTAAAATATTTATAATTTAACAAATTATAATAATTATAACAACAAACTTTCATACATAAAATTTGTGCATGAAATCTAGTATATTTTATTTTACTTTTATTATTTAGCTTTTATTTTTTTTAGAGAAATAATAGTTGCAGTTGTGACTGTATAAATATTGCGTAATTATTTTAAAAAATAAATAAATACAAAATTCATGTAAAAAAATTAATTTTTTGATAATAAACTCTATATTTTTTTAAAATAATTATATAGAATTTATATATCCTACGACTATACCTAACATTATTATTATTTTTTTATAATCTTGTCTACGAATGTTTTGTTTCCTTCAACTCCCATATGTTGCTTCCATACAAATATGTTTGGGTAATGAGAATATTTGAGAATATTTATGAATAATAGTAAAAATATAATAAAAAAGTAGTAATAGAATAATAAATAGTAAATAAATAATAATAATAAATAATAAATAATAAATAATAAATAAATACTTGAAATAATCTTATTATCCAAACTTAGTCAAGCCACTCTCACACCCGTCGACTCATCGAATCTCTTTAATTCAAAACTTTTCTTTTTCCAGAAAAAGGACATTTTTCTTGGCCTATATATCTATTTCTGGTTTGTCTTTTTTCATACTTGTTAATAATGATGAGTGTTAAATCAAATATTTCTTTAAATGAAACAGATCGGACTCCACGCGTCAAAGGTCCATGACCCCAAAATTGAGAGGCCGCTCAGCAATTTAGAGCACCAACCGTCGAAACACACTAATGCAAAATTGAAATTCGTACATCATTGATGACCTGCTCCTTTCAGCACGGAGAAATATAACCGATTCGATTCCATCCGATTTTGTATAAACTTTATGGCCGAATTAGTATAAATTGATTTTTCATTTTTAAAAATAATCTTAAATTAGTTACCTTCCTAAATCAATACTTCTAATTTTTCAATTTTGATCAAGTGCTAGTGTCATTAAAAAAAAATGAAGTTTTCTAATATATACTAATTAATTAAAGTAAAATATAATTAATATACTAATGTATATTAGTATTACTAATGTACTATTTATTTATCAAAAAGATTATGTTAAGAATTTATTAAGCCATAAAATATAATTAATATATACTTTATATTAATAACATATGATCAAACAAATGTTTATATTTAATATTAAAATTTTATTTTATAAATTGTAATATAAAATTATTTCATATAATTATATTATATATAAGAATTTCATATATAATTATATATATATATATATAATAATTTATATAATATTAAAAATTAAATTTTTTATATCTATATTTTATAAATCGGTTCAGTTCGGTCCAGTTTCGAAAAACCAAGAACCGAAACTGGACTGATCCGGTTCGGGCCGGCTCTCTGATTTTTTGATTTAAATTTTCACCCTTAGTCAAACCTTAAAATAAGTTATTTCAATCACGCAATTGGCTCGTATAAATAAAAGTCAAATCACACGTTAGAGGTAACTTTTAAACAATCTAATAATTGAAGCACTCTTCACACTTTATTCTAATTTAGGCATAAAAAATGTCTACCACTACATCTAACTCATCTTATTTTCTTGATACATGTTGCTAAACTAACTATCGAAGGAGTGCGAAACATGTCGATAACAACCACAGAACCCGTATTTTATAGCATAATTAATACAATCTGTCTAGGTACAAACGAGTTGATTCACTACTTCTATATATATACCAATTAAAATAATATTAAAATCTAATGAAATTTGTCAAAATGAATTGATTTATTTATTTTGACCGTAATTTATTTATTTATAATGTCTTGGTCACGTACAACAATCTTCACGTGTTGTTTTCACATTTGAGATAAAATCGAATCAATCGAGCAAATTAGTAGCCGTGAGAAGCCAAACTTGGAGCCTAAGTTCATGTCTAATTAAAAGAGTATACACGTGTCATCAAGTGGATAGAAAAACGATAAGGTGTAATGCTTCATCTTATCTTTCAAAATATATTATTAAAATTTATTTTTTTTATTTTACATATTAACTCCTACAATATCTCATTCATCAATTTATCTATTTTTTTCAATATTATTTTTTTAATATTTTTTTAATCATTTCAAATATTTCCTCTAACTATTATTAAATTTATAATATTTTCAAATATTTTGATATTTATAATATTTCTTTATATACAATATTATATAATTATGTCATATTTCAAGATTAATCCAAAATTGGTTTGAAGAGACAAAGCAGAAGATGTTGGGGGCACTTCAAAATTATGAAATGTTCTCGGATAGTATGCACTAGCAGGGATGCCACTGGTTGCGCTAGCGGGGCCCTGAAGACTTTGCAGAATGCCATATGCTTTCTCGGAGAGAGAAAGCAGCGGGGACAAAACGTCTGAAGGAGAGTAAATAATTAAAAATGTTTTAAAAGAATCAACATGATTCTCTACATATAGAGGATTATTATAAAAAAATATAAAATAAAGATGAAAATATAAAATCTATTGGAGTGTACCTTTGACCATTATTTTTTACAAAAATGATACTTTCACCCTTGGTTTCACGTAGAATTAGTGAAATGGTGCGTTCACACCATCGTTTGCACTGATCTATTTTTATTTATTCAATTATTTATTCATAAGCGGTCATAATCTCATTTCGGACAAAAGCCATTCCCTTTCGTTTGGGACCGTCTTTTCTTCTTTTTAAATAAAAGGAAAATCTGTATTTTTTAATAGTAACCATACGTTCAGTTATAGACTGTATAAATATTATATAATTATTTTAAAATAAAATAAAATTTATTATTAAAAAATTAATTCTTTTCATAAAGTATCTTATTTATTTATTTTTTAAAATAATTATATGATACTTATATATTTACAACCGTAATTATCATCATTTCAGATTTAGTTGGATTCCTTCCGTTTTGCTTGATGATCTAGTCTGTGTACGTTTTGGTTCCTTTGACTGACAGCTGTCGCTTCCATCGAAACATAATGTACCAACCCACTCTCCCACTTGCAGTGGACTATTTGGATCTTAATTTCTTTATTTATTAAGTAATTGGCCACAACAATCTTCACGTGTAGTTTTGAGATAAAATCAAATCAATGTCAATGTGGCTAAACTTGGAGACAAAGCTTGCCTAATTAAAAGAGTATACACGTGTCATCAAGAGGATAACTGGACTGGAATAAAGACTTTATTCCCTCCTAAATGGACGGTTGTATAAACAAAAGCTAAAGATATATAGATGCATGAACCAAATTAAAGATGAAATTCAAATGCGTAATGCATTCACATGCATTTGAATTAAAAGTAGGTACAGCCAAATGCCGGACTTAAATGGGTAGGCTCGGTCTTTTTCTTATTTTCAAAGACAAACATTCAACGGGCATAGACAAATTTAAAATTAGTTTGAGGAATTCCAATCCCTTAATTTTTATTCTAATACATTTCGCTTGGAACTTAAACTTATCTCAACTCATCATTACAATTTTTTTAAATTCTAACACAAAATATAATATACAATTCAACTTTTTCAAATTTTAAAATAATAATAATATTAAAACAAAATATTTCAATAATATTTTATCATCTCAACTTAACTCAGTTCAATATTTAAACGCAGCCTAAATCGTGATTAATTACAAGAGAATAATGATAAAGTCTTCAAATATTTAATAGACGTACAATAAACTACCTCGCTCTTCAATAACAAGGGCCTGTTTTTTAGGTTCTCACTCACTCTTTTTTTCTTTTTTACAACTTTTTGGATTTGTTTCCTCCTCTTTTTGTCTTTTGATTTTTCTTGACTTTTGGAAAATTATCTTAATTAATTAGCTGTGATTTAGATTTTAAATTATATTTTATACCTTATTGATTTGTTGGGCATATATGCAACGCCCATTAATTCATGAGGTCGTATAGCTTTTGGGTGTCACGCGACAAGACCATCGATATATATAAATATTTATTTATATATATATCGACGAAAGATAAACATGTCAAAATCTAGCTGACAAAATGATCAAATATACGAAATGGCCGATAAATTTTTTTTGTGGGGACATGGGAAGATCTTTGTAAAGTAATATCAAAGCTGCCTAAGAATGTGCAGAGGATGAGTGTGACATTGGCACATGTCCTGCATGTGTTTTGTCTATTGTAGCAAAAGAAATGATGTAACTTTCCTAACTCGAAGTAGCATGTGACTCATTGAGACTTTGTAATTTTGTTATTCTCTGATTAATGAAATCAGGTTTCTTAAAAACAAAAAAAACCCAACTTTGCTGTTTGTCTCCACCGCAATGACTTTTTGATATTCCCGCATACGCGTGGGTTGCTGATGTTTTCCAGATGACTCAGCCTTCACACGTCACGCGATTCAGAGGATAAAAATATTTTTTTTACTTAATAATTAAAAAAGTAATTTTACATATATTAGTGTATTTTTTATTTTTAAAAATATTAAAAAATTACAAAAATAACTAACGATAACAATGAGAGCTGACACCGCTCTCTTATAAAAATTTGTATAGTATTTCGTTGAAATAGTTTAAATTAAAATATTTAAATCAGTCTCAAAAAATAAGGTAAAAATTTAAATACAAAATACAAAATAATAACTAAATAAGCAAATTTGCTCATTTTATAATTGCAAGTTTTTATAACAAGTAATAATTTAACATGTAAGAGCAATGTCCTAAATTAAAAGACAATCTAGCCCACACAAGAATAGCAGTATTATAATATAGAGTAATACTACTCATCATTTTAATTATTATCACCATCTCATCATCTTATAATGTGACATTAGATAATTGGAGACTATTTATTATATTTCACTTGTAAACCTATCATTTAATACCACATCATAAGATGATGAGAGGATAATAAAAAGCTGAATGATGAATAGATTTTTTTTCATAATTTAATATATTTAGTAAGTTTAAACTCACACGACAAGCACAAATTTAGCACGAAATTTCATGTCCCACCATTTTGTAACAATTATAAGAAAAATGTTAATGGAGATATGTAGTCAACTTTTTTGTTTTTAATCGCACGTATTTACACAAAATTAATAAATTTGTATAAAAAAAATTATAGTAAGTGTGTAGACCACACCTAATAAAATCTTTACATGATGTCAATCAAATCTTATCATTTAAGTAATGTGCATTGTATGGTCTATATATCGACTTAAAGATAAAATATCTCGATAACTAAATTACCAAATATATTAGAGATATATAATTATCAAATTAAATTAAAAATATATAATAAAAATAAATTCACAAAATAACGTGACGAAGATCGTGGCATGGCAACCAATCAGATTTCGAGTCGCAATGACACTTTCATTCAATGATCCGCAATCAAACAATAAGGCCCAACTCCGGGCCTCTGTAAAGTTTGGGTTTGGACATGGACAAGTTGTGAACTCAGAAAAGGCCACAAGAAGTCCCAAAAAAAGTGATGCTATTTGTTGAAGCTGGAGCCCAATAGCGATTTCCCGAATCACCCATTTCTATTTCATTATTCCATTTGCTTATTTTGTCACATCGAATTCTAAATATTAAAATTAACTATTTTAACTAATATTTCGGGTCATGTTAAAGCTTAAACTTTAAAGGTTATTTGAGTAAAAAAGAAATAAACGTGAAAATTATATTCTCTTAATAAATAGTATTGCTAGATATAGTCATGGTTATGCAAAGTTCACCATTAACAAATTAGTTTTTTCATATAAATTTCATATTTATTTACTTTTTATAAAGGAGTGCATTAGTTACTTATTTTATGACTACAAATATTATTTCTTGCTCATAAATAACGGTGAAACCCAAATGATTACTTATGTTGAATTTGGATACAAAACTTGGGATTAGGAAAAAAGAGAAATAATATTTGCAGTTGTCGAGTAAGCAAGTGACTTATAATTCATTTGAAAAAAAATGAGTAAATACATTATCCAAATAAAAAGAATTTTTTTTTTAATAGTGGATCCCATTAATTTTTAAAATAATTACGTGATACTTTTATACTCCAAAATTGTATATAGTATTACTCAGGAAAAAAATAATGATATACCCTACAACTCTTTTACAATTATTTTAAAACTCAATTTCAAACAACCAATGAAATCGTGCTAACCATTAAAAATAAATTTTAATAAATAATATTACAAACTTTCTTCTAATGTAGAGTTATAAAACTTATAATTGTAAAATAGTTATAAGATTATATATATACATATATATTTATTAAAATTCATTCATCTTGGTGGTTTTGAAAAGTTCTTGGGTTTTTAACAAGGATGGTTCGTTCGAACCCAACCCAAATCCAGAAGGGTGAAATTGGACTATTTTGTGTGCGCTTCGTGTGCTGTCGTCAGTTCCTTCCCAATCCGGTCCATGTGTGCACTAAGCCTACGTTTATTTAATGGCTACGTTTAAGTGTCAAACTAATCTCATTCTATATCAAATCAATCATTGAAATGAGTGAGTACTTTTTTAACTTAATTAAATATATTTTAATCTACTTCATACATCTAAACACATACTCAATCTACTTCATACGTTCAAACATATCTCAATAAGATCTACAAAATATTACTATTTATATATCAACTCAGATTATCAGAGATCACCTTAACACACTCAAATGCAGCAACATCCAAACTCAATCACCTTGGATCTCAACCTATCTCTTACATTCAAATACATTTCAATAATATTTACAAAACACTACTATTCACATATCAATTTAAGTCATTTGAAATCGCCCAAATCCAGCAGCACCCAAATGTAGCCTTTCGGTTTATATTCACAACTCATCTCAACTCATCTCACTACTATTTATTACTATTTATTAACTTTAACTCACAAATCTCACTACTATTCATAATCTATCTCATTATTATTCACAATCCATCTCTACAATCTATCTCAACTCATCTTTAAATCCAAACGACACAAAGGACACAAAGCTGCACGAGAAATGATATATCTTTTCAAAGTCGATATATCATTTACTTTATTTTATTGATGCAGCATTACAATATAGTTTATTAAAAAGACTAAAAATATAAACATAAAGATGGAGAAAATTTAAAGTTTAGTCTTTATCCTTTTGTGTTTTTAGAAGTAATTTTGTTTTAAATATTTTTTTAAGGGAAATGCTAAAACGGGCTCCCGTTTATTTTGCCGGATTGCTTTTTAATTTTTTTTTTTTTTTGGATTAGTGATTAAAAAAATATTATTTAATAATATTGTGAATTTTGTTCTTTTTTAAAAAATATTTAAAAGTGTTCAAAAAATAATATAAAAAAAAAATCTTAAATTTTTTTTCACATCATTTTTTTAACACTTTTAAGTGCTTTTAAAAAAAAAAACAAAATTCATTAAACAATATTTTATTAATCACTAAATAAAAAAACTAAATAAAAAATCGGATAAAATAAACGAAAAATCAAAACAAACTCCCTATCATTTTTCTTTTTTTAATTTTTTCAATAAATCACGTCGTGTCACATCAAAAAGTTAAAATAAGTGGTATAAATTGTAAGCATAGTAGCGTCACAAATGAGTAATGTCAAATCAATTTTATTTCGGATTTTGCCCCGTTCGTCAAAAGTTGCTTCTCTTTTCCTTTATTTTCTACTTTTTTTTTTTTTGGTTAAATCCTTTATTTTCTACTTGAATGGAATTAGTAATTTTTTTTTACTTATTTTGAAACTTATGTTGTACATGAAATTAATATCAATTAACTAGTAATTTATATACTTACGAATTGTGTTTTTACTAAAATGTCTATATGGGCCATCGTCCACTTCGATTGTTTTTGGATATTTCTCTGGTGAACCAACAATATTTTATCTTCGAAAAGAAAGCAAAGAACAAAAAAATAATATTTTATCACTTGCTAGCTCAACTTATAGTAAAGTAGTGCCATGAGGAAATGCTGAACCAAGAAATATTCTTTACCCAAGACAAGATGATCATCACCACAAAATTAAGTTGAAAATAATAAAAAATCTTACAACAAATCAAATTTCTTTTACCCCCGTTTGTAAAAACAAATGAGATAAAATGAATTGACATAAAAATTAAAATTTAAATAAAATATATCTATAATATATATTTTTTAATATTATTATTTTGAGATTTGAAAAAATAATATTTATTTATTTTATTTTATATAAAAATTAAAAAAAATTATAATAATGAAATGAGATAAGATGTATTAGAAAAACAAATGTCTTCAAATTTCTAGAGTATTGTGGTCTCTAAAAATAATAATTGTATGGACATATGTCCGTACACTGACAGCTTTGGCTTCTTGCGTGAAATGCAATTATGCGTTTAAGAGTATTAACATTATATTCATTATTTTTATCTTTAAAATTTGATAAAAAGTATATATTTTTCATAAATTTAAAACCATTCTATCCATAATCTCATATTAGATTAACCATTAAATTTATCAAAATAATAATATAATATTATTTTTAATTTATTTTTAATTTATTTTACAATTATACAAATTATATGTTAATTAATAATTTAATTTGATCATTAAATTATTATTTTCTAACTTAAATATATTATAGCTCAAAATTAAGAAATAATAATTTAAGTAAATAAAATAATGGTTATAGAAAATAAATAGTAAATCTTTAAATTTGAAGATGAATTGGAATACATGTAGTTTAAATTTTTAGATTTTAATGTTTGGTGATACAATGTAATGATTTTAAATATAAATTCATCAAATTTCAAAACTATTCAATACCAATGCTCTAAGAGTTAAAGAGATTCATAAAAAAAAAAAAAAATCTATTTATAATCCCAACTCTCATCATCTCATGATATGATATTAGATGATAGATTTACAAGTGAAATGTAATAAATAATTTATAATCACCTAATGTCATATTATAAGATGATAAAAAGATAATAAAAATTAAGATGATGAATAATATTACTTTAAAAGTAATGATTCTCATTTCGGTCGGCGTGTCTCGGAGAGATCTAAAATTGGAAACCCTGCAACACATTTTAGAATTAAACAGAAAGCAGAGGAATCACAGAAAAAGAAACAAAAGTAGAATAAAGCTATCGTGCCGTCATAAAGTCACCGTTCCATTTGACCTCCCGTCAAATTTTTTTTTTTTTTATTTAATCAAGTAATTTTTAATGTATTGATTATTTTTTTATTTTTTAAAAATATTTAAATATATTAAAAAATCTAAAGAAATCTAAAAAATAAAATCTCAAAATGACTTAGAGGTGAAATTCAACAATGTTATTTAGGCGGCAGAATAGAACTGCTCACAAAAGTATACTTTTGGAGTGCTCATAAGCTTAAATGGTAAGAAATAGAAAAATGTTAGTTTGTCCACTCAAATATACCTCTTAGCAAAATAAATTTTATCTTTTTATTTACATAATGATGAAGAAAGTGATTTTTAATATATTAATATATTTTTTTATTTTTTAAAAATATTTAAAAAATAAAAAATAAATAAAAATTGGCCTAAGGGCACGCCCTGCTAGGTGGCATAGTAGCTCGACCCTATGACTACAAATGCAATCTTCTCATGTTCTGATTGCAGACATGTACGTGTGGTTCTTCCAACCCGTGCAGGAAATTACGTACAGAGAATCTGAATGCAACTGGTACGAGGTCCTTAAAAATGGGGAAGTTACTCGTCATCTTAATATTATTATTATTATTTTATTTTTATTAAACTAATTCAGCTGTTTTACTTATTATATATACCACAAATTTATTATAGAAAAAAAAATTAAAATAAATATGATATGTGGTATGTGAGGATGATAAGTTGAATTATTCTTAAAAATCATAGGAAAATGCTTGATTGTCCACTTTGTTTTTTTTTTATTATTGAAAATGCATTAGGCATAAATAAATTATGTAAAAATAATCTAATAAATTGATGTATGATGATGTGCTTGGTTAGATTGTAAAGTTAATTTTGTTATAAAACAAATCTAAATAGTTACATAAAACTATATCAGTTTATGAAATTATTTTTTATATAATCTATTCAATACTCCTTTTTTTTTTTTAATGTTTAAAGACGTAATAAAATGTACTATAATCTATTTTTTGAGGGCACAATTAAAGGCAACCTAGCATCACCCAAAAGCATATGTTTAAGCTGACACAACAATTATGTTCTCTTTTGGATGTTTAAAAATAGAGAAAAACTTAAAAACACTTTTAAAAAAAAAAATAGTTTTGAGATGAAGTTTTACGAGTTTTTCGAGAAAAGTTATGAGCTTAATTGGAGATATATTTGAAAAAACACTTTGTTCTGTAAGTTTCCCCTTGGAATAGCACATTTGTTTCTCAATTTTCTTCCCAACATTTTTTCACTCAAGAAAGAAAGAAAACAATGGTAGTAAAAGGGAAACAGCAATGCCAGAGAATCTTATGGACTTCAGAGTAATCCATAAACGAGTAATTAATGATGAGTACGTACGTAGCATCATCATGCGCTCCTATCCACAACGCGTATACATAGGTTTTTGTTTTGTTTTATTACTTTGAAATTTGGGTTTTATTATGGTTATAGTTCAATGTCATTAGATCAGGTGAGGTTTACTTTTCGAGTCACCTATTAATTCATGAAATTATTAAATTATTATGTGGAATTAATTAATGAAGCAAAGCTAATCAACGTGGAACTAGCTAGGTTTTGACAACAGCATCATGAGATGGAATATCCTTACCTAATTTCTTAATTATAATTTATGGGTCGGTTTTTTTTTCCTTCAATTTATGATAAATTTGACAAAAAAAAAAAAAAGAGGAAAATGATTGAAGTTGACAATGAAAAACGCTATACTCAGTCGCCTGGGCGAAGCGCCGCGCAAGCGGCTGCTGATGTGGCAATTAAATGAAACGTCGCGTTTTGAAGTAGTCTTCGATTTATCGTTTCCCTCGTTTCTCTTCTTTCAGCCTCGTTTCTCTCATCCAGCCGAAACATGAAACCCATCTCTGCCATTCTTCTTCCTCCCTCCTTCTCTGCTCCCTCTCTGCTCCTCACGAGGCCTCTTTCTTTGACCCCTCGAAGCCACGTCCCTCCACTCAAAGCCGCCTGTTACGGCCTCCCTTCGATACCTCCTTCCCCTTCATCCCGAAAAACCCTAACTTTCCTATCGCGAAAAACCCTAACTTTCGTTTAGTTCGGGAACATAGCTCCACTTCTGGCACACAACTCCACTTCCGGTACGCAGCTTCAAACCCTAACGTCTACTACCATAAATCTAAGGTCCTATTTAAATGGGTATATTTACTTTTAACATTCTATAATTTTCCCGAAGGATTTTTTTATCTACGAAATGTGTGATTTTTTTTTTATTTACAAACTGTTAGGGTTTTCAGGTTCTTTGTCTTTGTATTACTGATTGCTATTTTCTTTTTTTTTGCTTATTTCTTGTCGAAGTTTGTACACCCCTTAAGAGGATTTATTGTTGGGAAATTTCGAATTGATCTTTGAGAATTTTGGCGGTTCACCTTTCGGCCTAATTTTGTGGGTTTGGGTTCTGTCAAGTAGTGTATTGTGCCAGATTTCAGATATTTAATTTGGTATAATACAAGTATCTGTTGCTTGAGATTTGAATAATCTTTTTAGGTTCTAATAAGGTTATTGAATCTGTATTTCATTGGTTGCAAATATCTGGTAGAGAATTTATTGTTGGGAAACTTCGAATTGATCTTTGGGGCCTTTGGCGATTCACCTTTCGGCCTAATTTTGTGAGTTTGGGTTCTGTCAAGTAGTGTATTGTGCCAGATTTCATATATTTAATTTGGTATAATACAAGTATCGGTTGCTTGAGATTTAAATAATCTTTTTAGGTTCTAATAAGGTTATTGAATCTGTATTTCGTTGGTTGCAAATATCTGGTAGAGAAGGCTATGTTTTTTTTGCTTTTGACTTTCAACTTTACTATTTGTTGCTCTTTGTGGGGTTGATCTGTGCTCTATGCTTATTCACTCGGAATAAGTCACGGACTCACGGTTGTTTTGACCTTGAATGTTGAGGTTGTGGGTTTTCTTTTGAAGATGTGAATGGTTTGTGGGTTCAGAAAAATCAAATCCTATAGTTTGCTGGTGCCTGTTGCCTCTTTACCTTCTAAATGAAGCCTATTTTGTTTTGTGTAAAAATTTAAAAAAAAAATTGTTATGACAAAATAAAATAAAATAAAATGAAAATGATTGTGAAAATAAACAAGCTTTGATCAAAATAATATCACAGCTTTACCGGAATATAATTTTATTACTATTTTAACGTATCATGACCGGAATCGGAAACCATTTCATCATCATGACTACTAACTAAATAATTCATTGAAATTGTAATCACATCTCTGCTGTTTTTCTTTGTATCAAATGTCTTGAGTCATAAAACCGTGAGGCGAAAATGTTTATAATTGACCAATATTGCAATAGTTTGGAAAATCAAGATATAGAAATAAGACTTATTTTATGTGTCTCTTTCATGCATGGACGCAGATTTCAAGCAAAACTTCTGCCGATAAAAAAAAATCTTTCAGGAAGCCTAAAAACTTTTATAAGCTTATTATTATGATTGTTTTCATAAATTAGTAAGCTATAAAAGTAGCTGCCAATTTTGTTCACTAGCTGCTGAGGCTTGTGCTCGTTATGGAAGTGCTTGTTTAGGTGCTTGAAAATCTTAGATTTCCCTATTTTGTTTATCCTTGGAAAGAAAAAGAATACTTGATATGTTTTCAAATGCATCAAAACTTGTAACTGTCAACCTCATTAACTTCTTGTGAGTAGTCAAAGAGAGTTTTTTAGCAGCAGACTGTTTCACATTCCTGATACAAGAAACTAAAAACTGCCACATGAGAATGTCCTCATCATCACTGTCTTCTTCACCGTCAGCGAAACCATCGTACTTCTTAATATTGAAACTACATTGAGATATTCAAATACTAAAAGAAATCCAGGACGACCCTTCTTAGGGTGTCCAAAGTACAACACAGAGGTAAATAATACTCTTTTAATGTAAGGTTGAAATAATATATTGATTAATATTACGTACCTAACAATTTTTTATATATGTGTTAAATATTAGGGATTACCATATTGCAAATATTTCAAGTGGGTTGATAGTAATCAACACACAGACTCGGAGCTACAAGAAAAAGAAATTCAACTCTTAAGGAAGGAGGAAGAGCTCAAGAAGAGACTCATCGATATCGAAAAGAGGGAGATTCAGCTCCGTAAAATAGTAGATGAGATCGAGAAGAGAGAGATGGTGCTATCTAGTAAAAATGAGGAGGTTCGAAAAAAGGAGTTGGTCCTTCTTGAGAGAGAAGCTCTCCTAAGGCGTTCACGCATGCTACCCCGACTATATTGGAGTTTTGTGATAATTGTTTGTTGTTACTTGTTGAATTGGCAGTGGTTTATGTTATAAATCATAGTCTGAATTTGTAGTGTAAGTGTTATAAAAAGCTTAGAGAACTGAATTTGTAGTTGAAGTTTAAAATAGCTTTTGGAACCTGATTTCCAGTTTCTATGTACAAAATGTATAAATTCCCGTTTGCTGTGAATTTAGATACTTGTAAACTGAATTTGTAGTTGAAGTGTAAAATACCTTTTGGAAATTTGGAGTCCAGTTTCTATGTACATAATGATTAAATTCCAGTTTGCTGTGAATTTAGATTGTAAACTGAGTTTGTAGTTGAAGTATAAAATAACTTTTGGAACCTGATTTCCATATTGTATGTACAGAATGTATAAATTCCAGTTTGATGTATTTAGATGCTTGTAGAATGTCTAGTTTTTGGTCATTATGATGGATTTACTCATCTGTTTAGGTTCAGTTTAAAAACAAATAAAATGTAAAAGTCAAAACATGCCAAACGATTACTGGGCAACCCGCTGCCTATAATTAGAGGACTAACTCACGTACACCAACCACCCAAAACTGATAGAGTAACTCACGTCCATCACCCACATTCAGAATTTATTTCCTTCAAAACAAATTGAAATGAAGAGCCAAAACATGTAGACTTAACTCCCGTACACCAAAAGCCAAAACTGGTAGACTTGACTCACGTACACCAAAAGCCAAAACTGGAAGACTAACTCACGTCAATATCCCACAAAATAATTACAACTATCCTGAAAACCAAGCTTACAAACTTACAAAACTTAATTATCACAACTCAAAATGAACCTATAACTAGCATATGTTTCTTCCCACACAAATAAATTACAATTTTATATGTGTGTCATGCTTTCTTCCCACAAAAGTAATTACAACAATTTAAATAGTCCTCTTGCAAGCTTCCTTCACAAGAAAAACAAAAAATTACAATTTTCAACTTGTAATGCTTTCTTCCAAAAAAAATGTACTTACAAAAAATATTCATTGCCAAGCTATCCTTGCCACCAAAATAATTACAACTTCCACGACCTCCATTCTTTCTTCCATCCAATATATTTACAAAAACTACAACTTGCAAGAATTCTTCTAAAAATATACATGGAAAATATATTGTGGCAGCTATGGAATCCTAGAAATCATTGTGTTTGTTTATCTTGGCTGTAATGGCTGTGAACTTGCAACGGTAGGGAAACCAAAAAAAAAAAAAAAGAAATTAGACAGTAAAACAATTGTAAATAGAAAATTGTATAAATAGAAAATAACAATAGCTATAACCATTCTACAAGTTGCTAATCTTTTTCCAAATGCCAATCCTATGCCCAGATTTCAATTGATGGGTTTTCATTATAGACATGCCAAATGAGAAGAGCTTAATGGAGTGTTGTAGTTCAAACTTCTACCAGTCATTACATTCCCTACCACCAACCATTGTATTCAAAGCTGACTTTATTAATAGCCATAATAAGTATTTTTTCTATCAATTTTTTAAAAAATTATCAACATTCAAGGCAAGCATATTCAACAAGAGATCACATTTTGAAGTGAAAAATGCTATCGTTATGGCATTAGAAGAAGTTGAAGTTAGAGGTACGCTCAATGTTGCAACAAGTCCGAACCATATCATTTGGGCAAAGGTTGTGATCCGTCCAAACCAAGTTGCATCTGTAAAGAATGAATAGCAAATATTAGTGTGACATCAATTTATTAATATTAAAAATACCTTGGGTTTGGAAATCTTACACTTTCTTGACTCCCAACCATATTTTGGAATCCACTAATGTCAAAAGCTGAGTTGAAGGGAATAGTCTAAAGATATATAGATAAAAACAAAAATTATGAACCAATATAAGTCTATCGCACGTATGTTGCAAATACTTGTCCAAATATAAGGCAGAAATTTTATAACAAAAATATGTATACCTGCACATTTCCTTCAGAATCAAGATCTATCTCAGATGGGCCAAATAAATTCCTACACGTGTTTTGAGATGGTATATCCCCTCCATCTCGCTAATAGTCAAGTAACAAGTAAAAAATCTATATCAGCACTCCATTAGCATAAATAAATCAATCCAAATAAACATTTGTGGCAAATATTCTCGTTATTATAGATATCGAACCTCTTTACGTTTTTCCTTTACAGTTGCTTTCTTCGTCCTCGCTTTAACCTTCCGCATTTCTTGCTCCATCCTGGATGCTCTACTCAGAGATGAGGGTCTACCTTTTCCGCGCACAACTCGTGGACTGAGTACTTGCTGCGAACTACCAACGGTAGGTGTGTCATTTGTAGTTAAACCAACATTGGACTGAGTTTGGGTCATCGAAGGGGGTTCTTGGTTGCCATGATATAAATCAATCATTGCATATAACTTCTTAGTTGCATCTTCAGTATGCTCTTTTGAACCCGCTGCATGAGTAATCATCTGATAACAAATATTCAGCAGACTTGAATATCTATTAGTATCTTCCTATTGATTTCCTGTGTCATAGGTACTCTGGACTAACGTATATCTCCGTTTGATGTCATTCCTCTATCGATCTAAAATGTACCTATCCGGCAAGTACTTTATTCCGTTACATTTGAATATGGCCAAGACATGCCTACACAGTATCCCCTTCATTTGAAATAACCCACATGAACACTTTACATCATAATCTTCCTCATTAAAGTCCACGTAATATGTAACATGTTTCGTGAACTCCTCAACAGAAATTTCATCTTCTACCAAGTACGTCTTCTTCACACCATCCCTTCTAAGTAGAGAAGGATCCATATCGAGTACACCCATAACTTGCTGCTGAACTTTCCTGAATTTTATATTCGTGTACAACTCTTGGAATCTCTTCTCGATTGGAGATCTAGAGATGCATGGTATCGTAACGCTAAATGAGTGGAAGTCCGAACTGATTTCATTCTCGATTTTCTTTCTGAACGCATTGTCGTATTGGTCGACAAACTCCTTCAAGTTTGTTTTCGCATGAACATATTCGTCAAAAAATGCATTCATGATTTCGCTCCGTTGTGTTGTACTCATGCCAGCTCAAAAATACTCCTTCAAAAATACTGGTACCCAATGTGTGCGCTCAGCGTACAAACTTTGCAACCAAACATTTTCTTCCAAGTTGTACGTGCTAATTACCTCTTCCCACGATATCTCAAATTCTTCAATAGTTTGAGTGTCATACACACATTTCATTAGTTGAGTTTTCAGGCCACTTTTGTAGGCACGATGGGAGCCAAGCTTCTCGGGAACTTTTTTTAATATATGCCAAAGGCAAAATCTATGTCGGGTTTTCAGAAATACAATGGCAATAGCATTTTTCATTGCTCTGTCTTGGTCAGTAATAATAGCTGGCGGAGCTATACCATCCATACACTGCAGCCAAGTCCGAAATAATCAAGTAAAAGTCTCTGTGTCCTCACTGGAAATTAACCCTGCTCCCAAGAGAATGGACTGCCCATGATGGTTTACACCAACAAATGAAGCAAAGGGCATCCCGTATTTGTTTGTTAAGTACGTGGTCTCAAATGTTACCACATTACCAAAATCTTGATAAGCTGCCCTACTGCGTGGATTTGCCCAAAAGACATTCTTTAATCTCCCATCATCATCTAAATCCATCAAGGTAAAGAATCCGAGGTTCTTGTACTGCATTCTACAAAAATAGTCTTGAAGTGCTCCAGCACCACCTGCTCCAAGTTGTAGATGTTTTGCCTTATCGATGTAATTGCGACAATCTTTTTCCAAAAATGGGAGATTTTCAAATCCTCCCGCACCCACAACAAGAGATCCGAAACTTTTGTTCATTCAAATGCCAGCTATGTCGTTAGTATCAAGTACCCTTTTTACAGTCTCACTAACTTCGCGATTACATCAGAAGAAACGAGATTTCTGTGGACTCAGTCTGTGATTGTGGGTATTATGAACAGTGGTCAACCGCATCTTCCCCTTAACTTTCAAGGCATTAATCCTTGCCTTACAGTCAGTCTTTCCTGTCGGGCGTGGTTGGGCAACATTCATTGTCCTATTCCGAGCTTTCCCTCCACGGGCACAATCAAGAGTGACATATCTGATACTCCCTTCATCATCCCTTTCACTCCTTTGTGTCATGGATCCAAACCCACATTTCTTAGCATATATCTTATAATAGCTCATTAATTCCTCAAAAGAATCAAACTCCATCCCCGCTTTTGGCTCCTCAATCATATCACCACCATCTATTCGGTCTAACGGAGGTGTCTCGGCAGTGCCATCGCCAGTTTCCCCTAAATCTGGCCTATCCTCTTCACCTTGTTCATCAAGCCTAGAGGAGAAACAAGGCGCTTCAATTTCCCTACACCCGGGTGTATCCTCTTCAAATCTTTCGATTGTTCCGAAGCTTGTAGCCATGGGAGGAGTCGGAGGTCTCATCCCATATTGAAATGGATAACCAGTATTCTGCTAAAAAAGAAATCAATTAAACTTCCAAAAATTAGGAAAAAAAAAAAAACAAACAAACAATGAAGTTGCATCACCATCTGCATGTTGCTTGGACATTGGTATACATTTGGATATGTGATAAAAGTCGGAGACCATGCAGGCCCTACTCCGTAACCGTGCATGTAATTTGGAAGGTTTGGAACAGTTGTTAGGATGTCCTAACATAACAATAATAATGATAATTAACAACTACAAGGTTGAAACTCCTATCAAATATTAAGAATCATATAACATACCGTAGGTGAGGGATTTGAGCTAGATGGTGTTGAGAGAGATGGGTTTTCTTTCCCTTTTTCCATGTTGACATGCTGCATAAAAAAAAAAATTGTACAACCATTTTTATAGGAGCAAAAATTATGGACAAGAATGATTAATTTTCCCACAAAAATGATGAAATTGTTAATATTTCATTATATGTTAATCGTTGCTTCATATCTGCAATGCTATATTAACATTTTAAGTTCCTTTGTTCCCTATAGATGTCAAGTATCAATTTACTAGAGTACTGAAAAGTTGGAGAACAGGGGAATAAATACTTCCAACATGAAACTTATGCAACTTCAAAGGATCTAGCCACATACATTTCCATCAACCAGCATGTTTTTCATATGGAAGTTGCCTAATTTGCTATCAGTTAGCTACCCTATTAAGAGCCATGGACTTCATCTTCATAGATGTTCTACTCAGTGT
Source organism: Juglans microcarpa x Juglans regia (assembly GCF_004785595.1). Classification (NCBI taxonomy): domain Eukaryota; kingdom Viridiplantae; phylum Streptophyta; class Magnoliopsida; order Fagales; family Juglandaceae; genus Juglans; species Juglans microcarpa x Juglans regia. The sequence continues at coordinate 2,311,107 of NC_054609.1, forward strand.
TGGCATTATCTTTGTTCTTCATCTAGGTCAGACAAATATTCTGAAAAATTCATTAGGACTTCAAAGTTATGTGCATTAGGTGAAATTGACCGAAAACTGTGTTAAGAAAACCTTGAGTTGGATCAAATCAAACATAAGGCACTTACTTATCAAAAAAAAAAACAAACATAAGGCACTATTTTTTTTTCCTTGTTTTAAAAAAAAAAAAAAACAAGATGCTGATCTTTGGATGTCATACACTATGTAGACTTAAACATACATGTACTTCTCCTTTTGAAACATAGATGCTGAAACTGGTTTTTATTGCAGGCCTATATTGCATAAGTATGCCAATGAACAAAATGTGTCACTTGGTTAATGGTTTATTGGTCTTCAAGTTGAGCAAATTGATGACCATAGTATGTGCTATGGGACACCACTGGGTACTGCATGTATCTATTGGACTTGGTTCAGTTTATCTGTCTTGAACTAGAGAACACTGGATGAGCATGTAAAGAAAAATGCAAGCAGCAAATCTGATAAAAACATGTAAATATTCTTTAATAAGATGTCATGCAATATTGCATTTCCTATGTGAGGAGTAAGAAAGTAGCTCATGTTCAGACTTTTCGGACTTGTAAAATCTAAAACAAAATGAGAAAAATATACATCTGAAGTTGTTGCTTGCAACTGCTGGTTGCTTGTCAATTGTGAACTAGCTTATTAACAACTTCATTAGAGAAGGCAAGTAAGGTTGATTAATGTTTCTTGTAATGATAAAATTATAATTGTTTTGCATTGTTTTGCACAAGGGCCTAAGAGTAAAAGCTTGTTGACTTTTAATCTATATCTGCTGGTTAGTTTATATGCAAAGCAACACAAGTTGAAAAAAACCCAATAAGTCTTTGCAGCTATTCTGCATTTCCCAACAAAAAAAATAATAATATATAAGTCAAAGAGATGCAAATGCCAAATGTGGCAAACCAGAGGAGGCGTACTCACTTTACAAACAACTAATAAAAGTTTTCCATTCTTCAATTTACAGTGGTAATCAGAGAGTAATAGCGTCAACCAATGTGCAAAGCGATTTCCAGTTTTTATCATTCTTTGTGGTTCGAAATTACTGGGCATGTTATTTGAGTTCAAAGTCATGGTTTCAAGCATTTTTAGACATGGTTTCAAGCTTGAAAAAATAGCTTTAAAACAGAGGATATTCATCCAATACATTCAAAGCACAATCCAAATTATGATTTCTTACCACAAGGTCAAGAAGAAGATGAAAACCCACACAGTAGAGTGAAGAAGAAGATGAAGACCGTCAGACGATGATGCCGAAGACCCACACTGTCATTTTCGGAAGAAAATATTCAAACTGACGATGATTCCATTTTTTTTCCACTTTCTTTCAACAAGTAAAGAAATTTTTTTTCACTTTCTCCGTACGGCAATCTCAAAACATTCGAAGTCTGAAACTGACTTGTTGAAGAAGAAGCTCACTTTCCCGCATTTTTCTTCTTTGACTTTTCATTCGTTCTTTATTTTTTATTTTTTTTAAAAAAATTAATCGGCGTAGAAATTAAAAAGTATTATTTTAAACGTCGACATTGCGCCGTTCGCAGTTCACGACTGCCAGTAGAAGAAGTGAGTTGACAATAGAGAGAAAATAGCTCTCATGACAATCTTTTTTCCTATTCGTTGAAAAAGAGTTTCTGTTGATATTGTTCGTTGGGAAAGCGTGAAATATGAGTGCTATAAATCATACGATCGACCGCCATGCATAATCTCCGTTTTTTATTTTATAATTATTTTGTTTTATAATATGAAGATGATGCTTTTGATTTGGATCATGTTCATTATGCATGGGACCATGTTGTCATGTGCTGTCCTAAGTAGTACTCCTCATTAAGTACAACATGGATTAACATTACTTACCCATCATGGAAGTCCGCAACCAAAACAAGACAAATCGATATATTTGAGATCAGAATCAATGAAAATGGAGAAACAAAAGCATGGTAAAAAGGTGCTTTAACTTAGTTAATAATGTAATATTACAATAATAGAAAGAACAAAGCAAAAACTAAGCGGAGAAACTTGGAGTGACAATCCGATAATCCAAACGAGGCCTTTAAGGATCTATCCGATTGACCAAGTCAAATCTAACAGAACGTACAGTCAAGAGTCAGTCAGTCAGCACGTGTTGGCCTCAATTTGAGTATGAAAAGCATATATGATTGAACGTATACATCCGCAACTGTTTCGATGCACACTGCATACACTTTTTATTTTTTATTTCTTTTAAACGTCAGACGTCTTATCTACGTCTCTCTCATCAAGCTCTCTCGCTCCTCAGGTCTCTCTCTAACCTCAAGCTCTCTCTCATCCAGCTTTCTCTCACATCAAACCTCCCTCTCTCTCTCTCTCTCTGACCTCTCTCTCCTCAAGATCTCTCTCTGATCTCTCTCTCATCAAGCTCTCACTCCTGAACGTCTCTCACTTCTCTCTCCTCAAGATCTCTCTCTGACCTCTCTCTCATCAAGCTCTCACTCCTGAACGTCTCTCACTTCTCTCTCCTCAAGCTCTCTCTCACGTTAAGCTGTCGGTTGCAACGAGGAGGGAAAAATTCAAAATGTAAACTCGGTTTGACACGTAAGGCGTGGAGTGTGTAATTTGATACAGTGGCTGATGAAAATATTTTCTCGATTGAACCCCACCACCCCGCCACGAATCAACCAACACCTTGGTCGGAGGTCCCAGCCGGAGCATAAATGAACACCTCTCTCTCTCTCTCTCTCTCTCTCTCTCTGCTTCTTGTAATTCAGTATTAGGCCGCTGAGTACAAAAAGATAACAGGAAATTTCGCTGGTTCGGATAATTGCTCAAAATGGGTTTGGAATTTGATCCTAGAACTTTCAAATGATTCATATCAACTCTCAAAACTTTCATAAACAACTCGGAATCTGTATACACAAACAAAAAGAAAAATCCATACTTTAATCAAGGGTCGCTCTAAAAGAGTAGATGGAATCTCGCCGGAACCCATGAAGACCGACTATTGAAACTTCAAAGACCCAAAAAGGGGCCAAACCAGATTAGTATAAAACTAAGACCACAGATCATGACTTTTTATAATACAGATCACGATCTTTTGTAACACAGAGATGACAGACTCACAACTCACAAGTACTCAGGACTCGCCGTCGTCGGAGACTCGGCCGGCAGGACAAGTGTTGGCACATGTTTGGATCATGTAATCGAGCATCATACGCTTGACCAACTTCTTCTTCTTCGGAAAGACGCTTCCGGCTTTAGGCTTGAACCGCGGCTCCGTCTCCGATCTGGCCGCTTCATCTCCATCTGGGTTTAGCTTTACCACCTCATCTTGCTTCTTCAGCACCTCGTCCCCGACCGCTTTCCCCTCTTGGTTCATCGCCATTTCTCTCTCTCCGTTTTTTCGACATGATTGGTAACGCAGTCAGGGATTTAAACAGCGGCAATTGGGCACCGAGCCGATGCTAACGAAACTTAGAGCCGAAGGGGGTCGAAATCAGCCGAAGGGGGTGTAGTGATTGCAACAGCTTGAACACATAGGTCACACGTACTAGTTTACCCAATTCTGAAACGAAAAATAATTAAATTAAATGAAAAAAGTAATAATCCCAACGAAATTCACCATTTATTTCGATCGCTTAACTTGTGTTGGGCTCGAATAAAAGACAACTGTGAAAGGCCCTTTCCGGCCCATAATTTCATGCACAAATTGGGCGCGAACGGAGGAAAAGTTCTTACACAGAGACACAATTACTTTAATACCCTCCTTCCTATTTATTATTACTTTTGTAGATCGCAAGCTAGTTTAGAAGTAATTCTATATACAATCGTGAAATGCATAAATGCTGCGTAATCATTTTGAAAAAGAGTAAAGTAGGGTCCATTATTAAAAATTAATTTTTTTTCACGTAAGTCTCATGTTTTATTTATTTTTTTCAAAGTGATTACGTTGTAATTACACAATTCACAGTTGTAAATATATTTTTCCAGATACAAAATTATCTGAAGATTTATCAAAAACAAATTACAAGAAAATAATTTTTTTCTTTTAACTTTTTTCATTTAATTTCTTTGTAAAATGACACTTTTTTAAAAATCAAAATAGAAATTAAAATAAGTATGTTTTAAAAAATATTATCTTATTTCAAGATTGTAAAAAAATTAAAAACGAGTTTTTGTTTTATCATTTCTCTATATATAAGTAATTAAGTTAAGTAATAATAATTGTATGAGAATTGTTAGACCTACACATAAATTTTATACCAAAAACCTATATCGAGTCATAGACGGATATAGTTTATTGTAATATATAAGATCTATTTTATAATAAAAAAATTATAATTTAATAAATTGCATTAAACTATATTAATATGTAGAATTTTTATATTTAGATTCCTTCCGTTTTGGTTACTTTAGTCCCAACTGCTGCTTCCATCCGAACATAGTGGACCCCGATCAACCCACTCACAGGTGCCGTGGACTCATTGATTTTCTTTATTTCAAAACTTTTCTTTTTTTCATGAAAAAAAAAATATTTTTCTTAACAATGCTATATAAATAGTGAATTGAGATAAAAATTAAAAAATTAAATAAAATATTATTAAAATATTATTTTTTAATACTATTCTTATTTTAAAATTTAAAAAATTATTATTTGATGAAATGAAATATAATAATATCAAAATTAATTTACCTTAATTAATAATTTTATTATGTAATTGTCTGCCTTTCCTGGCCACGTACAAAAATCTTCACGTGTTGTTTTGAGATTTGAGATCAAACCTAATCGATGAGCAATTAGTCGTGAGAAGATGGCGAAACTTGGAGCCTAAGCTTGCCTAATTAAAAGAGTAAACACGTCTCATCAAGAGGGAGATCGTGACGTGTCACCTAGACGTTAGCTCGACCAGAATAAAGACTTTATTCCCTCTTAAATGGACGGTTGTACAAACAATCTTAGTAGTTTTTATATATATATGAACAAAATTAATGGTTGATATATATATATAAAAGAAAAATGCTATATACAATAATTTTTGTGTACTTTTTTATATATTCTATTGATATAATTGATTGTGTTATTTTTATTTAATATTAAATAACTATCCATATTAGTAGAGCGTGCAAGAAATATGTAAAAATAACTATACATAAAATTTTTGATATATAAATATATATAAATTCTACTCATTATTCTCATACCTCACATAAAACACCAAACATAGTTTTTAAATTTGTAATTTTTTTCTTACCAAATATGTGATGTATAGATGATGAGTAGAATAACTTAATTAGTTTAAAAAGAATAAAACTAATTTTAAAAAAATAAAAATAAGTGCAGTGTGAGGATGAATCGATGATGAGTTGTTCTACTCAGAATTATATATATATATATATATATATATATATATATGCTCCAAAATATTTACACATAAACATAGATTAATTAACATGTATATATGCTCCAAACACCAAGTCCAATCTTGAGCTTCTGATTTTGTTAATATCTTTCTTTATGATAATTTTATTAAAATCTTATAATTTATGACAATAAAAAGTGGTTTTGATCAAAGTTTTTGGTTTGTTTTTCAAGTACCTTTTTGGTAAAACCACAAGATACAAAGTTATTATAAGAAAAACACTTATTTGTTATTAGTTATTTATTACAAAAATAACAACTTTCTATTATAATGAGTCAATTTTCACTACAAATAATCATTATTCTTATAAGTAATTCGTCACAAATAGATATTTCATCCAATATAGGAACTTTAAAATCTAGTTAAGTGAATAAAAATTCCATAGAACCATAGGACCACAATTAATAGGGTGAGGAAAATATATATGTTGGTTTCCTTATAGTGTTTTTGGCTATATTATTGGATGCACATTTCTTGCATGAGTGATATAGTTAAAGAAAAGTTTTACTCATCATCCCCACACACCATATTTATATTTATTTTTTTAATATTTTTTTCTTATCAAATAAGTGGTGTATAGATGATGAGTAGAAGAATTCAATTAATTTTAAAAAAATAAAACTAAAAAAATAAAAATAAATAAAAAATAAAAGTAAATGTGATGCGTAATATATAAGATGATGAATAACAAAATTCATTGTTAAAACCTGAGTGTTTTTTGTGTTTTTACTACCAAAAGACTATTTTGATCAATTCTTAACTAAACCAAATAGTTTCAAAGAACTAAAAAGATAAGGAATCAGTACTATATACTAACAACTTCCCACCAAACAAAAACATACTACTTAAAAAAATTGACTTTTGACTGATTACTGAATGGTCTGATTAGCCAGCTAGCCTACTTTGATTGGCTCGATTGAGGTTGTATTTGGATGTTGAGCTGAACTCAACTCAATTGAATTGAATTGAATTATTTATAAAATAGTAGTGAATTAAGTAATGGAGCCAATTATGTAGGGCCATCTAAACTAAGTTTAAAGTGTGTTTAGATGTTAAAATGAGTTTAATACTTTTTATAGAAAATTGAAAAAAGTTGTGGGTCTCACGTATAAAAATATTTTAAGTTCAAAAAGATTGTGGGTTACACGTATAAAAAGGTTTTGAATTGGGATGAGTTTAATAATTTGAAAGTTGAGTGTTTTGATGTTATACTTAGCTAAAAATTAGACTGAATTCAGTTGAGTTCAGCTGAGTTTGAAAACCAATTACAGCATGAGAGTTATCAACTTATTTCTTTTAATTATTACAATTTTTTTATACAAAATATAATAAATAATTCGACTTTTTAAAATCTTAAAATTAATATAATATTAAAAATTAATATTTTAATAATATTTTATTCGACTTTCAATTTTCATCTCAACTCACTATTTAAATATCAACTAAATGTTTCATTAATTAGTTGTGATCTACACGGCATGAACCAATTAAGCTAATTAACATGTACTATAAGAAAGTTATTGTTTTTTTATCAATTATTTTCTATAAAAATGATTATTTTTTTAAGTAAATTTATTATCATAATAAATAATTACTTTTATTGTAAATAAATAGTCATAAATATTCATTTTTCTTGTACTAACGTAGAATGAAATACTAGCTAATCTTAATTAGTAGATCAAAAATATAAGTTTTTCCCTTTATTTTTTTTCTATAAACTGATCTCCTTTCTTTTGGTTGACAACAAGATCTGAATATCTTGATAATTTCCCCCTAATTAATGTGAGTATTAATTAATTCTTGTGCTAGAAGCCGACGAGAGAAAGGATCATGATCAGTGAAATGGCTGGCAACCTTTGCTGCTGCTGCTTTTGAGCCTATTCAGAAGGAGTACTTTGGATAAAGGTTATCAATAAGCTAGCTAGCTAGCCAATTAATTAACAGATTATCTCACCAAATCCCCATTGTCAATATCTGGGAATTAGTTTCTTGATGATTGACCTATGTCCGTCGTTATTACGCGCACGTGCATGCATGGGACCATTATCCAACAACACACACACATATATTATATATATATATATATTAGATTTTTGGAATTTGGTTGGCTTGACTTTTATGTACCCACCCACAAAGCTATATATATATATATGTGTGTGTCGCTCTGAAACAGTACATGGAATCTCGCCGAAACCCATGAAGACTGATTATTCTACCTTCTAAGACCCAAAAACCGACCAAACCATACAACTATATAGGTAAGATCACAGATCGTCATCTTTTATAATACACAGAAAATTACAGACTCACAAATCAGGACCCGCCGTCGTCGGCTACTCGACTGGCAGGACAAGAGTTGGCACACGATTGGATAATGTAATCGAGCATCATACGCTTGACCAACTTTTTCTCCTTCGGAAAGACACTTCCGGGTTTAGGCTTAAAGCGCGGCTCCGTCTCCGATCTGGCCGCTTCATCTCCATCTGGGTTTAGCTTTACCACCGAGTCCCCAACCGCTTTCCCGTCTTCGTTCAGCTGCCTCCTCGCCATTTCTCTCTCTCTGCCTTTTCTCTGTCTGTTTTTTCGACATGATTGGGATTTGGGAGATTTAACAGCAGTAACGAAACTTAGAGCCCAAGTGGTTGTTTTGATTACGACTCTACACACTAGTAGTTGTCCGTCGCACGTGTTAATTTACCCCCAATTCTGAAATGAAAAATAATTAAGTTAAATGAAAAAAGTAATAATCCCAACGAAATTCACCATATATATCGGTCCCTAAATTGTGTTTGGGTCGGATGAAAAGAAAAAGGGTGAAAGGTGAAACCGTGAAAGTCCCTTTACGGGCACACAATTTCACGGACAAATTGGGCGCGAACGGAGGAAATGTTCTGATGGAGACACAATTACTTTGATACCCTCGTGAAAATATCTTGTCCTCAACCTCCATCTAGAAGAAAACAAAATTGTGTTCTTTCAATTATTTTCATTTTGTTTTTTAGGAAAATGCTTTATTTCCGATAAAGCATCTCGATGGTGGGTTCTAAAAGTTTTTATTTTTCTAAATTTTTTTATTTAATAATTAATTTTTTTTTAATAATATGTGAATTTCTTAAAATAAAACTATTAAAGGAGATTAAAAAAATTGTATTTATCAAAAGATTTTCTCGAAAGAATATCTCGATAAATGTAGTGCTACCTTATTTTCTAATATAACATCAAATTACCTATTTATAAGAATTTCTTATTTTTTCATAAAACAAACCGTTAATCATCATATTAATTGTCATCTCTCCTGTTCATTTTTTAGCGTCAGATGATTTTGCAAAACAAGGAAATAAGTTTTATAAAACTACAATCAATCTTTAAATACATGAGAAACTTTACGTGAAAGCTTTGCACCACACAATTATATATATATATATATATATTTTTTTTTTTTTATATATATAATTTTAGTACTATTTCAGTGTATAGAATTAAGACAAATAAAAATAAAATTACCAGTGCTGTTGTTTCTTTTTCAATTATCTCATTTCGGATAAAAGTCATTTCCATTTTCAATTATTTGGACCATCCTTTCTTCTCTTCAAAAATAAAGGAAAATCTGTATTTAAAAAAAAAAAATTTAATTAATTCGATTCCTTCCGTTTTGGTTCCTTTGACTCACAGCTGCTGCTTCCATCCAAAGACAATGGACCCACTTGCCGTGGGTTGGTCCGTTATGTTTATCAAAAGAAATTTATGTATTTATTTATTAAGTAATTGTCTGCCTTTCTTGCCCACAACAAATATCTTCACGTGTAGTTTTGAGATAAAATCGAATCAATGACATTTAAGTCGCGAGACTTGGAGCCAAAGCTTGCCTAAGTAATAGAGTATACACGTGACATCAAGAGGATAACTCGACGGGAATAAAGACTTTATTCCCTCCTAAATGGACGGTTGTATCAACGAAAGCTAGAGATAGATACAAGAACAAAATCAAACATGAAATGAAAGTACATACAGCCGAACAGTTGAGTTACGACTTAAATTGGTAGGATCGAACTTTGAATCGATGGGGTCATATGGGACACCCGACAAGGGAGTGTCTTTTCTCTATATATTTTCGTTACAACATTAATACACGCGAAAACACGATTGGTGTTCGATCCTTCTTTTTTTTTTAATCATTCATTCTAATAATAAAAGCCTTACAAGATATTGTTTCTATCAAACCATACAACTTGTGATATAAAAGAAGGACAAGATCCTCACCACATTTCAATATCCTCAACATTCCATACATTCCTTGCTAATTGGTGCGCTGCCACATTGCCTACTGACATGTAAAATCTGAACATGTTGAAAGCCCCTCAACATGCGGCAAATGTCTTGAAGGAGAAAAGCAAAATCTTTTAAATACTTAGTTTGGAAGTTCAAAACATTTACAAGAATTAGACAATTAGTTTCCAACATCAATTTTTTAACACCTCATTGAGTATAAAATTGTAAACCCCTCAATATTGCACTAACCTCAATAAACTCTTAAGATGCAACTTCTCTTTCTAACTTACTACAAGTAGCAATCACACTCATTTGATGATACATGAGTATAAGCCCAATACCTACCTTGTGTTGATCATGAAAGATTGCACCATCCACGTTTAATTTTAAAAAATCAGACGGGGGTGGTGACCAACAAATCACTTTTGTAACTTCATTGCTAAAACCATCAAAATCTTGAACCTGCTTATATGTAGATTGCATGGAGAGAGCATTATTAATTACAGTTGAACATTAATGCACAACATGCTCATAGAAAATCTGATTTCTACGATACCACAAAGCCCAACAAATAACAATAAAAGTTGCAAGAAATTCATCACCACCCTTATCTCTAACATGAAGTGTCAAGTCCATAAACCAAGTTGAACGCTTCTCAAAGAAGGCACATATTGCAGGAAAATATCATTAATTATAGCATAGAAAAATAAAGCATGGGCCCCATCTTTAGAAATTAGATTACAGAAACCACATTTATCATCATCCTTAATCGTCCTCCTTCTCAAATTTTGAAAACTAAAAAGTAGGCAAGTTTTCTTGGCATGCCCTCTAGGCAAAAATTTTCATTTTCTTCGGAATCTTCAAATGCCATAAACACTTCCAAAACCTCGAAATCTGTCCACATTTTGAACCCTCACCCAAATTCTAAGAATTAGCCAACTGTAAAAATTTATAACCACTCTTGACAGAGTAAGTACCACATCTTTCTTGAGTCCAATACCATGAGTCTTCTTGAGATAAACAAATAATAAGTTTCAGAATCAGATTAACATACATTGGATTAAAGAGAGCTCTAACAACATTTATATTCCACCATCCTGTACTTTCGTCAAATAATTCATGTACCTTCAAATTATCATCTCTTATTTGCCCCACTGCTTGCTAAATCTCTTCTCTTCTACAACCAGGTATCCAAGGGTCTTGAAAGATCCTAACACTCCTCCATTTCCCCACTCTCCACATACAACCAGATTTTAATAAAGGAAGAGTACCATAAATTCCTTTCCAAACATAAGACGCATTAATATCACTATTGGCCTCAAACAAACTACAATTTGGAAAGTACCTTGCTTTAAAAACACGAAAGAAGAGAGAATTCTGATTTGTGAGAAGCCTCCAACCCTGTTTTGCAAGAAGTGCCAAGTTAAAGTCACTAAAGCCTCGATTGTTTTTTGAGATGAGATGAGAGTTGAAAGTTGAATAAAATATTATCAGAATATATTTTTTTTAATATCATTTTTATCTTGGGATTTGAAGAAGTTGAAACCCAAACCATCACGAAACTTAGAATCACAGAGTTTATCCCAACTAACCCAATGAATTTTCTTCCCCTGAGCTTGATTACCCCACCAAAATCGGGCCATCATTATCTCTAACTCATGACACAAAGATTTTGGAAATAAAAAGCAACTCATAGCATATGTCGGTATAAACATAGCTATAGTTTTTAATAAAACTTCTCTACTTCCTTAAGAAATCATATTCTCTTTCTAAACTTGTAGTTTTTGCCACAAACGATGATTAATATCAGAAAAAACAAGCCGTTTTGATCTCCCTACCATTAGTGGTAACCCAAAATATTTCTTATACAGTTGTGTCGTACTACGACCGCAAAGCTGCATAATTTCTGCTTTTAAGTCCTCATTAACATTTTTACTAAAGACCATTGAGGCATTCTCTTTGTTAATACACTGACCTGAGGCCTTCTCATAATTATCCAAGAGAATCTGAATCTTTTCATTTGTAACAACATCTGCACTACAAAAAATAAACTATCATCTACAAATAATAAATGATTAACTCTTGGCACCCATCTACAAATTCTAACACCCTCTACCATACCAGGACCCTCATTCTTCTTCAATAAATTGATCAAACCTTCAGTACAAAGAAGAAATAGATAGGGAGATAGTGGATCTCCCTGTCTAAGTCCTCTACTCAGAATAATAGGCCATTTTGCACTCCCATTCACAAGAACTGAAATGAAGCAGTAGAGACACATTTCATAACAATATCAATCAACTTTTGTGCAAAACCAAGAGCCCCCATAATTCTTTTCAAAAAACACCATTCCACCCTATCATACACATTAATCATATCGAGTTTTATAGACATAAAACCCTTTTTTCCATATATCTTATTTCTAAGATAATGTAATAGTTCATAGGCCACTAAGACATTATCAGTAATTTGCCTCCCTGGAACCAAAGCACAATGGGACTCCAAAATGACCAAAGGTAGAATTTGTTTTAATCTATTTGCAATAACCTTAGACATGATCTTGTAAAGTACATTGCAAAAACTAATAGGACGGAAATCAACTACTTTAACAGAGTCGGGCCTCTTTGGGATTAAAGTAATAAAAGTATGATTTGCCTTCCTTGGAAAAATTATAGAATTCAAAGCATGCAACACAAAATCAATTATTGATTTACCGATCACCCCCTAGTATTTTTGGAAAAAGATTGGAGACATTCCATAATTTGAAGGGTGCATTTGCTTAATCGCAGCTTCCACTTTATCTACCACATAAGGTCCAGTGAAATCCTCATCCATTTGCTCAGTAACTTTACACTCCATCCATGATAAAATATCATCCACAACAACCTGATTTCCAGTTGTAAAAAGATTCTGAAAATATCCTACAATCAAGTCATCCATCTGCTCTCCACTCTTCCAAACACTCTTACCATCCTGCACCTGTAAAATTATGTTCTTCCTTCTTCTTGTTGTAGCTTTTGTATGAAAATATCTTGAATTACTATCCCCTTCTTTTAGCCACAAGACTCGGGATCTTTGTTTCCACATGACCTCATCCCTCTCCAACCACTTTTGAACATCCTCACATGCACTTTTATGAAGTAACATAGACTAACAAGTTGGGTCAATTTCTTAAATATTTTTCAGTCTCATTTTGGCACTAGCAAGCTCTTTTTGAACATGTCCAAAAGAATTTCTATTCCATCTTTTTAAATGTGCTGCACACTTCGAAATACATCTCATCACTTGGTTAATAGAAGCAGACCCCTCTCCACCCCTCCACACCTTTTCAATAATGGTAGCACACTTCTTATCGCCCACCCACATAGCCTAAACTTAAAAGGTTTGTCCCCACCCCTTCTAATTAATCCCCCATTAGTGTCCAACCAAATTGGGATATGATCCGAATAAGAGGCTGCTCCTTATTGAACCTTCAGATTCGAGAAAGGATCACACCACCTCGAATTAAATCGATCCAACCTCTCGCCTATAACACCTTCACCTTCATGTCTATTACACCAAGTAAACGAGACTCCAGCAAAACCTAAGTCTCTAAGGTGCCCTTCCTCTAAGACAAATCTAAAACTGCTCATCAACCTTTCATTCCCTAATCGCCCCCCACTTTTCTCATCATGATTTAGAATTTCATTAAAATCTCCAAAAACCAACCAAGGATTTTATCAAATTCCACACTTCCTCCCTTTTACCCGAATCTGAATGTCTATAAACACCTGTAATAAGGCAATGTCCCTCATCCACATTGATATGTCGAATTTCAGAGTGAATATGATACATTGAAAAATTAATAACAAACAAATATAATTCATCTTTCCAAAGCAAAGCTAAACAACCATTATGGCCCAAACATTCAACTACAAAACAATTTGAATAACCAAGTTTAAACTTACAATAGTCCCATTGCTGAGAAGTTAAATGGGTCTGTTGTAAGAAAAGCACATTAGGAACTTCCTTTGCAAGCAGGTCACGAAGAGTATGAATACCTCATGGGTTTCCAAGCCCACGAGGATTCGAACTTAAAATTTTCATGGTGTCCGGTGGGGCTTTACAACAGCCACTGCCAATATCTCATGGGTTGGATTTGAAACATGTACCTTCTTATTCTTGCTCTCTTCATCTTCCTTGACAGAAACAAGCTTCCTCTTACGCCCACAAACAACCTCATCCTTAAGAGAAAACTGCACTATCCATTTGGAGCTACGGTTCTCTTCTACAAGTTCCTCAACGCTACTCCTCGTCGCATTCGGCTGGAAAGATCGCACGCGTGCCCTAAAGTGCGATTTTGGCTTCCTTTCATGTGGGCTTTTGGGCAACACGGCCTCTTCAGAAGACTAATGGCCTAGGCCCAAGCCCATAACAGGTCCCTTAGCAATCGGAACCTCAAACAAGGTTTCTTCCTTCTTCCTCATTCGAATATATCAAGTCCCCCACTTTCTCTGTAACAGTTGTGACTACTATTCCCAACTGTTGTTGACCAAGTCTCTCTTCACCATCACTAGATAAAAGACTACTCTAAACAACTTGAGACTCCTAATTTAATAGCTTCTCCACATTTTCAACACCCATTTCTTTCTCCCCAACTTGCGCATGTTCTGCTAAGGGGCCGTTTCACCTAGAGGATGACTCTCAACCATCCTACCAGTTAAGAGCTCTTTCACCAGCGTGATAACTGCTGCCTGTGCGGATTCAACCACCATAGACGGTGGTAGCTCTTCATTTCGCCCCCCCCCCTCCATCACCACGAACCTCAGAACCTGCCTTCCACCATCGTTTAATTGATGAAAGCCCTGCTCGAAGCCAAACTCCATAAGGCGTCTGGTCAACCTCATCAGTGACTGAATTAAAATCCTGACATTCACGATATGAAAGACTCAATAAACCACACTAGTAGCAAAAATAGGAAGCTTTTCATAAATCAGTTGAACCCAGCAATAATTTTCACCCACCAATTTCAATTTTTTCCTTCGTTGAAGTGGTTTGGAGATGTCTAAGAGAACCCGTACTCTCATGAACTCCCCCCACTCAACTTCCCCCTTATCCAAATCAATCTCCAGAAATTCTCCAATCAAACTGCCAATTAACTTACCCACATAAGAATTTCGAGCCATCAGTGAGAGATTATAAATCCTCACCCAAAAGGGGGTAGGAACAATTTGTAGACCATTAATCTACAGCATGCCTTCAAATTCCTTCAGGAGCACCAACTGTTTTTCAAACGTCCTGGGCCCCTCACGCATGACCTTTATTTTATCCATCACATCCTCAAACTCACCCAGACTGAATATAGAACTCAGACCACGAATTTTGACACCTTTCATTGTTCTCCACACTTTCTTCATTATTTGTTTAAAAGTTTCATGGTTCTAATGCTTCCTGGTTAACAACTGCATAATCAATTTGTTCTCCCCTTGAGAAATGACTTCCTCAACTTGACTAAGCTCCACCACCACTTCTTCAGATTCCTTATCAGTAAGAGACAGACTAGCATACATCTTCTCTAACGCATCAGCCATGCTTCTACTAGAGCTCGTACCAAGACGAGAGAAAACCTCTACTCTGAGTGCAGAGAGAGTACTTTAATCCCCACTTGTTTCTATCTTGTTCAATTATTCTTTGAAGTGTAACGGTTTATTTATTTATTTCTAAAGACAAACATCATCCTCACATACTACAGTTTTTTTTCAAGTTGTTTTTAATTTTTTTTAGTTTTATTCTTCCTAAACTAGTTAATTTTTTCTACTCATCATCCATACATCACACATTTGATAAGAGAAAAAAATTTAAAAAATTTTGTGTGATGTGTGGATGATGAATAGAATTTTTCATTCCCATTAACAAGTAGGTGATTTGACTACTTAGAGTAGAGGTGATTTTCTACTCATCATCCATACATCACTTATATTGGACCAACTTATATAATTGATTAAATCTCTATCTTTCCATCAATGTAAACTTTTGAAACAATAGATGATTTGACTACTTAGAGTTAGATCATCATCTAGGTGCATGTTATTCGTTTAAGTTGGAAACATCTAGGTTGCTTCTCATTTAGTTTTTGTGTCCAAAGATCATGACCTAAGGTTTTTAGTCTATTTCCAAGTATATATGTGTAAGGGGTTTTTTTTTTCCCTCTGTTTTAGCGGGCCTGAGAAGGGCAACTGAGGGAACAAAAGCGAAGGTCCAGTCCAGAACAGGTGGACTCTTCAGCCCGGCCCACTGGTAGACTCCCCTGGACGCAACCTCCATGAGGGAGCGTACTATAGAGGATTAGACTCGCCGACCTGGAGACCCCCCGAACAGTATACAGCCCTTGAGTACATGTCCACATAAACGTGCGAGAAGTACGGGGGACCCTCGTTCCTCTAACATGGAGACATCGATGAACCACCAAGGACACCAGTGGGGTGAAGCAAATCGGAGAACTATACAGCATTAATGACACCACTATCTGAGTTACACGCTACATCAATGACGTCGTCGCAGAACCACACCGCATTAAAGGACTCTAACAGAAGGAATAATATGAAGGACATGGACTTCATGGGAGCAGACATGATCTGTCCCCTAGTTATGAAGACTTGAGTGGCTGGAACCTGGCTCAAAAGCGTATGAAACATGACGTTATCAATATGGTTTCTAATTATCATCTATACATCACACTTGATAAGAGTAAAAAAATTTTAAAAGTATAGATGATATGTGGATGATGAATAGAATTTTTCATTCTCATTAACAAGTACTACTTATATTGGACCAACTTATATAATTGTTTCCATCAATTTAAACTTTTGAAACAATAGATGATTTGACTACTTAGAGTTGGATCATCATCTAGATGCATGCTACTTGTTTAAGTTGCAACAATCTATATATCTAGGTGGCTTCTCATTTAGTTTTTGCGTCCAGAGACTTTTAAGTATATATGATTTCTAATTTTTAAAGCATTAGGGGAGTTAGTTTGAGAAAATTGTTGGAAATTCCATTCCCTTAATTTTTATTCTAATAACATTATATCGTGATTAATTACAAAAGAATAATGATAAAGTCTTCAAATATTTAATAGACACGTAAACTACCTCGCTCTTCAATAACAAGGGTTTATTTTTTAGGTTGTCTCTCTCTCTTTCTTTTTACAACTTTTTGGATTTGTTTCCATTCCTTTTCTGTCTTTTGATTTTTCTTGACTTTTGGCCAATTATCTTTATATTTTCCGGGTTTTTTTAATTAAAATGTTTCCCCATCTTAATTAGCTGTGATAGATTGATTTGTTGGGCATGCAACGCCCATTAAGTCAAGAGGTCGTATAGCATTTGGGTGTCAGTCACCGTCACGTGACAAGACCATCGATATAACTAAATATATATATATATATATAAATTTATATTTATTGACGAAAGATAAACATGAGAAAATCTAACTGACAAAATAGTCAAATATACAAAAAGGCCGAAAAAATAAAATAAAAATTGAAAAAAAATGAAAAAAATTTTAAATTTAAAACACTGCGTCTGATGGATACGTGGATATCGGGGGACATGGAAAGATCTTTGTATAGGAATAACAACTAACTTTGCCGTCTATCTCCACCGCAACGACTTTTGGATATTCCCACGTGGAAATTTCTTGTTGAAGGCGAAATCGGCACCCATGCGCAGCCACGATGACATGGAATGGGGCTGGGTTTAATCATCAATGAGAGTTCTTGTTCACCATTTTTTTTTCTTTTCCATTTACCCCTCCCTCCTCGCAGATGTTACGAACTAGAAAGTCATTTTGAAAGATAAAGCTCCTGCAAAATCACAAATTTTTCTTGTAAAATCTCCCAATTAAAGAGAAAGACGAAGATCTTGTAAAATCTCTTTTGTGAAAATAAAAAAAATGCCCAAATATCTCTCTCTCTGAAATGTTTTGTTTAAGTGTCGGTTCATTAGTTGTTCGATCTGGGTCTCCAGAATAATGATAAATGTCTTTGTAAAAATATCATCTAAATATTAAATTCAGACAATAAGATGCTCACACTCGTAAAAATTATAAAAACTGGCGACAAGCACGAAATTTCATGTTCCACCTTTTTGACAGTTTTGTGGATATTATAAGAAAAATGTGAACGTAGTCAACTTTTTTTTTTTTAGTTTAAAAAAATATTAGTTGGTGTGTAGATTTTAGAGCATATTTAATAAAATTTTTATACGATATAATTTAATTTCAAAAATAAATTTTAAAATTGATTATTATAAATTAAATACTATCATTTAAGTGAATGATATAATTCATACACTAGTTTAAGAATAAAATAACTCGGTAACTAAATTGCTTACTATTGATATAATTATCAATATCATAACCCGGATGAACAGTATTGATTCTTTCACTGTTTCGGTGGCCAAGTTTAGCACATTTGCCGGCCGGTTCATCATCTTTCCAGACCGTTACCACCGGTTGAGCCCAATTTTGGTCCGATTCTGTGTCCCTCCCCCCAGCCCCGCCCAGCCCCGCCCCACCCCACCCCACCCCAAAGTTCACTGTTCACCATCGTTTTAGCTGGTCTGTGCAGTTTTCTCCAATTTTAGTGGTATTCTTGTCAAATATCTTTTCGTGAGTCATTCTCATTTTGGATCGATTATAACTCTTTCTACTGCCCTTCTCAAAGGGTGATTAAACCAAACTGCAGTGCCTGAACATGAAAAATCTGAGATTCGTACGTATCTCGATCCGCTCAGCTACGCTTTGGTTCTTAATTCATTCGACGATCCACTCTTTCTACCCACTATCGGTGCTTGTACGATTACATTTCACTTATTTTGGATGCATTTTTTCTGTTTTGCATACGATTAGATTATATTTGTTTTGAAGACACAGAGTCCTCTGTTTCCCAAAGCTCAACAACTACTCCTTAATGTCGATCCCATTTTGGGGATTTGATTAGAAATCTAGTGGTTTAGCTTTGGGAGTTAGAAATGGAAAGAAAGCACACCTCTCTACTTGTTTGCACTCGAATGAGAAAGATAACAGATAAAAGAAATAAATCACTCTGTTTTTGTATTTTTTTTTTTGCATGGACTACAAACCCAGACAAAACGAGTACATTGATGGAGGCAAAAAACAAAACCAGACAATTATAGATCCAGCACGAAGAAAGCAACTAACTAATCTCAATCACAAGGATTGTTATTTTAGATAGTACAGCAGAATCTATGGTAATAACCAAGACCATCAAATGAAGTAAAACAAACACACCATCTGCAACCATAACCAAAAACAGAGAAAGACGAAGAGAAATCATGTAATGATGGCCATGTGGGTAGGGCAGCAGAGATTTAACGACCTTGGTGGGGAAAGATCTTCATGTTCTTCGCATAATTCTCAGCTGGGTTTTTGGGGTGGCGGTTTAGACAGCAAAGATGTGTGGCAATGGATTTGAGTATGGAATCAAGCACAATCTTCTTCACCGATCTTCTCTTTCGAGGAAATATGCTTCCTTTCTTGGGTATAAAGCGCGGGCGCCCAAACTCAGCTTCCACCATTTCCTCAGTACCTTTGTTCAGCTCCATTTTCTCTCTAGCTCTATGGAATATAGGAATTGGGATGGCTTTTAATGAACCTTTGAATGTGGGTTTTTTCTACACCCTAAAGCCTATCAACGTCAACAACTTGCATGCCAAAGGACAACTTGAGAACACAATGACGTAAACCTCCGTAAACCTCCACGGACTTGTTTGGAGACAATGGATCTTCTCATTACATGATCATTGATCACGTGATTAAAGAATCGTTCATTATCTTGATTCATCCACATTGTTTACTACTCTTATATCATCTACTAATGAATAGTTAGTATATTTTCAAGTTGGTATGTAGAATACATCATTCACATTACTTATATGGTAATATTTGACTTGTAAGATTTAAATTTTAAAATTAATTTTTCAAATCAAATTATATCATGTAAGTATTTTATTAAGTGTAATGTACACACTAACTTGTGAATATAATTTTTCAATAATAAAATGATGAAGTTTAAAAAAACTTGTTAAAAACATGCATATTTAAAAATCATAGTAATGATAGCCACACATCATATTTCATAACATATGTTGTAAAATAAAAATAATTTTGTAAAATAATGTTACTTTTATAAGATAGTTTACAAAAATACATTTCTTTTTAAAATATTGTTGTGTAAAGTACTGTGAAAATTGATATGTTTATTGTTACTTTTGTAGATCACAAGCTAGTAGATACAAACTTATCTGAAAATTTATCAAATACAAATTACAAGAAAAGAATTTTTTTTTTTCATTTAATTTCTTTGTAAAATGATACTTTTTTAAAATTCAAATGCACCAAGTCAAAATAGAAATGGAAATAATTAAGTTAAATAATAACAATTGTATGAGAATTGTTAGATCTACATATAAATTTTACACAAAAAATCTATACAGACTGATATAGTTTTTTGTAATATATTAGACCTATTTTATAATTTAATAAATTGCATTAAACTATATTAATATGTAGATTTTTTATATAAAATTTGTTGTAGAATAAACAATACTCTATAAGTATAAGTTCTTTTCTTTCCAATTATTTTTTCACAAACCTCATCTCATTTTGGACCCTCCTCCCCCACGGGGCCCCGGTTCACATAAAAGGAAAATCTGTGATATTTTTATTTTATTTTATTTAGATTCCTTCCGTTTTGGTTACTTGAACTTTGACTAGTACCAACTGTAGCTTCCATTCAAAACCGTTTTCTTTTTACCGGAAGAAAAGGACATTTTTAGCCTCTGTATATCTTTCTTATTGTCTTTCAATTCTGCTATAGGTACCCGATGCCGGGTACCTGTTGCGGAATCGTGTGATGTGGTATTAGCCACGTCACTTTTATATTATTATTTTATAAATAAATAAATAAAAACTCGATTTGAGAAACCATCTGATCATCTAGCACCAAACTCATCCCTGTTTTTCATCTCAGAAATTTTTTTCATCCTCTTCATTCCTTAGCCACTCGACCTCTTTCTTAAAAAAAAAAACGTATAAGAACTCAAATCGGAGAAAGTTCCATTTTTTGGTTCCTTATAGCGCAACCCAAGTGCAGCTGCTAACCCAACCAAACCAAGCCATTGAAGGTCAGGGTTCTTAAGAACCCTTGCAACCAAATGACCCAGTCCTACAGCTCTCGTGTGAAAATGATTACATTCAGTTGGCCATTCCAGTAATTTTCTCAGTTCATCTTCCGTTCTCACGAAACAAACATTCTTATTATCCAAAAAATTCTTGAAAAACTGAGGAACTAGATTCATGCAGTGCCAGTGAACAACCAGGCAGCGAACTCGGATGCAAAGACCGTGGGAAGCAAATTCACCCTTCACATTCATCGAAATGAAGCTCTTCGTGGGTTAGGGTTACGGGCTTTCAAAAATTGGAAAAGACGATGGCAGGGAGGTACACGGTTGGGTCCACGAATGTGAAGACAAAAAACAAAGAAGAAGAAGAGGAGATGAAGTTAAGAAGCATAACCTGTTTTCGTGGCTTGTGGGAAGCATATTCCCTCGCCGAAATGTAGCTCTTCGTGGGTAGGGAAGCAGAAGAGCTTGCTTTGTGTCTGTGACCAAGTGAATGGAATCTGCTTGCATACGCAGTGTTTCATTTATCCATGTGGAGGCCCGTGTACGCGGGGGGGGGGGGGGGGGGGGGGGGGGGGGGGGGGGGGGGGGGGGGGGGGGGGGGGGGGGGTTGGTACCCCTCCCATGTGCAAATAGAGTTTTTGATTGTCTTTATGATGACTGTTTGGTCAAATATTTCCTAAAGAAAACGGGCCGGACGCCACTCAAAGTTCCATGATTCCGAAATCAAGAGTTCACTACAAGTATTAAGTAATGAGTAGTGCTAGAGAGCATCCACTATAGTGGTGCACACAATGCACACACTACGTGGATGCCTCTCATTCACTTGTTTTTTTTTTTTTTCCTTCAAACGCAGATGGCTTCTCTCTCTCATCAACTCTCTCTCATCAGCGTCTCTCTCTCAACCCTCATCGTCTCTCTCTCATCTCAGTTCTCTCTCTCATCCCTCATTGTCTCTCTCTCATCTCAGTTCTCTCTCTCACCGACTCTCTCTCTCTCCTCGACTCTCTCTCTCATCATCTCTCCCTCGTCGTCCTCTCTCTCATCTCCGCTCTCTCTCTCATCTCGATCTCTCTCTCATCTCCTCTCTCTCTCTCTCTCACATCTATGCTCTCTCTCTCATTTTCGCTCTCTCTCATCAGCTCTCTCTCATCCATCTCTAATTTTAAATTTAAGAAATGTATGGTGTAGATTTTACCACATAATGTGTACAAAAATAGCTACTATAAATAATAGCTTCTCCCAATAATATTTCTTAAGTAATACATGCGTATTCGGTTTATGGCAGGTTTGGATGGTAAAAATATTTTATTTTATTTTATTATTATAATTTTTTAAAATTTATATATAAAATATAATAAATAATTTAATTTTTAAAAAATTTTCAAATAATATTATTATTAAAAAATAATATTTTATTTTATTTTTCAATTTCATCTCATTTCAACTTACTATTTAAATTGTATGTTAATTTTTAATTGAAGTATCGGAGATGTTCCCACCACGAAATTTCTCTTAATTTTTTGATATAGGTCGCTGAAACTACGAAACACATGATCCCAATTCCCAATTGCCGAACTCGTATTTTGAAGTATAATTAATAAAAATTAATTCACTACTTCTTAATATTTATATATATATATATATATAGTAAGTAAACTAATATTAAAACTTAATGAAATTTGTCAAAATTAATTTACCTTAATTAACATTTTTATTACGTAATTGTCTGCCTTTCCTGGCCACGTACAACAATCGCACGTGTTGTTTTGAGATTTGAGATAAAATCCAATCAATGAGCAATTTTATGGCTAGTTTGGATTTAAAGATGAGATGAAATGATTTAAATAAAAGATAAAAATTTAAAAAAATATTATTAAAATATTATTTTTTAATATTATTATTAATTTAGGATTTAAAAAATTTAAATTATTTATTATATTTTGTATGAGAATTTGATAAATTTGTAATTATGAGATAAGATGAATTGAGATAAAATACTTTTTAAATCCAAACGGGCCCGTTGGTTTGGATTCAGAAATTAGATGAATTTTTTATTATTTTAGGATTTAAAAAAATTAATTAATTTATTATATTTTATGTAAAAATTTAAAAAATTATAATAATAAGATAAAATAAATTGAAATAAAACACTTTCTCAATCTAATCCACTTGGTAATGAGAAGATACCAAATTTGGAGCCAAAACTTGCCTAACTTTGAGAGCAGCCGTGACGTGTCATCTAGACAATAGCTCGACCAGAATAAAGACTTTTTTCCCTCCTAAGTGGACGGTATGTACAAACAAAAACTTAAGCTAGATACGTGAACAAAATTAACGGCTGATATATATATATATATATTGTATCCAGAAATCAATAATACCAAGTAAATATTATAAAAAATTTATTGAAAGATTTTTCTCGACTAATAGATTTTAGATGAAGATCAAGTATGAGTACAATACTACTCATGTCTGTTAGGATAATGTTTATTTTAAAATTCATTATGTGCTTATTAAAAATATAGTTGAAAAAGTCATATATATATAATGATAAATAAAATGTTTAGATCTAATTCGTCTATTAATTCTAGATCTAGTATATCCCCTAATATCATTAGTGAGGTGGACTTTTCTATTGATGCTAAATCTATTTATAAAACCAGTTGGCTTTAGTCTGCTTTCAAAACTAAGTTCAATGTTAAAACTATTGAACAAACCTATGCTATTTCTAAAACCCATGAGAAATGTCGTCTGTTTAACAAAAAATTTCTAGTAAAAGATTAAAAATTTCTACATATTGGTTTTACTCAAATTGCTATTAAACCTCTCACAAGTAAAGGCATCAGTGCTTCAATACTTCTTTGTTTGCGCGATGCTAGGTTCAAGAATTTTGAACTTGCATGCTTGGTATGATTCAATCTTTTCTGTTTAGTGGTTTTGTCCACATTGACTTTTTTTCCTGATCTAACTTTTCCTTTGGATGATCCTAACATTCTTAAGGTTTTATTTTAAATATTTTGACATCTGGGTATGATATGGAAGAAGGTTGCAAACCTCTTGTCATAGTTTATTGTATTTATTATCGAACATTAAAAACTAATTTAAATCCTAAAGTAATTTTAAAAACTTTAGAAAATAAAACTTTGTTAATTCATAGTTATAGTCCTGACGCTAATATTCAAGTTCTAAAAATGACCCATTGGGAAGATATTACTCTTCATCATGAATGGCCTTTTATATAAATATAAATATACATTATCATCACATCTCACATCTCACATCACACATCACACACTTTTTTTTTCCTTACCAAATGTGTGGTGTATGGATGATGAGTATAAGAACTTAATTAGTTTAAGAAGAATAAAACCAACTTTTTTTTAAAAAAAAATAAAAAATAAATAAGAATAAGTGTGATATGTGGGATGATGAATTATTCTACTCACATACATACATACATACATATATGCTCCAAAAGATTTACACATAAACATAGATTAATTAACATGTATATATATGCTCCAAACACCAAGTCCAATCAATGTTCTAGTGTTGAGCTTCTGAATTTGTTAATATCTTTTTTTATGATAATTTTATTAATATTGTAAGGGAGGCCATTCCTAGTGTTGGGGCGAACCACATGGGCCCAATCCACGAGGCACCAATGGGTCTAAGGATAACCCAGTATTAGAAAATTTGTATGAAAAGATAGTATGGGCATGGCCGTGAAGGGCAAGGTCGGCCCAAGAAGCCCAGAAAGGAGCAGCGAAGTCCAACTAGTGGAATGTGGATCCCTGAGTCAGAAGGCTTGACACCACTACTGACCCACAATCCCCATGCATAGTGTGAGGGACAACCCTGGTCCCTGGATACCGACTTCTGGACAGACCTGGAAGGTGGGCACGCCAAGCCAAGACCATGCTGCATTTAATGAAGGTTGGTGACAGGCACGCCACGACGTGCACCCTGGACTGTCAGCGGTAGCCACGATTAGGCATAGACGACCTGTCGTGTGGCAGAACGTGGGAAGAAGGCACGACTTGAGTATGGTGCAACGTCGCCACGATCAGCTTGCCAAGGGACCACTTTGGCTAGGTATATATATCCCCTTCGCTGGGGCAGAAAACTCTCTATGCACTTACATTTGAGCTCCCTCAAATCATAAACTGAAAACCCAAGTTGACAGATGTGTTTCCCACCACCTTGAGCTCTCATTTCCCCCACATTTGCAGGAACAGATAGACCCATCATGGAGTTGCTCGAATTGTGAAACACGAAATCAACAATTATCTTTTAACTTGTGACAATAAAATGTTGGTTTGATCTCAAAGTT
Source organism: Juglans microcarpa x Juglans regia (assembly GCF_004785595.1). Classification (NCBI taxonomy): domain Eukaryota; kingdom Viridiplantae; phylum Streptophyta; class Magnoliopsida; order Fagales; family Juglandaceae; genus Juglans; species Juglans microcarpa x Juglans regia. The sequence continues at coordinate 2,336,348 of NC_054609.1, forward strand.
GTCGGTTTGTTTTTTAAGTATCTTTCAGGTAAAACCACAAGATAGAAAGTTATTATAAGAAAAAACGCTTATTTGTTATTTATTACGAAAACTACAATTTGTTATTAAAATGAATTACTTTTCATCACAAATAATTATTATTCTCGTAAATAATTCTTCATAAATAAATAGTTCATAGAATATAAGAACTATCAAATTAATCTAGTTAAGTGAATAAAAATTCCTTAGAACCAGAGGACCACAATTAGGGTGAAGAAAAATTGTTGGTTTCCTTATAATGTTTTGGGCTATATTTTTGGATGCATATATCTTGCATGAGTTTTATAGTTAAAACCTGAGTGTTTTTTGTGTTTTTACTCCCAAAAAAACTATTTTTTATGTCACCGTCGATTTCTTAACTAAACCAAATAGTTTCGAAGAACTAAAAACTTAAAAAGATAAGGAATTATTACAATATACTAACAACTTCCCACTAAACAAAAACATACTACTTCAAAAGGAAATTGACTTTTGACTGATTACTATGATTGAAAACTTAAATGTTTCATTAAATAGCTGTCTACATTGCATGAACCAATTAATTAAGCTAATTAACATGTACTACAAGAAAGTTGTTATTTGTTATCAATTATTTTTTAAATAAGTTTATTATCATCATAAATCATTAATTTTATCGTATATAATTTATCATAAATATTTATTTCTTTTGGAGTGACGTACAAAAAAATACTAACTAATCTTAATTAGTAGGCCAAAATATAAGTTTTTCCTACCAATTGATCTCCTTTCTTTTGGTTGACAACAAGATCTGAATATCTTGACAATTTCCCCCTAATTAATGTGAGTATTAATTAATTAATTCTTGTTCTAGAAGCCGATCACGTGAGAAAGGGTCGATCATGATCAGTGAATTAATGGCTGGCTACGCCTTTGCTGCTGCTGCTTTTCAACTTATTCAAAAGGACTTTGGAGTAGTTTGGATAAAGGTTATCAATAAGCTAGCCAGCCAATTAATTAACAGATTATCTCACCTAATCCCCATTCATATGGATATCTGGGAATTAGTTTCCTGATGATTGATCGACTATATATGTCCGTCGTTATTACGTACACGTGCATGCATGGGACCATTAAAATTGAAATCCAACAACATATATATGTAAGATTATCGGAATTTGGTTGGCTTGACATTTAATGTACCCACCCACTAAACTAATTATATATATAGGAAGTAAGTTGTTGGTCTTGTCCGAACATATATATATATATATATATATATGATCATCATAGATAAAGTAATAGGATTTTTCCCCATTATTAACTTACTATTAATAACCCTACACGTGTATATTCTATTGCATATTTCTTCCTATAGATACGATCAATGATTTATATTAATTTTAAATGTATAATTTTTGTGCAGTCCTTTTATAAAAAAACAATATTTTTTTCTTTGTAAAATTAACTTTTTTTTTAAAAAGGACAGGTAAAAGACTTATTTATTTTAAATTTATATCTAGTATTAATCGATAAATATATACCATCCAACTGAAAATGATGACTTCAAAAAAAGAAAAGAATTTTAAACTAATAAATAGTCTTTAAACTAAGTAGTGGTGATTAATTATTTGATGGATCGCGAGATCATCGTGACTTCGTTCTTTTTCTCATTTTTCCCTTTGTTTTTTGTTTCTTATTTTTATTTTTTGTGTAAAAGTGTCTTAAGTACGGCCAATAATTTTTAAATCTACAGCCCTATATATTTATAATAATAATAATAACAACAACAAGAACAACGCCATTCAATAATGTTGAAGTAAATTACAACTTAATTTCAGGCCGTAGGAGCAATATAATATTCCTCGATCTTTCGGAACAAAGCGGGCGGGTTGCCTGGATTTGATTGAACCAGCTTTCAAATAAAACATATCTCTGATTCCCATACTTGCATTAAAAGCTTGCATGCTTTGTTTCTTACAATATTTAAAAAAATATTTTAACTATAAAAAATTTTATAGTTAAAATATAAATTATATGGTGTAAAATTGTATCAATTTATAAATTTATTTTTAAAATTTATTTTTATAGTTTAATTAAAAAATATAATATTAATTTCTGCCATATAAAGCTGCTTAGTGATCTGCTTTTGGTTTTGGTGGTGGAAGGATGCTTTTCACTGGAGGGAGAGGTGGCCAGTAGTCAAGGCACTTATTTATTTTGTAAAAAATTGGCTTTTGACTTGTTACTGAATGGTTTGATTAGCCAGCTAGCCTACTTTGTGAAAACTTTGAAGCTGCTCCCATTATTTTAACTACTTTGCTCGTTTAGATCTTAAATCTTAAATCATTTTATTTAATTATTATATTTTTTAAATTTTTATATAAAATATAATAAATAATTTAATTTTCTCAAATCTTAAAATAATAATAATATTAATTTTTAATATTTTAATAATATTTTATTCGACTTTCAATTTTCATCTCAACTCACTTTCTAAATATCAACTAAATGTTTCATTAATTAGTTGTGATCTACACGGCATGAACCAATTAAGCTAATTAACATGTACTATAAGAAAGTTATTATTTTTTATCAATTATTTCTATAAAAATGATTATTTTTTTAAATGAATTTATTATCATAATAAATAATTACTTTTATTGTAAATAAATCGTCATAAATATTCATTTTTCTTGTACTAACGTAGAATGAAATACTAGCTAATCTTAATTAGTAGGTCAAAAATATAAGTTTTTCCCTTTATTTTTTTTCTATAAACTGATCTCCTTTCTTTTGGTTGACAACAAGATCTGAATATCTTGATAATTTCCCCCTAATTAATGTGAGTATTAATTAATTCTTGTGCTAGAAGCCGACGAGAGAAAGGATCATGATCAGTGAAATGGCTGGCTACCTTTGCTGCTGCTGCTTTTGAGCCTATTCAGAAGGAGTACTTTGGATAAAGGTTATCAATAAGCTAGCTAGCTAGCCAATTAATTAACAGATTATCTCACCAAATCCCCATTGTCAATATCTGGGAATTAGTTTCTTGATGATTGACCTATGTCCGTCGTTATTACGCGCACGTGCATGCATGGGACCATTATCCAACAACACACACACACACACATATATATATATATATATATATATATATATATATATATATATTAGATTTTTGGAATTTGGTTGGCTTGACTTTTATGTACCCACCCACAAAGCTTTATATATATATATATATATGTTTATAGGATTTTTCCCACTATTAACTTACTATTAATAACCACAAGTGTATATTCTATTACAGATTCCTTCCTATAGATACGATCAATTCTTTATATAAATATTAAATATATAACTCTCGTGCAGTCATTTTATAAAAAAATAAACAAAATATATAAAAAAATCATTTTCCTTTTTAGTAGAATCAACTCTTTTTTTAAAAAGGACCTGTAAAAAACTTATTTATTATCAATATGAACCAATGGGAGAGATGCTTAAAGAACAAGCTAAGACTTAAAATTTATTTAACCATGGCGAGTGGTCAAGGCACATGCAACTTACCGATTAGAAACCTATTATTATCATGAAGTCATGATGATCGATGCTGATGAACTGATGATGCGTGACGCTTTTCTTTCTTTCTTTTTTCTTTTTTGGTTTGGTAAGTCAAGGCACTTATTTATGATTCGTTTTGATGCTATATTCATCATCAGGGACTAGGAAATTAGGATGATGAAAAAGTTCATTAATAAAATTTATAATTAGAAAAAGAAATGCTAATTATATCAGCAATTTTTTTTCAAAAATATTAAAAGTTTTTAAAAAATATAGTGTGTAGATCAGGTTGGAAAGATTGAGTAATTTGCTCATTTATATAGAACTTATATTAACAATGATACAATTGCAATGTAAACGATGGAATAACTGCCTTAAGTATGCGCAGAAAGAAAGGGAGAATAATAGAAAGTAGAGAACGTGAAGAGTGAAGTCGTGAAAATATTCGTATATTCATTTGTCATGTACAGTTGCTATTTATAGCACAAAGAATCAAATAACAGAATGGTAAATAAGTAAATTGTATTTTACAGCTCACTAAATATGAATTGAATTTATCATGCCACAGTTAGTCTGGTGGCCTTCCAGGTGTTTGAGAATTGTCCTTCTTTAATTCCAATACCCCCCGCAAGATGGAGAGTAAACGTTGATGACTCCCACCTTGAATAATAATCGTTGAAAAGCTGGTGAGTGCAATGGTTTAGTAAGCAAATCTGCCAATTGCGCAGAGGAAGACACATGAGCAGTTTTGACTTGTCCTGCTAAAACTTTATCATGAACTAGATGGCAGTCTAGTTCGATATGCTTGGTGCGCTCGTGAAATATCGGATTCGCAGCAATGTGCATGGCGGCAATATTATCACAGTACAGAGTAGTAGGTGTTCCAATGATGATGCGCAAGTCTGTAAGCAGATAGCGAATCCAAGTGAGCTCGCAAACCACGGCTGCCACGGCTCTATATTCCGATTCAACAGATGACCTCGAAATCATGTTCTGCTTCTTTGACTTCCAGGAAACAAGAGATTTTCCAAGGAACACACAAAATCCCGTAGTGGAACGACGTGTATCGGGGCAATTTGCCCAATTTGCGTCGGAATATGTGACAAGCTCCATGGTGGAATTTGCTGGAAGAAAGATCCCCTGTCCTGGAGTTCCTTTGACATATTTAAGAGCCTTAAGAATGGCATCATAATGCGGCACTCTTGGGGTGTCCATAAACTGACTTAATAGGTTGACACTATAGTTCAAATCTGGCCTTGTGTTGGTTAAGTATAGTAACTTCCCAACCAATTTTCTATAAAGTGCTGGATCGTGAAATAATTCACCTTCATCCTGTTTAAGCTTGATGTTTGTTTCCATTGGTAAGGGAGATGGTTTAGCCGCTAGGAGTCCAGTTTCAGCAAGAATATCGAGCGCATATTTGCGCTGGCAGAGTTGAATCCCATCTTGTGTGCGGCCTACTTCCATGCTAAGAAAGTATCGCAATGTACCCAGATTTTTTATGCGAAATTTGGTCTCCAAAAATTGCTTAACATCATTGCTTGAGTTGGTGTCTGAGCTCATGAGAATAATGTCATCGACATACACGAGAAGTGCGATGAATGAGGTTGTAGTGCTCTTGGTGAAGAGGCTATAATCTGCCTTGGATTGAACAAAACCAAATTCAGCTAGAGATGAAACTAATTTAGCATTACATTGACGGGATGCTTGTCGCAAGCTATATAAGCTCTTCTGCAAGCGGCAAACTTGAGTGGTCTTGGCTGCAACATGACCAGGTGGTGGTCACATGTAGAGTTCTTCAGCAAGCTCACCATACAAGAAGGCGTTGTTTACATCAAGCTGTTGTAATTCCCAACCTTTGATGGCAGCAATTGCTAAGAGACAACGAATTGAAACAATTTTAGCAACGGGTGAGAATGTATCGTGAAAATCTATACCTTCACGTTGGGTAAAACCCTTTGCGACTAATCGCGCTTTAGCTCTTTCAACGGTTCCATCGGCATTGAATTTGAGCTTATAAATCCACTTACAATCAATTGGTCTCTTGCCTGGGGGAAGATCAACAATGGTCCAAGTCTCATTGAGCTCAAGAGCAGCAAGTTCCTGATCCATTGCCTCAAGCCAGATTGGATGTTGGATGGCTTGTGTATATGATGTTGGTTCAGAATTTATGGAGACAGATGTTGTGAATGCCCGAAACTTAGGGGATAAGGACGCATAGGATAAAACAGAGGAAAGGGGAAAGGAAACATGCATACCTGATGGAGAGGAAGATCCAGGAACAATCATTGTTCACGTCGATTGGTGAGGATTGGTGGTGGTGGCTTGTTGACAATGGTAGTCACATAGGAATGCATGGGCTTTTTTTGGTCGAGTTGATTTGCGAGGAACTTGGGAAGTATCATCATGATCAGAGAGGTAGGTTATTTCATTGATGGGGTCGATTGAATTATGAGAGGATGAATCTGGTAAGTTATTCATGGAGTCAAGAGTGGAAAGTGAAGTTGGTAAATCTAAATGGGTTGTGCGAGTGTGAGTAGGTGAGGAAGGTGGAGAGTATGTGGTGTCAATATGGTCAGGGAAGGTGTGAATGTCGTAGGGTGAGAATGAAGATGTTTGAATGGGAATGAGTGGTGCAGTGTTGAGTTGTTTGAGGGGAAATATTTCTTCATGAAAAATGACATCTCGGGAGAGGAATACTTGATGGTTTGTGAGGTCAAGCATTTTATAACCTTTGACACCATAAGGATATCCAAGAAACAAACATTTCCGAACTCGAGGTTCGAATTTTGTTCTACCATGTGATAGGGTGGAAGCGAAATAGAGACATCCGAAGACCTTAAAATGGCTGTAGGATGGTTTGGTCTTGTAAAGAGTTTCAAATGGAGTTTTGTAGTTGAGAGTTGGAGTAGGTGTTCGATTGATTAATTATACTGCAGTGGTGACAAGATCAGACCAATATTGAAGTGATAATCTTGATTGAAATTTCAGTGCCCGTGCCACATTAAGAATGTGTTGATGTTTGTGTTCGGCAAGAGCATTTTGCTGAGGTGTGGCGACACATGTTGTTTGATGTAAGATACCTTTGGAGTTATAAAAATCTGGCATTTGGAATTCGGCGCCATTATCGGAACGAATGGTTTTGATTTGAGTGTTGAATTGAGTGTTAATAAGAGAAAAAAAAAATTCAAGAGTGAATTTCTAGTCTCAGATTTTGTTTTAAGCAGATAGAGCCAGGTACACCTTGAGAATTGGTCCACAATAGTAAGAAAGTATTTAGCACCATAGTATGATTGTGTTTGGTTAGGTCCCCAAATGTCAACTGAAATAATATCAAAGGCTTTAGAGGCTTTCAATGCCACGTTTGGAAAGGGCAATTTGTGTTGTTTTGCAAGAGGGCAGATGTCACAAGGAATTCTGGATTGATCAGAATGTTTAAAACTAGAATCAATGTCATGTAAAAGATGTGAAACCATGGAACTGTGTCCAAGTCTAAAATGCCACAATGTAAACTTATCAAACTTGGTAGCAGTAGTGTGATTAACGGAAATTGAAGGAAACAAAGTATGAAAATGCCATTGCAATGTGTTTGGTTTGGGTCTGGATAGTTGCAAGTGATATAAGCCATCATGCACCGCTCCCACTCCAATCGTCATCCATGATGAAAGGTCCTGAATATAACAAGAGTTGGAAAAAAATAGTAGACAACAATTAGAATGGTGTGCCAAGGATTTGGCAGAAATAAGATTAAAAGAAAATTCAGGCACACACAACACACGACGAAGAATCAAATGAGGTGATAAGTGTACATCACCAATGTGTGTAGCAGCAGTGGTAGAGCCATTGGGAAGTTTGATCATGCGAGAAATGGAAGTGATATTGTGAGTGAAAAATTTTGGGCTACATATCATATGATCTGTAGCGCCTGTGTCTATAATCCAGGATGTTGGTAAATGTGATGCTGTGTTAAAAGTAGAAATACCAGAAACAGGAGGGAAACTAGCATGAACGTTGTTTGCAGCAGGTGGAATGTCATCACCATGAGTAGGATTGAGTAAGGCAATGATTTGGTTGTATTGCTCTCGAGTAATAGGTGGACCATTGGTAATTTCCTCCTGCGCAAGAGAAGATTGGTTAGCCGAGGATTTAAATTTGTTGCTGTTCTTGTGGCCAGGAGGAAATCCATTCAATCGGTAGCATTTTTCTTTAGTGTGTCCAGGTATACGGCAATGTGAGCACACTGGGAGGTTAGGATTTGCTTTGAAACAACGCTCCAGGGAGTGTCCTGGTACATTGCAATGGGAGCAAAAAAGACGTTCTCTACGGTTTGTGGTTGAGTTGCGATTATCTGGTCCCTTAGCAACCATAGCTAAAGGAGAAGGCACAGAATGCAACTGTCGACGTCGTTCCTCTTGTTGAACGAGGGAGAGAACCCGATTGAGAGCAGGAAGTGGTTCGTGTAATAATATCTGCGCACGAACAGAGTCGTAAGAATCGTCAAGTCCTACAAGAAATTGCATTACCTTGTTACGATGGGTGTACTCTAGCATCGTTTTTACAGCTCCACAAGTGCAGGCAGGCAGAGGTTCATAGATCTCGAGTTCATCCCAGAATACTTTGAGTTTGTTATAATATTGGCTTACGGAATCAGTGTCTTGAGTTGATGATGAAATGGATTTTGTGATTTGGAAAATTCGAGGGGCATTTTGGATGGAGAATCTCTCTCAAAGATCATTCCAAACGCTTTCAGCAGTATCTGCGTGTGCAATGCTCTATCTATGTTCCGAACTAACCGAATGTTGGATCCAGGCTATGAGCATGTCATTGCAGCGCTCCCATGGTGCGATGAGGGGATTAGAAAGATTTGTTGGCTTGGTGATTGTACCATCAATGAACTTGGGCTTATTTTTGATATTGAGGGCCCGACACATTGTTCTTGCCCAGGTTACGTAATTTTCTGTGGTAAGCAAATCAGGAACTGAGGGAGATGAGGCTCCCTTTCCAGGTTGAATGTAGTAGGGGCTAGCGGGATGGTGAGGGTTGTTTTCATTTTTGGATTGCTTGGATGATTCGGTGTTTTCTGTCATTGCTCTGGTACCATATTAACGATGATACAATTACAATGTAAACGATGGAATAACTGCCTTGAGTATGCGCAGAAAGAAATGGAGAATAATAGAAAGTAGAGAACGTGAAGAGTGAAGTCGTGAAAATATTCGTATATTCATTTGTCATGTACAGTTGCTATTTATAGCACAAAGAATCAAATAACAGAATGGTAAATAAGTAAATTGTATTTTACAGCTCACTAAATATGAATTGAATTTATCATGCCATAGTTAGTCTGGTGGCCTTCCAGGTGTTTGAGAATTGTCCTTCTTTAATTCCAATAACTTATCTAATTAAAATTTGTACTTAATATTAGTTATATGAGCCGTGCTACTCTGCCGCCTGAGTAGCATCGCTTGTTTCTACCGCTTGTTGCTTTTTAGTTTTTTTTTAATATATTTAAGTATTTTTAAAAAATAAAAAAATATACCAATACACTTAAAATCACTTCTTTAATTACTAAGTAAAAAAAAAATATAAAAAAAAATTTTACAGCAGTATACTAGAGCGGTGCATTTTAAGCACCATACAAGCTTTTCCCTAGTTATATATGTGTGTAGGAGAACACGTTTTTTATTTTTTATTTTTTATTTTAACTTTTATGATGCTTGGAGGAAGCCTCGTGGAAATTTCCTGCTGCATGCACCGATGCACGGAACCAAAGAAGAAGGACGGCAGGCAACAAGGCCCGCTAGCTACCTAATTAGGCCTTCGATTTTTCAACTTCAATACTCCCATTGGTGAATATCTTTGACAGCTTGAATGAATATACTCTTTTGAACATATAGTATTTTGAGGCACCCAATTACCGGCCATATGACGTGGATATAAACACTCACACGTACACATATCACTTGAATTAGAGGAGATGTAATAATTCTGTTTATAATTACTGTTAAGGATATAACTAATTATTCAATTTATTATTTTTTATCAATTTAAATTTTTAGGATAAGTAGAGATTTCATATAATATTAGAATATATGTTGAATTCTAATCCTGACCCTATACTTTATTATTAAATATTACTTATATTGGACCAATTTATTGAGACAAACTATGACACGCACATGATGGTAGGAAATGTTACGTATATAATTAATTAAATCTACATTTTTTTTTTCATCAATTTAATCTTTTGAACCAATGGATGATTTGATAATTAGTTAGAGTTTGATCATCTGGGTGCATGCTATTGATTTATGTTGCAACTATCTATCTAGGTGACTTCTCTTTTAGTTTTTAAAAGATCTAGAGATTATTCGACATGAGGTTTTTAGTCTATTTCCAAATATATGGTTTTTAATTTTCGAAGCATTAATATGGGAGTTAGTTTGAGAAAATTGTTGGAAACTCCTATATATATCCCTTAGTTTTTATTCTAATAACATTATTAGAACAGAATAATAATAAAGTCTTCAAATATTTAATAGACCTACCATATAAAGTACCTCGCTCTTTAATAACAAGGGGCTTATTTTTTTTAGGTTTTTTCTCTTTTTTTTTCCTTTTTTTTTTTTTTTATCTTTTTGGATTTGTTTCCTTTTCTTTTGATTTTTCTTGACTTTTGGCTAATTTTTTTTTTAGGGTTTTTCATTAAAATGTTTATCCATCTTAACTAGCTGTGATTTAGATTTTAAAGTATATTTTATACTTTATTCATTTGTTGGGCATGCAATGCCCTTTAATTCATGAGATCGTATAGATTTTGGGTGTCAAGTGACAATACCATCGATATGATATACATTAAGGAAATTTTTTTTAATGATGCTGTATTTTTTTAATAAAAATTTAAAAATGTTAATAAAAACATGTGAAAAAAAAGCAAAACGGAAACTTCGGGGGGTCAGCGGTGACGGCAGAACCACCTAATTGAAAATTTGAAAACAAAATGATAAAAATTAAAAAATTAAAAAAAAATTATTTGGGATGGATACGTGGGATACATAAGTGGATTGTGGGACATGGGAATATCTTTGTAAGGTAATAATAACTAACTTTGTCGTTTATCTCCGCCGCAACGACTTTTGGATATTCTCGGATACGAGTGGTTTGCTGATGTTTCCTGGATGAACTCAGCCTTCACACGTCACGCGATTCAGAGGATAAAAACCCAAAAATAATTACTTTATCCGTACATTATTTTTTTAAGAAAAACACTAGTATACCGCCTCAATTTGACCGCTCTTTTTGACCGTTTGGCAAAATTTTTTTTTTACTTAGTGAGTAAGGAAGTGTTTTTAAGTGTATTGGTGTATTTTTTTTATTTTTTAAAAATATTTAAATGTATTAAAAAAATATGAAATGAAAAAAAAAAACAGACTGGCCGGCACGTCCAGCGGTAAATGCTGGGCGGCAGAGTAGCATTGTCCTTTTTTTAAAGAGTAATAGTGTATGTATTTACAATTTTACTTATACTTTTACTTACATGCATAATTTTGTTAATTTTAGTTGAAAATTTAAAATTTAAATTTAAAATTTCATGATTTTCAATATATCAATAACTGACATGTAAAGAAATAAGTTTTTTGTAAGTTTTTCTTAAATATTTTTAACAATTTTATTTTTCAAAAGCAATTTTATTAAAATATTTTTAGGTATTTCACCACTAATAATTTAGCAGTGAAATTGTTTTAATTAAAATGTTTTAATGAATTTTAAAAAATAAGATAAAAAAGTTAAATACAAAATACAAAATATTCACTAAATAATTAAATTTAACTATTTTTATAATTACAAGTTTTTATAATAAGTAATAATTTAACATGTTAGAGAAGAGGCCCTACATTAAAAGACAATTTAGCCAACACAAGAGCAGTCAAATGGTTTGGATAGTAATTTGGGATGAGATGAATTGAGATGAAAGTTAAATAAAATATTATTAGAATATTATTTTTTAATAATATTATTATTTTGATATTTGAAAAAATTGAATTGTTCATTATATTTTATTTGAAAATTTAATAAAGTTGTAATATTCTCTCACAATCCAACTCACACGACAAGCCAGTTTAGCACGAAAGTTTGTGTTCCACCTTTCTGTGGGTATTATAACAAAAATGTTAATTGAGACACGTAGTCAACTATTATTATTATTTTTTATCATATGTATTTACAAAATTAACAATTCTTCTGTATGCAATCACCAGTACAGAACCGGCTGACACGTCACCTTAAAAAAAAAACAGAAAAAAAAGGGTCTGGATCAATTAATTTATTTGTGCGTAGGGCGCCGCAAATCCAATTGGAGCTGTGTATTCATGGTGAACTCTATGAATCTTCTTGTAACCCCACTTGTTATGGAGAAATCTGTGGATCCAATAGTTCGACTAACCCTCCACCACGAAATACACCGACAACTGTGCAAATATTTCCCATCACAAAGGTAATGGAAACCTCGTGTGAATCCCAATCATCTGTGAATGAATAGAAAATTGCTTTAACTTCAATGTCACAGAGAGATATTCCAGAAAGATAAGAAAAGGCCAATACGGAAAAAAATCCCCAAAATACAAAACCTCACAACAAGAAGCCTTGAACGAGTTTCGACGCTGAACTAGAGCCACGAAAGGGAAGATGATGGAAATGGAGAGAAGAGGGCAGGGTCTGGATCGAAATGAAATCTGAAACTTGAACGAGTTTCGACGCTGAACCAGAGCCACGAAGGGGAAGACGATGGGAATGGGGAGAAGGGTTTGAATCGAGCGGGAGATAGTGAAGTCCGTCTGTGAAATGGATGTTGCATGGAGAAGACGAAGGGGCTGTGGCTTTGTGGAGAAGACGAAGACAATGACTGTGGGTGCTCGTGGATTGGCGATGACGATGGGGCTTCGTGGGGATGTAGAAGATGAAGACAAAATAGAAAGAGAAAAGATGAGAGAAACGACGTCGTTGCATTTGCCATGTCGGAGGCGATGCCGCGGGGGTTTCCCAAGACAGTTGCGAGTAGAATTTTTGCAAAATTAATAGATTTGCATAAAAAAATTTTGGTCGGTATGTAGACTAGGGGTAGGTAGCGGGGCCCCACTACCCTGCCCCTATCCGCCTTGCCCCCTCATGGCAAGGCGGGCATGGCCTCATCTAGCCCCCCTAGCGGGGGCCAGGGGGGCTCAACCTCGCTCCGCACCCCTTATATATTTATATATATAAAAACATAAATATATATAATTATATTTTTATATTTTACAAATTATGTATATATAAATATATATTACAATTTGTTAGACTTGTTCACAAAGTGTGCACTAGCAAATTTAAAAATTGCATAGTTTAAAAACTACAACTTACATAAAATATGTATTAGCAAATTTAAAAACTACATAGTTTAAAAGCTACTACACGACAGCTTACATAAAATATGTACTAACAAATTTAAAATTTACATAGTTTTTAAATTTAGTCATATTTATGAAATTTAAATTTATAATTTAAGTTTAAAAATGTATTTTTTTTTTATCACTTTTGGACCTAGAAATAATTTTTAAACTTTGTGAAATGTAGTCTTTTTTTTTTTTTTTAAATGGATATGAGGTGGGGCGGATTGAGAATCCAGCCCACCCCTTCCTAGCGGGGCGGGGACCGGGCTATCCTGCACCATATGGTGCGGGTAGCACCCTTATTGTAGACCATACCTAGTAAAGTCTTTACATGACATAATTTAATTTAGAAGATAACTTTTAAAATTTAAATCTTAAAAATCAAAATTTATTATTTACGTGATATAAATGGTATGATCTACACACCGGATGAAGAATATAATAACTCGATAGCAAAATTACCAAATATTGATAGCCAATACTGATATCATAATTACCAAAAATCATAATGATAATGATCAATATGGATGAAATAAGAAAAGTAGAGACAAAAGTTAATGATGTACTCAACTTCAACCAAATATATAATTCATGTGTATTGTCTATAAGTGTTGCCGTTCAATTAGATAGTTAATTTTACTTGGTTGCCGTTTCATTTATTATGTATTATATGCAGATAAACGATGGCCATGTCTGGTAGCCAATCTTTGGACTCGAATGAGTCAAGTCCATGTAGTTAGAAGGCTGGGCCGGTTCCATTCATTTTCAGCCCAGTTCTATTTAATTTGGGCCCAGGTTAATATTGGTTTGATTGATTCTTTTTACTGTTTCGAGGCCCAAGTTTGCACATTTGCCGGCCGGATCATCATCTTTCCAGACAGTTACCACCGGTTGAACCCAATTTTGGTAGGATTCAACGTCCCCCCCCCCCCCCCCCCCCCCCCCCCCCCCCCCCCCCCCCCCCCCCCCCCCCCCCCCCTCCCTCCCTCCCTCCCGCCCCAAAGTTCACTGTTCACCATCGTTTTAGCTGGTTCTGTGCAGTTTTCTCCAGTTTTGGTGGTATTCCTATTAAATCTCTTTTCGTGAGAGTCAAATCTCATTTTGAATTATATTATAAGCATAAGGCTGTCATCTTGAGAATCCTTCCTCTGTCTACAGCCTTCTCAACGGGTGATTGAACCAATCTGCAGTGCCTGAACATAAAAAATCTGAGATTGGTACCTCGAGATCCACTCTTTCTACCCATTACGGATGCTTGTATGATTAGATGACATTTATTTTGGATGTATTTTTGTTTTGTTTTGTATATGATTAGATTACATTTATTTTTTTAAATACACAGAGTCCTCTGTTTCCGAAAGCTGAACCCCTACTCCTTATTGCCGCTCCCCAAAGACATAAATTTTGGTAATTTTCTTTCCTACTCTTGTTATCGCACTCCCGGGCTCTCTCTCTCTCTTTGGGAATTTCTCTACTGGGTAGGAGTTAGATTTGCATTCTGGTGGAATTTATGAACTGGGTTTCTGCGGGATTCTTAACTTTCTTTACAATGGTTCAATGAGGATTGAAAGCTTCAGTTATTTTTCCATCAATGCTTCTTTGGTCTTCTGGGTACCTTAAAGAAGAAAAAGTACTCCAAAAAGGAAAAAACTGGGTTTCTGTCTGAATGACTTATTTCTGAATTCTGGGAGTTGCTGGGCAGCTTATTATGCTTCAGTTTCAATTTTCCTTTGCTCAACTCCCAAAGGGTCAAAATATATTCTTCATTCGAGACAGAACAGAGGAACCCCAAGTAGATTGATCGTTCCTCTCTTTCCAAGGAAAAAACTTTATAATTTTGGCACATCTAATTTGATAGAGAAAATGAAGTTTTTAGCATTTATCTTTGTCCCAAAGTGGATATTTTCTTGTGGGAGGAGTAGTACGAAACATTCATGGATTCCCAACAGAAGATGGAGAAGAAAAGCACACCTTTGTACCTGTTTGCACCCGAAAGAGAAAGATAACAGACAGATAAATAAATCACCCTGTTTTTTTATATTTTTTCCATGAACTACAAACCCAGACAAAACGAGTACATTGATGCAGGCACAAAACAAACCCAGACAATTATAGATCCAGCACGAAGAACGAAACTTACTAATCTGCAATCCCAAGGATTGTTAACTTTGATAGTACAGCACAATCTAAGATAACAACAGAGACCATCGAATGAAGTAAAACAAACACCATCTTAAACCATAACCAAAAACAGAGAAAGACGAACAGAAATCATGTAATGATATGGCCATGCGGGTAGGGCAGCAGAGATTTAACGACCTTGGTGGGGAAAGATCTTCACATTCTTCGCATAATTCTCAGCTGGGTTTTTGGGGTGGTGGTTTAGACAGCAAAGATGTGCGGCAATGGATTTGAGTATGGAATCAAGCACCATCTTCTTCACCGATCTTCTCTTTCGAGGAAATATGCTTCCTTTCTTGGGTATAAAGCGCGGGTGCCCAAACTCAGCTTCCACCATTTCCTCAGTACCTTTGCTCAGCTCCATTTTCTCTCTAGCTCTATAGAATATGGGAATTGGGATGGCTTTTGCTGAACCTTTAAATGTGGGTTTGGTGATGACTGACGTCAGCAATCTCCGAAGCAGTCCCGTCTTTCTACATCCAAAACCAATCAACGTCAACAACTTGCATGCGAAAGGACAATTAAGTTTCAGCTCCGCACTTGTTTGGAGACACAATGCCATAATTCATAAAGCTCCTTTAACCTCCAAGGTCTTGTTTGGAGACACGATAATAAATCGTTCATTATCTTTGATTCATCCACATTGTTTACTACTGTTATATTATCTAATAATGAATAACTATTATATTTTTAAACCGATGTACAGAACATATCAATCACGTCACTTATATAGTAATGTTTTATTTGTAAAATTTAAATTTTAAAATTGATTTTTTAAATCAAATTATATCATGTAAATATTTTATTAGATGTAATCTAAATATTAGGTTGTGAATATAATTTTTCAATAATGAAATGATGGAGTTTAAAAAGACTTGTTAAAAATAACATTGACTTGATGTTTATATTTATATAGTCTATTTAAGGATAACAGAATCAAGATATATAATGAATAATTGATTCAATTCTAAGCCTTCAAACTATATAATAAATAGAATAACTTACGGGGAATTAAACACATTTTTGAACCTGTCCACCAATATTGTCATCAATGTCATGAGTCCACGAATGGGGTGTAAGAAAGACGCTATGATTGGCAAATCGAGCACGCAACCTACCCCTATGAGATAAAAGAACCATTTGGTGTCGGGACTCGTGCCTTCTCTCTCCAAAACCTAGCAATGGTCTCCAGTAATACATTTTCAACCGAGTGCTAGAAATCCACCCATCTTTCTCAAATGAAAATCTTAGAAATCTTTTTATTTCCTCTTTTTCACATTGCCACAAGAGCATTCACATCAAATAAAAAAATTGATCAAAATTTATATAATTTATGCCAAAAATAACTCACATTGAATCTGATAAATCTAAAATAATTTAAATTTCTATTATAGTGGTTAGTTAAAGATGGAGAACTATAATTGATTCACCAAATACTAAAATATTAATTTCTCACTCCAACCATACACGTGGGAATGGTAATTCTCTGGGTATACGAAAGGGAACGACAATTTCTCACTCCAACCACATATTAATTTTTAAAATGTTACCATGTTATTTGTATATGAGTTAAAAATTAAAATAAGTTTAAAAAATTTGGTTATACGAAAGGAAAAATGTTAATGAAATTGGTAGTAAAATGTTACAACGTTATTTGGAAATATGAATTTTTTAATATGAATTTAATTAGAATATAATTATTATTAATATTAAATTGGTAGAATTATAAAATGTGATATAAATAAATTAAATAAAAAATTATTAAATAAAAAATATTTTATTATTATATAGAGAGTAAATGGCTAATCCAATGTGAGGATTAAATTTAAATGGAATAGACAAATGCAACAAAGTATGATATTGGTTAAATTTTATAGATGAATTTGGCCAAACCAATGAAGATGCTCTTAAGCTTGGATCAGCACTGGCATTGGTTTCGGTAAAATGAAAGAATCTCTAAAATTTGATGAATCAAGGGTTTAAAACGTTCGCATTGGATTCGATAAAGATGAAAACTCAAACTTTGAGCTACATGAAATTTATTTTCGTCTTCATATTTGAAGACTCACTATTCATAATCTATCCGGTTATTTTATTACAAAATCACTTATTCCAACTTCTCTCTCCATTTTCGCCCGTAATTCCGTTTCTTTCTCCCAAACCTTTCTTTCTTTCTTCCATTTCTTCCTCTCACGACCCTTTCTCCCATTTCTTTCGCCCATGAATCTGAAAAAAAGTTTCATTTCTCCCTTTCAATTTTTCCTCTCTATTTCCTCTCTTCCCTTTCTTTATCTCTCTCTCTTCCCTTACAACCCGACACTCCCTCTCTCCCCTTCTCTCCATTTTTGATTTAGATTTCGCTAAACCCAACCTCATAAACTCACTCTTCCCCATCTAAATCGCACTTGAGGAGCACGAGGAAATCTTAGTGATGTCGGTCGAGTAAATCCCTCTTGAGGGATCGAGAAAATCACTGCCCAATCTAGAAAATCACGGCTTGAGGGTATTTTCTAGCATTTTTCTGAGCTTCCAAACTGAGAGCATTTTTCTTGCATTTCTATTCTGAATCACAAGGTTTCTGAGCTGGTCTTCTTCAAGTATTTGCTATTTTTTTAAACTTCAAATTGGGTTTTTGATTCCAGCTTCTCAATTTTTGTGTGCTCACGAATTCCACAATTACTGTATTCTCAGCTTTGAGTTCAATCGAGCACTCCATCTCGGTCTAATTCAGGTATTTCATCTCAGCGTGTGTGGATTATAAGTTTTTTTTGTTTTTAGGCCCATTTTGGTGGAATTGAACATGCATTAATATACTGTTGATTGAGCTGAGAGTTCTGATTTCAACTAATGAGAATTCTTGGGTTGAAGGCATGGCTTCAAGCTGTTACTTGTCGTGGTGATCGTTTTGGATCTGATAGCCTAGGTCTTAGCCTTATGTCTTGACAAATATAAAGTAAATTAATAATTCAGAAACATAGAACTCACCATGGTAGACTGTCGACACTGCCTTTTGTTGTGAAAAACGATGACAATAAAGTGAAAATTGACACGAGAAAAACAAGCAATCACACACGACACAGTATTTACGTGGTTCGGCAAATTGCTTACGTCCACAGGAGTTGCAGAGGATTTGTATTACTTGAAGAATCACAATACAATAGTGTAGAACGGCTACTGTTCACAGTCATACAGTACAAGTCAAACAACAACACTATATATATGTTGTACGGCGGAAACCCTAAAACAGCAGAATTAATGATGTTCGCTCGAGCGGCGTGTCGAGCCCGCGTCGAGCGAACCTGTTTCCCGCAATCGCTCGAGCCGTGAGTCGAGCGGCTCCTTAAGCGAAGCTCTCTGACTTCCCTCCGCTCGAGCCGTGAGTCGAGCGGTCATCGAGCGAACCTCTCTGACTTGCTTCTGCTCGAGCAGTCTGTCGAGCTCTCTTCGAGCGAAGCTCTCTGACTTGTATTCGCTCGAGCGGCTAGACGCTTCGCTCGAGCGGCGTGAACCAGACTCCAAATACTTAACAATTCTCCCACTTGGAGACTGGTACACTCACATTGTCGCCCCTGCCTCAAACATGATATCCTCCACCTCTGCAACTCACAGCTCCTGTCTTCATGCTAGAAGACCAACTGAAGTTGCGCACAACTTCAGTTTCTCAAGTGTAACACCCTTTGTCAACATATCAGCAGGGTTCTTACTTCCACAAATTTTCTCAAGTAGCAACTGTCCATCATCCAACAAAGATCGTATAAAGTGATACCTGATCTGAATGTGTTTAGTCCTGGAATGAAATGCTGGGTTCTTGGCAAGGAATATGGCACTCTGACTGTCACTGTAGAGAGTGCTATTCTGATTCTTTTTACCCAATTCCTCCAAGAAGCCCTGTATCCAAACCATCTCTTTTGCAGCTTCTGAAACTGCAATATATTCAGCTTCTGTAGTAGATAAAGAAACTGTCTTCTGTAGATTAGAACCCCATGAAACTGCAGTACCACCCAGAGTGTAAACAAACCCTGTGGTACTTTTTCTGCTATCAATGTCTCCAGCTAAATCAGCATCAACATAGCCTTGCACCTCTAAGCCCTCTCCTGAGAAACACAAGCACGTTTCTAAGGAGCCTTTTAAGTACCTCAAAATCCACTTCACTGCTTCCCAATGTTGTTTTCCAGGATTACTCATGTATCTACTCACAACTCCCACTGCATGGGCAATATCTGGTCTAGTGCAAACAATAGCATACATAAGTGACCCAATAGCTGAGGCATAAGGAACCTTACTCATATAGTCTTGTTCCTCTTCTGACTTTGGTGCCTGATCCTTGCTGAGTCTGAAATGACTCCCTAAGGGTGTGCCAACTGGCTTGGCCTTGTCCATACTAAACCGGTTGAGTACCTTTTTCACATACTCAGCCTGTGAGAGTCTCAAAGTGCCTCTGACTCTGTCTCTAACAATTCTCATGCCAAGGATTTGCTTTGCAGCTCCCAAATCCTTCATTGCAAAATGCTCTGACATCTGCTTCTTCAGACTGTTGATCTCATCAATACTGGCCCCTGCAATGAGCATGTCATCCACATATAGCAGCAAAATAATGTAAGAATTGTTAAACTGTCTGACATAGCAACAATGATCTGCCTGACATCTGCTGTACCCTGCACTACACATGAAACCATCAAATTTCTTGTACCATTGTCTGGGAGCTTGTTTCAGGCCATACAAGCTTTTCTTTAATCTGCAAACTGAACCTTCCTTTCCCTGTACCACAAACCCCTCAGGTTGGTGTATGTAGATGTCTTCTTCAAGATCTCCATGAAGAAAAGCTGTCTTCACATCTAACTGCTCAAGAAATAGATCTTCAGCAGCAACCATAGCCAAAACTAGCCTGATGGTTGTGATTTTTACCACAGGAGAAAAAATCTCAGAATAGTCAATGCCCTGTTTCTGTTGAAAGCCTTTTACAACAAGTCTGGCCTTATACCTCTTACTGCCATCATGCTCAGTTTTTACCCGGTACACCCACTTGTTGTGTGATGCCTTCTTCCCTGATGGAAGTTTTGTCAACTCCCATGTCTGATTCCCTAACAAGGAATCCATCTCATCCTTCATGGCCAACTCCCACTTGCTAGAATTTTCATCTTGCAAGGTTTCTTGGTAACTCTGTGGTTCTCCACCATCTGTCAACAAAATGTAATTCAAAGAAGGTGAAAAACGCTGTGGAAGACGAATAGTCCTACCTGACTTGCGAACTGCAGCTATTGGAGTGGACGGCTCTGGATCTGACTGCGGAATAATGGGAATGGGTGTGCTGGACCCACTCTCCCCGTCACTCACATCTCTGCACTGCACTGTGACCTCTGGTAGATCATCCAAACTCACAAACTCAAACTCCTGAGGAGCTGCTTCAGCAACTGTACTAGACTTGTCTTTGTACACAATCTTCTCATTGAAAATCACATTTCTGCTTCTTATAATCTTCCGATCCTGATCATCCCAGAAACGATAGCCAAATGCCTCGTCTCCATAGCCAATGAAATAACATTTCCTTGACTTGGCCTCAAGCTTATTACGAGCATCAGAATCAATAAGAACATAAGAAAGACAGCCAAATATTTTAAGATGAGAAAATTTGACCTCTTTCCCGCTCCAAGTCTCCTCAGGCAATCCACAATCCAAAGGAACTGATGGCCCTCTGTTTATCAAGTATACTGCAGTGCTAACTGCATCTGCCCAGAAAGTAGGTGGTAGCCCAGCGTGCAGCCTCATGCTTCTAGCACGCTCATTTATGGTTCTGTTCATACGTTCAGCAACTCCATTTTGCTGTGGTGTCCCAGGAATGGTCTTCTCCATTCTGATACCCTGAGTTGCGCAGTACTCTTTGAACCCACCATCAATATACTCACCACCATTATCAGACCTCAAGCATTTCAACTTCAAATCTGTTTCAGTCTCAACCATGGCTTTCCAATTTTTGAACACATTAAATACATCAGATTTATGTTTCAAAAAATAGACCCATACCTTCCTGCTGTGATCATCAATAAATGTAACATAGTAGCGAGAACCTCCAAGGGATGCCACTGGGGAAGGTCCCCACACATCAGTGTGCACAAGATCCAGTCTCTCTGACTTCAGTGTTCTACCACTCCTCAAGAAACTGACCTTCTTCTGTTTCCCCATAATACAGCTCTCACACATACTGAGATCAACTGACTTCAGTTCTGGTAGCTTGCCTCTAGACAGAAGTTCTTTCATGCCCTTCTGACTCATATGGCCAAGCCTGCAATGCCACAAGTCTGTTGTGCTCTCTGCAACGGTAGTGGCAATAGTGTTATTCAAACCAGTAGTCATATAGAGTGTACCAGTTTTCTTGCCCCGAGCCAGTACCAATGCCCCTTTGGTGACCTTCCAGGTGCTATCTGAGAACACCACTGAGTGACCACAATCATCAAGTTGCCCGACAGAGATGAGGTTCTTCTTTAACTCAGGAATGTGTCTGACCTTTTGCAAGGTCCATTTGTTCTTGTTAGGGAGTGCAATGTCGATGTCTCCCATTCCAATTACGTTCAAAGCTTCTCCATCAGCCAAATACACCTTTCCAAAGTCACCTGCAACATAGTTTTGCATTATCTCCCGATGGGAAGATGTATAGAAGGATGCCCCTGAATCAAGTATCCAGTCATCAACTGGACTATGAACTGCAAGCAATAGTGCATCCTGTAATTCTTCAGTTACCACATTAGCACTATCATTCTCTGTTTTCTTGGGATTTCTGCAATTCCTCTTTATGTGGCCAGCTTTGCCACAATTCCAACAAATTGCCTGCTGACCAGTTCTTGACTTGCTCTTGCCCCTATTCTTTGATTTTGATCTACCTCTGTTTGAGTTCCTGTCTTGTGCTCTCCCCCGAGAGTCGACATTCAGAGCTGAACTCGAACCTGAGGTCTCGCCTGAATCTCTCCTACGCACCTCCTCAACCAAAATCAAGTCACGGATGTCATCATATTTCAACTTCGACTTACCAGCAGAATTACTAACAGCCATCCTCATGGCTTCCCAACTGTTTGGCAGTGATGCCAATAGTATCAGTGCACGTATCTCATCATCAAATTCAATTTCAACAGACGACAATTGATTTGTGATAGTATTGAAATCATTCAGATGTTGTGCAACAGACGTACCATCCGACATCTTTAAGTTAAATAACTTTTTCATCAGATGTACCTTATTATTTGCTGACGGCTTTTCATACATACCTGATAAAGCCGCTATGAGATCCGCAGTCGTCTTCTCCTTGATGACGTTGTGTGCAACGGATCTCGATAGGGTTAGACGAATAACCCCAGGACCTGTCGATCCAACAGAGTCCAATCAACAACTGACATGCTATCCGGCTTCTTCCCCAACAATGGAAGATGGAGTTTCTTCCCATAGAGGTAATCCTCTATCTGCATCCTCCAATACTCATAATCCGTGCCATCAAACTTTTCGATCCCCGATACTTTCACTTCTTCTCCAGCCATCTTATTTCTCAGACCCGAACCTGGCTCTTGATACCAATTGTTGTGAAAAACGATGACAATAAAGTGAAAATTGACACGAGAAAAACAAGCAATCACACACGACACAGTATTTACGTAGTTCGGCAAATTGCCTACGTCCACGGGAGTTACAGAGGATTTGTATTACTTGAGGAATCACAATACAATGGTGTAGAACGGCTACTGTTCACAGTCATACAGTACAAGTCAAACAACAACACTATATATATGTTGTACGGTGGAAACCCTAAAACAGCAGAATTAATGATGTTCGCTCGAGCGTCGTGTCGAGCCCGCGTCGAGCGAACCTGTTTCCCGCAATCGCTCTAGCCGTGAGTCGAGCGGCTCCTTAAGCGAAGCTCTCTGACTTCCCTCCGCTCGAGCCGTGAGTCGAGCGGTCATCGAGCGAACCTCTCTGACTTGCTTCTGCTTGAGCAGTCTGTCGAGCTCTCTTCGAGCGAAGCTCTCTGACTTGTATTCGCTCGAGCGGCTAGACGCTTCGCTCGAGCGGCGTGAACCAGACTCCAAATACTCAACACCTTTCTCTGGACCTTTCTCATTGAATTTCTTATCACTTGCATATCTTTCAAGATGAAGGCAGGCTTGTAAATGACTCAACCACGTTTCTTATGGGCCATCAAGATAAGTTATAGGTGACCATTTGAATGTTTTATAGCAGCATCAACTGTTATTTTATCTCATTATGGATATTACAATTAATATCAGTTTATTCCAACTTTTCCATTTGCACTTGAATGATCTCTGTTTTTCAATTTGTATCCCATCGATCAATGTTTTATCTGTATAATTGAGCCAAAGATGTAATGGATTGAATGTGTCTGTCGCATGTCTTATATGGATCCAATGTATGACTAACTTAGACACACTTGCATTAACAGTAACCTTCTTACTTATTAAAAAAAAAAAAAGTATATCCTTTGTAGTTTTGATAGGCTTAAAATGATTCTACAAGTTTTCTTTGGGCCATTTCTTTGTTTTTTTCCCTCCTCTTTGAGTACTTGCTTGTTTATGATTATGGCATGTTTCTACATGCTATTATGATTTCTCATCCTTGATGTAAATGTAATTTATATTTGGCTAGAATTAGATGAGTCTGTACTCAAATTGAATTATGGATTAATGTAATTTTGATATGACTTTACGAGTGCATCTGATAAGGATGAGTGTTTGAATTGTAACTCTTATAAAATCTTGTTAATATTATAAGATAAGAGTTTACAAGAGTCATAGGCAGGTTTCGAGTTTAAGAGTTAATTGAAAAGATAAAGATGCAAACTATATATGAACTCGAGGCAATCCAAAAGAAGTGATCTAGTCCGAGATATTCGCAAATAGTGAGCAACGTATTTGACTAAGATTCTGGATAAACCTGTCAGCAGAATCTATCTACAAATCAATGACAACACTGCCTATTTATAGTGGAGTCGGCTGAGGGTTTTAGATGACACTTGAACTGCACATATTCACAAGTATTTGAGAGTTTGAAGATCTGGGTAGAACTTCAAGAGATCGTGCAAGAGTAATTTCTTGAGAAAAGGATTTTCCAAAAACACTTAGTCCGTGAGATTGAGTGGGTCGCGTGTCATGGGTAAACGTGTCTAGTTACAAAGGTTTTGTAAACGTTTTACTTGTAATACTCTCAATCAATAAAATTGGTTTTCCTAAGTTTGGTTACCCCGTAGGGTTTTACTTTTGAGGAGTTTTTCGAAGGAAATCCCTTCGTAACCAAATTATTGTGTTAATACTCTTAATATTTTATATTGTTTATTAATCCATGCTAATAGTTTTTGTTTAGCTTTAACGTGCATAATTAGGAGTACTTGGGTAATTTCACTTGAGGTACATTCTTGTTGTATCAGTGTAGAATTGATATTAGTAGGACCATTTAGATCTATACTTTTTTAGTATAAATTCTTAACCATAATGATGAATTTTAATTAATGTGAGATATAACTCTTATGAATTTACTGTCCATATTTAACTGACATTTTAATGGTTAAATATTTGACATTTTTTCTTTATTGTACCTCAGCTAGATGTTCAGTATCTTTATCCTCATGCAGCAATTGATTCTTCTAGTATTGGACTTGGCCCAAATCGCATTCTGGAGCTTTTAGCAACAATTGGCAGAAAGGATCTCAGTTAGCTTGGGTCAACATTGGATTTGATACATTTTTATATCTATTGTTTGCTTCATTTTCGAAACTAGTTTGATTTGTGGTGGTGGTGAAAGCATATTGTTGAAATGAGGTTTGCTCTGTGGTCTGCAGAATGTACGCTCAAGAATAAGTTGGTCTGTATTAAGATCTAATTTGTTAAGTTGGTCGGTATTAAGATCAGATTTGTTAAGTTGGTTGGTATTAAGATCTGAAATGAAGTTTGCTTGATTTGTATGCTTTGTGGTTTGCTATATGTGTGTTTCGTACTTTGGTTTTGATAGTCAACTAAACATTAAGCATTCTAAATAATTCTTGCAGGCACAAAAGTGCAATGATTGACATTCATGGAACCAAATAATCTTAAAGTCAATCTAGATGAAACAAGTAAAGGTCATTTGTATGAAAAGAATCACAAACAGAACAAAATGCTTTCTTGCAATCATTTAAACAAATGTGTTTGTTGTTTCAAAAATTGTATATATGATTGTTTGGTAGAAGAAGAATTGAAAAAATGTGTAATTGGATAATTAGGTTGAGGAAATTAGTTGAGAAACAATAATTTAAGAGATGAGTTGGATTCAGAGATGAGTTGAGATAGGTTGAGATGGTTTCTGAATAGTAGAATAAAAGTTGAATTATTTATTATATTTTGTGTAGAAATTTGAGAAAGTTGTTTTGATATTTGAAAAAGTTAAATTGTTTGTTATATTTTGTGTGGAAATTTGAAAAATTTGTAATGATAAAATGAGATGAGTTAAAGTGGGTTGATGTGAGTTTTGAATGCAAACGAGGCAAAACTGTCTCATCTCATCTCATTATCCAAAATCCATCTAAAAGAAAAAAACATAACATAACACTTTGCTTTTTCGTAATTATGAGGCATTTTCTCTTTGAATCTATTTCGCGTTCTTTTTCTTTATTAAAGAAATTATATTACAGTTGTTGAGTGTGGCATGATTTCTGTTGAAAACGTCATTCTAGAGACTTGGCTTAATTGTGGTCCGACCTTAACTCGAGTGAACCCCATGCAAGTTGTTCGCTTGATAGTCCACTTGATAGTCAACTCGAGTGAAAGCCAGTCAAATTTTTCACTCGACACGCCGCTTAAGTGAATGTTCATAATTAGGATTTTTCACACCGTACAATATAAATACATATTATTTTTTCATTGTATTGAGATTTTGAGCGGCTAGCACAGAGAGAAGAGAGAGAGAGAACTACTTTTGTGAGATTTTAAGAGCTTATTAGGTGTATTGGAGTTTATGGGATTGATGAGTGATTTGTTATATATTTCTTGTACTTTATTTTGTGATAATGAATTCCTTGAGATGGATTCTGCTTGTGGACGTAGGCTTGTTCTAAGTTCAACCACATAAACTTTGATGTTCTTTGTGTGATTGTCGAATTCTCTTTTCTTTACTTCTGCTATTATATTTCAAATTATTGATTAATAGCCAATTAATCCCAACACCAATCGTGAGGCATACAAGTACCACACAATCTCTTTAATAAAAAATATGAGATCATCTTAAAAAAAATTAATCTTATAATAATAAACTTTATTTTTTTTCAAAAGTAATACCGACTTGTGCACTCTTCATTTTTATCTAGCATTACTCGTCTCCCAATGCCCAGCGTCACCAACCATCCAGAACTAGCATGCGCTTGGTCTTCACATGCTGACGTTATTTTCTACCGGTCTAGAATCTGTCGTCCCTTTTTGTTGGGAGCTTCGTGCTTCTATTTTTGGAAGTTACCTTTTTATGTTCCGCGATCCAACACAGCGGGAGGCCTCAACTAAAGAAACTATCTTCATCATGACATCCTTTTCTCGATCATAAGTCGAGAAGTTATGTGATCAAAATCGTTATATTTCATTTCCCAATTTGTTTTATTCTTCTATACTATAAAAAGAAATAAATTTAGTTCTCAGCCAGCTTTAATGCTAGAGTTGTTAGAAATATATAAAGTAGAAACTAAAGAACTACATTTATTTCTTTTTATAATTTTAAGTTTTGTATATAAGTAATAACTTAAAACGTTATAATGGTAAAGGTTTTCAATAATAATTTTATGATACAAGAGGATTCGAGTCAGATGATGCTGAGTTGTCAGATTGCACGTTGACTACGTTGAAATACATTGAGGTGGAAGATCAGCACAAAGATGATAAGAAATCGTGATCTTTTCTTCATAGAGTCAGTTTTGGACACGTTTTGGTATATCTTTTGCTTATAACTTTGGTTACGGGTATCAGAATTGCGCATATAACCTCAATTCAGAAAGCTCTTTTCAGCGCACACATCATGGGCACCGAGCATAGCTCATTGTGCATCATTTTCAAGGTCAAATTTCATTGTTTTCCCTCTGAATTTCTATTTTTAGCTATTTTTTGTTTTTTATAGTAACGTTTCATTTACTGATTAGGAAATGATTCTTAACTCGATTTGGGCTAGATTCTTGGCAGATTACTTCTTTTATTACGTATTTAATTTTGGCATGATTATTGAGATTTTGCTATTATATCCCAGCTTGTGGGTTGACTAGACCATTATTGAATTTTGATTTTGAATTGAACATCAGAGGCGTTTCTTTGTGTTTTTGGACGATTCTCTTGTCTGCTTTCCTGTGAATTATCTGTTAAAACTAGCCTGCAGAATAATCACTATTCTGTTTGGCGTCATCTTCTTTGTTGGATTAATTAATTAAAGAAGATTTTTATCCACTCGTGTAGATATTAGTTTAAATTTTGAGACAAATGCTAATTTAGACCCTGTCCCACCCCCTTACCCGTGGGTGCATGGGAATGGATAGGGTTTGGATCCAAAAATTTAGTGTAGGGTTAAGCAATGTGGGACTTAATATTACCTTGGCCCCTTGTATAAAGGTTGGCTTAAGAGGCCAATGCAATACAAATTTGTGACTAAAATTCTAACAAATTGTATATAAATATATACAATTTATTTATATAAATAAGTATAAATATATATTTATTTATATAAATATATATCCCAGCGGGCTGGGCCCCGTCCCCGCCCCTGCCCTCGCCCTCGCTGGGATTTCTCCTTGCGCAGCTAGGGGTTGCCCGCACGGGCAGGCAGGGCTGATGAGGGTGGGGTAGCAGTGTACCACAACCTGCTACCCCGCTGCCCACCCCTAATTTAGTATGACTTTTCATGTTCTAACTTTTTATTGATACTAGAAGGAGAATTGTCATGGAAACATGTTTTTAACCTTTTTCTAGTATGCATTTACAAAGCATTAATATAATTGAATTAAAAAGAAAAACACGTTGTACGTGGCATACATGCATATTACTTGATGAGAAATGAAAAAAAAATGATTTATACAAGGCCTAGGTAAGTCTTTGCCACGACTGGACCGACTGGTGGTCAAATCTCCGAACTCAAATGAGTCAAGTACATGTACATAGAGAATTGGGCCGGTTTCATGCATTTCTAGCCTAGTTATAGTTCGTTTGATCGGTCTGATTAATAAAGATTCGGTTGATTATTTTACTGTTTCAGCGGTCCGGTTTAATAAATCTAAGGGCTTGTTTAATATTAAGAATATCTATTAATAGTTTGTAAATGATAATGATATAGTTTGACTTCATATGTTTTATTAGACTTTTGAAAAGGAGAAAAAAAATTGAATTTAACAATATCTAAAAATAACTAAAAATACTGGAGAATGTTTTGTTAAAAAGTTTCTCACATTTACTCGTATGAGACATACTAGAATTTGGATAATATCTTTTTTATATATTAATCATTGGTACTCAATGGAACTTTCTACTTACGATATTTCCAAAACAGTGAGACAGATTCATTACATGCATAGATGGAAAGCAGCCGGGGAATGGTACGTACGAGGCCATTAAAAGCTAGCATATGTCCCAGCTCCTGCTAAAATACAACGTAACGAGACAAGCTAGCACAACATGAATTTTTTGTGCCCTTTTGGACGCTGAAAAATAGAGAAGAAAACTAACACTTAATTTTTAAAAGAAATATTTTTGAGATGAAGTTCTATGATGAGTACTGTTTAGAGAGAAAGTTACGAGTTTCATTGAAGATATACTAATTCGAAGTGTATAAGACGTTTTTGGGAATGCATTAATATCGATTTCACTTTTCCCTCGGAATAAAACAATGAATATTTCTTTCTCAAATTTCTTCCCAACTATTTTAACTCAAGACAAAAGAAAACAATGATAATAAAAGAAAGAAAAGGAAAATGATTGAAGCTGACAATAGATATATGGAAAAGAGCTCCCATGCATGAGATTCTTTCTCCTTATTCATTGAAAACAGTTTCTGTTGGTATTAAGAGAGTTTAACCTATTCCTTATTAAACGTTAAATAATAAATTAAATTATTAATTAATTCACGTTTTATCTTCGATTTAAATTTGTTAGAAAATTGATAATGTAACAAAAGAAACTAAGCATGTTTAGACAATTTGGGATGCCCATATCTAGCTAGGAAACCATTGCTCGTTCATTTAGGTCCTATCTTTGTTAGTGGAATTTTTATAAATTGGATAATATTTTGTTTAATGAAATATTTTAACTATAAAGAGAGATTGCATAAAGTGATTTCCTTCTCGGATGTGGTGGTCTTTTTGGTTTTACACCCACTAATGTAGTAATGATAAATCATCAGCAACTACCGTATTGGTATCATCACTACTTTACGGAGAATACACATCAAGAAATTTTTATTTTAGGGACAAAATTTGAGAAATTTTACACCCATTAAATCTTGGGAAGACAGTAACTAGTGAAGCCTCATTAGTCCTAAAACAAATGGAAGACAAAGTTTTGTTATGGCACATAAAGTTGGGACATGTCAGCCAACAAGGCATACAAGAACTGAAGAAACAAGGCCTATTAAAGGATGAAAAGCTTGGGGAATTACTTTTCGATGAAGATTGCATTCTTGGGAAATCAACAAGGGTCAACTTCAAGACAGCAACTCAAAAAACCAAGCAGATTCACTCAAGTCTATGGGGATCTACAACAGTGAATTCACATAGTGGTGCAAGGTATTTTTTAACCATTATTGATGACTATTCTAGAAAAATATGGCTATACATTCTAAAGAATAAAAGTGATACTTTTGCTAAGTTCAAAGAATATAAAAGTCTAGTAGAAAACCAAGTGGGCAGAAAAGTTAAATGGTTGATGATAGATAATGGATTAGAATACCTATCCAATGAATTTAATGATTTCTGTAAGAAAGAGGGCATGGCCAGGCATAAAACAGTGAGACACACTCCCCAACAAAATGGTTTAGCAGAGAGAATGAATATAACCATTTTGCAGAGGGTGAGGTGCATGCTTGCAGCATCAGGATTACCAAAGTTTTTTTGGGTTGAGGCTGTTGTTACAACAGTACACCTAATTAATAGATGCCCATCTTTAGCCTTGAACTTCAAAACTCCTCAAGAGATGTTGTCTAGAAAACCAACAGGTTATGAACACTTAAGTGTTTTTGGATGTGTAGCATATGCACACTCCAAAACAGACAAGTTGGAACCTCGAGCACTTAAGTGCATATTTGTGGGGTATCCAGAAGGTGTCAAGGGTTATAAACTATGGGTAAATGAACATGGGAGGCAAAGGTGTATTATAAGTAGAAATGTAATCTTTAATGAGGAGCAAATGGCTAACAGAAAAACAATAAGAAATGTCAATCCACTTCTGCTGATATGCACCTTGAGGTGGAGCAATCAAATGGTATACCATGTCATTAGGAAACTCAAGTCAGAAAAGCTGAGGACACAAATTCTGAGGTCAAAACTCAAGGTGGAGAAGACTCCTACAGACTAGCAAGAGACAAAGAAAGGAGAATTATAAGACCTCCACAGAGGTATGGGCAAGTGTAATACTCTGCTCCTTCATTCTTACGTACGTTCCTTCTTTTTGACATACATTCCGTCTTTATGACGGAAGCAAATCCCGTAGGCAGAGATTATGTGATCGTCTGCCCTTCTCACTAGCGACTGTGAGCCTTATTATGCGTACCAAACCTTGGTAGCGTGTCTCTCAAGATATTAGGTGACTTCTAAAGTACGCCCAATGTTTTAAATGTACTGAAAATATTTATAAGGAGTATTTCCAGTATTATTGAACTAAGCTTGATTTTAAATACGACAATTATAATATTCTTGAAGAACTCCAAAAATATTATAATTGTTGGAAATCATTTTAATATTATTATTAAAATGATTTCAGCTATTTAAAATATTATGAGATTTAAATTATGTTGAAAGATTTAATTAATTAAATGGTTTTATCCTCTTAAATATATTAAATAAGACTTCATCATTTATTAATGATGAAGAATATTATTTTATAAACTAAATTTAGTTTAAAATAATATTTATCTTAATTCCTCTAAGTGTTTTTAATTAAGTTAACGTTTACGTATTTTCAAATTAGTATTTTAATCCCCAGTCGTTATATCGTTGCGTAGACCCCAAAACGAAGTTACTGAATTAAATACCTAGACCCCTCTCTCTTTCCCTCACTTTTCCCTAGCCTTGTCTCTCTCCTCCCTCTCTCCCCCGGCGTACGTTGTACGCAACCCCCTCTCCCCGAAGCCTCCATCCCACAGCCCGGCGCCACCGTGCGTCGGAAGACCTCACCGCCAGCACCACCAGCTCCACCTCACTCCGGTGAGTCCTCCCATGCCGGTATCCCTCTCTCACGCTCTCCCTTTCTCCCTTTTGGAAGTGTGAAGCCCGAACAGGCTTGATGGCCACTGTGCCGCCGTGCGCCGTCCTCCGGCGCCACCACCTCCACGGCAGCTTCCTCTGCCACCGGTCATCACCCTCCAGCGAACTCAGCCCCTCCCATGCAGCCACCTTCCCTGTAGCACACAAGCACAAGAGACCCATGCATGAATTCACCGTGCGAGACCTCTAGCGCCGCCGTGCGCGACACCCACGGCCACCAGGCACCACCATGGACCTCCCCTCCCCTTCCCCTTCCTCCTCCATGTGACCCGAGGCTAGTAGCCTGTCTCCACCGCATAGTTTCCTCCCCCTTACACGCACGGGTTTTACACCCTCCACCGCCACCCACGGTGTGTAACCGCCACCTTCAGCCTCCTCAGGCCACCACTAAGCCAAGCCAACCACCCACGGCCCCGATCTGTCACCCATGCACGCACATTCTCTCTCACTCTCTCACGGCTTCTCCTCCACTGTGCGGCCAGATCCACCGCCGTGAGTCACCGCGGCGCCACCTCGACGCCACCACGAGTTCCACCGCAACTCCCTTAGCCGAGCCCTAGGTCCAAACCACCACTTTATGTGGTGGGTAACCACTGCACGTGATGGACAGTCATTGTGCGTGGCTGACCGCCACTGCACATCGCCAGATCTGCCGTGTTATGCTCCTTGCCACCATCACAAGGCCCACATGAGCCCTTCCAAGACCACACCTAACTATCCAAACGCCCAAACAGTCACTGTACGTGGGTTAACCGCCACGTACGACCCTTTCGGCATCATCGACCGTGACGATCAACGAGCAACGCACGGGTTATCCTGTCGATGTCATAACCCTCTGTCCCTCGTTATTATATTAGATATTGATTAGTTGATTAAGTTGTGGATTGTGTTGTTAGTTATTTGTGGAGTTCGCTGTATTGAGATGCCCTGTGTAGTGCGCTGTGAAGTGTTTGGCATATCTATGTAGTGTGGTGATGTGAAGTGCTGTGTATATGAAGTGTTGGGCATATCTGTGTAGTGTGGTAATGTGATGTGCCGTGTATGTGAAATGTTGGGTGTATCTGTGTAGTGCGTTGTGAAGTGTGGAGCGTAGTTGGGAATTGTGCTATGCAGTGTTATAGACTGTGCGTTGTAGTGTGGTTGTGGAGTATGTGCTGTATTGGTGATGTGGCAAGTGGAATGGAAATAGTACACGTTGAGTGTACTCTGTGTATGGCGTAGTGTGAGATAAGGAGAGCATACATAAAATATACCCTCCTAGCGTAATATGGAATGGGAACAGTACACGCTGAGTGTACTTTGTATGTGGCGTAATGTGGGATAAGGAGAGTATATGTAAAATATACCCTCCTGGTTTATTGTAGAAGGGGAAGAGTATACATAAAGTGTACTCTGTGTGACGTAATGTGAAGGGAGTACAAGAGAAGTGTACTCTATGTGGTAAAGTGATGCACCATATGGCGGGTATGCCATCATGGTGATGTGGCGTAACGTGTGTGAAAAGAGTACACGTGGAGTGTACTCTTATGTGGTAGAGTGATGCACCATATGACGGGTATGTCATAGTGGTGATGTGGTGTAGTGTGTATGAAGGGAGTACACTGATCGTGTACTCCATGTGGTAGAGCGATACACCATATGGCGGGTATGCCATAATGGTGATGGGTCATAGTGTGTATGAAGGGAGTACACGAGGAGTGTACTCCATGTGGTAGAGTGATGCACCATATGGCGAGTATGCCATAGTGATGATGTGGCGTAATGCATGTGAATGGAGTACACGTGGAGTGTATTCCATGTGGTTGAGTGATGCACCGTATGGCGTATGCGCCATAGTGGTGATGTGGTGTATGTGAAGGGAGTACACGTGGAGTGTACTCCATATGGTAGAGTGATGCACCATATGGCAGATATGCCATAGTGGTGATGTGACGTAGTGTGTATGAAGGGAGTATACGAGGAGTGTACTCCATGTGGTAGCGTGATACACCATATGGCGAGTATGCCATAGTGGTGATGTGGCGTAGTGCATGTGAATGGGAGTATACGTAGAGTGTACTCCATGTGGTTGAGTGATGCACCGTATGACATATATGCCATGGCGTGTATACACCTAGCCAAGAATCATGTTTATCATGAGAGATCCAAGCATATAGATGTCAGATTATATTTTGTGAGGGACATCATATTTGCTGGAGAGATTAAAGTAGAAAAGATTCCTACTAAAGACAATCCCTTTGACATGATGACAAAATCTCTACCTACAATCAAGTTTAGATACCGTCTAAGCTTGATTCACATGGGAAATTGCTAAAGTACCCATTAGGGGAAATCAACAGGAACAACTAAGAAGGAGAAAGAAATATTGCATGTTCTAAAGGCTTTTCAAGGTGGAGATTTGTTATAAAAGGTGACAACCAATTAAAACTATACACATGTCAAGTGGAGAAAAGGAAGCAGCCAAGACTCAAGTGCTGTGGTGGAGGGCTGCAGTTTCTTATGTTATGCTTGTATACTCTATAAAAGCATTTCACTATGATTCATTTTTTAGGGAGATCATACGATTGATGTAAGTAAAAGGAAATACAAGAGAGCAAAGAAAAAAAACTCGAGAGAGGGAGACATTTTCTCATTGATAGAGGAAGTGATCAGCGAGAGTTATATATTCTTGTAAACAAGCTGTATTGTTAAACTTCATCAATAAACACAGAAGGCTTTTAGCTGTTCCTACCGTAGATGTAGATCAATAGGATCGAACCATGTAAAGATCTTGTGTTCTTTGTGACTTTCTTTATTACTTGTGTTTGATTTGTGAGTTTCTTGGCAAGTCTTGGTAGAACAATTCTGTTCTAGCATCATAAACAAATTGACATAATTGTAACAAATATAAAAATGTTTGATCTCATCTCATTATTGTAATTTTTTTAATTTTTACACAAAATATATTAAACAATTCAAAAATTTCAAATTCTAAAATAATAATATTATTAAAAATACTATTCAAATAATATTTTATTTAACTTTTAACTTTTATATCAATTTATCTCATCTTAATTTACTATTCAAACTGAATTATAGCCCTCTATGAAAAACTAAACATGCTTATCGGTTAAAGTAGCATTTTTATTTTTGAGTAATCCATAAACTCGTAGTACGTGTAATAGGACCTGTTTTTTTGTTAGGTGACTTGGGTCAGGCTACTATGCTGCCCGGTTTTTTTTTTTTTTTTTCACATAATTTTAATATATTTAAAAAATAAAACATAATATATTAATACATTTAAAATCATTTCTTTAATTATTAAATAAAAAAAATGAAAATAAAATTTGGATGGCAAAGAAGTTTTTCCTTTTTTTGCTTTTGTTTTTGGGTACGTTCACATGAGTACGTACGTAGTTAGGATTTTTTTTTATGAGAAATGATACTTGCAGTCGTGAGTGTGCAAATACCGTACAGTTGCTTTAAAAAAAGTAAATAAATATGAGATCTACATGAAAAGAAATTAATTTTTTAACAGTGGACTCTACTCTTTTTTAAAATGACTACATGTCATTTATACATTCTATGACTGTATGTAGTATTATTTTTTTTTATAGTTGTAATTCAATGTCATTAGATGAGGTGGAGATTCCTTTTGGAGACAGGTCATTAGTTGCGCAAGTACCACTTTAGCAAAAGTATAACATCTTTGACCCAATTAAAGTGATATTTTCAGCTTGTACATATGATTATATAATATTGACTAAAATTATAATGTACTTTAATTAATTTAGTTATAGGGTCTAATTTCTTTATGTAACAATATGATTATCATGACAATAATATATTCTATTAATTACACTACTTACTTGATTACTAACGAATTAAATTAGGGTTATTATTTCAGACATAATTACATGAGTACATGAATCTATGGTTATGCAGCAGATATATTTTAATGACTTGATCACCTTGGTAGGGAAAGATGATCTTCACAATCTTGGCATAATTTCTAGGAAATATGGTCCCTTTCTTGGGTCTGATGGGTCAGAGGATTCCGATCAGAGGATTCCGATCCCCACATGCATTAATTATCATCGCTAGCTAGCTAGCTTTCAGATATCCTATATTATAATGAATAATGCATTTATTCAATTTAGGAGATGAAGCTCATCCACTTTTCTAATTTATTTGATAAATTAATTAAAAAAATGTCACAACTTTATACCTCTTTTTCGCATCTGTCTCCCTCTACATAATACTCATCCCTCCATGATCATGTTCTCGGCACACCATTTCTATCAATCAGTATATCCCAAAGAAGATGGGTCAGACAATTGCATATACTCAATTAAAAATAATTGGGTGACAAATATTTTTGCGCACAAAAGAAATTAGGTGGTAAATTTTCTATGATGTTTATGCTATGTGAACTTTAATTTTTACAAATTAATTTGTTTATCGTAGTTTTTCAACATGTTGCTTTAATTTATTAAGAGAGTTCAACCTATTCGTTAATAAACGTTAAATAATAAATTAAATTACTAAATTTACATGTTTTCTTCGGTTTAAATTTGTTAGAAATTGATAAAAAGTGATTGTATGATTGTATTAGCTGTGTATATATATTCATCACGTATGCAATACAATGTGTGACAGTTTTTACAATACACAACTGTGTTCAATACTCTTATAAGGTGGATATTGCAGGGAGACTCGAATCGCTAACGTTGGATCCAGACGGGCAACCTAGCTAGACTGTAATGTCGACTAGAAACCGTCACAAGAGGAGGCGGTCCCTCAGATTTCTTGTGCGGTCGTGATAGAATTTCGTCTGCGGTAGTTGTAGTGATGGTGGCGGTGTCATCGCTTATCAATGAGTATTTCCACTTCAGTGTAGAATTCCAGTGGTTCTTGATCCTGTTGTCCGTACGGCCGTTGAGCAACCTGGCGATGGTGTCCACCTGTTGCCGTACTTGGCGTGGGCCTTAACAATGATCTGGTCCCCCTCTAGGGTGAAGGGCCGGTGCTCCACCTCCGGTGAAAGTTGGTTGCACCAACGAAGCCGGCACGACTTGCCTGACCTCCCCGCGATCGCCTTGCTAATCACAGACCAGCTCCGAGCCCCCTGGCTCTGCACTAGCTTCCGCAACATCTCATCCTCCTCGGGGCTCCATGGGCCCTTGACCCGATCTACGTCTCTCTGTGACGCCTCCATAGCCGTGAAACCTCGATCAATTTATCAAAAACAGAGAGAGAAATTTTTCACTGGGTAGATGAGGTGAGGAGAGAGAAGTCTGGCACCTCTATGGCAACTGGGTTACCGTCTGAATGACTTATTTCAGAATTCTGGGAGTTCTGGGCTGCTTATTGTTGGCCTCATTATATGCTTCAGTTTCAGTTTTCCTTTGCTCAACTCCCAAAGGGTCAAAATATATTCTTCATTCGAGACAGAACAGAGGAACCCCAAGTAGATTGATCATTCCTTTCTTTCCAAGGAAAAAAACTCTATAATTTTGGCACATAGAATTTTATATAGAAAAATACTTTTTTTTTGCATTTATCTTTGACCCAAACTGGATATTTTCTCGTGTGAGGAGTACGAAACATTCATGGATTCCCAATAGAAAATGGAGAAGAAAGCACACTTATGTACTTGTTTGCACCCGAAAGAGAAAGATAACAGATAAAGAAATATTATTGACAAAACGAGTACATTGATGCTGGCACAAAACAAACCTAGACAATTACTAATCTGCAATCTCAAGGATTGTTAATTTTGATCGATAGTACAGCAGAATCTAAGGTAACAACAGAGACCATAAAATGAAGTAAAACAAACACCATCTTAAACCATAACCAAAAACAGAGAGACGAAAAGAAATGTAATGATGGCCATGTGGGTAGGGCAGCATAGATTTAACGACCTTGGTGGGGAAAGATCTTCACGTTCTTCGCATAATTCTCAGCTGGGTTTTTGGGGTGGTGGTTTAGACAGCAAAGATGTGTGGCAATGGATTTGAGTATGGAATCAAGCACCATCTTCTTCACCGATCTTCTCTTTCGAGGAAATATGCTTCCTTTCTTGGGTATGAAACGCGGGCGCCCAAACTCAGCTTCCACCATTTCCTCAGTACCTTTGTTCAGCTCCATTTTCTCTCTAGCTCTATGGAATATGGGAATTGGGATGGCTTTTGCTGAACCTTTTAATGTGGATTTGGGGACGACTACCACACGTAAATCTCCGAAGGAGTCCCTTTTTTCAACATCCAAAACCTATCAACGTCAACAACTTGCATGCCAAAGGACAATAAAGGTTCAGCACTTGTTTGGAGACACAATGCCATAAACCTCGTTAAACCTCCAAGGACTTGTTTGGAGACACAATAAAGAATCGTTCATTATCTTTGATTCATCCACATTGTTTACTACTGTTATATTATCTAATAATGAATAATTATTATATTTTTAAGCCGATGTGTAGAATACATCATTCATGTCACTTATATGATAATATTTTACTTGTAAGATTCAAATTTTAAAATTGATTTTTCAAATCAAATTATATCATGTAAGTATTTTATTAAGTGTAATCTACACACTAACTTGTGAATATATTTTTTCAATAATGAAATGATGAAGTTTAAAAAGAAACTTGTTAAAAATAACATTGATTTGATCTTTATATTTATATAGTCTATTTAAGGATAATAGAATCAAGATATATAATGAATAATTGATTCAATTCTAAGCCTTCAAATTATATAATAAATAATAAAACTCACGTGGAATTAAACGCATGATTTGACACTGTCCACCAATATTGTCAATGTGTCATCGATGTCATGAGTCAAACGCCACGAATGGGGTGTAAGAAAGACGCTATGATTGGCAAATCGAATCGAGCACGCAACCTACCCCTATGAGATAAAAGAACCAACTGATTTCGTGACTCGTACCTTCTCTCTCCAAAACCTAGCGTAAATCAACCAAGTCGTCCATTTCTCAAATGAAAATGCTAGAAATCTTTTCATTTCCTCTTTTTCACACTGCCATAATGCTTGGATCTAACCCTCCTTTTCGCACTAGCCAATTGCTTCTCGCCAGATGGCTTTGTGCCCATGTCTTGCGGTTTTTGTATAGGAAAATGTTACTGCGCCAGTTTGACGCTCAAATGATGGCAGTGGCACTATCAGCGTCATATTAAAACTAAATTTAAATATTAAAATTATTTCATCTCATTTTACTTCATCATTATAATTTTTATAAAATTTTATATGACATAAAATAAATAATTTAATTTTTTTAAATTTTAAAATAATAATACGTCTGATTTTTATTTTTTATTTTCTTGTCATCTCCGGCGCCGTTGCCCAGCTAGATTCTTGTCCACTCAAACCTATTACCATTCATTAGTTTTTGTGCTTTTCTTTTTTATAATTGCGAGATCAGAGGATTCCGATCCCCACATGCATTAATTATCGTCGCTAGCTAGCTAGCTTTCAGATATCCTATATTATAATGAATAATGCATGTATTCGATTTATGAGATGAAGCTCATCTACTTTTCTAATTTATTTGATAAATTAATTAAAAAAAATGTCACAACTTTATGCCTCTTTTTCGCATCTGTCTCCCTCTACATAACACTCATCCCTCCATGATCATGTTCTCGGCACACCATTTCCATCAATCAGTATATCCCAAAGAAGATGGGTCAGACAATTGCATATACTCAATTAAAAATAATTGGGTGACAAATATTTTTGCGCTCAAAAGAAATTAGGTGGGAAATTTTCTATGATGTTTATGCTATGTGAACTTTATTTTCTACAATTTAATTTGTTTATCCTAGTTTTTCTACATGTTCCTTTAATTTATTAAGAGAGTGCAACCTATTCGTTAATAAACGTTAAATAATAAATTAAATTACTAAATTTACGTGTTTTCTTCGGTTTAAATTTGTTAGAAATTGATAATATAGCAAAATAAGCTAAAATAAGCTAACTTGTTATAAGCATGTTTTGACAATTTTGGAAGCCCATATCTAAGAATTAAACACTACTTGCTCGTTTAGTTCGATCGTACTTTGGCCATATCTTATTTTTTTGGATTTGTTTGGTTATTTACTTATTTTAACTTTTTGGATTTGTTTCCTTCTCTTTTTTGTCTTTTCATTCTTCGTGACTTCTGGCTAATTATATTTATATTTCTCTGGTTTTTTATTATAGTTTTTTTTTTTTTTTTCCATTTTAACTGTGGTTCAGAACTTAAATAATATTTTGTACTTTGTTGCACATGGTCGATAAAATTGAAAATTTTAAAAAAAGATAATCATAAAAATTAAAAGAACGACGTCGTGACTAGGAGTGTAAGGTGGCCGGTCCGGACCAGAAAAATCAACCGGACTGACCGGTTCGATCCAGATCGAACCGGATCGAAGAAATGGAGGGTCGGTCTCGGTCCAGAAAGTAGTGTGATTTCGGGGTTCAGTCCGGTCCCGGGGTGGAGATTTATCGGACCGGACCAGACCGGACCGACCGAATTCTTTTTTTTTTAAAATAAATATATTATTTTATATAATAATTGTAAAATAAATTTTGTAGTTTTCATCTAACCTATCCCTAAATATATTATTTTATATAATAATTGTATAATAAATTATGTAATTTTTATCTAACCTATCCCCATTTAGAATATAAAATTTTAAATATGTAATTACAAATTAATATTATATTAATCATATATTATAAATTAACCTATCAATTCATAATTAACTAATGTGTGACCAGTGACCACTGACATCTATGAGACTATGACCTAAGTTGCAACTTTCAAGTAAATATAAAGCATGTATGGATGTATGGAATCATAGATAATTAAATTATTTATGCTTATTAGTTTTTGCTTCATATACAAAATGTAAAAAATTGTAAATAGTTCATTATAATTTATGCATTAACTTAGAAATATCATAAATTATAATATATTAATATACTCTAAGTTAGTAACAAATAACAATTAACATCATCAATATAATTATATAATTATATAATTATAAATTGATAACTAAACTAAATCACTATGTCT
Source organism: Juglans microcarpa x Juglans regia (assembly GCF_004785595.1). Lineage (NCBI taxonomy): Eukaryota > Viridiplantae > Streptophyta > Magnoliopsida > Fagales > Juglandaceae > Juglans > Juglans microcarpa x Juglans regia. The sequence continues at coordinate 2,377,046 of NC_054609.1, forward strand.
ATAATACTATAACTATAGTCTATAGTCTATAATTATAAAGAAATCACTATAAGTCTATAAGACTATAAGTTATAACTATATATAGTATTAAATTATTAATATCACTATGACTAATGACTAATGACTATAAGTTTATAATTAATACTAATATATAAGTTGATATAACTATACTAATAGTATAATATTAATACTATTATATAGTCTAATATATTATATAACTATACTAAATCACTATAAGTTTATAACTAATACTAATATATAACTATACTAATAGCATAATATTAACATTATTATATAGACTAATATATTATATAGCTATATTAAATCACTAAGTTTATAACTAATACGAATATATAACTATAGTCTAATATTAAATATAGTTATACCAATATATAAATTTATAACTAATACTAATACTAATCACTATAACTAAATCACTATTTTCTATTAAAAATTTAAATGTATTACAAATATATAAATTATAACTAAATTATAACACAAACCCAATCCTGAAACGGCACCGTTTCCTCTCTTTTCAAACCCTAAAGTCTACGCACAAGCCGCCTCTCTCTCAGTCCCTTGTCTTTGCCTCTCTCTCGTCTCTGTCTCGTCTCGAGTCTTCACGAATCACAGACCAACAACCTGCCTCTCTCAGTCCCTCAACACTCGACTCCCTCGTCTCGCCTCTCTCTCGTCCCTCGTCTCGTCTCTCTCTCAGTCCCTCATCTTGCCTCTCTCTCGTCCCTCGTCTCGCCTCTCTCTCAGTCCCTCGTCTCGTCTCTCTTAGCCCTTCGTCTCGCCTCTCTCTCGTCCCTCGTCTCTTAATCACTAACCCAGCCACCCAAGCAGACCCAGTCACCCACCCAGACCAAGACCCAGACCCAGACACCCACGCAGACCCAGACCCAGACCCAGTCACCCACGCAGCCACGCATAGACCCACGCATTGACTCACTGACTCTCGGGAAATTGGCCTCACAAATTCACAACCACGGTAATGAATCCGAAATCTGGTAGATGGTTTTATTGGGGTTTTTGAATCCGAAATTTATTCATTTAGTGATTGTGTTTGTGAATTGTGAATTGTGAATTGTGGTTGGGTTTGTGTTATTAGGGTTTTGTGAATTGTGATTGCCAATCACTGATTGGGTTTGTGTTATTAATAATTAGGGTTTTATGAGGTTTATAACTTTAAGAAAATGATGGTTGAAGTGTAATGTGGGAGTAATGAGTATTGTAGACTTGTAGTCCACATTTATAACTTTACATAGCTTCAGCCTTCATGTTAAAATATAGGGCACATTTACAATGTTACACAGATAACTGATTCACTAATGCTATATATGTTGTCCAGTTCTAGGTTTTCCCCCTTTTATGAGTACTGTTTTTTCAAATATTGTTAATGTTGATCAATGACTAAACAATAATTTTCAAATATTATTTTTTCAGATTGTGTATTTTTAGGTGAAATATTTTTTGTAAGAACTAAACCCTTAATTATTCTTGATGAGATCGTGTAAGAACTAAACCCTTAATTAGTATTTAATTCCCTTTCTTTCTTTTCGAGATGGACTATATTCCAGAATTGGTTCCACCAGATTCTACTACAAATGATGTAGAGTCAACACATGCTACACATCGGCAAGGCATTCCTCCACTTCCACCCAATGTAAGTGCTAATTGTAATGCCCGTCCTTGTGGTGGGACTTTTTATAAAATATTTTTGTAAAAGGACGATGGGAATTACCGTCCTGTTTAAAACTTTTCACTTGCATACCCAGGGTGCAAGACTCTACGTTTATAGAATAAAAGAGGTTTAGAGCGGAAAACATTAATCTTACGATAAAAGGGTCTCTCGTATGATTAAAATTCATGCCTAGACTTTCGTGCTCTTCCCATGGGCTTTGTTCGTCCTGACGCGTACTTCTCATTCCGTCCTTGTGAGGGGGAGGGACATGCATAAAAACTAAAATGAGTCGAAGACTCGTAAGCATTATTTCATACAGTTAAAATATAACAATGTAGGTTTTCATTCATGCATTCATCATTCATACATACTATACGTGCATGCTTGCGTGTATACGGCGTTCGTTTGAAAACATAGCTGGATGGGATTTTCTTTGAAAATGGGCTTTCATTTCTTTAAAACGTGTCCCCCGTCACTGCCTTCATTTCTTCAAGAGTGCAATGCCTTCATTTCTTAAAGTGCATTCATGCATACGTGCGTACATACATACATACATTCTTTCTTATCACTTTCGTAGGCCAGTACACACTGTTATGCCCAGTGTGTTAGGGTTAGTGGTCTTTCTTTGGACCCAGACTCCGCCCGTGGCCACGGATTGGGAATCCCTTTTCAGTCAAGGGCAGCACTGGGTGCACTACCAGTACTACTTACCCGGCATTGCAATCTACCCATTCATCGGTACCCTTTCCATTCATTCATGTGGCCGTTACGTGTCTTCATACATTTCATTCTTTTCATGTCTTTCTTGCCTTTCGTTCATTCCTTCATGCCAGCTCTAAAGAGCTGGAGCTTTCATTCAGTCATTTCTTTCATTTAACAGTCCATGAGAAAACATCGTTTGGGGCGTAAGCCCGAAAATCGTCTTTCCTTTTTCAGCTCATTTCAGCTCTATACTTCTTTTAACAGTTCGTTCGTGGAAAACGTAATTTAGAAACATACATGGGCTTGAACGTCGGCTTTCGTGGCATCCATAAGCATCACCTTGAATGTCGTCTCTCATGCCGTCCATGAGCATCACCTCATGGCTCACATAAAAGCGGCGTCCGTAGGATCCATAAAAGCGTCAGTTTCATACCTTTCATGCATTTTTGCCGGTTCGTGGATTTTCTTAGAAAATACATACAATAGATACATCGTATAGTCATCCATTCATATGCGTACAATTAATACTTTCGTTGCGTAAAAAGGGGCTGCCAAGGAGGGGCCGTACATACTTATACCTTCGAACACTTCGCATTTTCTTCAGTAAATCGTCTTTCATTTCGTTTCGTAATGCATCGTAAAGGAAAAGCATTTCGTTTTATTTTCTTTATATTTTAGAAAGACTCTAGAAGAGTATGAACGTAATACTTACCTGAACTCCATGTTACTTACATATCATGCAGTCCATTCATGTGCTTGTCAGATGGCAACCTACATGCATACACATAACCTTAACGTCATTCTCTATCTACTGCATAAGTAACTTAAACTATAAATAGAACTACACTTCACTTGGAACACTCTCCATCTATCCTGTGCACTTACGTGCCCTTTACTATGTTAAAACCTTCGAAGACCCCTTACGGTCACCACATCTCCCAACTCAACGTCTTGCCTCGAGTGCTCATTTACTAAGGTGAATTTCACCTTAGGATTAAGACACTAAGATATTCATCTTATCCTCCATATTGAACTCATCTTGATGCATGACTCAGACCAACTAAGTCACGCATCCCAATCCTAGACAATACACCCGTCACTACCTCCAGGCATCCTAGCCCATACTAAATCTTCATTCGCATCCATACAAGGCACACGGCTCTAAGCCACTCTGAGGCTTAAGCACTGTGTAACTGTGTTCAGGACAAATTATCCATTACATAAGGTGAATCCGTCCGGCACATATGTCTAACCAGATTACACATATACCTTAACCCTTTATCACCTAAGATGAACATATAACACGTTGATCACCTGCTTGTGTAAACAAGCACCATACTCCGATACCAACCTTCTTTTAACTCGGCTAGCATGACTCTTCATGCTACCTATCCATTCGACAGTTCATCCCAACACTTAACATGATAAGACTCCGTTCACAACCACACCTTATGTCACATAATATAGCTCAAGACTACTCCCAAGCTACACAGTGACCTTGTCACGTTACCTAACATCTCACTACGTCATTTAGATGCCAACTTCTAACTCATCACGAGTACGATTCCTCAAGTACTCCTGTCACATCGTGACATCTCGTCACGATCCCGCTACGCCATTTCTATACTAATTCCTCACCCATCATAAGCATGACTGTCAATAACCACGTCACTTCGTGACGTTGCCCAATCATGTTTCCGCTGCGTACTCTTACACTTGTTCTGCTACTTCACGTATACTCCTAGCCACAAGTCCATCACGGTTACACTTGTCACCTCAGACTACCGGCTAAGCCATAACTACTTCGGGACATTGTTCCACAGTTCCCGACACTACTCGTCCCGTTCCACGCCCATCAATCACATAATCATCCTTATATCTATGACACGCCACACGGAGTGTCGCTGCCACATGGAGTACACTCCACGTATACTCCCTTCACATACGCCACATCACCACTATGGCATACCCGCCACATGGTGCATCATTTAACCACATAGAATACACTCCTCTTGTACTCCCTTCATACACACTACGCCACATTACCATTATGGCATACCTGCATATGGTACGTCATTCTATCACATGGAGTACACTCCGCGTATATTCCATTCATACGCACTACGCCACATCACCACTATAGCATACACGCCATATGGTGCATCACTTTACCACATGGAGTACACTCATCGTGTACTCCCTTCATACACACTACGTCACGTCACCATTATGGCATATTCGCTATACGGTGCATCACTTCACTACATGGAGTACACTTCTCGTGTACTCCCTTCACACTTGTTATGCCACATCACCATGATGGCGTACCCACCATATGGTGCATCGCTCTACCATATGAAGTACACTCCTCGTGTACTCCATTCATACACACTACACCACATCACCACTATGGCATACCCGCCATATGGTGCATTACTCTACCACATAGAGTACACTTCTCGTGTATTCTCTTCATACACTATGCCACATCACCACTATGGTATACTCGACATACGGTGCATCACTCTACCACTTGGAGTACACTCCACATGTACTCGTCCTGTTCCACAATACGCCAGAAGGGTATATTTTACGTATACTCTCCTTATCTCACTCTATGCCACACACAGAGTACACTCAGTCACTGCCCATTCCACCTGCCACGTCACCAATACATCACATACTTCACAACCACACTATACAGCACAGTCCACAACACTTCACAGCACACTTCTCAACTACGGCCAATACAGCACAGCGCACTACCCAGATAAGCCCAATACATCACATACACGACACTTCACAAAACACCCATCACTTCGCTACACAGCACATCTCTATACTACAAAGTCATTCTCCTAATACTAACAGCACAGTCCACAACCTAGTCCACTAATTAACATCTAACATAATTAAAAGGGATAGAGAGTTATACCATCGACGGAATAACCCGTGCGCTGCCCGTTGATCGTCACGGTTGATGATGTCGGAAAGGACGTACGGGGCAGCTACGCCACGTATGGGGATCGTTTGGGCATTTTGATAGCTAGGTGTGGTCTTGGAAGGGCTCGTGTAGGCCTTGTGATGGTGGCAAGGAGCGTAACACGACGGATCTAGCCATGTACAGTGGCGGTCAGTCACTCGCAGTGACTGTCCATCACGTGCAGTGGTTTCCCACCACATAAAGTGGTGGTTTGAACCTAGGGCTCGGCTAAGGGAGGTGCGGTGGATCTCGTGATGGCGTCGAGGTGGCGCCACGGTGGCGGATCTGGCTGCACAGTGGAGGAGAAGCTGTGGGAGAGTGAGAGAGAGTGTGCGTGCATAGGTGACAGATCGGGGCCGTGGGTGGTTGGGTTGGCTTGGTGGTGGCCTAAGGAGGCTGGAGGTGGCGGTTACACGCCGTGGGTGGCGGTGCATGGTGTAAAACTTGTGCGTGTGAGTGGGAGTAAGCCGTGCAGTGGAGGGAGGCTATAGGCCTCGGGTCACATGGAGGAGGAAGGGGAAGGGAAGGGGAGGTCCATGGTGGTGCCTGGTGGCTGTGGGAGTCGCGCACGGCGACGCTAGAGGTTGCACACGGTGAAGCTGTGCGCGGGTTTCTTCATGCATGTGACGGGGAAGGTGGCTGCATGGGAGGGGCTAAGTTCGTTGGAGGGTGATGCCTGGTGGTAGAGGAAGCTGCCGTGGAGGTGGCGCAAGAGGACGGCGCACGATGGCGCAATGGACATAAAGCCCGTTCGGGCTTTACACTGCCATGAGGGAGAGAGATGGAGCGTGGGAGAGAGGGGCTGCCATGGATGGACTCGCCGGAGGGAGAGGAGATCAACGGTGCCGGCGGTGTGGCCTACAGACGCACGGTGGCGCCAGGCTGTGCAGTAGAAGGATCGGGCGGAAGAGAGGGACGGTTGCGTGCTGTGCAAGCCGAGAGGGAGGGGAGAGAAAGGGGAGGGAAAATTGAGGAAGAAAGAGAGGGTCTGGATTTATAATCCAGTCCCATCGTCTTGGGGTTCTCAAAACGATCTAACGTTGATATATTAAAATACTGATTTGAAAATACGTAAACATTAATTTAATTAAAAACACTTAAAAGAATTAATGTAGAATATTATTTAAACTAACTTTAGTTTATAAAATAATATTATTTATCATTAATAAATGATGAAATCTTATTTAATATATTTGAAATGATAAAACCATTTAATTAATTAAAACTTTCAACATAATTTAAACCCCATAATATTTTAAATAGCTGAAATCATTTTAATAATAATATTAAAATGATTTCCAACAATTATAATATTTTTAGAGCTCTTCAAGAATATTATAATTGTCGTATTTAAAAATCAAGCTTAGTTCAATAACACTGGAAATACTCCTTATAAATATTTTCAGTACATTTAAAACACTGAGCGTGCCTTAGAAGTCACCTAATATCTTGAGAGACATGCCATCAAGGTTCGGTACGCATAACGAGGCTCGCAGTCGCTAGTGAGAAGGGTAGACGATCACATAATCTCGACCCTCTAGATTTGCTTACGTCATAAAGACGAAACGTACGTTAGAAAGAAAAAGCATACGTAAGAAGGAAGGAGCAGGGTATTACACTAATACTAAACCGAGTGGTAGTGGTAGACATAGGTTAATGGTTTGGGATCATTTTACAATAATACCAAAAGGTGATCCAACTAAACCTAGGGCTGCATGTAATTAGTGTGGTGCTTCGTATGCATGTGATACGAAGACCAAAGGTACAAAGTCCATGAAGTATCACATTGAAAAATAATGTAAGAAATGTCCATTGAGACAGACGGATAAGTCCCAAACTACTCTCGGTTGGAAGACGGGTGTAGGAAGTGATAGTGGGGGATTTGTGCCCATATCATTTAGTGTTGAGGCTTGCAGACAAGCCTTAGCAGAAATGATTATTCTTGATGAGTTATCCTTTAGGTTTGTTGAAGGAGAGGGTTTCAAGAAATTTATGTTCATTGTTTGCCCTAAGTGGGTAGGGATTCCATTCCGTGTCACGGTTGCGAATGATTGCTTTAGTGCATATATAAGGGAAAAAACTAAGTTAAGAAGTGCTCTTCAAGGGCAACGAGTTTCCCTCACCACGAATATATGGACATCCGTGTAAAACCTCAATTATATGTATCTCACGGCACACTTTATTGATAATAATTGGAAACTACACAAAAGAATTCTTTCTTTTTGTTTGGTTGAGAATCACAATGGTGATACACTTGGTAGGGCCATAGAGATGTGCTTGCATGATTGGGGGAGACCGAAAGTACTTGCAATCACACTTGATAATGCAAGTTCTAATAACGGAGCAGTTTCTTATTTGAAGAAAAAAATCAAGTGTAGAAAGGACACTGTTTTGGAACATGAATTCTTGCATGTTCGGTGTTGTGCCCACATCCTAAACTTAATTGTCCGTGAAGGGTTAAGGGAATTTGATGAGTCAATTGTGAATGTGAGATGTGTTGTGAAATATGTTAAGTGGCATTTGTTTAGATGTACCGACTAAATGGAACTCCACCTATCTTATGTTGGAAGGGGCTTTAAAATTTTGAAAAGCTTTTGAATGGTTGGAAGAAGAAAATTCGGGGTTCCTTAATAGTGTCGGAGACGATGATGATGATGATGATCAAATTGGTGATGTGGTGAATAGGAGAACATCAAAGAAGTTAGGGCCTCCCAATAATAACGATTGGGAGAAGGTAAAGTTGTTTGTAAGGTTTCTTGAATTATTTCATGATGCAACTTTATCTTTTTCGGGGAATGAATATGTAAATTGCAACTCTTTTTTTCTGGAGTTAGTTAAAATATCCGATGCAATTGATGTGGAGTGTGAAATAGGAAGCCCTGTGGTGGGATTAATGGCCACAAATATGAAGAAAAAATTTGACAAATATTCGGGCGACTTAGATAATATGAATATGTTGTTTGTTGGGATTATTCTTGATACTCGGTATAAGATGCGATATTTTGACTTTGCATTGGAATGCATCTATGCCAATGATCCCACAAAAGCTGTTGATTTGAGTTGGAAGGTTAAAAATGCTTTAATCCGCATGTATGAGGCATACGCTAATAATGAGGGAGGCAACAATTCTGATCTACAACAGCAGTGCACAAGTCCCCCATGTGAAGAAGTAAATTTTACAGATAGTAGTGGTAGTGGTAGAGTTGATAGGACGGTAGAAAGAATGGTCATATTCAAGCAACGGTTACAGTCGGAAAACACTTTGGGAAGCAAGAATGAGGTTGATAGATACCTAGCTGAAAATTGTGAGGAGGCATTCCCAAGTTTTGACATTCTTCTTTGGTGAAGGGTCAATTCAGTTAGATATCGTGTACTTTCAAAAGTTGCACGAGATGTATTCGCAATACCGGTATCTACAGTGGCCTCTGAATCTATATTTAGCACGGCGGGTCGTGTCCTTAATCATTTTCGAAGTAGTTTATCTCCGATGATGGTTGAGGCTCTAATTTGTACACAGAATTGGCTTCATTCTTCTTTTACTCCAATCAACCTTAGGACTTTAATGAATGAGGTGGAGGATTTTGAGAGACAGTTGGGTATGTTTCTTACTTCATTTTATAACTTTTTTTTTTATAAGTACTTCATTTTATAACTTTTTTTTTCTAAGTACTTCATATTATAACTTTTTTTTTTTAAGTACTTCATTTTATAACTTTTATGATCTATAATATTATATGTTATGAAAATTTATATAATATGTTTTGTTTCTTTATTGTATAGAACTTGTTCGGGACGGTGACAATTCTATGGAGGCTTCAAATACAATGTCTACAACCAATGCAAGTTAATGTGGTGAAATGTATTTTAGCTCGTTAGTTTTCAATTTTCACTTTTGATATTTGCTAATAATTCTTTTGTTTACATTTTACAGTGTATTGTGAAAACTGACAAGTGAAAAGTATGCCGAGCCAAAAGATGTAGGTAGCTAGGACTTAAGAGCTCCCAGGAGAATAATTGTATAATTTGCGTTGATGTAAATTGTAATTTGTATTTAAAACTTTTAATTTTTTAGTTATTTGGGACCTGTATAATTTTTAGTTTTTATTATCTATGCTTGAGAATGGTTTTTTGTTTCTTTCTTCCTTTTAGAAGCCAAATTTGCTTGGGAATGTTTTTTCAATTTTCTTTCATTATCTAGTATAATTTTTAGTTTTAACCTTGTTTAAATTGTTTGGGTGGATTAGTAGTAAGAAAATCAAGTAGTTATTTCCTTTTTCAAGTTTTTGATGGATATAGATAAAATTTATTTTTTGTAGTAAAACATTTTGTTTAAATTTATTCACTGTAATTTAGTTAGCATATTGCTTTATAATTTATTCCTTTTTAGACTGCCGGTGAATAGTTTTGTAACTTGCATTTTTTTTTATAAGCATTTTCTGGGTGGCTTTATAAGTTGTATTTTTTTGCTTCAAATTGGATAAAATGTTAGTCGATTTTACTATTGGGCCGAAAAAACATAAGAATAAGGTTGGGCTATTGGCCCATCTGGAATAGGGTTGGACCGACCGGACCAGACTGGACCGAATTGGACCGGACCGAACCGGTCCTTATGCCTATTCGGTCCGGTCTAAGGTGAGAAAACCCTGAACCGAATTGGTCCGGTCCGGTCCACAAAACCTCCTCGGAATCGACCGGACCAGACCAAATTCACTCCTAGTCGTGACTGCTGTGGACTTGGAGAATGAATAATGATAGGCTTACTACCCATTTTCCATCCTTTTACTATTCTATAGTGTATTTGAAATTTTTATTTTTTTATTACTTTCTTTTAAATATTTTTTTAACATCCCTAATTATTAAGAAAAAAAAATTAAAAAAATATATAATTTCACTAATAATCACTTTCTTAACTATTAAGAAAAAAAAATAGTAAGAATTAGCAAGTTTATCATTATCCATTGGGGACCATAATGACTAGAGAGACATAAAAGTGGAAGACAAATAATAAACTATCAACTAATTAACTACTCTTAAACTATTGAATAAAATAATATTTTTTGAAACTTTATTTTGATTTTGATTTTGAGTTGTATCTAAAAAAATATTATATTTTATAAAGAAATAGTAGATGACTTATTAAATTATAGATGGGTTGTTACCTATCATTGCTTAAAGAGGAATGATATAGGCACAAAAACGAAACTATATAATACATCCAAAGCTGTGCATTTGAGTGACAATCCATTATATGAGTGATAACTCCAAAGCTGTGCATTTGAGTGATAACTCCCCACCTATAAGTAAGCATCGATTTAGGAAGTAAGATGAGATGAGAATTGAATTTTATGAATAATAATAAGATAATTTGTAAATAATAGTGAGTAGGGCTGAAAAACTGACCACTCGGTTCGGTTCTAAGGAGAAACCGAAACCGACTGACATCACCTAAAATGAGGGACAAACCGACTGTGCAAGGGGCAAAACCAGCCAGTTCGATTGCAGGCCAATTCACGGTTGATTTAACGGTATGGTCCATTCCTTTTAGGTCATTTTAAAACCCAATTCAACCTATTTTGGGCCCAAAATCATCAACATTTTGGGTTGTTTTTGTTGAATTTTTAAAATTAATTTTAAATGTTCAATTTTATTTTAATTTAAATGTCATGTATACTATTAGTAACTAATAACTAGTAAACTACTACATATATACTACTAATACTATTCTTATTATTTTATATACTAGTTACTATATAACTAAAAATAAATAAATAAACTCTACTCGATGTTCAATACATATTACAAACAAAACTAAATTGTCTTAAACAAGTAAGCAACAATTGTTCTTGAATAAAATTTCACAAATCTTCATTCTTCAAAATTCCAAATAGATTCTCAATGCAGTCTTCGACTCTTCAATCATCAATAGCTATGATGAACGATGATCCCAACTTTATATAGAAAAACATCATATAATCAATATTAATAAATTAGGATAATGAAAAAAATTAAATTAAATTATAAAAGTAAATGAATATGGAAATTGAACAAGAAAAACATTACCAAATTCTACCACAAAGCTCTTAACATTATTCATAGACTATCAAATATCAATTGGCGTTGATGGATGCCGCAACCAATTCTAAGTACAAATAAGTGCCTCAACAGTTCTCGGAGCCAACGAACTCCGAAAAAGATCAAGTACACGACCTCCCATACTAAATGCTGACTCTGATGCAACCATGGAAACATGCATGACTAATACGTCTCATGCAATCCTCGCAAGTATAGGATAGTTAGGTTCATTAACTTTCCACCAATTCAACAAGTTAAAAGATTTGTTGAATGTCTTACAACCATCTGATAAATACCGGTCTATCGCTGTTTTGCTAGCTGTAGATCCAGAAGCAGATGATGTTACCAACCACTTATAAAAGATTTGTAACTCATGATTTTCTTCACCATCATTTGTGGGTGCAAACGAAGGAGATAGAACATGTTCTCTGCTAGTCGAGGTAGAACCGAACGTAACATTATACTCTGTATACATGTCTGATAATAAATGTCTCACACTCGACAACAACTCTTCAGCCCAACTCTCATCATGAATTTTTTTCGGGTGGAAAGTTAGAAGCCATAACTTACTACGTGGATCAAGGATAATTGCAATCAAAACAACAAGTTCATCCTATCCAATGAACCACAATACCTATCATATTTCATTCTCGTACTTATGACCATGCTTATCAAATAAATATTCTCACTCTCACGCCTAACCAACTCTTTTTGGAGCATACAAATCTCCAAAAAATGGGTATTTACCGTGACAAATAATGACTCAGAAAATTAACAAGTGGTATCATAAAACATATTTAAAAATTTCACAAAAACTTGCACTGTTTCCCACTTGTCAACTTTAGGAGACTCAATGTTTCCATCATTAAACGAAGAGAGAAAATTGTAGTCCTGACTCTCCATCTGCTTGAAAGCCTTCTCAAAATTTTCAACCGCCTCCAACATCAAGTAAGTTGAATTCCATCGGGTTTGCACATCAAGGGACAACATTTTTTGACAATTAATTTTCTATTTTTCTGCACATCTCTTAAACTTCTTTAATATTGCAGGGGAGGAGCGCACATATCTAACCGCATTTCTAACCATTGTAATGGCTTTATTACACCCCTTAAGACCCTCATATACAACAAGATTCAAAATATGAGCACAACATCTCATGTGCATATACTTTCCCCTTGACATATTTCCCATAAAAAAATATCTCAAATATGAAATTCCAGTATCATTTGAGCTAGCATTATCAACAGTAACAGTAAATATCTTATCAATGCCCAAATAAAGGAGGCACGATTCAATAACTATCAATGAAATGTGCAATTAGACACATATAATTAAGATTTTGTATTGATGTCCACGTATCGGTAGTTAATGAAATCCTCATTCTCCATCTTTAAACAACTTTGTAATCTTTGTTTTTTCCTTCTCAAACAATTTCATACAATCTCTTGCAACCGTAGCTCGACATTGCACTTTAAATCTAGACTTAAATCATTGCCCTTCAACAATTCTAAATGGTAATTCATCGATGATTACAATCTCCGCAATTTCCAACCTCACAGCCTCTTCATTATATTTGTGGTTTTCAAGATTCCTTAACAAATTATTACTCTCTCCGAACCCCTCTGAGGATGCCACACATGCCAATCTTATTTGGTATTTATCCAAAGGCCTACGTTTATGAGGATTTTTGAAACATGAAAGTAGATGATTTTGCATGGTTGGAGTTTCGTTCCTCTTTGAGTGGCAATCGTACATCTTGCCATAATAATTACATTTGGCCTTAGGATCATCTACGGAACAACCTTCAACTTTTGTAAAATGATCACAAATAATTGACGGATCATTTCCTTTTCGTTTCCTAAGAAGTGGACATTTCTTACTATTAGGGTCACTTGGGGGTTCTGGACCTTTTGGTGTTTTGGTCTCTCCCAAATTAGTTTTTTGGGAGTTCGAATTAAGATCAATTGGACTTGAAGAATAATCCATCTAACATGTAAAACAAACAAAGAACAACAAAATGAACACAATTGTCAATTACAAAGCAGCTAGTTTCCAACGTTGCAAACATCACAAATCTAAGATTTTAATCTATATTTTAGACAATGACATCAACCTTACAAAGCTGTCAACAGTAACTGTAAATAAGCAAATGCCACACAAATGACAATGACATTCGGAGCCACACAAATCATACGGATTCATAATTTGAAATTTCTATTTTATCGAAAAAGAAAATAATCATACGGATTAATACCTAAAAATGAAAATGACCTTCAGAAATTTGAGACTCACAAATGACAGCGTTGCACACGGATTCATATTATATTTTAGCAAGTGCCACACAAATAACATTCGAAGCTATCAATGAAATGTGTTGTAGGTTATATATTGATGAAATTCGAAGTAACAAAATTATCATCACTAAAATCTTCAAAATACGGATTCATACCTATAAAAAAACATAATGGAGGTTGGGCGTGGGATGTAAAGTTTGCCGAAAGGACGTGGAGGCTAGGCCGCTGCCGCTGGAGAGTGGAGACTGAGAGGAGGGCTGCATCGCTATGGACGCTGGAAGAGATGAGTTGCTGCACCGCTGGAGACTGAGAGGACTGAGTGCTGAGCTGAGGGCTCGAAATGAGAAGAGACTGAGAGTGAGAGCAGGGGTTTTTAAACCCTAGGTAGAAACGACGTCATTCCCTTTTTTTGTTTTTGTTTTAAAGTACATAAGAAAAACGACGTCATTTCACCTATTTAAGTGAAACGACGTCGTTTTAGAATGGATTATATATTAAAAGAAATTGGTTTATGACGTCAGTCGGTTCAACGATTTTCTCCTGGTTGGAACTGAGATCGAACGGCCGACGCTGGTTTTGATAAAATTCCACCGCCCGCCGACCGGTTCTCTGCCAATTTCAACCGGTTCCGAGCTCGGCCTGCCGATCTAAGTTGGTCTCGGTTGATCTTTCGATTTCTTGTATAGCCCTAGTAGTGAGATTGTTTAAGTTTCGGTTTAGAAGTTGAATAAAAAATATTATAAAATTAAAATATTTTAAGAATATAGTTTTATAATATTATTTTTGTTTGGGGATTTGAAAATGTTAGAATTATTTTTTATTTGAAAGTTTACAAAAGTTGTAATGATTAGTCTAAAAATTTTGTATTAAAATTATATTTGAGAATAAGTTGAGATTAGATGAGATCAGATCAGATAAAAATCTTGTATCTTATACGAGGCCTAATAAGCCCTAAGGAACCTGGATACGCAATCGAGAAATCCTGCAGACCGATCGGGCTAATATTACCCAAATAACAGCCCACCAATAATGTAGTGACATATAGGCTTTTCATTTAAACTACAATAGAACCGCACTCCAAGAAATCACACCCCCTTCTCATGCTCAGATCTCCCCCTCTCACCCTCAGATCTTCATCCCCAATTAGCCCGAGATTGATTGTCTATCCGTCACCAAACTATGCAACTTTTTTGGAAGCCATGGAGGCCGAGCTTGCTGGTTTCAAGCCGATGACTGGGAGAAATGTAAACAGAGGATCTTTGGCATCTTATAAAAGCAATTAAAGTAAATTCTGACAATGAGCGAAAGAAAAAGGAGAAGAATATGACTGCTTTTTTTCCCACTTAACGACGATCCCTTTTTCACATAAGGCAATCACTTTGTTATTGTCGAAGTTGTTTAGTACCACAAGAATAAAATCTCCTCCTTTTATATGATTAATTAGTCTCCTCATGGACTTATAAGCACCTTTAAATTATCTTGACATCTATGGTAGCCAAAACAAGAAAGAATGAGGAAAAATAAATATTTTTGTTTGATGGGGAAAAGTTAATGCAAAACAAAATTGCAAAAAAATTGGTATTTTGAGGGGAAAAAACAAAACTGGGCAAAATATTTTATTCTTCAGTACAACTCCCGGGAGAGGAGATATGCCCACATGTTCAACAGGAAGAAGAGATCTGGAGAGGGGGAGATCTAATCCACAACTTGTTTCTTCGCCCACCCACAGATTATTGGTTTGGCCCAATTCGACGATCTTTGTTCTCCCATTGATTCTGCAAATGGGTTCTTGACGCCACCAACTTTTGATGGTGGTGGGGTTACAGCGATCTGGTTGTGTAGATTTTTAATGGCTTGTATTTTCTTTTCAGAGGGTCTCTCCAATTGATCTGGTGTAATAAACTTTATTATGTTTTGGATAGACTTGTTGATGTGGCATATTCTCATTGAAGGCTATTAAGGGCAAAAAGGCAGTCGGACCGCTCCAAAGCTGCTCTCTACGCAATCTAGCTATCTGACACAAATATTGTCCTCACTCTCTTGCTAACCCGTTAAGGAAAAAACAATTCAAACAAAATTGTCATCATAATTTGACCCACCATTCAATATTTTCCTAGCTAAATAAAGGTAAAACGTAAATGAGACATATTGTAAAAATTAATTATAGGATCAATATTATTGAAAAGGGAATATTATACAATAAGGAGCATAATATATATAATAATAAATTAAAAAGCTGGTCATTCGATATATTTTGAAGTAATTACAACTTTCACATACTGCTAGCCTGATTAATTGATTGAACGTTTTAAAATCAAACATATTGATAACATCGTGTTTCGTATACCTTTAGACCAAATTCTAGCAATTCGAGTATTGAATCTATTTCCTGCACACTTAAGGAAACATAGAAAGTGGGAGGCCTTGGTGGAGGCCGGAGAGCCTCATTTACTTAAATCAATATATCTTCTTAATAATTTGTGCAAAAATTTAGTGGAATTAGAGAGACTTCTTTGTATCTAGGAGTTGGCTTTTATACTAGGTTTCTGGGTGGGGACAACCCATACCTGGCCTTAGGGAATTCATGTCACTTCAACTGTTTATTTAGTCAGAATCCTTTAATACGGCGTGGTTCCAGGGGCAGTATCATTAATGCGGCGTAGAGTCTGGAGAGTGGCGCCATTAATGCTGCGTGGCTCCCTAACTCACTTTATCCTGCAAACATTCCTTACTAATCCCTTTCATGCTTGCTGTCAAGAGATCGAGGGTTTCCCATATCTCTCGCCCACTTGCTTGCGCAGATTACCAAAGGTTGGGTGTCAACGAGGGGCGTCAGGGTGGCGAGTCTCATCTGTCCCTTACCATCCACTTTTCCCACATGTGAATTGCATCATAGGCTGGTTTTCCTCATGGGCTGAGTATTATGTAAAGGCTCACTGACTCCTTTTAAAGAAGGGTCGTTGGGCTTGATTGGGTTCGCTGACTCACTCCCCAGAGATCTCTCATGGGATTACTATATGATCTTTTATTTCCAAACTTGCATTAAAAAGCTTGCTTTGTGTCTCACAATATTAATATTAGATGTAAGTTTCAAATTAACAATTTACATACATATAGATTAGTTGTAAAAAGTATGTACCACTAAAGAAGAATTGTTTCTTTTTTATATCTTTTAAGATAGGATCCATTTTTTAATAACGATATGTACAAAGTTTATCTTTTTAAAATTTATATAAATCATTTCTCTTATAAAAAAATAATTTTACCAATTTACATGTTAGCCGGTTTTATCTTAACTTTGAGTGGGTTAAAATTGATATGGTTATTGTCACGTCAGATGGCGACTTTTCTTTTAGGTGCTATTTGGCACTCCTGACAAATTTTACTAACATCCTTATGTGTATATATAGTAGATTTATTAAAGTATTTATATGATATAATTTAAATTAGTAGATAAACTGTATTAAAATATCAACAAATAGATTACACTTTCATAAAAAATACAAAAATCTTTGACTGCCATAAGCAAATAGTACCTCTGCCTTCGCATCTAAGGACGCCGACCCCTGATCTTTGTTGGTCGTGTGTACTATATAATCATGTGCACGTGTTGCTCTTCAATTAGCTAGTTAATTTTACTAACTCGCCGTTCCATTCATTATGATGCTGATGTTAAAAACTTTGGATGCCAGATATGATAGATTTAAGGAAAAATATTATTCTTACTATTTGTTTCTACCGTTAATTTTTATCACTGTAAGTTTTTTAATTTTTTATTATTTAAGTATTTTTTTAAAATATTGTGAATTTTTTTTATTTTTTAAAATATATAAATGTTTTTAAAAAATACATGTAAAAAAAAAAAAAAAAAAATTCATCCCAAAATCTCTAGCGGGGAGCTCCAGCGGTGGGAGTAGTACCGGTCTAGATTCCAGGCGTCTTCGTCTTTCAGTTTCCCCACCCCTGCCCCAAAGAAATTGTTCCGTTTTCTCCATCGTTTTAGGTTCTCCAATTCTCCAAGTTTCCTGAGAGTCAGTCTCGTTCTGGATCGATTATAAGCACAAGTCTGTCATCTTGAGAATCCTACCTCTTTCTACTGCCTTCTCAACGGGTGACTGAACCAAACTGCAGTGCCTGAACATGAAAAATATGAGATTCGTACGTATCTCGATCCGCTCAGCTACGCATTCGTTCTTAATTTTTTCGACGATCCACGCTTTCTCCCCATTATCGGTGCTTGTACGATTAGATTACACTTATTTTGGATGCATTTTTTCTGTTTTGCATACGATTAGATTACATTTTTTTTAACACACAGACTCCTCTGTTTCCCAAAGCTCAACCACTACTCCTTACTGCCGATCTCATTTTGGGGATTTGATTAGAAATCTAGTGGTTTAGCTTTGGGAACTGGAAATGGAAAGAAAGCACACCTCTGTACTTGTTTGCACTCGAAAGAGAAAGATAACAGATAAAAGAAATAAATCACTCTGTTTTTGTATTTTTTTTTGCATGGCCTACAAACCCAGACAAAACGAGTACATTGATGGAGGTAAAAAACAAAACCAGACAATTATAGATCCAGCACGAAGAAAGAAACTAACTAATCTGCAATCACAATGATTGTTATTTTTTATAGTACAGCACAATCTAAGGTAACAACCAAGACCATCAATTGAAGTAAAACAAACACAATCTTAAACCATAATAAAAAACAGAGAAAGACGAATACAAATCATGTAATGATGGCCATGTGGGTTGGGCAGCAGATATTTAAGGAACATAGTGGGGAAAGATCTTCACGTTTTTGGCATAATTATCAGCTGGGGTTTTGGGCAGTGAACCGGTTTCCACAAAGGATGAAGTGGAGTGGTGGTTTAGACAGCAAAGATATGTGGCAATGGAATGAAGCACCATCTTCTTCACCGATCTTCTCTTGCGAGGAATTACGCTCCCTTTCTTGGGTATGAAGCGCTGCTTCCCAATCTCGGCTTTCACCATTTCCTCAGTACCTTTGTTCAGCTCCATCTTCTCTCTAGCTTGGTACCTTCGCTGAATTCTGAAAGAAGAATGACGCCGAAGAAACCTCCCAATCGGCCTTCCTAATATTAGAAATTTAGAAACTTACGCCACAACAAAACGCCAAAAAAAAAAAAAAGAAAAAAGGAAACATGGCGTTTGATGGCTGCCACGCGTCCAGATGGAAAGGCGTTTTCCTTTTTTTGTTAAAAGTCTTTTCTGCTGCACTAAACCCTATCAAGGTCGTCAACTTGCATGTCAGAGGACAAAAGCGGACACAGCGGTAACCCATTGTTTGGTAGAATAATGAAGGGGTTTAAGCAATATCGTTTATTTGAGATCACGAGAATGACAAAGACACCGATAAAAGTTATGCACAATGATTCTCATTACAGTCGGCGAGTCTTGGAGAGATCTAAAATTGGAAACCCTGCAGCACATTTTACAATTAAAAAGAAAGCAGAGGAATCACAGAAAAAGAAACAAAAGTATACTTCCAGAGTGATGAGAATCATGGCATGAAAGAGTGGCTCTACAGCCGGAGTTCCCGGCGGGGATCCAAACAGTGGAATTTTTATTTTTTGTTTTTATTTTTTAAAGTCTTTTATTTTTTTTTAAATTTATAATATTATTAAAAAATACCATTGTCGGGGGCCATGTATGGGTTTAGCATTGCAATATTCTCGTCTCTTCTGATTGCAGACATGTATGTACGTGTGGTTCTTGCAACCCGTGTAGGAGATTACGTACAGCGAATCTGAACGTAGCTGGTACGAGAACCTTAAAAATCATACGAAAATGCTTGGTTGTATCTATGTTTTTTTTGTTTTTTTTTTTTGTGTAGTTGGTTTGTATAGTAGGATGAGATGATATGATTTTAGATGAGTTAAATAAAATATTATTTTTAATATTATTATTATTTTAAGAATTAAAAAAGTTAAATTATTTATTATATTTTATATGAGAATTTAAAAAAATTATAAAAATAAAATAAAATGAGATAAGTTAAGAGTAGTATTTATGTATACGTTAATTTTACAAACGTAATAAAAGGTACTACGAATATTTTTGGAGGGCATAATTAAAAGCAACATAGCATCACCCAAAAGCATATGTTTAAGCTGGCACAACAATTTTGTGATCTATTGGATGCTTAAAACTAGAGAAACGCTTCAAACACTTTAAAAAAGAATTGAGATTAAGTTTTATGAGTTTTTCAAGAAACGTTATGAGCTTCATTGAGGATATATTTGAACTGTAAGGTGTCGTTTGGATAGTGAATTGAGATAAAAGTTAAAAATAAAATAAAATATTATTAAAATATTATTATTATTTTCGAATTTGAAACTTTTGAATTATTTATTATATTTTACTTAAAAATTTGAAAAAATTATAATTATGAGATGAGATGAAACACTTTTTATATCTAAATAGAACCGTATTATCTAAACGGAACCGTATTAGAACAGAACATTTGTTTCTCAAATTCCATCCCAACATTTTTACACTAAAAAAAAAATGAAAATAATGATAATAAAAGGTGATGCATAAACGAGTAATTAATGAAACAACGCGTATATATAGGGTTTTTTTTTCTTAACTTTGAAATTAGGATTTTATTATGGTTCTAATTCAATGTCATTAGATCAGGTGGGGCTTACTTTAATATGGAGCCTGCTCGAGTGCCAAATGCATAGACATTCTAATTCATGAAATCATTCAATAAATACGTGGAGTTAATGAAGCAAGGCTAATCAACGTGGAACTAGCTAGGTTTTGACAACAACATCATCAGATGGAATATCCTTACCTAATTTCTTAATTATGATTTCTTAATTATAATTTATGGGTCGTTTTTTTTTTTTTCTTCACTTTACGATTAATCTGACAAAAAAACAGAAGGAAATTGATTGAAGCTGACAATAGATAGGAAAAAGCTCTCATGGCAATCTTTTTCCCTATCCGTTGAAATTCTGTCTTCATATGAGTGCTATAAATCATAGTACTTCTTTGACTACTTAATACATTCCGAATCTAACAGTTCTACGATCGACCACCAACCATGCATGATGTTGAAATATTGTCCCCATGGCACCATGCTATCTCTGTTTTTTATTTTATAGTTATTTTGTTTTATAATATGAAGATGATGCTTTTGATTTGGATCATGTTCATTATATATAGGACTATGTTGTCATGATGTCCTGTTATTAAAATCTACTCGGGAGCTATCGTTGGTATTTTTTATTTTATTTTTACTTAATAATTAAAAAATAACTTTTTAATAATATTATGATTTTCTTAAAAAAATATTTAAAAATATTAAAAAATATATGTAAAAAAAAAGAAGAAAAAAAGTATTATAACTAATCGTATTTAAAAAAAATTGAATTATTTATTTTATTTTAAATAAAAATTTTAAATAATTAAAATAATTAAATGAGAGGAATTAACAAAAACAAAACAAAAACTGGGGGGGAGCAGACATTAACACCTCTCTCGACTCGAAGGGGGTGTAGTGATCACGACAGCTTAAACACATAGTTCACACGTGCTAATTTACCCAACGAAATCCACGATTTATTTCGTTCGCTTAACTTGTGTTGGGCTCGAATGAAAGACAAGGGTGAAACCGTAAAAGGCCCTTTCCGGCCCATAATTTAACGCACAAATTGGGTGGGAACGGAGGAAAAGTTTTTACACAGAGACACAATTCCTTCAATACCCTCCTTCCTATTTATTATTACTTTTGTAGATCGCAAGCTAGTAGATACAAATTTATCTGAAAATTTATCAAAAACAAATTACAAGAAAATAATTTTTTTTCATTTAATTTCTTTGTAAAATGATACCATTTTAAAATTCAAATGCACCAAGTCAAAATAGAAATTAAAATATTATTTTATTTCAAGATTGTTAAAAAATTGTAAACGAGTTTTTGTTTTATCATTTTTCTATATATAAATAATTAAGTTAAATAATAATAATAATAATATTATGAGAATTTTTAGATCTACACATAAATTTTACACCAAAAATCTATACAGACTGATATAATTTATTGTAATATATTAGATCTATTTTATAATAAAAAAAATTCATAATTTAATATATTGCATTAAACTATATTAATATGGAGATTTTTTATATAAAATTTGTGTGTAGAGTAAACAATACTCTATAAGTAAAAGTTCTTTTCTTTTCAATTATTTTTTCACAAACGTCATCTTATTTTGGACCGTCCACCCCACCCCCCGATTCAGATAAAAGGGAAAGGTGTGATATTTTATTTTATTTTATTATTATTTAGATTCCCTTTCGTTTTTCTGTATGATGGCGTCTACGTACGTTTGGTTACTTTGACTACCAACCGTCGCTTCTATCCAACCAACCCACTCTCACAGGTGCCGTGGACTCATTGATTGTCTTTAATTCAAAACGTTTTTCATTTTTCTAGATAAAAAGGGCATTATTCTTAGCTTCTGCATATCTTTCTGGTCTACTGTCTTTACGATGACTGCTAGGTCAAATATTTCTTTTAAGTGGAGCTACTCTGTCGTTCTATTCTTATTGCTGGACATATTGTTCAATTTTTTTTAATATATTTAAATATTTTAAAATTAAAAAAAATATTAATATATTAAAAATTATTTTCTTAATTATTAAAAATAAAAAATATGAGCAATCAAAAAGAGCGGTCAAAATAAAAAGGTAAAGTAATGTTTCTATTTACTAAAGAAAACGGGCCGGACCCCACTCAAAGTTCCATGATTCCGAAATCAAGAGTTCAGTCCAAGTATCACATGCGTACTCCGCTTAGGCTCTTTTTAGAAAGTAAAAAATATTATAATTTTTTTAAATTTTTATATAAATATAATAAATAATTTAATTTTTTTAAATTTTAAAATAATAATAATATTATAATAATATTTTATTTAATTTTTAACTTTCATATCAAATTATCTCATCTTAACTCAATATTTAAATCCTAAGTTAATTTTTAATTTAAGTATCATATATGTTTTCCACCACACTAGACTTCTCTGAATTTTTTAATATAGGTCACTGAAGCCATTGGAAAGAGTACGAAACACATCCATATATAACAATTGCCGAACTCTTATTTTGAAGTATAATTAATAAAAATGAATTCACTACTTCTTAATATATATATATATATATATAGTAAGTAAACTAATATTAAAACTTAATGAAATTTGTCAAAGTTAATTTACCTTAATTAATGTTGGAACAAAGGGGTTGCAAAAGAGACAATAGTGAGAGAAAAGTTTGCTTCAAGGCACGTTACAATGTCGCTTTCTTTAAGACAATATTCACCCCCACCAATAACGGTATGCACACGGGTTACAAGCGAATTTGCCTCCAAGATACAATGAAATCCAGAACAAGTCTGTTTGTCTAACTGCGTTATGCACACACGAAATTAGACCCCGAATACTCTCAGATTTTTCTATTCAACCAATAAATTAGAAATCTGTTCTCTTGAGAACAAACAGATTCTAACTAGTTCTAACAATATGAAGAAGTGAAGAACTTGAGAGAGAGAATTCGAAATTCTATATTCTGTATACTTCAAATGGCAGGCCAATAGATCGATTTATAGAGGACCAAAGATTGTGAACGAAAAGTTATTACTCTTCGTAATTCTGAAAACTATTCGGAATATGTACATATATTATGCCTGTTGCCATATGACACAACACTTGGATTTAGTCCAATGGTTGCCTTGCTTCCATTTCAACTGGATCACTTTCGAAATTTTACTTTCATTTTTCCAAGCATTGTAGCACCTCGCTGCATATGCCTTGCGCGTGCCCCTTGAACCCCAACCATTGCAGTGCTTCACGCATGCACCCCTTGGTGCTGGCAGCACGCCTCTTTTGGAGAGGCCTCTAAATAAATCAACAAAAACCCTTCCTTTAGAAGAGGTGTGGATGAACCCAGTCCATGGGTTTACATGGGAAGCATCAATACCAATAAACCAGTTAAAGGCTTATGGCACATGATTACACATAAAATACTATAAGCCTCATACACTTTCCATAACTTCTCTCTTTCCAAAATAATTCACAACTTCTAAAATCAACCCAAAAATACTATTAATATATATATAATAAATAATTAATTATTTTGAAAATATTTCCAACAATCCGCTACCATTTTCAAAATACATCCTGGTTAGAATAGGAAAATGTATACATAAATGAATGTGTCTTTTGGATTTGAATATTCACATAGTGAAAATACATCAAAGCTAACCAAAATGACATAGTAGACATGCTTTGAACTAGCGATTCTATATGATTAGCCGGATATATCTCACATATAAATTTTCTTCTCTTTGGGTAGTTCATAAAAGCCGACACGTGAATTGGCCTTGTGTCTATATCCTGGTTTCATGAGCGCTCTAGTGACAAAGCCTTAATTCGCATAGGAGGCGGCACCACCCCCGACACTCATAGAGGTAGACTTATCGAAAGTGTCCTGTAACTAAACACTTTAAAATAACCATGTTATAAGTCTATTAAGAGTTTATTGCTCAACCTCTCATTTTCATTACAGTACCAAGCACTTCAAACCTTGGGATGATTAAATTAGTTTGAAAACTAATTTAAATATCACAGTGCTTGCAAATCACAAATATATAATGTACTTTGCTCATTGAACTCAAGTCTTAATATGTTCAAGAGTTGAGTCGAGTTTCCATTATTGGTGATTTTATTGTATTGGCTTTAAACTCATCCCCTTTGATGTCTTCCACATCAAATCCCTTGCAAGTTCTTTAGTTAACGGATTTGCCAAATTTTGACAAGATCTCACAAAATCAATTGTAATTACTCCATCTGTGAGTAATTGCCTCACATAGCTATGTCTTAATCCAATATGCCTAGACTTGCCATTATATATATGGCTATAGGCCCGCGATAGTGTAGCCTGACTGTCACAATGCAAAGATATTGGTGGCATTGGTTTTGGCCAAATCGAAATCTCTATCAATAAATTTCTCAATCACTCTGCCTTTTTGCTACAAGAAGCCAATTCTATAAACTCTACTGCCATGGTAGAGTCAGTTATGCATGTCTGCTTCTTTGATCCCCAGGAGATTGCTCCTCCACCAAGGGTGAATATCCACCCACTGGTTGACTTGTGATCATCATGCTCAGTTATCCAACTGGCATCCGTGTATCCTTTTACTATAGAAGGAAATCTGTTGTACTCAATACCATAATTTATAGTATTTCGTAAATATTTTAAAATTCTTCGTACAACTATCCAATGAATATGACTAGGGTTACTAGTGTAACTACTAAGTTTGCCAACTGCAAATGCAATATCAGGTCTAGTACATGTCATGGCATACATTAGACTACCAACAACTTGGCATTTTCAAGTTGATCCATTGCTCTCCTAGTATTAGGATACAATTTAAAATTTGAATCAAAAGGTGTAGCCATGGGTTTGCAATCAAAGTGATTAAACTTTTTCAATATTTTCTCAATGTAATGTGATTGGGTTAGAATTATGCCATTATTATTTCTTATAATTCTAATACCCAAAATCACGTTTGCAATACCCAAATCCTTCATATCGAAATTTGATGACAAAAATTTCTTAGTACTTTCAATGCTCATATTATCAGTGCCAAAAATCAACATGTCATCTACATATAAGCATATTATAACACATTTATTTCCATTAAACTTGCTATAGACACATTTATCAGATTCATGTATCCTAAAACCATTTTTCACTACAGCTTTATCAAACTTTTCGTGTCATTGTTTTGGTGCTTGTTTAAGTCTATATAAAGACTTAACCAATTTACAAACTTTATGTTCTTGGCCAAGCATGACAAACCCCTCGGGTTGTTCCATGTAAATTTCTTTTTCTAATTCACCATTTAAGAAGGTAGTCTTAACATCCATTGGATGGATTTCAAACTTGTAGATGGCTGCTAAGGCAATCAAAGTTCTGATAGTAGCAATCTTAGCAACTGGTGCATAGGTATCAAAATAATCTAACCCTGCCTTCTGGGTAAAACACTTTGCTACTAGTCTTGCCTTAAACTTTTCAATTGTTCCATCTACTTTCAGTTTCCTTTTAAAAATCCATTTGCAACCAATAGGTGTCGAACCAGGGGGTAAATCTACTAATTTCCAAGTATTATTACCCATGATTGAATCCATTTCATCATTAATAGCTTCTTTCCACAAAGCTACATCCCGAGACTTCATAGCCTCTTCATACGTCATAGGATCATTCTCAACATTATGTGTAATCATGATTTGGTTAAAAGATGAATCTCTTGTACCCTCTACCAAGTACACAACAAAATCTGGTCCAAATGACTTTTCAGTTCTGACTCGTTTACTCCTTCTTGGTTCAAATGGTTCATCAGATTCACCATTATTTTCAAGTGATCTGTCTAATTTCACTATTTTATCATTAAAAAGTAGAATTGCACTGAATCTATTTTCAAAAAATTCAGCATTCCTGGATTCAATCACTGTATTGATGTCAACAAAACCGTTAGGTTCCACAACTAGGAAACTATAGCCAACACTATGATGTGCATAATCTAAGAAAATGCACTCAATTTCTATGTGTGTGTGTGTGTTTTTTAAAGTTTTCAATTGTTGGGTGCGGCATTAAATAAGGACAATGAACAAATGGGAGAGAAGCTTAAAGCCTAAGCTAAGAATTAAAATTTATTACGTGGCATTAAATAAGGACAATGAACAAATGGGCGAGTGGTCCAGGCACGTACGTAAGCTTAGTGATTAGAAACCTAATATTATCGTGAAGCCATGATGATCGATGATTCGATGCTGACGAACTGATGATGCTAGCGTTTTGACCTTTCTTACTTGGAAACCTTTCTTTCTTTCTTTCATTTGTTTTGGTAAAGTTCAGGCAATTATTTATGAATCTTTTTTATGCTGATCTATACAAGGACGAGGAAATTAGGATGATGAAAAAGTTGATTAATAAAATTTATAATTAGAAAAAAATGCTAATTATATCAGCAATTAGTGAAGCGTTTATACCCAAAAACGAAATTATTTTTTATTTCAATTTGATTTTACTGCTTAATTACTTTTACGAACAATTCATCTTATATAATTAACTTCTCACATCTTATTTATTTTGGTAACTTTGTCAGCGAAATCAGATCTATCCTACATGTGTGTGTGTGTGTTCAATTATTAAGTGTCGCACAGCTAGGTAAGGTGGACCACTAAGTAGTATGATTAATTTTGCAAAATGATCATTAATGCTTAATTAATTAGTTTGTTCTCTGTATTCTAGGTTTGATTGCTAGTGTATTTTGTTTATTTTTTCCCAAAATATTTAAAAAAATCTACAACTAGTGACTTGCGTTTTTTTTTTTAAATATTTGAAAAAACTTAAAAAAATATTTACAAAAAAAAAAATTGATTACACTAGTTGGCACGCCTAACTGTAAAAACTAGAAGGTACACTAACATCATCCCTATAATATGTATATAATTGATTTGTATAAATTTTAAATAGATAAATTTTATATAAATTCTTGTAAAAAAATAGATTATACTTGAGAAAAAAAAAAATTTAGTGAGACTTACTTAAAAAAAAATTTGTATGAAACTTTTCTATTGAGACTTGTGGCTAAGATTAATCATACATATGTGTGTGTCGGAGATCAAGTTTTAAATTTTTAGTTTTACGATGCTTGGAGCGAGGAAGGCGCATGGAAATTTCCTGCATGCATGCACCGATGCACGGAACCAAAAAGAAGGCCTGCAGGCAACAGGGCCCGCAAGCTACCTAATTACTTCTTCAACTTTTCTACTTTAAGATTCCTATTGGTGAATATCTTTGCTAGCTTGAATGAATGATACTCTTTTGAACATGATATAGTATTATGAGGCACCCAGTTACCGGCCATATCACGTGGATATAGACGCGCACACAAAAGAATTAGAGGAGAAATCAAAAGAAACGAGGACAAATTCTGGCTTCCACCCGATCATTTCACCACTCATTTCACCACTTAATTTACAAAGCTTGAGGAAATTGATGTAATGATTCTGTTTATAATTACTGTGAAGGATATAATTAATTATTAAATTTATTATACCCGAGACAGAGTAAACTGTCGTTTTTTTCCTCTCTATAAAATCCCCCTCCTGTCCTAGTACAGGCCTTGCTTTTTCTTGATGCTAATGGTTGACGAATTGGAAACTTTATACCAAAATATGTCTTTGTCTAAGAAGGAAAAAGGGAAATTACTGGTGGATTCGACCTTCATTGAGCCTATGATTGCACCTGGGAAGAAATGTTTAATTGTCTCCCTTCTTACAAATCAATATCATAACCGAGAAGCTTTCAAGAATACGATGAAGAAAGTTTGGCAACCTGTTAGAAAACTCACATTCAAGGAGTGGGGATTTAGATTAATGCTGGATGAATTTGAAGATGACAGAAATAAACAACGTGTCATTAGAGAAGGGCCATGGTCAATCGATCGGAACCTTGTATTGTTGAAATTAATGGAAGGTGAGTTTCAAGTTACAAAGATTCGTATTATAGAAGCCTCCTTTTGGGTAAGACTATATGATATGCCACTGCATGGCATAAATGAATGGGTGGAGAGATTGATTGGAAGTGTTAGTTGAATTGTGGAGGAAGTGGATGTAGAACAAAGTGATGTTGCCTGGGGGAATATCTGTGGATTAGAGTGAAGACTTATAGAACTCAACCTCTCATGCATGAAATAAAGATCAATTTGGGGACATTTGGTTCTTGTTGGATTAGATTTGCATTTGGGCGTTTACCTAACTTCTGCTATACATATGGGAGGCTAGGCCGTAACCACAAAGAATGTAAAATGCAGCACACACAATAGGAATGTGGATGCTATAAAGCAAGAGGAGAGAATGTTAGTCCGGGGGGTGCATCAGTTGTTACAATATTAAAGTATTCAGGCTTACCTCCCTTGATTGGTAGATCAAAGAATAAAGCCTTCTCTGATATCAAGAATAGAGTGTGGAAGAAGTTGCAGAGATGGAAGGAGAAGATGTTATCCCTAGGCTGAAAAGAGTTCTTATCAAGGTCATAGCTCTCTCAATCCCTACTTATTCTATGAGCTATTTCAAACTCCTTGGCAGCTTGCATCATGAACTTGAACAAATGATGACAACATTTTGGTGAGGTCAGAAAAAAGAAGAACATAAAATTCAAAGAATTAGTTGGGCAAAAATGTTTAAGACCAAACAGACTGGAGGAATGGGTTTTAAGGATCTTAGAACTTTCAATAATGCTCTCTTAGCTAAGCAGGGGAGGCGGATTATGTAAGAAGCTTCTACTTTGCTCCACCAAGTTTTTAAAACTAAATAATTTCCAAGAGTCCTGATCTTGGATGCCAAGTTGGGCTATAATCCCACTTTTGTGTGGAAAGGAATATGGTAGTCAAAACGTTTATGGCACTGGGGTGTAGATGGAGGGTAGGTGAGTGCAAGTTCATTACTATATGGAGGGATCATTGGATTCTTTGTTATGTTAATCTATCCAACAACATGCGAGAAGTGGAAATCAGAGACAATAATGCAATTGTGGATAGTCTAATTGATCATCATACCAAGTGGTGGAATGTGGAGAAAGTGAGATCAGTGTTACCTGCAAATGTTGCTAATAAGGTGCTGAAACTTATTCTCAGCCTTGGTACATCAGTTGATAAGTTAATTTGGACCCCTGAAAATAATGGACATTTTAGTGTGAAAGGTGCATATAGATTATTCAAAGCATCAAAGAAGATTGGGATGGAAGGTGAGTGCTCAAAGTCTATATCCCTGCAGAAGTTATGGAAACGTATATGGTCTATGCAGCTGCCTTCTAAAATCAATATATTTGCTTGGAAAGCTTGTAAAGAGAGTCTGCCTACCAAACTTAATCCCAAACTTAATCTGAGAAAGAGGTAGGTTTTAAATGAGGAGATGTGCCAATTTTGTGGTTCTGAGATTGAGGATGTGGCACATGCACTTTGCTACTACCCTACTATACAAGAGTGCTGGGATAAACACTTGCCTATTGCTAGAGCAAAACATTCTTACAAAAATTACAATGATATTGTAGGCCAACTAAATGGGATGGGGAGGAAGGATGATCTTGAACTTTTCTTTCTGATATCTTGGAGCTGCTGGTACAAAAGAATATAATGACTTTAGAAAACAAGTGCTTGCATCATGAACATGTTGTTAGGCATGCTCTTGCAGTGTAGATGATGTTTAAAGAATCCGAAGAGAAACCTTTAAAAAGCAATGAGACACCATTGCAGATGGGAACATCCACCTCCAGGGGTGTTTAAAGAATCCAAAGGGAAACCTTTAAAAGTAGTGAGAAACCATTGCAAATGGGAACATCCACTTCCAGGGGTGTTTAAATTAAATGTTGACAGAGCCATGTTTCCAATACATCACAGTGTAGGTATTGGAGCAAATCTTAGAGATTGTAAGGGTGAAGTACTTATAACAGCTGGCAAGAGAGAGTAGGATGTTAGTGATGCAGTAGGAATTGAGATGCTGGTGATACTTAATGGCCTTCAGCTTAGTGTTCACTTGGGAATCAACAACCTTATAATTGAAAGTGACTCTCTGATCATGGTAAAGGAGGTGCAACAGCATGAGCCATCAATGTCTATGTTAGGCAATGTCATAAAGCATGCAAAAGAGTTGATGGCAAGGTTCATCAGCTATGAAGTTCAACATGTAGGAAGAATGTGTAATGAAGTTGCGCATAGGCTTGCAAGACTTGCTTGGAATGTCAAGGATATTAGCTTGTGGAGGGGATCTATCCCTAATATAATTTCTCAAGTCCTATAGATTGAGAGATAGTTGTAAGGTTGATGTGTATTAATGAAGTTCGTTTTCTATCAAAAAAAGAAATTATTAAATTTATTATTTTCTATCGGTTTAAATTTTTAGAATAAGTAGTGAGTCCATATAATATTAGAATAGAGGTTAAATTCGAGTCCTGACTCTACACTTTACTCTATTATTAAATATTACTTTTATTGGACCAACTTATTGACACAAACTATGACCCACACATGATGGTCAGAAATGTTACATATATAATTAATTAAATCTCTGTCTTTCCATCAATTTAAATTTTTGAACCATGATTTGATAATTAGTTAGAGTTGGATCATCATTTAGGTGCATGCAATTTGCTTATGTTGCAACCATCTATCTAGGTGACTTCTCTTTTAGTTTTTGCGTCTAGAGATTATTCGACCTGAGGTTTTTAGTCTATAATTTCCAAATATATGGTTTCTTAATTTTTGAAGCATTAACATGGGAGTTAGATTGAGAAAATTGTTGGAAATTCCTTTATATATCCCTTAGTTTTTATTCTAATAACATTATATTGTGATTACAAAAGAAAAATAATAAAGTCCTCAAATATTTAATAGACCTACCATAGAGTACCTCGCTCTTCAATAACAAGGCCTTGTTTTTTAGGTTTTCTCTCTGTTTTTTTATTTTTTATTTATTTTATTTTATTTTATTTATTTACAATTTTTTGGTTTGTTATAAGCTTTTTGGATTTGTTTCCTTTTCTTTTTTGTCTTTTGTTTTTCCTCGACTTTTGGCTAATTATCTTTTTTTTTTTTTTTTTGGTTTTTCATTAAAATGTTTCTCCATCTTAACTAGCTGTGATTTAGATTTTAAAGTACGAGAAATGCTACACAACTTCTCTAATCTCCACACACCATATTTTTTAAAATTTTAAAATTTTAAATTTTTTTTTTTGAGTTTATTCTTTTTAAACTACTTCAATTATTCTATTCATTATTCATTTATTAAAAATTTGATAAAAGAAAAAAATAATAAAAATTAAAAAATATATAGTACATAAAAATTATGTAAATAACAAGAAGTTGTGGAGATTTTTTCTATTTTATACTTTATTCATTTGTTGGGCATGCAACGCCCTTTAGTTCGTGAGATCGTATAGCTTTTGGGTGTCACGTGACAATGGATACGTGGGATGGACACGTGGATTGTGGGGGATCTTTGTAAAGTTATAACAACTAACTGCCGTTTATCTCCGCCGCAACGACTTTTGGATATTCTCGCAAACGCGTGGGCAGCTGATGTTTTCAAGATGAACTCAGCGTTCACACGTCACGCGATTCAGAAGATAAAAACCCCAAAGTAATTACTTTATCCGTTCGTTATTTTTTCGAACGCTTTTGAGGTATGTCGCCACTAATATTTCAGCAGTGAAACTGTTTAAATTAAAATGTTTGAATGAATTTTAAAAAAAATAAGATAAAAAAAATTAAATACAAAATATTCACTAAATAATTAAATTTAACTCTTGTTATAATTACAAGTTTTTATAATAAGTAATAACTTAATATGTTAGATAAGAGGTCCTAAGTTAAAAGAGAATTTAGCCCACACAAGAGTAGTAATATTATAATATCATATATACTTCGTATGTTTTCGTAAGTTTATGCGAGGTTTGAATAGTGAGTTGAAATGAAATGAGTTGAGATGAAAGTTAAAAATTAAAAAAAATATATTATTAGAATATTATTTATTATTATTTTGAAATTTAAAAAAATTGAATTATTTATTATATTTTAGATAAAAATTTTAAAAAATTATAATAATTAGATGAGATAAATTGAAATCAACTCTCAATACAACTCACACAACAAGCACCAGTTTAGGCTTTAGCATTAAATTTTGTGTTCCGCCTTTTTGTGGATATTATAAGAAAAACGTTAATGGAGACATGTAGTCAACTTTTTTTTACCGTATGTATTTATACAAAATTAATAGATTTACATGACATAATTTGATTGAAAGATAAATTTTAAATTTTAAATCTTATAAATTAAATTTTATCGTTTAAGTGATATGAATGTTATGATCTACACATCGATTTATGAATATAATAACTCGATAGCTAAATTACCAAATATTGATAGCCAATACCAATATCATAATTACCAAAAATCATAATGATAATGATCAATATGGATGAAATAAAAAAAGTAGAGACAAAGTTTAATGATGTACTCAACTTCAACCAAATATATAATATATATGTATCATGTGTATTGTCTTAAGTGTTGCTGTTCAATTAGATAGTTAATTTTATTGGCCCAATTTGGATTTACAATCCATGTCAACTCATCTTACTATTATTCACTACTATTTATCAATTTTAACTCGTAAATTTTATTATTATTTACAACTCATCTTATTACTATTCGCAACTCATCTCAACTCATTTTCAAATCTAAACGAGTCCTTAAGTTGCCGTTTCATTTATTAGGACTCGAATGAGTCAAGTCCATGTAGTGAGAAGACTGGACCGATTCCATGCATTTTCAGCCCAGTTCTCGTTCATTTGGGCCCGGGTTTAATAAAGGTTTGATTGTTTCTTTTACTGTTTCGAGGCCCAGTTTTGCACATTTGCCGGCCGGTTTATAATATTTCCAGACCGTTACCACCGATAGAGCCCAATTTTGGTCCGATTCAATGTTATGTCCCTCCCCCCCACCCCAAAGTTCAGTGTTCAGCATCGTCTTAGCTGGTTCTGTGCAGTTTTCTCGAATTTTGGTGGTATTCCAGTTAAATCTCTTTTCGTGAGAGTCAAGTCTCATTTTGGATCGATTATAAGCACAAGTCTATCATCTTGAGAATCCTTCCTCTTTCTACTGCCTTCTCAAGGGGTGATTGAACCAAACTGCAGTTGTAGTGGTGGCGGCGGTGTCATCGCTCATCAATGAGTATTTCCTCTTCAATGTAGAATTCCAGTGGCTCTTGATCGAGTTTTCCGTACGGATGTTGAGCAGCCTGGCGATGGTGGCCTACTTGTTGCCGTACTTGGCATGGGCCTTAACAATGACTGGTCCTCCTCCAGCGTGCAGGGCCGGTGCTCCACCTCCGGTGAAAGTTGGTTGCACCAACGAAGCCGGCACGACTTGCCTGACCGCCCCGCGATCGCCTTGCTAATTACAGACCAGCTCCGAGCCCCCTGGCTCTGCACTAGCTTCCGCAACATCTCATCCTCCTCGGGGCTCCACGGACCCTTGACAGGATCTACGTCTCTCTGTGACGCATAGCCGTGAAACCTCGATCTATTTATCAAAAACCCAAGCCATATATATGTATTATCGAAGGGGAAAAAAAAAAAAAAACAGAGCGAGAAGTCTGGGACCTCTATGGCAACTGGGTTACCGTCTGAATGGCTTATTTCTGAATTATGGGAGTTCTGGGCAGCTTATTGTTGGCCTCATTATATGCTTCAGTTTCAATTTTCCTTTGCTCAACTCCCAAAGGGTCAAAATATATTATTTATTTGAGACAGAACAGAGGAACCCCCAAGTAGATTGATTATTCCTCTCTTTCCAAGGAAAAAACTCTCTAATTTTGGCACATCCAATTTTATATAGAAAAATATTTTCTTGTGTGAGGAGTACGAGACATTCATGGATTCCCAATAGAAAACGGAGAAGAAAGCACACCTCTGTACTTGTTTGCACCCGAAAGAGAAAGGTAACAGATAAAGAAATAAATCAACCTTTTTTTCATATTGACAAAACGAGTACATTGATGCAGGCACAAAACAAACCCAGACAATTACTAATCTGCAATCCCAATAATTGTAAATTTTGATAGTACAACACAATCTAAGGTAACAACAGAGACCAACCAATGAAGTAAAACAGACTCCATCTTAAACCCTAACCAAAAACAGAGAAAGACGAACAGAAATCATGTAATGGTGGCCATATGGGTAGGGCAGCAGATATTTAACGACCTTGGTGCGGAAAGATCTTCACGTTCTTCGCATAATTCTCAGCTGGGGTTTTGGGCAGTGAAGTACTGATTTCCAGAGAGGATGAAGTGGGGTGGTGGTTAAGGCAGCAGAGATGTTTTGCAATGGATTTGTGTATGGAATCAAGAACTCTCTTCTTCACCGATCTTCTCTTTCGAGGAAATATGCTCCCTTTCTTGGGTATGAATCGGGGCTGCCCAACCTGAGCTTTCACCATTTTCTCAGTACCTTTGCTCAGCTCCATCTCCTCTCTATCTCTATGTAATATGGGAATACCGAATATGGGTAAAGTTGCTGAATTCTGAACGAAGAATGACGATGAAGAAACATACATTAGAAGCCCTTTTAGGCTTCGTTTGGAATCTTAACCTATCTCAACTCATTTCATCTCATCATTATAACTTTTTCAAATCTCAATACAAAATATAATAAATAATTTAATTTTTTTAAATTTTAAAATAATAATAATATTAAAAAATAATATTCTAATAATATTTTATCATCTCAACTCAGTTCAACATCTAAACGTACTCTTAATATGAGATTTGCGGGATATATGACCGCCACGCGTCCAACGGGGGTCATGTGTGGGGACATCTATCATTCAAAGTCTTCAACAAGTTGCAATTACAGACGACAAAGCGGACGTCACAGCAGAATCATCAATGTCTTACTACTAGCTTGTGAATATAATTTTTCAATAATGAAATGATTAAGTTTAAAAATTGTTAAAAATAACATTGATTTGATGTTTATATTTATATAGTCTAGTTAAGGATAATAGAATCAAGATGTATAATGAATAATGGATTTAAACTATATAATAAATAATATAACTCACGTGGAATTAAACACATGATTTGACACTGTCCACCAATATTGTCATGAGTATTGCGTCCTGAATGGGGTGAAACAAAGACGCTATGATTGGCAAATATCGAGCACTCAACCTACCTATGAGATAAGAGAAGCATTTGATGTTGATACCTTCTCTCTCCAGAACCTAACAATGGTCTCCACTACAATTTCAACCAAGTCCAACCTTTCTCAAATGAAAATCCTAGAAATCTTTTCATTTCCACTTTTCCACACGGCTATTCAGTGGTACAATGAGGGACATATTAAAAGAAAAAAACAGAGCATTAACACTACGCTTTTTCATAATTATGAGGACTTTTCTCTTCGAATCTATTCCTCATTCTTTTTTTTCTAATTAAAGAAATCATATTTGTAATTGTTGAGTGTGGCTTAATTTTTGTTGAAAATGCCATTATCGAGACTTGGCTAGCTTGATTGTGGCTCGACACACCACTCGAGTGAATGTTTATAATTAAAATTTTTTCACACTGTACAATATAAATAGATGTTATTTTTTCATTGTATTGAGACTTTGAGCGGTCAGGATAGAGAGAAAAGTGAGAGAGCTCCTTTTGTGAGATTTTGAGCGCTCATTGGGTATATTGAGACTTTTGGCATTGATGAGTGATTTGTTATACATCTCTTATACTCTATTTTGTGATAGTGAATTCCTTTAGACTGACTCTACTAGTGGACGTAAGCCTTTTCTAAACCGAATCACATCAATCTTGATATTTTTTTTGTGATTGTCGAATTCTCTTTTCTTTATTTCCACTATTATATTTTAAATTGGATGGTGATAACCAGTTAATCACAACAGTAGTCGTGGGGTACGCAAGCGCCGTGCAATCTTTTTGAAAAAAAATAAATAAATACGTGATCCACTTGAAAAAATTAATTTTTTTAATAATGGACTATCTTTTTTTTTTTCAAAAAGATTACGCAATTAAAGAATCCTATTTTGAAAAATGGACTCCCTTTTGAATTTTTTTTTTTTAAATATCATAGTTCTTCTCATTACATGATCACGTGATTAATGAATCACTCATTATCTTCGGTGAATAATTATACATGGATTATAGTTCACAATATTATAATCAATAATGAAAGAAAGAAGTTTAAAAATAGATAAATATTATAGCCGCAAAAAGTTTACACAAAAGTAATTTCATAAACTGATGTGATTTGTCAAATTATAAAATTATTTTTATTATAAAGTAGATTTATCAGATCACATTAAGCCAAGTCAATTTATGAGATTTCTTCTATATAATCAATTTGGGATTGTATCACTCATCTTAAAAATAACATATATATATATATATATATATATATATATATATATATATATATACAGCTTCATGAACGAAGCTCATAAATTAACCAAACAATAGAATCCAACCAAACAATATATATATACAGCTTCATTATCAATATAGCATGCTGTGAGACACATATAGTTTAGATTTTGCACAGATGCCTATGTATCCGTGGTGAGAGAAATTTGTTGCCCTCAAAGAACATTTTCTCAAGTTTTGTTTTTCGCTCATAGACAAACTAAATCAATCCTTCGCATTGGTCTTCGTATCACATGCATATGAAGCACCACAATAAATACAAGCAACCCTAGGTTTGATGGGATCACCTTTTGGTATTTTTGTAAAGTGATCCCAAACTATTTACCTAACTCTACCATTTTGTGACCCACTAACCAATTTAATACGTATATTGGGTGGGGGTGGGGGTGGAGGCATGCCTTGGGTTGACTCTATTACTTTATTTGTAAAAGACTCCATCTAGAAAAATGGAGAGACTTAACTTAAATTCACAGGAGGCAACCACTCACAAAAATAGTACATTAACAAGGATTGAGTATATTAACAAGTCAAAAGCATGGATCTATAATTTTATCCTTAATTAATTATATAAATTATAGTGGACATGCAAAATAAATAACATGTGAAATGTGAAGATGGGTTCTATCCTCAGTACGTAGTCATGATGACCCAGGGTGTTCAAGAAAAAAAAAAAAAAAGTATTTCTTTTGTAATTGCCAGTTGAAGTAGTATGTCTGATGTGCATGCGAACAAAACAGGAAACTTTTAAAGAGAAAGAGACAGAGATTGAGAATGAATAATTGCCAAGAAAACAGAGAATTAATGAACAAATTGATTAAAGGAGAAGTAGATGGGAAGTCTGCTATACTTGTAAATCCAACCAGTGTCGATCAAACATTAAGCACTAAACCAGCTTTCATGGATTGGACAAACAAAAAATGTATCCCTTAATATGGTACGTATGTTATGAACAATATAATATAAGCATACATATCCAAAAATAGTGTTCAAGGTAGTAATTCAGGAAGATTGTCAACCCAAATATAGATTATGTTTCCCTATCAAAGAAATTCTGATCAGTCAGGAGCCTCACTTGGACATCATTTGCTGGCATTCATAAGCAATCATCATATAGGAAGATTAGATCATGTAATGAAGATTGATCTAGTCTATAAGCCTTTCTGAAAATAGAACCCTAGACCACCACTTCTAAGAGGAAAAAAATGAACCAATTCTGGTGGGTGAACATGACTTTTTCAATGACTTGAATTCAATATTGCATCAAAAGGAAGAAAATAATTCAACTAGCTTTTTTCAATCATAAATTTTCTATTACAAGCTGCACAATAGCGCTTACAAAAGCTGATTAAATCCCAGTGAAAATTATCACTCACAAAGGAAGAGAATACACTATGCAAATCAAATGGGCAAAAAATGATTCTCTATCAGTGTGATTATGACAAAATGATATGCTTTGATAATGGGGAAGAAAAACAAAATGCTTTTCTCAAGCACTTCATAACACGGGTGAACATTTTTTTTTCCCTACTTTTATAAGGATTTTTTTTTTTAAAGAAAAAACAATATATATGAAAGATGGTTTAAGGAAAAACAATATAATTACAATCAAATGCTTGCAGTTAGTCATATACTCCACCAAGAAAAGAAAGTTTATTCACATTTATATGCTATTTGTCCTGTAAATCATCATTCGACATTGACGGGATCTACATTACATACAAACTTGCACAATTATCACGGATCCAGGATTCACATGTTATACGGTATCCACAGAAAGAATAAAACTTGATGATGCAAACAATAAGAGACTAAGAGAGGAATTATCAAGCTGTGAAATAGAGAGAGAGAGAGAGAGAGAGAGTACCAATTGGCAATTAGGGAACTTGAGATGTGACGGATGTGCTGTGAGCCTACGACGGAGGGGCTAGAGGGGGATGCGTGGCACTAGGGTTTCTCACGGGAGGGGGGAATTGGGAAAATGGAAGGAAAATATAAATGAATCCCGCCAAGGGGAGGGGACGAAGCCCATAAGGTTGGAATGAAACAACGCCGTTTGGATTGAAATTGGACCCAAACGGCGCCGTTTTAGGGACTTTAAATTAATTAAAAAAAAAAACAAGTTGCCGTATCTTGCAACCCAATTTAAGAATTTGCCTGCAATGACTTAAACAACGCTGTTTAGGTCCAATTTTGTATCAAACGGCGCCGTTCCTTTAATGGAAGATCATGTGTGTTTTTTACTTGTGATTATTTTATCTTTTTAGCACATAAATTAATTAAAAAAATTATTTAAATTAGTAACATTAAAATTAAGTAAACTATTTAATGTGGATTATTAATTAACTCATTAAAAATTAATTAATGATAATTATATTTATGATGTTAAATGTTAATTGCTAATTTGTTACTGACTTACAGTTTGTCAATGTATTATAATTTATGATTTTATGAATCTATGATAATTGTCAATATATTAAACTTTTTAAGTTTTTTACATTTTGTATATGTAATATGATTAATAAATCATTGTATTAGGTATATATAGCTATAGTTATATTAATACTATACTATTATACATATATTATGCTATAAGCCTATAACTCTTATAATAAATTAATATATATTAATACTATATATTATACTATTATAGTGTTACTACTAGTCTACTACACATAGACTTATAGTATATTATATATATATATATATATATATTATAATGATACAATGATACTAATAGTATATATTATATAATAATACATTGATAGTAAATTAGTACTAATACTATTATTACTATATACTATATTAATAGTGATATTAATACTATATATAGACAGTAGACTTATAGTGATTTAGTTTAGAATTAATTATATTGATGATATTAATTATTACTTTATTACTAACTTAGAGTATGTCAATGCATTATGATAGTTCTAACTTCTAAGTTTTTACATTTTGTATATGAAGCAATAAGTATAAATAATTTAATTATCCATAAATGTTTCATCCATAATTGAGAAAGATACATACTTGACATACTATTATAAATAAGCATAAATTATTTAATTATCCATACTATTATAAATTTATAAATTATACATATATTATAATTTATACTATAACTCTTAAGAGTTTTGTTAGGTACAAGCGAGTTCGTGCACCATATCGCGTACCGATGATTTTTTTAATTTAAAAATAAATGAAAAAATTTTTTTTGAAAGAAGAAGAAAATTTCCTATATCATAAAAATTATTTTCGTCTTTAATTCACATCGTTTCATTAAACATATGTATTATATATCAATATTGGTGCACGAACTTACTTGCAATAAGATTTTTCCAACTCTTAATATCTTAATCTTATAATATGTTAAAATATTAACATATACTAATAGTCTAGTACTATATCTTATAGTTATACATTAAAGAATATAATAATACATTGATACTAAATATATATAGTTATAGACTTATAGTGATTAGTTATTATGATTAGTATAACTATATAATAGTATTAGTATTAGACTATTAGTATATAGTATAGCTATATATTAGTAATATTAGTTATAGTGATTTAGTATAAGTTATAACTATATTAGTACAAGTATAACTATAATCTATATTAGACTATTAGTATTTTCTTTTTGATACCATATTAGAGTCTAGACAATTAGTATTAGTATAAAATTATAAATATTAGTATTAGTTAATAATCACTTAATAATGAGTTAGTGGTAGGATTAGGAATTAGATGAAGATTATATAATTAATTATATACAATTATTATATAATTAATATATATAAATTATAAAATTTTTTTATTTTTTTATTTTCATTTGGTCCTGTCCGGGGTGAAAAACCATTGGATTGGGGACCAGACCGAAAACTTTCGGTCCTATGAAATTTGGACCGAGACCGACCCGGTCCGACCAATTTTTCTGATCCAGACTGATCGAATCTCACCCCTAGCAGAGATAGTGAGAGAGAGCGTTAAGGAGAAAGCCAAGTGATAGAGGAAAAGAGTACTTTGCTTTGGTTGAGTCTTCCATCTGAGAAGGAAATGATGAGCAAAAAGAAAACGATGGATATGACACATATGAGAGAGAGGCTAGGGTTTGATGAGAGTAGATGGGCACTGGTTCTTTTCTCGGAAATGATCGGTTTCGACCGATATTAGATGAAATGAACTCGGTATTAGGTCTGACCCGTTGGACCCGACTTTAGTCGGGTGGGCCCATGTCGGGCCTTTCGGTTTGATCGGGCCAAGCCCATGCACAGGCCTAGGAAAGATGCTTCCTTCTTTAGGTTTGAATCTGGCTGCCGGTCCTTTCCTGTTATTGAGGTTCACCATCTTCTCAGACTCTGTCACAAGCTCTTTCCCTTTTTTGTACGGCTGCCTCACCGCCATTACTCTCTCTCTCTCTAGCCGGAAATGTGAGCTGCTGAGGCAGGACTACTCTGGACAAGAGGGGTACTTAAATAGTAGTATGAATGAGTGGGAAATAATTACTAATTAGACAGTCTCAATCAGAAGGAAAAGAGGTAGAATATTTTCAGGATGGTGTGTATGGGACCAGCACGGACAGATTCTTTTAACTAATATAAACAAATTTAGAGATATTGTTCTTTCTTTTTTCCAAAAGGAACCATCAACTTCCATTTCTGGGTTCATTTGTTCATCAGCCACCGTCAACAAGTAATCTCCACTTATATATGTATATATCCATGCATGATACATATGTGTATATATATATATTATATAATATCACATGGGGATACTGTAATTATAATGAAGACAAAAGAGGTATAATTGATAATGTCTAGAAGCCCCCATTATCTCTACAATTTAAGTGTGAAGGCAGGGACCAAAGTAGCTAGTGAACAACTGCATGCTGGGCTGTGTACATGTATAAGTATCAAATTTGCCAGTTTGGTTGGATATATACGCGATTGAGATTTGGATTTGAATAAGAGGATGATTAGAGAATGAGATAAGATGAAAATTATGTGAACAGTAGTTAAATAGTTTGAGTTAATATGTTTGATTGGGTTTTGGAAAAGAATAGAGAAAAAATTAAATGAAAACATTATAAAGTTAAAAAAAGTTTTATTACTCATCATCTCCACACACCATGTTTATTTTTATTTTTTTCTTTTTAAACTAATTGAATTCTTCTACTTACCATCTATATACCACACATTTGGTAAGAGAAAAAATAATAATAAAATGTGATGTGTGGAGATGATGAGTAAAATTTTCAAGTTAAAATACTGTTAGAATATAATTTTTTTTATTTAAAAAAGTTAAATTATTTTTTGTATCATGTTTGGAAGTTTAAAAAAGTTGTAATGATAATATAATATGATTAAATCAAAAGTTAAAGATTTGAAATTAGAAAGAGTATGTTTGGGAAAAAAATTACAAAAGAATTACGCTTTGTTCTTAATTCATTTGAAGATCCACACTCTCAACCCATTATGGAGGCTTGTACGATTAGATTACATTTATTTTGGATGCATTTTTGTTCTGTTTCGTTGCATATGATTAGATTACATTTATTTTTTAATACCCAGAGTACTCTGTTTCCCAAAGCTCAACCACTACTCCTTACTACCCCTCCCCAAAGACATAAATTTTGGTAAATTTATAAACTGGGTTTCTGCTGGATTCTCAACTTTCTTTACAATCGTTCAGTTATTTTTCCATCAATGTTGCTCTGGGCTTCTGGGAACCAGAAAGAAGAAAAAGTACTC
Organism: Juglans microcarpa x Juglans regia; assembly: GCF_004785595.1. Classification (NCBI taxonomy): domain Eukaryota; kingdom Viridiplantae; phylum Streptophyta; class Magnoliopsida; order Fagales; family Juglandaceae; genus Juglans; species Juglans microcarpa x Juglans regia. The sequence goes on from NC_054609.1 coordinate 2,419,633, forward strand.
CAAAAAGGCAAAAACTGGGTTACCGTCTTCTTTTTTTTTTTAATAAAGAAAAACTCGACACTTTTACGGCTAATTTTGCATAATAATGCCATTGCCATCCTCCACAGCAAAACTAAATACAAAACCCTCCATGATCACTTTCTTTCTTTCTCAAATTACTTTTTCATCTAATTTCTGTACAGCAGCCTCAAAATTACCTTTTTCGACAGAGAAACAAAAGGTCGTTTCTTTCTGTTTAGCCAGTTGCCAACCCATATCCTAAAAGTTTAATTCCTATTCTGAATCTCCTTTTTTCTTACCCTTTTTTTCTCTCTGCTTTAACGCCTTCAGTACCATGTTCGAAGTTCAAGCCGAGCCAGGTAACTACTCACTTCCTTTCTAATCATAACCTGCATCACAGACAATAAATCTGGCGGAAACGTCTTTGTACTGTATTTATTATCGGGCACTGCAGATGGTGAATTACTTTTCCTATATTCTCGGCGAGGCGGCGAGGCAAGGACTCTACAAAACTCGTAGGAGTCGGTCCCAGGCATGGACAGACTGAGAAGAGTCGACGTCTCGTTATTGTTGTCCCGGTTGTCTTTCTTGTTTTGGTTATGAATCGGTGGTGACTCGTCCCTGTGGGAATCGTTCAACTTCTCGCTCCAGGCCGAATAACGTGCGAGGTGGATATTGCAGGGAGACTCGAATCGCTAACGGCGGATCCAGATGGGCTACCTGGACTGTAATGTCGACAAGAAACCGTCACAAGAGGAGGCGGTCCCGCAGATTTCTTTTGCGGTCGTTATAGAATTTCGTCTAAGGTAGTTGTAGTGGTGGCGGCGGTGTAATCGCTCATCAATGGGTATTTCCTCTTCAGTGTAGAATTCCAGTGGTTCTTGGTCGAGTTTTCCGTACGGCCGTTGAGCAGCATGGCGATGGTGGCCCCCTTGTTGCCGTACTTGGCGTTGGCCTTAACAATGATCTGGTCCTCCTCTAGCGTGAAGGGCCGGTGCTCCACCTCCGGTGAAAGTTGGTTGCACCAACGAAGCCAGCACTACTAGCCTGACCGCCCCGCGATCGCCTTGCTAATCACAGACCAGCTCCAAGCCGCCTGGCTCTACACTAGCTTCCGCAACATCTTATCCTCCTCGGGGCTCCACGGAATCTTGACCCGATCTACGTCTCTTTGTGACGCCTCCATAGCCGTGAAACCTCGATCTATTTATCAAAACCCTTAGCCATATATATGTTTAATCGAAGGGAAAAAAAAGAGAGAAACTTTTCACTGGGTAGATGAGGTGATGAGAGAGAAGTCTGGGACCTCTTATGGCAACTGGGTTACCGTCTGAATGACTTATTTCTGAATTCTGGGAGTTCTGAGCAGCTTATTGTTGGCCCATTATATGCTTCAGTTTCAATTTTCCTTTGCTCAACTCCCAAAGGGTCAAAATATATTCTTCATTCGAGACAGAACAGAGGAACCCCAAGTAGATTGATCATTCCTCTTTTTCCCAGGAAAAAAACTCTATAATTTTGGCACATACAATTTTATATAAAAAAATAATTTTTTTTGCTTTTATCTTTGACCCAAAGTGGATATTTTCTTGTGTGAGTAGTACGAAACATTCATGGATTCCCAATAGAAAATGGAGAAGAAAGCACACCTCTGTACTTGTTTGCAACGAAAGAGAAAGATAACAGATAAAGAAATATTATTGACAAAACGAGTACATTGATGCAGGCACAAAACAAACCCACACAATTACTAATCTGCAATCCCAATAATTGTAAATTTTGAGAGTACAGCACAATCTAAGGTAACAACAGAGACCAACCAGTGAAGTAAAACAAACACCATCTTAAACCCTAACCAAAAACAGAGAAAGACGAACAGAAATCATGTAATGGTGGCCATGTGGGTAGGGCAGCAGATATTTAACGACCTTGGTGGGGAAAGATCTTCACGTTCTTCGCATAATTCTCTGCTGGGTTTTTTGGCAGTGAAGTACTGATTTCCAGAGAGGATGAAGTGGGGTGGTGGTTAAGGGAGCAGAGATGTTTTGCAATGGATTTGAGTATGGAATCAAGAACCATCTTCATCACCGATCTTTTCTTTCGAGGAAATATGCTCCCTGTCTTGGGTATGAAGCGGGGCTGCCCAACCTCAGCTTCCACCATTTCCTCAGTACCATTGCTCAGCTCCATCTCCTCTCTATCTCTATGTAATATGGGAATTCCGAATATGGCTTAAGTTGCTGAATTCTGAACGAAGAATGACCGTGAAGAAACCTCTATTAGTAAGCCCTTTTAATGTGGGGTCTGCGGGATATATGACTGCCACGCGTCCAACGGGTTATGTGTGGGGACAATCATTCAAAAGTCTTCAACAAGTTGCAATTACAGAAGCCTCCATCTCTTTCGAGGAAATATGCCTCCTTTCTTGGGTTGATGCGCTGGCTTCCAAACTCAGCTGCTTTCATGGCTCGTGTGGGGTTTGGGGATGACTGCCGCGCGTCACTAAACCTCCCAAGGAGTTCCTTTTCTCTACATCCACAACCTATCAACGCCAAAAACTTGCATGCCAAAGGAAATTAAACGTGTGAGGCTCCGTGTGGGGGTGTTTGAGAACACAAACGCAACCTTAATCTTAGTGATCATAGATCTTATCATTACATGATCACGTGATTAAAGAATCGTTCATTATCTTTGATTCATCCACGTTGTTTACTACCTTATATCATCTAATAATTATTAGTTATTATATTTTCAAATCGGTGGAGTGCATAACACATTATTCATGTCACTTATATAGTAATATTTAACTTGTAAGATTCAAATATTAAATTTAGTTTTTCAAATCAAATTATATTATGTAAGTATTTTATTAAGTGTAATCTACACACTAACTTGTAAATATACTTTTTCAATAATGAAATGATAAAGTTTAAAAAATATTGTTAAAAATAATATTGATTTGATATTTATATTTATATTTATATAGTCTATTCAAGGATAATAGAATGAAGATGTAAAATGAATAAAGGATACAATTCTAAGCCTTCAAACAATACAATAAATAATATAAATAACGTGGAATTAAACGCATTTTTGACACTGTCCACCAATATTGTCATGAGTCACGCGCAATAAATGGGGTGAAAGAAAGACGACAGAATTGGCAAAACGAGCACGCAACCAACCTATGAGATAAAAGACCATTTGGTGTCGACAGTCCTTCTCTCTCCAAAACCTAGCGATTAATGGTGACCACCACATTTTCAACCAAGGCTACCCTTTCTCAAATGAAAATGAATCCTAGAAATCTTTTCATTTCCTCTTTTTCGCACTATCCAATTGCTTCTCGCCAGATGGCTTTGTGCCCACGTGGTCTTCACATGCTGACGTTATTTTCTACCGGTCCAGAATCTATCGTTCCTTTTTGGTGGGAGCTTCGTGCTTCGAGGAGTGATGCCAGTGTGCGGTTCAGTTTTTGACTGGGGCGTATTTATCGGTATAAATTATATATATATATATATATATATATTTTAAATATTTTAAAAAATATATATTAATATATTAAAAATTACTTCTTTAATCATTAAATAAAAAAATTAAATACATAAACGATCAAAATAAAATAAAATAAAAAATCAAATTTCTGAGACATACTAATATTTTTCTTAATTACCTTTGTATGTTCTACATGAGGCCTCAACTAACGAATCTATCTTCATGACATCCTTTTCTCGATCATAAGTCGAGAAGTTATGGGATCAAAATCGTTGTATTTTATTTCCCAATTTGTTTAATTATTCTATGCTATAAAAAGAAATAAATTTAGTTCTCAGCAAGCTTTAACGCTAGAGTTGTTAGAATATAAAGTAGAAACTAAAGATCTAAATATATTTCTTTTTATAATTTCAAGTTTAGTATATAAGTAATAAGTTTTGAAAAGGAGAAAAAAAAAATTAAATTTCAAAATATCTAAAAATATCTGATAACGAACCAAAGCATGATTTGTTAAAAAGTTTTTCACATTTACTCACGAGACAGACTATAAATTGGATAAAATCTTTTTTTATATATTAATCATTGGTACTCAATGGAACTTTCTACGATATTTCCAAAACAGTGAGACAGATTCATTACGATGGAAAGCAGTTGGGGAATGGTGGGGTTATCTATGTTAATTGCTTCATCATGAATGTGAACTTCACCACAAAATTAAGTTGAAACTAATAAAAATTCTAACAACAAATCATAGTAATGTGTTCGACGATCTTCTCACCTGCAGGTTGATTTCTTTGTGTGGTTTTTTCTAGGTAGCATTAAATAAGGGAATGAACCAATGGGACTGAAGCGTAAAGACGAAGCTAAGAATGGAATATTATGAAGTGAAGATGCTGATGAAACGATTTTCCTTTCTTTCTTTATTGGTTACTTTTTTTTTCTTTTTTTTTTTTTCTTTTTTTTTGTGAAAGAACTTATTTATCGATAGATATACTCTAATTATAAAAAATAAAAATAGTTACAATCTTTTTAAATTCTCAAATAAAAATAATATTATAAAATTATATTCTTCTTATAATATTTTAACTTTATAATATTTTTATTTAAATTTTTTCTCTCTTTCCTCAAAATTAAATAAACATCAAATTTAAATTATCTCATTATTATTTACGAAATATTTTATTTTTATTTACTAATTTTTCATCCCATCTTACTTTTGAAATGAGCCTTTAATCATACGTTATTTTGGGGAATGGTAATATTACGTACAACTGTTGCGTAGATTGGTTGTAAAAAGTATGTCCTGGAAAAAATAAAAATAAAAAGTACCGATCGAAGTGATCATTAGATCAAATTGAAATTTTTTTTCTTTATATTTTTAAAACATTTTAAAAAATAAAAAAAAATCAATACACTAATAATAATTTTCTTAATTATTAAATAAAAAAAATATTGAAAAGAAATTAAAATACATAAAGTGACAAGAAGATAAATTAAGTAACAAAATAATAATTTTTAAAAAAAAAATTATACTATTTTAAAGTGGGGTTATGTAAAGAGTAACACTACATGTACATGAATTTTGTTTGAATTAGTGTCTCGAAAAGTACATTTCATCTTTTTCTTTTTTTTTTTCTTTTTTTTCATGTATTCTTTTAATCATCATAAATATTTTTAAAAAAAATAAAAAATTGATAATATCATTAAAAAATATATCTTTAATCATTAAATAAAAAAAAATATTTCGAGACACATTTTTGAAATACCAATTCGGGACGCTTAGCATTTCTGTTATATAGATGATGTATGTCTCCCACCAACTCCCCAAGTAAATGCAGACTGTGAAATTTATGATGGTTACCAGAAATGGGAGGAGAATCTGAGTGTAGACACATGGCCATGTGTCCGACCAAGTGCCCCAGTAAATTCAAACAACGAAACTGATGGTTACCAGAAAGGGTAGAGAATCTTAGCTTTGGATATTATGAGTATATGAGATATTTTAAAATATTTTATTATTAGTTTTTATTTTATTATTTATTATTATTTAATATTTTATTATTACTTTTTCATTACTATTTACTGAATACTTAAGGTACTCTCACTATCCAAACTAGCCTACTTGTCCCATGCCAAGAAAACGAAAAAGAATATGAGTAATACTATATATATAATTGTGAAGTATATAAATATTACAAATTATTTAAAAAAAATAAAAATTTATTATTAAAAATTAATTTTACATAATTAAAAAAAAGGCTGATGAAACGAAGATGCTAGCTGCCGCTTTTCTTTCTTTCTTTCTTTCAGGATTGCTTCCTTTCATTCTTTTTTGTTTTGGTTAAAGAACTTATTTATCGAGGAAATACTCTAATTATAAAAAAAATTATACAAAAAAAAAAAGAGTCATTCCACATGGTACTTAATTAAATGGTCACATTGTTTTTTAATTGATTATACGCTAACTATTTATTTCTACTAATGTTTCTAAAAGATTAACTGAGTAGATTGACGCTTATATCTATCATAGATATTCTCATGATCACATGATTATATGATAAATAATAATCATACACATAATATGTCATAATTTCACAACAAGAAATTTAATTAGACAGATCGACTTTTGACCCCTTCTCCAATATTGACATATAAGTCATGATGAGTGGTGTGAGAGAAAGACTATATATAATAATTGGCAACGTTTCCATGAGTCTCTAGGGACATGCAGGAACATAAATCATTATTTTTAGACTTCGTTTGTTTTCAAAAAAATCTCATTCCACTTAAATTATTATAATTTTTTTAAATTAATACAAAATAAAATAAATAATTTAACTTTTTCAAATTTTAAAATAAAAATAATATTAAGAAAATATATTCTAACAATACTATATTTAATATTTTAATTTTAATCTCAACTCATCTCATTTCATGTTAAAAAATAAACGATCTTAATTTCCACCGTCCACCGTCGATGAGACTCCACAAGTCAATCCTCATTTGCGATTTTTTTTTCAATTTTTATATAAGTTAATCTTTTATGATAGCGGGTGCGGGGGCCCACACAATGCACGTGCCATATCTTCTAAAACAGAATTTTCTTTTTCTTTTTTTAAGCACGTTAATATAGATATATAAAATCAAAAAATACAGAATATAGTTGGTAGCTTAATTATACAGAGACTTTGAACGTGTGGGGGACATAATAAAGATATTTAATGTTACTGAGAACATTTAATTAGTATAGAAAATATTGATTGAAATTGTGATCTACATTTAATTAGCTTACCAACATGCCAATTATATAAGCTATATATTTAATTAATGTGGATCGAAGTACTAGCTTATCTTAGTTTTTAATTAGTCCTCCAAAAATATAAGTTAATTTTTTATGGGTAGGTGGGGACACACCATGCACGTGCGTACCTAAAAAGGAATGAATAATGATAGGCTTATTATCCTATTACTACCTATCTACTACTCTTGTTATATTTGATTTTTTTTAATTTTTTATTTTACTTAATGATTAAAGAAGTAAGTATTAATAAAGTTATATATATTTTTTAATTTTTTTAATAATTAAAGATGTTAAAAAATACTTAAAAGAAAATGATAAAAAAAAAAAAATTTAAATACACTTAAATAATAGATAGATAGTAATAGAATAGCAAGTCTATCACTACTAAAAAGAAATTAGTTGTTGGTCTTGTCAGACATTAACCGTCATTTTTTTTACGGGTACTTTTGGTGTTTGCGTCTAGAGATTATTGGATTTTCTCTCTATTAATTTTGGTTTTTTTTCGTTATTTTATGTTTTTGTATTTTTTTTTCCTTCCTTTTTTATCTTTTGATTTTTTTCCGGACTTTTGGCTAATTATCATTATATTTTTATGATTTTTAGTTAAAGTTTCTTCCATTTTCACTGTGGTTTAGATTTTAAATTATATTTTATTTTTTTTATTTCTTTTATTTTATGTATTTTTTTAATTATTATAAACATTTATAAAAAAAATAAAAAATTTACAATATCATTAAAAAATACTTACTTAATCATTAAGTAAAAAAAAAAAAAAAAGATTTTGGGACACATCTTCGAGACACATCTTCAGAATATTTAGCATTTCTATAAGAATAATGATAGGATTCCTATTATTCTATTATTCATCTATTATTTTTTTATATTTGACTTTTATTAAATTTTTTATTTTATTTAATAATTAAGAAATTGACTATTAATAAAATTATTTCTTAATGATTAAAAATGTAAAAAAATACTTAAAAGAAAATGATAAAAAAAATAAAAAACTTTAAATACATATAAATAGTAAATGAATAAAAATAACATAGTAATCCTATCACTAAGCTTTTTTTTTTTATTTGTTGTAGAGCAGTTCTGTAAATTAATAAAATAAAATAAAAGTTGATAAAAAATGTCACAACTTTATATTGCTAAAAAAAATTAATAAAAAAATGCCTCAGCATTATAATCAACATGGTACACATGAACCATGTTGCTAAAAAAGGTTAATAAAAAATGTCACAGCTTTATGTAAATTAATATATATATGGCCTTTAAACTATATAATAAGTAATTTAACTTAATTACGATTTCTTAATTATGGGTCTTTTTTTTTTTGTTTACTTTATCAGATTTTTTTTTTTTTTAAAACAAAGAAAAATGATTGAAGCTGACAATAGATAGAAAATAGCTCTCATGACAATCATTTTCCTTATTCGTTCGTGAAAAAGATCAATTTTTGTTGGTATTTCTGTTAGAATGATAAGAGTGTCCCAGTCTTTATATCAGACATTGTTTAATTTAAAGACAAAACCCCCCCTTGTCCCTGTTGCTTACCTCTTCTTCTTTCATTTCTAGAGGCAGAGAGATTCGGTCGAGATCGACCTGGAGCCGCTTTTTCGCATCTGTCTCCATCAATCAGTATTATATCCCAAAGAAGATGGATCAGAAAATTGCATTATATACTCAAGTTAAAAATAATTGAGTGACAAATATTTTTGCGCACAAAAGAAATTAGGTGGTAAATTTTCTATGATGTTTATGCGATGTGAACTTTAATTTTACAAATTAATTTGTTTATCTTATTTATTCTACATGTTGCTTTAATTTATTAGAAATTGATAAAAATTGATAATATAGCAAAATAAGCTAAGCATGTTTTGACAATTTTGGATGCCCATATCTAAGAATTAAACACTACTTTTTCGTTTAGCTCGATCGTACTTTACCCATATCTTTTTTTTTTTGTTTTTCGGATTGTTTTGGTTATTTACTTATTTGAACTTTTTGGATCTGTTTCCTTCTCTTTTTTGTCTTTTCATTCTTCTTGACTTTTGGCTTATAATTATATTTATATTTCTCTGGTTTTGGCTAATTAGTAACTTCCTAAATCATTAAGTAAAATAAAAAATTAAACAAAAATCAAATACAAAAAAGAATAGTAAATAGATAATAGAAGGGCAGTACGCCAGTAATCCTAAATCATTATCCTTCTTTCTCGCGTCAGCTTAATTGTAGCTAACATAACAATTACTTAATTAATACTCTGATCATCATGAATTAGTAATTATGGTTAATTATATTCTTACATTCCTTATGGTTAAACAGTATATCAATGGCATCCAGCGGAAGAAAACGTGCGACAGATCAATCCAGCCAAAGTAGTGGAGCAGCTCATGCTCAGGAGACAAGGTCGATACTTGTCGAGCATCCAGTCATTTTGTCTGACTTCTCCGATCTTTCATGGGAGGGACAGAGCATACAGTCCATCTTTACTGAGCGGAGATGGATACCGATTTGTGACCAGCGGGGGACTGCATATCCAGAGATGGTCGGTGAGTTCTACCGTGCCATGGGAGAATTTAGTACTGATACTCTGTTCTACACCCTATCGGTCTGGGGAGTGAGTATTAATTTCTCTCTCCACATTATTGCTAAGTTCCTTGACATCCTGCGCGTGGCTAACGCATATCCTGCAGCGGCTATACGGGGACCAGTGGCAGCACCATCTGTACGACACACCGCCCTCATCTTTCACGCTAGTCCCGAATGTAGATTCGGATGGTAGTGAGGATGAGGATCTACCTGATGATAGTCTCACAGAAGATCAGGTGTGTCAGCTAGTGCGAGACCCATCGACTCCTCCACGTGATGGGAGCAAGGTGATCCGACAGGCCGATTGTATAGCATTTTTTAGAATGCTTAATTTAATTTGATTGTTGGTTATAACATCGATCCAAAAAAATACAAGACTGATTTCGAAATCAATCGAGCCAGATTTTTACTGTGGATAGCACGGGGGGATCCCATTGATTTGGCATTATATTTATTCCTCCGCTTTTAATCGGAGTCACGATTTCCAATGGAGGTAGTCTACCATTTGCACTGCTGATATCTAACCTCCTACTTCGATCGGGGGTTACAGTGTCCGCTACTGAGCGGAGATCGCCACAGATCCCCTTTTAACAAGATCACATTCAGCAAGAGCAAGGGGCACTTACGGAAGGCTGCACCAGAACAACCTAGTGATCCTCCCACAGATCCAGCTTCTAGTAGTGCTGCTGCTGTTGAGAGACGGCCTCCTGGGGCTACTTTGGATCAGGTATGAGCTCTGTTTGTGGAGTTCGTTGAACCCATCATGGAAAAACTTAGGGATCTGGAAGGATCTATTAAAATGTTGCAAAAGGATGTTGATCTACTAAGGACCCAATGATTGTTTTAGTTATTATTTTTCTTTTTTTATGTTGTATTGAACATTATATATTTGAGATGTAATTAATGTATGGTTTTTATTTTTCATGTTTACTACTTGGTTTATTTTTTTCATTTTACTTGTCGTTCATGATAATATAAAAAATGATATTATCTTTAAAGTTATATTTATATAAATTTAACATAAAAGAAATCATTATAAAGTTGTGAAGTTAATTACATAAAATTAATTTATGAATTTATAAATATTTTAACTCACTGCAAATCATAATATATAATATATACACATTTTTATATTTTGAAAATGATAACAAATTAATGAAAAAAATATATGCACAACTCCATACTAATAAAAAAAATTAATTGAAAAAATTTCCCTCCGAACAAATAAATTTAAGTTCGAACGGTTATTAACTTTCTGCAGGAAAAATAAATTAATTTTCCATCCAATATTATTATTCGAACAGATTATATACTGTTTGAAAGGACATTAATTCCATATTCGAATCTATTTTGTTCCGTTCGAATGGTTTTTTTTTTTTGAGACGATTTTATTCGTCACAAAATATCTTATTCAAATGGATAGTTTTCCGTTCGAACGAATTTCATAGCTCAAGCATTTTTGGATTTCGTCTCAAAAAATGACTTTTATGGATGAAATTAAATTTGTCCCTAACAAATTTCGTTCTAAAAAGTCAAATTTCTTGTAGTGTATGCCAAGAATGTGAAGATCATCTTTCCCTACCAAGGTGATAAGACGTTAAAATATATCTGCTGCACACAAGAAATATATATATATATATATATATATATATATATATATCTTTCCCTCACAAGGTTTGTTTTGCATAATAACAATAGATTGTACTCATGTATTAGTGTATGAAATAATAACCCTAATTTAATTCGTTAGTAATCAAGTAAGTAGTGTAATTAATAGAATATATTATTGTCATGATAATCATATTGTTACATAAAGAAATTAGACCCTATAACTAAATTAATTAAAGTACATTATAATTTTAGTCAATATTATATAATCATATGTACAAGCTGAAAATTTACACTTTAATTGGGTCAAAGATGCGCAACCATGTCTCCAAAAGGAATCTCCAACTCATCTAATGACATTGAATTAGAACCATAAATAAAATTAAAAAAAAAACCCTAGCTACGTACGTCGTATGTACTCATGCGAACGTACGCAAAACAAAAAAATAAACGTCTTTACTTTAAAGTCCGTAAGATTCTCTGCCATTGTCTATCTTCTTTTATTATAAATACGAAAATGCTATATCTCCCGCTGGGAGCTCTCGTTGGAGACTAACAATGTATTTTAATATGTTTATTTAAGTTTTTTTTTTATATAAATTTTTTTAATAATTTTAAATATAAAAAAATCATAATATTATTAAAAAATATTTTCTTAATAATAAAGTAAAATATTTTACTACATAATTAAGGAAATATTTTTTAATAATTTTTTTTTTTTTTTACTTTCTGATTAAGGAAATATTTTTTTAGTGATGTTTTAAATTTATTTTATTTTTTAAAAAATATTTAAAAATATTAAAAAATCTATATAAAAAATTAATTGAAAAAAACAAATAAACTAATACTACAACCCAGTGGGAGTTCCGCTGTAGCATAATCCTTATAAATAATGTTTTCTTTTGTCTCGATTGAAAATAGTTGAGAATCGACATCTTCTCTCTGCTATTCGGAAGGAAAATGAGGTGGTGAGAGTGAGGGTACTGATCCGATGACTAGAGCCATACGAGGAGCTGAAGGTACGTCCTAAGTGGATTGGACAGAAAGTACAAAAGTCATGCTTAATTTTTAACTGTCTTTGACTTCCTTTTATAGCCAACGGTTGAATTTTTCAACGTTTATTTCTGATGAAATAATTGGAGATGTTCTTCATGTTCAACTTCTCTGATTGTTTGACTGTTTTTTTTTTTTTTTAAACTTTTTCAACCTTAGCAATTAGCATTTTATTTTTCGCAGAAAACTTTTTTTTAATAAAGGAGTTACAAGACGAGTACCGTGTAATTGCATTTTTTTTTAATCTTTTAAACATTTTTTAAACATTTTCTAATGATAAATAATTAGTTTGGTGAATTACCATTTATAAATTCATTCGAATAAAAAGTAGATATATTCGAATAAAAATTAACTCATTTGAATGATAATTGAAAAATACAGTCCGTACATCCATTCAAACAATAAAATATTTTTTCGAACAATATTATTATGTAAAATCCCGTTCAAACAGACATAATTTTCAAAAATAAAATGTCTGTTCAAACGGACATAATTTATATTCGAACAAAATTCATTTAAAAATTTTATTGGTTTGAACACATAAATTATGTTCGAACACTCGGTTCGTTCGAACGGTATCAATTTATGAACTGGGTTTCTTCTGGATTCTCAACTTTCTTTACAATCGTTCAATGAGGATTGAAAGCTTTGGTTATTTTTCCATCAATGCTGCTTTGGGCTTCTTGTAAAATTGCTAAAACTACAAATTGAAAACAGAGGACTTGAATGTAAAAGAAATTTGAACTTCTTCTCATTAACAACGTGAATGAAGTTCTCATTAACAACGTGAATGTAAAGGCTATACAATGTTTCTATTTATACACTTGAGATTCACTAATGTGGCTGTACAAAGCTTGACATCTGGCTAACTAATTTAACTGCATGTAACTAACTTAACTGTCAACTAACAGTAGATGAAGTCCTTAGTTTGGCTTCTCAGGATTTTAATTCTAGTTCCTCTATATGATTTTGTATATTTCAACACCCCCCTTAAGATGAGAATGGATATTAATAATTTCCATCTTGCGAATAAGATGATAAAAATTAAGTGATCTAAGAGGCTTAGTTAATATATCTGCTGGCTAATATTTGAAAAGAATGTGGATGATTTTGATGAGCCCTTTTTGCAATTTCTCTTGAACAAGATGGCAATCTAGTTGATTGTGTTTTGCCCTTTCATGGTAAACCAGCCATTGAAGTTCACAAGTTGTAGAGGCTAGTGCTCTATATTCAGATAATCTCTTTTAGTGAGAGTCAGGTCTCATTTTGGATTGATTATAAGCACAAGTCTGTCATCATGAGAATCCTTCCTCTTTCTACTGCCTTCTCAACGGGTGATTGAACCGAACTGCATTGACTGAACATGAAAAATATGAGATTGGTACCTCGATCCGCTCAGCTACGCTTTGTTCTTAATTCATTTGAAGATCTACTCTATCTACCCAATATGGATGCTTGTACGATTAGATTACATTTATTTTGGATGCATTTTCGTTTCGTTTTGTTTTGCGAATGATTACCTTACATTTATTTTTTAATACACAAGAGTCCTCTGTTTCCCAAAGCTCAACCACTAGTCCATACGGCCCCTCCCCAAAGACATAAATTTTGGTTATCCATAAGATTAGATTACATTTATTTTTTAATACACACAGTCCTCTGTTTCCCAAAGCTCAACCACTACTCCTTACTGCCCCTCCCCAAAGACATAAATTTTGGTAATTTTCTTTCCTACTCTTGTTATCCCACTCCCGGGCTCTCTCTCTCTCTCGCGCTCTCTATACTGGGTAGGAGTTAGATTTGCATTCTGGTGGAATTTATGAACTGGGTTTCTGCTACCTGGACTGTAATGTCGACTAGAAACCGTCACAAGAGGAGGCGGTCCCCCAGATTTCTTGAGCTGTCGTGCGAGAATTTCGTCTACGGGAGTTGTAGTGGTGGCGGCGGTGTCATCGCTTATCAATGAGTATTTCCTCTTCAGTGTAGAATTCCAGTGGTTCTTGATCGCGTTGTCCGTACGGCCGTTGAGCAGCCTGGCGATGGTGGCCGACTTGTTGCTGTACTTGGCGTGCGCCTTTACAATGATCTGGTCCTCCTCTTGCGTGAAGGGCCGGTACTCCACCTCCAGTGAAAGTTGGTTGCACCAACGAAGCCGGCCCGACTTGCCTGACCGCCCCGCGATCGCCTTGCTAATCACATACTAGCTCCGAGCCCCCTTGCTCTGCACTAGCTTCCGCAACATCTCATCCTCCTCGGGGCTCCACGGACCCTTGACCCGATCTACGTCTCTCTGTGACGCCTCCATAGCCGTGAACCCTCGATCTATTTATCAAAGACCCTAGCCATATATATGTATAATCGAAGGGAGAAAAAGAGAGAAATTTTTCACTGGGAAGATGAGGTGAGGAGAGAGAAGTCTGGGACCTCTATGGCAACTGGGTTACCGTCTGAATGACATATTTCTGAACTCAGGGAGTTCTGGGCAGCTTATTGTTGGCCTCATTATTTGCTTCAGTTTCAATTTTCCTTTGCTCAACTCCCAAAGGGTCAAAATATTTTCTTCATTCGAGACAGAACAGAGGAACCCCAAGTAGATTGATCATTCCTCTCTTTCCCAGGAAAAAACTCTATAATTTTGGCACATACAATTTTATATATAGAAAAATACTTTTTTTGCATTTATCTTTGACCCAAAGTGGATATTTTCTTGTGGGAGGAGTAGTACGAAACATTCATGGATTTCCAATAGAAAATGGAGAAGAAAGCACACCTTTGTACTTGTTTGCACCCGGAAGAGATAGATAACAGACATAGAAATAAATCACCCAGTTTTTTTTATATTTTTCCATGAATTACAAGACAAAACGAGTACATTGATGCAGGCACAAAACAAACTCAGACAATTATAGATCCAGCACGAAGAACGCAATCCCAATAATTGTTAATTTTGATAGTACAGCACAATCTAAGGTAACAACAGAGAGCATCGAATGCAGTAAAACAAACACCATCTTAAACCATAACCAAAAATAGAGAAAGACGAACAGAAATCATGTAATGATGGCCATGTGGGTAGGGCAGCAGATATTTAACGACCATAGTGGGGAAAGATCTTCACGTTCTTCGCATAATTCTCAGCTGGGTTTTTGGGGTGGTGGTTTAGACAGCAAAGATGTGTGGCAATGGATTTGAGTATGGAATCAAGCACCATCTTCTTCACCGATCTTCTCTTTCGAGGAAATATGCTTCCTTTCTTGGGTATGAAGCGCGGGCGCCCAAACTCAGCTTCCACCATTTCCTCAGTACCTTTGCTCAGCTCCATTTTCTCTCTAGCTCTATGGAATATGGTAATTGGGATGGCTCAAGTTGCTGAACCTTTTAACGTGGATTTGGCCATTCGGGGGATGACTGCCACGCGTCAGTAAACCTCCCAAGGAGTCCCTTTTTTCTACCTCCACAACCCTATCAACGTCAACAACTTGCATGCCAAAGGACAATAAAGGTGTGAAGGGGGCTTTTGGGAACACAACGCCAAAAACCACGTTAAACCTCCCAAGGGCTTGTTTGGGGACAGAGGCAGAATTTACCAGCTCTATATCTTAATCTAGTCATCATAGATCTTCTCATTACATGATCACGTGATTAAAGAATCGTTATTATCTTTGATTCATCCCCGTTGTTTACTACTCTTATATCTTCTAATAACGAATAGTTATTATATTTTCAAGTCCGTTTGGTATACAAAAATCATCATTCACGTTACTTATAAGGTAATATTTAATTTATAAGATTTAAATTTAAAAATTAATTTTTCTAATGAAATTATATCATATAAATATTTTATTAGCTATAATCTACGCACCAGCTTGTGAATATAACTTTTATGATAGAGTTTAAAAAAACTTGTTAAAAATAACATTGATTTGATGTTTATATTTTATATAGTCTATTTAAGGATAATAGAATCAAGATATATAATGAATAATTGATTCAATTCTAAGCCTTCAAACTATATAACAAATAATATAACTTACGTGGAATTAAACACATGATTTGACACTCATATCCACCAATATTGTCGTGAGTCATGCGTCATGAATGGGGTGAAAGAAAGACTCTTATGATTGGAAAATCGAGAACACAAACTAGCTATTATGAGATAAAAGAACCATTTGGTTTCGACGAACCTTCTCTCTCAAAATCCTTGCAATGGTCTCCTCTACATTTTCAACCAAGTCCACCCTTTCTCAAATGAAAATAATCCTAGCAATCTGTTCATTTCCTCTTTTTCACACTGCCATTCAGCCTGGATCTAAGCCTCCTTTCCGCACTAGCCAATTGCTTCTCGCCAGATGGCTTTGTGCCCATGTCATGCGGTTTTTGTATAGGAAAATGTTATTTCGGCAGTTTAACGCTAAAATGGACCACTTTATATGGCAGTGGCACTATCAGGATCATATAGGAAAAAACAGAACATAATGCTTTTTCTTAATTATGAGGCATTTTCTCTTCAAATCTATTTCTTTTATTATTATTATTTATTAGAGAAATGATATTTGCAAGTTGTTAAGTGTGGATTGATTCCTATTAAAAACGTCATTCCAGAGATTTGACTCGACTATGGCTCGACCTTAGCTCAAGCGAACTTTGGCTTGACATTTCAATCGAGTGAATCCCAGACATATTGTTCACTTGAAAATCTGCTCGACAGTCAACTCGAGTGAACGCCATGCAAATTGTTCATTCGACACGCCGCTCGAGTGAATGTTCATAATTAGAATTTTCCGCACGGTACATTATAAATACATGTTATTTTTTCGTTGTATTGAGACTTTGAGTGGGCAAGATAGAGAGAAAAGAGAGAGAACTCTTTTTGTGAGATTTTGAGAGTTCATTGGGTGTATTGAAGCTTTTGGGCTGGGATTGATGAGTGATTTGTTATACATTTTAAAGAGGATATAATTTTGGAGAGAATAATTATTCTTTGTATTTGATATCTGTATATATAGATACAAGTTTGTAACGGAAACTACAAGATTCTAGGAATTGTAAAGCTGTACAACAGTTACAAGAAATCAAGCATTTAATCACTGCAGTTGGAGATCACGCAATCAAAGGTGTCAATCTTTCCAAATTTGATTTTTGTGCATTATCACTTATACACCCCCGCAAGATGGACGTGCCGTCGAGGACTCCAATCTTGGACCTTAGTGAAGCAAATCTGGCTTTTGGAAGCGCTTTGGTTAAAAGATCAGCAAGCTGATCATGGGTTGAAACATGATTAACATCAAGCAGACCTTTGTTGACATAGTCTCGAACAAAATGAAGGTCAATTGCAATGTGCTTCATCCGGGAATGCATTACTGGGTTTAGGCTAAGCTGGGTTGTCTCGATATTGTCACATAATATGAGAGGCATTTTGGAAAGGGGGAAGTGAAGCTCAGACAGCAAGGATTTGAGCCACGCAATTTCTGATGTTGTAGCTGCAAGTGCCCGATACTCAGCTTCGGTAGATGAACGTGCAATGGCTCATTGCTTGCGAGTGCTACATGAGATTAAGTTATCACCAAGGAAAATGAGATAAGCTATGGTACTTGACCGATCATCAGAATTTCCTGCCCAATTAGCGTCGGAGTAAGCTTGCTGTGTGGAGGCACTTGTGTGATTGAGTTGAAGGCCATGATGAATGGTGTGTTTGAGGTAGCGAAGAATGCCATGCAGTCCAATGAGTAGCTGTTGGTTGGTGAATGAACTGAGCTAATTTGTTTACTGAGAAGGCGATGTTTGGTCGAGTGAATGATAGATATTGAAGTGCACCAATGACCTTTCTATATTCGGTAGCATCTGTAGGATCTGTGCCATCTTCAAGTTTGAGAGTAATACTGGTGCTTTGAGGTGTTTCAACATCTTTGGCACCATCCATCTTAACCTGATCAAGCAGACTTCGTATGTACTGATGCTGGCTGAGAAACATTCCAGTAGACGTTGGGATTATTTCAATACCGAGAAAAAAATGGACCTGTCCCAAGTCTTTAAGAGAGAAGCGTGTGCTGAGTTTTATAATGATCTCATGGACAAGAGAAGTGTTGCTGCCAGTGATGAGGAGATCATCAACATAGATCAGGAAGTACATAGTGTGGCCACCTGCATGATAAATAAATAGAGAGGAGTTCGATTTGGACTGGGTGAAATTCAAAGCAAGCAGAGCACCTTTGAGCTCATTGTACCATGCACGTGGGGCTTGTTTTAAGCCATAGATGAATCTCTTCAACCTGCAAACATGATTAGGAAAATTTGTTTTAGTGCTTGAGTGACGCAAGTTGGTTAAAGTGCTTCGGGAAGTGGGTGTTTGGTTTATTAGATAACATGCAGTCTCAAAAGCAAAGGACCAATAGGAAACCTGACGGAAGTATCGATAGAGACAAAGCTCTGATACCATAAACAGGATATAATTTTGGAGAGAATAATTATTCTTTGTATTTGATATCTGTATATATTGATACAAGTTTGTAACAGAAACTACACGATTCTAGGAATTGTAAAGCTGTACAACAGTTACAAGAAATCAAGCATTTAATCACTACAGCTGGTGATCACGCAATCAAAGGTGTCAATCTTTCCAAATCTGATTTTTGTGCATTATCACTTATACCTTTCTTATGCTCTATTTTGTAATAGTCAATTCCTTAAGACCGACTCTGTCAATGGACGTAGGCTAGTTCTAAGCCGAACCATGTAAATCTTGATATTCTTTGTATGATTGTCGAATTCTCTTTTCTTTACTTCCACTATTATATTTCAAATTAGCCACTGATAGCCAGTTAATCCAATGGCAGAACCAGCAATTTCCTTAGGGGGGCCAAATTTTCTAATGTGCAACACATTAAAATTCAAAACTTATTAAAACATATATATGAAATTAAGTTAGATCTAGATAATTTGCAATTTACATGTAAAAGTAAAATTCTAAAAATACAACATCTTAATATATGTTTTAGATTCTTGACGATAATGTTTCATGAAATAATATTAATCCATTATTATTTTTATAATGAAATATTTAGAATTTATTTGCTTCATATAAACTATCAAGTGATTTTAGAGAATGTCATCTTTTATTCTAATATATAAGCTAGTTTATTAAGTTTCATGTAAACTCTAGATATTTTCGTATCACATTAAGCATATAATACTATAATACAGACATTAAATAATTTTTTTCTTACTCAATGAAGTCTAGAGGATAAAACCTCTCAACTATTTTCCATATAGATCACTAGCCTTAAATGATTTTTGTTGTCTTTTTTTCTTTGGATTCTATATTAAGAAACCTAATATTGTATAACAAAAAATTTTAGAATCCATATTAATAAGTTTATTATTTCTCATAAACTTAGTTTTGATTTAATTTTGGTGAGACCACGGTCTTGAAAATAAATAATCTATAGAAATTATACAAAAAATTGAGATTATAGGAAAAAAATTGGAGAGACATTTCTAAGTATATTGAAATTTTATAAAATTTTGTAAAGCATATGAAGATTATAATTTTTTTTTGGGGGGGGGGGGGAGGGATTTCTATATTTATAAAATTATTGTTAAAAATTCGGGTATATTTTGATTTTTCAAAAACAGTTGGGGAGGCCATGGCCCCCCTTAGATACATGTAGGTCCGCCACTAGTTAATCCCAACAATAGTCGGTGAGTAAGTTTCGTGCAATGTTTTAAAAAAATAAAAAAAGTAAAAATGAGATCTACATTAAAAAAAAAAAAAAAAAAAAACCTAATAATAACCATAATTCTTTCTTAAAAAAAATTAAGTGATACTTGTGCCCTCTACGTTTTTATCTAGTATTACTAGTCTCCCAATGCCTAGCCTCACCAACCATCCAGAACTAGCATGCACGTGGTCTTCACATGCTGACGTTATTTTCTACCGGCCTAGAATCTATCGTCCCTTTCTGTTGGGACATGCATGCTTCTATTTTTGGGAGTTACCGCTTTGTATGTTTTACGATCCAACAATGCGGGAGGCCTCAACTAAACTATCTTCATGACATCCTTTTCTCGACCATAAGTAGAGAAGTTATGGGATCAAAATCGTTATATTTTATTTCCCAATTTGTTTTATTCTTCTATACTATAAAAATAAATAAATATAGTTCTCAGCCAGATTTAATGCTAGAGTTGTTAGAATTTAAAGTACAATGTAAATAACTAAATATATTTCTTTTTATAATTTTAAGTTTTGTACGTAAGTAATGACTTAACACGTTGTAATAGTAAAGGTTTTCAATAATAATCCTCTTTGCCGGATTCATTAATTAAAGGAGAGTTTTATCCACTCGTGTAGTAATTACTTTAAACTTTCGAGATAAATGCTAATTTAGTGTTGGGGTGCTACCTGCCCATGTGTGCCTAGGGAGGGAGGGGGGTGCAGGCCTGCCAAGGCAATGCAATTCTAACAAATTGTAGATAAATATATACAATTTATTTATGTAAATAGTTATATTTATATAAATATGTATAAATATTTATTTATTTATATAAATATATGTTCCAGTGGGAGCCCGTCCTCAGCTCTTGCTGGGATTTCTCCTTGTGGGGCTGGGGGCCACCCACATGGGTGGAAGGAGTTGCCCACCCCACCATGCGGGGACGGGGCAGACGAGGCCAGGGTAGCAGGGTGCGGGCCCACAAAGGCAATACAATTTTATGAATACAATTCTAACAAATTGTAGATAAATATATACAATTTATTTACGTAAATAGTTATATTTAAATAAATATGTATAAATATTTATTTATTTATATAAATATATGTCCCATCGGGAGCCCACCCTCAACTCCTGCTGGCATTTCTCCCTGCGGGGCTGGGGGATCACCCGTATGGGCAGAAGGGGTTGCCCACCCCACCATGTGGGGGCTGGGCGGACTGGGCCGGGGTAGCAGGGTGCGGGCCCGCCAAGGAATTACAATTTTGTGAATACAATTCTAACAAATTGTAGATAAATATATATAATTTATTTATGTAAATATTTATATTTAAAGAAATATGTATAAATATTTATTTATATAAATATATGTCTCAGTGGGAGCCTGCCCTTTACTCTTGCTGTGATTTCTCCCTGCGGGGTTAAGGGGCCGCCTGAATGGGCGTAAAGGGTTGCACACCCCACCATGCGGGGGCGGGGCGGATAGGATAGGGGTAGCAGGGTGCGGGCCCGCTACTCACCCCTAATTTAGTATGAATTTTTATGTTCCAACTTTTTGTTGATACTAGATGGAGAATTGTCATGGAAACATGTTTTAAACATTTTTCTAGTATGCATTTACAACGTATTAATAGAATCGTGTGTATATATATATATATATATATATATATATATATATATATATATATAAAGGTTTTATGTGGCATCCCTACATATTACCTGATGACAAAATGAATGAGAAATCACACAGACTTTTGTAAAAAAGTGGATCCCACCTTAAAAAAGTATAAAAAACTATTCTTTTTTAGTAAAATATACTATTTTACAAAGAGTGTTTACGAAATTTATCCATTTAAAACTTATACATAGCATTACTCTTATGTTTAGTATTGTTAACGTCGTGTTTCGCATGCCTTTGGACCGGGCTCCTCGGGGGCTCGGGCTTTCTCCGCTACCTTCACACACACACACACACACACACACAATCACTCCAAAGTCTAGCGGCCGGATGGGCAGCTGGATGGAGTCTCTGATACCTAAGTCCGTAAGTGAAAACGGAGAGTATCTCAAATTAGGATTTTTTGGTTACCTCTGCTCAGCGTTCGAGGGGTAGCATTTATACCTGCCCCTGGGGTAGGAGACCGATGCCTTACCCCTCTGGCCGAGGTATGGCTCCTGCCAGAGCTTATTTAATGTGGCGTGGCGTCGGGGTGTGGGCGCCAAGTCGTAGAGTCCCATCAAGGTGGAGGTGGTCTGCTGCTCCTTCCATGGTAACTAGGAATCCTGCAGATGGGCCGTCATGGGTCCAATGGGCCTCGGCCAAGCTTTAGGCCAAATGTTGCATACACTTGGGTTGGGCTGATACCTCCAGCAAAAATCCCTCCAACATTTACCCCACCAATTCCTATCGGAAGGTTTCGAGGGGAATTCCAACAGTCCTCAACTCCCAGGCTTTTGGCACAAACCGACATCGATCGTTTCCACTCTCGTGTTGTTGGGTATCTGAGGTCAATCTCATTAGGTCCCTCTTGTTGCCAGACCTGTGAGTGGGCAGGTCGACGGTTCTCCTGCCTCCCATAACAGAGTGTCCAGACAGCTCTTGTTCGCGAGCGCCGAGACCCACGACATTCAGTGTGCATGGGCGATTTGGAGTAGTTCTTACGACGTTCCTCTTCTGCCGCTTCGAATTTGCCAGGTTTAGGCGGCTAGTGTGCCCCTACCGTTTGGTGATACGAACCGCCTCTTAGGTCCCTACATATAGCCGCTGGGGAATGGGCTGGAAGCTTATCGTTCCCAGACTTTCCATATTAGCCTATCTATCGCCTAGGACACTTGCCTTCGTCCTTACTGTTCTTCCATGGCTCCCAAAAAATCCACTTGACTTGTTCCGAAGAGCTGGGGGAATCATAAGGCCATTGGGCATCCTACCCTGTCCAGTCCGCCCACGGGGGTAGGATCTGTCAGAGTTCCTACGGAGAGTCGAGGGTTTGCAGGGTCCTTGTGGCGCTCGTCGATGGTTCCCTCTGACTTAGAAGCCTTGAGACGGACGTTCAACATACCAGAGCGCACAGTCCTTGACATTCCACACCAAACGAAGGGGTTGTGGACTCCAAGGGTTTTGCCTATAAGGTGGCACTGTTTCCTTCCATGTTTCTCGACGGCCTTCGACTTCCTTTCTGCCTCCCGGTGTGCGACATGCTAGATATGACTAGTGTGGCACATGCCCAACTCCTCCCTAACGCTTGGCGGATTCTGATGGGTTGTTGCATGATTTGGCGATGAGCCTTGGAAGAAGCTCGTGACACTTCGCCCGACCTTACTGGTTGGGAATTCTTCCTCACTCATCAAATCCTGAAGAGGAGGGGAAACATTTGTGGTTTCGATCCTGCACATTCCCTAGTCCGCCTAGAGCAGTAGTATGACAAGAGAATGCCGGGTTCCAAGAAAATTTTCTTTGTTTCACGTTTCGGGTGGGAATATCCCACGGGGTAGTCTTCGGAACAAAGCTATCTCGTTCGAGTGAATTGGGGTGTAGTGCCCGAGGAAGAGCTCCCAAAGTCACCGGTGACTCCAGGGGAACTTCGCCGTATCGAGATTGTGCCGGACTAGGTCGTCGCCCACCCGGAGGAAACTTAGTTAAATGCGCTGTTGACCGAGGATAGCCTGCGGTAGTATCTTCCCACGCATACAGCTTTGCGCCAGGTGGGGTTCTCAATCCCGTTGGGGCCCACCGGCCGCCCGTCTCGCCGATGATTCGCTAGTCCCCTAATGGAAGGGAAAGGGAAGAAGCTGCATCAGAGCTCTTCGGATATGCCAGACTCCGATGATAATGCTCCCTCATTTCCTAGCTAGACTTCTACGGTGGTTTCTACTTGAAGGCCCCATTCTCGGGGAGGTGGAAGAGGAATTGCTGGGCTTCGAATTTTGAGGAGGTTGCTTCTTTCCTCGCAAATGTTTGGGGAGTTAGAGTCTTCTTCATCGCGCGGGTGCGCTCTTCCCCCGGTTGGTGCTGGTCCTTAAAGTGTCATCCCGCGCACCCTTCTTATATCTTCCTCGGTCGCGAGAGATTCCTCCCTGCTGTCTCCTGGGGGAAGGCGCCTAGCCTCATTGTTTTCTCATGTTTTCAGCGGCTACTTGTCTTGAACTCAGCTAGGTCGGGAAGGGACACATGATGTGGCTATCACTGGATGCCATAGACCTAGGTCCCCTCTGGCGGGTGCCTCGAACATTCCTGTTCAGATCTGTTTTTGGATTTGGATCTCTTTATTCTGGTGTACTTTAATATCCTTCTCGCGATTTTACTAGATGCTTTCCTTACAAGTCCCTAACTGGTCACAAACCCTGGCGGCGGATGATCAGGTGGGGTCAGGCTCTAGGGACCAAGGGCTCCGCTCCATAGTCCCTACAGTCCCCTACCAACCTACGGCCGAGGCGGAGTCCCCGAGGAGCTAACGGAGTTCGATTTGAGGAGATCCCAGGATGAGGTCGCCATGTGCCATCATGACCTGGGGCATGAGTCGGAGGTGCAAGAAACCCTCGAGGAGATGCTCGATAGCAGGACGGAGGAGCTTGAGAAACTCCAGACCGCTTATGCTTCCTTTACCCGGAGGTGTGACTCCGCAGAATCTTGTCGTCGGTACGTTGAAGATAAGTTCCTGAAGGTTGGCCAAACCCTCTCAGAGAGGATAAAGACCCTCAAACCCATGAGGGCTGACAGGGAGGAATTGAGGTCCACTTACCGACAGTAGAGGCAGGAACTGTCACGGGTGTGACAGGTCAGGGACGAAGGCGTGGCGCCATGGTTTCTTTTCTGGCAGCGAGGCACTAAAGGAGTACTTACTATCAAACCCCAGGTATGACCTGCTCTCGTTGGACCTTGAGCTCTCAACCCCCAAGCTCGCAGCCTTGGAGGCTGGGGCCCAGATTGGGGTGGACTTGACCCCAAGTGCATTCTCGGCCTCGCCAGAGGCAGCGGCAGCGGCCCCTACATCTCCAGAGCTGGACCCCGTTGAGTCTGAGGAGGAGCCATGAGCTGGTCGAGGGGCTTTGCAACTCCGTTATCTTCTTTTTCTTTATTTATATGCATTTGTGAAGCTTTTGTCCCTTGTACATTTGCGACCGGACGAACCTTATTTTGGGTGATTTTTTTAATCTTTTTAATGTTCACCGCATACGTACTCTTTGGCTCGTACCCCGCATTCTTTTCTGTTTCAACCCGCATGTCCCACATCATAAGTGGTCGGGCGGCATGTATCTCGTGGGATGTGACAGGTGACAGGTCATGTCAGCCCCCTCTGTTCGAGGGGGAGGTGCACGTGCTACATTTTCCCAAGGGGATGGTTCAGCATCCATGGGTCTGAAAGAGCCTTGTACAACTGGCTATTCAAAGCGCGGTGACTGGCCATAGCATCTTTGTGGTGTTGGGTAACATTTTCCCATATTCGTCGTGGGGTTTGTGTGGGATTTTTCGTGAGATTCGCGTTAAATCTGACGAAGCCCCAAAACATGCATGTTCTTTGAACCTCGAGAAATGAGCCGTTGTTCCGTGCCTATATCTAGTCCCATCTGCCTTTGTCATTTGCCACTAACTTCCCTTTTTGCTCTTCAAGCGCTCCGAAGCTCTGTCTTCCCCTGTGCTTACGTTGGTCATTCTTGGCTTCGACGGCAATCTGGCCTTGGGCCGACCTTGTGATGCCGAATGCCGCGGTGGGTCATTGTGGAGAAATGTGCATGGCAGTTCCTCTGAACCCCCACCGGATGCTCTTTCAAAAATCGTGTCGTTCTTCATTACCAGGAGATGCTTTGAAAAGAGGGCATGCACCCTATTTCACGACTGGGTCGTTCAATGGACTTCTCTGCCTTAGAACTGCTTGTGCAGTTCGTGTTTTATCATTATATCCTGAGTTGTTCCCGCACCCGAGGAGAGCAGGGCTTCCAACGTCCTTGGGATGCCCGGGCCAGGGCACTTCCTCACCGACTTGTAGAGAGGTAGAAAGGGAATTTTGCGCCCCTAGGGGCTGCCACAGAGATCGTCGGAGCCATCTCGTCCTACTCCATCCCTTCGTTGTCTTGCGTTCCTCGGCGGAGTCCATGGAGGGGCAACCTCTATCTGTTTCTTCCATATGGGCTTCGAGCCCACATGAGGGTGATTGAGGCTAGTCTCTTTTTTGCGTAATCTCCGAGGAATGTGTGGTTTGGAAGCTTGAGCTGGTCTCTTCTCCCTCTCTCTACCCTTCTCCCTTTGTCCTGCGATGGTGCCTCTCAAGAGTAGCTGTTTGCACCTTAAGAGCCAACGTCTTTTTTTGCCGATGGTATCGTACCCCTCCGAGTCCTACCTAGACTTTGAACTGTATTTGACTTTTGTTGTCTCTTTTTGTATGGTTACTCGTGGTTATGTTGTCGCCCTTCTGTTGTAATCGTTCTAGCAGTCGATGAATAAAATACTCTTCCCTTTATGCTTTCCAGTTCTGTTATCTTTTTCTGTGTCGCTTGCTTGTGTTTTATGTATGCCTTTACACTTATTAATATTTGAGACCCCTTGTAGTACAACTGGTCTGCGATCTTGCACGCAAGGCCCCCTTTTTGCTTGACCGGGTAGTCGAAGTCGCAACAAAAATCCCCTCGATATGCAGAACCGGCATGGCTTAGTCTGTATTGACGCCAGGCAGAAGGGGTCGAGCGGCACGTAAGCTAGGCTTGCCAAAATGCACAGACAGAGGCCGAGCGACGCATAGGCCTGTCTCGTCTCGTTGGCCCTCCCGCTCGGCAAGAGGGGCCGAGCGGCACGTAAGCCAGGCTTGCCCAAATTCCTCGTGTACATACTACGAAATTAGAACCCATATATATATATATATATATATATATATGCATGCTTTATTTGAAAACTACCAGCTGTCTTGTCGATTTGACGTGGTGGGACTCCAGGGTCTTCGCAGTTGATACGGGTAGTCTTGGGACTACCCGACTCCACCGAGGGAGAGGCAGGGGTGCCTCAAACCACACCCTCCCCTTTAGTCCCTTGGGGGAGGTTCGTTCATTCCCTCAGGGGAGCCTTCGTTCATTTCCTCAGGGGAGCATTCCCTTGCAGGAGCATTCTCTCGGGGGAGGATCGTTCATTCCCTCAGGGTAGCATTCCCTTGCGGGAGCTTTCCCACGAGGGGAGCATTCCCTCGGGAGAGGATCTTTCCTTCCGTCAGGGGAGCCTTCGTTCATTTTTTTTTTTTATGGAGGTCGTCTGGTAAGATCATACGGCCTCGTTGGCTTCTACGGTTGAGTCGGGTAGTCTTGGGACTATCCCACACTCCACCGAGGCAGAGACAGGGGCGCTTCAAACCACACCTTCCTCTTTAGCCCCTCAGGGAGGTCACGATCCCTTTGCCGTGACGGGATGGGGTCCAGCTCCGGTAGCCGCATGGTTGGACCCACTCTCCTCCGTGGGGAAGGACGGGATAGCCCGGGGCCAATCCCACCTGTTGACCCAGCGTGGAAGGATTTTGTTCGGGCAATTTGTTTGACTAAACCCGCTCTCATTCGTTAACATTATAGGAAATGGGAGTTAGGATCAGGCTGGTGCCGCGTCCACTCCTCATCATGTGGAGGTAGTCCATTCGAGCAGTCCCACATGTGGAGGTAGTCCGTTCGAGCAGTCCCTAACTGGACCCGCTCCCGTTAGTTGACGCTCATGATGAGGGTCAATCCATGTGTCGACTGTTATGGACAGAGTACTCTTTGCCGTGGGAGGGATCGAGCAGCCTTTTGGCATTACACCTGTCCCTTTGGTACCCCGCATGCCTAGGGGCCATCCGCTCTTCGTTGCAACGGGGATGGAGTCAATTTCGAGCAGCCTTAGGGTTGGACTCGCTCTCCCTGCAGGGGTGGCTAGGTTAGCCCGGGGCAATTTGTGGTTGCACCCACTCCCATCCATTGACATCGCAGGGAAGGTTACTTAGGACCCGGCTAGTGCCGTGTCCACTTCTCATCATGGCGGAATAGGGTAATGTTCGGGCAACCTCAGGGGAGGTCGGCAACCTAGGGTTAGTCCCGCCTGTTGATCCACACGTGGAGGTTTAGGCAGTCACAAACACAGGGACCTCACTCTCCGATATGCAGTTCCTGAAATAGTTATGCATTTCTCATTAATGGTAATTACACAAGCATCCATTGAGTCGGTAATAACAAGAAAATACAAATGCATGTCACGGGCTTCATCGATAGAACATTCGCAAATGCTCAACATTCCACAGGTGTTGCAATTCATCCCCGCTGGAGTCCCACAGCCATTACGCCCCAGGGCGGTTGCTGGCTACCACCACGTAGGGGCTTTCCCACTGCGGTCCGAGCTTGCCTTCTTCCCTCGCAACTATCCTCATCTGCTTCAATACGAGCTCTCCTACCTTGAACGACCTCGGGCACACCCTTTGATTCAAGCAACACTCCACTCTTTTCCGGTATGCTGCCATCGTCAACTCTTCCTCTTCTATCAGGTCAAGCTATTCTTCCAGGCACCGGTCAGTGGAGTGATGTTCGTAGTGGCGTACTCTGTAAGTCAGGACATCGACCTCCACCAGAGGCATGGCCTCATGACCATACGCCAAGGTGAACGGGGTTTCGCCTATTGGCGTCTTCACAGTCGTCCTCTAGGCCTACATGACGACTGAGAGTTCTTCCACCCATGGCCCTTTCTGATCGTTCAACTTCTTTTTTAGTATATGCAGCAGGGTTTTATTGGTGGCTTCTACTTGACCGTTCGATTGCAGATGTCCCGGGGAAGAATATCAAAATTTGATCCCCAAGTTCTGGCACCAATCTTTGTAATGGTCGGAGTCGAACTGCCTTCCATTATCAGACACGATGTAACGAGGTATCCCGAACTGGCAAACGACGCTCTTCCATAGGAAACGAGTAATGTTATTGCCTGTAATTGTTGCCAGCACTTGAGCCTCGACCTACTTGGTGAAGTAGTCTACCACCATCACTACAAATTTTACCCTTCCTTTCCCCGGAGGAAGGCGTCCCACCAGGTTGACTCCCCATTGAGCAAACGGCCAGGGAGAGACTATCGGCGCCAGCTCCACTGGCAGGCGATGGAGGATTCTCTCGTATTACTAACATTTCTTACACTTCCGCACATATTCCTTGGCGTCTTTCAGAGCATGCAGCCAGTAATACCCAGCCCGCGTCACCTTCCCTGCCGGCACCCTTTCTCCGGCATGATCTCTGCAAATTCTCTCATATATCTCAGCAAGTATATGCTGGGCCTGCTCGTGTGAGATGCATCTCAATAGGGGCGCACTGTACCCCCTTGCGGTATAGCATTCCATCAAATATGGTATATCGCGCTGCCTGGTATCTCATCTTCCTCGCCATTTCTCTGTTGTTGGGTACCTCATTGTCGTTTAGGTATCGCCAAATGTCCTGCGCCCACTCGGGCATGCCTGGTCCTATTTCCAGTAGCTCGACCCCTACAGCAGGCACCTCAACAGTCCTAAGGATAGCTGAGTCTAGTATTGGGGCGGCCTCTTGCTCGGATACTGTCTTTGCTAGCTTGTTTGCCTTATCGTTTTCTGCCCTAGGGATTTGCTGGATCTGGAAATATAAAAAATGAGCGCGCTCGGCCTGCACTGATTGCCATATATTTTTTCAATCTTTCGCTCTTCACCACGAATTCTCCCTTTACTTGACTGACCAATACTTGGGACTCCGCCCTGAATTCCACTTCCTCCGCGCCTAGGGATCTCTCTATGGTCATGCCAAGGAAGAGCGCCTCATACTCCGCCTAATTGTTGGTTGTTTTGAACGCCAGCTTGACGGCATAGTCGTGCTCCTCGCCCTCGTCCATAATGATATGCACTCTCACTCCCCCTCCAACCCAGCAAAAGGAGCATTCAACGAAGACTTGCTAGGGCTTCATGGGCGGTGCATATCCTCTTCATCAGCGAAGCCAGAGAATTCCGCGATGAAGTCAACTAAGACCTGCCCCTTTAAAGAGGTGCGAGGGGCGTACTCGATGTCAAATTCGCTTAGTTCCACCGCCCAGTTTGTGAGGCGGCAGGAGGCATCTAGTCGTTGTAAGGCCTTTCGTAGGGGGCTTCTGTGATAACCTTGATCGGGTGCACCTAGAAATATGGTGGAGCTTGCGAGTGGTTACTATAAGTGCGAAGGCGAGCTGTTCGACTCGGGTGTACCTGACTTTCGCTCCATTGTATGCTCGACTCACATAGTAGACTAGTCTCTGGACCCCATCGTCCTCTTACACCAAGGCTAAGGAAACCGCATGTGGGGAGACGGATAGGTACAGGGTCAATGTTTACCCGCACTAGGACTGGCTAAGTAGTGGAAGGCTGGTTAGGTATTGCTTAAGCGCAGTGAATGCCGCGTCACATTCCTCATTCCAGTTGTGGGCTTTCCACAGTACTCTAAAGAAAGGTAAGCATTTATCTGTTGACCATGATATGAATCGGTTGAGGGCTGCTAACCTACCAGCAAGCTTCTACACGTCGTTAATACTTCGAGGAGGAGGCATATAAAAGACGGCGTTCACCTTTTCAGGATTGGCTTTGATTCCTCTTTCTAACATTATGAATCCCAGGAAATTTCCCGACCCCATTCCAAACATGCATTTGGCGGGGTTCAGCTTCATTTTGTACCACCTTAATACCGCAAAGGCGTCCCAAAGGTCCTCTAGGTGCTCTACCGGGGTCTTGCTTTTGACCAACAAGTCATCCACATATACCTCCATATTCCTCTCGATCTGGGCTTCTAAACATTTAGTTGACTAGCTGTTGGTAGGTAGCCCCCGCATTTTTCAAACTGAAAGGCATGGCGGAAAAACAGTACAATACCTTGTCGGTGATGAATGATGTCATTTCCTTGTCGCTGGGGTTCATACGAATCTAGTTGTACCCTCGAGTCAATGTTTTGAATACCGTACCGGATGTCGTACTGGTCAAGGCATTGAAACGAAATATTTCGATACCGGTACCGTTTCGGGATAGTCGATATATGAATTAATTATATATATAAATTATATTCCAAAATAATAGTCTATATATGAATAAATTATATATAAATACATATATATATAAATTATAAATAGTCTAGTCTGAATTGGAGGTAAGAAAATAAGCTTGTAGTTTGAAAAAATGAAAAAAAAAAAATTAAAAGTTGAAATATCGGCCGGTACAGGCCGAAATATAGGCCAGTACGGTCGATGTTGGAGCCGGTATGAAACATATATGATACATGTACCAGCCT
Source organism: Juglans microcarpa x Juglans regia (assembly GCF_004785595.1). Taxonomy (NCBI): domain Eukaryota; kingdom Viridiplantae; phylum Streptophyta; class Magnoliopsida; order Fagales; family Juglandaceae; genus Juglans; species Juglans microcarpa x Juglans regia. The sequence continues at coordinate 2,450,653 of NC_054609.1, forward strand.
AGTGACCGTACCGGCCGGTACGGCAAATACAGACCGTACCGGCCGGTACGATACGAGATTAAAAACAATGCCTCGAGTAAGCATCCATAAAGCTTAGCATGCGATAGCCGGCCATTGAGTCCACAATGAGGTCGATGCGGGGCAGTGGGAAGCTATCCTTAGGGAATGCTTTGTTCAGATCCATGAAGTCCACACACATTCTCCACTTACTGCTAGACTTTTTGATGAGCACCACGTTGGACAGCCAACTCGGATAACGCGCCTCTCTTATAAACCCCGCCATCAGTAGGTGATCCACCTCATCCGTAATGGTGGCATTCTTATCCGCACTGAAGCTCCTGTGCTTCTACCTCACCCATCTGGCCCTAGGGTCCACGTTCAGATGATGTTGCATGACGGCCGGATCGATCCCCTGCATGTCTTCATGAGTCCACACGAAGATGTCCTGATGTTCAATAAGCAATTGTTGTAGTGCTTTCCTTATTTCGGCGGTGATTCCCGTTCCGACTCTGATGGTTGCGGTATATTCGATTTTGATATAGACAAATTAACCATAAAGGTTCGTTCGCCTCTGCCTTTTTCAACGTAGATTCGTCTCTAGCATCACCTTCGGCTGGGGCACACTCTAGGGTCGACGGTGGGTCTGAGGGTGCCTCATTGCTTGGTGGCGTGGCGCGGACTCCCCCTCTAGCGCCTTCTGGCTGGTCCACCCTTTGACCCCGCAGGGTCGTCATTGCTATCCCCAAGGCCTTCCTTCTGCGGCCGTCTGTCGATGATCTCCTCTCGTTACTACCCAATCACACCTCCAAGCCCTCCGAGGGTGGGCTCCTGCAGGCGTCCGAAGGACATGTTGAGCTTTAGAATTTGTCCAATCCCAGAGGTAACCAAAAAATTCTAATTTGAGATACTCTTCCTTTTCACTTACTGACTTAGGCATCAGAGAATCTATCCCTGCCCCTCTGGCCGAGGTGTGGCTCCTACTAGAGCCTATTTAATGTGGCGTGGTGTTTGGGAGGAGGTGTCAGGTCGTAGAGTCCCATCGAGGTGGCGTGCTGCTCCTTCCATGGTAGGGAGAGACTCGGTGCTCCTGGGTCATGGCCCGCCTGGCTCGTTAGTTTGGCCCATCTTCTCCCGAAGCTGGGAATCCTGCAAATGGGTTGTCATGGGTCAAATGGGCCTCGACCTAGCTTTGGGCCAAATGCCGCATTCACTTGGGTTGGGCTGATACCTTCAGGAAAAATGCCCCCATCAAGTATTAAATTTGATAGCTAATCATGTTAGAGGGCCATGACTGGAGGTCAAATCTCATGACCCAAATGAATCAAGAGAAATGCTTTGGGACCCAAATTTGGGTCCCCAACGTTTTTATTTTATTTTATTATTATTATTTACTTAGTGATTAATGAAGTATTTTTTCGTGACGTTATAAATTTTTTTATTTTTAAAAAAATATTTAAGAATATAAAAAAATGAATGAAAAATTTTTGCCTTATTCGGTGGGTTCTCAGTACTCATGAATCAAGCCCATGTACATAGAGAATTGGGCCGGTTTCATGCATTTCTAGCCTAGTTCTAGTTTATTTCGATCTGGTTAAATAAAGATTCGGTGGATTATTTCACTGTTTCATTGGTCCGGTTTAATAAATCTAAGGGCTCGGTTGGATATTAAGAATATCTATGAATAATTTGTGAATAGTAATGAAATAGGTTGACTTTATATATTTTAGTAGACTTTTGAAAATGAAAAAAAAAAATTAAATTTGAGAATATCTAAAAATTCCTAAGCAAAATGTTCTCAATCAGACCCTAAGGATGTTTTATTAAAGAGTTTTTCACATTAACTCATGAGACAGACTATAAATTGGATAATATCTTTTTTATATATAATCATTGGTACTCATGCAACTTTCAACGATATTTCCTGCAAAACAGTGAGACAGATTCATGACATGCATAGATGGAAAGCAGTTGGAGAATGGTCGGGTTATCCATATTAATTGGAGGCACCAACCTCTTATGCCGAATGCATGGACATTCTTTTGTTTTTGTTTTTTTTTTTTTTTTAATAAAGATGACGGTACCATAATTTTATTGAATTTCCTTATTTATGACAAAGGAACATGGATGTTCAAATACTTGAAATCATTAAATTATGAGTAATTCTACATACAACCATGAAGTGCGTAAATACCGCGTAATCGTTTAGAAAAAAAGTAAGGTCCACTATTAAAAAATTAATTTTTTCATATGAGTCCCTTGTTTTATTCACTTTTTTCAAAACGGTTATGTTGCAGTTGCACAATTCACGATTGTAAATATATTTTCTCTTAAATTATTACATGGAAATTGGAATTAATGAAGCAAAGCTAAAATGGAATTACCTAGGTTTTGACAACATAATATCAGATCGAATATCCTTAGCTTTCTTATTACGATTTCTTAATTATGGGTCTTCTTTTCTTTTTTTTTTGGCTTCACTTTATGATCACAAATTTGAAAAAATAAAAAAGAGAAGGAAAATGAATCAAGCTGACATAGATTGAAAATAGCTCCCATTCTTGAGATTCTTTCTCCTCAATCATTGAAAAGAGTTTCTGTTGATATGGTTGGTTGGTACGACCTCCGTGATGCTGAAATATTGTTTTTTCTCTGTTTTTATTTTATAATTATTTCGTTTTATAATATGAAAATGATTTTGATTTGGATGTTCATTATACGACCGACGATGTTTTGTCATGGTAGTACGCAAAAACCAGACGAATCGATCTAAATAAGGGAATCAGTGAAAATCGAGAAGCGTATAACAACAGATTAAAGATAGTAAAAAACTTGGTTGGAGGTCCCAGCCGGAGCCGCCATGAACACTGTCTCATTCACTCACTCACTCACTCTCTCTCCTCTTCCATTTAAATATTATAAGGTCGCTGAACACAAAAATGGAACAGAAAATTAAGTTCACGTTTGTTTTCAGAAAATATCTTATCTTATCTTATCGGTATTGTTTGAATTTGAAGATAAGTTAAAATAGATTATAAATAATAATGAAATGAATTGTGAATAGTAATGAGATTTGTGAGTTAAAGTTGATGAATAATAGTAAATAGTAATGAGATAAATTGAGATGAGCTGAGATGGATTGTAGATCCAAATAAGATATTATTACAACTTTCTCAACTTTCAATATAAAATAAAATAAACAATTCAATTTTTTTTAAATTTCAAAACAAAAATAATATTAAAAAATATATTCTAACAATATTTTATTTAACTTTTTAACTTTAATCTCAATTAATCTTATCTCATCTATAAAAACAGACGAACTAATTTGTTCAGATAGACCTTGCTCAAAATGGGTTTGAAATTTGATCATCCTGGTACTTTCAGATGATTCATATCTCAAACCTTTCACAAACATCCTGGTAGCTAGATTCTTAGAATCATTGTTTTCTCCCAATTGATCTCCTTTCATGTTTTGGAAAGTGATTAATTAGGACAGAAGGCCGGCGAGATAAGTTCTTGAATTTTCTTTTCTTTATGGGTAAAAATAAAATAAATTTAGAACATTATTAAAACATACTTTTTTAATCAGAAAGTAAAAAAAAAAAAAAATTAAAAAATACTTTCTTAATCACGAAGTAGAATAAAAATTATTTTTTATTCTATTTCGTGATTAAGAAAGTATTTTTTAATAATATTATAATTTTTATTTTATTTTTTAAAATATTTAAAATTATTAAAAATATCTATATATATAAAAAAAAAACTGAAAAAAACACAAAAAAAAAAAAAAAAACACTATAGTCCAGCGGGAGCTCCCAGCGGCATCTAGCATTTTCTATCTTCTAGGATATGTGTAGATGTTGAAGTGAGTTGAGTTGAGTTGAGTTGTGATGATAAAATATTATTAGAATATTATTTTTTAATATTATTATTATTTTAAAATTTAAAAAAAATTGAATTATTTATTATATTTTATATTAAGATTTGAAAAAATTATAATGATAAGTTAAAATGAATTGAAGTGAATTTGATAACCAAATGCACTCTTCTAATTAAAATGGAAACTTCTTGGTCTTGTCGGTAGGACTTTTTTCTTATTATAATAATAATAAGGCCATTCAGTTATTTCGAAGTAATTACAACTTTCAGTGGCTGTCGGAACATGAGGATTTGATTGAAACCACCTTCCACGTAAAACATATCTCTATTCCCAAACTAGCTTTGTAGATCACAACGGATGATAAAAATTTTATTAAAAAAAAACATATAAAAACTGCATATTAACAAAAAAAAAAAAAACTGCTCTTTGTTTGATGAATTTTAGTGGTGGAAGGAAGGATATTGCTGGGTTGGGAGGCTTCAGAGGGAGAGCTAGCTAGGGATTGTTAGGACGGAAGATTTTGGCTAGGGTTTGCATAAAGGATTAAAGCACAATATTTTGAATACCGTATCGGAAGTTTTACCGGTCAAGGTACTGGAACGAGATATTTCGATATCGGTATCGTTTCGTGTACCCTTTTGAAATAGTCGATATATGAATAAATTATATATATAAATATATATATAAATTATATTTCAAAATAATAGTCTATATATGAATAAATTATATATAAATACATATATATAAATTATAAATAGGCTAGTCTGAATTATGAGTCAAAAAATAAGTTTATAGTTTGAAAAAATGAAAAAAAAAATGAAGGCCTAAATATCGGCCGGTACCGGCCGAAATATAGGCCGGTACAAGCCGAAATTGAGGTCGGTACGGCCGGTATTTGGGCCGGTATGAAACGTACATAGTACTTGTAGCGGCCGGTACGGCAAATATCGGCCGTACCTGCCAGTACGGTACGAAATCCCAAACAATGCTCAAGCATCAAGCTCTTAACCAACCTTCTTTTCTTAGGAAAAATGCTTCCAGCTTTTGGTTGCAGCTTGAACCACCTCGGCTTCATGGCCTCTAGTACCTTTTCTTCTACCTCTTTCTGCTCATCCCATATCACTTTTTGTAACACCAGTCCTATGATGGGACCTTTAGAAAATGATTTTAAGAAAAGAGACGAAAATTATCGTTCGTTTTAAAATAACTTTTCATTTCATGCCAGGATACAAAAGACTCCATGTTTATAAAATAAAATGTGTTTTTTAATTTAAAGAGTTACAGCAGAAAACATCAAACTTTATAAATTAAAGTCTTTCATACAAAAAGTTATGCCTAGGCTTCTGTACCCTTTCTCTTGGGCTGTGTCCGTCCTGACGCTTTATGCTCATCTTATCCGAAGGGCACACATAAAAATTAAAATGAGTCGACGACTCATAAGCATTACTTCATATAGTTAATATATAATAACATAGGTTTTCAGTCATGCATCATCACTCTATACATAATATATACATAAGACATTCATTCGTTGAAAACGTTACGAGGTGAAGTTTTTCTTGAAAAAATAGTTTCTTTCGTAAAACATTTCCCCACGCCTCGCTGCCTTTATGTCTTAAAGTGTCTAGCATACATACATTTTCTCTTATCATTTTCCATTGGCCATTGCACACTGTTATGTCCCGTGTGTTGGGGTTAGCGGTTTTCCTTTAGACCCGGACTCTGCCCGTGGCCACAGATTAGGAATCCCTTTCAGTCAGGGGGCAGCACTGGGTGCACTACCAGTACTACTTACTCGGCATTGCAATCTGCCCAGTCCAGTCCTTTGATACCGTCATTCATTCAGTCATAGTCGTTACGTATTTTCATACATTAAACATTCAGTCATTTCTTTCAGTTCAGTCCTTTTCATTCTTTCAGTCCTTTCATTCATAAAATTCATTTAAAAGCATGAGCTTAAAACATCATCTTTCAAGGCATCCTTTAAAACGTCAATTCATGGCATCCTTTAAAACGTCGGTTCTCAGGGACATTTAAAGCATCGCTCACAGCATAGTGCATGAGCCTCAACATATATTTTCATGAAAATAAAGACAATAGATACTACTTATAGTCATCCATCACATGCATACACTTAGATACTTGGGGTGCGTAAAGGGGCTGCCAAGAAGGCCTTTACATACATATAATTTTAAACCTTATACTTAGCATGCTTTCATAAAACATCTTTCATGTCATTTCGTAACGCATCGTGAAGGAAAATATTTCATTTTCATTTCATATCTTTTTAAAAAAATTCTAGAAGAGTATGAACATAATAATTACCTAGACTCTATGTTATACTCATTTCATGCAGTCCATTCATGTGCATGTCAAATGGCAACCTACATGCATACACATAATCTTAACGTCATTTTTTATCTAATGCATAAGCAACTAAACTAGAAGTAGAACTACACTTCACTTGGAAACACTCTCCTTCTATCCCGTGCTCTTGCGTGTCCCTTATTATGTTAAAACCTTCGAGATCGACTTAGAGTCACTACCTCTTCCAAACTTAAGGTCTTACCTCGAGTGCTTATCCACTAAAGTGAACCTCCACAATTCACCTTAGGGTTAAGACACCAAGATCTTCGTCTTACTCTTCCTACTGACCACATTCCGATGCATGATTCTGATCGACGAAATCACGCATCCCAATCCTAGACAATACACCTGTCACTACCTTCATGCAAGCTCAAACTAAATCCTCATTCTCATCCATACACTCCACATGGCTTTAAGCCAACTCTGAGGCTTAAGCACCGTGTAATCATGCTTAGGACATATTACCCATTACACATGGTAAATCCGTCCAGTAGATGTGTCTAACCAGATTACATACGTACCTTACCCCTCTTATCACTTAAGATCAACATACAATCCGTTGATCATTTGCTTGTATGGACAAGAGTTATACTCCAATACCAACATACTCAAACCCGATCGGTATGGATTTTTCTATTTCTTGGTCCTTTTACAAGTTGATCTCAACATTTAACATGATAGGGCTCTTTCTCAACTACACTACGTCGTGTCACGTAGCACGAGACTACTCTCAAGCTACACCACACACTACTACAATGCACACAACACAATGCATCGCTACACAACATGGAGTACACGCCACATGTACTCCCTTCACAACACTACCACATTACTACTACAACACACACTTCACAGCACAGTCCACAACACTTCACTACAAAGCGAACTCCACAATCAACCAACTAACATCTAACATAAATAACGAGAGATAGAGGGTTATACCATTGTCAAGATTGACCCTACGTTGTTTGCTGACCGTCACGGTCCATGAAGTCGGAAGGGTCGTACGTGGCGGCTAAACCGCATACGGTGGCTATCCACCTTACATGGTGGTTGTCCACCACGTAAAGTGACGGTTTGGGCTTAGGGCTAGGCTAGGGGAGGTCAAGGGAGGCTGAGGTTGGTCTCATGGTGGCTGGGGTGGTGGAGCCGTGGGTTTTCAAGGGGAATTCGTGGGCCTCAAGGCATGGAAATGGAGGGGGAGCTCGGCTGGTTGTTGGCTGGCCATGGAGGGCTTGAGAGGGGTACGGTGGACTGTGCTGGCAAGGTGGTGGCAGCACGGTGGCTGGAGGGCGGCGGATCTAAGCCAAAGGGTGGAACCCGTGTGCTAGAGAGTGGGGGAATGTGAGAGAGATGGGGTTCATGGGGTTTCGTAGGTAGCTGGGGAAGGGAGGAGGAAGGCCAAGGGTGGTGCTCGGTGGGGCAAGAATTTGTGCACGACAGCGCTAGGGCTGTCGATGGTGGTGAAGCCTTGGGAGACCCATTTCGGGAAAGAGGCAAGAGGGAGAAAAAGGGAGGTTGTCGCGGCTTGGGTTCCATGGAGGGGGTTCACAAGTGAGAGGGGAGGTCGTTGGTGGCAGTGCGATGGCCTAGCTGGCCGTGTATGGCGGCGTAAGGGGGGAGAGAAATGAGTGAAATCCATTTTGATCGGGCTACCGCAAGAGGAGAGAAATAGCTGCGTGGTGGATGCCGATGGTGGGGAGGTGCTCGCCGACGTGAGGGGGAGTCGTTGGTGGTGGCGGTGGTGGTGAGGCTGGGTGGCATATGGCTGCGCCAGGCTAAGCTGAAAGAGATTCGGCCAGGGGGAGGGGCATTCCGTCGGGCTTAAGGGGAGAGGGAGAAGAGAGAGGGAAATAGAGGAAATGAGGGAAAAAGGCTTGGGCTTGGGTATTATTTGGTCCAGGCCTTCAGTTTTCAAAATGATTTAATGGTAAGTTTTAAATATGATTTGAAAATAATAAATATTGATTTAATTGAAAATATTTAAAAATATTAAAATAAAATATGATCTTTTATTATTAATTAAATGATGAAGTTTTGTTAATTATTTTTAAGAGAATAAAATTATTTAATTAATTTAGAGTTTTCAGCATAATTTTAAATCTCATAATATTTTTAAACGACTAAAATCATTTAATTAAAAATAATTTTATACAATTATAATATTTCTAAAATTTTTTAAAAAATATTACAATTATCTTATTTAAAATTAAACTTGGTCAAATAATATTGAGAACATCTTATTTAAAATACTTTTAACTTTAAAACACTAAACTAACTTTAGAAATCACTCGACATCTTTAAAGACACGCAATCTAAGTTTAGCGCATAACGAGCCTCATAACACTTAAAAGAATAAAAAAAAGGAAACGGGTTTGTTATACTTTTCCATCTTTGTACATGATCACCAGCCTCTGGCCATGATTTTATTTCTCTGTTTCTTCTCTCTCACTCACCTGCAGATTTCTTTGTCTGTATTTTTTTAGTTTGTAGTTGGCCTGCATGCGGCGTTAATTAAATAAGGAAAATGAGCCAATGGGATAGAAGCTTACAAATCAAGCTAATAATTAATTAAATAATATATTATTGAACCATTGGAGCAAAGATATTTTCGTGTCGATTAGAAAGTCATGATCGACGCTTTTCTGATCAATTTTTCGTGTGGATTAGAAAGAATTAATTAATTGTCTGATCAATCAATGAGTCAAAAAGACGAGAAATTTTTTATGTAAAAATTTTAAAAAAATTATAATAATAAAATAAAATAAAATTAGATGAGAATCATGTATCTTATCTCACTTATTAAACCTGTCCTAAGTATGACTAATTTTGTAAAATGACCATTAATGCTTATAGACCAGGAATACGTAACATCCCAAATACCGAAAATAAAATAATTATAAGAAAATTATTTATTTGAAGTCAGTTTTTTTCAATAAAAATGATTATTTCTTATCAAAATGAATTTGATTTCATCACTAATAATCATTTTTGTTGTAAAAATTCCGTCACAACTACTTATTTTTTTTATAATACATATGTAATAGGAGGTCAAGTTTAATTTAATTTAATTTAATTTTTTTTTGTGTGATGCCTCGAGGAAGCCTCATGGAAATTTCCAGCAGGAAACCACAAGAAGGCCGGCCACTAGCTACCTAATTACTCTTCCAAATTTTCTACTTCAAGATTCCTATTGCTGACTATCGATCTTTGCTAGTTTGAGGCTTCGTTTGGTTATCAAACTCACCTCAACTCATCTCAACTCATCATTATAACTTTTTCAAATCTCAATATAAAATATAATAAACAATTTAACTTTTTCAAATTTCAAAATAATAAAAAATAATATTCTAATAATATTTTATCATCACAACTCAACTCAACTCAACTCACTTCAACATCCACACACACCCTGAATGAGTCATCGCGTGATATATACGCGCACACATACAAAAGAATTAGAGATGAAATCAGAAATAAATTAGAAGGGACTCAAATTCTGGCTTATTCCGCCGATCGACCACTCTATCGGGTGGCTGGGGCCACTTAAAAAAAATAGAATTATTTATGATAAAAATGATTACTTAATTTTAAAATAAATATATTTTAAATAAAAATTATTATTTTGATAAAAAAAATAATTAATAATAAAAAATAATTTTATTATAATGAGTAGGTAGCCCATGATCATGTGATATTCCATGTAAATTATCATCACAAAACTAATAGAGGTTTTTCATTTTTCTACCTACACGTACTTAGATTATATATATATATATATATATATATATATATTCAACGTCAACAAGAAAAGGCTACCTGTTAACATGATAAGGTCACGTACTTCTCAACTGATGTCATGCGTGGAAGATTTTGTCAACCCACTTGATAGAGTTCTATGGAAAGAAGCAAATTTTATTTCACTCTTCCCATGTGATGAGTAGGGTCATCATATGTCATTCCATTATCTTCTAGTGTTTCTTTTTACATTGTATTTATACGATTTAACGAAATACAAGTGATGTGCTAGCAGTACAAAATGCTCTCAGACTATATACACTTCCGGATTTGAATAAAACGATGATGGGAGAATGAGATAAGAGGAGAGTTTTGTGAATGGTAATTAAATGGTTTGAGTTAATATGTTTTGTTTGATTTTAAGAAAGAAGAGAGAAAAAGTTGAATATAAATATTATAAAGTTAAAAGAGCTTTACTATTCATAATCTCCACACATCATATTTATTTTTAAAATTTTCTTTTTGTTTTATTCTTTTTAAACTAATTGAATTCTTTTACTTATCATCTATATACCACACACTTGGTAAGAGAACAAAAAAAATAAAAAAGTGTGGTGTGTGGTGTGTGGAAATGATAAATAGAGTTTTTCAAGTTAAAATATTGTTATAATATATATTTCTTTATTTAAAAAAGTTGAATTGTTTTTGTATCTTGTTTGGAAGTTTAGAAAAATTTTAATAATTAGATAAAAAGTTGAAGATTTGAAATTAAAAAAGTGTTTACCTTTGAGTATGTTTAAGAAGAAAATTATAAAAAATTGAGATTAAATGAGGTGAGATATGTTTTTCAAATTAATCCAAATACTACGTAAAAGTCTTATATGTGTAAGTCCCGCTCATATTTCTACTAATAATTTTTAAAATGGCCGATAAAATTGAAAATCTTAAAAAAAAAATGATAAACATATAAAATTAGAAGAAGTATGTGAGTGTGCCGGATGGATAAGTGGGATGGATGAGTGGACTATGGCCTAATGGGGAAATGGGAGGATCTTTGTAAAGTCATGGCAACTAACCTCTCGGTTTGTCAACTTTGTCTCGGCCGCAACCGTTACTGCAACTAGGGGTAAATCGATCCGGTCTGATATGAGGGGATGCCCATCATTTTTTTAAGACTAGACCGGACCGAGCATCTATAGAGATTAAAAATAATATTTTGAATATCGTACTGGATGTCGTACCGGTCAAAATATTAGAATAAAATATTTTGATACTAGTACCGTTTCAAAATAGCGTTTCGGAATAACGTTTCGGGATAGTCGATATATAAAAAAATTATATATATAAATATATATAAAAATTATATTCCAAAATAATAGTCTATATATAAATAAATTATATATAAATACATATATATAAATTATAAATAGTCTAGTCTGAATTGAGGGTTAAAAAATAAGTTTGTAGTTTGAAAAAACGAAAAAAAAAAAAACACAGGCCAAAATTGAGGCCGGTACCGGCCTGTACGACTGGTATTTTGACCGGTACGAAACAGATATAGTACCTGTACCGGCCGGACGGCCGGTACGAAAAATTTCAACCGTACCGATCGGTACAGTACGAAATTTAAAACACTGACTGAAAGGGATCGGTAGTTATCATTCCGGTTCATTCGGTTCGGTTTAATTAATTTTTATTTATTTATTTTTTCTTTAAATAAATTATTATTTTTTAAAATTAATAAATTAAAATTAGGTGAATTATAAATGTAGATTATGTCACTAACTCATTAAAAAATATTTTACTATAATTACATGTATGATGTTGATAGTTACTACTTACTAATTTAGATTTTATTATTTAGTATACATAATTATTAATAATGCCATACATTTTATATATAGTTCATGAATATAAAATAATTTCAATGTACATAGATTTTTCATGCTTGCTTGCAATTTTGGTATTTAAAAAATAATTACCTAATTATTTTAATTAAGTAGAAATAGTAGAGTATGTATGAATGTACGATGTATTAACTATTTTATATTTACATATAATGACATAAATTATCACATTATTTATTATTTATTATTAATTGATAGCATATATTATTTTATTGATTGAAAATGTGTTTGAGATTAGGGAAAAAAAAGATTAGAAAAAAAAGTATATATTATTTTATGGTCAATGATAATAAATTAGATAAAAATATCTTAAAAGAATTATTTGTGATAAAAATAATTATTTAGTTTAAAAATAGGTTTATTTTAATTAAAAATAATTATTTTGATAAAAAAATAAATAATAAATAATTTTCTTATAATGAGCAGGTAGCTCAAGATCATGTGATATTGCATGTAAATTATGATTACAAAATTAATAGAGATTTTTCAATTTTGTACATACACGTGATCAGATTATATATATATTATAGGATTTGCTAGACATAGACAAAAGTCACGTATGATGGCCGCCGAACAAACTACAGTCACGGACAAAAGGTATAAGAAAAAATTACTGTGCCGCCTAATACTTATCGCTCCATTTGATCGGTCAATAATTTTGTTTTTTTTTTTGTTTAATAATTAATGAAATAATTTTAAATGTATTCATGTATTTTTTTTATATTTTAAAAATATTAAAATATATTAAAAAAATGTGAATTGAAAAGCGAAAAAGAGTAACACCTCTCCAAGGTTTAATGTGTTTCCAAAGTACGTAGTACTAGTCCAATAGTTGGGAGGTATTGGGTCATATCTTTTTCAATCAAGGCCGTGCGATTAAAATATCTTTGATTAAAAACTTAAATGTTTCATTAATTAGCTGCCTACGTGGCAAGAACATTTAATTATATATAAAGCTAATTAATCAACGTTGAATGTCGAAGTACTTAGCTGATCTTAATGGATCGGCCAAAAATATAAGCTCTCTCTCTCTCTCTCTCTCTCTCTCTCTCTCTCTCTCTCTGTTTGCGGTAATGTTGAATTCTTAATTCCCTCTTTAAGCGCGACATTGATATGGTTATTGTCACGTCAAGTGGCAACTTTTCTTTTAGGCGATATTTGGCACGGATGAAATATTTTATTCACATGCTTGTGTATAATAACGTATTTATACGATATAATAAATTATATTAAAAAATAACAAATGAATTGGACTTTAATATTTTTTTATCTCTCACTTCCTATCAACCCATAAGAATAAAAAAAAAAAAAAAATCTATTTGGAGTACTTTTATATGCATGTGTATCAACCGTCAATTATCATGTATACGTGTTGCTCTTCAATTAGGTAGTTAATTTTACGAAGTCGTCGTTTCAGTTCGTAAGATGCTGATGTTAGAAACAGAGTCAGATAATAGATATGATAGATTTCGGCGTCGTCCGTAGTCTTTCAGTTTCCCCACCACCGCCCCAAAGAAATTGTTCAGTTTTCTCCATCGTTTTAGGTTTCCATGTGGTGTTCTCCAATTCTCCAATTTTCGTGAGAGACAGAGTCATTCTCGTTTTGGATCGATTATAAGCACAAGTCTGTCATCTTGAGAATCCTACCTCTTTCTGCTGCATTCTCAACGGGTGACTGAGCCAAACTGCAGTGCCTGAACATGAAAAATCTGAGATTGGTACCTCGGTCCGCTCAGCTACGCTTTGTTCTTAATTCATTTGACGATCCACACTTTCTACCCATTATCGACGCTGATAGTACGATTAAGTTACACTTATTTTGCATCCATTTTTTCTGTTTTGCATATAATTAGATTACATTTTTTTTAGCGCACAGAGTACTCTGTTTCCCAAAGCTCGACCACTACTCCTTACTGCCGCTCCCCAAGAAATTAATTTTGGTAATTTTCTTTCCTTCTCTCGTTATCCCACTCCCGGATTCTCTCTCTCTCTCTCTCTCTCTCTCTCAATTTCCCAAAGCTCAACCACTAGATTTCCAATCAAATCCCCAAAGTGGATATTTTCTTGTTTGAAGAGTACGAAACATTGATGGATTCCCGATTGAAAATAGAAAAGAAAGCACGCCTCTGTACTTGTTTGCACTCGAAAGAGAGATAACAGACAAAGAAATAAATCACTCTGTTTTTCTTTTGTTACTACAAACCCAGACAAAACCAATACATTGATGCAGGCACAAAACAAACCCAGACAATTAAAGATCCAGCACGAAGAACGCAACTAAATAATCTGCAATCACAAGGATTTTCATTTTAGACAGTACAGCACAATCTAAGGTAACAACAGAGACCATCAAATGAAGTAAAACAAACACCATAACCAAAAACAGAGAAAGGCGAACAGAAATATTGATGCAAGGATGGCCCGGCCCATGTGGCTTGTGCAGGAGATATATTTTAAGGACCTTGGTAGGGAACGATCTTCATGTTCTTCATGTTCTCAGTTGGGTTTTGGGAGTGGTTTGGACAACCGCAGAGATGTGTGGTAATAAATTTCAGTATGGAGTCCAGAATCATCTTCTTGACCGTTTTTTTCTTTCGAGGAAATTTGCTCCGGCCAGTATTGGTAATGAAGCGCTGCTGCTGCCGCTGCCGAACTTCGACTTCCACTACGGACTCGCCTGTGCTGATCTCCATATTCTGTCTCTATGGGGCTGGCCTGGAGTGGCTAATGGCTTCGCTACGGGTTCTGGGTGAAGAAGGTGAAGGCGGGGCAGACATTAAATAAAGCTACCGATGGCCATGGCTAGTAGCTACCCATCATTCTACAGTGGGATGACACGTTTCATTGAAACAATATATATTTATGTAGTTTAATTATGGATTGTAGAATCAAAATATATAATGATTCAATGAATACTGGATTAAATCAATTCTAGCTAGGATACCCTTCTTCTTTTTTTACATTTGTTTTGTTTTCCGGACAGGCTGACTCTAATAATTGCGCTTGACACTCAAGTTTTACATATGAAAAATACCACTAGAAATTCTTACATCACACACATTCAATTAAGAATTATGTAATTTATTATTTTTATTTTTTTATTTAAATATACATATTTAAGTATTAATATAGAAGAACGAATGACAAATCACATATTGATTATATGTAAGTGTGATGTAAGGCTTACGTATAAAATTTTTCTTTATATATTTCATGTAGAAAATCATTTCATCATTAGATTAAGATGAGATTTGAATAATGAGTTGAAATGAAATTAAGATGAAAATTGAATAAAATATTATTAGAATATTATTTTTATTTTAATATTTGAAAATGTGTAATTATTTTTTATATTTTATTTAAAAATTTAAAAAAATTATAATAATTAAATGAGATAATCGAATTGAAAAGTTTTCGTGAATGGTCTCCAATTGTTGTTTCGTAACGGTGACAATGTTTCTAGAAACATAAATTCACTCCCAGAGTCCCAGAAGGCAAATAGTAAGGCAAGGGGAACAACAAGAAAGACTCGCGTGAAAATAAAGCTGACTTTTGACACTGCGCCTGACCAATGACAGGAGTCCTAGAGTGGGGTCGAAAATGAAGACTATAATAGCTCCAATGATCAGGCTACGTACGGGATCATGATAGACTATAGTGCGACCGATCGTAATTGCAGTTTGTTTGTTTGTTTTTTTTTTTAAATATTTTTTTTTAAAAATACATAAATTTAATAATATTAACTTCCTTAATATTTAACAAAAAAAAAAAATTGTGGAAGTTGAAAATGCTTTGAAAATGCTTGGTGTTTTTGTGGAAGAAGCTTTTGTCCAACCTGACATGAACTCTGTTGTTTGTGAAATTTGGACATTGTAAAATTTGTTTTGATTCAACAGACTTTTATAAGATGGGATTATTTTCTTCGATAAGGTTGAGATAATGGTGGGAGAGAGAGCTTTGGTGTGAGGGAGCTTCATTAAGAAGACGATTTTGCAGGGACTATATTCCGTTGGCGTCAGAGGGAGAGGGAGAAGAAGCTTCATGCTTTTTTTTTTTTGGAGCTTTGGGGCTTCGTGCGTCTTGCAGATGGGGGAGGGAGGGGAGAAAGGAGAAGGGGGAGACGTTTTGGGTGTATGCGGCTGTAATAAGAATTTTTATGAAATTTCCTACGTGCTATTGTTTTATTGGTCGGTGTTTCAAACACATTTATTGATTATATTATTTATTGTTCATAAAAGGTACACGTACTTAATGATATTGACTTTCGTGCATGAATGGAAGTAGACGTTGGTGGGTCCAATCAAGGCCAAAATGTGCAGAATCCAATTAATTAAAAAATAATATTGATCAATGATATTAACGCGTGGAAAACATTCATAAAGCATGTTCTCTAATTGGCTATGTATTAGTCTATTAGCCTGCATGCCCTTTTTTCTTTTTTTCCAAGTCTACTAGTATCATTAATATACGATATCGGTCGTTCTAGGTAAATAAATTGTGTGGTGGATATAATTAAGATATTTAATGTTACTCATAAGATTTTATATATATATATAAATAGAAAATATTGATTGTACGTATACGTTAATGAAAATATCTCACTTTTATTAATTCTTCTTTACATGTTAGATTTTTATAATGGTAAAGACCCATTTAAAGTAAATATGTTTGTAAATAAAGAGCATGGACTCAATATTCTGTTTTTCTTTTATATATAAAAATAAAGCTTGTTTAAAAAAAAAGAAAAGAAAAAAGAAGATAGATTCGTAGAATCATTATTTTTTTTCTTCTTCTAATTGATCTCCTTTCATGTTTTGGTTGACAAGATCTGAATATCTTGAGGTTTTATTTATGATCTCATTAATTTCCCCTAATTAATGTGGGTATTAATTAATTATTTACTTCACTTTTAAGATCATTTAATTAAACAGGTACGTACTTACGAATTATTGTGCTAGCTAGCTAGAAGCTGATATGAATAGAGCAAAGGAGTTAACAAATCGCTACCTTAATTTGCTGCTATATATCTTTTCAACTTATTCAAAAGGATATAATATTTTGACGTAAAAACAAATAAATTACTGAGTGAAATATTTATAAACTGATATAGTTTAATATAATATATTATATTTATTTTATAAAAAAAAATTATAATTTAATATATCATATCAAATCATATTAATTTATAAATTTATTTTTATAAATCTCTTTACCAGTAAATCATTTCTCAAGTAAACATACGTTTGAGCTTAATCTAGAATACTTTTGGAAAGGTGATTAATTATTAATGACGACAGAAGGCCGGCAAGATGAGTTATTGAATTTTCTTTGCTTTATGGGTAGATGGGGGGCACATGCACTGCAACGATATATCTTTTAATTAAAAAGGAACAAGAGGATTTTATAATAATAATAATAAGGCCATTCAATCTATTTCGAAGTAATTACAACTTTCGGTGGCCGTCGGAACATGAGGATTTGATTGAACCTTCCGCATGAAACATATCTCTGATTCACAAACTTGCATTAAAGAAAAATCTTGGGGTTTGTAAAAGTCCCAACTTTGTAGCTCATAATAATAAGAAAAATTCTGGACGCAACTGAGAGAGGAACCGCGACGTAATTGCATCTTACGTGGCATTAAATAAAAAACATAATTTCTTTTCTTCGTATCTCAAAACCATTTATTCTTATTTTCACTTTTCTTCCTAGTATCTTCATATTTCCAACTATTCTTTCATCTCAAAATCG
Source organism: Juglans microcarpa x Juglans regia (assembly GCF_004785595.1). NCBI lineage: Eukaryota > Viridiplantae > Streptophyta > Magnoliopsida > Fagales > Juglandaceae > Juglans > Juglans microcarpa x Juglans regia. Next base: position 2,468,296 of record NC_054609.1, read on the forward strand.
AACAAGCACATTTGTTCCCTCATCTTCCCTAAGCACAGAGGTATCCCTTTCGTCTTCCAGCAAAGAGGTTCCTTCAGCCTCCAGCTCGTCTTCCAGTATAGAGGTTCTTTTTTTTTCCAGATCAAAGGTATTTACTCCAGCAGGTTTGTTCTCCTCTTTCTGAGATGGTGAGGAGTTGGATTTTAGACTTTGCTTCAATTTTCCTTACTCAGGTTCCGTTATCTTGGTATAGACTCTTCTTTCTTGTTCCTGGAGCTCTCGGATATATTCAATGGCGTCTTTGATTATCGAAGCCTTATCCATCTAAATGTCAACCAAAGGATATTTGTACTATTAACATACCAAAAAAAGAAATTCTTCCTTTTTTAAAAAAAGAAAAGAAGCTTGTAATTCAATATGAAGTGATGAACAATAACAAAACCCCATTCGTCTTCTCCACGAATCCCAACTAAATAAAAAAAAAAAAATTAAACCTTGCTGGTGCTTAGCAACTCAGTATTCCATTTGTGGTTAACTGATTGTGAAATAAGAGAAATCTTATGCAACAGATCGGTATAAAGCAAGAAAAGGGACTAAGCTCAATGAAGACTGTTTTCACAAGCCTCCCAGAAAAAAAATGTCCCGAAGGAAGTCGGCGTTTAAGTCCACCTTCTTCTCCACCACCTTCTCCACCTCGATGCGGAGAGGGAAGCTGTTGGCGACGCCCTTGATGTTCGATGACAACATGTTGTGAGTTAGCAGCCTCATCTCTCTCTCTCTCTGCCGCTTTCTTTTTTCTAACTCTGCAATGGACTGGGTGGGGGTCCTTTCGCCTCTATGTTGAGGGTCTAGGCTCTTCTGAAGGACGTAAATGCTTTTTTTTTTGAAGTAACAATTTCTAAGTTTTTGATTGAACAAAAAAATGAAGGGGAAAGAAAGAGGGAAGAAGAAAGAAAGACCTAAAAAAAAAAGTGAGACCCATATGTGTCAGTCGATTGCACTACGGTTACAAATGTCGGTTGTATGTAGCAAAGTTGTTTTTGGTGGTGGAAGGAAGGATATTGCTGGGTTGGGAGGGCTAGCGAGCTAGCTAGGGATTGTCAGGACGGAAGATTTTGGCTAGGATTTGTCGACCATGATCACCAGCCTTGTGGCCATGATTTTCTTTCTCTGTGTCTTCTCTCTCACTCACCTGGCCATGACGTGGGGAGAGGAAGCAGTCGGCCTGTCCAATCAATCATCGGAAGACGAAAGGGCCGTAGGAATCGAGATGACGCAGTTATACTTTTATACTTTTTTATATTTTTTTATGATAAGATCCACTTTTTATACTTTTTTTATGATAAGACGAATTAGAAGCCACTAAAAAAATTAATTTTTTATACTTTTTTTTATGAATAGATCCACTTTTTATTTCAAAGTTCAAGTCTATGCGAGATTTGCATACTACTCTGGATTTAGGATGATCGTGATGATGAAAAAATTGAGTAATAAGATTTAAAGGATGCTAATATGGACAAACTATTTACAAAATAATAGAAACGTGCGTACAAATTAAATCATTAATTGTTGGAGGGTTTTGGATCGGTGTTTGAACCAATGTTTTAAATTTCGTACCGATACGGCCGATACGGCTGAAATTTTTAGTTTCGGCCGTCCGGCCAGTACAAGTACTATACCCATTCTATACTGGTCGGTACTGGTCGTACCGGCCTCAATTTCGGCCGGAACCGACCTATATTTCGGCCTGTATTTTTTTTTTTTTTTTCAAACTATAAGCTTATTTTTTAACCCTCAATTCAGACTAGATTATTTATAATTTATATATAATTTATTTATATATAGACTATTATTTTGAAATATAATTTTTATATATATTTATATATATAATTTATTTATATATCGACTATCCCGAAACGTTATCCTGAAATACTATCCTGAAACGGTACCGGTATCAAAATATTTCGTTCCAGTGCCTTAACCGGTACGGCGTCCAGTACGGTATTCAAAACATTGGTTTGAACGGTTTGTGTAAATTATTTTGCAAACCAACCATTAATTCTTATTAACCAGAAATATATAGCGTCTCAAACAAAAAAAATAGAATAATTATAAAAAAAATTACTTATTTGTAATTAATTATTTTCTATAAAAATGATTATTTTTTATTAAAATAAATCTGATTTCATCACGAATAATTATTCTTATAAAAAAAAAATGAATCGAACTGCTATTTTTCTTAAAGTACGTACTTATGTGTATTGAAGCTCAAATTTAATTTTAATTTTAATTTTTTTTTATAATTCTTTGAGGAAGCCTCATGGAAATTTCCTGCAGGGAACCAAAAAGAAGGCCGGCAGGCAACAGGGCCCGCTAGCTATCTAGCTAATTGCTTCTTCAACTTTTCTACTTCAAAATTCCTATTGGTGAATATCTTTGCTAGCTTGAATGAGTGATACTCTTTTGAACATGATATGGTATCATATGACTCATGAGGCAGTACCCAACTGGCAACGTTTCCATGAGTCTCTAGGGACATGCAGGAACATATAAAATCATTACTTTTAATCTCCACCGTCGATGAGACCCCACAAGTCAAATCTCATTTGATATTTGGTCGAATGTAGATGAATAAACTTAAAGTGTGGTGGACATAATTAGGATATTTAATGTTACTCAGAACATTTAATTAATATAGAAAATATTTGGCCAATTGTATAAGCTATATATTTAATTAATGTGGATCGAAGTACTAGCTTATCTTAGTTTTTAATTAGTCCGCCAAAAATATAAGTTAATTTTTTATGGGTCGGTGGGGGCTCACGATGCACGTGCGTACCATATATATATCTTCTAAAAAGGAATTAGTTTTGTCAGACATTAACCGTCATTTCATTATGAGTACTTTTGGTGTTTGCGTCTAGATATTATTTTTTTCTTTATTTTATGCTTTTTTATTTGTTTCCTTCCTTTTTTATCTTTTGATTTTTTCCGGACATTTGGCTAATTATCATTATATTTTTATGGTTTTTAGTTAAAGTTTCTTCCATTTTCACTGTGGTTTAGATTTTAAATTATATTTTATTCTTTATTCATTTGTTGGTCTTGGTAAATGATAGAAAATATAGAATTAAGTGGACTGTACGGACATGGTGGGGCCCTGGAAAGATCGTTGTACAATTCTGTCAATGACAACTACCTTGTACCTGCCTCGTTTGTCTTGCCCGTAGCCGCAATTACTTCTTTTTATATTGGAAAATGCTAGATGCCCGCTGGGGCTCCGCTGGGCTCTAATATATTTTTATATGTGTTTTTTTTAGTTTGTTTTTTTATATAGATATTTTTAATAATTTTAAATATTTTAAGAAAATAAAATAAAAATTATAATATTATTAAAAAATACTTTCTTAATGATGAAGTAGTTTCTTCTACTTCGTGATTAAGGAATTAATAATTTTTTTTACTTTCTGATTAAGGAAATATTTTTTAATGATAATTTAAATTTATTTTATTTTTAAAAATATTTAAAAGTATTAAAACAATTTATATAAAAAATAAATTTAAAAAATACACATAAAAAAAGTACATGCTAAGCCCAACAAGAGCCCCAGCGCGGGCTGTAGCATGACCCTATGAATAAGTGGAGATTCCTCGCGTTAATTATTATTGTCCTAATTCATTGTCTGTAGCATGGTTGCGCATCTTTGACCCAATTAAAGTGGATATTTTCAGCTTGTACATATGATTATATAATATTGACTAAAATTATAATGTACTTTAATTAATTTAGTTATACGATCTAATTTCTTTATGTAGCAATATGATTACCATGATTAATTACAGTACTTACTTGATTACTAACGAATTAAATTGTACGTACGTTGGTTTATAAATTATAATTAAACAGTTTGCTCGTAGTTGGTGGGTCGTCGTCGTATCTTCTTCATTCAAATAATTAACGCGAGGAAAAGTACGTTCGCATGGGATGTTTTTTATTTTTTATTTTTGGATATATATATAATGAATAATGCATGTATTCAAATTGTAGGGTTAATTTATGAGATGAATTGCTCATGTAATTTTCTAATTTATTTGTTGTAGAGCAGTGTAAATTAATTAAAAAAAATGTCACAACTTTATGTTGCTAAAAAAAGTTAATAAAAAATGTCACAGCTTTAATTTATGTATATTAATATAAATCATAATCCTCTAAAACTTTCTAAACTTTCAATATATATGCATATAATTAATGGAAGTAGTTGGTGGATCGACGTATGTCGTACGTTCAATCAAGGCCAAAAGGTTCAAAATTCATTTAAAATATCACTTAATCAATAATATTAACGCGTGGAAAACATTCATTATATCGCATCATGTTCTTTTGGCTATATATATAAAATGTAGATGATGAATATTAACTAATCAAAATTCCCAAAGTGGGTATTAATTAACTTTGTAATATGTATGTCAATACATTTTATTTACTGCTTATTACTAACATGTTTTTTCTCTTATTAATTGTTTTTAAAGTGATAGATTCTGGAACTTATAAGGCAGAGTTAATAAGAGAAGCACGTGGGATACTCGTGGCTTCTTTAATCTGAAAGGCTGTATATTGAACCGTAGGATCTCTACACGTGGTGGCATCTGTTGATATATATATATATATATATTTATATATATATATCATTTCCTTTGTAACTCTAGACGAATGAATTCATTTTGTGTAAATACAGCAGTCTGAGAGAGAGAGAGCAGAGAAGGGAGGCGATTCTAAGGTTTCTAGGGCTTTCAAGGGTTTGCTCTTGGAGGGAAGAAATCAGTGCGATTTCTTGTGAGTTCTGAGGGGTTTTGTAACTCTGGTATACTGAAGCTTCTCTGTGAAGTATCTTTTATAAATAAAGATCCATGTGGCTTCTCTGAAGCCATTCCTGCCGTGGATGTAGACCATTAGGGTCGAACCACGTATATCGATGTGTTCTTTCCTTATATCCTTTTATTTCCTTTTGCAGTTTATATTTCTGTTATTTTCTATTCTTTTTCTTGATCTCTGTTCTTTCGGTTCTTGATATATTTTGTGCCTCATTTTTTATCTGTACGATTTGGTTGTGGTTGATATCAAACTGCGAGACTTGTGATAAAAGTACTTTTCTGTTTGGGTGAAAAACTGACAGTTTTATAACAAAGAAACAAAAAGGTTTAATCACAAAGTTATTATTAGTTTTCATAATAAAGCAAATTTTTCTAACAATTGGTATCAAGAGACAGGTTCATGGGGACTATGAGGTTTGATATAGAGAAGTTTACTGGGAATAATGATTTTGGCTTATGGAGAATCAAAATGAGAGCACTGCTAGTCCAACATGGACTGCAGGATGCTCTCCTTGGTGAGAAACAGAAGGGTTCTTCCTCGAAAGAGGAAGAAAAAGAGGCTGTCCATAAGGACATCCTCCAGAAGGCTCACATTGCTCTAATACTCTCTCTTGGGGATAAAGTCCTAAGAGAGGTGGCTAGTGAGAGCACAACTGCAGGTATATGGCTAAAATTAGAAAACTTGTACATGACTAAATCCCTAGCAAACGGATTACACAAGAAAACCAAATTGTTTACTTTCAAGATGATACTTGGAACTCCAATAGGGCAGCACCTTGATGAGTTCAATAAAATTATACTAGACGTAGCTAATATAGACATTAAGGTGGAGGATGAGGATCAGGCCATCCTCTTGATGAGTTCTCTGGACTCATCATACCTAAGCCTAAAAGAAACCATGATGTATGGTAAAAATTCTTTGACTCTTGATGAAGTATAATCTGTACTTCATACTAGGGAACTACAAAACAAAGGAGATATCAAACAAAATCATGGGGAAGGTTTGTCTGTTAGGGGTAGAACAGAAAAGAGAGAAAAGAGGGGCAAGAATGAAAATAAGAAATTTAGGTCTAAGTCAAAAAGAAAACAGTTTAAATGTTTTCATTGTCACAAGGAAGGGCATTTTAAGAAAAATTGCCCTGATAGGAAGACAAACCTATGGAATAAAACTAAAGAGGCAGGGGATGCTTCTGTAGTTTTAGAGGGTTATGAAAGTGCTGAGATACTTATTGTTAGTGAAGTTGATTCAAAAACAGAGTGGATAATGGACTCTGGTTGCTCCTTTCATATGTGTCCAATTAGGGATTGGTTTGAGTCATTCTCTGATTTAGATGGGAGACATGTAATTCTAGGAAATAATAAGTCCTGTAAAGTCATGGGAATATGGTCAGTTAGACTTAAAATGCATGATGGGATGGAACAAGTTTTGAGGGAAGTCAGGTTCATTCCTGAGTTAAAGAGAAATTTAATTTCTCTTGGTATGCTTGATTTGGCTGGCTATACCTTCAAATCTGAGTCTGGGGTCCTTAGAGTTACTAAAGGTTCCTTAGTTATTATGAAATGGGTGGTTAAAAATGGCTTGTATACACTACTTGGGAAGACAGTAGTTGGTGAAGCTTCTCCAACTCAGAACATAGTTGAGAATAAAGCTGTGTTATGGCATTGGAGACTTGGGCATGTAAGTCAAAGAGGTCTTTTAGAACTACAAAAACAGGGGCTGCTTAGTGACCAAAACCTAGGGAACTTACCTTTCTGTGAAGATTGTATCTATGGAAAGGCAAAGAGGGTTAGTTTTAAGTCAGCAACACACAATACTAAACAAACCCTAAACTATGTCCATTTTGATCTATGGGGACCTGCAAGAGTGAATTCACACAGTGGAGGGAGTTACTTCCGTTCCTTAGTTGATGATTACTCTAGGAGGGTCTGGATTTATATCCTTAAAAATAAGAGTGACACATTTGAAAAATTCAAGGAGTGGAAGACTCTAGTGGAAAACCAAGTAGGTAGAAAACTCAAGACCCTAAGGACTGACAATGGTCTTGAGTTTCCGTCCAATGAGTTCAACATGTACTATCAAAAGGAAGGAATTCTTTGGCATAAAACAGTAAGAGAAATTCCTCAACAAAATGGCTTAGCTGAAAGAATGAATAGGACCATTTTAGAAAGCGTAAGATGTATGTTGTCAAATTCAGGGCTACCCAAAACTTTCTAGGCAGAAGCTGCCACTACTTCTGTTCACCTTATAAATAAATGTCCTTCATCTGCTATAGGTTTTAAAACTCCACATGAGTTGTGGTTTGGGAAACCTCCAAGCTATGACTACCTAAGAGTTTTTGGGTGTGTTGCTTATGCACACTCAAAAACTGATAAGCTGGAACCTAGGGCACTTAAGTGCACATTTATAGGATATCTTAAAGGTGTAAAGGGCTACAAACTTTGGGTAGATGGACCTGGAAGGTATAAGTGCATTGTGAGTAGAGATGTGACTTTTAATGAGTCACAGATGGCTTGGGTACAGGAGGAAAATGTAGACCAAGAGATGGATAAATTCCCAAGGGGATCTCAGATTAAGGTGGAGCATCTTAATGCCCAATCTGAACCTGAAATTGGGAAAAATAATAACCCTGATGGAGGAGACTCAGGGGACATTGATCAAGGTAGAGATAACTCTTATAACCTAGTCAGAGATAGGCAAAAGAGAGTTATCAAACCACCCATAAGGTATGGGCAAACATTAATCTCACAATGTTTGCTCTAACAGTAGCTGATGAAGTGATTTATCAGGAACCAAAAAGTTATAAAGAGGTAGTAACTAGTAAAGATTCTCTAAACTTAAAGGGGTTAAACTTGTTGGATCCAAGTGGATCTATAAAAGAAAGGAAAGCATACCAGGGATAGAAGGGACCAGGTATAAGGCTAGGTTTGTAGCAAAAGGGTTTACACAGAGAGAAGGAATTGATTTTAATGAGATCTTCTCCCCTGTGGTTAAACATAGCTCAATTAGGCTACTGCTAGCTTATACAGCTTCTGAAAATCTACATCTAGAACAATTAGATGTTAAAACTGCTTTTCTGCATGGAGAACTTGAAGAAGAAATTTATATGCAGCCTCTTGAAGGTTTTTCTAATAAAATTAATACTAATCAAGTGTGTCTCCTTAAAAAATCTTTATATGGTCTTAAACAATCACCAAGGCAGTGGTATAAAAGATTTGACACACACATGATTAATAATAATTTTAAAAGAAGCTGCTATGACAGTTGTGTTTATTACATGGAAGAAAAAGGAACTTTTGTTATCTTCTATTATATGTTGATGACATGTTGGTACCTTGTAAAGACACTGAATTAATTGAACAAGTTAAATGCATGCTGAAATCAGAATTTGGAATGAAGGAACTGGGTCCTGCTAAGAAAATTTTAGGAATGGAAATTGAAAGGGACAGAAGTGCAGGAATGCTATACTTGTCTCAAAGAAACTACATTTCTAAAATTCTCAACAGATTTGGTATGGAACATGTAAAACCTGTAAATACACTACTAGGACAGCATTTCAAATTGTCATTAGATCAGGCCCCTAAAACAAACTCAGATATTAGTTTTATGCAACAAATTCCTTATGCTAGCATAGTAGGAAGTATAATGTATGCAATGGTTTGTTCTAGGCCTGATCTGACTTATGCAGTGAGTGTAGTTAGCAGATTTATGGGCAACCCAGGAAAACCCCATTGGCAGGCTATTAAATTGGTGTTAAGGTATCTTGCAGGCACTACAAAATTAGGTCTCAGTTTTGGGAACAAGGTAGAAAAGGGCTATGAACTAACTTGTTTTGTAGACTCTGACTTTGCAGGGAGTGTAGACACTAGGAAGTCTTTAAGTGGCTGTGTGTTTATTGCTTTTGGGGGAGCTATTAGCTGGAAATCACACTTACAATCTGTAGTGGCATTGTCCACTACAGAAGCTGAATATATAGCATTAACAGAACCCATTAAAGAGGCCATATGGTTAAAAGGTATTGCAAATGAGTTAAATATTTACAATGGTAACATCACAGTACACTGTGATGACCAAAGTACATTACATTTAGCTAAAAACCAAGTCTTTCATGAAAGGTCCAAACATATTGATGTAAGGCTTCATTTTGTCAGAGATGTTATAGAATCTAAAGTAGTAAGTGTTGAAAAGGTCTCAACTGAGGATAACCCCTCAGATATGATGACCAAGTCTGTCCCTTGGTCTAAGTTTAGACACTATCTGAACTTAATTGGTGTGGAGTTCAGAGTCAGTTCCCATTAAGGGAACAATGCAGGAATGTGCCAATGATGAGGGTTAATTTTCTTTTGAACTTTGGCAAATAAATGTCTTGCCAAGGTGGAGATTTGTAATATGTATGTCAATACATTTTATTTGCTGCTTATTACTAATGTGTTTTTTCTCTTATTAATTATTTTTAAAGTGATAGATTCTGGAACTTATAAGGCAGAGTTAATAAGGGAAGCACGTGGGATGCTCGTGGCTTCTTTAATCTGAAAGGCTGTATATTGAACCGTTGGATCTCTACACGTGGTGGCATCTGTTGATACATATATATATATATATATCTCATTTCCTTTGTTACCCTAGACGAATGAATTCATTTTGTGTAAATACGGCAGTCTGAGAGAGTGAGAGAGCAGAGAAGGGAGGCGATTATAGGGTTTCTAGGGTTTCTAGGGCTTTCTAGGGTTTGCTCTTGGAGGGAAGAAATCAGTGCGATTTCTTGTGAGTTCTGAGGGGTTTTGTAACTCTGGTGTAATGAGGCTTCTCTGTGAAGTATCTTTTATAAATAAAGATCTCTGTGGCTTCTCTGAGGCCATTCCTGCCGTGGATGTAGACCATTAGGGTCGAACCACGTATATCACTGTGTTCTTTCCTTATATCCTTTTATTTCCTTTTGCAGTTTATATTTATGTTATTTTCTATTCTTTTTCTTGATATTTGTTCTTTCGGTTCTTGATATATTTTGTGCCTCATTTTTTATCTGTACGATTTGATTGTGGTTGATATCAAACTGCGAGACTTGTGATAAAAGTACTTTTCTGTTTGGGTGAAAAACTGACAGTTTTATAACAAAGAAACAAAAAGGTTTTATCACAAAGTTATTATTAGTTTTCATAATAAAGCAAATTTTTCTAACAAACTTCTTGTGTGAAGAGTAGTAAACATTCATGGATTGATCCAGGCCAAATGAAAATGGAGAAGATGGTACGCCTCTGTACTTGTTTGCACTAGAAAGAGAAAGATAACAGACAAAGAAATAAATCACTATTTTTCTTTTAATTTTTCCATAGTCAACTACACGTACACCCGGACAATTAAAAAATTCCATCACTAGGGTTATTATTTCAGACATTAATACATGAGTACAATCTATATATGGTTATGCAAAACAAACCTTGGGAGGGAAAGATATATATATTTCTTGTGTGCAGCAGATATATTTTAACGACCTGATCACCTCGGTAGGGAAAGATGATCTTCACATTCTTGGCATAATTTCAGCTGGGTTTTTGGGCAACGAAGATCTGATTTCCCCAGAGGATGGAGTGGGGTGGTGGTTTAGACAGCAAAGATGTGTGGCAATGGAATCAAGCACCATCTTCTTCACCGATCTTCTCTTTTGAGGAAATATGCTCCCTTTCTTGGGTGTGAAGCGGGGCTGCGCAACCTGATCGACTTCCAGCTTCATTTCCTCAGTACCTTTGTGCAGCTCCATGATCTCCTCTCTATCTCTATGTAATATGGGATGGCTTAATTCTCAACGATGAATGACACCCAACGTAGCCTTTTTAACGTGGTTAATTAACCCTTTTTTCTTTCTTTTTTATTTTTTGCTCCAAGACGACAATTAGGACGAAGCCTTCAAGGAAGTTTCACAGCATCTCAATGATATCATGGCCAACTTTAATTAATTTAATATAAGTGATGAAATACTAGTTATTAAGCAGCTCATGTAAGTGTCGTTACCCATTAATTACTAATTCATGATGATCAGAGCATTCCAGGGACCACATTATCTACTTACTCTTGTATGTAGATGACATGCTTATAGCATGTAGGGATGCCGATCTAATTGAGGAAGTCAAGTGTATACTGAAAACAGAATTTGAGATGAAGGAACTTGGGCCAGCTAAGATGATATTAGGTATGGAAATAGTTAGAGATAGGAAAAGAAGACTTCTCTATTTATCTCAGAAAAACTATATCACCAAGATCCTCAACAGGTTTGGCATGTCTAATTTAAAACCTATTAGCACACCAATAGGAAAACATTCAAAACTGTCTATAAATCAAGCACCTAAAATCGAGGAAGACGTTAGATTTATGCAAGATATACCTTATGCAAGCATGGTGGGAAGTATCATGTATGCTATGGTGTGCTCTAGACCTGACTTAACCTATGCTGTCAGCATGGTAAGTAGGTTTATGAGGAACCCTGGGAAGTCACATTGGCATGCTATGAAATGGGTATTACAGTGCTTAATTGGAACTCAATGTCTAGGTTTGAGGTTTGGAGGGGATGTGCATCAGGGGAGTGAGTTAAAGGGATTTGTGGATTCTGACTATGCTGCTAATTTGGATACTAGAAAGTCTTTGACTGGGTATGTATTTACAGCATTTGGAGGGGCTATTAGTTGGAAAGCTAATTTACAATCTATAGTTGCTTTATCAACAGCTGAAGCTGAATATATTTATACATCTTGCCAAGAATTCAGTATACCACGAAAGGTCTAAACATATAGACATTCGACTTTATTTTGTGAGAGATGTAATAGCATCTGGAGAGGTTAAAGTGGAAAAGGTTCTAACTGAGGAAAACCCTTCTGATATGATGACAAAATCCCTACCAGCTACCATGTTTAGGCATTGCCTAAATTTGATTAATATGGGGAGCTATTAAAGCTCGATTTATTTTGCAGGAACAGTCTAGAGGAAGAAGAAGATCACTTTGTAAGCATAAAAGACTTGTCAAGGTGGAGATTTGTTGAAGATGTGTCAAGCTTTTAAGTTTGTATTATTATTAATGGTATTTTTTGTAAATAGATTAATGGCAAACTTGTAATATTTGAGTGATGGCAAAGTTGTAATATTGAGTGATGGCAAACTTGTAATATTTGAAGTTTATAATTAAAGTCTAGCTACGGGATCGGAAGAGAAAGGAAAGATAAAAGCATAAGAGAAAAAGAAAAGTAACTTTACCTTTCGACGCCGCACGCTGTTCTGGAGAGAAATGAATGGATTTTTTCAAACCCTAGTTTTTTAAGATCAAATTGAAGCTTGAGGAGATGATCAAGTATATTTTATGGTATGGTTTCGTTAGAGGTTAATACGAGAAAGCCAATCCATATTTTGTACAGTGATAAATGTTTGTAAGTGGTCAAAAACTCAAGTTCTTTGATGCATTCTTCAATAATAAAGATTCCTAAATTGTTCCTGCTGTGGATGTAGACCATTAGGGTCGAATCACGTAATTTCTTGTGTTAATTTCGCATTTCTTTTATTATTCTTGTTTTTATTTTTATCTTGCATGAGTATATATTTTTCTTGGATTTAGTTGTCTGATATTCAATATTAAATTGCATATTACAACTACGTTAATTTGATTTTGTTTGAGTATTTGTTTGTGAGAGGCTGAAAATATAACAACAAATAATTATTTTTTATTAAAATGAGTCTGAATTCATCACAAATAGTCATTCTTGTCGTAAAAAATTTATTGCAACTGCTTGTTTTTCTTGTAGTAATTACTTATGTATATAGGAGCTCAAATTTAATTTTAACCTTTTTTCCTTTTATATATATATATATATATATATATATATATATATATATATATATGATGCTTCGAGGAAGCCTCATGGAAAAATTCGTCCTGCAGGGAACCAAAAAGAAGGGCAACAAGGCCGGCCAATAGCTAGCAATTACTTCTGCAAATTTTCTACTTCAAGATTCATATTGGTGAATATATATACGCACAGAGATTAAGAATTAGAGATGAAATCAAAAATAAAGAAAGGACTCAAGTTCTGGGCATATTCCGCCGATCGATCATTTTAAACACATCAACAACTTCAGTAATTTATAAAGCCTGAGGTAATTAATGCTGCAATGATTCATTTTACAATTATTTTTAAAAATATTTATAATGAATTATTTGTGACTAAAATAATTATTTAGGATAAAAATAGATTTATTTTTAATAAAAACTAATTATTTTAAGAAAAACTAATTTTCAATAAATAAGTAATTTTCTAATTAGCTCGTACTGATCATGTACAAAATTTGGTAGAGATTTTTCATTTTTCTAGGTACACGTGATCAGATTATATATATAAATATTTTATTTGTCTTTATTTTTTTATTGTCTCCACTATATACATTTAAAGGTTCTGCATGAGATGCATTCATATTTTGGTGATCAGCTAGCTGGGAAATTCATAACTTTCATGTAGTAGTAGTAGTACCTGATAAGGTTTGAGAATGATGATTATCATGGGTTTGATCCAAGAGTTAATACGTGTAGAACACTGCAAATTGCAGATCTGACTATTTCATAAATAAATTGCATGGCCAATTAATCTTTATCAAACTATTAGAAATTTTGTCAATTAAGCCTCAAAATCAGGCTTTAATTGACGTAACTCATGAATATGCATCCATGTATCCACCATCGATCATTTCATATATCAAATGAAAAGTACAAAATGCATGAGTGATCATTGCATTTCGTTGAAAGTTCAAAAGCCATACCCATTCTCGCTAATATAAAATCAATACTTTTAATCTCCACCGTCGATGAGACTCTACAAGTCAAATCTCATTTGATATTGGTCGAATGTAGGTGAATAAACTGAACGTGTGGTGGACATAATTAGGATATTTCACGTTACTCAGAACATTTAATTAATATAGAAAATATTGATTCATTTAATTAGCTTACCGACATGGAATGAACGGCCAATTATATAAGCTATATATTTAATTAATGTGGATCGAAGTACTAGCTTATCTTAATTTTTATATACTCCGCCAAAAATATAAGTTAACTTTTTATGGGTAGGTGGGGGCACACGATGCACGTGCGTACCATATATATCTTCTAAAAAGGAATTAGTTGTTGGTCTTGTCAGACATTAACCGTCATTTTAATTTTTTTTTATATAGATATTTTTAATATTTTTAAATATTTTTAAAACATAAAATAAAAATTATAATATTATTAAAAAATATTTTCTTAATGACGAAGTAATTTTTATTCTACTTCGTGATTAAGAAAATATTTTTTATTTTTTATTTTCTGATTAAGGAAGTTTTTATTAATAATATTTTAAATTTATTTTATTTTTTAAAAATATTTAAAAGTGTAAAAAAAAATTATATAAAAAATAAATTAAAAAAATACACATAAAAACATATCAAAATAAATCTACAGCTCCAGCGAGAGCTGTAACATCGTCCATCATGATAAGGTTACGTACGTACTTTCCCACTGATGGAATATATGCACGGCAGATTTTGTCAATCCACTTGATTGAATTCTATGAAAGGAAATAAATTATAGTGCACGCAATCCATGTGAGTAGAGTCATCATGAGCTGGCAGGCCATTCAATTTCATGACTAAAAAAGTTTTGTTAATTATTTCATTCATAGCCACCATTCGGCCTTTATTTTTTCATTGTCTCCGTATTCATTTAGGTTGCATTTAGCTTATAAACTCACCTCAATTTATCTCAACTCATTATTATAATTTTTTTAAATTTTAACACAAAATATAATAAATAATTTAACTTTTTCAAATTTTAAAATAATAATAATATTAAAAAATAATATTCTAACAATATTTTATCATCACAACTCAACTCAACTCAACTCAACTCAACTCACTTCAACATTCAAACACACCCTTAAAGGTACTTCTGCATGAGATGCATTCATATTTTGGTAATCAGGTGGGAAATTCATAGTAGTAGTTGTTGTTGATGATAAGGTTTGAGAATGATGATCATCATAGCCGGTTTGATCCAAAAGTTAATACGGGTAGAACACTGCAAATTGCAGATCTGACCATTTCATAAAATAATTATACAAAAAAGCTCATTCAACATGTTACTTAATTAAATGATCACCACATTTTTTTAATTGATTATATGCTAACTATTTATTTATACTAATGTTTTTAAAATATTAGACCTCGTTTGAATTTAGAGATGAGTTGATATGGTTTGTGAATAATAAACTAAATATTATAGAATATTATTTTTTAATATTATTATTATTTTAAGATTTGAAAAAATTAAATTATTTATTATATTTATGTGTAAATTTATAAAAATTGTAATGATAAGAGCATGATATAAATTTAGATGAATTATGAATCTAAACAAAGGCTAACTGAGTAGATTGACGCTTATCTATCATAGATATTCTCACGATTACATCACGTGATTGTATGATAAATAATAATCATACACGTGTAATTAATATGTCATATTTCATAACAGGAAATTTAATTAGACAGATCCGACTTTTGATCACCTCTTCTCCAATATTAATGACATGAGTCAATGAGTGGTGTGAAAGAAAGACTATAATAATTGGCAACGTTTCCATGAGTCTTTAGGGACATGCAGGCCAGAACATATAAAATCAATACTTTTAATCTCCACCGTCGATGAGACTCCACAAGTCAAACCTCATTTGATATTGGTCGAATGTAGATGAATAAACTGAACGTGTGGTGGACATAATTAGGATATTTAATGTTACTCAGAACATTAAATAAACATTCAATGTCATTAGATGATCAGGTGGGGCTTCTTACTTTTGGACCCACCTTTGATGCCGGATGCATCATGGAACATGAGAAGATTAATGAAGCAAAGCTAAAGTGGAACTTCCTATAAGGTTTTGACAACATCATCATATAGATAGAATATCCTAATTAATTAGCTTTATTAATTAAGATTTCTTAATTATCGATCTCTCTCTCTCTCTTTTTTGCTTCACTTTATGATCATAAATTTGAAAAAAGAAAAGAAAAGGAAAATGATTGAAGCTGACAATTAATAGATAGAAAATAGCTCCCATGCATGAGATTCTTTCTCCTTATTCATTGAAAAGATTTTCTGTTGATACTAAGAGCACTCACAGTGGCTATTGTAAAATAGAATTTTCTTCAAAATATAAAGAATTGGTCTTAAAATAGGACCCCATCAGATCTTGTATTTTACAAATATTTTACATTTTGATACAATGCTCCCGCTACATCTACAGAATCATGTTCATCATTGTAAACTTTTTTAATTATTTTCTCCTTCTTCTGTCCTCGATTTTCCTTATTTCTTCATATTTCTTTTATTCTCATTTCAGACCCCCTCTCTCTCGATCCCACTCTTTCTCCATTGCTTGGCGCCAAAGACAGAAGCACAGCTTCTTCCTCGACTATGCTCGCTGCTTCCATCTCCGATCATCCAGCTTCAAGCTCTACTCTCATTGTTGAGGTAAACATTGGAATCTCTCTCTATGTCTCTCACTCTCTCCAAAATGCATGAAAGCTTAAATTTTTTCTTCTCAGACTATGGGTGTAGGAATTTGCGTGGGTACATGCGTATACCGATTCACAGAATATATGGGTGAAATATGTTTACTTTCTTGGAATCTCTCTCTCTATCTCTATCTCTCACTCTCTCTAAAATGAAGGAAAGTCCAAATTTTTTCTTCTCAGAATATGGGTATATGAGTTTGCGTGGGTACATGATTGTGGGATTTTACAGCATATAGAAAGTTTTTGTATACAAGTTTGTTCTCTTAATTATTTGTTGGTTTCATTGAGTTTTTGTATATTGATGATTTTTTTTATGATCAGTCTGTTCTCTGAACGATTTGTGCTTTCCTGCAACTCAACAATAGAGAATTTCCAAGAAACTCACCTTACCACTTATGCAAACAATCTCTCATTTGTTATGCTTTGCTTCAAGAAGCATGGCTTCCACGTAAGTGCCACTTCATTGACCAACTATCACTCAGTTTTTGTTAAAATAATTTAAAGTGTAGAAAGTTAACTACTTATGTCATCTTCATCTGTAACAAGTTCACTGTCGTTCGCCACTTCATTGACCAGCTATTACTCAGTTTTGTTAAAATTGTTTACAATGTAGAAAATTATCTACCTACTTCATCTGCATCTGTAACAACAAGTTCACTGCCTTCACATGTACATTAGGAATTATGAGTTAACAGTGAATCAGAGAGCAATTAACCTTTTTATATAATGCCATGAGGTTGGATTCTTCAAAAGGTAAATATCCAGCCATCAAGACAAAAAGAATCACACCACATGACCACAGATCTGCCTTTGCTCCATCATAGCCTTTATTGTTGATCACCTGGAAAAGTAGGGTGTGATGAAAAAATAGGTTCATAAGATTAAGACATCGTAGTTTGCACTTAGAAACAAGACCTAATATACCTCTGGAGCAACATAATTTGGCGTATCACATGTTGTATGAAGTATCCCATCTTCCTAAAGAGAGGGATAAGATTATCAGTCATAAACCTTCACAAATTGATTATGCCAAAGATGCCTCATACTTCGCCACAGTATCAAAAATCCAAAACAGACTATTAGGCACAGACAAATCAAACTGAAAGGTGAGGCTTCTAGGGGCCAGTAGCCACTAACACCTCTCATATTAAGTTCTGGATAACTTTTATTATGATATTCTTTTTGTGCAAGGCAAATTTTTTTTATAGGTAAAAGTAAGGTTTTAATGAAACACAACGAAAGGCATTTCCCAAGTACACAGGAAGTATACACAAGAAAACACCTAATTACACTTTTTGTGTGAGGCATTAAGTCTTCATACTCACTCGAACTTGTTGTGGTAGCGCACTCAATCCAAAATCTGAAACTTTGAGAAGACCATTAGCATCAAGTAGTAAGTTCTCTGGTTGTGAAAAGACAAACGAAAATATCATCAGTTTTTTTCATTTTGAGATAGTTGAAAAAATACATATAGAATATACTCAACAATAGAGAATCTTTTGATGCATAAAATTTTATGGTTTTAACTTTTAAACTTACATTTGGTACGCAGAATATACATACATATATACATATATATACATACATATATATACAGATATATATATATATATATCTATACATATACATATAGTATATGTGTATATCTGTATGTATATATCTATATGTATTACTACTAGCAGCATATGTATATATACATACATACATATATATATATATACATATATATACACATACACACACACACACACACACACACACACACACACACACACACATATATAGATAGATGGAGGAAATCAAAGATAGATCAAGTTAAATATTTCGTTTGCGTTTGCTAAGGACCATTAATTGCAGCCCCCTTTTGGGTTTGTTGAGGACCATAAATTGCTGCTATTTATGGATTATTTTCTGTTGTGTAGCATGTTCATCTACTCTGTTCATTGTTAGTTTAGCCTGCTATATGTTTTAGTTTAGCATGTTCATCTATTCTGAAATTTGTTTGAGTTTTTATCAAAACAAGTGGTACTTATCAAAATTTAGATTTCACAAACATGAATATCAAGTTTGATTGAGTTCCATGATCCCATTTTCTTTTTCTTTTTCTTTTTTTTCCTTTGAAGGATAGATTCACAACTCCATGGAGTTCATTCCTTCACTACCCTCTTACAGGAGGGGGAAGAAAGCTACAATGACTACCTCATCACATCTTTAAATGACTTAGAATCCTAAGTTACTCCACCCAACCCAAAATAAGGGACTGCTAGAAAAACTAAATCTAGACAAGGAAACTTTAGTCCAGAAGAGGACAACTTACTAGTATCAACTTGGCTTAATACTAGTTTGGATCCAATCAATGGGGTTGATCAATCTAAACATTCATTTTGGGCTAGAGTTCATGAATATTATGAGAGAAACAAAAAACCTACATGTTGTGAATGTAGTTCCATCTCTCTCACAAATAGATGGTCTACCATCCAACATGCTACAAATAAGCTTTGTGGAGCCTTAGCTCAAATTGAAGGAAGGTCTCCAAGTGAGGTTACTGAGCAAGATAAGGTGCACAAACAATATCATTTTATTTCATCATTTATAGGACATTGTATTAGATATATTTCACATCTCATTTACTGATTTTTCAGATTGAGCAAGCTAAGGAGCTCTATCAAAGTAACCAGTCCGCAACATTCAACTTCATTCATTGTTGGACTATTCTAAGGCACCATCTAAAATGGAAACAAACAGTGGCTGATGGTAGCAGTGTGAAAACAAAGAGAAGATCAGTAACCCCATATGGTCATGTGCCAGAGTTTACATTCCTAGATGAAGATACCATATCTCCATCTATAGATGTAAATCTAGAGAGACCCATTGGAAAGCAGGCTCAGAAGAAGCGAAAGAGGCAAGATAATACCTCTTCCAATCTTGCTAATTTGGTGACTGAAATGAGAGAAGAGAAGAAGAGAACAAATGTTGAGAAGAGAGAAGATACGAAAGAGCTTATCCGCCTTACAAAAGAAAGGCTTGATTTGGATCAACGGAGAGAAGAGAATGAACTTATGAGGATGGACACCTCAAGTTTACCTCCAATGCAGCAAGAGTATTTCTGTAGCCTCCAATTGAAAATACTTGAGAAGCAAAGGTCTAGAAAGTCATGACTGGGTGGTGTATGGGCGGCTGTTTTGGGTTTTTTAAAAGGTAACAATGCAGCCACTTTTGAGAATGCTCATTTGTTAGTTTTTTGTATAGAACATTGCACAAACCTTAAGCCACAAATTCAGTCACATTTGGAAGTTCTAATTTGATAGCTTTTTGTATAAAACTATGCACAAACTTGAAGCTACAATGCAACCAGTGGATAGTCTAGATTTTATTTTGTATAGAAGACAACACAATTCGCACACTAAACTGTCTTATTAGTCTAATGTGTTATTTGTTGGGAGAATTATGATGGCGGCAAACTAAAGTGTTGTTGTGAATGGTTTGAGAGTATTATGTGAATGAATGAGCATGAATGAGTATTATGTGAATGAATATATTTGCTATAGAGGTTATTATATGAATGAGCATGAATGAGTATTGATAGTGGCACACTTTATTATAGAGTTTGCTTTAATCACTATGATTTCTTTTAGAATAGTCATTGTTTATTAAATAGCACCAGATATTGAAATAGACGAGGTGCTTTCCTTTATAGGCTATATTAAAATATTTTACTTTTCATTCTATTTCTCTTCAGATTTAGGAAGATTAATCAGATGTTCTAATTGTAGAGTATTATGATTGCCATTTTAGGTTGCACTGCAAACTTGTTGTCTTAGCTGCACATAATTTTTACTTGTTCCCGTAACAATCTGTCGGGAATAACTAATATCAAGATTGGAACAAGAAGCACAGAAAATAAATACTCCGTTTCATGGTGGCCTAGAGGCACTTTAGTGTTTATGTACCTGTTGCTTTCAATCCCCAAAAAGCATGCCTTGTTCTAAAATTAGAAGCATTTTCTATATAGACTACTCATGGAGATAACTACCATTAAAAAATTGGAAAATTTTGGATAAAACCAATGGCAGCAAGACATGATTAGTTTAATTTCGAATGTACTTTAGCTAGATCGGTCTGGCTTAGATGCATTCTAACCTACAAGTTTCATAGCAATTACCCAGTCATATGAAGAAGAGGATAGACCGAGTTTCTTTCAAACAAAAATTTCAGAACAAGACATTTATATTAGGCTTAACATGGTGAAATTAAGGAAATTAAGGTTACACCTTGTACAAAACAAGAATATAACATTAGGCTAAATATAGTGAAATATAAAATACAAGTACTTAAGATTGACTATATATTTCCCATAAATGTTTGATAAAATCCGATTGGAGTTGAGAATGAAGTCCTCGATCTCGAATGTGATGATGACGTTGAATGAAGTTTGCAAATTCATTTGTATGCTCATGGGACACTGGCTCTTGGGATATTTCATCGCTTTGTTCATAAACAAAGTCTTCTACTCGAAGATAAGTATGTCGCTCATCTTCGACGATCATATTATGCAAGATTAAGCATGTCATCATAATCTCCTTTAGCGTTTGTCGATCATAAAATCGTGCAGGTCCACATACAATTGCAAATCGAGCTTGAAGCACTCCAAAAGCCCGTTCTACATCTTTTCTTGCTAATTCTTGAGCTGCAGCAAAATGCTCTTTTTTTTTTTTTTTTTTTTTTTTTTTTTTTTTTTTTTATGGCTATGTGGAGCATGAATTGTTTTGACAAACGTCGACCACTACCATCAGCAAGATAATATCTCATTGAGTAGTCATTTCCATTTATTGAGTAGTTGACCTACGGAGCACGTCTTTCAGCGAGCTCTCTAAAAACAAAAGAGTGTTCTAGGACATTAATATCATTATGAGAGCCTGGTAATCCAAAAAATACATGCCATATCCAGAGGTCGTATGACATTACGGCTTCTAAAATTATCGTTGGTTCATGAATGTGACCACAATACATTCCTTTCCATGCACTTGGACAATTTTTTCATTTCCAATATATGCAATCAATACTTCCTAACATCCCAGGAAACCCACGACTTTCTCCAACTGTGAGCATTCTAGCAATATCGTTGTCGTTTGATGATCTTAAGTATTCGTTGGAGAATATGCTAATGACAGCCTTAACAAATTTCTTCAAACACTAGGTTGCTGTATTTTCTGCAATCCTTAAGTATTCGTCGACAAAATCACCATATACTCCATAAGCTAATATTCTCATCGCAACAGTTATTTTTTGAAGAGAGGAATGCCCAAGTCTTCTAGCAGCATCTCTTCTTTGGACGAAATATGGATCGTATGCTTCGACTTCAACTTAAATACGCAAGGAAAGATGACATTGCATTCGGAATCTCCTACGGAATATATTCGGAGGATATATGGGTGATTCAGCAAAATAATCTTGGACAAGACGTTGGTGGCTTTCAAGCGAATTTCTTCAAATAAATATATGGCGTGGAATAGAATTACGACGAGATGTCGAGCCTCTTTCATTATCCAAACGTTATGCTTCCATAGTAAGAGCTAAATTTAATTCGAACTCCTCGTCAGATGACGAAGAGTCAAATACCTCAAAGACGGGATCCATATATAGAAAGAAGAACAAGAAGAATTTTGTAAAGAAATGAAAATGAAGATGTTGGTGAAACTTTATGAAGAAATGGTATTATTTATAGTTGAAGTTTTGAGAAAATCAAACGAATATTCTTAGTATATACTAGAGAATATACTAAGAATATTCTTTCAAAATTATCGAAAATAAATATTCACAAAATGTATCGAAGAATATCTTAGGAATCTTCTTTCACAATTATCGAAAATGAATATTCGCAGAATATACTGAGAAATATCTTAAGAATATTTTTTTACAATTATCGATAATAGATATTCTCATAATATACTTTGAAAATTATATAATCTCTTATTTTTATTTTTTGAATTAATTTATATTTTGGTTTAGCTTATAAATTTGGATTAATTTAAAATAGAACATAATTATATTATATTGTATATGGAGAGATATTGTAAATATCAAAAGACATTAGGACATTATTGATAGTTAGAAAAAATATTTGAAATGAATAAAAAAGATTAAAAAATATAATATTTAAATGATATGAAGAAAAAATAGATAAGCTGATGCATAGTATATTGTAAAAGTCAATATGTAAAATAGAAAAAATGAATTTTGGTGATATATTTTAAATGATAGGATGAAGAAGCCATTGTGAGTGCTTGAGAGTTTAACCTATTCCTTATTAAACGTTAAGTAATAAATTAAATTATTAATTAATTCACGTTTTATCTTCGATTTAAATTTGTTAGAAAATTGATAATGTAACAAAAGAAACTAAGCATGTTTTGACAATTTGGGATGCCCATATCTAGCTAGGAAACACTTGCTCCTTCATTTAGCTCGTATCTTTGTTATTGGATTTTTTTATAAATTGGATAATATTTTGTTTACTGAAATATTTTAACTATAAAGAGAGATTGCATAAAGTGATTTCCTTTTCGGATCATGTGGTGGTCTTTTTGGTTTTACACCCACTAATGTAGTAATGATAAATTATCAGCAACTACCGTATTGGCCGGTATCATCGCTTTACGGAGAATATCAATTACTGATGTGTTCCTACGGCCGTATTGGTGGGTGTAAAGTTGGGAAAAACACCACCATCCGGTTTCAAGTATTTCTCTAACATAAAATCAATCCCATAAATTGACTTCATCATTTGATATGGTTCATCAGACTATAAAATTATTTTTATTATAAAGTGAATTTAATGGATCATATAAAATCATATCATGGATTAATTTGTGAGTTTATTCGTATGAAATTTCTTTATGTCTATTTCTCTTTTATTTATATATACATCATTAATATTTCCCAAAACAATGATCGATCCATGACATGCATAGATGGAAAGCAGTTGGGGGAATGGTAGGGTTATCTATATTAATTGCTTCATCAACGTGAACTGCACAATAAAATTAAGTTGAAAATAATAAAAATTCTAACAACAAATGCATTTGGTACGAAGCCATTAAAAGGTAGAATCTAAAAGGATATGTTCCAGCTGTTACCAAAATTCAACGAGACAAGTACATTCTGCTATTTTCAGCATCCATATGGATGCTGCTGAAAATATAATAATACATTTAAAATTATTTTATAATTTATTTTAAATCACTCAATATAATTGTAACAATTTATTAAAAAATAATTTTAATTTTACGTAATTACTCTCCGGTTTAAATAGAATAATAAATTAATTGTAGACTAACTATAAGCTTATCTTTTTACTACTGAAAATGGAGAAAAACTTAACACCTTTTTTTTAAAGAAGTATTTTTCAGAAGAAGCTTTAAGAGTTTTCCGAGAAAGATATGAGCTTGATTGGAGATATATATTTGAACTATAAGTTTTTGGGAAAGTAATATTGATGATTTTACCAAACATATATGACTTTGTTCATTCTTCCCAACCTTTTTCACTGATCAAGACATGCAAGAAAACAATGATAATAAAAGAGGAAGAGCAATTAATGGCCGAGAATCTTATGGACTCACTACAAGAAAAATAGATTTTTGTGACTATTTGTTTGCGGCGAAAAGACTATTTGTGATCAAAACAGAATTATTTTAACTGTAAATAGTCATTTCGCTGAAATTAACTGGCCACAAATAAACAGTTTTCTTGTAGTGACTTTAAAGTAATCCATTAACGCGTATATTTATTAGAGAAAATATATTTGCAACCGTGAATTGTGCAACCACCACGTAATCGCTTTGAAAAAATTAAATAAAACATGAGATCCAAATGAACAAAATTAATTTTTTAATAATGGATCCCACTCTTTTTCAAAGCGATTACGCGGCGTTTACACACTTCACAGTTGTATGTAGAATTACTCTATTTATTATTGGTACGTTTACATTAGGGTTTTATTATGGTTCTAAATCAATGTCATTAGATGATGAGGTGGGGCTTTATACTTTGGAGCCACCTCTGATGCCGAATGTTGGGCATGGACGTTAATCTAATTCATGAAATCATTACATTATTACGTACGTGGAATTAATGAAACAAATTAAGCTAATTAATTAGTGGAAGTACTGACTAGGTTTTGACAACGTACAACATCATGAGATAATGAGATATCCATGACCAATTAATTCATTGAAAAGAATTTCTGTTGGTATTAATTAATGTTGGTTGGTATAGTACTGCCAAATTTGAGTGATTAATTTTCTTCACCATAACTCGTACCTCTATCATGACCAATTAATTCTTTCCGAATTTAACAGTCCATTAACGTACGACCTCCATGATGCTGAAATATTGTTTTTTCTCTGTTTTTATTTTATAATTATTTCGTTTTATAATATGAATTTGATGATGATTTTGATTTAATTGGATGTTCATTATAGGAGGGACCTCCATTATACTTGCATGCCCATCATGGATCGAAATATGCAAAAACCAGACAAATCGATGAATCAGTGAAAATCGAGAAGCGTATAAGAACAGATCATTAACGATGGTAAAACGTTGCTTTATAACTTGGTTGGAGGTCCCAGCCGGAGCCGCCATGAACACCTCTCTCTCTCTCTCTCTCTTCCTCTCTCTCTCCTTGCATTTCAGTATTATTATAAGGCACAAAAATGGAACAGAAAATTTAGTTAGTTTGGATAGTTTCTCAAAATGGGTTTGGAATTTGATCATCCTGGTACTTTCAAATGATTCATATCATGTCTCAAACCTTTCACAAACAACTCGAACAACTTGGAGTCTGTATAGACAAGCAAAAAAAAGAAAAGTCCCGGTATTAAATCCAGGGTCACACTGAAACAACACCGAAAACAAAAACAAACCAAACCAAATGCGTATACAAGTAATTAGAACATATGATCTTTATTTCATGATTTTTGGTGGTGGAAGGAAGGATATTGCTACGTTGGGAGGCTCCAGAGGGAGAGCTAGCTAGCTAGGGATTGTCAGGACGGAAGATTTTTGCTAGGGTTTGCATAAAGGACTCAAGCATCAAGCTCTTAACCAACCTTCTTTTCTTAGGGAAAACGCTTCCAGCGTTAGGCTGCTTCTTGAACCACCTCGGCTTCCTGACCTCCGGTACCTTTTCTTCTGCCCCTTTCTGGTCATCCCAGACCACTTTGCCATCTTTGTCGACCATGATCACCAGCCTCGTGGCCATGCTTTTCTTTCTCTGTGTCTTCTTTAGCTCTCACCTACCTGATTTCTGTCTGTATTTTTTTTTTTTAGTTTGTAATTCATGGCCTGAGGCGTTAATTAAATAAGGACAATGAGCTAAGAATTAAATAATATATTATTGAGCCATGGGGGCAAAGATATTTTAGTGTCGATTAGAAATCAAAGTGACATGAAGTTGTGATGCCTGACGCTTTTCTTAATCGTCTCATGAATGACTCAGAAAGATCATGAGAAACTTCTAGCTAGCATGTATTACTCATGTAATATGAATTTAGTTAGTTTATATACGCTGGTTATAATAATTAACAGAGTAATGTTTACTATAGATCCGAAGTGCATGTGCAAACTTCGGACATTAAAAAATAGAAGCCATGCACTCAAAATTTTAATTTTTTTATACATTTTTATTATAAGATCCACTTTTTATTTCAAAGTTCAAGTCTATGCGAGATTTGTATACTACTTAAGCTTATACAAATCAGTACTCTGGATTTAGGATATTGATCGTGATGATGAAAAAATTGATTAATAAGATTTAAAGGATGCTAATATCGACAAACTATTTACAAGATAATAGAAACCGCGTACAAATTAAATCAACAATTGTTGGAGTGTACTACTTTTGGATCGGTGTTTGAACGGTTTGTGTAAATTATTTTGGTAACAGTCATGTCATGAAAGCATCATGATTAATTTTGCAAAACGACCATTAATTCTTTTACACCAGGAATATGTAGCATCCAAAACAACAAATATAGAATAACTACAAGAAAATTCATGTTTATTTATAATTAGTTATTTTTAGTAAAAATGATTATTTTTTATTAAAATAAATCTGATATTATCATAAATAGTCGTTCTCGTCGCAAAAAATCATTACAACTACTCGTTTTTGTTATAATTATACGTACTTATGATGCTTCGAGGAAGCCTCATGGACACAGTTTCCTGCAGGGAGCCATCAAGGAAGGCCGGCCGACCACTAGCTAGCAATTACTTCTTCAAATTTCCTACTGCAAGATTCCTAGCTATTGGTGAATACATACATATATATATATATATATATATATATATATATATATATATTATACACACAGAAATTAAGAATTAGAGATGAAATCAAAAATAAAGAAATGACTCAAATTCTGGCTTATTCCGCCTATCATTTTAAACACATCAACAACTTCATGAGTAATTTATAAAGCCTGAGGTAATTGCTGCAATGATTCATTTTACAATTAGTGTTAAAAATATTTATAATGAATTATTTGTGACTAAAATAATTATGTACAATAAAAAATAGATTCATTTTAATAAAAAAATAATTTTCAATAAATAAGTAATTTTCTTAGCTCGTGATGATGTGACATTGCATGTAAATTTATTGTCTCCACTATATACATTTAAAGGCTCTGCTGGTCATGCGTTCATATTTTGGTGATCAGCTAGCTAGGAAATTCATAACTTTCATGTAGTAGTAGTAGTAGTAGTAGTAGTAGTACCTGATAAGGTTTGAGAATGATGATTATCATGGGTTTGATCCAAAAGTTGATACGTGTAGAACACTGCAAATTGTAGATCTGACTATTTCATAAATAAATTGCATGGCCAATTAATCTTTATCAAAATATTAGAAATTTTGTCAATTAAGCCTCAAAATCAGGCTTTAATTGATGTCACTCGTGAATTAATATGCATCCATGCATCCACCATCGATCATTTCATATATCATGTGTTTGATCATGATCTTCTCATCTGGTTGATTTCTTTGTGTGGTTTTTTCTAGGTAGCAATTATTAGGTGGGTCAAGTTACTATGCCGCGCGCTAGGCATTTTTTTTTCTTTTTTTTTCACATTTTTTAATATATTTAAATACTTTTAAGAAAATATATCAATACACTTAAAATCACTTCCTTAATCATTAAATAAGAAAATATATAAAGGGTATAGAAGCTTTTCCCTTCTTAGGTATTAGGTAGTGTTAAATAAGCTGCAAGGAATGAACCAATGGGAGAGAAGCTTAAAGACCAAGCTATGAATTAAATATTTTGAAGTGATGATGCTGATTATGAAACGATATTTCTAATTACTTCATTTCATTCTTTTTTGTTTTGGCAAAAGAGAGAAATACTCTAACTATAAGAGAATTATTATTAAAAAAAAAAAAACTCATTCAATCAATGCCAAAATGTTCAAAATGCAATTTATAAAATATATATATCAGCTAGAGGATAATATATATATATATATATATTTATATTTATATATATATATCGGTCGAATGGGCGGTCCGTAAAAAATCTCGGCAGAAATGCTTGGACTAGAACATTTAATGAATATAGAAAATATTGATTATATTTAATTACCGACTTGGAATGAACCAATTATATAAGCCAGATTCAGGCTGCAAGCTTGAACCACCACCCCGCGGCTTCAAAACCTCCACCCTTTCTTCTGCCTCTTTTTTATCCTCTAATTTCCAGACCCCTTCCCCCGTCTTTGTCCATGATTTAATTTTTTTTTCTGCAAGCTGTGTCTGATGCTATAATAAAACACATAAAGTCATACATATACGTTATTTTGTGAGATTATTTTGTATAATCTTTTTGTGGTTGTAACTCTCATCATTTATCAATTGTTTTGATGCTAAATACATCAAGGGTGAGGAAATTAGGATAATAAAAAGTTGATTAATAAGATCTATAATTAAAAAAAAAAATGCTAATATCAGGATATCTCACTTCTACGGACTTAGGTATATATAGGATTAATATCATGAATTAGTGAAGAGTTTATACCCAAAAACAAAATTTTTATTATAATTATTTTTAATTAGATTTTACTGCTTAATTATTTTTATGAACGATTCATTGTATATATATATATATAACTTCTCACATCTTTATATTCCTTTAAAAAACTACATCGTCTTTGTTATTGTTATTTATTTTGGTAACATTGTCGGCGATATCATATGCTGTATATATATATATATATATATATTTATATATATTTATATGTTCAATTTTCAAGTGTCATACAACTAGGTAAGGTGGACCACTAAGTAGTAGTATGATTAATTTTGCAAAATGACCGTTAATGCTTAATTAATTATAGATCAATAACATACGCGTAGGAGCTCAAATTTAATTTTTTAGTGTTTTTGTTGTTGTTGTTGTTATTATTATTTGTGAGGAAGGAAGGAAGCCTCGTGGAAATTTCGGTCTTCAATTTTTCTACAAGATTCCTAGTGGTGAATATCTTTGCAAGCTTGAATGACCAAACGACCATTACGTGGAGAGAATTGTTCTAGACACAAAGAGATTATAAAAAATAAACTCACAAATTGACGTGATTTTATGGAATCCGTTAGATTTATTTTATAATAAAAGTGACTTTACAATATGACGTAGCATATCAAGTCACATCAACTTATAAATTTACTTTTATATAATCTCTTTGTATCTAAAATATTTTCCTTACGTGGATATATACACATACTCAAAAGAATTAGAGGAGAAATCAAAAGCAAAGAATTCTGACATCCACGGTTCATTTCACCACTTTACAATGCTTGATGAAATTGTTGTTATGATTCAGTCTATAATTACTGTTAAGGATATAATTTCTATTGCTTTTTATTGGTTTAAAATTTCAAAATATGTAGTAGTCTTACACTTTTATGAAAAATTATTCTCTTCAATCACTATTCATTATCGTAAATCTCACATCCTATGAAAAATATTTACATATTATATGAAAAATGCATTCACACTCTATAAAAAAATTAAAAGAGTGGTGTGTAAAAATAAATAGTGGCTGATGGATAGTAAATTTCTAAAATTAAAAGAAATAATAATGATAGTCTTACCACTCGACTATCACCATTCTACAACTCTTTTTAATTTTTTAATTTTTTTTAACTTTTTTTTTTACTTAATGGCTAAGAAAGTAACTATTAGTAAAATTATATATTTTTTAAATTTTTTTAATGATTAAAGATATTAAAAAATACTTAAAAGAAAATTGAAAAAAAAATATGAGTAATAAAATATTGATAAAAGGAATATAACTCTATCATTACTAAAAGAAGGGTAATGATACCCTTCCAACCGGTTTATTTCTCCTTTATCACTCATACTATATTTTAAATTTTTTTTTTATTATTTTTTAAGTATTTTTTTAACATCTTTAATCATTAAAAAAATATATAATTTTACTAATAATTATTTTCTTAATTATTAAGTAAAATAAAAAATTAAAAAAACAAATATAAAAAGAAGAGTAAAGTAATAATAAATGAGTAATAATATTATCATTTTTTCTAAAAGAAATGTGTGGGATTGATAATGGGTTAGACTGAGACACGTGGAGAGTGGGGACCGGAAGATCTTTGTAAAGTAACATCAACTAACTGTAGCGTTTATCTCCGCCGCAACGGCTTTTTGACATTCTTGGATACGCGTGGTCCCGTGGATTGTGGGGACAGAAGATCTTTATAGGTGGTCTTGTCGGAAGATCATATCTTCTGAAAAGGAATTAGTTATTGGTCTTGTCAGAAGACCGTCAATTTTATTTTTATTTTTATTTTTATTTTTATTTTTTTATGATTGAGAGATAATTCACCCCTTAATTATTAAGTAATAAAAATTTTTTACCCAAGCGATCAAATATAACGGTAAGAATGAGACACATGGTAACGTTTCTCTTTGAGTTTCGCGTCTAGAGATTTACGGACACTCATCCATGGTCATAAAATAAAAAATTTGAAATAAAAAAATGATAAACATATAGAATTCTCAGTGGACTGTACGGACATGGTGGCCCGGGGAAGATCTTGTCCCGTAGCCGCAACTACGTTTTCGATTATTCTCGCATTTATCCTTTTATACGCGTTGTTGCCGCGTTGGCTGGCTGATGTTTGCAACGTGACCTCAACCTTCAATCGTCACACGATAAAAATTCAAGAGAAATAATTTAATCTTAAAGTATTCAAATAGAAATAAATTTACAAATTATTATATTTTAATATGATATATTAAATTTTAAAATTAATTTTATTATAATGAATTACGGCTAGTTTATAAATTTATTTTTATATTTAAATATAATTTTCAGAATTCAAAAGAACTATTATATTTATACCTTATTTTTTCAAAAAATTAACTTTTTTACGTTGACATATTCGTTGATTTCATTTTGTATTACTTTTTAATCAAGCCAAGGCTGACGTGGTTATTTTTAAGTTAGCATATAATTTATCTTTTATTAAAAATTTGCACGGACATGTGATTAATTAATGACTAAAAAGCAAGATCGATTATTCGATTTCTTTATGGAAATATATGTATATGTCTCCCACCAACCCCCCAACACTAAAAGTGATGGTTACCAGAAAGGGAAGATAATCTCAGTGTCCCACATCGAGATGCAAGACTTGATGGAGACGAAAACGAATATCACGATGATAAAGACCAAATTATATATTATTTACTATTTATGTTCGACTTGATGAGTGTTGCTCTATGAATCAAGTCCATGTACATAGAGGATTGGGCCGGTTTCCTGCATTTCTAGCCCAGTTCAGTTCTAGTCCATTTCGGTTCTGTTTAATAAAGATTTGATTGATTCTTTCACTGTTTTTTAGTGGCCCAGTTTTGCACAGGTTTCCACCGGTTGAGCCCAGTTTGGTCTAGTTTTAGGATCCCTCAAAATAAGAAGTTTATTAGACAATTATGAATTCCTTTTTAGCATATATAAATCTCCAGCATTTTGCCATCAATATTATATCTCTTTTGGATACTATTTAAGGGTAAGGTCTATTATTAAAAAAAAAAAAAATTTATATAGGTTTCTTATTTATTTACTTTTTTCAAACTGACTATACGATGCTTACGTACTTCCGACTGCAATTATTATTTCTCATTAGATAATTACTTATATTGTCGTGACTATTTTTGCACCTTGTATTTTTGGACTATTGTGATGTCGATCGAGCTAGCGATTCTTTTCAATATTAACGTTACTATTAATTTTATGACATCTCTTCGATTTTCTGACTAATTAGTAAAAAAGTAATATGTTGTTATCCGTTCTAGCATTAATTTTGATTACGAGGTTAGTATTAGGCCTACAACCCGACGTGATATAGTCGGTTTTGTGCCAGACCCGATTCAAGAAAACAGATTTATGGCGCCAAACCGGTTCGACCCGACCCGACCAAAATAGAATCGGATCGAACCCGCATGACCTGTTTCTCTCTCTCTCTCTCTCTCGTTTTTTGTTTTTTTTGTTTTTATAAATAAAATTGAAAATCTTGCTTTCTTCTTCCTCAGGTAGAAGAACCAGCTTCCATTTTTTAATTGAATACCAATTTATTTTCCCCCAAATCAAACTTCAACTTTCAATCTTATCGACAATTTCTATCATGCTGATCTCTACAGGAATGTTGAGATTAGAAGAAAACAAAGAAAAATATTGACATTACTGCTTCCTTTCCCTTCACACTTTCTTGGAAACCAAACAAATACAGACCCACTAAATATTGGATTGAGTTTGATAAATATTGGACTCAAATAACCATACTAGACCCACTAAAGATCCTTTAAATCTGGAATAAACACAAGAAAGAGATTCTTTAAAGATCTAAAATTGTTTTCAACACAACAGTATTTTCAGGATTAGCCCCCAAATAGTCCAAAATCACTTGCTCAGCAACATGTATCTGTCCTGCACAACAAAAGAGTTCATACTCAGCAATAGATTTTTTCTTTACTCAACGTCAGAATTAATTTTTTCCTTCGTTTTCTCAAAAGCCAAACAATTAAAGCCACAACAAGAACCCATTTCATTTTCTTTACTCAACGTCAAAATTCATTTTTTCCTTTGTTTCCTCATGAGCCAAACAACTAAAGTCACAACAGATTATATTCAAATACGGAGAAAAAAACCCAAAAAATTCAGAAACTTGAAGACTACTTGAACCAAAAATACCAATAGAACTCCAAATCTGTAATGGGAATCAGCAAAAGTTACCCCATGTCATTCAATACAAGAAAGACCCAGAAAACTTACTCTAAATTTACGTAGAAATCAGAAAAACTTATCATAACTAGAGAAAAAATTATGAACCCGCTCCAACAGAGAACAATGTCCAAGATCCAAATGATGAAACAGAAGAAGAAAAGAAAATCCAAAAAAGTTTTAACCGAAAATTTTGAAAATGCAAATTAAATGTGAAGCCCGAGAAAACCAAACCGAAAAAGATTAACCACATACCATTTCATTCAGAAGTCCTTCCCTGCAAGCCTCCGTTTTCATTCACTTCACTGTGAGTAGAATAAAAAACAACCATAGAACAGAATCCTAATATCAAAATCAAGCCCTAAATCACGATCCCGGGCATAAAAAACTCAATAACAAGCCTTTAAAGTGAATGAGGCTCGCCACATTCTCTCAAAATGCGAAAATAGTTATTTACCGGCGAGGAACAATGTTTACAGGTATGGAAGGAAGGGAGACGAACGGTGGAGATGAGAGAGAGAGAGAGAGAGAGAGAGAGAGAGAGAGATGGAGGGCTTATGCTAGAAAGACCCATGCAAGGTTTGAGATCTTAAGAGAGTGGCTAGGGTTTGCAATTTGAAGATAATGATGCTTTTATAGTCGGACGGGTTGACACCCAAAACACAAATCCGCTTCTTGTCGGGTTGGAGATCCGATCAAATAGCAACCCGATAAAATACGGGTTGGGTCGGTTCATTTTAATCGGGTCCATCGGTTCTTCGGATTAAATGCACAGCCCTAGTTAGTATTGTATACTTACGTTTCTTAATTACATCACAATATCATGAGCTTAATTAGTATTCTGATCATAATAATGCTCTAATATTCTTGGATGCTTTAAAGCATGATAATCTATAATTATGAATTAATTATATTTCCTTTATTCCATAAGCATCACTAGTCTGCTATCAACGAATAGGACACTCATTAGGGTACATTACACGCATTTGAAAAACACAAACTTTAGCTCATAAAAGAAAAAAGAACAAATTAACTATATTTCCAGATATTTCTGTCTTCCTCTTTCTTAATTTCTTTCTTTGCGTTTATCCAAAAGCGAGGAACCACGAACGTCTTCTATTTCTGAGTTCATTTTCTCATTTGTTCATCAGCCACCGTCCACAAGTAATATCCACTTATATATGTATATATATTATATAATATCACGTGGGGATACTGTAATTATAATGAAGACAAAAGAGGTATAGTTGATAATGTCTAGAAGCCCCATTATTTCTGCAATTTTAAGTGTGGAGGCAGGGACCAAAGTAACTACTGAACAACTGCATGCTGGGGTGTGTATCTGTACAGTTTAGTTGCTAAAAGAAAAAAAAATTTCAACAAATAGATTACACTTTCATATTTTTATCTCTCACCTCGTATCAACCCATAAGAAATACAAAAATCTATCTTCTTCTTTTCTTTTTTTCTTTTTTAATTTTAATTTTTAATTTTATTTTTTATAACAAGCTTTCCAATTAAAAGGAACATCCTTTAAGAACAGTGTTTATCCTCCCAAATAACTGAAATAACTGAGTGAAGATAATAGGAAAAGACTCCTCCCAAACGCTTAGATAAGTAACATTCTAAGCATGCTTAGCCAGCTTGTGTGTCCCTTCATTGCCCATACGACCAACATGCTGTATGCTGCACTGGTAGAAGAGCCTCATCATCTCTTGAATCTCTTTAACCACATTACTAAGGAGAGACATAGAATCTCCATTATTTTGAATGGTTTGAACCAATCAATTTCGATCACCAAGTTTATAATTTCCCTATGAATACAAAGTTGCAGACCTCTTAAAATTGCCAACAGTCTATTAAGATGCTGATGTTAGAAACTTGGATGCAAGATATGATAGATTTCAGGCGTCGTCGTCTTTCAGTTTCTCCACCCCAGCCCCAAAGAATTTGTTCAGTTTTCTCCGTCGTTTTAGGTTCTATGCGGTGTTCTCCAATTCTCCAAGTTTCGTGAGAGTCAGTCTCGTTTTGGATCGATTATAAGCACAAGTCTCTCATCTTGAGAATCATTCCACTTTCTACTGCCTTCTCAACGGGTGGCTGAACCAAACTGCAGTGCCTGAACAAGAAAAATCTGAGATTCGTACGTATCTCGATCCGCTCAGCTACGCTTTGGTTCTTAATTCATTCGACGATCCACGCTTTCTACCCATTATCGGTGCTTGTACGATTAGATTACACTTATTTTGCATACATGTTTTTTAACACACAGAGTCCTCTGTTTCCCAAAGCTCAACCACTACTCCTTACTGTCGATCCCATTTTGGGGATTTGATTCGAAATCTAGTTGTTTAGCTTTGGGAATTAGAAATGGAAAGAAAGCACACCTCTGTACTTGTTTGCAATCGAAAGAGAAAGATAGAAGATAAAGAAATAAATCACTCTGTTTTTGAATTTTTAACATGAAAAACAAACCCAGACAGAACGAGTACATTGATGGAGGCAAAATAAAAACCCAGACAGTTATAGATCCAGCACGAAGAAAGCAACTAACTAATCTGCATTCACAGGGATTGTTATTTTAGATAGTACAGCACAATCTAAGGTAACAACCAAGACCATCAAAAGAAGTAAAACAAACACCATCTTAAACCATAACCAAAAACAGCGAAAGACGAATAGAAATCATGTAATGATGGCCATGTGGGTTGGGCAGCAGATATTTAAGGAACATGGTGGGGAAAGATGTTCATGTTCTTGGCATACTTCTCAGCTGGGGTTTTGGGCAGTGAAGTACTGATTTCCAGAGAGGATGAAGTGGGGTGGTGGTTAAGGCAGCAGAGATGTTTTGCAATGGATTTGAGTATGGAATCAAGAACCATCTTCTGCACCGATCTTCTCTTTGGAGGAAATATGCTCCCTTTCTTGGGTATGAAGCGGGGCTGCGCAACCTGATCGACTTCCTCCATTTCCTCATGAGTACCTTTGCCCAGCTCCATGGTATCCTCTCTATCTCTATGTGATATGGGATTGCTTAATAATTCTCAACGATGAAAGACACCCATGAGGACGAACGAAGCCTCATGGCTTAATAATTCTTAATAATCCTCTCTATCCCTTTTTTCTTTTCTTTTTTTTTTTTTTTTAATTTTTGCTCCAAGACGGCAACTAGGACGAACGATGCCTCATGGAAGTTTCTCGGCCTCTTTTGTATTTAAAATTCACTTCAATTCATCTCAACTAATCTAATCTTATCATTACATTTTTTCAAATTTTTATATAAAATATAATAAATAATTTAATTTTTTCAAATCTCAAACTAATTTTTTCAAATTTTTATATAAAATATAATACATAATTTAATTTTTATTTTATTATATATAAACGATCTCAACTTAAAGTAAATGATATGGTCAACTTTGATTAATTTAATGTAAGTGACGAAATAGCTCTGAGTGATAAGCAAACTGGGATACGCAATCCTGCTATCTGCACAAATACTATCCTCTCTCTCTTTAATTAGCTTGCCGACATGGGATGAACCGTCATTTTTTGATAGGATCTTCTAGAAAGGAGTTAGTTGTTGGTCTTGTCAAGAAACCGTTATTTTTTATGGGTGGCTTTCACTTTTGTTTTTTGCGTCTGGAGATTATTGGATTTTCCCTCTGTTAATTTTGGATTGTGTTAAAATACAAAAGGCATTCAAGGTGT
The DNA here is from genome assembly GCF_004785595.1 of Juglans microcarpa x Juglans regia. NCBI lineage: Eukaryota > Viridiplantae > Streptophyta > Magnoliopsida > Fagales > Juglandaceae > Juglans > Juglans microcarpa x Juglans regia. The sequence goes on from NC_054609.1 coordinate 2,504,750, forward strand.
TTGTGAAAAGTTTTTACGGAAAAATCGAGAGCAGTACTTTGCTGTAAAAATTCTTCTTGATTTCATCTCATTCATGTACAAAGAGTATCACTTTTATACAACAAGTACTCACAACTCATTATATTCCTCCTAATAAGCATATGACACATGTCCATAAGTTGTTACAAGGCAATGTATTGGAAATTACAGAGTAGCTAGTAGTGTAGCTGTTATTTTGAGTTGTGCTCCTTTCCACTATCATCTGAGGAACAAGTAGCATTGTAGCTGTGTTGCTAAGTTGCGCTCTTTTCATTATCATCTGAGGAGCTGCTAGTTGTATAGCCTTTAATACCCTCCCGCTAGTCAAGCGGCACTAATGTAATAGTGAAGCTTGACCGTAGTTGCTGAAATCTGACTGCTGAAAGTGGTTTGGTTAGGAGGTCAGCTATTTGATCCTTGCTTGAGATGAATGACACCTAAAGTGTTTTGGCAGCAACCCGTTCCATTACAAAGTGATAATCATGATCAACATGCTTAGATCTAGAGTGAAGCACAGGGTTGACCGAAAGATAAATAGTTCCTAGGTTGTCACACCATAGCATGGGAAGACTTTTTTGGAAGATTCCAAGTTCCTTGAGTAAGGATTGCAGCCATAAGATCTCACATGTTGCATTAGCAACTGATTTATACTCAGCCTCGGTAGAAGACCGAGCTATGGTTGGTTGCTTCTTTGAACCTCAAGATATGAGATGAGACCCAAAGTAGACACAAAAACCCATTGTTATTAATACCATACCGTACCGGCCGATACGGCCGGTATTTGCCTTGACCGGCCACTGGGCCAGTATAGGTACTATATATATTTCGTATCGGTCCAATGATCAGCCGTACCGGCCAATATTTCGGCCTGTACCGGCCGATATTTCGGTCTTAATTTTTTTTTTCATTTTTTCACATTACAAGCTCATTTTTTTACCTTCAATTCAGACTAGACTATTTATAATTTATATATATATATATATTTATATATAATTTATTTATATATAGACTATTATTTTGAAATATAATTTATATACATATATTTATATATATAATTTATTGATATATCGACTATCCTGAAACGGTACACGAAACGGTACCGGTACTGAAATATTTCGTTCCAGTGTCTTGACCGGTACGACATCCGGTACGGTATTCAAAACATTGCAAAAACCGCTAGTGGATCGACGGTCACTAGGGCATCCAACCCAATCCGCATCAAAAAACGCAAATAAAATATGCTGTGATGATGAGGTAAAATGTAAGCCCAGGGACTTAGTATGCTGAAGATATCTCAAGATTCTTTTAACAGCCTGCCAGTGAGGTAGGCATGGACTATGCATGTATTGACAGACACGATTGACAGCATAGGAAATGTCTGGACGTGTAAACGCCAGATATTGTAAGCTCCCAACGACACTCCGATATAGAGTTGGGTCCTTAAAGGAGCAACCATCCAAGGCCAAAAGTTTGACAGAAGTGGACATTGGAGTAGAGACTGACTTAAACTTATGCATATTAGTTTTGACAAGAAGATCATACATATACTTTGATTGAGAAAGAAAAAGACCCGACGAGACATGGCGAACCTCAATACCAAGAAAAAAATGTAAATTACCTAAATCTTTAATAGGAAAATAGAGACTCAAAGATTTAATGAATTTAGCAATAAGCAAACTACTAGACCCAGTTACAATCAAATCATCAACATAAACAAGTATATACATGCAATCTGTAGAGTTTTGAAAAATGAACAGAGATGAGTCTGACCGAGACCCATGAAAACCAAGTGACATTAGTCTGTCGCTTAGTTTAGCAAACCAGGCCCGAGGAGCCTGTTTTAAACCGTAAATGGACTTTCGAAGCTTACAGACATGGGAAGGCAGATCTGGATTGACGAACCCTGGCGGTTGCTGCATGAACACGTTTTCATCGAGGTCCCCATGGAGGAAGGCGTTCTGGACGTCCAACTGATGGAGAGGCCAGTTGGAACTAACAGCAAGTGAGAGGAGAAGCCTAATTGTGGCTGGTTTCACTACAGGGTTGAACGTTTCAGAGTAATCCAGGCTAGGTTGCTGATGAAATCCCTTGGCCATAAGGTGAGCCTTGCAGCGTTCCAATGATCCATCAGCATGACGTTTGGTTTTCAAAATCCACTTGGACCCAAGGAGATTATAGTGAGGAGAAAATGAGAAGAGATCCCAAGTGTGATTTTGAAGTAGAGCTCGAAACTCCAGATGCATTGCAGCCCTTGACTCAGAGTATTTAGAGGCCTCAGTGAATGAGGTAGGTTGCTCTGGAATAAGGGCAATTCGTGAAGGGGGAGTAGTAGAGGTTGTGAGAGACAGAGTCGGTTTGGGTGGAGGCCACGCGATAGTGCCGTCGGAACAAATATTTGGACACTAGATTTGCGACTTAGACCTGGTGACCGTGGGGTGAGATGGACGCAAGGTTGACTCAGTGATTGAAGATGGGGACGAAGATGAAGTAGAGGACGACGGCTGAGAGTGATTTGGGGACACAGAGGAAACTAAGGAAGCAGAAGAAGCCCTAGAGTCATGAATAGGCGAGGACACACAGATGGGTTGAGTTAAACTTGTGGGTGTAGTGGAGCCCATGGGTAACGACACAATGGAAGAAATGGAAATGGGTTCGTTATGGGCTAGTATGGGAACACGAAATGTGAAGGGTTGGCCAGATGAAAATGGCTAAGTTTGAGGAGAGGATATGGAACTAGGTTGAGAGGAGAAAGGGTATTGGTTTTCAAAGAACTTAACATCCCTCGAGATGTAAGTACGACCCATTTCCAAGTTAAGGCAATTGTATCCTTTGTGATCTAAGCTATAACCAATAAACACGCATGGCTTGGAACGAAAATCAAGTTTGTGTTTCTTGTAAGGTCGTAGATTGGGCCAACATAGAGAACCAAAGACCTTAAGAAAGGAATAGTCGAGTATTTGGCCCATGAGCGTTTCATAAGGGGACTGATTATTTAGGACCGGTGTGGGCAAGCGGTTAACGAGGAAAGTGGCCGTTTGAAAACCAATATATGTGGGGCATGGATGCATGAGCCAAGAGTGCAAGGCCCGTCTCGACAATATAGCGATGACGACGCTCAACCGTGCCATTTTGTTGATGAGAGTAAGGGTATGTAATACGATGGGTAATTCCAAGATTTTTAAAAATAGATGCAAGGGGACGAAATTCACCCCCCCCCCCCCCCCAATCGGATTGGATGGCAACAACATTAGTAGAGAAAGTGTTTGTGACATATCGTAAAAATGCAAGAACAATAGGAGTAACATTAGACTTAGATTGTAAAGGGAAAAGCAAAATATATTTGGAGTAATCATCTACTATGGATAGATAAAACCTACAACCAGTTAAAGACAAACATGGGGATGGACCCCATACATAAAAAAAAAAAAAAAAAGAGCAAAAGGCTTGAGGGATCTGGTTGATGTAGGTGGATGAGGTAAGGCATGAGCCTTGGCCTGTGCACACGCAGAACAGTTAGAGAGAACATGAGATGAGGTGGGAAGCTGAAAACGAGAAATGGTCAGGGTAGTGGTGCGCGATGAAGGGTGTCCTAAGCGTAGATGCCAGAGTTGAGCAGTTGTCCAGGAACTGAGAAAAGCACAAGGGGGATTGGAGGCACTGGTGGTGGTTGTTGCAGAAGCGGAAGGTAGAACGTACAACCCTTGCTCAAAGGGACCCCGAAGCAGCACCGTCTGAGTACGAGAATCCTTCACAACAAAGAAAGTGGAATGAAACTCAAAGTAAACATTATTATCTTGACAAAATTTTCGAACCGAAAGCAAGTTACGAGAAATCAAAGGAACATGAAGGAGCTGAGTTAAGAGATATTTGCCAGTAGGAGAAGAGAGATGAGCGGAGCCAATGTGTTGAATGGGCAGGGAGGAACCATCACCGATGCTGACTTGATCTGAGCCCTGGTAAGACACTGATTCAAAGTTGAGATTTGTAAAATCTGGTGTAAAATGATGAGTGGCCGCCGTATCTAGGAACCATGAGGTCGAGCTTGGAGCCATAGAAACAGTGGTGGAATTTTCTGTTAAGGAGGAGGGTGTTGAAGCTTGATATGAGTGATCAAAACGGTGATAACATGCAATGGCAGAATGCCCCTATTTGTTGCAGACCTAGCACGTGGGTCGTGGATTCGATGAGTTGGGTGCGAGGAATGATGGTCCACGAGAGCCAGGGAACCTTCCTCTGCCAAAACCATGACCACGCCGTCCTCCCCTGTAAGAGTTATAGCGGCCACGATTTTGTGAGTTATGATTGAAAGAGGGGCGAGCAACTGTATTATGAGCAGAGAATGAGGGGGCGTTGAGTAGAGCTTGAGTCTGATGGGAGAGACGAGATTCATGAGTGAGCAAATAGCTATATAGTTGATGAGGAGAAAGAGGGTCTGGTCTAGTGGTAAGAGAGGTGACTAATGACTCATAGTCAGAACCTAAGCCAGCAAGAAGATAAATGGAGAGCTCTAAATCAGAGAGGGGATGCCCTGCAGCACCAAGTAGGGAGGTAAGATTTTTGGCTTTGTTGTAGTATTCGGAAATGGATTCTGAGCCTTTCTTAAGAGTGGCAAGTTGGTATTGAGTATGCATGATATGGGCAGATGAATGAGATGTGAAAAGACTTTTGAGCGTAGCCCATACTTCGTGAGAAGTTGAACACTCCAAAACTTGAGTGAGGAACGATTCAGAAAGAGAGGAGTTAATAGCAGAAATTATCAGTTGGTCTTGAAGAAGCCACTGAGAATGAGCGGGATTGGGTTTGCCATCGAGGTTAGCTGGAGGCATGGGCAAGGTACCATCTACATATCCAAACAGCTGGTGACCTTTCAAAAAAGGAACAATTTGTGCCTTCCAGTGAAGATAGTTCTCAATGGTGAGTTTTAATGTAATAGAATGTGTTGCTGCTATGACTATGGAGGGTGAGACAAGAGGAAGAGAACTTGTTTCTGGAGATGCCATGGGTGAAGAGACGTGAGTTTTTCTAGGCTCTTGATACCATGTTAAAACACAAAAGGCATTCCAGGTGTTTGTGAAAAGTTTCTACAGGAAAACCGAGAGCAACACTTTGTTGTAAAAATTCTTCTTGATTTCATCTCATTCATGTACAACCAGAGTATCACTTTTATACAACAAGTACAGACAACTCAGAATATTCCTCCTAATAAGCATATGACACCTGTCCATAAGTTGTTACAAGGCAGTGTACTGGAAATTACAGAGCAGCTAGCAGTGTAGCTGTTATTCTGAGTTGTGCTCCTTTCCACTATCATCTGAGGAACAGGTAGTAGTGTAGCTGTGCTGCTGAGTTGCGTTCCTTTCATTATCATCTGAGGAGCAGCTAGTTGTATAGCCTTTAATAGATTGTTTTCGTTATTTTAAGTTTTTGTATTTATTTCCTTCTCTTTTTAGTATTTTGATTTTTTCTTGACTTTTGGTTAATTATCATTATATTTTTCTGGTTTTTACCCATAAGTTTTTTCCATTTTCACTGTTTTTTAAATTTTAAATTATATTTTATACTTTATTCATTTGTTGTTATGGTTGATAAAATTGAAAATTTGGAAAAAAATAAAATGATAAATATATAGAATTAAGAAAAAAGTTATTTTGTCGTCCTAATATCGCTCAAGTGTACCGCTTGACAAATTTTTTATTTTATTTTTTTATTTAATGATTAAAAAAGTAATTTTAAATGTATTGATGTATTTTTTTTTATTTTTTTAAAATATTTAAATATATGAAAAAATATAAATAAATAAAAATTGTAAAGGTAGACTGCGTTGTTACTCAGCCTTAGTAGCACCGCAATTAAGGGCTCGTTTATTTTCAGAGATGAAATGAATTGAGATTAAAGTTAAAAAGTTAAATAAAATATTGTTAAAATATATTTTTTAATATTATTTTTATTTTGATATTTAAAAAAATTAAATTATTTATTTTATTTTGTATAAAAATTTAAAAAAATTGTAATGATAATGTGAGATGAAATGAGATATTTTTTAAAAATAGACCAGGCTAAGTGGACTGTAGGGAAAATGTGGGCCCGGATAAGATCTTTTGTACAATTCTGTCAGCGACAACTACCTTGTACGTACCTCCTTTGTCTTGCCCTCAGCCGCAATTACCTTTTGGATTATTCTCGCATTCATACGCGTGGCTGATGTTTTCAATGTCACCTCAACCACACGATAAAAACTCAAGAGAAATAATTTAATCTTAAAGTATTTATATAAAAATAAATTTACAAATTATTATATTTTAATATGATATATTAAATTATAAAATTAATTTTATTATAATGAATTACGGCAGGTTTATAAATTTATTTTTATATTTAAATATAATTTTCAGAATTCAAAAGAACTATTATATTTATACGTTCTTTTTTCAAAATATTTATTTTATATGCTGACATATTCGTTGATTTAATTTTGTATTAATTTTTAATCAAGCCAAGGCTGACGTTGTTATTGTTAAGTTAGCATATAATTTATCTTTTATTAAAAATTTGCACGGACATGTGATTAATTAATGACTAAAAAGCAAGATCGATTATTCGATTTCTTTATGGAAATATATGTATATGTCTCCCACCAACCCCCCAACACTAAAAGTGATGGTTACCAGAAAGGGAAGAGCATCTCGTTTGGATCATCAATCTATTTCAATTCATCATTACAATTTTTTTAAATTTCAATATAAAATATAATAAATAATTCAACTTTTTCAAATCTCAAAATAATAATAATATTAAAAAATAATATTCTAACAATATTTTATCATCTCAACTCAATTCACTTCAACATCCAAACACAACTTCAGTGTCCCACGTCGAGATGCAAGACTTGATGGAGACGAAAACGAATATCATGATGATAAAGACCAAATTATATATGTATTTACTATTTATGTTCGACTTGATGAGTGTTGCTCTATGAATCAAGTCCATGTACATAGAGGATTGGGCCGGTTTCCTGCATTTCTAGCCCAGTTCAGTTCTAGTTCATTTCGGTCCTGTTTAATAAAGATTTGATTGATTCCTTCACTGTTTCAGTGGCCCAGTTTTGCAGAGGTTTCCACCAGTTGAGCCCAGTTTGGTCTAGTTTTAGGATCCCTCAAAATAAGAAGTTTATTAGACAATTATGAAGACCTTTTTAGCATATATAATCTCCAGCATTTTTCATCAATATTATACCTCTTTCGGATACGTAAAGTTTATTATTAAAAAAATATATATTTTTTTTTATGTAAGTTTTATATTTATTCATTTTTTTTCAAAATAATTACATAGTATTTATGAACTTACCGATTGTAACTATTATTTCTTATTAAACAATTACTTCTATTGTCATGACTATTTTTGCATCTTGTATTTTTGGCCTATTGTGATGTCGATTGAACTAGCGATTCTTTTCAATATTAATGTTGCTATTATTTTATGACATCTCTTTGATTTTCTGACTAATTAGTAAAAAAAATAATCTGTTATTATCCGTTTTAGCATTAATTTTGATTACGAGTTTAGTACTGTATACTTACGTTTCTTAATTATGTCACAATATGAGCTTAATTAGTATTCTGATCATAATAATACTCTAATATTCTTGGATGCTTTAAAGCATGATAATCTATAATTATGAATTAATTATATTTCCTTTATTCCATAAGCATCACTAGTCAGCTATCAACGAATAGGACACTCATTAGGGTACATTACACGCATTTGAAAAACACAAACTTTAGCTCATAAAAGAAAAAAGAACAAATTAACTTTATTTCCAGATATTTCTGTCTTCCTCTTTCTTAATTTCTTTCTTTGCATTTATCCAAAAGCTAGGAACCATGAACGTCTTCTATTTCTGAGTTCATTTTTTCATTTGTTCATCAGCCACCGTCCACGTACAAGTAATCTCCACTTATATATGTATATATATTATATAATATCACGTGGGGATACTGTAATTATAATGAAGACAAAAGAGGTATAGTTGATAATGTCTAGAAGCCTCCATTATTTCTGCAATTTTAAGTGTGGAGGCAGGGACCAAAGTAACTAGTGAACAACTACGTGCTAGGGTGTGTATCTGTATAGTTTAGTTGCTAAGTGAGATGTGTGGTGTGCGAGAATGATGAGTGGATTTTTTAAGTTAAAATATTATTATAATATAATTTTTAAGTAAATTTTTTATTTTAAAAAATTGAATTATTTTTTGTGTCTTGTTTGAAAGTTTAGAAAAAGTATAATGATTAGGTCATGATTAGATAAAAAAATATTTATTTTAAGATTAAAAAGTGTTTGTCTTTAAATATGTTTGGAAAAAAAATTATAAAAAATTTTAAGATTAAATAAGATTAGATAATAATCTTAGATATGCAACTCTAACACATATACTAATAATTTTTAAAATAGGCGATAAAATTGATTTTTTTTTTTAAATGATAAACGTATAAAATTAGAAATATGTAAGTGTGCCGGATGGATAAGTGGCATGCCATGGATGAGTGGATTGTGGGGGGACATGGGAGGATCTTTGTAAAGTCATAGAAGCTAACTCGTCGGTTTGTCAACTTTGTCTCGGCCGCAATACTTTTGGGTTTTCACGCATAAGTGTTTCGCTGATGTATTCAAGGTGAAGTCAGCCTTCACACGTCACACGACTTAACCATAAAAACCCAAAAATTACTTTGTCTGTCCATCATTCTTACAAAAACTTTATTGCTTGACATATATACCAGTTGGTTTTCTTTGATTAAAATAGAGACGCTAATGCAGGATCATCATGTATTTACAGAACATTAAAAAAAAGGTAGGACGTTGTACGTGGCACCTATACATATATATTACCTGATATTGATAGCCATGAGGAGGATATGATAGTAACGAATATCAATAAAATAATGTTATATATAGTTGTAGAGTGTATAAATTTTATGTAGTCATTTTAAAAAAAAAAATTTACTATTAAAAAATTTATTTATTTTTATATTTTTTTATTTTTTTTAAAATAATTATATGACGCTTGCGCATTCGTGATTATATTTTTTATATCAATATATGTATTTATGTTCGAATGGAATGTTGCTATTAAATTTCGTAGCTAATGTTAGATGGCCATGTCTGGTGGCCAATCTCTGGACTCGAATGAATCTAGTCCACGTACTTAGAGATTTGGGCCAGTTTCGTGCGTTTCTAGCCCTGTTTTAGTGGCCCAGTTTGCACAGGTTCAACATCTTTCCAGACCGTTTCCACCAGTTCAGCCCAATTTTGGTCTAACTCTTTGATCGATCAATATCACATTATTAGTAAAAAATAATATGTTGTTGTCTTCTTTAAAATTACGTTGTTCTTTGTAATTCTAGTCTATTTCGATGCTGATTGAACTAGTTATCTTTTTAATTGTTGCTATATCAAATGTTACAATTATTTTTTTGGGACCTCTCTGATTTCTTGACTTAGTAAAAAATAATATGCTGTTGTCTGTTGATTTAGTATTAATTTTTGTTTTTATATCAGGAGTGGAGGATTTCGAATCCAGGTATTTTATTTGGATAATTAGATCATATGCCATCAGGCTATTAGACTTTAACGATGTAGTATATTAATTTTGAATACAAGTGAGAATATATATCACCTTAATATTCTCATAATATTACCCTTGGATGCTTTAAAGCATGATAATGATCTATAATTACGAATTAATTATATTCCCTTTATTTTATAAGCATCAGTGCGTCGTTAATCAGCTATCAACGAATAGGACACTTCGAAAAACACAAACTTTAGCTGATAAAAAAAAAAGGAACAAACTTATTTCCAGGTACTTCTGTCTTCCTCTTTCTAGCATTTATGCGAAAGCAGCAGGAGGAGGAGGAGGAGGTGCTAATCAAGGACAATTACGAGATTATAAGCACAGTTCTGTCGGTTTGTGGGATTATAGCCTTGCTGTTTTTGAAGTAGTTTGTGGTGGCCTTGTGCACTTTGGGACAGAAGACGAAGAGGCAAGTCGTTGGAGAAAATGGACAATCTGAGTAACTATTACTGCCTTTACTAACCTCCGTCTGGCAGGTATGACGCTTCCTTCTTTAGGCTTGAAAGATGTCAACTTCTTATATGATCTGTCCGGCGGTTCTGCTTCTGTCACGAACTTCTTAAATGTGGCCGCCGGTTCTTCTTCTGTCACGATCTCTTTCCCTGCATCTTGGTTCTCCATTACTCTCTCTCTCTCTCCCTGATCTCTCTCTCTCTCTAGCTGAAAATGCAGGACTACTCTGGACAGGAGGGATGCTTAAATAGTAGTAGGAATGAGGAGGAAATAATTACTAATTAGATAGTCTCAATCAGAAGAACATTAAGAGATGGAATATATTCAGGATGGTGTGTATGGGACCAACACGGACAGATTCTTTAATATAAACAAACTTTAGATATGTTCTTTCTTTTTCCGAAAGAAACCAAGAACTTCTTCTATTCCTGGGTTCGTTTTTTCATTTGTTCATCAGCCACCGTCAACAAGTAACCTCCACTTATATATGTATGTATCCATGCATGATACATATGTGTATGTATATTATATAATATCACTTGGGGATACTGTAATTATAATGAAGACAAAAGAGGTATAGTTGATAATGTCTAGAAGCCCCCATTATCTCTGCGATTTAAGTGTGGAGGCAGGGACCAAAGTAACTACTGAACAACTGCATGCTGGGGTGTGTATCTGTACAAGTATCAAATTTGCCAGTTTAGTTGGATATATATGCGATTGAGATTTGGATTTCAATAAGATAATGATCGGAAAATGAGATAAGATGAGAATTTTGTAAATAGTAGTTAAATAATTTAAATTAATATGTTAGATTGGATTTTGAGAAATAATAGAGAAAAAATTCAATAAAAATATTATAAAGTTAAAAGAGTTTGTTACTCATTATCTCCACATACCATACTTATTTTAATTTTTTTTATTTTATTTTAAGTTTATTCTTTAAACTAAATTTTTGTACTCATCATCTATATACTACACATTTGATAACAGAAAAAATAACAAAAATAATAAAAAAAAAAAGTGTGGTGAGTGGTGTGTGGGAATGATTAGTAGATTTTTTTCAAGTTAAAATATTATTTGAATATAATTTCTTAATATTTTTTTTTATTTGAAAAAGCTGAAATTTTCTTATAAAAAAATTGTGAAGTTTGGAAAAGTTGTAATAATTAGGTAATGATTAGATGAAAAATTAAATATTTGAAATTAAAATATGTTTGTCTTTGAGTATGTTTGGAAAAAAATTACAATAAAATTTTGAGATTAGATGAGATGAGATATGTTTTCCAAACAAGTCCTTATACTACATAAAAGTCTTAGAGCACTCTTAATGAATTAGTCAAAGCCAAACCCCACTTTTAACTGAATTTGACTTTGACTAGTCCATTCATATTAAATCCCTACATTGAAATAACCATTTTTTATTATATAATAATAAAATAATATGAAATGAATTTGACTTTGATTATTTCATTCACATCAAATCCTCAAATTAAATTATCCATTTATTCATTATATAGTAATAAAATAATATTAATTGAAAAAAAATTAATTTTTTTAATTTTATCATATTTTACTATTCTATATATTATAGGTTAATTTGTGATTGTATTCTAATTAAATTATTTAATAATAAAATCATGTCTCTGAACTGCACAGTTATATATATACACACACACACATATATATATATATATATAAATTGATCGAAGCTCAATGCTCAACATCCACAGCTACAACTTCAGAATGTATTAGTTTTTGTAAATTAATTGTTCGAGTACCTGGAACGAATGCAACCAATCCGGAGGGAAGAGAGAGAAGAGAGAGAGCGTTATAAAAAATAAAAATAAAATAAGCATTTGATGTGTCTACAGTATTTATCAAATTTGGTTATAGTTTTGGAATTACTGTAGTTAAAGATAAAGTAGTTAAGATATGGCTAATCCAATGTAATGGTTTTTTTTTATGTTTAGCTAATCTATTAAGAATGCTCTTAGATATATAAGCTTTGCACAGATTTCTACTAATAATTTTTAAAAGAATAATGATATATATCAGCCGCATTCTCTGCACATCCAATATGATGATTTTTTTTTTCCTCAATACTGTGTGCTGCAGCTATCGCGACTGATGTAAATAATTTTTTTTTAAATCGTCGATAAAATTGGAAATTAAAAAAAAAATGATAAACATGTAAAATTAGAAGAAGTATGTGAGTGTGCCGGATGGATAGGTGGGATGTGGGGGGACATGGGAGGATCTTTGTCAACTTTGTCTTGGCCGCAACCGTTATTGCAACGACTTTTAGGTACGTATTCTCGCGTACGTGTTTCCTGCTGATGTTTTCAAGGTGAACTCAGCCTTCACACGTCACGCGACTCAACCATTAAAAGTTAAAACCCAGAAAGAATTTACTTTATCTGTACGTTACTCTTTAGAGCGCACTCAATACTTCTGGTAAAATATTCTTTTCTTTAAAGAGTAATGAAATATTCACAATATTTTATATAATATATTATATAATAATACATTAAATGAAGAATATTTTTATAAAATTATGTTATTTTATAAAATATTTTATAAAAATATATTTTATTTAACACATTATTATATAATATATTATACAAAATATTGTGGATAAATCATTTTCCTTCTTTAAAATATAAAAAAAAGTTTAAAAGTTCATTCTATTATATCATTATTTTATTTCTATTTTATATTCAGCTACAGTAAATTATTTACACGTAAACGTTATTAGTCATTCCTCCGAATAATTTTTTATTATTTATCTCTCATTTCATCATCTTCTTTTTTTATTATTATCTTATTTTCATTTTAAGTCTTTTATCACTTTTGCACAAGCCCCACTCTCTTATCTCTCATCTACTCTCTAGCACTCCGTTTATAATCCCTTCAACTTTTATACATGCAGAAGTTTTGATATTGTTAATAATAAATGTAAGTATTTAAAAATATTACATTATACACAAAGAAATATTACAAATATCAAAATATATGATGTATAGAGAAATATTTGAAATATATGATGTGTAGAGAATATAATATTTGAAATAAATAAAAAAGATTAAAAAGTACAATATTTAAATAATACAAAGAAAAAATAGATAAGTTGATGTATAACATATTGTAAAAGTTAGTATATAAAATAGAAAAAATAAATTTTTGTGATGTATTTTAAAGGATAAGATAAAGAAGCCATTGGGAGTGCTCAAGAACAATGATAGGCTTACTATTCTCCTACCATCTTTTTATTATTATTCTACAATGTATTTAAAATTTTTATTTTTTTTATTGTTTTCTTTTAAGTATTTTTTAACATCCTTAATCATTAAGAAAAATTAAAAATATATACAACTTCACTAATAGTCACTTCCTTAACTATTAAGTTATAAAAAAATTAAAAAAAATAATAGTAATAGTAAATAGATAATAGAAAGTAGTAAGCCTACCATTACCGTTCTTACAAAGAGTTAACTTTATTGCTTCACATATATATCAGTTGGTTTTCTTTTATTAAAATAGAGATGCAAGTTTTATATTATGCATTTTTATCTAATTAATATGTAATCTATTATTTTTATGTTTATATTTAAACACACATTTATTTAAACATTAAGATAGAAAAATAAAAATGACAAATTACATATTGATCACTAAATAAAAATATGTGGTATAAGACTTCTATTTAAAAAATTTCGTATTAAAACATAGATTAAATTGCTAAAACAAATCTTACACCCAAAAAAAAAATGTTATAACACATGAAGTGATGAGGAACAACAAAAAATATAAGTGCCACACAAAACTGCAAAACATTCAATGTACAAGAATATTCTAGGTCAACAAAAAGCTGGAATTAATTATCAACCCCAAGCAGTTTTCACCTTTATTCTCTTCATGGTATAATATTCTAGTGCAGGATCATCGAGCTGGTAATCCACCTCCGGCCAGCTCCCAGACCAAGTCATTACACTACAAAAAAAAACGAATATTTGTGCATGATAAATTTATTTACGATGAAAATGACTATTTGTGATGAAAACAGATTCATTTTAATAGAAAATAGTCATTTTAATGGAAAATGAGAAAGTGGAGATGGACAAGAGTATCTGATCAGTGTGGGACATGGGTACATAAACTGGTATTTAATTAAACTTGCGGAAAACGAAAACAAAATTAGCGGCTGTCTTTAATCAACTTAGTGATCATCTTCTCATTACATGACGATGATCATGTGATTAAAGAATCATGAGAGTGGTTTCCTCCCACCATGTCACACCTTTATTGTTGATACTAGAAGGAAATAATTGTCATGGAGACATATATGTTATCAACATTAAGTAAATCATATATATATATATATATATATAGATATATAAGTAGGCCAGACATTGTACGTGGCAACCTTGCATATATAAAACTGGGCCACTGTTTTAGTGGCCCAGTTTGCACAGGTTCATCATCTTTTCCAGACCGTTTCCATCAGTTGGGCCCAATTTTGATCTAATTTTATGATCCATCAACATTACATTATTCTCAATTGATTTGATTATTCGCTCCTTACATTATTGATGTCGTCATGACATTGTTGGCGTTTGAAGAGTTAAAGTAAATTCCATTAAAGATGAATATTACATTTCTCAAGCAAAATATTTTTGATTTGCTCTCTAGAAGTAGTTTATACAATCATCAACAGTCTTCTTGAATGTAATGTCAAGCTTTTTGCTACCAATGTCACACCTCTTTTGGGTTGGTTGGCAGTTTTATTCGTCTCACCGTAACATGACCTCGTATTTAGTACATATTTGAAATTGCGATGAAAAGTATAACTTATAGTTTTATAACTTATGGCTTATCACTTAATTAATTAGTTCTACTATTAAAAAATTATTTACTATTTGGTAACTATATGTTTAAAATACTTTCAAACATATTACGTTTGTTTGGAAACAAATTAAAAAATTGTTTTATGATGTAGAAATTAAGATTATTTGAATTTTTAAAGATTATGACCATATCCTTAAAAGTTGTGATTATCTGAAAATTGTATTGATATTTTCGTTCATTGACAATCTTTTTAAAATTCAAATTATGTTTTGCATTATCTAGAAAAAGCATGTTTGAGGAAAATTGTCTTTTTAACTAATTAATTTGAGATTAAAAGTACTTTAATATGTAACACTCAAACAACGTAATTTTTTTACTAAAAAGCTTTTAAGATTATTTAAGTACTTTTTAAGACTTCTACCGAAATCTCAAATAGGCTCTTAGTAGTTTGTACACCTTGTTCTACTAATTACGTTGCTCTTCATAATTTTAGTTTATTACGATGCTGATTGAACTAATGATCTTTTTAATTGTTGCCATGTCAAATGTTACAATTATTTTTGTGCGTGGGACCTCTCCGATTTCTTGTCTTAATAAAAAACAATATGTTGTTGTCTGTTGTTCTACTATTAATATTTTAAAAACGAGGTTAGTGCGTATTTACGTTTCATAATAACGTGAGAATATATATCACCTTAATATTCTCATAATATTAGTACCCTTGGATGCTTTAAAGCATGATAATGATCTATAATTACGAATTAATTATATTTCCTTTATTTCATAAGCATCAATGCATCATTAATCAGCTATCAACGAACAGGACACTCTTCGAAAAACACAAACTTCAGCTGATAAAAAAAGAAAAAAAAAAAAAGAACGTACAAACTTTATTTCTAGCTATTTCTGTCTTCCTCTTTCTGGCATTTATGCGAAAGCAGTAGCAGTAGCAGTAGCAGGAGGTACTGATCAAGGACAATTACGAGATTATAAGCACAGCTATGCCGTTTTGTGGGATTATAGCCCTACTGTTTTTGAAGTAGTTTGTGGCGCTCTTGTGGACTTTGGGGCAGCAGATCACGAAGGGGACGTCGCCGGAGAAAATGGACAATCTTAGTAACCATTAATGCCTTTACTAACCTCCGTTTGGCAGGTATGACGCTTCCTTCTTTACGCTTGAAAGACGTCAACGTCTTAAATCTGGCTGCTGGTTCTTCTTCTGTCACGACCTCTTTCCCTGCATCTTGGTTCTCCATTGCTCTCTCTCTCTCTGATCTCTTTCTCTCTAGCTTGAAATGTGAGCTGCTGATGCAGGACTACTCTGGAGAGGAGGGATGCTTAAATAGTAGTAGGAATGAGTGAGAAATATATAATTACTAATTAGAAACTCTCAATCAGAAGAAAATTGAGATGGAATATATTCATGATGTTGTGTATGGGACCAACACGGACAGATTCTTTAATATAAACAACTTTAGAGAGATTTTCTCTCTTTTTCCAAAAGGAACCATGAACTTCTTCTATTTCTGGGTTCGTTTTTTCATTTGTTCATCAGCTAGCCGCCGTCCACAAGTATCCATGCATGATACATATGTGTATATATCTTATATAACATCACGTGGGGATACTGTAATTATAACTAAGACAAAAGAGATATAGTATTGATAGTGTCTAGAAGCCCCCATTTCTGCAATTTATTTGTGTGGGAAGGGATGACCAAAGTACTGAACAACTACTGCACAAGTATCAAATTTGCCAGTTTGGTTGGATGTATGAGACTGGGAATTGTATGATACTAAGCACAAGTCTTACAAGTACAAATTTACCAGTAAAAAGTGATTTTTTATTTATTTTTTATTATAGAGGCTACTTTTTTATAAAAGATCTGGCGACATTTGTATGCTTGGAGCTTGTACAATTTTTTTTATTTTTTATTAAATCATTAAATTGTATCTTGAAATCAAAGAGCATCTAATTGATTGTTACCATTATATAGATCAGATTTATATTAATATACTTACTACAGAGTTACTACAGTTCTTAAGATCAGAACTTGACAAAGACTGTTATTTAGTTTTTGCAAGGGATTCATTAAAAAAATATATATATTTATTTTTAGAAGAAATTAAAAAAAAAAATCAAAGTTATGAAACTTGAAATGCAACAAATTTTGAATCACAAATTTAGTGAGATTCTACAAATTCAGGGAGATCAGGTACATTTCGAATCGTTGACTGATCTGGAATATATATATAAATTGACTAATAGTCACTTTCTTAACCATTAAAAAAAATAAAAATATATGAATGAACATATTTGATAGTAATACTATTGTTTTCCTTATCAAAGTTATAGCTCATGATAAACCGAGTGGCATCACATAAAATGCTAATATATAAGTTGCTAATATTGGGATACTTTTAAACGTATATTCATTATATATTACTTCATAATATATTAGCTTGCTTATATATATATATATATATATATATATATATACTATTTTATCTGCTAATTCAATTTATTTTCTTATTAATGCGTGGATGTGCAACTAATTCAAGTGAAAATACAAGAAATTTTTGTTTTGTGGTTACTCAAATTTGTTAGATAGTTCATATTAAATTTTAAATTTTTCAATCACAAGTTGATACTCAAGCTTCTATACATTTGTGCTTCAAGATACGTTATAAACGACTTGATCATTTACATGATTAGATAATTATAGATAGAATAATAATTTATACAAGCTCGGACATGTTCTTTGTTAAAAAAGATGGATCCCACGAAAAAAGTATAAAAAAAATCACTTTTATTTTATTTTATTATATTATTATTATTGGGGTCCAGTTTCTTAAAAGGATATATATAAATTCAACAATTTATAATTTTTATGGTTACTAATATTTATATCTTCTTTTGCACTGGTTTAACATCTTTTAATTACCAAGTAATAATATATCATAGCTTATAAAATAAACTAATGATATATATATCTAGCTTATAAAAAATAATTAATGAGAAAATGCAAATCGTATTATATATACACGCGTTCTCGTTCGTCACATGGTAGTGTTGGTCTCGAATACTAATTTCGAGTGATAAAACACGATGTTTAGAATGTCTACCAAGATTATCATTAACATGATCCATTCTATTTTTAAAATCAACTTAGAAAAAAATTAATGACATATGATATAAGTCTTTTTCTATTATAATTTTAAATAGAGGATAATTATATACAAATTAAATAATTAAAGGTATGTCATTCATTATTCTTCTTTATCTGTCAATTGTGACTCGTGTGCCTGGTATGTTTAGCAAGATAATTCATCTAATTTTATATAATCATTATAATTTTGAAAAATTTTCACATAAAATATACTAAATAATTATACTTTTTCAAATTCCTATGCTACAAGGTAGATTTTTTTTTTTTTTTTTTAACAATGCATACTGTTTTATTCATCAGAAAAATAGGGATTACATCAAAGCATCAAGCCAGATGACTTGAGAGACATTTTCAAGAAAAGAGTCCCACCAAATCACTAGATCATCAATATGCCATGAGTGTCTTGCCAAACAATGGGCAACAACATTAGCCATATGACCTCTGTGCTGGACTATAACCTTGGAAAATCTTTGTAACATCCTCTTGATCTCATGGATCAAGTTTCCCCATATAGACATTGGCTTCTTCTTTTTGTTAAGCTCTTGGACCACCAACAATGAATCACTCTCTACTTCTAACTCGGAAAACAAATTTGGAGGCCTCTGAATACTGCCAAGAATTCTATCTCCATAGGATTACTCACCTCATGTTCTGGTTTTGCTTGCTCTTAATATCACCTTCCCCCTTTCATCTTGAAGAATGCTACATGGTAGTTAAACACATTAAAAGAGAAGGCAATCAAACTACTCATATTCTTGCTCGAGAAACTTTCTCTACAAGAGGATATTATAGACATGGAAGAAATTCTATCTTGTATTCAATTGATTGTATCCCAAGAGATGTTATAAGGCTTATTGAGCAATAAAATTATTCTATTTACTAAAAAGATTTTAAAATAAAAATAATATTTTATTTAATTTTTAATTTTTAATTTTTGATTTTTATCTCATCTCATCTCATCTGTATAATTAGATAAAATTTCGTTTATTTTCACAATCATTCTTATTTCATCTCATTTAATCATTATAATTTTTTTAAATTTCTACGAAAAATAAAATACACAATTAAATTTTTTTAAATTTTAAAATAAAAATAATATTAAAAAAATATATTATAACTATATTTCTTTTAACTTTCATTTCAAATTCTATCTTGTATTCAATTGATTGTATCCCAAGAGATGTTATAAGACTTATTGAGTAATAAAATTATTCTATTTACTATAAAAATTTTAAAATAAAAATAATATCTTATTTAATTTTTAATTTTTAATTTTTATTTCATCTCATCTGTATAATCAGATAAAGTTTCGTTTATTTTCACAATCATTCTTATTTCATTTTATTTAATCATTATAATTTTTTTAAATTTCTACACAAAATAAAATAAATAATTAAATTTTTTTAAATTTTAAAATAAAAATAATATTAAAAAAATATATTATAACTATACTTCTTTTTAACTTTTATTTCAAATCATATCTCCTGACATCTTATTTCAAGCCATACGAGGATACTCTTTGCCGGCAGGTCCCAGAACGAAATTGTGTTCCTTACTGATCCCGACTCCTGAGAAATTCCTACGAAAAAAAAAAAGGGGGAAAAAACTCAAAGAAAAAACACGAAAGCACGCATAGGATTACAGCGTACAGAGACGAAGATGAAACTGACATGGAAGAACAACAGTAAGAACAGCAAGAAGCGTTCTCTGGCCGCCGTATCAAACTTCCCAAACCTCCCTTTTGAGCATCATCAGGAAGACGACGAAGCTAATAACAGCAGCAATACACAGCTTAAAAAAAAGGAGAACGGTAGTGAGGGATTAGCTTCTCTCGATTCCTCTGATTCATCGGACGCCAAGCAACTTGCCCAGTCCTTTCAGACGCAGGGAAACAAGCTCGCCGAGGTATCCCCCTCTTTTATTGTGATTTTCTAGATCTTGGTTTTAGATATGTAATTATTTCTCAATTTTAGCAATGAAAATATACCCAATTAGCTAATTAAAGGGAAAAAAAAGCCCCAATCTTGATAGAAATGGGTTTTGGTGATGGAATTAGTTCGGTACCAGCTGTGGAGATTTACTTGTGTCATTTTGAGAAATGGGTTCTCTAAATTAAATTCTGACCCGGGGTTTTCGAAATCCACTCTCCCACGGCTGGTGATCAATTTCCCCCCGTTTTGGAAATTTCGAAATCCACTCTCCCACGGCTGGTGATCAATTTCCCCCCGTTTTGGAATGATATTGAAACGTTTACCGTGATTCTCGTGTTAATTTAATTCTTTTGCCTGTTGCTATTTGTGTTCTGCTACACGAATTCATGGCTTAATTCTCATAGCAGTTTTTTTTTTTTTTTTTTCCTTGGAGGATGGGAAATACCGGGAAGCACTGGGAAAATGGGAGGCTGCTCTTACTTTGATCCCTGAACTTGCAGTTTTACATGAACAAAAAGCTCAGATTTTGCTTGAAATCGGAGACTCATGGAACAGTTTGAAGGCAGCCACTCGTGAGAACTAGTCAATTCTGCATTTTTTTATTATTCATAATGCATGATAACTCGATTATAAATGACAGCAATTTTTTTTTTCTTATGCAATCTTAAAACCGAATTTTGTTTTCCTTATAGGTCCGAAATTTTGTTTTTCTTTTCTACAACTTTAGTATGCAGTTATCATGATTATTTAAAAAATTTATCTTGCAGGTGCTACCGAATTGGAGCCATCATGGGCTGAGGTTGGCAGGCCTTTATGTTTCCATTGTTCTCACTTCTCCATACCTATCATTTGTTTGAAAATCTTAAGCTATGATGTCTCATTCACCTTTAAGAACCCTGTATGTAAGTGGTAGATTAGAAAGTGATTATTTCCTTACCAACAATCGGATCTTTGCAGGCATGGGTCACCCTTGGTAGAGCACAGTTGAACTTTGGGGAGCCTGATAGTGCTATTGAAAGCTTTGACAAAGCGTTATCCATCAAGGTAGTTTCTTCTAAGCCATTGACCTGAATTATGAGTCTCCGGTACTGATACATGTTACTCCTAAATGAAAATAGCTACAACCAGGACTGACTGGATGATATGAACATGCTTACATATCTTTGAATATATGTATTATCTCTAAAAAAAGAAAAATTAATTAATGGATTACTTTGCATATTGGTAGGGATTGAAACATCTTCTTTTGAAACAGACAGAAACAAGGTGGTTGTGTGATCTATTAAATTGTGAGATGCAGTATTATCATGAATTTCTGCACATTATAGTAGCTCTGACAACGAGCTGCTTGCTTAGAGTAAGACATTAGGATGTGATCTGTTTTTAAAGTTTTCCAGTACATGCAGCCTGATTGTGAAGAGGCTCAAGACGATAGGAATACTGCCTTGCATCTTATAAAGAGGCGAAAGCAGCTCCATTCAGCAGGCGTGGGCAGTACTCAAAATCGCTTCTCCGTTGGTGATGAGACCAAAAGCTCCTGAAGGCAGCAGATTGGAAACAAATGTTTGATGCCCGCCACACGGTATAGTAAGTTGGCTGGGTTGTATTGGGTTGCACGAGAGTTAACCTTCTAATTGATCACGAGAGAGATCAAAATACTTTGCCTGGTTTATCTACCAGGAAAGATGAAAACTGGGGATAATCTCGACAAGCTCAATTCCTTCAGCTGATATGTTTCTGCTGTAAATATGTTTGAACCCGGATTAAATACTGTGAAAGGAAAAATCTGGTCTGTAAATTAGCTTTTCTGGTTGAAATGGAGCCAGGCTCTCTCTCTCTCTCTCTCTCTCTCTCTCTCTCTCTCTCAAATACGCGTTCACAGTGCACACCCACATTTTCTCTTTTCAACAGTAGCATGAATCAAATTTTAATTCATCTTTATGTACTTGTTACTACCTATTGATGGCATTAGATGAATTCTGGTAAATCGCATGAATTCAAGGCTCCAAACATGGAAGTTGATATAGTTCTTTTGGATGGGAAACATTCTGAAGTGTTTTTTTTTTTTCTTTTGGAAAGGCATTTGCAGAGAAATTATAAATTAAACAGAAAAAGTACTGATTAGAAACCCCGGAGATCTTTATCTTTAGTAGTTCTCGTTTTAAAAAACTAAACATTTCCCATCATTTATATCTGGTAATGCTTGCCCTGCACGGGGCATCCAAATTCTTGTAGTGGATGCCGGATGATTGTCTGCACGCATATACCACATGGCACATGGCATGGCGATAATCTTCGGTGTCCCCAAATATTATTATGATTCAATCCTTAATTCTTCCCAATATGTTCAAAGATTTAAGCATGGTTTGGTTATACAGATGACATGAGATGAGATGGAAGTTAAAAGTTGAATAAAATATTATTAAAATATAATTTTTATTATGAGATTTAAAAAAGTTGAATTATCTATTATATTTTGTATGAAAATTTGAAAAAATTATACTAATTAGATGAAATGATTTTCCAAACCAAACCAAACCAAGCCTCCTTGTTCGTTGTTACAAGCACAAGTCCAGTTATATCTATTTGTGGGTGAGGTAAGAAATATATTTTAATCAAATCCTGAAAATTCTAAACAAATGCTTAAAGAAAAATGCTAGGTTGATTAAGCTAAGTTTCGATGTTGAGATGAGAGTTCGGTTGTGAATAAGTTGAAATGTATAAAATAGAGATGAATTTAACTTTTTTATGAGACTTTGAAAAAATAGTGAATCTCGTGAGTCTCATCAATAATTGATTTGAGATACTTATATAAGTTGAGTTTGGTTCAAACATCAACCACCAAATACAGCGTAAAAAAAAAACAAAAAAAACTATGCGCAAATGCCTTAAGTTCTTAACTCAGCGGCTCCAGCATTGATAGGCTCATTTCAACATCGTACACATCACCTGCAAGCAACAGTACAACTGTACAACATAGCAAACAGAGAAGCAGGCCAAATACAGTCACACAAACACTATAGCCAAAGCATATTGTTTTCCAAATCTTGGGCATTTCTCCCAGTAAAAGCGAGCCAATTCAGATGATGGCCTTGGCAATTTCTCTTAGAAGAAACTTTTCAACTTTCCCAGTTGAAGTCTTGGGAAGCTCATCCCTGAACACCACCTTCTTGGGCGCCATATAGTGCGGCAACCTAATCCTGCAGAAATCTATTATTTCCCTCTCACTAGGTTTCTCAACCAAGTCAGTCTTCAAACTCAAAAACACACAAGGCGTCTCTCCCCAAAACTCATCCGGTTGAGCCACCACGGCCGCTTCGTTAACTGCCGGATTCGTATACAACACTGACTCAACCTCTGCACTACAGATATTCTCACCACCACTGATAATCACGTCCTTGGACCGATCTTTAATCTCCAAATATGAATCTGGATGTATCACTCCTACGTCTCCTGTGTAGAACCAGTCGTCCTCTCTCATGCATTTGGAAGTGGCCTCTGGGTCCTTGAGATAACCTAGCATTACACTTCCACCTCTCAACACAATTTCTCCAAGGGAAGTCCCGTCCCAATTCACACTCTCCCCGGTACGAGGATCCAAGACATCTACTTCGACTAGTCCTATGGTTTTCACGCCTTGTCTTTCTTTGAGCTTAGCCCTATCTGCTCCTGGTAACGAATTCCAATGTTTTTTCCATGCACAAATAGGATGATGCCAGCCGTTTCGGTTAGTCCATAGCCATGGCTTACTATGAAACCTAGCAACTCAGATCGGTAAATCACAATGGCCGGCGGTGGTGCTCCGGCGGTAAGGAAGTGTACTGGGTTTGTGAGGGTCTCGACTTTGGGAGAGTTTGATAGCATGTTGAGGACGACAGGTGCTCCACACATGTGTGTGACACAGTGTCGTTTGATCAAGCCGTAGGTTGTCGACACATCGAATTTACGAAGGCAGATGTTGGTCCCACCGACAGCTGCCATCCCCCATGTGAAGCTCCAACCATTAACATGAAACATCGGTAGGGTCCACAGGTAAACAGATTGAGCTGGGATTGACCAATTGATTAGAGAAACTACGGTGATGATGAAAATTCCTCTATAGGAGTGGACCACACCCTTTGGAGAAGAGGTTGTCCCGGACGTGTAGTTTAGAATCATGGGGTCCCACTCGCTCTCCGGGTGGATCCATTTGAAGTCTGGATCACCATTATCCACCATGTGAGAATAAGTGGTGACGAACATAGCAGTGTTTGATAATGGAGGCAGTGAGACCTCTCCGTCCTCAATGAGGATGAGAAGTGGGAGGTGGGAATTAGGTGGGAAAAAAGAGATTGCTTCATGGATGAGAGAAGATGATTCCTGGTCGACGAAGACGAGCTTCGATTCACTATGGCGGAGAAGTGCGGAGATGGTGCGGGCATCGAGGCGGGTGTTGATGTTGTTAAGTATGGCACCGCACATGGGCACGGCAAAGTGGAGTTCGTACATGGCGGGGATGTTGGGGGCCACCACAGACACCACGTCGTGCCTTCGGATGCCGATGGATGATAGGGACGATGCCACCTGGAGGCATCTACGGTAAGTCTGTGACCACGTGTACAAGTTGGTGTTGTACACAATTGAAGGACTATCAGCATACACGGTTGCTGCTCTTTCCAAGAACCCTAATATGGTTAGGGGGTATAAGTTTGCAGCACTTGGTCTGAGTAATTCCATTTATTCAAAGTTCTGACAGCTATCTTTGCTAATGATGTAAAAGCCAACTTCATACTAGTTATTTCTCTTGAGAATGGAAGCTGACTATTTATAGTGGAAGATATATTATGTGTACGAGAAAAAATGTCGACATGGCATGCCATGAACACTGTGGATATTCCCTTTTCTTTTGTTTTTTTTTTCTCCCTCTTTTGTAAAAGTAAAATAATGTATTGGCATTGTATAATGACAAAACTTGATCTATTAATTGAGTAATAATTGAGTTGGATTGATTCACAGAGATTTCATTAGATCCATACATTACTCACGGTCGATCAAAGCTTGTATATATATATATAGAGAGAGAGAGAGAGAGAGAGAGAGAAATCTTAAAATGATCATTACAATATGATCTTTGTGTTTTAATAGTAGGTTTATAGAAGATGCATGGCTGATCAGCATTGGAGTGACCAAATAATTAGCATATACCTAGATGATGATCTCCCCTTGTTGATAGATAATACTCGATCAATGCCAAGTCTTTCCAAAATTATATATAGTGGATCACACCAAGATAACATCTCTCTAATCTTCAAGTTCCAAAGCTAATTATCGGTCTAATAAAACAGCTTCAAGACTCTTGCCATCGACAAATCTTAATTAATTATTGCTACTGATGTGATCAAGGGCTAGCTTTCGGTGCTATTTTTCATGAGAATTGAAGTTGATTTATAGGGGCTTATAGCGGCAGATTTATGATATGCTTCCAATAGAAATGCATGTCAATTATATGGTATTATCGAGAAGGATATTTATGTATGTTTTCCAATTAGCTGGGAGCTGAGAACCATTGGCCGGGAAAGCCAAGGTTAAGTACGGATTTTGTATCGTTTTATCATCATAAATGAACAAAGAAATGGTGGGCAGCTGATCAATACAAATTGAAGCCTAAGGTATAATTTAAATGAGCTAATTTTAATTATAATACAATAAAACGAGACTTTATTTAAAATATTTAAACAATATTTTTTGAATTTATATTTAATACAACAATATTTTGTGCCTCAATTTATATTTAGCAAGATCTTAGAAAAAATTATTTAAAAACATAAATTATTCATTTTATTAAATATTCAATTTAATATCATGGGGTCTTGCACAGATTGAAAAATATAAAAATTATTTTTTTATAAGTAAAAAATATAAAAAATATTTAAATTTTTATTTAATGAAATGGTTTTTATATTTTTTCTAAAAACATTAAAATGAAAATCATTTCACTTTTAATTTTGGAGGCTTGCATTGGATGGGCCCTTAGGCACATAAGTGCCTTACCCTTGAGCCGGCCCGGCGGAAAGGACATATAAAGATCTATCAAAGGACAAATAATGGGAAAAGTTGTGGTGGGATATCCCCTTGTATAAACGTATATCTAGGCTCTGTACATAGGTTTCTCTGCCATTTTGCTTTCCTTGTTTTCTTTCCCCAGTTGGGTTCGAGGATTACTCCAAGATACCTGTAGATGGCGAACACGAGGATGTGCTCGATAGTCGGCCACATACATGCTCGTATGCTGCTGGACAAGCGAGCATGTGCACGCTCAGCCCCAGCATGCATGCAGTAGCAAGCTGAACGAAAGTGACAGATTTTGTTTTGAAATGTTCTGTTAAAATGTTCTGAATTCTCAGATCCCGGCGGAGGAAAATGACCTCAAAGACAAGGAATAAAGGCTTCATTCCCATCGCCATAACCTCGATCATAGCTGCTAGCTTAACTTAGAGAGGCGTACGTAATTCCGTCGGCACAATGCTTAAAAAAAACAACGTACGTTTTTCACGAGGTAGATATCCATGGATATGATCTAGAGTAGAACAACGATATCACCCGCATATGCTTGCCAACCTCTATACAAGTCAGGCTAATGGGCAGTTAACACCTCCCTCGATAACTTTCCAAGTTCAATAGAACCTCTTTAATTAATTTGTTCCCTGCAAAAACTTCAAGACTCACCTCTCACCATTAATGATCTATATATATAAATAAAGATATACTGAGGGGTCTGCATTAATTCCCATCAACACTTGCCAATATATATATATACACTTGTACCAAGTCTTGTGTGATTAGTTCCTCCTTTGCACACACACAAGAGGTCACCAAAAATGGCGTCAGTTGAAAAAATCCGGGAGGCACAGCGAGCACATGGCCCGGCGACTATACTAGCCATCGGAACAGCGAACCCAGCAAACTGCATCTACCAAAAGGACTATCCGGATTTCTACTTCCGTGTGACTAAGAGCGAGCACATGACCGAATTGAAGGAAAAGTTCAAGCGCATATGTAAGAATTCATAGACCTTTTTTTTTCACTTTCTGGCTAAATGAAAGCATTAAACAAGCATGCATGAAACCTCCAGGTTATTCCCATATATATGCATGTCTTTGTAGTATTGTGGATGAACGGGTAGAAGTTAATATGCTCCAGCTCAGAAGGCCACACTCAATAAAATTTAAAAACCGGCCTGCTCGATCTAGTGGGCCGGTAAAGGCTTTTGGGTGGCTATATGTTAGGCCACCCTCCACATTATTGACAAAAGCAAGTTCCAATCCTCTTCATAGGAGAGTTTTCTTTGGCCAACACACTTGAGGAAAGAATCAAGGCCGTTTGAAATAAAACTTTTGTGAAGTTTCTCTAGGAGGTGATGATATTCTTATAGTTACAAATTTATTATCAACTCAAGTGTTAGGCATAACTTATCACAATTGATTGATCGGATTTGTTATGCATATGAATTAGTTTGTTTGTGGTAGTTCTCTATCGGATGGCTTTTTATTTAAATTTTGTTGAATTTAGTTCATGACCCATAGGGAGTACGTGCTTAGTTTTTGTCCCAACATGTTAAATTTCACAAACAGGTGAGAAATCAATGATAAGAAAGCGTTACTTCCACCTTACTGAGGAGATTCTAAAGGCCAACCCAAACATGTGCAAGTACAAGGCTCCATCTTTGAATGCACGTCAAGATATCGTAGTCACTGAGGTTCCCAGCCTCGGCAAGGAAGCAGCCTTGAAAGCTATCGAAGAATGGGGCCAACCCATCTCAAAAATCATGCACCTTGTATTCTGCACAATGACTGGAATCGACATGCCCGGTGCAGATTATCAGCTCACCAAGCTCCTCGACCTGAATCCATCGATAAACAGATATATGATCTACCAACAAGGTTGTCATGCCGGTGGGACAGCCCTTCGACTTGCCAAGGATCTTGCTGAGAACAATGCAAGTGCACGTGTGCTTGTGGTGTGTTCAGAGAACACGACGATGCTTTTCAATGGACCATCTGAAACCCACCTAGACATTTTGGTAGGCCAAGCAATTTTTGCAGATGGCGCAGCTGCAGCAATTATCGGTGCCAATCCTGATAACTCGATTGAGCATCCACTATTCGAAATAGCATGGGCTAGACAGTCGATTGTCCCTGGTTCAGAGGGCGCCATTGTTGATCATATACGTGAAATGGGCATCTCGTTGTATTTAGCTAGAAACTTACCCAAGTTGGTTGGTAGCAACATTAAGAACAACATGGCTGAAACATTTACCCCGATTGGAATAAAGGATTGGAACTCCTTATTTTATGTGGTTCACACTGGTGGCGCGGCTATTCTCGACCAAATACAAGAAAATCTTTGTCTAAAAGAGGACAAACTTAGGGCAAGTCGACATGTTCTGAGCGATTACGGGAACGTGGGCAGTCCATGTGTGCTATTTATCCTTGATGAGGTGAGGAGGAAGTCTTTGGAGGAAGGAAAGACCACAACAGGAGATGGGTTGGAATGGGGGGTTCTGTTTGGGTTCGGACCGGGTCTCACAGTGGAGACCGTTGTGTTGCATAGCATCCCAATACTTAATACTCCAAGAGTTATTGATTCCTGATTCATAAACTAGTTTTGATCTGGTCTTAGGGTTTTAATAAGACAGTAGCTAGGCTCTGTAACAAGGTCAACAAGAGTACTACAGTCCTCAGTAAATATGTACTAAAGTCCTCTATAAATCTTCTAGTTTGATGCGCCTCAGTACCTTTATATATATATATGCATTTAGGAAATAAACATCAGAGTGGTGGGAAGCAATGCAACTTATACGAGAAAAGTGATGCCTTGATTTATTTTTCATTGCCAAACTAATAAGAAACTGTCATGTTTCGATGAGTTTTAGTACTTTTACCTCACTTTCTACCCTTGTTTTGCTCATCGACTAACTCTAATCATCAATATAGTCATTGAAAATAAAGATGCCATTGGATTAAATGGAGTAATACTAAAAATGTATTAGTTAGATTAATGATTCATGTACATATGAATGTTGCATTTCATTAATATGCAGGCGAGAAAACAACGACGAAAAAACGTTACTTCCATCTCACTGAAGAGAATCTGAAAGAGAACCCAAGCATGTGTAAGTATGGGGCCCCATCCTTGGATGCCCGCCAAGAAATGGTGGTTCCTGAGGTACCTAAGCTTGGAAAAGAAGCAGCATTGAAGGCAATCAAAGAATGGGGGCAACCCATCTCAAAGATCACACACCTTGTTTTCTGCACATCTTCCGGCGTGGACATGCCTGGGGCAGATTATCAGCTCACCAAGCTTCTTCGCCTCAATCCATCTGTCAACAGGTACATGATCTATAAACAAAACTCCTATGCGGGAGGGACTGCCCTTCGAATAGCCAAGGATCTTGCAGAGAACAATGCTGGTGCACGTGTTCTTGTCGTGTGCTCAGAAATCGTGGCCATGTTTTTTCATGGACCCTCGGAAAACCATCTAGACATTTTGAAAAGCCAAGCACTTTTTGCAGATGGTGCAGCATCTGTTATTGTTGGGGCCAATCTTGATACCTCGATTGAACATCCACTGTTTGAACTAGTTTGGGCTAGCCAGGCGATTGTCCCAAACACAGAAGGCGCAAGTGTTGGATATTTGCGTGAAATGGGCGTCACATTCCATTTATCTGAAACTTTGCCCTACGTGATTGGTAGCAACATCAAGAATAGCATGGCTACAACATTTAGCTCAATCGGCGATGGCATAAGTGATTGGAACTCTTTGTTTTACGTTGTTCATCCTGGATTGGGGACAATTCTAGAACAGATCCAAGAAAATCTGGGTTTAAAAGAGGACAAACTCAAAGCAAGTTGGCATGTTCTAAGTGAGTATGGGAACATGTTGGGTCCAAGCGTGTTGTTTGTGCTTGATGAGATGAGGAAGAAATCCAAGGAAGAAGGAAAGAAAACAACAGGAGATGGGTTGGAGTGGGGAGTCTTGTTTGGGTTCGGTTCAGGTCTCACAGTGGAGACTGTTGTGTTGCACAGCGTCCCCATAATTACGCCTCCCTTTGGTTGTGCTTCTTCATGAAAGTGAGTTAAATTAATTCTCAAAACTGATCATGTGGTGATCTGAATGTGTTTTAATAAGATGTTAACCTTGTAATATGTCAACAAGGTGTACGATCTAGCACTTTTTTTTTTTTTTTTTTGGTTATCGAGAGAATAAGTCTGGCCAAGTAATTCTTGTACTTGTTTTGACAAAAAAAGCATACCAAGAAATTAAAGGAATATAATGGGAAAAGGCCATGCATGAGAGCTGCCCTAAGTACAATCTGCATAGCTGATAGCTCTGCCATTTACTTCATAGATCTGTTATTTTATTTTATTTTTTTTAAATGCGTACGAGAAGCACATAAAGATACTGATAATTGCATGTCTCCAAGAACATACACCATTGCAACCGCGCGAAGCCCAACCAAGACATTAAAAAATTCCATCAAGTCATTTAAATCCTACAGATCTTATAGGGATCAATTCCATATGTGATGTTAGAGCCTTTCAAAATAACAATCCAAGATCATTCTGTATTGCCTTTCAGTGCTTTAATTTCACAGTCCCCTCAACACTGCAAATCCATTCCAAGAACCAAGAAACAAATATATTTGCATTGCAGTTCACAAGTCTTGAAACTACACATCCATTCTACCAAACAAGAATGTTTTTAGTACCTATTGCACCAAACTCCAAGAACAGTTTTAGCTTAGGATGCGGGCCCATGCATCAATTGACACATAATGAAACCAAATTAGTCAACTCCAAATTTAGGGGTAAACCTGAATATCATTCTATATATGTATAAAGGATGAAAATACAAATAAGAAAAGCAAAAAGACCAAAGACCAAAGACTCAATGTAACACCTAGGCCAATGCCTAAGCCTAGGTCCAAGCCATGCAAAGCCCAACACGCAAGAGAAGGACACAACGTCGTTTCCTAAAGGTGTGAAGGTCAGTACCCCCTCTGTTTTTCCTCTTCTTCCCCATGCCTAGATAGTTTCTCCCTCCAGATTCTACATCTCCTCGTCACCTCTCCTCTCCAATATTTTCTCTCCCCACTCACCCACACCACATTTATTTTCACTCCTACATCCCTCTCTCTCTCGATTAAGACCTAAGCACAGTGACCTACACCAACAAATCAACTTCCCCACTGCCTCAACCCTTCGGTTTCTCCACCAAATTCCACGCCCAACCCCGTCACACTCCTCACGGCAACGCCATCGTGAGCCTCACCACCACCACATTGTTAGGAATTTAGACCTCCCAAATCCACTCTCCAGGATCCACCCTTTGGTGAAATATGAAGAAAAATAAAAAAATAATAACAACACAAGAATTTACTTGAAAACTCCCAAACAGGAGAAACACTACTAGACCTAGAGAAGAAAATACATTATGTTTAAAATTATTACAATCACAATTTTTCTCCTCACCTCAAATGACACCCACAAAACTTTCCCACTAGCAAAACTTTAACTCTCACCTCACCTCTTTCCTTTTTACAAGAAAATGCTAATAGAGGAATTTTACTAAAGTCACATGTTACTAATTAAGATTATAAATTGGTGTAATTAACTGAGAGGTCAAGCACTCTATTTATAGGCCTTGAGGCCTCCTCCTCACTTTTCTCCCACTGATGTGGGATTCACAAAAGGAGCAAAATCCCAACAATCTCCACCTTACGACTTTGGCTAATCCCACAGCCACGCTCCACCGCAATGAAGATCTTCATAGCTTCTACTATCATACTCCACCATAAAAGTATACTCACTCAGAATAAACCAATTCCAAGCATTTCAATTTCTACCCATGTCGAAAATAACCTTACTGAAAAATTATGGTGCAACTTCCATATTTGGCTTTCTTGGAAATTCATCAGCCATCGACATGAATTTCCACCACACACCCTGCATTAATGCCAAACTAATGCCTGTGTGCAAACTTGTGAACCCACTAATATTAACACATCCTCTATCATGACAACTTTAAGAATTAGCGGCATGCTATGAGAATGTACATGTCCATTTTCAAAAGACATCGTCTTCCATGGAGAGAGACACAACGTTAGTTTCATTACTAGTATCTCATTTTACTGACTTGGAGCCACTTGCCGAACTTGCTCCTGCTCTTGGACAATTTTTCTTGACCCTGCCCAAATTGTCCACACTCCTAGCAGACTACTTTCATCTTCATGGAGTTCTTCTTCTTCCCATTACTAGCTACTACCAATGCAAAGTTCTCAGGTGGACCATTTCTTCCACCACCTAGGAGTGGACCACACCCTTTGGAGAAGAAGTTGTCCCGGACGTGTAGTTTAGAATCATGGGGTCTCACTCGCTCTCCGGGTGGATCCACTTGAAGTCTGGATCACCATTATCCACCATGTGAGAATAAGTGGTGACGAACTTAGCAGTGTTTGATAATGGAGGTAGTGAGCCTCTCCGTCCTCAATGAGGACAAGATGTGGGAGGTGGGAATTAGGTGGGAAAAAAGAGATTGCTACATGGATGAGAGAAGATGATTCCTAGTCGACGAAGACGAGCTTCGATTCACTGTGGCGGAGAAGTGCAGAGATGGTGCGGGCATCGAGGCAGGTGTTGATGTTGTTGAGTATGACACCACACATGGGCACGGCAAAGTGGAGTTCGTACATGGCGGGGATGTTAGGGGCCACAACAGACACCACGTCGTGCCTTCGGATGCCCATGGAAGATAGGGACGATGCCACCTGGAGGCATCTACAGTAAGTCTGCGACCACGTGTACAAGTTGGTGTTGTACACAATTGAAGGACTATCAGCATACACGGTTGCTGCTCTTTCCAAGAACCCTAATATGGTTAGAGGGTATAAGTTTGCAGCACTTGGTCTGAGTAATTCCATTTATTCAAAGTTCTGACAGCTATCGCTGCTAATGATGTAAAAGCCTTCGTGCTAGCTATTTCTCATGAGAATGGAAGCTGACTATTTATAGTAGAAGATATTTATGTGTAGGAGAAAAAATGTCGACATGGCATACCATGAACACTGTGGATATGCCATTTTCTTTTGTTTTTTACCTCTCTTTTGTACGTAAGAGTAAAATAATGTATTGGCATTGTTTAATGACAAAACTTGATCTATTGTAATTGAGTAATAATTGAGTTGGATTGATTCACAGAGATTTCATTAGATCCATACATTAATTACTCACGGTCGATCAAAGCTTGTATATATTATAAGAAAAATGACTATTTGTGACAGATTATATGCGATGAAAATAATTCTTTACGACTAAAATAGATTCATTTTGACAAAAATTAATCATTTTTGCATAAAATAATTGGCCACAATTGAGCATTTTTCTTGTAGTGATATATATTTATATATATAGAAATCTCCCTTGACACTGGTGTTTAATTTAAACTATAAAAAATAGTTTTATGAAATCTTTATATGATCATTACAATATGATCTTTGTGTTTTAGTAGTAGGTTTATAGAAGATGCATGGCTGAGCGTTAATGGAGTGACCAAATAATTAGCATATACCTAGACGATGATCTCCCCTTGTTGATAGATAATTAATACTTGATCAATGCCAAGTCTTTCCAAAATTATAGTGGATCACACCAAGATAACATCTCTCTAATCTTCATGTTCCAAAGCTAATTATCGGTCTAATAAAACAGCTTCAAAACTCTTGCCATCGAAAAATCTTAATTATTGCTACGTACTGATGTGGTCAAGGGCTTTCGGTGCTATTTTTCATGAGAATTGAAGTTGATTTATAGGCTTATAGCGGCAGATTTATGATACTTCCAATAGAAATGCATGCCAATATGGTATTATCGAGAAGGATATTCATGCCTTTTCTTTTATATGAATATGTATGTTTTCCAATTAGCTGGGAGCTGAGAACCATTGGCCGGGGAAGCCAAGGTTCAAGTAGTACGGATTTTGTATTGTTTTCATGTCAAAAATGAACGAAGAAAAGAGATAGCTCAATACAAATTGAGGCTTAAGGTAAAATTTAAATGAATCACTCTTAATTATAATATAATAAAATGAGGCTTTATTTAAAATATTTAAACAAGATTTTTTGAGTTTTTATTTAATACAAAATTAATATTTTGTGTCTCAATTTAGCAATTAAGATCTTATAAAAAATTATTTAAAAACATAAATTATTCATTTTATTAAATATTAAATTTAGTATCAAGGGGTCTTGCACACATTGAAAAATATAAAAAAAAATATATTTTTTTATGACTAAAAAATATAAAAAAATATTTAAATTTTTATTTAATGAAATGATTTTTATATTTTTTCTAAAAAATTAAAATGAAAAACATTTTCACTTTTTAATTTTGGGAGCTTGCATAGGGTGGGCCCTTAGGCATATGACCTAAGGTAGAGTTTGGATAGTAAGATGAGATGAGATGGTTTTAAATAAAAGTTGAATAAAATATTGTTAGAATATTTTTTTAATATTATTATTGTTTTGGGATTTGAAAAAGTTGAATTGTTTATTGTATTTTATGTGAAAATTTAAAAAAATTATAATGATAAGATGAGATAAAATAGGTTGAGATGAATTTTAAACGAGTCACTCTTACTTCCCTTGAGCCTGCCCGAAGAAAGGACATATAAAGATCTATCGGAGGACAAATAATGGGAAAAGTTGTGGAGGGATATCCCGTTGTATAAACGCATATCTAGGCTCTGTACATAGGGCTCTCTGCCATTTTGCTTTTCTTGTTTTCTTTCCCCAGTTGGGTTCGAGGATTACTCCAAGATACCTGTAGCAGGCGAGCACGAGGATGTGCTCGATAGCCGGCCACATACATGCTCGTATGCTGGCACGCTCAGCCCCAGCATGCAGTAGCAAGCTGAAAGAAAGTGACAGATTTTGTTTAGAACAACGATATCACCCGCATATGCTTGCCAACCTCTATACAAGTCAGGCTAATTGGCAGTTAACACCTCCCTCGCTAACTTTCCAAGTTCAAGAGAACCTGTTTAATTAATTTGTTCCCTGCAAAAACTTCAAGACTCACCTCTCACCATTAATGATCTATATATATAAATAAATATATACTGAGGGGTCTGCATTAATTCCCATCAACACTTGCCAATATATATATATATATATATATATATATATACGTACAATTGCACCAAGTCTTGTGTGATTAGTTCCTCTTTTGCAACCAATTAAGCCGATTCCCTTCGAACTGCTCAGCATTTTAGTAAACACACACACACACACACACAAGAGGTCACTAATAATGGCGTCAGTTGAAAAAATCCGGGAGGCACAGCGAGCACATGGCCCGGCGACTATACTGGCCATCGGAACAGCGAACCCCGTAAACTGCATCTACCAAAAGGATTATCCGGATTTCTACTTCCGTGTGACTAAGAGCGAGCACATGACCGAATTGAAGGAAAAGTTCAAGCGCATATGTAAGAATTCACAGACCTTTTTTTTTTTTGTTCGCTTTCTGGGTAAATGAAAGCATTAAACAATCATGCTGAAACCTCCAGGTTATTCTCATATATATGCATGTCTTTGTAGTATTGTGGATGAACGGGTAGAAGTTAATATGGTCCAGCCCAGAAAGCCACATGACTTAATAAAATTTAAAAACCGGCCTGCTCGATCTAGTGGGCCGGTAAAGGCTTTTGGGCTATATATTAGGCCACATTATTGACAAAAGTAAGTTCCAATCCTCTTCGTAGGAGAGTTTTCTTCGGCCAATCCTGTTCTCGCAGCCAAGTCACAAGATTACAGCGGTGCCGATAAAGTTCCTTGAGAATTTTGAATCTGTATCTTAGGCCTAAGACGCTGACTTTCTTACACGGCGCGGTTAGTACATTTATGGTGCCGCATGCATGAGGAAATCGTGTTCTTCAGATGCAAAGATTCTCCAGGAACTTTGTTGTACATTATATTAGGAAAGAATCAAAGGCCGTTTGAGATAAAACTTTTATGGAGTTTCTTTAGGTAATATTCTTACGCCTGCTAAAGACTCAAAGGGATTGTAGTGTGCCACATCTCTCTCTCTTTCTCTTTCTCTTTCCCTCTCTCTTTTTTTGCCTTTCCTTCCTCATCAACATTGTTTGCCCTCCCGGGGTGGTTCCCGACCACCATCGACAGCCAAAGAACAAGCCATCGGCTCAGATCCCGCCACCCCAACCACCTAACAGCGCGTGGTCGACCACACGCACGATGTGCAAAATGTGGTCCCCGGCCACCACCATGCACGGCGAGCTGCTGTGAGCTCCACGCCGACGGTGCCACTTGGACCGTCGGTGTCTTCTACCCACCTTAAGATAGTCCTCGACCACCA
The DNA here is from genome assembly GCF_004785595.1 of Juglans microcarpa x Juglans regia. Lineage (NCBI taxonomy): Eukaryota > Viridiplantae > Streptophyta > Magnoliopsida > Fagales > Juglandaceae > Juglans > Juglans microcarpa x Juglans regia. The sequence goes on from NC_054609.1 coordinate 2,541,209, forward strand.
TGGCCGGCACAGAGAGAGGGCAGGGGTGGCAACACGGGGGAGGGGAGAAAGAAAGAGAAAAAAAAAAGGTGGAGATGTAGCACACTAGCTTAATGTGCCACATCAGTTTGTGGGATCTCTTTGTGTGATTCTTTTGTGTTTATAGTGTTTTCCTATTCTTATAGTTACAAAATTTATTTTCAACTCAAGTGTTAGGCATAACTTATCACAATTGATTGGTTGGATTCGTTATGCTTATGAATTAGTTTGTTCGCAAGTGGTTGTTCTCTATCGATCGGATGATTTTTTTATTTAAATCTTGTTGAGTTTAGTTCATGATCCATAGGGAGTACGTGCGTAGTTTTTGTCCCAACATGTTGAATTTCACAAACAGGTGAGAAATCAAGGATAAGAAAGCGTTACTTCCACCTTACTGAAGAGACTCTAAAGGCCAACAAACATGTGCAAGTACAAGGCTCCATCTTTGAATGCACGTCAAGATATCGTAGTCACTGAGGTTCCCAGCCTCGGCAAGGAAGCAGCCTTGAAAGCTATCGAAGAGGCCAACCCATCTCAAAAATCACGCACCTTGTATTCTGCACAATGACTAGAATCGACATGCCCGCCACAAATTATCAGCTCACCAAGCTCCTCGGCTTGAATCCATCAATAAACAGATACATGATCTACCAACAAGGTTGTCATGCCGATGGGACAGCCCTTCGACTTGCCAAGGATCTTGCCGAGAACAATGCAAGTGCACATGTGCTTATGGTGTGTTCAGAGAACACGACGATGCTTTTCAATGGACCATCTGAAACCCACCTAGAAATTTTGGTAGGCCAAGCAATTTTTGCAGATGGCGCAGCTGCAGCAATTATCGGTGCCAATCCTAATAACTTGATTGAGCATCCACTATTCAAAATAGCATGGGCTAGACAGTCGATTGTCCCTGGTTCAGAGGGCGCCATTGTTGATCATATACATGAAATGGGCATCTCTTTGTATTTAGCTAGAAATTTACCCAAGTTGGTTGGTAGCAACATTAAAAACAACATGGCTGAAGCATTTACCCCAATTGGAATAAAGGATTGGAACTCCTTATTTTATGTGGTTCACACTGGTGGCGCGACTATTCTCGACCAAATACAAGAAAATCTTGGTCTAAAAGAGGACAAATTTAGGGCAAGTCGGCATGTTCTGAGCGATTACGGGAACATGGGCAGTCCATGTGTGCTATTTATCCTTGATGAGGTGAGGAAGAAGTCTTTAGAGGAAGGAAAGACCACAACAGAAGATGGGTTGGAATGGGGGGTTCTGTTTGGGTTCGGATCGGGTCTCACAGTGGAGATCGTTGTGTTGCATAGCATCCCAATACTTAATACTCCATGAGTTATTGATTCCTGATTCATAAACTAGTTTTGATCTGGTCTTAGGGTTTTAATAAGTCGGTAGCTAGGCTCTGTAACAAGGTCAACAAGAGTACTAGAGTCCTCGGTAAATATGTACTAAAGTCCTCTGTAAATCTTCTAGTTTGATGCGCTTCAGTACCTTTATATATATGCATTTAGGAAATAAACATCGAAGTGGTGGGAAGCAATGCAACTTATACGAGAAAAGTGATGCCTTGATTTAATTTTCATTGCCAAACTAATTAGAAACTGTCATGTTTCGATGAGTTTTAGTATTTTTACCTCACTTTCTACCATTGTTTTGCTCATCGACCAACTCTAATCATCAATATAGTTATTGAAAATAAAGATGCCATTGCATTAATTGGAGTAATACTAAAAATGCATTAGTTAGATTAATGAATCATTTACATATGGATGCTGCATTTTATTAACATGCAGGCGAGAAAACAACGACGAAAAAACGTTACTTCCATCTCACTGAAGAGATTCTAAAAGACAACCCAAGCATGTGCAAGTATGGGGCCCCATCTTTGGATGCATGCCAAGAAATGGTGGTTCCTGAGGTACCTAAGCTTGGAAAAGAAGCAGCATTGAAGGCAATCTAAGAATGGGGGCAACCCGTCTCAAAGATCACACACCTTGTTTTCTGCACATCTTCGGGCGTGGACATGCCTGGGGCAGATTATCAGCTCACCAAGCTTCTTGGCCTCAATCCATCCTTCAATAGGTACATGATCTATAAACAAAACTCCTATGCCGGAGGGACTGCCCTTCGAATGGCCAAGGATCTTGTAGAGAACAATGCTGGTGCACGTGTTCTTGTCGTGTGCTCAAAAATCGTGGCCATGTTTTTTCATGGACCCTCAGAAAACCTGTAACCCCCGCTCCTTTCTTCTTACGTAAGCTTCTCTCTTTCTTACGTAAGGCTCCTCCTTTCCGAAGTAAGCAAATTTCGATGACGGAATTATGCAACAGTCTGCCATTCTTTTTGGCGACTACAGTATCGTCATGTGTGTCGAACCATGACGACGTGCCTCTCGAGATATTAGGTGACTTCTAAGGCACGCCCAGTGTTTTAAATGTACTGAAAATATTTATGAGGTATTTCCAGTATCGTTGAGTTAAACTTGTTTTTAAATGAGACAATTATAATATTTTGAAGAGCTTCAAAATATTATAATTGTTGGAGATCATTTTAACATTAATTATTAAAATGATTCCAGTTATTTAAAATATTATAGGATTTAAATTATGGTTAAAGTTTTAATTAATTTAATGATTTTATTCTCTTAAAGATATTAAATAAGACTTCATCATTTTATTAATGATGAAGAAATATTATTTTATAAACTAAAGTTAGTTTAAAATAATATTTACCTTAATTCCTCTAAGTGTTTTTAATTAAGTTAACGTTTATGCATTTTCAAATCAGTATTTTAATATCTCAACGTTAAATCGTTTTGAGGACCCCAAGACGAAAGGACTGGGTTAAATACCCAGACCCCTCTCTCTTTCCCCTCATTTTTTCCCAGCCCTCTCTCTCTCCTCCCTTTCCCCTTCGACGTACGCAGCACGCTGCTTCTCCACGCCGAACTGCTCCATGCCACAGCCCAGCGCCGCCGTGCCTCGGCAACTCTCACCGCCGGCACCATCGTACTCCTCTCCCTCCGGCGAGTCCATCCATGGCAGCCCCTTCCTCTCACGCTCTCTCCTCCTCTCTCTTGGAAGTGTAATGCCCGAATGGGCATGATGCCCATTCCGCCGCCGTGCGCCGCCCAACGGCGCCACCGCTCCCATGGCAGCTTCTCCTCCTGCCGACCATCATCCTCCACCGAAGCCAGCCCCTGTTACGCAGCCCTCCCTCTCCTTCCACGGCAAGAACCCGAAATGGGTCTTTAACCCATTTCACCACCGTGCGCTGCGGTGCGCAACTCCCACGGCCACCAGGCACCACCGTGAGCCTCCCCTTGCCTCCCCCTTCCTCCTCCATGTGACCCGAGGCCCATAGCCTCTTCTCCACGCACGAGCTTCCCTCTGTCGCACACACGGGTTGCACGCCGTGCATCGCCACCCACAGTGGGTAACCACCATCATCAGCCTCCTCAGGCCACCACCAAGCTATATCAACCACCCACGGCCCCGATCTGTCACCCATGCACACACACTCTCTCTCACTCTCCCACGACCTCTCACCCACTATGCTGCCAGATCTGCCGCCGTGAGCCACCGTGGCGCCACCTTGACGCCACCACGAGTTCCACCGCACCTCCCTTAGCCAAGCCCTAGGTCCAAACCACCACTTTACGTGGTGGGTAATCACTGCACGTGATGGACAGTCACTACGCCTGACAGACCGCCACTGTACACGGCTAGAGCGGCCATGTTATGCCCCTCACCACAATCACGAGCACTTCCAAGACCACACTTAGCTATCCAAACGCCCAAACAGTCAACGTACGTGGGTTAGCCGCCACGTACGACCTCTCCAACGTCATCGGCTGTGAGGATCAGCAAGCAACGCACGGGTTATCCCGTCAATGGTATAACTCTCTATCCTTCGTTAATTATGTTAGATATTGATTAGTTGATTAGGTTGTGGACTGTGCTGTTAGTATTAGGGGAATGATTGGGTTGTATTGAGATGTGCTATGTAGTGCGCTGTAAAGTGTTGGGCATATCTGTGTAGTGTGGTGATGTGATGTACCGTGTATGTGAAGTGTTGGGCATATCTGTGTAGTATGGTGATGTGATGTGCCGTGTATGTGAAGTATTGGGCTTATTGTGTAGTACTGTGGACTGTGCTGTATAATGTAGTTGTGGAGTTGTGCCGTAATGATGGCGTGGTTGTGCTGTGCAGTGTAGTTGTGGGGCATGTGCTGTATGGATGTCGTGGCATGTGGAGTGGAAACAGTACACGCTAAGTGTACTTTGTGTGTGGCGTAGTGTGGGATAAGGAGATTATATGTAAAATACACCCTCCTGGCGTATTGTGGAACGGGATGAGTACACGTGGAGTGTACTCCATGTAATGGAGTGACGCACTATATGGTGGGTATGTCGTAGTGGTGATGTAGCGTAACGTGTGGAAAATGGAGTACACGCAGAGTGTACTCTATGTGGTGGAGTGATGCATCGTATGGCGGGTATGCTATATTGATGATGGGTTGTAGCGGATATGAAGGGAGTACATATGGAATGTATTCCATATGGTGGAGTGATGCACCATATGGCGGATACGCCATAATGGTGATGTGGCGTGGTGTGTATGAAGGGAGTACTCCATATGGTGGAGTGATGCACCATATGGCAGATATGCCATAATGGTGATGTGGCGTGGTGTGTACGAAGGGAGTACATGTGGAATGTACTCCATGTGGTGGAGTAACGCACCATATGGCGGGTATGTCATAATGGTGATGTGGCGTGGTGTGTATGAAGGGAGTACTTGTGAAATGTACTCAATATGGTAGATTGATGCACCATATGGCGAGTATGTCATAAGGGTGATGTGGCGTAGTGCATGTAAATGGAGTATGTGAAGGGAGTATACGTGGAGTGTACTCCATGAGGCAGCGACACTCCGTGTGGCGTGTCGCAGAGATAAAGATAGTTGTGCAATTGATGGGCATAGAACGTAGTGAATAGTGTCGAGAATTGTGGAACAATGTCCCGAAATAGTTATGGCGTAGCCTATAGTCTGAGGTGACAAGTGTCACCGTGATTGACTTACGACTGGAAGTATGCGTGAAGTAGCAGAACAAGTGTAAGAGTACGCAGCGGAAGCATGATTGGGCAACGTCACGAAGTGACGTGGTTATTGACAGTCATGCTTATGATAGATAAGGAGTTAGCTTTGGAATGACATAACGGGAACGTGACGAGATGTCACGATGTGACGGGAGTACGTGAGGAACTGTACTGGTGATGAGTAAGAAGTTGGCGTAGAAGTGACGTAACAGGATGTCAAGTGACGTGACAAGGTCACGGTGTAGCTAGAGAGTAGTCTCGAGCTATGTGACGTGACGCAAGGCGTGGTTGTGAACGGAGTCTTGTCATGTTAAGTATTGGGATGAACTGTAAGAAGGGACGGCTAGCATAAAGAGTCGTGCTGGCTAGGTTAAGAGAATGTTGGTATCAGAATATGGCCCTCATCCCTACGAGCAGGTGATCGACATGTTATATGTTGATCTTAGGTGATAAAGGAGTAAGGTACATGTGTAATCTAGTTAGACACATGTGCCGGACGGATTCACCATATGTAATGGGTAATCTATCCTAAGCATAGTTACACGATGCTTAAGCCTCATAGATTGGCTTAGATGTAACGCCCCGTATTTCAGTGTATTTTTACTGAAGGATTATTTTTGATTGTTCAAAAATTTATCCTCTTATTTTAAAATTGGTTGAATTTTTAGTAAGTTTATTTCTATGATTTTAATTTGGTGAAAATTAATTTTATGTGCTTTCTAAATATTTATTTATTGTTATGCATTTAAATTGCTTTTAATATTTAAATTAATTACTGTGGGATTTAATTATTTCAATTTGACTTTACCATTACGTTTAAATTATTTTATTTAACTTGTGGTTTTAAAATCGTCTCCGTTGGATCTTTTTTGTGACCCAAGTTATGAGGATTGGACCTCATTTTTTTCCTCCATTTTTTTCTTTCCTTCCTTTTTCTTTTCTTTCTCTTCTTTTTTTTCCTCATTTCCTCTCCTCTCCCGCGCGACCTCTCTCTCTCCTCTCCTCCGCCCGTTTCCTTCGTCTCCTCCCAGCGCCGCCGTCGCGCCGCCGTGCGCGACACCGCCCAGCCGACCAGCTCCCCCTCCCTCCGGCGACCTCACCTCCCAAATTTCAGCCCCTACCTCGCCGCCGGTAGCCCACACGCCCCCCACGAAGCCGCGGGCCACCTTCACGCTAGCGCCGCCGTGAGCCGGCGGTGGCCCTCACCGCCCAGCCCATTAGTTTCCCCAGCCGCCGGCGACCTCACCCCACCAATCTCACCTCCATCCGTGCCGCCGTTAACCACCAGTAGCTCTTCGAAGCCGCGGCACTCCTTCCGCCGTAGCGCCGCCGTCGCACCACCATTGGCCACCATCTTCCTACCACTTCATCCCCGACCTCTTGGCAACCCATTGGACCCAACCCCACCTCCGATCCTTCACCGGTGAAGCTCCACCAACTACATTTCCGATTTGGGCATTTTGGTCTTCTACCGCCCATTCCGCCGCCACCCACGGCAAACCACCGCCACCATTGGCTTCACCGACCTCCCTAGGCCCTACCCTATCAATCTTGGGTCTTCGTTTGTCCTCGTTGAAAAGTTGGTAATTGTGACCCACGGCCACAGTGTATTTTACACTGTGGTGTTGCTCAGAAATCACCACTTGCAACTTCGAGATCCTCCGGAAATTATTATATTGCACTGTAAGTATTTTCCTTAAAGAACTTTCGTGATTTAAATATATTTTTGCACTAACGCATATTATCTGTGAATTGGGTTGTTTTGCCGGACTGAGTCCGAGGAGTTTCGGGGGTTGGATGGATTGTGGACGGAGTTATGTTTGTTTGCATTGTGAATTGTGGTTGCTGGTTATGACTTGTTCACGTACATCGCATATTGCATGCATGATCATGTTTGTAAAGAAAACTGGGTTTTCGTGTATTGCATACATGTTTATGTATTTATTGGATTTGGATTTTCATGTGAGTAAAAGGAAAGAGACTGTAGGGATGGTGGTAAGCAGGGATGGTGGTTGTGTCCCGCCTGTGATTCCCGCCTACAGTGCTCTGTTAAGTATTTATTGTGTGTAAAGGAACTGTAGGGATGGTGGTAAGCAGGGATGGTGGTAGAGTCCCGCCTGTGATTCCCGCCTACAGTGCTCTGTTAAGTATTTATTGTGTGTAAAGGAACTGTAGGGATGGTGGTAAGCAGGGATGGTGGTAGAGTCCCGCCTGTGATTCCCGCCTACGGTGCACGCGTTAGGGATGGTGGTAAGCAGGGATGGTGGTTGTGTCCCGCCTGTGATTCCCGCCTACGGTGCACGCGGTAGGGATGGTGGTAAGCAGGGACGGTGGTAGAGTCCCGCCTGCGATTCCCGCCTACAGTGTCCGATAATTGGATTGTTTGTGTGAATCATTTTATGGGAAAATGTGTTACGGATATTTTGGGCCAAAATGGGATTTTTGGCGTGTGTTGGAAATAATCATTTTTCTGGGAAAAAATGGTATTTTATGGTTAACTGTATTTTGCTATATTGTTGGTTGCATTAATGTATTTTTATCCCGAGAGTTGTTTGGTTTATACTTACCTGTGGTACCATTTTATGGTATCGCAGATTTTGATGCAGATGGTGATGACGAGCCTTAGCTTGGCTCCGTTGGAGGAGTGATCTGGGATTGCTCCTGTTTAGTGAGATGTGTTTTTATCAATTACTGTATTTACCTTTTGTATTATATTTGGGATGACTGTATAATTTTTAAAGATAAATTGTGTTAAATATTTGTATTTAAATTCTGGTACTTAGTTGACTATCCGCTGCGTTATTATATTTGTACACTGTTGCATGTACACACACTGGCACTTCGTTGGGATGTGTGACCGTGTTGTCACCATCCTGGCGTCTCGATCCCTGTGTATTTATATAAGGGGGATTGGGGGCGCCACATTAGAGCCGTGTGGCTTGTATGGATGAGAATGAGGATTAGTATGGGATAAGATGTATGAAGGTAGTGACGGGTGTATTGTCTAGGATTGGGATGCGTGACTTAGTTGGTCTGAGTCATGCATCAAGATGAGTTCAATAAGGAGAATAAGACGAATGTCTTAGTATCTTAATCCTAAGGTGAATTATGGGTTCACTTTAGTGAATGAGCACTCGAGACAAGACGTTGAGTTGGAAGATGCGGTGACCACAATGGGTCCCCGAAGGTTTTAACGTAGTAAAGGGCACGTAAGTGCATGAGATAGAAGGAGAGTGTTCTAAGTATAGTGTAGTCCTATTTCTAGTTCAGTTACTTATGCATTAGATAGAGAATGACGTTAAGATTATGTATGCATGTAGGTTGCCAGCTGACACGCGCATGAATGGACTGCATGGTATGAAAGTAACATGGAGTCCAGGTAAGTATTACGTTCATGCCCTTCTGGAGTTTTCTAGAAATTACGAAAAGAAAAGGAAAAACTCTTCTCTTTAAGAAAATGCTCACGAAAGAAGATGCCATGCTTTCAAACGTATATGTACGTACGACCCTTCCGTGAAAGTCCATTTTTACGCACCCAAAGTTATTACTTGTACGCATGCGAATGGATGACTATAAGATGTATCTATTGTATGTATTTTCAAAGAAAATGAACTGATGTAAATGCATAAAAGAAGAGCTTGAGCCGACGCCTTCGTGGATCCTACGAACCGATGCTGTCGCGAGCGCCGCGAGGTGATGCTCGCGGACCCCACGAAGGCCGACGTCCAAGGTAATGCTTGCGGAAGCTGCGAAAGGCAAAGTTTGAGCCCGTGCTTTATGTTTTATGGACGGTACGAACCGACACTTTTGTGAATGCCGCGAGGTGATGCTCGTGGACGTCATGAAAGATGACGTTCGAGCCCATGCTCACGAAACGATGTTTTCTCACGAAAAGAAATGTTTTCTCATGTTAAATGAATGAAAAAACTGAATGAAAGCTCCAGCTCTTCAGAGCTGGCATGAACGAATGAAAGAATGAATGAAATCATGAAAGCATGAAATGTATGAAGATACGTAACGGCCACATGAATGAATGAAAGGGTACCAATGAATGGGCAGATTGCAATGCTGGGTAAGTAGTACTGGTAGTGCACCCAGTGCTGCCCCCTATGAAAAGGGATTCCCAACCTGTGGCCACGGGCGGAATCCAGGTCAAAGGGTCGCTAACCCTAACACATGAGGCGTAACAGTGTGTACCGGCCTATAAAAGTGATAAGAAAGAATGTATGTATGTACGTATGTACGCATGCACGAACGCACTTTAAGAAATGAAGGCACTGCACTCTTGCAGAAATGAAGGCACTGACGGGTGAAACGTTTTACGAAAAGAAAGGAAAACTCCGTCCAGTGACGTTTTCAAATGAACGCACGTATGCACGCATGCATGTAAGTATAGTATGTACGAATAATAAATGTATGAATGAAAACCTACGTTATTATATTTTAACTGCATGAAGTAATGCTTACGAGTCTTCGACTCATTTTAGTTTTTATGCATGTCCCTCCCCCTATAGGGAAGGAAATGAAGTACGCGTCGGGACAGACATGGCCCATGGGGAAGAGCACGGAAGTCTAGGCACGAGCATTTAAATGTAAGATAGGCCTTTTTTATTATTAAAAATGATATTTTCCGCTGTAAACCTCTTTTATTGTAAAAGCACATTTTTATTTTATAAACGTAGAGTCTCGCACCCTGGGAAGAAGCAAAAAGTTTTAAATCGGGCGGTAATTCCCGTCGTCTTTTCTCAAAATATTTTATAAAAAGACCTACCACAAGGACAGGCGTTACATAAGAACTGAATGAAAGCTCCAGCTCTTCAGAACTGGCATGAATGAATGAAGCTCCATCTCTTCGAAGCTGGCATGAATGAATGAATAAAAGAATGAAATGTATGAAGACACGTAACGGCCACATGAATGAATGAAAGGGTACCAATGAATGGGCAGATTGCAATGCCGGGTAAGTAGTACTGGTGGTGCACCCAGTGCTGCCCCCTATGAAAAGGGATTCCCAACCTGTGGCCACGGGTGGAATCCAGGTCAAAAGGCTGCTAACCCTAACACACGGGGCGTAACAGTGTGTACCGACCTATGAAAGTGAAAAGAAAGAATGTATGTATATACGTATGTACGCATACACGAATGCACTTTAAGAAATGAAGGCACTGACGGGTGAAACGTTTTACGAAAAAAAAAAGAAAATCCCGTCCAGTGACGTTTTCAAATGAACGCACGTATGCATGCATGCATGTATGTATAGTATGTACGAATTATGAATGCATGAATGAAAACCTACGTTGTTATATCTTAACTTCATGAAGTAATGCTTACGAGTCTTCGACTCATTTTAGTTTTTATGCATATCCCTCCTCCCACAGGGAAGGAAATGAAGCACGCGTCGGGACAGACACGGCCCATGGGGAAGAGCACGAAAGTCTAGGCACGAGCATTTAAATGTAAGAGAGGCCTTTTTATTATTAAAAATGATGTTTTCCGCTATAAACTTCTTTTATTGTAAAAGCACATTTTTATTTTATAAACGTAGAGTCTTGCACCCTGGGAAGAAGCAAAAATTTTTAAATCAGACGGTAATTCCCGTCGTCCTTTCTCAAAATATTTTATAAAAAGACCCACCACAAGGACGGGCGTTCCAAAACCATCTAGACATTTTGAAAAGCCAAGCACTTTTTGCAGATGGTGCAGCAGCTGTTATTGTTGGGGCCAATCTTGATACCTCGATTGAACATCCACTGTTTGAGCTAGTTTGGGCTAGCCAGGCGATTGTCCCAAACATAGAAGGCGCAAGTGTTGGATATTTACGTGAAATGGGTGTCACAGTCCATTTATCTGAAACTTTGCCCTACGTGATTGGTAGCAACATCAAGAATAGCATGGCTACAGCATTTAGCTCAATCCGCGGCGGCATAAGTGATTGGAACTCTTTGTTTTATGTTATTCATCCTGGTTTGGGGACGATTCTGGAACAGATCCAAAAATATCTGGGTTTGAAATAGGACAAACTCAAAGCAAGTTGGCATGTTCTAAGCGAGTATGGGAACATGTTGGGTCCAAGCGTGTTGTTTGTGCTTGATGAGATGAGGAAGAAATCCAAGGAAGAAGGAAAGAAAACAACAGGAGATGGGTTGGAGTGGGGAGTCTTGTTTGGGTTCGGTTCAGGTCTCACAATGGAGACTGTTGTGTTGCACAGCGTCCCCATAATTACGCCTCCCTGTGGTAGTGCTACTTCATTGCACAGCGTCCCCATAATTACGCCTCCCTGTGGTAGTGCTACTTCATGAAAGGGGGTTAAATTAATTCTCAAAACTGATCATGTGGGGATCTGAATGTGTTTTAATAAGATGGTTAGCCTTGTAATATGTCAACAAGGTGTATGATCTAGCACTTTTTTTTTTTTTTTTGAGAATGAGTATGTCTAAGTAATTCTTGTACCTGTTTTGACCAAAAAAGCATACCAAGAAATTAAAGGAATACAATGGGAAAAGGCCATGCATGAGAGATGCCCTAAGTACAATATGCATAACTGATAGCTCTGCCATTTACTTCATAGATCTGTTTTTTTTTTTTTTAAACAAAAAAGCGTACGAGAAGCACATAAAGATAAGGATAATTGCATGCCTCCAAGAACATACACCATTGCAACAAAAGCCCAACCAAGACATTAAAAAATTCCATCAAGTCATTTAAATCATATAGATTTTGCAGGGATCAATTCCATCTGTGATGTTAGAGCCTTTCAAAATAACAATCCAAGATCATTTTGTATTACCTTTCAGTGCTTTAATTTCAATGTCCCCTCAATACTGCAAATCCGTTCCAAAAACCAAGAAACAAATATATTTGCATTGCAGTTCACAAGTCTTGAAACTACACATCCATTCTACCAAGCAAGAACATTTTTAGTACCTATTGCACCCAACTCCAAGAAGAGTTTTAGCTTAGGATGTGGGCCCATGCATCAATTGACATGGAATGAAACCAAATTAGTCAACTCCAAATTTAGGGGTAAACCTAAATATCATTCTATATATGTATATAGGATGAAAATACAAATAAGAAAAGCAAAACGACCAAAGACTCAATGTAACACCCAGGCCAACACCTAAGCCTAGGCCCAAGCCATGCAAAGCCCAACACGCAAGAGAAGGAAACAACGTCCTTTCCTAAAGGTCTGAAGGTCAGCACCCCTCTGTTTTTCCTCTTCTTCCCCATGCCCAGACAGTTTCTCCCTCCCAATTCCACCTCTCCTCGTCACCTCTCCTCTCCGATATTTTCTCTCCCCACTCACCCACACCACATTTATTTTCACCCCTACATCCCTCTTTCTCTCGATTAGGACCCAAGCACAGTGACCTACACCAACAAATCAACTTCCCCACTGCCTCAACCCTTCGGTTTCTCCACCAAATTCCACAACCAACCCCGTCACACTTCTCACGGCAGCACCACCGTGAGCCTCACCACCACCACATTGTTAGGAATTTAGACCTCCCAAATCTACCCTCCAGGATCCACCCTTTGATGAAATATGAAAAAAAAACAGAAAAATAATAATAACACAAGAATTTACGCGAAAACTCCCAAACAGGAGAAAAACCACCAGACACAGAGAAGAAAATACACTATGTGAAAAATTATTAAAATCACACTTTTTCTCCTCACCTCAAATGACACCCACAGAGCTTCTCCACTAGCAAAATTTGAACTTTCACCTCTTTCATTTTTACAAGAAAAGGTTAGTAGAGAAATATTACTAGAGTCACAAGTTACTAATTAAGCTTATAATTTGGTGTAATTAACTAAGAGGCCAAGCACCCTATTTATAGGCCTTGAGGCCTCCTCCTCACTTTTCTTCCATAGATGTGGGATTCACAAAAGGAGCAAAATCCCAACAATCTCCACCTTGCGACTTTGGCTGATCCCACAACCACGCTCCACCGCAATGAAGATCTCCATAACTTCTGCTATCATGCTCCACCATAAAAGCATACCCACTCAGAATAAACCAATTCCAAGCATTTCAATTTCGGCCCATGTCAAAAATAACCTTACTGAAAAATTATGGTGCAACTTCCACGTTTGGCTTTCTTGGAAGTTCATCAACCATCGACATGAATTTCCATCACACACCCTGCATTAATGCCAAACCAATGTCTATGTGCAAACTTGTGAACCCGCTAATATTAATACATCCTCTATTATGACAACTTTGAGAATTAGCGGCATGCCATGAGGATGTACATGTCCTTTTTCAAAAAATATTATCTTCCATGGAGAGAGACACAACGTTAGTTTCAATACCAATATCTCCATTTACTGACTTGGAGCCACTTGCCGAACCTGCTCCTGCTCTTGGATAATTTTTCTTAACGTGCCCAAATTGTCCACACCCCTAGGAGACTACTTTCATCTTCATGGAGTTCTTCTTCTTCCCATTTCCAGCTACTACCAATGCAAAGTTCTTAGGTGGACCATTTCTTCCACCACCTAGTCTTCTCTCTTTAGAAAAGAGTTTACTGGTAACCTCTAAAAAATTATTTTATTCTTCTCATGTATCAAAATAGGCTTCATATGCTGATAGGAAGGTGGAAGAGACCAGATGAGCGTCAAGGCTTGATCCTCATCATCAATTTTAACTCCAATAGATTCTAACTCAGAGATAATGCCATTGAGAACACTTAAATGATTTGAAATAGTTGTACCTTCACTCATCTGCAGTGTATGAAACTACTCCTTCAGGTACACCCGATTCGAGACCCCCTTCGTCTGATACAACTCTTTGAGTTTTTCCCAAAGTTCCTTTGCCGTAGATATTCCATGTACATTTGCAAGAACATTCTTGGCCAGACACAGACGTATCACACTTGCTGCTCTTAAATCTATATCCTCCCAACCTTCATCGCTCATTACAGATTTGCTCTTTGTTTCATCAGTCAAGCTATTATCACTATTGACTTCAGGGGTTGATCTGCCCTTCAACGCCTTGTGTAATCCTGATTGGATCAAAATATCCTTGACTTGAACTTGCCACAAGTCAAAATTGATTCTCCCATCAAATTTCTTCACCTCATATCTGATAGGATTTGAAACCTTACTTCCTGACATTGTCTCGATGAATTTTACCATAGAAATGAATGGTATTCACTAAGTAAGTTCTTGGGAAAGATTATTCTTTTCTAGACAGAACTTCAAGGTTTCCAAGAAATATTGGAGGGTCACACTGGACCACTTAAATATCAATCTCCTAGACTAAACCTCTTTAGACTATACGTATCTACACTACCACACCAAAGCTCCACACACCAAAAAGAACCTAATGGCTCTGATACTACTTGTTAGGAATTTGGACCTCCCAAATCTACCCTCCAGGATCCACCCTTTGGTAAAATATGAAGAAAAACAGAGAAATAATAACAACACAAGAATTTATGTGGAAACTCCCAAACAGGAGAAAAAACCACCAGACTGAGAGAAGAAAATACACTATGTGAAAAATTATTACAATCACACAATTTTTCTCCTCACCCCAAATGACACCCACAAAACTTTCCCACTAGTAAAACTTTAACTCTCACCTCTTTCCTTTTTGCAAGAAAAAGCTAATAGAGGAATTTTACTAGAGTCACAAGTTACTAATTAAGCTTATAACTTGGTGTAATTAACCGATAGGCCAAGCACCCTATTTATAGGCCTTGAGGCCTCCTTCTCACTTTTCTCCCCACCGATGTGAGATTCACAAAAGGAGCAAAATCCCAACACACATGTCGAGCAAGCCACCAGAGCAATAGCCTATCCTCCACCATGAACCATCGAAGCCAGCCTCACTAATGCCATACATCAACATCGTAAGATGTGAAATCCGCCACCACTCACACATCCAACCATAAACCACCAAGCACGAACCCCAGCCATGCCCAACCACCGTAGCCTCCATCATCAACCTGCCTCCCTCAGCCCCTATAGAACCAAACAACAGCCTCCATGCATGTCCAGCAGGCCACCCAGTGGCACCACCCAACCACTGCTTTGCACCACCATTACCCACCCTTTGTAAGACCACCGAAAGCCCCTGTTTTCCCTACACCCATAAACAGAGCCCTTGCTTTCTTCCCGTGAGCCACAAGTCACAGCCACCTTCCTCTGTTCGACCACCACGATGCCGAAATCAACCATAGAAAGTGACACCGGAAGCCTCCTGCGAGCCCAGATTCGCTACACGTCCTCCCCATAAGTCCCCTGTTGCAAAATCTCTCCCTCTACTCCGTTATTCCCGGGTTGAGACCACGGTGCCATTTCCTCCCGCAAGACTCCACCACATAGAGGAAACTGTCGTGATTAGCGTTTCATTCCGACCACTCAGGATTCGCCGCCGCACCTCCCTCCTCCTTCAGTGAGTTCACTCTGTCTCTCCCTCTCTCATGTACCTCTGTGCATTTCTTGGCCTTTTGTGTTCCAGAGTTCCCACTCCTTTAAATTGGTAATGGGCTATGGCCCTCAAGCCCCTTAGGAGTGGCCCTTCTTAATACGTTTAAGTGGGCTAGCTCTCACAAGTTTATAATAAAAAAAACTGTTTTGTTTTAAATTGGGTTGGGCTTATGTTTGAGTTGGGTTTTAACAAGAAGTATTGATATATGAAAGGTCATAATATTTTAGAAAAATTGACGGAACATCGAAAAATTAAAGTTGGAAGATTAGTGTCAATATTATGGAGTTAATATAAAATGAATTAATCGTGAAATTATTTGGAGAAGTTATATGAAAATCAAAATATTTGGGGAGTGATGACTTTTTGTTTTTTTTGGGTTATGATTATACACTAAATGAAGTCTAGGTTATTTAAGTATTTCAGGTTTTAATTAGAAAGCGCGTGCTTAATTAGATAGTTACATACTATTGGAAGTTTACATAAGTTATGCGTCTATTTTATAGGTGAGGATTTATATTCGTTCGGTACTGTCGTTGGAAAATTAAAAAAAAAAGTTAAAAGTTAGAATAAGTGGGGTTCCTATGCTAGACTTTACATAGACGAATGGACTGAAGTAGGTTTTATAAAAAATGTGCATGTTTTGTTCTGAAAAGAAAACTTGAAAACAATCCCAGTCAGTTTATCTGCATTACCCATGAAATCTGTATAAGAAGAGAAAAATATTTTGTTGTCATGACTGTTGTAGACATGAGCTTATTTTTTACATTTTGTTTCTGAACTGTGAAAAAAATTAGCGAATATGAAATCTGAAAATTTTTGCATGATTAAGTGATGATGCTCTGTTTATGTTTTTAATTATGTGAAAATGATATAAATTGTTCAGTAGCTTGTTTTGATATGATTGTACATCTGCAAACCTTTGGCATGATTTTCTGATTTTATATCTGATTTTGTTTATGGTTTTGATCAGATGATTATGATTCTGTTTTGTTCTTATATATGGCCTTGTCACGGGTGATAATAGTGGTCTCTGACTCTGTCACAAGACATAATAGTGACCTCTGACTCTGCCATGGGATACAATAGTGGCCTTTGACCTCGCCACGAGATATAATAATGATCTATGTTCTGAGTGCATCACTTTGGGTGATGAACAGTAATAGGTTCTGGTTGGTTAACCGCAGACATGCACCATCCTACCACTGAGGTTAAACATGAGCTCTGTTAGGGGTGTAAAAAAACCGGTCAACTGATAAATCGGACCAAACTGATGGGTTTGGTCCGGTACCGAGTTTGGTTCGGTTTGATGCTGGTTTTATTTTTCTTAAAACCAGTTAGTCTGGTTCTGATTTTTCTTTTTCTAAAACCAGATCAGACCGGTTCTATATATATTATAATTTTTTATATTGTATATAATTTTGATATATAATATATAATTATATATAAAAGTAGTTTTGTATTATATGATAAATTACTAATTAATATAATATTAAATTTTAAAATCTTATATCACTATATATTATAATATATCACTATAGTCTATAATACAATTATAATATATATTACAATATACTACAATATATTATCACTATAGTATTATATACTGTAATATACTATTATATATATATTATATAATGTATAATATAGTATATTAAAACCGGACCGAATCGGTAAAATTGGAAGTACCGGTTTGCTGGGTAACTGGTTCGGAATCGGTTCTTAAAAAAACAAAGCCAGTGCATATCGGTTTGGTCTCAAATTATGCCTAAGACTGAACCAAACTGGACCGGTTACACCCCTAGGCTCTGTTATGAATTGATATTTTGATATGATATGATATGATAAAATGATGATGGTCAGTCATGCTACGCCAAATGGCTTTTGAATATAAACATTTTGAAATGTTGGTCTGATGTTCTGATAACATGTTTTGTTCTGTATTTTGAATTATGTAAATGCTCATATTTACATAAAAGTATATATTTTTTGAATACTGAGTTGTTGATAACCCACCCCTTATCTTCACAATATTTTTCAAATAATTGTAATGGTTCAACTAGAAATCAAGAGTATGAAGTATTAGTAATGTTTGATGATTTTAGATGAATAAGTGCCAAAGGGTATAAGTAATTATTGGAGAGTCCTATTTAGTATTTTATATTATTTTGGTAGTTTGAGACATGGATATTTATGAGTTTTTTATGGAAATTTTAAATTTATTATGTTGAGGTATTTTTTTGGTGTCCATGTGGAGGAATGTATATATTTATGTTGAATATATAAATTTATATTTTACAAAACATTTAAAGTATATATAATTGTGTTATGGGAAATGATTTTCAACGACATAAGCTAACTCCCTAGACTTTTGAAACCAGGGCGTTACACTCAAATGCATATTGAAAATTGAGAACAGAAAAGGTGGATGTATAACAAAAGAACCATATCCTTTACTTCAATCATCAAGAATTATTATTGGAATTTTTTTACAATAAATATTCCCTCAAGAATATGTACTAAAGTACAGAGAAGCAAATTCAACAATGGCTCTCAAAACATCACGTGGACAAAACTGGTATCATGCTCTAGTTCATATAGTCGAGTCAAGACTGCATAGCATGTTAATTACCGTTGTTGGCCAGCAATATATAATCTTTTTGCCACCTAAAATCATATCAAAATAGTACATATGTGATTCCTCATATAACAAGGATAAGAGTAGGTGATGTATGAGATCTCACATTGCTTAGAAATGAAAAGTTCTTGCTCTTTATAAGGTTTCAATGGAGCTCCAATTGTATCATTGACTAGTCCTTTTAGAATATATGTCATGTGGTTTGAGTCTTTTATTGGGACATTACAAATAGTATCAGAGCCTATCTCAACCAGAAATATGGAATTTAAGTAATGCCACCTATGACGAATGGGTCCGACGAGGACGTTAGGAATTTAAGAGAGAGAGGTTGTGATACTCTATATAATAAGGAAAAGAGTAGGTGGTGTATGAGATCACACATTATTTATGAAAAAGAAGTAAGATTGTTTATTTGAGCTAGATTTTTTTTCCTGCCTGGTCAAGAACACGAAAAACCAAATTTCGATTTCGGGTTTCGGTCCGAATTTAACCCGGAACCTGGATATCCAAAATCCGAACTGCCCGATGCTGGCACGGGTTTGAAATCCAGGTAAAGGATTTAAAATCGGGTACCGGATTTTTTTTATTTTGAATTCAGTTTTTGGTTTATAGTAGACAACTTCTGAAACTGTCAACTCACATCAAGATCAAGCAAAGAATAAGTCTGCACCCAAGCTTATAAGCTTCTGAAGTCACCCAAGCAGTCAACTGTCAAGTGACCCAAGCAAAGCGTCCAAGCTTGTACCCCCATTTACTACCCATATATATATATTTTTACTTTTTATCTGCAGTTGCCTAGCTTCTCTCTACCCAAGGTCTGTGTACCTTCTTTCTCAACCAGTACCCTTACTGTAAAAGCAGTACCCAAGGTCTTCTCCTTCTTTTACTCTACTCTCTCAAAGCCCGCCCCTCTTCTAATATCTATATGCAATTCTAATTGAATCAACTTACATAGATGTCAGAGAATATGCTGCTGCAAAAGAAAGCAATTTAATATAGCTGACACATGATAAATTAAATATAAGTATCATCGAATTCCAAGTGTAGAGCGTGTGCATTTTATTTAACAATAATTACAATACAAAAAGAAAAAAAATAAAGAAAACAAAAAAAGGTGATTCGTTGGAGATGCACACTTGTCGTTTACCAACAAATAATGAAGAACGTGAAATATAGAACAAAGTCACGTGTGGGTGTGTTAAAAAAAAAAAATCCGGATTCAACACGAATTCAGGATTTTAAAAATTCGGATTCAATCGGGTTTCGGCCTGAGTCAGATTTGGGCAAACTCTGTCTAGGTTCTGACCAAGGTTTAATACCCGAGTTCTTGTCCAAGTATATCCGGATGAATAGTCTTAAAGAAAAGTTCATGCTCTTTATAAAGTTCTAATGGAGCTTCAATTGTATCATTGACTAATTTTTTTTAGAGTATAAATCATATGGTTTAGATCTTTCATTGAGGCATTGCAACATATATAGACACCAAATATTATAAGGAAAACAACTCTACAACTCGTAAAACTTCTTTAATAAAATTATATATACTTCCACAAAAATAACATCAATGAATCCTCCAACACATATAATAATTATAAAGAACTTCTCAAGGTCTAATAAAATCAGCAAGGTTGCAAAATACCAAAGAACTCCATAAGGTCTAAATAAATCCACCATAATAAATCAACAACTCCGCAAAGTCTCAATAATAATGTCAAACTCCAAAATACCAAGCCAACATAACAAAATAAATCTACTGCTTCTCCAATAGACATAGTACCCTCTCGTGCTTATTTCACTACGCTCAATTAATCTCGCCCACATTTCATATTCTTGATCTCTAGCTGAATCATCAAAATCATCTAAAATATTGAAGATAATTGAGTGAGTTATCAACAACTCAGTAAGCAATGAACATATAGTAGTATGTAAACATGAGCCAAATACAGAATGCAAAACCAAATCAAATTATCAAAATTCTAGATCAACAATTCAGAAGTATTCATATACAAAAGTCATATGACATAGTATAACTGAGTAGCATCATATCAAAACAAATTCCATGTTTAACCCCGTGGTAGAGTTGTGCAAACTCAGGCGGCCAATCGAGCAAAAACAGAATGTAAAATGTTTCCCTTATTTTTCTTGAAGTCCCCAGTGTGCACACAGAAAAAATCACACAAAAAATCACTTTGTTTTCAAAGTGGGTGCACCAAAAATAGAAATGTTAGTACTTAGACAAATAGAGGCCACAATCTTACACTTGTGGTAAGGTCGAGAAGAAAGCAAAAACAAAATGTCATGCCAGAGATTTTCATATGCAACAATTTATATCATAAAGAGTACTGAACAGATACATATCATATTAATATCATCATGTATAAAAAATTTCAGATTTCATATTCGCTATTTTTATACAGTTGAAAAACAAAGCACCAAAAATGCTCATGTCTACACCGGTCATTATAGAAAATATTTTTCTTTTCTTATTCATATACAATGAGTTATGCGGAAAATTCAATATTGGGTGCAGAGGAACAAATAGAGAGAGAGAGAGAGAGAGAGAGAGAGAGAGAGAGAGAGAGAGAGAAAGAGAGAGAGAGAGAGAGAGAGAGAGAGAGGGGGGGGGAGACTTACAACTTGCTTATGGGGACAAACCAACAAAATTGCACACCAAACAAAATGGAGGGGAGAGAGATGAAGAAGCAACAGTTGAAGAAACAAAATTTGAAGAGGACGGAATGGAGCTTCGGAATGGGCGAATGGGTTAATCTCAGGCTAAAACCCTACCAAAAACTTTCAGTTCCATCGAGCGACAGAACCAAAATCTTGCTCCTCGATTTTATGGACCCTTCCAAATTCTAGAGAAGCTGGGAACTATCGCTTACCGCCTTCAACTACCACCAAAAGCTAAGATCCTTCCGATCTTCCACGTTTCATACTTGAAGAAGCACCTCGGGTTCTCTTCCATTCCCCAACCAAAGCTGCCTCTACCCAATGATGATGGCTCTCTCCTTCTTGAGCCGAAGAAGATCTCGCAACAACATCTCAAGCTACAGGTAGAATAGCAACAACAAAGCTCCTTGTGAAATGGCACAGTATGGCCAAAGAGAAAGCAACCTAGGAGGAAATCAGGGATTTCAAAACAAAGTTTGGACACCTTCTGGACAAGGTTCTTGAAGAAAAGGGGTTTGTCATGTCCCCTTATGTTACTCTTATCTCTCTATTTTATCTTCGCTGATCCTCTCTTTGTCTCTATACAATCTCACGGTTTCTCTCTTTCGCTCCATCTTTCTCTATCCCGCTTCCCTGCGATTTGGTTTTGTGTTGCATGCCTCCTCCACCTGCATGCCTCCGCCATAAGCGGTGCCTGTCTGCTAGTGGTGGGTAGCAGGCTTTACTAAATGACTTCTTAAAAAGCATGGTCAAGATGCTTCCGCTTGCCATGTGACAATAAGTTAATCAATTCACAGGAATTAAAACATTGGCATTGGATTAGTCATTCCAATCTTTAAAATTTGACTAATATAAAACTTTTTTACTTTTAGTCAATCACTCAAAACTTGAAACCTACATTGGATTAGCCATCACACTCTTTATAATAATAAAATTTTATTATTTTTTATTATTAATATTTCTTTAATTAAATTATATAAATTAACATTACTTATATTATAATTTTTTATAAGACAAGATTATTGCATTATTTTTTACTTTATAAATAATTAATAAAAAGTTTATTCATATTTTCTCATATTATTATAATTTTTGCATGATTATAGATAGATGCAAAAAATAATTTCTTAATTATTTTTATATTTTAAAAAATATTAAAATAAAGATGATTAATATTATTTTATTAAAATATAATTAATAGTAGGAAAATGAATCATAATTCTAGGGATGAAGTTACGCTAGAGGGAAGGAAAAGAAAAACACAAGAAATAATAAAATATTAGAATGAAGATGCTACAGTTCCTTTCATATATGACTCTAGGGATGAAGTTACTGTAGCTCATCTTTCAAATGATATGTGTTTGGCTAATCTAATGTGGCAGAAATTTAATAGACATTCTTCAAAATATGACTTTTACTGATATTTGGTTAATCCAATACTAGTGCTCTTACATGTTGAATCTCCAACACGTGTTTGTAGTTTTATGGAGAACCATGGCGTGTCACCTTTCTTACTGTCTTTCTTGGAAAGGAGAGGCTAAGGGCTGAACGGGTGACTTATACTATATACAATCACTTTTGCATACTCTTTGTGCATTCTACTGATGTAATTGGCCAGAGCAGTTATTTTATATTAAAAAAAAGTGATGAAGTCAATTATATTAGTGGAGTGTGTAAAAAATATGTAAAAATGACTGCACATAAAATTTTTTTATTATTATTCTTTTTCTTAAGATGTCTTATGTGTTAAAATTTTAAGGGGTAAAAATATTTATCTCGTTTGTTTTTGTAGATAAGATGAGATAAAAATTAAAAATTAAATAAAATGTTATAAAAATATATTTTTTAATATTATTATTATTTTGATATTTGAAAAATGAATTATTTATTTTATTTATTTTATATGAGAATTTTAAAAAAATTATAATGAGCAGATAAATGTGCGTCGAAAGCAAACGACGCCGCTGTTTTTACGTTGATCCGGTTTTAAGAAATCTCTTCTCAGAATGCCAGACTAGAGCTCGTACTCATCTCCTCCACGCCCGACCGGCGACCGCACCCTTACCTTTCATGCACCTTCCCAACTTTTGATCGGTTCTCAGTAACGTTGCACGGAGCTAGTCGGAGGTAGAGGCGGAGACAATGGGTCCTACGTGCTTGTCGTGTATGGAGAAGTACTACGAAAGCGACGGGGGACTTGCAAGGTGTGCTACGAGGAGGCCAACGAGACGAAGGATGAGCTTAAGAGGGAGATCGAGGAGTTGAAGGCCAAGGTCGCTTTTTTAAGGTTCTGGTCTCCCTTCGACCACCACAGCCGGCCCAATGGGCCCTGCTTCACCGACGTCGTTCTTGTCGCCACCTCCGATGACCACTCTGCTGAGATCGCCGCTCCCGTCCCTGCCCATAAGGCCCTCTTGGTCAGTAACCTAACCAACCCTTCTTTTTCCTTTCCCCCGTTTTTGTCTTTCATTTTCAGTTGTTTTGGGCAGATTGTGATCATCTTTTGATTGATGTCAATCCGGGTGTGGAACACCGACCACCCCTTTGAGTTTATGTACTAAATTTCTGGTCTTTTGAGTTGTTGGACCTATATATATATGTTCGTGTGGTTTGGATCTGTAAAATTGTCAACTTAATTGCTGTATTTAGTGGTTCAATCTTGTGTGCTGTGAATGTGAACTTTGAGCAGTGGAGAAGACCTAAATTTTGGTTTTCGATCAGCAATCATATTCTGCTCAACCATGAACAATGTTTACTGCGTGGTAGTGGCCGCTCTACTATTTTCACTAGACTCGATATTAGTTATGTTGCTATGATATATGCAAACCCATCCCACTCTTATCCCACTTCTCTCCTACAGATTGTAAATTATAAATTAGCTGTTAATTTTTCTGAAAAAGATAAGAATTAATTCAAGGAATATGGGTAGTGTCACGTATTAAAATGAGATAGACCCGAGATAAAAATATAGTATATAGCATATTCTTTGATTTGATTCCCCTGAAATATTATCCGTTTCTTTTGAACATGCTCCTACGTTATCAAATTTGGCTTCACTTGTTCCTATATACACTACTTATGTGTCAAGTATTGTAGCAATGCAAATACTGAGCTTGTGTGTTTTGTGAGTTTGAACCCCCACTAAAGGCCATTTGCTAAGACTCCATGTGATGCGAATAAAGTAGTTGTCTTTTAATGCGAAATATCATGGAAGAAATATATATGTAGATGATTTATTTTCATTTATGCATTTGGACCATATAATCAGGTTAGCCGTTCCCCAGTATTCAAAGCAATGCTTGAGAATGAGATGGAAGAAAGCCTGAGTGGCACCATCAAGATTGCTGATGTGTCATATGATGCCCTTCGTAGCTTTGTCAACTATTTATACACTGCCGAAGTGTCATGCATTGATGAGCAAGTAGCCTGCGAACTTTTGGTTCTGGCTGAAAAATACCAGGTGAAGCATCTCAAGGCCTATTGTGAGAAGTTATTGGTGTCCAAATTGAACTGGGACAATTCCGTCATGAGCTATTCCTTTGCACGCCAGTACAATTCGAAGCTAATATCCGATGCGGCGTTGTCCTTGATCACAGATAACATGGACAAGCTTACTAAAAAGGAGGAGTATGTGGAGCTCGTGGAGAAGGATCCTCGACTCGTAGTGGAAATCTATGAAGCTTATCTCTCAAAACAGGTTAATACTGCTGCCCGCTAGGATTCTTCTACATGGGCAAGTGCAAGGGTTTCTTGGGTGCTGATGGGAAGCAATGGTTACTGTCCAACTTGGCATAATGTAGATTAACTCATTATATATGCGTGTGTTTATATGTATAACTAATAATTTGTGATACTCAAATGTGGGTCTTTTTGCCCATTTTATTTTAGGGAGTGTTGAAATAGTTGCTTTGCTCCAAAATCGCATATATTGTTGCAGTCCTCGGTGAATACCGTGTAAATCTGAAACTGAACATTTGAATAACATGTTGACTTCTAGTATATCTCATCAATGAAATAAGGTTCGAATTCTCTTGTGTGCAAACAATTCTTAGGGACCATCAGATTGAGGGATTTTCTCAAATTATTCGAGATGTACTTGCAGAAAACATCTTGCTGAGGACTTGTACACCTGCCGGAATTAGTCAGGACTTATCTTCCAGGAAGAGAACTGTGCTTGTATAATATTTTTAATATGCTTTATGATGTTTCGCCTTCCTCGGACTAGAAGGCATTAACTTGCTTGTTTTGTTTGGTTTCTCCCCCTCATCTCTTACAATATATTGGGTGTGGAGAAATGGATACAATTGTACACGACAAGGAACAATATTCAGTGGCATTCAAAGAGGTGACAATCAAATCTAGGATTCAACGAATACGGTAGCAGGTAACCAGGAAAGTTTGAAGAAGACGGTGTTCCCACTTCTACCTGGCTTTAGGTTCCCCCATCCCCTAGTTTATTTCGCTTTTTGCCTTTTTCTTTTTTCTTCTCCTCTTCCTCTCTTCTGGGGAAAACAGAAAAAGAAAGAAGTTACTCAGATCACCCATATGCAAGAAAGCCATTTTCTATGATACATCTATGATACACTATGTATCTAATATAAACATATAGTATAAGGTCCATCATAGAAACCTGTCATGAGAACAAAACCTTTATTTTTATTTTACTGTATCTATAGTTGTTTTGCAAGATTTAAACAATCATGTTAATCTTCTATTCTTGACCAATCTTTTGTGAGGAGACGATTACATAGAAAACATGAGCTAGTTTTTCGTTGCAGAGCTTTCCATCTTGGAGAGACTTCAGGTGAATCACAACTAGGACAAAACATACATTACGTGCTTACTACCGGTTTTCTCACAATCGAGTAGGTCACATACGTTTATCGCATAATAACATCCTCCAGCTAGAATGGGGGCCCTCGCCAGTTTCGTGAAGTGCAGGAACCCATCCCAAGGCAGATGCAATTTCCTTCACTTCATCAATAACAGATACCGTGTCACGTATATAAACACGCCCATCTGGTCTTAGCATCCGATCCATCTCAAGCATGATGGTTGAGATGTCACATTTTTGCCTGACGCAAATAATATTAGTTGAGAATTTGCGTATGCTTTAATACAAGTTGAGGTTTGAATAGATGAAACAAATAGAGAGTGGGCAGATTAATACCTTCTCTTCTCAACAGAGAAGAGACCATTTGCATGCAACAGGTCATACGTTCTGGGGTAACTGTCAAATGGCTGGCACCTGGAAACGAAATTTTGAGCATCATAACTAAGTGCAGACACCCGTTTGGATAGTGAAAGCGTTTCATCTCATTTCATGTCATCTCATCATTACAATTTTTTCAAATTCTCACACAAAATATAATAAACAATTCAACTTTTTCAAATTTCAAAATAATAATAATATTAAAAAATAATATTCTAACAATATTTTATTCAACTTTCATCGAAAACCATCTCATCTCATCTTACTATCCAAACCATACCACTACAGGAATAAGCTCCAAAAGTTAGGTTTAGTCTTTTATTACAGATTTACAGCCTTGTTAATCCCAGGATGTAACTTTTATAAGCATCCAGTCACATTAGGGAAATAGTGAACAATTCAAAGTGGAAACTTTATAGTCCCCAAAGTTATTAACTTTGCTTCAATACAATATAAAAAATAAAAAGAACAAAATAGAAAACAAAATAAAAGGTGGTTGGTTATGTTTGCTCAGAAAAATATTTCAGGATCTATGCAGTACTTCCAGCTTTGTTATCATCCTGAGGTAATGGTGGTAATAAGAGTTCAAGTAAATGCTTTGAAACCACCAGGAAAATGAACAAAAGAAGCAGCTATTTTCGAAATAGATAGTTGAAGGAGGAAAACACATACCAGTCATGCCTAACTCCTATAAGTCCACGGTCATAGATAACAGGCAAGGTATTGAACCCACCAACAGGAACAACATTCATAACCCAGCAATCAAGCTGGAGATCATGCAATGCTGCTGCAAACCTGCCACATTCAGAATGATATAAATTCTTTTCAACTTAAAGGGGGGGAAAAAAAAAGTAGCATCCAATTGCTATGTAGTAGCATGTCAAAGGCATCTAGAGTTTTTTCGATGATTTACCCTCCATATCCAGCTCTCATGTCCATCACATTTCTTAGTTTGAAGCCTTTCCAGCGGAAAGCATTAACATAACCAGTTATTATCTCATTCCAATACTTCGACTCTGCCATGAAAATTTCCTTTCTGGATTTGTAGGCATCCATTTCTATGCTCTGAAGCCTGTCTGGTGGATAATGAAGGCGTGCAGGCCATGTAGTTACATTAGCTCCATATCCAGTCTCTGGTAATGGAGTGATGCATGCCTTCAAACCAACATACCTGCAAAAAGTAACCGAATTGCCACAATTTTATTATTTATCTTGACTTAATTTTCTCCTGAGTAGCTAGCTAAGCCTTATTGAGCTCTTGTAGGATGTAAAAAATGTGCCATTGTATGTCCAATAAAGCAATTAGAGTAACAAGTCAGATAATTATTTTACAGAAATTTTCATGCAAAAGATCAATTAAGATACTGAATTCAATATCTCTTCTCTGCCAGAAACAGTGTTACTAAAATGCCAGAAATGTCAGTGCTTCCAGCCTAAATTTTCCCTTTTGGGTTCTGTTCCAACTCTATTTATTTTAAGGCTACCGGCCAATTTAGTAATGATGTCATTTTCTTTATTTTTCATATGTTTTCCACATCCTACAAACCCCCAGTGCATTTACTTCCCTTTTTCTTCTTACACTGAAATTCCTCTATGAGAAAAAATGACAAAAAGAAAAAATAATTTTTCATGCCCTGCAACTAAACTCAGGCTAAAATTGGAATGTAAATCTGCTTAAATGTGGAAAACGTAGTTCGAAAGGCTCAGTTTCTGATATAATTTTAATGTTAAAACTCAAAACTAAAATAAATTCGCGTATCTAACTTTGGAAAGACTTTGCACAACAACATCACAGCTCATCAGAAGATGGCATTTTTACCAACTGATAATTGATTTTGATCGGAAAATGAAGATTCATGCAATATGTTATGCCACTCAACCAAAGTAAACTCAAAGCAGTGACGTAGGTCATACCAAACATTGTCTGGATCATCATTGGAATCACATAATGGAGGTTGCAACCCATTATCACGATTAAGATAGCAGCTGTTGTTCAAAGGTTTTTGCCATATAGCTATATATCCCTTCTTCTTTACTAGTTTCCAACAAATGCGAGTAGTCAGGTCCTCCATTTCTGCACAAACATAAGCCAAAGATGAATTGGTGCAATCCAAAGACAGTAAGAATACTCTGTTCTTGGATACCAAAGGAAGATGATAAAGTGCTAACAAAATGGAAATCACCAAGAGAGAAGGGTTGGGGGAATAAAGAGAGGAAGCTCTTGAATGAGGACTATCAACCAAGGGAAAGACACTACAAGCAAATATTATAAAAATGTACGACTAAGCGCTAAATAATTGCTAAGAAAAAGATATTCAGAATAACATTGTCATAACGAGCTACCTTCCCATTGTTTTCGTAGGTTCTCATCATGTTTATAGACCTGCTCTCCCGCTAATACAAAGTATCCTCCTGCCCTTAGCATCCTGTTGGCCTCAAGGAGCAGCTTTCCATCTACATCATAAGCCAAGGAAAAATGGAGTATCAGTGTCCAAGAGCTTTAGCCAACAAGTAGCTCTTGATTCTGAAAATCTTAAAGAGCTACTTCTAAAATTTTAGAAGCCAGCAGAGGCTTTAATGCTGTAATGCAGAGGGAAAAGGGCGTACCATCAAGGGTCCAGCTGACCCCGCATCCTAAACAATGGATGAAGTCAAAAGCCTGGCTTGGATACAACAGACGACGTGTGGCAAATGTTGCTACCATTGCAGGCACACCACGCTCTAAAGCAAATTGAATCTGGTTTTCATGAACATCTTTTCGTGCTATTGACAGAGTAATCACATTACGCTGCATCAAAAAGGCACCAAAATCTGCTACTCCACTATCAATGTCCAAGGCTACTCGGGTCTTTTGGCCAAAAGCAATGTCAGGAATCAGCTGCCATTCAATTAAAGAGATGCCACTCAATTTCCTATTTATACAAACTAATATATGACGAGAATTCCAGAACAGACCAACCTTAGAAATCTGGTTCAAGTGGTTTTCTGCCCTTCCACCTCCCGGAAAAACATACTTGTCCTTCTTTATTGATATCCATTTCTGGCTATTTTTGTCTCCAACCAGACCTGTACGGGGTATATTTCTCAACCACACCTGCAATTATATCTCAATAGTTAGCCGAAAAAAAAAAAAAAAAAAAACCCTTATAACTGAACGAGCCACCGATGAGTTGCAGACTGAAAAACCAGGAAAAATGTTACCATGGATCGTAACTGTCATATATTAGCAAGCAACAATTTAAATGGATCTCAGCCGATGCACACCCTGGAAATTAAAAGGCGAGAACTGCTAAAGTAACAAAAAGATTACACAAAGTAAACTCGCAAACTGACGTGGTTTCATAAAATCTATTAGATCTACTTTATAATAAAAGTAATTTTACAATATAACGTATCACATCAAAACACATCAGTTTGTGATTTTACTTTTGTATAATTTCTCTGTAGCTGAAGTATTTTCCTAGTTAAAATTAATTTGTTTTGTTGCCACCAAAAGCCCCAAATACGAACACTTTTCTCATAATATAATCAGCACCACCTTTAGCTTCTCAATTCAAGACTGCATTAGTTTCCTACATATTTACCAACCGCATATCAGCGAGAGCTAGATGAAGCATGAACTTAGTCATTCAGCATGAACACGTATCACAATTTACATTTAAAGCACCTCAAACGTTTCCAACCTAAGTTAGGCCTACTCGTTACCCACCGTCTATACATTTCTAAACCACACGATCAGAAACACAACTTCTCAAAATCCCAGACATCATGATGAGGACAACAACAACACATCGAAACAAACCACAGAAGAACACATTCGTGAATCAAACTACCTCGTCTCGGCTCCTCGGCCACGGTATCTTAACCAGATACCCCTCCGGCCTCGGCACCAAGCAATCCAACGCTTTCCCTTCCTCAGGGCAATGTCGCTCGTACTTCTCCACACTGTCACCCAAATTCAGCCGCCTAATCTCATCCACATTGTCCAAACACGGTACGTACTCGCTCATACTTTGCTCACACACCTCATACTTGTCAACCTTAACCCTGTGACCACCATCTTTTTTCTTCTTCTCCTTCTCCTCACTCCCACCGCTCAAACCCCTCAGATCCTCCTCCGTCAAACTCTCGTCTATCTCCCCGATTTCAAAGTCCAGAGACATGGCGCCCGTTTCGTCCACTATCCCCATCCTGATCATCAAGTCCACTCGCGGTGGCTTCGGCGGGGGAGGCGGAGGCGGAGGCGAAGACGCTTTTGTGGGGAGCGGCCGGGGAGGAGGAGGTAGAGGAGGTGGCGAATAAGAATAAGAAGAAGAAGTAGAAGGAGGAAGAGGAGGAGGAGGAGGAGGAGGAGAAGAAGAAGAAGAAGAAGGCGTGGTTCGGGTGAGAGGCGGGAGGGAGGAGAAGACGAGGAGGGAAGAGTAGGGGGAAGAGAAGCGGTCGAAGAGGAAGAAAAGGGAGATGAAGAGGATGGTAAAGGCCGTAATTTTGACAAAAATAGGAGTCCTAAAAGCCTCAGTGAGAGTATTCATCGAAACAGAGTTCATGGCTTTCAGAATCTGCTCCGTTTGTTTCTCGGGAAAATGTAACGAAGACAGAGAGGCCGGAAGCACAGCTTAAGACGGCAAGACAAGAGATCCAGATAGAGAAAGAGACAGAGAGAGAGACTGTGGTGGGTAGATAAGCCAAGGGAGGGCGTGGTGGTGACGACACGAGCTTTTATTATTTGGAAAATGCTTGCTCCACAGATGAAGCCCACCGAAAGCAGCCACCGATTTCTTTTTTTAATTTTTTTTCTTGGTGATTAATTACGAAAGTGTTTTTAAATGATATTGTAATTTTAAAAAAAAAAAATATCTAAAGATATAAAAAATATTATGAAAAATAAGTAAAAAAAAACATATTTATTCTGTTCGGTGGCCTTCATCTGTGGACGTAGCAGCGTCCTTATTATTTATACATATATATATATTAGTTTGGATTTCAGTGATGGCGCCCACCCGCCATCTGTACAGACAGTTAAGTTAAGATTCGGACATCGTACACTGCAATTTTGCTAATCATAGTAAACTTTTAACGTTTCGTAGATCGTTTCAGATCCGTAAGAATTTTTTAGCTTTGGATCGTTTCACGGATTTTAAGGAATACGGTGAGAAGAATTGACACATAAAATTAATTTTTTTTAAAATATTTAATGTTATATGAGAATCACTTAAATTTAATTAAATTTATTTGTCTCGTTCTACATTTTAGAATTTAAAAAATAGTTTTAAAGATCTTATGACACATTTATAAATACTAATGGATAATACCATATGATCCCCAAATGGACATTTTTGTATATATATATATATATATATATATATTAAAGAATGTTAGGGCAAGTTTGGGAGGTAAGATGAGAATTTTATATTTTGTTTGAGAGTTTAAAATATTATATTTTAATATTATTATTGTATTGAGATTTGAAAAAGGTGAATTGGAATTTGAAAAAGTTAAATTATTTATTATATTTTGTATGAAAATTTAAAAAATGTGTAATGATGAGATGAGATGAGAATTTTGTGTCTTATCCCATCCCCAAACCTGCCCTTAATCTCCTATCTTTATTTTTGAAAAAATATCTCATTAAAATTTCTTAAAGAGGAGAGAGAAAAGTCACCTCTTCCCTTTTTTTCTTTTTTTTGGCTATATTCTCTTTACTTTTTGTTTCTCTTTTTTTGTTTTTATTCTTGCTTTCGACATTTCACCTAAAAATATAATAAAAAGAAAATAAAAATCTCTTTCATTCAAACCAAGACTCAATTTGTATTTTACTTCTTTCTTTTTTAGGATAAAAAAATCTTGGAAAATATGTAAGGTGAATTGAGATGAGATGAGATGAGTTGACATAAAAGTTGAATAAAATATTGTTAAAATATTAAATTTTTTCATATTATTATTATTTTGAAATTTGAAAAAGTTAAATTTTTATTATATTTTGTATGAAAATTTGAAAAAGTTGTACTGATGAGATGAGATGAAATCAGATAAAGAAAAAATCTATTCATCATCCTCACACACCACACCACATTTTTTTCCTCTTATCAAATGTGTGGTATATGGATGATAAGTGGAAGAATTCAATAATTTTAAGAAGAATAAAATTTAAAAAAAATGGGTGCGCTATAGTATATGTGGATGATGAGTAGCAAACTCTAAAATAAAACATTTCTTATATCCAAACGGGACCTTATAACATGTCTTTTGTCCGTTAAACTTTATACCTGGCTAACATGTTTCAATAATATAGAGTAGGTAGACGGTCGATTTTTCATCAATGACATGATCTCTTGAAATTATTTGTGGAACACTGGAACCTTTTTTTTTTTTTTTTTATAAAAGAACTGATCTCATTAATCATAATTGTCACTTACAGCAACTCAAGATGAATCGAGAGATAAAGTTACAGCATTTCTTTGGAGACAATAGAAAAAATACATGATGGACAAGTTTCAAAATCATAGGAATCCTCTGTGCATTCCAGCGCATTTTTTGCTAGAAGATGTGCTGCCAAATTAGCATCTCGGTATGCATGTGCCACTAACCATAAAGCATAGGAGTTAAGTATCTCCTGTGCATCTTCCACAAGGCAGCCACGCAAACTCCAGTTCTTGGTATAGTTTTTCAATAAATCCACCACTTGCTTTGAGTCCCCCTCCAGACAGAACTGAGTTAGTCCAACCTCTTTGCAAAAAATAGATGCTAGAAGCACACCATAGGCTTCAGCATCAAATAAGATTCCTTTGAGATTTTTGTTTACATGTAAACTTCCAATAACCAGTCCATAATGATCTCTAATGAGCACTCCAAGTCCAATCCTCCCTTCTTTTGAGTTGACAGCCGCATCCCAATTAACCTTAAAAGATCCCACCTCAGGTTTTGACCAC
Source organism: Juglans microcarpa x Juglans regia (assembly GCF_004785595.1). NCBI lineage: Eukaryota > Viridiplantae > Streptophyta > Magnoliopsida > Fagales > Juglandaceae > Juglans > Juglans microcarpa x Juglans regia. Next base: position 2,574,243 of record NC_054609.1, read on the forward strand.
CTTGGAACCCCTGCAGGTGTTGTGGGCTTAACTTCCATATCCTCCATGAGAGCTTCCTTGTATGATACAAGCTCTGCCTTGGCCAGTTGTTAGAGAGCCGTTGGGTGTTGGAATTCTTTTCCATGGGAAGTGTTATTCCTTCTAGACCACAGGCCTCATAGTAACTACCACCTCCTCAAGCTCCTTTAGATTGAGAATCTCAACGAGTCTTGCCCAGATTTCAAAGATCAGGTCACTTTGAAAGGAAAGCTTTTGCACTTTTCTCATTCCCTGACCCCACACATCTTTGGCAGCAATATATCCCCATAGAACATGTCCAGAGGTTTCTAGCTCCTGCTTACACACTGTGCATGAGCTATGTTCAACCACTTTCCTTCTCCTCAGATTTGCTAGTGTTAGGAGGGCCTCGTTGCATGCTTTCCATAAAAACATCTTGGTAGCAGGAGATACCCTTAGCTTCCAAATGGTTTTCCAAGCTTGTTTTTCTTTAGCTTTGGCCGAGGTCTCCCCTTCTAGCTCACATTCTAACTCTTTACTGAGATGATATCCACTTTTAACTGTGTATATCACATTTGCTGTAAACTGCTAGACAAGCTTATCCTCTCTCCCCCAGGCTAATTGGAATGGCTGTAATATCATCTACTTCCTGCTGAGAAAATCTCTTGAAGTATAGGTTTATTTCACTGCTGCAAATTGGGGTCTATCATGTCACACACATTCTCACACCAGCAATCCACTTCTCAGTGGAACACTGGAACCTTAAACTTAGAGGGAGGATACTTTTTGTTTGATACGTAACTTAGAGGGAGCATGCTAGTACTACAAAAATCAATTTTCTTACCACCTGACTTAAAAATTAAATCATTTTTAAAACTATCAATTTTTTACAATCATGATCCTCAAATCATAAAAAAATAAAAATAGAATCTACCCCTCTTGTCAAAATTTTAACACATATATCCTTGATAAAAATCCAGATATATAGAAAACAAAAATGATATGTGAGGTCCAGGTAATTAGATAGCATGATTATATAAAGTTATGCATATATAAAAAAATTTACTTTGTTAAATCTAAAAGTCATTACACTAATTAATCTAAATATAACAAAAAAAAAAACAATTACATTGTTAAATTAGAAAATGTTAATATAAAATGATAAATATTTTAATCACAAAAAGATTCCACAAAAGTAAACTCATAAACTAGCGTGACTTAATATAATACATTAAACTGTAAAACTACTTTTATTATAAAATAGATACAACATATCCTACAAAGTCATGTTAGTTTGTAGATTTGTTTTTGTAAGATCTCTTTGTACCTTTAGCCTTTCTTTTTAATTTAATAAAACTATGTTTTACAATTTTTTGTGTTTCCTCTCTTACTTTTTTATTTTTTAAGTTATTTATTTTTTATTTTCAGGGTTTTTTTTATCTATCTGTCTATTTAAAACACATTTATTTTTGTAATGCTTTTTACACCATATTTTTGTTTTTTTTATACATGTGACACATCAAATCTTTATTAGATCCCAACAGATAACTAACAAATTAAAATTCTAACGAAGAAACCAATTCAATCACTCTTACAAATGAAACATGAACTTTCTGCACAAATGCCAATTTACATGAGGTGAGAGACTTTGACATAGCATCTGGCTCTCACAATATAAATAAAAGTGTTCATAAAACTAGGCAAAGAACTTTTATTGATATACCAGGGGTAACAAAATCTATGCAACAGATTCAACATCCTTACTTTGTTATGAAAGGGTGTGGCTTGGATCTAATCTTTGTTAGAACTAGATCAATTGGATGAGATACATAAGAATCATAATTCATAAAACAAAACACAGTTCTATTTCTGGCTTCAGAAGTGATATGATAAAACTCTCTGGATAAGCTCACTCTCAAGGCTCCAAGCTGAACTTGCCAGGTTCTGAGTAATTCTTCTCAAGCTGCTCTACTTTGTTTATTCTGAAACCCCTGATTCTTAGTTGCTCAGGCACCGAAGCATCTTTATAATCGATATTTTCGAGGATCCAACCTTTGTTCTGCACTGAACCTCGCACTTTTACCTGTTTAAAAAGGATTTTGTCATTCAAAACATACATAATGCCAGGCTAAACTGGTATTCATTTCCAAACACACCAAAAGATTGACATTGTCAACAAAATAAAAGTTCATTTAAATAACAAGAAAAAGACTCCATTTTCAGAAAACATGAGATAAATAGAAAGTAAATGGTTATGAAAGGATATGCAAATAGTTTCTTAGGTTTTGAAAAAATAAAAAAGTATATCTAAGAACAAATATGGGTCAGAGAAGGTGTCATGTGAGTCAGAGAAAGTATATCTTAAATATATGTGGAATTCCGAAATTTAGAACTAACCAGGTGATATTTTCTACACTAAAGGAAAATCATTTATATTGACATGGTAAAGAAAATAGCATCTATTTTGATATCCTTGATGAAAAGGAAAACGAAGAACACATTAAATTTTGCCACATCGGCAAGCTGTGTCTATTTGCATTTTTCAAATCAATGTTTGCTATCAGCTTCTCTTGGCTTACCCCTGCATCTTCAACAGCATTGATGAGAAGAGCTCCATCCAAAGAGAGATCCTCAAGAAAGACATTGCGGCCCTTGATAACCATAGTAGAACTCTGAGAAATAATGCAATTTCCACAAACCTTCCTTTTGATTTCTGCAAAAGTCGGGCCCCATTTGGGCTTCCATGTGATTCTAGGCCAGACTTCTACCTCTTGCCCATTAAACACCTGTTGTACCGGATTGGCAACTTGGACACCAGCCTAGCAGAAAGAGAAAGGGAATCATAGAGAAACTCACCAGTAAGGCTAGGATAGTTCTTATTTCCTACAAATTTTACCTATTTCTATCCTGTGTGATCTTTGAACTGTTACCATATCTAATCTGATATTTGACTCTACATCATTCTCCATCAGAATGCTACTTTAGCCAAGTAAATAAACTCAAGGCAATGAACAGGTTTCAGGATACCAAAACAAACCCCACTGAATCCTCCAGGTCACTGGTCCAACTGGTGAAGTTTTCTTATTATTTCGTTGTTCCAAGTACAAATTGGATGTCCTATTACCTAGTCAATAATTATATAACTTTTGGCCTTAGCCATTGGTTATATTAGGGAGCACCAAACATGCCGTTAAAGAAGATGGCATGTATTAATGAGCTGACAGGAGTGTAAAGGTTGGATGAAAATATGGCCATATCTGGTATACAATGAACATGTATGCCAGTTGGCATGACACTGACAACTCCTGGTATTGAGGTGGAATTCATGGGGAAGAGGTCGCTTTTGAAGTGCACAGATTCTTTCAACCCTTCCAGTCTAATGTATCAATCTCAGTCACCATCACAACTCATAATGCTAAAAAAATTCTCTAAAATTAAAATATTAATTACCTTTCTAAGAATAAGGCTGTTTGCACGATAGATGGCCATTTCTCCAGAAGTTGCACTATGATATGGATTTCCTTTTGGTACCTTCAATTAAATTCAAGCAAATAATTACAAATTAAATGAAACCACATCAAACGACTAACTTGTCTGCCTCTGATAAAAAAAATTAGTAAAAAAAAAAATCATTATTTCTTGAGAACCCTCCAGAATAAAATTCATGTTACTCCAAGGAACAACCAAAAGGGTTGTGATGATATTCTTACCTTAGAAGCATCCTCAGGGTTGTTCTTCACAGGTGCATAAGCAAGCCATGCATCCATCACCTATTCATCATAGTACAGGTATTTAGTTGACCAGGGCAACAATGATACAAATACCTTGATAGAATACACCACAACAATAAATTAATAAATAAAGAGTTATTTTATAATAGCATTACAAATACCAAATCCCTCTAGACATCTATGACTCATGCTTAAGGAATAGAGAATCAGATTTTGAGCGGCTTTAAACATGCTAAAAATCCATTTCCTCACTCGGGAAAGCATAAATTACCGTAAATCCGACCCTTGCTGATGGAGGCAAAGTTTTTGGATAGTCTTGCATCATACACTCTAGTCGTGTTGCGGATTTAAATGAAGTCTTGCTAGCATCTTTGTATCTGGAGTAAGATTGGATAGAATGGATGACATGGTAAGGCAAAATGCAGAGCTATCTCAAATTTGCAACATCAAATATATGGCTGAACATTCACATAGATTGGAAGCGTGCTGTGGATTCTTCAACAGTTTTTCCAACTAATTTCTATCTATGTCTGACTAAGCTATAATGGTCTGATTCCCAACATTTAATGAGCAAAATGATTCAAGAAACAATGACATTTCTCAATTGCTAGAAGATCATAACCAACAAATCAAAATTTTATAGCGTAGAATAATGTAAGATGTGACTATTCTATGTACATCAATGAGATGAATTATTGTCACTACCAATTTAATAAAAATTCAAAAGCGCGCATTTTTCTATTGGCAGGCTATATAATGTATAGGACGGAAACAATTCACAACTAAAGCAACAATTCAAAGGGAAAAAAAAAATAACAACTTTTTGTTTTTTGTGAAAAACTTGATTACTGTAAGGAATTAAGCAAATAGTAGCCTCACCAAGCAGGTAATTTAGAATTTCTAACCAAAATTTAAAAGTAAATAGAGAATGTTTACTTTGGGTTAACAAACTCCTTTATAGCACCTCCTGTTTTAGTAAGCTCCTCAATGTACGGACCAAGTTCCAAAATTAACTGGGGAAAATAACATACTAATCAAGCCTAAGCATATAAATGTTCCGTCAAATAGAATGTGCAACATATCAAAACCTCAATCAAATGAAAACAAAATCAAGAATTAAAATAACTTTATGTAAATTTGATGGTCCCGGAAGTTTATCATGAAATATCCATTAGAAAAGAAAGAAAGATGTTGTTAGGATTGGTAGTTCATCAATAAATCATGACAAAACATAAATCCAACTGATGCAGATTCCTTACAATTCCAGAAACAAGCCAACAAACCTTCTTTTTTTTTTGGTTAAGTAAGAAACAAGCCAACAAACTGCACATGTGAAGAACCAAATAGGGGATAATATACCCAAAAAAATTTGGAAATCTTTCCCCTTTCTTTAGGTACAAGAAGATTGGATCTGGCCGTAAGAAGAATGCTTGAAAAAATGTATAACTTAGTTTTGCAAGATCTAACTGCGAATTTTTGCTGTTGTGACTGATCATCGACAATTTATTTTTCAGTAGAAAAAGGGAAGGATGAAAGCAAAACCTCAAAAAAAGGGCTCAATGAACCAACTGAAACAAAAACAAATGGGCTCAATTACTTGATTAAAACATAGACAAATAGGTCTGACATGCCAATTCCAAGATTAAACAAAAACCCAAGCTTTGATACCTTGTTAAAGTAAACGACCCAAAAAGCTTAAGCTAGTGCATGGAGAAGCCTAATAAGTACAAATACTCATAATCAAGCACACATCAGCTGACATAAAGTCCAGTATCAGTGGTAGTACAACCCTAAAATCTTTAAACATCCACACTGAGAAAGGGGAGAGAGATGGAAAAAAGGGATTAACGAGAGACTACTCATCTGTCCCATATTCAATGCTAGTTCTAAATTATGATGTTCGTGTAACCAAATTTATGAATATGACAATGTTAGCCATTTTCTATGGAGGTACTTTAGAGGATATATCCCACACCCTTCCCCTGCCTGATGATGAGGTAGGAAAAATTAGAAAATTAATTGATATTTTCATCAGCAGCTGAAAAGATCAAGTGAATTTTACAGTATACCTAGCAGTGCTCAGTTTAAATTTTGGGATGACAATCCTTTAAAGTAAAACCAGAAACTTGAGAGGACTATTAAAGGGGGATAGACATCTTATTTGATGGTGGAGATGATGAGTTTGTTACAGGAGCTTACTTGGTTTATATTTCCTGGGAAAGGAGAAAAGCCAGTCTCGTCATTAACATCTCCATCAACTTGTCCAGTTGCTCTAAGCAGAGGATCAAGCTGATTGTATTCCACATTGATCACCATAGTCCTCCCTGAAGCAATTTAAATTGTAAATGACTGATTAAGACCATATTTGAACGATATCCTACAGGACAAACCACAATAAATTTCACATGTAAAATAACATGTTGTACACAAAGATATAAATAAAAAATTTTAAGAATAAATCTGCACATCCTTAAAACGATAACATACGAAGTGCCATGACAGAGCAATTTATCCTAATGGTAATGTTTACACAAACACACATTTAAGATGTAAAATCTGAATTTCCTTTCTTGTTATTAATGGCTCAATGGCATTAGTTTTGTTACTTATACATGGAAAACAAAGTTCTTGTCAGCAAGAGACCAGCATCCACAAGCAACATTATGAAGATCAGGTAAACATCATCAGACCATGGAAACAAAATTTCCATTGACCTACACTGGACTTGATCTTGGTGATAAATGAATTATTGATGTGATTTTCAATTGACAAGCGTGAAGATGCCACATGCATAGTGATTACAACTCAATAGCACTTGATTTTCAGTAGCATTGGGAAAATTCTAAATTAGTGTTCATCTGTCAACAGAATAAACATAATAGTACACGCCTCACACAAACGTTTCATCCAACAAACTTACAGGTGAAGACAACCATGATGCAAGTCTATAATTATGAACTACAAACAATCAAAATATGTGTTCAATACAATAGCAAAATACCATCAGCATGAGTAAGTTTTGTGATTCCTCCAATAGCTTCTTTTGCTCTGCGTGGCACAGCAAGAGAGTTAACATGGTATTGTCTGGTAGAACTTACACCCAAAGATGCTGGAATTGCCTACATTCAAACAAGTAAACAATGTTGAGCACATTGATTTTGAAATCAATCATGACCTGAAGAATAATAAGAATTATATAGACAAAAAAATGAAACATTGAAGCAACAAACCTTGAACAGAAGCCCATTTGTATCTTGGAAAAACAGAACCCATCTCAAACCAGCATCATGCCTGAAATAGTCATGAAGCAATAGTAAAATCATGGAAGTGCACTTTGCCAAGCCAAACTTGATAAAGAAGCATATCATGGGACATTAAGATTTTATCCAGTACTATGAATTTCAAAAGCTAATTTAGGCTGTTAAACTTCAAAAAAAGAGAAAAGTTTAGGACGAAGTTACTGTCAATGTTGAAAAAAAATATTAACAACCTATTAATGTTACTTGAAATAGTAGCTAAATTCTAATTTGAATAAACAGATATTTTGAGGCTCAAATTGATGTTTTGATTTTTCACATATAGAACAGCGACTAGCTATAGTTTCACTATTATGCAGTTGCTTTCTATTGGTTAGAATTCCAAAGGGTTTTTTTAAGTGCATCAGCCAGGATGAGATGCGTGTGAAAGCACATGCATAGATCTTATATTTGTATTCAAGCAAGCAGACCAAGGCAGAAGTAGAATTATAAAGTGAAACATGATATGAATCCATAAGCATGCACAAGAACTTCCTGAGACTAGGTGAACTCTTAATAATTACCATATTTTCAGAAGGCCACTGGAAAAGAGCAGTGCATGCACATCACCATGGCCATGAGGTTTTGTCTAACACAAACAGAGAAGGGTCAAGTGAACACATGTGCAATGAAGTTCCAAGGTTAAAGAGATTACAGAGACATCAAGATATTTTAATTTGAGGCTAAACAAATTTATCAAGTTATACTAAATGCAATGGCTACCTGAATTCTGTATTTGTTACGGTGTTCAACTGCAAGCCTGGCATCATTATCATCCAAGCATGCAACCTTTTCCTGTATTAAATGGTGAAATTAGTGCCCAACAAAGCCATTCTAAAACTTTGGCACTGGGTGTCAGGGAATCAAATTCCCGACTAATCCAAAGGATGCACAAGCCCAAGGCAAGGAGTTTCCCGCAAGTGCACCTCAGGTAATTCAAGGGAAAATTCCCTCAGTCCCATGACCCTTAAAAATTGTTTACACTCAAGGGTTTGAACCTTCGACCTGGAGGGAGCATATCACCAACACCAAGGCCCTTACCACTTGATCCAACACCCAGGGGTTATGAAGCCATTCTAAAACTATAATGAGCTTTCTCCCACAAGACATCAAAATGAGTCAAATACCTGTTTTAGAAGTTTTACTTGTGCAGGTTCCATTCCAAAATATGAATTTGATTCTAAAAGCTCTACGGTGCGTGCATGTGTGTCATCTGATGTCATTATAACAAAAGGAATACGTGTTTGACAACCACCTACAAAAATAAAAGGCAATATTGTCAGTTGAAACAGAAATGAAAATAAATAAAGTAGTTTAAAATAATAATTGCCCTCATTTACTAGTCTTCATTGGCTAAGTGAGACCCAACCCAATAACCAATCACATGAGACATTAATATAGGTGAGTGGGAATGCCATGAAAGAGAAAATAAGAAATAACGATATCTATTCAGAGTTGGAGATAGAACCTATTAAAGAAAAGGTGAGAATGAGTCACTTAAGGTGGTTTGCCATGTGCAAAGGAGATCAATCAATGTACTGAGAAAAACTGAATTAATTCAAGTGAAAGGGGCAAGAGAGTCAACTAAGACTAGGATAGATATAATGAAGAAAGCTCTGATTCAACAAAAATATGAGCTTAAAATGGCAGAGTTGCAGACAAAGATATATCCAGCTGACTGAAATTTGTTGATAAAGGATTGATGTAGCCACCCCAAGTAGTAGATAAAGATATCGTGCAACCCAGCAGAATTTTTTGGGACTAAGCTTACATGAGTTGATTACAGTATCTGATAACATTCTTGCATTTGCTAGCTTTGCAAATAAGAGGAAGTTAGGTATCAGCAAGGAAAAAGGTGGGACAAACTATGGCGTTTGTCTTGACATAATACATAATAAGAGAGATGCTAAAAGTTGGGAGAAACTGAAGAAGCTAATGGTGGGGAAATATGGATCCTCCTACGCTGGCCATAACTCAGATAATAAGCCTTGTTTTTGTGGTATATGGATGAGAATCAAATGGAACTTCAGTTTGTTTCTTGAGGTATAGGATGTTTGACAGTATCAAGTGACATAAATGAGTGTTTTGGCAGAAAAACTAGTGGAGTGGGGATCATATTTGTTCCCATTTCCAAATGTTTTCTACTTAATTTAAACGAACTGGCTTTCAATCAACTGATTAGCAATTCTTGCAGTATCATTCCTTAAAAACGCATCATTCAATTGGTGCCTTATTTTTTGAAAAAAGAGTTTTTATTGAATCACCCTCGCTGAGGCGGAGGAACTAATTGGTGCCTTATTATATGGAGATGTCACATATCTTTTCGCAGCAAATACAAAAGATGAACCAAACAGCGGAAGAAAGATTGGAATCTGAGGTAAAAATACTTCATTCAATCTTTCTTCCATTAGAACTTTTGGATCAAATAGGGATTAGCACTTTTATTGAAAGAAATGACTTTCTAATCCTAAAATTTCTAAAAGTAGCTTCTTTGGATGCTCTAAATCTAGGCAACATTCAGAGGGTGGAATATTTTAATAAAAAATCTGGGTTACTCTGAACCATTTTGTGGAGCAAAAAGCAACCTCAAATTTTCAACTGCTATTTGAATGTTCGTTTGAGTCTGCCGTATGAAGCTACTTCTCAAAGTTTTAACCAACTTTATCATACATTGCACCGCTATTAAGTCCATCCATTCAACAGAATTATCTGAAAGAGAAACTCTAGGAGAGAAAGGAAAATATTAAAGATCATTAGAAGGCATCCCAGGAGATGGTAGTATGTCTTGTTTTCTTCCCAGTGGCCACCTTAAATTTTTTGTGTAGTATGGTTTTATGGCACATCAACACAAGTTTCAGAGTTAATTTGTCCTCTCAATACCTAAATTTTCTGCTGATATTTTTGCTGTGAAGTATACATAGAATCAATAGCAAATAGTCCTTAGAAAATCACAAAAAACTGAAAATAAATAACCAAGATAACATTCTACTCACATTCTCCTGATATTGCATCACAATTACCATTGGGAGATGACAGACCTTGTACGAGTCTACAGCTAGCTTCTTGAAGAGCCAGAACAGACTCAATGTAATACTGTAAGAAACATGTCCCTGAGGCCGTTTCTGCTGGAAGAGCCACCTGCAAGTTGGAAAGACAGTGGGCGAAGATATTGGCACCAATATTGATCACAATAAATATCCGGAGATCTGCTAATAGTTCACATGGATTGAGACAAGGAGATCCACTATCTCCTTTCCTTTTTGTTCTTGTCATGGATGCCATGAGCAGAATGATTGAAGCGGCGGTGGAAGGAAGCTTCTTGTCGGTTTTGGGGTGGGCAATGAGTCTTGGAGTAGCTTAAAAGTCTAACATCTCCTTTTTGCCGACGACACTTTCATTTTAGTGAGGCCAATCAAGAACATCTTCGGTCTTTGAGAGCTCTTTTGTTATGTTTTGAAGTTGTTTCAGGCCATAGAATTAATTTAGCCAAGTCTGAAATTGTTCAGGTGGACTTCATTTCGAATATTTCAGATTTGGCTAATATTTTGGAGTGTAAGATATCTGCGTTTCCATTGAGATATCTTGGTCTTCCCTTGGGTGTTCCTCACAAATCTGTTATGATGTGGGATGGGGTGATAGAGAAGATTGAGAGGAGGTTCGCCAGTTGGAAAAAGCTATATTTGTCTAAAGGGGGTAGAATCAGTTGTCTAATCTTCCTACATATTTCCTCTCTCTCTTCCCTTTGCCAGCTGGGGTAGCAATTAAAATTGAAAATATTTTTAAGAATTTCTTGTGGGCGGGTAAAGGGGAGGAAAGGAAGTTTCACTTGGTGAGTTGGGATAAGGTATGTCAACCGGTTTCTAGTGGAGGTTTAGGAGTGCAAAATTTGAGGCTTTGTAACAAAGCTCTTTTTGGGAAATGGTTATGGAGGTATCATATAGAGAGGGATGCATTATGGAAAAATGTGATAGATGTTAAATACGGGAGAATGTGGGGGACTTGGTGTTCTAATGAAGTAAGAGGAGCATATGGGGTGGGATTCTGGAAGTCCATTCAAATGGGTTGGGGGGAGTTTGATAATCATGTCAAATTTAAGGTGGGGGATGGATCAAAGATACATTTTTGGCTTGAAATTGGGTGTGGCGATTCAGCACTCAAGAATGTCTTCCCTTCACTCTTTAGGATCGCAAGGCACCAAGATGCAGCAGTGGCTGATCACTTTTCTTTTTTGAATGATAGTCGTCAATGGAATGTTGATTTTGTGAGAAATGTGCATGACTGGGAAGTAAATTTAATCTCAGGTTTTTTTGGTAGATTATATGAGTTGAAGATTGTTCAAGGTAGGGAGGATAGCTTGTTGTGGATTCATGCAAAAAATTTCAGATTTTCGGTTCATTGCTATTACAAGACGTTCGCCTGTCAAGGTGTTTGTGACTACCCCTAGAAAAGTAGTTGGAAAGTTAAGGTGCCTAGCAAGGTGGCTTTCTACTGTTGGCTGGTGTCTCTTGATAAAATTTTGACCACGGAAAATTTATGTAAGCGTGAACTTTGCGTCATATATTAGTGTTCCATGTGCAAGAAAGATGGTGAATCAGGAAACCACTTGTTTCTTCATTATGAGGTGGCTAAGATTTTGTGGAACGAAATTTTTGGTAGAATGGGTATAGCTTGGGTGGTGCCTAAGCAGGTGGTGGATCCAATTGCTTGTTGGAGAGGTGTAGAGGGGAGACAACATATTGCTGCCATTTGGAAAATGATTCCTTTGTGCTTGATGTGGTGTTTATGGCTGAAGAGGAATGGGAGGTGCTTTGAAGATAGAAAGCATTCAATGGGAGAAATTAGGGAATTTTTCTTTAATACTTTATGTTTGTGGGCTAAGGCTATTGTAATGAATGGTGAAGAATTTCTGGATTTACTTTAGTCTTTTCTGTCTTCTTTAGTTAGTGTATGTAGGTATTTCCTCTATAACTCCTGTGTACTTGGGCTATGCCTATTCTTGGTAATAAATCTCTTATTAATTATAAAATATATATATATATTGATCACAATAAATGTTTGTCATATTAACTATGAGATCCAAATTTCTTTTTAAGGTCACATGTGTCTACTAATCCAGCAATGGGATAGATTACACAAACAGACATACAAGCAACAAAATTTGAATATAAATAAAGGTCACAACATGCCAGCCTTGACTGATTTCAAGGGAGTATTGTGTCAAGAAACGTGCATACCAATGAGAAACAAACACATTTATAAGAATTTTAAATTGCTGGAAATTGGGGCTAGAATGGAAGAAAATCTGGAAATATAACAAGACATAATAAAATACAGATCAATGGATTATTAGTGAGAGATAACGATTGGATACATTACAAATAAAATATGTTAAAAAGAAGACAATTCAAGCTCAAAGAAAGGCAATTGATGGTCAAGGAAAATTTTTATAGAATACGTTGGTTGTCTAGATTGATGAAATATTAGAACCTTATGATCCACCAAAAAAACTAAGTTCATATATAATCAAGGAATAGTTACCTTTATTCCATTGTATCCCAAACGTTCCCCAAGCCCTCCTGCAACAAGGACGAATGCAGCCTTTTGGGCTTCTCTGATCCCTGCCTCCTCAAAATTGATAAAGTCTTCATCACCAAAAGTCAAAACCTCACCTTTTGGAACCTGAAAAATTATTTTCTCATGCATTATTCAAGATTTATTGTTCTGTTGAAAAAGAGAACATGAATGGATGAAGTGGTCAAGATTGAGGATGCAAGGTAATGTCCCCATCAAACAGAAGCCATACATATGAACAGGATTACTTTATATACTCAAAGTAATTACATTCTTCATTGTTGAGTAAGTTAAGTCAGAAATAATAACTATAAGCCTCGTTTGGTTACGCAGACGTGTTGTAGTATGTGGCTCATATCGAGTGGAACACGTATACAGAGAAAGCAGGCTGATGCCGGGAGTGAAGCGGAGTGGAGTTGTGGATTCGTGGATACTGGAGTTGTGGAGTGGAGTTCTATTTCATCCAGTTCAGATCATCTCACAGATTCTTGGATACTGGATTCGGCATGCTCTTATCACATGACACCCAATAAAGATTGGTTTAACACTTACAGGTTAGTAAATTCTGGTTCTGTTCTGATGGGTAACAATGCTTCATGCAAAGTTGTTGGAATAGGGAATATCAAAATTAAAATGTTTGATGGTGTTGTTAGAATGTTGTGTGATGTTAGACATATACCGGATTTAAGGAAGAATCTGATTTCATTGGGCACTTTAGACTGTAATGGGTTTAGTTACAAGTCTGCAAGTGGAGAAATGAAGGTGAGTAGAGGTGTCATGCAGTGATGAAGGGCAGAAACTAGCAGGAAATATTTATAGACTGCTAGGTACCACAGTTGTAGGTGGAGTTGCAGCCGCAGAGTCTGAGTCAAATAGTACAATCTTGTGGCATATGCAGTTAGGTCATATGGGTGAGCGTAGGATGATGGAGCTTCATAAGAAAAATCTATTGAAGGGTGTCAAAACATGCAAGCTTGATTGCTGCAGGTATTGTGTTCTTGGAAAACAGAATAAGGTGCAGTTCAAGACAGCCACACACAAGACAGAGGGGATTCTTGACTATGTTCATACAGATGTTTGGGGACCAGTAAGGGTAGCATCACGGGGAGGACATATGTATTTCGTGAGTTTTATTGATGACTATTCACGAAAGGTTTGGGTGTACTTCATGCGGCAAAAGTCAGAAACATTTGCCAAGTTCAAGTTGAGGAAAGCTGAAGTAGAAAACCAGATACGGAGGAAGATCAAATGCCTTAGGTCAGACAATGGTACTGAGTACACAGATTCAAAGTTCACGAAGTTGTGTGAGCAGCATGGGATTAAGAGACACTTCACAGTACGCAAGACACCACAACAGAACGGTGTAGCGGAAAGGATGAATAGAACAATAGCTGAAAGAGCTCGATGTCTCAGGTTGAATGCAGGGCTTGCAAAGAACTTCTAGGCAAAAGCAGTGAATATGGCATGTTTCTTGATTAACAGGTCACCTAGGGCAGCACTAGATGGGAAAGTAGCAAAGGAGGTATGGATAGGCAGCGCGGTAGACTACTCTGGTTTGAGAGTGTTTGGATCTCCAGCCTATGTGCATGTTTCTAGTGAGGAGAGATCGAAGCTTGATACGAAGTCTAGACAGTGTATTTTTTTGGGGTATCAGAAAGGGGTGAAAGGCTTCAAGCTCTAGGATCCGAAGGCAAACAAGGTGGTGATCAGTAGAGATGTGGTTTTTGATGAGAAAGCCATGTTGCAGCGTACTCAGGAAGAAAAGAAACAGGTGCCAAAAAATTGCAGCAACAATGAGCATGTGGTGCAGGTGGAGCTAGAGACCCATGATAGAGAAGGCAATGCTCAGAATGCAGGGAGTTCTAGCTCAGAGGATCAGCAGCATCACAGTATAGCTACAAACAGGCCCAAACGCACTATCAGGCCACCTACCAGGCATGGTTTTGAAGATTTGGTTTCTTATGCACTCATTACTAGTAGCGGGGATCCTACTACTTTTCAGACAGCCAAGAGAAAAGTAGATGGATGGGTGCTATGGTGAAGGAAATGAAGTCCCTACATAAGAACCAGACATGGGAGTTGGTGGAATTTCCAGAGGGGAAGAGAGTGATAAGGATGCAAATGGGTGTATAAGAAGAAAGAAGCAGTATCAGAAAAAGATGGTGAAAAGTTCAAGGCTCGTTTAGTAGCAAAGGGTTACTCACAGAGGAAAGGGTTAACTGATGAGATCTTTTCCCCTGTGGTCAGACACACTTCCATTAGGGTAGTGTTGGGTTTGGTAGCACATTTTGATATGCAGTTGGAGCAGATGATGTAAAGACAGCCTTTTCTTCATGGTGACTTGGAGGATCAGATTTACATGGTACAGCCAAAAGGGTTCAGTCAACCTGGACAAGAACACTTGGTCTGTAAATTGAGGAAATCACTTTATGGGCTGAAGCAGTCTCCAAGGCAGTGGTACAAGCAATTTGACTCCTGCATGATCCGGATTAGCTACAGGAGATGTGAGTATGATTGTTGTGTTTGTGTAAAAAGCCTAGATGATGATTCATTTATTTTTCTGTTACTTTATGTGGATGATATGTTGATTGCTACGAAGAGTATGAGTGAGGTCAACAAGTTGAAAACTTTGTTGAGCAGAGAATTTGACATAAAGGATTTGGGAAAGGCCAAGAAGATTCTTGGGATGGAGATTCGCAGGGACAGAGCTTCCAGGAGATTATGGTTATCTCAGCGTAACTATGTTGAGAGAGTGTTGGAGAGGTTCAGCATGGATAATGCAAAACCAGTGAGTACACCTTTGGCGAATCATTTTAGATTGTCTACCGCTCAGTGCCCGAAGATAGATGATGAAGTGCAAGACATGTCAAAGGTTCCATATGCCAATGCAGTGGGGTGCTTGATGTATGCTATGGTTTGTACAAGACCAAATTTGGCACAAGCTATTAGTGTGGTGAGCAAGTTTCTATCAAATCCGAGACGACTGCATTGGGATGCAGTCAAGTGGATCTTCAAATACTTGAGGGGTACTACAGACTATGGCATCATGTTTAGCAAACAAGATCCTTCAGTTGTGGGATATGTGGATGCAGACTATGCAAGGGACTTGGATGACAGGAGGTCTACCAAATGTTATGTATTCACTCTTGTGGGGGGGCCTATTTGTTGGAGATCCATGGTTCAGTCTCTAGTTGCACTATCTACTACTGAGTCAGAGTATATGGCAGTGGCTAAGGCTGCTAAGGAAGCCTTTTGGCCAGGGTTGGTCAAGGAACTGGGTATTCAGCAAGGTGGAGTTCAATTGCATTTTGATAGTCACAGTGCTATTTATTTGGCAAAGAACCAGGTGTGTCATGCGAGGACCAAGCACATAGATGTAAGGTTTCACAGGATCAGGGAATTGGTTTCTTCTGGTAAACTATTGCTTGAGAAAGTTCACACTTCTGAGAATGCAGTAGACATGTTGACAAAGCCTGTTACCATAGATAAGTTCAAGCATTGCTTGGACTTGATTAATGTCTCCAGATGCTAGATGGGAGACATCCCAACCTATTGTCCCAGGTGGAGTTCCAGGTTATGTTTTCTTCTTTCTCCTAAGGCGTGGATATTTGCCAAGGTGGAAATTGTTGTAGTATGTGGCTCATATCGAGTGGAACACGTATACGGAGAAAGCAGGCTGATGCCGGGAGTGAAACGGAGTGGAGTGAGAGGAGCGTAGCATACCCAGCGGTACAGGGGTATTATTGGAATTTTCTAATACCTCTGTATGGCTAGGGTTAGTATAAATACATATGATGTAACCCTACTTTTGACAGTTAGTGAAAATTCAGCCCTCACTCCTGTGGATGTAGGCATACTGCCGAACCACGTTAAATCTATGTGTTTTCTTGCTTTCTCTTTTTTACGTACTGTTCATAACTGTCGCACATAGCACAACAAGATGAGATGAGAAATCTATAGATAGTAGGGAGATAGTTTGTGAATAGTAGTGAAATGGTTTGAGTTAAGATGTTTTATGGGGTTTTGGGAAAAGAGTGAGAAAAAATTGAAAAAAAAAATATTATAAAATTAAAATATTGTTAAAATATAATTTTTTTTTTTTTTGGGATTTGAAAAGGTTAGAATTGTTTTTTATGTTTTTTTTTGGAAGTTTGGGAAAGTTGTAATGATTAGATGAAAATTTAAAAATTTAAAAATTTGAAATTGATTGAATGATGTTTGGATATTGAGATGAAATGAGATAGGATGGGATAAGATGGGTTGAAATCATCTGTGAAACCAAACGGGTCTGCATAACTGACTCTTGATTTTGACAAACATCAAAAAATAGTTTTCAAGGGTAATTACACTTTGCACCCTGAACTACCACTCTTATTCCAAGGTGAACTTCAACTATAAAAAGTAGAAATGTTACAAATGTACTCCCAAAACAACCGAAACATTAGGGGTTCGGTTGTAGCTTTTCTCTTTGGGTGTTCATACCTGAAAAACTAATTGAAATTTTGCAATGAGCACTCTCAAGTAAGCTACGAGCAGTTGTGCCACATAACCTTCGTTTTTTATCCATCCTAATGGTTATACATTATCTAAGGGTGCACATTGCATCCTTCTAGTAGTTTAGTGGGTAGATTGCAAAATGCTTGTTTCACAATGAAAAAACTCAAAGCCGACGGGCACTACAAGTGAGGGTGCAATTATCAAAGCAAGCAAATGATTAGAGAGAGAGGAGACAGTGTAGAGTCACGGCCAAGATTAAGTTCCCATATATTCCAAGGGGCTGTCAGGGAAACCCAAAAGCTATTTAACTGAGAAAAGCTGACCAGTATATCAAATTGTTTGGCAAAGACACAAGTGCTCTAAGAAATGTGCAATGATCTAGGAGCAACCAAAATATCCATTTTTTGGGTCCCACAAAGTAAGGAGTGTTTGAAGTAAATGAAGTAAAGGCTTTCTACAACATGTCATTAGCTCCTGATTGCTCTTATTTTCCTAGGATGATTATTGGGCAAAATAAGGCACCCCTGAGAGAAAAATGTTTTGAAGCAATTGTTTTAGGGAGGATTCTTACCTTGAATAACGTGAGAAAGTGTCAAGTTGTAGAAATTGATGATTGGTGGTGTATGTGTAAATGGATGGCGGAAACAATAGATCAACTTTTATCTCATTGCACGGAAGCTAGTACTATATATAAGACAATCTTTGGGCTACTTGGGATAGATTGGGTAATGTCTTCCTGAGTGGTAGATACCCTAGCATGTTGGAAGGAACAGTTCAGTAGTCAGTGCACATTATTGTGGAAAATGATCTTGTCTTGTTTAATGTAGTCTATTTGGGGGGAGAGAAATGCATGTGGCTATGAAGACTATGAGAAGTCGGTGATGGACCTAAAGAAGTTCTTTCAAAACACCCTGTATCATTTGATAGTGGTCCACAACAGTGTCACTTTTTCTATTTCTAGCTTCCAAGATTTTCTAGATCGGTTTTTATTATATCTTAATTACTAAAAAAATCAATTAATGATGGTTATACTCACAAGCTAATTGAATGCATCTTGTCACTCATCGTGATCCCCAAATGACCTCAAGTCTAAGAAGTGAGTTCAAACCACAAGTGCCAAAGGTGGACAGGGTTTATAGACAGAAACAAAAAGTAAAAATAATGCCTCAAAACATATGCCTGAGTGCAAGGCGTGGCAATTCATGCATTGAAGTGGAATTTGAAGTAACAGAATTCCAGTTTATTGAGACGTCAAAAATGATATTTCTATTAGTAAGATGCATTTATGTCATGTAGAAACTAGTGTACGAGAATAAATGCCAGTTATTTGTGCCTTTTTATGTTGAAGACCTGGTGAAATGTAAGATAATCCTATGTCATAGTATAAAAAACATATATTGACTTACTGAAGGTGTGAAGCCATCAAAAGGGTTCTTTCCAGATTGTGAATCTGCTAAGAGTTGTCTGGCAGATTTAACATAAGATGCCAAACCCCCAGGATAGCTTGAATTAAGCCGATCCACCTGTAATAAAATTGAAATTAGAAGAAGAATGGAAAGCCACGAATTTAGTTTAAAATTGATCAGGGCCATTGTTAAAGATCAGTCTAGAAAGTCAATAACAGAGCTTAACGGAGAAAAGAATGGATTGCAATAGAAACTCCTTTCAAGGACGAAAAAGAAGGTTCGCACTTCACTCACGAACTAGGCGTTGCTGTTTATAGATCAAATTGCCGACGCATCTTCCCAGCCTTCCATTCTACCTAAGTGTTCCAAGTTCTTACTCTCAAACGCAACATATTCCTTTTATCCATACCATAGTTAAAATCCACCCAATTCTGACTCCCCAGTATTCCTCTTATTAAACACACTTTTACGCAGATTCGAGGAATATACTTTTAAAATGTAGATGAATTATGATATAAAGAAACAGAACAAGATATTTCAAAGCAGGACTCCTCCGATTCCGCTCGAAAATGTCAGTACCAATTCCAAAAGAATTCACATACTATTAACCAGATAGAAAAGGAAAAAGTCGATAGTTTTCGAACAAATCCTACAGGAAAGAACCGAAATCTCCATTGAATCCAAAATGCTAAGACATAAGCAATAAAAAACACAGGTACCTGATCGAAAAAACCTTTCTTTTCCTCGTCATCGACACCGGGGTCAGCCCAATGCTCAAACAAATGACTCTGCCCCATCTCCAACAGCATCTTCGCCAGCTCAATCTGCCTTACACAACCACCATTATCAAATCAAAACCAACCAAAAAAATAACGAAAAATACACTCCAAAAGATTCAGATAACCATACATAATGTGGCATACGGACCTGTCCAGAGGAGAGGAGTTGGAGGTTCTTGTGCAAATTAGGAGCAGAAGAGGCGAAATCCGCGTTGATGCCGAGCCTGGAGAGGGTGTCAGCAGTGGATTCAATGGCAGTGGAAGACATAGCTGCTCGGTTTGGATCCAAATGCAGAGAGAGAGAGAGAGAGAGAGAGGATGAAAGATGTTTCAAATGAATATGGGAAGTTGTAGCAGTAGGAGGAGTTTCTACGTAAACGTAAAAAGAGAGAAAATGAAGGCGTTGCGTGGGGTGTGGATCTGAGAGCTTTCTCATCCACTTCTCTAAATTTTTCCTAAATTTTAAGTAAAAGAGCCCCTCTCTATAATTTTATCTTAAATTTTACTTATATTCAAAAAATCTTCTAAAAATTGTCTGTATCTCATTCTCTATTCTATTAAAATAATATTCTTCTATTCTTTTTATTACTTTTTTCTCTCACTTCCATTTCTATTCTTAATCACTAACTCTTTTATATTACTCTCTTCTTTTCAAATATTACATTTTATAAATACTTATACAATTTTTTTTTTCTCAGATACAATATTATTTTTCAATTCAACATCGGTATTAAAAATAATAATTTTTTTTAATATATGCATTTTCCAACACGATAGTATCTTTTAATATGATTTTGTCCGTATATACTTGAGTAATATTTGATTTGCATTTGTCTAACAATAACATTTTTTCATTTTCATATAACGGTAATATTTTTTTCAGTTTCTCTAACGGTAATACCTACCCGCGTATTAGTAATAAAAAAATTTTGCAAAATAGTACAATGCTAACATTTTGAATTCCTGTCTCTAATGGTAACATGCTCTGTCATTTCTCTAATGGTAACTTTTTTTATCTTTTCTTCAATGGTAACTTTTTTTATCTTTTCTCCAATGGTAACATTTTCAGTCTTATCTGTAACGATAATTTTTTCCTCTATAAATACGTCTTCTGCTTGCATTCACATTCTCAAATACCCAAGTCTCATCTCCAACTCCCTTCATCAAATGACTCGTTCTTTCTTTCACAAATTGTTCACATACTCGTCACTTGATGATGAGTTAGATGTTGTTTTGTTGAGGCTGATGGAGAGTCATTGAGACATCGTGGCAATCGCCAACGTCGTAAGTTTACTCGGTGTGATCATATTCAAAGGCATGAGCGCCTTTTTCACGACTATTTCATAGAAAATCCAGTATATCCCTCCAATCTATTTCGAAGGAGATTTCGGATGAGTCGTCCCCTATTTTTCCGTATTCTAAATGAGGTAGAGGCTTACGAGCCCTACTTCGTCCAGAAAAGAAATAATACCGGAAGACTCGGTTTATCTTCTATGCAAAAGATAAATACAGAACTTAGAATGCGGGCGTATGTTGTTACTGGAGATTTTATAGATGAATACATACGTATTGGAGAAAGCACCGCAATGGAGAGCCTCAAAAAATTCTGTAAGACAATCGTCACTATTTTTTTAGATGAATATTTATGGTCTCTAAATGCGAATGATATTACTCAATTGCTTGCGGTTGGTGAACAACGGGGAATTCCAGGAATGTTGGGAAGCATTGATTGCATGCATTGGAAGTGAAAAAATTTGTCCCGCTGCCTGGAAAGGTATGTACTTCGGCCACATCCGTGAACCAACTATTATTTTAGAAGCAGTTGCTTCATATGATCTTTGGATATGGCATGTATTTTTTTGTATGCTCGGTTCACATAACGATATTAATGTGTTAAAGAGATCTTTTATTTTCACGAAACTTATCCAAGGGCGTACTCCTCCAATCAATTATACAATCAATGGCAATGACTATACTATGGGGTACTACATTGCCGATGGTATTTATCCCAAGTGGTCAACGTTTGTGAAGACGATTCCATCACCCCAAGGTAATAAGAAGGAAAACTTTGCCGCAGTACAAGAATCCACAAGAAAAGATGTCGAGCGTGCCTTCGGGGTACTTCAGCAACGATTTGCAATCGTTCGTGGACCTTTCTGATTTTTCAAAGTCAATGAGCTAACAAATATAATGAAAGCATGTGCTATTCTACATAACAAGATCATTGAGGACGAGCATGATGATAGTCAGTCAGGGTCCGAACATGGAGTATGATCAAGTTGATGATGATATTCCAGAACTGTCGCGCAATCCAACAAACGAATTTATCAACTTCATTCAGCGCCATCATGAAATTAGAGACAACTCGGCACATCATCAACTACAAGCAGACTTAATTGAACATCAATGGCAGATTTATTCCTAACAACAGAAGAGAAAGTTCTGTTGGATTTTTTGTCTTTCTAATATTAGTAGCGACCATGTATTCTTGTTTCCATAATTTTCATTCCAAAAAAACATGTTTTCTTCAAGAACATGTTGATTGTTACTGTAATATTTTCATTATCTGTAATATTTTAAAATTTTGTAATGTCAATGTGTAATCAAGCAACATCTATCCATGTTAGAGTCAAATTCAATGACTACGTTTTTCTATCTTCTCAATATTTACTTGCTAACGTACAAATTATAAAATACAACAAACGTGCCAAAGTCCTTCAAAAAAACCATCAACATCAGTCATAACAGTCTAGCAAGTTATACTAATGTGCTAAGCATAAAATACAAAGATACTGAATATTGAATAAAAAAATAAGTTACAAAAAAGAATGTTTTGATCAATTATATGATGTATTGCGTCACGTCAATATCTCCATTTGAAGTTGCTGGAAATATACCCACTAAACTCCAGGCAACATACTCACATCGAGCAACATTATGTGCTCCTTTCTCTCCCACCAAGCAAATTCCAATTTCTCCGCCTCCAACCTCAGTTGCTCGTCCTCTTGTCTACTTTTATTTCCCTCTCTTTCTCGACCATATGCCATCTTCTCGGCCTTGAGTTGAAAAAATTCTTTCTTCTGAGCACGTGACTCCTCTAGGAGAGTATACTTACGCTTGCTCAGCTCCACAAGCTCATCTGATGCCCTGGCTTGGGCCTTATGTTTTCCTTTCTCAACTTCTTTTCACATTGGCCTATCCAATTCGATGACATCATTCTCCACTAGATTCTCGGCCTCTGTACCACCAACTGAATCCATAAGTGAATTAGGTGCAACTGTTGAGGTACGGGAATATTTCGAGGACATCGTCGACTTTCGCTTCATCCCGTCCTTTGTGCAATGTTGATTCCATTTCAGCTAGTCCTTCAATAGTTGCCAACAATGCTTGAACTGAAGGACGTTTTCTTAAGCGATTGATACATGGTCTTAACTTTGTCAAACTTCCAATGAAAGCATAAAATCAAATAATTAACCACCCATTAAAGATAAAGGAAAGATAACGCATAAATATCATAATTAAGTGCTGAAAATAATAAAAAAAAGTGGATGCTTATACATTGTCTTGCTCAGTCATGCCACTTTGATTCAACCCTTCAACTATGCGAGTTTAGCACAAAATTTGTTCGTCGCCTTTTGAATGGAAAACTACCGATGTATTAAGGACCCAACACTCCGCTCATTTGTACTTTGTTTATACTCATTGAAGTATTGACTAACTTTTTTCCAAAGTTGAGCATGTTTTTGGTCCGTTCCCTGGATTGCATCAACGCTACTATTCAACCACGCGGAAACAAGTAACTTATCTTGTTCGGAGGTGAAGTTTGCATCTCTGTGTTAAGATATAAAATAAATAATAAAATCTACATCTTCCCATTAGTTTAAACTTTTAGGACAAGTGGTGATTTTACATGGTATCAGAGCAGAGGTCCTAAGTTCGAACCCTGACTCTACACTTTATCCTATTTAATTAAATATTCCACTTGTTGGGCCTACTCATTGAGAGGAAGTCGGGCCCACAAGTGAGGGGTAGTGTTAAGATATAAAATAAATAATAAAATCTACGTCTTCCTATTAGCTTAAGCTTTTGGGACAAGTGGTGATTTCACATCCTGGCTAATTTTCTTTGAGAGGGAAACTCTACTTGGGTTGAAGGTGGAGAGTCATCTAAAGTCACGGAAAATTGTTAACTTTGACCACAAAAAATGTAGTCAATTTCACGCTCATGAGTCAGGAGGCTGTGAAGAACATATTTTCATACTCTTGTGAATCCATCTCTAAAAAGTTATAAACATAGAAATGTGGTTCACATGTTAGACAATTATGAACAATATTCTGCAAGTGATTTTGGCAGCCGACTCATGAATCCTATGGTAACATATGACCACACTTGGCACCCTCCCTAGCATGGCTGCAAGAACTGGTTGCCACTATTTATTGGTCATCCGGGTTACCATGTCATGGAGGTGTATGCCAAAATGTCATTTCACCATTTTCAGATTTTCTCATCATCACAGCTGAGGGGTTAAGACAACTCAAATCCAAACAAGTAAAAAATTTACAAAATAGAAAATAAGAGCATTCTCATCCGCTTCCCTAAACAATTGTGTGTTTTAAATGTGGCTCAGAATGGTTTATAGAAGTTACATCATGTATGAGACAATAGCTCAACTAAAATAATGGCTGCAAAACACCAAAACCCAAGTTGCCTTTTACAAAAACGATCACAAAATAGTTGGTGGCCATCCGGGTTTGGATTACCCTGTCATATCGATGGAGCCCCATTAAAAACACTTGTCTCATAGCCCTTTCCCATGGAGTCCTACATCCCATCATCATAGCCTTATATTAAACATATAACCCTGGAGAATAAGCCTAAATCAATACCAAACAGTAAATGAAAGTATACAAAGATATTGGGTAGAATTCAATATAACAACAACTTATTTAGTCCAAACTAGGTAATTGACACCAACAACAAGGTCAGTCCATGGAAACAAGACAAGAGATACTACCACTAAATATGCCAATGATAATTAATAATTAGTAATAATAATTAATGATAGCAGAAAAAAGTGATGCACAAAATGATAACAGTCCAAGCCCAAAGAAGTAAGTCCAGCTCACAAATGTCATGATAATTAATAATTATGCACAAACTGAATAGTTACAAAACGAACCATGAATATCAACCCAAACACATTATAATTTATTTGAAATATTTCCAATACTGATCAAAAGAAAATTAATCGACTAAGCCAATAAAAAAACCATCTTTCTAATTCCACTCGAAAGATTTAAATAAGTAAAATTAGAATCATTCAATCAGTTCAATATGAAGGCTATGTATAAGTTAATATGGGTTGAAAAATGTCTCAACCAAATCAAATATGAGATTCCTCAAGCCAACATAGAAACAACAAAGCAGTGAAAAATAAAATGCCCAAAAATCTATTAATTTATTGAAATTGCTCACAGTAGCTAAAGAACAAATGGGAAGTCCAAACTCAGCACATTTTTGGTCCAAACACAAAGAACTAAGAGTTGGTTTTCGAAATTGCTCATTAGTAGTTCAAGAACAAACAATTTCCTCAAACATCACCTCTCAGAAAAATGTCTCAGACCATCAAATCAAATGTGAGATTCCTTAAGCCAACATAGAAAGAACAAAGCATGATAACAAAATGCCCAAAAATCCATTAACATGGTTTGAAATTAATCACAATAGCTCAAGAACAAACAAGAAGTTCAAACTCAACACAGGTCCAAAGACAAAGAACTAAGCCCTTGTTGTTCGAAATTGCTCACACCAATTCAAGAACAAACAATTTTCTCAAACATCACCTAGAAGAAAAATGTTTCAGACCACCAAATCAAAAATGGGATTCCTCAAGCCAACATAGAAACCCTAGAGCAGTGAATTAAAAAATGCCCAAACAACAAACAAATAAATCAATGCCAACCACACTGATGAAAAATAAAAGCAGATCGAGATGCATAACTCCAAGAAGTCAAAAAGGTAACACAGAGCATCAAATACAATCAATTTTGAGGACAGATCCAATCGAAATGCCAAACCCAAAAAAGCACTGTCGTAAGGAATCCGAGATCGCAAGCATATTTCATTGGCCAAAGTTAGATCCAAAGATAAGAAAAAATTATATTGCTCACAACATGCATCAAATTCAGCCATGGGAGAGAGATGTTTTGTAAAATTGTGCGCCAGGAAGGACAAAGTCCAGCCATGGGAGGGGGCTTCAGATCCTAAAATCGTGTAAGAGATGAGTACGACTTACAAATACTTGGGCCGATGAAGCGAAACCACCGTCAATGGTGGCAACAGGTGCAACAGAGGGCAACGTCGAAGAGGGTAAATCGAGAGAGAGGAACACGCGGGACCAACAACCCAAAAGGGATGAGAGAAAGAGTTGAGGATGTACAGTCGTTCCCCATATTTGGGGAACAACTGTAGCTCCCATAAAATCAAAGCGTAAGATAGGGAATGGGATGTGAATGAATTTTTCATCCCATCCCTAAATTTTCTCCCAAAATTTAGCTATAACAGTGTTTTAGTCTACCGGATGGGAATGCTCAGAGACAAGATATCTCATTTCATTATTATAACTTTTTTAAAATTTTCATATAAAATATAATAAACAATTCAACTTTTTCAATTCTCAAAACAATAAAAATATTTTAAATTAATATTTTAAACTTTCATCTAAAACAAAAAATTATCATCTCACTCCCCAAACCTTTTTGAATTTCTCTCTCCAATCTTTTTTCTCTCTACCCACAGCCAACTATCATTGCGTCGCTCCTCCCCCTCTGATTGTCCAACCACTACCGGCTTTGTTTATAGGTGTTTTTCCCATTTGCTTTTTAGTTTTCTAGCAATAGCACGAAGATGTCCAGATCTGTTGCTTACTAGCCTTCCTAGACCGCCACGCACTCCTCCATCAAATCCTTTAGCCGTCGATCTATCAGACGGTAGGAGAAAACTGACCAAATGTATGGTGCGTGTGTCTCAAGCGCGGCTTGCAGTGCGCGTGAGCCACTGTACCTGGAGGAGTCCTTCGCCCCCACGCACAGCACCGTTAGGGTGGATTTGGATCTCTCATATCCGAGTGTTCTCTTCTTCCTTAGCATGGGGCGTTACCCACACGCACCAGCACCGTCGGTGGCGGTCCTACGCCGATGTATCGGGTCATCTACGTGTTGCTATTCTCCTATGTTCCTGCTTTCCCTAACCAACGATCAAGATAAACTGGTCATGATAGTCTCCTTAAGCCAGACCAGATCAGCAAAACGCAGCATGCCACCTCACCTACTAGTTTTAGTCGTAGGTTTATAATCTGTTTATTAGACTATATTAAAATTGCTTTAAAGCAGCTTCTCCTTGTGAGAATGGATTGAAGTAAATTTTTTGGCTTAATAACCCCTTTTTTTTAATTTTTCTCTTTGTTTTTATTTTGGTGTTTTTTTTTGCTTGCTCTGGGATGATTGTTGGGGACTCTCAACCCACTGATTTTTATATCTTTGTAACCGCTTAGTTTTAATCTATGCTATGCTTATCTTGTTGAGGAAAAAAAAAAAAGAGACCACTTTTTAATTCTTTATTTGGTAAAAATTTTCATGATGTGCATGTTATATTTTGATACGTATTAAATATTTAATCAATATTATAATATTTATTTTACATTTTTATCTCTCTTACCTAATTTTTATTAAAAATAAATAATTTAAAAAAGTTAGTTAGATAAGAATTATCTTGAGGGACCATATTTGGTTATAAAAAAATAATTGAGAATTTATTTGAGATTAGATTTTAGAAAATGAGAGAAAATCTTGTATAAAAATATTTTTTTAATAAATATTGTATTGAAGTTTATGAAAGTGGATAGATAATGTTGAAAAGTTTTTTGAATATGATTTTTTAAATTATTTTTTGTTTTGGAGTTTATAAAGTTATATTAATTTTTGTGTTTAGATAATGATTAGGTAGTAATTTTATGAAAATTTGAAATAGAAAAATTTCTTGTATCTTACTTGTGTTTGAAAATAAAGTTTTCAGAAAAGTTGAGAAACATTAAAAAAAATTTAAACGTCTCCACGATTCTTTATATTCGTTCACCAAGACGAACAAAAGACCTTTCAAGCTGAGTTGAAAGAAATTCTTCTAAACTCATTAAAGATTCTTTAACATTAAAAAACCATTCTCTGTTAATCTAACATCGTTAATCTTATTTTTTAAAAATATTTCTCTAGTCTGTTAAAAAACTAATGATAATTTCATACTTTTTGAAGAATCTCCTCCAAGTTTAAAAGAGAACTTTATTCGACTAAAATATGATTTCATCTTTATAGCTTCTGTCTTTTGCCCCAAACACACATATTATATGCGAGTTTTTCTATTTGCAAGTCGGTGTGTATAACATATCATCCATATTATTTAAATGACAATATTTGATTTGTAAAGTTCCAATTTTATAAAATCTCTTCCAAATTAAATCATGACAAGTAAGCGCTTTGTTTAATGTGTTATCCGCACCGACTTATAAATTGAATATATATATATATATATATTATTCTGAATGTAAACAAGTTTTTACTTTTATGCTCTGCTTTCAAAAGACCATTAGGTGGGTGGTGCAATCAGTTGGTGGAATTCATTGTTTCTGTTTATACAGACTTACTCCATGTAAAATGCCTACCCCTTAGTAGTGACTGTTCAACCAAGGTTGGAGGGATTGAGCATATTCATAGCCACGTTTTTGCATATTCTCGCTATGAATCATTGCTCTTTTAGTTTTGTGGAAAAGATTTTGCAGACACAAAGACTGTCTTTTTGGATGTAGTATATGGTTAGTGTCTTTCCTCTCCTATCGCTTTTGATGAGTTCTGTCAAATATGGCAGAGTATATCCAGCTTTGAAATGTCCCCTTAGACATTTAAAAAGTGCAACCCAGAAGATTCGTTTAATATGTTATTTTGCAAGATAATGACTTATTGACTGCATTAGGTATTTTTATATCAAGAAAAAGACACAATACAACAGGATAACATTTTATACAAAATAAATAGTCTTCCTCGCAGGAAATTTTGCTTTTTACATTGACATTATCCTGGCTTTGTTGTATATTTCAAAACAGATGTTGTGAGAAATGCTAGTTTTTCTAATACATTGTCAGACCCAACAAGATACTGGCTTTAAGTTGTTTTCCTTACCCTTTTTCTGCAATCTAATCATTGTGCATCTTGAGGTTGGCCATTGTTGTCATTAAATAGAATCCTTGGCTTCCCCATGCTGAAGTTGAGGACCTTTGCGTTCATGTTGTATTTGATTTCCCCGTCATAGAGCAGCTTTCTTATGTAATGCTCTATGTCTGAACCAATCAGACGAAGTGTGTATTCTGTCAGAGGGGCACCCTGAATACACAAGAAATGTTGAAATCAACAAGACAAAACAGGCTTACACAAACATTAAGTGGAACAGCCCTTGTCCAAAATTGAAATCATACCAAAAAGATAGCAGTAGGTTAGAGCGAGCGGCATAGATATTGGGATCTGAAGACTAAAATTTGTAAAGGTCGACTATGTTTAGATGTGATTATATCATTTTTTACATTTACCAGTCCCAACTTTGATAGGTGGTGGCAGTGCTTAAATGTGTAATCTGGTGCCATGCCAGTATATAGCAACTTGGTGCAAATGGGTATTAAACCAATACTTACCCGAAAAGTTTAAACTAATGAGAAGAGTTAAGTTTAATTGTTTAAGTTATATTCTAATATTCTTACTCACGTGTGGGCTAAACTCTCCTTAATACGTGAGTCCAAAACCACCAATTATTCCAAAAGTTTAAGTTGATGAGAGTGGGTGATGCATGTTTGTTGTCTGTCATAGAGCGAGTCTCTGATTTTTCCTATTTCCATGAAAACAACCGAGATTTTTATGCCCGCATTCCACAGTGGAGAAAGCACCCTGAACTTTTCTGAACAACAATATTAGGCCTCATCAATCCGTATAAGAATTCTCTATGAAACGCTTTAAACTGCCCAGCTATCAAATTAGAATTCCAATGCAGGCACAGGCATATAAGTCTGGCTAAGTAATGATCACCAGTAGCAGCAACTCCCAGCTAGAAGGCAATAGGCATGATAACAACAAAGGAATTGATGGCAGCTCGGATGTGTGTGAGAAAAATTATTACCTCATAGTGATCCACAAGCTCCTGGAAGTACGCAAAGACCTTACTGCAAGTCTCAGGAGTCCACACAAACTCATCTGAGGGATCAAGAAGCATTGTAAGTTTGTCCATCTGGGTTTGATCAAACTCCCAGGTTTCAGGATCAATATATGCTGCAAAAATCCTAACGTGCCGGGTGACACTGCTCAGCCACTGTCCTCCATATTCTCTACTCATATTCTTGCTCTTTACATTCACTTGTGGTTCCACTGGTCTTGGTTGTTTTCCTGGTATCTTCACTTTCTCTTGTTCTTGTTCTTCAACCTTCACTTCTTGTGATTCTTTTACTTCAGCTTGCTGCTGAGCTGAAATGGAGAATGCCTTCCTCTTTCTTAGTTCCCCTTTCCCTCCAACCAAACCCAACATAGAGAACTTCGTGCAGGCCATGTAAGAAGAAATTGCCGCCATGATCGACTGTTGTAATCAAACGTTCTGGTGTACAAGTTTCTGAAACTTTTTTTCTTCTTCTTCGCGGTTTTCCTGGTTGCTGCTTTCAAGTACCAACATTTTGAGAAATTGTCACTGCGCCAGTAGGTTTAGATCCATATACTTTGTGGATAAGATATCTTGTTTTTATTGGGGTGGGAATGAGTTTGTGGTCAAGCTACAAAGGAACAAGGAACCATCAAATGGACTGCTGTTTGTCTCGATAATCTCCACCGTTGATTTCTGTACAACGTAGATAGACGTGAATTTGACAACTTGTTGCATGCTAACTTTGCTTATAGCAATCCCTTGAATCTGAGGCCTATGAGCATCACCTAATAGAGAGCAGCTGTGAGTTCTAACCATGAATGATTATCTCCGTCAATGACCTATTGACCTTGCACTCTGATGGCATTTGCCTAGTCCTCTCTCATCAAGGATGTCCGAAAATCGATTTTCCATTCTCATCATTAAGTGTATTGCATTTTAAGGGTCTGCAATTCGGCTCTATATTTTTTTTTTATATATATATAAGTAAACGATTATATTGATATGAATAGGCATAGCCCAAGTATACAAGGTGGTATACCAAAGGTCACAGCTAGTTACGACTCTATATTTTCACATATAGTAATGGGAATTTATCTCTCAAGCTCTTCGTTTTTTAACCCTTTTCATGTTAGGCTCGATGCTTTGAGTTGAGCTCTAAACAAATGTAATAAAGATGTGAGCTAAATTAGTCTTGGCTATATCATACACATGGCAATGACATAAATTAGGGATGAATCCAATTTCTCATTACAATAATAACAAATGAACATTGAAATGGGGCGTCATAATTTATAACGCTCAATTCCATCTGGTATTAAAATTCTTGTGAAGCTTTTGTAAACATATAGAATGAAAGCAGAAGCCCCAGCAGCATACAAAATTGTTCTGCGTTAGTAGAAAACAGTCGACAAACTAGTCAGTCAACTAATCAAACTATAATACATTTTTGTAAAATGTTATTTCTTCATCTTGGATTTTATCATCTCTAATCAATCACACAATATCATTTGACGTATTTTAAGTGGCATTCCACTTAAATTGAATGATTGATATAAGAAACCACTTAAAATGCATCGTATCAACTGGTGTAACTAGAGATGACAAATTCACAATGAAAAATAATAGCATTGCGCACAATTAAATCAATTCTATCTTCAGTCTTGTGCACCATCATGCAGAAAAAAAAAATAGTAAAGAAAAAGCAAGGAAAGAATAACATGAATGAAGACGCCAAAGAATCGATCATGTTGTATCTTATTTCACTGATCTTGAAAATGCACAAGCCGTTCATGTTTCTATGAGAAAATTATACATCAACAAGAATGACTACCTCCTTGAGGCGTGGACTTGATAGTTCAATATTCAGTACCGGAATGGGAGTAGCTCTTTTGCCTGGGTATTGTTATACAACTTGACTAAGAGGACTGGAATTCTGAAATTGAATAAAATTTTCATTAGATATAAACATGGAAACAAAAGAATTGAGACTGGAGAGTATAGAAGAAGAAATCCAGTAGCTCTTCCAAGTTTCTCCTATAAATCAATTGTGATTTTGGTGCTGGGAATGCTGATAAAAATTATTGCCAGCTTTTTCTACTCTACAGCTTAATTCCTCTGATAAATATGAACTTGTAGACTCATTTTCTACTTTTCCTATACCTATGCTGCAGGAAACACCTCTTGAGTTGTCTCCCATGTGTCCCCACGCATTCCTTTTCCAAAGCCATGGGGGCCGCACTTTTGTAGCATTCCATTTCTCCTGCCTGAAATACCTCTTTCCCAAGTCATATGAGGATTCCCTTCCTCGCTTATATGGCTGGTTGCTATTTGCACATGGACCGTCCAAGTATTTGGGGGTTTCATCCATGTGACAAGGGGCGCGGCAATGGATAGTATCCCTTCGTCCTTCTGCAGGTTGATTAATTGTCATAGGATTGGGAGCATGAGAAGGTGGACAGTTTTTGCTATCCCGGGGATATGGAGGCAATGGAGGAAAAGGATGGAAAGGCATCCCGGGAGCAATAAACCAACCATTTATGCTTTCTGCCTGGGGTGTGCCAAAATGCTGTATGATTGACAATGGCACTCCATATGAGACAGGCAAACGAGAAATGAATTTCCCTTGTGGCTGTCCAATAATTGCATCTAAAGGACACTTCATATCGCAAACATTATGTTGAGGGCGATCTGTCGCAGCTGAAGAAGCATGAGATAAACCAAGAGCTTGGGGAGATGAAAACCCGGGGGGAATATCCTCAGGGATGTTCTGCCTTTCATTGTCAGCACTAATAGCTCCATCTTGCTGAGAGTGATTGTGAACAGGGCCAGCACAATTACCTCTCTTTCTGCTTACCATGTCTATAGGATCCTGTGCCTCTTCAACACCCCTTTGCAATGGCCCAGATTCAATTTTATGTAGCGATGTACAGTCTATCTTCTGTTCCTTGTGCTGAGATCTTGTATCTTGGTTAGTCTCTGCTGGCTGATCCCATCGGCTTTTACGTTTACGAGTTTTAGTCTCACTAGTCAGGCAATTACCTATACATGGAGCAGAGCAACCCTCGGGGATACCAGTATCATACGAGGCCACTGCAACCATTGATTGCTTGACACAATCAATTGCTTCTGTAGGTCTTGCATGCTCTTGATCACGCCAATAGTTATGTGATAATGAAAATCTTTCGCAGTTTGAACCCCTGCGAATCTCCATCCTGTCATCATCTCTGTCCACGTAGCTAAGCTTTCTAAAAGGTCTGGGAATCCACCTATCTCGGAAGTTCCGTGCAATTTGATGAACCTGAATATTCATACCACACAGTTAATACGGCTTTAATTACAAATGCAGAAATTAGTAAATGAGTTTCTAAGCAACCTCAACCATCAATAAGAGATAGAGAAACCGCACAATTAAGGCATCTTAGATGAATGCATATAGAACAGCTATGCAGGAATTAGTTTCCCAATGTACCTGTTTGTCATCATGCTCTGTCAGTGACAATATTGACTCCCTAAAGCTGCATGGAAACACACGTCTCAGGGATATATAATAAAGCAGCATGCCTATCATCATAATTCCATGAATTAAATAGGAAAAGAAATCATTGGTTTGAGTTTGCATTGAAAAAATATATTAAGCAATTACAAAAGTTAGGTTGCCCCGGGACCAAGACATAAAAGAAAGCTAACAGAGTTGAAAAAAAGGTCCTTCCACATAGGCACAACAAAAGCACATGATTATAGAAATATTTGATTAAACATGCAACATTCAAATCTTCTTGCCAGCCACTTCGATTACACTTGAGCATCAGAATGATACAAACTATGAACAAAAAAATCATGTTTCAGGAAAATCGAAACAAGCAATAACAATCTCAAGAGCAGTTTGATGCCATCACAGCCTCACAAAAAGGTATTATATCCTGCATTCACTAAAGACCATGTAAATCTCAACCATGTTCTTTTCTTTATGATAAGTAAAAGTAAAATTTTATTGAGACACAACAAAAGGTGTTGCCCGAGTACACAGGAAGTATGCACAATTAAACACCTAATTACAATCTAGGAACTAAAAAATGATACGAGGTCATTCTTTTCTTTTGTGGGGAGAGAGTAAATGGGTACAGGTATGTTTGACATAATGAAGTTCATTCAGAATTCACCAGGGATGGCAATTGTCCTACCTAAATGATTTGGTTCGAAAATGCATCAGATGCATTGCTTTCATTTAATAAATTTTATTTTTGGCAATCGTCTCAACATGCTTTTATGCATGCTTAAGTCGAACAGTAGCAGTATTTCTTAGGTCATCACCATTGTGAAAAACACCAATAAGCCTAAATATTGAAATATTTCCGAAAATCTTTTTTTGGAGCAAATTACACTTAAACCCCTTAAACTTTCACACTTTTTTTATAAGTAACTTTATTGAAGAGAATGGAATAGGCATTGCCTAGGTACACATGGAGTATACAAAAGAAAAAACCTAATTACATCCAAGAAACTTTCCACACTTTTCGCAATATGAACTCCAAGACACCCCGAATCGAAACAAAGATGCAATGTTCACACCCTCGGAAAGGTCTAACTGTTAAGATTGGCAAATAATAGGTAATATTACAGTCTTAATGTTATGATCTTAACAGAGGAGGCGACAAGGAATCTATCCAATCTCGACTAACCCGAGCTATTTGACCAAGTGAACTCACCCCCAACAAGGGGGAGATCCATGAGGTCCAAGTCAAAAATGAACTCAGAGAACTCCTCCATAGCCACAGAATTACAATAGTTCCCCGATCTCTCGCTGGGAAAGCAAGTAACATTAAAACCCCCACCCATACACCATGGCACTTCCCATAAAGAATATAAGCCCGCCAACTCCTCCCATAACTTTCTATTGTAACCCCTAGCTAGGCATTTTTCATACTTTCTATTGTAACCCCTAGCTAGGCATTTTTCATGTATACTTCCTGTGTACCTGGGCTTTGCCTATTTCTATGAATACAATATCTTTGATTACCTATAAAAAAAAAAACTCCTCCCATAACCTTCTCCTATCACTAACCACGTTTGGCCCATAAGTGCCTATAAAAGCCCACTCCCACTTGTCAACAACATTTTTAAAAAAACTAGCGACCGAGTAGTCTCCAACACACTCCTCTACCGCCTCTATTACTCTTTTATCCCACATTAACAACACACCATCTGAGGCTTCCAAGGAGGCCAAGTAAGACCAGCCCACATACAGACACCCCCATAAACTACGAACAATTCTTTTTTTTTTTATAAGTAAAAATATTATATACTACGAACAATTCTTCTATCAATAACCTCCATCTTTGTATCCTAAAAACACACCACATCAAACTTCCACATCCGCAATAACGTTTTTATACGAAGGCGTTTATTGCGATCATTAAGCCCCCATACATTCCAAGAAAGGATCTTAGGCTTCATGGAAACAAAGAGTACCCCTCCCTTTTGATCTATCCCTTCCACCACTCCCTTACTTCGTGTCGTAATTAATAGAGCAGGTGAGTCTTTTAAGTTCTCTGTCTCGCTTCGTGGCTAACTTCAATCGACCATCTTAAAGAAGGCCCTAAACTGTTCTTCAAAGCATACACAAGAAACCCCAACGCAAGCTTGTAACTCCCCCACCTTCTTAAACACCCACTCCGATGTACACCTCACTGGGTTAGGACTGGGGGGAGTGTGCATAGAGGGGTTGGTTCCCCCGCCCCCTGGACAGAGTACTCACTGTCACAAATGGCCAAATGTAAATTCGAGTCTGAATCTGGATCTAGAGTGAATACCATCTCAAAACTGTCGCTAGACTTTGCTGCAATGTCGATCGAATCCTGGGGACCAACTCTATCAAATACCCTAGTCTTTTCTGGTGGGATGGAGTCCTCCCTTGTGTTCATAGTATTTCCACCCATCACCAGCACCTCTTCCATGGGTGAAATGTATTTCGGAAGCCCTGCTGTTGGGATTGTGGCCACCGGCAGTTCAAACGTCGGTGTTGTGGCAGTCGACACTCCGGCCACCTCGCACGAATTGTTCTATGCAAGCGCCAACATCTCAAGCACACAAGGATCACGACATGTGCTAGAAGCTGCTCCTCGACACCTCTTTTTGACGAAGAGAAGATATATAAGGTCATTACCGGTATGGCCAAGGACAAAGTGCCGGGACCGGATGGCTTTTTTATGGGATTCTTTCAAACACGTTGGGACATTGTGAAAGGGGATAGATATTATGCAGGTTTTCCATGAATTTCACTCTTTTAAAAAGTTTGAAAAATGCCTCAATGTGACGTTCATTGCTCTCATTCCAAAGAAACATGGGGCTACAATAATTGAGGATTTCAGTCCTATAAGTCTAGTTAGTGGAGTATATAAGATCATCTCGAAGGTTCTTGCTAGTCGACTAAGCCCGGTGTTGGAACAAATTATTTCCAAGCCTCAAAATGCATTTATTCGTGAGAGACAAATCCTTGACTCGGTTCTTATTGCAAATGAGTGAGTGTTTGGATCACAGACTGTGGGAAGGAATTCCAGGCATCCTTTGCAAGCTTGACATAGAAAAGGCATATGATCATGTGAATTGAGAATTTCTTTTATACTTACTCGGGAGGTGTGGTTTTGGTGATAGGTAGATCTCATGGATTCGACATTGTGTTTCCACCGCCATCTCTCAGTTCTAGTTAACGGCACCCCTACTGGTTTAATTGACAGTTCACGTGGTTTGAGGCAAGAAGATCCTTTATCCTCTCCTCTGTTTGTTATAGTTATGGAGGCACTTGGCCGGATGATGAAGCTCATTGTTGGAGAAGGTTTCCTTTCCAGATTCCAGGTGGGTAATGGCACTAGTGGCTCTATTATCATCTCACATCTCTTATTTGCAGAAGATACTTTACTCTTTTGTGAAGTATAGCTAGATCCAAACTCTACAAGCACTGTTATTATGCTTTGAAGTAGTGTGGGGCTTAAGGTGAACCTTGGTAGTCCGAGATGGTTGTGGTGGCGTGGAGCCCAATATCCATAGCTTAGCGAGCCTTTTGGATTGTAAGGTGTCTTCGTTGCCTATGAAATATTTGGGCTTTTGGGAGGAACGTTTAAGGCTAGAGCTATTTGGGATGGGGTAGTGGAAAAGGTAGAGAAAATGCTAGCTGGTTGGAAACAGGGGTATTTATCGAACGGGGGTCGACTCACTTTAATAAATAGCACCTTAACTAATCTCTCCACCTATTTTTTATCTTTGTTTCCTATGCCTGCAGGGGTGGCAAATAGGATTAAGAAACTCTTTCGAGCGTTTTTATGGGGAGGCCTAGGGGGAGAAAAAGAAATTCCATCTTGTTAAATGGCGTATAGTATGTTCCCCAATTTTGAATGGGGGTTTGGGAGAGTACAACTTGAGAACCTTCAATAAAGCTTTTATTGGGGAAATGGTTACGGAGATACCACTTGGAGGGGGAGTCTTTGTGGAAAGAAATTATTGACTCTAGACACAAAAGTGCTTGGGGGGTTGGTGCTCCAATGAAGTTGGGGGGGGGGGGGGGGGGGGGGGGGGGGGGGGGGGGGGGGGGAATTTATAAGGAGGGGATGGCCATATTTTGAAAAACATATCCAATTTGTGGTCGGAGAGGGTACTAGAATCAGGTTTTGGCAGGATGTGAGGTGCGGACATTGCTCTCTTGATACGACCTTTCCATCTCTATCGAATTGATGCTAACAAGGATGCTTCAGTGGCAAATGTGCGGGTATTTTCCCATGGCTCTCACCAGTGGAATATCCTTTTTAATAAAGACCTTCATGATTAGGAATCACCCACCGTTTCGGATTTTTTCAGATTGATATACTCCATGGGACACCTTACGGCACAGGGGGATAGATTGCAGTGGAGGTCCAATGACAACAAGAAATGTACAGTCAAGGCGTACTATAAAATATTGACATCACAAGCTAACGTTCGCTTCCCTTGGAAGAATATTTGGAGGTCTCGTGTGCCTTATAAAGTAGCTTTCTTCATATGGACTGCTGCCCTTGGGAAGATTTTGATCACGAACGACTTGAAGAAGAGGGGGTGCGTTGTGATGGATTGGTGTTATATGTGTAAAAAGAATGGAGAATTAGTGTATCACCTCTTATTGCATTGTGAGGTGACAAGGGTGTTGTGGGATTAGATCTTTAGAAGGGTTGATGTTGCTTGAGTAATCCCATCGAGGGTGGTGGATCTATTGGGCTGTTGGAAATAGATTCAAGGATGTTCTCAAGTGGCAGCAGTGTCGAATATGATCCCGTTGTGCATCATGTGGTGTATTTGGTTGGAAAGAAATGAGCGTTGTTTTGAAGAAAGGGGCGCACAATGGCGGAGCTTTTTTACACACTTTAATGCTTTGGTTTTCAGCTATTGTACTAAATGGGAACAATGCTTATGACTTCTTGTCTTTAATCTACCGTTCATAGAATGTATCTAGGTGTTCTTTTATATACCTCCTTATGTACACGGGCTATGCCTATTCATTCGTATCAATAAAACTTATCTCCTACTTATAAAAGAAAACAGAGGCGGCGACTATATCCTCTCCCCCATACCTTTTTTGTTCTTTTTTTTTTTTTATTATTGTATAACTTCCAGACTCCTTTCCCTTTTTTTCATTTGAAAAAAATTATCTTAAGCCCTAAAATATTGTGCAAGCAAATGCACAAGAAATGAGGAGAAAACTTCTAGTTTCATGAATTTTGACCAAAATATATTACAAGGTATTAATGCATAGGCATGATAATCCAGGAACTGCAATTCCAAAACATAATAATAGGAAGATTCAATTTAAAAATCAGATAGTGTCTTCTAACCTCTCCTTTCCAGGACACGGAGGACCTCCATTAATATGTTCTGCTGTTAGTATCTCCCTCACTGCCAAATACTCTAAGACCTGCACAAAAGGAATGTCCGTTGGCAGTCTCAAAGTGAAGAGAAAAAAAAAAAAAAAAGGCAAGAGAGCCTTCCACAATGAGCCAGTAGGGTGGTAGCTTTGTCTCGTAATCTCCCCATGACAAGCCCAGAGCCGAGCTTCATTGATAGGTAAAGGGTGGTGATTTGATTACAGAAAGGCTACCCACAATATCCACATAAAGCTACACATAGGGAGGTTAGGATTCCGATATATGTTGAGGTCGGGGCAAAGCTGTGGAAGAATCTGATAGTCAAAGGACCATCCGGAGGGAATCTGCGAAATGCGATGTTCTAGAGGCTCTGGTTTTAAGCTTAAAAGACCATAGGCTTTTTTAGGAGTGGACCTCTAAAAATCTTAAAACACCTAGGTCAGGCCTAACTTGAACGGGCTTAATCAAGCTCCATTAAATCCATTTCATTCATAGGCCAGCATTATCCCACAAGTGAGTTTCTTTCGGCCCGTTCGTGAAAGATGCATTGAGGGCAAACAGGCTGGGCTCCATGTTATTAAAGGTAAAGGCACGTCGGATTTTTGTAAGGAACAAACCTGAACCTACTTTCGGTGGCAGGTCAAAACACGTCAGGGATTCGGGTTGGTCAACTTTAACATTTGTAAGAGGGATGAAGAAACCATGGATCATCTCTTACTCCATTGTGAGATCGCTAGTACTTAGTGACAAGATGTTTTTGGTCCTTTGGGCTAGAATGGGTAATGCCCAAACGGATGTGTTTGGTCTCTGTGGAAAATCATTGCGATTGATTTAATGTGGTGCATATGAAGTAAACACAAGCGTTAATAGAGGACCTCAAGCTATACTGCACGAAGCACATTTCCATGAGTAATGTGCAATTTTCAAAGTAGACACTGATTCCTCTATTCCTACCATTAGCTATTGCCATACAAGTATTTGCCAACCAAAAGATTGTGTTACTCTACTTCTGCAGTTTTATGATCAAAGAAAACTAAATCCACTGAGATATCAGGGTTCCCAATGCAAGCACCTTGAGAAGCTTCCGGAGGATAGGTATCTTTTTGAAGTCACTCCTGTACTGCTTCATTATGTTGTGCAGCATCTGCAACCCTGAGAGAAAAAGCAACAGTAATCCTTTAAAAGAAAAAAGGGCACCGCTGGAATAAATTTACTTCCCCCAACAACACAAACAAATCTTACAGTATGTGACCAAGCTAAGGATACATTACCGTTTTTGTTAATTATATCAATCAATACTGCTCGCGATTTTGTTTTCAGAAGAGCATCAAGGATCATTGAAAGATCTCGATTACTACAACCAGAAAAGAACTGAGCACTTAGAAGTGATCAAATATAAAACAACCAAATAAATGAGAACTTAATACACTAAATAAAAAGAAAAATCCAAAATCTAAAACTTACCTCTGAATAGCTTCGCCATTGCCACTGTCGCCTGATGCTGCAGTGAGAAACAGAAGCTTCAAATAGCCTTTAGGGGCATCCTGCAAGAAAAGAACATGCTTACAACATGGAGTATCTACAATTTCACATGCGTATAAGAGGTACAAAATGCAAAAAGAAGTGTGTATCAGTTGTAAAGAAAAAAGGAATAAAAAAAGCTTTAGCAGAGATAATAACAAGATAATATTGAAGAAATTAAATTATGAGATCCTCTGATTAACAGGTCATTGAAACACGTTTTACCATCAAAATAAACAGCCTTGAGATGCCATCATGATTTCTCAATAGTTTAGGCACATGATGCTAAGGCAAAAAAGATGATCATAAGGAATCTAAGGAAAGAAACAGGTAAGACAAGCATTCACCAAAAACCACAAAGTATTCATATGCTAATTTTCAAATGATTGAACCAGATAAAAGAAAGATCATATGGCACAAAAAACACTCGTGTATGCAACATCAACCTTTCAACTGCCTAAATCAAAACTATCAAATTCAAATGATCCAGTTGAATATTATTTAAACTGCTTACCTTTCTTTTACTAATCCCTCCCTCAGTATCCAGCAACTCATTAAGTTTCTCTTCCACTGCATGCGTTAAAGAGCATTGGCCATTAATATGGTATCCTTTGATAAAAACTCTAGTAGTCAAGACAAGCTGAATAAAAAACTCCAAACCTGCTTCAGAACGGCCGTTAGGAGAACTTGCCAAAGATCTTTTGGGTTTAGAAAGCAGTGATTGAGATTTGTTGGCTGTCACCTTAACTTTGCTGGTATTTAGAGGATTACAACTCGCCTTTCCTTTTTTAACAGAACTAGATGAGCGAGAAACTCTCATCTGAGACTGTGATTTGGATGAAACCCTCTTGTCTTCAACTGTGTCGGACTTGGAATTCATGCTAGCATTAGTGACATCAGATAGCGATTTGCTATGAGCTAAAGTTGGAGAAACTGTCTCTAATCTATTAGCATTGGATGAGGTTTTATTCGTAGCCTCCTCTTCTATGGAAGTCTCTTGCCGAACAGCAGGCAGTGATTTGCTTGTTACATCATCTGTTTGATGGGAAATTTCTACTTCCAAAGATGGTAACCTGCTCTTTGAGTCCTCCAGTTCCAACAGGCTATGTAAGTAGGAAGCAGCAGATTGATTTATAGCATCCTCTTTTCCTATGGTACTCTCCAAGTGCCTACCACCAGTTGTGCACTTCTCTATTCCATGTCTGGATTTTAATGTACTCTTTGCAGTTTGAATTTTAGCACAACTGAAGGGCCTGGCCTTAGGCATCATATCATCCATGCTATCTCCACGTCCACCATCTTTAAGAAGCATCACAGGTTCTGGGAATTCCTCATCTGAATCACCTTGAACAATTACTTCAGAATTAAGCAGATCACCGCCTATATAACCCCGACATTGAGGTGCACCGCAATAACACTTTTTGGCAG
Organism: Juglans microcarpa x Juglans regia; assembly: GCF_004785595.1. Lineage (NCBI taxonomy): Eukaryota > Viridiplantae > Streptophyta > Magnoliopsida > Fagales > Juglandaceae > Juglans > Juglans microcarpa x Juglans regia. The sequence goes on from NC_054609.1 coordinate 2,615,578, forward strand.
CAGCCCCAAAAACCCTGACATAGTTGTAGTCAAATGTCACCTCTTCACCCTGACAAAACAACTCAAGCTTAACATAGGATGATAGTTATAAATGCAAAACAAAGAGAGAAAATGATTAGGAAGCAACAAAGTCTCCAAAGTGTGAATTATGAGTACAGCATGTGTCACCGAGAAACATAAACTCTCCTAGTGTCTCTGTTTGTCTACTGCATGACATTGTCAACTATTCTCTTGAAAGGCAAAGATGTCCTTGTATACATTTTTCTGTTGTTTCTTAACCAAAATATGCTTACAAAAATATCCTACCACCAAACTGATATCATATACTCCTAAACTCCTGACGGGTTATGGGTTAGGTTTTAAAAAAGGTGGCTTGATGACTTTTATGATACTAAACTTTTCAAGAAACAGATTCTTCACTACTTTTACCCATGTAACGCCAATCAATCACCAATCCAAAATTTGTCACGAAAATTATCAAGGATGTGTTCTGATCATACAGGTACCTTTTTTATGACAAGGAACCACACCAAGGCAGGGCCTTGAGGGTCCATCCCTGGGGAGAACTACGAATGCATGAACTCACACGCCAAAACCATGAATCAGGCAATATAGAAGAACTCCTATTGGGGAATCAAACTTGATGTTTGAGTCTATAGACATTCCAAGCCTGTCCTTTAACCACTAGGATGCACCCCAATAGGTCATAAAGGTAAATATCAAACTGCCAAGGGAACTTATTCTTGAACCAAAGAGCTATTTCTAGATCTAGAGGTGGTTTTCTCAGTCTTAAAATTCTCAAGTTTTTTGTTTTGGATAAGTTTTATTAATGATATGACCTCTGTAATTGGGCTACGCTTATGGTTATTATCAATAAAATTCACATTTATGCAAAACGTTTTATCAATGATCAATAAAAGAGAGGCGGAGGGCATAATTGAAGTACAAGGGGACAATACAACACAAACACCAAGTGCAAAGGAAAGAGAGAAATTCCCGAAAAATAAAGCTAGGTTGTGATACCCCATATGATATGGATAAGAGTAGGTGGTGTATGGGATCCCACATTGCTTGGGAATGAGAAGTTCTTGCTTTTTATAAGGTTCCAATGGGGCTCCAATTGTATCATTGACTAGTCTTTTTGGAGTATAGGCCATGTAGTTTGGGCCTTCCATTGGAGTGTTACAGAGGTAGACATAGATTGGCGGTCATCCTAAGGAATATTACACTGAAAATAAAGCCTTAAAGTCTTCAATGTTCCTTGTATTGTCTTCAATGTCATAGCCCTCCATGACAGCAATGCTTTTCCGTGGAATAATATACAATCATTCAGAAAAGTGGCTTCTCAAGTAACAATGAATTAAACCAAGGGGCAAATAAATAGAACTTCATTTAAAAAAAAAAAAAAAAAAAAAAAGATGTGGTGCTTTCAAATATCTTCTTTATACACGGTTCTTATTTCATTCATCAACACTGCTCATTGGTCTAGGCTCCCTTGCTTTAAGCATTAGTGGAAGCACAAGGCAGCTAGTTTTCTTCCATAATGACACTTTCCAAAAGAGTTCCTGATGATGCATAGTTGCAATTTATGGAATTAAGTTATGGCTATAAAGAAAGAGTTTTGCTACACGACCTCCACCACACTCCACACTCCACATTTTTTTTAATATTTTTTTTGAGTTTTTTTTTAAATTATTTCAAATTTTCTATTCATTATTATATAATAAATATTTAATAAAAGAAAAAAATAATAAAAATTAAAAAAAATGTGGAGTGTGGAGTGTTAGGAGGTTGTGAAGATTTATTCATAAAGAAGAGTATGACAGCATAGAAATGCATGCTGATGGAGACTCAAACAAAAAAAGCTAGGCATGAAAATAACTAATGCAAGGTGCAAGCATACCTTCTTAATATCCCTTAATGCAAATAGTCCGATACAGATTTCTCCATTCACCATCCACTGCTCAGAAAACAATTAATAAATAAATATTTCATCAGAGAAGCAAAAAATCGGTTATTAATTATAATGTGAGTTTTCTGGGGACTAAGGCCACATTGAGGGAATGAGATGATAAATCTATGAATAGTAGTGAAATGATTTGTGAATAGTAATGAAATTGTTTGAATTAAGATGTTTTATTGGGTTTTGAAAAATGAGAGAGAAAAAGTTGAATAAAAATATTATAAAGTTAAATTATTGTTAGAATGTATTTGTTAATATTATTTTTGTTTTGGAATTTGAAAATGTTAAATTGTATTTTGTGTTTTGTTTGAAAGTTTGGGAAAGTTGTAAGGAATAGATAAAAAAGTTGAAGATTTGAAATTAAAAAGTGTTTGTGTTTGTATTTGAGTGATGTTTGGGAAGAAAATGAGATGAAATGAAATGAGATGGGTTCCCAAGCGAGGCCTAAAGCTCAAGCAACAGACACTAACAAAATGAGGCTAAGAGGTGCATTTCAACACATTGGCTTTTGCCAATGTTCTTACGTATCATAGAAATCATTTGTGAAAAGCTTGCAAATGGTAACTTTCAGCTAACTCCCTTAGTTTTTCATGATAAGGAAAATTATTGCAGTGGCTATTTCAATCAAGAGTAATGATACACACACAACCCTTTTTACAACCTTTTTACAATCATGTTTTAAAATGAGTATTTATGTAAAGTGATGTTGCTTTTAAGTTATTCTACACAAATGCCCCTCTTTTAAAACATGGTTGTATAAAGGATTGTGTCTATCATTTTCCTTCAATAAAAGTTCTTGCTTACCTATTAAAAAAAGGAAATTATTAATTTTTTATAAGAAAGACAGTTTTATTAATACGAATCAAATAGGCGATGCCCATGTACACAAGAAGTATACAAAAAAAAAGGAAAATTATTGCAGTAAAACATATGGCGAACGGAACAGGAGAAAAGTTTCTTCACCAATAGGTCAAGAATACAACACATTCACCTTTTCTGTACGGCAATTAGGATCACAACTATGGTTAATGAAACGGCCCAAATTTCCTTTTGCACATGCATCTATTACCTGAAAAAATGGAAACCGTGAATCACTGAAAATCAAACGAGAGAAAGGAGCATAGGAAGCATATTAATCCACAAAGTGATTTGGAATAAATTAAGAATAGTTTATGCTAAAATATTTGTTTTTTACTATTACATGTAATAAAGCCCATGGTGGAGATTCGACTACAAGAGAACTTGCTATCATTCTCATGAAGTGGATTGTTAACAAATATGTATTTTACAGCCGAAAGATCATGCAAAAATATCAAACCATGGTCTTGCCATTGAAATATAACAGCAACCAAAAATATGATATTTATCTTTAAAAGGCCTAAAGCAACTGTCCACATGGATAAAGTTAGATTACTCTTCCACAACTATACCTTATGTTTTTTTTTGTAAGTAAAATTTTATTGATAGGAAAACCCATAGCCCAAGTGCAAAGGGAGTGTACATCAAATATGTCTAATTAACACTAAGCACTAGTGAGAGATGTAAGCAAATCATATTTTTTTATTGGCACGGGGTGTCCGGGAACAGCTCCCCGACTAATGCACAGTCCCTCAGCAATGAGTTTTTTCCAGCTCAGCCACAACAGCCCCTTTTCCTTGCCTTGTCTTCATCCGAGAAAGCCCTGTCAGACTCCTTTTCATCAAAATTCTGCAGCAAAAGAATTTTCCGCTGGTCATTAATGTTCCCAAAGACTTCCTTGTTCCATTTTTTCAGATCACTTTTCAAGGCTTTAAGTTTCCCAACCACGAAATTAGGAGTGCCCGAAAAGTGGTAAGAGGACCACCATGAGCTAACTTTATCCATGAACCGGCTACTTTCAGCCACACATTCTCGAATTTAAAGTATCTCCGCTCCTCATGAAGGCCCCCACAATCCAATAAGAGTGGAAAATGATCAGAGCATAGTCTAGGGAGACGTTTTTGCCATAAGTTAGGAAAGTGGCCCTCCCATGAAGGGAGACGATGAATCTGTCCACCATTAGACCAGGTATAGTCTCCTCCCACCAAAGGTTGATCAACCAAATCCAGCTCAAAAATTTGGGTTGAAAAATCAGCCATTGCTGGCCCGATACTAGAGTCCCCTGACCTTTCGCTCGGGAACCGAGTGATGTTAAAATCCCCTCCAATACACAAAGGGCCATCCCACCAACTGCACAAGCCTGCAATTTCATCCCATAAAAGCTTTCTATTGCTGTCGACATTAGGCCCATATACTCCGGCAAAACCCCATCTAAAACCATCATCCAAGTTCGTGAAAGAACAAGCCACCAAAAAGTTCGTCGACATACTCCAATGTCAAATTGACTACTCTCTTATCCCACATCACTATGATACCTCCTAAGGCTCCTTAGAAGGTAGAGAGACCCAACCCGTGTAAGAGCAACCCCACAAACTTCTGATTATATTCCTGTCAACAATCTTCAACTAAGTCTCCTGCAAATTGATTACATCAACCTTCCATTCCCTAATTAAGTTATTCACCCATAGGCACTTGTTCGGGTCGTTCAGCCCCCGAACATTCCATGACAGAATCTTAAACTTCATAAGGCATCAAGATGTGCCCTATCATTATGCCTCCCCCTGTTGGCACTTCCTTCCCTTGAGTCATAAGTGATGGAACAAGCAAGCCTCTTAAGCTCCCTTGCTTTCTTAGAATCTGGTTGGGAGGGTCTGTCCTGCTTCAATGGCAATGAGGAGAGCTTTAAACCGATCCTTAAAACCTTCGCAGGAAATCCCTACGCATTGTCAAATTTCATCTACCTTGCAAAGAATCCAGTCTAAGTGTAGCCTAGACCATAAAGGCACTGGAGGCAGAGAACAGAGGGGACTGGGCTCATCTCCAATATCCTCCATTTCATTGAGAGAAGCACTGACCCCACACTCCTTACATACCAACTACAATTCCATCCCATCCACTGACCCATCTTTCAAAAGTTGATCATCAGTTGAAAAAGCCCCCTCCTCTTCTTCCAAAGTGCATAAGACCCTGGAAGGGACCTCGTTTGTAACTGACAGTGACCCCAAGGCTGTAGCAGCAACATAAAAGTGTGTCTGAGTTAACCCCGTTGAGATCAACACCTCATCACTGCTATTCACCTCTGCCAAGGCAAGAGACTCCTCCTCGTTGAAAAGTGGCAAGTCGTTGGCTATCACAGTCCCTTTCTGTGCAACCAGTGGGCTATCGGTGGGCTGTCGGTGGCCTGAAGACGAGTGGAAGCTTCAGTCCGAGCCGATCCATCTGAAGCCGTCGTTTTGTCGCGGCTTTGCTCCCCCTACCGAGACCAGAAGTCATGTCGTTTTCAAAACTAGCCTAGAGATTGTTTACACTCAATGGGATTTGAACCTTGGACCTTAGAGGGAGAATACCACCAAGACCAAGGTCTTTACCACTTGAGCCAACCCTTAGCGGTTTACAAGCAAATCATGAAAATTGTCCTCATTACAAGTAATGGCCAATGCCCAATAGAGTAAAGTATTATAAAAATAAAATAAAAAATAAAAAAATCTCTTCAACTCATCCAAAGAACATTTCCTGTCTTCAACTTGAACTATCTTTGTCTTCAGCTCATCCACAATACTATGTCTTATGCCGTCTCCATCTATAGTAGTATTCAACTTGAACTATCTCAACCTATCACCCATACAAAATGTTCTAGGAAGCATATGCCAATCCAACACACAAATTTCACCATCCTCTCCAATCTTAAACCCCAATGGAGTTTTCCCACAAGACCAACCCATTTTTTTTATATAGTTAATAAGAAAATTTTATTACCATGAATAGGCAAAGCCCAAGTACATAGGATGTATACAAAGGAAATACCTACTTCACACTAGAAATGAAAAGAGACTAAAGCAAATCCTAGAAATTATCATCATTCACTACAAGAGCCTTAGCCCACAAACACAAAGTACTAAAGAAGGAATCCCTAAGTTCTCCCATTGAGCATTCTCTGTCTTCGAAGCATCTCTCATTCCTTTCCAAACAAAGACACCACATCAAGCACAAAGGAATCATCTTCCATATGGCAACAACACGTTTTCTCTCCTCAAAACCATTCCAACATGCAAGAAGATCCACCACTTCCTTAGGCATCACCCAATCAATACCCATCCGACCAAAAATCTCATTCCACAAGGACTTGACCACCTCACAATGAAGAAAAAGATGGTTTATTTTTTTTAATCGGTAAACAAAATTTTTATTTTTATTTTTTTTTTTATAAGAAGAAATTTCATTGATATAAAGATAGGCATAACCTAGGTATACCGCAAGTATACATGTGAGTACACCAATTTAAGAGCTAGAAACTATTACAAGAAAATCATGGAAGCTGAGACCATTTATATCTAAAGCAATGGCCCACATAAATAAAGTCTTCTAGAAAAAACTCCTAAACTCCTCCGAGGAAAGTTCATGATCCTCAAAATGTCTATCATTTCTTTCGCTCCAAATACACCAAAGAATACAAATGGGAGCCAAGATTTTATTGATCGTAAGAATAGGCAAGAGCCCAGATATACGGGAGAAAAAGATGGTTTATAGATTCACCATCTTTCTTGCACATGGAGCACCAATCAACTACACACATACCACGCTTTCTTAGATTATCCATGGTCAGAAGTTTACCAAGAGATACCAACCAACAGAAAAACGCCACCTTATTAGGTACTTTCACTCTCCATATGCTTTTCCAAGGGTACTCAAAGCCACAATGACAGGTTAACACCTTATAGAATAAACTAACCGAAAATTGAGAATTTCCTGCATGAACCCACAGCAATCTATCCTCCCTTCCCTGTACAAACTTCGAATTATAAAGTCTTCCTAAAAAATCAGAAACTACATTCACTTCCCAATCATGCGCATATCTAACAAAATCTACATTTCATTGAAAATTATTATTCATTTTTTTAATAAGTAAAAATATTGTATATATCAAAAGGAGAAACCAAGTACACTGAATGTATACAAGAAAACAGCTTGCCCAAAAAGACCATAAAAAAATAATAAAAAAAAAAACCCAAAATACACCAGACCCGACCCCAACCCGTATTTCCCGTAGAACTAAAACTCTTCCCGAATACCAACCCCAACACCTTGATTCCCATCTTCACAATACCCCCCCTTTTACTTATCAAAAAAAAACAATACCCCCCCTTTAGACTTCCCTCTAGTTGAGCTACCACTCTTAGCGTTGTAGTTGATTGTTATAGTTGACAATTATTATTCATACAAGAAAAAGAATCAACCACAGCAGCATCTTAATCCGTAGCAATCCTACAAAGAGAAAGAAAAGCAAATCTTCAGAGCTGAATCCCCACACCCAATATCATGCCAAAAAAGTATCATTTTCCCATCCCCCACCTTAAATATAATATGATTGGCAAACTCCCTCCAGCCCTTCCGAATGGGACCACAAGCTCACCCCATAAGCTCCCCTTACTTCATTTGAACACCAACCCCCCCCCCCCCCCCCAAAAAAAAAAAAAACATACTCCCATATTTAACATCAACAACATTTTTCCATAAGGCATCTCTCTCAATATGATATCTCCAAAGCCATTTCCCAAGGAGTACTTTGTTAAAAAGCCTCAAATTTTGCACTCTCAAACCTCCAAAAGAAACCGGTTGACAAACCTTTATTCCAACTAACCAAACTTTTTATCCTCTCCTTTACCTCCCCACAAAAATTCCGAAAAATCCTCTTCAATCCTTTTTGCCACCCCCGCCAGCAAAGGAAAAAGAGAAAGAGAATAAGTCGGAAGATTAGACAACGTGCTTTTAATCAAGGTTATTCTTCCCCCTTTAGACAAATATAACTTCTTCCATCCAGCTAAACTCCTTTCGATCTTCTCAATCACCACATCCCAAATTGTGACAGATTTATTTATTTATTTATTGATAGGTAAAAGAGGTTTTATTGATCCACGTAAATAGGCAAAGCCCGAGTACACAGGAAGTATACAGGAAAGAGCCTAATTACAAAACTAAGTACTACGGAGAGTAGCATAAAAGTCGTTAAGACTCGTTCCATTCAATGCAATAGAAGAAGCCCAAAGCAACAATGTACGAAGAAAAAAAAAAAAAAAAAGCTCTAAAACCATCCGAAGAGCGTTCCCTATTCTCGAAACAGCGGCCATTTCTTTCGGTCCATGTGCACCACATTAAACATAAAGGCATCATCTTCCACACAGTTGCAATCTGTCGATTGCCCCTAATCCCTCGCCAACAAGACAATAAATCTATCACCCTCCTGGGCATAGCCCATGCGATGCCGAGCCTGGAGAGGATTTCATCCCATAATACCCTAACTACTTCGCAATGAAGAAGAAGGTGATGATCCACTAATTCACTGTTGTGTTTGCACATGAAGCACCAATCCATTATGTAGAATCCACGCTTTCTTAACTTGTCTATAGTCAGAATTTTACCATGGGAAGCCATCCAACCGAAGAAAGCTACCTTGAGGGGGACATTGCTCCTCCAAATGTTCTTCCAAGGGAAAGCATTGGGAGTGGGAGTTATCAAGGCCTTGTAGCGCAAGCGAACTGAAAATTTCTAGTTCCCTGTGCATGTCCAGAGTAATTTGTCCTCCCTTCCCGCCCTTAGTTTCAGCGCGTATAACACGCTATAGAAATTAGTGATGTCTCCCACCTCCCAATCCTAGACAGCTCTAGTGAATCTCACGGACCAATGGCAGTACTGCACATATTATCAGCCACTGAGGAACCTAATCTGAAGCAATCCTATAAAGGGAGGGGAAAGCATTTTTCAAGGCAATATCCCCACACCAAATATCGTGCCAAACCTGATTCGCGTACCCCTTCCCACCTCAAACCTGCAGTTATCGAGAAAAACATCCCAACCATTCCGGATAAGCTTCCAAACTCCCACGCCATAAGGTCCTCTTACTTCCTTAGAGCACCATCCTCCCCAAACACTCCCGTATTTGACATCTAGAATATTCCTCCAAAGAGCGTCTCCTTCCTAATGATAAGCCATAGCCATTTCCCAATAAGTGCCTTGTTGAAACTTCTCAACTTTCTTACACCTAACCCACTGCAAGACATAGGGCTGCATACTTTATCCCATTTAATCAAATTGAATTTTTTTCATCCTCTATCCCTCCCCATAAGAAATCACGGAAAATTTTCTCCAGTCTATTTGACACCCCTGGAGGCACGGGAAATAAAGAAGGAAGTACATTGGGAGATTAGATAACGTACTCTTAATAAGTGTGATTCTCCCACCCTTAGACAAGTAGATTCTCTTCCAACCCACCAGTTTGCCTTCAATTTTCTCAACAACCCCATGCCACATTACCTTGGATTTAAGAAAGGCTCCCAAAGGGAGTCCAAGGTACTTCATAGGCAAGGATGAAACCTTGCAGCCCAAGATGGCAGCTACTTCACTTAAGTTATTAAATGAGCCAATAGGAACTACTTCCGACTTTGATAAATTTACCTTAAGGCCAGATACAGCTTCAAAGCAAAGAAGTAGTGCTCTTAGTGAGCAAATCTGATCCAGATCCGGTTCACAAAAAATCAGCGTATCATCGGCAAAAAGAAGATGGGAGACTGTCAAGCTACCATGTGAGGAACCACCTACCGAGAAACCCGAGATGGAACCCCTATCCACCACCCCTTCCAGCATTCTGCTCAGCGCATCCATGACGAGAATAAATAAGAGCGGGGATAATGGATCCCCTTGTCTCAAACCCCGAGAATTGTTGAAGAAGCCTTCGGGAGTGCCATTGACCAAGACGAAAAATCTGACAGTTGTAATACAATGCTTTATCCATTGACACCATCTTTCCCCAAAGTCGTACCTACCAAGTATATACAACAAGAAATCCCAGTTCGCATGATCAAAAGCCTTTTCCGTATCCAATTTACACAGGAGACCCGGAATGCCGGTTCTGACTCTACTCTCTAGGCATTCGTTAGCAATGAGGATCGAATCTAGTATTTATCTTCCTTTCACAAAAGCATTTTGGGACTTCAAGATGATCTTCCCCATTCGCTTAACCGCTTCGCTAGAACTTTAGAGATGATCTTATAAACCCCGCTCACCAAGCTTATAGGACAGAAATCATTCACTTCCACCGACCTCGCCCTCTTGGTAATAAAAGCGATGAAAGAGACATTAAGGCTCTTCTCGAATTTCATAAAAAAGTAAAATTCGATAAAAACCTTCATTAGATCCTCCTTGATAATGTCCCAAAAAAGCGTGAAAAAAGGCCATTGGAAAGCCTAGACCCGGTGCTTTATCTTTGTCCGTACCTTTTAACACGCCAAGCACCTCTCCTTTGTCGAAAGGCCTCTCCAACCGAGCCGCGCTTGTGTGGTCAATAGAATCAAAAACTAAACCGTCTACCTATGGTCTCCAAAGGTACTGCTATGTCAGAAGCGTATCATAAAAGTGAACAATACAATCCTTAATGGCATCTCTACCCAATAAAACCATGCCCTCCGCATGAAGGACCTCTATGGCGTTGTTTCTTCGAAGAGAGTTTGCAACTCTATGAAAAAACTTTGTACTCTTGTCCCCTTCCTTCAACCAAAGGGCCCGTGATTTTTGCCTCCACGAGATCTCCTCCATAAGAGTACTTTTTCCCAGCTCAGCAACTACAATCATTTTCCTTGCCCTATCATCAACCGATAGAGTCCTTTCCACCTCTTTTCCATCAAATTGTTGTAGCTCCAAAAAGAGTTTGTCCCACTGGTCATTAATGTTCCCAAAGACTTCCAGATTCCACTTTTCTTTAGATCATTCTTCAAAGCTTTAAGCTTCCCAGCTAAAACAAAACTAGGAGTGCTCGTGAGCTGATAAGAGGACCACCACGAGCTGACTTTCTCTACGAACACATCCACCTTCAACTACATGTTCTCAAACTTGAAGTATCTTCGTCCCTCATGAAGGCCCCCGCAATCTAGCAAAAGGGGGAAATGATCGGAACAAAGCTGAGGGAGCCATTTTTGGCATAAATTGGGGAAATGGGCCTCCCAAGAAGAAGAAACAATGAACCTATCCTACCTCGACCAAGCCCTTCCGTTTGACCAAGTGAAGTCTCTCCCTGCTAAAGGGAGATCCACCAAGTCTAACTCAAATAAAAGAGCTGAGAAATCAGCCATGGCTGAACCCGAGCTAGAATCCCCCGACTGCTCACTCGAAAACCGGGTGACGTTGAAATCACCCCCGATACACCACAGAACATCCCACCAACTACACAAGCCAGCAATCTCGTCCTAGAGGAGTTTTCTACTACTATCGTTGTTGGGCCCGTAAGCACCAACAAACCCCCAACCAAAACCATCATCCACATTCGAGAAAGAACATGCTACCGAAAATTCACCGACGCAGTCCTCCACAAAGTTAACTACTCTTTTGTCCCACATGACTGGGATACCCCCTGAAGCACCCTTGGAAGCGAGGGTGATCCATCCTGCATAAGGGCAATTCCACAAACTTCTGATAATGAGCCTGTCAATAAACTCTAGTTTCGTTTCCTGCAAACAAATAACATATGCCTTCCATTCCCGTAATAAATTATTCATTTTAAGGCACTTGTTCAAGTCATTCAACCCCCGCACATTCCATGAGAGAATCTTGGGCTTCATGGATCACCAAGATTCTCCCTATCCTTGTGTCGCCCCCTGCTTGCGCTACCCTCCCATGCATTATAGTTTACGAAGCAGGCAAGTCTATTAAGATCCCTATCCTTCTTAACTGCAGATCTGGCAAGTAAAGGCTGACCTGCTATTATGGCGATGATTAGAGCTTGCATCTCGTCCTCATAACCCTCACAAGACATCCCCATGCAATGGCGCATATCATGAACCTTTTGGAGGATCCAATCTATTTGTGGATCAGCCCTTGAAGCAGCTAGTGGCAACGAACAAAGGGGTGTAGGCACATCCCCGGGTTCAGCCGGGTCAATTAACTGAGCGTCAGCCACTAGCTCCTTGCATACTAGCTGTAAATCTGACCCAAAAGATGATACATCATCCGAGATCCCTCCATCTAAAGAAGCCCTTGCTGTGCACAGGACCGTGGATATAGTCTCTGAGAGACCTAACAAAGGCTAAGGGGCTTCGGGGGCTTCCCCTATAGCTGGCCTAGATGATGACGGCTCCCCCAAGTTGCTAAACCTGCCATCCGCAGCCAGGAGCTCCTCCAAAATAAGAGGTGATTCAGGGGCTTCCCCCGTAGCTGGCCCAGAAGAGGACGGCTCCCCCACGCTGCAAAACCTACCATTTATGAGAAGCCCCCAAGGGAAGACCAAGATATCTCATAGGCAACGAAGATACCTTACACCCCATAATATTGGTCAGATCTGAAATATTCGAAATGGAACCCACAGGATCAACTTCAGATTTGGATAAGTTGACTCTAAGTCCCGAAACAGCTTCAAAACATAACAAAAGTGCTCTCAAAGCACGAAGATGTTCTTGATTAGGCTCACTAAAAATCAAAGTATCATCAACAAAGAGATGATGAGAGACTTTTACGCTACTCCGAGACTCATCTCCCACCACAAAACCCGACAAAAAACTTTTTTTTTTTTAATGTCGGGGAACATTTCCAAGGTAGGGCCCTTCAGACCCACTCGACAAAAAACTTCCTTCCACAGCCACTTCAATCATTCTACTCAAGCCATCCATAACACGGACAAAAAGAAAAGGCGATAGAGGATCTCCTTGTCTTAAACCACGAGAACTGTTGAAGAACCTAACCGGAGAACCATTCACCAAAATGGAAAATCTCGATATCGAAATGCAATGCTTGATCCACGAAATCCATTTCTCTCCAAAACCATATCTCCCAAGTAAGTACAAGAGAAACTCCCAGCTAACATGGTCATAAGTTTTTTCCATGTCCAATTAACTAAAATTCCAGATTCCCCCAACTTGATTCTACTCTCCAAACATTCATTAGCAATTAAAACCGAATCAAGAATTTGTCTCCCCCTCACAAATGTATTTTGAGACTTCAAAATGATCTTCTCCACCACCACACTCATACGATTAGCTAGCACCTTAAAAATAATCTTGTATACCCCGTTTACCAAACTAATAGTTACTATAACCACCTTGATAGAATCAAAAAATAAAATGCAAATACAAATACAAAACATAACATTCAGCTGAGAGATCCAAAAATATCATCCATTGCTACCAATGGCCTAAAATCTTAGCACACAGTTGATTTCCTGACACTTTCTCAAAATTAGTAAAGTTTACAGCACCATGCTTAGCTTATCTCATTTACACCCATTAACCTTTGAATTTTTAAATAAAAAATAAAGGATGATCCAAGGGTGATAAAAATGCCACATTAAATATAGTGGGATGGGAATGCCATATATAGCATTACTTGCGAGAAAATACACTTTGCACACACAAATGATCACTCATTTTGCAATGTGGTACCCAAACTACAGCTTTTGCCGCGTTGCAGCTGCAAACTATCAAAAAGTTGCGATGTCCATCCTTAAGATCCGACTGCCAAGAATGCGCCATGCAAACTACGTTCCATCCATCTTAACATTCAAAATTGGATGGAGAGTACTATTTAAAAGTGAGACTTTTTTTTTAACTACATCATAAGTGGTAGCCTAGGTACCACATTGCAGAATGAGTGACAGTTTGAGAGTGCATAGTATATAATGAACAGTCAAGAAAATGCTGTATCATATAAAATAATGATAATTTGTTTTTGCAAGTTTCTATAATTCCACTAGATGACAAATAAAAAAAGTGAGACAATTGATGGCCTAAGGAATATCTAATGTTAGTTACTTGGGGTGGGGAGTAGTAAGACAAGTGGACCTCGTGGAATTAAACAGATAGATGTATATCATTGCTGAAGTTCCCACATTGTATATAAGTATTTGGAACTTGATGTCATCAAACTACACTCATTGAGGACTAAATGCCAGAGAAGTTCTAAATACCATAAAGAATAATTTGGAATCACAACATGCTATCAACAATTTATAATTTAACAAAAAGTTACCCAAGTTTCAGAAAAATGATTATAAAGAGGACAGATCCAAACCTCACTGCCATTCAATGTCATGAAATAGAAATGTCTATGACCCTTCAACGCATACTCTTTTTGCCGTGCTTCATAAGCATGCATATCAAGCACCTGATGGAACCATATGGTAGAAATCTTTGTCAGAGAAAGCCATGTTACAGATGCACTACACCACCACCCGCATGCATGGGCGTGCACACACCAAAGCACTTCAGCAGATATAGCAAGGTCAAAGGTAAGTTCAAAACCCATAAAGATTCCATTATTCTAAACCACTGAGAAATTAATTCAATTGGCCAGGAAGAAAGTCCAGATCCACACAGGGAGAGAGAGAGAGAGAGATATTCTTGATTTACCTCTCCAACATATTCAATAAGAAAATGCCCTTTGGATATATCCTCTAGCAACTTTAGCCCATAACCCTTCTTCCCACTACGAAACCATTCCAGTCTAGCATATTTCTGTTTCTGGAACTGCAAATAAACATTCAATTAAACAATGCCCCCTACTCACAATGAATTTCAATAGGACAAACAAATAGATCGCTAGCTGCAGTAAACAGCTAAGTTACCTGTTGATTTGAACATAAGTCTCCACATGGACAGGTGCCTTGTACGCATTCAATATTAAGCATTCGGTTCAGACATTCATCTCCACAACCCAACTGATCATTTGAAGCTGGTTTGCAATGGCAAACCATTATCTGATTAAGAAATCATAAAATACATAACATTAGAAAAATGAAAACTGGCCACCATAGCCGCACCTTTTGCATGGGGATATATAACAGGAAAAGGAGACAAAAATCATTGATAGGAAAAAAGCATGAAAGTGAGAAATATTTGGGTGTATATGAAAAGGGGAAACAGAAGTCTAATATTTAACACAAAAAGAATAATGGACACAATGTGCTGCATGAGGACAAAAGGAATATATTTATGTTGTGTGCAAATTAATCTATTGATCATGTGAAGATAATAACTGTAAAGTAGACTATGTTATTCAAAATCTGATGAATACCAACTCCATTAGTTCGGTTCGAAATCAATCCGCCAACTTCCCAAGTGGTACCTTTTTTATAGAAGAGTAGGGTATCCCAATCTTTTCTTATGAGTTAAAAAGAATGATAGAGATCAAAAAATTCAAAATAACAATAAAGGTATCCCAATTTTAAGTGGTACCCTTTTATTTACTATTAACAATAAAATACTTATTTACTATTAACAATAAAATACTTATTTACTATTAACAATAAAATACTTATTTACTATTAACAATAAAATACTTATTTACTATTAACAATAAAATAGTTTGGTTTGGCATTCCAATGGGCATGTCAGAACATAAAACGATAACTTATGCATATCTATTTCATCATAGTTCATCAAACAACAAAATATTTTTTGCTAGATGTGGTTTCTTGTTAAACTAGTTAAATGGGAGGCAACATTGGAATTTTTTTTTTTTTTTTTCGCAAAACCTAAATATTGAAAACTATTAGGTGATTTGCTTTGTTAGTAGCATGAATTATTCTACTTGACATACAGTTTATATCCTATTTATTACTAGTACCATAGAAGGAAAGCTAAAATTTCCCAACATCTACTGAAAAAGATAAACAGGTAGCAAATCAACAATACCAATAATTGAAATTAGAGGTCAATTATGTACCTCATCAATAGTCTGAGTTTTACGCTTACGATGCAAAAACTCATTATTAGAAGTACACTTAAAAGTTGATTCTTGGTAACCTGAGGAGAAAAAAACAAGTATCATAAATCAGAAAATGTGAAAATAAAAGATGACATAATAACTCAACATAAGTCTGGTTTAAGCTTGTATCCAATCTTACTGATCTGCTATCACTACTAAATATCACATACCTGTTGAACGCTTACATTCCGATGCCTTATAATTTAAGCGGGCATCATTAACATCTTCTTCACCAGAGGCATCAGATATATCCAACTCTACATTGATCTCTGCATTGGACTTCTCTTGAGGTATTGAGCAATCAGCAAAGGCTATATCCATGTTTTCCTTACAGGTCCTTTAAAAATGAAAAACACAAAGCAAAATCAAATGTTCGATACTAAATAAAAATTTAAAAATAATAGATGCTAAAAAATATTTTAGCTGGGTAAACCTTTGAAAATAGAAGGTAAAAACATATAACAGAAAGAACTAATGGACCACAAATGATTCCAAGCACCAAAGAAAGGCAAAAAAAAATTAATCAATTGAAATAATGAACTGCATGTGATTGCATATACCAAAGACAAAAATGTTCAGATTATAAGGTACTCAATTAGTCCCAGAACGGCAATGAAATATGGAAGTTCTGAGATGAGAGACTCCAATCTAACAGGGGAACTCTCAAATCCCGAAAAGAGAACACCACAGATGCCCTTCATTTCTTAAATCACATATGATCTGAACATGGTTATTCTCACTGTTCCAACTAAAAAATGAATTCACCTTACCAATAAACACATCTAAAAGTCAAAACTTCCATCAAAATGTTAACATAAATGACATTATAAGTACATACATGTCAAAATATTATAAGCGCACATCCCTTCAGCCTCTCACTAGATAGATTTGCATCTCTCTTTCCTTTAAGAACCTTTAAGGCCTTGTTTGCATTCAAAACCCACCTCAAGTCCTCAACTCATCTCATCTCATCTCATCATTACAACTTTCCCAAATTCCCACACAAAATATAATAAACAATTCAACTTTTTCAAATCCCAAAACAACTTTTCTAAATTTCCACACAAAATATAATAAATAATTCAACTTTTATTCTACTATTCATAAACCATCTCAACCCATCTCAACCCATCTCAACTCATCTCTTAATCCAAACCACTCCTTAAGTCTAAACTCAGGTCACAAGGGATGTTTTTAATAAGTAAATAATAATTTCATTTTATACTGCAAAGGACCAATCCGAGTACACGTGATGTACACAAGAAAGAAGGCTATCTAGAAGGTGAAAACAATACAAGAAAATAATGTAAATTCAGTCCCCATGAAAATAATGCAAATTCAGCCCATGGAGATCTATAGTGGCTGTCTAGAGGAAAAGTTTACTGAAAGAACATCTCAAGCTCAGGTGACTGTTCACAATCCTCAAAACTTATATTTTTCCTTTTTTTTATCAGTAAACAAGAATTTTATTGATGAAATACATAAATGTTATTTTGATGCAAGTGGGAACTGTACGCATTAAAGCAGATTTCCGTTATTTTTTTTCCTACAAGACCACTTGTGTTAAAGGAAATCTGCATTAACAAAATACCAATGCAAACCACAAGAAGGCAAATATAGAACCTAAGAAATCTATAAATAGGGTCCGCATTTCATGCACGGCCTGCTTGGAAAACTTTTGTCTAAATCTACGCAATTTTATTCTTTTCCTATATGAGAGCCTTTTCTCATGTCATGGATCATATTGTCAGTAAAATCATGATATCAGTTTTTATGTGTCCCTACTAAATTATAGCTCTGTTTACCCTTTACTTTCTATATTGACTCTCCAGATCTTATTGAAGGAAGGCAGATCCCAATCCTATAAAAAGTCTGTGATTGGACTCTTAATCACCTTGGAGTAAAATATTTCCAGAACTATCAAGCGACATCACCGAAAAGATGTTTAGCTTGCCTAGGCTTCCAGTTCTATTCACTTGCAGAATCAATAGACTTGAATTCAGGTTATTTTCAGCACCAGCTGAAAATTTATCAAAAAAATCCCTATGATGCTTTAAGAGGATGTAATTTCCTACATCAAACAAGACCTGAATACAAATTACTCATATATATTCCCTACCAAGAGCATATCATCCTTAAGCTTTTTTACATCAAACTATAGAAAATAACTCATCAAAGATTCTGTCCTAATTTATAAATTATGTACGACAATTCAACTCACAGCCAAATATGCAAATACAATGTTTCTTAAGGTTTTTAGATTACTAGCATTTTTTGAAATAATAAAGACATAAAAGATGGTGTACCATGTGCAATTTGTTTTATCAATTAAATCTGCAAGCATTGCTGGTATACGACGCCATTTATGACATTCATCACACAGCACCCAAGCCTTACGCGGGGGTGGATACCGATTCTCTAAGCCACCCGGTACCATGTTCAAGTTAGATTCATCCGTGACTGCAGTACTGTCATCAGCGTTGATTTTTTCAATGCCATCAACATCATGACTTCCTATAGCAATGAGACATGTTAAATCAGTGGAATTTAAATTGTATCTGCTAAAAGTAAGTTAAGAGCACTTACCTATAAAAAACGTAAATTAAAAGTACTTACAAAAAAATTAAAAAAGTTAAAAGTATCTAGACAGAGAGTAAAAGAGAGTCTATTGCTAAGTGCATGGCAAACACATTGACAGTATTCATAAAAAATTATACATTCAGGAGAGACATATATCCAGTCCCCCAAAAGTAGTAAAAAGAAAAAATTGCTGCACATGCCCTTATGCAAACTTTTACCAGTTTCTGGGTGACTTTCCACTTTGTGCACGATTTGATTACAAGCATCTTTCTCCTTGACTTTGCACTTGTTCACAGACCTTGACTGCTTCTCCCTCTTCTGTCTACGCGAATTCCCCCTCTTGCCTTCTGATTCAGAGGCTTTGGACCTGCCCTTACTTACTTTACCAGATTTTGGATGCTTACGCCCCATAGCTTTCATTGAAGGATGTAGAATCTTGGAATTATGTGACTCGGACAATTCAACATCAGCACAGAGGTTGGAATATGTTTTAGCTTCCACAGAACTTTCCCCTTTCAAAGTCTCTCTAAGTATTCCATGTTCTGTCTCTCTTGAAAATACCAAAGGTTCCATAGGCAATTCCTTGTTGCTAGATGAGTTGCTTGAAGAATTCACATTAGTGAGTGAAGTGAGAATCTCTCTAGAGCAAACCCCATCACCCACAAGTGGTATGCATCCTTGCTTCTTCGATGGTTTGGCTTTGCTTATGCTAACTGGATCAGGTGATCCATCTTTCAGAATACAGTTACGCGAACGAGGAAGCTTGTTCTTCTTTCCCCTCTTAGTGCTAGGATGATGTCCTCGGGCAGAAACATCTTTGGAGGATGTCAAAAGAGCATCATTGAAATCTGCTTCTTGTATTGCACTGACTTGGTTATCTGGTGTCAAATTGATCACTTCAGAATCAGGTGAAGTTCCAGAATCCGTACACCTATTCTCAATTGCCCCTCCCAATGTATCAACCACTACATTGGAGGGAACCCCAAGATAATCATCTGCATCACCAGCTGCCTTACCAATATTATTGGTGTTTTCAGTGTCTTTATTTGTGAGTTGTCCATCTTCCCGTGAACTATCTTCAACGCCATTGTTGAATTTCGGAAGTTCTAAACCTGCTGCAGAAAATAAATCAGTCCCACAATCACTAATGGTAGTATTTGCAGATGCTGAGGCATCAACAACCTTTGGATCCATATTGTTCAGACAACTTTGACCTGCCACTTTCCCGATTTTAACCTTCAAACGAACACAACCAGATGAAACACAATGATTTCCCCTTGAACCTCGTGAGCTTCCACTTGCCCGCATCTTGGCCTGCTTTCCACTTCTTCGCCCACCCCTTGCTTTTCTCCCTCCTTGATTCTGTAATTGACTGACCCTATAAATCCCATTACTCTGTTCAAAAAACTGTGTAATATTCTCCAATGATCCCCAGATAGAAGAACGAGCTGGTTTTGAGAAAGAGCTTCTTTTCATTCTTGCAGCCTTCGAAACAATTCTGATACTTCCATGTGAGTGTAGCACATGGGTTGTGTTCTTGCATTTCTTTTCGGCCCTCTTTTTACTAGTCTTCTGGCTAGATTTACTTCTCCGGCCGTTGCT
Source organism: Juglans microcarpa x Juglans regia (assembly GCF_004785595.1). Lineage (NCBI taxonomy): Eukaryota > Viridiplantae > Streptophyta > Magnoliopsida > Fagales > Juglandaceae > Juglans > Juglans microcarpa x Juglans regia. Next base: position 2,635,541 of record NC_054609.1, read on the forward strand.
TCGAGAAGATGAAGACACAATTTCAGGACATTTGATTTCATAAACACAACCAACACCCACGTTATCTTTTTCTTCATTATCTGTATGTTCAGAACATTCAGCCACACTGCTAGAATTAATAGAAGTAATAATATTCTCATCAGGCATATCCTTTGAAGTATTAGAATTGGCAATACTAAAATGTTGACAAGACTCTGGAGAAACTGATTTCTCAAAAGTATAGTTGTGAGCTACATTGGCAGCACTAGGTTCAACACTTGTAACAGTTGTAATATCACTTTTCTCTTCCACAAGCTTTGAAATCCTTTCTGCACAGGTACCATCAACATCGTTGCCATTCTGCCACTCATTTTTTTGGGCAGGGATATTCAGTGATTCAGACATGTGTACATTTTCCAAAGCTCTCTGGCAGCCCTGTGAAGTCAATATATGGGCACATGTATCGAGATTTGTTTTTGTTTGAAGGATCCTGTTAGCCTGTTCTTCAGAGAGACTGTGAACGATCTTATCATCCTTCTGATCACTCTGCTCATAGTTGCTCAATAAGTCACCAGTATGTAAAACTTTCAAAGGCATTTCCCCACCTTCCAAAGGTGAAATCAGGTTGTGAACATCAGCTTCTCTCCCCATTGAATAATCACTTTTCCCATCCACAACCTCCAAAGAAAGATCACCTGTGCTCTTAATGTTCTCCTGCTCCTGCTGCTGGCCATAATTGCTTGGCAAACCAGTCATTGTTATTAATTCCAAGGGCACTTCACAACACTGTAAAGAAGATATTTGGTTACGAGTATCAGTCTCTAACCCAACTATAGCACCACTGTTCTCATCACTAACCTCTTCGACTCCTTCTGGAGACAAACTGCTGGCACTCTTATCATCGAACTTATCAGGTTGAACACAATTCCCCAGTGAAACAGTCATCTGAAGAGATTCCAAGGGTGTGTTATGGTCATACTCACCTTGAGATCGTCTGTTCTCCGAGCACAAGGCACCAGTTTCTAAATTACAAGCATCATCCTGACTCTGGATCTCATTCAAACACTCCCTACTGATCCTGCATACGCTAGCCGGCATTTCCTCCAGCATCAAATCTCTCACATTCTGACCCTCAGCCAACAATCCATCTTTATCAACGGTAACAGCCTCCACATAGTCTGTAACCTCGCCAGAGCTCATACAACCAGTATTGTTGACCTTGGACAAGTTCAGACACCCATTCAAAGCATTCGTGGGGTCCACCTTAGACTCAAACAAGCTGAAAGCCACCTCCGAGCAGGACCGCTGGTCAGAGACGGATGGCAACGAAAACTCTAAGCTCAAATTCTGCTCAATAACTAAGCTGCATAACGGTTTCTCAATTATAGCCAAATTTTCACACGAACCGGCCATCTCACATCCAAGAAATTTATCATAATCTAACGCAAACCCAGCACTCCAGTGGAAAATCCGATCAATATAGTATTCAGTAATCAATTACAACCAGACCAAATACAATGCAAAGGCCCAATCACCTTGGAATCAAGACCTAACCCGGTGATTATTCACCAACCTCTTCAAATTCAAAAAAAAAAAAACCATAAAAAAGAACCTTCGTTGAAGCCGTATGAATTCTAACCGCACATAGAAAACCCAAGAAAAATCAATCTGCAAATGAACAAAAAAAACAACCCTAAAGTCAAAATCTAACCGTAATGCGGACAAACATAAGCACTTATACACATACAAACAAACAAAACATACAAAAACAAAGATACATCAAACGAAAAAGAACTAAATTTTAAAGCAGCAAGCAGATTAAAGATAAGCTGATACCCGTCCAGGCAAACGGTTGAAAAACGTAAACAAAAAAAATGACTTTTTTCAATTCTGCTTTCTCTTCTTTTTTTTCCTTTCGGGGAAAGAGAGAGAGTCGATGCGTGCGCGTTGTCGACAAAACGGTTCGGAAAGAGAGAGAGCTCCGAGACCGGTTAGCAAATTCAGAAGTTAATTCCGTAGAGACCGTTTGAGCCCTACACGGCCATGCGCCTTAGGGTTGCCTGCCTGACTTTCGGATACGAAAGACACGTGTCCTGCAAGGGCCTTCTAGTCACTGCACTTTATATCCTTGTATTTTTTTAATTCCATATGCTTTTTTCATTTATTATTTATATTTCTGTTAGTTGGCGTCAACTAGTTTTGCCGGAATTTAGATCCTTGCAAACCCCTTTTGGATTGCCTAGATTCCTTCCTTTTAATTCCCCACCTTGATTGCTAAGCAAACGAGATGAGGAGGGAGTTCTTTACCGTAATTGCAAGCAATTTAGATAAAAAGACCTGAGAGGGAGTTGTGGGTCCCACAACCTTTAAACGGATGGTCGAAATAGCAACTTACTTTTTTTCTCTAAACAAATTATAGATATATTTAACAGTTGCAGGATACAATAGTCAACAAGGTAGGAGGTTTTAACATTTATCTCCAACTAACAAATATAACACAAGACATAAATAAATAACAATTTGAGGTCAATGGCTTAACCTCCATTTATTTTCTACAAGGAAAAGTTGTTTTGTAACAGCCCACAAGAAATTCACTGGTAGAATTTCTTTTGACCTTAGGAATCTCGTGAAAACCCATACTTTTTTACGAATCGACCAATCGCTCAGGTTTTAGTCTGTCATCATAATCAGTGTTATCACTCACTATGGTGCTAAATTTACGAGTTTAATTATTTGAGGTAGTTAGAAGTGTTAGAATGCATTCTGGTCTACGCCATTAGACTCAGTGGATTATTTAGGATTTTATGGCGCAATAGCCTATTTTCATAATTCCGGACGAAACGTCTGTTGAAAATTGTGAAATTATTTTTAGGGGCACTTCGGGGTTGAATTTCGGTAAACGATTTTCACTATAGGTTAATATGAATATTTAGAATTTTTCAGTACTAATTTTATTATGCAATTTTTTGGAGTGAATAGTAACCTCGATAAGCGCACCTAGTGCAGTATTTTTAAAATCATACTATGGAATGCCCAAATTAGGTTAGGGAAGTTTTATTTGGACACTCGGCAAGATCTTAGCCACACATAGGGAATAGTATTAGACACTTGGCACAAAGAAAAACCATTAGATAGATTTGTGAATGAATCAAGGTGTGAGATCATGCCATCTAAGCAAAACTGTGTTTCATCTGTTCAACCAAATTGTGCCAGACCAAAGAGGGTTTCAACCCTAGCAAAACCCTAAATGGTTGGAATCCAATTGAAATCCCAAAAGCTTGGTTGAAACCAAAACCCTAAATGGTTTTCCCAAACCCTAAAGTTGGTCTCCAAACCCTTTTTAACCCGATTTCTAGCATTGTGTTTAATCACTTGATTAAATCACTTCCACATGCTATTAATTAATCAAATCCTTGTTATGACATCATTATTCAACATTTTAAACCTTGGGAATTTGATTGAGCCAAGAAAAATTGATTTTGGGCTTGATAGCATCTCAAACCCTAACCAAACCCCCTTTAAACCCCAAATTAAAGCCCACTTGGTGGGGCCCACCAAGGCCCACGAAATTGGCCACCTTGGCAAAGCTTCTTGGAGAAGTTTCCTCCCCCACATGGCAGACCATCCACTGCCATTGGCTGCACCCAATAGTGCCTTGATGTGAATGAGAAATCCACTCCATCAACCACCATCTCTCACAGCTGCTGCAGGCAGTCCATGCCTCTCACTATTCTCTACTTTATGTCACATAGCCAACTCCAATCAAGGGTCTTTCAAGTCCATAACTTCCCCTTCCAGGAGTCTAAAGTCGTGCAAGACACACTTCTCTCCATTTCATCACTTCTTTCTCCCATTCTTAGAGAGAAACCCAAAAGCGCTCTCTCGGGTAGATTTCTGTATATTTTTACGTGGCCATTTTTGACCCTTTGTAAGTATTTTCGCACGATTTTTCCTTCATCTAAGTTGTTCGTCTTTGAGTCTAGTTTCCGTAGATATCTTATTCGTCTCAATCCATGCTCATTTGATTAGTAAAAAGTATTTTTAACCATGCAAAGGTCATTCTGGGCGTGAAACTGGAGAGTATGATATGTTTTGAAATTTTTGACCAAGCTAATGGACATATCTTGGTCCGAAAATTTTATGGAGTATTGTTAACATGTTTTTATGAATGTTCATTGAGGTTTTATTGCATGACTAAAGCTTTTGATGATAGATTTCCTTAGATTTAGAAACTTGAAAACTGGAGGTGGGAAAACAGTTTTTGTTTTGTGAAAGTTTAAATATTTCATGGTATAATCTTATTCCAAAGGCTTTGATATTTTTATACGATGATCCTAAGCCTCTTATATACATTTTAGGATGTTATTTCGAAGATATTTAGTATTATTTTTAAAGATATGATTTTTCTATGTAAGAGGAATTCGGTTTGGCCTAAGATTTGATGTTTTTGGGTTAGATCCATGTTTTGTTGAATTTTAGCCATGTGATTTTAAGTTTGATGGTTAGATCTTCTTTAGGACACATTGTTAGACCATGTGATGTTTTAATTTGAAGATCGCATGTCTTTAAGCCATGGATCAAGAGATTGATCAAATGTAGTTGAGAGAAAAATTTCTGTTTTGGACTATGTTTAAAACCAAAAACTCCAAGTGTTGTTTTGTGATTTTTGGTGACTTTTGTTTGATGATTTAAAGTATGGTTGATCTTAGAATGATGTTATGAATATGTTAGAGGTAAGATTTGATTTTTTGGAATTCTTGGAGATGTTTTTATTAAGGTCAAAACTTGTGATTTAAAGGGCTTACTTTTTGTTAAAAAGTTTGGGTCTTTTTACAAAAAGTTTGGTGTTGATGAATAGATTTTTCCTAATGGATATTTTAAGTGTGTTTTTTAAACTTAGGATAGGAAGATCTTTGTTACAAAATTTTGGTTTAATCATGAGTTTTGAATTTTGAAAGAATTGAACCAAAATCAAGAGAAATGACCTAAGTAGGTTTCGGCAATAGTGAGTTTTCCATAGTTGTGAATGGTTTTAAATTTTTCTGAGTTGATATTTGAGTTTAGGACAAAATTTACATGAGGAATGTAAATTTTGGTAATTTTTAGAGATAGGATATGAAATCCTTAAGTTAGGGGTAAAATAGTCATTTTCCCACTTGTAAAGGGTAAAATGGTAATTTTACTCTAAGTTGCCTCTTTTCACATTTCTAATTGTTAGTAATTAATTTCTAACTTTTAGAATACCCTCTTACAGTTCCTCGTGTCTCACACTTATTCTCGTAGAACGCGACTATCGAGGTAAGTTAGCTTTTAACTTACTATCAGTTTAATGTGTATGAGTGATAAGTAAGGGAACTAAAGTGTATGTATGCATGTTATCATATGTTTCATGCCAAGTCATTACATATTTATCTGTTACACAGTATTTATTCTATCACAAATTATTCATTTGTTACATAAGATATTCTGTCACGTATTTCTATACATTGCTATGCATTGCAAGTATGTCATGTTAAGTTAAGTATGCCATCTGTTACATGTATTTCATTTCACGTAATATTCACTGTCATATGTTATGTCATGTTACGGAATATTGTCTGTTATATGTTATGTCATGTTACGAAATAATATATGTTACATGTATGCCATGTTATAAAATATTTTCTGTTACAAGTAAGACTCAAAGTAAGTCATGTATGTCATCTTCTGTTCACGTCACGTTACGCTACGTCAGGACTTCTATCTTTTCATATTCATGTCATTCCGTCTTGAATACAGTTTGTGTATCTCGAGAACAGTCTTGTTAAGTTATTCATGTCAATCACGACCCTAAGTACTAGGATGGGGTAATATCCTAGTGAAACTCCTTGTTCATGCTGGAGTGTCTAAATAGGTGTAAAATTTCCTGGGTTGACGAAGTACAGTCAACAGGTTGCGAATGGGGCCTAATTAGTTGGTCACCGGAGCGCGCTAGGCACTAACGCCGATGGAGCCAAACTTTATTTTACGTGTGTCTACAGCAAGTGTGGCACAAACAATTCATGGGGCCACAACAACTGTGGAGCATACATTACGTGAGACACAACAATTGTGACACGTAGGATACGTGGGGCCACAATAACTGTGGAGTACGTATTAACGCACTCACAGCTGGTATAGACACCTGTGTTGTGATGCAGTAATCGGCAGGGACACACGGCTCAAAGGGACATGTGTAGCACCCGTATGGTCACTTTAATGACTAAGTCTACTGAATAAGATTTCAAGTTCATGTATTTCACGTTCAAGTCATGTTTCATGTTATGTTATGTTCAAGTTTACGTTCATGTCAAGTTTCAAGTTTATGTCACGTCAAACTAAGTTTCAGTTTCAGTTCAATTTATGTCAGCTCATGTCATGTTATGTCAAGTCATGCTATGCTTATAATTTCATTCCATGCTATGTCAAGATATGTTATGTTTACTATTGACTTTGATTGTGCATTTATGCCTTTATTGCCATGCATGCATCATTAACCTGTGTGTTAACTTGCTGAGATTTGTAATCAAATCTCACTGTGGTAGTCCCAACTACCATTCCCCCCGAATGGTAGATCTTATTACAGGATCTGAAGGAGAACTAGGGATCGACCAGCTGGAAACGGTCGACTAAGCGACGGTGTGACTTAGATGTAGTTACCCTAGATTACTACTTGTATTTTGTGGAGTTAAATCTCCAACACTCTTTTGTTCACAATCATTTTGGACTAGTATTGTGATCTCGGTTGTTAGTATGCCTTTATGTATAAAGTATGTTTTAAGTATTTGGGATATTATAAGTTTGGTGCATAGTATTGCCAAAAGAAAAAAAAAATTATCCGCTGTGAATATTGCATAATGCTAGACGCATGTTAGGAACATTGCATCTTATATGTCATGAACGAGGGCAGGTAACCTTGTGTTGTATGTCCCGACGCTTCAGATGTCCGTCCGATCCCAAGCGGAATCTGTGGGCGTCACAACAAAAGTGGTTTTGATACAGATTAAAAACGAACTGTAATATTGCGACTGGAAAGTCGCAGTGAAGTGATGTGTACTGCATTTCCCTAGTATGAATAGGCTGCCAGAAATTTCTGCTACCTCTTTTCCACAATCTCTGGTTAAAGAAAGTAAAAATATAAAAAGATAGCAAAATGAAATAGTAGCTTACCTATTCAAGAGATCTTACATTTATGTCTGAATTGGCTACAATGCAATGCAATATAGAAAGAAAATTACGATAAATCTTGATTTTTATGATCAAAATGAAAGTCGAGAGTTGGGAAAGTCAAGGCATAAGAATTTTTCAAAAATAAAAGTTCCCACTTGGAGGATTCTTCCAACACGTTATTTAAGATTTGATTTAGTCAGTCATTAGCACCAACAACAATTCAATCAAGCTTCCATGGTCAACAAGTGCAGCAATTTTTATTTTTTTCAAAATTAAAGGACATTTTTGCGTATGCATTATTTGGTGAGAAATAGACATTTCAAAAAGAAATGTAAAAGAACTATTTGAAAATTAAATGGCTCTACATTAATTCCACCAGTTGAGAAGGTCTAGTCAATGGCTAAATGCCTCTTAATGTAAATTCAACCATTCAACTCAAGAGAGTGCAATAAAATAAGACAAAAATGACATGCTACTGCATATACCAACCAAGTAAATATATAATAGTTAAAATTAGGGTCTTCCATAAATATTCCAACATAGGTAATATAACACAAGGGTGGCTCTACAGCTACCTTATAGTATCATTTTTTTTTTTTTTTTTGCTTTTTCAAACATGTATTTTGTAACACTTTTAAATATTTTTTTAAAAAAATAAAAAAATCACAATATTATTGACAACACTTCCTCAATCAATAAATAAAATAATAATAAAAAATCACAGCGATAACTTCCAGTGGTAAGAATAGCATTTTTCTATAGAGTACTGCTAGAGCCACTGCTGATGGCTCCCGCTGGAGCTACGGCTGGCTCTAGCATGTGTTTTTTTATGTGTTTTTTTTTCAATTATTTTTTATAGAAATTTTTTTTAATATTTTTAAATATTTAAAAAAATAAAATAAATTTAGAATATTATTAAAAAACAGTTTCTTAATCATAAAGTAAAAAAAATCATTAAAAAATAATTTCTTAATCACGAAGTAAAAAAAAATTATTTTTTTATTTTACTTTGTGATTAAAGAAGTAATTTTTAATGATATTATGAATTTTTTTTATTTTTTAAAATATTTAAAATTGTTAAAAAAAACTAAAAAAAAATACATGAAAAAATATACATTAATGCAAGCGGTAGCTGGGAGGGGGACACTTAACATTTTCCTTTTCTATAACACAATGCATAGGTCGGACAGACCAATAATGACAGGTACATGAGGCGTGGCTACCCTACGTTCACACTCACTTTGGAGAGTATTTTTACCACTTCCATAAAAATCAAATCTTTTTCAAGTTTTGAGATAACTTAAAATTTCTATTATTTACATCGACTTGCAAGTAAAAATATTTCATTTATTTAAGAAGTACAAACAGATTAAATTTGATATTGTATTATTTTTTAGAAGAAAAATATTGTCTTCATTTTAAATTTTGTTATTCCAGTCATATTTATAAACTCTTATGGACATAAACTCTTATTACACTACTTTTTCACTTCTTTTAGTTATTTGATTATAGAAAAAAACATTCTGAACGAACCCCCAATGGAGTCTGTTGCTGTTGTCCAGGGAAAGGGAGGGAATGGTACTCTTAGATTAGAGGTTGTTCGAATTACATCTTGATGGCAGGAATATATTTGATGATCTGCACATTTCATAATAAATCAAAAGACCAAAAATTTGGACTTGAAGGGCCCGATTTGGATACAAAAAGTGTTTCATCTCATCTCATTTTATTATTACAATTTTTTTTAAATTCTCGTACAAAATATAATAAACAATTCAACTTTTTCAAATCTCAAAACAATTATAATATTAAAAAATAATATTTTATTCAATTTTCAACTTTCATCTCAACTCATCTCATATCAATTCACTATCCAAACGGCACTTAGTTGACACAAAACTCTATGAGAGCATTGGACTTTTATCACTCACACTAGATTGAAATATTTTAAAGCAACTTCCACATACAAACTGGAAGCTGATACAAGTCATTGAATCCAATGAAAATCGATCCTTTAAATGTCATTATATTTACAAATGCTCACCTCCAAAAGATCCATATTTTATTACATTTTAGTTCTCACGAAGCAATCTCAAAAATCTGCTGATTGACTAAAACCAATTTGAAATGCTGAAGTCCCGTAATTTCCTCAGATGTCTCTCCATGTCTTTTCTGGTCTTGGCCCAATCTTCTCTCTCTATCACAGTGGTAGGATCATCTCTTTCACTCTGCAAGTATAGAAGAGAATAAATATCGGGCAATGCAAAACAAAAAGGTTGAGAGAGAGAGAGAGAGAGAGTCACCGCATGAATTATTTTAAAGGAGTTCCCTTTATCTCGTATTACAAGCAAGTCACTCTTTCTATCCCTGTTTCTCCCTCCTGGAACCGTAACCTACAAAAGGCATTAACAACTCTTCAAAGTAAATGAACATAATAAGTAACAACAGAAGCCAGAACTACTAATAGAAGGATAGGATGGTTTGGTTGATTACAAAGAAAGGGAAAATTCCTCGTGTTCTCATTAAGACTAAAACCTATAGCACAAACAAAAACATGATACAAAAAGATCCAATCACGATAGTCAAGTGAAAAAGGTCAGACCATAATAAATCTCCCTGCCTTCTCTGGGGTCCTTTCTTTACGTTTATTTCTTGCTTTTGTTTCTGATATTTAGGGATAAAATGTCTGTAGGCAAAGATGGGGAGAATGTCCTTCAAACATGGTCATCAGTAACCAAAAGCATTTTGCACCAACAACCTACAGCATCTCTATCTCCATCTCGAAATTGGAAACACCGTTCTAAATTACAACTAAACTGCTTAAGCACTGCAATTCATCCAAATCAAAAGGGCTGCCAAATTAACAACAAAAATAATAATAATAATAAAATAAAAACTTTATAGGCAAAGAAACAAGTAGCGGCTTCACGTCCATGAGCAGAATAACAAGAGTATTCATAATAGTTTTAAAACCGATTTTCAAAAGCAGAACTCCTCACCAAAACTCTAGCTCTGGTAACTGACTTTGTTTTCGAGTCTAGGATATAAATCTCCTCAAAATCTAGCACGAAATCTGGGTCAGCCAACCTCCGGTTCCTGTAGTGCTTTGTCAAGAAAACCTGGAACAGAAATGCAACCTGGTGATGCTATTGCTAATAAAAAAGAAGATGCCTGGCCTTTCAATTATTAATATTATTAGTTAGAAAATTGACAAAGAATTGGCTGTAAAAAATATTCTAAGTATATGTTTAAGTGACATGCCATACTGCTGTTTTCAATTTCATTTTGAACTAGTTGACACATAATAAACCCCTAGGGGTTGGCTCAAGTGGTAAAGGTCTTGGTCTTGGTGGTATGCTCCCCCTAGGAAATCCAATTCAGACACTCCTTCATAACTTAAACAATAGGAAAAACTAACTAAAAATATATGTTTCCAAATGTTTACCCTTCAATCCAAAAGGTTGAGTTGGTTCATGCTACGACTGAGGCTAAGATCTTCTTATTAAGAATTATAAGGCTGCTCCTTATTCTTTCTTGTAGAGATCGTTGTCAAAGCCCTACCCGATCCAGGACCTTTCCCTTCAAGAGAGAAATGTATGACTTGGCTACAGAGGTTCACACTGCTGACATTACATGGTGGTCATGAGGGTTTTTGAGTCACACATACAAGGACTACAGAGGGAGAAGTCCTCTGCGATTAACAGCGGCATGCAACCAAATTAGGTTAGGAAATGATTTTTCTTTCAACGTCCTCGGAATGAATCTAGTTTATCGAGACTACCTGCTAAGTTCTCTGTCACACAGGTGAACAAAAACAGGTGTTCAATTAAAGTAGCTAAGCCACATCTATGCCATTCTATAGAAAAAATCTCCATGACCATCTCTAGGTCCAAGAACATGTATACCTCCTTTTTAAACCTCTTAGACATAGTAACTTAAAGAATGGATAAAAATCAAGGTATTACAGTAAATTTCCGGTCCTTCAAGCATCAAAGTTGAAATAAAAGAAAAATATCATGAAATTTCGCAATGACTAAAAGATAAATGTCAATGTTGGAAAAAGATCACATTGATAGTTGGTGTAAATCAATATTGAACGTGTAGCATCACTGCAAGAAGCAAATATGATGCCTAAAAATTAGATCTTTGGTAAGCTCTAGTGCAGACTAAATATATATTAATAGAACTTACTGAGCTTATAACAACTATTAATGCTGAGATCTGCAGGAGAACCGCTCATATGAAAGTAAGATTCCATTGATCGGTTATAAAGGGGAATTTATTAAGCAATAGTATACAGTTAACTGCAACTAGATAACATACAACACATAATGTATCAATAGTTCACCCATACCTTCTAATTTTTTTTTTTTTTATAAGTAAAAATATTGTATATATCAAAAGGAGAAACTAAGTACACTGAATGTATACAAAAAAACACCTTGCCCAAAATGCCCAACAAGCCCCTAATTATCCAAAAAGCCCATAAAAAAACCAACCCAAAGTACATCAGACCCGACCCCAATCCTTGTTTCCCGTATAACTAAAACTCTACCTGAACACCAACCCCAACACCTTGATTCCCGTATTCACAATACCCTCCCTTTAAACTTCCCTCTAGTTGAACTACCACCCTTAGCGTCGTAGTTGATTGTCGAAACCCATACCTTCTAATTTAGAATGCAATAGTTTACAGTTCACTGGAAATACATGATATAAGACATATAATGCAGCAGTAGTTCGCTCATACCTTCTGGATCTCCCTCTCAGATTTATATAATGGATCTCGAGGCGCATCAATGGGCGGTTCTGTGACATTGTAGCACCCATAATCACTTTTTGCACAGCGAATGTACTGTAATTTTGACATGAAGTGGAAAGAACATCATTAATATAAAACGTAAAATGAAGTACATGATACATTGTATGGTTTAATGGCTTCAACTCACAGTTTTACCTTATCAAGGAGAGTGTATATGGAACACATTGGTGATTAATCAATCTAAACACATACACTATATGAAATACCTTAAGTATGCCAGTATGTATAGAAAATAAGTATATACAATTGAACGTGTATTGCTTTATAAGTAATTTAAACTTTATTAGGATGAAAGAGGTGTCACCCGGTTCACGGAAGTATACTAGAGATCTACCTAAATAGCAAAAGGAGGAGGTGCTACAAATTCTTGAAAAATAGAGGTGTAAAAGTAGCACAATTTGGGTCACAATCCAATGAAAAAGGGCATTGCGAACGAATGACGGCACCAATTTCTCGCAATCCAATTGAATGTGTATTGCTCCACAAAGTAATAACCAATCAAAGTACCTTCTGAGGCATCGGAGCAAGAACCCTGGGAATCGCATAAACATCGGTATCCGGAGGAGTAACATACATCTACAGCCCAAAAGAAAGAAAAATGAAATCCATAACTAAATAAACGAAACATGACCCAAAACAGAAAATTGACAGTAAGTTACATTCAACCCAACAAAGAAACAAATTGGTAACCCACAAACCCAACACTAACCTCCCTGAAATCATAGACATCATTATCTGGGTCCGGAGGCTTCCTTATGAAGAAATCGCAGTCAAGCAAGCTAATCTTGTGGAACTCATCCTCGTTAATCCTGTAATCCACGACCGTCTCAAAGTCCCCTCCCTGTGTCGAAACGAAGCTCTTGCTCTGTACAAAGTCGATGTCTTCGTCCCCGGCGGCAACCGTCGAGGCGGCAGCGAGTGGGTCGTACTCGATGTCGAAGTCCTTCTTGTTATCGACCTCCTCGAGCTCCTCCTCGTCCATGTCATAGTCGTCGGGACCGGCGCCGTCGGCATCGTCGTCGTCGGCGCGAACTAGGAACGGGTTTCTACGGGTTGGGGCGAGAGGATAAGAATTAGTGCCCCGTTTGAGCGTCAGAGGTGGGAGGAAGGAGAGCTGTGGAGGCGGGGAGTGGAATAGGAGTGAGCAGCGTGAGGTGGTGAAGGCGGAGAAATGGAGCGGTGAGAGGAGAGGAGCGGTGGTGGTCATGATGGGCATGGGGTTTTGGATTAGGGGGTTTAAAGCTTTGGAGGGAACCAAGTTAAAGAGTCAAAAGGTGTGGAGAAAAGGAAACCGTGAAAGTACGACGAACAAAGGTCATTTAAAAGAGAAAAATACTTAAATAGTTTTTAAAAAAATTAATAGAAAAATTATATTATCCGAATGGTATATTTAAAATATTTTTTGATCTCAAATAAATTGAAAAATACATTTGAAATAATATTTTTCTTTGGATATACGTTTTTGGATAACGCTTAATGTAGTTCTAATTTTAGAAAGGTCGTCAATCAAAAAATACCCATATAACTTTCGGATATACAAATTTCAAACTTTCAAATGATTTGGTTATAATTTTTTATGTTATTTATACCTCAAAAAATATTTTTTAATTTGTTACTAAATAAATGTAACATATTTAAAAGTGATTTAAATATAAGGTTACCAAACAGTAAATAACTTTTTAATAATATAATTTATTACTTAAATTATAAGTTATAAACTATAAGTTATATTTTCTACTGTAATCTCAAACATGCACTAAATGAAAAAATAATATTATACATGGTGTTCAAGTTCTGCAGTTTCTATGAAAAAAAGTGAAACATCATTAAAAAATAATTTCTATATATAAATTTCATATTTATTTATTTTATTTAAAAATAATACATGAGACTTACATTCTTTTTAATTTTTATAAATATCATTCCTCATGAATGAAATAGAAATAGAAAATGAAGAACCCAAACTTTTTTTTATAACTTTTTTACTACTCTTTAGAATCTTCATTTAAGATGGAATAATAAAAATATATTAAAAAAGTTATATTTTTATCATCATTCAAAGAGATATTTCTATTTGGTGAGAGTGGATTATATAGTAATTTACCCGAAATTTGGCCTATAATAAATAGAAGGATTTATTCCTAAATTTTTATTTTATTGTATGAACTCAAACTTATTGAAGACTCTCTTTTGAATAGTGAGTAAAGATGAGATAGAAGTTGAAAGTTTAATAAAATATTATTTTTTAATATTAATATTATTTTAAGATTTAAAAAAGTTAAATTTTTTATTATATTTTATGTGAAAATTTAATAAAATTGTAATGATAATATGAGATAAGATAAAACATTTTCACTATCTAAACGAGTTAATTTTAATAAAATATATTAATTATGTTATAACTTACAATTGTGTTTAAAATTTTGTATAAACGGTAGTTTTTTGTAAATATATATATCAATGATTATATTAATAATATTTCAAATATATATCATATTATGAATACGATTGAGTCATAAAAACATTAAAATCATTAAAACTAGCCAAGGCATCAAGATAAGAAAAAGGGTGGGTCTACGCCCACCGTTGGGGAGCTCCCACTGATGCATTATGTGTTTTTTTATTTATTTTTTAAAATTATTTTTTTAATATTTTTAATATACTTTTTAAAATAATTCATAATATTATTAAAAAATATTTACTTAATCACAAAGTTAAAAAAAAAAAATTACCAGTAGGAGCTCCCAGCGGGAGTCTCTAATGGTAAGCATAGCATTTTCCTAAGAATAATTACAGTAACTATTTTCGACATATTTAGGATGCGTTTGGATGTTGAATTGAGTTGAGTTGAGATGATAAAATATTGTTAGAATATTATTTTTTAATATTATTATTATTATAAAATTTGAAAAAATTGAATTGTTTATTATATTTTATATTAGAATTTGAAAAAATTATAATAATAAATTAAAATGAGTTAAGATGAATTTGAGATCCAAACTAGAGGAAAACAACTCTTGATAACTATTATTATGTTCTTGTACAATTTTTACTATTTTCGCCAGCACATGAAAACAAAGCAATTTTCTGCAATAATTATCATATTATTGTATATTTTTTAGTGTTTTTGTCGAGTGTAATTATTAAATGCATTATTAAGAGACCTGTAAAAGGAAGGTCTGTGATGGAAAAAAGGCATTGGAAAACCTTCTCTCGTGCATTATTTATTGGAAAAAAAACATTTACTTTTTATTTTTTTTATAATATCTTCTTTCTCATATCTCTCGATGATAGTACTTTAAATAATTAATTTTTTTAAGTATGTTCAACTTAATATAAATTTGTTCACAATTTAGTATCTTATTTGTTATGCTCCTTTCCTTTTTATTATCTTTGTATTTATTATTCTGTATATTATTATTATATGTACTGGACACGTGTTTGGTATCGGCGCAATGTTTATTAAGGATATTATATTATATCCTATATTTTATATTGATTTTTATGTTATCCTTTCATTATGATTCATTGCCATCCTTACTACATAGATTATTCTGAATATATAGGTTTAAAATATGTAACTTAATAAAATAATCAAATATGTCACATGTAATTTAATATGCCTAAGTTGAAACTATCAATAGTTTAGAAACTCTCAGATAGTTCCTGAACTTCATCTTTAGGTAAAAATTAAATGACCAGATTTTATTTTCTTGATAAAAACAAAATGCAAAAGAGATAAGATGGAAACAGTAAGAAATAAGATGAGATTTGACTGGAGCTTTATAGTGGATTGTAGGGAATTCAGTGGTGGTTAACATTTTTCTGGCATAGGTCTAGCAATGTGAGTTTGGACTCATATTCAATGGATCACATCTCATTGACTCTTACTCAAGACAGAGATGGCAAGCAGTTGAGAATTATTGGTTTTTATGGTAATTATAATATTGGCAATAGGGAGGTGAGCTAGAGACTCATTAGTGAGTTAAAACTAACGTTTTGAATACCGTACTGGACGTCGTACCGGTCAAGATACTGGAACGAAATATTTAAGTACCGATACCGTTTCGTGTATTGTTTCGAAATAGTCGATATATGAATAAATTATATATATAAAATTATATTATAAAATAATAGTCTATATATGAATAAATTATATATAAATAGATATATAAATTATAAATAGTCTAGTCTAAATTGAAGGTAAAAAAATGAGCTTGTAGTTTGAAAAAATGAAAAAAAAAAATTAAAGGCTTGTACGGGCCGAAATACAGGCCGAAATATCGGCCAGTACAGCCGGTATTTGGACCGGTACGAAATGAAAGGAATACCTGTATCAGACCAGTGGCCAGTACGACAAATACCGGCCGGTATGGTACGGTATGATATTTAAAACAATGGTTAAAACCAAACGATGAGAAGGCTTGGTTTTTATTTAAGAACTTTAATGAAATTATTCTTCAACATGAAAAAGTGGGTGCAACAATAAGACCTTACCAGAAAATGGAGAGATTTAGATGTGATTTGAATAGTAAGTTGAGATGAGATGAGTTGAGATGAAAGTTGAATAAATATTGTTATAATATTATTTTTTAATATTATTATTATTTTAAAATTTAAAAAAGTTGAATTGTTTATTATATTTTGTGTGAAAAATTGAAAATATTATAATAATTAAATGAGACGAGTTTATATTAACTTTCAATCCAAACCGGGGATGTGGGCTCAGTGATCTTGGTTTTTAAGGAAACAAATTTCATGGAGTAACAATAGAGTAGACCATATGTTCACCTAGGAAAAATTTGACAGAGCTCTTGACAATCTAACTTGGTCTTTAATGTTTGAATGCATTTCAGTCATCACATTACCAACTTAGATTTCAAATCATTCTCCCATATTAGTTAAGATGGGACAAAACTAGTCTAGCAGTTTCCAACGTGAGAGGACCTTCAGATATGAAGCTTGTTGGGATAAAAGATAAGATTGTGGGAAAATAATTGAAGGGAGCTAGTTCAAAAAGGGATACACTCACAGCAAGCTGCTGTCAATTACTCAAGGGTTGTAGCATTGTAAAAAGTCTCTCATTTAGTAGAATAAGAAGGATGCAAACAAGATGAGGGGCTCTATGCTTGACAAGCTAAAGGAAATCTCTAAGTTGCAAGAAGAAAATAGGAGTGAGCATGTGGTTGCCCTTAAATAGAAACATGAGGAAGTAGACTGTTTGCTGGAAGAAGAAAATATTTGATGGAAACAAAGGGCCAAATAGAGATGGTTGCAAGATGGAGACAAAAATGCTAAATACTTCCACCTGTGTGCAAATCAAAGAAGGAAAACCAACAAAATTAGTAGGATTAAGAGGGGGGATGGTTCAATTACAACTTCTTCTAAGGAGATATCAGGGTTATTTCTAAGGTTTTATCAGAATTTGTTCTCCTCTTTAGACCCTATGAACATATTTGATTGCCTTAGACCTTTGACTTATAAGGTCACTGTAGACATGAACAGGTTATTGGTTAAGAAGTTTGTAGCAGATGAAGTGAGAGAGGCAGTTTTCCAGATGAATCCTCTAAGTTCTCCTGGACCAGAAGGATTCCCTACAGCCTTTTTTCAAGCCCATTGGAACACTGTATGCCAGGATGTGTGGGGAAGTGCTTGATTGTCTTGACAGTGCAAGTGGAGATTTGAGTTTTATAATGAAACTCATATTGTGCTAGTTCCAAAGAAGAAGGACCCAAAGAAGATATCAGGGCTTAGGGCAATCTCTCTTTGTTATGTGATTTACAATATCATGTCTAAGGTCTTAGCAAATAGGCTGAAGAAGATACTGTCTGAAATCATCTCACAAACTCAAAGTGCTTTTGTCCCGGGAAGACTGATTCTAGACAATGTTATAGTAGCTTATGAAGCAATGCATTCAATGGATAAGAGAATGAAGGGCAAATCAAGTGCATGGCCTTGAAACTATATATGAGTAAGACCTATTACAGGGTGGAATGCTATTTTCTTAAGGCAATTATGATGAAGATGAGCTTCAATCAGAAATGGATTGGTTTAATTATGAGATGCATAAGTTTCATTTTTTATTCTATGCTCCTCAATAGCTTTCCTCAAGTACAATTCAAAGCATCAAGAGGGTTAAGGCAGGGTGACCCACTCTCACCCTACATTTTTATTTTATGTTCCAAGGCATTGAGTGCCCTTTTTAATTATGTTGATGCCTCAAAGTCTATAACAAGAATTCCAATTGCTTAAGGAAAATTATGTATTAATGACTTTTTGTTTGTGTGGATGACAACTTATTATTTGGTAAAGCAAACCATCTGGAATGGAGTAGAATGGTTGGTCTCCTTGATTCCTACGAACAAGCTTCAAGCCAAAGACTCAATAAAGAAAGGACTTTTATCCATTTTAGCATAAATACAAGCAGGGAAGTAAGAAGCCTTATTCTGAGCATAGTTGGAGTAAGATCATCAACCTCATATGAAAAATAGCTTGGCTTACCTGCACTTGTTGGAAGATCTTGATACCAAGCTTTCAAAAGTAGACTGGATAGAGTTAGAAGTTGGGTGAGTAACTGGAAAACCAAGATCCTGTCACAAGCTATGAAAGAAATCCTTTTGAAAGTAATGATCCAAGCTTTACCCACTTATTGTATGGGATTTTTAAGCTACTTGATCTCTTTTGCAAGAGATCAATCAAGTTATAAGGAATTTTTGGTGAAGCCAACAACAGAATGAAAGAAAGATTCATTAGATCTTTTGGAGTCAAATGGGAAAGGCCAAGTCATCAGGCGAGTTGTAATTTAGAGAGTTGGATAGCTTTAATTTGACATTGCTTGCCAGACAAGGATGATGAATAGTGCAGTATCCAGAGGCTTTAGCTAGTAGAGTTCTAAAGCTGGAGTATTTTCCTATAACTTCTTTCTTTGAAGCAAAGTTAGGTTCTAATTCATCATTTATTTGAAGGAGTTTGTTTGCAGCAAAAAAGTTGGTGGAAGAGGGTTCTATATAGAGGATTGGAAATGGTGAACAAGTGAGAATTTGGAAGGATCAATGGATTCCTTAGCCATCCTCTTTCAAAATACAAAGCTTGCCTTCTGTGCTGGACAATGATGCAAACGTGGCGGTCCTCATGGACTCAGACACTGAGAGTTGGAATGTGCCTCTGATTGTAGATCTCTTTTCTAATAGTGAAGTGGAGCTAATTCACCATATTTCTATCAATGTTACTAATTGCCCTGACAAGCTAGTGTTGAAATGCAATAAGAATGGTATATTTTCAATGAGAAACGCCTACCATTTATAGAAGGAGATTATGGAGAATGAGAAAGGGCAATGATCAAACTCAAATACTCAAAGGGAAGTATGGGCTACAATTTGAAAGTTGAATATTACTAATGCTTCAAAAGTGTTTATGTGGAAAGCTTGTTTGGAATCCTTACCAACAAATGCATGTTTGTTCAAGAGGAATATTGTTGAATCCCCTTTATGTCCTATCTATTTGCAAGAGGAAGAGACTAGTCTTCATGCTATATGGGAGTGCACTGCTGCAAAGGATGTATGGAGTATGTGTTCAAAAAAACTTCAGAAGTGTGGACTATTTGCAGTCAGGTTTCTAGATCTGATTGCCACCATGCTTGAACTTGTTGAGCAAGAGCCACTGGAGGAGACGGTAGTTACATTTAAGAAGATTTGGCAGCAAAGAAACAAACTCATTTTTAAAGGTTTGTTTACTCATGATGCGACGCCCCCAGCCCCCATTTGGAATTTGACGGTGACTGAATGCATCGAGATATGTAACATAAGACTACATACTTCTCGTACATGACAGTTAAGATGCAATGCACCTAACATTTAGCAATATACAACAAAAATCGCAGCAAAAAAATTCTTTTTTATCTACTTAAGCACGGTGGTGAAATGAATAAGATACATAGTACTAATAAGTGCAAATATCCCAAAACTTTTATATTAACATAAACACTTCAAAATAAAAGTCATGTTTCCAAAAGACTTTCCAAAATAAGTAGTGTGTCATAAAGTTATTCACAAAACACAGGATCCATCAAAATATTGTCTAATCCTAAAAAAAAATTTCATTCTTAAATCTTCAGAGCTTATCAGGCTTCATCCTCTTCTCCACGAACAGGTCCTTGCCATGGTTCCCGAGTCACTTAAACTTGTCAATGAGTTAAATTACATCGGTAATCATCTGGTCTATGGTCTCCAACTGCTCTTGGATGGAGGAACCAGTATAGCTCACTACCATTTTGGGCATTATCCTATCCGGATAGAGTGTTGTCCTCTTCCGTTTTGTCATCTGGGTTTTCTATATTTATTACAACTTCTACCATTTTGAGTGGGGAATGGTAGTGAAAACTACGACAATGAGATTTCAATAAATCTCAACAAGTAAACAGTCAGCACACCACATATATTACAAGCATATAAAAGCAAATCATAAATGAATGCATGAACATGTACTTTGACGTAAAACCTTGAAATATGTAATTGGACATTTCCATAAAATAACTTTTCATCTTTTAAACTCTTAACACATATTCATATAATTTGAGTTCGGGTTCTTGTTCATATCATAACATATCATGTCATTTCCTTATCATTTCATATCATATCATATCATATTGAGATCACATCTCATCATTTCATATCATTTCATGTCATTTCATACCATAACATAGCACATCATGGCATAACATATCATGTCATATCGTATCATGGCATATTATAATATATCATGTCATAGAGCTCAAATGCCTTATTCATATCATATAATTCACATGATTTGATACCTCACGGCTCTTCTAAGCACTATGTGTTCCTTGCTAGTTACCGCATCATCCAAAGATCCACTTGATCGAGGTGACTATGCCATAAATATAAGCATATTATTTACGGCAGTTCACTTATTTCGTCTTTACCGTATAACACTCACTAGTTTTAGGTGTCAACCTCACTCTGGTATCCTTTCATAGGAACTATTCGAGACCCGTCGACTATATTTTGTCAACCCAAGGGTCTCCACCTAACTTTAAACACTCTAGAGCGAATAGAGAGTTCTACTAGGGCATTTTCCAGTCCTAGTATTTGGGATCGTGATAGAACATCTTTAGCTCTTTCTTTTTAAAACATGGACCCAAATGTATGTGACATGTGACATAGACTCATGACAAAATATTAATCTTGTTTATGCAATATGTAAAAGCCGAATAACATAGTTCATCCCATAGCATGCATCTCGTAATATAGCTTGATAATATTAAAACATGTAAATAAGAATAATTTCATGCAAACATATTCGATTCACCCAGTAAGACATGAAAACAGATTTTTAAAACTACAAAAGAGGTTTAGGCCAATTAACATAGGCCCACCAAAACATGCATTTTTCATAATTTCAACTTCTATACTCATGCCTCCATTTAATCTTATGCATAAACAAACAAGCAAAACTCCGTTATAAAGCCAAACCGAAACCAATATGTATGTGATCCAAATTTTTTTTAAATGCAACATCAAAACACATGGTTGTTCCTCCTTCTCAATCATAGCCGAATATAGCAATGTAATAACACAAAGTTCAAACAATATCTTCATGCAAAAATACACTTAGGCTGAATATGATAACCATAGAATATCGTGCTTCAAATCACACTTTCATACCAAATACTCATAGCATCACAAAGGCCGAATACATATACAAGAAATAATAACAATAATTAAACAAATAATTACACAAGAGTTCGCTAATATATAAGAATAATATCAAAGATAGATTGAAAGTTTACTTACAAAAAAGTCCAACGATAATATTAGCAAAATCTGAAAATATAACGTAACATATTAGAAATCAACACACAAAAACCCTAGATTTCGAAAATGTGAATGAGTGTGAGTGTCATGATATTTTCGAAATCTTCTTCTCAAGCTAAAAACCCTAGGGCCAAAACCTTTGAAGATTAAAACTCTAGTTTGTCTTCCAAGTTAAAACCGGATCATAAATCACTCTGAATCACTCTAAATTTTACCGTACATGAACAACATGAAAGGGTGAAAATATCCTTACCTCCACATGCAAGGCTCCCACTCGAAATATGAAAGATGATTACTTGGTGATATACAAAAATGGTGGTGAGTATGGTGTGTTTGTCTAGTGAGAAAATAGAAACTTGATAGAGAATGGGTGTGGTGGCCGAAATAAACTAGGGAGACAAAAAAACTTTTGAGCAAAAGTACTCCCCCATTTTTGGTTACCTCCGTTATAGAGCCTCTCCATGTCTTTCATCAACAAATGCATATAGGACAAGTGGCAAAACCTCATTCTATTTCCCTTTTGATGGGAAGCATGGGGAAAACCAAAGGTTGCTTGGGGTGCCGTGTGGCCTTCCCTCCTCAAAACCCCTATCTTTCCTCCATTTTCCATTTTGCCCTTTTTCCTTATCTAGGTTCAATGCACTTAGGAGTCCATAGATCATTTCCTCAAAAACCTTAATCTTTCTAAGATTTTCCTCTAATGCATGGGTGACACGTGGCATGAGGAGTGTGTGTCTCTTGGGTACTGAATCTGACAAGCTTGAGGTGACTTTTTGTGTCATTCCTTAGATATATTTTGGGTCTCTTTATCTCTTCTTGTTTTTGTTGGCTAGCTCCCATGCTTTTTACAAAAATTCTTCTAAAAACATGTTTTTTTGTCTTCCCAAAAATGACACATCTTGGAACTCTAAAAAGCTACTTTCATCCTAAACTTGACATATGTCTATGTGAAACTTGTCTATTTCAAAAGTGGTAAGTGTCACCTTAGTCCTTCTAAAATCATTTTTCTTCATTCTAAAACCCTTCATCCGAAAATCCCTATGCCTTTTTAGGCTTCATCCATTTTTTCTTCCAAAGTTCTAACACATGGTTGACAAGTGTCATCTTAGTCCTTTTCTAGAAAGACCAAAAATTCATTTTCTTGTCATGTGGTGCCTTTTCCTTGTCCCAGGTTGAACTTGGGCCTTCTAAAGGAATATCCATATGGGCCTACTTCCTTGGGCCTATTTCTTCTATTTCCTCTTTGAGGGCTAGTAAGCCTTATATTAAAAGATTCATATCCATCCAAAAAAATAGAAAAAGGCCTAATGAATTCTTCCAATACTTAGTCAAAAAATCTAAAGGCAAAAATCATCATCCATACAAAAATGTAAACGAGGTTCCCCATAAAAAATTTAGGGTGCCAAACATCTAATGGAAGTCATCAATCAAGCAAGACAATTAATTCTTGATTATCAGGCTACAATCAAGGTAGCAAGCAGATGAGAGGGAAGGTCAAGTTTCAATATTAGTAGCTGGGAACCTCCTCCTAATGGGGTGTATAAGAAGAATTAGGATGCAACTCTCTGTAGGAAGTTTGGAAATGTGGGCATTGGAATCATAGTTAGAGATCATGAAAGGCAAGTTATTGCAACCAAGAGAATGCAGAGAAGTTTTATTCAAGACCCCTACTTGCTTAATCGTATGAGATTTTCCAGCCTATGAGGTTTGCATTGGAGATTAGTATTAGGAAAATCATCATTGAAGGTGATGCTCTGAATGTCATTAGGAGCATTGTACAACCAGAGGTCTCCTATCACAGTTCAAGAGTGTTCATATGGGATACAAAACATGCTCTCTAACAGTTTGATAATTGGGAAGCAATTATGTCAAAAGAAGGGCTAATGTAGCTGCATATGCTTTAGCTAAAAATTTGAAAAATATTGATATTTTTTGTTAGTAAATAGTCGTATTTTTTAAGATATTACAGCTACTAATATATGTAATTTTAATTTTTATGTTAAATTATATTAATTAGATCAAATAGGTTATGTGTGTTAGTTTAACTCATTTACATGAAATAGATTTAAATTAGTTGTGTTGTGTTAACCTATTTCTAATTAATTATTAAATGGGTCAAAATGAGTGACATAACACAACCTATTCTCTAAATGGGTCGGGTTTGAATTTGAAATTTTGACACGTTTAGCTTAACGGGATGAGTTCAAATTGATCTATATAATCGAATGTTCATCACTTGATATGACACGAATATGACCCGAAAACATGAATTGCCACCCTAATAAAAATGATTTTTTAATTGTAAAGTAAAATGTAAATATAATCATATTTAACCACACCACTTTTATAATTGTTTTTTCAGAAAAAATCTTCAACACACCTAACACTTAGGTTTAGCTCACATAATTTTTCTAAAATAAAAGGTTTAGTTCACAAAAGGGAATAATCCTATATTTAAGAAAGAAAAATAATAAACTTATAACTCTACTCCAATTAGAGTGAGTATGTAAACCTAAAATTATTTTTAATAAAATTGCACATTTATGTTGGTTGGTAGTAAAATATTTGTAGGTACATCATCACTTTTAAAGGAACACATCAATTTTTTATTGTTTAGAACTTTTACAAGTGGGTTTTATGTGAAAAAATCTCTAAATTATTGATAGAAGAGACAAAGATACATAAGCTGAGTCCTTAATGAGCAGTAAATAGTGTAGAACTCTTCATATGTAACTCTGTCACCTATTTGAATCCTTAAATTCAGATAAAAATAAATTATTATTAACAAAAATCTTGAGGGAGCCTTAGTGTATGTTTGGACAATTGGATGAAACAGAAAATTATGAGTGTATCTGGTATCCAAATGTGTAGAAAAGAACATATCTAAGTGTATCCATATATATTTCTATCTCACATTTGTTATTGAATATGACTGCACTACCAAAACTCAGAGGAAAAGGAATACGGATGAAGGCAATTTCATGACATGTGACATTTTCCAGCAGACAGTCAATTTTTTTTCTCCCCATTTGCCACCCTTCACCCCTTCATTTCCATTGTAGCCCATGTCGTCCGGTAGTCACAATTGACCAGACGCTTGAATTTGCGGTGCAGAATGTCGTATAGAGCAGCCATGTGGTGATTGGGATGCCCATCAATCCTGCAAACAATACATTACCACACACCACCGCCAACATCGTTGCATTCGTCCAGGTGATACTGCAAAAAAGAAACGTAGGGGTGGGCTCCAACTCTGACTGAGTCATATTCATCAACTTTGAGTTTTGACTCCGTTAAGAGTCGGAGTCCAAAAACAACTCTGATTTCGACTCCAAGAGAGAGCTAACTTCGTTTCAGCTTTACTTGCTCCGTATAAGAATGGAGTTGAAGTTCCCATTCAAAGTTGGGTTTTTTCTTTTCCAACTCTCACTTTTCCATCATCCAAACAACTCTTTGATGAGAAGTTGAGATGACTTTACTCGTATCTACACCCCTGCATCCAATACCTAGTCACCCAATAACAAAGACAAAGACAAGAATTAGAGACTTAAAAAAAGAGAGAGGATGCTAAGTTGAGGGATAAGTTATAACAAAGAAGCACATGAAGAGAGAAATCAAAGTGGTTGAAGATTGATGAGAACGAAATGCGCATGATTAGCTAAAAGGAAAGAGATTAATATATAGGAGGAGAAAACAGTGTTGCTTTAAAAAATAGATATAAAATAATAAGTTGAATGAATTCAATCTTATGGGGGGCTTGAACTCTGGTCGATAGGTTTGCAAAACACTCTCCCAACCGTTATGTTACTCCGCATTCTATTACTTATATTATATATTAAGTATAACTATCAGAGTCGGAGTCTTGTTCAAATCCGAAGTCCGATTATTTTTCATCCTCCGACTATGATTTTTCCAACTTCGACAAAGTCGGAGTCGAAGCGAGTGTCAGAGTTATGGAGTTTTTGCCCAGTATAAACAACATGAAATGAGAGAGAGAGAGAGAGAGAGAGAGAGAGAGAGTTTCAAAGTGTGGCGATTCTTTAGTGCATCTATGTTAAGTAGTAGCCTATTGAGACATGAATGAGGCAACCCATGTGATGGTCAGCACTTTTTGTGCCAGTTTGAGGTTCTCCCGATGTTATAGTATGAGTATAATGTTTGCTTTATTTTTGGTATACACAATACGGGGTTCCGTGAGGTTGTAGTGAAGGGGAAGGACTTGACCATGTAGGCTGGGCTACGATCAAGGTGGTTTTTTTATTTTGTTTTTGTGGTGTAAAAGTAGAAGGAGAGGCTTGTTCGTGTATTGGTATGATGTGTTTCGTAGTGGTTAGGCACCTTTTTTGATGGGCTTCAGTGCGCAACGTCAATAATTCTGTTTGGGAATAACTTGGTGTTGTTGTGTGGTGCTAATATATGATGGTTGGTGACAAGAATAACTAGTTTTTCATTGGTGGCATGCGTGGAAGGTCATTTGGTTGTGGCATCTTCACGGTTGTGCATGGTTTGGAAAATAGAAACAAACTATGATTGTTTAGGCGTGAAGTAGTGGCTCACGATAGTGTGGTTGATGAGGGCTACCTTTCAATTAAGAAAACCAGTGCGACGGAGGGACACATTTTCCATGTTTGGGGATTTCTCATTTAATAAATATCTTAATCAATAATTAAAAAAATACAAATTATTGATGAGACATATCACTTCTTCAATCTCTATAAAATGTTAAAACCATAATGTCTTACTTATACATCCAAACATACCAATTATATGTTTGTGGTATTTGGATATTGAGATGAGATGAAATAGGATGAGATGAAATCATCTCTCTATCCAAAACTTCCTCAAATTTTTGTTTTTATGTATAGACAGCTACACTAGGAAAAATTCTCACCTTAGATAATATAAGAAAATGTTGAATCATTGTATTGACTATTGAATTGTTGTACATGTGTAAAAAAAGTGGTGAGTCTGTGGATCACCTATCAACAATACTTCAACAACATGAGCTTATGGAACAATATCTGTGTGAGTGTGAGACTTTTTTGAGTAATGCCAAGAAGGATTGTTGACTTTTTGACCAGTTGGCAAGGCATTCGGGGCAATTCTCGAATTGTAACTATGTGACAAATGATACCGACTTGTCTATAGTGGTGCATATGGAAGGAGAGAAACGGTCGAAATTTTGAGGATCGTGAACGAATAATGGATGAACTTAGAATTTTGTTTCTTCACACTTTATTCCATTGGTTGATTATAATAGATTTTAATGACACGAACGCATATGATTTTCTTGTATTTTTAGATAGGCATGCCTACTCCATTTGGGTAGTGGAGTGTTCTCAACTATTCATTATTTTATCATTATTTTTTATCTACTTTTCACTAATTTTTACTACTATTTAATATTTTATCATTAATTTTTTATTACTATTCATATAATATTTGAGATCACCTCACTATCTAAATATAACCTAAATGTGGCTCTTGTACATGTCCCATGTAGTAGGCTTCTCTATTTTCAATAAAATTCTTATTTACTAATAAAAAAACAATAGATTGTGATGCGAATATCTACGGTTGTTTTTTAATTTCAAATGTTTAATACCACTCCAAAATATTTGGGACGGGAAACCTATCTATAAAGCAAAATCTAATCGGGTCTGGAGTTGGATCCGCCCCATAAATGGTACCCGTCCCATCGTCTTTCCTCGCTCCCACTTTCTCGAGAAACGGCAAGAAAATGTTGCAGTTAAAAATCCTTTTAATTATTTTTCTTTGCCAATCAAGTTAAAATTCATCCAGTGAGTCATTTTTGTATCCCGCGCAATCTCTCTCTCTCTCTCTCTCACAAAACCAATTCCCTTCCCTTCAGTTCCCTTCGGTCTTTCTAGGGCTCAGCACGTTGCCCCTTGTATCCTGTCCCATCCCAATTTTAGAAATTCCGATCCAGACGCCGTAGAATTTTGGGCCCGCCGCCATTTTTTTTGTCTTTATGGAGGAAGAGAAGGCTGTTGGTGTTGGTGGTGGGGAATCTTCGAGGGCTTCGTCGTCCTTCGTCAAAGAGGGCGACCGGCAGGTGTTCACGGTGGAGCTCCGACCCGGAGAGACTACCATAGTCTCGTGGAAGAAGCTCCTGAAAGACGCTAACAAGGTCAATGGATCCACCGCCTCTTCTGTCCCGGAACCGCCCGCCAACGCCGACCCCTCCCTCGAGTCTCGAATCGATCCGGTGAGTCCCTCTGAACCTAATACAGACGTAATACATACGTACCTACACAACCACATGTCGATACATATATGCTATCTCTGTAATTGTGTACATTATTGGGTTTTGATATGCTTGGTGTGGGTTATTGTGGAGATACAGTGTAATTTAGCTGTAAGGCGTACTATTTAAACCATTCCGTTTTTCTTTTGGAAAAATTTATGCTATATTTAGCGCTAATTTTTGTACTGTTGATAGAGTATGGGGGATAGTTCTTCTCATGTATTGCTTCGAATTCTTAACTTGGGCTGTTGATGCGTGTGGATGGAGTGAGTGGGAGAGAAAGAAATGGCTGGTTAGAGAAGGAAGTTTCATTTCCTCAATGGTGAGTCTAAAGTCAACTCACCTTCACTGAACGAAGCCTCAATCCCAACTAATTGGGTTTGTTTAACGATCATTCTGCAAGCAATCAGTGTCAGTTCCATATCTCTTCAGGAAGCAAGCTGTTCAGGAACTATAGGCATTTTTTTTCACTTCTAACAAAAAAAGGAACTATAGGCATTTTTACTGTTAATTCAATTGATGGAGCTTTAGGGCTAAAACGGAGATTGGTTTAGGATGATTATGTCCAACGTGTTTTCATCCTTTATTCATATTAGTTGTTAGATTCTACTTAATATTATAGATATTTTTCCTCACTTTGTATACTTCCTGTGTACTTGGGCTTTGCCTAGTTTCATTCTATTCAATAAAGATACTTATTTACTTATCAAAACAAAAATATTATGGATATTTTTCCACAATTTTTTATACACCAGGTATTGATTCGTTTTCTTTGGATGGGCTATATGCTCATATAGCAGCTTTAGGTGGCTATATGTGCATATGGCAGCGTGAAGACATGCATGTTGATCTTTATGCAATTCTATATAGTTGCATGATTGACCTTGTAAGTGTTAAAATTTTGAGCTCATCTCCATCTACATCAGTATAAACAACATATTTGGTTATGATGAACATTTTTGTTCAGTCATCTGCTTTTCCTCTCAGTGCCCATGTTTCATTCTTTTTACATGAAATTGTGATTTCATTATGCAATATAGATTCTTAGTTGTGCTTCACCTCTAGGGACAACCAACTGAAAATGAAGATAAAGATGGCCCCAATCGATTCAGTGCTGTCATTGAGAAGATCGAACGCCTCTACATGGTACCTACATTTACCTCTCATTTATTTTGGCCTTTTTGATTCTTGTATCTAAGACTTGTTGCAGAACCGTTGATTGCGAGACATATAAGACGAACCATTGATTTTCAGATATTTAGGTCATGTTAGGTTAAACAGAATTTTGCAAAATCTTATTTTTGATTTTCAATAAATTTCAAAATTTCAAACCAAACATCTTCAAATCTAAAAATAATACACTATTTTGACTTTTCATCCAATCATTACCCAAACACAAAAATAAAACAAAATATACTCTTAAAAATATTGGATTTTATCCAAACATCTTTTCAACTTACCTATCCTCTTCCACAAACTCTAATACAAAACTTATTTTAAAAAAATATTTATTCAAAATCTTCTTTCTCCTTATTCCTAAACCCAATAAACAATACATCTCAAAAAAATTCTAAAAAATTCTTCTATCCAAAGATGGCCTTAGCTTTTATTTGACATGCAAGAGAATTTTAGAAGGAATACTTTCACTATAATATACTAATATGAACATAAAATAATTCTCAGGGTAAGGATAGTAGCGATGATGAAGATTTACGCGAGCTTCCTGATGATGATCAGTATGATACGGAAGACTCTTTCATAGATGATGCTGAGCTGGTAAGTGTCATTGCTATTTTGCATATCCATGCTAATCTTCATAGAGCTCTAAGACCGAAGTGGTAGCATCCTTCTTCTTATATCAGTGTCTTAAAAAGTATACTGCTTCTGTAATACCCTCTCACTACATTTTCTGCAGGATGAATATTTTGAAGTTGATAAGTCAGCCATAAAACATGATGGATTTTTTGTTAATAGGGGCAAGCTGGAGCGCATGTGAGTTTCTTTGAGCCTTTTCTTGATTCTGTTACTGTCATCACAGTCACGCTTCTTGGCTTCGGCTATTGTATTTAATGGAACTAGCGTCGATGATTTTCTTGTTTCTTTTTCTAGTTCCTTGTTACTTGTCTCAACAAAATTTTTATTCGTAAAAAAAAAAACTATTTCATTGACAAAACCTAGCATTTTGATCACCTCTTTTTTATGGGTTTTTAGTAGTGAAATGGTAGTAAGTATCGCACGGAGTTTCATATTAGGAGCAGAGTGGATTGATTGTTTTTTATCCTTATTTTTTATGTTTAATCTACATGCAATTATACCTGCATGACCTCCCCTCGCTTGGGGCTAGTTTGTGCAGGGGCGGGGCCACCAACCTGACCACCCCCAGGCAAAGGGGGTGGAGGCATTTGCCTCCCCTTTGCTGGGTGGAGGACAAGATCCCCTTTAAGGTGGCCGTGCCAACAAGGTCCCCTTTGGTCCCCGTTGCTCTTTTTTTTTAGTATTAGTTATTTGAAAAAATGATTCCCTTCTGTTTTCAATATCTTATATATTTTTTAAAAACTAGGAGGTCTGCTACCAACAAGAAAATAATAGTTATTTGTCTCCTTTCGAGAATGAATAGCCATTCCTTTCATATTGAGGGATAACCATTCCTAGGAATAGCAATGTAACCAAATGTGTGAAATGACTATTCAATTGAGGTCCTTATCCACGTTCCAAACGTGCATTTAGTTTAGATCTCAGGTACAAAGGGATAGAGTGGTGGGGTGGGACATAGCAGATTTACCACTGAATTGTTAGTTTTATTCTGCCCAATATCCTAGCTGTGTGTTACTAATGTATATAGATTGTGATAGATTTCAAAGATAGGCACATTGAAAGAAAAAGAAAATCACTAAGATGGGCTTCATCCTATGTTTAGACAAGCAATATGCTTGAAGTAGAGATAAATCCAAAACCTTAACCATAGAGAATTCAAAATTTCTAAAAGGATGATTCAATCCTTAGGCACCCTGCACAGCTCCGTACTTGAAATTAGTATTTCAACTGTTTCCCTACATCGTCCAAACGTATCAAATGAGAGAATGCAGAACTCCTTGTTAGAAATTAGTATTTCAACTTGCAGAAAATCCTTTTTTATCATCTCATAAATCACAATAAATCATCTGTTTATGGTTCTTGTATAATTAATTGTTGTTCCACTATTGTTCTTCATTATTTTATCTACATGCTGGAGTTATTTGCTAGTTAGTTTGGAATATTTTCTTCTTTTACTTTTTTTTTTTTTTTGGATAAGTAAAAGATTTTCTTCTTTTACTTAACGTTTTTTCTTTTCCTTTTACAAGAAATGAACCTAATGCCTTACCCAACCAGCAACCAAAGAAGAGGCGCAGAAAAGATTTGGAAAAGGGTCATGGTGGTAATGATGAATTTCATGCACCATCAAAACATGTAAAGAAGGATAGGATGGCTGCCGCAAAGATAGCAACAATGCTTATGAAGAAGGACTCTTCTAGTCCCTCTCAAAATTTGGCTGTAACAAGTGAAAATCTTCAAGATGTTAAAATCCAGAATTCATTGGTTGCTCCTGGAATTTCTTCCAAAAAGAAACCTGCTGATACTAAAATGATATTCGATCCTGCTGCATCTCTAAAAGTTTCTAATGGTGATGCTTCTGTATCTTTAGCAGAAGTAAGGGATATTGATAAGCAGAAGACTGGAGTTGTTCAGTCTAAGAGCCTCGGTGACAAATTGAAAGATGCAAGTGGATTCTTTGATGCATTACAGCAGAAATACCCGGATAAAAGTGCCCATGTACAATCTAAATCTCTATCTGGAAGACCTCTGAACAATGTTGATCCGTTGGAATTGTCAATTAGGCCAAAAGAAAAGAATGGTGTCACTGAGCTGTCTGACAGGAATTCTTCCATGGACAAGTATGCAATGCAAACAACAGTAAGTTATTGTTTTTATAATTAAATAAAAATTACACCTTCCTTCATTGATGTATTGATTGCCATAAATGTAATATGACTTAAACATTCAATTCCTGAAAATCTATGCACTTGGATGAGAATACATTTGTATACATTGTGGGTGTGGGTGCGTGACTCTATTTGATGAAAGTCCATTTTAAGATCTGTAGTAGAGGAAATAATAACTAACTAATGGGGCAAATGAGAAAGGGCATATAGAGAGTTGTTCTAGTGTTTTGACGGTATGGTCGTGGAGATTTACATATCTTTGCTTAATTGATGCAATGGAAAGAAAGATTTTTATCTTTCATATATCTATCTATTTTTTGTGATAATAATGCTGCTCTAAGACCTCGTTTGGTTACACAGATGGGATAGGATGAGAGTTAAATAAAATATTGTTAGGATATAATTTTTGTTTTGGAATTTGAAAAAGTTGAATTGTTTATTGTATTTTGTGTGGGAGTTTGGGAAAGTTGTAATGATTAGATGAGATGAGATAGTTTGTGTAACCAAACGAGGCCTAAGTCAGCTAAAGTAGGTCTGGAAGTTTTTTATTTATTGTTTTAATTGGATCTCAATTATTATGAGAAACTGATTCATGGAAGTAGTAGGTCTTTTTATCAGAAGACAAAAATGAACTATATCATTTTTATGAACCTTTTCTCATTTCTTTTTTCCCTGTTGATTAGGCCGCATTGTAAGAATGATGACTAGAGTGAAGCTACGGTTCAGGAAAGCTGCTAGTTTTACTTCTGTGCTAGGACAATAGTCTTTGGATTAAATAGCATCTCTTCCCCCATAAGGGAGGGATGTGGAGTGAAGCGACGGGTTCAATCCCCTATGGATCCATGAGTTGGGTTTGTTTATAAAAATATTAATATTTACTAGGTTTTTTTTTTTTTGATAAGTAATTTTTACTAGGTTTTTACAGAGAGCTATTTAGGTCTGAAGAAAATTAGCATATAAAATGTATAAAGACGGAATTTTTGTAGAAGTTTAGGTTTTGTTCCCTACAATTGAAAGAGCATATGAGGCTGCAAATGTTATCCTTCTAGTTTCGATTATAAAGAACCATGAAGACATGCATGTTGACTTTTTATTTACTTGAGTTTTAAGTCAACTTTTTTTTATCAGTAGTGTTAAGTAAACTAAGATGATGCTACGACCAAGTTTTGGGTATGGTGGCCCGTTCTCACCAATTGGTTCATTGTATTCTTCAACAGAAATTATGGTAATTCCTTTTCCTTGTATATCTTATCTGTGTTAGTTTTAGATTAATTTCATAACTTTATGCAGAAAGCTACACAGATCAGAAGGGATGGTTCTAGTGTTAGGCCAAAAAGCTCCCTTGAAAAGGCTATTAGGGAGTTAGAGAAGATGGTTGCTGAATGTAAGTCTAGAAATTTTCATGAAAATTCTCTCTCTCTTACACAAGGTACTTCGTGGAACTTGCACATAATAAATTGTTGTTTGTGTAACATTTATGTAGCGAGGCCACCTGCAGTTGAGAATCAAGAGGCAGATACTTCAGCCCAGGCAGTTAAAAGGAGATTACCCAGAGAAATAAAGCTGAAGCTTGCAAAAGTTGCAAGACTAGCGGTATTAGAGAAGAGCAAAATTCCCTTCTAAATTTTCATCATGACCGGAATATATAAATTTATATGTGCTAAGAATTTACCTGAAGCCTTTGACAAAGCTCAATAAGATTTTTCCTTTCCTTTCTTTTCCCCTTTGCAGCAGGCAAGCCAGGGGAGAATATCAAAGGAGTTACTTAACCGCCTTATGAGTATTCTTGGACATCTAATCCAGCTCAGAACATTGAAGGTATCGCCATCTGTTATAAAAATGATATGACTCTTGGGCACCTATTGCTCCATTTTCCAATTATCATATAAAGGCTACGTGGTGTAGTTGGGCCACAGGTGGATGAAGGTTATGATTATGCATTTGGAAGTAGCTACAAACTTGCTGTTGATATATAGTTGATTCCTCTTATTCTCTTGTCAACTTCTAGTGTTTGAATCTGTAAACCAGTGTAAAATCTAAACCAGAACAATGATTAGGATGTTTAATATAATGTTACTAACACTGTCTGACCTCATTTCTTGAGGTTTTGAAGTTGTCGCTAATTTTATTTGGATAATAGTCATCAATTTTATTTTTCTTTAATTGTATGTAGGTTTTGTGTAGCACTTGGTTCAGTGACCAAATCTTTTGACCTGTTCAAAAGCAATGTAGTTTATTAGCTTTTAAAGTTAGACATGATAAGAATGTGATAGACTTCTCTCTTTAATTATTGAATTTTGTCAACTTGGTAGATAATGAAATTTCTTTGTGGTTATCTCTCTGATAAATAAAGCCGTATCATATTAGTCTATGCTTGTTTGTATGTATTTATGTATTTTGTTTTTGTGTTTTATTTATTATTTCGCAGTGTCTTTACTATTTGAGTTTTTAGTTCATATGAAACAACTAAAATGGCTTACATATCCAATGCCTTTTTTTTTCTTTCTACAGAGAAACTTGAAGGTCATGATTAGTATGGGTCTGTCAGCGAAACAGGAGAAAGATGATAGGTTTCAACAGATAAAAAAGGACGTAGTTGATATGATTAAAATGCGGGAGCCCTCTTTGGAGTCCAAGGTATGTTTTTTCTGTAATGTTCTCTCTTTCACTCTCATGATAAGTCTTTCTCCATTTGGTATGTTCTAATGCTATGGTTTTTTTTGGGTGAAAGTACATTATGCACCCTGAAACGAAACTACCATCATTTTGTTTTCCAATTTGCACCTCAGGTTAACAAAATTGTCAATGTTCACCCTAAAATACCACCTTTTTTGGCAATTTGCGCCATCTATTTATATTTAACCGTTAAGATTGATAAATAGGACAAGTGGCACAATCTAGATTGTTAGATCGTGTGTGCAAATTGCCAGAAAGTGGTAGTTTGAGTGCAAATGGATGATTTTGATAGTCTTTTTTTTTTTTTTTTGATGAGTAAACAAATTTTATTGATCAAAGAATAGGCAGAGCCATATACAGAAATCTAAACAAAAAAACAAAAGCATGCCCTTCACTACGTAGGCGCATTATAGACAAGAAAATCATAAAGGTCCATGCCATTGAAGTCAATAGCAATGGCCGAAGTACAAAGTGTTCTAAAGAATAAATCTTTCAGCTCCTCTTGCGATCTCTCCTTGTCCTCAAATGTCCTGTCATTACGCTCCTGCTATAAACATCACATAATGCATATAGGGATCATCTTCCAGACAACTTTAATCTATTGCATGCCTCTTAGAATTGTCCAGCTGGCCAGCATTTCCACCACTGTCTTCGGCATAACCCAAGACAAGTCTAATCTCCTGAACACCTCATTCCATAATACCTGAGCTATCGCACAATGTAGTAGAAGATGGTTTATAGACTCTCCCCCTTCTCTACACATGCAACACCAATCTAAAATGATTACTTTTCATTTCCTCAAGTTGTCAGTTGTGAGAATCTTCCCCAACGAGATTTTGATAGTTTGGGGTGCAAATTGAAAAAAGAAGGTAATATGGTATTTCAAAATCAATTTCGCCTTTTTCAGTTTTTTCTCTTTTAGCTTTATATAGGATCTTCTCTCATGCTGGTTAGAGGTTATTGCGTCTTTCATGGTTGGAATTTCTGTTTTTCTAGCCTTTCTTTTATCCTAGAGTGCACAACATTTTTTTTTTTTTTTTTTTGATGAGTAAAAATATTATATATATCAATAGGAGGAACCAAGTACAATGGATGTATACAAGAAAATCCCTAACCCGAGAGCTCCTATTGCCCCAAAAGCCCACGAAAAACTACCTAACATACATCAAGCCCGAGATAGAATAACTCACCCCTCTCCAACCCCAACCCCTTGTTTCCCATAGCCCAACATAAATCACACCTCCCAAAATACCCTCTATGCGAAAGACTTCCCAACATACATCACCCTCTATGCCCTCGACTTGAGCTACCACCTTTAGCATCATAGTTGATTGCACTAAAAAGACGCTTCAACTCCCTGCATTTCTTGAAGCTTGATTTGGTATCACGCAAGTGGCTTGCCTCAATCACAGTGATTAGAGTTTTAAACTGGTCTTCACATCCTCCATGTGAGATTCCCACAATATGCTGAATCTCATTAACCTTTTGCAAAACCCAATCCAAAGATGATTCATCTATATTGTTTAATAGAGGAAGAGATACCAAGGGGACAACGTCTTCCCCCAATGTAGCGCCCGACGTAGATCCAAACGGTACCAACGATAAACCCTTGTTCAGAACCTGTGCCTCCTCAACAACACCAATGGTACTCTCCATTGAAGATTTTGGGTTGGCAGCAAGTCCCTTCACCTCTGGCGAACTTGTGTGTGCAACTTCAATCAGAGCCAAGGGCCACATCGTTGTTACTTGTGTCTTCCCACCATGCTCCAAGCCTTCCACAGACTCTACTCCTGTCGTGGACTTCTCAGATACCCTACACGTTGCCTTCTTCGCCATTATGACTTGGGACAAGTCAGAAACCTCCTCCAAGTGTTCTATAGAAGCTTGCATGCATTTTTGTGTAGGAGCTGTTGTCACCGACGAAGGAATGCCTGCGTAGGGGTCGTGATCGATGACAGAGGTTACCGGCTTCGAGATAAGGGTCTTATCTGGCCCAAGACTTCCGTTGGACCATGAAACTGGCCCAGAAGTGGAGCCCTTCTCAAACAGGGGCCAATGGAGCTTCGGTCTCCATTTCGGGCTTAAGCGGCCCAACCCAAGTTTGCCTTCCCTTTGTCTGGCCTCAAATCCTCCTTCACGCCCGTTACCTCATTTTTCAGACTATGCAGATATCCCTGCAACTCGTTTTCTCCTAGACAACTATCCATTTTAGGTAATTGGATAGCTGAAAGTACTCCTGCCATGCCTCCCTTTTTGTGTTTTTGATCAACCGCCAGAGGATGACTCGGAACTGCATGTGCTGCCGCCCTCTTCCCTGCACCACCCACTGCCACCTCTGCATACTACTTGGACTGCCTCTCCTTCCCCTTCTTTACCCCTCTGTTTATATGTGGTGCTTGGACTAGAGCTTTCTTAGCCAAACTCTGTTTTAACTCTATAGAAAAGCTCTTCCAACCCTTTCCTTCCGGGATCGCTAAGAGACCACGACCCCCCTACCACCACCATAGTCAGTTACTTCCAAAAAATGCCCAAAAGAATTCGACCTCCTATGAGCAAACAGAGCTTTGATTCCATCCCTATTTGTCTTGAAGAAGTCTTTCATTCCCTCCGATAAAACACATTCTTCCACTGTATTGGCCAGCCAACAAGCACTGGCATGACTGAGCACCATCTCCTTGGTTACCTTCCTGCCCCTTTCTGTGATACGACAATAATTTCCACCCTCCATAGACAAAATAAACACCTTTGATTCTATTAAAAGGTGTTTAAGAGTCCCCATTGTATAAACACCCTCCGAAAGCTGTATAAACACCGTTCACCGGATCAAACTTCCCATCGTTGGAATGAGACCTAGAAAAAAGCAGATCAGTGCAGCAAAAAAAACCTGACTACTCAAGAACTCAGTCGCCGGAGATGTAACTGGTGTCGGAAGTCCCTTGCAGGAGTCGCCACTTGTCTGTGTAGGTGGATGTGCCGGAAACTCTGTTCAGCCGCCTGAGAGAATGACGGAAATACAACGCCGGAACACAGATCTAGCAAAAAATGTGTCGCCGGAGGCCTGCCAATGCCAGACGACCCTCGGCGAAGTCGCCTGGGGCCGGCGATCTTGTCGGTGCCGGCTGTGCAAAGACACTCGCTGGGCTAGAGGAAATGGGTGAATATTGGCGTTACTGTCTGTGCGAGAGAAAGGTGTAGACAAAGTCACAGGGATGGGCACAACATTTTTTACCCTTGTACTGCAGTCATTTTGTCTCTCTTTCTCCCAACTAAGCCATCTTAAAATACTTTTCTTTTATAATATCACTAGTGAAATTAGAATATTATTATTTTGCTTTTGCAGAGAAAGGAGTTGTCTATTTTAAGAGCAATGCTAAATTTACTTCTCAAAAAAAAGAAAAGAAAAAGAAAAGATCAATGCTAAATAGATTGTTTCATTGTGATGCTTGCACTGTATCTCACTCTGAAAAATTTCTAATCAATTTTGTGCAAATTAATGTGAAATGCATGATATATTTCTCAGGCCTTTGGGCAGCAAGCTGGAGCGTCAGATGATTTTCAAGAATTTTGTCCTGAAGAAAAAGGAGTTAAAAAGAAATTTAGTATGGATGATGCATTAGAGGACAGGATTTGTGATCTCTATGACCTTTTTGTTGATGTAAAGATTCATGTTTTCTCTGCCCTTTCCTGAAAAATTGTTCTTTTGTGGAGGCAAATTTTCTTATTTTTTTACCACTAAATTGATCTAGGGGTTGGATGAAGATGCGGGTCCACAAATTAGAAAGTTATATGGAGAGGTAATCTAATTTTTACCATATTTGTTTAGTGCACTGTCAGCATTTCCAATGCTTATATGGCTGTTGCTTTCATTTAACGTGTGAAAATTTTAATGCTGCATGGAATGACACCATAAAGGGGTCCAGATTCATAAAGAATTCCAAATCAGCTCCTCTAGTTGTTCTCCCTCACGAGTTTATTCAGAATTTCTGTTTCAGTTTGGTTTATATACTCAAAAAATGTCAATTGCACTGTCTGGGGTGGATGGTGTCTCTCCTCATAAAAGTTGAATATTGTGTCATGAGGATTGTGGTGGCTGGAAATTTTCTTCGATCAGTTTTCTGATTTATCTTGCTTGAGCCATTTCTTTTTCTTTTTCTATCTTTTTATCACCTAAATTTTCGAAACACTTTTGAGTCTCGACACTTTCATGTTATGGTTTTTATTTTTTGTTTTTTAAAGTTAACCTCTTAATGATTTATCATTATTATTGTTAACATTCCTCAGTATTTTCCAAGCTTTTCTGAGGTAAGAATCCCTATCTTTGATTCAGCTTGCAGAATTGTGGCCAGTTGGTTTCATGGACAATCATGGGATCAAAAGAGCGATTTGTAGGGCTAAAGATAGGCAGAGGGCACTGTACGGTAGACATAAGGTATGGCTTCTGCATTTTTATCTTGGATTGTAAGGCTATTTGTGCTTTTACTTTTTTTTTTTTTTGATAACTAATTTTATTGATACGACATGCTTCTTACTTTTACTGCCTATATATACTATCTCGTATGATCCATTAGGGTGCATTAGTGGTCAAAGGATGGGCTTGTGATAAGCTGTAGACTCGGACAGTCTGGGTTTGATTCTACACTAGGAGTTTCTTGTGATGCTTTGATTCCACACTCGGTGTTCTCTAGGATCCTTTGATGCACGGTTCTGATGAGTGGAATCATGCGTCTGGAGTTTGCTTCCCAGGGGTCGGTGGGAAGGGCTTGTTGGCATTTGACTGTGACCCCTCAGTGCACACAAATTTCATGGCTGTGTCTGTGTGGGTACTAATATCACACGGTTTTTTCTCTCACAGTCAAGATATCGTATTCCTTTGATGTGAGAGCTCTTACACTTGGCCTCCCTATAGTGGGTAGGAGCTCAGTGTTTTGAAGTTAGTAATAGGTTGTTTTGACCTCATCAGAGTCATTTGGTATGAATTTATAATTACTTGTAAGTTATATCTTAAGAAAAAACAAGTTATTATGAATACTGAAAGGTTATGCAATTAAATAAATGGTACTCTTCTCGTCAACCGTTTATTTTATCTTCTTTATCATCTTTTCCCCCCCTTCTATTAGATTCTTAGAAAACATGTATCTTAAGCTGATGATGGAATATCGTGCTTTTTACCCTTAAGGTTTGTGTCAAGTTGATTTTTTATTTCTTAATTCTTGTTTGGTTATGTTGTTATTATTTGTCTAGGATCAGGAGAAAATCAAAAGGAAGAAAATGTTGGCACGTAGAATGGAGGAGACTGTTCGAGATGAAGGCAATTCAATTGCTCAGCCACAGTCTACGCGCGAGCGCACATCTACCGAAACTGGTAGTCATGGTATAACTTCAGCAACCAGGCCGGTTGCTAGTTCACCTGCAGCAGTCAGGATGCACAGTCCCTCATCCAATGGTCCGATTATGTTGGACAGAATGAAACAAGAGAAACAAAAGGGAACCTCAAGCAATCCGGTGGATGATACAAGGGTATTATCAGATGGAGGAATGGTGAAGAAGAAGGTAAAGCGGAAGCCAGAACTGGACTTAAACGAAAGCCTTTTGCGTCCAGAGAAATTACCTTCTCAACAGGGAGAAGAGAGACACAAGTCCCTCAAGCAGGCTGCTGCTACAGCAGGTCTTCCCCAGAAATCAAATCTTCAGTCATCTTCTGCTCCTCCAAACGTTGAACAGTCAAGCTGACATGATATCTTAATTAGCTCAATTTAGGAAGTTTACACCCTAAAAATCGTTTTTTGCACACGAGGGCTTTTTTTTTTTTTTTTAAATGATGGGCGTCATTCTTTCTGGCCAACTGATTTTTACCATTTTTGTAATTATATATGTTCTTTAATGGCGCCTTGTGGATTAAAGATTTATCTTCAATAGAGATAGCAGCGAGCTATGATTTTCTTGTGCTCATTGTTGTTATTATTATTATTATTATTATTATTATTATTATAACTATATTACGAGATGTGTTAAAAGTTATTCTATTCTTCGGTCGATAGAGTACACAATCCACACCAAAGCTTAAGTATCCTGTATATGATCTTTTCTTAATCTTTTCAACCCATTTACATATATAAAAAAAAACACTAGTAGTGAGAATTAATTCAAGAAACGGACGGTAAAACATAACGGTATTAAATATTAATAATAGTGAGTAATGTTAGTTTTCTTTAAATTTTATTATTTCTAAATATACTTATTCATATAATTTGTAATATGTTTTAAATGATTTAGTTTCACTATTTAATTGGATTACAACACTTTTAGGGCGAAAAAAATACTCTTGATAATTAAATGGGCACGTGTCATTCATTGGAGGATCTACGCAGCTAAGATCGGACGGCAAATAGGCATGAAAGTTCATGGCAGGATTAATAGCAGAAACACCAGATCACCAATAAAACCAACGTCCTTCTCACTTTCCCGCGGTTTCAATTTGCAAAAGAGAGCTTCTCACTCCTAACAAAACCTAAAATCTCCCTTTCAATTTCCCTTCCTGAACCAGCACAATCTCTCCCCTCTCTTCTTTTTGGGAGACAGATAGAGAGAGAGAGAGAGAAGATGATGACGTCGAAGGCGTTCAAGGGGGCCAATGTTTTCATGTCGCGGAACCTCGTGCCCCCGGAGATCTTCGACAAGCTTCACGACGCGCTCAAGCAGAACGGCGCCGAGGTCTTTCTCTGCTGCGACCCTTCCCGCTCTGGCCCTAATGATTACCACATCATCTCTTCCCCCGATCACGTAATACGGATTGGATTCTTTTATTTATTTATTTTTAAGTTGCTTGAATTTGAGTTCGGATTTCTGATTTGTGGCGGTTAAATTCTCGTTTGCAGGAGAAATTTCAGGATCTTAGAGCTAAAAAGTGCAATTTGCTAGGTAGGGTTCTGAATTTACAATGTTTGATTCAGCAATTGTGTGGCCTCCTTTTGTGTTTCTGTACGCATTTGGTTATGGTTTAGGAGCTCTTGGTAGTAAAGTTTCTGAATTTTCTGTTAGTTTTTTTTTATTGTTACAGAATTAAAATTTTGACCCGCTCGACTGGCTATTTGCCATTTGGAAGAAAGACAAATGAGTTTTGTTATTTAAGAAAGGAAGTTAGGATTGTTTCCGTCTTCTTTCTCTATTTTCTGGAGAAACAAACATAGCCTCTAACATCTAGTGATATTTAAAAGGCTTTTCACTGTGTGCTGCGCAGCCCAGCTAACCACCAGTTGTGATTTTGGAATTTATGAGGGAAATGTCGAAATATAAAATTAAGTTTAATCCGAATCTTTCAATTGCTTGGGTCATGAACTCTGTGTGGTTACTCGTTTACAGGTTTAATTTTGACGGTTTTTGTAGTTGGGTTGTTAGTTTGATTTCTTTCCAGGATAAAGGGTGCTGACTTTGAAGTTCATTTCTATGCAAGGCAGGTCCTCAATGTGTTCTTTCCTGTGCAACAGAGCATAGAGCTTTTCCTAAACAAGGGTTTGCTTGCTGCCTTGCAATGGATGGTGTCAAAGTACTTGCATCTGGTTTTGACGCAGATGAAAAGGTGCCTTGCTTATGATACATTTGTGTTTTTCTAACTTTTTTCATACAAGAACAAAAAACTGGCATCCATAAGATACATTTGTACTCATATAAAGACTCTTTACTAATTAAATGAAGATATCAATATTTTAGAATGGTTACCAAATAAGTTGCAGTTGTATTATCTTAATTTCCTTGTTTGCTTCACTCCTGTGTATTTGGCCTAGGCCTTTTTTCCTTTCAATAAAATTTATTTTACCTGTCACAAAAAAGAGAAAGAAACTGCCTTGTTCACTCTACATCTTCAATAGGCATGATTTTATTCTTTTAGTGAAGTTTGTTTTTCGTTTCACGTGTTACCTTTTCTCATCATGTGCAATTAAGTAGGCTCACTTTTAGTTTCCTGCATATGTGATTTTCTTCATTTTCAATTACTTGTGTTGAAAGACCTCTCTCTCTCTCTCTCTCCCCCTGCCCCAGGCAAAAATAGAAATGCTAGTGACATCAATGGGAGGAGTCCTGCATCCTAAAGCATCCTTGGATGTCAGCTTTGTCATTGCGAAGAATGTTTTGGCTGCAAAATACAAGGTTTGTTACTTTTATTTATTTATTATAGAGATTTATATCAATTCTTCTAAATTTATAGTTTATTCATGCAGATTTACAGAAATCTAAAATAGACTGGGCAAGTCAAATTATAAAATGTTCTACACTTTGACTGTGGCTCATAACTTATGACATGCAAAAAGTGAAATTATGTGATGAGAATGTGCTGCAATTTACTCCCCCTCACCCCTCTTAAAAAAAAGAAAAGGTGTCAAGATTACATATCTTGAGGGGATGCAATCATTAGTATGGCTTGATGACTTTTACCTTTTTCAGTGGGCGTTAAATATTCTGAAGAAACCAATTGTCACAATTCAGTGGTTACAGCAATGCTGTAATGAGCATCGTGTTGTTCCTCAAGAGTCATACAGGATTCTTCCTTTTTCTGGATTGACAATTTCCTTGACCAGAATTCCAGCAGGTTGTTACCTTGGCTATCAGTTTCCTCTGTGTAACATAAACTCTTTGTTCATTGATGACGTCTGGTTGTTCTTCTCAGATGAGCGGAAGGAGATTGAGAAGCTTATCACACAAAATGGTGGAACATATTCTGCTGACCTGACCAAAATGTGCACACATTTGATTTCTGATATATCCTTTTCATGGTTCTTTAGGGAAATGCATTGGCATAAAATTACTTGAAAATCTTTCTATAAGCATGATGGTAGAAAAGTACACTTCTTAATTTTACTGACAAAGCTCTGTTTCAGACATTTGGGTTAATATCACATATTTGTTTCTTCCTTCTGCTGCAAGGCCATCTTTTATGTCCCATGTTCTTGTTTACATACTTTATAATTCTGCCTTTTTGGTTTATGTATAAAAATATGTACTTTTGCTGAACTAATTAAAGTATCTCCTGACATCCCTATCTCTCATTCTTCATACTGGCTGCATAAGTGAATTTCTTGACAAGACTGAATGACAAGTACAAGGTTGCTTGAAAATCTAGGCTTCGCATGCTCAATATGATAGGGTTGTTCATTGGCTGGTTTGGAAGGGGAATTTTCTCCCAACTGATCATGCCAGAATTGTAAGAAATAACCAGATCCAACGAGCATACCTTATAAATTGTATCAATCCTAGCTGATAATGATCTGCTCGAATTGGTGGACCTGGAGCTATGCCACTTAAAATTGAGTGTCCAATTTACTTAAAAATCAACTACTAATTGCTATTGCCTCTTTTCTGCCTCCATCAAGATCCTCCCTTCTTTTTGATTAACTATAATAACTAAAGCAATGCCCAATGCTAAAATATCATACTATCTCAAGTTTTGGCCTGACAATCAAATCATCTACTGTACATGATTTGGTCTAGCGTGTTGATGTAGGTGATTGAACACTAATCAAACTGAAGCTATTGTTTTATTTTAGAAATTTAGAATCAATCAACCTAAAAACCAAACCAAGCTTCTTAATTCGGCTTGGCTCTGTTCAGTCAATTGGTTTACTGGTTTCTTTGCACATTACTACAGCAAGCAGTTTTTCTCTTGCTCATCTAGTGAGCATGTCCTTGTCATCTAAAACTATTCTTCAACAT
Source organism: Juglans microcarpa x Juglans regia (assembly GCF_004785595.1). Classification (NCBI taxonomy): domain Eukaryota; kingdom Viridiplantae; phylum Streptophyta; class Magnoliopsida; order Fagales; family Juglandaceae; genus Juglans; species Juglans microcarpa x Juglans regia. The sequence continues at coordinate 2,679,989 of NC_054609.1, forward strand.
CATGATATCTGCCATTTGAATTTTAGGATTCTTCAATATAGTCTGTATATACATTTGAATTCTTGACTATTCTTAAGCTCCTGAAGGTGACAAATACAAGGTTGCTCGAAAATGGGGCCACATTCATATTGTAACTCGGAAATGGTTTAATCAATCCGTTGCTAGAAGAGGTAATACTTTCTTTCATGAGATGTAACTTCTGGTGCCTTTTGAATTCACAGCATACTGTAGTTTATTGTTCGGCTCTCTCTGCTAAAAATTTTGCACATTGTATCTGACCTTGAAATTACTTTTTGGATGAGTAGCATGTTTGAATGAGGACTCCTATCCTGTTCTGGGTGGTTCTGTATCTTCAAGTAAAAATGTAAGGAGTTGCTTGACAGTGCAGCATAGCTTAGACAAGGGTGTTGGAATTTCACAATCTGTGGCATCCTCAGCGGCTACAGATTTAAATTTGCAAGCTTCTCGTTGCACTGAAGTTTTGGAGTCAGACTTGGAAGCCACTATGTCACAGAATGTTTCTTCTGCAATTTCAGATCCTCCCGTCTTTCTTAAAGGGGGAATTTCGAAACATCTACTGTGCATCCCAATAATGAAACTTCCCTTGATGGTTTTGTTGCCAATGATTCTCAATCCGAAGACAGTGATCTGTACTTATCGGAGTGTAGAATATTACTTGTTGGGTTTGAAGTTTCTGAAATGCGTAAACTAGTCAATATGGTGCGTAGTGGTGGGGGGTCCCGCTATATGTTGTTCAATGATAGGTTGACACACATAGTAGTTGGATCTCCTTCAGAGAGGTAATCCTTCTTACTCACTTATGGAAGAACAATTATTATAAATATTTTCTAGTCTCTTTCAAAATACTCTATCTGCCAGTGCCAGTGACACTTAACATGTTTTAGCAAGTATGGAGGCTTTTGAGATCAACCTGAAGATAGTTTTATTCACACTGGCTCTCTCATATGCTTGATAATTTGGGGTATTGTATTATCTTATTTTCACTAGCTTTGTTTGTCACATTCTTTTGTAATTTCTCAGCGAGAAAAAGGAGGTAAGGAGCCTTGCAGCTCTGGGTGTCATTTATGTGGTTAAAGCTGCCTGGCTTGAAGATTGTAATCGTGATAAGAAAGAAATCCCTGTTCTGCAGAGACACATTGCCTATGATCTACTTCTTCCAAAAGGTTTGCTACTTATTAAATGAAAGTTCTTAGTTTGTATTTTTTGTTTCATAACCTAGTTCCAGCTGGACTTGTATCGTTATTTGTGATATTTATAATTTCTTTCAGTGGTTAGATTGGTAGTTTCCATCAATATTCTATTGAGTATGTTGTACATGTTCATGTTAATCCTACATTCTGATCACATAGATTCTGTCTACTCCACAAAAGGAACTGTGACAGGAATGGCCAGTATCAATCAAAGCAAAGACTCCATTTCTCATCTAAGCATGCCATCCAATGAGTTACTGGGGAGTGTGAACTCTGAAATTGGATTGCCTTCATTGGAAAGAAACAGGGAAGAGAGGTCAGAAATCAGCAGAGACAGTTCTCTTAAAGCAATGACAAGACAAAGTCAAGTCCCTGTTGTGAATGATAAAAGTAACAGTCGACTGAGTGACAAAAATAAAGGTCGACTGAACATGCAACATGATTCCAGTGCTAAAAATGGAAAGCCATCAAGTGTATTCAAGGGAAGAGTATTTTGCTTTTCAAATTCCTTTCCTGAAGATAGGGTAAGCTGTTAAATTTCATGCTTTGAAAGGATTGATTTTTCACAACATGAACTGTGGCCTTGGCATAATTATTGTCATTTGGAAGTTCAACAATATGTTTCTGGTTGTAAATATTTTTTTGATAGGTAAAATAAATTTTATGGAAAAGAAAAATAGGCGTAACCCAAGTACATAGGGGGTATAAAATGAGAAAACCTAATTACAAGTTAGGGACTAGAAATGGATACAAGAAAGTCATTGAAACTAGCCCCGTTGAGAACAATGACAGAAGCCCATAAATACAATCTGGTTGTAATATTAATGTTAACTTTTTCTGTTGTGGAAAAAACTTGCGCAGGTAATTTTAGAAAATTGTGGAAATAATTAATGATTTACAAAATAGTATCCATGAAAGGTTGCAAAAGAAAAAAAAAGTGCATTATCCGAAGTGCTCAGAATGTCAAATCTGAACTTGCAAACCTATCTACAACTAAAGGCCTCTTTACCTATCTTTAGAATCCTATAATCAATTGTCGTAATATGAACTTATTTTATAGGCTTCAGTATCCAAATTTCGCAATTTTTCATCATAGGATTTGTATTAGGGATGTTGAAGATCTCTCTTTCTCTGTCTCTCCCTCTCCCTTTCCCTCTCTCTCTCTCTCTCTCTCTCTCTACCCACACACACTCTCACAGTCACATGCACCCCTATGTATATGTATCATAATTCAAGTTGGCATTACAAAATATTAATGATATTTTACAGATAGGATTATACCCTGGAAGCAGCTGTGGACGTGTTATTTACCTCTGAGAACTTGATTGCTTATTTTGCACTTTCAAGCATGCAGTATCTGGGCTTTGTTCTAAGGGTTTTATTTTATTATTTCATTTTTCCAAACATGTCTAACTGTTAGCTCTGATCTCTTCTCCCAGAGATTTGAAATTGTTCAATGGGTAGTTCAAGGAGGAGGAAAGGTAGTGGATGATAATGCAAAACAAAGAGTGCACTTCATCATCGAGTGTCATGGTGTGATACCCAGGCCTATAGATGATTCCCAAACCATGTCTGTATCAAGTCACTGGATCCGGTCTTGTTTGGAGGTATGCTTGGCGAATGAATATGCATTTTTTCTTTATTAAAATTTACCATGTGTAGAATTGCCAATTGACAAATCTTTGAATCATTAAACTTGAATATGGAGTTGTCAGATATGTAACACAAGAAATGTATGTACATCCATGATCTACCAACAAGATGTTCAATAACATATCAGTGGGGAGGAGAGAAAAGAAGAGGAATTTGTATACTTTTTTGTTGGGATTCTAATTGCAGATAAAAGTTGAGATATGGGGTGGTTGGAGGTAAAAAGCTAAGCACAAATGTGAAGTGATTTTGACAGAGATGCCAAATGATTTTTTTGGTGCAATGTTTCAACAAGTTACAACTTTAGGAAAGAACTTGTGTTGAACCAGTCTTTTGTCTTCCTTCTCTCACTTTCTTCCAACAAAAAGAAAGAAAAATGAAAACACAACAAAAACAAAATAAAAGCAAAAAAGAAACCAGAAAAACAGAGAAAAACTTTAGATGCTGCTTCTCTTTTTATTTTGCTTATTTTCTGGAAAATTAAAGGCCCATAGAATGTATGGGTCTTTCTGTGTGCAACTCACCAAAAAAGGAAAGTGTGTGTGTTTTATATAATTATGTTTCTAAAGGAAGAAGAAGCGTTGCTTGAGATCATTGGTTAGTTCCTCTTTTGGTTATCCAACAAGATTACACACGTTCCCTAACCATATGTAATTTTATAGCTTCTGCCATCAACATATCTTTTGTTGTGAATACTAATTCAGAAGTAGTGAACTATGAAGTTTCTTGATATTAACTCATTGAAAATCTTGTTACTGCTGCTGCTGTCTTCTGCTGACATTCGTTTCTTTTTCCTTCAACTCAATCACCTTCGTTATCAGTAATTGAAATGTTAGCTAGATTTCAATCATCATCTTCTATTACCATCTTACCAACAAGTGCTGATGGGATTAAAGCATCTATATTGAAGGATGAATGCTTGCTGGATGTTGGTAGTCACATTCTATACTCTCCACTTCCCTGCCAGATTCCCTTGCCTGGGTTTGAGAGATTTCGATTCTGTGTTTCACAATATGAGGAGAAAGATAGACTGCTACTACGGAACTTGTGTTTTGTTCTTGGAGCTAAATTTTCGGAAAAACTGAGTAAAAAGGTTACCCATTTATTATGCAAATTCACGAATGGACCGAAGTATGAGGCTGCTTGTAAATGGGGGATATGGTCGATCACATCCGATTGGATCTATGAGTGTATCAGGCAGGTATGTTTTTATGTTGTGTGTGTGCTGTGTCTTATGGGTGTGATTTCTTTTTCTTTGATTGTGTTTGAGCATATGGTTCGGTACGTGCATGCACAAATGCGTACTTTTAAGCGGATGGGTAGGATTAGACTATCTAGGGGAGCCAGGCAATTCTATCTGAGGACTTGGCAGAATAGTGCCGGAACTTTTGGAGAAGTCCTACCTCACAATGCAGCTCATAGTGTAAATGTGTTAGTGTATCCCACAAGAAGGGGGGAGGGGGTTGAGCCTATTTTGCATTCTTGAAATTGATAACATTATGTTTGGATACTGTTTTTAATTCTTTGACAGAATGAAGTTGTTGCTCTGGATCCATTTTGCCCAAAAGAAGTTACTATTCAAGACCGAGAAGCAGGATTTTGCACCCTGAGTCAGTTTCCTACACAAGCTGTGCCGGTAATATCCAGAGATGGTGCCTCCCAGTTTTCTAGTCAATCTCAAAACCTAGGAAACACACAAACCCAGTGTACTGTTAGTAGAAATGACAGCTTTAAGGAATTGCCCAAACAATCAAGTGTTTGCAACAAAAGGGCAAGGCTTTTGGAAAATGATGACCAAAAGAGTCTGCCTCTCTCTGGGGTATGTTTACGTTATCCTATCTGCAATAAGAATCCCGCTGGAGATAATATATCTAAAGATAATGGGGAAGTATCACATGCTGTTCCTGATGTGGCTGCTGCTATTGAGGACTTGTTGGAGCAGACTAGTAAGGTAGAAAATAGTGATGATTCATTGAGATCTTTGTTGATAATCGAATTTATTGCTCTGACTTATTTGCTGAATGTTTTCTTCATTAGATTCATGAGCAGAAATCTCCAGGGAGGACTGAATGTGATAAAGGTGTATCCTCATATTTTTTAACATTTATTACGTGTATCCTTGTACTACCAATGGCAAATCAGTTTATCCTTGATGTTAGGACAGCTTTTCTCACCTGATTATTCAGCCCTTGGCCAAGAACATTCAGATACTCATGCTGTAATTGGGTTATCTACACACTGGTTAAACAGGTAACCTCCTCTCTAAGCATCCTAATCCTTGTTGAAATTTTATTTAATTAGTTTTGTTTAATTATCACAAAGAATTATAATCAACCCTTTCCCAAGTGTGGCTCTGTTCTAACTGACTAAATTCTTCAGTTCCTAGAAATGACTTTGGAAACCAATTCTTTATCCAAAGAAAATAATCCTTCCTAAACCATAATGCTGGAGCCTACAATTTGTTTCTCATCTTCCTTTGACTCAGGCTTTAAGCTTATGAATGTTTCAGGACTGGGAAAAATGATGACATCGGCAATCCTTCTGGAGGTGCATGTGCAGGAATATATGACGGTTTTAGTGAAACACAAACGGAGTCTCAGGTTTCAGCACTGACTCAGCTGGAGTTTATTTGTTGTTTGCATTATTAAAAATAGGGTGGTTGTCAAATATGCTTAAATATATACAGGGGAAAAAAGTTCATGTGCTAGTAGTGTATCTGCTTTCAGAGGAAAGAAAACATATTGTCAACCTTGGTTTATATTAATTAGCACATTTAGACTGATCTTGGCATCTCAAGGCCATTTAAGACTTCCATTTTGATGTTAGTGCTGAAATTTTGCTCTTGCAGGTTGTCGGTTATGAAGAAGATTTGTCAGGCAGGCAAATGCTTATAGACAGAGTTCGGACGCGAAGTAGCCTGGCTTGAAGTACTAGAATAGCCCGATGATGGTAATAGAGAAGCATTTGCTGTCTTGCATCGAGTTTGTAATCTTGCGGAGCTGCACAAAGTGGAGGAAAAGAAGCTAACCAGTCAAGATGAGGTTAAGATGGCATCTGTATGCTTTATATCCATCCACCTTGTATTATAAAGCAAGAACATTTATATGATCTATATAGGTGATGGAGCAGCATTCCATAGTATTAGGTTGAAAGAAATGATGTATGGATATCTATCCAAAGCATTCCATGCTGTAATTAACATCTTTGCAATCCCATTTTGTTAATTCATTCACTCCTAAGAAATACTCAGAATGATTTTCTTGAAACTCAAGCATGAAAATTGCAATATTTTTTCCAACAAAGGATGTAATGTCAGCTAACTACTATTTTGGGTGGACCTAGCATATATAATGTTAGTATTTATCAAGAAAAAAAAAAATCAGCATTAGCGTGGTCTTCTGTTTCTGGAAGGTGTTCCTTTTTGTTGAGAAATGCTAAGATTATAATATGATTGATGAAGGGATGGCTTCTGTTCTACATTTTTATTCCAATTATTATACCAAAATCTCATGTTGGCACGATCATCTTGGCTAGTGATTCTTTTGTTGCTAATTTAAAACATATTTGGGTGCTAAAAACTTTGAATAAAAATTGTGGATTTTTATCGAACCGTGTTTGGCCTGATGGCACTTTCAAGTTTCACCCATCTCAGATTCTCAAAGCAGGAGTTAACCTATCATATAATGCGATGATGAAAATTGAGATTATGAATAGATCTTTTGTAATTAAAATAAAACCTTTGATCTATCGCCATCCGCCAACCACACACGCCGTTCCGTTCATTTTGTTGTCGTTCGACCAACGCGTGTGGACCATGCACTAGTACTTCAACAACCTATTTACTGCCTTCTACAAGTACAAGAGGTACCTTCCTATCCTCTTTTTAACTAAAAGCAGAAATTCATATTTACTTATCCAAGAATTTAGTGGATGGGGATAAGAAAATTATCATTTTGTGTTTTTTCTTTTAATTTATTTACAATAAAATGGACATTCCAATACTACTCTACAGTTAAGAGTCACAAGACATATTTTAAAATTTCCTTTTAAATTAATATTTCAGGAGAAATTCCATAACACAAAAAAAAAAAAAAAATTAACACGATTATATGAAATTCGTTAGATTTATTTTATAATAAAAATAATTTTATTTATTAATTTTATACTACACACCTATTTTCATTTTTTTCTTATTTTCATTTTTTTCTTTGTAAGTATATGATATAGAGATGATAAAATGACGTGTGTCGATATAGGTAGTTGGATAGAATGACTATTACATTAAAATCAATTTTATAATTTGATATATTACGTTAAACTAATAAATTTATAAATTTGTTTATGTAAAATTCCTTTGACCGTAAAAATTACTCTTTCGGGTTAGTTTAGATAATGTAGTATTATTTATTATTTTATTATTATTTAATATTTTATTAATATTTTTTTATTTTTTACTTATTTTATTATTATTTATTATTTTATTATTTATTTTATTGTTATTTAATATTTTATTATTATTATTCATAAAATATCTAACATCATCTAACTATCCAATCACATCTTAAATTGAGTCGAAATGAAAGATTTTGATTGTTTTAGATGTTGAATTGAATTGAATTGTGATAAAAAATATTGTTAGAATATTATTTTTTAATATTATTATTATTTTAAAATTTAAAAAAATTAAATTATTTATTATATTTTATATTAAAATTTAAAAAGATTATAATGATAAATTAAAATGAGTTGAAATGAATTTAAGATCTAAATTCACCTATTTCAGTTCTCAACATAGCTATCTTCTGCACGAAAGAAAAAGATGACAAAAAGTACGAAAAAGCAAGATAAAATTGTGGATATATAAATCGTGGTTGTGGAGCATAAAGAGATCACATCAACGAACTCGAAGCCAAACTGAACTTGAAGAAGGAATGAAATATGAGAGTCCAGACAGAAAAAGCGGAAACAAATCCAAGAGGCGATGTCCTCTACATCTATATTTTCTCATCTTCCAAACACCAAATATCCATACGATATAAAAATAATAAAGTAAGAAATATATATATAAAGAAGTTGATTCACACACATGGTGGCATGTTGCTTCTTGTGCCACATGGCAATCGCCGTCGTCGACATGAACTGCTCCTCCCCGGCCAGCGGAAGGTCATCATCTTCATCATCTGTGGCTTCCCATTTTTGTTGCTCTAAGCCATTTCAGTTCTCGGTTGGTAGTACCAAGCTCTACGGGTTCGAGTTGCAGAGGAAGAAGGACTTGTTGAAGAGGCGGCTTAAGTTCGTAGTCAGTGCGGAACTCTCTAGGCCATTTTCCCTCAGTTTCAGTCTGGACTCTCAGGTTTCTTGCTCACACCGCCACTCATTCAGCTGTTTGTTGTTGTTGTTGTTCTCTTTTTTTTTGGAGTTCTTCGAGCTCTTGGGTGTTGAATGAATTGTTGAGAGAGCTGAGGATAATACTTTTTGGGGAAATTTGGTAGCTGAAGATGTGGGTTATTTTGGGCTTTTAGAAATTGTAATCGGTTTGATTAAGGATGCGTTTGGGTAGTGGTATCTGTTAAATAGTAATGAAAAAAATAATGATAGAATATTAAATAGTAGTGAATGGTAGTGAAAAGTAAACGAAAAATAATAATATTACTTTTTGACAAGTTATGATAGAATTGTGGTCAATTTCACTAATGGAGGTAATTTTGGTTGGAGATTTGGAAAAACTAATCTGTTAGTTAGGGGTTTATGCATTAGCGGTGCTGTAGTTGGTTGTCTTTGCATTGGGAATGCTGGTATTATGAAATAATGATATGAATTGAAGTGTAGGAAAGCCTACAGTGAGTTATTCCACCACTTTGCTTTGAATTGTTTTCGATCATTGCAAACTAAAGCAGTCGTCTATTTTTTCATTTCTTTGTGGCAATTCACTTTGCTAACTAGTAACTGGACCTCTAAATCTTACATTACCTTAATCTCCATTTGGCAGGTAAAAATTATTAATTCTAATATATAAGTAAAATCATATATTAATAATGTCAAAGCTACAAGAACAGGCGGTGAGAATCCCAAAAAATAGCTATAGGTGCTACAGTGCGGTGAAAAAAGAAAAAAGTTGGTAAATTCATAAGCTTAGCCAAATAAATGGTTTGGTCATGGGTTTTCTTGGCTAATTGGGTACTCAGAAAGGGGCTGTCATGAAGGTGGTTAATGAAGTTGTCCAAAATTATATAGACAGCTTCAATTTATCTGTTTAAGTGGGTCATTGCAACAGGGGGGAGAATGTTGTTGCAGACTATTGTGGGAATTCGCCAAAGAACTCAATTTTCTCATCCTTAGTCATGATAGTTTGTCAACTCCGGGTTTTAGACAAAGCAAGAAGATAGTTGGATGGAGTGGATCAGCCAGGTTGGCATTTGGGCAACATGCAAGGCTCATGGGGTGGGATGGTAGATTAGAGGCTGGGGAATACTGGTGCAGCACGTGTGGTGTAAGGATGCAAGGTGGGTCGGTGGGTGAGACTCTTGCACAGGTCAAATCGGTTAGTTGGGAATGGTAGATCGGCCGGTGAGTGTAGGGACACGTGAAGTGTGGTTTTGGTCTAAAAAAGGGTATATCAGCCTTCAATCATCGTAAAAGCCAAGAACAACATAAACTCTAAGAAAATGGTAACTATGTCTTGTGAGGGAAGGGGGAGGAGGAGAGGGGCATGAGGGAAGTGCTGGACCTCCTCTCTCCTCTCAGGGGAGTGTTTGTGGGAGAGTTTTAGAAAGAGAAGGGTCTTCCTTCATCAGGTTATGTTTCCGTATGTCTTATGTGGAAAAATTGTTTGCTGTGCGGCACCTTTGCCTTACAAAGTTACAATGTCATTGTTGGTCATTTTATCCAAATTTAAGCACTAATTTTCCCCGCTCTATGTTATATCATTTTCCAAATCCTCCCGGTTTGATGCTTTATTGTCTGCTTTCTTTCATGTATTCAATTTAGATTTAATGAATTGATGGCTCTAAGATGAGTTTCTTGTCCTGGACTGACACTGATTTATTTGGATGTGAAGACCTTCCAGTCTCATGACCCGTCACAGGTGCCTTGGATTGGTCCAGTTCCTGGGGATATTGCAGAGGTTGAGGCATATTGCAGAATCTTTAGAACCGCTGAGCAGCTTCATACTTCTGTAATGGACACATTGTGCAATCCATTGACTGGTGAATGTAGCGTTTCATATGATTTCACATCTGAGGAAAAACCACTATTGGAAGATAAAATTGTCTCTGTCCTTGGTTGCATAGTGTCCCTCCTTAACAAAGGGAGAGAGGATGTCCTTTCTGGAAGATCCTCGATTCGAAAGTCCTTTCGGTTCGAAGATATAAACTTAGTGGAGGATAATCTTCCTCCACTTGCCATTTTCCGGCGTGAGATGAAAAGGTGTTGTGAGAGTTTGCACATTGCTCTTGAAAACTATTTGATGCCTGATGATGATCGAAGCTTGGATGTATGGAGGAAACTTCAGAGACTGAAGAATGTCTGCTATGATTCTGGCTTTGCCCGTGGGGAGAATTATCCACTCCATACTCTCTTTGCGAATTGGAGTCCTGTTTATTTTTCCACTTCTAGAGAGGACATAGGGTCCAAAGATTCTATAGTAGCTTTTTGGAGGGGTGGTCAGGTAACAGAAGAAGGTCTGAAGTGGCTAGTGAAGAAAGGATACAAAACCATTGTGGATCTTAGAGCAGAGACTGTCAAGGACGATTTTTATAAAGCAGCCATAGATGATGCTGTTTTGTCTGGGAAAATTGAACTGGTTAAAATTCCTGTTGAAGTTGGGACCGCGCCATTAATGGAGCAGGTAAAAAATTTTGCATCTTTAGTTTCAGATTGCAGCAAAAAGCCCATATATCTTCATAGTAAGGAGGGAGTATGGAGAACTTCTGCCATGGTCTCCAGATGGAGGCAGTACATGACTCGCTGTTCACAGCAGTTAGTCTCTAGTCAATCACATGCTCCCAATGTTTTGTTATCAAGAGATGCAGATGGAATGAGAAAAATGCAGGAGTCTTGCATTATTGAAGAAAGTGTCCTCCTGGAAAAGGAGAGCGAGTTACTGCAAGAGTCTTTGGGTTCAAATGGAGTACCCTATGAAAAGGTCTCTCTATACAAGGGTAAGAAAATTCGAAGCAGTAATGGGGCCCACAACAGCCTTGTTTCTGTCCAAGCTATGCCATCAGTAGAATTAGTTGATAATGGAGTAGGATCTCTTGCAAACTTCAACATGAAAATGGATCCTATGAAGGCTCAGGTTCCTACTTGTGATGTTTTCTGCAAAAAAGAAATGTCCAGGTTTTTTAGGAGTAGAAAGATCTCGCCTTCTACATATGTTTTTAATCATCAATTGAAGAGGTTGGAAACATTACCAGTTTCTAGAGAGGTGTATAATGGGACAAAATTGAAAGATGATATTGTTCGTACTGATACTGTAATGCGGCCTCTGGAGTCTGGAAGTTCGAATGGATCACTCAATGGAAGAAATCTATCGCCAGAGCCCCATAAATCATCTGCTGACAATGGGAAGCATTTGACTGGCAATAGTTTGGTTTCAGTTGTGAATGGACTGGACCAAGTGGAAAGGTCTTCTGTAATGACCGAAACTAATATCTCTACCACTGTGACAAATGACTTCAATGAGCATCTAAGATCCACATCTATATTGGAGGATCGTTTGAGCAATGGTGGAGCTGCCTTAGTTTCAGCCAATGGTGATCTGGGGCCAATTGAAGGTAATATGTGTGCTTCTACAACTGGGGTTGTAAGAGTGCAGTCAAGAAAGAAAGCGGAGATGTTTTTAGTTCGAACAGATGGATACTCTTGTACCAGAGAAAAGGTGACGGAATCCTCCTTGGCCTTCACTCATCCTAGTACCCAGCAGCAGATGCTTATGTGGAAATCGACACCAAAGACTGTATTGTTGTTGAAGAAACTGGGGCAAGAGCTCATGGAAGAAGCTAAAAAGGTACCAATAGAAAATATTGTTTGCAAATGCCTAAGAGTTTATATGTGGAACTCAATCTTTTTAGTGAAAAAAGATATGTTTCTGCTGTTTTTTCCCCAATTTCATTGCTTTTTATGTTTTTAACTTATTGAGGTTTTTCCTTGAACAAAAAGCCCTATTGTTGGTATTGTGATTTTGTAAAAACAAGTATTTTTGGTTCCAACACTGCAAGAGAATGTACTCACTCCATCTCATCATTGATGGGAGTTCACAGATGGCACCATTTGAGTGAAGAAAAATAGACATTACTTTTTTCTTAAAATCCTTAGATGGGTCAAGAAAGGTGTTTCAAGTTAAAAAAGAAAAATGAAGGCTCATATATTATTAAAAATTCAGGTAATATGGAAAGTTAAATCAATAAATGCTTTCTTTTTTAGAAACTCCATATATTTTGGGAGAACACAGAAGGGAGAGCACCTCATTACTTTGGAACCTAGAGAGTATCATCTATCATAGGCAATAGGGTTGTGGTATCTTATCATGTTACCAACAATAGAGGAATAATAAAATTTTGTTTCGAACTTGAAATTAAGTACTAAATTAATCAGCATATATTCTCAGTGGAACTTCTCTCAGGTAATGGGATGTCTTGCGTAGGAATTGAATTCAAGAGGACAACCTATTGTCTAATTCTGTGGGTATACTAAAGGATATCTGTCTCAACCATAAGTGATTATGTGAACCTCCATATTCACTCATTCAATCTTTGCATAGCTATTTTTCAACTGGATTTATTGCATCTCATTTGCAGGTTGCCTCTTACTTATATTACCAAGAGCAAATGAATGTTCTTGTGGAACCTGATGTGCATGACATATTTGCTAGAATTCCAGGGTTTGGATTTGTTCAGACCTTTTATAGTCAGGACACCAGGTACTGAAACTCTTTGTTTTAAGAAAAACAACATTGAAGATTTTGTTAATATTCCTCTACTTCAGGAGTTTGTTGACATGTTGGATGTCCTTAATGCAGCGATCTACATGAGAGGGTTGATTTTGTGGCATGCTTGGGTGGAGATGGGGTTATACTCCATGCATCAAATCTATTTAGAGGTGCTGTTCCTCCTGTTGTATCATTTAATCTTGGATCTCTTGGATTTCTGACTTCCCATACTGTAAGATTCTTAACTCAACTTTGGAGTTCTCTTTTCACAGAGTCATTTTTTTTTTTAATTTACTTGTCATATTTCTTTGATACAGTTTGAAGACTATAAGCAGGACTTAGGACAAGTCATCCACGGAAATAACACGCTAGATGGTGTCTATATAACTCTTAGAATGCGTCTTCGATGTGAAATTTTTCAAAAGGGTAAAGCAGTGCCTGGGAAAGTATTTGATGTTCTTAATGAGGTCGTTGTTGATCGGGGTTCTAATCCATATCTCTCAAAAATTGAATGCTATGAGCATGACCGACTCATAACCAAGGTGAGGTTGGTGAATTCATTTTTAATATTGAAAAAAACCTGTTCTAAAACTCTATGTTCATGCCTTAACTCTTATGTGAACCGAGGAGTTGTTACTTGCTCTCTCTAATCGCAAGAAGACAGAAGTCTAACATTTATTTAATGGGAACATACACTTGCCATCTTCAAATTAATAGGTGTTTGACACTTTGCATTCCGGATTGCCAAAACTAACATATTGTACCCTCCAGCCATCGTCTTCTATCAAATAGCACCCTTTGTTAAGATCCGATGATCAAGATTGTGTTTTGTTATCTATTTTCGCTATCTTAAGGCCGGATTCGGATAAATGGTGCTATTTGACAAAGGTAGCAGTTGAAGGGTGAAATATGTCAGTTTTAGGTACGTAGTGTAAAACTCTTTTTAATTGAAGGGTGAAAAGTGTATCCCTTTGTTTAATTTAAAGCAGTGTCCATGATTTATGGTACATCTCACGTTTAAAACACTCATGCAGATGGAGGATAAGTTCATGGCATTGCCAGTCATTTAATGACGGTTAATATTTCTTCAGGTACAAGGTGATGGAGTTATTGTAGCTACGCCTACAGGAAGTACTGCTTACTCTACTGCTGCAGGAGGTTCCATGGTAAACAGTGCTTAGTATTTGAGTTGTATGTATAATACTTCTGGTGCCTGGATATACATACATACATACATACATACATGCATGCATGCATGCATGTATATATATTATATGTGTTGATTCCATGGGATTACCTTTTTTCACTAGAAGTGAGCTTTCGATGAAACAGGTTATGTCTTTGGATTTTTTATGACTTTAATGCAAATCTCTCTCTCTCTCTCTCCCCTTCCTCCCTCATACCTTTTTTTAAAGGACTGATAAAATTGGAGCTTCATAGTTTGTAACTAATGAGATTGATGCAGTGTTTGGTGCATGGACTAGCCATTAGAATAACTGCAGTGGTTGCATGTCAATTAAGAAAATGCATTCATCCTTTTGTATTAGCTTAGCGGACAAATTGCTCTTCTTGGTGATTGCTGTATGTCAAGTGTACCAGGAAGCAGAAAAATCACTCAAAAAACTGAATTTTGCATGACATAATGACCTCAGTAGAGAATTTAGATATTTAAGAAACTACAATTTACAATGTAATTGGTATTACGCAACAAGTTATGTTTTCTGAATGTCCATGTTGGATGTGTATCTGCATCACTTGTCTATTTTATAGTTTATCAATGGCATATTTTTTTGATAGGTCATCAAAGGCATATTTATATCTATATATATTATATAATTTCAAAGCATATATAATTTCAAAGCAAGGATTTTTCTCCTATGAAGACACTTAATCAACTATCCATTATTTTTACTGATGTTGTGTCTATCCATTAGTGCTCAAATATTAAGAACACAATGCAGTGTAATGTGCTCTTATTTAAAAATATAAAAGTTCAGTCCAGCAATTACAAATATTAAAATGGCTGTCTGCTGTTGCACATTATTACTATTTTTAAGGCCATCGCAAATCTAAATGCAGGTGCATCCAAATGTCCCTTGCATGCTGTTTACACCAATCTGCCCGCACTCCCTCTCATTTAGGCCAGTTATACTTCCAGATTCTGCAAGGCTGGAATTGAAGGTGATGTTATACCATGTCCAGGCATCCTTTATTTCATATCTTTAGCTCACAATCTGGTAGACATCTTAACAAAGATTCTGTTAATATAAAGGTGGCATGAACTGGAAATCAATGTCAGATCCCAGTGCTTCCAACCTTTAAGAGGGAGTTGCTCTGTTTCTCTAAAAGGGAATCACTGCATGCTGGAACAAGCCAGAAGAAATTTCAAATTTTATTTTCTTCACTTTTTGGTTCTTTAGGCATGTTTACAAAGCAATGATAAATGTTGGGGTGTTGGATCTAGGGATTTCATCTTGGAGTCCCACTCTCCAATGCCCACGTCCTCTAAACGTTCTAGCAAATGTTTAAAGGGCCCCATATTTTCTAATCTCTGTTGTAACAGGATTCAAATGTTCTTTTATTTCCATGTTGAACTGCTCATCAGGAATCCATTTAAGTGTTGGAGTACCATGCTCCTTTAATTTGGGTCCTGTACTTGATTAGTTTTGAACAGTACGCAGCAACCCTCTAAATTAAACAGTGTCTGTATATGTTTACGGGTATAGACTTGTAGATACACCTATAGACATAATGATCTATACAGTCTTGAAACTCAACTTGGGAGCTGGTGAGCATTCTGCGGTAGAGATGTGGCTTTCTGGGAAATCTTCTGTTAGGTCTATATATGTTTACAGGTATAGACTTGTAGATACACTTATAGACATAAATACAGTCTTGAAACTCAACTTGGGAGGTGGTGAGCATTCTGCGGTACAGATGTGGTTTTCTGGCAATTTTTCGTTTCGGTCTTGATTTTCTGAGGTATGTATGCCAACCAGTTTGGGCCACTCCTGAAGTATGTCCTGCTGTTGGTCATTTACCAGAGTTGGTTATCCCTCAATCCTAGAACTGGGAATCTCATAAAAACATGTTCTTATTAATTCTTTTCATTACCTGTCTGATATTCATCAGCAAAATTAAGTTATTTGACTCTTTCTAATAATTAGAGAAACATATGAAAAACATAAAATAAAAACAAAAGCCAAAAGGAGCTTGTAACCCTAGTTGGGAGAGTGGTCCAAAGCATTCTCAGTTCTCCTACTTGTATTCACATTGACTTCTGTCATACTTGTAAAAAAAAAGTTCTGTTATACTCTTATTCCTATAAGTGAAGTAGTTGGATGCCATCTTTTGAATGCCTTTTAGTTCTTCAAAGAAGTATCTAGGAAAGTACTAGTTTCATACCAAATTTTCTCTCTTTCTACTTTATTTTGAGTCTAAAACCATTCTGTCATCACATGAAGTTGCTTCAAGTAGCTGTTCTATCTTTTATGTCACTGGTAAAGTTTGCTTATTGATCATGGTTCTTGCTACTTTATTGTCGTATTTGGCAGATACCAGAGGATGCTAGAAGCAATGCATGGGTTTCGCTTGATGGGAAGAGAAGGCAGCAACTATCAAGGGGAGATTCAGTGCGAATATATATGAGCCAGCACCCACTTCCAACAGTAAATAAGTCTGACCAGACATGTGATTGGTTTCGCAGTTTGATTCGCTGCCTAAATTGGAATGAGAGACTAGATCAAAAAGCCCTTTGAAGCCTCTGAAATTGCAAAGAAACCTATTCTCTTTTCCACACCAGATTGAGGTTCATGTAAATTTACTGTATATTACTATATAGTACAAAGTATATAATATAATACAGAAAATATGACGTTAGAAATAGTAAATACCATCGGTTCCCACATTGCCTCCCACATGAAGGAAGGCTACTCAATTTTCCTCCGACTTTCTTCTGTTCTATATGACAAGATGTAATTATATATATACCGTTCACTCTTGCACAGAAATAAAGATTTTCTTATAAACTCATCAATGGATCTGAAAGTTGACTGATGCTTGTTTGACTTCCTGTATTATTTATTATTATCCTTTTAGAATATATTAGTTGAATCTCATGTGAGATGCCACATGAAAATAATAAGACTATAAAGGATATGTAGATTACGTGCAGGGGAAATGATTTTCATATTATTTTTTTGGTTGCAAATTTCATATTGATCATTGAAACATTATTATTTCAGATACAGTTTCTGTTTGTGCCTTCGATAATGCTTCAATTATTTGGTGCCTGCTTCATTATGTAGTGAAACATGCTCGGTTCTCTCTCTCTCTAAAATTATTTGTCCCTTCTAATTTCCTTCCATTCATGAGACAATTGAGGAATTCTACTCGATTATTCACTTTCACACCTCACAATTATAGTTTTTTCATAGGGTGTAGGGGTGTTTTTCATAGATTGTGTTTTTTATATGGTGTGAGGTGTGGACTGATAGTGAATAATGACTTATGAGAATAATTTTTCTTTCATTACTTGCTATTTTTTAAAATTTTGCTGCGGCGCAAGCTGACATACTGGAAGGAGCGTTTTTCCCCTCTTCCCCGGCCCCCTTCCCTTCTGAACAGGTACCGGAAGAAACTTGGCTGGTTCAAGCTGAAAAAGAAAACCTCGGAAACAATACCTAAAGCACAATTTATATGGTTATATTATATAGAAAAAACCTTATTAGGTGCATTTAAGCATCCATTGATTGCACAAGAAGAAAGCAAACGGCAATCTAAAACAAACAAGCTAATACTCACGTTAGCTTTCTTTCCTCCCTGAAGATGCTATTAAGAGGAAGAGAAGCCAGTGGTATGTTTGCCAGAAGGCAAATCTTTATCATCAAGACCATAACAACAAAAAAAAAAAAAAAAAAAAAACACACCAGAACCTTATGTGTAATCTTCTAATCGGTTTATTATGAAGTTCAATCCTTTTGAGATTTTCTTCTTACATGGCTCTCACGGCTTGGAACCTGGGTTCTTTGGGGAGGAACTTCTGCTCAGCATAAACAGACATGTAGTCAGCAAACACAAACTTGGGGTAAGTTCTATCCACTTCTTGCTTGAGATTCTCCATTAACTGAGGTGCTGGGGATATGGTGGCCTTAAGGGAGGGATTGTAAAAGGAAGCAACGGATCTCCTGTTCCCATCTGGAGTAGCCAAAATCCGGTGCCAAACGCTCTTATATCGACCATTGCTTAAGACCTCGACCTGATCTCCAGTGTTGATGACAATGGCATTGGGAACTGGTTGAACATCGATCCATTGGCCTTCTTTAAGGATTTGAAGACCTCCCACCTTGTCATCTTGGAAGAGAAGGATGACACCTCCGGCGTCGGTGTGAGCTCGGAGACCATTCACTAGCTCTGGTTGTGGACATGGGGGATAGTGGCTCACCTTTGTGCCAAAGAAGGCACTGTCTTCTTCCCCATCAAATGCCTTCTTGATGTATCCCTTTGGTAAGCCCAAATTCTCTTCCATCACTTCCATGACCTTGATGGCCAACTTCTTCAGTTCTGCTCGGTATTCAGCCATGGTTTCCCTGTCATCAGCATCACAAGCCAAATGATGATATCAGTTCGGTTCTGTTAAAATAATTACTTGAGAAGTTTTTTGTCATCTCACGTGCTTTTGGCTTGCAAGTGATCAATGTTGCAGGTGTTTCTTAACACATCAAAAAAATTTCTTTAGAAATTAAAGCAAAAGATTTTGAGCATGAATTTCATGAACTTACTAGTTAAAAATATATACTAGACATATGGCAAGCGTGGATAGTACCCCTAAACTGACAAATAGGCATGCAAAGTACTACATGGTTCCAAAAGATGGAATCCAGAAATCCAAAACGAAGTCATATGTAAAAGAAATTTGGAAATCTCAATCAGTGAGCTGTCTAAAAACAATTTCATTTTCTTGCTTATAGAAAGCCATTGATGTGTTAGATTTGCCTGTATAGCTTAGAAGTTGCTTCAAAGCATTATTATTTTATTGTCTGTATAGCTTAGAAGTTGCTTGAAAGCATTATTATTTTATTGTCGCATAAATGGCTTTGCTCTTTACAGTTTGTCAGCAGCAGAACGAGATAAGGTTTTATGAACTTGTGTAAAGTTTGATCATCAGAGTCTTCATTGTGTTTTCCCCTTAATTTCAGCTTAGAAAACATCAAGAAATCTATATATGCAGCGCTTACTTGAATCCAGGGGTTTGAGATGGCCACTGGCTATTGTCTAGGATAGTGATGACATCTTCCCAGTCCACATTCTCCACATTGTTGCCGTTCTTCTTTTCAGCTATTTCCTTCAACAGCTTCACCGGTGTTGAGTTCTTGAAATTTTCTTCTCTTTCCATCTTATAGCACTCGGAGCATACCTTCTTCACCCTTTCGAGGAGCTCCTCCGAAATTCCATGGTTCACCAGCTGCAACGCACAATAATTATTATAATGCAACCTTAAAAATTATTGTCAACATAAAGGAAACTGCATTTACCAAGATAAAAGCTACAATATACATTCATATCTTTCATTCCTCTTAGTTATTTTTATTTCATTTGAAAACATGACTAGCATGATCATACAAGATAACTAGCAATAGTTTTGCATCCATGCATCATGATCTACTACCATTCTTAGACACTTCTTCTGCATGTTGATTATCAGTACTTACAGATTCACTGCAATTAATTAAGGAAGTAATAGAAGTACCTGGAAGAATCCCCACTCCTCGCATCCGTTAGCAATCTCAGCCATTGTCTTGGCCCTCTCCTCACCACTGAGCTTTGAGAAATCAATCACTGGGATCGCCATTGAATCAAAAGATCGAAGGGGCAAAGGTAGATAAGATGAAGGAAAGAGTTACTTTTATATCTAGTGAATGTATGTGCTTATAAGGTTATAAGCTTGCACAGTTCTTGTTGGCTTGGAAGAAGGGTCGATCCTTGAACCCATTTATAGCAAAAGCTTCCCGCCATCTTCTATGTCAACCTCTAGTTTTTTAAGTCTTCTATTTTTTTTCCCCTTAAAAGATAGCCATTTGGGGAAAGGTGTACTGTGCATGCATGGGACGGTGACACATTAGGTTTTAAATAATATATATATATATATATATAAAATAAAATTTATAAGGTCAATGCCTCTTGAAGTGTGGACCCACAAAATAAGCATAAGCATAAGCATTTTAGATGTCGATGCTGGTGATCATTAATTATTCAGGTAGTTAAGTGCATTAATTAATTCTTGGATTTAAAAGAACCCCATAAAAAGAAGTGGAAATAGCTATCTAGCTGCAGTTAAAAACTGTTTCAAAACATTTTTGTACGATGTTACAACATCCCCAAAACAAAGAAACATGCATGCAGTTCTTGATCAGATCTAACACATAGTTATTAACATAATTACTATATCTATACCTTGTTTGACTTTCCAAAATCTTATTTTACTTGTAACTCAATTAATCTCTGCCGACTGCTGACAACATACGTACTTACATTATATATCTTGTAACCCCAGTATGTACCGGCCGGCCACCTCTGATGACTTCGACACATGGAAATGCTTTTCATCACAAAGAGTTGCATTATATATTAAACTAATCATGTGCTGATTTGTAGGCATGGTTTGAGGATTAAGGAAGGGCAAAGGTGAAGTCTTTGATAAACAAAATGCTAATTAACCAATCAAGCAAGTTTCTAATGATCTAATGCATGCATAGTCAGTCAACTTAGCGTTGCATTAATATCAGCTTAGATTTCAACAGTTTTTTTTTTTTTAAATTCTTTTGTAAAGGAAAAAATGATCTGTATTTAAACCAGCTAGATATATGTATAATTGTATATATGTTTTGTATGTGCAGTACTTCTTGTCTCGCTGGCCATCTGATTTTATTCGGGTTGTCTGAATGTTAGGGCGCAGAAATGAAGAAACAAGCTGCTAATACTGGCCGTCTGATCAAGAACTTGTTTGTAAAAAATCAACGAATTTCTTTCGCTGTTTTACTTGGAGTACCTCCATATTTGAATTAGCTAGCTTGCATGCATTAGTCGAGGGCTGCATGCATGGATCCTATTATATATATAATACATGACTTACATCATCATGTGGTGTATGTTGTGCCACGTTGCATGCCTCAGATCCATCGATCATTGGAATAATTAATGCTCTTTAATTATTTTGATCTCCAACATATATAGCAGTTTTGAGGCGATTTCATAACTTTTTGCGACGATATGTATCGCTGTAATTGACTTTTCTCAACTATTAAAGGATAAACAAAAAGGCTATTTCTATTGATTTTTGTGATATTTGCGACGGACAAAGATTACAGGAAATAATAATTTTTTGCGACGATTTTTATATATCGTTGAAATTGATTAGAAAAGGCATTTTAATTTCGTCAAACATGCAGTGAATTAAAAATAACCAAAAATGATTAAATGCAGCAATTATAAAGAGTATTTATGAGCGCTGAAAAATGCCTGGTTTCTTGTAGTTTAATCATATAGGACATCAATCATTAAATTCATGCATAGTTTAAAAAAAAAAGAAGAAGCTAGAATTTAATAATGTTGAGGCATATGATGGGCAAAATAACAACAACAGAACATAAGTTAATTTGATAACTATAATTACAGCTATTTTGCACCAATTAATGGGTGCATGGAGTACTGATCAAGGAAGAAATGAAGAACAGAAATAAAAAAAGGGGAAAAATTAAAATTTTAGCCCCATGATTAATTACCTCCTAATTAATTTGGTTTGAGCGGCCAGCTTTAAGAATTGTTTTTTCCTATTTGGTTAGTATTTCTGTCAATTAATACCACTGATCAAAATGAAAACACACGACATTGTAATGTGGAGATTTAGTTCTTTTTTATTTTTGAAAAATAATTATAAAATAGTGAAATTAAAATCTTAAATGTAATCAGAAATATAATTTTAAAAATCAAACATGCACGTGGCAGGCCGGTTTGCCATCAATGATGTAGACGAGTATATTATTAATGGATCTGTAGACAACATTGGCCGACTAATGACAATTATATTGAAAGAAAATGTTGGTGGTTAATTTAATTATATATTATAAGAAAGTCAAGAGAATTAAGCAGCTTTTCTATTCTTTTATTTATTTTTTGGTACAACCGTTGAATGCACGCGGAAGATACCATGCAAAACCAAACCATATATAGCGAACTATAAGTTTCTGTGTTTCAATTACAATATTTAAATTTTAACTTAATTAAATACACTTTTCATCATAAAATGATCAAATAATTGTTTATATTTTGTACGTACCCGAAAATATCAAAACCAAGATATGCAATTTAATTTCATCCTAACTTAATTATAACACATCATGATGATCTATTTTTTGTTGTTTTAATGGATGTATTAGATGATGGATATATATAACATGTCAATTTTAATAATTTCAGGTGTGAAGTGTAAAACAATCGCTAGTTAAGGTGAAACATCTTAATATTCACAAATATTCCATATTTTTCCTAAATAATTTTGTATGGTAAGGTGTGTTTATCAAGACACATGATGACTTAATTATAACAATAAATTGTGGACCCACAAGCAAAATTCTTGGCTGAAATGCCATGTGACAAACAAGCACATGGAATGAATCTTTAATGGTTTTTTTTTTTAAATAACATTTCAACCCTTAGACCATAATATATAATAATGTTTATAAATTATATATATAATGTAAGGTACATGATAAAAAAAATACCCGATATTCGAGGTAACTTCCTTTAACTAACAACAAATAGAATAACTATATAGCTGCTAAAACTATATATCATTATTAATTGTTTTTGTTAAAGACCGAACCCCGAGATTAAATTTCGGCGTGGGAAATGGTACGTTTTCAAGGAAAGAGATGCATCGTCCTTAATTGTTATTATGACTATAGTGACTTGCAGGCAGCTATGGATCGAAGGAGTCTTATCTGCATGCAGATACATTCCCCCATGACACTGTCGATCCCTGAATCACAGCTTATAATTAAGTACTGATGCCTTTGAAAAATGTGATCAGATTGTATAATAATAATATTATGATGCATAATATAATATAAATATATAGTTTTAATATAAGTGATTCTCTTCCTTACGTCCAAAGGACTCTCTCTGCCTCTCTCATGTCTCCTTTTCTCTCACCGTCAAACACATGTTGCTGAGAAATTGCCTCTCAGAAGGTATATATTCATGTGGGTGACAATGAATTCAGGGGTCTAGGTTGCCTGTACATAGATTTTTTGGTTAACTTTTGGTCTTTGTCATTCACTATTTACTCATTATTTTTCTTTTTAAAAAACACTAATATTCTCATATATATATATATATAAAAGCTAAAAAATGGATACTCATATTCACACCGGCCAATAGAAATACAACATGTATGAGGTGTATTTGTTTTATAATGAACCACACCTTATTGAATCAACTTTGAGACTTTCCCTCTTCTCTCCCGATTCTCCTCTCCTGATTCTCTCTCTCCCCTTTCGGTTCTGCTCTTCCTATCCCTTCCCGGTTCTTCTTTTTCTCCTCTCCCGTTTTCCCTTTCTCTCTTTTCTCCCCGTGCCCTATGCTCTTTCTCCTCTCTATCGAGTGCTTTGAAACGAACCGAATCAACGAACCGACTGTAAGTTTGTTTTGTTTATTATGCAATCTGGATTTAGGGTCAATTTATTTAAGTTATTTGGATTAGAAAATTATTATATGATGTGTATTTTCCATGGTTTCTTCCATGGTAATTAGGTTTCTCCCATGGTTTCTATGTGCATGTCATTAAATTTAAATTCTCAAGAACTTGTACAATCAATAAACTTGAGAGATTTGGCCACAATTATTGAACTGTGTATTTTCCATGGTTTCTTCCATGCAATTATAAACTTGATTATATGTTGTGTATTTTGAAGCCTTATGATCCTTAGTGAAGTAGAAAATAATTGTTTATAGATGAGCCTCAACATGAGGTAATAAATATAACTGTGCGTGTGTAAGTAGGTATATATATATATATATATATATATATATAACTTACCTTGCTACAGTTACGATTACACCAAGTGCTACAAGAAAGCATCCAAGAAGTTGGTTTTCTCTAGTGTTTTATCTTCTAAGAAAAATAATTGACAGAAGAATTTGCCACACAAGAAAAGTCTGCAAAATAATTGCAGGATATCAATTATTCAAGTTCAATATTACCTTCCAAATAAGAAAAGTTGTTGGCTGATCTTAAGTAAGCATGAACTTGTGGGCATATAATACTAGATATGTGTAGACAAATGTAGGACCAGAACAAAATCATTATCAGATATAATATTTTCATATAGTGCCTCAAAACTCACAGATTGGTTATGGGTTATGCCAGAGAAATAGTTTTGCCACAGGACTGAATGGATACAAGGTTCCTGATACGACCTGGTAGCATATAACAAGTTATATAACATTTATATAATGCATCACATTAGTGCAAGTATTAACTTAATCAATTTGTACAATTTCAAAATATGCATATGCACTTCTATTTTCATTCTTAGTTTAATATTTTCCTTAATCAATATGCAAATGATCCATTCATTTCTGGTCAAGCAAAATGAATTGGTTGGATCGAACAATATGTTTCCAACAACAATATTAACAAAGCACTACCAAAATAAAATTTAGTAATTATTCAACTTGGAATTAAAAAATAGAAAAATAAAGAAGTTATTAAAAATGCCTCTTACCTGAGACAAAATTGGGATCGATGCTCCAAAAAGAATAGTTTCTAAAATGTTGTTGCATTAGATTGGGTTTTTTTGTTGTTGTTGCATTAGCATGGGCCAATGGTTTATAAAATGTTGTTGCACTAGGTTGTATTTTTTTGCTACTGCTTGGTTGTTTCTTTTGCAATGATAGACTATTTTGGGGCTGCAATGATAAACTTTTTTTTTTCTACTCTGGGAAGGGGTGGGAAAGGACCTGGGTTGTATTTTTTGCTACTGCATGTAATGAATGGTTGATATAACTGATTCGATTGTATTCTTTGCAGCAATATGGAAAGTAGTGGAGGAGAAACTATATCTACTATACAGCCTATGATGAAGTGATCTCTGGACGAAGACCACTATGTTATTGTGGTATTCCCTCCAAACTGCAAACGTCAGGTAACATAAAAAGTTTTGGTCGGCGGTTTCTGAATTGTCCATATTATAAGGTTAAAAAACAGTGTGAATTTTTCGAATGTGTTGATCGTGAAATGGAGCAATCGGATTATTGTAAGCGAACCTTGAAACTAGCACAACAAAGAAATGAAAGGATAGCAGCTGAACAAGAATAGAACACGCAAAATTTCACTCAATGAAGAAGAAGTACAAAAGTGCATTGATTGCATTTTGGGTTTTATTTGTTGCGTTATTAGTTAGTCTAAACTCTTTTAAAGTCAATGATAATGTAAATCATTTAATGCTACATTAAGATGGATATGTGGCTTATCAAGTTGTATTTATTTTTGAATCAATTGCATTCAAGTTGTATTTGTAAAAGACTATTTTTTTTACCGTTGGCTATTGATGTATATATCTTGGGTTGTTGTAGACTATTCAAGTTGTATTTGTAAAAGATTATTTTTTGTGTATATATCCTAGTGTTCCAGCATCTATCACTATCTACAACTATAAGTGAGATGAGAATCATAGTTTCATCTAGTTATGCTTGAACTTTCAGTACATTGTACACATCTCTTGAACTCAAACACATTAACAAAATATTAATCAGACACATTAGCAAAACATTGGATTTGAACTCAAGCTGTGACATGTTAACAAAACATTGGATTTCAGTTCCTGTGACAAACTTTCACATACCACTAGAAGTCTATCTCACAGCCAACTAATCCAACCAACCAAAACTTACAAGTTTAAACAAAAATATCACAAACAAACTGAATGTTCCAATTCTAATGGCTACAAAAGTTTGTGTTCTATTTTCCCATATTGATAAACTGAAAGTTCCAAAATCCTAATGCTAATGATCTTGTGACTATGGGTGAAAATCGAAGGTATCAGTAAGGTTTTGGTCGGTACAAAACCAAAACTGCACCGATACCTTGAAATGGTGTAAATCTCGACCGAAACCAGTAGGTGAAGGGGCTTATGGAAACATTATGCGCCAGTTGTGCAGCAGCTAATTCTAGACATGAAGTTTTTGGATGTGAGTAAATTTATTCTTGATAAAGGAACAAAGTCAAACTTTACTATGTTTTTTCTCATAATTTGGGGCTTGTGATCTAGACAAAATAAGATGCAAAGGGAACATATATTGCTTCAGCCCGAGCAGGTTATAAACTATTCTTTGTCTCTGCATAAAACTTTTACTGATCTAAAAAGCTCCTCATAAACTCATATTGCTAAAAGAATATGCTGTTGGAATCCTCCACCAAGAGGTTTTCTAAAATTGAATGTTAATGGAGCCCTGTTTTCAGAGTTGAGAAAGGTTGGGGTGGGTGTGGTACTTCAAGATGACAAAGGTAAACTAGTGATGGCTACAAGCAAGATTGAAAATGAGGTAGAGAATCCAATTACCATTGAACTGTTGGCTTTACTACAAGGCTTACAACTGAGTGTCCATTTGGAATTTTCAAAACTAGTTGTTTGAGAGTGATTGTATGCTGCTGATTCAAGAGTTAAAAGATGAGCAAGATTCTTTTTCAGCAGATGATAATCTTATTAAGGAAGCAAAGAGCTTGCTACAATATTTTGAGGAGGTCAAAATCCAACATGTGCATCGCATGGGGAATGAGGTAGCACATAGATTAGCTCATTATGCTTGGAATGTTGATAATATTTCTATGTGTGGGAGCATGTTCCTAATTTTGTTGATCATTCTCTTTGAATTGATCAAAGCAATATGTTTTGAGGTTTTTATGAATGAATGAATGTTTGGTTATAAAAAAAAAATATATATATAATTTGGATTCCCTTGGTCCCTTTGAGTTGTAAATCGAGTCCCATTTCCTAAATCTACCATTTTTTAATAATATTAAGCATATCAAATCCTATAATAATTGGTAGAAAATAATATATATATATATATATATATATATATAAAATAGAAAAGGAGATAGAGATGAGAGAATGGGGCAGATAGACTTGAGGCAATATCTTTATTCTTAATTGTTTTGAATGCAAAGCATTGGTATTTATTTATAAGAAAATTACATGGAGATGAGATAAAGTAAATATTTTCATCATAATAAAAAACAAATCGAGATAATAATCTAATCAAATTATTAATTTGATGTTTATATGTTTAATAACAACACCTAGAAGTGCAATCTAAACTATGGGACAATTTGTAATATCTCATAAACTAATAACTTTTATTATCAACATATGACCTATTTATAACAAGGTCCAATATCATCCCACACGCCAAATTAAAATCAAACTAACAGATTAATAGGTTAGGATATGGGATTAACATTACAAATTAATATACACGAATGTGTTAATTTATATATACCACATAACAATCTAGATCTTAGGATCATAAACATTAAAATGAATCGATCTCAAAGGAGAGTGTTGATTGCAAAATTTGTATGTTGGGGGCTATATTAATCCCATATATAGTTTAGGGCCAATATATAATATATGGTACTGTTGCATGACGTGACATTAAATGATTGGAAACTATTTATTATAATTAACTTGTGAACCTTGTTGTATCAAAATCACCTAAAATCACACCCAAACACAAGATAGAGACAATATGTAAGTGGTTCGGCAATTTGCCTACGTCCACTGTAGTAGAAACAGTAGATTTCAAAGTGTTTGTACAAAATATACAAACTCCAACAAGATTATCTCTATCTCTACAAATGGCCCTCTTCTATGTTCTACTCAGACATTATTTCGTTTACAAATGATCTCCTTTTATAGGAGAAGCCTCAGGAGACAAATAAACAATAAAAGTGGCTGTAAGAGACAAACTTGATATTTTGGAGACAACCTTGATATTTAGAGACAAACTAGATATTTGAAGTAGCTATATAAGACTGTTGAGGAGCTATTGTTCACATTTGGGTTGATATTTAACAATCACCCCCTCCACCCATGTGTGCCATATTAAGCTGTTATAAACTGTTGCTTCCTCCAAATGATTTCACTCCCATATTTAAAATACTCGTTATATTTGCCATGAGAGATTTCTGCTATCAAATGTGCCATAAGGCACCAACGCATCTGAAGGTGCTCAGCAGTGTGAGATATTGATCAATTCCAAACAGTGTTGGAATTTGATCCCTGTGACGACTTTCGTCAACATATATGTTGGATTGTCTTCAGTGCCAATCTTCTGAAGTAGAATGTCCCCTTCATCTAATATCTCACGTATGAAGTGAAAGTGGACATCTATATGCTTTGTTCGAGAATGATACACTTGATTCTTGGATAGATAAATTGCACTCTGACTGTCACAGTAAACGGTAGCCTCTTGCTGTTTAAAGCCCAAATATGTTACCAGTCCCTATAACAAAATTGCTTTTTTCACGGCTTCTGTCACAACCATGTATTCAGCCTCTGTTGAGGATAGTGCAATTGTAGATTGCAAAATAGATCGCCAACTAATTGGTCCTCCAGCCATAGTGAACACATATCCAGTTGTCGATCGTCGTTTGTCAATATCACCAGCATAGTTTGAGTCAACATATCCAGTTACTAGACTATCTTCACTCTTCTCAAACTTCAAACAAAGATCTACAGTCCCTAGAATGTACCGTAGAATCCATTTAGCCACATGCCAATGTGTCTTTCCAGGATTATGCATATATCGGCTGACAAAGCTGACGACTTGAGAGATATCAAGTCATGTACACACCATGACATACATTAAGCTTCCTACAACACTTGCATACGAGACATTTTCATAGTCCAGGTTTTCATCACTTTTAGGAGATTGCAATGCACTGAGTTTGAAATATGGGGCCATTGGAGTACTTACAGGTTTCATCTTCGAGTTCATGTTGAAATGTTGTAGTACTCTCTCAAGATACTGCTTTTGAGTAAGGTGAATTGTGCTTTTCACCATATATCTGTTAATCTCCATCCCTAATATTCTTCGTGCTTCTCCTAGATCTTTCATTTCAAACTCTTGACTCAATTGAGCTTTTAATTGATCTATCTCCACCTTGCTTTTACATGCAATCAACATGTCATCTACATATAAAAGCAAATATATGAAAGATCCATCTGCAAGTTGTTTGAAATACACACAGTGATCATATTGGCAACGAGTCTATTTCAAGTCAATCATGAAGCGGTCGAAACGTTTGTACCACTGCCGAGGTGACTGCTTCAAACTATAGAGCGATTTCTTCAGATTGCAAACTAATTTTTCTTTACCAGCTTCTTTAAAACATTCCGGTTGAGACATATAAATCTCTTCCTCCAGATTACCATGTAAGAAAGCCGTCTTCACGTCAAGCTGGGCTAACTCAAGATCATATTGTGCAACCAAAGCTAGCAATATTCGAATGGATGAATGTTTAACAACAGGAGAGAATACCTCACTATAGTCAATTCCCTTTGTCTGAGCGTAGCCCTTGGCTACCAATCTAGCTTTGAATTGCACCCTACCTTTAGTAGCTTGATTATCTTTCTGATTGAAAACTCACTTATAATCAATTGACTTCTTTCCATTTGGAAGCGACATAAGCTCCCATGTCTGGTTCTTATGAAGAGACTGCATCTCCTCGTTCATTGCACTTTTCCATGCAGTCTGTTGACTAGACTGTATAGCTTTTTTGTAAGTGGTTGGGATCTGATCTCCTTCAGCTGGAAGTGCATACGTCACAAAGTCTGCATAACGTGCTGGTAAACATGTCTCTCTTCTCGGCTTATTTGTTGCAATTGATTTAGGTTGGTTGGGAGATATCGTGTCTGGACTATCAACTTCAAGTTGTCCATGCTCTTCATTAGCGACTCCTGATTCTTTTGGCGTAATAAACTTCACCTTCTGTGACTCACAATGTACTTTGCTATCATGGCTGCCTTCATAGGAGTCTTTATGCTCATGTGACTTGAGCATCTCAGACTCGTTGAATGTAACATCTCTACTGATTATTACCTTTTTTGACTTTATGCACTAGAGTCTATACCATTTTACACCAGTACTAAAGCCTAAGAATTTTATTTTCTTAGCTCTAGGATCAAGCTTACTTTCTTTAGCATGATAGTAAGCTGGACATCAAAAAATGTGTAAAAAGTCATAATCAGTAGCATGTGCACATTTCCATATTTCAATGGGTGCCTTCTCGCCATTGGCAGCTGCGGGTAATCGGTTGATGAGGTGACAAGCATACGTCACAGCTTCAGCCCAAAATTGTTTACTGAATCCAGCATCTAGTAACATACACCATACTTTCTCTAATAAAGTACGATTCATCCGTTCTGTCACACCGTTTTATTGCGGTATTCCTCGTACAGTGAAGTGTCTAACAATTCCCTCTTTCCGGCATACTTCCATGAATGGGTCTAGAGTGTACTCACCTCCATTATCTGATTTGAGCCGCTTGATCTTCCTGCTTGTTTGAGTCTCGATCATCTTCTTCCAATTAAGGAAAATCTTCAACACTTCATCTTTATGCTTCATCGTGTACACATACCTATACACGACGAGAATAATCATCAACAAATGTTAAAAACTAATGTTTACTCTCAAAGATGCATTCTTGGTAGGTCCCCAAACATCAGAATGTACATAGTCAAGTATTCCTTGTGTACTATGGACTGCAATTCCAAACTTGATCTGCTTCTGCTTCCCTAATACACAGTTTTCATAGAAAAACAATTTACCAGTTTTGGCACCTTTGAGTAAGCCTTGCTTCACAAGTGTTTGCAAAGCTTTTTCTTCGGCGTGCCCCATACGTATGTGCCAAAGCTTGGTTGTGTCAGTATCAGTCTCATCTAGCTTCTCACAGGCTGTGGAAGCTCTTTCACTAACAGTACTTCCTTGCAAGAAGTACAGATTTCCTCGCCTTGAGCCCTTCATTGTCACCTGAATTCCCATTACCACATTAAGAATTCCATCTTCTATGGTGATTCTGAATCCCTTTGAATCCAGAGTCCCAAGTGAGATAAGATTCTTCCACAAGTCTGGAACGTATCTAACTTCTGTCAATGTCTTGACAGTTCCATCATGCAGCTTCAGCCGGATGCTACCTATTCCCTGAGTCTTACAAGCATTATTGTTGTCCATAAGTACTGCTCCATCAATCTTTGTGAAGTCAGTAAACCAGTCCTGATTGGGACACATGTGATAGGTACACCCGGAATCTATTATCCATTCATCATAATGACAAATAAATGATAAACCTGTTAAGGTAAGATCTGCATCTTCATCTCTGTTGGTGACATTGGCTGTGGAGGGTTGGTTCTTCTGTTACCCCTTTAGATTGGGACAATCATTTTTTCAATGCCCTTTGTTGTGACAAAAAGCACATTCATCTTTGGCAAGTCTTCTACTGACTGATGAACCACGTGATGTGGCCCGTCTTCTCGATTGAGAATCTTTCTTCTTTCCTAGATACCTTGACTTCGGTCTCCCTCTTACTGTAAATGCTTCATTTGATGTATTTAGCTGTACCTCTTTATCTTTTCTGCGGTACTTATTATTTATCAAAACACTAGATACATCGTTAAAATTAATCTTTTCCTTCCTATACAAAAGTGTGGTAATAATCAAATGTTCATACGTATCAGGTAAGGAATTTAATAAAAGTAAAGCCTTATCTTCATCTTGGATTTCAACATCTAAGTTTTGCAAATCAGCAAGTATCTGATTGAAACTATTGAAATGTTCGAACATAGACATATCTTCTCAAAATTGGAATCTAAAGAGTTTCTTCTTCAAATACAAACGACTCTCAATACTTTTTGTCAAGTATTTTTCTTCCAATTTCCGCCAAAGTTCACTTGCTTTTGTCTCTCTTAAGACAAAATACTTCTGATCTTTGGCAAGACACAAACGGATTGTACCACAACCTTGTTGGTTAAGCTTGTCCCAATCCCTCTTCGTCATGTCCTCTGATTTTTCTTCCAGCGTAATATCCAACTCTTGTTGGATCAAAACGTCCACGACTTCACATTGCCACATACCAAAGTTATTAGTTCTATTGAACTTCTCAATTTTAAATTTGGCATTTGAAACCATGGATCTACACCCAGAGCTACTAGCATTTCCAGAGCTCCTATCACCTGCAATTTCTCATTCTGATTCCATCTAAAAAATTACTTATCTCTAGAAAATGAATTTCAAAATTTCAACCGAATGGATGAGTCCGGAATGATCCAAATAGTTGGAAAGCACTATTGGATCGTTGAAATCGGACTCCGAATGGCTTAGAACAAGCCCAAAACAGATCTGAAATTTTGAACGGTCCAGATCGAATAGGAATAGAAGGCGGAGCGCGTGGCGAGAGTGTGGGAGCGTGGGCGCGTTTGTCTCACATGTCATCTTCCTCTGGAGCGCGTGGGCTAGCGTGAGCATGTGTGTATCACGCATCTTCAACCTCTAGATGACCGTTGGCGCGTGAATCGCACCTTCCGACTTTCTAGGAGCGCGTGTGAGCTCCTCTGACGTCGGTTTTCGATGCCGTTTGTGGCAACGTGTTCCTCTTGTTGAGATGAACCTCCTGGTGTGGTCAAAAGTTGATTTGGATCAACTTAAATTTTCTGGGTAGCGTAAAACCGAATCTCTGATACCAATTGTTGTATCAAAACTATCCAAAATCACACCCAAACACAAGACAGAGACAACATGTAAGTGGTTCGGCAATTTGTCTACGTCCACTGTAGCAGAAACAATAGGTTTCAAAGTGTTTGTACAAAATATACAAACTCCAATAAGATTATTTCTATCTCTACAAATGGCCCTCTTTTATGTCCCACTTAGATATTATTTCGTTTACAAATGATCTTCTTTTACAGGAGATGTCTCAGGAGACAAACAAACAATAAAAGTGGCTGTAAGAGATAAACTTGATATTTTGGAGACAACCTTGATATTTAGAGACAAACAAGATATTTGAAGTAGCTATCTAAGACTGTTGAGGAGCTACTGTTCACACTTGGGTTGATATTTAACAAACATATCATTTATAAATGCTACATCATGAGATAATGAGAGAATAATGAAAAAAGAAAATAATGAATAGATTTTTTTCATATATAAATATAAAGTTCCATATTTTTTATCATCTCGCCATAAGATCAGATTGGGATAAGAGCGTATTAATTACTTAATTATAAATTCAACATGCCCTAGTTTTGCAGCTTCAGCAAGTATTTGCATGCATTGATATTTGGGCCATTGGCGAACCATGGACATTCATGATGACAAGAAGTTCTCGCGCGTCTCCAAAATACTCTTTCAAGAGGCGACAAACTAATTGATGGGCTAACGCTTTGTTGATCTTGAACCCTTTGAAGCCGAGGATTGAGAGAAAATCATGTGTTAAAAGAAAAGCTGTCATTGATTAATTAACAATGGTTTGACGTTAGGCATGTTACAAGAGCTAGAATTAAAATTTAAGCCAATGTTACGGTTCATTGTTTAGCCAAGATTATATAAATATTATATTGATGTTGATTCTAAAAAGATTATATATTGGGCTCAACATGATATATATTAGAATATATATAATTGAAATAATTTATAAATCAACATTTTCTAATAAGTTTAATCTTTTGGTATCAGAGCAAGATTTTGAATTTGAAACTCATTCTACGTACACTTTTTACCATTTAAATATTCTAGCTAGCTACGTGTTTAATTGACCCACATATTAAAGAAAAGTCTGGTCTACATGCTAAGTGTGTTAGGATACAATTTAAAATTACCCCGCTTATTATAAAAGAAAAAGTATAACCCTACATATGAGAGGTGTTAGAATATAATTTAAAAAGTCAAATTACCCCTACCAAACTTCTCATTATAAGTTTCCATATTTTCACCAATATGCTTCTTAGTATGGTTGCTCGGACTCGTATTATATGGTATTGGTATTGATTTAATTGCAATTAACTGTTAGCTCTTGATAATGGATCAAGAGTGTAGGCAAAATTAATAAGTGGTTGAGGTATGAAGCTGTTTAGGTGTTTCTATGATGATTAGTGAAAGTCATGACTACCTATTTTATATATATATATTTTATCATTTCTATTTTAAATGGAGGATAGGGGCCGGTATAAACGTGTCCAGTTCAAACACGCGGGAGCAGTGGGTGGTCAAGTTTTTTTTGTTCTTTAGCTTTTATTTGAACATGAGTCGAGCTGATCACACTAGTTTTCATCGATGATCATATCGTTAACATCATTTAATAAACGAATCGAACTAAACTCGAGTTTGATCGAACTGATTTTGAACTGCCAGCACTGGTCAAGTAGTAATATTGAAACTTTATTTTTACAAAACGAAAATCATGTAGACGATGGACTTTTCAATTTTTACACATCTCTTCAATAATACATTACTGGATTTGAATTTATTTAAGTTTTTTATATGAATCTGGGCCGGGAGGTTTGAAATAAAATGGTAATAATATTTAATTAAAAAAATACTTTTTAAATAAAGATAAAATATTTGTTTAAGGTTCATTTCCCTTTACAAAAATGCCTTCAATTTGTTTTGTCATTGTGTCGAAGAACTTTTCCGGTATCCGGCAAATTTTCTTAGGCAGGGATTGTTTGATCATGTGAAGGGATCAAATATTGATTCTCCTGCTGTTAATACAGACGGATTTCTTTCATGATGTGACCGAATAAGATAATTATGATCATGAGGTCATAGAAAATTCATAATATTCAACAACATTTTTACATGTATATATAATATAGATTACTAGTGCTACATTCACAAAACAACTACACAAAATATATATAACGACAAACATCATAGAACTATCTTACAATAGAGTTTCGAGAGTCCTAATTAATAAAAAGTAGAAGCTTTCATATAATAATTATCACCAGCCCAGTACTCGTGGGTTTTAAAAAGTCAACATTATTCCAAGCTAATTCATGAAGATCATGATACTGAAGCCTTGATCATACTTTCGTCAAATTTCACACTGAGGACTTGCATGACTGGTTGTAGGACGTTTAAATCGGACCCCTTTTTTTCGGCCCGATCAGGAACCTGAGTTCTTTCATTATGTCCGGCTTGATTGTCATTCTTAATTTCTGTAGCAAGCTTTGCTGGCAGCTTGGATTGAAAAGCCTATTCTGAGACCGGAAAAGGAAACAATCTGAACAGAATGCTGAGCAGAATACATCAAACCAAAGGCTACGATGTAGGATAACAAACAAACTAATTGGAACAATCTGCAACAATTATTCGGATCGGAACACTTGTTTTGCTTTTAAAGACCAAAAAACAGGCTGCACTGAAGGCTATCAACATGCCTACTATTGAAATTAAAAGCATAGCGAGTCCTAATGCCAACCTAAGAGGTAATGATTTAAGGAAATCTTTTTCGGTGTAGCGTGACGTGAGAATTGTCAAGAAAACTAATATTGAAGGCGAAGAGAATAACATGGCTACCGCATCTGATACGAGAAATAACGTAAACCAGTTGCTTTCCAGAAAGATAGGAATGCCTGTTTCTTGATTGTCACAACCTGGTACTGTGAAGGCAGCTGGAAAAACCACAGTGGCAATCAGTGCTGCCACGACCATGCAAGAGTTTGCCGTGTTTTTCATCCACTCTTCACCATTCTTCTGTAGTTCTTCATGGGTCCTCGCAAATATATCTCTGGGTGTTTCTCCTTTTTTATTCGTGTCGTCTATAAGTGACTTCGGCACAATCTTTTCTATCTCCTACAATAACCTATTGCTTGTAAATTAAAACATACAGAAAAGGGAGACCATGCAATATATAAATGTTCGACGAGAAGAAAAGATGTTGACATGATATTTAATTAACACACGCACGTACGTACTTGAAACCACAACAACTCTCGTTGCATTTGAAGAGCTGCTCCTGATACGATATTCAGTCGATCTGTAGAGGGCAATTCTCCAGCTAAGTGCAGCATGGACTTATTCCCTTCGGCATACAAGCTCGCAAGGTTGTCCTTCAAAACACCTATCTCATATATTAAATTAAAAACACGCTCTTGTCGATGTTTAACAGCAACGTGAAATAAACTTCCATATTCTTCGTCAACTTGCCATATGAGATCGGGATAAGAGCGTATAAGTATAATTAGAAATTCAACGTTCCCTACTTTTGCAGCTTCAACAACTAGTTTCATCATATGCTGGTCATGACCAACCGCAGTTGGCGAGAAATATGTGTCGTCTTCGATTAGCCGTTTCCAAAGGCGGTCAACTAAGTGATGGGCTGATGCTTGCATCAAAGCTTTGTTGCAGAACCGACCACTGAAGCCTAGTTAGGAAGATCGTCTGGTTAAACAGAAATATAAATTCTATATGCCAAAAGAATATCATATCGTTTAGGATATATATTATAATTAGTTCTTATATTAATGGATCATTATTTCATTGCTTCAACGTCGTCATATACATTTTATTTTTCAATATATATGCTTCTTAATATTATAGCTCTATATATAGCGTGCATGGCTCCTATATATAAAATTGACATAGCTTAATTAATTTCTGATCATGAATTAATTATATATGCACATAAAATTGCAGTTAGTGACAAACAATTTACTTTAAGAGTCTCTGAGATTAACGTCTTCAAATTTAATTAGGTACTGGTTATTTGGACATGTTAGTTTGATGACTAGCCTAGTATCTTAAATACCAAATAGCACTAAAAAGAAGATTTATAAGTAGTTATTTATATATATAAAAAAAAAAAGCATTTATATGTAGTTAAAGAATTAATATGGCAAGAAATGTTATTTTAAGGCCTCTACACCACGTGCACACACTATCTATATGGTATAATTTTATTTATAAGATTTAAATTTTAAAATTTATTTTTCAAATCAAATTATTCAATATAGATTGTGTTGTAGAGACTAAGAATAGAGTTAATCATGATGGCCTGCTATCTACCTCCCAATGCCACGTGCAGGGGTATTATATATACAACTATATATGCGTGAACAACAAATTATGAGATAACTTCCTAGCTAATGGTAGCAGCAGTCTACCACAATGTAGAAGGCACCTCTCTACGGCCGGAAACGTACACTTGGTAAATTTATATACTTGATTAATCAAGAAATTCCTCCAGTCCACAGTTATAAATATACACATGCATACTTACATATATACGTACATACGTATATTTAGGTTAATAGTTTGGGTTGGAAATAAACTAACAGGAGTTTAAGCATCTTTCCCATACTGATGGCTGACTTTTGATGCCAATTCTCGAAGGTATTTCAGCCAACATCTCCAATGAAAGCCAAAGATATTCCTGCTCACCAAGTGCTGGCTTTAGAATGTCCAGAATTTTGTGTGCCGTATCTGTTCATAAAAACCAAGACATATTTTAGTCTATCTTAAGTAACTATCATTTAATAATTGGTTAATATATGAATTAAGTTATTTATAAAAACGTATCATATTATAAGAACAATCAAACTGATGATCATAAGTGTAGGAGATACCATACAAATCGGTGGAAATAGTAGCGTTAAGGAGATTAATGTGATGCAGAGAATTCAACTCTTGAATAGGAGTCACAGAGTATAAATACGACACCATGTCTCTATTTCCAGTCTTTATTGCCGCGTAAAGTGGTAAAAATTCGATGTCATCCATGGGGATCAGTGGCAGACATTTGTTCTTTTTCACCATCACCTCTGCAATTGTTACGATTTCTGATTGAGCAGCAAAGTAAAGGGCCGTGCAGTTGCTTGGTTTGATTTTCAATTCTAATTGTTCCGGTGTCATCTGTTTCACGAGTTCTTTTACAAAACGGGTGTTTTTTGCAGCTGCAGCATTGTGAAGAGCTGTGCCTGCCTCTTTTGTTATTGGGGCTCCAAGGCAGTTTGGATTTTTCTGGATAAAAGCTTCAGCAGTTTTCCAGTCATCTTCTAGGGCAGCTCGAAGGAGAGGAGCATAAAAAGCACGAGATTGAGATAATGAGCTATCACCCTCTTCCATTATTTTTCCTTGATTTTTTCTAAGAATATTGAAAATTAATTACAATAATTAATATGATATTACGTATGTGATATTATATACATATGCATGAGATGCTTAATTAGGTGACTAGATATATAGACAATATATGGGTGACGACTGCTTTAATTAAAAAATAAAACAGAAATCTCTGAAACATAAATTAATTTTCTATATATGTCGAAATACAATATTCATGCATATACGCAATATGTGATATTATTGATCATGATTTTTGAGCCAATATTATAATTAGGAGGGACTATCGAAACTGCTAACCTTCACAGTTGGAAATTGATGAGGTAGCTTATAAGCTTCGGAGAGAGGACTGCGTACGAACTCCAAGTAAATGAGGTTTTTGATACTCTCAACCTTGCACGAGAATTTTGCTACAAAGTGGATTACATTTATAGATCGACGTCTGGCCACCATTATGTAGCGATCATTATCATAATTAAGACTGGATATATATATTAAAATGACTATATTGTCCAAATTAGAATACGAAACACATTATTGATTCTTTACCCCCGCCAAGTATTTTGGAACTGAGTAATGTTACATACAGTCGTGAAATGTGCAAACGTCATGCAATCACTTTAAAAAAGAGTGTGATCTACAATTAAAAAAATAATTTCTTTTCATATGGATCTCATATTTATTCACTTTTTTTAAAGTGACTATACGACGTTTGTATACTCACAACTGTAAATATTATTTCTCTTTGAAACTTGCCTTGATCTTCTCAAAAGAATTGTTTTCAAAAAGAATAATGATAAGCTTAAATCCTTTTTACAATAATATTTTAAATTGAGAATATTTTTAAAAAAGGATATTATTTTTATGTTATTTTGTAAAAATGTTCCTAATTAAAAATATAATTATTTAAATAATTATAAAACAGATTTTACGTATATCATTGACGACAATTGCAGTAAATTTTTTTTCGCGTTATGTAATATTATTGAAATTGAAACTTTGAATGATGTTGAAATTAGATAATATAAAATGAGATGGTTTGCAAAGTTTGTAAAATCAAATCAGACCATAATCATTATAAATTTTTCAAACTTTTATATAAAATATAAAAAATAATTTAACTTTTTCAAACTTTCATATTAAACATAAAAAATAAATTAAATTTTTTAAATTTCAAAATAAAAATAATACTAAAATTATATTCTAACAATATTTTAATTTTATAATACTTTTATTCAACTTTTTCATTTTTTTAAATCTAATAAAAGTCTTAATTTAAAATATTTTACTATTATTAAAAAAATTCTATTACTATTATTTACAAAATTCTATTATCATGACTATCCAAAACAAATTAATTTCCATTTGGAGTCCTAGACCAACCGACAATGTTTCTCGAGAATTGTATTCCAATTTTTTTTTTTTTTTTTTTTTTTTTTACTTCTTTTAAGCATTTTTTTAATTCTCATAAATATTTTAATATGACCCAGTAGTTCCATGTGGCATGATTGCTAATTGTTGTCTTTTTCACCAAAGTGAGATTTATAAGATTGGCTCCACTTTGTCATTTAATATTTTTTGTCATTAGGTCGAAGGACTTTAATTTCCAGCAACTCATTAGATCAAATTAGATGCATTTATTGATTATAGCATTTGATTGGATGATCACCTGCATCCGTATCCTGATCTTATCTGCTTAAGAAACTAGAAATTAAAAACGGGTCAAGTATATTTGCAATAACACGTGGAGTAGTACATAAACATGTGCTCTCTTGTCACTTTCACAAAGACTTCTGAATCTGAAAAGGAAATAAGAAAAAAAAAAAAAAAGGAAGACTTCGGAAAGGGCCGGAGACTTCTGCATGCGGGTACGTGTAGGTAGGTGATGGTTATAACTTCCCAATTAGTACCGAAGATGGAGAAGGGCAACTGCTGAATTAATTCAAGCTGAGCAAAGTAACGCTTTAAAATAAATATTTTAGTCATAAAATAAATTTATAAATTCATTTAATTTGCTATAGTTTATTAGATTATAAATTTATTTTTATTTTAAAATACATCTAACTTATGATCATATCAATTTAAGTCTTATTTATTTATATAGATGAGATGAAATTAAATGAAATAAAGGTTAAAAGTTTAATAAAATATTATTTTTATTTTAATATTTTAAAAAATTAAATTATTTATTATATTTTATATAAATATTTAAAAAATTATGATCATATTAATATTATATGTTATACATATATTTATACATATATTAGTATTATATTTAATTATAAATTTATATATTTGTATTTATACATATATTTATACATATAATACATTAGTATTAAATGTTATTATACATTTATTATTATATAATTAATATTACATATTATTATACATTAGTATTATAGTTAATAGTATGGTTTTTTTTGTAAGCATAATAGTATAGTGTTTACATATATTAAACTATTATTAGTGAATATAATCTATTTATATTATAGTATAAACATATTATTTTATAATAATTTACTCATATTAATATATTATTGAAATTAATTAACTATATAAGTTATAGTTGCATAAAAAATATATGATTAATATATAAAAAATACATATATTTTTATAAAATATGTATAATATTGAAGTCGGAATCGGAGTCAGAGTCGAAGTTAGAGTCACTGAATAATCTTACTACTATTCATAATATCTTAACTTATCTTATTTTATCTCAATATCCAAACAAGATTGGACTTAGATACAGAATAGTTGAGATGGTTTAGAGCATTCTCATTGGCTTGACCAAATTCATCTTCAAAATTTAACCAATATCAAACTTTTTTACATTTACGTATTCTATTTAAATTCAATCTTCATATTAGATTAACCATTTAC
Source organism: Juglans microcarpa x Juglans regia (assembly GCF_004785595.1). Classification (NCBI taxonomy): domain Eukaryota; kingdom Viridiplantae; phylum Streptophyta; class Magnoliopsida; order Fagales; family Juglandaceae; genus Juglans; species Juglans microcarpa x Juglans regia. Next base: position 2,720,843 of record NC_054609.1, read on the forward strand.
TCTCTATATAATAAAATATTATTAATTTAATATTTTTTTATTTAATTTATTTGTATCACATTTGATAATTCTACCAATTTCATATTAATAATAATTATATTCTAATTAAATTAATATTAATATTTATCACAGTTATTAAAATTTTAAATTAATATTAAATATTAATATTAACAATAATTATATTACAATTAACTTATCATTATAATTAACTTAATAATTAATATTCTAATTAATATTAACTAATTAATTTATTTTTATCACATTTTATATTTAATAATAATAAATAGAATCAAATTTCTTAATTATAAAAAATACCTACATATTTTATGAGAGGAGTGAGAATTGAATATTTTAATATTTGGATAACCTACTGTTTATTTATAAGTTTAGAAAATCACTATAGTAGAAATTTAAAATTTTATAGAGATGTCTAATCTAATATGATAATTTTTTGACATGTATTAACTAAAATTTAATTATGACCAAACAAATGAGGTTGCTCTTATACGGAGAGTTGGCTCCTATCCAAACCGCCTGTAACTTTCGCAAAACGAAAAATCATGTAGATGATTTTTCAACTTTTACATAGCTCTTCAATAATATATAATTATATTACTGCATTTTGAATTTATTTAAGTTTTTTATTTGAATTTGATTCTTATCATGAATTCAAAAATAATAATCTTTTATTGAAATGATGCTAGAAATAAAAGTTGCAAAATATTTGTTTAAATTTCATTCTCCATTAAAAAAATGCATTTAATTTATAGAAAATGATAAGGTTATTATTTTTTATTATTTATTATTTATTCTTTTTGTATTTAATTTTTTAAAAAATTTATATTTTATTTAATAGTTAAGAAAATGATTATAAGTAAAATTATATATATTTTTAATGATTAAAGAGGTTAAAAAAAATTTAAAAGGAAATAATAAAAAATAAAAGATTTTTAAACACATATAAATAATAAATAGATAATAATAAAGTAACCTAATCACTATCCTTCATTTATAGCAGAGTTATGATATAAATTGCTAATTGTGCTGTTTATAATTTATTGCTAGTCACCATTATTAATGCGGCTTTTAATTGCTGTCTTTTTCGCGAAAGAGTGGTTTATAAGGTTGGCTCCAGCTTCAAAACTCGAGACTTTAATTGCCATTTAATTTGTTTTGTCATTATGTGGAAAAGACCTTTTGCAGCAACCGTTGAATTTTCTTACATAAATGTTTTGAGATTCGAATTTGAAATTTGAATTTGTGTCTCGGATGAGATTTTTTTATTTATTTAATTATAAATAATTTTTATTAATATAGTGAATTTTTTATTTTTTTTAAATATTAATGATAATTAAAAAAAACGTGAAAAAAATATACTATTTGATAAATTTATTCGGATATTTTTTCTATGACTGTAGCAGGGCTCATTTTCTTAGGCAGTGATCGGTGAAGCAAATGGATCAATTATTGACGGTCCTGCTGGTATTACAGACGGGTTTCTTTCGTGACTGTGACCGATTATCAAGCTCTGCAGATCATGCAATCCAACTAAGGACATTTGCCTTGACTATCATTCATAATTATCTATAAGTACATGGATATGTTTGACAAATGCAGACCCTGTTGGCGAGAGGATCCATTTTGCTTGTTAATCCCTTTCAGCTGAGAGACAGCAAAGAAATCAGATTTTTTAGTCGTGTAGTTGGCAGCAGCAACAAGCTATTGGTTTGCCATTTTCTATTGTATATTTCACCCTCGTAGAGCAGTGAAATGAATGCTCAGTTCCGCATATACTCTCTTCCACTCCTCCATCGCAAACTCTCCCTTGTTAATCACATGTTCCAGATCTTCCTCATGCCCCCCATGACAACAATTACAACATGATACCAAGGGGATACCACATTTTATAAGTTGGGAAATGTATTTTAGTCTTTTTCCCTTATCCAACTCCACGTTATCGGCGCCGTCCGACAGGACCTCAAATCTGTTGCCAACCGACAGGGCCTCAAATCTATTCCCTCTTCCTTGTCTTGATCTGGCCCCAACGCAAGAGTTGAAAGACTCATTGCCAAGCCATCAACAAGCTGCTCCTCCAGGGCCGCTAGCCTGTTACAATTTGGTTCCCCAACCTCCCCATCTTCAACCACAACCACCACAATCTGCCCTTCACAACCCCCTGAGACCTTAACACGATCCTCAATGACTCTAAGAGGAGCCACATATTCAATACTCACTTGCTGCCCTCTATCCCTAGGTGCACCCTCTAATGATGTAAATTCAAACAAAAGAGGACACTATAGAGCGCCATCCCCATTTGCACTCCAAACTGGATCCCTCACCTCCCCATCTTTAATCTCAGTCACAACATGCTGCCCACCACAACCCCCTGAATCCTCTCCACCTCTTACACCAATGGAGGCATTCGAGACCTCAACCATTTTCTGCTTACCTTTGTCACAGACCACACCCCCATCCGACTCCATCACAACAGGACACTCTAGATCAACATCATATACAATTAGAACCTTTTTCCTCCCGACCTCCTTCAAAGCCTTGTCCTCCCCCATTCTCTTCACCACACACTCACCCCTGATGACTTTTCGGATCCCTCTCTCCCCTGCACGACACACCACTTTTGTATGACCCTACTGAGAACACTTCTTGCAGTAAAAACCAAGCTTCTTGTAGACAACCTCTTGCCAACAATGGTGCTGACTGACCACCAAGGGAAACCCCTTAATAGGCTCATCCTTTAAATTAGTCTCAATGCAGAGTCGAGCCCCCGTAGCCCTGGTGCGGTATAAAGTAGAGTTATCAGTGCCCAAATATCTCCCAAATCTAGAAGCAAAACTTTGGAGACATTCCACCCAATAGAGATGGAGTGGAAGACCCGGAAGGAAAATCCATTGTGACGCAATAGATGGTTCCTTAACAGTGTTGAAATCCACCGTCCAATTGAACAACCGAAAGGAGCAATCCGCCATAACTCTCCCTTCTCTTGCCCACGGGTGAAGGTAGTCCTTCTCATTAGCCAGATGCAACAAGACATGGTGGTCATCCATGAAGCTCACCATAGGAACCTCTAAGAAACCCCAGGTTTTAATAATTTTCAACCTCAATACGTCAATAGATGGCTGGCTCGAAGCAAATTTCAAGACTAGCGTAAACTTCAGGTCGTCCGTAACCCTTTCCATTTCGGCATCTTTGAATACAAAACCCAACTCACCTTGAATTAGCTCCAGTTTACGTAGCGGCAACCGATACTTAGACTGGGGCAGGGACGCTTCAGAGCTTCCACAAAGGTCTGTCTATCCAACCCACACACCCCCTCCACCGTACGAACCAAAGCACCCCATCCTTTCCACCTGACAGGGTTACTGGAGGGCCTCTCGTATAGGAAGGGTCAAAAGGGACGTACCTTAGAGGGTCTTCTCACACGAGGCTGGAGCAGATCCCAACGGCGCTACAGATCTACCTAGCGAGTTTGTCCTCACGAGGCTGTAGCGATTCCTCCGTCGACGAAGAAGGCCGCCTCCTAAAGACAGTCGAGTCTTGGAGCAGATCGGATCCCAAGAGAAGGATCACAAAAGTGCCGAAAGACCCTCGACGCAGTCACCTGAGCCTGGCGAACAAGTCTGTGCCGGCGGTGAGCAGCTACTCGCCGGACTAAGTCGGCAATGGGGGTCTCTCTCCTCACGGGTTTACTTTCTCTAACCTCATGGGTTTATTTCTCCAGTCGGGCAGTACGTTTTCAATTAGCTGACATGGATATTGATCCTACGTATTAGCTTATTTAACTCAATACTTAATTAAATAAATAGAATATTAATATTATTTAAAATAATACTTAAATATTAATTCAATACTAAATATTCCATTAATATTTAATGTTAATTCAATACTTAATATTAATTCAATATTATTATTGAATATTAATATTCCATCAAGTGAATAAAAATCTTTAATTCAATACCTAATATTCCATTAATACTTAATATTAATTCAATATTAACTCAATACTTATTTAAATAAGATACTTATAAAAAAAAAATTATGCCTTGGAATGACCAGTTCGGCTACATACAGACACAAGTGCGAAGGCATTGTGCACGCCACTGACATGTTGTTTCGCCATGTCAACGCTTATATTATTAAAAAAAAGAAAGAAAGGTGAAAACAAATGGAGGAAGAAGAAAAGCACATAACCTCACTCTTAGCTATCTTCCTCTCTTAGATTGAAACCTCTTCTCTTATCGTTCTTCTCTCTCAGATCAAGGCTTATTTCTTGGACTGGTAAGTGGGTTCTATTTGGGTAATCTGGTGGTCTATTTGGGGTTTTAAGGATGACAGTTTTAGTGGGGTGTATGAAGGTTCCCTTGTTTCCTTTTTTTGGTGAGGCTAACATGTTCCTCTTGGATGCTAGCTAGGTTGTAGGCTGAGATGAGGTTGTAGGGTGAAACATCCTTATGGGTAGTCTAATTTCAACTTTGAGGCCATTTAGGAAACAACTCAACTTGTATTGGTCCGATAATCCCCTAAGCCCGTTGGAGATATTTTCAAATTGAGTTTTATAAGCCTCAATAGAACCGATCTATTTGAGGCCTGTGAGGGCCTCCATGGGGTCGTCATAGCAGTTAGGCCTAAATCTAGTGAGTAGGGCCTTCACAAAACACTCCCAATCCACCAATCCCCCCCCCCCCCCCCCCCCCCCCCCCCCCCCCCCCCCCCCCCCCCCCCCCCCCGATTCATCCAAGTCTTGAAACCATGTGAAGGCTTTGCCCTCCATATGGAAAGAAACCAGGTGTATCCTATGTTGAGGTAAAGTGTTGTGAAAGGTAAATAAGTGTTTTACCTTGTATAACCACCCTTCAGGGTCTTCTCCACTAAAAACTGGAAAGTCTAGTCTAATGGATCTAGTATGTACCTCTCTTATGTTTACCAGAGCTTGTTCTAAGTTTGGATTGAGATTACCTGATGATTCTCCTTGCTGATATTGATTCTTCTTTCGCAGTTCAAACGTAAGCAAGGACATCTATTGAGCCACAACTTCCACTTGGTGTTGCAGGGCAATGACCTCGGTTTCCACTATCCGGAATTGGGACTTTTTTTTTTTTTTTTTAAGGGTGTTGTAATTCTCTTGTAATTGGTTTATACGTGTGCCTCTAACCGTGGTTGGTATGAAAGGAACAATGGCTCTGATACTAATTTGTAATGCTAAGAATCGGAATTGAGAGATTTCTCACTTCGAGTGGAGAGGGCCTCCAGGTTTAGAGAGAGAAGATGAAGAAATTAAAAGTTATATTAATATTCTGGATATCCTTCCTTACAGACGCAATGTTCCTTATAAAGGAACCATAACATATACAGTAGTGGGCCCCAACAATATTTGCATGTGATAACTACCGAAATTACAAGTAAATGAAATACGAAATGCAATGCAAATCAAATGTAAAGTAAATGCAATTAACAATAAAATGAACTGCATCTTCTAGATTCCCTTTTCCTTTAAGTGCCGGTGCGACCTTAGCCCTTGATCTCATCAATGGTGCATAACTTTCCCTTTCCCTTCCCTTAATCGAACCCTGCCCTTTCTTTCCCTCTCATCTGCCGCAATTAGGGTTTTCTTCTTTTCCATTGTAACACATCCCTAGCTAATTAATGAAGTTCAAACTGAAGCGTTGATCGTAATTTGGTGAAATTGCATGACTAGTTGTCATTTTTTCCCTAGCTAGCTAGCTAGCTTTCTTGAAAAGCCTATTCTGTGACCGGAAAAGGAACCTATTAGAACAGAATTGTAATGCCCCGTCCCCGAGGGTCCGGAGAGTTAACTCATGTCACCTAAAATCAACTCCAATTATGCGTTTAAAATAAACCAGAGTCTCCATAACATATTAAGCTATTTGTTCAACACAAATATCCATGTTCCTACGTAAGAGCACATCAATGGTGTCTCATCGTTATACATAACTAGAAATATTCATTACTCAACATACCAAAGTCACATAAAATATCAATACTACCAAAAAGTCATTCTCCAAAAGTCATTGCACCCTAAGGCACTTAGTCTTCTATGATCCACAAACTTGCAAATACTCCCTATTCCTGATTCTCAGCTGTAGCATCAAAATTATCTGAAACATATTATGAAGATAGGGGTAAGTTATCAACAACTCAGTAAGCAGAGAACATATACTAGTATGTAAATATGAGCCTTTTCAGAAAGTTCATTATGCAGAAACAAAGACATTTTATTTTTATATGCAGATCTTATAAAAACATGTTATCAGAAAATCAGATCGACTTTTCAATCTTTTCATATTCAAAATCAACAATTCATATTTAAGAATCCATTTCATATTCAAAAACACTTTGGCATAACATAACTGAACATTTTCATCTTATCATATCATATCATATACCATGTTTAACTCCCGTGGTAGGGTTGTGCTATCCCCGGTGGCCAAACCAGGCAGTATCATGTGGTGAACTTCTCCTTTTTCAATCTCGGAGCCCCGAGTGTGCACACAGGAAAGAACACGTAAAAATACCACTTTGTTTTCAAAGTGGGTGCACTCATATCATATCATGGTGGTACCAACCATATCACGTGAACAGTGTCATCATATCAGAACCATATTCAGAACAGATAAGTATGCCCAAGTTTTATCATATCCATATCATATCAAAACACGTGCGAAAAATATTCATATTATTTCTATTTGATCAAAAACAAATCCAAGTCATTTCATATCACATGCATAAAATTTCAATGATATCATATTCGCTCTTTTGCATATTTCAGAAACATGTCAAATATTGCTCATGTCTACACATTTCATGTAAAAAAAAAAAAAACATTTCTTTTTTCTTTCATACGTATCTCATGAGGGAATGCAAAACATATACTAAGATTGTTTTTCACTTTTTCTTTTTAAAACAACATGCACATTTTTACAAACCAACCTCAGTTCATTTCTTTTTATGCAAATCTAGCATAGGAACCCCGCTTACCTGGACTTCTTAGCTTTTCGAAAATTTCCTCAACAATGCCGAACAAAATTAATCGTCACCTATAAGATAATCACGTAAATTTCCATAAATTTTCAATCAATCTCGTATTTCGATATTCAAGCCTACAACTTCTAAAATAATCCATTTTTAATTCCTTAAACTCAAACTTCTCATTATTCTCAAAAATACCCACATCACTTTCTAAACTCATCAATATCTAACTTCGACCAAACATTTAATTCCAACTTATTTACGAAAGAGATCTTACTATAATTTATAACACAAAGTAACATAACTATAACAAAATCATTATAATTAGAAACTCATACTTTTGCTTAAATAATAATAAAACAAAGATATTCTTTTAAAAGGATATTTTAAAAGAATATTTTAAAATATTCTTTTTAAGTGTTCCTTATCAGTCTACTTACAAACCATTCCAATAAAATATTAGCCCTTTAAAAATATCCATTTAACAAAATAAATCCACGCGTCTACGCCTAAATAAAACATACTTTACAACCCCTGCAATATACTCATGATTTCAAATCTGAAGTACATAACATAATTTACATTAACATAATTTACATATACATCCGCATATATATATATATTTACACCAGAAAAGTAATTTACGTGTACATCCGCATATATATATATATATGTACACAGAAAAGAAAACTTCACACAGTGCGGCTGAAGCACTTACGGAGAGGTGGGGGAGCACGACGGCGTGGAGCTGAGGCTAGCTACGGCGGACGAGGGTGGCGCCTGGTCACTAGCTGCGAAGGCAAGAGAAAGAAAAGAGAGAGAGACACACGGTGAGAGGACGAGGGAGAGAACGAAAATCAAGGACCACCACTGGAAGTGGTGCGAGCTCACCGTGGGATGAAGCAGTGTGCGGCGGACCGGGGTGAAGGAATGTCCTCGCCGGCAGTTTCTGTGGGGGCACGGCACGGTGTAGCTCCCGATGGAGCGTGACTGCAGCGGCTTGGATGGTGGCTGAAATGCTCTGTTTTTGATATCTAAAACAGGGGAAACCGAAATCTGCAATGGAGGTTACGGCACGTTGGGCAGCAGCTTCGGTGGCTGGGCAGTGGACACGGTGGTGATTTTCAGAGTGGCTGAAGAACATGAAGAGGTAGTAGCGGCACTGAAGTTAGGTCAAAGATGCTCAACACCAATATATATATGCTATAAGAAGTAAGGAAATAAAACCTAGAGGAAAAGTGAGGAACGGACCTGCATGGAAATGGAAATGAGAACGTGAGCTTAAACGACGTAAGGCGTGACCCCGTGCGACAGTTTATGGAGCCATAAACCACGTGCATGAGTGTTAGTGGCTGGGTCTCACAAGAATGCTGAGCGGAATATATCAAACCAAAGGCCATAATGTAGGATGAAAAACAAACTAAGTGGGATTGCGGGCGCTGCAGCAATTATACGGATTGGAACACTAGTTTTGCTTTTAAAGACCAAAAAACAGGCTGCAGTAAAAGCTATCAGCATGCCTACTATTGAGATTAAAAGCGTTGCGAGTCCCAACGCCAATCTACGAGGTAATGATTTGAGGAAATCTTTTTCCGTGTAGCGTGACGTGAGAATTGATAAGAAAACTAATATTGAAGACGAAGAGAATAACATCGCTACTGCATACGATACGAAGAATACCGTAAACCAGTTGTTTTCCAGAAACATAGGAATGCCTGTTTCTTGATTGTTGCCACCTGGTACTGTGAAGGCAGCTGGAAAAACCACAGTGGCAATCAGTGCTGCCACAAGCATGCAAGAGTTTGCCCTGTTCCTCATCCACTTTTCACCATTCTTCTGTAGTTCTTCATGGGTTTTCACAAATTTATCCCTAGGCGTTTCTTCTTCTTGTCTCATCCGCTCGTTCACATTTGACTTCGGCATGATTTTTTTTATCTCCTGAAATAACCAATTACTTGTAAATTAAAAAATATTGAAATGGTTTCCATAAAAAAAAAAAAAAAAAAAAAATATATATATATATATATATATATATTGAAAGGGGAGAGCATGCATGCAATACGTCATGTGCGACGAGAAGAAAAGAAGTTGACATGATATTAATTAAAACCGTACATACTTGAAACCACAACAACGCTCGTTGCATTTGAAGGGCTGCTCCTGATACGATATTCAGTCGATCTGAAGAAGGCAATTCTGCAGCTAAGTACAACATGTTGTTTCCTTCTTTGGCATGGTAGCTCGCAAGGTTGCCCTTCAAAACACCTATCTCATATATTAAATTAAAAACACGCTCTTGTCGATATTTAATAGCAGCGTGAAATAAAGTTCCATATTTCTCGTCATCTATCCATATGAGATCGGGATAAGAGTGTATAAGTATAATTAGAAATTCAACGTTCCCTACTTTTGCAGCTTCAACAAGTAGTTCCGTATAACTGTTGTCTTCAAGCTCTTTCCAAAGGCGGTAAACTAATTGATGGGCTGATGCTTGCATCATAGCTTTGTTGCAGAACCGACCACCGAAGCCTAGTTATAAGGATTAACAGAAGATCGTTAATTTGGTTAAAAGAAATATTAATTCTACATAGATTCCAAAAGAAGACTTAATTCACACATTCTCGTGAATTAATTGATGACTACCCTATTCTCAAATGAGTCAAATCGCACTGAAAAAAGAGTTAATACTAAAAAGATTTAGTAAAGAATTAGTATAATGGCCTCCTATCATCAACAACAAAATATGAGATTATAACTTCCTAATGGCAGCATCAGTCTACCACGACGTAGAAGGCACATGATCTCTAGCTCTATGCATGATGAACAACAATATATGAGCGAGATGAAGCGTCTGTAGGAGAATTAGCACAAGCAATCGGCCTAGTACTTGCCTCTTCGACCCCCCTGACTTTCTTAGTTTTATGCGTTCCCCTTTATCCATGAAACTGAAAAAAAGTGATCAAGTGAAAGCTGGCTAGCTAGCTTCTATACAAGCAATATCTGTGTACAAAGGAAACAGTAAGTATTATAATAGTTTAAGACATTTCAATTACAAAATTGCTAATTATCTAATCAGATATCATCTAAAGAATATTTAATAAGATGGAGTAGTAAGACCACTTTGTCATTCCAACGTGACTTTTTCATCATATTGTTATTAATATATATGTAACATAACAACTGGCTTGAAAGTTGGGACAAAGTGTCAATTTAATAAGCTAAACTGTTAAAAAACGGTGCTTCTTCACAGATTTAAGAGTAGGCACATGGTAAACTTATATACTTAATTATTGGAGAAATTCCACCAGTCCAGTTATAAATTCCACACAAGTACTAAAGTTATTAGTTTGGGTTGGAAATAGACTAACAGGAGTTTAAGCCTCTTTCCCATATTGATGCCTGACTTTTGTTGCTAATTATTTCCGAAGGTTTTCTGGCCAACATTACCAATGGAAAGCAAAGAATTTGTATCTTCTCTTCAAGAGATGCTATCTTTAGAGTATCCAGAATTTTCAGTGCCGTATCTGTTCATAAAAACCAAATTAATATCATCATTTTCTTATATATATATATATGTGTGTGTGTGTGTGTGTGGCAGTAAGCTGTCTTGTGAAATCTATATATGATCTACTTTTTAAGAATTAAAAATTCATGATCAGGTCAAACAAAAGTTAATAGGTATATTAATTGTAAATAATTTTGTCATGTTAGCCTATTTTAAGTAATTACCATTTTAAAATTAGATGGGCTGTTTGGTTTCCTCTCTAGGTTTCCAAGGATTATCTACGTAGAGGCGTTTTCTACTGCCGCCAGTGCAGTGACGACCGTGAATGAAGGACTCTCTCCATAATCTCTATCAGCGGTTGGCTCTGACCGAGAAGGAGAATGCAGAAGTGGTGGTGGAACCGGAAAAGCTAACAGATGAGTTCGTGAGTAGCGGTCAGTGTTTGATCTTGAAACTGTTTACTGAGCGACACTATCATCGGGAGATTTTTAAGGGAACGATGAGGAAAGCTTGGCATTTGGTGTTAGGGGTGAAGTTTAGGGATTTAGATTCCACTCTTATGCTCGCCGAGTTTGAAAGTATGAAGGATAAGGAGAAGGTTCTAAGGGGGGGTCCCTGGTCTTTTGATAATCATTTGGTCTTAATGGCTGAAGTTGATGGTCGGAGCCAGGTTCATCAGATTCAGTTGACGACGGCTGCTTTTTGGGTAAGGATCCACGACTTACCTTTAATGGCCCGAACCGAATATGTTGGTCGACTATTAGGCACGAAAATTGGTACGGTTGAGGAGGTGGATGTGGAGGCAGGAGATATGAAATGGGGTCAGGTCTTGCGAGTACGAGTCCTATTGCCAGTTGATAAACCTCTGCTGCGGGGTTCCAAATTTACGATTGGGGGCGGAGACCCAGTGTGGGTCAGTTTCTCTTATGAGCGACTTCCCATATTTTGCTACCGGTGTGGATGCTTGGGACATAGTGAAAGAGAGTGTGTCAATACTATACGGGGTCTTGAGTTGGCCTCTGTGAAGGATTTCCCTTACGGTATGTGGCTCCGTGCTGGTACTCGGTCTGGTGTGCACCCATCGATAGGGAAAAACAGAGGACGTAATCCCGCCAAGCCTGGGTTAGCTTCTTCCCCGGGGATATCTCCCGATTCTAGTTCAAAAGAGGTGGCGAGTACGGTAGTGGTCGAGAGGGGGCCGGATATGGTGACAGAAGGTGGTGTCTCTTCTCCGTCCGAAAAGCCACCTGCAACGAAGACAGTTGCAGCTTGTCAGGAAACGGTTATTCCGGAACGTGGGGGCAGGGGCATCCAGATCAGGGCGAGAAAGTATGGAAAAGGGTTAATGGGCTGGATCCTATTCTGAATACTGAGGAAGATCCGTCTAAGGCTCACAGTAATGTTATAAGGCCTGGTGGGCCAGCATAAATGGATTTAAACACTCCAGCTGCACATCATGAGGAGGGCCTTATCCAAAGGCCTGATGGAGTTATTAGCAAGAAATGGAAACGAACTTCGGTTCTTCATGAAACGACAAAGCCAGTTTTTCAGAATTCTTAGTCCTGGTGTGAGGCGTCGAAGGGGATTTCCAAAAAACGGAAAGGGGAGAAGATGGTAGGCGATTCTCATGGGCGTTCCGCAAAGCGACTGGTCGTTTCTCAAGAACCAGCTGTTGATGGGATTCCTGTTCCGCACTCAGAGATATCGGCGGTGGCTGTGGAGCAGCCACGCCGAGATCCATGAAAATTTGCAGTTGGAATGCACGTGGGCTTGGGAACCCACGTGGCATTCGTACCCTCTGTGATTTAATTCAGAGGGAAGGACCCGATGTATTGTTCTTGCAGGAGACCAGATTGTCCACTCGCGAAATGGAATCCTGTAAGTACAAGCTAGGTTTTCAAAATTGTTTGGGTATTAGTTCTCAAGGAAGGAAAGGGGGTATTGCGTTATTATGGGACGCTGAGATAGATTTATCTGTTATTAATTATTCTTCTAATCATGTTGATGCTATTATTAAAGATTCATGTTTGCGGCAAGGTCACTGGTTTTTAACTGTTATTTATGGGTTTCCTAAAACTCATTTGCGGCATCATTCATGGAATCTGATTAAATCCTTATGTCGTGATAATGATGAACCGTGGTTGGTGTTAGGTGATTTTAATGAGCTATTGCATGCCCATGAGAAAAGCGGGGGCAATCCTAGGACTGAAAGACAACTTAGTGATTTTAGAGAGGTGGTTGATGTTTGTAGATTGAGGGATTTGGGTTACTTAGGGCCAAAGTTTACCTGGTCAAATCGGAGAGCTGGGGATAAATGTATTAGAGAAAGGCTTGATCGGTGCTTGGTAAATTCTGAGTGGTGGGCCAGTTTTCCTAGTGCTCGTGTGACGCATGGTGTGGCCGCTTACTCCGACCATTTACCTATTTGGTTAAACTTAGAAGGAGAAGTTGGTTCTCGTATTGTTAAAAAGTCCTTTAAATTTGAAGCCATGTGGGTTGGTGAGGTGGAATGTGAAGACGTTATCAAAGGGGTTTGGGGGAGGAGTGAGGGTCCAGCTACTATGAATGAGGTTTCGGGTTTGATTAAGGAGTGTGGAAATCAGTTGCAAGGGTGGAATAAACAAAATTTTGGTAATGTTCAGGCTAAACTCAATAATGCACAGAAATCTTTACACAATTTACAGGAGAGGGACCCGAATATGGTTCCTATTGAAGAACTCAACCTAGCGAGGAGTCAAGTACAGATTTGGTTAGAGCGAAAGGAAATCATGTGGAGACAACGATCAAAGGCTTTGTGGCTTAAGGAGGGTGATTGTAATACGAAGTATTTCCATATGAAGGCTTCTCAACGTAAGAGAAAGAACCAGATTCTTAAGATTCAAGATGAATATGGAGTGTGGCAAGAGGGTGCTCAGAGGGATAGGGTTATTTCCACTAATTGATTTCCTATGAATGAATGATATGATCATTTCTATAAAAAAAAAAAAAAAGTAATTACCATTTAATTGGTATATAAATTAGTTATTTAAAACATGTCGTATGACAAGATTAATATATAGCATTAATACTCATAATTAATTGTATCAAATTGATGATCACGAGTATTGATGCGTACGTAGGACATACATACCATACAAATCAGTGGAAATAGTAGCGATAAGGAGCTGACTGCGATCCATAGAGGCCAAGTCTTCAATTGGAGTCACAGAGCATAAATATGACACCATGTCTCTATTTCCAGTCATGATTGCCACGTATAGTGGTAAAGCTTTGACGTCATCCTTGGGGATCAATGGCAGATTTTTGTTCTTTTTCACCATCTCTTCTGCAATTGTAACGATTTCTGATTGGGCAGCAAAATAAAGGGCTGTGTAGTTTCCGTTGGTTGTCAATTCTAATTCTTTCTTTGTCATCAATTTCACGAGTTTTTTAACAAAACGGGTGCGTTTTGCAGCTGCAGTAAAGTGAAGAGTTGTCCCTTTCTCTCTTGTTATGGCGGCTCCAAGGCAGTTAATTTGGATCTTTCGATTTTTCTGAATAAAATCTTCAACAGCTTTCCAGTCATCTTCTAGGGTAGCTCAAAGGAGAGGAGCATAAAAGGCACGAGATTGAGATAATGTGCTATCACCCTCTTCCATCTTTTTCCTTGATCTTTTCTAAGAATATTGAAAATTAAAAGAATTAATACGATATAACGTCTGTATGCATGGGATCGATGCTTAATTAGGTTAAAGACAATATAATTTGGGTGAAGATTGCGTTAAAAAGAAAAAAAAAAAACAGAAAAATAAAAATCTCTGAAACGTAGATTAATTTTCTATGTCGAAATACAATATTCATGCATGCTGCATGTGATGTTAGTACTGGTACTCATGATTTTTTAGCCAAACAAGACTGCTAATTAAACCTTCCCTATGAAAAATCAATGTTGAATTTTAAATAATTTTTTTAAGCAGAATATAATTTACAGCTTATATATATGGATTGCAGAAGGTTAAAGAAAAGAAATCGATGCGATGGCATGATCATCATGAGAAGAGCTATTCATGATGTGCTGAAGATTTATTCGAGGTGGTGAACATGAACACTTACATGAGCTTCTATTCTAGGCGCAGTTAGAAATTGATGAGCTAGCTTAGCTTCAGAGAGACTGCGTGTTGTACGTACGTACTCCAAGGAAATGAGGTTTTTGATACTGATCTCAACCTTGCACGAGAATTTTGCTACAAAGTGGATTATATTTATAGATCGACGTCTGGCCACCATTATGTAGCGATCACCATCATAATTAAAACTGGATATATATAAATATATTATATATATATATATATATAATATTACAAAGTAAAGTGTTTTTAAAAAAGTAACGATCGATCCAGGTCCAATTCTTTTTACAATCTTTTATTTACTATATTTTAAATTAAGAAAATTAGAAATTATTAAATTATTTATATACTATATTTTATAAATTATTTTATAAAAACATCTCATTTAAAATAAGATTGTATAAAATATTACGAAAAGAATTAATTGTTCGCATGTCACTGACCACAATTGCAGTAACTTTTTTCCCGCATTAATATTTACTTACATTTTTATTTACTCGGACATGTAATATAATTTCATCCCGACATATACAATTGTGATTTTTGAAAAACTCATTTTTATTACCAATTAATAATTTTGTTTTTTTATCAAAATTATTAAAAGAACTAATTTCTACTGTATTTACCCTTGA
Organism: Juglans microcarpa x Juglans regia; assembly: GCF_004785595.1. Lineage (NCBI taxonomy): Eukaryota > Viridiplantae > Streptophyta > Magnoliopsida > Fagales > Juglandaceae > Juglans > Juglans microcarpa x Juglans regia. The sequence goes on from NC_054609.1 coordinate 2,736,088, forward strand.
AATTTCTGTCTTTATTCATATGAAAAATCTTATTTATATATAAGTAAGTGTGGATAATACATCTAATAAAAAATTTTCATGATATATATAATTTAATTTAAAAGAGAAGTTTTAAAATCTAAATTTTAACAATCAAATATAATTATTATTTAAGTGACATGGACAGTATGCTCTACACAAAGACTTAGAAATAGAATAACTCTTAATTAAATATTTGCTCTTCTTAATTTTCTAGATCTAATGATCTCAGCTAAATTATTGGCATTAATGCAAATTATTAAAGTCTGGCGCTTAGTTGAAGGCATAAATTCAAGAATTTATGATAGGCACAAATATCGAATTGGTGAAAAAGAGAGTCAAGCTAGCATTTGGTACTCTTTCTTCATTCCAATGGTTTTATTAATATTTCCAACAACAACGCATGCATCTGTTATATATTAGCCTCATTTGTTGGCACATGAAATGAGATGATATGAAAGTTGAATAAAATATGATTAGAATATAATTTTTTAATATAATTTTTATTTTAAAATTTTAAAAAGTTGAATTATTTATTATATTTTATATAAAAATTTAAAAAAATTGTAATGATTAGATTAGATGAACTGAGATATAGATAATTTGTAAAAACAAACGAGACGTAAGGTTAGTTTAAGTGGTTTATTGATGATCAAGTGGTTTAATTAGCTGTTCCAAGTGGTAGTCAGATTAAAGTCTTTTATTCTCAAGTGGTTTAGCTGTTTCTTTGGATATATCATACGAAAACCTTTTTATATTTTTATAACCATATTGAGAAATTGTATGTATAGCCATTAAACTCTCTTGTTTCATTAAAGTCAATTTTGACAGCACCAAGGTTGGTTGTTGTATAGTTACAATATCATTCCCTCCTAGCTGACAATTTTTTATTAAGCCTTGCTAACCGTAAAAGTTGCATTTGCCTTCTCCATATTCTGTACTAATTCATATAACCATCATCTCTATACGTAGATAAATTAAATTGGAATGAACGCAAATAAAATTAGAGTTTTTGCGGCAAAATTACAATTACCGCAAATAAAATTGGTCACAAAATATATTTTTTGCGGCGCAGAATTTAGGTCAGGATCAAAAGTAGGTTTTTACGGCGATTCATCCACTGGCCAGAAATGAAGCCAGCTTGCAACAATAATTATTGACTTATTGTGACAAAATACTAGTCGCCAGAGATAATTTTAGCCACAAAAAGCCTTATTTTTTATAGTGAATTTTGTTTCTTTGTCAAAATTATTATTAAAAGAACTTTCTTCTGTATTTATCCTTGGAATTATTTGAGTCTTTATTTATATAAAAAATTATATTTATAAATCGGTATGGATCATCTAGATCTAATGATCGTAGCTAAGAAGTACTGGTGATGCAAATTATTAGAATCTGTACGTAGTTGAAGGCATAAATTCAAGAATTTAGGGTAGGCAGTCGAATTAGGTAAAAGAAGAGCCAAGCATTTGGTCTTTCTTCGTAATAGAGAAATGATACTCACGTGAGTATATAAATATCGTATAATTATTTTAAAAAAAAAAATATATATAAAATTTATATAAAAATAAATTAATTTTTTAATAATAAATTATACTTTTTTTTAAAATAATTATATGATATTTACGTATTTTACGTTTATACGTAACATTACTTTTTAATTAATATTGCCAACGACAACGCAGTTGTTTTACTAACGTCTTTTATTCACGTGGTTTACCTATACTCATGTTTCATTAAAGTCTTTCTTTCTAAGCTAGTACTGGTCAGCCCTTCAGTTCAGTCCTTGGGCATTGTCTCGGCCACCTGATATTATTATTAGATAGACACCCCTTTTAAGTTTAAGGGACTCACTAAGGGTGTGATTGGATATTAAAGTGAGTTAAGTTAAGTTGAATTGAGTTGTGATGATAAAATATTATTATAATATTATTTTTTAATATTATTATTATTTTAAAATTTAAAAAAGTTGAATTGTTTATTATATTTTGTGTTGAGATTTGAAAAAGTTAAAATGATGAGTTGAGATTAGTTAATGTGAGTTTGGTAACCAAACGCACCCTAAGAATTATCACCGAACGTAACGTCGTATAATTTTTTTTTTCTTCTTTTTTTTAAATATTTTTTTAAATCCCTTAAACATTTAAAAAAATTTTACAATGTCATGATTAAGAAGTACTTCCCTAGTCATTAAGTGAAAAAAATTTTATTTGATAGCATTTTTCAATAAGAGTGACATTTCCTTAAGTAATACTGTAATCCAGCCGAACCGATCTTTGGGTGAAGATATATTCGAGCTGGTGAACAACAGTACTTCTAATATTCTAGCTGCTAGAGATTGATCGGCTTCAGAGAGACTGCGCACGCTCACCGCTCCTGGTCTCGTTATATTATATTTTAATTTTTTTAATATATATTTTTTTATTTAGTAATTAAGGAAATATTTTTTAATAATATTATAATTTTTTATTTTTTTAAAAAATATTTTATAATGTTAAAAATATATATATATAAAAAAATAAAATAAAAAAACATAACATTTTACACTATCGGTAGCTACCAACGGAATTAGAAGCGATAGATATAGAGCCACCCTTAGATTTATAGATCGACGTCTGGCCATGACCATTATGTAGCGATCATCATCATAATTAAGACTGGATATATATATATATATATATATATATATATATATTAAAAAGACTATAATATTATCATGATCTTCTAAAAAGAAATGTTTTTAAAAAGAGTAATGATACTTGTAAATCCTTTTTATAACAATATTTTAAATTGAAAAGATTTCTGTAAAATGATATTATTTTTATGTTATTTTATAAAAGTGTTCCTAATTAAAAATATAATTATTTAAATAATTGTAAAAATGATTGCGTGTATTGACCACAATTGCAGTGACTCTTTTCCCGCGTTATGGCCGTACATTTTCACTTGATCTTGGGATATGTAATATAATTTCATCCCGACATGTACAATTGTATTATTTAGAAAACTCAGTTTTATTATCAATTAGTAATTTTGTTTCTTTATCGAAATTATTAAAATAACTTTCTTCTATATAGATAACATTCTTAACAAAATACTTATATGATATAATTTGATTTAGAATAAAAATTTTAAAATTTAAATACTATTTAAATGATGTAAACGATATAATCTATGCAACGACTTTGAAAATAGATCAACAACTCCTACATATTTGCTCTTCTTAGTTTTCTAGATCTCATGATCAAAGCTAAAGTATTGGTGAAGTAAATTAATAAAATCTGGAAGTTGAATTATTATTAATTTTTTTTTTCTAAGCATCTGGTAGTTGAATTAGGTACAAAAGACAGTCAAGCATTTGGTCTATTCATGGCCAGTGGTTTAATTAATATTGCCAACGTCAACGCAGTTGTTTTATTCAAATCTTTTATTCACGTGCATGATGTTTCACTGTATACGTAATTTTCTTTGGATATGAAAACCTCTTTAAGATTTTTATAATCATTGAGAAATTGTATGTATAGCTATATCACTACAAGGGAAATGGTTTTTTGGGATGAATCATTTTGTTAAAAAAAATTTCATTTTCGTCTCAACAAGTTTTTTGAGATGAAAAAAATTTATCTCTAAGTTATCTCAAAAAGCCTGTCTCAAAAGATTTTCTGGGACGAAATTTGATTTTCAACTAAAAAACATACTTTTAGAGATGAAATTAGGCAGAACCAGTCGAATTAGTTCGAACGAGTCTTTTTTTTTGGGATGAAACTGTTCGTCCCAAAGACCCGTTCGAATGGAAATCATTTCGTTCAAACCAACCTGAACTGTTCGAACGATACCAAAACTTGATTCGAATGACAGAATAGATTTGATTATGTTCGAACGGACAGGGTGTTCGAACAGACTCAGTCTGTTCGAATAGAAGATTGTTGTTTGAACACAATTAATAACGATTGTTGCCAGATTGAATATAAAACGACTGTTTGAACGAGTGTCCGTTCGAACTCTAGGTTTTGCAGTTCAAACGGACTGGATTTCTCTCAAGTTGTTTGAATGGTTTTTTTTTTCTGGTTCGAACGCAAGGTAAAAGGATTTACCGTTCTAACTGAGTATTTTTCGTTCGAACGGTACTCACGATACATAATTCATTTTAATTAAAAACACAATACTAATATTAAATAATATAATTTAAGCATCACATTTGTTCAAATGTTCTGGGAGAGAATAATAAAAAGAGAACTAAAGAAAAATAAGTTCTAGGATTGTGGTGGTAACATAAAGTTTTGGGACATCATTGATTGCCACTGTTCAAACATTTTTTGGGAATGAACCTCTAGCTTCTTCTGCATGTTTTCTTATAATTTCGCCTCTAAATCCGCTGCTTGATCTTATTGGGTCAGCAACTATTTTTCTTTTGACCTCAAATGTTCTATCTTAAGCCCTACTTCCTCTAATTCTTGAGTTTTGTCATTCGATTTGACTTGAGAAGAGGATGATGATGTTGAGGCTGGCTTCACACAACGTCCTAGACTCTTAAGCCCCTCAAGTATCTAGAAGGTGGTCAAAGAACTTGAGAAAAGATCTGAGCATCATTGACAGATGATTCATTAGATAGATCCGTAGTAGTTTCCTTAAGTGATATCATCTTATCCTACAAAAAAAATTAAAGTTAGTATAAGTAACAAAAATATTATTAGACAATTGAATTAAAAAAAAATTAAAATTACATAATTTGCTTCTGTTTCGGGACTGGTCCAAACACCATCACGTTTTTTTATGTGTTTTAGCAAATAATTGGTCAGATTATAGTTAGTAGGACTTTCTTCTTGTTGCAAAAGGGAAATCAATATTCGAAGTTAAATAAAAAAAGTATATTTGTTAACATTTAACGGGGAATAGTATAACGTTACTCTTTTTTTAGATAAACGATGAAAAGATCGAGAACCCGCATGATGGTGTATCGTTAAATTTGATCTATTTGCTTTGTTCGCAATACTCTGTTGCTAAAAAAAGAAATATTGTGTTTATATGTTTAATACATCTATCGTATACTATAAAATAAAATAGCAACGAAATTAGCTGATAAATAGAATTTTCAAACATATCACACACATTTTCCCATTTGTTTGGTGGCATTGCTTGGAATGGATTTTGACGCGCCTCTGTTGCAGTACTGAACTTCTGATAGTGTGGACGAGATCGACCTTTGTACCTCCGGAATGCATTGAACATCAGCTCATCAACCGTTAGTCGATCCTCATGTCGGCCAAAATTAAGTTCAAATTCGTCCTTAAAAAAATTATAAAAAATTAATATAAATACAAACTAATTATAAATTAACTTGTTATACTTAAAGTTTTGCTAAGTAACTTATTACCAATTAGTAATTTTTGATGTGGTCTTTCACATCTTGGACAACCTTAGCCTAGGAGGATATAGCTATCGTAGCATATGTGCGAGTAAGGGTACCAATATAAGAAGCAAGGCAAGCTGCTGAATCCCCAGAGCCACTAGTGTGATCATCATGAATATCAACTTTAATTTTCCTCCATTTCCTTACTTTCTCTATGTAGACACCCCTTGTAATGCCTCGACTTCAACACTGACTTACAACAACTATATATACGTACAATAATTAAAGCAAATTTTATAAAAATACTAATATCTTGAAAATGTATATTACTTAAATCGAGCAATAATTGTCTACTAGAGGTAAAGTAAGCAATGGAGAAATTTGATCACCTAGCTTTTTTTTTTCAAGCATGAAACATGAAAAGCAGGATGAATCCTAGAAGAGGAAGGTAAATTCAACTTGTATGCCATTGTACGTATCCTCTCAGTGACCTGAAAAGGTCCATAATATCTAGGGGCAATTTCATATTATGCCTCATTGCCACAAACTTCTTTCTATAGGGTTGTAGTTTGAGAAAAACCCAATCACCAATCTCAAATACTCTTTCAGACCTTTTCCTGTAAGCATGCATTTTCATTCTACTTTGAGCCTTCTACAAATTCTCATTCAAAAGGGATAGTACTTCATCTCAAGATTTAAGTTGTTGATCCACTGCAGCATTGGCAGTGGTACCTAGAATGTATGTGAGTAACTTGGGAGGAAAGAACTCCATAAAGTGCTTGAAATGGTGAGATACCAGTTGATGAATGCACAATAGTGTTATAACACCACTTTGCCATTGGTAGCTAGCTACTCCAGTTCTTTGGTTTGGTACCAATGTAAGATCTTAGATAACCCTCCACACATTTATTCAAGGCCTCAGCTTCGCCATAAGATTGAGGGTGATAGGTCGAACTAAAAGCCAAAGTAGCTCCCTGCATCTTGAACAACTTTTTCCAAAACAGACTAGTAAAAATCACATCATGGTCATATATAATTGACTTGGGCAAACCATGGAGTTTAAAGAATCTAGCAAAGAAATTCTCAGTTACCTTGCTTGATGTGTATGGATGAGCCGTGAGAAAAAAATGACCAAACTTAGTCAGCTTGTCTACAACAATAAGGATAACTGACATGCCATTTGAAATTGAAAGTCCCTCAATAAAATCCATAGTAATGTCAAGTCAAGGACTTTGAGGAATGGGCAAGGGTTGAAGCAACCATGCTGGAAGCACAATTTCATGCTTATTCATTTGACAAATCTGGAATCCTCTCACCATTTTCTTAATATCCTTCCTCATGCCTTCCTAGTAAAAGTCGAGCTTAGCTTTCTAAAGTGTCTTGTGCTATCCAACATGGCTTGCTTCTGGACTATAGTGAATGTATTGCAACACCTTCTGCTGAAATAGCGAGGAGGGAACTATCACCAGTTTACCTTTCCTGAAGAGGAGACCTTGTTATAAAGAATACTCTTTAGGAACTTGCTCTCCTTACTGCAATGAAATAACAATATTACTGATGTTAGTAGATAGAACATAACTTTGCTTCAATTATTCTGACCACATGGGTGTAGGAAAGGATATAAGGGTCAATGTAGCTTAATCATCTTCCATCATACTTGAAAGTGGATAAGCTACTTTATTGTCTTCGCCCCTTTTATACTCAATTCGAAAATCATAACCCATAAGCTTGGAAATCCACTTCTACTAAGTCTTAGTTGCAGCTTTCTGTTCCAACAAATACTTCAATGCCTGACGATCAATTTTGATCTTAAATGTTTGACCCAACAGGTATGGCCTCCACTTCCCAACTGCACAAACCAGTACTAAAAGTTCTTTCTCATATGTGGATATAAATAATGCCTTACCTTTTAAAACCTTTATAAATAAGGATATGGGTTGGCCCTCTTGCATTAATAGAGCACCCATCCCCACACCAGATACATCACAATGAATTGTAAACTCCATAGAAAAATCTAGCAGCCTTAATACAAGAGGTTGTGCCACAATAGCTTTCAAATGCTTAAAAGCCTCATCAGCTTCTTTAGACTAAAGGAAGGAATGCTTCTTCAATAACATAGTTAATGGGGCAGCTATGAAACCATAGTTCCGTACGAATTTTTGGTAATAGCAAGTAAGGCCTAAAAAACCCCTCAGTGCTTTCATTTTCTTAGGAATAGGCCAATCAAGCATTGATACAAATTTTGTTGGATTTGCCCTTACTCCACTACCAGAAATAATGAGGTCTAGGTAGTCCACCTCAGTCTCCCTAAATCTACATTTAGACCTCTTGATAAACAATGTATGCTGCTGTAGAACAGATAAAACTAATTTCAAATGTGTAAGGTGCTCAACAAAATCTTGGCTATAAACCAAGATATCATCCAAAAATACCAACACAAGTTTTCTGAGATAAGGCTTAAAAACAAGATTCATTAACCCTTGGAATGTGGCAGACATATTGGTAAGCCCAAATAGCATTACGAAGAACTCATAGTAGCCCTCATGAGTCCTAAATGTTGTCTTAGCTATATCTTCCTCCATCACCCTTATTTGATGATAACCTGACCTTAGATCAAGTTTAGAAAAATAATTTGCACCATAAAACTCATCAAGCAACTTATCAATGACAGGTATAGGAAACTTGTCTATGATGGTTTCTTGATTGAGGGCTCGGTAGTCAATACACATCCTCCAAGCGCCATCAGCTGTCTTCACTAGCAAAACAGGTGAGGAGAATGGGCTTTGGGTTGGCGTTATAACACCATTTCTCAACAAATCCTACACTATCTTTTCAATCGTAGACTTTGATAGTGAAGATAACGATAAGGCCTTACTAACATTGGTGGAGTACCATCTTTAAACAAAATCTGGTGATCGAAGGCTCTAGGTGGAGGCAAACTCACTGGTTCATCATATACAGATTTAACTACTGAAGAACTCCTTCAACTTCTGCTTGCAACTGAACAGGTTCTACATTTGATTCTACTGCTACCAAATGAAACAATCACCCTTGCTTCGTAACAAAAGAAGACTTTAACAAATTAACACCAGCCTCAACATCAACTGTCTCAAAAAATAGCCCCTGCAGTGACAGTTTCTTCCCATCCACCAAAAACTGCTTAGACATATTTGTAAAATCCCAATTAATGGAACCTAATGTCTTGAGCCACTGGACACGCAATATGATGTCACACCCTCCAAGAGTCAATACATGAAAAGGAACCAAGAACTTAGCCCCTTGAATTTTAATAAGTTCCTCACATCTGCCTTAGCTGAGGATTTTAGCACCAGTTGCCACCATCACTTGATCATCTTTAGATTTGCTACTTCTACCACTAATGGGTCCAAGAAGTTATGAGTACTTCATGAATCCACTAGAATTTCAACTAAGAATGAACCAATTTTACCCAACAACCTCATAGCATTACTGTTGATACATCCGGAAATAACATGAATTGAAATCTTGAGCTCTTCAATCCCTCCTTGACAGCTTGCATAAACTTTTGATCCCAACTCCCTTCCAACATTTTGTGGCATTTCTTCCTTAATACCATCATCCTCTTGCAACAAGTACACCTTTTAATTCTTGCACAAATGACTGGGGTTTCACTTCTTATCACAGTGGTAACACAATCATTTTCTTCTCTTCTCATCCATCTGAAAAGAAGAAATATTTCTAACTTGTGCGCTTCCTCTTTGCATTTTAATAAGATGTGAGGATTGGACCTCATTTCTTTTTCCCACTTTTTTTTTCTCTTTTTCTTTTTCCTTTCTTTTCTTTCTTCCCCTTTTCTTTTTCTTCCTTTTCTTTTCTTTCTCCCACGCGACGCACTCCCCTCCCTCTCTCCCGTCCATTTTCTCCTTCACCCAGCACGCCGCCGTGAGTCACCCGTGACCGACACCGCCCCTTCCGTTCACCTCCCCATCGGCCGGCGACCCCACCTCCCAAATTTCAGCTCCTCCATCGCCGCCGTTAGCCTCCACGCGCAACACCCAGCCGCGGCCTTCACTTCTTTCGCACGCCGCCGTCGCGCCACCTCCGGCCACCATCTCTTCACCACTTCATCCTTGACCTCTTAGCAACCCAATGGACCCAACTCTAGCTCCGATCCGTCACTGGTGAAGCACAACCAAGCCCATCTCCGATTTCGGCATTTTTAGCCTAAAACCACCCTTTGCGCCGTCATCCACGGCAAACCACCACCACCATTGGCTTCACCGACATCTCTAAGCCCTACCCTATCAATTTCGGGTCTTAGTTTGTCCCCGTTGAAAAGTGAGTTTTTGAGACCCACGGCCACAGTGTATTTTACACTGTTTTGTTGCTGAGCCGTCACATTTTGCACCTCCGTGATCCTCCGGAAATTATTATATAGCACTATAAGTATTTTCTCAAAGAACTTTTATGATTTAAATGTATTTTTGCACTAACTCATTTTAACTGTGAATTGGTTGGTTATGCCGGACTGAGTCTGAGGAGTTCGGGGGTCGGATGGATTATGGACGGAGTTATTGTGTGATTGGTTTGCATTGTTGGTTGTTGTGGTGTTGTTTCATGTACATGGCATATTGCACGCATGATCATATTTGTAAATGAAACTGGATTTTCGTGTACATACATTCATGTTCATGTGTTTATTGAAAACTGGGTTTTCATGTGTTTGTTTGAAAATTAGATTTTCATGTGAAATGATTCTGGGTGTGTTTGAAATGACTGGATTGACTGGTTTGAGAAAAAGGAAAAGAGACTGTAGGGATGGTGGTAAGCAGGAATGGTGGTAGAGTCCCGCTTGTGATTCTCGCCTACGGTGCACGCGATAGGGATGGTGGTAAGCAGAGATGGTGGTTGTGTCCCGCCTGCGATTCCCGCCTACGGTGCACGCGATAGGGATGGTGGTAAGCAGGGATGGTGGTATAGTCCCGCCTGTGATTCCCTCCTACAGTGCTCTGATAAGTATTCATTGTGTGGAAAGGAACTGTAGGGATGGTGGTAAGCATGGATGGTGGTAGAATCCCGCCTGTGATTCCCGCCTACGGTGCACGCGATAGAGATGGTGGTAAGCAGGGATGATGGTTGTGTCCCGCCTGTGATTCCCGCCTACGGTGCACGCGGTAGGGATGGTGGTAAGTAGAGACGGTGGTAGAGTCTCGCCTGCGATTCCCGCCTACAGTGTCCGATAAATGGTTTGTTTTGTGTGAATCATTTTCTGGAAAAATGACAGACTATATTTTTGGGCCAAAATGGGATTTTGGCGTGTGTTGGAAATAATCATTTTTCTGGAAAAAATGGTATTTTATGGCTAAGTGTATTTTGTCATATGAATGCATGTTGGTTGCATTAATATGTTTTTATCCCGAGAGTTGTTTGGTTTATACTTACATGTGGTACCATTTTATGGTATTTCAGATTTTGATGCAAATGTGGATGACGAGCCTTAGCTTGGCTCCGTTGGCGGAGTGATCTGGGATTGCTCCTGTTTATTGAGATTTATTTTTATCAGTTATTTATGTATTTGTCTTGTAATATATTTTGGGATGACTGTATAACTTTTTAAATGTAACTTATTTTGAATATTTGTATTTAAATTTCTGGTACTTAGTTGACTTATTTATATTATCTGCTGCGATTTTTATTGTGCACCCTTGCATGTTGCACACACACTTAAGTATATTTTGTTGGGATGCGTGACCGTATTGTCATCATCCTGACGTCACAATTTTCGTTCTTTTGTACGTGGGAGTCGGGGCGCCACATGCAAATCGAACTTTTTGTTGATCAGTGCACACTAAAACACTGAATATCTCTTCAATGTCCTGAATCTAATCCTCAGCTGCATTGGAATCGCTTCTTCTATCAAAACTAGGGGGATGAGTATGATTAAATTGTTCGAAAGTGCATCCTCCTTCACTATTGTTACGTTGACGACCCAAAGGATTCTGCGTGAGGTCATCAATTAGTTGATGCGCCGCTGCTCGGAGTACTTCGGAAGAACTCGTATTTGCTTCCCTCTCATTTTTGGTTGCATTCAGATCCGATACATTTCGTTCCCGGCGACAAGGTGGCATCCTGAAAAAATTTAAAATTTATTAATTGTTTTTTTTTTAAATTGTAGAGTTCATAAATAAACAGTGGTACCCGTAAAACAAACATATAGTCTAAACCTTAAAGAGTATGAATTCAGCTCATAAACCTGTATAAATCCTATACATCGAAATCCTTCCCAAAGTCTGCAAATCCTAAAACCTTATCTACTATAGTTTGCAGAACTTCAAACCTTAACTATCCACGTTATCAACTCTTAATCCTCAACTTCTTATGCCTTAAATAAGGAATTACTTCCTAAATCTATAGGTATCTAAAAACTTCATAAGTTATAGTCTGCAGAATCTCAAACCTGGCTCTGATACCAACTGTAACGCCCCGTCCCCGTGGGTCCGGAGAGTTAACTCATGTCAACTAAAATCATCTCCAATAACACTTTAAAATAAACCAAAGTCTCCATAACATAATAATCTATTTGTCCAACACAAATATCCATGTTCCTACATAAGGGCACATCAGAAGTGCTTCAATAATATACATAAACATTTCCACAAAGACTAGGAATATCCATTACTCAAAATACCAAAGCAACATAAAATATCAACACTACCAAAATACTCTCCAAAAGCCATTGTACCCTAAGACACTTAGTCTTCTATGATCAACAAAACTTTCAAGTACTCCCTATTCCTGACTTCCAATTGCTGCATCAAAATTATCTGAAACATATTATAGAGATAAGGGGTGAGTTATCAACAACTCAGTAAATAGAAAACATATACTAGTATGCAAACATAAGCATTTACAGAGTTCAAAATGCAGAACAAAACACTTTATTTTCAGAATGCAGAGTTAGAACATCTTATAAAAAAATATCAGAGCGAAAGTTCAAAAATATTCTTATTTAAAATTCCCTTGGCACAGCATAACTGAAACATCATATCAGAAAAGAATTACATGTTTAACCCCCGTGGTAGGATTGTGCAAACCCCGGCGGCCAACCGAGCAGAAACAGAATGTGAATATTTCCCTTATCGTTCTCGGAGCCCCGAGTGTGCACATAAGAAAAACCATGCAGAAAATCACTTTGTTTCCAAAGTGGGTGCACGAGAAACAGAAAAGTTGGTACCAACCCAAACAGAGGCCACAATTTTACACCAGTGGTAAGGTCAGAACAGAAACAGAATGTCATGCCAGAGGTTTCAAAAATCATATATTATCATATCAGAGTACAAAACATTTTCAGAACAGCACAGAATCAGTTCACAAAATATAATTTATGCACAAAATTTCATATTCGTTCTCTGTTGCACAGGTCAGAAGCAAAATATCAAAATAAGCTCATGTCTACACTAGTCATGACAGAAAATATTTCCTTCTTATACATAATTTCATGATTAATGCAGAACAAATAACTGGGGTCGTTTCTAAAATTTCTTTTCATAACAAAACATGCATATTTTCCAAAAGCAACCTCAGATCATTTTATTTTATGCAAAGTGTAGCATAGGAACCCCGCTTACCTGAACTCCTTAGTCTTTCAAAAAACAATTTCTCAACAATGACGAATAGATAGTAATCGTAATTCCCGTAAATTTCCAATCAACCACGTATTTCGATATTTAATCTTAAAATGCTAAAAGAACCTATTTTTTAAAACCTCAAAACCTAAAATCCTCATAATTCCTAAAATACCATCATTTTCTAAAACCATCAATATCCACTTAATCGAATTTGTACCGAAAAAGAAATTTATCGAATAAGTATTATGATAATTATGGAACTCAATAAATACTAATATTTAAATATCTAAAATACCAACAAATTAATAGAATACTTTGGCTACTAAAAAAATTCCCATATAATAAGTCATGAAAAAATACTCTCTAAAAAAATAGGTTTACTTCCTTTAATTAACAATATTATCAAAATAGTATCTACACAAATATAATATTTTTGAGACTTAAAACAAAACTCATTTAAACTAAGCCCTAAATAATAAATCTGGAGGCATACACTAACGGGTAAAAAGGTAATAGCACTTCCTTCTATTACGTTAACATAGTTACATATATATATATATATAATATATATATATATAACTTATAAGAACATGAAAACCAGACGAACAAAAACACGAAGATAAAACAAGTATGCGGTGGCAGGGGCTTACCCAAGGGAAACCGAGGCACGCGTGGAGGGGTAAGGCGCGACGGGGCTGGCTGGAGGGACTGTGGTGGCGCGGCTGAAGAGCAGGAGTGCGATAGAGATGCCGCCGAGCTGGGCTGAGCACGAGAGAAAGAGAGGAAGAGGTGAGTGAGAGAGAGGGTGAGTAAACCGAGAGATATACTCACTGTGAGAGCGGCTGACGAGGTATGGTTGTCCGGTGGTAAGAACTCTCTGTTTTGAGTTAGAAAAATAGAGATATGGTGCTCTGCTTTTTGGTGGTGCAAACAGAGGTGGTGTTTTACATGAAGAGGGTGGTGGCGCACAGTTGGAGTGGTGGACTTTTAGTGGCTGAGGTTCCGTGCATGGACTGAGTTCGGTGGAGTAGTGACGCGTTGGCTTGGCTGTGGGGGTGGCGAGGCAACTGAACGCAATCGAGGCTTGCGGTTTGGTGCTTTATTGAAGGGTGAGGACTGGGCTGAGGTTCACAAGGGAGGGTGGATGCTCAGAAGAGTATGGATGGTTGAGGGCGTGAAGAGAGGGCAGCGACACTGAATCTAGGGTTGAGAATGCTTAACAAATATATAAGCTATAAGTAGAAAACAAATAAAACCTAAAGATGAAGGAAGGAGGGACGTGCATGAAAATGGAAACAGCTTGAAACCGTGTGAACGTGAAGTCTGGACTCGCTTCCACGGGCCAGGGCTCTTAAGCCTAAAAGAAAAAAAATACTTGGCCCACATCTTGGATCATATATGGGATTATTGCATGGGCTTTTACCTTAAGCTTTGGGCCTCGACTCAACTAAAAAAAAAAAAAAATACACTTGTCCCATAAATTTTCCGTGTGAACATCCACTTGGTCTATTAAAAGATTTTAAATCTAATTATCAAACTTATTGAAAAATTATATTCCGCCAAAAATATCTTAGGCCCAAACTCTCTCCAAAAAGTTTTACTCGTAATCTCAAACGATTTTTTCAAACTATAAACCCAAAAATTTTGTAAAGTGGCTTGGCTGGGCCCAAGTGTTACAGTTACTGCTGCTGTATTGCAGACTTTACATTTGGGTGTTATACCTGCTGAATTTAATCTAACCTATCTTATGTTGATCCCGAAGAAAAGATAACAGGAGTACATTAAGGATTATAGACTCATTAGTTTATGTAATGTGGTTTATAAAATCATTCCTAAGGTCCTAGCTAATCGGCTGAAGTTGATTTTACCAAGGGTTATCTCGCCATCACAATGTGCTTTTGTCCCAGGTCGGCTTATCTCGAATAACGTTATGGTGGCCTATGAGATGGTGGATGTGATTTGATGGAGGAAAAGGGGTAACAAAGGATGCATGCTGATTAAATTATATATGAACAAAGCTTATGATTGGGTTGAGTGGATTTTCTTGGAGAGACTTTTGTTAAAAATGGGCTTTGCCACTGAATTTATTTGGCTGATTATGATGTGCATCACCACAGCTTCTTATAAAGTTCTCATAAATGGAGTTCCTTTAGATTTGATTCTACCCACACGCGGAGTTCAACAAGGTTGCACATTATCCCCTTATTTATTTGTTATATGTGCTGAGGCTTTGTCTTCAATATTGCAGAAGGTTGAATCACAAAACTTGGTGAAGAGAATTCGTGTTTGCAATAAAGCTCCATGAGTTAGTCATTTACTTTTTGATGATGATACCATCATCTTTTGTCGAGCTTCTATGTTAGAGAATGTGCATCTTCAACATATTTTGGCTACTTATGGGGTTGCCTCGGGACAACAATTGAATAGACAGAAAACTAAATTATTATTTAGTCGAAATGTGAATGTGAAAGTAAGGAATGCGATAAAGGAATTGTGGGGTGTTCATACTATCCATCATCATGTTAGGTTTCTTGGATTACCTTCCTTTGTTGGTAAATCGAAAATTCACACCTTTAGAGTTATTAAGGACAATGTTTGGGCAAAGTTACAAGGATGGAAGGAGAAGTTATTATCGCAGGCGGGTCGTGAGGTATTGATTAAGGCTGTGGTTCAGGTCATCCCTACCTATGCCACGAAATGCTTTAAAATACTAAGAGGACTGTGTCGAGATTTAGAAGGGCTGGTTGCATGGTTTTGGTGGGGGCAAAGAGATCATGAGAGAATGGTTCACTGGATGAGTTGGAAGCATTTGTGCCGTTTTAAATTTTCTAGTGGGCTGGGATTTCGGGACTTGGAGGCGTTTAACTTGGCACTTCTAGCCAAGCAAGGTTGGCGGCTACAACAGCACCAGAATTCTCCTTTTTACTCTGTTTTCAAGGTCAAATATTTCCTGAATTTTGATTTTGTATCATCTATTATGGGCTCTAATCCATCTTATGTGTGGCGCCGTATATGTGAATCTAAATATGTTGTTGACACTAGTTGTTTGTGGTGTATAGCTCGAGGGGACTAGATGCGTATTTGGTCAGACAATTGGCTGCCTAACTCACCAAACATGAAAGTCATTACTGGATGCAATGTTGTTGCTGCTAATGCATGTGTTAATGAATTAATAAACTCTACACAGTCAGGTTGATGGAAGTCAGATTTGGTGAACTAGGTATTCTTTCCTGTTGAGGCTACTGAAATACTTAATATTCCGTTGTTTTCTCATTGGAATGTTGATAAGCTAGTATGGGGTTGCACATGTAATGACCTACTTAGTGTAAAGTCAGCTTATCACTTAGTGCTCCACTTAAGATATGTGAATGAAGCTGGAACGAGTTTATATGAAGATTCACATTGATTATTTTGGAAAAATATTTGGCATCTACAATTGCCAAATAAAGTTCAAAGTTTTCTGTAGAGAGCTTGAAATGATGGTTTACCAACAAGTGCCAGCTATCTCATTGTAAGATACTTGCTTCTAGTATATGCAATTTCTGCCATGCAGCTAATGAAGATGTTTATCATGCATTATGTAAATGCCTTAGCATTTCTCAAATCTGGACTAGATATTTTGAATGGGATATGAATCTGTTGGATGTGCATTCTCGGTTTGATAATGTGGTTTGGGCAGTTATGAAACTCCATGATCCCCATATCTTCTCACGGTTTGTGATCATTGCTTGGGGAGTTTGGAAGTTTAGAAATTTGAGAATTTTCCAACATAGTGAAGCCTCTGTTTTTGATGTTGTGGAAAGCTGTTTTTCCTATGTTGAAAGTTATTTGTTGGTTCGGCAATGTCAACAAGTCAATTAGCGATTATCTACATTGTGTTGGAAGCCTCAAGCATGTGGGCAATGGAAATTGAATTTTGATGGGGTTGTCTTTAGTCAACAACATAAATCTGGGGTGGGTGCAATATTGCGAGATGAAAAGGGTAGCATGATTATGGCCATGTCAAGGAAGGAATACGACATTTATTTGGTGGAGGATATTGAGGTGCTTGCGGCCTTGAGGGCTTTGCAACTTCTCCTTCATATGGGGATTTCTCACTTGATCCTTGAGGGAGATTCTATTGTTGTTGTTGAAGCTATTCGGTCAACCCAAGAACAAGGGTATAGCTGCAGTCCTATTATTCGGGAGACTCAACTATTATTATCTCATTTCCAATCTTGTGATGTGTTCCATGTTGGTAGACAAGGAAATGATGAGGTAGCGCATGCTTTAGCCCGAAAGGGACGGTTAGTCAAAGGGTCCACTCCACCGGACTTTATTCTCACAGCTTGTTTACGGTGGATGTGAAGGGATGTTCTGGGGTGCAGTGTTAAGCAATGTTTTGAATACCGTACCGGACGCCGTACCGGTCAAGGTACTGGAACGAAATATTTCGATACCAGTACCGTTTTGTGTACCGTTTCGGGATAGTCGATATATAAATAAATTATATATATAAATTATAT
Source organism: Juglans microcarpa x Juglans regia (assembly GCF_004785595.1). Taxonomy (NCBI): domain Eukaryota; kingdom Viridiplantae; phylum Streptophyta; class Magnoliopsida; order Fagales; family Juglandaceae; genus Juglans; species Juglans microcarpa x Juglans regia. The sequence goes on from NC_054609.1 coordinate 2,753,568, forward strand.
TCTAAAATAATAATCTATATATGAATAAATTATATATAAATACATATTTATATAAATTATAAATAGCCTAATCTGAATTGGGGGTCAAAAAATAAGTTCTAAAAAATTGAAAAAAAATTAAATTAAATTAAAGGCCGAAATATCGGCCAGTACAAGCCGGTATATACCGAAATATAGGCTGGTACGGCCGGTACAAAATATATATGATACATGTACCGGCCCAATGGCCGGTACGGCAAATACTGGCTGTACCAGCCAGTACGGTACAAGATTAAAAACAATGATTTTAAGGCTTATTAGCATTGGTAAGAATATGATTTTCATTATATTTGTTACTGACTATTGCAGGAAGCAATATTTGATTCTCAAAAAAAGAAAAAAAAAAGTCTCGTCTCGTTAAGATCAGTATTAGGATACAATTTAAAATTACCCCACTTATTATAAAGAAAAAGTATAACCCCACATGAGAGGTGTTAGAATATAATTTAAAAAATCAAATTACCCCTACCTAACTTCTCATTATAAGTTTCCATATTTTCCCCAATATGCTTCTTATTAGGGCTGCTCGGACCCGTATTATATGGTATTGGTCTTGATTTAATTGCAATTAACTCTTAGCTCTTGATAATGGATCACAATTTTAAGAATATTTAGCGACTTACAACTTTGTGGAAGATCAGTATTAATCTCGGAGATTCACGTCTTCAAGAGTGTAGGCAAAATTAATATATAAGTGGTTGAGGTATGAAGTTTATAAACTTCATACGAATCGAACGTCAAATTCGAGTTTGATCGAACCGATTTTGAACTGCCAGCACTGGTCAAGTAGTATTGAAACTTTATTTTACAAAACGAAAATCATGTAGATAGACGGTCGACTTTTCAATTTTTACACAGCTCTTCAATAATATATTACTGGTTTTGAATTTATTTAAGTTTTTTATTTGAATCTGGTCCGGGAGGTTTGAAATAAAATGGTAATAATATTTTATTAAAAGAATACCTTTAGAAAAAGAGAAAATATTTGTTTAAGGTTCATTTCCCTTTACAAAAATGCCTTGGTCTTGTCATTGTGTCGAAGAAGTACTTTTCCAGTAACCGGCAAATTTTCTTAGGCAGGGATTGTTGACGTGAAGGGATCAAATATTGATGATCCTGCTGGTAATACGGACGGATTTCTTTCATGACTGTGACCGAATAAGATAATTATGATCATGAGATCATAGAAAATTCATAATATTCAACAACATTTTTATATGTATATATAATATTATAAATTACTGCTACTTTCACAAAAAAAATTAGATAAAATACATACATGACAAACGTCAGAATATTCAACAATATATACAATATACATAACGACAAACATCATAGAACAATCTTACAATAGAGTTTCGAGCTGAGTCCTAATTAATAAAAAGTAGCAGCTTTCATATACTAATTATCACCAGCCCAGTACTCGTGGGTTTTAAAAAATCAACATTATTCCAAGCTTATTAATACTGAAGATCATACTGAAGCCTTGATCATACTTACGTCAAATTTCACACTGAGGACTTGCATGATTGGTTGTAGGACGTTTCAATCGGACCCCTTTTTTTCGGCCCGATCAGGAACCTGAGTTCTTTCATTTTGTCCGGCTTGATTGTCATTCTTAATTTCTGTAGCAAGCGTTGCTGGCAGCTTGGATTGAAAAGCCTATTCTGTGACCGGAAAAGGAACCAATCTGAACAGAATGCTGAGCAGAATATATCAAACCAAAGGCCATAATGTAGGATAACAAACAAACTAATTGGAACAATGGGCGCCGCAACAATTATTCGGATCGGAACACTTGTTTTGCTTTTAAAGAGCAAAAAACAGGCTGCACTGAAGGCTATCAGCATGCCTACTATTGAAATTAAAAGCGTTGTGAGTCCCAATGCCAACCTGCGAGGTAATGATTTAAGGAAATCCTTTTCGGTGTAACGTGACGTGAGAATTGTCAAGAAAACAAATATTGAAGACGAAGAGAATAACATGGCTACCGCATCTGATACGAGAAATAACGTAAACCAGTTGTTTTCCAGAAAGATAGGAATGCCTGTTTCTTGATTGTTGCCACCCGGTACTGTGAAGGCAGCTGGAAAAACCACAGTGGCAATCAGTGCTGCCACGAGCATGCAAGAGTTTGCCGTGTTTTTCATCCACTTTTCGCCATTCTTCTGTAGATCTTCATGGGTCCTCTTAAATATATCCCTAGGTGTTTCTCGTGTTTCTGAGGAATTCGGTTTGATGACAATCTTTTCTATCTCCTACAATAACCAATTACTTGTAAATTAAAACATATAGAAAGGGGAGACCATGCAATATATACATGTTCGAAGAGAGAAAAAAAAAAAAAAAAAAAAAAAAAAAAAAAAAGAAAAAGAAAAAGATGTTGAAAGGATATTTAACACCCGTTTGTACGTACCTGAAACCACAATAACTCTCGTTGCATTTGAAGGGCGGCTCCTGAGACGATATTCAGTCGATCTGAAGAAGGCAATTCTCCAGCTAAGTGCAGCATGTTGTTTCCCCCTTTGACCTTATAGGTCGCAAGGTTGCCCTTCAAAACACCTATCTCATATATTAAATTAAAAACATGCTCTTGTCTATGTTTAACAGCAACGTGAAATAAACTTCCATATTCTTCGTCAACTTGCCATATGAGATCGGGATAAGAGCGTATAAGTATAATTAGAAATTCAACGTTCCCTACTTTTGCAGCTTCAAAAACTAGTTCCATATGATTTTGAAGCATATGATCAGTACTTGACGAGGAGTCGGCTCCAATTAGCTCTTTCCAAAGGCGGTCAACTAAGTGATGGGCTGATGCTTGCATCAAAGCTTTGTTGCATAACCAACCTCTGAAGCCTAGTTAGGATTAAGAGAATTAAGATCGTCTGGTTAAACAGAAATATTAATTCTATATGCCAAAAGTAGAATATCTTATCGTTTAGGATATATATTATAATTAGTTCTTATATATATTAATGGATCATTATTTCATTGCTTCAACGTCGTCATATACATTTTATTTTCCAATATATACGCTTCTTATTATAGCTATATAGCTTGCATGGCTTCTATATATAAAATTGACATAGCTTAATTAATTTCTGATCTTGAATTAATTGCAATTAGTGACAAACAAATTATTTTAAGAGTCTCTGAGATTAACGTCTTCAAATTTAATTAGGTACTGGTTATTTGGACAAGTTAGTTTGATGACTAGCCTAGTCTTAAATAGCAAATTATCGCACTGAAAAGAAGAAGAATTAACACTAAAAAGATCTATACATTTAACATTTATACGTAGTTATTTATCAAAAAAAAAAAAAAGAAATAACATTTATAAGTAGTTATAAAAGAATTAATTTGGCAAGAAATGTTATTTTAATTCCTCTACACCCCACATCATTCGTATGACATAATTTGATTTGTAATATTTAAATTTTAATATTTATTTTTTAAGTCAAATTATACAAAAGAGTAATGCTAGAGCCACCGCTGGTGGCTCCCGCTAGAAGCCACCGCTTGCTCTAGCATGTGTTTTTTTATGTGTTTTTTTTATAGTTATTTTTTATAAAAAAAATTTTAATATTTTAAAAAAATAAAATAAAATTATAATATTATTAAAAAACACTTCCTTAATCATGAAGTAAAAAAAATTATTTTTTTATTTTACTTCGTGATTAAGGAAGTATTTTTTAATAATTTTTTTTACTTCATGATTAAGGAAGTGTTTTTTTTAATAATAATATTATTATTATTATTTTTTAAATATTTAAAATTATTAAAAAAATTTATATAAAAATACTTATAAAAAAAACACATCAAAAAAACATGATAGAGCCACCGCTATCATTTTCCTTATACAAAAATATATAGATTGTGGTCTAGAGACCTAAGAATAGAGTTATTCATGGCCTCCTATCTACTTCCCAATGCCACGTGCAGGGGTATAAAACTATGTGTGAACAACAAATTATGAGATAACTTCCTAGCTAGCTAATGGTCGCAGCAGTCTACCACAACGTAGAAGACACGCATTACACCTGGTAAATTTATATTTATATACTTGATTAATGAAGAAATTCCTCCAGTCCAGTTATAAATATACACATACATACATGCATACATACATACATATATCTAGATTAATAGTTTGGGTTGGAAATAAACTAACAGGAGTTTAAGCGTCTTTCCCATGCTGATGGCTGACTTTTGCTGCCAATTTCCGAAGGTTTTTTGGCCAACATTTCCAATGAAAGCCAAAGATATTTCTTCTCTTCAGGTGCTGGCTTTAGAATGTCCAGAATTTTGTGTGCCATATCTGTTCATAAAAATCAAGACATTAGTCATTGTTATTTAGTCTATTTTAATAACTACCATTTAATATATAATTGGTTAATATATGAATTAAGTTGTTTATAAAAACGTGTCATATTACAATAGCATTAATTGTTCATAATTAATTGTCTCAAACTGATGATCACAAGTGTAGGACATACCATACAAATCAGTGGAAATAGTAGCGTTAAGGAGATTAATGTGATCCAGAGAATTCAACTCTTGAATAGGAGTCACAGAGTATAAATACGACACCATGTCTCTATTTCCAGTCTTTATTGCCGCGTAAAGTGGTAAAAATTCGATGGCATCCTTGGGGATCAATGGCAGATATTTGTTCTTTTTCACCATCACCTCTGCAATTGTTACGATTTCTGATTGAGCGGCAAAGTAAAGGGCCGTGCAGTTGCTTGGTTTGGTTTTCACTTCTAATTGTTCCGGTGTCATCCGTTTCACGAGTTCTTTCACAAAACGGGTGCGTTTTGCTGCTGCAGCGTTGTGAAGAGCTGTCCCTTCCTCTTTTGTTATGGGGGCTCCAAGGTCGTAGTTTGGATTTTTCTGGATAAAAGCTTCAGCAGCTTCCCAGTCATCTTCTAGGGCAGCTTGAAGGAGAGGAGCATAAAAGGCACGAGATTGAGATAATGAGCTATCACCCTCTGCCATTATTTTTCCTTGATCTTTTCTAAGAATATTGAAAATTAATTACAATAATTAATATGATATATATTACGTATGTATATATGCATGAGATGCTTACTTAGGTGAATAGATATATAGACAATATATGGGTGGCGAATGCTTTAAAAAATAAAACAGAAAAAAATTGAAATCTCTCAAACATAAATTAATTTTCTATAATATTTGTCGAAATACAATATTCATGCATATACGCAAGGATCATGCTACAGCCCCGCTAGCTCCCGTCGGGGTGTAGTATTATTTTATGTGTTTTTTTAAAGTAATTTTTTATATAAATTTTTTAATATTTTTAAATATTTAAAAAAAAAAATAAATTAAAACATTATTAAAAAAACACTTCTTTAATCAGAAAGTAAAAAAAAATCATTAAAAATACTTTCTTAATTACGAAGTAAAATAAAATTTTTAATGATTTTTTATTTTACTTCGTTACTAAGAAAATATTTTCTAATAATATTATAATTTTTTATTTTTTTAAAATATTTAGAATTATTAAAAAAATTTATATAAAAAAAAAAAACTTAAAAAAACACGTCAAAATATATTGCTAGTCTCCCGCGGGAGCCCAGCGGGAGATGTAGCATTTTCCCATACGGATTTATTGCTCATGATTTTTGAGCCAATATTATAATTAGGAGGACTATATATGGAAACTGCTAACCTTCACAGTTGGAAATTGATGAGGTAGCTTATAAGCTTCGGAGAGAGTACTGCGTGTAGTACGTACGAACTCCAAGTAGATGAGGTTTTTGATACTGATCTCAACCTTGCACGAGAATTTTGCTACAAAGTGGATGATATTTATAGATCGACGTCTGGCCACCATTATGCAGCGATCATTATCATAATTAAGACTGGATATATATTAAAATGACTATATTGTCCAAATTAGAATACGAAAGATCAAAGGTCTAAAACACATTATTGATTCTTTATACCCCCAAGTATTTTTGGAACTTGTGTTAATCTTCTCAAAAGAAATGTTCTTAAAAAGAGTAATGATACGCGTAAATCCTTTTTACAATAATATTTTAAATTTAGAATATTTCTGCAAAATCATATTATTTTTATGTTATTTTATAAAAATATTCCTAATTAAAAACATAATTATTTAAATAATTATAAAAAGGATTTTGAGTGTATCATTGACCACAATTGCAGTAACTTTTTTCCCGCGTTATGTCCGTACATTTTTACTCCTTGGGATATGTAATAATTTCATGATCCCGACATATACCGTTGTAATTTTTAGAAAACTCAGTTTTGTTACCAATTAATAATTTTGTTTCTTTATCAAAATTATTAAAAGAAGTACTTTCTTCTATATAAATAATATTTTTAATAAAATACTTATATGATATAATTTAATTTTAGAAAAAGATTTAAAATTTAAATCTTATAAATTAAATACTATTTAAATGATGTAGACGGTATAATCAATGCAACAACTTTGAAAATATCAAGAGCTCCTACATATTTGCTCTTCTTAGTTTTCTAGATCTCATGATCAAAGCTAAAGTATTGGTGAAGCAAACTAATAAAATAGGGTAGTTGAATTCGGTACAAAGGACAGTCAAGCATTTGGTCTTTCTGCACTCATGGCCAATAGTTTAATTAATTAATTAATATTGCCAACGTCAACGCAGTTGTTTTGTAATTCTCAACTGCATCGGCCTCTCTCGATCTGCTGAGAATATTCATATAAGCCATTTTAAAAGTTAAACGAATACAGAAAATGAAAGTGGGGGTGAATGCTATGAATGTTTGGCTTGATATCCAATTAATGGGCAAAGAAAAGCCAGGAGAAGTTTCCTACTGCCGGCGTAGGCAAGTACTTGTGTTTAACATCTGTTATTTATTTATTTATATATATATCACTGTGACTTGGGGTTAATTAAAAAGTAAATATCTGAATTTTTATATTTTTATAATTCGATCATAAAATTAATATCAATTAAACACCTCCATCAATCTTCTTTTACAAAAATAAAATGAGGGTTAATTAGAGCATTGGCAATGGACTAGCTAAATGGACTAGCTAAATGTTAATACAAGTTCAAATTTTAGTTAGATGTAAGAAAAAGCTTTCATATTGGACTAGCTAATGGTCCAAAACTTAAGACTTGATGAATAGTAAATCTTAAGTCCTCTCTAAATATAGCTAGCTACTATTCACAATGGAAAGTAATATTTAATTATTTCATCACTTATCTCTCTCTTTGAATGGTAAAATATGCATGGCATGTACATTATTTTTACTGATTGATAGAGTAGATACATTATTTCTATAAAATATAAAGATTTAAGAAATATATAAATTATATTTGTAAAAAAAAATATATATATATATATATAATATTTTATTATTATTTTAACTTTATAATAACTAGTCTAATATGAATTCACTTAATCAAAAATTAATATTATAATCAAAATTTAAGATTTTAGCTAAACTTTAGAAAGGCTGATTGCCAATGCTCCTAGCTGATCGATGTAATACTGATGGCGTACATACTGATGCAATTGTAATATATCTATCATATATGTCAGCTTTTAATTAGCTGGCGTAGATATTGATCATCCACGTACGTAGTAGTCAATCAAAGGCAGACATCACGTGAATATTTTAATGCTTTTCGTGCTTTAACATCACGCAACATGGATGACAAGCTTTCCACATGGCATTAGCCAATCAAAGACCTACATCATCACGTGGATATTTAATTCTTATTGTGATTTAATATTAATGGATGACAATTAGGTTTTGGCTTAAAAGATAGAGTAAGCTACTCTTACCGTTTTTGGTCTCGTTCTAGGTCTCGTTTTAATTTTTTAATTTTTTTAATTTAATGATTAAATAAATATTTTTAATAATGTTATAATTTTTTTTATTTTTTTTTTAAATATTTTACAATATTAAAAAAATACATATATAAAAAATAAAATAAAAAATGATTCATTATATATTTGGAAAAGCAAGTTGGAGAAAAGATATCAAAATGATTCATTAAAGAACTTTTAAGACCTCTAATGCATCTCCAAACAGACCCTAGATATCATTTGAAGTACTAGCTTTAGCTTGTAATTGTTCCCAACCCCTAAGAAACTAAAGTGAACATCTTTAATCCTTCCAATTAATTAATACCTCTTACATATTATTCAAGAATTTGCGAAATTAAAGTTAATAATTAGGAAGATAATACTTGAGGAAAGATTACTTTACCTCTTCCTGGTACTGAATTATTATTATTTTTGTTTCCCGTTGATTTGATCTTTGAAGAACTAGCTGCTTTTCTTTAGAATTCATTTTACTAGTTATGTGAATTATATTGGTGCAGATATAGGATATATTTCGAAACTCGAAACTTCAATTTCCATTTAATTTTTTTTTGTCATTATGTCGAAGAACTTTTCCATTTAATTGCCATTTATAATATTAATATTTGAATTTTCACATATTTGCAATTCAAGGCCTCCATCAATCTTTTCTTTCAAAAATAAAAAAGAGGGTTCTAGCTAGCTATCAGTTTATCAGCTTTCAATTAGCTGGCGTGGATATTGATCCCACGTATTAGCCAAACAAAGACCGACATCATGTTGATTTTTGATTTTTTTTGTGGGTTTAACATCGCGTAACATGGATGTCAAGCTTTTCGCATGGCATTAGCCAATCAAAGACGACCAACATCATCACGTATTGTGATTTAACATAACGCAACATGGATGACAATTAAGCTTTTCACATGCATGGCGATCGAGACCTTGCAATTTTGAAATAATATTGAAAAGCTAGGTTGAGTCTGATCCAAACACATAAAATATTAATTTAATGATATATAATAGCATGTAGAGTCGTATTCAAATTTAGAAATTTTATTATGATACTATATGAAATTATTACATATCTTAAAATTTAAGTTAACGAAAAGATATAAATTTAAATTATTTATATTATATTTTAAACAAATATTACGAGGAGGTCAAACAAAAAGTAATGATTATTTAAAATATTAAATTGTCTTAAATTGATCATAAGTAATGACACGTAGGACCAACGCACATATAAATCAGTCGAAATATTAGCAACAAGGAGCTGAATAATATGCCTTAGAAGTTAACCGTTCGTACATATGCCTCGGACACTGTGTCCCTATATATTAATTGGACGCCTCTACAGCCCGCTCCCAGTCCCGCTTTCCTGTCCTGTTTGTGTAAACTCTTGTATTTTTTTTATTTCACTTTTTTATACATGTATTTTTTTAAAACTGTAAAATATTTTTAAAAAAAATAAAAAAATGATAATATTATTAAAAAATATTTACTTAATCACTAAGTAAAAAAAATATTAAAAAAATTAAAAAAAATATAGCGGGATCGAGAGTGGGACTGGGAGCGGGGGCTTTAGCTTTATCCATATTAATTTCCGGTCATTATTGCCGCGTACATTGTTGGTTTAGATTGTGAGATGAGAGGAGATGAATTGAATAAAATATTAAATATTATCTTTTAATATTATTATTATTTTAAAATTTAAAAAAATTAAATTATTTATTATGTTTTATATGAAAATTAAAGAAAATTATAATAATAAAATAATATAAAATGAGATGAAATCGTTTCTCAATCCAAACAAATCCTAAATGGAAAGTACGTACGATTTCAATGAACTAGGATACAGTACCCGTAGATGTTTGATATAGTAACCTTAATTTTATTATAGTACTTATGCGATTGTCTCTTTAATTTATTTATGTTTGCTCAATTTGGATACAGGCACAAAGAAGCGACTTTTTGTGTACTAAATGATATATATATACATATATATACATATATATATATGCACTTATATTTTCCAGGGTGGCCATAAATACGCTAAATGAAAAAAAAAAAAAAATATGATGGGAAACCATGCGCATCTAGGAAAGAAAAATATTGGTTGAGATATGAAGTTCGGTTGTTTCTGTGATGGGTGAAAGAGACTACTATCTGAACAGATTAGGAAAAAAGGAGTCTTTGTCTGAAGAAATCATGTCTTGAGAGTTATCTTATAAGAACATAAACCGATTTATTAAATAGACAAAAAAGGATAAAGAGTCCGTTGAGAGTTTCTTACTATAATATTTTGTTTTGACTATATCCATGTGTCATTTAATAGCTCAAGAAGTCATTTTATAATTTCTTTTATTAATTCCATTTTAAATGGATGATATATAAGGCTATAAATGAGTGGAGTTCGAGCGCACAAGTAATGGTGGTCAAGCTTTATTAGTTTGTTTTTTATTTTGTGTACATTTTTCATGCATTCTAATTTTTCATGGATTCTAATTTTGTGTACACAAGCAATTCATTTAATAGACAAATTAAATTGAATTTGAACTTGACGAAGTCATGATTTCGAACCGCTCGTCGAGTAGTATTCATGTTTATTTACAACACTAATGGATGATATTTTGTAAAATAATAATACTATTACAACTTAGTTTTGCAAAATGAAAATCATGTACACGATTTTTCAACTTTTACGTAGTTCTTCAATAATATATAATTATATTACTGCCTTTTGAATTTATTTAAGTTTTTTTGCTTGAAATCTCTAAAATATACCTTTTCATTCAGGCCATTAATTAAGAACTTCTATGTATTATAAAAGGGCGTTGATATTTGGTTATCTGAGTATAACGCTTAGACAGATCGCTTGACCTAGCAATTATATCATGCATGTAGCACTTATTAAAAAAAAAAAAAAAAAAAAGAGAGAGAATGTAAAACTCGTTTATTTCCTTATTATCATCGATATAAATTTGTTATAATTATTCTGGCAAGCATATGAAGAATAATTTATTTACTACAAATGATTATCAAATTTCTTAAAAAACTTTCAAAATGTACCAATTCAGTTCATTAACCAAACAATAATGCTGTCAGAAGTTTCGATTAATCACTGTTGTTTTCAAAATCATAATTTCATTTGTATTCTATTTTGTCAAAGAAATATCACAACCTACAATTGATCATGGGCCTTGTTTATGTACTCATTGCGTCATTGCTATTTATAAAAAAAATTGAACGAGAAATTAATCCTCACAATTGAGAAAAAGAATGAGTGTTACTGTTTTTGGTTTTTTTTTTTTTTTTTTAATTTGACCTAGCAGTTCCATGTGGCATGCACTGTCAAATTCGTTGCAAATTTTTACTTGCAAGGCATCAAGTTCGTTGCTTTAGTAGTACATTTGCAACCAATCAAGCAGCTCGTTGGTACGTACTAAAGTTTTGCAATGAATATAAATCCTTGCAAATGTATATATATTTGCAACGGTTGTCCGGATCCCCTCGATAGATAACAGCAACGAGAATATATGGATTAACAACGAAAGAAAATCGTTGCTAAAAATAATTATTTGCAACGAAAAAAAATCGTTGATATAGACATTCACCAACGCGGCAATTCCGAGAGCATGGCAAAGAATAAAATCTTTGCAAAATATAGTCAATTGCAACGAAAATACCACTTTTTGCAACGATATATGTTACTTGCAAAAAGCCTTCCCGTTAGATTGTCAACTAGCATGTTTTATTATGAAATCATTATTTCTTTTAAAAGTTTATAATAATGAAAAAATATAGATTTAATTATTTTTGTTATATTAATCTTAACACTTCCGTGTCAGTCAAATTCTCCTTCAATGAATACGTCTAATGTGTAAAATATTTAATTAAATAGAATAGAATATAGACTTCAAATTTAAACTTACGAACTTTAATTTTATAGTAACCTTAATTTTAGTATATATAGTACTCATGCAAGTTTTTATCTATAAAAAGTTTTTATTTATGTTTGCAGCTTCACGAAAGTACAGTATTTATATGTACCAGTTTCATTTTTATCGGATAAGTTAAAAGAGTTCTGCTACGTACACCACTGAGGGTGTAGCTCGAGAATGTATCTCAATAAGATCATTTGGATTTTTTTTTATTTATCTTTTTTCAATTAATTTTTTATATTCTTAAATATTTAAAAAAATTTACAATATTATTAAAAAAAATGCATCGGTACCCAACCTCGGTGACTCTAGCTTTATTCTAACTTAAAATAATTGGACGATGCTACAGCTTCCATTGGGGCTCCTACTGGAGCTATAACATGTGCTTTCATGTGTTTTTATGTGTTTTTTTTAAGTAATTTTTATATAGATTTTTTTAATATTTTTAAATATTTTTAAAAAATAAAATAAATTTAGAACACCATTAAAAATACTTTCTTGATTAGAAAGTAAAAAAAAATATTAAAAAATAATTCCTTAATCACAAAGTAAAATAAAAAATTATAAAAAAATGTTTTTTATTTTACTTTCTAATTAAGAAAATAATTTTTAATAATATTCTGAACTTTTTATATTTTTTAAAAATATTTAAAATTATTAAAAAAATCTATATAAAAAATAACTTTAAAAAAATACATAAAAACACATGCTAGATCAGCTCCAGCGAGAGTTAGCGGGAGCCCCCAGCAGAAATTAACTCTAGCATTATTAAAAATAATTATACGGTAATAAACCCAACTAAGTTTCATAGGCACGAAGAAGCGACTTTTTAGGTACTGAATGACATATATATATATATATATATATATTATATATATATATATATATATGGCCAATTGATAAAATTACAGATTTCTGTCCTGCATGATGACATTAGGAACGTCCATGTAATTAATACTTATGGCCCGCCTTGAAAATAGGAATGGCAAGTCAAGAATGTCGGCAAAATAAGTCGTTGATGTATAAAGTTTGGGTGTTTATGTGATGAGAGCATTAGTATTGAATTAACTATTTTATTAGTACAATTTTGCCTAATATTAAAATTTTAGCTTTTGTCTATTTCACTGAAAATTTAATTCCACGTTAAATTATCTAGCTTATCAACTTTATATAATAATAAAATATTATTAATCTTAAACTTTTTTAATTTTTTTATCTAATTTATTTTTGTCATATTTTACAGTTTTATTGATTATATATTTTATTTTCTTAATCAAATAAAATATATTTTGTGCAAAATTTCTTAGTTTATAAGGTGTACTTTTTCGATGATTTTATATTTAATAACATAATGGTTGTTTCATTTATTATAATGAATATATTATTTTTATAACTTCTATTCTCCACGGTCATTTAACGCGGGTAATATCTAAAAAATTGGAGTATCATGAAAAACTGAAGGTCATGTCCAGATCCCATCTTTCCATCCCTTCTAAATAAAATTATGATATTATAATCTCTTTCAATTATCGATAAATATTATATTAATGTAATGTTGAAATCCCACACCAGTAACGCACGAACAACATCGCATATTATTGGTCCAATAACAAATAAATGCAAAAAATCTACTTGTATTGTACGTGAGATTAATTTCTTATGGTCTCCACGGGCAAGAAATTAATCCCAATATAATTCTTTTGGACGAAACAGTAATAACAAAAACATTAAATGACTTTGCTACAATGAAAGTTATAATATTTGTTGATTCCAAATGTGCTACTGTAATTTATATATTTTATTTTATAAAATTATCCATCATTTCAAATATAGTTATGTAAAATTGTTAACTAATAATTCTAAAATTATTATAAATTAATCTAAAAATATTAATTACAAATAGCTCTGAATAACAATATTACAAATTACAATACATTAATATAATAACAAATTTTACAAATTACAATAGTACAAATTATAACAAATCATTTGCAAAGATCAAATTTAGTCCCACCAACTTCAAGTGTTCAATAAAACTTAGAAAAAAAAAAAAAAACAGAATGAAATTAAGGATATGAATAATATTATGTCTCAAAAAAAAAAAAAGAACTTCAATTAAGAAAAAAATAATAAGATAAACACAAACTACAAAAAATGAATTAGTAATGTAATGGTGTATCACATGTATGGTCAATGTGTGGCCAATGTGGATTCAGATGGAGCCTTTTTCCTGAATTAGATTTATAGATCCACGTCCACCATTATGTACCGATCATCATCATAATTAATAAAAGTCTATCCATTGAACAAAAGTCATGTCTGTATTCCCTCCTATTATAATGACTTTATTCTTAATATTTTTTTATTAGAAGCATTTTTGAAAATTATAAATAAATATGACTATTAATATGATATATTATATCTATTTTATAATAAAAATAAATTTATAATTTAATGTATCACGTTAAATTAAGTTAATTTATAAATTTATTTCGCGTAATTTTTTTATTACTAAAATATTCTTTTGAAAGCGTTACTTTGCTCACCTTGAATTAATTCAGCTTTCTCCATCTTCTGTACTGACTGGTAAGTTATAACCATCACCTACCAACCTACCTGCATGCAGAAGTCTCCCTTTCCGAAGTCCTCTTTTATTTTATTTTTTATTTTTTGTTCCTTTCCAGATTCAGAAGTCTTTGTGAAAGTGACAAGAGAACACACGTTGATTGTATTTTCTAGTTTCTTTCAACAAATCTATTAAGCAGATAAGATCAGGATACGGATGCAGGTGATCATCCAATCAAATGCTATAATCAATAAATGCTTCTAATAAAAATATAAAGAATAAATAATAATAATAATAATTAAGCTATTATAATATTTCTCTTTATAATTTTTTATATAATTATATTTTAAATCGAAAGTATCGTTATTATATAAGTTATTTTATAAGAATGTCGTAAAAATTGTTAAAATAATGTATATTTTTAATTAAAAAATAATTTGAATAAGAAAAAAACCAAGACGATGGACAACCAGCTGCCTCGTACCATGCGTGGGTGGTGCATCATGCATGTGTTTTGATCACCAGCTTCAAATTAAACGCGGTCATCAAGATATGAGGGAAAAAAATAAAACAATAAAGAATAGCCACAACCGACTTCCGATATCCTAATTATTATTCAAATTTCAATACAAAAAGATAAAATTAAAGAAGTCTCCGATCTGGTGAAGGATCATATGTATCAGCCTTATCAGGCATTTAATTAGAAGCAACCTCATCCTTTTCATATCATAAAAGCAAAACAAATACAGAAAATGAAAGTGGGGGCGAATGCAGCATAGTTATAGCCTTACATGCATATATTGACTTTGACATTGAAGACTCCGGTAACCACTAAAGCCCATCCACTGTTTATGTTTGTTTACCTGTGCAGGTGAAAGTACAAAGACTTGAATTGCTGAAACCCGACCCAAAGACGTGCGAAAAATGATGTTAACAACTAGCCTCAAATTAAATGACACTACAAGAAAATTAGTTATTTACGATCAGTTATTTCTAACGAAATGACTATATCCAACTAAAATGAGTGTTTTCATTACAAATAATCATTTTTATCGTATAAAAATGGTCACAAATACCCCTTTTTTTTGTAGTGCGAGTCATCAAGATGAGGGAAAAAACAGAACCATAAAGACTAGCCACATCGGACTTCCAATATCCAAATTATTCAAGTTTCAATCTGAAAAAATAAATAAGTCTCTTATGCATATTATTGTTTTATATAAATTTAATGCGTTTTATAATTCTCAACTGCATCCTAATCTCAGATCGGGTGAAGAATCATATATATCAACCTTGCCAGGCATTTAATTAGAAGCAACCTCGTCCTTTTCAGATCATAAAAGTAAAACAAATGCAGAAAATGAAAGTGGGGGCGAATGCAGCATAGGTACAACCTTACATGCATATATTGACTTTGGTATTGGAGACTCCTGGCCACCACCAAAGCCCCCACTGTTCATATTTGTTTAATTGTGCAGGTGAAAGTCTAAAGACTTGAATTGCTAAAAGCCGATCCAAAGACGTGTGAAACACGATGTTAACAACTAGCTTCAAATTAAATGATCGTCATCAAGATGAGAGAAAAAATATAACCATAAAGACTAGCCACATCGGACTTCCGATATCCTAATTATTCAAGTTTCAATCCGAAAAGATAAATAAGTCTCTTATGCATATTATTGTTTTATATAAATTTAATGCGTTTTGTAATTCTCAACTGCATCCTGATCTCAAATCGGGTGAAGAATCATATATATCAGCCTTGTCACGCATTTAATTAGAAGCAACCTCATCCTTTTCAGATCATAAAAGCAAAACAAATACAGAAAATGAAAGTGGGGGCGAATGCAGCATAGGTACAACCTTATCTACGGATATTAATTTTGGCATTGGAGACTCTCCGGCCAACACCAAAGCCACCCCACTCTTCATGTTTGTTTAACTGTGCCGGTGAAAGTCCAGAGACTTAAATTACTAAAACCCAACCCAACGACGTGTGAAACATGACGTTAACAACTAGCTTCAAATTAAATGACGCTATAAGAAAACTGGTTATTTGCGATAAGTTATTTCCAGCAAAATAACTATATCCAGTTAAAATGAGTCTATTTTCGTTATAAATAATCATTTTTGTTGTATAAAAAATGTCACAAATACCTATTTTTCTTGTAATGCGAGTCATCTAGATGAGGGAAAAATAAAATCATAAAGACTAGCCACATCGGACTTCCGTTATCCTAATTATTCAGGTTTCAATATGAAAAGATAAATAAATCTGTTATGCATATTATTATTTTATATAAATTTAATGCGTTTTGTAATTCTCAACTGCATCCTGATCTCTCAATCTGGTGAAGAATGATATATATCAGCTTTATCAGGCATTTAATTAGAAGCAACCTCATCCTGTACAGATCATAAAAGCAAAATAATTAGGACTGAACGACGTGTGCAACCTCATCTGTTATGCAACCTCATCCTTTTTCCTGAATTAGATTTATAGATCCACGTCCACCA
Source organism: Juglans microcarpa x Juglans regia (assembly GCF_004785595.1). Classification (NCBI taxonomy): domain Eukaryota; kingdom Viridiplantae; phylum Streptophyta; class Magnoliopsida; order Fagales; family Juglandaceae; genus Juglans; species Juglans microcarpa x Juglans regia. The sequence goes on from NC_054609.1 coordinate 2,770,488, forward strand.
TTATGTAGCGATCATCATCATAATAATTAGGACTGAATATATATTACAATGACTATATTGTCCAAATTAGAATAGAACAGATCAAAACACATTATTGATTCTTTACCCCCCAAGTATTTGGAAGCTTGTTTTCATCTGTACATATTTACCTTTGGAATTTCTTGATCTTTTTTCATATAAAAAAATTCTATTTATAAGCCCATATAGATAACACACATTAAAATGTTATTTGAGAATATAATAATAATTTTTAAATATTTTTTCTTCTTAAACTCTGGTAGTTGAAGGCATAAATTCAAGAATTTATGATAGGCGCGCAGTCGAATTAAGTATAAAAGAGAGTCAAGCATTTGGTCTTTCTTCATTCTAATGGTTTAATTAATATTGCTAACGAGAACGCAGTTGTTTTATTAAAGTCATTTATTCACGTGGTTTAACTGTTTCTTTGGATAAGAAAATTAGCCTCTTGAGATTTTTAAAGATATGTTACTTATTATCTTATACAATACATTTTATATATTTTAATATTATTTTTTATTTCAATTTATCATCCATACATCTCATATTTATTATAAAAAAAAAATTAAAATAGATGTAGTGTGTGAAGTCACATCATTCCCTCCTAAAACAATTTTTTTTTTTAAAAGCACCACATATAAAGATTCTATCAAATTAATACTATAAAGACTATTTTGTTACATAGTTTAGACCATCTCCTCTCCTCTCCTCTCCTCTCCTCTTATTTTATATAATTATTATAACTTTTAAAATATATAAAAATATAAAAAATAATTTAATTTTTTTAAAATTTTAAAATAAAAATAATATTTTAATAATATTTTATTTTATTTTTAATTTTTATCTCACTTCATCTTATTTATATAACCAAATTAAACCTAAATTGATATGGTAGTTCGTATAATACGTTAAATTTATTTTTTAATAAAAATAAATTTATAATATAACTTATTATATCAAATATATTATTTCAAATTAAGTTAATTTATAAATTTATCTTGTGTAACTTTTTTGTGCAGCAGTCTCCGCCTCCCGCCCTTTCCGTAGTCTTCCTTCTATTTTTTTCTATCCTTTTCAGATTCAGAAGTCTTTGTGAAAGTGACAGGAGAACACGCGTCTATGCAGTACTCCACTTGTTATTGCAAATATATTTGACCCGTTTTTAATTTCTAGTTACTTTCAACAAATTTATTATGCAGATAAGATCAGGATACGGATGCAGGTGACCAACCAATCAAATGCTATAATCAATAAATGCTTCTAATAAAAAAAAACTAATAATATATATATATATTTTTTATAAAAATGTAATGATTAAGCTACAATTCTCTTTATAATTTTTTATATAATTATATTTTAAATTGAGAATATCATTATTATAGAAGTTATTTTATAAAAATATAATTCATTTAAAATATAGGTAAAAATAATATATATTTTTTTATTAAAAAACAATTTGAATAGAAAAAAACCAAGACGATGGACAACCTTCCTCGTACCATGCGTGGGTGGTGCATCATGCATCATGTGTTTTGAATCTTTGATCACCAGCTTCAAACGCGGTCATCAAGACGTACGAGGGAAAAAATAAAACAATAATGACTAGCAACATATAATATCGGACTTCCGATATCTTAAAAATACTATTATGCGATCTCAATTTCACCGTTCCTTTTTATCACTTAACAAAATTTATTTATTTATTTTACTTAGTGATTAAAAAAATATTTTTAAATGTATTGATATATTTTTTTAAATATTTAAATATATTAAAAAAATATAAAAAAAAAAACAATTAACGCTGGACGGGCGATAAGAATGGGGCGGCAGAATAGCCCCACTCTATCTTAATTAGTATTCAAGTTTCAATACGAAAAGATAAAGAAGTCTCCGATATATATTATTGCTTTATATAAATTTAATGCGTTTTGTAATTCTCAACTGCATCCTCTCTCGATCCGGTGAAGAATCATATCAAGCATTAAATTAGAAGCAACCTCGTCCTTTTTAGATAATAAAAGCAAAACAAATACGGAAAATGAAAGTAGGGACGAATGTAGCATAGGTACGTGTCACACTGTGTTTCTGAGGTGAAGAAATTATACGATGGAAGATGGAAGTGGGAATTGGGGAGTTAGGCGAGAAGTTGATTTCAGAAGCTTGTAGGGTTAAGTGGTCGTATGGGCCTTGGGCCAAGAAGTAATAAAAGGGCCTTTTGAATGTTAGTCCGTAGTTAAACATTGAGTTGTTTATGGGTCAATTTCATGGGCCTGCGTGCCCATCATTAGTATTGTCTTTCATTTATGCTTCGTTTGGTCATTAAACCAATTTCAACTCATCTCAACTCATCATTACAATTTTTTCAAATTTCAATACAAAATATAATGAACAATTAAACTTTTTCAAATCTCAAACTAATAATAATATTAAAAAATAATATTCTAACAATATTTTATTATCTCAACTCAACTCAGTTCAACATCCAAACACAGCCTAGTCTTTAGTAACAATCAGGTTATTTTTCGTATTTTTCCCTTCCCGTTAGTACCTATTTCACTGTAGTCCTAGTACAAGTTTGTTATGCCAGATTTTATAATATTCCTAATTTCTCTCTAATGTTCTCTCCTCTCTTTCTCTCTCTATTTTCTGGAGGAGCCCACCCTTGAAGCAAGGCAACTCATTCTTTCCTTGTATTCACCTGCATCATCATCCATTACAGAATCAAAGTGTTACAAGTGGTATCTAGAGACTCATTCCCAAGTGACCTATAAGCAAATGAAGCAGCAAAATGGTAGAAGGTACCCACCTAAATCAATTACAAGAAGGTCATACATTACTCAAAAAATCCACAGATTCACAATTAAAAAATTTGGAAATTGAAATGTTGGCACTCAAAAGATAATCAAACTCTGTCATGCAGTAGTTAGCCTCCCTGACTGTGGAGTTGTAGCGGAAGAACAGTGACTGGACTTAGGGAGAATCATCTTCAGATGGCCAGAACCAGCAGATGGTACGTGTTGAACAAGGAGGCGAGCCTTCCCCACGTTCGGTAAGGCTTGATTTTCCAGCTTTTAATGGTGATGACCCGAATGGATGAATATATTAAACAAACCATTTTTTTTCATACTATAACACCCTAACCCAACATAAATTGAGATTATCCTCTTTTCATATGGAGGGTCAAGCCCTAATTTGGTTCCAAGATCTTGAGGAGTCCAGGTGAATTACCCAAGTGCCTCTGTAACACAGTGGAAATATCTATCAATTTACTCAACAAATTGGTCAGTCGTCAATTATGCAATAATTTGATAAACAATCAAATACATAAAATTAACGAAGTGTGTAATACCAATTTTAGTTACGAATGGAAACCCTTTAAAGAACTCTTTAAAAGTAAAACCATACGGGGCAGCCAAATCCAGGAAAATGAATCTTATTATTTGAAAATCAATTAGAAGTAATTCTCAATTACAAAACCTTTGTAACTTGACTCTCTTACTTATCCAGACAAATGACCCATTTGTCTTCTACCGCAGCAGCAGACAGAACCTCTGACGATTTCAAACTATTGACTTCCCTCCTAGAACTCCAGTGGCTGAACTCGATCACCACAACTCCGACACGGAGTATGCAAGCACTTAAAAAGAGAAAGAGAAAAATACTAGAAAATTCTTATGAGAATTTTCTCACACTCAAGCTCTTGGATCTCTCTTAAATCTCCAAGCTCTCTCAAAATTAACTGATCAAAAGATACAACCCTCAGCCGAATTCCTCAATTAAATAATTTTCCCAGTATTTGATCTACAGTAGGATTCTACTGATGGACTGAGTCTGTTAGGAATTTTAGGTGCAGTAGGAATCTACTGACGAGAAAACTTTGCTAGGAACGACCCTGCTAACGCGTTTGTGGCGCTGAGTCTTCTCTCATAGGATATAGTTTCCATTCAACTGGATAATTTCAAACTCCTTGAACTTCGGATACACAGTCTCATGACTTATCTAAGAAATTATCTAATAACTGTTTAATTCAAATTAAATATTCTTATATCAAGATAAAATATTTACATTCATCCAATCTTAACAATTTTCCAACTTAAATAAATCTATATCGTTCTAGTCATCTAATTCTAGCCAACCACTTTTACATTTACATAGGAGATTTAAACGTTTGGGAGGGTTTCACAAAGGCTTTATTGGTAAGGTTTGGGCCATCTTCATACGATGACCCCATGAAAGCCTTAACAAGGTTGAAATAGAGTGGATTTGTAGAAGAATATAAGTCTAATTTTGAGTCATTGTCGAATAGACTCAGGGGGCTGTCGGAAGGGTATAAACTGAGCTGTTTTCTTAGTGGACTCAAGGATGAGATAAGGTTAACTGTGAGGATGTTCCATCCTAATAATTTGCTAACAACATACAGTCTTGCAAAAATTCAAGAGGAAAGTGTTGGCATTAATAGGAAATCTCATAACAACCATGACATTGGAATTCTGAAATTACCCCATGCAGCAACAAACAACAATGGTAGATTCAGGTTTAAGGCTATTGTCCCTATGCAGAAGATCAAACCACAACAAATGAAAGAGAGGCATGAAAAGGGCCTCTGTTATTACTGCGATTCCAAGTGGAATCCAGGACACAAGTGCCAACAGCCTAAACTATTTTTGATAGAGGGGGTAGAGGAGGAGCCAGTTGAGGTTCCCTTATCAGTGGAGGAAAATGAAAATGATGAAATATTAGATTTGACCACCAATCTAGCCCCGCCCAAAATTTCCCTTAATGCACTTATTGGATCTCTAAGTCCCAAAACCATGAGAATTAAAGGAAGGTTGGAAAGTGAAGAGATAGTGGTGCTAGTCGACATTGGCAGCATTCACAATTTCTTGGATCCCCCAGTAGCAAAAAATGGGGGCTTGAATGTGAATCATGGAGAGAAGGTGAGTGTTAGGGTGGCTAATGGTGAACTTGTGGGTTGTGAAGGGAAATGTTCTACTGTGAAGATTAAAATGCAGAGTCAAACTTTCACCACAGATTTTTATGTACTGGTGCTAGTGGGCTATGATATGGTGTTAGTGGTACTGTGGCTGCACGAGTTGGGACCTATATTGTGGAACTTCAAGGAATTGTCGATGCAGTTCCAGCATAAGGGCAGGAAGTTTGTTTACAAGGCTTATGTCATTCCAAGTTAATTGAAAGGGGGAATTTAAATAAGAATCACGAGCTGGAAAAAGGGGGGGGGGTTATTACAACTGGTTGAAACCAAAGAAGAAAGGTCGTTTGGAAGTATTACTATGGCTGTACAACTGTTACTTGATCAATATAAGGAAGTTTTTGGTGAACCAAAAGGGTTACTCCCACCTAGAATGCAAGACCATGCTATTACCCTTTACCCAAACACCAAGCCTGTTTCAGTGAGGTCTTACCGTTACCCTTACTTTAAAAAAGATGAAATTGAAAAGATTGTAAAAGAATTATTGAGTTCAGGGGTAATAAGACCCAGTACCAGCCCCTATTCATCCCCGGTGTTACTTGTGAGGAAGACGAATGAGATATGGAGAATGTGTGTGGATTACCGAGCCTTGAACAGTGTGACAATTAAGGATAAATTTTCAATTCTAGTTGTGGAGGAGTTGCTGGATGAACTCAGTGGTTCTAAGTTCTTCTCTAAGCTAGACCTACGCTCGGGTTATAACCAATCCGGGTTAAGGTTGAAGATATCTATAAGACAGCATTTAGGACTCACGAAGGACATTATGAGTTCTTTGTCTTGCCTTTCGGTTTAACAAATGCACCTTCTACCTTTCAAAGTTTAGTGAACAACATTTTTAAACCTTACTTGAGAAAGTTTCTGTTGTTTTTTTATGATATTCTAGTGTACAACAGCTAACTGCAGGAGCACATAGAGCATCTAAAGGTGATTCTTAAGGTGTTGAGACAACATGGTTTGTTGGCCAAAATGTCAAAGTGTAGATTTGCCACTCTAGAAGTAGCTTACTTGAGTCATGTGATCTCAGCAGACGGAGTCAAGGCTGACCCAGACAAGCTGCGGGCAGTGGAAGATTGCCCATTTCCTACCTCATTGAAGTCTCTAAAAGGGTTCCTTGGGCTCGCGGGGTATTATCGAAGGTTTATTAAAGGTTATGACAGTGTTGCAGCCCCACTGACTCAATTATTAAAAAAGGATCAGTTTGTGTGGATTAAGGAAGCTAAAGAGACATTCCAAAACCTAAAGAAGGTAGTGACCCAACCCCCAGTGTTAATTCTCCCAGACTTTTCTCTACCCTTTATAATAGAGTATGACGCTTCGAGAAGTGATATAGGGGCTGTTCTTATGCCAAAAAAAGACCAACAACATTCTACAATAAGGCCTTGAAGGGAAGGGTTTTAGCTTTATCAACTTATGAAAATGAATTATATGCATTGGTGATGACAGTGCAGAAGTGGAGATCGTACCTACTTGGGTAACCATTTGTTGTAAAAATTGATCATCAAAGTCTTAAATATTTGTTGGAGCAAAAGATAGGCACTCCTATGCAACATAAGTGGGTGTCTAAATTGCTGAGTTATGATTTATTAGTAGATTATAAAAATGGGAATGACAATATAGTGGCTGATGCAATATCCAGGAGGTTAGAGGGGGAGTCAGCTAAAGAAGAAATTGTTCTAACTGCTATTTCTTTGCCAACTTTGGAGTGGTTAAAGAAGATTAAAGAAGGATATTGTGTAGACCCGAAGGTGCAAGATTTACTGCTGAGGTTCAAGAAGGGAGAATTACCTCCCACTTATGCAGTGAGGAATGAGCTATGTTCTATAAAAACAGGTTAGTGATTGCGGAAGATCAGGCATTCAGGCAAAGGCTTCTACATCTATTGCACACTAGTCCTATTGGGGTCATTCCAGCTATGACAAAACCCTACATAGGGTCAGGAGGGATTTTCATTGGTAGGGTATGAAATCAGATGTTAAACAGCTGATAAGAAATTACCCCTACCTAACTTCTCATTATAGGTTTCCATTTTTTCACGAATATGCTTCTTATTATGGCTGCTCGGACAAGTATTATATGGTATTGGTCTTGATTTAATTGCAATTAACTCTTAGCTCTTGATAATGTATCATAATTTTAAGAATATTTAGCGACTTACAACTTAGTGGAAGATCAGTATTAATCTCGGAGATTCACGTCTTCAAGAGTGTAGGCAAAATTAATAAGTGGTTGAGGTATGAAGTTTATAAACTTCATACGAATTGAACGTCTAAATTCGAGTTTGATCGAACCGATTTTGAACTGCCAGCACTGGTCAAGTAGTATTGAAACTTTATTTTACAAAACGAAAATCATGTAGACGATCGACTTTTCAATTTTTACACAGCTCTTCAATAATATATTACTGGATTTGAATTTATTTAAGTTTTTTATTTGAATCTGGGCCGGGAGGTTTGAAATAAAATGGTAATAATATTTTATTAAAAAAACAATTTTAAAAAAAGAGAAAATATTTGTTTAACGTTCATTTCCCTTTACAAAAATGCCTTTAATTTGTTTTGTCATTGTGTCGAAGAAGTACTTTTCCAGTACCCGGCAAATTTTCTTAGGCAGGGATTGTTGATGTGAAGGGATCAAATATTGATGATCCTGCTGGTAATACAGACGGATTTCTTTCATGATTGTGACCGAATAAGATAATTATGATCATGAGATCATAGAAAATTCATAATATTCAACAACATTTTTATATGTATATATAATATTATAGATTACTGCTACTTTCACAAAAAAATTAGATAAAATACATATATGACAAACGTCAGAATATTCAACAATATATACAATATACATAACGACAAACATCATAGAACTATGTATCTTACAATAGAGTTTCGAGCTGAGTCCTAATTAATAAAAAGTAGCAGCTTTCATATACTAATTATCACCAGCCCAGTACTAGTGGGTTTTAAAAAATCAACATTATTCCAAGCTTATTAATATTGAAGATCATACTGAAGCCTTGATCAAACTTTCGTCAAATTTCACACTGAGGACTTGCATGACTGGTTGTATGACGTTTCAATCGGACCCCTTTTTTTCGGCCCGATCAGGAACCTGAGTTCTTTAATTATGTCCGGCTTGATTGTCATTCTTAATTTCTGTAGCAAGCGTTACTGGCAGCTTGGATTGAAAAGCCTATTCTGTGACCGGAAAAGGAACCAATCTGAACAGAATGCTGAGCAGAATATATCAAACCAAAGGCCATAATGTAGGATAACAAACAAACTAATTGGAACAATGGGCGCCGCAACAATTATTCGGATCGGAACACTTGCTTTGCTTTTAAAGACCAAAAAACAGGCTGCACTGAAGGCTATCAGCATGCCTACTATTGAAATTAGAAGCGTAGCGAGTCCCAATGCCAACCTACGAGATAATAATTTGAGGAAATCCTTTTCGGTGTAGCGTGACGTGAGAATTGTCAAGAAAACTAATATTGAACACGAAGAGAATAACAAGGCTACCGCATCTGATACGAGAAATAACGTAAACCAGTTGCTTTCCAGAAAGATAGGAATGCCTGTTTCTTGATTGTTGCCACCTGGTACTGTGAAGGCAGCTGGAAAAACCATAGTGGCAACCAGTGCTGCCACAAGCATGCAAGAACTTGCCATGCCCTTCATCCACTTTTCACCATTCTTCTGTAGTTCTTTATGGGTCCTTACAAAAATATCCTTAGGTGTTTCTCCATCCTTGGGTGTTTCTTCATCCTTCGGCACGATCTTTTCTATCTCCTGCAATAACCAATTACTTGTAAATTTAAACATATAGAAAGGGGAGACCATGCAATATATACGTGTTCGACGAGAAAAAAAGAAGTACGATATTTTAACACCCGCACGCACGTACGTACTTGAAACCACAATAACTCTCGTTGCATTTGAAGGGCCGCTCCTGAGACGATATTCAGTCGATCTGAAGAAGGCAATTGTCCAGCTAAGTGCAGCATGTTTTCCCCTCCGGCCTTATAGCTCGCAAGCTTGCCCTTCAAAACACCTGTCTCATATATTAAATTAAAAACACGCTCTTGTCGATGTTTAAGAGCAACGTGAAATAAAGTTCCATTTTCTTCTTCGTCAACTTGCCATATGAGATCGGGATAAGAGCGTATAAGTATAATTAGAATTTCAACGTTCCCTACTTTTGCAGCTTCAAAAACTAGTTCCATATGATTTTGAAGCATATGATCAGTACTTGACGAGGAGTCGGCTCCAATTAGCTCTTTCCAAAGGCGGTAAACTAATTGATGGGCTGATGCTTGCATCATAGCTTTGTAGCAGAACCAACCTCTGAAGCCTAGTTAGGATTAAGAGAATTAAGATCGTCTGGTTAAACAGAAATATTAATTCTATATGCCAAAAGATCAATATCATATCGTTTAGGATATATATTATAATTAGTTCTTATATTAATGGATCATTATTTCATTGTTTTAACGTCGTCATATACATTTTATTTTCCAATATATATGCTTCTTAATTATTATATATAGCTATATAGCGTGGATGGCTCCTATAAAATTGACATAGTTTAATTAATTTCTGATCATGAATTAATTATATATGCGCATGAAATCTTGCATGCTATCGAGTATAGACATGCATCTCGTGTATATATATATATATATATATATGCATGGGTCGTGATTTAATTGCAATTAGTGACAAACAATTTATTTTAAGAGTCTCTGACATTAACGTCTTCCAATTTAATTGGGTACTGGTTATTTGGACATGTTAGTTTGATGACTAGCCTAGTATCTTAAATAGCAAATCGAACTGAAAAGAAGAAGAATTAACATTAAAAGAGATCTATACATTTAACATTTATAAGTAGCTAAAGAATTAATATGGTGATAAATGTTATTCTAAGACCTTTACACCACACATCATCCACTTGGCATAATTTAGTTTGTAAGATTTAAATTTTAAAATTTATTTTTCAAATTAAATTATGCAATATAGATTGTGGTGTACAGACTTAAGAATAGAGTTATTCATGGCCTCCTATCTACTTCCCAATGACACGTGCATGGGTATATATAAAACTATGCGTGAACAACAAATTATGAGATAACTTCCTAGCTATCTAATGGTAGCAGCAGTCTACCACAACGTGGAAGACACGCATGACACCTGGTAAATTTATATTTATATACTTGATTAATGAAGAAATTCCTCCAGTCCGGTTATAAATATACACATACATACGTGCATACATACATACATATATTTAGATTAATAGTTTGGGTTGGAAATAAACTAACAGGAGTTTAAGCATCTTTCCCATACTGATGGCTGACTTTTGCTGCCAATTTTTGAATGCCGTTTTTTGGCCAACTTTTCCAATGGTTTCCAAAGAAGTCCCTTATCTTCAGGTGCTAACTTTGGCTCAGTATCCAGAATTTTGAGTGCCGTATCTGTTCATAAAAACCAAGATATTTGTCATTGTTATATAGTCTATTTTAAGTAACTACCATTTAATATATAATTGGTTAATATATGAATTAAGTCATTTATAAAAACGTTATTTTCTAGTCACCATTATTAACATTTCTTTTTACTGTCATGTTGTCTTTTTCAGGAAAGAGAGAATTAGAGTAATTCTACGTATAATCATGAAGTGCGTAAACGTTGCATAATCGTTTTGAAAAAGAGTAGGGTGTACTATTAAAAAATTAATTTTTTTTATGTGGATCTTATGTTTTATTCACTTTTTTCAAAACAATTATGCAGTAGTTGCACAATTCACGATTGTAAATATCTTTTCTCGACCGAATTAAGCTGCATGACACCGTAGAAAATTCATAATATTCAACAACATGTTTATATGTATATATAATATATATGACAAACATCAGAATATAACGACAAAAATCATAGAATTATGTTACAAGAGAGTTTCGAGAGTCCTAATTAATAAAAAGTAGCAGCTTTCATATAATAATTATCACCAGCCCAATACTTGTGGATTTTATAAAAAACCAACATTATTCCAAGCTAATTAATGAAGATCAAGAGGACTTGCATGACTGGTTGTAGGACTGCTCAATCGGACCGAATTTCCGACCCGATCAAGAACCTGGGTTCTGTCATTATGTCCGGATTGGTTGCCATTCTCAAGCGTTTCTGGCTTGGAGTTTGAAAAGCCTATTCTGTGACCGGAAAAGGAACAAATTTGAACAGAATGCTGAGCGAAATATATCATACCAAAGGCCATAATGTAGGATAACAAACAAACTAACTAGAGCTGTGGCTACTATTCGGATCGGAACATCTATTTTGCTTTTAGAGACCAAAATACAGGCTGCACAGAAGGCTATTAGCATGCCTACTACTGCGATGAAAACGGTATAGAGTCCCAACCCCAACCTAAGATGTAATAATTTGAGGAAATCCTTTTCGGTGTAGGGTGACGTGTGGATTGCCATGAAAACTAATATTGAATACGAAGAGAATAACATGGCTACAGCATCTGATACGAGAAATAGCGTAAACCATTTGGTTTCCAGAAAGATAGGAATGCCTGTTTGTTGATTGTTGCCACCCGGTATTGTGAACGCAGCTGGGAAAACCACAGTTGCAATTAGTGCTGCCACGAGCATGCAAGAGTTTGCCGTTGTTTTCATCCACTCCTCACCATTCTTCCGTAGTTCTTCATGGGTCCTCGTAAATATATCCCGTGGTGTTTCTCCATCTTCATTCTTCTCGTTCGTTAATGACTTCGGCACGATCTTTTCTATCTCCTGCTATGAACAATTACTTGTAAATTAAAACATATAGAAAGGGGAGACCATGCAATATATACATGTTCGACGAGAAGAAAAGAAGTTGACATGATATTTTACACCTGCACATACGTACTTGAAACCACAACAACTCTCGTTGCATTTGAAGAGCCGCTCCAGAGACGATATTCAGTCGATCTGAAGAAGGCACTTGTCCAGCTAAGTGCAGCATGTTGTTTCCCCCTTCGGCACGATAGGTCGCAAGGTTGTTCTTCGCAACACCTATCTCATATATTAAATTAAAAACACGCTCTTGTCGATGTTTAATAGCAACGTGAAATAAACTTCCATATTCCTTGTCAACTTGCCATATGAGATCGGGATAACAGCGTATAAGTATAATTAGAAATTCAACGTTCCCTACTTTTGCAGCTTTAACAAGTAGTTTCATCATATGCTGGTCATGACCAACCGCAGTTGGTGAGAAATATGTGTTGTCTTCGATTAGCCGTTTCCAAAGGCGGTCAACTAAGTGATGGGCTGATGCTTGCATCAAAGCTTTGTTGCAGAACCGACCACTGAAGCCTAGTTAGGAAGATCGTCTGGTTAAACAGAAATATAAATTCTATATGCCAAAAGAATATCATATCGTTTAGGATATATATTATAATTAGTTCTTATATTAATGGATCATTATTTCATTGCTTCAACGTCGTCATTTACATTTTATTTTTCAATATATATGCTTCTTAATATTATAGCTCTATATATAGCGTGCATGGCTCCTATATATAAAATTGACATAGCTTAATTAATTTCTGATCATGAATTAATTATATATGCACATAAAATTGCAGTTAGTGACAAACAATTTACTTTAAGAGTCTCTGAGATTAACGTCTTCAAATTTAATTAGGTACTGGTTATTTGGACATGTTAGTTTGATGACTAGCCTAGTATCTTAAATACCAAATCGCACTAAAAAGAAGATTTATAAGTAGTTATTTATATATAAAAAATTAAAAAAAAAAAGCATTTATAAGTAGTTAAAGAATTAATATGGCAAGAAATGTTATTTTAAGGCCTCTACACTACAGGCAAACACCATCTATATGGTATAATTTTATTTATAAGATTTAAATTTTAGAATTTATTTTTCAAATCAAATTATTCAATATAGATTGTGTTGTAGAGACCTAAGAATAGAGTTATTCATGATGGCCCCCAATGCCACGTGCAGGGGTATTATATATACAACTATATATGCGTGAACAACAAATTATGAGATAACTTCCTAGCTAATGGTAGCAGCAGTCTACCACAATGTAGAAGGCACCTCTCTACGGCCGGAAACGTACACTTGGTAAATTTATATACTTGATTAATCAAGAAATTCCTCCAGTCCACAGTTATAAATATACACATGCATACTTACATATATACGTACATACGTATATTTAGGTTAATAGTTTGGGTTGGAAATAAACTAACAGGAGTTTAAGCATCTTTCCCATACTGATGGCTGACTTTTGATGCCAATTCTCGAAGGTATTTCAGCCAACATCTCCAATGAAAGCCAAAGATATTCCTGCTCTCCAAGTGCTGGCTTTAGAATGTCCAGAATTTTGTGTGCCGTATCTGTTCATAAAAACCAAGACATATTTTAGTCTATTTTAAGTAACTATCATTTAATAATTGGTTAATATATGAATTAAGTTATTTATAAAAACGTATCATATTACAAGAACAATAGCATTAATAGTTCATAATTAATTGTCTCAAACTGATGATCATAAGTGTAGGAGATACCATACAAATCGGTGGAAATAGTAGCGTTAAGGAGATTGATGTGATGCAGAGAATTCAACTCTTGAATAGGAGTCACAGAGTATAAATACGACACCATGTCTCTATTTCCAGTCTTTATTATTAGCGATAGTATTGTTTCCATTAGTTCTGTTACGTCTCTATTATTTCTCATTTTAGTAAGTTACATTTTAGTTACATTTTTAGTAACAGATAGGTTAGTTCTGTTGCTTAGGTATTTAAAATATTTCTTTCCCGCCTATTATACAGGGTATATAAAGCATTTCTGCTTTGGTGTATAAATAGAAGTCTTAATACAGAAAAGGATTCGATGCTCTGCATCTTTTGGCACTTTCTTGATATCAATCTTAATATGGTATCAGTTTGAAAAACACATTCCCGCGCAATGACTGATTCTTCTTCAGTATCATCTTCTCCCTCTGATCCTTCTTCTGATTCCTCCAGTCCTTACTATCTTCACCATGGAGATAGTCCAGGATCTATTCTTGTTACTCAAGTTCTCATTGGTAACAATTACCATACTTGGCGTAGATCCATGCTAATGGCCCTCACTGCCAAGAACAAAGTTGGTTTCGTTGATGGCTCTATTGCCAAACCAGTAGGTACTTCTTCTCTTTTTCATAGCTGGACCAGATGCAATAACATGATCTTATCTTGGCTTCTTAATTCTCTTGCTAAAGAGATTGCTGCTAGTGTCATATATGTCGAATCTGCCAAGGAAGTTTGGTCTGATCTTCAAGAACGTTTCTCTCAAGGAAATGGTCCTCGGATCTTTCAACTGCAGAAGTCTATTGCTTCTCTTATGCAGAATGATCTCTCTGTTAGTGCATATTTCACTCAAATGAAAGGTTTATGGGATGAATTGATGAACTATAGACCCTTACCTGTATGTTCATGTGGAGGTCTGCGTACATTGATGGCCATGCATTAGCAAGACTATGTTGTGCGTTTCTTGATGGGGCTGAATGACTCATTCTCTCAAGTGCGTGGTCAAATCCTTTTGATTGATCCACTTCCTCCTATGAACAAGGTTTTCTCTCTTGTTCTTCAAGAAGAGCGCCAGAGAGACATTGGATCACCTCTTATCTCTCACATTCCATCTGCTGCACTCTCATCAACAGCAAAACAGGCTCATCAGATTAAACCCTTCACTCGCAAAGATAGACCTATTTGCTCCCATTGCTCTGTTCCTGGGCATACAATTGAAAAATGCTTCAAGTTACATGGATATCCTCCTGGATATCGCTCCAAAGGAAAATATTCCACTCCATCATCTTTAGCTCATCAAGTTGTTGGTGATTCTACCTCTTCATTTCCACTCACACCACAGCAATGCCAACAGCTTATAGCTCTTCTCAATTCTGAATCACATGTGTCTTAGACAGCCAATGTGATTTCTTCAGTTGATCATCTTTCGGGTAAATTTTCTTCTGTTTTTTCCATTAAAACAACATTTCCGATGCACATTACTTCAGATGATTGGATCATAGACACCGGTGCCACGGATCATATGGTCCATTCCACTTCCCTTTTCACTTCTTTTCATTCCACACATAACTCGTTTGTCAAAATGCCCAATGGCATTTCTGCATCAGTTACACATATTGGATCCATTCATCTATCTCCACAGCTCATTTTGCATAATGTTATGTGTGTACCTTCTTTTCAATTCAATCTTCTTTCTGTCAGCCAACTAACCAAATCAACATCTTGTTGCTTAATTTTTTCTGGTAATGTTTGCTATATACAGGACCTCACCCATTGGAGAATGATTGGGAAGGGTAAAGCCAAAGGAGGATTATACATACTACAAAAATCAGATGATCATGTTACTCTTCCTTGTAATTCAAATTTCAATTCTGCTTATGTTTCACACTCTAATCATTCTGAGTTTGATATTTGGCATAAAAAGGTTGGGCCATCCATCCTTTTCTCGAATAAAGTTGTTGTCTTCTAGTGTACCTACTGCTTCCATAAATAATGACATTCCATGTTCAATTTGCCCATTTGCTAAACACAAGAGATTGCCATTTCCTTCTCACAGTGAACACATTTCTTCATGTCCTTTTCAACTTATTTACTGTGATATATGGGGCCCATTTCAGTCTCAGTCATTGGATGGTTTTAAGTATTTCTTAACCATTGTAGATGACTTTTCTAGAAGTACTTGGATTTATTTGATGAAGTCAAAATCTGAAACTCGAGTGCTATTGCAGAATTTCATTAATATGGTTGCCAATCAATTTTATTATTCTATCAAAACTATAAGGACAGACAATGGCACTGAATTTGCTATGCCTCATTTTTTTTTCTTCTAAAGGCATAGTTCACCAATTATCTTGTGTGGCCACCCTCAACAAAATTCAGTAGTTGAGAGGAAGCACCAACATATTCTCAATGTTGCTCGTGCTCTTCTTTTTCAGTCCAATATCCCTTTGTTTTTCTGGTCTGACTGCATTCTTACAGCAGTGTATCTCATTAACAGGATTCCTTCTCCCTTGCTAGCAAACAAAACACCATATGAATTACTTTTCAAAAAACCACCCTCATATTCTCACCTCAACGTGTTTGGCTCTCTTTGTTATGCCTCTACACTAGCTCACAATCGATCTAAATTTGCTCCTCGAGCTAGAAGATGTATTTTCATTGGCTATCCTCTTGCTATTAAAGGATACAAACTCTATGACCTTGATAGTCATACTATTTTTGTATCTCGAGATGTTGTTTATCATGAACACATCTTTCCCTTTAAGTCATTAAATCAAAATCTCAGTGCTTTACCACAATCCTCTCCTGTCTTTCCTACACCTATTCTTGATCAACATGTTTCTTTTCCATCCATTCCAGTGAGTTCATCTCTATTTGATTCTACAGAACCTGTCAATTCAGAATCCACTCATACAGAACCTGTTCCTAATCAATCCACACCTTCACAAGATCATTCTCTTCCTAGAAGATCTTCTCGAGTACATAAACTATCAGGTTATTTGCAAGATTTTCATTGCCATTTGGCATCCTCACAGGCTTGCTCTTCTTCATCTTCAATTGGGAATTCTGGTTCTTTATCAGGTAAGCAATATCCACTTTCTCATTTTATTGGTTATTCTCATTTGTCATCTAAACACAAAGCCTTCACCTTAGCTCTTTCAACCTTTGTTGAACCCAAGTTTTATCATCAAGCTGTCAAAATTTCTCATTGGAGAATTGCTATGGCTGAAGAAATTCAAGCCTTAGAAAACAATAACACTTGGACATTAACTAATCTTCCCCATGGAAAGAGTCCAATTGGATGCAAATGAGTTTATAGAGTAAAACTGAAATCTGATGGGACACTCGAGAGGTATAAAGCAAGATTGGTTGCTAAGGGTTTTACACAACAAGAAGGAGTAGACTACTTTGATACTTTTTGTCCAGTTGCCAAAATGGTTACTGTCAAGTGTCTTCTTTCCATAGCAGCTGCAAAATGTTGGCATTTAATCCAATTGGATGTCAACAATGCCTTCCTTCATGGAGATTTGTTGGAAGAAGTTTACATGTCCTTGCCTCCTGGTTTTGGTGACAAAAGTGATACAAGAGTTTGTAGGTTGAACAAATCCTTGTATAGTTTAAAACAAGCTTCAAGACAATGGTTTGCTAAGTTTTCTTCTACCATTCTTGATCTTGGCTTTAAACAATCCAAAACAGATTACTCTCTTTTTACACGATTGCAAGGCACTAGTTTTATTGCTTTACTAGTATACGTGGATGACATCCTCATTGCTAGTAATGATATAGAAGCTGTCAATATTTTCAAAACATTCCTTGATCAGAAATTCAAGCTTAAGGATCTTGGGTCTTTGAAATATTTTTTGGGTTTGGAAGTTGCAAGGAATAGTTCTGGTATCTCTTTGTCTCAAAGGAAATATGCCTTAGAGATTTTATCAGATACTAGATTCATGGGCTCTAAACCTGTTAAAACTCCCATGGAACAACACCTCAAGCTATCTCGAGTTGATGGTGTTATTTTGGAAGATCCTAAGGCCTATAGGAGATTAGTGGGCAGACTTCTTTACCTTACTATCACACGGCCAGATATCACTTTTGCAGTCCACACCTTAAGTCAATTCATGGACTCTCCTCGACTGCCTCATCTTCATGCTGCTCAGAGAATTTTACAATACATTAAAGACTCTCCTGGCAAAGGTTTATTTTTTCCTACTAGTTCCAATCTTCATTTGACTGCTTTTGCTGACTCAAATTGGGCTGGCTGTCAGGACACTCGAAGATCTATAACAGGCTTTTGTATTTTTCTTGGTACATCTCTCATTTCATGGAAATCCAAGAAGCAATGCACAGTTTCCAGATCCTCAGTTGAATCTGAATATCGAGCCATGGCTAACACAGTTTGTGAGCTTGTGTGGTTACTTTCTTTGCTCCATGATTTACAAGTTCCTCACTCTCAAGTTGTTGCTCTCTATTGTGACAACAAGGCTGCCATTCATATTGCAACTAATCCTATGTTTCATGAAAGAACAAAGCACATAGAAATAGACTGCCATTTTGTTCGTGACAAGGTTCAAGCAGAAGCTGTGAAGCTTTTTCATGTTTCCTCTCATCATCAATTGGCAGATTGTTTTACTAAACCATTAGGATTTCCTTTGTTTTCTGATCTTATATCCAAGCTGGGCCTTATCAACATACATGCTCCATCTTGAAAGGGGGGTAATAGAGATAGTATTGTTTCCATTAGTTCTGTTACGTCTCTATTATTTCTCCTTTTAGTAAGTTACATTTTAGTTACATTTTTAGTAACAGATAGGTTAGTTCTGTTGCTTAGGTATTTAAAATATTTCTTTCCCGCCTATTATACAGGGTATATAAAGCATTTCTGCTTTGATGTATAAACAGAAGTCTTAATACAGAAAAGGATTCGATGCTCTGCATCTTTTGGCACTTTCTTGATATCAATCTTAATATTTATTGCTGCGTAAAGTGGTAAAAAATCGATGTCATCCATGGGGATCAATGGCAGACATTTGTTCTTTTTCACCATCACCTCTGCAATTGTTACGAATTCTGATTGAGCAGCAAAGTAAAGGGCTGTGCAGTTGCTTGGTTTGATTTTCAATTCTAATTGTTCCGGTGTCATTTGTTTCATGAGTTCTTTTACAAAACGGGTGTTTTTTGCAGCTGCAGCATTGTGAAGAGCTGTGCCTGCATGTTTTGTTATTGGGGCTCCAAGGCAGTTTGGATTTTTCTGGATAAAAGCTTCAGCAGTTTTCTAGTCATCTTCTAGGGCAGCTCGAAGGAGAGGAGCATAAAAAGCACGAGATTGAGATAATGAGCTATCACTCTCTTCCATTATTTTTCCTTGATTTTTTCTAAGAATATTGAAAATTAATTACAATAATTAATATGATATTACGTGTGTGTGTGTGTGTGTGTGTGTGTGATGCTTAATTAGGTGACTAGATATATAGACAATATATGGGTGACGACTGCTTTAATTAAAAAATAAAACAGAAATCTCTGAAACATAAATTAATTTTCTATATATGTCGAAATACAATATTCATGCATATACGCAATATGTGATATTATTGATCATGATTTTTGAGCCAATATTATAATTAGGAGGGACTATCGAAACTGCTAACCTTCACAGTTGGAAATTGATGAGGTAGCTTATAAGCTTCGGAGAGAGGACTGCGTACGAACTCCAAGTAAATGAGGTTTTTGATACTCTCAACCTTGCACGAGAATTTTGCTACAAAGTGGATTATATTTATAGATCGACGTCTGGCCACCATTATGTAGTGATCATTATCATAATTAAGACTGGATATATATTAAAATGACTATATTGTCCAAATTAGAATACGAAAGATCAAAGATCCAAAACACATTATTGAGTCTTTACCCCCCCCCCCCCCCCCCCCCCCCCCCCCCCCCAAGTATTTTGGAACTTGCCCTGATCTTCTCAAAAGAATTGTTTTCAAAAAGAGTAATGATAAGCTTAAATCCTTTTTACAATAATATTTTAAACTGAGAATATTTTTATAAAAGGATATTATTTTTATGTTATTTTATAAAAATGTTCCTAATTAAAAACATAATTATTTAAATAATTATAAAAAAGATTTTACGTATATCATTAACGACAATTGTGTGAAATCACCACTTATCTCAAAAGCTTAAGCTGATGGAAAGAGGTAGATTTTCTTATTTTATATCTTAACACTCTCCCTTATTTGTGGACCAGACTTCTCAATGAGTAGGGCCAACAAGTGAAATATTTAATTAAATGGAGTAAAGTGTAGAGTCAGGATTCGAATTTAAGACCTCTGCTCTGATGCATGTAAAATCACCACTTATCCCTAAAGCTTAAACTGATAAGAAGAGGTAGATTTTATTATTTTATATCTTAACAAATTGCAATAACTTTTTTTCCGCGTTATGTAATATAATTTTACGTACATTTTTACTTCTTGGGATATGGAATATAATTTCATCCCGACATATACAATTGTAATTTTTAGAAAGCTCAGTTTTATTACCAATTAATAATTTTGTTTTTTTTTTTATCAAAATTATTAAAAGAACTTTCTTCTATATAGATAACATCCTTAATAAAATCTGGTAGTTGATCTGCAGCACTGCAGCAGATTGATTTAGTCAAATAAGTTTACTAGAGTGAGATAATACTTGTAGGCCCTTACAAAAACTTTAATATTTATCAATCAGCCTCAACAACCATGCAACAACTCTCAAGAGAAACGGTATTTGTGAGAGCTTAATTCAAACTGCTAATTAAATCATGAGCTACCTAACCATTAAAAAATTTATTTATGTTTTAGTGGTGGATTTTTTTTTTTGTCTATGGCCACATGAGAGACCCAAAATCAAGTTTTGCTATTTTCTATGGCCAACGATTTCTTAATTCCCATCTTCTCCTCTTTTGTAATGAGTAATATCCGATAAAAAGTTAAACGGGTGTGGAAATTCCGTTCCCATTTTGAACACAAACGGGTCGGATTTTCGGTTCAGGTGATTTCGGAAAAATCGGCCGGATCGGGTAAGCGGGTTTTTTGTTCACTCCTCAGTAACGCCATGTTCAAACCAGCCTGATGACGTCGACGTGATGATGTCAGCTAATTAAAAGCTGACATTTTTTGATTGGCTAATGCCATGTGAAAGGCTTGACATCCATTTGTGTGATGTTAAAGCACAAAAAACATTAAAATATTCACGTGATGTCTGCCTTTTTTTTTTTTTTATATATAGGACGTGATGTCTGCCTTTGTTGACCACTGCGTATTCTAATTTGGAGAATCAATAATGTGTTTTGGATCTTTGATCTTTCGTATTCTAATTTGGAGAATATAGTCATTTTAATATATATATATATATATAATATATCCAGTCTTAATTATGATAATGATCGCAGCATAATGGTGGCCAGACGTCGATCTATAAGTATAATCATTCTCGTGGAAGGTTGAGAGTATCAAAAACCTAATTCCCTTGGAGGATCACGTACGTACAACACGCAGTCTCTCTGAAGCTAAGCTAGCTTATCAATTTCTAAGTGCGCCCAGCTAGAATATATAGAAGCTGTAAGTGTTGTTCACCACCTCGAATATTACAATCTTCAGCACATGAATAGCCCTTCTCATAATTTCTTTTCTTTTACTTTCTGCAATCCATAAAGGTAAATATTCTGCTTCAAAATTAAATTTTTTAGAGCGAAGGTTTAGTTGTACGTTTCTTTTGTCCTGCTAATATAATTATATATTGGCTCAAAAATCATGACCAGTAATATCACATGCCCGCATGAATATTGTATTTCGAAATAGCAAAAAATTAATTTATGTTTCAGATATATATATATATATATATATATATATAAATATATATTGTCTATCTATTCACCTAATTAAGCATCCCTTGCATAAATACGTTAAATTTATTATATTAACTCTTGTAATTTTCAATATTCTTAGAAAAGATCGAGGAAAAATAATGGAAGAGGGTGATATCTCATTATCTCAACATCCTGCTTCTTATGCTCCTCTCCTTCAAGCTATCCTAGAAGATGACTGGAAAGCTGTTGAAGCTTTTATTCAGAACCATCCAAACTGCCTTGGAGCCGCCATAACAAAAGAGCAAGATACAGCTCTTCACTTTGCTGCAGCTGCAAAACGCACCCGTTTTGTAAAAAAACTTGTGAAATTGATGACAGTGGAAGAATTAGAATTGAAAACCAACAAATATTGCACGGCCCTTTATTTTGCTGCTCAAACAGAAATCGTAACAATTGCAGAAGAGCTGGTGAAAAGGCACAAAGATCTGCCATCGATATTCCCCGACAACTGCATCCAACTTTTACCACTTTACGCGGCAATAAGGACTGGAAATAGAGACATGGTGTCGTATCTATACTCGGTGACTCCTGTTAAAGACTTGGGTTATATGGATCGCTTTGAGCTCTTTAACGCTGCAATTTCCAATGATTTGTTTGGTATGTTGTCCTACGCACCAATACTTGGAGCATTAGAATTGGTTTCATCAAATTCATCTTCAAAATTTGATAAAAAATACATATTTTTCATAAATTCAAAAATTTATTATCCATAACCCTACATTGAATTAGTCATTAGATTTATCAAAATAATAATATAATATTATTATTTAATACTAATATTTTTTATTTTTTTTATATTTTACAATTATACTAACTATATATGCATTAATAATTTAATTTGATACTTAAATTATTGATACTAACCAGAGGGCTATTCATATTGTTAAAGTCAGAAAATGCATCAACACCCACCATGCAGTAGTGTTAGTAAAAAAGGCACTCAAAATAAAAGATGAAAGAATTACATTACACAAATTATAATAGGAAATGTAAGAAATTCATTTTATAATAAAATAATAAGAATAGAGAATGAATAGTGAGTCTTCAAATATAGAGATGAAGGTGAAGATATTGTAACTCAAAGCTTAAGTTTTGATGGTATAGTACTGAATCGCCAGCATTTTAACCTCCAAATCATCAAATTTTAATGAAACCTCCTTTTTGATAAGACCGATGGTGCTCTGAGCATCAGAGAATTAATTATGAACAATGCTATATTAGTGATCTTGTAATATTACATATTTTAACTAACTTCATATATTAACCAATTAAATGGTAGTTACTTAAAATAGGCTAAATAACAATGACAAAATTATTTGTAATACCCATTGCCTTTTGTTTGACCTAATGATCATGAAGTTTTAGTTCTTAAAGAGTATATTATATAGATTTCATGCACAAGACTTACCACACACACACACACACACACATATATATATATTATAAGAAAATGATCATATTAATTTGGTTTTTATGAACAGATACGGCACATAAAATTTTGGATACTCTAAAGACAGCACCTCTTAAAGAGGAGATACTTTGGTTTCTACTGAAAGTGTTGGCCAGAAAACCTTCGGAAATTGGCAACAAAAGTCAGCCATCAGTATGGGAAAGATGCTTAAACTCCTGTTAGTTTATTTCCAACCCAAACTAATTATACTTTACTTGCGTGTATCAGTGTATCTATTTATATATATTATATGTATGTATGTATTATATATATATATAATCAAGTATACAAATTTATCAAGTCTCCGGCCCTAAATGTGTTAAGAAGCCCCTTTTTTAACAGTTTAGCAGCTTATTAAAAGTGACACTTTCTCTCAAGTGTCCGGCCAGTTTTTTTATTACAAATATAATAACAATTTGATGAAAAGTTATACCAAGTCACCAGCTTGGAATGACAAACTAGTCTTACTTCATTGTATTAAATCTTTAGATGATATCTGATTATCGGATAAGCTATATTTTTGTATTTGCGATCATGTCTTAAACAATTCTAAGACTTACTGTTTCCTTTTTACACATAGATGCATGAATGCATGCAAGAGCATATCAGATTTTTTGGGTTGAAGCAGCTATTCTTTCTCTTCACTTTTTTTCTTTTTATGGATAAAGGGGAACAAATAAAATTAAGGAAGTCAGAAGGGATGTAGTTGTGATGGTTCATGATCTCAATCATATTTTGTTGTTCATCATGCATGGGTCAGAGGTGTGCGGCCTTCTACGTTGTGGTAGACTGCTGTTGCCATTAGGAAGTTAACGCATATTTTGTTGTTCATGATGCTTAGTTATATACCCCCTGCGTGGCATTGGAAATTAAGTAGATAGGAGGCCATATTTTATATATATAATTAATCTCTGAGACTCTTAAAATAAATTGTTAATCGCTACGTTTTCAAATTGTACTAAGTACTGCTAATTGCAATTATATATATATAGACACACACACACACTAGATGATCGATCCATACTCGCATGCAAATCTGACACAGAATGCTAGCTAACTAATTATGTAGTGCAATTTGCAGTACGCGTACTATAATCAAGCATATATAATTAATGAAAAATTCAAGTACTCATCGTCCATATAATTTTTTAATTTTTTTTCTTACCAAAAGCATCACATATGATTTTTTACTTTTTTTCTCTTACTAAATGTGTGGTATATGGATGATAAGTAGAAGAATTTTTATTTTTTGCAAGAATAATACAAAATAAAATATAATAAAAAATGTGCTGATGTGTGTAGTACTGTAGGAATGATGAGTTGAAGGGCTTATAATTAATTCATGAGAATATGTGAATTTAATCACTTAATTCATATATATATATACATACATATATATATATATATATATTCTTTTGGCTTATATATATAACTATTATTTCTTTTTAACCAAATTAACGATCTTCTCTTAATCCTAATTAGGCTTCAGAGGTCGGTTCTGCAACAAAGCCATGATGAAAGCATCAGCCCATCAGTTAGTTTACCGCCTTTGGAAAGTGATTGTAGACGGCGACAATTTCTCGTCGACTTTGGTTGACGGCCATCATGTGGAAGTACTTGTTGAAGCTGCAAAAGTAGGAAACGTTGAATTTCTACTTATACTTATTCGCTCTTATCACGATCTCATATGGCTACGAGACAAAAAACATGGAACTTTATTTCACATTGCTATTAAACATCGACAAGAGCGTGTATTTAATTTAATATATGAGATAGGTGTTGCGAAGGTCAACCTTGCGACCTATCATGCCGAAGGGGCAAACAACATGCTGCACTTAGCTGGACAATTGCCTTCTTCAGATCGACTGAATATTGTATCTGGAGCAGCCCTTCAAATGCAACGAGAGTTGTTGTGGTTTCAAGTACGTACAGATGTTAAATATCATGTCAACTTCTTTTCTTCTCATCGCACATGTATTGCATGTTCTGCCCTTTCAATATATATATTGTTTTAATTCACAAGTAAATGGTTATTGCAGGAGATAGAAAAGATTGTGCGAAAGTCATTTGTGAACGAGAGGAATGAAAATGGAGAAACACCCAGGGATATATTTGTGAATACCCATGAAGAACTACGGAAGAATGGTGAAAAGTGGATGAGAAACACGGCAAACTCTTGCATGCTCATGGCAGCACTGATTGTCACCGTGGTTTTTCCAGCTGCCTTCACAATACCGGGTGGCAACAATCAAGAAACAGGCATTCCTATATTTCTAAAAAGCAACTGGTTTACGGTATTCTTCGTATCAGATGCAATAGCAATGTTATTCTCTTCGTCTTCAATATTAGTTTTCTTGTCAGTTCTCACGTCACGCTACACGGAAAAGGATTTCCTCAAATCATTACCTCGTAGGATGGCGTTAGGACTCGCTACGCTTTTAATCTCAATAGTAGGCATGCTGATAGCCTTCTCTGCAGCCTGTTTTTTGGCCTTTAAAGGCCAAACAAGTGCTTTCCCAATCAATATAATTGTCGCGGCGCCCACTGTCCCAATTAGTTTGTTTATTACCCTGCATCATGATCTTTGGTTTGATATATTCCGCTCAGCATTCTATTCTAGGAGGTTCCTTTTCGGGTCACAAAATAGGCTTTTCAAGCGAGTAAGCTAGGGAAAGAAGGAAAAATCTGGATAAGGCATTTTCGCGCACCCGTTGCACACCAAACGTGACTCGTAAAAAATTAAATGCTGCGTTTTTGCGTGGGACTGAGAGAAAACGAAACCTCGACCCCACAACCATCTCTCCTCTGCTTCATTCCCCTTGCAAAATGCACCAAAGCATCTCCACTCATACTCCTCCACCAACCCCGAGTCCACCTGCCCCACCCTCGGTCTCGAATTGGGCCTGGGGCTAGGGCTCTCCCTACAGCACTCTCTTGGCTGTTGCGGTTGCTGCGGCTGTTCTTTTATGAGTAAAGGAGGAGGAGGTTTCAGGAGGCGGCGGCTGCGTGGGTGTAGGTAGGACAGAGATGAGGCATCTTGGTTCGGTGCAACCGCGGGTGAGGGAGTGGTTTTCTGGAGCCGTTGGAGGGCCAAAGCCTTGGCTCTAGTACAGACACCAATGGAGGCCGCCTGGGGAGGGTGCCCGAGCTCCATAAGCAGCGCGACGTCACCACCTGTGATCTTCGATTTCTTCATGTACTTTCCCATTACCTTTCAACTGATTCTGCAGTTTGTGAGCGCAAGAGTTTCTTTCAAGATGTCATGTAGAGAGAGAGCGACCAAATCTTCTTGTACTCTGTGGAGAGAGAAGGGGGAGGGGAGGGTGTGGAGCCCTGGAGGTGGTTGAGACTTTGAGAAGGAGAGAAAGAAAAAGGCCCGGCCCACATCAAGATGCAGCGTTTAATTTTTTGCAAGGTCACGTTTGGTGCGCAAGGTTTTGAACCATGAAAATAGTTATTGTAAATATAGTTTTATTGCTGCACGTGTGTTCCCTTCATGTTGTAGATATAGTTCGTAGATTACTCTGTAACTTTTACCAGAACAGTTTTTATACAATACAGAAGTTAAACTTTCTTCTCCATTCGTGTTATTGATTCTTCTTGATCATTCTTGAATTTCTTGATCATTCTTGAGTTTGTTGAGTAATTCGGGTGATTGAATCAACCCAGACTAATTCTCCTACACAAGGGGTGCCCGAAAAGGTCTGCATCCAGAGTTTTCGGAAAAGAATGACAACCCGTCGTGCAATTTCTCAGTATGAAATTTGACCAAATTAATCAAAGCTTTAGTTTGATCTTCGTTAATTAGCTAGGAATGTTGGTTTTTTATGTGTGCGCGCAGATACATGTGTTTCTTGTTGTGCTTTCCTTGATTTGTAAAACCCACGGTACTGGACCGCTGGTAATTAATTAATTAGGATTCCCGGCCGAAACTCTCTTGTAAGATAATTCTATGATGTTTGTCATTATATATATATATATATATAGACACACACAACTATATGTTGTTGAATATTCTGAATTTTCTATGATCTCATGATATCACGGAAGGAACCCGTCTATATTACCAACAGGACCATCATTTGATCCCTTCGCTACACCGATATTGGCTGCCAAAGAAAATTCTACATGTAATAAAAAAAATTAATATCTATGATCAATTATTTGCGATGAAAATATCATTTCTTATAAAAATAGACTTAATGACACTAACAAAACAAATTAAATTACAATTAAAGTTTCGAAGGTGGAGCCAATCTTTTTTTTTTTTTTTTTTTTTTTTCTAATCAATTATAGTATAGATATATAAAATAGTTACAAGATACGAGAGATAACAGGGTTAGAGGCCCTGATATTCATGCCAAACCAGTTAGTACAACACTGAAAAAGAAAAAGAATGAGGGATTTGGGGCCAATGACTTAACCCCTATCCATTTCTTACAAGGGAAAGCTGCCTAAAGCGATTTTGATATAGTCCGATAAACGAATTATAATACTATGACCGAAAGCCGCAGTGAATGGATTTGAGCTACATGTCGCTGGTCTAGACTGACTGAAAGAAACTTTCACTACATTTTTTCCACGATCTTTAGTTAGGATGAGCGAAAATGTAGAAAGATAGCAAATGGAAGAAGTATCAAATTGTCGGCAGGCGATCGCCAGGAATTGTAGTAGCGTGTGAGGACCACACGCCACACTAATTAGAGAGTGGAGGTTGGTTGGATCTAAGAGATCCAAAGCTGTTGACCACAAAAATGTCGTGCGTGGTGGCAGCAGACTTGTCATGGTGTGGTGGCATGTGAGATCCACGCGCGGTTTGGGATGGGCGTGAAATGCACACGCCACTCTTTTTGACAGTTTTCTTCTGTCGTCCGAAGGATCAGCGGCTGATTAGTCTTGAGGTGTGGTGCGTAGCGGTCGTGGGTGGTTGGAAAGTAGTAGATCGGCAACTCTTTATCTATGGTTGGAAAATTAAAAAAAAATTTGAAAAAAATACAATAGGACAGTATCTAGACTATATAGCCAGGAGGAGGGTGGATGGAGCCAAACCCACTTTCTAGATTGGCTCCACCCATGCTCTAGACAGAGAAGGTAAGATTTTTAGACCTTCTTGTAAAGCTTTTCCGCTGGAGAGAGAAAATGAAAGCGTCTAAAGTGGATCCAATCTTATAAATCATTTTTCGTGAAGACAACACAGCATTTAAAAGCAATATTAATGGTTGCTATCTAGTAATAACTTCTTAACAACACAATTAGGAAAATGACAAAGATATAACTTCTAATTTTTGGTAATTATATCACGACTAAAGGCAATTTTGTAAAGGGAAATGAAACTTGAATAAATATGTTTTAACACTTTTTTTAAAAGTAATTCTTCAATAAAATATTACATCGTTTGAACTGAAATCTCTCAAATTCAAACAAAAAAACTTAAATAAATTTTAAAACTAGTAATGTATTATGAGTAATATTAGATACACTCATGGATTATGCAAGTGTTACGCATTTCTTTTGAAAAAGTGTGGGGTCTACAATTAAAAAATTAATTTTTTTCATGTGAGTTTTATATTTACTTAGTTTTTTCAAAAATAGAATTCGGCGCTTGTATACTCTATAACTGTAAATATTATTTCTTATATATTATTAAAGAGATGTGTAAAACTGAAAATTCTTCTACATGATTTTCATTTTGTAAAATAAAGTTTCAATTGTATCAATATTATTTTACAAAATATCATCCATTAGAGTTGTATATAAATAATACTATTCGAAGAGCGGTTCGAAATCAATTCGGTCAAACTTGAATAATTCAGTTCAATTCATTTAGCGTGGAAGAGGCTCTTTATAAGAGCATTAGCATTAGATTATGCAAATGCAAATACAAAATTTGTATAATATGACATGATTTTGCATTTGACTATTTCACTTAAAACTTATTCCCACATTGGATTATCCATATATTATTCAAAATAATAATAAAATATTATAAATTTAATAATATATATTTTTTTTCAATTTTTTTGTTTTGTCCTATTAATATTTTTTCATAGATTAAGAGCTATATGGAAATATTAATATTATACAATATGAGACTTGGATAAAGATGTGGATGGGTCTTGGAGTGCAGCAAATACATTCTAAATATTTCATACAACAAAAAAAAAAAAATCACCTACCTATTACATTTTCATCTAAAAAAACCATCATTGAGAAAAATATACATCTCCAAAAGTCACAAATGTTCAACACATATCAGCCCATCACAAAAATATACATCCCCAAAAGTCAGTCCATTACAAAAATATAAACACCTTCAAAAGTCAACCCATCACTAATGTTACTGTCCATCACAAAAAATAAAGACAATGTCCAATCACAAAGTTGCTACCCAGCCACATGTATTTCCATTACATATGGCTTGACGACCACTAAAATCAGACAAAGTATACATTAAACATATACTACTGTTAATTACAACTTCGAAATGAGCTAGAAAAATACTTACACACCTCCAAAAGGTGTGGATGGGTCCTCGGACGGTGATGTGATTGCAGACTTGCTCATTAAACCATTAAAAATTTCATCCTGAAGACGTTGGAAATAAAGTTGCTGCTTTGGTTTCATCCCATCACGATCTAATTTCATTATTTCAGCTTCAAACTTCTTCTTCTCAAGTGCAAGATGTTCATTTCTATCCCGCTCTTACTTGCTGTTAAATTCTCTTCTCTCCATCCTGAATGTATTTCTTTCAGCAGTCATGCGAACTATGACATGGGTAAATTCATCATCTACATCATCTCTACACTTCCTATTTCTTTCCTTGTCTTTTGCAGCCTTCTTGCCTAGAGGTCTTTCAAAGATGACCTCCACGTTGTCATCCAAAATATCATCTCCGTCTGAAGTTAAGCTAGCACTGGCCGGACGTCTTCCAGGTGGCTTCCTCCTTGTTGACAATGTTGAATGATGTTGCTGCCATTTTAGTTGTTGTCTCAATAGACACCAACAATGCTTCATGGTAAAGTTTGCATTCTCAATTTCTTTGTACATTATTTTTTCTTTCTCAATCTTAAATGAACAAAGTGATAAAATTAGTATGTAAATAAGCTCAAGCATATAAAAAAAAACTAAAGGAAAAACAAAATTAATACCTTATCGACCTCCATGGTACCACTTGGATGCAAAGACTCTACTTGTGCTACAGCAGCACAAAACTTGTTTGTACATTTTTGGATCGATTGCCATCGATTGGTCAATGATGCAATCGAACATTCAGGATTGTTTGGTTTTTTATACTCATGATAGTATTCATAAATTCTTTCCCACATTTGTGTGGATTTTTGGTCAGTCCTCGAATAGCATCTACGCTAATGTTTAGCCAAGCTGAAATAAGGAGATTATCCTCCTCAGTAGTGAAAGACACACCTCGTTGAGATTTTTTAATAGGTGGCCTTCGTTCACCTTCAGCTTGTGATGGTTGGACCACCACATTATCATGTATGCTATTGAAGGGGGTGTTGCCTTCCCCTTGTCCACCACTTTGCAATAGAGTAGTGAAGAAGGGATCCGCATCAAATGAAGGCTCCATCATTGAATAATTTAAAGTTTATCATAATTAAATGAGGCAAACCATAATGAAATGAGTGCACATGATAAATAAGCTCACTAAAACTTGAATACTTTGGATATCATATATATATATAACATTTTAACATACTTAAATCATGGATATTAGAAACTAATGAAGAATAAATTGTTTTAAAGAGTACCTTGCCAGAATTTTCCTTATTTCCAACAATAGTTTGACAAGCAAGCTCCAAGATTTAGGTTTCTGTACATAATAACCCAGGTTATTTTTTTGTGTAGCTAATTCCTTGAACTGTATATTACCAAGATGTATCTATCCCATTTACTTTCTGTTATATTTTAATGCAGGTCATAACTGATATGGAAAGGTTCAAGCAAGATTTCAAGGTCATAACTGCCAGAATACATGAGATGATCAAAACTAAAAAATATATTGTCACTCTAATTGAACAAGCATTAAGACTGCATCAATCATGAAACGAAAGCTGAAGGGCCTGAAGCGTTTGAGATCTATTATTATTTGACTACAAATTATATTATACAATCCAAAACAAAAATTATTTCAACTAAAAAACTGAAGGGCATAATATCTTATAGCAATTCTTTGAAGGCAAGGGGCAAGCAGTTCAAGCTACATCCAGAATTAAATTTTCCAACCAAATTATGTCCTGAAGGCAAGGGGAAATAGTAAGAACATCGTGCCATATGTTTATCACTGACAAGAAACAGAGTTTTCATTTTATTGTGTAACATATGCGCCAATTTGTTGAATATTTAATAAACAGGATCCTAGCACCGCCTTTGAATATTTGAGGTGCAAGATGAACATATGGAGACCCAGTGCTACACGGAGTTGCACTCCATTGACAAACAGCTAGCATCACAAAGAAACTTCCAGCTAAGAAAAATGAAGAAAAACTAAGGAAATGATAAAAAGATTTCAAGGAAATCAGACTACTCAAAAACAAAGCAAAAGAATAAACATCTAAGAAAAAAAGAACTACACAAATCGAACTTGTGATAAATATGAACACAAAGTTTGAAAAAGAAAATCTAAGCTCTGAGAGAGAGAGAGAGAGAGAGAGAGAGAGAGAGAGAGAGAGAGAGAGAGAGAGAGAGAGAGAGAGAGAGAGAGAGAGAGAGAGAGAGAGAGAGAATAACCTTGGCGAGAATGATATCCAAAAGCTTCGTCCCTATTTTTGAATCTCCAATCTTAGTTCGAAAGCTTTTCACTGTAAAGGAATTCCACGTCTCTCTCAACGCCTGGAGAGAAAAGGCAACAAAAATGAAACCTTAGGAGAAGAGAAAATGAACAAGGGTGAAATGGAGATAATTTACTGGCAGGAGGAAGAAACTGAGGGAAGAAAAATATTTGGTAGAATAGAGATGACAAATCGAGGGAAGAGAGAGAGTGTTCAGACGAAAGAAATAGTTTTTAATAGTTTTGGTTCAACTACAGTGAATGTCAAATATGACTGCAAGAGATAGTTTACTGTAGCTGAAAGTCATCTTGTTTACATTTGGATAATTCAATGCAGTTCATTTTTATCTTCTGTTAACCAAATTATCTATTTTATTTGCATTTGCGTAATTCAATATGAATGCTCTAAGCTCCTTATATTTTGTGGAAAAAAGTTTCATTTTACGTGAAAAGTTGCTCTGCTAGGGTTTTCACCGATTCTCCTTGCTAGTTTTGCACGTCCGCTGCATGGAGGCTGTAGATGGCCAGCCTCCCATGGTAGGCCCTATTCGGTCATTTGTTGATCTTGGCTCGACTGTGCCCTAACCACTACCAGAGACGGTTGTCCATTTCCGGCAACCGAAATATGTAGATGGTGAATTATTCTTCACCTTTTCATCTGAGGAGATCAATAAAACTGCTAAACCATTTAGGTTCTCTATGGTGCTTAAATTCCTTCGGCAACGGCCATCTCTCAACGCCATCCGTGCTTTCATCTGTAGCCGTTGGGGACTGTCCAGTGTGCCTATTGTCTTTGCAATGCAACGTCCCAGAAATATCTTCATTCGCATGAGCTTTTAAAGAAAGCATAAGATGATCCATTGACCAATGCAAAAAAGTTTTTTTTTTTTTTTCACAAGATCAATGAAAGTGTTTGAGAAACTAAACTAACCCATTACTGCAAACAGTAAATCTCATTCAAGATGATCGTATGCCTTCATCATATAAAGTTTGAAGATGATACTGCTTCCATACGTGTGCCAATCAATTTCTCTCACAAGTTCATGCGAACCTGATTTCCATAAGGCTCTATCGAGGGAATCGTGCTACATAGAGGGAGTTCATTACAAACCTTTTGCCTGGTCACTGAAGTTTGATGAGGATTTCGAGCCACCAACAGTTCCAGTTTGGGTGTTCTTGTCGGGCATTCCGCCTAACTACTATCATTCCTCTCTTTTAAAGATGTTCACGACACCGATAGGTAAGTGTATCCGTCGAGATAATCCGACTACTTGTTCCGCTCGCACAGATGGGGCATGGGTCTATTTAGAAATAGACTCTTCAAAGGAGCCTCTCACACACTTTTGGATTGGTATTCCTGGGATGCAAGGCAGGATGCAAGAAATCATCTATGAGACTATACCGGCTTACCGTTCGACCTGTCGTTGCTAAGGAAATAACCAACGAAATTGTAGGTTTGGCAGTGATCATAAACAAAGGCCAAAGGAGGGAAGATTTGGGTTAAAGTGGATGGTAGTCTATAGAACAATGAGAAGAATTTGGTGCCTTTTGTTGGTGTAGTGGTGGAAGAGCATGGAAAACCTAGTAATCGGAAGGACTTGTCTAATTTGAGTGGTCTTGATGGAAAAGAAAGTTTGGCTGGTGCAACACATTCTGCAATCCTCCATGGTTCGGTGGCTCTCGAGCAGGTGCAATACGCTTTTGAGAACAAGGAGACTATTGTGGATCATGGGCCTTCTGGTTCTGGGCCGATCATTGTGGTCAATGCTTGTGAAAGCCAGATTGTGGCCTAAAGTCAGGGGAGTGATGGTTCAGAGGCTTTGAGATGTGCGGGTTTGACATTATCTAGTTGTAGTGAACCTGAACGGGTGCAACTGTCACATGGTTGTGGGGACAAGGAGCTTCTTTTGGGCCATGGGCTAACTGGTAATGGTCCGACCTTTGATGAAAATGCCAATGAGGGTCAACTTGTAATTCAAAGAAAAGGGATTGGAGATACTAAGAATCCGAGGCTTGCGAAATCGAATGTCGCTACTGGCATGAATTCACATGATACTATCACTTTGAATGATTCCATGGGCTCCGGTGAGGCTAGGCCTTCTCAATGAGTTTTGCTCCAATCCAAGGGGCATACTGGAATTTAGAAGCCTAATCTAGTCCTAATGTTATTGCTCCTGAAACAAAAATTAGAGAAACATCACAATCTGAATATGAAACTGAGAGAGACCGACTTAAAGATGATATTGAGAAAAGAATATTGTTCTGAAGTTGAAAGCCTTTGCAATTCAGTTAGTAAGTGATGGGAACCAAGGTGGGCATACTCTTAAAGATCATTTGCAAGTTCCAGATGGGCCAATTACAAGATCAAGAGTTAAGTAGATCAATGAAGCAATGTAAGAACTGGTGCAATCCACTTGGGACTAGTCTAGCAAGAGCCGAATATTCAATATGGGCTTGAAAGAATGAGATTCAATGATCATCCACGTGATACAAGCTATGTAACAGTGCAACATAAATTAGAGCCTATTATTATGATTATGTGATTGAAGGCCATGGACTTGTTTATTTCATTAAATGGGCTTATTTTATTAGTTATAGGAATTAATCTTGAATAATTGGGTTTCAGGATGCTTGGCCTGCATATGTCTTATTTCTTATGAACTAGGGTTTTTGAAAAGGTTTTGTATTTTGGCCAATGGCTTATTTGGAAAGTTACTTTTTAGGAACTAGGGTTTAATGAGGTACTGTAGCGAGTTACTGTAGCCGCGACACTATTCATCCAAGGGTAGTTTTGGAAGAAAGGGCTTTATTTTGGCTAGGGCTTTAATTAGGTTTAGGTTTAAATACACTTTGTAGCCTCATTTTAACAAGTTTTATAAAATTTGATGAATTTGTTCATTTTGAGTCAAGTTTATCTCATTTTGTTCTTGATTGAACTTTTGAACTTATCAAAAGTAAATCACAACATTTGTGGCGTTCCTCCTTGTAATCTAGGTTCTTGAGGCGGGTTATTCAACGGGTCTAGATTTTAATATAATCTAGGTTCTTGAAACGAGTTCTCATCGGGTTTAGGTTCTCCATCCATTGACTTGATTTTGGCTTTCTTTGGTGGGTTTTCAAATTGATTGTGGGTTCAAGGAATTACATTCCTGCGGATTCATATCATTTGGTATTCAGAGCAAGGTTTCCAATCAGGTCTGATTCTATCTTTTAATTCTTGTATCTTTAATTTTAATTATAGGGCTTAATTGTTCTAGGGTTGAAAAAACAAACAAAAAGTAGGCTGCCGAAATTCTTAGAGTTTTTGGTTTGGCTGAAATTTGCATCACCTAGGGTTTCAAAATTCTAGGGTTTCCTGCATCTCTAAGTTTGTCAATTGCTTGGAGTGCCGTTCCATTGATTCTCTTATACTTCATTGCCAATTCTTGCGTGCTTGAATTCAATTACTTGATTTTCACAATTGAATATTGTTATTTGTGATTCAATTAGAGAAAAGAAAAGAAAATTCGAAAAAAAAAAAAGAGAAAATATAGCATATTCAAAGGTTGCTACATAATTACAAAGAATAAAAAGAAAAAAAATTTGTTGATTGAACCTTATCATCAAAGAGGCTGCATACATCATTAAAGTTGGCATCTTGTCTTATTGTTACTCTTTCATTCGTATAACTTCCTTGATTCTCGTATCGTTTTTATTCCTTCCGTATTTCTCTTGTACTTGTTTTCCTGGACCTAATTACTAGTTGCGATAAATCAAGGTTGCGTTGTCTTGATTGAGTTCAATTAGTTCTTAAAGAACTTGAGTGTGAAAACTCTTGAGGTAAAAGGCAAGAGAGTGTGAGACTATTATCGGGAAAAAAGCTAATTAAGAATGAAACACGAGTGGAGTGTCATTATTCGAGTGTAAACACGTAAGGGAGTATGTAAAGTTTTAAACTAACATTATCTTTGTGCAGCACATTATGATATCTCATAAGAGTGACTTATCACCAAAGGGGATGACAGATAACTCATTATTTGTGTTGCAAGTCATGCAACAACAGTTTGAGCGGTTGAACTTGATGTTGTGTGAAGTGATGGATAGTATGGATAATCAAGAAGCAGTGATTAGAAATCTACAAGATGAAAGAGATAGAAGGCGACGTGAGCGTAGTATTGAGAACGGGTATGAGAAGGGAGAGTATGGTGAGGATGAGGAAGACCTAACATCTGAAGTTGGATTGTGTAGATATAGAGGAGTTAGGCGTGGAAGAGGACCTAGGGCAAACCCGGGTGGTCGAGATAGAGTAGATAAGAACCTTGGGAGCATCAAAATGAAAATACCATCATTCCAAGGTAGAACTGACCCCCAAAGTTTATTTAGAGTGGGAGAAAAGAATAGAGCTGGTGTTTGATTCTCATAATTACTCTGATGAGAAGAATGTGAAGTTGGTTGTAATTGAGTTCACTGATTATGCGATTATTTGGTGGGATCAATTAGTGACCAATAGGAGGAGGAATCTTAAGAGGCCTATAGAAACATGGAGAGAGTTGAAAGATATCATGAGGCGGAGATTTGTACCTAGTCACTACTATAGAGACCTCTACCTAAAACTACAAAATCCTACATAGGAGTCTAGGAGTGTAAAGGATTACCATAAGGAGATTGAGGTGGCTATGATTTGGGCTAATGTAGTGGAGGATTGGGAGGCCACGATGACAAGTTTTTTGAGTGGGTTGAATAGGGAGATAGCCTATGTAGTTGAGTTGCAACATTATGTGGAGGTAAAGGATATGGTGTACATGGCTATGAAGGTGGAGAGGCGGCTAAAAGGAAAGGGTACATCAAGGTATACTTTGGGTTCTAGCACTCATTGGAAACCAAAGTGGGACAAAAATAATCAAGCTGTAACAAAGGGAAAGACCGAACCACCTAAGGAAAAAAATGAGGGTGAGGCTGATACCTAAAAAAAAAAAATGAGTTGAAAAACAATTGTGAGGCCGAGAGTTCAAAAAAAGAGGAGAGTGAAAGAAAAAAAGAGAGTGAAAATGACAAAGAGAGCGAAAGGAAAAAAGAGAATAAGGCCGAAATATCAAAAGAAAGTAAAAGTGAAAGTGAAAATAGAAAAGTGGTTGAGAGTCAAGAAAAAAGAGTGGAGCCACAAGAGGAAAAAGAAAGAGAGATTGTAGAGAGAAACAAAAAGACAAAAGTGATTTTTTATGCTAAGACAATCTTTTATACTAATGAATTTAACGACTTTTTGCTTGTGTTGTTGTTTCTTTGTTGCAAGGATATGATAATTCCTAGTGCTGTATTTAGTGGATTGTCATCTATTAGGGAGATAGAGCACTACATTGATTTTGTGTCAGGTGTGACAATTCTTATTCAACCTTTCTTTGAAGAACATTAGTCATTGACACACTTGAAGGGACAATGTAAGTTGTTGACTAGAATGCATGCTAAGTGTGAGGACTGTATTGAGACTTTTCCTCATGTAATCAAGTACATACAAGGTAAGGAAAATTTTGTGGTTGATGCTTTAGCAAGAAGGTATATCCTTGTCATTATTTTAGATGCAAAGTTATTGAGACTTGAATATGATAAGAAATTGTATGTTAATGATTATGGCTTGGCTAGTGTGTTTGGAGTACGTGAGAACGCATCATTTGGTCAGTTCTATAGACTAGATTGGTATTTGTTTAAAGAGAATAAACTTTGTGAGCCTACTAGTCTTATGCGTAAGTTGCTTGTACATGGATTTGATTTGATGAATCATTTTGGTGTAAAGAAGATTTTAGATGTGTTGCATGATCGTTTGTGGGAGTATCATTTGCCATTCATTGACATGTTGCATGAATGTTTGTAGAAGTATCATTTGTCATTCATTAATGTGTTGCATGAACGCTTGTAGGAGTATTGCTTGCCATTCATTGAGTTTGCATATAACTGGAGTGGTCATTTTGGTGTAACGAAAGCTTTAGGTGTGTTTCACAAACATTTATGGGAGAATCATTTGCCATTCATTGAATTGTTACGTGGACGTTTGCAGGAGTATCATTTGCCTTTATTAGAGTGTGCATATAATAAAACCTTGTATACTATTATTTCTTATTCTCTGTTTGATATTGTTTATAGTTTTAATCCACTTACTCCTTTAAATTTGATACTTTTGCTTGTTGATGACAGGAAGAGCTTGGATGAACCTTTCCAAATTCTTGACAAAATTAAAGAAAATGCATATAAAGTGGATCTTCCATGTAAGTATCATGTTTATGCTATTTTCAATGTTACTAACATTTTTCCCTTTGATCCAGGTAGAGATTCGAGGTCGAATCCTTTTGAGGAGAGGGGGAATGATAGGAACCAAGGTGAGCCTACTCTTAAAGATCCTTTGCAAGTTTCAGATGGGCCAATTACAAGATCAAGAACTAAGAAGATCAAGGAAGCAATGCAAGAACTGGTGCAATCCACTTGGGACCAGTGTAGTAAGAGCCGAATATTCAATATAAACTTGAGAGAAGGAGATCCAATGATCATCTACATGATACAAGCTATGGAACAATGCAACATAAATTAGAGCATATTATTAGATTATGTGATTGAAGGCCATGGACTTGTTTATTTCATTAAAGGGGCTTTTTTTATTAGTTATAGGAATTAATCTTGAATAATTGGATTTCAGGATGCTTGGCCCGCATATGTCTTATTTCTTATGAACTAGAGTTTTTGGAAAGGCTTTGTATTTTGGCTAAGGGCTTATTTGGAAAGTTACTTTTTAGGAACTAGGGTTTAATGAGGTACTGTAGCCGCGGTACTGTAGCCGCGGCACTATTCATCCAAGGGTAGTTTTTGAAGAAAGAGCTTTATTTTGGCTAGGGTTTTAATTAGGTTTAGGTTTAAATACACTTTGTAGCCTCATTTTACAAGTTTTATGAAATTTGATGAATTTGTTCATTGTGAGTTGAGTTTATCTTCTCTTATTCTTAATTGAACTTTTGAACTTATCAAAGGTAAATTACAACCTTTGTGGCGTTCCTCCTTGTACTCTGGGTTCTTGTGATGAGTTCTTCAACAGGTCTAGATTTTTATATAATCTAGGTTCTTGAAATGATTTCAAATCGGGTCTAGGTTCTCCATCCATTGACTTGATTTTGGTTTTCTTGGGTGAGTTTTCAAATTGATTGTGGGTTCAAGGGATTTCATTCCTGCGGGTTCATATCAGTAAGTTTCCCAAAAGGAGCTATAGCAGGGTGGTTACTCGTCCTTCCAAACTTAACTTATGATTAGTTCTCTCATTTTTTGGAATATTAGGAGAGTTCGCACTTCTCATTTGTGCTTGTGGAAAATTATAAAAAAATTTAGACCTAATATTTTTTTCTTTTTGCTGGAAGATAAAATTCCAAATTTTTTGGGAAGATTCAGTTGTGACTTATTTGTTACTAACGAAGCGCATGGTAGTAAAATCTGGTTGCTATGGAATTCTGTTGTTTCTGTTCATTGGCTAGCTGGGTCTAGTCAATTTCTTTCTGTGAAAGTTGAGGAGATTGGGCATGCCTATGTTCTTACCATTGTGTATGCCAAGTGTAACCAGCTTGAGAGGAAGAAACTTTGGGAGGATCTGGTAGCAGCTGGTCATGGGAACCTTCCTTGGATCATTTGTGGTGACTTCAATATTATAAAAAATGACTCAGAGAAAAGAGGTGGACTTCCCCGTCCATTTGTTGCGATGGAAGATTTCAACATGTTCACTAAAAATTGTGGTTTGCTGGAAATGTCTTATAAAGGATAGATGATGACTTGGTGCTATGGCCAAAGCGGGTTGGCTCGTAGCTAGGCCAGGTTAGATCGATGTCTTATTGATTATAATTTTCTTAACAGTTTTTCTAATGTTTTTCACCAGGTCTTAGCTCGTACTACTTCCGATCACTCTCTGTTGGTGATTCAAATGGGTGAAGACCCATTCAGGTATGGCCCTTGCCCTTTTCATTTTCAGTATATGTGGACTGATCATGTCGATTTCTTTCGCCTTGTTGAGAGTAGAAAGAAACGGGGAAAGGTTTTGGTCTGTTCAAATGGTCTATTCAAATTATCCCGTAAGTTGAAAAGAGTTAAGGTGGCTTTAACGGACTGAAATAAGAATGTGTTTGGTAGGACTAATGTCATTTTCAATGATCTAGAGCAACATATTGAGAGATTGGAAATCAGTCTTCAAGATTGTTGCAATGCTGATGATGAAAATGATCTCATGGCCAATGTTTTGAATACCGTACCGGATGCTATACCGGTCAAGGCACTGGAACGAAATATTTAGGTACCGGTACCGTTTCAGGATAGCGTTTCGGGATAACATTTCGGAATACTCGATATATAAATAAATTATATATAAAAATTATATTCCAAAATAATAGTCTATATATAAATAAATTATATATAAATACATATATATAAAAATTATAAATAGTCTAGTCTGAATTGTGGGTTAAAAAATAAGCTTGTAGTTTAAAAAAATGAAAAAAAAAATACTGGCCGAAATATCGGCCGGTACCGGCAGAAATTGAGGCTAGTACAGGCCAAAATTGAGGCCGGTACGTCCGATACCGGTCGGTATTTTGGCCGGTACGAAATAGATGTAGTACTTGTACCGGCCAGACGGCCGGTACGAAAAATTTCAGCCGTACCGGCCGGTATGGTACGAAATTTAAAACTATGCTCATGGCTTCTAAAATGGAGCCTTTAACTTGGATGGGTAGAGAGGATACCCGTCTGGCGCACATGACTAAGAAAAGCTGGTTGAAAGATGGGGACCAGAACTCGAAATTTTATTATGCTTATCTGAATGCAAAAAAACCACAAAAGGGTGAAGGATATGTGTTTATCTGATGGTACCTTGTTAGACTGCCCTTTCAAAATTCATTAGGTTGTCGTGGATTATTTTACTCAGTTCCTAGGTGTCGGGAGAAGTAGTGAGTTGCCAAAGTTAAGTGACTTGATTTCTCCTGTGATCATCGAAGAGGAGAATTTGGAGGTCTGTAGAGCCCCTTCTCTTGAGGATATTATGGAAGCTCTTTTTAGTATCCCCATTGATAGCAGCCCTAGTCCGGATGATTTTGTTTCTAGTTTCTTTAGGGTTTGTTGGGATATGGTTAAAGATGATTTATTGGAAGCCATTTATGATTTTTTTTCAACATTGCTTGCTTCCTAGATTCTACACTGCTTCTTTTATTGTCTTGATTCCTAAGGTAGATAATCCTAATGGTTTTGATAAATTTAGACCTATCAGTCTCTATTCGGTGATCTATAAAATTTGTGCTAAAATTATTGTGGGTGGTCTGACAAATTTGCTAGCTAAGATGATTTCCCAGGAACAATGAGCTTTTATCCCTGGCCGTAGTATTTTTGAGAACATTAGTCTTACCAAGGAGATGGTCCATTCTATCCATAAAACTTCAAATGGGGGCAATGTGTTTTTCAAACTTGATATGTCCAAGGCTTATGATAGAGTTGATTGAAACTTTTTATTACATGTCTTGGCTACTTTTGGTTTCTCTCCTTATGTTTGTAATCTGATTGAGAGGAGTATTTCTACGCTCTAGTACTCTATTATGATGAATGGTATTTCTCTGGGGTTCTTGGGGAACAAGGTCCGCAACAGGATGACCCACTTTCACCCTATTTATTCATTATCATGCAAGAGGTTCTCTCTCGTATTCTTATGAATTCTTTTGAGAATGGTACTATTGGTCAGTTTTCTCAAGCTAGAGGCACCCTTCTAATCTGTCATCTTATGTATGCGGATGATACTGTTATTTTTGCTAATGGTGGGAAAAGATCGGTGAGAAAGTTAATGCAGGTTCTAACACTTTATAACTTGGACGGGTCAAATTCTTAGTAAAGAGGAGAGTGCTATCTACTTTTCTAAAAATATCCCTCTTTAGAGGAAGTCTTCTCTTCTTCGTACTACTGGTTTCATTGAAGGATCATTTCCTTTTAAGTATTTCAGTGTTCCTATTGGGGATGGGGGGCTCAGAGTTCATGATTTTTGTGAGTTGCTTGGTAAAATTAACAAGAAGATTATGGGTTGGAAGATGAAGTTATTTTTGTTGGTGGGCGGAAAATTCTTCTTCGGCGTGTGCTATCGAGTATGGCCACTTATCTCCTGGCTATTTTACAGGTTCCTCACACTATGATCTTGGTTTTGAATAGACTTCTGAGTTCCTTCTTTTGGAGTGATTCTGATGGGAAAGGAAAAAGGAAATGGATTGCCTGGAAAAATATTTGTAGGCCTATAGAGTAGGGTCGATTGGGTATTCGTGATTTTGAAGAAACCCAACGGGCTTTACATTCGAAACTTGCCTGGTATCTTATTAAGGGTTAGTCTTTATAGGCGGATTTATTTAGGACCAAGTATGCTCGAGGCAATCATTTATCACTTTTGGAGCCTAATAAGGATACCCGATTTTGGAAATCGGTGCATTCCTGATGTTTTATCTAACTCCAAGTGGATTGTTAGAAAGGGTAATAGTTCTTTCTGGTATGATAATTGGGATGATAGGGGCCCTCTAAGTGCTAACTACCTTGTGACTGAGCACCCTTTGTTGAAAATTAAAGATTGTCGTATTGGTTATGGTTGGGATTTCTCCTTATTGGAAAGACTTGTGGGTCATTAGAAAGCTTTTGACTTGTGTCATTTCTTGGCCAAGGGAAAAGATGGGGAGGATGATCTTATTTGGTTGAAGGACAATGATGGCAATTTTTCGACCAAAAGTGTTTGGGATTGTATCTGGATTAGGACTTCCCCTTTACCTTGAGCTTAGTGGATTTGACAGAATAACCTTCCTCAAAAAATTTTTGTTATGATGTGGAAGGCAATTCATAATTGCTTCAGTGCTGATTAGAAAATTAGAACTGTTGGTATCCCAATGGTCTCTAAATCTAATTGTTGTTCCATGGGACATTCTTAGGATTTGAATGATGTGCTTTGTAATGGTGAGTTTGCTAGGAAAATTTGGCATATGGCTACTATTCATTTAGGTGTACACATGGGTGTTTTTAATACTTGGAATGAACAAATTAATTTCTGGTTTTGCCATGCAGGTAAATCTTCTCAACTTCGTATTATTTTTGGTCTTCTCCCTTCTATTATTTCTTTGAAGCATTGGGATTGGAGATGCAAAGTTTGATATGATGATAAGGTTGACACGGTGGACTCGGTGTGGAAAATTTTTAAATTCTTGATTCGTCAGATCTTGAAACTGATCATGAAAGTTACTCAAATTTCTAATCAGGATGTTGCTACTTTAATTAGATTGGATATTACGGTTTTATTACCTAAGCCAAAGCAGGTTCATGTGGTGAGATGGTTGAGACCTAGGCAAGGTTGGGTGAAGCTCAACGTGGACGGTAGAGTTTGGATAATCCTGGTCTGGCTAGTCTTCGGGTCGTTATTCGTGATAATTACGGTAGGCTTCAGATGACTTATTTTGTTCTTTTAGGTCAAGGTTCTAATAATTTTGCTGAGATGAGAAGTCTGTTGGAGGGAGTCCGGAGATGCTATTAGATGGGTTTTTCTAGGGTTGAGATTGACGGATTCTCAAATTCTTGTTAACTGGATTATTAAAGGTGATTGTAATATTTGGTATCTGGAGGATTATTGGGACGACGTTTTTAATTATCTTGCTTGCATAGAGTATCGTGTTAGCCATGTTTATTGTGAAGGTAATGTTGTGACTGACTTTCTTACCAAGAAGGGCGTTGGAATTTAAATATGGATTGGTCTGCTGACTGTGATATTTTGCCTAGTCAGTTAGGTGGTCTTCTTAGAATAGATATAATTGGTCTTTCTTATCTGCGCATCTCTTAAAATGTTCCAAGTATGTTTTTGGCTTTCTCCAAATTTGATATTTTTTTATAACTTGCATTGGGTTTTTTTGGTTCTCTTTCTCTTGCTGGTTCCTGTTCTTGTGTGTGTGTGTGGGTTTTTTTTTTCTTTTTTTTCTTTCTTCTTCCCTTCTTTCTCCTCTTTTCTTTCTGGTTTCGTCTTTGTACCCTGAACATTACGGGAATATTGTATTTTGATTGGGGCTGTTACGATTTTTTTTATGTATGGATTTGTTTCTTTTTTGGTTAATTGTATTATTCAGGTG
Organism: Juglans microcarpa x Juglans regia; assembly: GCF_004785595.1. Taxonomy (NCBI): domain Eukaryota; kingdom Viridiplantae; phylum Streptophyta; class Magnoliopsida; order Fagales; family Juglandaceae; genus Juglans; species Juglans microcarpa x Juglans regia. The sequence continues at coordinate 2,814,370 of NC_054609.1, forward strand.
TCTAGTTGTAATCACGATTTTCTTCCGTTACAAGTGAGAATTATCAATAAAATTAAGAAATCGTCTTCTTCTTAAAAAAAAAAACAATTTATTTATTAAATGAGCTGCACATGAACACAAAATTATAATCAATGAAAAGTGTGAGCTCGACCAGTACTTTCGCGTTTGCACTGGATTCGTTTATACCCCTATCCTCCATTTAAAATATACAGAGCTGATAAAATATATATATATATATATATATATATATATATATATATAAAATAGGTAGTCTCTTTCTCTACTCATCATAGAAACACTCAAACTTCAAACCTCAACCACTTATTTTGCCGACACACTTGAGGACGTTAATCTCCGAGAGTACTCTAAATTGTACGAAGTCCCTAAATTTTCAAATTACGATCCATTATCAAGAGCTAAGAGCTAACTGCAATTAAATCAAGACATTACTAGATATATAACTATAACCACATGAATTTGTAACAAATCTAGCTATATTGTCAATCTCATATATACGAGTCCGACTAGACATATATAATAAGAAGCACATTGGCGAAAAAACGGAAAGCTAACTAGGGGTAATTAATTTGACTTGTATTCTAACACCTCACGTGTGGGTTATACTTTTTCTTAAAAAGTGGGATAATTTAAAATTATATCCTAACACTTTTAATGCAGAGTTCTTCTTAATATATAAGTGGAACAAATACATTAAATATCTAATTAAATTATGTGAAATATTGTCGAATCAGTAAAATTCAGTACATCTACTCTGATATCAAAATATTAAATTAATGAAAAAGTGATAACTTAATTATTTAAATTATATTCTAATATATATGTTGAGCGCAAAATATAAAATCCATTATAATTACTCAATGACAGCTTTTCTTTTAACATGAACGATTTTACATGATATGTACTTAATTACATCATCTTTACTCTTCTTTTACTCTTTTAGAAAAACTTTCAATAAAATATTGTATTTCAAAAACTTAAGTCGATGAAATTCTATATGAATTTAATCATTTAGCTGGTTAATTTGGATGGTGAGTTGAGATCAATGACATGAGTTAGGAATGATGAATTAAAATATTTTATAGGATTTTGGAAGATGAGAGAAAAAAAGTTGAATAAAATATTATAAAATTAAAATATTATTATAATATAAATTTTTAATATTATTTTTGTTTTGAATTTTACAAAGTTGAATTGTTTTTTATGTTTTGTTTAAAAGTTTAGAAAAGTTATAATAATTAAATAATAATTAGATAAAAAAAAAAAATTTAAAATTAAAAAGTGTTTATATTTACTTTGTTTATCTCAATCCTCCGCTTCAAGGGTTCAAGAAATCAATAAAGCATTAGCCCATCAATCAGTTTGTCGCCTCTGGAAAGAGTATTTTGGAGACGGGTTGACTTCTTGTCATCAACGTCCAAATATGGTTCGCCAATATCATATGCAAATACTTGCGGCAGCTGCAAAACTAGGGAATGTTGAATTTATAATTATGTAATTTATACACTCTTATGATCCCGAGCTGATCATCTACGATCATATGGAGAGATGACACAAAGTATGGAAGTTTATATTTATATGCTGTCACATAGACAAAAAAACATTCACATATATAAAATAAATAGTTATTCTACTCAGCACTCAGCAGTCCTACACCACATGATACAGGAAAAAAAAAAAGATAAAAAAAAAAATTAAAAGTAGGCGTGTGGTGTAGGGCTACCTGCTGAATATAATTTTTCTAACATAAAGTAGAAAGCCCTTTTACTTATCATCATTCCTAAGCTATACACCACACTTTTTTAATTTTTAACTTTTAATTTTTTTTTATTCTTGCTAAACTAAAAGAGTTCATATACTCGTCATCCATATACCATATATTTGACAAGGAAAAAAAAGTAAAAAAAAAAAAATCATGTGTGGTGTCATGTGATGTAGGGATCATGATCATGAGTATAATTTTTCTAAAGTATATATTAATTGAAAAATTCTAGATAGAAGTCTTACACCACACACCTCCAACTAATCAATATGTGATTTGTCATTTTTGTCTTTTTATTTAAATACTTATATTTAAGCATTAAGATAGAATTATAAAAATGACAAATCACATGTTGGTTAGGTAGATGTGTGTGATGTAACATTTCCTTGTAGCATTTCTCATATTAATTATACATATATTACGAGAAGTGTTATTTGAAAGCGCATTTTACACCACGCACCATTCACATAAGGTAATTTGATTTGTAAGATTCAAAATTTAAAATTATCTTTCAAATGAAATTATGTTACAAGGATGATATGTGGTGTAAAGACATTATTCAAATTATGTAGTTAATTACAACACCATATATATATATATATATATAGGTATATATTGGCCCTAAACTATGGGACTATGTGGCCCCCAACATACAAATTTTGCAATCAACACTCTCCTTTGAGATCGATTTATTTTAATGTTTATGATCCTACAATCCAGATTGGTATGTGGTATATATATATGAACAGATTCGTGTATATTAATTTGCCATGTTAATCCCCTCTCCTAACCTATTAATCTGATAGTTTGATATTAATTTGGCATGTGGGATATTGGACCCTGTTATAATTAGGTCATATGTTGATGACAAAAGTTATTTGTTTACGGGATATTGCAAGTTGTTCCGTAGTTTAGATTGCACTTCTATATATATGTTAATTGTTATCGAAGACAATATCAAATTAATAATTTTATTTGATTATTAGTTTAATTTGATTATATAACAATGTTTTGAATACCGTACCGGATGGCGTACCGGTCAAGGCACTGGAATGAAATATTTCGGTACCGGTACCGTTTCGTGTACCGTTTCGGGATAGTCGATATATGAATAAATTATATATATATAAATATATATAACAATTATATTCTAAAATAATAGTTTATATATGAATAAATTATATATAAATACGTACATATATATAAATTATAAATAGTCTAGTCTAAATTAGGGGTCAAAAAATAAACTTGTAGTTTGAAAAAATGGAAAAAAAAATGAAGGCCAAAATTTAGGCCGATACAGGCCGAAATTTAGGCCAAAACGGCCGGTATTTAAGCCGGTACAAAATACAGGTAGTATCTGTACCGGCCCAGTGGCCGGTACGGCAAATATCGGCCGTACCGGCCGGTACGAAACGATTTTTAAAACTTTGTTATATAATTATTAAATTAACTGATTTAATTTTTATTATGATGAAGATATTTATTTTATCTCATCTCCTGTAATTTTCATATATATAAAGACGATTAATGCTTTGTATTCGAAATAATCAAAAATGAGAAAAATGTAGCTTTCAAATTCGATTTCTCATTCTCTCTTCTAATGATCCATCTCCTTTTCTATTATATTTTATTGTGTACTTGTTGTTATAGCATGTGATATGCTTGATTAAAAAAAAAAGAAAAAAAAAAAAGAAGAACAAGAAGAAGAGGACTTAGGAAATGGGACTCGAACTACAACTCAAAGGGACAAAGGGAGTCTAAATTATATTATAATCCTTTTAAGGTTAGGTTGAATTAATATGGAATATTCCCAATTTTCGTAAAGGAATAAATATTATGCTGTTGTTTTTAATTTTTGCTTAGTCAAGAATTAACTTATATAATCCAATGCAAGCGGATCGCATAATTTAGTGATTTTCCACAATTCAGTACTGTAGATGAGAATATTAGTGTTTTTTTTAAGGAAAACAAAAAAGAAGAGAAATAGCGCATGACAAAAGACCAAAAATTAACCAAAAATCTTCTATGTAGAGGCAACCTAGACCCCTGAATTCATTTTCACCCACATGAATGTATACCTTCTGAGAGACAATTACTCAGCAACATGTGTTTGACGGTGAGAAAAAAGGAGATAGAGAGACGCAGAGAGAGTCCTTAATTTGGATGCAAGGAAGAGAATCACTTATATTATATACATATATATATATATATATATATATTATGCATCATAATAATATTATTATTCAATCTGATCGCATTTTTCAAAGGCATCACTTAATTATAAGCTATGATTCAGGGACAGTGTCATGGGGGAATGTATTGGCATGCATATAAGAGTTAGACTAGTTTGAATTTATAGATGAGTTTAAATTATTTGTGAATAGTAGAATAAAAGTGAAATTATTTATTATATTTTGTGTAGAAATTTGATAAAGTTATTTTGAGATTTGAAAAAGTTAAATTGTTTATTATATTTTGTGTGAAAAATTAAAAATATTATAATGATGAGATGAGATAAGTTGAGATGAGTCCTTCCATAGCTGCCTGTAAATCACTATAATTAATTATAATAACAATTAAGGACGATGCATCTCTTTCCTTGAAAACGTACCATTGCCGACGAAGAAATTTAATCTCGGGATTCGGCCTTTAACAAAAATAAAGAATAATAATAATAATAATATAGAGTTTTAACGGCTGTATAATATTTGTTGTTAGTTAAAGGAAGTCACCATGAACATCCGCTATTTTTTTATCATGTACCTTACATTATATATAAATTATAAATTTATATATATATAATTTACATGGAAAGGAACTTATAGTGTCTTTCATGGGTCCTAAACGTTGTCTTATGGATATCTTCAACCTTAAGCTGAATTTAGTGAAAATCTGAGCGTAGGTCTAGCTTAGAGAAGAACTTAGACCCACTGAGTTTATCCAACATCTCCTCCACAACTGGAATTGAAAATATATCCTTAATTGTCACACTGCTCAAGGCTCGGTAATCCACACACATTATCTATGTCTCATCCGCCTTCCAAACAAGTAACATAGGGGATGAATAGGGGTATTGGGTCTTATTACCCATGAACTCAGTAATTCTTTTACAATCTTTTCAAACTCATCTTTTCAGAAATAAGGGTAACGGTAAGGCCTCATTGAAACAGACTTGAAGTTTGGGTAAAGGGTAATAGCATGGTCTTGCATTCTAGGTGGGGGTAACCCTTTTGGTTCACCGAAAACTTCCTTATATTGATCAAGTAATAGCTGTACAACTGTAGAAATACTTCCGAACAACATTTCTTCTTTGGTTTCAACCAGTTGTAATAACACCCGCCCTTTTTTCCAACTTGTGATTCTTATTTGAATTCCCCCTCTTCAATTAACTTGGAAGGACATAAGCCTTGTAAACAAAATTCCTGCCCTTTATGTCGGAATTGCATTGACAATTCCGTAAAGTTCCACAATATAGGTTCTAACTCACGCAGCCACTCTACCCCTAACACCATATCATAGCCCACTAGCACTAGTACATAAGAATATGTGGTGAAAGTATGAACCTGCATTTTAATCTACACAACAACACATTTCCCTTCACAACCTACAAGTTCACCATTAGCCACCCTAACACTCACCTTCTCTCCATGATTCACATTCAAACCCACATTTTTTGCTACTAGGAGATCCAATAAATTGTGAGTGATGCCAGTGTCGACCAACACCGCTATCTCTTAACTTCCCAACCTCTTCTTAATTCTCATGGTTTTGGGACTTAGGATCCAATAAGTGCATTAAGGGAAATTTCGGGTTGGGCTGGATTGGTGGTCAAATCTAATATTTAATCATTTTCATTTTCCTCCACTAATAAGGGAACCTCAACTGGCTCCTCCTCAACCTCCTCTATCAAAAATATTTTAGGCTGTTGGCACTTGTATCCTGAATTCCACTCGGAATTGCAGTAATAACAGAGGCCCTTTTCATGCCTCTCTTTCATTTGTTGAGGTTTGATCTTCTGCACAATGACAATAGCCTTAGACTTGAATCTAACATTGTTGTTTGTTGCTACAGACAGTAATTTCAAAATTCCAATGTCACGGTTGTCATGAGATTTTCTATTAATGCCAACATTTTCCTCTTGAATTTTTGTAAGACTCTATGTTGTCAGCAAATTATTAGGATGGAACATCCTCACAGTTAACCTTATCTCATCCTTGAGCCCACTAAAAAAAAAAGCTCAGTTTATACCCTGAGTCTATTTGACAGTGACTCAAAATTAGACTTATATTCTTCTACAAATCTAGTCTGTTTCAACCTTGTTAAGGCTTCCATGGGGTCATCGTATAAAGATGGCCCAAACCTTACCAATAAAGCCTTTGTGAAACCCTCCCAATGCTTCAAACCCTCTGACTCCTCAAGATCCTGGAAGCAAACTAGGGCTTGGCCCTCCATATGAAAAGGGGCTAGCCTCAATTTATGTTGGGGTAGGGTATTATAGTATGAAAAAGAAATGGTTTGTTTTATATATCCATCCATTCAGGTCATCACTATTAAAAGCTAGAAAATAAAGCCTTACCGAATGTTGGGGAGGCTCGCCTCCTTGTTCAACACGTACCATCTGCTGGTTCTGGTCATCTGAGGATGATTTTCTATGAGTCCAACCATTGTTCTTCCATTGCAACTCCACAGTCAGGGAGGCTAACTGCTGCATGATAGAGTCTAATTGCCTTTTAAGTGCCAACATTTCAGTCTCCAAATTTTTTAATTGTGAATCTGTGGATTGTTTGAGTGATGTAAGACCTTCTTGTAATTGATTTAGGCGGGTGCCTTCTGCCATTTTGCTGCTTCCTTTGCTCACAGGTCACTTGGGAACGGGTCTCTAGATACCATTTGTAACATTTTGATTCTGTAATGAATGGTGGTGCAGGTGAATACAGGGAAAGAATGAGTACTTACCTTGCTTCAAGGGTAGGCTCCTCCAGAAAATAGAGAGAGGAAGAGAGGAGAAACAGTAAAGAGCGAAATTAGGAATATTATAAAAACTGGCCTAACAAACCCTTACCAGGGCTACAGTAAAATAGGTATTAACGTAAAGGGAAAAATACCAAAAACAACATGACTGTTACTAAAGACTAAATGGAAGACAATACTAGTGATGGGGGCTCGTAGGCCCATGAAATTACTGACTCATAAACAACTCAATGTTTAACTACGGACTAACATTCAAAAGGCCCTTTTATTACTTCTTGGCCCAAGGCCCATACGACCACTTAACCCTACAAGCGTCTGAACTCATCTTCCTTCTCGCCTAACTCCCCAGTTCCCACTTCCATTTTCCACCGTATAATTCTTCACCTCAGAAACGCCGTGTGACATGTACCTATGCTGCATTCGCCCCCACTTTCATTTTCCGTGTTTGTTTTGCTTTTATTATCTGAAAAGGACGAGGTTGTTCTAATTAAATGCCTGATATATGATTCTTCACCAGATCGAAAGAGGATGCAGTTGAGAATTACAAAACGTATTAAATTTATATAAAGCAATAATTATATGCATCGGAGACTTGTTTATCTTTTCGTATTGAAATTTGAATACTAATTAGGATATCGGAAGTCCGATATATGTGGCTACTGGCTAGTCTTTATTGTTTTATTTTTTTCCCTCGTACGTCTTGATGACCGCATTTGAAGCTGGTGCATCATCTGTGCACCACCCACGCATGGTACGAGGAAGGTTGTCCATTGTCTTGGTTTTTTTCTACTCAAATTGTTCTTCTAATAAAAAATATGTATTATTTTTACATATATTTTAAATGAATTATATTTTTATAAAATAACTTACATAAGAATTATATTCTCAATTTAAATTATAATTATATGAAAAATTATAAAGAGAATTGTAGCTTAATCATTACATTTTTATAAAACAATATATATTCTTAGTTTTTTTTTACTAGAAGCATTTATTGATTATAGCATTTGATTGGATGGTCACCTGCATCCGTACCCTGACCTTATCTGCTTAATAAATTTGTTGAAAGAAACTAGAAAAACCGGTGAAATATATTTGCATTTAACGTGTGCTCTCTTGTCACTTTCACAAAGACTTCTGAATCTGAAATGTAAGAAAAAATAAAATATAAAATAAAAGAGGACTTCGGAAAGGAGATTTCTGCATGCAGATAATTAGTAGGTAAGTGATGGTTATAACTTGCCATATATAGTACAGAAGATGGAGAAGGCAACTGCTGAATTAATTCAAGGTGAGCAAAGTCACGGTTTAAAAAAATATATTTTAGTAATAAAAAAGATTACACTAAATAAATTTATAAACTTGCTTAATTTAACGTGATAGATTAGATTATAAATTTTTTTTATTATAAAATAGATCTAACATATCATATAAAATTATTCTATTTATAATTTCAAAAATACTTCTAATAAAAAAAATTAAAAATAAAGTGATTGTATTAGGAGGAAATATATGAAAAGACTTTTATTAATTGAAAAAAACTAAGAATACAAGTGGCCAAGACTTGTATTCAATGAATAGACTTTTATTAATTATGATGATGATCGCTACATAGTGCTGGACGTGGATCTATAAATCTAATTCAGGAAAACTGCTCCAATATCTCAATCCACATTGGCCACACATTGACCATACATGTGATACACCATTAGATTACCAATTCATTTTTTGTAGTTTGTTTTTATGTTATTATTTTTTTTCTTAATTGAAGTTCTTTTATTTTTAAGAAATAATATTATTCATATCCTTTTTTTTCATTCTTTTTTTTTTCTAAGTTTTATTGAACACTTGGAGTTGGTGGGACTAAATTTGATCTTTGCAAATGATTTGTTATATTTTCCACCTTTATTTCCTTTTCTATGTATTGTAATTTGTAATATTGTTATTCAGAACTATTTGTAATAGGAAAATGATAAGGTTATTACCCTATTACTACTCATTCACTATTTTTTTTGTATTTTATTTTTTTACTTCATGGTTAAAGAAGTGATTATTAATAAATATGACCGATTAAGATTATGATTATGATACTATAGAAAATTCAGAATACTCAACAATAAATATATATTTTTTATTTTTATATTTTATTTTATAAAATTATCCCTCATTTCAAATATAGTGATGTATAATTCATGTTAACTAATAATTTTAAATTATTACACTTTGTCTTTCATTCCAATGCATAACTCGTATCCATGCGCTACAGATTCGCCTGGAGTTCGCTCCTTGTTGAGTATTCTAAATTTTCTATAGTATTATAATCATAATCTTAATAGGTCATAGTCATGAAAGAAACCCGTATGTCTATATTACCATATATGATCAGTACCATTCGCTTTATCTTTCATTCCAAGGCATAACTCGTATCCATGCACTTCAGATTCGCCTGGAGTTCGCTCCGTGTTGAGTATTCTAAATTTTCTATAGTATCATAATCATAATCTTAATCGGTCATAGTCATGAAAGAAACCCATACGTCTGTATTACCATATATGATCAGTACCATTCGCTTTATCTTTCATTCCAAGGCATAACTCGTATCCATGCACTTCAGATTCGCCTGGAGTTCGCTCCTTGTTGAGTATTCTGAATTTTCTATAGTATCATAATCTTAATCTTAATCGGTCATAGTCATGAAAGAAATCCATACTTCTGTATTACCATATATGATCAGTACCATTTGCTTTATCTTTCATTCCAAGCCATAACTCGTATCCATGCACTTCAGATTCACCTGGAGTTCACTCCTTGTTGAGTATTCTGAATTTTCTATAGTATCATAATCATAATCTTAATCAGTCATAGTCATGAAAGAAACCCGTACGTCTGTATTACCATATATGATCAGTACCATTCATTTTATCTTTCATTCCAAGACATAACTCGTATCCATGCACTTCAGATTCGCCTGGAGTTCGCTCCTTATTAAGTATTCTGAATTTTCTATAGTATCATAATCATAATCTTAATCGGTCATAGTTATGAAAGAAATCTGTACGTCTGTATTACCATATATGATCAGTACCATCAATTGATCCATTCGTTTCGTGACCAATTCCTACATAAGAAAATTCCACCGTTGCTGGAAAAGGTCTTCGACTTAATGACAAAAAAAATTAAATGGCAATTGAAGTTTCGAGTTTCGAATGTGGAGCCAATCTTATAAATCTCTTTCGTGAGAAAGACAAAACAGTTCAAAATTAAGGCATCTTTATAAAGGAAAATGAAACTTGAATAAATATATGTTCAAAATTATTATTGATAAAAGTGCGAGCTCGACTCGTGTTTTAATAAAAACCAAACAAATTCCACTCATTTAAAATAGAATTGACAAATAAACAAATAAACATTGACCACCCACTACATATGGAAATGAAAAACTCTACTTGCACCCGGGGACAGGGAACACGCTGCGTACCCGGGTGCCAAATCATCATTATTTAAACGGTGTGTATCATAAGTTAAACGCACGTTTTGAATTATTTACATGGGGTGCCAGTGGGAGCTGCCCAGAAGGCTAGTAAAACCGAAAAAAACTCGAACTGCCATTTTTGTTATGAACAACCTCGATGTTGTTAGAAAGAATTATGCTTTTCCTCAATCTGCAAGGGCGTTTTTGTGGCGCCCTCGACCCCCACGTGTTATTTTTATGGAGTTCGTGACACCGGGATGATGACCACACGGATCACGCACCCCAATAACTCTCAGTGCTCAAAGCGTGTACAACATACATAAAATGTACAGTAATTTTCACAGCGGTGAAATAAAAGGTCTTTCTTTATAAAGTACCAGAATTGTTCATAAAACAGTAAAATAACTTTACAAATATGTTACAGTCTTCCGACAGATAATTTAAAGAAAGCAAATAACATAATGGAAACAAGTCCCAAAAACGCTGAACAACATAACAGCGACTTAAGCTTCTGGCAGAGTCGGTCCTTCAAGTTCATACACGGGCTCTGCGTCAAAATCTACGGCACCATAAAACGGAACCGTAGGGTAAACACCACTATGAGATTTTGACATCTCAGCATGTAATTAACCAAATAACATCAAAGAGATTTAAAACATATTTATACAAACACGTGTTCCCAGGCGGACAAATAACAACTTACATTACTTTCCCAAAAATATCATTTTTATTCTTTCACCCAAAATTTCATTTTTGTCCCATTCATATATTAAGAATTCACGCATGCACCACGGTCTCCCCTATGGACCGTCCGCACACCCTGGCTCTCTTCGTCACATCACGGGTAACGTCCGTGTATGAGACTTCGTAACGAGCGATGCTCAGTTCCGCGCTCAGCGCGTACATGGCCAAGCATCCTCTAACCTCGCCAGCCAAAGGTCACGGAATCGGTACGAGAGCGTTACCGTCTCGTCCGTTCCCGTCGTCGCCCTGCGACAACTCAGAGGATGTCACGTCAGTCTGTTACGCTTCCGAGTGACCAGAGAAGCTCCACCGAGATAATGCCCCATCTCGGCTTGCGGTCGTGAAACACACGCACTCACGCAACAGTATCAATATGCAACAGACTTCGTGACATTACCGCATAATTTTAACAAAATGATAATTTATGCTTTCAACAGTTTATTAGAATACGCATTTAAATAATTCATTTTACAAGTTCTCAATAAATGCCGAAACACAATTTCATAAATACACGCATAGTCCCATCCGCTAATCCGGCCCAAGGCCCAATTACATTTAATATCCCAACAACTTTGACGGCCCAAGGCCCATTTATTTCACAATACCATTAAAGCCCAACACTTCAATAAATACAATACATTTTCATCAAACCAATAATGTACAAATAAACAACAGTTTATAAAACCAATAAATACAACAATTTATTTATAACATTGAGAAATTACAAATAATATTTAAATAAAGAGAAAATTACATACACACGATGAAATTGATAAAAATCTGGAAGATCACGTAAAAGGAAGTGCTGCCAACAGTGGCGACGGCGTCTCATAGCTGAAACCGTTTCTCTCAACTCACGGGTTGAACAAAACAGATGAAAAACTCAACAACAATCCCAACCAAAATACAAGATTTGAACGCACAAAGAGTTCGGCAAACATCACAACACCTCATGGATTCAATCACTCAAACTCACAAATTTCAGATTTGCAAACTCTCGGATTCAATCCATACAACACTCTGGTTCATCCCCAAAATTCACAAATTAACACACAAAATAGAAAGAGGTGAAATGGCTTTGAAAGAGAGAAAGAGGATGAGGATCTCCCAAAATTAATCAGAGGAACCCGTGGACTATAAATAGACCAACAATGGCGGTTTTGAAGAGCTACGTGTCCCGCGGATAGAGAAGATGAAAACGGCATCAAGTCGTGGAGGACTGAGATGCATTCGTGCGGACGTGTGGAGCGGCGGCGACGACAGCACATTCGGAGCCCATGCCCAACGCCACCGAGATGCTTATGGAAGAATGAGGTGGTGGCGTGGGGATCGGCAGCAGCTGCGTGGAGAAGAAATGCAGAAGAAAGGAGAAGGAAGGAGAAGGGACTCGAGCGGCGCAAGGGAGAAAGGGATGAAACCCTAAGTCATCCCCTCCAAAACGACGCCGTTTCAGAAAGTGAGAACTCAGTCTCACGGGTCGCACGGCTGGGCCGCGTTTCGCACATGGTCTGGGCCCTTGCTGGGCTGGGCTGGAACCGGGTCACCCACACACACACCCACGGCCCACAGCAAAAAAATACATACTCATACATAGCCCAAAAATAATAATACTACAATAAAATTACACAAAAATTACTAACACATATATAAATAATAAATAAAAATCCTAACATACAAAAATAATTAAAAATAATAAAATAACCCAATAATATTTTAAAAACCCATAAAAATATGGATCTCACATCCTTCCCCCCTTAAAAGAAATTTCGTCCTCGAAATTGCCAAGTTCCTATATTGATTCTGAAACGTGACACCATACAAAACTCTAATCAAACTTGAGAAAGAATACAAATATTCAAAACTACTCGAATAAGTAAGGGTAGAACTTCCTCATGTCTGCCTCTCTTTCCCACGAAAAATCCTGGGCTAACGGACCTCCCCAAGATACCATAACTAGAGGTATTGACTTGGATCTTAATTGTTGCTCTTTCATGTCAAGGATCTGAGTTGGAACAACTTCATAAGTGAGATCGGACCAGAGTTGAATGCTCTTTGGATCAACGAAACGTGGCTCCAGCTGACCAAAGCTCTTCTTTAAGGATGATACGTGGAAAACATCATGAATTCCACCAAAATGTACTGGCAGAGCAATACGATAAGCAACTTGTCCAACCTTCTCCAGAATCTGAAAAGGGCCAACATATCTCGGACTAAGTTTCCCTTTCTTTCCAAAACGCTTAACACCTTTCATTGGAGAAACTTTGAGGTAAACCCAATCACCAATCTCAAATAATAAATCTCTTCTCCTCATGTCCGAATAGCTCTTCTGACGACTCTGCGCAGCTGCCATCTTGTCTTTTATAATTTGAACCTGATTCTTCAACTCCTGAATAATATTCGGTCCAAGTAGATTTCCTTCGCCAACTTCTTCCCAAAATAAGGGAGATCGACACTTCCTCCCATAAAGGGCTTCATAAGGGGCCATTTGAATAGTCGCTTGAAAACTGTTATTATATGCAAACTCTATAAGCGACAGATGACTTTCCCAACTTCCCTTAAAATCCAAAACACAAGCTCGCAGCATATCTTCAAGAGTCTGAATAGTGCGTTCAGATTGACCGTCGGTTTGAGGATGATAAGCACTGCTAAATTTCAACTTGGTGCCCAAGGCTGTTTGCAAACTCTTCCAGAAGTGAGACGTGAATCGTGGGTCTCTATCTGACACTATACTCATGGGTATTCCATGAAGACGTACGATTTCCTTGATATAAATCCGAGTCAAGGTTCCCAAAGTATCAGTGTTAGAAATAGGTAAGAAATGGGCGCTTTTGGTCAACCGATCAATAATAACCCAGATTGAATTCTTCCCACTAGGTGACCTTGGTAAACCAATTACAAAATCCATTGCGATGTCGTCCCATTTCCACTCAGGAATAGGGAGTGGTTGAAGATAGCCAGCGGGCCTCTGATGCTCAGCTTTAACCTGCCGACAAGTTGTACATTTCGCAATAAACAAAGCAATGTCTCCTTTCATTCCCTCCCACCAAAAACTTTTCTTTAAGTCTCGGTACATTTTTGTACTTCCAGGGTGAACTGAATAAGGTGCTGCATGGGCCTCAGACAAGATTCTTTCTTTAAATTCTGAATCAGTAGGAATCACCCTACGATTACGGAATAACAGAATGTCATCTTTGCTTAGACTGAAATGCGCGGGTCCTTGTGACTTCTTGACTCTTTCTTTAATGTCTAACAACTTAGAGTCATTTTCCTGCAGAGTCTTCAACTCCTCAAAATCAAGAACTCGGATATCAAGAATTGAAGTTAACACCTCTTCCTGCTGAGAACTAGTGGTAAGAAGTCTCCTTATACAAAAAAGAAGAGAGTCCAACCCTGATGACTTAACCTCTTCAACTGAATAAGACTTCCGACTTAGTGCATCTGCAACCAGGTTTGCTTTCCCTGGGTGATACTTAATCTCACACTGGTAATCACTGATTAACTCCAACCACCTCCTCTGTCTCATGTTAAGATTTTTCTGCGAGAAAAGATGTTTGAGGCTCTTATGATCAGTGTAAATTTCACAAGTCTCACCATATAAATAGTACCGCCAAATTTTGAGAGCGAAAACCACAGCTGCTAACTCCAAATCATGCGTGGGATAATTCTTCTCATGATCTTTCAATTGGCGGGATGCATACGCCACAACTCTTCCCTCCTGCATAAGCACACATCCCAAACCAAATTTGGAAGCATCACTAAAAACTACAAACGGCTTATGAGGTTCTGGAAGAGCCAAAACAGGCGCTGTAGTTAACCTCTTTTTCAGCTCCTGAAAACTCATCTCGCATTTGTCTGACCAAACAAACTCAACATTTTTCCTGGTAAGAGTAGTGAGAGGTCCAGACAATCGAGCAAAGCCTTCCACAAACCTGCGATAATAACCAGCAAGTCCTAAAAAACTTCGAATTTCGTGCACCGTTGAAGGACGTGGCCATGCCAATACAACTTCGACCTTACTTGGATCAACTGCTACTCCATCCCGGGACATAACATGACCAAGAAATTTAATCTCCTTCAACCAAAATTCACACTTGTTCAGATTTGCAAAGAGTTGATGATCTCTTAACTTACCCAACACCAATCGAAGATGGCCGGTGTGCTCTTCTGGTTCTCTAGAATAAACCAAAATATCATCAATAAAGACTATCACAAAGGAATCTAGATAGGGTCGGAATACTCTATTCATCATATCCATAAATGCTGCAGGGGCATTTGCTAATCCGAACGGCATCACTTTAAACTCATAATGCCCATACCTAGACCTAAAGGCAGTCTTAGGTATATCCTGATCCTTTATCCTCAATTGATAGTATCCCGATTTTAAGTCAATTTTTGAAAAAGTAGTAGCACCTTGAAGTTGATCGAATAAATCATTAATCCGAGGTAGGGGGTACTTATTCTTAATGGTTACCTTATTGAGTTCTCGGTAATCTATACATATTCTGAGGGTACCATCCTTCTTTTTAACAAACAACACTGGTGCTCCCCAAGGTGAAAAACTAGGCTGAATAAACCCTTTATCTACCAATTCCTGTAATTGACTTTTCAGCTCTTTCAACTCTGCTGGCGCCATTCGGTACGGGGCCTTATGAACAGGTGCCGCACCGGATTCTAGATCAATGGCGAACTCCAAATCACGAACAGGTGGCAAGCCAGGCAACTCATCCACAAATATATCAGAGAATTCCAACACAATCGGAATATCTGCTACAGATTTCCTCTCCGAAAGTGCAGATACCACTTGAACCAAATAGGCATCCGCCCCATTAGCTAAGTCCCTGCTTGCTTGAATAGCAGATATAACTGCAGGTTTCACCTTTACCTTACTTCCTGCAAACTCTAAATACTTATCCCCAGGTAGTTGGAAACTAACAATTCTGCTTCGACAATTAATGCTGGCGAAATACTGATATAACCAATCCATTCCTAGAATAATGTCAAACTCAAGTAATTCAAACCTTATCAAATCTGCTTTAAGAGTCATTCCATTTAAAACCAGAGGACAACCTAAAGTAACCTTCGAACACCACACAGTTTCCCCATTTGGTAACTTCACTAACAAAGACCGTGATAAAGGTTTAAAAACCAGGTTGCACATTCGAGCAAAGGTGGCAGAAATGAATGACTGAGATGCTCCCGAGTCAAATAAAGTGCAAGCATAAAAATCATATAGTCGAACTCTACCTAAAAAAAAATAATAATTTAAAACTACCAATTAAGTCTAACCAACAAAATACCCAAATAAAGTATCTCAAATGATTGAGTAGAAATCTATACCTGTGATGACTCCAGCATTTTGGGTTTCCTGAGCTTCATCGTCTACCTCACCAGGTGTCACTGCGTAGACCCTAGCTTGAGCAGTTGGTCTAGGGGTAGTCCTCCCACCACGATAACCGCCTCGATTCGCCTGCATCATGGTAGAGCAGCTGCGAGCAAGATGTCCTGTTTGCCCGCATCTGAAACACTGAATCCCAGACATGTGGCACTCGCCGACATGCGACCTATTGCATTTGCCACATACTGGCGCTCGACCTCCCATTCGTACTCCAGTGGCCATCTGCGGTCGGGCCCCAGTCCTGGAAATAAACTTAGGTGCAGACCCCGAACTACTTCCTTCCCCAAAAGCTCTTCTCTTATGCCCCATTGGTGTAGCAACAGGATCAATAAACTCCCGCTCTGCAATCGAAGCAACCTCAACTAATTGCTGAAAAGTCAGAATTTGCAAGCAAGCAACCTGTCTACGGATCTCCCGCCGTAGACCCTCCTGAAATCGCTCGATCCGCATCTCTTCCGTAGCAATCAAATGTGTAGCAAACTTCCCAAGTTCTATAAACTTCCGGGCATACTGCTCAACCGTCATCATCCCTTGTACTAAATTGTTAAACTCTCGTGCCTTTTGTTTCCTCATAGTATTCGGGAAGAAACGATCATTAAATTCC
This sequence comes from Juglans microcarpa x Juglans regia, assembly GCF_004785595.1. Classification (NCBI taxonomy): domain Eukaryota; kingdom Viridiplantae; phylum Streptophyta; class Magnoliopsida; order Fagales; family Juglandaceae; genus Juglans; species Juglans microcarpa x Juglans regia. The sequence goes on from NC_054609.1 coordinate 2,831,339, forward strand.
TTTTTAAACCGAGGCCAAGATACTGCCGCAATAGATCCTAACTCCATTTCCAGAAGCTCCCGCTTGGTTTCCCACCAAGCAGTCGCGTCACCTTGCAACATGTAACTAGCGTATAACACTTTTTGAGTTTCGGTACACCCATAGATCTCAAATGTCTTTTCGAGATCACTAATCCACCTTCCAGCACGAAGTGGATCCTCTTGCCCAGAAAAAGTAGGGGTCCTATGAGCTAAAAAGCGTTTGTACGGACAACCGTTCTGTTGCTCCCTTTGCGGCGGAAAATTCTGCTGAAGAAATTCTGTCATACGGGTTAAAGCTCTAGCCATGGCGAGATTTCCATCCGAGCGAGACAAGTCAATCTCAGGTTCCGGATGCGGTATTCCTGATCGGTCCATCTTACTGAAAAAAAAGGTCCCATTTCAAAACTTGATAAAATTAAAATAAAAATTCTGGTACTGTACCTAGGTATTTATACGGTTTTACCCAGAGCCAGACCGCTCTGATACCACCTGTGGCGCCCTCGACCCCCACGTGTTATTTTTATGGAGTTCGTGACACCGGGATGATGACCACACGGATCACGCACCCCAATAACTCTCAGTGCTCAAAGCGTGTACAACATACATAAAATGTACAGTAATTTTCGCAGCGGTGAAATAAAAGGTCTTTCTTTATAAAGTACCAGAATTGTTCATAAAACAGTAAAATAACTTTACAAATATGTTACAGTCTTCCGACAGATAATTTAAAAAAAGCAAATAACATAATGGAAACAAGTCCCAAAAACGCTGAACAACATAACAACGACTTAAGCTTCTGGCAGAGTCGGTCCTTCAAGTTCATACACGGGCTCTGCGTCAAAATCTACGGCACCATAAAACGGAACCGTAGGGTAAACACCACTATGAGATTTTGACATCTCAGCATGTAATTAACCAAATAACATCAAAGAGATTTAAAACATATTTATACAAACACGTGTTCCCAGGCGGACAAATAACAACTTACATTACTTTCCCAAAAATATCATTTTTATTCTTTCACCCAAAATTCCATTTTTGTCCCATTCATATATTAAGAATTCACGCATGCACCACGGTCTCCCCTATGGACCGTCCGCACACCCTGGCTCTCTTCGTCACATCACGGGTAACGTCCGTGTATGAGACTTCGTAACGAGCGATGCTCAGTTCTGCGCTCAGCGCGTACATGGCCAAGCATCCTCTAACCTCGCCAGCCAAAGGTCACGGAATCGGTACGAGAGCGTTACCGTCTCGTCCGTTCCCGTCGTCGCCCTGCGACAACTCAGAGGATGTCACGTCAGTCTGTTACGCTTCCGAGTGACCAGAGAAGCTCCACCGAGATAATGCCCCATCTCGGCTTGCGGTCGTGAAACACACGCACTCACGCAACAGTATCAATATGCAACAGACTTCGTGACATTACCGCATAATTTTAACAAAATGATAATTTATGCTTTCAACAGTTTATTAGAATACGCATTTAAATAATTCATTTTACAAGTTCTCAATAAATGCCGAAACACAATTTCATAAATACACGCATAGTCCCATCCGCTAATCCGGCCCAAGGCCCAATTACATTTAATATCCCAACAACTTTGACGGCCCAAGGCCCATTTATTTCACAATACCATTAAAGCCCAACACTTCAATAAATACAATACATTTTCATCAAACCAATAATGTACAAATAAACAACAGTTTATAAAACCAATAAATACAACAATTTATTTATAACATTGAGAAATTACAAATAATATTTAAATAAAGAGAAAATTACATACACACGATGAAATTGATAAAAATCTGGAAGATCACGTAAAAGGAAGTGCTGCCAACAGTGGCGACGGCGTCTCATAGCTGAAACCGTTTCTCTCAACTCACGGGTTGAACAAAACAGATGAAAAACTCAACAACAATCCCAACCAAAATACAAGATTTGAACGCACAAAGAGTTCGGCAAACATCACAACACCTCACGGATTCAATCACTCAAACTCACAAATTTCAGATTTGCAAACTCTCGGATTCAATCCATACAACACTCTGGTTCATCCCCAAAATTCACAAATTAACACACAAAATAGAAAGAGGTGAAATGGCTTTGAAAGAGAGAAAGAGGATGAGGATCTCCCAAAATTAATCAGAGGAACCCGTGGACTATAAATAGACCAACAATGGCGGTTTTGAAGAGCTACGTGTCCTGCGGATAGAGAAGATGAAAACGGCATCAAGTCGTGGAGGACTGAGATGCATTCGTGCGGACGTGTGGAGCGGCGGCGACGACAGCACATTCGGAGCCCATGCCCAACGCCACCGAGATGCTTATGGAAGAATGAGGTGGTGGCGTGGGGATCGGCAGCAGCTGCGTGGAGAAGAAATGCAGAAGAAAGGAGAAGGAAGGAGAAGGGACTCGCGCGGCGCAAGGTAGAAAGGGATGAAACCCTAAGTCATCCCCTCCAAAACGACGCCGTTTCAGAAAGTGAGAACTCAGTCTCACGGGTCGCACGGCTGGGCCGCGTTTCGCACATGGTCTGGGCCCTTGCTGGGCTGGGCTGGAACCGGGTCACCCACACACACACACACGGCCCACAGCAAAAAAATACATACTCATACATAGCCCAAAAATAATAATACTACAATAAAATTACACAAAAATTACTAACACATATATAAATAATAAATAAAAATCCTAACATACAAAAATAATTAAAAATAATAAAATAACCCAATAATATTTTAAAAACCCATAAAAATATGGATCTCACAGTTTTCCAGTTTGCAAGCTGCGAAAAATGAGTTCAGTGACCATTTTAGGAGTCGAGTGTTGCTAAAGTAGACATGAGCGGTTCAGATAATATGCTTTCTATTTTTCAAGTGGCTTCTGCTTGTAACCATGCTTCTGCTCAAAGACGAAAGAAGAAAGACGAAGGACGTGCTGCCAGACGGCAGAAGCTTCTGCTCAAACAACCTGCCCCACGGCCGTGCTGCCAGACGAAAGACGAAGGGACTAAAATAGAGCATACCCACAACAAAAAAGCTTAGATGCATAAAACAGAAAAAAAAAAAAAAAAAAAAAAAAAAGTCGCTCAGGCCATGGAAGACAGCAGGAACACGATGAAGAAAAATCAAGAAAAAAAAAATTGCTCAGGCCATGGGTACGACCCACATGAATCCCTTTCATTGTTCAACTGGGTGCTGCTCCTCCAGTGAACCAACGCGTGGATCTATGGAAACCATCTTCCTGGCACTATGATAAGCCCAAACATTGACCAGGAGTTCTAATACACGACAGTAACAATGTAACAATGCCTTTTCTGTTTTGATAATTAAACAAGCAAAATTTAGGGTAATAAAGCTCCCACTAGGACCTGAAAATCAATCAAAAAAGCTTTGATTCCTTCTATGTGGTGCCAAAGATCAAGAAAAATACAAAAAAAAAAAAAAAAAATGCATAAAACAGACGGCACTCACTTGATGCACGTTGGTCAGATGGCAATGGAAGATAACACGAAGACGATGAAGAATGACGAAGACGATGAAGACGGGGGACCTGCTTTACTTTTCTTAGAGCGCAAAATGTTTCTTCTTGCACACGATGAAGACGGGGACCTGCTAAATCTCTTTCCGTCGTTTTGTTTGATCGCACTGATCTTTTTAGGCGTCAAAGAGTCGCTGTACTGGTATTGATTATTGAGGTTGTAGTGAGGAAGAGGTGGGATCTGCTGGATCGAGGTGGCTTAGTAAACTTTGTTGGGTGCAGAAGCCGAAGGCTTCTCTTTCTCTTGGCTTTAAAGGGGCTCTTCTGAAGCGAGCGTGGCTGGTCCTGGCCCGACCCAGAAGAGTAATAACCTTCTTGAACTTTGAAACGGCGATGTCCGCCACAGCCTTGTAGTCCATCTCCATTTCCAACGAAGGTTTTGAACTAGAGGAAGACGACGATTGGTATTGTTGTTGCTGCTGACTCTGCTGGGAAAGCAATCTGATTAGCTTTTCGACGCTCTCGAGCCCAGACGCCGCTTCCTGCACAGCGTTCTCTTCCATTTTCGCCCTGAAATCACTGTTGCTGCTATTGTTGTTCCTATACTCCATGAACTTCATGGCCATCTCTCAGAACCATCTAGACAGAAAACGAAAGAGAAAAAGGGTAAAAGGGAACAATGAGAGCTAATAAAACGAAAGGTGGGTCTCTGTCTGAAATCGATTTTTTTTTTTATTAATATCGGCTGACGTGGCATTAACCACGTCAGCCAATTCCGCGAATGGTACCCCACGGCGGGTACCTGTAGCAGAACTGTATAGAAATTATAAAATAGATAGTCTCTTTCACTATTGAGAGTAGTGGTATTGGCTTAATCAAATGCCAGCCGCCCCAATAATTTAGCTAATGACTGTAATTTGGACTATATCGGATTAAGTATCATAAAATCATGAATAATGCTACTCTCACCACTCCCGGTCCCGCTCCCAGTCCCGCTACAATTTTTTTTTTAATTTTTTTAATATTTTTTTTTACTTAGTAATTAAATAAGTATTTTTAATGATGTTATAATTTTTTTATTTTTTTAAAAATATTTTATAGTGTTAAAAAAATACATATATAAAAAAGTAAAATAAAAAAAACATTACATTTTACACTGAGCGGGACCGGGACCGGGACCGGGACAGGGAGCGGGGGCTATAGAGGCGTCCTAAAATCATACGACCCTTAAGTTACAGTAGCACATTTGGAATCAACAAATTATATAACTTTCATTGTAGCAAAGTCATTTCATTTTTTTATTACTGTTTCGTCCAAAAGAATTATATTGGGATTAATTTCTTGCCCGTGGGATTAATCTCATGTACAATACAAATAGATTTTTTACATTTATTTGTTATTGGACCAATAATATGTGATGTTGTTCGTACGTTACTGGTGTGGGATTTCAACATTAAATATTATAGAAATACATACATTAATATAATATTTATCGATAATTAGATCAAAGAGATTATAATATCATAATTTTGTTTAGAAGGGATAGAAAGATGGGATTTGGATATCACCTTGAGTTTTTCATGATACTCCAATTTTTCAGATATTACCCGCGTTAAATGACCGTGGAGAATAGAAGTTATAAAAATAATAATTTCATTAGAATAAATGAAATAACCATCATGTTATTAAATATAAAATCTTCGAAAAAGTATACCTTATAAACTAAGAAATTTAGCACAAAATATATTTTATTTGATTAAGAAAATAAAATATATAATCAATAAAACTGTAAAATATATATGAAAAAAATAAATTAGATAAAAAATTAAAAAAAAAGTATAAAATTAATAATATTTTATTATTATATCAAGTTTCTAAGCTGGATAATTTAACGTGAAATTAAATTTTGAGTGAAATAGACAAAAGCTAAAATTTTAATCAAAATTGTACTTATAAAATAGTTAATACAATACCAATGCTCTCATCACATGAACACCCAAACTTTATACATCAACGACTTATTTTGCCGACACTCTTGACTTGCCATTCCTATTTCAAGGCGGGCCATAAGCATTAATTACATGGACGTTCCTTATGTCATCATGTAGGACAGAAATCTGTAATTTTATCAATTGGTCATATATATGTAATTCATGTACCTAAATAGTCGCTTGTTCTTGCCTATGAAATTAACAGGCCCGTTTGTTTTCAGAGATGAGATGAGATGAGATGAGATTAAAGTTAAAAAGTTGAATAAAATAATGTTAGAATATATTTTTTAATATTATTTTTGTTTTGGAATTTGAAAAAGTTGAATTTTTTATTTTATTTTTTGTGGGGATTTGAGAAAGTTGTAATGATGAGATGAGATGAGATGAGATGAGATGTTTTTCGAAAACAAACAAGGCTAGAGTCACCGATTGAGGATGGGTACCGATGCTTTTTTTTTTTTTTTACTTAGTGATTAAAGAATTATATTTTAATGATATTGTAAAATTATTTTAAATGTTTAAGAATATAAAAAAATAAAAAATCCAAATAATCTTATAGAAATCCATTCTCGAGCTACATCGTCAGTGAGTGTACGTTGCATTACTCTTTAAGATGGAACCGGTACATATACATACAGTACTTTTATGAAGCTGCAAACATAAATAAAAACTTGCATGAGTACTATACTAAAATTAAGGTTACTATAAAATTAAAGTTTGTGAGTTAAATCTTAAGTACTCTATATTATATTCTATTCAATTAAATATTCTACATATTAGACTCATTCATTGAAAGAGAATCTGACTCACATGGAAGTGTTAAGATTAATATAACACACATAATTAAATCTACATTTTTTCATCTTTATAAGCTGATTTCATAATATAACATGCTACTTGACAATCTATAATTAGTTTACACACTACGACAGGAAAGGCTTTTTGCAAGTAACATATATGGTTGCAGAAAGTGGTATTTTTGTTTCAATTGACTATTTGCAAAGACTTTATTCTTTGCCATGCTCTCGGAATTGCCGCGTTGGTGAATGTCTACACCAACGATTTTTTTGTTGTTGTAAATAATGATTTTTAGCAACGACATTCTTTCGTTGCAAATTCATATATTCTCGTTGTTGTTGTCTATCAAGGGGATCTGGAGAACCATTGCAAGTATACATTTGCAACGATTTATATTCGTTGCAAAACTATATTACCAACGAATTTGATTGGTTGCAAATGTACGAAAGCAACGAATTTGACAATGCATGCCACACGGAACTATTAAAAGGAAAAAAAAAAAAAAAAAAAAAAAGGTCACACTCATTCTTTTTCTCAATTTAGAGGCATCTTCTCTTTGGATTAATTTCTCGTTCAATTTTTTTTATAAATAGTAATGACTACATAAACAAGGCCCATGATCAATTGTAGGTTGTGATATTTCTTTGACAAAATAGAATACAAATGAAATTATTATTTTGAAAACAATAGAGATTGATCGAAACCTTTAGCAGCATTATTGTTTGGTTAATGAACTGAATGGTACATTTTGAGAGTTTTTAAAGAAATTTGATAATCATTTGTAGTAAATAAATTATTCTTTATATGCTTGCCATAATAATTATAACAAATTTATATCGATGATATTAAGGAAAAAAAGAGTTTTACGTTCTTTTTTTCTTTTTTTTTTTTAATATGATATGGCAGTGCTACATGCATGATCAATATCATGGTCAAGAGATCTGTCTAAGCGTTATACTCAAATAACCAAATAACAGCGTCCTTTTATAGTACATGCATAGAAGTTCTTAATTATTGGCCTCGTAAATGAAAGGCATATTTTAGAGATTTCAAGCAAAAAACTTAAATAAATTCAAAAGGCATGCAGTAATATAATTATATATTATTGAAGAGCTATGTAAAAGATGAGAAATCCTCTACATGATTTTCATTTTGCAAAACTGTTATAATAGTATTATTATTTTATAAAATAGAACAATGCTACGTACAGTCCCTATTTTGAATACGGTAATGCTAGGTAATTTTATCTTTAAAATTTTTTAAAATTACAACAATACCCCTCCTAAAATAATTTTTTTCTCATTTAATAAAGGGTCTACATATACAATATCTAAGTAAAGAATGTAAATAAAATTTCTCTAATTACTTGTGTGCTCGAACTCCACTCATTTATAGCCTTATATATCCTCCATTTAAAATGGAATTAATAAAAGAAATTATAAAATGACTTCCTTGGGCTATTTAATGACACGAGTCAAAACAAAATATATTATAGTAAGAAAATCTCAACGGACTCTTTATCCTTTTTTGTCTATTTAATAAATCGGTTTATGTTCTTTATAAGGTAACTCTCAAGGCATGATTTCTTCAGACAAAGACTCCTTTTCTGATCTTTTCGGATTGAGTAGTCTCTTAATTTCACCCATCACAGATACAACCGATCGAAGTACTCTCAAGGCATGTTCTTTATATATTCTTAGTTTTTTTTTTTATTAGAAGCATTTATTGATTATAGCATTTGATTGGATGGTCACCTGCATCCGTATCCTGATCTTAATAAATTTGTTTCAAGAAACTAGAAAAACGGGTGAAATATATTTGCATTTAACGTGCGTTCTCTTGTCATTTATTTAATAATAAGTGATGTTGTTCGTACGTTACTGGTGTGAGATTTTAACATTAAATATTATAAAAATACATACATTAATATAGTATTTATCGATAATTAGAAAGAGATTATAATATCATAATTTTATTTAGAAGGCATAGAAAGATGGGATCTGGATATGACCTTGAGTTTTTCATGATACTCCAATTTTTTAGATATTACCCGCGTTAAATGACCGTGGAGAATAGAAGTTATAAAAATAATAATTTCATTAGAATAAATGAAATAACCATCATGTTATTAAATATAAAATCATAGAAAAGTACACGGCCTTATAAACTAAGAAATTTAGCACAAAATATATTTTATTTGATTAAGAAAATAAAATATATAATCAATAAAACCGTAAAATATGATAAAAATAAATTAGATAAAAAATTAAAAAATATAAAATTAATAATATTTTATTATTATATAAAGTTTATAAGCTGGATAATTTAACATGAAATTAAATTTTCAGTGAAATAGACAAAAGCTAAAATTTTAATATCAGGCAAAATTGTACTAATAAAATAGTTAATCCAATACTAACGCTCTCATCACATAAACACCCAAACTTTATACATCAACGACTTATTTTGCCGACACTCTTGACTTGCCATTCCTATTTCAAGGCGGGCCATAAGTATTAATTACATGGACGTTCCTCATGACATCATGTAGGACAGAAATCTGTAATTTTATTAATTGGTCATATATATGTCATCGTTGGGTTTATTACCGTATAATTATTTTAAGTTAGAATAAAGCTAGAGTCACCGATGCAATTTTTTTTAATAATATTATGATTTTTTTTAAATATTTAAGGATATAAAATAATAAATGAAAAAAATAAATAAAAAATCTAAATAATCTTATCGGAATCCATTCTCGAACTACATCCTCAGTGAGTTTACGTAACAGGACACTTTTAAGTTATCCTATCCCAAAAAGATGGAAACGGTACATATTCGTACAGTACTTTCATGTAGCTGCAAACATAAATAAAAACTTTTTATAGATAAAAACTTGCATGAGTACTATATTAAAATTAAGGTTACTCTAAAATTAAAGTTTGTGAGTTCAATCTCTAGCTCTACATTCTATTTTTTTTAATTAAATATTTTATATATTGAATTAACTCATTAAATGAGAGTCTGATTCATACGGAAATAGTGTTAAAATTAATATAACACAAATAATTAAATGTACATAAATAATAGAGTAGCATGTTCTATTATAAAATTATTATTTATTCTAAAAATTTATAATTTTATACACTACAACAGGAAAAGCTATTTGCAAGGAACATACATCGTTGTCGTTGCAAAAAGTTGTTTTTTCATTGCAATTGACTATTTGCAAAGACTTTATTTGTTGCCATGCTGTCCGAATTGCTCCGTTCGTGAATGTCTACACCAACGATTTTTTTTTTCAATTGCAAATAATGACTTTTAGCAACAATATTCTTTTATTGCAAATGCTTATATTCTTCTTGTTATTGTCTATCGAGGGGATCTGGACAACCATTGCAAATATACTTGCAAATGTATATTTGCAACAGTTTATATTCGTTGCAAAACTTTAGTACCAACAAACTTGATTGTTGCAAATGTACTGGAGCAACGAATTTGATGCCTTGCAAATAAAATTTGCAACGAATATGACAGTGCATGCCACATGGAACTACTAGGTCATATTAAAAAGAAAAAAAAAAAAGGAAAACGTAACACTCGTAAAAGATTTGATAATCGAAACGGAGCAGCATTATTGTTTGGTTAATAAACTGAATAGTACATTTTGAGAGTTTTTTAAGAAATTTGATAATCGTTCGTAATAAATAAATTATTCAGCGTATGCTTGCCACAATGATAACAAATTATATCGGTGGTAATAAGAAAAAAAATGAGTTTTACATTCTATTTTTGTTTTAATATGATATGGCAGTGCTACATACATGGTATTGCCAGATCAAGCGATTCGTCTAAGCATTATATTCAGATAATCAAATATCAAAGTCCTTTTATAATACATAGAAGTTCTTAATTATTGGGCTGAATGAAAGGTATTGTTGATGTCATGTTTCACGGGCTTGGGCGGTTTCATGCTGACAATGCTTGCGTTCTTCCCTACAAGGTGGAGATGGAGACCTCGGGGTCAGTGATACCTCCGACGATCAAATTAGTTTCGATGTAAGAGATGAAAAGAGCAAGCAGTAGAGATTTATGTAAAAAGATGTTAACCTTGTCGGTTGCAAGAGGCGTCTATTTATACCTACCGTAGGAAGCTATCAATTTATTTCAGACATTACTTGATTCTCAAGGTTGGTTTGGTGCTTGAAGATGAGATCCTTGATATCATTCAGGTCTAGTCTCCATGGTAGTAGGGTTGCTTTGTAGGAGATCGGATGTTCATGCTGCCTACTCGCCGTGCTACAAGGCATTTAGGTTTGACGTGAGTGTTTCGAGCTCTGGGTTGCATTGAATGCGGCATGCTTTCTTCCCCAATTTTCTTCCATCTCATTAATGCGGCATGCCTTCCTCTCTAAGCTTTCTTGTCTCTCACGTCTAGGTGGCTATATTTACAGTCGGCGAGCTCATTTGTCCATTGGTTAGTGGTTTCCAGGCTATTTTCCTTGCCACACATTTCTATCTACTCATTTCCTTGCTTTGGGCCTTTGATGTACACATGGCCCTGCCCGACTCCCATGTCTGGGCTTGGGCCCGGGCCTGGATCTAACCTAGGGAATAACTCCTTTCACAGTATCCTGCGAATTTTTAGCACCCTTTGGGGTTTGGAAATTACAAAGAAAATTTATTGTGTTCCTTTAAATTCCAACCTGGGGGCTTTTATAGAGGGCATGGATATTTGCACCTACATATTCGCCTATTCCCCTTCTTCAGGCCATCGAGATGTGAAACGTTCCTTGAATGCGTTGCCTCCCATGTGTGGAGCTAATGATGGATTCCGCCCTCATTAATTGAAGTTGTCTCTCCAAATGGACTCCTGTGCCTAGACATGGCGTTCAGGGTTGGTTTGTGTGAGGTACATGCCCTGTTGGTGACTGATGGTCCGACTTCCCACGACTGACACATCCCTTTGGATTTCGTACTGCAGTTTTAGAAGTCTGCCGCCCCTTGCACTATTTAAGCCCATTTCTTTCTTCTGCCATTTTGGTTACTTTGAACCTCTCTTTTCGTCTTCTTCTTCCTTGAGTTTCCCTCTTTCCAAAAATTCAATGTTCTATCCTCTCATTTCTTTTGCCATGTCTAACCGAGGCGATACTAATGCTCGTTATAACTATTTTGCCGGGAAACAGTGGTTGTCCGCTGTGACTAGTGACAACCTTCGTACAACATTCCTTCGGACACTGTTATGGAGATTCCTGGTCCTCGTGTCCCTGTCGTGGATGTTGACGGGCTGGCAACACGGGTTGCCCTCTTTCACTATATGTTCACCAAAGGACTACGATTGCCATTATGCTGCCTTATCAGGGATATTCTGGACTTCCTCGAGTTGGCCCCTGCGCAGCTTTATCCTAATGCCTGGCACTTGATGGTGGCCAGTTGTATTGTCTTTCGAATAGCCCTTGGTGGTTCTAACTTCCGAAGGGGTTGGCCCCATAACCCTTGGAGGAGTGGTCTTCATAACCTCTGCAGAAGATGTACCAGGAGTTGCATCGAGACCCGTTGGCTTAGGAATTGCAATAAAACTTGGAGGAGTGAAACCCGAGGGCTCCAGAGGAGATAATGGCGGCATCAACAATCACTCCTCGAAAGCAGCCTCCACTTGAGCAAGCCTTTCCTTAAAAGGAGTTAGCTCCCTAACCGATGACTCAAGTGTAGGAACCCCCACAACAGCCTGAACTCATGGGCTCGTACCCTGCGAAGGCTGGCAAATTCAATCTAGGGACTAGCTTGTGTTCTGACTGACTGTATTTTAAGGCAGAGCCCGGGGACTCTGGTCCTTAGCCAATGCATCACAGGCAACAACCTAGTACGAAGGTTGACAAGTCAAGGAACCTGTGTTTCGAGTGGCTAGTATAGGAGTAGAGCTCAAGGCTTTAGTTCTTAACCAATACTTCATGGCAAATCAAGAGACTGGTCTTGTACCCCGCGAAAGCCGGCAAGTCCAGTCTAGGAATTGGCTTGTGTTCTGAATGGCTGTATTTTAGGGCAGAGCCTGGGGGCTTTGGTCCCTAGGCAAGGTATCGCAGGCAGCAACCTAGCACGAAGGTTGGCAAGTCAAGTGACCTATGTTCCAAGTGGCTAGTGTATAGTGTATAGGCAAAGCTTAGGGCTCTGGTCCTTAACCAATACTTCGTGGCCAATCAAGAGACTGGGCTTGTACCCCGCGAAGGCTGGCAAGTCCAATCTAGGGATTGGCTTGTGTTCCGACTGGCTGTATTTTAGAGCAGAGCCCAGTGGCTCTGGTCCTTAGCCAATGCATTGCAGGCAGCAACTTAGCACGAAGGTCAGTAAATCAAGGGACCTGTGTTCCGAGTGGCAAGTGTACCGACAGAGCTCAGGGCTCTGGTCTTTAGCCAATACTTCATAGCCAATCAAGAGATTGGGCTCGTACTCTGCAAAGGCCGGCAAGTCCAATCTAGGGATTGGGTTATGTTCTGGTTGGCTGTTATTCAGGGTAGAGCCCAGGGGCTCTGGTCGTTAGCTAATGCATCGCAGGCAGCATGAGACTGAGTTTTATTTGTTTGAAGTTTGATAGCAGGAGACAGGAGAGTAGATCGTTTAGTTCTTGAAAATTTATTGACAAGTCACTATCTTACACTGTGGGGTGGCATCATGACCTGTTTGCAAAATATTTCCTTAAGTACTCAGCAATCCATGGGTTGATAAGAGCCAGGCCTTCTTGTTGTTGCTACTAAGTATGGGCCTTCCCATCGGGAGTCTAGTTTTCTATCTTCCTAGGTGGAGACTCCTATTTGCTTCAGGACCATGCCTCTTATTTTGAAGTTTTGGGGCCGCACTCATTTGTTGAAGTATCGTTCAACCTTTCATTGATTGGTCGTTGTTCGGTTCATTGCTTTCCCTCGCATTTCTTCTAAGAAATCCAAGTTTTCTTTCAAACCTTTGTGATTGTGCTCTTTGATTATAGTGTTATACACGGCACGTGGATATGGCCAACTCCACTGGTATTATGGCTTCAATCCTATAAACGAGGGCGAAAAGTGTTTCTCCCATAGGGGTTCTGACTGACGTTTAGTAGGCCCATAGTATGCTGGGGAGTTCCTCGGCCCACCCCCCTTTTTGGTTTCCCAGTTTTTTCTTCAAATTGTTGACTTCTCTAGATCACATTAATCTCCTTAGCGCTACTATTTCCACCGATTTGTATGATATGTCCTACACTTGTGATCATCAGTTTGAGACAATAATTAATTATGAACAATGCTATTGTAATATGACACGTTTTTATAAACAACTTTATTAATATATTAACCAATTATTAAATGGTACTTGCTTAAAATAGACTAAATAACAATGACAAGTGTCTTGGTTTTTATGAACAGATACGGCACACAAAATTCTGGACATTATAAAGCCAACATGCACCTGAAGAGAAGGAATATCTCTGGCTATCATTGGAAATGTTGGCCAAAAAACCTTCAAAAATTGGCAGCAAAAGTCAGCCATCAGAATGGGAAAGCCGGCAAGTCCAGTCTAGGAATTGGCTTGTGTTCTGAATGGATGTACTTTAAGGCAGAGCGTGGGGGCTTTGGTCCCTAGGCAATGTATCGCAGGCAGCAACCTAGCACGAAGGTTGGCAAGTCAAGTGACCTATGTTCCAAGTGGCTAGTGTATAGGAAAAGCTTAGGGCTCTGGTCCTTAACCAATACTTCGTGGCCAATCAAGAGACTGGGCTTCTACCTCGCGAAGGCTTGCAAGTCCAATCTAGGGACTGGCTTGTGTTCTGACTGGCTGTATTTTAGAGCAGAGCCCGGCGGCTCTGGTTCTTAGCCAATGCATTGCAGGCAGCAACTTAGCACGAAGGTCAGCAAATCAAGGGACCTGTGTTACGAGTGGCAAGTGTACCGGCAGAGCTCAGGGCTCTGGTCCTTAGCCAATACTTCGTAGCCAATCAAGAGACTGGGCTCGTACTCTGCAAAGGCCGGCAAGTCCAATCTAGGGACTGGGTTATGTTCCGGTTGGCTGTTATTCAAGGCAGAACCCAGGGCTCTGGTCATTAGCTAATGCATTGCAGGCAGCATGAGACTGAGTTTTATTTGTTTGAAATTTGACAGCAAGAGATAGGAGAGTAGATCGTTTAGTTCTTGAAAATTTATTGACAAGTCGCTATCTTACACTGTGGGGTGGCATCATGACCTGTTTGCAAAATATTTCCTTAAGTACTCAGCAATCCATGGGTTGATAAGAGCCAGGCCTTCTTGTTGTTGCTACTAAGTATGGGCCTTCCCATCGGGAGCCTAGTTTTCTATCTTCCTAGGTGGAGACTCCTATCTGCTTCAGGACCATGCCTCTTATTTTGAAGTTTTGGGGCCGCACTCATTTGTTGAAGTATCGTTCAACCTTTCATTGATTGGTCGTCGTTCGGTTCATTGCTTTCCCTCGCATTTCTTCTAAGAAATCCAAGTTTTCTTTCAAACCTTTGTGATTGTGCTCTTGATTATAGTGTTATACACGGTACGTGGGTATGGCCAACTCCACTGGTATTATGGCTTCAATCCCATAAACGAGGGCAAAAAGTGTTTCTCCCATAGGGGTTCTGACTGACGTTTAGTAGGCCCATAGTATGCTGGGGAGTTCCTCCGCCCACCCCCCTTTTTGGTTTCCAGTTTTTTCTTCAAATTGTTGAGTAGCGTTTTGTTAGTGGCTTCTACTTGTCCATTCGTCTGTGGATGCCCTAGAGATGAATACTTAGTTTTGTTTCTGAGTTCTGAGCACCACTCTCGATAATGGGAGCAATCAAATTGTCATCCATTGTCTTATATGAAATTTGGTGAATCCCGAAGCGACATATTATAGATTTCCAGAGGAAATTTGTAATTGCTCGCGTTTTGATCGTTGCTAGGGCTTTTGCGTCCACCCATTTTGTAATGTAGTCAACCGCCACTACAACCAATTTCACTCCTCCTTTGCCCCCAGGGAGCGGACCAATGAGGTCAAGCCCCCATTGTGCGAAAGGCAAGGGGGAGGTGAGATGTTTGGGAGGACAATGGGGAATGGGTTTGTGAACTTGGCATTTGGAACATTTTTTTTACAAAGTTCTTTGCATCTCTGAGGGAGTTAGGCCAATAATATCCTGCCTGTTCGGCCCGCACAGCTAGAGCTCTTATGCCGGAGTGGTTTTCGCAGACTCCTTTGTGTACCTCAGCCAATACATATTGAGCTTGATCGAATGAGATGCATCTTAGAAGGGGCTTGACAAAACCCTTCCTATACAAAATTCCTTCCACCAATGTGAAGCGAGCCGCTCTGTTCCTGATCTTTTTTGCTTTTTCTCGTCGTCTGGAATAAGTCCTTCTTGAAGAAATTTCATAATGTCGATGGCCCAATCTCGGGATTGTAGTATCTAGATTGTGGACACTCTGATCTTGACGGCTGGTACGTCAATAATCTAGATTGTAGTCTCTTAATTTCACCCATCACAGATACAACCAATCGAAGTACTTCATCATCATCCTTTATACACACCACGTACACACCTTACTTATTTTAACTTTTTTTTAAAATTATTTAGTTTTATCTTTCTTAAACTAATTAAATTCTTTCATTCATTATCTATTCACCACATATTTAATAAAAAAAAATTAAAAAATTAAATGTGATATATAGTGTAAAAATGATAAGTAGAATTTTTCTTTCCTCGATGCATGACTGCATGGTTTCCGTCATTTTTTTTTTTTTTTTCCATTTAGTACTTATGGCCACCCTGAAAATATAAGTGCCTATATATATTCCCTTATACTTAAAAGTCACTATAATGTAAACAATAATTATTGTTAATGTTAAAGTGTACTGAATAGTGATTACTGTTCACGGTAACAACAACAGTACTGGATAGTAATTCCGTTTACGTTAAAAGCCAGTAATAAACAGTGATTGATGTTCACGAATCATTGTTCACGTTAAAAGCCAACAGTAATGAACAGTGATTGAAAAAATTAAGATTTGGGACTTTAATTATCAACTCTTCTGTATCTTGAATCTCCAGAATTGATCTAACAATAGAGGTTAAAATATTAAAAATAAACAAACTTAAAATTGACAATTAAAATATAAATTCAACTTTAATTTATAAAATACTAATCTTTTATCATTAAATAAAAAATAAAATTTTGTTAATTAGAGTTTTTAATATAATTTAAATCTCATAATATTCTTAATTAACTAAAATCATTTAGATAAAATGATTTTTTTAGTACTCCCTGAGTCATTGAGTAGTGTGGTTAAATTCTACAATTCATATATTTTGTTAAGAAAACTATTGCTAGAATATCCAAAATCTTTTAACTTTCATATTACTCATATTATTGTAACATTTTGTTATCATTATGATACTTGTTAAAATTTATTTTTTTACTTTTATACATTAAATTATTGACTAATTAATTTTATTTAAAAAACATATTATTTTTATATTTTATAGATATTAATCACTAGGAAAACGTGCATTGCATGTCACTCACTACTAGTTAGCGTTTGTGTGTGTGTGTATATATATATATATCATTTAGTACACAAAAAGTTGCGCTTCTTAGTGCCTATGATCTATGAAACTTAATTGTGTTTATTACGATATTATTTTAAGTTATCCAATTTCTTGAAGCAAACATAAATAAAAGAGAAAATCGCAAAAGTACTGTAATAAAATTAAGGTTACTATATCAAATAAATGTGGAGGCTTTGGAAGGGTTAGAGCTCACTTAAGCGGATAACGATCACAAGATTGGCTAATGCCATGTGAAAAGCTTGACATCCATGTTACGTACTGATGTTAAACCAACAAAAAAAATCAAATATCAACATGGGGTCGGTCTTTGTTTGGCGAATACGTGGGATCAATAATATCCACGCCAGCTAATTTGAAAGCTGATATAATGATAGCCAGCTAGAACCCTCTTTTTAATTTTGAAAGAAAAGATTGATGGAGGCCTTGAATTGCAAATATGTGAAAATTCAAATATTAATTTTATAAATGGAAATTAAATGGAAAAGTTGATCTTCGACATAATGACAAAAAAAATTAAATGGAAATTGAAGTTTCGAGTTTCAAAATATATCCTATATCGGCGCCAATATAATTCACATAAGTAAAATGAATTCTAAAGAAAAGCAGCAAGCTGTTCAGAGATAAAATCAAATAGGAACAAAAATAATAATAATCTTCACCAGGAAGAGGTAAAGTAATATTTCCTCAAATATTATCCTCCTAATTATTAACTTTGGTTTTGCAAATTCTTGAATAATAAGTAAGAGGTATTAATTAATTGGAAGGATTAAAGATGATCACTTTAGTTTCTTAGGGGTGGGAACAATTACAAGTTAAAAGCTAGTACTTCAAATGATATCTAGGGTCTGTTTGGGATGCATTAGAGGTACTCTTAAAAAGTTCTTTAATGAATCATTTTGATATTTTTTCTCAAACCTTCCTTTCCGAATATATAATAAAAAATATAGTTTCAATTTTAAAAAAACTGTCATTAGACAAAAATATCAATAAAAATTTTAAATAATTACAATTTTATCTCTTGATCTTATCACATGTACGACACTACGTACAACTTTAAAATGTCATTCCTACCTCATAAAATATTTTTTTATATTATTTTCAGACAAATATACGTAACATAGTTAAAAGTGTTTTAAACATATATATATATATATAGCTAGTAAACAATGAATAATTTTTTAATAAGAGAGCTTATTACTTAAGCTCTGCAACTATAAACGTTAAAGTAAAAGTCATGCACCTAAACATACGAAAAGCATGTCATCCAAGTCAAATGATGCCGAAAGCGCTAGCACAAAACACCTTAATATAGTAAATAAAATGGACGCATTAACAAGCAAACATTATAATGAATTGTATTATGCATATAAGGCTGTACCTATGCTGCATTCGCCCCCACTTTCATTTTCTGTATTTGTTTTGCTTTTATGATCTGAAAAGGATGAGGTTGCTTCTAATTAAATGCCTGATAAGGCTGATATATATTATTGATCTTCACCAGATCGAGAGATCAGGATGCAGTTGAGAATTACAAAACGCATTAAATTTATATAAAACAATAATATGCATAAGAGACTTATTTATTTAATCGTACTTAAACTTGAATAATTAGGATATCGGAAGTCCGATGTGGCTAGTCTTTATGGTTTTATTTTTTCCCTCCTCTTGATGACTCGCACTACAAGAAAACGGGTATTTGTGACCATTTTTATACGACGAAAATGACTATTTGTAATGAAAATAGACTCATTTTAGCTAGATATAGTCATTTTGCTGGAAATAATTGATCGCAAATGACCAATTTTCTTGTAGTGTCATTTAATTTGAAGCTAGTTGTTAATATCGTGTTTTGCACGTCTTTGGGTTGGGTTTTAGCAATTCAAGTCTTTGGACTTTCACCTGTACAGTTAAACAAACATGAAGAGAGGGGGCCTTGGTGGTGGCCTGAGAGTCTCCAATGCCAAAGTCAAGATATCATGCATGTAAGGCTGTACCTATGCTGCATTCGCCCCCACTTTCATTTTCTGTATTTGTTTTGCTTTTATGATATGAAAAGGATGAGGTTGCTTCTAATTAAATGCCTGATAAGGCTGATATATATGATTCTTCACCAGATCGAGAGATCAAGATGCAGTTGAGAATTACAAAACACATTAAATTTATATAAAACAATAATATGCATAAGAGACTTATTTATCTTTTCCTATTGAAACTTGAATAATTAGGATATCGGAAGTCTGATGTAGCTAGTCTTTATGGTTTTATTTTTTCCCCTCATCTTGATGACTCACACTACAAGAAAAATGGGTATTTGTGACCATTTGTATACGACGAAAATGACTATTTGTAACGAAAACAGACTCATTTTAGCTGGATATAGTCATTTCGCTGGAAATAACTAATCACAAATAACCTATTTTCTTGTAGTGTCATTTAATTTGAAGCTAGTTGTTAACGTCTTGTTTCGCACGTCATTGGGTTGGGTTTCAGCAATTCAAGTCTTTGGACTTTCACCTTCACAGTTAAACAAACATGAAGAGGGGCGGGGGGAGGAGCCTTGGTGGTGGCCGGGGAGTCTTCAATACCAAAATCAATATATGCATGTAAGGCTATACTTATGCTGCATTCGCCCCCACTTTCATTTTCTGCATTTGTTTTGCTTTTATGATTTGAAAAGGATGAGGTTGCTTCTAATTAAATTCCTGATAAGGCTGAAATATATGATTCTTCACCAGATCGAGAAATCAGGATGCAATTGAGAAATACAAAAAGCAATAAATTTATATAAAACAATAATATGCAGTCCAATGTGGCTAGTCTTTATTGTTTTATTTTTTCCCTCATCTTGATTACTCACGTCATTTAATTTGAAGCTAGTTGTTAACGTTGTATTTCACATGTCTTTGGGTCGGGTTTTAGCAATTCAAGTCTTTAGACTTTCACCTGCACAGTTAAACAAACATGAAGAGGGGGCCTTGGTGGTGGCCGGGGAGTCTACAATGTCAAAGTCAATATATGCATGTAAGGTTGTACTTGTACCTATGCTGCATTCGCCCCCACTTTCATTTTCTATATTTGTTTTGCTTTTATGATTTGAAAATGATGACGTTATTCTAATTAAATGCCTGATAAGGCTGATATGTATGATTCTTCACCAGATCGAGAGATCAGGATGCAGTTGAGAATTACAAAATGCATTAAATTTATATAAAACAATAATATGCAAAAGAGACTTATTTATCTTTTCATATTGAAACTTGAATAATTAGGATATCGGAAGTCCGATGTGGCTAATCTTTATGGTTTTATTTTTCCCTCCTCTTGATGACTCGCACTACAAGAAATACGAGTATTTGTGACCATTTTTATAAGACAAAAAAGACTAATTGTAGTGTCATTTAATTTGAAGCTAGTTGTTAATATCGTGCTTCGCACGTCTTTGGGTTGGGTTTTAACAATTCAAGTCTTTGGACTTTCACCTGTACAATTAAACAAACATGAAGAGGGGGGCCTTAGTGGTGGCCCGGGAGTCTCTAATGCCAAAGTCAATATATGCATGTAAGGCTATACCTATGCTGCATTCGCCCCCACTTTCATTTTCTGTATTTGTTTTGCTTTTATGATCTGAAAATGATGACGTTATTCTAATTAAATGCCTGATAAGGCTGATATGTATGATTCTTCACCAGATCGAGAGATCAGGATGCAGTTGAGAATTACAAAATGCATTAAATTTATATAAAACAATAATATGCAAAAGAGACTTATTTATCTTTTCATATTGAAACTTGAATAATTAGGATATCGGAAGTCCGATGTGGCTAATCTTTATGGTTTTATTTTTCCCTCCTCTTGATGACTCGCACTACAAGAAATACGAGTATTTGTGACCATTTTTATAAGACAAAAAAGACTAATTGTAGTGTCATTTAATTTGAAGCTAGTTGTTAATATCGTGTTTCGCACGTCTTTGGGTTGGGTTTTAACAATTCAAGTCTTTGGACTTTCACCTGTACAATTAAACAAACATGAAGAGGGGGGCCTTAGTGGTGGCCCGGGAGTCTCTAATGCCAAAATCAATATATGCATGTAAGGCTATACCTATGCTGCATTCGCCCCCACTTTCATTTTCTGTATTTGTTTTGCTTTTATGATCTGAAAATGATGAGGTTGCTTCTAATTAAATGCTTGATAAGGCTGATATATATGATTCTTCACCAGATCGAGAGATCAGGATGCAGTTGAGAATTATAAAACACATTAAATTTATATAAAACAATAATATGCATAAGAGACTTATTTATCTTTTCCTATTGAAATTTGAATAATTAGGATATCGGAAGTCTGATGTGGCTAGTCTTTATGGTTTATTTTTTCCCTCATCTTGATGACTCGCACTACAAGAAAAATGGGTGTTTGTGATCATTTTTATACGATGAAAAAGATTATTTGTAATGAACACAAACTCATTTTAGCTGGATATAGTCATTTCGCTGGAAATAACTAATCGCAAATAACCTGTTTTCTTGTTGTGTCATTTAATTTGAAGCTAGTTGTTAACATTGTGTTTCACACGTCTTTGGGTCAGATTTCAGCAATTCAAGCCCTTGGACTTTCACCTACACAGTTAAACAAACATGAAGCGTGGGGGGGCCTTGGTGGTGGCCGGGGAATCTCCAATGCCAACGTCTAGATATGCATTTAAGGCAGTACCTATGCTGCATTCGATTTCGCCCCCACTTTCATTTTCTGTATTTGTTTTGCTTTAATGATCTGAAAAGGTTGAGATTGCTTCTAATTAAATGCCTGATAAGGCTGATATATATGATTCTTCACCAGATCGAGCGATAAGGATGCAGTTGAGAATTACAAAATGCATTAAATTTATATAAAACAATAATATGCATAAGAGACTTATTTATCTTTTCGTATTGAAACATGAATACTTAGGGTATCGGAAGTCCGATGTGGCTATAGTCTTTATGGTTTTATTTTTTCCCTCAATAATTAGGATATTGGGTTGCAACAATTCAAGTCTTTGGACTTTCACCTGTACTTCATATAAACACGAAGAGTGGGGAGCTTTGGTGGCGGCCGGGAAGTCTCCAAAGCCAAAATCAATATATCTCCTTAATAGTTTGTGTGTAAACTACAAAAATCAGATAGAGTTCTTCGTACCTAGGGATTGACTTTTATATTAAATTTCGAGTGAGGACGGTCCATCCTTGACTTTGAGAAACTCATTTCCTTTCCACTGTTCATTTGTCAGAATCATTTAATGCGACGCAGCTTCTTAGGCGGCGTCATTAATGCAGGTAGTGGCTTCCTGACTCACTTTTTCAAATTCTAAAATAATAATAATATTAAAAATAATATTCTATTTAACTCATCTAAAACTATCTCATATTATCTCACTATCCAAAACAGCAATTTCCGGCGACAATAATGATCGGAAATTAATAGGGACAGTGTGTACTAGGCATCACGACCTGTGACTCTTTTGCACGAAAAGTTAACTTCGAAGGCATATTATTCAGCTCCTTATTGCTAATATTTCGGCTGATTTATATGGTACGTTGATCAAATTAAGACAATTAAATATTTAAAATAATCATTAATTTTTGTATGACCTCCTCGTAATATTTATTTAAAATATAATATAAAAAATTAAATTTACATCTTTTTATTAAATTAAATTTTAAAATAAGTGATAATTTCATATGATGTCATCGTATCATGATAAAATTTCTAAATTCGCATACTGACATAATATTTTACTTTATATAATTAAATTAATATTTTATTTGTTTGGATCAACTCAAATTTTTTAATAATAGTTTTAAAAATTAGGTTTAGATTGCGAGTTGAAAATTTTTAATTTTCTACACTACCTTTGTGGATGATCAATATCTACGCCAGCTAATTAAAAGCTGACATATTGCATCAGTTTGTACGCCATCAGTATTACATCAGCTAATTAATCCGCATTTTATTTTTGTAGAAGAAGATTGATGGAGGCGTTTAATTGATTTTAATTTTGTGAAATTAAGTTGAAAATTGAGGCATCAAATTATAAAAATATAAAAATTCAGATACATACTTAATTTTTAATTAACCCTAAATCACATTGATACACACACACACACACACACACACACACACACATATATATATATATATAACAGATGCTAAACACAAGTACTTGCCTACGCCGGCAGTAGGAAACTTCTCCTGGTCTTCCTTTGCCCATTAATTGGATATCAAGCCAAACCTTCATAGCATTCACCCCCAACTTTCATTTTCTGTATTTGTTTTACTTTTATCTCAAAGAGACTGGGTTGGTTTTAAAATGGCTTACATGAATATTCTCACCAGATCGAGAGAGGACGATGCACTTGAGAATTACAACTCAACTGCGTTGACGTTATTGGCAATATTAATTAATTAAACCATTGGCCATGAATGAAGAAATACCAAATGCTCGACTGTCTTTTGTATACGTACCTAATTATATTGGGTGGTCTCATCTCTCAATTCTTTCGTACTAATATAGTATCATTAATTAAAATTAATTAATTAGTGACTCATCAACATGAGACACTACATCACAATTTGTCTTTTGTAACAAAGAAAACCGTCATTAAAAATTGTCAAAAAGTCATTAATGATATTTAAACCGTCACCACGACCGTCACCTAATAAAAGTCACAAAAAATAATTGGTGACGATTTACTGTTGAATTGTCACTAAAAATATTTTTAATGACGGTTAGAGATGTTTCGTTTGGTTGAACGTTCGAACGTTACTTTTTTTGTGACGGTTAAGGAACTGTTATAATTTATCAATCATCACTAAAAAGTAATTGTATTGTAGTGAAGTAAAACATGCCTCGAAGTTTTAGGCCCCTATTGATGATCAGTACGTAGCTGTCTCTAAGTACTTGTCTTATCTCCAAATTAAGAACTAATTAAAATGTCAATTGCTGGGTGGAGGGCAATATATACAATTCTACAAAGAAAATGAGGCACATGGAGGATGAAAACACGTGTAATCAGTGGCGTCAGCCCCACCATCTATTAATATTACATGCTATGAAGCACAATCTCTCTCTTTCTCCATCTCTTCTGGCCCGGCTGGTATAACTCATATAAGTTAATCAGAAAGTACTGTTTCTTGTCAATTGTGATCAGCTCCTTTTGTCATTGCATGGGTGTTTCCCACCTAATAAAAAAAATAATAAAATAATAAAAAAGAGAGAAAGAAAAACAATCCCGAGTCATTCTTTATGCTCGCTCAAGCAAGGATGATTGAAATTTGAGGTAACGCAGCTGTTAATAATGTTTAAAAGATTTCCAGAATCTCCGAACATGGCGCACTTGATTTGTGCTTTATAATTATTATGAAGATATATATATATATTTATATATAGATATATAAAGGCCGATATTATCATGAACAGACTATTATCATGCACGAGGAAATGAAAAACACCATATGATGGTGATTGATTATCATTTTGTCTTTTTTTAGGAAAAAAAAAACATTACCTCCTTCAAAGTGTCGAGATAATAAAGGAAGAATACAAATTTTTTCTTTTTTTTTTTTTTAGGCAAAAGTTAATTTCAATCTGTCGGGCATGCTTTTCCTGCGATCCAAACAGCTGTTTCCCAAAACAATCTCCCCAGCAGATTCGCATAAAATAAGAATTCCTTCTAATTTGAAGAGGGGGGAGAGAGAGCTCACGTCTTTGGTCTTGGAGAGTAGAGGGGTCTTGTTCATCCAGGTAACGAAAAAGGGCTTGGTCCAATTCTCCTAAATCATAAGCTCCGGAATCTTTGCTTCTGCTGATACAAATTTTAAAGGGGAAAAAAAGAAACAAAAAAAATCAAAGACTCATGAAAACAAAAAGTGCGTCGGCCTCACCGATCTCCCCATGCCGGCCATACACTTGGTAAGTTATAACCATCACCTACCTACACACGTACGTACGTGCATGCAGAAGTCTCCACGTTTATTGCAAATATATTTCACCCTTTTTTCTAGTTGCTTTCAACAAATTTATTAAGCAGATAAGATCAGGATACGGATGACCTGATCATCCAATCAAATGCTATAATCAATAAATGCTTCTAATTAAAAAAAACTAAGAATATATATATATTTTTTTTATAAAAATGTAATGAAGCTACAATTCTCTTTATAATTTTTTATATAATTATATTTTAAATTGAGAATATCATTATTATATAAGTTATTTAATAAAAATATAATTCATTTAAAATATATGTAAAAATAATATATAGTTTTTATTAAAAAATAATTTGAATAGAAAAAAACCAAGACGATGGACTACCTTCCTCGTACCATGCGTGCACTGGGCGGTGCATGCATCATGTGTTTTGATCACCAGCTTCAAACGCAGTCATCAAGACGCGCAGACTAGCCACATATATAGGACTTCCGATATCGTAATTACTATTCAAGTTTCAATGCGAAAAGATAAAGAAGTCTCCGATGTATATTATTGCTATGTAAATTTAATGCGTTTTGTAATTCTCAACTGCATCCTCTCTCGATCTGGTGAAGAATCTTAAAAGCAAAACAAATACGGAAAATGAAAGTGGGGGCGAATGCAGCATATATAGGTACACGTCACACGGCGTTTCTGAGGTGAATAATTATACGGTGGAAGATGGAAGTGAGACCTGGGGAGTTCGGCGAGAAGGAAGATGAGTTCAGACGCTTGTAGGGTTAAGTCGACCCTACAAGTAATAAAAGGGCCTTTTGAATGTTAGTTCGTTGTTAAACATTGAGTTGTTTATGGGTCAGTTTCATGGGCCTTCCAGTGATCATCTTCTAGGGCAGCTCGAAGCTGGAGATCAGGAGCATAAAAGGCACGAGATTGAGATAATGAGATATCACCCTCTTCCATTATTTTCCTTGATCTTTTCTAAGAATGTTGAAAATGAGATGAATTAATGCGATTTAGATAGTAGTGAGGCCAGTTGAATAAATGCATGTAATATTAGTACTGATCATGATTTTTGAGCCAATCGAATCTGCTAAAGTACGTACGGCCTTCGCTATGAAAAATCCAAGTTGAATATTGAATTTAAAATTCACTCTAAAGAATTTTTGAAGCATAATATTTACTTGTATGGATTGCAGAAAATTAAAGAGAAGAAATCAGTGAAGGCATGATCATGTGAAGATCTAGCTATTGTCCTGAAGACTTTATTCGAGGTGGTGAACAACACTTGCTTCTAATATTCTAGAAGTTAGAAATTCTTCGCCTTCAGACCATCAGAGACTGCGTGTACTCCAAGGAAATGAAGAGGTTTTTGATACTTAGCTCAACCTTGCACGAGAGTTTTGCTACAAAGTGGATTATATTTATAGATCGATCTACGTCCACCAACATGTATATAGAGTAATGCTACATACAGTCGTGGGCGCAAACGCCGTGCAATCGCTTTGAAAAATAGTGAGATTCACTATTAATTATATTTATGGTAGTTTTGTCCCTAGCTTAATTCATCTTCTGTCATGTGCAATTCTTAATCTCTAATTTATGGGAAATCTTATTTTTGGTTTTATGAATAAATGAAGTCTATTTCCTAGAAAAAAAAGAAAGAAAGAGAAGATGTTAATTAATTTCATGAAATGCTATAATCAAGAAATGCTTCCAATAGAGAAAGACCAACAATTAAAGGCCGTTAGCACTAGTAATGGCAAGAAATAAAGAATGCTTCGAATAGAGAAAGACTAAGCCCGGTTTAGATTGAAAATTCATCTCAACTCATCTCAGTTCATATCATCTCATCATTACAAATTTTTTAAATTCTCATACAAAATATAATAAACAATTTAACTTTTTTAAATTCTAAAATAATAATAATATTAAAAGATAATATTCTAATAATATTTTATTATACTATTTACAAACCATCTCAATTTATCGAATCCAAACGGACCATGGAGAACCTTCCTTGTATATACCATGTTCATCCGTGGTACTTCATGTGTTTCTCAATAAAGACTGTCATCCTAACTCGAGTTTCAAACGAAAAGATAAAAGTTTCCGATGTAGTTTTATATAAATTTAATGCGTTTTGTAATTCTCAACTGCATCCTCTCTTGATCTCGATGTGGCAAGAATCATACCAGCCATTTAATTAGAACCAATTAACCTCGTCATTTTCAGATAAAAATAAAACAAATACAGAAAATAAAAGTGGGGGCGAATGCTAACTTGAGGGTTAGGCTAGATATCCAATGGGTAAAGAAAAGTCATAAGAAGTTTCCTACTGCCGAAGGCAACTTGTGTGGTGTACTCGACCCTCGCTTGTGTTTTGGCAAAGGACAATATGACGCCAAAATGTTGGCCACTCGGGTCATACTGTTAGGGTGGGGTCAAGTCTCTAAACATTAAGATCCGTTAGCTGGTCTTGTCTTATGATGACCGAATATCTCTAGTCTACTTTCTTGGTCTTGAATGAATTATAATAATAGAGGATTCCTAGGTTAATGGAGTTACGGTGTTTAGTGATAGAATTGATGTTTGTATTAATGATAATGTAAAAGGGTGATCTCTTAGATTCTGCCGACCATCACCATCTTTCTCTCACGTCCCGCGTTCGGTTCCCCACAACCCTTCTTTCTCTCCTCTTTCTTATGCGACATAATATCAACGTTTCGTATAAGGAAAAATCTTATTGCAAGCAAGTTTGTGCACCAATTCGTGCACCAATATTGATATGTAATACATATGTTTAACGAAACGATATGAATTAAAGATGAAAATAATTTTTATGATATAGGAGATTTTCTTCTTCTCTTAAAATTTTTTTTTTCATTTTTTTTAAATAAAAAAAATCATTGGTACGCGATATGGTGCACGAACTCGCTTGATTGGGCCGGGTGTTACAGAGACTGGTGAAGAAAAGGGATCGATCGATATTGGTCCTGCTGGGAATACATACTGATTTCTTCTCTCTCACGCTGATTAAGATTGCAAGCATAAGATCATAGAAAATTCAGAATATTCAACAACACACACACATATATAACGACAAACATTATAGAATTATCTTACAAGAGAGTTTCAAGAGTCCTAATGAATAAAAAGTAGCATCTTTAGCAGCAGCCTAGTACCCATGAGTTTTAAAAAAACCAACATTATTCCTAGCTAATGAGTGAAGATCACACTGAAGAGCCTTGATCATAATTTGATCGAATTCCACAATGAGGAATTGGATGACTGGTTGTAGGACTGGTAAACCGAACCTGGTTTCTGTCATTATGTCCAGTTTGGTTGTCATTCTTAGTCTCCATAGCGCGCAAGCGTTGCTGACTTGGAATGAAAAGCCTATTCTGTGACCCGAAAAGGAACCTCTTAGAACAGAATGCTGAGTGGACTATATCACACCAAAGGCGATAATGTAGGATACCAAACAAACTAATTGGGACAGCGGGCACCGCAACAATTATTATACGGATCGGAACACTTTTTTTGCTTTTAAAGACCAAAAAGCATGCCGCAATGAAGGCTATCAGCATGCCTACTATTGAGATTACAAGCGTAGTGAGTCCCAATGCCAATCTAAGAGGTAATGATCTGAGGAAATCCTTTTCCGTGTAGCGTGACGTGAGAATTGACAAGAAAACTAATATTGAGGATGAAGAGAATAACATTGCTACTGCATTTGATACGAAGAATACCGTAAACCAGCTGGTTTCCAGAAACATAGGAATGCCTGTTTCTTGATTGTTGCCACCCGGTACTGTGAAGGCAGCTGGAAAAACCACAGTGGCAATCAATGCTGCCACGAGCATGCAAGAGTTTGCCGTGTTCCTCATCCACTGTTCACCATTCTTCTGTAGTTCTTCATGGGTCTTCACAAATACATCCCTAGGTGGTTTTTCTTCTGGTCCAATCGGCCCATTCACAGATGACTTCGGCACGATCTTTTCTATCTCCTGCAATAACCAATTACTTTTAATTTTGTAAATTAAAAAATATTGAAAGGGAAGACCATGCAATACGTGTGCGACGAGAAAAAAAGAAGTTGACATGATATTTAACACCCGTACGTACGTACTTGAAACCACAACAACTCTCGTTGCATTTGAAGGGCTGCTCCTGATACGATATTCAATCGATCTGAAGAAGGCAATTCTTCAACTAGGTGCAGCATGGATTTATTCCCTTCGGCATATAAGCTCGCAAGGTTGTCCTTCAAAACACCTATCTCATATATTAAACTAAATACACGCTCTTGTCGATGTTTAATCGCAACGTGAAATAAAGTTCCATATTCTTCGTCAACTTCCCATATCAGATGGGGATAAGAGCGTATAAGTACAATTAGAAATTCAACATTCCCTACTTTTGCAGCTTCAACAACTAGTAGCTTATATTGGGGAACCAAAGTTGAGAAATTTTTGTCTTCTCGAAGCTCTTTCAAAAGGCGGTCAACTAATTGATGGGCTGATGCTTGCATCATAGCTTTGTTGCAGAACCGACCTCTGAAGCCTAGTTAGGATTAAGAAATATTAATTCTATATGCCAAAAAAAAAAAATGAATTAAATGATTAAATTAACACATTCCCATCGACCCAAACTTTTTTAATTAGTTTTATTATGTCAAATCGTTTAGGATATAAGTTCTTATAATGGATTATTTCATTGCTTCAACGTCAATGAATTAATTATGCTCGATTATGGCTCTTATAAAATTGACCTAGCTAGCTTATAGTACTGCAGATTGCACTAAAATTTGCATTATGTGTCAAATTATGCATGCGAGCTGTATAGACATATAGTATATATATATGGGTCGTGATTTAATTAATTGCAATTAGCAGTACTTTAGTTCTTGATAATGGAGTAGAATTTTAAAGAGAAGAGTTATAGCCCCAAAGGGTCCCACAAAAGTAAATCCACAAGCTAATATGACTCCGGTCATATAATACTAATTTAGATCTATTTTCAAGCTAACGTATCACATCAAGTCACATCAGTTTATTGATTTACTTTTATAAGATTTTTTTGTGGCTAAAACATTTCTCAATTTAAAAATTTAGTGATTAACAATAATTTATTTTAAGGGTCTCAAAGATTAACGTCTTCGAATTAAATTACGTGGTTATTTTGAGATCATGTTAGATATCAAATATGCAAACTGCTAGTACTAAAAAGGTGATCTACACATTAAACATTTAGTACTAAAGAATTAATATAATATGGCCTCCTATCTACTTAATTCCCAATGCTACGTGGGGTATATATATAACTATGTATCATGATTGAAGAAATTCCACCAGTCCAATTATAAATATACACATGCATGCATATATATAAATATATATATATATATATATATAAGTACAAGATACACATGACAAGTAATGTTATAATTAGTTTGGGTTGGAGATAAACTAACAGGAGTTTAAGCATCTTTCCCATACTGATGGCTGACTTTTGCTGCCAATTCCCGAAGGCTTTCGGGCCAACAATTTCAATGGAGACCAAAGATGAAGTTCCTTCTCTTCAGTTGTTAACTTCAGAGTATTCAGAATTTTGTTTGCCGTATCTGTTCATAAAAACTAAATTAATATATATGATCATTTCCTTATATATATGCGCGTGTGGTAAGTCATGTGAAATCTCTATTTATATAATGATATACTTTTTAGGAATTAAAAGTTCATGATCAGGTCAAACATGAAAAGATACTAATTACAAGTACTGTCTGACATACCATACAAATCAGTGGAAATAGTAGCGTTGAGGAGCTGAATGAGATCGGCAGAAGCCATGTCTTTAATAGAAGTCACAGAGTACAAATACGACACCATGTCTCTATTTCCAGTCTTTATTGCCGCGTAAAGTGGTAAAACTTGGATGTCATCCTTGGGGATCAATGGCAAATTTTTGTTCTTTTTCACCATCTCTTCTGCAATTGTTACAATTTTTGATTGAGCGGCATAATAAAGGGACGTGTAGTTTCCGTTGGTTTTCAATTCTAATTCTTCCGGTGTCATCAATTTCACGAGTTGTTCTACAAAACGGGTGCGTTTTGCAGCTGCAGCAAAGTGAAGAGCTGTCCCTTCCTCTTTTGTTATGGCGACTCTAATGCAGTTTGGAAATTTTTGAATAAAAACTTCGGCAGCTTTCCAGTCATCTTCTAGGATAGCTAGAATGAGGGGAGTAAAATCAAAAGGGGCAGGAGACTGAAATAATGGGTTATCTCCCTCTTCCATTCTTTCCTTGATTTCCTTCCGAAGACAGCAAGCAAGCATAGGGGCCGGCTTGAAAATTAAAAGAATTAATACGAGTGCGTTAATTAAAAAAGAAAACAGAAAAATAAAAATCTCTGAAACATAATTTAGTTTTCTATTTCGAAATACATTCTTCCTGCATGCATGTGATAGTAGTAGAAGAACAATCGAAACTGCTAAACTTTCAATCTAAAGAATTTTTGAAGCAGAAAGTTAAAGAATATAAATCGGTGAACAACACTTACTTCTTATAATATTCTGGCACTTGGAAATTGATGATCAGCTAGCTTCAGAGAGAGTGCGTGTACTCCAAGGAAATGAGGTTTTTGATACTCTCGACTTTGGACGAGAGTACTTTTGCTACAAAATATCTTGTCCAAACCAGAAAAGAGAAGAAAAAAACACATTATAAATCTATTCTGGAAGTTTGTCCTTTTCTCGAAAGAAATGTTTTTAAAAGAGTAATAATAGATGAACAATCATTTTTGCAACTTCACTACTCTAAATTAAGGGTGTGTGTGGATGTTGAAGTGAGTTGAGTTGAGTTGAGTTGAGTTGTGATGATAAAATATTGTTAGAATATTATTTTTTAATATTATTATTATTTTGAAATTTGAAAAAGTTGAATTGTTTATTATATTTTATATTGGGATTTGAAAAAGTTGTAATGATGAGTTGAGATGAGTTGAGGTGAGTTTAGTAACCAAACGCACCCTAAATCAAAATTAATAGTGAGATAGATAATATAATTTTAAATAAAAATTAAATAAAATAGTATTAAAATATTAATTTTTAAATATTATTATTATTTTAAAATTTAAAAATTTTGAATTGTTTATAATATTTTGTGTGAAAATTTAAAAAAATTGTAATAATGAGATGAAACGAAACCGTCACTGTATCTAAACGGGCCTAAATGTTAAAAATTATTTTACATAAGTTCAAAATATCTCGTCCAACGTTGGTATTGCTTCATTTCATTGGTTTAGGTTAAGTTTGGACAGTGAGTTGAGATAAGATAAAAGTTAAAAGTTGAATAAAATATTGTTAAAATATTATTTTAAAATATTATTATTATTTTAAGATTTAAAAAAGTTAAATTATTTATTATATTTAATATAGAAACTTAAAAAAATTATAATAATTAGATAAAATAAAATAAAATAGATTAAAATCATCTTTATATCCAAATCCAGCATTAATGCCAACGACCGACATCGATATAATCATGTCAAGTTGTTTTCTTAAAGTCTTTTATTCACGTGATTTAGTTGTTAATTCACTGTATATAATGTGATTTTCTTGGGATATGAAAACCTGATCTTTAGACTTTTATAATCATTGAGAAATTGTATGCATCGCTACACTGATATTTCGTTAAAGTCTTTCTTTCTTGTGTGTATTTTTTTTTTTTCTTTTTTAAACTAATGATCAGTTCAATCTTTGGATATTATTATTACATAGATAGACCTCCTCTTAAGCTTGGTGTGCAGTTAGCAGAGGGGTTTAATTTGTGGTTGCTGCTGCGTACAGTCCCATTCGGAGGACTCCTTTGCAAGCCTATGTCCGTGTGCACGTGAGTAGCATGTGAATGACTAAACTGCACCTAGTTGATATTTTAGAAACAAAATAACGAAAATTACGAAAAATTGAAAGCTGAAAAAATCCCTCTAGTCAATCTCTGTCTGCTGCCCATCGACGACCTCCTCCACCATCGACAGAATTGCATACTCCACTACCAATTGCCGGCCTTCTCCAGCATCGACAGAGCACGTAAGGAACTTGTAAGCCCAACAACGTTGGCCTCCTCCACTGCCCATCGACAGAGCATCCAAGTGGGTAAGTGGTTAATGATGGGAATAAAGCAACTGCAATTCACATATTAAAAAATATGCCGTCTAAGAGCATTAGTATTGGACTCATCAAATAAGTCTAATCTTTAAAATTTGATGATTTTGGCTTTAAAATCCTGGTATTGGATTCACCATATACTCAAATGTCAAGTTTTAACTACAGTACATTCATCTTCATCTTGAAATTTGAAGACTCACTATTCACACTCTATAACCATTATTTTATTTATTTAAATTATTGTTTCCTAATTTTGAGCCACAATATATTTAAGTTAGGAAATAATAATTTAAATATCAAATTAAATTATTAATTAAAATATAGTTAGTGTAATTGTAAAATATGAAAAAAATAAATTAAAAATATTATTATTAACAAAATAATATTATATTATTATTTTGATGAATCCAATAGCTAATCTAATGTGAGGTTATGTATAGAGATGTTTTTTATTTATGAAAAATATGTACTTTTCATCAAATTTTAAATATGAAAATGATGAATCCAATGCTAATGCTCTAAGTGAGTAAGTTCTTCTATACTACCCATAATAAATGCAGTCAATTCACCTTTGCAGATAATTCTGATCACTATTTGAGAACTGCAAATAAAAATTTTCATTTTGAATAGCCCTATAATTGTTCACTTAAGTGAGCTCTAACCCTTCTAAAGCCTCTTAATATTATTTAGAGATTTTCGGATCTAATATTGAAAAGGTTGAGTCTGACTCAATAGACAGACTATTAATTTAATTAATTAAAAAGTATAAAGTATAGGGTTATTATTCAAATTCAAGAACTTTACTCTCTAATAACATACGAAATTATCCAGTACTGTCCAAAAAACTTGAGTTGATAAAAAAAATATAGATTGAATTATTTATATTATATATTACAAGCATGTCAAACAAAAATAATCATTATTTCAAATATTTAATTATCATCAACTGTCATAAGTAATGACAGGCAGCACGTCAAGTACCATATAAATCAGTAAAATGGTAACAATTTCAGTGTTTCTCTACTTGAATATAATTTTTTATCAGATCTATCATTCTTGATCAATGCAATTCATGCTGAATACCCCACAACTGTCTACTTTGAACTTGACACTTACTAATTCAAAAGATAATAATATTTTATTGAAAATATACTTGCGAAAAAAATTGGAAAATATTTTTTAAAATTTAAAATCCCTTTACAAAAATGCATTTAATTTATGAGTAATAATATAATTGTACAAAGAAAAAAAAAAGTTATGCTTTTGTCATTTTCCTGATTACGTTGTTTATAATTTATTGTGCTAGTCACCATTAATATTGCTTTTAATTGTTGTGACTTTTTTACCAAAGAATGATTTATAAGTCAATACAAATATTATTAAAGAATGACTTATATCTAAATATCTAAATACTATTAAATATAAATACTCTTTTAAGTTCTCTTTCAACTTTTTCATTTAAGCATCATTTGGTTACATCAGAGGTGGGCAACGGGGCCACCCCTACCTTGACTCACATTACTTAAATATGATTATTATATTACCTTAATCTCTTATATAAAGCTGATTTAAGAAGTCAACACAATTCAAAATATAATTCTAATGAATTTATATTATTTTTGTATAAATTTTAATTTATAATTTCAATTAAATTATAATTTGGGTTTCAAAAAAAAATTTAGACCTAAAAAGAATTTATACACTCAATGCATCATTGAATTAAGCGGGAGAAGATGCGGGGTGCGGTTTCAACCCCACCCTCTAAATTGGGTTGGGTCGGGGGGCGGAGTTGGAAACCCGCCGCATGATGCGGGGAGGGTGGCACAGAGGGGCATTGTATGGTGTGGGTAGCACCCCTAAGTTATATAGAAAATATGATATGAGAAAAATTTTTGAATAAAAATGAGTTAGTTGTCAATAATAATGAAATAATTTGAATTATTATATTTTATGAGATTTTAGAAAATGAGAGGAAAAAAAAAAGGTTGAATAAAAAAATTACAAAGTTAAATGAGGGTTAGAATAAAAAAAATTAATATTATTTTTGTTTTGAGATTTGTAAAAGTTGAATTGGGTTTTTTTTTTTAATTTTTTTGTAATTTTGAGAAAGTTTTAATGATTAGATAAAAAATTTGAAATTTTAAAAATTTGAAATTGAAAAATATTTGTGTTTAAAACTTTGAATGATCTTTAAATGTTGATATTAGATAATATGAAATGAGATAGTTTGAAAAGTTTGTAAAACCAAACCAAACCTTAATCATTACAAGTTTTTCAAACTTTTATATAAAACATAAAAAACAATTTAACTTTTTCAAACTTCTATATAAAACACAAAAAATAACTTAAAGTTTTTAAATTCTAAAACAAAAATAATACTAAAAAATATATTCTAACAGTATTTTAATTTTATAATATTTTTTATTCAACTTTTTTTTTTTCAAAATCTAATAAAAATCTCAATTTAAACTATTTTACTATTATTAAAAAATTTTATTATTATTATTCATAAAATTCTATTCCCATCTCATCAACTATCCAAAACAAATTCATTTCCGTTTAATTTGTTGGTCATGCTAGAGTCCTAGACCAACCGACAATGTTTTTCGAGAATTGTATTCCAATTTTTTTTTTTTAACTTCTTTTAAGCATTTTTTTAACTCTCATTAATATTTAAAAAAAAATTATAACATTATTAAAAAATTCTTCATTACCCATTAAATAAATAAAAAACAGTCGAAACACAGTATCGGAACCATAGCATTATTTTAATTTGTTTTGTCATTATGTCGAAGAACTTTTACAGCAACAGTGAAATTTTCTTAGGTAGGGATCGGTACGGAAGCGAATGGATTGATTGATGGTCCCTCCAGTAATACAAAAGGGTTTCTCTCTTGACTGTGACTGATTAAAATTATGATCATGACACCATTGAAAATTCAGAATATTCAACAATATGATATACATATTATATATATATATATATAATGACAAACATCATGAAATTATCTTAGAAGAGAGTTTCCAGAGTTCTAATTAATTAGCACCAGCCCAGTACCCATGGATTTTACAAATTAAAGAAGCACAACGAGAAACACATTTATTTTATGCATACACATAAAAGACCAACATTCCTACCTAATTAAGGAAGATCAATGTTACAAATTATAATACCTAATAACAATTGTATAAATTACAATGCATGCTGCCAATTTTCGAAGCCATATCATATTAAAAAATATATATATATAAAATTCGTTTTTTTTTTTCCTTCTTATCACCGATATAAATTTGTTATCATTATGGCAAGCATATGGAAAATATTTTATTTACTACAAATGATTATCAAATTTCTTAAAAAACTTTCAAAATGTATCATTCATTTCATTAACTAAAAAATAATGCTGTTAGAAGCTTCGATCAATCTCTATTGTTTTCAAAATTATAATTTCATTTGTATTCTATTTTGTCAAAGAAATATCACATCTTATAATTGATCATGGCCCATGTTTATGAAGTCATTGCTATTTATAAAAAAAAAAAAAAATGAGAAATTAATCAAAGAGAAGATGCCTGAAAAATGACGAGTGTTACGTTTTTTTTTTTTTTTTTGTTTTCTTTTAATATGACCCAGCAGTTCCATGTGGCATATTTGCTTTTAATTGCTGTCCTTTTCACCAAAGAGAGATTTATAAGATTGGCTCCACTTTTCGAAACTCGAAACTTCAATTGTCATTTAATATTTCTTGTCATTAGGTCGAAGGATTTTTCCAGCAACTCATGTGGAATTTTTAATTTTTCTTAGGTAGGAATCCATATCCAAACGGGCCTGTCTCATCCGGATTGGATGATCACCTGCATCCGTATCCTGATCTTATCTGCTTAAGAAACTAGAAATTAAAAACGGGTCAAATATATTTGCAATAACACGTGGAGTAGTACATAAACATGTGTTCTCTTGTCACTTTCACATAGACTTCTGAATCTGAAAAGGAAATAAGAAAAAAAAAAAAAAAGGAAGACTTCGGAAAGGGCCGAAGACTTCTGCATGCGGGTACGTGTAGGTAGGTGATGGTTATAACTTCCCAATTAGTACAGAAGATGGAGAAGGGCAACTGCTGAATTAATTCAAGCTGAGCAAAGTAACGCTTTAAAATAAATATTTTAGTCATAAAATAAATTTATAAATTCATTTAATTTGCTATAGTTTATTAGATTATAAATTTATTTTTATTTTAAAATACATCTAATTACCATATAAAGGATCATATCAATTTAGATCTATAGATGAGATAAAATTAAATGAGATAAAAATTAAAAGTTTAAAAGAATATTATTAAAATATTATTTTTATTTTAATATTTTAAAAAAATTAAATTATTTATTATATTTTATATAAATATTTAAAAAATTATAATACTTATATGAGATAATTATATTTAAATCAAACTAGGCGAATAATCTCTATATATAGCTACTTTTAAAAGAAAAAATATACATTAAAGAGTGAATGATGTGACTTCACGACAACCAACCTTGGAGCTGTGACGCTGTCAAAATTTTCCTTAAGGAAACATCAGAGTACAATTTCTCGATGGTTATAAAAATCTCAAAGAGGTTTTCATATCCAAAGAAACAGCTAAACCACGTGATCAACTGCGGTAGAGCATTAGGGCTCGTTTATTTTCAGAGATGAGATGAGATGAGATTAAAATTAAAAAGTTGAATAAAATATTGTTAGAATATATTTTTTAATATTATTTTTATTTTGAGATTTAAAAAAATTGAATTATTTATTTTATTTTGTGTAAGAATTTGAGAAAGTTATAATGATGAAGTGAGATGAGATGAGATGAGATGAGATGTTTCCTGAAAACAAACGAAAAATATAATAGTCGTTTCTCTATCTTTTATCTTCTTATTTAAATTTAAAAAATATATCTTTAAATTTATCTATATTAACTTATATATCTCTAAATTTTTATATAACTATAAATAATATTTTTTTAAACTTGAAGAAGCACTATTCATTCTTCAAATATTATTTTTTTATTTTTTTCTCTCTTCTATCCATTAAAATCAATTTTGTAGAATTTATATTAAGATAATTTTGATATATAAAATTTACATTAAGTTGATAATACAAAATAGATGTTAATTATAAAATATAAATAAAACAAATTAGGAAACAAATAAAAAATAAAAAAATAATATTTTATTATTATTTAGTTCAAAGATGCATAAATCAATGTGTAAGTTTTCTTTCATATGAAGATACATAAACCACTACTAATACTCTTAGGCGTCTTTTATATTTAAAATTCATTTCAATTTATCTCATTTTATTATTATAATTTTTTAAATTTAAATATAAATTATAATAAATAATTTAATTTTTTTAAATTTTAAAATAATTTTTTTATATTCTCACATAAAATATAATAAATAATTTAATTTTTATTCTATTATCTACAAATTACCTTAATTCATTTATAAATCTAAACAACTCTTTTTTTTACCTAATCCAACTGCCTGTCATAAATTCCTGTATTCATGCCTTCAACTACCAGAGTTTAATAAATAGCATCACCGGTACTAGGCTTTAGCTACCATTAGGGCTGAGCAGCGATAATGTCATAATCGAAATGTCCTATTTTGATTCCCACTCTGATTTCGATTCGTATATCCTCTGATTCGATTTTGATTTCGACTCTAATTTTTCAGAACGAGGTTAGATTTGAATTTTTTTATTGAGCTCTATATTAATCTATTTGAAACTTTAATTTGAAAATCTTAAATTCTTCGAATTTGGACTTCCAAATTTTAATTTTTTTAAAAATATATTTTTTCAATTTCAATTTTATTAAAACATTACTAAAATTAAAAAAATAAATCATTATACAGATTAATATTATTATACATTAATATTATATTTTATTATATATTAATGTATATATATTAGTATTAAATGTTATTATATATTAGTTATTATATAATTAATATTACATATTATTACATATTAGTGTTAAATAGTAGTAATTGTTAATAATATGGTATTTTTTTTTTGTACTCATAATAGTATGGTGTTTAGATATATTAAACTATTGTTAGTGAATATAATCTATTTATATTATCGTCTAAATATATTATTTTATAATAATTTATTCATATGAATATATTATTGAAATTAATTAACTATAAAGTTATAGTTATATAAAATATATATATAATTAATATATAAAAAAATATATATATTTTTATAAAATATGTAAAATATCAAAATTGAAATTAAAATCAGAGTCGAAGTTAGAATCACTGAATAATCTTACTTCTGTTCATAAAATATATTAACTTATCTTATTTTATCCCAATAATGGACTTAGATACAGAATAGTTGAGATGGTTTATACGGAGAGTTGGCTCCCATCCAAACCGCCTGTAACTTTCGCAAAACGAAAAATCATGTAGACGATTTTTCAACTTTTACATAGCTCTTCAATAATATATAATTATATTACTGCATTTTGAATTTATTTAAGTTTTTTATTTGAATTTGATTCTTATCATGAATTCAAAAATAATAATCTTTTATTGAAATGATGCTAGAAATAAAAGTTAAAAAATATTTGTTTAAATTTCATTCCCCTTTATTAAAATGCATTTAATTTATAGAAAATGATAAAGTTATTACTTTTTTACTATTTATTTATTATTATTTTTGTATTTAATTTTTTTTAAAATTTTTATTTTATTTAATAGTTAAAAAAATAATTATAAGTAAAATAATATATTTTTTTAATAATTAAGGGTGCTAAAAAAATGTTTAAAAAGAAATAAAAAAAAATAAAAAAAAATTAAATATATATAAATAATAAATAGATAATAATAAAGTAACCTAATCACTATCCTTCATTTATAGCAGAGAGTTATGATATAAATTGCTAATTGTGCTGTTTATAATTTATTGCTAGTCACCATTTTTAATTGCTGTCTTTTTCGCGAAAGAGTGATTTATAAGGCTGGCTCCAGCTTCAAGACTCGAGACTTTAATTGCCATTTAATTTGTTTTGTCATTATGTGGAAGACCTTTTGCAGCAACCGTGGAATTTTCTTACATAAATGTTTTGGAATTCGAATTTGTGTTTGAATGAATTATTGACGGTCCTGCTGGAATTACAGACGGGTTTCTTTCGCGACTGTGACCGATTAACGTCCTTGCACGAGAATTTTGCTACAAAGTGGACTAGACTTATATATAGATAGATAATGAATAGATCGATGTAAGCGATAAAACTGTTCATGACAATCAAACTGAACAAATCAAGCCATCCATCTCAAGTCAACAATCGATTGGTGACCGACTATCAAGCTCTGCAGATCATCATGCAATCAAACACACGCGCGCAAGTTTAGGACATTTGCCTTGACTATCATTCATACTTATCTATAAGTACATGGATATGTTTGACAAATGCAGGAGTAAAGTGAGCAAGCTGTCACGATAATTTGAGTATGGATAAGATAATCCATGCATGTATACAAGACAACCCGTAACTGTGTATGGAAAAATGCAGATTATTTTTCAATCTCCTTGAATCGATGTCCACCATAGTTGATTCTTTAGGCCAAGTATTTTGGAAGCTTGTGTCTTCTTCTAAAAAGAAATGTTTTTAAGAGATTAATGATACATGCATAATTTTTTTACAATCTAAATTTATTTACGTAAATATGATGTTAATTTTATAAATTATTTTACGTTACAATATAAATTCAAGGTTACATGATACATTATTTTATAGTCATTGAGAAATTGCTTGTATAGCTATTATACTCTGATGTTTCATTAAAGCCTTTCTTTCTTTCTTGTATTTTTTTCTTCCTTTTTTAAGGTAGTGATTATAAAGAATAAAACACTGCACGAATAATTTCAATAGAAACTATTTGATGAGTGTGATCTCATTAGCCAAGGTTTTGACATCGTGTAGATAATCTGGAATCGATCGATTCCCTCACTGGATCAAGATGAGTTCTTCCTTGAATTGCATTGCTCTTGTGTGAGATCGGCTTGCATACATGTTGTTCAATTTCTTCCATGCCTCATGAGAGGTTGTGGCTGTAGCAATGAGTGGTGTTATAGTGGTGGATGTGAATGCAAGAATAGCACTGAGAATAAGCTTGTCTTGCCTAACTCAGTGTATTTTTTCGTTGGAAGATGAGGAAATGTCATCGTAAGATGGGCACTGAGACACACCATTGACATAATCCATAAGGTCGTATCTAATGAGAAGTGTTTCAAATTGAGCACGCCATTATGGGAAGGTTAAGGGTGTAAGTTTCTCATTAATCTGGGTTGTGATATTAAAAAACAACAAGGGGTCTTTCGTTGGAGGAGGAAGGCTGAGTGTTTAGTTTAGACATATTTTAATTGAGGATCGGGATCTCAGTGGAGGATGGGTCTTCTGATACCATATAAAGAATAAAACACTGCACGAATAATTTCAATGGAAACTTTTTACACACTTTCATTGATTCTCTATAGAGTGTTTTTATACAAGTCTAAAATTCTATCTTAGGAAATATATAACCTTTATGACTTAGAATATACAGCTGTTACATAATGTTAAATATAGAAACATATAAGCATGATTTTCTCAATACTAATTGCAGAATATTCACACAGATTTCAGTTGAGAAGATTCATTTGTGATTGAATTGTGATTTATGTCAATATCCTTAATAGTGATCAATCCTTAAATTATTATTATTTTTTAACAAATCAGTCCTTCAATTAAATCCTTGGATATTATTATTAAATAGACCCCCTTAATTAAGTTTAATTGGTGCCACTAGAGAGGGAGTTATATTTGCACAGTTGTAGAATATGAAAAATGCATAGTACTTATAATTTTTCTTCGATAACCATGAATATTGAAATTCAAGTGCATCTTGATATGAAGTCAAATCATTTACCTTTTTACCAGCACCAAGGTCGATTGTTGTGAAGTCACATCATTCCCTCGTAGTTGAAATTTTTTTTAAAGCCCTGCAAGCCTTGAAATTTAGCATTTTGCCTTTCTCTATTCTCCTCTCTACTAATTTATAACCATCACCGATGAGACTGACTATCGTCGAAGGGAACCGACCATCGGAGTCCAAAATCAGCTAGAACTAGTGGAAAACTGGTCGAATGACGATAAAAAATACAAGAAACCAACCTTGGAAGATTTGGTCCCGATAAAATTATGTCGTTTCACTTAAGAGATTTAAACAGCATCATTTTATACCCACTGTTTTGAAAAAAATATATATGAAACGACGTCGTTTGATTTATCACACCAAACAACACTTTTTTGGACTAGAGCTTCAGCCCTTAGCCCTCGAGCCACCGCTTCTCCTCAGTGCGCCGTTCTTCCTTGTGAGAACTCTCTTATCTCTCTCTCTCTCTCTACCCCCTCCCTTTCAGATTCTTTCATCTCCCTCTCATCTCTCTCTCTCTCTCTCTCTCTACATGATGCCTTTGATCCATTTAAGATTTGTTGATGGAGTTCTTGTTCCATTGTCGTTCCTCTCTCCCTCCATCCATTTGCACTATTTCAAACTTGCAATATTTCCTCTCTCTCTCTCTCTCTCTCACTCACTGACTCTCACATCTCTAATTCATTTGAGGTTTGTTAATGAGATTCTTGGAATGATTTTGTTGTGTAATAATTTTGTTATGATGTTTGTTGTGAGAGTTGTTGATGGGGTTCTTTTAATTTTTCTAGTTTTTGTAATGATTTTGTTGTGAAATTCTTTAATAGTTTTCTGAAGTGTAAACAAAGGGGAATCGATGGTAACTAGCTGAAACTATGCTGACCAGTTTTATCCCCCCTTCATCGGCCGGTAGCATCCCCTAAAAAACAAGTTAGTTTCACCCTTACTTTCTAATCACCAAGTCCTTATTTCTTTTTTTTTTTTTCCCTTACTTTTCAGATTTAGAAGTCTTTGTAAAAGTGACAAGAGAAAGAACAATGGAAAATGCGAGTTGAACTGATAGAAGTGACTGATAAAAGTGATCGATTGAATTTTTTATTTATTTTTATTTAATGATTAAATAAGTGACTATTAGTAAATTAATATTTTTAAATTTTTTTTTAAAGATATATAAAAAAAAGATTGAAAAAGGGGAAAAAAATACATTTACACTTATTGTTGACTTTCTCGATAAATTCGCTTTGTCCTCGTAGCACGGTCCAAGAACAACACACGTTAAAGGGCTCGTTTGGAGAGTGAGATGAGATGCAAATTTTGTGAATAGTAGTGAGATAATTTGTGAATAATAATGAGATAGTTTGACTCAAGTATTTTTTGGATTTTACGAAAGGAGAGAGAAAAAGTTGAATAAAAAATATTATAAAATTAAAATATTTTTAGAATATAGTTTTATAATATTCTTTTTGTTTGGAGATTTAAAAAAGTTGAATTATTTTTTATTTTTTGTTTGAAAGTTTGGGAAGTTGCGATGATTAGTTTAAAAAAAATTGTAATGATTAGTTTGAAGATGTTTGTATTTGAATTATGTTTGGGAAGGAGATAGAATGAGATGAGATAAAATAAGAATTTTGGAATGAGATGCTACTCCCACCTCTTTTACCACCCGCTTGACGTGGAATGCCCATGTGGCATGAATTTTAAATATTAAAGAAACAAAATTTGAATATTTCAGTCTTCTTCTCTCCTCTCAACGATTTTTGCTCTTCTCTCCCAAACCCTAACTCTGCCTTCTTCGAATCCTTCATCCTAACTCTTGGCTACAGACCTTCTTCGAATCCATCTATTCCACTTCCTTCTTTGAATCCACATGTCTTTCCTCGACATAGTAGAAGGCTTCCCCTCATTCTCACCTCCACATCAGCAGGAACACCTACTTCCTAATTTAACATCTGGACCTATAGACCAATGTGTTCATGATCTGTCTTTCCTGCAAAATCAATTCACAAATCAGTATCACTGTAAATTTGATTTGCACAAAATTTGATTTGAATTACAAAATGCAACCTGTGACGCCCTGACTCTCACGTACAAAACACACGGGAATCGTGACGTCAGGATGACGACAGCACGGTCACGCATCCCAACGAAATGTGCTCAAGTGTGTGCAACATGCAAAAGTGCACAATAAAAGTCGCAGCGGATATTATAAATAAGTCAATTAAGTACCAGAATTTTAAATACAAATATTCAAAATAAATTATCCTTAAAAAGTTATACAGTCATCCCAAAATATATTACAAGACAAA
Organism: Juglans microcarpa x Juglans regia; assembly: GCF_004785595.1. Classification (NCBI taxonomy): domain Eukaryota; kingdom Viridiplantae; phylum Streptophyta; class Magnoliopsida; order Fagales; family Juglandaceae; genus Juglans; species Juglans microcarpa x Juglans regia. The sequence goes on from NC_054609.1 coordinate 2,875,621, forward strand.
TACATAAATAATTGATAAAGCGAATCTCGATAAACAGGAGTAATCCCAGATCACTCCGCCAACAGAGCCAAGCTTAAGGCTCGTCATCCACATCTGCATCAAAATCTGCGATAACATAAAATGGTACTACAAGTAAGTATAAACCAAACAACTCTCGAGATAAAAACATATTAATGCAACCAACATGCATTCATATGACAAAATACACTTAGCCATAAAATACCATTTTTTCCAGAAAAATGGTTATTTCCAACACACGCCAAAATTCTATTTTGGCCCAAAAATATAGTCTATCATTTTCCTAGAAAAATGATTCACGCAAAACAAACCATTTATCGGACACTGTAGGCGGGAATCACAGGCGGGACTCTACCACCGTCTCTGCTTACCATCATCCCTACCGCGTGCACTGTAGGGGGAATCACAGGTGGGACACAACCACCATCCCTGCTTACCACCATCCCTACCACGTGCACCGTAAGCGGGAATCACAGGCGAGACTCTACCACCATCCCTGCTTACCACTATCCCTACAGTTCCTTTCTACACAATAAATACTTATCATGACACTGTAGGCGGGAATCACAGGCGGGACTATACCTCCATCCCTACCACGTGCACCATAGGCGGGAATCACAAGCGGGACACAACCACCATCCCTGCTTACCACCATCCTTACCGCGTGCACCGTAGGCGGGAATCCCAGGTGGGACTCTACCACCATCTCTACAGTCTCTTTTCCTTTTTCTCAAACCAATCAATCCAGTCGTTTCAAATACACTTAGAATCATTTCACATGAAAATTCAATTTTCAAATAAACGCCTGAAAATCCAGTTTTCAATGAACACATGAACATGAATGTATGTACACGAAAATCCAGTTTCATTTACAAATATGATCATGCGTGCAATATGCCATGTACATGAACAACACATACCAACAACCAACAATTCAAACCAAAGATACAACAACTCCGTCCATAATCCATCCGACTCCTGAACTCATCGGACTCAGTTCGGCATGTCCAACCAGATCATAGTAATATGAGTTAGTGTAAAAATATATTTAAATCACGATAGTTCTTTGGAAAAATACTTACAGCGCTATATTATAATTTCTGAAAGATCACGGAGCTGCAAGAAGTGGCAACACATCTGCAGAATAGTGCAAAATGCACTGTGGCCGTGGGTCTCAAATACCCATTTTTGAACGGAGACAAACCAAGACCCGAAATTGATAGGATAGGGTTTAGGGATGTCGGTGAAACTAGTGGTGGTGGTGGTTGGTCGTGGGTGGCGGCACAAAGGGTGGTTGAAAACCAAAAATACCCAAATCGAAAATGGGGTTGGATGTGCTTCACCGGTGACGGATCGGAGCTAGGGTTGGGTTCATTGGGTTGCTATGAGGTTGAGGATGGAGTGATGAAGAAATGGTGGCTGGAGGTGGCGCGACGGAGGCGCGCGGGCTCAAGGAACGCAGCGACTTTAAGCCGTGCGTGGAGGAGAACGCCAGTGAGATAGGGGCCGAGCTTGGTGGGGGATGATGACCGGCGGGAGGGGAAGTTGTGGTGGTGGGCAGTGAAGGCCACGGCGGCGCGGCGACGGTGGGCTGGGAGAGGCGATGCGGATGCACGGGGAAGAGGAGAGAGGTTGTCGCGCGCGCTGGGGGAAAAGCAGAGGAAAGAAACAAGAAAAGGGGAGAAAGAAAAGAAAGGGAAAAGAAAAAGAGAAAAAGAAAAGTAAGAGGAAAGAAATGAGGTCCAATCCTCACATCTTGGGTCACAAAAATGATCCAATGAAAATAATTTCAAAACAATAAGTTAAATAAAATAATTTAAACGTAATGATAAAATGAAGATAAAATAATTAAATCTAATAATCAATTAATTTAAAATAAAGAACAATTTAAATGCATCACAATAATAAATATTAAGAAAATATTACAAATTAATTTTCACAATTTAAAGATCATAAAATAAACCATTTAAAAATATCCGATAATTTTAAAATAAGAGAATAAATTTTTGAATTAATAATAATAAATCATTCAATAAAAATATATTAAAATACGAGGTGTTACACAACCAAGTTCCTATTCTTATTACAAAACGAACCGTTTCATTAATGACCCTTAATTCCCACCAAAACGCACACTCCAAAACATAAACTCTTCCCCTTCTTATTTAAAAAATTCACCGTTTCGTTAACTCTCAATTCCTTTTTCCCTTTTCTTCATGACCGTTATTCTTGTTACTTCATTCCTTACACAACAAACCTTGCCCAGGCACTCGTGACGATATAGTTAATTTATATAAATTTAATGTGTTTTGTAATTCTCAAGTGCATCTTCTCTCGATCTGGTGAGAATCATATCAGCCATTTTAGAACCAATTACCTCATCTTTTACAGATAAAAGTAAAGCAAATACAGAAAATGGGAGTGGGGCGAAGGCTTTGAAGCTTAGGCTTGATATCCAATTAATGGGCAAAGAAAAGCCAGGAGAAGTTTCCTACTGCCGGCCGAAGCTACTTGTGTTTGATATCTGTTATTTATATCACTGTGTTTTAGGGTTAATTAATTAACAAGTAAGTATCTGAATTTTTATATTTTTATAATGGAAAATGATATATACTCCTACCAACAAAATGCGTGTACCGACAAAATTTATTTCTTAGTATTTTTATTAAAATACTAACAAAAATGATTTAAAAAGAATTTAACACTACTGGCACCGATTTCAGTATCTTTTATCGGTAGCTGTAGCTCCGTCCTTTTATAGTTTGGAACCTCAATTTTCAACTTAATTTCATAAATTTAATGTATGATTTTTCGTGTTTTTGCAATTCAAGACCGCGATCAATATCCTTTTACAAAAATTAAAAGAGGGTTGCATAGTATGTCAGTTTCAATTAGCTGACATGGATATTGATCCTACGTATTAGCTTATTTAACTCAATACTTAATTAAATAAATAGAATATTAATTTTATTTAAATTAATATTTAATGTTAATTCAATACTTAATATTCCATTAATATTTAATGTTAATTCAATACTTAATATTAATTCAATATTATTATTGAATATTAATATTCCATCAAGTGAATAAAAATATTTAATTCAATACTTAATATTCCATTAATAATTAATATTAATTCAATATTAACTCAATACTTCTTTAAATAAGATAAGAGTATACAGTCAAAATTGTAACTCAATATTTGTGCTCTAATAAACTCATCCCTTATTCTAAAAATTTGTATTAATGAAAAGAAATAGATTTAGTTATTTATATTATATTTATAAGAAGTATTAGAGGAGGTTAAAAAAGATGATTATTTTAATATTTAATTATCTTAAACCTATAATAAGTAATGACAAGTAGGACACCGATGTAATGTATAAATAAGCGGAATATGTGCAAACCAGTTCAGCTACATACAGGCACAAGTGCGGAGGCACTGTGCACGCCGCTGACGTGTTGTTTCACCTTGTCAACTCTTATATTATTTAAAAAAAAGAAGAAAGAAAGGTGAAAACAAATGGAGGAAAAACAAAAGTACATAACCTCACTCTTAGCTATCTTCCTCTCTCCTAGATTGAAATCTCTTCTTATCGTTCCTCTCTCTCCTATTTGGGATAATCTGGTGGTCTATTTGGGATTTTAAGGATGGCAGTTTTAGTGGGATGTATAAAGGTTCCTTTGTTTCCTTTTTTTGGTAAGGCTAACATGTTCCTCTTGGATTCTAGCTATGTTGTAGGCTGAGATAAGGTTGTGGGGTGAAACATTCTTACGGGTAGTCTAATTTCGTCTTTGAGGCCACTCAGAAAACAACTCAATTTGTATTAGTCCGATAATCCCCTAAGCTTGTTGGAGATATTTTGAAATTGAGTTTTATAATCCTCAACAGAACCGATCTGTTTGAGGCGTGTGAGGGCCTCTATGGGGTTGTCATAGCAGTTAGGCCTAAATCTAGTGAGTAGGGCCTTCACAAAACACTCCCAATCCACCAATCCCCCCCGATTCATCCAAGTCTTGAAACCATGTGAGGGTTTTGTTCTCCATATAGAAAGAAACCAGGCGTAACCTATGTTGAGGTAAAGTGTTGTGAAAGGTAAATAAGTATTTTACCTTGTATAACTACCCTTCAGGATCTTCTCCACTAAAAACTGGAAAGTCCAGCCTAATGGATTTGGTATGTACCTCTCCCATGTTTACCAGAGCTTGTTCTGAGTTTGGATTGAGATTACCTGATTATTCTCCTTGCTGATATTGATTCTTCTTTCACAGTTCAGACGTGAGCAAGGACATCTATTGAGCTACAGCTTCCACCTGGCGTTGCAGGGCAATGACCTCGGTTTCCACTATCCTGAATTGGGACTCTATTTTTATTTTAAGGGTGTTGTAATTCTCTTGTAATTGGTTTAGATGTGTGCCTTTAACCATGGTTGGTATGAAAGGAACGGTGGCTCTTATACCAGTTTGTAATACTAAGGATGAGAATTGAGAGATTTCTCACTTCTATAGTTTATAACACTCTGATACCAGTTTGGCTCTGATATAGTTTAGAACACATTCCTAGCTAATTAATGAAATTCAAACTGAAGCGTTGATCGTAATTTGGTGAAATTGCATGACTAGTTGTCATTTTTTCCCTAGCTAGCTAGCTAGCTAGCTTTCTTGAAAAGCCTATTCTGTGACCGGAAAAGGAACCTATTAGAACAGAATGCTGAGCGGAATATATCAAACCAAAGGCCATGATGTAGGATGAAAAACAAACCAAGTGGGATTGCGGGCGCTGCAGCAATTATACGGATTGGAACACTAGTTTTGCTTTTAAAGACCAAAAAACAGGCTGCAGTAAAGGCTATCAGCATGCCTACTATTGAGATTAAAAGCGTTGTGAGTCCCAACGCCAATCTACGAGGTAATGATTTGAGGAAATCTTTTTCCGTGTAGCGTGACGTGAGAATTGATAAGAAAACTAATATTGAAGACGAAGAGAATAACATTGCTACTGTATCCGATACGAAGAATACCGTAAACCAGTTGTTTTCCAGAAACATAGGAATGCCTGTTTCTTGATTGTTGCCACGTGGTACTGTGAAGGCAGCTGTAAAAACCACAGTGGCAATCAGTGCTGCCACAAGCATGCAAGAGTTTGCCCTGTTCCTCATCCACTTTTCACCATTCTTCTGTAGTTCTTCATGGGTTTTCACAAATTTATCCCTAGGCGTTTCTTCTTCTTGTCTCATCCGCTCGTTCACATATGACTTCGGCACGATCTTTTCTATCTCCTGAAATAACCAATTACTTGTAAATTAAAAAATATTGAAATGGTTTCCATAAAAAAAAATATATATATATTGAAAGGGGAGAGCATGCATGCAATACGTCATGTGCGACGAGAAGAAAAGAAGTTGACATGATATTAATTAAAACCGTACGTACTTGAAACCACAATAACTCTCGTTGCATTTGAAGGGCTGCTCCTGATACGATATTCAGTCGATCTGAAGAAGGCAATTCTGCAGCTAGGTACAACATGTTGTTTCCTTCTTTGGCATAGTAGCTCGCAAGGTTGCCCTTCAAAACACCTATCTCATATATTAAATTAAAAACACGCTCTTGTCGATATTTAATAGCAGCGTGAAATAAAGTTCCATATTTTTCGTCATCTATCCATATGAGATCGGGATAAGAGTGTATTAAGTATAATTAGAAATTCAATGTTCCCTACTTTTGCAGCTTCAACAAGAAGTTCCGTATAATTGTCGTCTCCAAGCTCTTTCCAAAGGCGGTAAACTAATTGATGGGCTGATGCTTGCATCACAGCTTTGTTGCAGAACCGACCTCCGAAGCCTAGTTATAAGGATTAACAGAAGATCATTAATTTGGTTAAAAGAAATATTTAATTATATATAGATTCCAAAAGAAGAGTTAATTCACACATTCTCATGAATTAATTGATGACTACCCTATTCTCAAATGAGTCAAATCGCACTGAAAAGAAGAGTTAATACTAAAAAGATTTAGTAAAGAATTAGTATAATGGCCTCCTATCATCAACAACAAAATATGAGATTATAACTTCCTAATGGCAGCATCAGTGTACCACGACGTAGAAGGCACATGATCTCTAGCTCTATGCATGATGAACAACAATATATGAGCGAGATGAAGCGTCTGTAGGAGAATTAGCACAAGCAATCGGCCTAGTACTAACCTCTTTGACCACCCTGACTTTCTTAGTTTTATGCGTTCCCCTTTATCCATGAAACTGGAAAAAAGTGATCAAGTGAAAGCTGGCTAGCTAGCTTCTATACAAGCAATATCTGTGTACAAAGGAAACAGTAAGTTTTATAATTGTTTAAGACATTTCAAATACAAAATTGCTAATTATCTAATCAGATATCATCTAAAGGATATTTAATAAGATGAAGTAGTAAGACCACTTTGTCATTCCAACGTGACTTGGTATAACTTTTCATCATATTGTTATTATACATGTAACACAACAATCTCACCACGTCTTTTGATAGCAACAAGAAGCAAGTGATGCTGAGGGGTATAACTCCTAAGAATTCTGAAATGGTAGAAGATGTGTACATTTGTCAGTTAACCACTGTGGAAAGGAAGGGATTACTTTTACAGCTTATGCCACAAGAATAGAACAAAGAAGTTATGAGGGCTGACCCTAGTATTGAGGATGTTTTAATCAAATATATGAGGGTGTTTGAAGAACTTAAGGGACTGGCTCCAAGAAGAAGGAAAGATCATCAGATCAATCTTAAGGAGGGTACAATGCCAATGGCTGTAAGAACTTACAGGTATCCCTTCTTTCAAAAAGCTGAAATTAAAAAAATAGTACAAGAATTATTAGAAGCTGGAGTAATTCGAAATAGTACAAGAATTAAGAGCCAGATTCTTATCCGGTCCACGCCGAGCGCCCTTGCCCTCGACGACGAAGAATCGGGTAGAGCACCGAGCTCTGACGACTCGGAAGCTGCGAATCGGCTGGTGAGTCGCCGCGATTGGCCAGTCTGGCAGTGAGCTTTGTCTTCTCCGAGTCGTTGTTGAGAATGGAGCTAGCCTAGCTGAGATGGCCAAGGTGAGTGAGGCATCGCGATTGGAATCGGAGAAGCGGCGGATTTGACTCACGACTCAACCAAGTAATGGCATATTTGACTCATTGAGTTTGTAAATTTTGTTAATCACACAGTAAAGGAGCATGGCATATTTGACTCATTGAGTTTGAAAATTTTGTTAATCACACAGTAAAGGAGCATGGGGAGGGATTTGAGCTCGAGACCCAGTTTCTAAAGTCATCCGAAAACCAAACACACACAAAAAGCAATAGAAAAAAAATAAAGAAGCACGTACCAGAGACAGAGGAATTTGAGCTTGAGACCCAGTTACTGAAAATGAAGAAAGAACACAAGCAGATGATGACAGAGAGAAATGGGAAAGGATGGCAGGTTGGCAGCTAGGGATTGAGATCCTAGTTGGTTTCAGCGGGTCGAACCCGCAAGTTGCTTCAACTTGCTTTTTCAGGTCAGGTCGGATCCCATGAACGGGCTGGGTCCTAGACTTTTCTGCACATGCCTAAGTCCTAACTACTCGATGAGTGGTTCGAAATCAGTTCGGTCAAACTTGAATTTAGTTCAATTCGTTTATAATTAAATGAACTATTCGGCAACACAAAATTCAAAATTATGATTGATGGAAAGTGTGAACTTGACTCATGTTCAAATAAAAATTAAATAAACAAAACTTGACCATTCACGACCGACGCGTTTGAACTCGACTAATTTATAACCCTATCTTCCATTCAAAATATATAATTGATAAAAAAAAAAAAAATTATAAAATAGGTAGTCTCTTTCAATACTCATCACAGAAACACCAAAACCTCATACCACAACCACTTATTTTGCCGACACTCTTGAAGATGTTAATCTTCAATAGTACTCTACTACAAATCCAAATTAATATAGAATATTCAGTCCAGATTCTACATTAATTGGGTTAACAGGGTAAATCTAAGCAAATCTAGAAATAAAATTAAGTTTAATATATTCCTTAGACTAGGACAATATCTGTTGTTTTTCTCTAAAATCATTGCTCAATTTTGCCTTGTTAATAAATATTTAATTTCAAGTTTTGAAAGTAATTTTGATTTATATTTTTGTGAAATGTTTTGCAAGATTCTTTTGCTTATTTATATATTTAATTTTCATCCAATAATTTAGATTCTTCTATTTAAAAAAAAATAATCGTAATTTCAAATTTTCAAACTATTTAATCCTGATTTGTGGACTTCGTAACATAATTTTGAATTTTACCATTAATAGATATTTATCAAAGTTTTCTATTTGTTTTGCATCTTTTCTAAATCTCAATCCTTACTTTCTATTGATTAATCAGCCTTCAAAATCACATTTATTCTGCCTAGCATCATACTCTTACACTAAATTGTAAGTCGCTAAAATTTCAAATTATGATCCATTATCAAGAGCTATGAGTGGTTTTCCTAAAAGATTTGTCATAAAGTGTCATGTGAACACAAAACACATAAGTGGTTTTCTTAACTCAGGATCATCTAAGTAGAATACTTGAGAGACTTGAGAAGCCAAAACAAAAAAATCATCATCATACATTTTTTGCGATATATGAATACTCAAGAAATTCTCATCATCTTGCACTCCCATTCGAGGACAAGATTGAGGTTGGCATGGATTGGGCACAGTTTATGATATGTGTCGCTTGTGGGGAGCCTATTGACCTAGTGAGTTATATCTTTGCTATGATTCGATTAGAGACCCATTATATTAAGATCGATATCTTGCCCTTCAGAGTCCTGTTCACATGATTTTTGTTAGTCACGGGGTCTAGGTAGACGTTGGTGAGTGTGTCCAGGAGTTGATTGGGCCAATCAACTCTTCTACATTGGCACACAGCAAGGGACACTCCAACAAGAGTCCTCGTGCTCCCATTACGGAGATGGTCGAGATTCAGGGAGATGCAAACCAGACAGGGCATGGGGTATTGGGTGAGGCCTCTACACATGGGCAACACACTACTATTCATGAGGAGATTACAGACATAGTGCATGTTGAGCTCTATGTACAGACATAGTAAGAGCACTGTACACACACAATTGAGGTTATGGATGCAGTGTGTACAGAGATCCGGAGTGTCAGAGATGACGTACGTACAAAGATCTTGAGTACAGGAGATGACATACACACTATATTTTTCGGTGTTTAGCAAAAAATGTCCCTACCAGTGAATAAGAGGAAATTATGTCGTTTTGGAGAGTCCAACACTATCAGAATTATGACAAGTATTTGGGACTTCCACTATGGTTGGAAAAGGGAAATGCAAAGCTTTTTATGATTTGAAGAACAAAGTGTGGAATAAACTCCAAGGGTGGAAGGATAAGCTTTTATATCAAGGGGTAAGGAAATTCTTATTAAGGCAGCAACAGTTTCTATCCCAACTTAAACTATGAGCTGCTTTAAACTTCCTGCTTCTTTATGTTCTAAATTGGGGAGTTTGATGGCTAAATTTTGGTAAGGTCAAAAGAAGGAAGAGAATAAGATAAGGTGGGTGAGTTGGAAGAACATGTGTGTTTCAAAGTCAAATAGAGGGATGGGCTTAAAAAAATTGCAAATTTTTAACTTGGCCCTCTTAGCTAAGCAAGGTTAGAGGATTATTAAAGATGGCACTACACTACTGCATAAAATCTTTAAGGCTAGATACTTTCCAAATTCTAGTTTTAGCGATTCTAAATTGGGTATAGCACCCTTTTATGTTTGGAGAGGCATTTGGGAGGCAAAGATTTATCTATTACAAAAGTGTCGATTGAGAGTTGGAGATGGGAAATTTATTAACATTTGGACTGATTTTTAGCTGCCTAACCACAGATTGATACCAATTCCAAATTTTGTCTCAACAACTCAAATGAATTCAAAAGTGGCTACTTTGATTGATAACAACACAAGATGGTGGGATGTTGAGAAAGTTAGGAGAATCTTACCACCTAGAGGGGCAACTGAGGTACCTAACATCATGCTTACTTCAGAGAGCAGGCCAGATTGCCTTGTTTGGGAGCATGAGAAGAATGGTGTTTTCAGTGTGAAGAGTGCATATCGTTTGTTTCTTTCCCTTCGACAAGTGAGGCAGTCTGGCGAGGCTTCAAATGTTGAGGAGCAGAGGATGATTTGGAAGAGCATATGGAAAATGAATGTACCAAATAGAGTGAAATTCTCTGCTTGGAGTGTGCAAAAATGGCCTCCCAATTCTTCAGAACTTAAAGATCATAAAGGTATTGGTGGATGCACAATGTATATGGTGTAATGAGGAAGAGGAAGATACCAACCATGCTCTAATTCACTACCCTTTTATCAAGGATTGTTGGTACAACTACTTCAGTTTCCTTAGTTAGATTGTATCAACTGTGCTGAATAGAGGAATCTCTAGTGAGATCGAGAATTTGTTTATGTTTGCTTGGGGTATGTGGTATAGGAGATATCAAAAGCTTTATGAAGATAAACTTCTATCACCAGAGCATGTTATGGATCATGCATTATCAGTATATTAGAAGCATCATTTTTTTGCAAATGAGCAGAGAAGAGGGATGAAGACTCGTTGATGTTGGCTACCACCACCTGTAGGGGTCGTCAAGTTAAACACAGATATGGTTATCTTCCATGATCAGTGCAAATCAGGTGTGGGAATGGTTTTAAGGGATAAAAAGGGGACGATCATTTTCTCTGCATGCAAACCAGAACATGAAGTGAAGAATCCTATGGAAATTGAATTTCTTGCTGTCCTGAGAGGCTTACAATTATGCATTCCTTTGGGTATCATTGATCTGCAAGTGGAGAATGACTCCCTTATTGTGGTGCAAGAATTGAATAGAGATGAATCTTCACTGTCCATATGGGGCAACCTGGCCTATGAGATATGCTGCAAAGGTTTCCGAAGTTCATTGTCCAACATAGAGGTCGTATGGCAAATGCAGTAGCCCATAATTTGGCAAGATATGCATGGAATCTTGAGGATCTGATCATTTGGTGGGATTCCCTCCCTGATTGTATTGACCAAGTTATTTGATCTGATTCTATGATGTAATTCCTTTATTGATGAATAAAACAATTTCTTTGTTATAAAAAAAAAATATATTGCATTTAACTGCACGCTGTCTTTTTCACAAAAGAATGATTTATAAGATTAACTCCACCTTCGAATCTTGAAACTTTAATTGTTGTTTAATTTATTTTGTCGTTGTATCATTTTTTGTCATTAGGTTGATTCTCATAATAAATGGTCATTTTTATTGCAAGTAACTGATCATTCGCGCTAATTTTTCTTGTAGCCTTTTGCGGGGAAACAATTTTAGTCACAATTAACAAATTATTCCGGCGAAAATTAACTTGCCGCTAGAGTTGCTGAGTGATATATGCCCACCGTATTATGAATAGTATTTAAATTAAATATAAATATTGACCACTTTTGTTTTAATTCTTACAAGGTAGATCTATTAGAAACCTGCTTGGTAATGCTGTTGTAATGGAGGATGATGAAGAAATGCAAGAAGATGGTTGCTGCAAGAAGAAGAATAGAGTGCACGGAAGGTGTTTGATAAAAAAGGCTAGCAGAATTTGTATTGTCATGGGAGTACTTCGAGGGCTCCCAAACCTCCTTACAGAAATTCTCTTACAATAATATTCTCCAAGATGCATTTTCTTTCACCTGTAACTAACTCTTACAAAATGATAAACTGACCATGACTGACTTTCCATTAAAATGACAGACTCAATATTTGAAATAACAAACTCTGTGCTGCGAACAGGTCTCAGCCCTAGTGATTTCCCCAACCACTTTAAACTCAAACAGTGCGTTTAATAACTATTAAACGCCAAAAAACATAATGTAAAATGCACGCACACTATGCCCCCATTAAAACGCATGCACACTGCCCATATCTCACACAAAATGCACGCACCCCGTCGAGACTCAACACCCAAAATGCACCGTTTAGCCTTCTTCCCTTACGTCTTCGTTCTGAGTTCCACTTAAACACTTACACTTCAAGCCACTTCACTTCCACTTCAAACTCGACACTCAGAATCTCACTTTCTCTTCTCTTCGTTTCACTGCTCTAGGGTTCATGCCCTTGTCCGAAATCCAGCCGCCAGGTCCCTGACAAACTCCCTCTCCCTCTCATCACAACACCTTGCCCACAAGGTGTGGGTAAAGGCCTTGTAGACGCCACAGTAACTCCCAAGTATGTTCTTCAGGAGGCAAACCCATCCACTTCACGAGGACCTCAGTAACTGCTCTTCCCCCTTATTTCTTCATATGTCTTGCAATGATTTTTTTTGGTTCTGGTCTTAATTCCCTGTGTGATCTATAGGTGGTAGTGATGGAAAAACTGGAACTTGGGACCCAATTTTCTTCTTCAAGCATGAGACATGGAATGTTGGGTGAACTTTGGAAGATTCTGGAAGCTTTAGTTTGTAAGCCACTACACCTATTTTAGCTTTAATTTGAAAAGGCCCATAAAATCTGGGAGCTAATTTCAGGTTGTGTCGAAAAGCTAGGGTTTTTTGTCTGTACGGTTGTAACTTCAAATAGACCCAGTCCCCTACATCAAACTGTCTCTCAGTCCTTTTTTTATCTGCAAAGTGCTTCATTCGATTATTGGCTTCACTCAAATTGTCCTTAAGTAACTGTATCACCTGATCCCTATCCCTTAAAACTTGGTCTGCTGTGCTATCAGTGCTTGTTCCCTGGACATAAGATAGCAAGGTAGGGGGAGGGTGCCCGTACACTGCTTCGAAAGGAGTCATTTTTGTTGATGTGTGATAAGTGGTGTTATACTACCACTCTGCCATAGGTAGCCAAACTGACCATGACTTGGGTTTTACCCTTGCATAACATCTTACGTAGCATTCCAAACCTTTGTTGAGCGCCTCGGTCTGGCCATCGGTTTGAGGATGGTAGGCCGAGCTGTAGTCAAGAGAGGAACCTTGGGAGTGAAATAAAGCTTGCCAAAAAGAACTCAAGAAAATAGGGTCCCTATCCGACACCACCGACCTAGGAAACCCATGCAGCTTAAAGATATGTTTCATAAACACATCCGCGACTACTTGAGCCGTGTAGGGATGGGACAAGGCTATAAAATGGCCATACTTCGAAAAACGGTCCACCACAACAAAACTAACGCTGAATTCTTTAGAATTAGGTAAACCATCAATAAAATCAAGGGATATGTCGGTCCAAGGTTGATTGGGTATGGGTAAGGGTTGCAACAACCCTGCTGGACAAGTTGTTTCATATTTAACAGCTTGACAAGTCTCACATTCTCTCACTAGCTGTTTGATGTCCCTCTTCATCCCCTTCCAATAAAAATCACGTTTGGCCCTGTGATATGTTTTTAAATACCTGGAGTGGCCTGCCTGGGGGTTGTTGTGAATGTACTGTAGAACTTTTAGCTTAAAACTTGAATCTGGGTTCAAAACCAGCCTTCCTTTCTTAACAATCAACCCTTGTTGTAAGGAAAACCCCTTAGGAATGTTCTGATTTTGGTGCAGGTTTTTAAGTAACTCGTCTAACTCCATAGAAGCTAGGTAGCTTTTCTTCAACTCCTCAATCCAAAGAGGTGTAGGAAATGAAATCATAGCTGAGCAAACAGCCTCTTGGTCCTCCCCCTCCCTTCTTGAAAGGGCATCTGCCACATTGTTTTCCTTACCTTTTTTGTATTCAATAGAAAAGTCATAACCCATTAGCTTTGTAATCCATTTCTGTCGCGTCTTGGTCCCCACACGTTGTTCTAGCAAGAACTTAAGGGCTTGCTGGTCAGTTTTTATGATAAAAGGCTGCCCAAAGAGGTAGGGCCTCCACTTTTGTACCGCTGTCACAAGAGCTAATAATTCCTTCTCGTACGTCGAAAGTAGCAAGGCCTTGCCCTTAAGGGCTTGACTCAGGAAATAAATGAGCTGCCCCAACTGCATTAACACTGTCCCTATTCCTTTTCCGCTTGCATCACACTTAATTACAAATGGCTTGCTAAAATCAGGAAGTTTAAGGACCAGTGGATGTGACATGGCCTGTTTTAAGAATGTAAAAGCCTTGCTGGCCTCCGGGTTCCAAGAAAAATTATTTTTCTTGAGTAATGAGGTAAGTGGAGCAGCGATGAGACCATAATTCCGGATAAATTTCCAGTAATATCCCGTGAGCCCTAGGAATCCTCGTAAGGCCTTCACATTCTTAGGGTCGGGCCACTCTACCATAGAAACAATTTTAGAAGGATCAACCATCACTCCTCTATCATTAATAATGTGGCCCAAATAGTCAACTTCATTAACCGCAAACCGACACTTAAGATTTTTTTTGCAAACAGGCAGTGCTGTTTCAGCGTGTTTAAAACCTCTCTTAGGTGACCCACATGCTCCCCCATTGACTTGCTATATACTAGAATTTCATCAAAGAATACAAGCACAAATTTCCTCAAAAAATGTTTAAAAACAACATTCATGAGCCCTTGGAATGTGGCGGGCGCGTTAGTAAGGCCAAACGGCATCACCAAAAGTTCGTAATGTCCCTCATGAGTACGGAATGTTGTTTTGGGAATTTCACTAGGCACTACTCTCACTTGATGATAGCCCGAACGTAAATCGAGTTTAGAAAAGATCACCGACCCAAAGAGCTCATCCAGCAGCTCATCTATAACTGGAATAGGAAACTTTGCCTTTACCGTTTCCTTATTGAGTGCCCTATAGTCCACGCAAAGCAGCCAACTACCATCAACCTTGCGAACCAGCAAAACAGGGGACGAAAATAGACTAGAACTAGGTCTAACCACCCCCGACATTAACAATTCAGTCACAATCTTCACAATCTCAGTTTTATGGTAATATGGGTATCGGTAAGGTCTATTAGAAATTGGTTGAGTGCCCTCCTTGAGGACTATATGATGGTCATGGGTACGACGTGGTGGCAATCCTTAGGGTTCACTGAATACCCCCTCAAACTCCTCTAACAAATCAGATATTTGCCCATCCACACTTCCACATTTCTCGTTTGTTACCTCCTCACACATGATCTACAGTAAAATGCCCTTCCTAGTAGTCATAGTTGCCTTAAGCAACTTATCACCGTCCTCTACTACCGATGAGTTTAACTTTAATCCCTTGAATTCTATAGGTTTGCCATCCAACACAAACTTCATAAGGGATTTCAAAAAATCCCAAGTAATAGGGCCCAATGTTTCCAACCATTGGATGCCCAGCACAATGTCACAACCAGCAAGGTTCAATAAATGAAGATGTGGGTTTAGCAAGTTACCTTGGACCTTTAAAGGGGCTGTTTTGCAGATTCCTCCACTACTCAAACCTTGCCCATTGGCTACACGCACCCTTAAATTAACTGAGTAATCCACTGGCAGCTTTAATCTTGAGACCACAGCCATGTCGATAAAATTGTGTGAACTGCCCGAGTCCAACAATATAACCACTTGTTCACCAAAAATACTTCCAACTACACGCATCGTTTTTTATGTGGGGGTTCCAGCAATAGCAGCCAAGGATATTTCAGGTTGTTCCTTGCTGCTGGACAGTGTTTCGAGCTGGGTTTTTTCACCATTCTCATCACTAGGCAGCTCCTTCTCCTCTTCACTCTTATCCTCACTTCCTTGTAACAAATAGATTTTTGGACTTTACATTTATGCAAAGGGCTCCACTTCTCATCGCAATGGTAGCATAAGCCATTGCGACGTTTTTCATCCATTTGTGTTGAATAAACAGGTTTAGTACCCCTCGTTGGATTTTTCCATTTGTGATAAGTCTCACCCGAGTAAGAGCTTTGAAAGGAATTACCCCCTCCCATGGCATTTGATTTTTCTCCCGTAGACTTAGTGAATTTTTTTGTACAGCAATGATACTCCTCTTGCATTTTTGCTAACCCATATGCTGCATTTAAATGTACAGGGTTTAAAATACGGGTTGGGATGCAAACCTCATCTTTCAAGCTGCTGAGAAAGCAACTCAGCTTGTGAGAGTCGGAGAGACCTCTCACGCGATTGGCCAATGCCTCAAACTGGTTCATGTAAGCAGCCACAGTACCAGACTATTTCAACCTCGTCAATGCCTCCATTGGATCGTCATACGCCGTGGGACCAAAGCGAAGGAGTAACGCCTTGGAAAACATCTCCCAATCCTGGAATAATCCACCATTTTTAGCTTCTTGGAACCATACAAGGGCCTCACCTTCCATGTGGTAAGAAGCCATCAACAACCAGTGAGGTAGTGGGGTTTGGTGGAAATCAAAGTAATGGTTGGCTTTAAAAAGCCAAGCAGCTGGGTTAGATCCTTGAAAATGACGAAATTCCAGCTTGACACCCCTGGGGTTGAACATTCTTGGGTCTTGGTTGTCAAATTCCAGTTGGAATGGGTTGTGTGGGGGTGGAGGTGGGGGAGGTGGATGATTGTTTTGTTGGGCGAAATGGGCTCGTAGCATGTCCTTAATCTCTTGAACATCTGTCTTAACCTCATTGAGCTCCTGTTTAGTTTGGTCCATCTGAACTTGTAGGGCATCAACTTGTTGCTGTTGTTGGTTTTTTGATCGAGTGTTTTCAGCCATGGCAATCTATGGTATGGTAGGGTTAATGCTCTGGTAGAAGGCGTCGATTTTGTGGCTGTTTGGGTGAATTTTTGTGGGTGTTTGGGTATTATTTTGATGGCTGTTTGGATGGGGTTTTTGTGATTGTTTGGGTTTGATTTGGTGGCTGTTTGTATGAATTTTGTAGGTGTTTGGTTCTTATTTTGGTGGCTGCTTGGATGAGATGTTGTGGTTGTTTGGGTCTGATTTTTGGTGGCTGTTTGTAAGAATTTTGTGGGTGTTTGGGTCTGATTTTGGTGGCTGTTTGGGTTTATTTTTTTGGTAGGATCGGTTGGCTGCTGGTACCACTTGTTAGAAACCTGCTTGGTAATGCTGTTGTGATGGAAGATGATGAAGAAATGTAAGAAGATCGTTGCTGCAAGAAGAAAAACAGAGTGCACGGAAGGTGTTTGATAAAAAAGGCTAGCAGAATTTGTATTGTCACGTGATTATTTCGAGGGCTCCTAAACCTCCTTACAGAAATTCTCTTACAATAATATTCTCCAATATGCCTTTCCTTTCCTCTGACTTCCTCTCTTATTCTTACATTTCTTTCACCTGTAACTAACTCTTACAAAATGATAAACTGACCATGAATGACTTTCCATTAAAATGACAAACTCAATATTTGAAATAACAAACTCTGTGCTGCAAACAGATCTCAGCCCCAATGATTTTCCCAACGAACCGCTTGAAGTCTTTAAACTCAAACAGTACGTTTAATAACTATTAAGCGCCTAAAAACATAATGTAAAACGCACGCACACTATGCCCCCATTAAAACGCACGCACACTGACTCTGGCTTCAAGACCCGCAACGCACCGTTTAGCCTTCTTCCCTTACGTCGTCGTTCTGAGTTCCACTTAAACACTTACACTTCAAGCCACACTTCACTTCCACTTCAAACTCGACACTCAAAATCTCACTTTCTCTTCTCTTCGTTTCACTGCTCTAGAGTTCATGCCCTTGTCCGAAATCCAGCCGCCGGGTCCTTGACAAGATTGCCCTAAATATTTTTACGATGTCTTTTGACAAATCATTACCCTTGTAAATATTTAAGTTGGCGGTCTTGGAGAGTGAAGATTAATTGTGACCATTAACCAACACCGATGTTAAGAATTTTTTTTTTTTTTTTTTTTTTTTTTTTTTTTTTTTTTTTTTTTTTTTTATGGACTGATATTCTCTTAAGTTCAGTCCCGATTAAATTGTCTCCCCCTACTTAGAATTTTAGTGTCCATCGTCTACCTCTGAAATGTGAAATCGAAGCTTATTAACCTTGAAATCCTGCAAAAATCTTGAGCTAAAGCTAGTAATACAATCACATCGAACCATTCCTTTGAAATACTCAATTCCTTGTCGTATTTGAAACCCTCTTTCAAAATCCCCAAATTCACGTCTAAACCAAGAATTTAGAGTCAAGCTTTTAAATCAAGAAGGAGAGGCTTTCAAATCAAGGTTGATAACACAAAATGACCCTTTGAACATGAGTTTCATTAATTTCTTTCTTGTTCTCCCGAGGTTGTCGGCATCAATCCGATGGAGACCCCATGTAGGTATAACCCAAGCTGATCGTTGAACTTACCCTGTTCTGAGGGTTCTTGTTGCCTTCCTCTAGGTTTGTCTCATGGGTCGTTTTTCTTTTTCTTTGAATGTTTTCTCTCTTTTCGTTTACATATGTTTTATATGACTTGAGAGCTGACAATCAAAGGATCCATGATTTAACCATTCTACCCATTATTGCACTTGCTTCATCAATGTTGGAGTCTGAGCTATCTTTCATTTTGTCAGAAAGTTAACTTATAATGATGATGTTTCAAGCCCTTATGTCTTGGGTAGCTTAGTATCTGAAGGCTAATTTTTTTGGCTTTACACCTGGTGTAATCGATGGACATATTTGGCTTGATATATATGGGGACAACTAGCTAGCTTCTAATCTCACTTTACACATACGGGAATACTTGTGAGTTGGGGTCTTTTATATATTTCTTTGTTCATTTGCAACTCTATGCAAGTTGTTCTTCTTCTTCTTCTTCTTTTTTCTCTTTTGTGTTGCCTACTATTTTTAATTGTTTATTCCACATAATGTTCCTATTTTATATCGACTGCTATGATGCAATAGAAGGTTCTATTTTGCAGAGAAAGGTCCGTGGACATTGTCCCGTCTATAGTACACGTGAAATTTTCTTAGGTAGGAATCAGTAAAGCGCAGGGTTCGATTAATGGTCCCGCTAGTAATATAGACGGGTCTCTTATGTGATTGTGACGGATTATGATTATGAAATATGGTGTGTGTGTGTGTGTGTGTGTGTGTATGTAATGACAAACATCATAGAATTATCTTACAATAAGAAAGTTCGAGAGTCCTAATTATTTAAAAGGTACAGCTTTCATATAATAATTAGCAGCAGCTAGCACCCCAACAACCGTGGGTTTTACAAATTAAGGAAATTAATTAAGCATAATGAGAAAAACACACAGAGAGTATACACAAACACACACACACACACACACACACAAACCAACAATATTCCTGGCTAATTAATGAAGATCAAACTGAAGCCTTGATCGTAATTTGGTCAAATTGCATGACTGGTTGTTATTCTTTCCTTAGCTAGACATAGTAGCCAGCCAGCTTGCTTGCTTGAAAAGCCTATTATGTGACCAGAAGAGGAATCTGTTAGAACAGAATGCTGAGCGGAATATATCAAACCAAAGGCCATGATGTAGGATAACAAACAAACTAATTGGGATAGCGGGTGCCGCAACAATTATACGGATCGGAAAACTTGTTTTGGGTTTAAATACCAGAAAACAGGCTGCAGTGAAGGCTATCAGCATGCCTACGATTGAGATTAGAAGCGTAGCGAGTCCCAACGCCAGCCTACGAGGTACTGATACGAGGAAATCTTTTTCCGTGTAGCGTGACGTGAGAATTGACAAGAAAACTAATATTGAAGACGAAGAGAATAACATTGCAACTGCATCTGATACGAAAAATATCGTAAACCAGTTGCTTTCCAGAAACATAGGAATGCCTGTTTCTTGATTGTTGCCACCCGGTACTGTGAAGGCAGCTGGAAAAACCACAGTGGCAATAAGTGCTGACACGAGCATGCAAGAGTTTGCCGTGTCCTTCATCCACTTTTCACCATTCTTTTGCAATTCTTCATGGGTCTTCACAAATATATCCCTAGATGTTTTTCCTCTTTCATTTGTCTCGTTCACATATGACTTCGGCACGATCTTTTCTATCTCCTACAATAACGAAATATTACTTGTGAATTTAAAATATTGGAAGGGGAGACCATGCAATATTAGTACGTGTACATGCAACGAGAAGAAAATTAAGAAGTTGACATGATATTTAACTCTCTTACGTACTTGAAACCACAATAACTCTCGTTGCATTTGAAGGGCTGCTCCTGATACGATATTCAGTCGATCTGAAGAAGGCAACTCTCCAGCTAAGTGGAGCATGTTGTTTCCCTCTTTGGAATAGTAACTCGCAATGTTGCCCTTCAAAACACCTATCTCATATATTAAATTAAATACACGCTCTTGTCGATATTTAAGAGCAACATGAAATAATGTTCCATGTTCTTCGTCAACTAGCCATATGAGATCGGGGTAAGAGCGTATAAGTATAATTAGAAATTCAACGTTCCCTACTTTGGCAGCTTCAACAAGTAGTTGCTTATGATGTCGAAGCATATGAGTTGACGAGAAATTGTCATCTCCAATTAGCTCTTTCCAAAGGCGGTCAACTAATTGATGGGCAGATGCTTGCATCAAAGCTTTGTAGCATAACCGACCTCCAAAGCCTAGTTAGGATTAAGATCGAAGATCGTTAATTTGGTTAAAAAGAAATATTAATTATATATATATGACAAAAGAATATCATGAATTAAATGATTAAATTCACATTCTCATGAGTTAATTATATATGCTCGATTAATTAGCATTCTGTGTCAAATTTTGCATGAGTATAGATAGTATCTAGTATATATTTGAAAACCTAGCGATTAACAATTTATTTTAAGAATCTCAGAGATTAATATAACAGAGAAATGGTATTTATATTAATTGTAGTTTTAGGGTATGCAAGCCTGAAACTATAATATAATAGATAAATATAATATTCACATGATAAAATTATTTCTTTTAATGGAGGACCCTATATTTTTTCAAAATCAACGCGCAAACTATCATATTGTAGGACTCTATTTAACAATATTACTCAATATAATATGTCTCCCAAACTACTTCTAAAATGCCACGTGGGGTATATAACTGTGCATCATGAACAACAAAATATGAGATAACTTCCTAATGGCAGCAGCAGTTTACCACATTAACGAAGAAGGTACACCTGATCTCTATGCATGATGAACAATAAAATATCATCGAGGGAATGGAAAACACATGATTCTAGAAGGCGACTTGCTTGACGTTATCACTGAATGTTGATCTCAACTCATCTCAGTTAGATTCTGTTAAATACAAAACTCTAAGCTCATATTAACATCCAAACACAGTTCTTTAAAACTTCTTTACATTTGGAATCTATCCCAACATCTAATCTACAAAATTCTCAAATCACTAAACATCACTCAACTTAAAACCTCTTTACATTTGGAATCTATAATTTTTTTTAACTCAACACTTCTTTATATAAGAGACCCACAACTTTTTTTAATTTTCCATAAATACATCTAAACTCATATTAACATTCAAACACAATTAAACTGAAATTAGGTGGGCTCCACAAAGTTCACTCCATCATCACAACTTATTACTGTTTATAAAAACTGAACTCATCTTAACTCAGCTCAATATCTAAATACAGCAGCTCAAAAAGTTCACCAAGTGCCAACTTCACTCCCCACAGGCCACAACCTCGATCGCCATGCAGTTGGGCTGCTTCCTTGGACATCGTAAGGATCTTTCCCATGACTAGACTCCCCGTCACAACTACATCCCTCCTGACTTTCTTAGTTTTATGTGTTCCCCTTTATCCATAAAAAAGAAAAAAAAAAAAAAAAGTAAAGACAAAGGCTAGCTTCTACCCAAAATTCTGATATGCTCTCGCATCTATGTGTACAAAGGAAACAGTAAGTATTAGAATCGTTCAAGACATTTCAAATACAAAATAGCTTATCTAATCAGATGTCATCTAAAGATTTATCAATATTCCTAGGTGACTTGGTATAATTACTCTTCATCAAATTGTTATTATTGTAATAAAACATGAACTGACCTGACACTTGGGACGAAGTGTCAAATATTTAATAAGCTGAAAACGTGCTTCTTCACGCGTTTAAAGCCGGACATGACTTCGTAAATTTATATACTTGATTGAAAAACTTCCTCCAGTTTTGTTATAAATATACACATGCATGCATATATATATATATATATTATAAATAGATACACACATGCAAGTAATTATTAGTTTGAGTTGGAAATAAACTAACAGGAGTTTAAGCATCTTTCCCATACCGATGGCTGACTTTTGCTGCCAATTTCCGAAGGTTTTCTGGCCAACATTTTCAATGGAGACCAAAGATGTAGTTCCTTCTCTTCAGTTGTTAACTCCAGAGTATCCAAAATTTTGAGTGTTGTATCTGTTCATAAAAACCAAATTAATAGTATGATCATTTTCTTCTATATATATATGTGTATATATATATATATATACACACACACACACACAAAACACGCGCGCGCGCGTGTGTATTTGGTAAGTCTTCATGTGAAATCTCTATGATATACTTGCTAAGAATTAAAAGTTCATGATCAGGTCAAACAAAAGAAAATCGGTAATATTGTAAATAATTTTGTCCACGTCATTTAGCCTATTTTAAGTAACTACCATTTAATTGGTTGATACATGAAGTTATTTAAAATATGTCATATTACAAGATTAATAGCATTAATGTTCATTATTAAAATTCTCAAACTGATGATTCCAAATATTGATGCGTAGGACGACATACCATACAAATCAGAGGAAATAGTAGCCTTAAGGAGCTCAATGCGATCTGCAGAAGCCAAGTCTTCAATAGGAGTCACAGAGTATAAATACGACACTATGTCTCTATTTCCAGTCTGTATTGCCGCGTAAAGTGGTAAACAATCGATGTTGTCCTTGGGGATCGAGGGTAGATTTTTGTTCTTTTTCACCATCTCATCTGCAATTGTTACGATTTCAGTTTGAGCAGCAAAATAAAGAGCCGTGCAGTCGTTGGAAGCTTTCAATTCTAGTTCTTCCGGCTTCATCAATCTCACGAGTTTTTTTACAAAACGGGTGCGTTTTGCAGCTGCAGCAAAGTGAAGAGCTGTATCTTGGTCTTTTGTTATGGCGGCTCCAAGACAGTTTGGATGGTTCTGAATAAAAGCTTCAGCAGCTTTCCAGTCATCTTCTAGGATAGCTCGATACAGAGTAGCATAAAAGGTAGGAGATTGATATAATGAGATATCACCCTCCTCCATTTTTCTCCTTGATCTTTTCTATGAATATTGAAAATTAGCAGAATTAAAACGATATTACGTATGTATGCATGAGATCATGCGCTTAATAAATAGGTGAATGGATATATATATATATATATATATATATGTATATATACACACACATATATATACATATACATACATACATACATACATACATATATATATATATGTATGTATGTATGCATGGGTGAGGGTCGAAATATATTCACGCGTCAATGCGTGCATGCGATATTATTAATGGTCATGATTTTTGAGCCAATATAATTAGCAGGACAATCGAGACTGCTAAACCTTGGCTCTAAAGAATTTTTGAAGCAGATCAATATATATATATATACTTAAATATATATGGATTGCAGAAAGTTAAAGAAAAGAAATCGGCCGTGGAGGCATCATGATCATGCATGAGATCTGGAAGAGCTAGCTATTCATGTGCTGAAGATTAAATATTCGAGGTGGTGAATATTAACACTTACAGCTTCTATTCTAGGCGCAGTTAGAAATTGATCAGCTGAGTCCTTCAGAGAGACTTCGTGTAGTGCGTCCACCATCACGTTTTTGATACCCTCAACCTTGGACAAGAGTTTTTGCTACAAAGAGGATTAGATTTATAGATCCACGTTCAGCATCATCTAGATCTAGTCATGATCATCATGATAATTAAGACTAGATATATATTATTATAATGACTATATTGTCCAAATTAAGATACAGAAGAAAACACTTTTATTGATTCTTTAACCCAAGTATTATTTTGGAAATTTGTCTTCTTCTCCACGTTGTTTTATTAAAGTCTTCTTTCTATTGTCGAGGTTGTTAGCTGTTAATTCACTGTATGTAAGGTAATTTTCTTTGGATATGAAAATGTCTTGAGATTTGAGATTTGAGATTTTATAACCATTGAGAAATTAATTGTCACGTCTACATGATATTATTATCGGAAAAAGCTGCTCTGAGCTACTGCTGGTGGCTTTCATTGGAATTTTTTAATTTTTAATCTTTTTACTTAATTATTAAGAAAATATTTTTTTAATGATATTGCAAATTTTTTATTTTTAAAAAAATATTTAAAAAAATATGTAAAAAAATATGTAAAAAAAAGAAAAAAAAATGCAAAATACTCTAACGGAGCTCCAACGGTTACTGTAGATAATTATTATTAGATAGAACAGTACCCCTCCGGCTCCCACCCCCATAATTTATAAAGTGCATCTTGATGGATCATTTCACATTACCTATTATCTATCGATTATTATAATGTTATATATATGCAGTACTTATAAAGTTATAATTTTATTTATAAAATTTCTTTTATTAATTTTATTTTTAAATTTTAAATTTGATAATTTTTAATATATCAATAAAGATAATTAATTATTTTGTAAATTTTCTTAAATACATTTAGCGTTTCTCTTACTATATATATACGTAGACAAATGTTTTTGAAGCCTTGCTAAGCTTGAAAGTTAGCATTTGCCCTTCTCCATCGTCTCATGATCGATTTACCTAGCTAGCTATACCCTGCATGCAGAGGTCTCCCTTTCAGAAGTCCCCTTTTCTTTTCTTTATTTTTTTTTCTTCCTTTTCAGATTCAAAAGTCTTTGTGAAAGTGACATGAGATCAAGAGAACACACGCGTTTAAGTACTCCACATGTTATTGCAAATATATTTCACCCGTTTTTCTAGTTTAATTCTTTCAACAAATTCCAAAACATGACGAGTAGTACTGCAGCTAGGTGATCATCCAATTAAATGCTATAATCAATAAATGCTTCAAATAAAGAAAGAACAAGCTGAATAAATTAATGGACATCAGCACGAGTGGCAAGAATAAAAAAATGCTTCCAATAGAGAAAAAGACCAAGACAATGGACAACCCTCCTCGTAGCATGTTCTTCGCTGGTGCATGCATGTGTTTTCACCTTCAAACGCGCGCGGTCATCAAGAAGCTGAGGGAAAAATTACAAAAATAAAGAGGCCCGATATCCTGACTCAACTTTCAATACGAAAAGATAAATTAAGAAGAATGCATTGCATCGATCCTTATCTTTTTCAGATAGAAGTTGGGTGGCGCAAGCTTTGAAGGTTAGGCTTGATATAAAACAAATACAGAAAATGAAAGTGAGGGTCGAATGCTTGGAAGGTTGGGTTTGAAATCCAATGGGCAAAGAACATGAGTGATCGGAATAAGTTTCCTACTGCCAAAGTCGACTTGTCATGTTTAACATCTGTTATTTATATCACTGTGATTTTAGGGTATTTAATTAAGCACAATAAGTATATGAGTTTTCATATTTTTTATAATTTGGAGCCTCAATTTTCAATTTACACAAAATTAATATATGAGTTTTCACATTTTTCTAATTCAAGGCCTCTACAATATGGCATTATTAGTATGTCACATTTCGATTAGCTGACGTGGATATTAATCCCACTTACGTATTAGCAAATCAAAGACTAACATCATGGATTCACGTGGATAGTACTTACGATTTTGAGCAGAATTACATTTATTTACAATTTTATTTAAAATATTCATGAATTTAGTAATTCTCTTTTGAAATTTAAATTTTGAATTTTAAATTTAATAATTTTCAGTATATCAATAATTGACATGGGAGAAATAAATTTTTTATAAGTTTTTCATAAATACATTAGCATTTTCCTAAGATTTTATGTGATTTAACTTCAGGCAACGAGGATGATCACGTGCTGTTCACATGCATGGTGATCAGACATTGCAATTTTGGATAGCTTTGCTATTCCCGCTTAAGTGAGCTGTAACTCTTGATCCAAAGCCTATACATATTATTTAGAGACTTGCGGAACAAATATTGTCATCAAATTGTGCTTATTGATCATGTAATAAGACAACTGCTTTGGGACAGTAGTACTGTCAACTTAATAAACTACTGTACTCTTAAAAAAACACGGTCTTTCCATATTACTTAAAGAACAGACTTCAACTTTTTAAAATCCTCATGATTTTATTCTCCTCAAATATTATTCAAATGCAAAATACTTTTTAATTTTAAATTTTAAATTTTTTTTATCTAATCATGATTATCTAATCATTATCCTAATACAAAAACTAATACAACTTTTCAAAACCAGTACAACTAGTTTTAAATTTGCTAACCTTGAAATTTAGCATTTGCCCCTATGGAGTCTGAATCCTTCATACTATTCCTTTTATCAGAGTCCTTTAATGTGGCGTGATTTTGTGACAGCATCATTAATGTAGCGTGTAGCTCGAGTAGTGACACCATTAATGCGGCGTGGTTTCCTGATTTGTTTTATCTTCGGTGGTTCGTCAATACTCCCATGTTAGAGGATCAAGGGTTCCCTGCCTTTCCCCACTCTACCATGCACAAGTCCCCGCGATCAAAGTGTGGCCAATATATGTCAAGCCTGTCAGGACTCTGTCCCATCAGCCATCTGTTTTCTTTTCCCTGTAGGCGCCTTTTTTCATGGGTAAGCTTAGACCCTGGGGTCGGGTATCTGGCTGAGGCCCAGTAGGCTTGTGAAGTGAAAAAAATCCCCTTACAGTTACCCTGTCAATTCCTTTCAAACGGGTCCGAGGGAAATTCTATCTTTGCTTCCCCGGCTAATCAGCTTTTACACTTAAAGCTACACGGCATTTTCTTTCCGGGGGTGGGTTTGTGGACTTCTAGGTGCTTGCCTGTTGTAATCCTATTCCCGGGTATAACATATATTATTAGATTATAATATAATAGACAACAAAATTAGTTGTTAATTAAACTTAATTAAATTAATTAACAAAATTAGATTAATATATATTGTAGATATACTATATTAGTGCACTATGTACTAGTATAGCTTATATACTAGTACATAATGTTATTAGTATAACAAATATTATTACCTTATAATATGCTAGACAACAAAATTAGTTGTTAATTATACTTTATTAAACTAATTAACAACACTAGACTAATATATATAGTATATATACTAGTGCATAATGCATAAGTATAGTGTATAGAGCATAAGTATAATGTATATATAATATATAATTTAGTATGACTTATAAAAATTTATTTTAGAGACGTTCGAATGTATCTGACATTGAGTAAAAGCGTTCGCACATACTAACATAACGTTTGCATGTAACGGAAATTAAGTAATTAAACGTTCGAACGTTATAATTGAAACATTCAGATGTCTTTCTCTCTCATCAATTGAAGTTCGCACGTTAACTATTAAACATTCAAACATTAAGTGTATAAAAGCTCAAGTCCAAATGTGAAACTGCACAACTCACATTTCCCTCAAATTTCAATCTGTAGCCTCCGTTGCATACCGTCGTCAAACTCCACTACAACCATCACGAAAGAGGTAGGTATCCCTCTTTAACCTTTGGGTACATTTTTTTGGATATTTAATGGAGGTTTCGGGGGTTCCCAAAACTCATTGGTGGTTGGACCTTCATCTTCATTTTCCAGCTACCACGTATTGCCAATGGCCAAATGACCACCGTAGAAAACTTTCTTGAAATTTATACTTTATTTCTACGGTGACATTTGACCAATTTCTTGATGTTTGACATGTATGAGAATGACTAAGTCGACTCACCTATTTCTGTATCGTAATGTTTGAATGTTACGATATAACGTTCGAATATTATATCTTCCAAATGAGGAAGACAACATACACACCTAATATTCTACAGTATGTGCGAACGTATTTAGTATGCATGTGAATTTAAATTGTACATATGAACGTACGGTTGTAACGTTTGCACGTATGATCGTTCATATTCTTGAGCAGCACATACGTGCGAACGTTAATATTACGTGCAAATGTTATTTGTAATTCGTGCGAATGTAAAACCTTTCAGTTGCCATAAACCAAATATACGTTCGAACTAATAGTTATGTACTTTCACACGTATTATTAAATATGTTCAATAGCTTTCTCACGTGCGAACGTGATATGCTTTATACGTTCCAACGTGTATTTGAGTCGTCACATTCGAACATTTATCATATTACATTCGAATGCTTATATTAGATAATCCAACATGCGAATGTAATAACCAAAATGTTCACATGTATAAGCTTATCCTCCGAACGTTAAATTTTACGTTCGAATGTGTATCAGAAATAATTTAGATTAGAATACATAATATGCTTCATAATATTAATATCGCTCAATTTCTTTTCTTTCTTTCAGTATATGGTTCATCTTCTGACTACTAGAAAAAGGGGAAGGGAAGGAACAAGTGAGGACATGTCTCAAATTGGGGCTCGAACAGTGATGTCTGAACGAGAAGTCATGATCAGCCACTTTCACGAACTCATATGGGAGCAGAAGAGTGTTCGAGACGTATTCGTTACGAGAGGTTGGATGAGTATCTGTACATTGGTTTGGGAGTTTTATATGCAGATGTGCTCCATGCCTAAGGATACATCATCTCACACCGTGATAGTACGCGGTGTTCAGTTCGAGGTCTCGGCAGACATCATTGCCGAACTTTTGGAGATCGGTCGTATAACTGAGATATCGACTGCAGGAAATGCTCTGCCTATAGATGGATCCAACGTAGATGTAGATGTAGGCACTTCTACATCATTTACTGGCTCAATTGACCGGTCAGAGGCTGGGGGTACTGATGAAGAGGATGGTGATCGAGATGACGATTTCTACATACTCGCTAGGATTGACCGAGACCAAATCGATAGGAATAACTCCTTCAGCCAGGTACCACTCCTTCCTTTTTTTGCATGTTGCATCTTATTGTTGCGACAAATGTGAATCTAGTGGGACATAAGGCCACATTTAGCGGAAACATGCATAGTTCCTTATACAAGTGGCACATGGAGACCCCATCGACTTGCCACTTCGTATTTTTTAGAAGATTAGTTACGAGGCGAGCGTTATCTCCATGGACAACCTTATATATGGAGTCCTCATTACCAAGCTATTACTGGCCCGGAGTGTACAACCCATGGTGGAGGAGTGGAGGACAGACTAGATGAGCCCATTGACATTACCACACACCATCAGAGCATTAGATAAGGGAAGGGGCATGCTTGATGTCAACTTGGCCCTGTACCAGATCTTATTCCTCCGATCCAGTCTAAACCCGGTGTTGGGAGTACTAATTAGCCGCTGACGGGTACATCTATGAGAGATGCGCGGCCTGCTTGGATTGATGCAATGATCTAAGATATTACTGCACACATAGATCGAAACATCGAGTCAGTAGAACATAGTGTTGAAGATTTTGTCGCTGATATTTTCCATCGAATAGATATCCTAAACACAAAGGTCAACGCATTGACTAAAGATTTAATAAATATGTAACCAATATGTTCTGAGTATTCTGTACTTTATTTTTATCATTTGTAATGAACAATATTTTTATTTAATATAATATATCTACTGTTTTTGAATTTCGATTCCCAATCTTTTTTAATGTTAGCTCATGCAACTTTAATATTAAATCAATTAACATTCACACGTGAGAATCAATAACGTTCGAACGTTGGCGCCAAATTTTTTTACGTTCGCACGTAAATAGACCCCACATTCGAATGTTCAGGGAACGTTCTAACGTGAATATATATACATTTGAACGTAATGTAATTTCTCAGCTGCTTTCAGTGAAGGTTTCCACAAACTGTCATAGAAAATACCTTTTTGTGACGGTTTGGGCACTGTCACAATTTTCAAACCGTCACAAAAACTAATTTTTGTTGTAGTGATTTTTATAGCCTATATTGAAAATTGATACATACTAATGATATCATTATCTATTATTCTAGTATACATACAAATAGTTAATTTATAGCTAGATATATTAAAAATCTCTACTTTATATGAATGAGCTCCTAGCTAACGAATGCTGAAAAGAATATTTGGCATTAGTGAGCCTAGTCTAGTTGAAGTAATGAGCGAGTTTAATTTGGTATGCGTCATTTACTAAGGTTATCCTTCATGATTCAAGGTTTTACTGAGCGCATATTGAGTAATCGAGTTGCCAAATAGACAATATTATAGAGTACTATTTCATGATTTTCATGAATCCTAATTGCATCAAATTGTTTAAAATATTTTTTGTCCTTTTTGTCTGGTTAATATTAAAAAAATGAGAATATTCAACAACATATTACATGACAAATGGGAAAAATTACAAACATCATAGAAATCTTGTAAGAGATCATCTACTTTGGAGAGTTCTTTATAATTAATAGCAGCTTTCATACAATCAGCCAACCCGTACGTGGCCGGTTTTACAAAGGAAAGCATGATAACGAGAAACACATAGATGCTGCGCACGCACACATAAAAAAGCAACATTCCTGGCTAGCTAGCTAATTAATGAAGATCAAACTGAAGGCCTGATCATTTGCTTAAATTTTGTACCGAGACGTAATTGCATGACTGGAGATTGCCATTTTTTCCTAGCTCCAAAAAGCCTATGCTGTGACCGGAAAAGAAGATTAGAAATAAATGCTGATCGGAAAATATCAAGCCAAAGAGCATAATGCAGCATAACAAACAAACTAATTGGGATAACCGGTGCCGCGACAATTATACCAATCGGAACACTTGGTGTTTTGCATTGAAACACCAAAAAACTGCGGTAAAGGCTAAAAGCATGGCCACTATTGATATTAAGAGCGTACCTAGTCCCAACGCCAACCTCTGAGGTAATGTTTTGATTAAATCCTTTTCGGTGTAGCGTGACGTAAGAACTGACAGGAAAACTAATACAGAAGACGAAGAGAATAGCATTGCTACTGCATCTGATATGAAAAATACCATAAACCAATTGGTTTCCAGAAAGATTGGAATGCTTGTATCTTGATTGTTGCCACCCGGTACTGTAAAGGCAGCTGGAAATACCAGAGTGGCAATCAGTGCTACCACGAGCATGCAATAGTTTGCTGTGTCCTTCATCCACTTTTCACCTTTCTTCTGCAGGTCTTCGTGGCTCTTCATAAATATCTCCTTAGGTGTTTGTCCTTTTGTATTCGTCTCAGTCACGTAGGAGTTCGGCATGATCTTTTTTATCTCCTACAATAAGCAATACATGTGTATTAAGATATAATATAAATAATAGAATCTACCTAGCTAGCTATTTTCAGTACGTATCAAATATAGCAGAGATATTAAGTTTGAACCACGCATGATCGATTCATTCTATTAATTAACTATTCTACGTGCATGTTGACTCCACCCGCTTGTACCTGAAACCAGAGCATCTCTCGTTGCATTTGAAGAGCTGCTCCGAATACGATATTCAGTCGATTTGGAGAAGGCAATTCTGCATCCAAGTGAAGCATATTGTTTCGTTCTTTGTCAATATAGGTTGCAAGGTTAGTCTTCATAACATCTGTCTCATATATCAGATTGAATACACTCCCTTGTCGATGTTTAACAACAACGTGAAATAAACTTCCATGTTCCCTGTTATGAGGTGGCTTGAATTCAGATTGAACAGTGCATGTGTCGTAGGTTCGCTCGAGTGGAGGTTCACTCAGCTCGAGCGAATTCAGACAGAGAGCTTCTCTCGACATTCGCTCGACATTCAGCTCCAGCGAATTCAAACAGAGAGCTTCGCTCGACATTCGCTCGACATTCAGCTCGAGCGAATTCAGACAGAGAGCTTCGCTCAAGTATCGCTCGACATTCAGCTCGAGCAATATCCAAGTCAGAGAGCTTCGCTTGACACTCGCTCGACACTCAGCTTGAGCGAGTTCAGGCAGAGAGCTTCGCTCGACTCTCGCACAACTGTTGGCTTGAGCGAAGTGCAGAATATCTACGTTCGCTCGACACTCGCTCGACGTTCGCTCGAGCCAATGTTCACAAAAGTGAATTCTCACTTTTCCTATAAATATCAAACGGCGCCCATTTCTTTTCTATCTTCTTTAGAATACATTTTTTGCTCTTGTTTTAGTGTTTTCTTGAGAGTGAAGTCTAGAGTGAGTTTGAGAGATAACTTCCTTGTGAAGTTTTGTTGTATTGATTTGTACTCCATCTCTGTTGATAGTGAAATCTTCGATACCGACCCCACCAGTGGACGTAGGCTCATTTTGAGTCGAACCACTTAATTCTTGGTGTTCTTTCTGTGTGATTGTCATCAATTTCTTTCGTTTAGTTCCGCTACTATACTTCGAGTTAGTCTTAGCTACACTTATTCCCCACAAATTGGTATCAGAGCTTGGCTCAGGATCTGGAGGGATGGCTATGGCTAAGTTTGAAGTGGAGAAATTTGACGGTCAGAACAGTTTCAGTCTATGGCGCATCAAGATGAAGGCTTTACTGCGACAACAGGGCTTGTCAAAAGTATTAGAAGTGTCGGTATTTGAAGATTCTCTGGCTCCTTCGAAAGAAGAAGAAGAAAAGGTACACAGTACTATTCTTTTGTCACTATCTGATGGAGTTTTAAGAGAGGTTGCTGACGAGGAGACTGCAACTGGTCTCTGGTCGGCACTTGAGAATCTGTACATGAAGAGATCTCTCACTAACCGGTTGTATTTGAAACAACGGTTATACACTCTCAAAATGAAGGAAGGTACTCTTATTTCTAAACACCTAGATGAATTTAATAAAATCATTATGGATCTGAGGAACATAGATATTAAGCTTGAAGAAGAAGATCAAGCGTTAATTATTTTATGTTCATTACCCACATCTTTTGAGAACTTTGTGAATTCCATATTGTATGGTAGAAATACAATTTCCTTGGTAGATGTAAAGTCTGCTTTGAATTCTAAGGAGTTGAGGAATAAATTGAGTGTGAAGAACACTAATGAACAAGCTAGTGGCTTGTTTGTTAAGGGGTCCTCAAGCAGGGATAGATCGAATGACAGGGGTTCAGAGAAGAATAAGGGGAAATCCAGGGGCAGTTCATAAACAACGGTTAGTAAGAAAAACGTCAAATGTCATTACTGCCATAAGTTTGGTCACTACAAGAACGAGTATCCAAAATTGAAAAACAGAGAGGACGGCACTAGTTCATCTAATGCCGTTAGTGTTGCTGATGATAGGTCTAACGACCTAGATCTTGTTCTAGCAATAAGCGACTCCAATAGTCGCTTTAGTGACAAGTGGGTCATGGACTCAGCTTGCACTTTCCATATGTGTCCCAAGAGGGACTGGTTCACTAACTATGAATCGGTCAACGGAGGTTCTGTTTTGTTAGGGAATGATATGGGTTGCAAAATTGCTGTAATTGGTTCAGTCAGAATTAAGATGTTTGATGGAATTGTCCGGACATTATCTAATGTTCGACACATTCCAGAGTTGAAAAAGAATCTTATTTCTTTGGGTACTCTTGATTCTCTGGACTACAAGTACACTGGTGAAGGTGGAGCTATCAGAGTCAGTAAGGGCTCTATGGTTGTGATGAAAGGAGATAAGACAAATGATCTTTATTTCCTTCAGGGCTCTACAGTGACAGGTGCAGCTGCAGTGTCAGTTTCAGATGATCCAGATTCAGATGTCACTCATGTGTGACATATGCGTTTGGGTCATATGAGTGAAAAGGGAATGTCAATTTTGAGTAAGCAGGGTTTGCTATGTAATCAGAAGATAGGGAAACTGGATTTCTGTGAACACTGTGTGTTTGGCAAACAGTGCAGGGTTCAGTTCTCTACAGGGGTTCACAGAACCAAAAGTTCTGTGGACTATATTCATTCTGATCTTTGGGGCCCATCTTCCGTCCCGTCCTAAGGTGAAGCTCAATATTTGCTTACGTTCATTGATGATTTCTCACGGAATGTTTGGGTCTACTTTTTGAAGCAGAAAAGTGATGTATTTGTTAACTTCAAACAATGGAAAGCTTTGATTGAAAAACAGACGGGCAAGAAAATCAAGCGACTTCGCACTGACAATGGTATGGAGTTCTGCGGAGGTGAGTTTGATGAATTCTGCAGAAATGAGGGTATTGCCAGACATCGTACAGTTAGACATACTCCACAGCAAAATGGGGTAGCTGAACGGATGAACAGGACCCTCTTGGAGAGAGCTCGCAGCATGCTTTCTAATGCAGGCTTGGCTAAGGATTTTTGGGCTGAAGCAATCAACACGGCCTGTTACTTGGTCAATCATTCTCCAGCCACGGCGATTGGTTTGAAGACTCCGAATGAGGTATGGTCTGATACTCCTGCTGATTATTCAAATTTGAAAGTTTTTTGTTGTCTTGCATATTTCCATGTTAATGATGGAAAACTTGAGCCAAGGGCAAAGAAGGGCATATTCATTGGGTATGCCAGTGGGGTGAAAGGATTCAGGTTGTGGTGTACTGATCCTAAATCACCCAAATTTGTGATCAGTAGGGATGTCACTTTTGATGAAAAATCCATGCTTAGTCCGAGGAAGGAGAATTCTGAGTCTACAGGACAAGAACAGGATGTTAGAAAGCAGGTGGAGTTTCAGGTGGAAGCATCACAAGGTCTGCCCACTGGCGCCCAAGATCATGCTATTGTAGATGAGCATGATTCTGATTCAAGTAGCGGCGCACAAGGTGAGCAAGACTACAGTATAGCGACTGGTAGACAGAGGAGGCAGATTAGACCACCTCAGAGGTATGCTCATGCAGATATGGTTATGTATGCTCTTACTACGGCAGAGAATATTGTTGGTCAGGAACCTTCCAGTTATTCAGAAGCTGTCAAGAGCGTAGAATCTGCACAGTGGTGCGTAGCTATGACTGAAGAGATTGAGTCTCTTCACAAAAACCAAACATGGGATTTGGTTCTGTTGCCAAAGAAGGTAAAGACTATTGGCTGCAAATGGATTTTCAAAAGAAAAGAGGGAATCCAGGGTGATACAGATGCAAGATACAAGGCACGCTTAGTTGCTAAGGGCTTCAGTCAGAGAGAAGGCATCGACTTCACTGAAGTCTTCTCTCCAGTGGTGAAACACAGTTCGATCAGATTACTACTAGCTTTAGTAGCATTGTATGACTTAGAGCTACAGCAACTTGATGTTAAAACAGCGTTCCTACATGGTGAACTTAAAGAGACCATTTACATGCATCAGCCAGAGGGATTCATTGTTGAAAACAAGGAAGATCATGTGTGTAGATTGAAGAAGTCTTCATATGGTTTGAAGCAGTCGCCAAGGCAATGGTATAAGCGGTTTGATTGCTTTATGATTGATCATGGTTATTTGAGAAGTAACTATGATAGTTGTGTTTATCATAAGGAATTATTTGATAAGTCTTTCATTTATTTGCTATTATATGTTGATGATATGCTTATTGCTGCTAGAAGCATATCTGACATAGGTTTGTTAAAGACCCAACTCAGAAATGAGTTTGAAATGAAAGACTTAGGTGCTGCGAAGAAGATTTTGGGAATGGAAATCTTCAGAGATAGGAAAGCTGGAAAGTTGTACTTGTCCCAGGGAAAGTACATTGAAAAAGTGCTTCAGAGATTTGGGATGTTTGATTCCAAACCAGTAAGTACACCACTTGCTACGCATTTTAAGCTTTCAGCTTGCCTATCTCCTCAGACAACTGAAGAGGAACAGTTCATGGCTAGTGTTCCTTATTCAAGTGCAGTTGGCAGCATCATGTATGCAATGGTTTGCACCCGCCCAGACATTTCATAGGCAGTAAGCGTAGTTAGCAGGTATATGGCTAACCCAGGTAAGACTCATTGGCAGGCTGTGAAATGGATACTCAGGTATCTGAGGGGAACCCTGAACTTTGGGTTAATATTTGATAGAGATGTCAATCTCAGTTCCAAAGTTACTGGTTTTGTTGATTCAGATTATGCTGGAGACTTAGATAAAAGAAGATCATTGACAGGTTATGTTTTCACTCTGTATAGGTCAGCTATTAGTTGGAAAGCAACACTGCAATCCACTGTTGCTTTATCAACTACCGAGGCAGAGTACATGGCAGCAGCAGAGGCTGTTAAGGAGGCCATTTGGTTGAAAGGCTTGGTCAATTATTTGGGTTTACAACAAGATGGGATCTCAGTATTCTGTGACAGTCAGAGTGCAATACATTTGACCAAAAATCAAATGTATCATGAAAGAACGAAGCACATTGATGTCAGGTACCATTTTCTCAGAGAGATTGTTATAGAGGGTGCTATATAGATTCTGAAGATTGCTACTACAAAGAATCCAGCATATATGATGACTAAGCCAGTTGCAGTATACAAGTTCAAACTTTTTTTGGACTTAATTGGTGTTCGCATTTTGTTATTCCCGTAAGGGATTTTGGTGGTGGGGATTGGTTTTGTGGTCGGAGGTTTTTTGTGTTTTGGCAGAGTTCAAGCCAAGGTGGAGATTTGTTATGAGGTGGCTTGAATTCAGATTGAACAGTGCATGTGTCGTAGGTTCGCTCGAGCGGAGGTTCACTCAGCTCGAGCGAATTCAGACAGAGAGCTTCGCTCGACATTCAGCTCGAGCGAATTCAGACAGAGAGCTTCGCTCAAGTATCGCTCGACATTCAGCTCGAGCAATATCCAAGTCAGAGAGCTTCGCTCGACACTCAGCTCGAGCGAGTTCAGGCAGAGAGCTTCGCTCGACTCTCGCACAACTGTTGGCTTGAGCGAAGTGCAGAATATCTACGTTCGCTCGACACTCGCTCGACGTTCGCTCGAGCCAATGTTCACAAAAGTGAATTCTCACTTTTCCTATAAATATCAAACGGCGCCCATTTCTTTTCTATATTCTTTAGAATACATTTTTTGCTCTTGTTTTAGTGTTTTCTTGAGAGTGAAGTCTAGAGTGAGTTTGAGAGATAACTTCCTTGTGAAGTTTTGTTGTATTGATTTGTACTCCATCTCTGTTGATAGTGAAATCTTCGATACCGACCCCACCAGTGGACGTAGGCTCATTTTGAGTCGAACCACTTAATTCTTGGTGTTCTTTCTGTGTGATTGTCATCAATTTCTTTCGTTTAGTTCCGCTACTATACTTCGAGTTAGTCTTAGCTACACTTATTCCCCACATTCCCTGTCAACTTGCCATATCAGGTATGGATAAGAACGTATAAATACTTTTATAAATTCAACGTTCCCTAGTTTTGCAGCTTCAACAAGTATTTTCATATGATTTTGGGTCGTGGACGTTGACGAGAAATTCTTGTGATCTCCAAAATCTTTCCAGAGGGTTTCAACTAATTCATTGGCTAATACTTTGTTGCTCATCAACCCTTTGAAGCCTAGCTAGGAAATTAAGAATATCAGAAGAAGTACTTTAATTTGGTTAAAAAAAATTATTAATTGATCTCTCTATACTACTCTTAGATCAATTATATAAGCTAAATGATTAAACTCATTTTTTTCATCAACTAAATAAGCTTTTGGGACAAAATAATTTATTGAAAGATCAACAAAAACTGCAAAGATGATATTGCATCTATTATGTAAAATCGTTTATGTTAATTATAAGACAATTAATGCATCATTGAGTTCTTACAAATGGTGTTATAAAAAAAAAAACTATGTCCACACACACACACACACAAGGAGTGCTACCTCCATAAAAAAATTTTAAAAATACAAATTCACAAGCTAGTGTGGCTTAATATGGTATATTAGACTGTAATGTTCTTTTTATTAAGAAGTAGATCTAATAAATCGATCATATCAAGTCATGCTAGTAATTTGTGAGTTTAATTAGGTATGCGTCATTTACTTATAGTCAAGTGGTTATCGGCCTTCATGATTTGTGAGAATAGCAAAAAGAATGAGAAAGCAAGGTTGAGAACAGAGAATTGAAAGGAATGCACGAAAACTTCTTATTCATGCTCTGCATTTTTGCTTACACAGTACCATTGCTTTATACTAAAAAGGACTGACATTACTAACAGACTAAGGAATATTCGTACTACCTCTATTCTGTACACCACAAATAACTACCTCTAAATTTACATAAAGATACATTACAGCTCATCTATGAGAAGGGCTATTTAGTAATTTGACTGAAGGATTGTTACAAGAAGCAGGTTCACTCGATGGAGAATGTGACTGCATTTCAGGATCTTTGATGCTGTCATGAGCAGCTGCATCCACATGATCTGGACTAATGGAAGGACTGATGCCATGCTGCTCTAATACCCCCCCCACAAGATGGAGAATAGATGTTTTCTATTCCCATCTTGGAGAGGTGTGAGTTGAGAACATGAGAAGGTAAAGACTTAGTGAAAATATCTGCAAGCTGTGAAGTTGTGTGAACATGGGCAGTCTTGATGCTTCCTTCTTGAATTTGGTCTCGAACAAGATGACAATCCACTTCAATGTGTTTTGTCCTCTCATGAAAAACTGGATTGGCTGCTATATGTAAAGCAGCTTGGTTGTCACAAAAGAGTTCAGCAGCTTGTGGGTGAGAAATGGAAAGGTCCTTGAACAACTGTCTTAGCCAAGTGAATTCAGTAGAAATGGATGCCATTGCACGGTATTCTGCTTCAGCAGATGACCTGGAGACAACTGTTTGTTTCTTGGATCTCCAAGAAATGAGAGAATGACCCAAAAAAATGCAAAATCCAGTGATGGACTTTCGGGTGTCTGGGCAAGAAGCCCAATCTGAATCACAATAACCTTTAAGATGAATGGAAGATGTAGAGGAGAGTAGAATGCCTTGGCCAGGTGCATTTTTTAGGTATCTTAATACCTTGTGAGCTGCTGCAAGGTGGGAGGATGAGGGGTGGTCCATAAACTGACTTAAGACTTGAATGGGGTAACTGAGATCAGGTCTTGTTAAGGTTAGATAAAGTAACCTTCCAATAAGTTGTCTGTATGGAGTAGGATCAGGTAAAGGTGTTCCAGAAGATTTGCTTAACTTGTGGTTTTGATCCATGGGAAGCTTTAAGGGTTTGCAAGCTAAGAGGCCTGAATCAGCAAGGATATCTAGAGTATATTTCCTTTGACAGAGGTGAATTCCTTTGGGGGATCTAGCAACCTCAATGCCAAGGAAATATCTTAATGTGCCAAGGTCTTTAATTCTGAAGTGTGTGTTCAAGAAGGTCTTGAGTATTGAAATTGAATCAAGAGAATTGCTAGCAACCACTATGTCATCGACATAGACAAGTAATGCAGTAAAACTGGTAGCAGTAATGAGGGTAAAAAGGCTATAATCAGCCTTGGATTGAGTGAAACCAAATTGAACCAAGGAAGTGGAGAATTTATCATACCATTGTCGTGAGGCCTGTTTAAGCCCATAGAGACTTTTGTGTAGCTTGCAGACCTGGCCAGGTTGTCCTTTGGTGTATCCAGGTGGCCTTTGCATGTATATTTCTTCATTTAGCTCTCCATTAAGGAAAGCATTGTGAACATCGAATTGGTGGAGATGCCACCCTTTGATTGCGGCCAAAGACAAGATAGTTCTAACAGTTACAATCTTTACTACTGGGGAAAAAGTTTCATGGTAATCCACCCCTTCTTGTTGAGTAAAACCCTTAGCAACTAACCTTGCTTTCCTCCTCTCAATGGTACCATTAGAATGGTACTTAGTTTTGTATACATATTTGCAGGCAATGGCAGTTTTGCCAAGGGGTAAGTCTGTGAGGGTCCATGTATGGTTAAGCTCTAATGCTTCAATTTCTGTATCCATTGCCTTACACCAGTCAGGATCCTTGGAAGCTTGTGTGTAAGTGCGTGGATCATTATGAGAGGAGATAGTAGCAGAAAAAATAGAGAAGACAGGAGATAAGTTGTGATAAGAAATGGAAGAAGTTAGAGGAAAAGGTATACCTGTGGGAACTGATGCCATGCTCACGGATTGAGGGAATGAGATTGAAGTTGCTTGCTGGCAGTGGAAATCCTGGAGGTATTGAGGGGCTTTTCTGGTTCTAGTGGATCTTCTAAGAGGGGGAGGGGATTGGGAATTTGACATTGGTGGAATGGGGGAAGTGGGAGGGGAATTTTCAGGAAGAACAGATGATATGGGTGATGGTGTTTGTGGTTCTGAAGTGATTGGCAAGATGGAGCTAAATGAAGGTGAAGGAGTTAAGCTAGAAGAAGATAGAGGCTGAGTTGAAGCAGAAGGAGTTGGCAATGAAGAGAGTGAAGTGAATTTGGGTTGATGGAAAGGAAACACATGTTCATGGAAGGTAACATCTCGAGAAATAAACACTGATTGGGTGTTTAGGTCAAGAAGTTTATATCTTTTTACCCCAAAGGGATAACCAAGAAAGACACAATGTCTACCTCGAGGGTCAAATTTATGTCTATGTTGAGATATGGTAGAAGCAAAACAGAGACATCCTAAGATTCTCATGTGAGAATATGTAGGAGATTTGTTGAAAAGTATCTCAAAAGGTGTTTTATTAGACAGCAAGGGGGTGGGAATCCTATTGATTATGTAGGCTGCAGTTAGTATGCAGTCATTCCAATATAAGTTGGGAAGATTGGCTTGGATTTTAAGTGCTCTAGCTATATTCAACAAATGTTGATGCTTCCTTTCTGCAATCCCATTTTGTTGTGGGGTTTCCACACAAGTTCTATGGTGAATAATTCCTCTTTTGTTGAAAAAGTCTGGCATTTGAAACTCAAGGCCATTATCACTTCGAAGGGTTTGAACTTTGGTTTGGAATTGGGTTTCAACCAGATTGCAGAAGGCTTCAATACATGGTCTAGTGTTTGACTTAGCTTTGAGTAAGTAAATCCAAGTGCTCCTAGAATAATCATCTACAATGGTCAAGAAGTATTTTGTACCATCATATGCTGTTATTGGATTAGGTCCCCATATGTCACAGTGGATAAGTTAAAAAATGGTTCTGCTTTTGTGAGAACTAACAGAAAAAGGAAGTCTATGGTGCTTTGCAATTGGACATATAAGACAAGGATTGAGATTGGAAATGAGAGGAACATGATTTTTTATTAAAGGATCTTGTATTACATGTAATGTGGAAAAAGGTGTATGTCCCATACGACAATGCCAAAGATCTGAAACAAGATCAACATTCTTGAAAGTAGTTGAAACAGAAATATTTTTATGTAAGGAAATGGAAAATTGGTCTAAGAGAGCTGTTGGGGACACTTGTGCAGCAAGCAAATGGTAAAGACCATTCTTCATCTCACCCATGCCAATCGTGGTCCATGACAAAAGGTCCTGGATAAAACAGAGTTGTGAAAGAAAGATAAAACAGCAAGAGAGTGAATTGGTTAGCTGTTTTACAGAAATTAAATTGAAATGAAATGAAGGAACACATAACACATTGTGTAATGTTAATGTGTTGGTAATGTGGATAGTGCCAATGTGAGTGACAGGTGCAGTGTGGCCATTTGGGAGTTTAACTAGAAAATAAACTTGAGAGCTGATAGATGAAAAGAAGGTGGTGTTGCAGATCATGTGATCTGTAGCACCAGTGTCAATGATCCAAGGTGATTGTGTGGAGGTGTGTGTTGAAGTGAAAGAATTGAGACAAGAAACAATACCATTCATGGTGGAATGATGTGTACAATCTCCCTGAACATTATTGACTGATTGGTTGGCAATGGATACTTCTTTTGGCTGCAACAGAGATAACAGTTTGTGATATTGGTCTTTGGTGAAGGTTAATTTGTCATCTGAGGGGTCAGCTGGCTCAAGTGAGGTCATGTTTGCAGAAGAAAACCACTGTGGTTTAGCTTTACCATGAAGTTTGTGCCCGGGTGGATAGCCATGTAACTTATAGCACTTTTCTGCTATATGACCTGTCATATGACAATGATTACAGATGGGGGCTGGAGCATTGCCTGCCTTAAAACAAGTCTCTAATGCATGGCCTTGAATTTTGCAGTGAGTGCAAAAGAGTCTGTCTCGTTTGGGTTGGGAAAAATGTTTAGAAAAGGATTTATATGAGGTATTTTTGACAGAGAGGGCCATTGAGTCTGCTGAAGGAAGACCAGACAGCATGAGGTGTTGCATCTCTTGTTGCTGAATCATTGAGAAAATTTTATTTAAGGGAGGCAAAGGGTCAAGAAGCATGATCTGGTCACGGGTAACTTGAAATGAGTCATTTAAACCCATGAGAAATTGTATTACACAATCTCTTTGATATCTGTCAAACAATACAGCCAACTTTCCACAAGTGCAGTCAGGCATGGGATCATAAATACCAAGTTCATCCCACAGAGTTTTAAGCTTACCAAAGTAAATACTAACAGAGTCAGTGTCTTGTTGCAAACCTGATAATGCCTTTTTAAGTTGAAAGATTCTATGGCCATTTTGTTGAGTAAATCTGTCTTTGAGTTCATCCCAGATTTGTGCAGCATTATCCACCAAAGCAATGTTGGATTTGAGTGATGGGTTAATAGAATTGTGGAGCCAGGACACAACTAAGTCATTGCACCTTTCCCACGCATCATAAAGAGGGTCAGAGTTGGATTGAGGTTTTGACAAGGTTCCATTGATGAAACCAAGCTTGTTTTTGGCACGAAGAGCTCGACACATAGCTCTTGACCAGGTTGTATAGTTCTCAGTGGTGAGGAGGTCAGGAACTAAGGGAATGGAAGGGTTATCACCATGATCCAATCTGTATGGATTGATAATATTATTGAAGTCGAGAAAGGGGGATTTGGTGGGGGATTTGGGTTTTTCAGTAGCCATGAGAAAGAAAAAAAAAATTCTCAACCTGAGGCTCTTGATACCATGTGAGAATAGCAAAAAGAATGAGAAAGCAAGGTTGAGAACAGAGAATTGAAAGGAATGCACGAAAACTTCTTATTCATGCTCTGCATTTTTGCTTACACAGTACCATTGCTTTATACTAGAAAGGACAGACATTACTAACAGACTAAGGAATATTCGTACTACCTCTATTCTGTACACCACAAATAACTACCTCTAAATTTACATAAAGATACATTACAGCTCATCTATGAGAAGGGCTATTTAGTAATTTGACTGAAGGATTGTTACAAGAAGCAGGTTCACTCGATGGAGAATGTGACTGCATTTCAGGATCTTTGATGCTGTCATGAGCAGCTGCATCCACATGATCTGGACTAATGGAAGGACTGATGCCATGCTGCTCTAATATGATTCAAGGTTTTACTGAGCGCATATTGAGTGAGTTGCCAAATAGACAATATTATAGAGTACTGTTTAATGGTTTTCATGGATTCTAATTGCATCAAATTCATGTTTAAAATATATTTTCTCCTTTTTGTCTGGTTAATATTAAAAAATGAGAGTATTCAACAACATATTACATGACAAATGGGAAAAATTACAAATATCATAGAAATCTTGTAAGAGATCTAGTTTCGAGAGTTCTTCTTTATAATTAATATATAGCAGCTTTCATACAATCATGAGCCAACCCGTACGTGGCCGGTTTTACAAAGGAATGCATGATAACGAGAAACACATAGATGCTGCACACACACATAAAAAAGCAACATTCCTGGCTAGCTAGCTAGCTAATTAATGAAAGATCAAACTGGAGGCCTAGTACTGATCATTTGCTTAAATTTTGTAACGAGACGTAATTGCTTGACTCGAGATTGCCATTATTTCCTAGCTTCAAAAAGCCTATGCTGTGACCGGAAAAGAAGATTAGAAATAAATGCTGATCGGAAAATATCAACCCAAAGAGCATAATGCAGCATAACAAACAAACTAATTGGGATAGCAGGCGCCGCGACAATTATTCCGATCGGAACACTTGGTGTTTTGCATTGAAACACCAAAAAACTGGCTGCGGCAAAGGCTAAAAGCATGGCCACTATTGATATTAAGAGCGTACCTAGTCCCAACGCCAACCTCCGAGGTAATGTTTTCATGAAATCCTTTTCTGTGTAGCGTGACGTAAGAACTGACAGGAAAACCAATATAGAAGACGAAGAGAATAGCATTGCTACTGCATCTGATATGAAAAATACCCTAAACCAATTGGTTTCCAGAAAGATTGGAATGCCTGTTTCTTGATTGTTGCCACCCGGTACTGTAAAGGCAGCTGGAAATACCACAGTGGCAATCAGTGCTGCCACGAGCATGCAAGAGTTTGCTGTGTCCTTCATCCACTTTTCACCTTTCTTCTGCAGGTCTTCGTGACTCTTCATAAATATCTCCTTAGGTGTTTGTCCTTCTGCATTTATCTCATTCACGTATGAGTTTGGCATGATATTTTTTATCTCCTGCAATAACCAATACATGTGTATTAAGATATGATACAAATAATAGAATCTACCAAGCTAGCTATTTTCAGTCGTTATATATATATATATATATATAGTACGTATCAAATATATCAGAGA
This sequence comes from Juglans microcarpa x Juglans regia, assembly GCF_004785595.1. Lineage (NCBI taxonomy): Eukaryota > Viridiplantae > Streptophyta > Magnoliopsida > Fagales > Juglandaceae > Juglans > Juglans microcarpa x Juglans regia. The sequence goes on from NC_054609.1 coordinate 2,919,985, forward strand.
TATTAAGTTTGAACCATGCATGATCGATTCATTCTATTAATTAACTATTCTACGTGTTTGACTCCACCCGCTTGTACCTGAAACCAGAGCATCTCTCGTTGCATTTGAAGAGCTGCTCCGGATACGATATTCAGTCGATTTGGAGAAGGCAATTCTGCAGCCAAGTGAAGCATATTGTTTCCTTCTTTGTCACTATAGGTCGCAAGGTTAGTCTTCATAACACCTGTCTCATATATCAGATTGAATACACTCTCTTGTCGATGTTTAACAGCAACGTGAAATAAACTTCCATATTCGTCGTCAATTTGCCATATCAGGTCTGGATAAGAACGTATAAATACATTTATAAATTCAACGTTCCCTAGTTTTGCAGCTTCAACAAGTATTTTCATATGATGTTGAGTCGTGGACGTTGACGAGAAATTCTTGTCTCCAAAATCTTTCCAGAGGGTTTCCACTAATTCATTGGCTAATACTTTGTTGCTCATCAACCCTTTGAAGCCTAGCTAGGAAATTAAGAATATCAGAAGAAGTACTTTAATTTGGTTAAAAAAAAATATTAATTCTCTCCATAGTACTCTTAGAATTATATAAGCTATATAAATGATTAAACTAATTTTTTTCATCAACTAAGTAAGCTTTTGGGAGAAAATAATTTATTGAAAGATCAACATAAAAACCGCAAAGATGATTTTGCATCTATTATGTAAAATCGTTTATGTTAATTTTGAGACAATTAATGCATCATTGAGTTCTTACAAATGGTGTTATAAAAAAGACTATATCCACACACACACGCACACATCATTGAGTTCTTACAAATGGTGTTATAAAAAAAACTATGTCCACACTCGCACAGAGTGCTACCTCCATAAAGAAATTTTAAAAATACAAACTCACAAGTTAGCGTGACTTAATAGGGTATATTAGATTGTAATGTTCTTTTTTATTAAGAAGTGGATCTATATCATATCTTCGTACTAGTAATTTGTGAATTTATTTCTGTGAGATATTTTTGTGAATAAAACATTTATATATATGCATACATATATATATGTATGTATGTATATGTATGTGTGTCTCGACATGCATGAATTAAAATAAAGTGAGTTTGGGTTGGAAGTAAACTAACAGGAGCTAAGCATCTTTCCCATGGTATTGATGCCAGCAGCAGACGTACTTTTGCTGCCCATTGCCGAAGGTTTTCTGGCCAACATTTCCAGTGGACCTTGAAGTTGTCCCTTCTCTTCAGGACTTTCTAACTTGAGAGTTTTCAGAATTTTTAATGCCGTATCTGTCCATAAAAACAACTTAGGCCTGAGATAGCAAAATTCCCTCATCTCATACCTAAACACTATAAATATAAATACTTTTTAATTTTAAATTTTTAACTTTTTTATCTAATCATTACCTAATTATTATAATTTTTTCAAACTTCCAAACAAAGCATAAAAAATAATTCAAAATCTCAATACAAAAATAATTTTAAAAAATTATATTCTAACAATATTTTAATTTCATAATAATTTTATTCAACTTTTCTTCTCGTTTCTCAAAATCCGATAAAAAATTTTAACTAAAAACATTTCATTACTATTCACAAACCATTTCACTATTGTTCACAGATCATCTCATCACATCTCACCTCACTATCTAAACGAGGCATTAATTAATCAGATTCTTTTCTTTTATATATTTTAAGATCCAACGTTAGCAATCAACCAATATATATAATTGTGTCATTTCATTAAAAATAATTTCAATTTTATATTACTACCGTTCATTTTAAATAGAATTATAAAATAGCTATAAAAGAGACGTTGCAAAACATACCATACAATTCTGTGGAAATAGCAGCATTAAGAAGCTCAATGCGATCCTTAGAATTCATGTCCTCTTGACCATGAGGAGTGACAAAGTATAAATAGGACACCATGTCCCTATTTCCGGTCTTCACTGCCGCGTAAAGCGGTAAGCGCTCGACGTCATTCTTGGGAATCGCCGGCAGTTTGTGGTTCTTTTTCACCATCTCCTCTGCAATTGCTACAATTCCTGATTGAGCAGCATAATAAAGGGCCGTGCAATCTAAGTTGTCTTGCAATTCTAAGTCTTCTGGTTTCATCAATTTCACAAGTTCTTTTACAAAACTCCTGTTTTTTGCAGATACAGCACTGTGAAGAGCTGTCCCTTGCTCTTCCGTTATGGCAGCTCTAACACAATTTGGATTTTTTTCAATAAAAGTTTTAGCAGATTTCCAATCATCTGCTAGGGCAGCTAGGAGGAGTGGAGCATTTCTGGCACGAGATTCAATTCGAGATAATTTGCAGCTCTCACCCTCTTCCATTTTTTCCATCTTTCGTAAGTTTGAAAATACAAAAATTAATACGTTAGTATATATGTGTACGTACGTATGCCGATGCTAAATCAGGTAAATACACAAAAGGGGAACAATTGCCTGAAAAAAAAAAAAAGAAACAGAGAGTAGTGTCAGGTCTACAAAGCAATATTCTTACGAAAGTAAACTTACAAACTGACATGGTTTAGTACAAATACATGAAATGTAGTGGCATTACCCACAACCTTTCAATTGTTTTTTTTTTTTTAAAAAAAAAAAAAATAAGGGATGATCCAAGTGTGAAAAAAGTACCACATTTTATTCAATGAGATTTGAGTCTAGCATTCAGTATTACCCTAAAAAGAGAAAAATTGTGCTAAAGATTTATTAATGGAGGTGGTAGACATCACTTACTAATTCTATACCTGCAGTTTGAAATTGAGCTTCAGAGAGCTGACTGCGAGACCTCAAAGGAAATGGAGGGGTTAATTATATATAAATTAACATCCAGTAGTACCATTACACAGTGTTAAGACATTAAACAAGTAAGGAATCTATTGCAATGACAACATTAATGCTTAAATTAGAAGACAGAAGAAAACACTTTGACATACTGATCCAAAAATTCCCCCAGGCGGTTTCTTCATTATTATTATTTTTTTCATTTTCTTTTAAAAAGAGTTTAATTTTATAATTTTTCTTTTTAAAATAAAAATCGGATTTCTTAATAGTTTTTAGCTTTTTTTTTTGTACTTCAACGTGTTTTCCTCAGTAGTCAGTAGTACATAACTTATTGTTGAATTTTTAAGTGGAATATGTACCATGCACTTCATCCAAGTATATGTCGGGATAGACTGTCCTTGCCGAGCATCCCAGCACTTCAAACACAGCATATATACAAAAAGAAAAATTCTTTGTGCAGTGCAGTTATTTTTATGTATTTTTTATATATTCTAGATTATATTATTTTTTTAATATAAAATAATTATTTTAACTAATAATATAATAAATTGCATAAATAGTATACAAAAGTGACGAGATGTAACAGATTCGGACAAAAATATCCACCAGGTCCTACTCCCAAAACTCATAGAAGGAAAATAAAGTAGCCAATTCCTTTTCTTTTCCTTTTAGGAATAACTTCTTGACAACTCCAAGTCCAACACGTGACTAGCATTGAAAAATAGTGACTACATATAAAAGGAGGTACCAGCAGATTTATTCTAAAAAAACTCTCTTATTATTAAATTTCTCTTTATTAATAAAAGAGATTGAGAGCACAGGTATTAGTTTCTTCAAAATTTGAAGAAATATAAATAAAATGATCTATATTGACTACTTCAAAAAGTAAAAATTTGAACTATGAGCTATAATAATTTTAAGTATATCTTCAAATTTAAAGATATATTATTCATCTTTAAAAGTAATATTTTATTATAAAAATTATCTCAACTGCTTTGCTTTTTTAATTTTCATTTTTCACGATTTTCACTTCTCTCGAACGCTTCTTCACTTTCATTTTTGTGTTCAGTTTTGAAATATGTAAAGGAAGAAATATATTATTAATTAAGATATAGTTAATATAATTATAAAATATGAAAAAGAATATATATATTATTAAAAAATAATATTATATTATTATTTTCACTAATCCAATATAAGATTATGGTCAGAGAGGTTTTGAATTTATAAAAAATATGTATTTTTTTTTTAAATTTTAAAGATGACTTCAATGAAGCCAATGCTAATACTCTTTTAACAATCAGAATGTCCCAATCCATTATTGAAATCATTAACGTCGTCAACTTTTACTCTCGACTAAGTCAAAAATAGGTAAAACAATGCTACCCTTCTTTGTAAATGTTTTCATCTCTAGTTATGATGTAATACATTTTAAATAATTTCATATGTGAACCATTAAACTAAACGATTGTCAATAAAAATATGTTGCATGATTGGGATTATTGGATATGAAAAATATAGGACAAAGAACAGTATTTCTCCAACAGAAAATCCACACGCTACTCGATCCGGAAATGTAAAGCTGGTGTTTTACAACAGCCAACTTACAGGAATCATTTACAGAGCACGCATCATAACAATCCTTTAGTTCAATAGAATTGTTATCTTGAACTAAAAAAATGGATCATTGTGTATGATCAACTCTAACTTGTAATAGGCTTCTCATAAGTTTCTCTTGGGATTATCGAGCAGTTCTGTTTACCTCTCTTTGGCAGTCACGACAGCAGAAGCAGTTGCTCTTATGGCTGACTAGCAAGGTCCTTTGCATTTGTATCACAACATGGCATGCAATTAAACATAAGATAGGGTTATACAACTTTTTCCCCATAAATTCGTATCAACGCAGGTGTAGGAATATATTGAAAGCATTAGCAGCACTGGCTAGATTAGAACGACAAACTGTTACATGTTACAGAACATTTTGAGCCATTGCCCATTATCATTACAAACAGCCTGATATTTGGAACAGAGCATCATCATCTGGCACTAAAGGGATAAATCCCTAATGTTGAAGTTAAATAATTAAAGCATTAAAGCAAGAGAAATGTTTGGTCTATAAAGAGGTTATATAAAAATAAACTTGCAAACTGATAAGCCTGAATGTAAAACGGCAGAGCACTTTATGTTAAAGAGTTTTATAATCTAATGTGCCACATCAAATCACATCAATAAGTTGCTATAGCTTAAACATAGCTTCTCAATCACATAAAGGCTCCTTAACAAGAAGATCCATTTTTTCTTGAAGAAATTTGAGTACATCTTCTCTACCTTCCTTTAGAAGCAATTGTCGCAACCTCTCAAATGTCCACCTTGATGGTCGGATTCCCTTCTCTATCATTTCTTCCAATAAGACACAAGCTTTAGTAGCATTCCCCTTCTGGCACAGTCCATTAATAAGAACCGAAAATGTGTGCATGCTTGGGACAAAACGCTTCAATCTCATGTACTTCCACACTTTAAGAGCCATATCTAGCTCATCTCTCTCACAAAACATCTTTATCATCATTGTGTATGTGTCTGCATCCGGTTCACATACCTTGATCATCCTACGAAAGATTCTAAATGCCTCATCCGTCTCCCCACCAATGATCAAACTATTTAGAATAATGTTGCAAGTTCTAGAATTGGGTGTAATGCCCTTGGAATTCATATCATTTAAGACCCTATACACATTCTTTAACTTTTTTACGTTACAGAAAGCACTGATCAAGGCATTGTACACTCCCACATCAGGCTTAATCCCATTTCTTTCCATCTCTAAGAACGTATCTACAGCATCTTCAATGCGGTTTTCTATCCCATACGTATGAATCAAAACAGTATAAATTAAAGATGTTGGCTTGCAAGCTCTAGTATCCATGTTCTTAACAATTCCAATGGCTTCGTCAACTCTCCCTGCCTTGCAAAGAACGTCAACCATGATGCCATAAGTAACTATATCAGGGTTGCATCCCACGTCAACCATTTCCTGGAAAATCTCCCTCGCCTTCGGCAGATTTGGAGCCTTTCCCCATCCCTCAAGTAATATACTGTAAGTCTTTGAGTCGGGAATAAATCGATCCTTCATACTGTCAAAGATCTCCTGTGCCTTCCTTATATTCTTGGACTTGCACAAAGCACTTAGAAGGCCATTGAATGCAGCTAGATTGGGGGGATGTTATATTTCTCCATGACATTAAATGTGTAAACTGCCTCCTCCACCTTCTGAGATCTGGCATACTTCCTCATCATAATGCAAAATGTCTCAACATTTAGCATCCCCATGTTCTTCATAGTATTCACAAGGTCCCACATTATCTGATACTGCCTTATCTTGGCCAGGGAATTGATCATGGTGTGGAAAGCCCTGACACTGTGCACATAATTTTGTTGTTTCCCAGCCCATTCAAAGAACCGATACGCCAACATACCGGCATTCTCAAATCTCTTGAGGACATCCTCAACTATATCTGGAGCAACCTTAACACCACTTTGGTTAAGAGCAGTATCAAGAACTAATGCCGGGCAAGACATCATAATTTCACAAATTCTTTTCGGGGGATCTGAAACCTCTGCTCTTAGTTCACTTGAACTGTACATTCTCTTGGACATAATCCCTCTATAAAGTAATTTGTTGCAGAAGCTGTAAATCATACTCATATTGTTGATCTGAACAGAGTATCACAATTCAGCAGAAGCCCTGACAAGTAGAGGATAATAAATATCATGGTTGAATATTCGAAGGAAACAACACTCAACCTTCTGGGTATTTCGTCCTGATTATGTGCAACACAATGGAAGAGTGGAATTATCTTAACATTAGTCATTACAGATAGAATTCCTTTTTCACTACAGATAAACATGCTGATATTGTGATATTACTACCTATTTGTAGGAAAAGGACCGATTTCCCAAACACTCAAATACACAATAAGAGTGTTTACAATAGCATGGATGGGAAAGGTTCATGCACCCATATCTAAAGCACTACCTGAAAGTAGACGGATTTAATTTCTCAAACAGGAGGAGCCGTTCTAAAGCACTTGGAAGAAATGAGAGAGCTTTCAACACGGCAACGCAGAATCCCCCATCAAATGTCATAAAAAAGTTCTGACTAGGCCATTTCGGGTGAACTGCAGGAAAGAAAAGACAGAAATTCAGTATCAATTCCGCCCCTCGCTACCTGCATAGCAACAAAATAACAGTAACAAGAACGACAATAACAATGTGTAACCTCAGCTAGAATTGAGGAAAACATAGATTTCCAATGACTCCACCCAATGTTTATATTTATTTTAAACTTTGAAGGAGCAATGCCACGCTATCAGTATGAAACTAACTAAAGGACACAGCAGGCGCAAGGTTCTTTTGGAAATGTGAAAACCACTTCTTAGCATTATGTTCTGGACCTTTTAAAGTGGAAAGCAAGCAAAGCCAAGCCAATCAAATTCTTACCAAAAGGGGCAACCATGCTTCATTGTGATTTCCCAAAATCAACTGGAAAGCAAAAATAATGTGTTTAATGGGACACAAAAGGTACTCTTTCCATTTCTTGGAAAATTTATCTCCATGGGATTGGATTCAATGCAGTGATCCAGAATATGCAACCCATTTTTTCAATCGAACGCTTGCAAGATTAAAAAAAAAAAATGTGCTGTCGTCACTGAGATGCAGTTTCACTGCTACAGAGAAATTTAGTCAAACACTTGGTCTGCCATAAATAAAGTTATTAGATTGTTCTCACAGAGCTTCTCTAAATCTTGCCAATGGACCCACGACGACAAGGCCAAGCTTCAAGAGAGTATTGGAATTACCTATTGGGCATTGACTATGGTGGAGCTCAGAGAAGTGAAGCACTTCCAGAGAGAACTTGTCTGTGATCAATTAACCGCATCGTACTTTTCTATAGGTACGCTGCAAAACCCCAAATTTATTTACTTTCTCGTACTTTTGTTTATGTCGGAGAAATTACGCACGCTCGATTGAGATCGGGGCCTGGAGCATAGGACTCGGCTCTAAAACTCACTCGTGCATCTGCTTTTGTTTTCGCGCAGAACTTGTCGGGAGATTTTTTGGCGTTACGGAAAATTAAAACTGATGGGTAAGTTGGGTTGGTTAAAAAAAAACAGAGAAAACTTCTTTTTATGCTTATGAAAATAAGAGAAATTATTTATTTATATAGTTTTGAGATGTATAAGTCTCGAGTATTCTTTAAAAAAATAAATAAATCTTGGATCTATTCAAAAAAATTATTTTTTTTAAATAATAGATCTTATTTTTTTTAAATAAAGTGCATAAAATTTGCACACGTTAAAACTGTATCCAATATTACTCTAAAAATAATAAGTGATATCAAAATATGTTTTAAAAAATAATTCCCCAAAATATAGTTTGACTTTTTTGTGAAAGTGGTTCTAATTGTGTATTATTTATTGGTGAGAATGCAAATGAAGATGTGAAATTTTAATAGATATGAAAATCATAATTGATTTCCTCACCCTCCTTGTATTTTTAATGAATGTCATGTGTTCACAAAAAATATATATATATATATATATGTATATATATTTTAGATGACAAAGCTATCAACTTCTATCTTTCATTGCATTCTGTTCATGTGATTTCAGAGTTGACTAGTACTATAAACTGGAAAAATGAAAAATAAAAATAGGAAAATAAAAAGCTTTAGTACATATCAACAACAGCCATCTTTGAAGATCTGATTTGAATATTCAAAAGTTGGCTGGTGGGTTTGGATGTTTACCCAATAAAATACAAACCCAAAAAATTTTCTCACTACCAAGTTTTTCAGAGTCTCATGCAAAGAAATCAAATCTACACACTGCCAATGCTTGAGCTGAGCCTTGATATCTCACTTCTTGGTGTTGACACACTATTCAGCAGGGAAGATCTAAAGGACTCGTGACTAAGTGGCAATGGCCTGTCTGGTAATTTAGGAATATCAATGTCACCCTCCAACATTTTGAGTGCCTCTGCAATGGTAGGCCTAAAAGCCACCATAACATGGGCACAAAGCATCCCCACAAGCACAAACCTCTCCATCACACCTTTTGGCCCTTCTTCCCTTATTGATTCATCAAAGATTTCCTTCAAATGTCCTGATTTTGCAAGCATCCAAGCCCAATCAGTGATCAGCAGCACTGAGGAGTTTGATGTGTCCAGCACTTTCCTTCCACTCATAATCTCAAGAATCACAATCCCAAAGCTGTAGACATCGCTCTTCTCTGTTAGTTGTCCATAGAGTGCGTACTCAGGTGCCAAATATCCATGTGTGCCTGCAACTCTGGTGGTAAGATGAGATTGGCCTGCATTGTTTTGCTTTGCTAACCCGAAATCTGCAACTTTAGCCTTCATTTCCGAGTCCAAAAGTATGTTGGTTGTCTTTATGTCTCGGTGATAAATGGCTGGTTGGATTCCATAATGTAAGTAACCAAGCCCTTTGGCCACATCAAGGATTATGTTCTTGCGCTGAGGCCATGTTAGTTTCTTTCTGGTATGCTCATAGGAGCCAGAAGTATACAATTGGTCGTTGAGACTGCCATTTGACATGAAATCATAAACCAAAAACCTCCTCTTACCTTTCAGGTTATCGCTTGTAACGCAGCAACCTCGAAGAGAAAGAAGGTTTCTGTGCCTTATTTTGCTAATGATCTCAACTTCATTGCAGAACTCTTCATCCCCTTTCGAGTCTAGATCAAGAATTTGTTTCACAGCAACCAAGGTGCCATCTGCAAGAGTTCCTTTGTACACAACCCCAAATGAGCCTTGACCAATCAAATTCCTCTGAGAAAATCCATTTGTTGCTTGTTCAAGCTCCGATACATGAAACCACTTTGCCCCTGAGTTAGGTAACACACTAGCTCTGAAACTGCTCACATATTCTTCATGCAAAGCATTTTGCCTTTTTTTCTTTTCCCATTTCCTGTACAGGATGACCACTCCCAAAGCAAGCAAAACACCAAGAACAGCACCCAAGCATCCAAAAATCAACTTGGTTGAAGTCTTTTTGCTCCAATGGCTCGATGATTTGTCTGCTGAGCTAGACAAAGATAAGCCCATGATGCAAGAAGCAGTCCTAGCATCTTTTGGACCGAACTCATTAACAATTCCTGCAGCATATAAGATTGTGAAGTAAAAGCATTTTGTGCCATTTGGGTCTAGGCCTGCCAACTGGGAAGTAACCCTCATGCCAGCATCCACGCAGGAGCTACATCGAGTTAGTCCTTTCAAGTCTCCCTGGCAATACTCGTCCAATGGAGTCATTGAACCAAGCTTTTCAGTCCAATCTTGGGTTGTCATGATTCCAGCACAACTGGAATGATTAGCAACGAACTGAGTTGAATTCTCAAAGCAGATGGGGACCAGAGAGGGTTGGATTGACAAGGAAACGAGCTTGGTTTGGAGATCGGAAAGGCAGGAAGATGAAGCTGCAGCATCTGGGAGTTGGAACATGGAGGTGTCTTTGAGGTGTTGCGCAAGTCCCATGCCAAAAAGGCTGAGAAGGGTCTGGCAGCAGTGCTTCACATCTGGTTCTTGACACAGTGTAGTGTTCCATGGGAAGGTTTCGACATAGCTGAGATCTATGGGACATGAGGAATTGGTTGAACCAAAAATGGAGAAGGATAAGAGAAAAAGTACAGAAAGGAAAGAGAAGCTGGACGCTCCCATATCCCCCAAACTCTCTGTGTTGATGCAAAACAAAGTGTTAGAACCACATGGAATACATGTATTACAGAATTGGATTTTGGGGAGCAAACCATCAAAATTGACTGGCTTGGATGGCTGTAGTCAAAAGGCCAGGCATGTGGGATTTGACATTTCTTAAATAAGTACACTGTCTGTTGGTGGTCCAACATTTGAAAAAGCCGAGTTAGATCTTTGCATGGGCATTATCCAAAAAATAGAACTAATATAAACACAACAATTTACAATTATTTTACGATTATTTTTAGGATTCGTATACTTTTTTATTCAAAAAAAAAAGATATTTTAATCATAAAAAGGTTTTATAAAAATAAATTTATAAATTAACATAATATATATAATACATTAAATTTATTTTATAATAAAAATAATTTTATAATTTATCATACTATATCAAGTTATTGCGTTTTCTTGTTTTCAAAAAGTCAAGCTGCTGTTTGTTGAGCAGTGACAGCTTTGTTTTCACACTCTTCATTTTGGTCAAGCTTTTACATCGTATAATACCATAACCACCGGCCACCAAGGCAGGAGGAAGCTTCCACGATACGGTCGGTGGCATGAACACCTAAGTTCATATTTTAAATATGGTTTTTGGAATTGGTTCAAAGGCCGCAAACTGCTTTGTTAAATAAACTATTCTTACTCCGTGTTCAATTTGAACTATACTTGGGACAACTTTGGTGCACGAAAAATACTTGGGCATAAAATGATATTTGGCCAATAACCATTGATATTTCTTTCTAGAAAATTCAAAAAAGTCACGATGATTCCTTGAAAATTATTAAAAAAATTATGCTGCAAAATTTGCGTGTTAAATCCATACATTAATCCACATATTAATAATCCACATATGATTATTAAGATAGAGTAGTGTTACCTATACCTTCTTTTTTATTATCACTTTCATGCTATTACATGATGTGATATTTAAATTTTTAATGATTGAAGACTATTTATTATATTTTATTTATAAATAAATTTTTTAAATATCACATCAAAAATAAAATGTTGAGAGAATGACGTTAAAAATATTATAAAGAGGTTTTCTTTAAGATAATACAAAACAATTATATATATTTAATGAGAAATGGTATTTGCAGTGAATCTCACTTTTTTTAAAAAAAAAAATGCGTAACGCTTATACACTTTACAAGTTTATCTAACATTACAAATATTCAATAATTTATGGTTTTTATTAAAAAACTCATCTTTTCCATAAAGAAACAATATAGGGAGCGCCCCTTTTTTGTGGTAGTTGTACATGTTTTAGTTGCTGGATCAATTATCGTTTTGATTAAGGTTTTTTTTTTTCTTCAGAGGAGAGACAAGCCCACAATCAGTGATGAATTAAACACTTTTAGCCCACATCCATATGGTGATCAACCACACACTTCCGGCCCGCAAAGTAAAAATCGAGCAATATACAAGACTACAAGTCAATAACGTGTAAAGTTTTTCTTATAAAAATATAATCCACCATTAAAAAAAAAAAAAAAAAAAGACAGTTATTCAGGTGGGTCGCAATTTTAAAAAAATTTGTACAAAATTTACGCGTCCACATTTGTTTTCTAATACTAAAAATTCATAAAAGTGGATAATAAATGATTTCGTCTTATGTGTGCGCTTACTGGTAACTGAGAAAAGAATTTCCCATAAAAAGGAAAAATTTGAGAAAATAATGAATAATGATAGCTTCTTACATTCTTACCACTCTTTTACTATTCTTTTTATTTTTTTTAAATTTTTTTATTTACTTAATAGTTAAAGAAGTGACTATTAGTGAAGTTGTATATATTTTTTTAATTTTTTCTTAATAATTAAGAATATTAAAAAAATACTTAAAATAAAATAATAATAAAAAAAACAAAAATTTCAAATACACAAAAGGCAAGTCAATCCCGACTTTTTATTTTTTGAGTACTGTTAGATACAAGTTTTAAATAGACAAGTCTCATACAAATCTTTTATAAAATAATGGGTCCTATTAATAAATAATAATTTTTTTTTACACTTTTTTAAAGTAGAGTCTACTTTTTTACAAAGGCTTATATGTGACTTATCTATTTGAGGCTTATACAAATCATTTCTCTTATTTTTTACTTAATAATTAAATAAGTGATTATTAGTAAAATTATATATTTTTTTAAAATTAAAAATATTAAAAAAATACTTGAAAAGGTCAAAAAAAAAAAATTTATAAGTAGTGGTACACCCAACAGTAAACACTGGATAGTCCGTTAACACCATCCTTTAATTATTATCTAATTTGTGTGCGTAAGAAATAATAAGTATTAGAATTTGAAAGAATGATTATATATGTCTAGTTTTTTTTTTTTCTGTAGTAATAAAAATGTTTAACCTAGTGCAAATTTAAGATAAGAAACTTTGGATTAAAATGCTTTTAATTTTTTTGTTTAAAATTAAAACTTTGGGTGAAAAAAAAAAAGATAGTAATATAAAATGAATCTTACATTATTTAATAAGTCATGAGATTAATTCAGATTTATTTTAATTTATAAAATAAATTTTATTATTTTTATCAAATTATAAAAATTAACCTATAATTAGTTTATGGAATTGACAAAATATATTAGAAATAAGAAAACATAGAGGTTATCAGAGTCACCGACAAAGAAAATATTTGGAAAAATTGAAATTCTGAAGGCTTCATCATATTGTGCGCACCGCACAACGTTGTAGAGTAGAATCCACGTCGTCGTTTCCCAAGCTTTTGCCTTTGCCTCCGAGAGAAAAGGGACCAAGACAAGAAACAGAGACCTGTGCCGAGACTCTAGTAAGAGAGCGAGAGGAATCTCTGATCCAAATCTCTCCTGTAAAAATCTCCTTTCCCTATCTCTCTTCGTTACCCAATTCCCGCCAGACCACTTGAGACCCAAAACTCTCTCTCCCTGCCATTCGTCTGGAAATTCATCGAAAATTGCGCTTCGTTTTCTGATCCTCAGCGCAAAGATTACTCACTCCCGTTATTCAACTTTTTTCATTCCATATACAAAACCTCACAGTTTTTCCACATCCCATATTTCAAGTTCCTGTAAACCAACCTCGGTTGGTTGCAATTTAGCCTCAACTTTAGAATCCATTTCTCGAGATTTCGATTCATAAGCGCAAAAATGGACGAATTTGACGTCCTAACAGAGCAGTTCGGCTTGAAACCGCAAGGGAAAGCTGCTCCAATGGCAGCGTCGAAGGAATCAAAACTACCCACCAGCTCAAGCAATTTCCATAGCAGCAATTTGGGATTTGATTCTGGCTTTAACCCCAACCCGTCCGCCTATTCATCCAGATCTTCCTCGCTTTCAAATACGAGAACCCAGAACTATGGAGGATTTGATGATTACGGTGATTTATTATTCCGGGGACCCAATAAGTCCACGAAGCAATCTGATACTTCATTTGATTACGATTCCATATTTTCGAATAATTCTAGTGGCGTTCCTTCGTCGTTGCCTATTTATAATGGTGACGATATATTTGGAGGAATGCCCGGGTTGAAGAGCTCGGTTTCTGCGAATAATGACGATGTGTTTACGTCTTTTGCTTCGCCACCGAAGCAGAGTGCTTCGATTGATGATCTGTTGGGTAATTTCGGTGGAGGAGAGGCAAGATCGAAGAGTCGGAACCAGAATGGATCAGTGAAGAATGAGAGTGATTTCAATGACTTGATACCTGGGTTTGGTGGAAGCAGTACACCAAATAGTGGGTATGTAAAAGTATTATATAGACTTTGGTAGAATGCCCATACCCATAATGCCAATAAAAATAATAGTACCGGGTTTAGTATGAACTCACGACGTAATTTTGGTTCTTGTAAAAGTTGTTCAATTTGCTAGATATGTTGGGGAAATTTTTCTCTGTGAATAATGAATTTTATTGATAGCCAGGAGTGTTTGAGAAGAACATGAATAAAAGTGAAAATCTTTATAATAAAAAGTGTTTCCAAAATTCTGTAGGCATTTCAAACTGGGTTAATTGAAATGTTCATATTTAGTGGAGATTACGTTTACTGATTATTGCCTATCATTTTCATGTCATAACCAGAGATTGTTTCATATCATAAGTGTCTCATAAAATTCCCTCAATTTTGGTAGACAGATATTAGTTATGTAGAAGGAAGTAATTAGTCATGCTCTTCATTTACCCTTCTGTAGTTATGGTTCAGCTGGTATTAGCTTATGCAAGTAGTACTGTTGTTCTTTGTTCCTGAGCAGTGGCATTTGTCACTTCTAAAGATCACCAAATTTAGATTCTTTTCTGATTAGTAGTGCATATAAATTGTAAACCCTCCCCTCAATTTGATTATTTCTCTGAGAGTGGAAGATAGCAGTGTACATAAGTGAGCTGTATGGACTTGTGGGATAATTGTTAAAGAGTATAGATAACAGTAAACTACGGGTTATTAACTGGTGGTTGTCATAATTATCACTTTGTGGTTGGTTTTTTTTTTTTTTTTTTTTTTTTTTTTTTTTTTTTTTTTTTTGCATTACTAGCAGTCCTCACTGAACAGCTATGGTTGGAAAAGCCTATGGTAATGCAAAATTCCTCTGTCTACATATTTTTAGACAAGAAGATTCTATGGAACATGTGCAAGAAAAATATACATTTTTTGGTTTGGGGGTAAGAAAATCCCACTTACCCACTTGTTGCATGGATTACCCAAAATTTTTAGGCTAATACAATCTCAGCAGTACCCTGATGGAATGAAGAGCATGACCTTGCAGCTCTGATTGAAAAGAGGTGCTGTGCTGGGAGGGATCATTTGCATCTTATTTTAAGTTTATCCTTCCGATTAATTTCTAATTCTTCTTTTGAATGTGGTGCTATTACTTTTTTTAAGTGTCTTTCATTATAGGTATTATTTTTCTTGTCATTGTTACCATTGTTGTTATTTCTATTTATTAGACCGGATAACCAGGTTCAGATCTGTATCTGTCTATGAACCCCTAGGGGTTGGCTGACGTGGTAAAGGCCTTGGTCTTGGTGTTATGCTCCCTCTAGGTATAAGGTTCGAATCCTCTTGGGTGCAAACAGTTTTTAGGGGTCATCGGACTGGGGGAACTTCCCCTTGAATTACCCGAGGTGCACTTATAGGAAACTTCTTGCCAATCCCCGGGATTAGTCGAGACTTTGTTCTCAGACACCCAGGGCCAATCAAAAAAAAAAAAGAGAGATCTGTATCTTTCTATGAATATGAAACATACCTTATGTGGCCCTTTTTCTGTCTCAAATATAGCTACTTCAACCTATTTTTTTTTGTTAATTTGTTCAACAAATCCATTATTCTTATTTTGATAATTTTTTCACATGAAAAATCTTAGGAGCAGGACTAGTCAGCCTCAGCAATCACGTGTTCATTCAACTAAATCAACCTTTATTTATTCAGAAGACCCTTTCACTGTATTAGAAACAATCTCAAAGCCAGCATATACCTCCTCGGAACTATTCTCCGATCCCCTTGAACTACTTAGTAGGCCGAATAAATCTGAGGGCACAAAACTTGGTGCTATCCCTATATTGAGGCCCCCTCCAAAACCAATGCAAGTTTTGAATGCACAAAAAGGTTCTTAGCTTTTCCCTAATGAAATTCCTCTTCTTTTTTTTCAGTTCCCTCATAACCTTAATAGTTACAAGATGGTTTGTTTGATGCAGTTAAAAGCTCTCACACATCTTCAATTGACGAACTTGAGGACTTTGCCATGAGTAGAGTGCGAAATAAAGCTGGCAAACAATCAGATGTACACACTAGTGAAAAGCCTGTAAAGACATCAGACACCAAATCTAGTTTGCATAAAGCAGCTGAATATGCTTCAAGCCACACCATGCTGCAGGGTGGAGATGATCTAGAATCCTTTTTCAGTGTAGGTTCTAGATCAAACAGTGTACCAAGATCAAGGGCTACTACTTTGGTGAGAACCATGGATGTGACAATCATCGCCATTCTTATTATAACACTAATCAGATTATATTATTCACTTTCTCTTGCACTTTTTAGGACACTCTATTTGATGCACCAGTTCACAAGAGAAGTCCTGAAGTGCCCCAGAGGATGCCGTCTGAGGCCTCAGCCAGCATAAAGAAGTCTTCTTCTGCACCATTCATGGTTGATGACCTTTCTTCGATGTTTGGAGGTAATTTCTTATTGATGTGCTGTTTTCATTTCCAGCATGGTAAATTTTGTTGGTATCTCTTCTAAAGTCAATTTCTTTAATGTTTTATGTTTGCAAAAGCTGCTCCATTATTTGGAGAATTTCAGGACGTTGAAGGAGAAAGTGAAGAAAGACGAAGAGCCAGATATGGCCGTCATCAAAGGACTCAGGATCGTGCGGTGTGTGTTTTCACCCTTGTCCTTTCTATACACTTTTCTTCCTTTGGTGACACTACATTTTATATTCTGGGATGGATGAGCTTATTTTGTCTCTCTGTACTTATTTTTTCTAAATGCAATATATAAATATGTTCATTGATTTCCTCAATTTCCATTTATTCATTTATAGTCTGAAATGGTGCATTCCAGAGGATTTGTTGCCATTCTATTCCCTGTACTGCTTTGGCCTTCAGAGCTTGACATATCTACGATCATTGGTTAATTATTAGGCAATTTAATTACCTAGCCTTTCAGCTTCAAGACTTAGCTTCATGGCCTTGATGTTAGATTTGCTACTGATAGCCAATTTCCCTTGTGTATGAGCGTGACACTATCTATTATTGAGTTTTTGTGCTATATGTCTATACGCATTAGTGGGATGGTCTGATAATTTGTGGCATTTGTGTTTTCAGGCACAAGCAGTGGCTGATATGAACCAGCGTGACCTTCAAACACAGTGGGAGCAAGAAGAGAGGCGTGTGAGTGTTTGTTGTGTTGAGCCATTTGTTTTATTTATTCATCTAAGATCTGTTACAGCATGGTTGCTAAAATTATTCATCGACAAATCTTTTTATCACATTTTTTAAATTTATTTACGTTTTCCTCCCCTGTTAGGTGGGGTGGCATTTAGTTTACAAGCAATGCTTATCTGTGCTCTACCATATAGCTACTTAGTATTTTACAATCATAATGTTGGCAGAGGATTGCTGAGACTGTGGACATTCAAGTAAAGCGGTGGGCAGCAGGGAGGGAAGGCAATATGCGTGCATTGTTATCATCATTGCAATCTGTGCGTTTGCCAACATATAAACAGTTATTTTTTTACTTGTCAAGAATAAACTATTGATGCTCAATTTTACTCCTCACAATCTACTGTAGCTTCCTAAAGAGGTTGGTTTTTTCACATCCTTGATCATTTTGTAAGTTTGCCTTTGTAAGATCTCTGTGTGGACCAAGAATCTCTTTCAAAACTATTATATTAAGTAAAGTTCATAAAAGAGTCTCTAAAGGTTCCCGTACAGAACAGTAGCTGAACAGTATTCTCTCTGTAGGAAACCATCAGTTGTTTTTTGCTTGAATGAGGCTGATCTATTCAACTACTGAATCCTTGCAAGTGTGGTATTTGATCCTTTTAACTATAATAACCATAAATACAATATATACATATATATATATTTATACACACATATGCCTACACATTTTTTGAAGATAACTAAATTCTTCATCTTTGGAATGATAACAGGTGCTTTGGCCTGAATGCGATTGGCAGCCCGTGTCTCTGACAGATATGATCACCTCTGCCTCAGTTAAAAAGGTTTATAGAAAGGCGACATTATTTATCCATCCTGATAAGGTTCAGCAGAAAGGTGCTACTCTCGAGCAAAAATATACAGCAGAGAAAGTTTTTGATATCCTTAAGGTACCTTATTGGCATTTCACAGATATTTAAAAGAAAGACCTGATATTGGTAATTCATGTATCTGAGATGCATTAGTCTTTACATTTCTTCATTCTATAGATATGACCTTTTCCCATTAATGTATATTTTTAGCATATGGTGATCTTATTGGTATGTTTGTTGGAACTTACAACCAGTAATGTTCACATTAGTCACCCTCAACCGCAGAATGCGATTATGTTACTGTTGAATGATGTTTCATAAATCTGGTACAAGTGTGATTATCTCAAGTGTCTTCCCCTTTCTGCTGTCAATGGATGAACCCTGCAGTTATAAAAGGATCTAAAACAGTTAGTAGAAAAAAAGATAACCACTAATGCTTTCCCCAACTTGACCCCTTGATGATGATTCAAGTCTGTGACGTTTCCGTAACTGGTCTTGAAGAGAAAAGTTCCTACCGTCATTTGGGCTCTACCCTAGGTGATGGATTGTAGGTAATGGATATTTTACTGTTCTCTAATTTCTACTAGCAACAAAATGGTGTAGTCTTCTCATTAAATTGCCACACATGCCTCATGACAAGTCTTTGGTATTATAAAATGGTTTGTGGTTTACTTGACAATGAAAAAGTGGTGTACAATAATGGTTCTTTAGGACATTGCTAATTAATTATTTCTACTGAATACTAATTTTATTAATTGTCCAGCATAGTCCTTGTTCAATTAACATGACCCCATGTGCGTTTTAGTGATTTCAATCATTTGTATAGAGTGGATATAACATCCTGAGGTAGTTTAGCTAACAAAAGTGCTAGCAGGTCTACCAGTCAAAGAAACCATTCCGTACTAGTTTTTAATTAAATACAATCACCAGGAATAACCTGCGAATTCATATGAAAAATTTGTAAATATATATGAAGTGCCTATTACATGATCTGAATATGATTCTTTTGTAACCATATGTCTACTGTTGCGCTATTGCTCATCTGATCTAATAATTCTTCATTCTCAGTGGGAAACTACATATAGAAATTATCATCCTCGTTTTTCCCTTCGACAACTATTGCTGCATCTTGTTACGTGCTGGTTTTTATTCTTGATTGATTTGATTCTAATACAGGAAGCTTGGAAGAAGTTCAATGTGGAGGAACTTTCTTAGATACCGCTGGTGATTTGTTCATTTTGTGTTTTTGGAACATATTGGATTGCAGTTTCAAGTTCCCCTTTCACCATGGAAGAGGCAGTTCTTTACCAGTAGAATTGCTTTTCTGCCGGTTTTAAAATACTGCCGCTGCCTGCCGGTTGCCCGATAAGGTATACTCGAATATAATGTAAGATAAATGTCTTTTGGGAAGTCATGTAAAGTAATGTTGATACATGAAGTTCGTAGGAAATTCAGATTGAATCAACCAATTATCATTCCATCAACCATCCCAATTGTTCTTATACCAGAATCTTTTGTTCCCAGTTCCCACGGTAATTGCTACAGTCGTAACATTTGATTTGGGCGCCTTTTTTACAGTGTTCACAAAGTTGTTGATTTTGTTTGCAAGTATGCATGTCACTTGTATCCAGATTTTTATACAGCCCCTAATTGGCCATTGAGCTTATGATTTAATTTGCATATGACAATTTTTCATGGATCATATTTCTGAAAAAAATCAAGATATCGACAGATACTCGAGCGAGCACGATGCCGAGTATGATAAAAAATGATCGGAAGGGTTATAAGTAGCCTATGAATTATGATACAATTCATTTTACCTGGTTTTATGGTCTAATTTATCATATTCTACAATAATCGACTTGATTCCAAGCAAGATTTTTTTTTTCTTTTAACAAAGTGGACGATATCACGTAATTTTATTTAGTGTTCTTAATTGCAGGAAAGATTGACAAAATATGGCTTTTTTGTGCACAAGTGTCTATGTTTGCTCTCAACGGCATTTACAAGAGCAAGCAAATTGTCTATGTTTGCTTCCCAAATTTCGAAGTTTGACCGATCCCTTGGATGTTATAAATCATAAGAAAAAGTAGTATTCTTTAAATTTATGGTAGACAAGTGGAAAAACTCCGATATTGACTTGACGATAGGTGGTATTTAAATATATTCAAAAAATAAAAAAAAAACATTTTAAATACTTAAATATTTTATAATACACAAAAAGAACCGATAAAACATTTTTCCATCATTACAGGCAAAGAGGGGTACTCGTACTTCCATGGAAAACCCACCCCACCATTAACATTTCTCTCTCTATCCTCGTGTTTATAACTTTTTTTATTGGAAAGTACCTTACTTCCATGTCCACATATCTATCCTTATGCTGTGCATGGGAAACGTGCAGAAAGTATTTCAACAACCTGTCATGAGCACTTTGTTGTAAGGCCTGAGGTGTCTGCTTACTTTTCAGGAATCTCCAAATTAAAGGGTAGCGATCGTTAGTTTCTTTCCCCAAATAGATTTCCTTGTGTTTGTATGTGAATGTATTAGAGCATGTGAAAAATAAAATAAAAAAGAAAACTTTTTCTCTTTTTCCAGCATGATGTCGAAGAAAAAGTGGCAGGAAAAGTGCTAAACAGCTACACCTTTTCAGCAAATGCTCCATTTCTTTACTAGATGAAATCAAAACATAACCTTCTGTTTTGTATATTTCCTTTATATCATCACGGCTCGGGTACTTACACCAGTTAATGAACATGGAGTTTGACTGTTGAGTTAGTGCTGCACATGTTTCAAGATCCAGCACTCACTTGAACGGCTGTCTTGGTTTGCCATTTCTTTCTAATTCTTTCTTAGTACACACTGCCTTTCTGGCTGTTCAGTTGGGACTAAAAGAAGGTCATTGTCCCCATGGAAACTAGTATAAAAGGAAAAAAAGTTTTCTAGGTGTGCTATTTTCCATATATGGATATCATTTTCAAGTGGTATTTTTCCACCACCATTACTCTTTAGTATTGGTGGGGCATCTCATTCAGGTGGATGGTTGGTTAATGGCTGCCGAAGCTGACCCGTCTCTTACTTTTAGAGATTCTAACCACATCTTGGATACCCCTACAAGGATTGTCATACCTTTACTCCTGCTAGGGTTAACAACACCCATTTCAGCTTGTTAAGACCATGAACAAGAACTGAAATCCCAAAGATCAATTCTTTCCTTGCTTTAGATCAATTGTTCAGAAATGGTGACAGCATTAAATTTCAACCTTAGTAGGTGGTCGAGAAGGGCTTATAAGACTTGAGATCAAGAACAACCCCTGCAATTGAGCCAGCTGCAGCAGCTATTGTGATGATGAGGCATGCGAGGCTCAGGATTTGTAGGCAAAGCCATTTTGTGCTCCACTTTGGTATCTTCTTTTGCCCAATATACATCTCCACAGGGAAGTAAACTGTGAGAGGCCAAAATCCCAAAGCCTCAAGAAGTCCAACAACATCATTAAAGAAAGGTAGCAGCATTGATATCACAGTGGTTATGATAACAAAGATTGTCCTCCAAATCAACCGGAAGAGGTTGAGTCTGTAGGAATGAAAACCGGGGATTGGGATTCTTATTTCTTTGGTGATGAATTCACTGTCCGGGAATCTCTCTTGTGCGTTTTTCTCAATGAAGGCGAAAAGGGGTTGGCAATAAACTTGGTATGTACCAACAAGGTGGATTACTAGGGCAGCATTTGCTATGTCCAGCAGCCAATATGGGTTATAGAAGCCGAAACCAGTGAGGAGGTTTCCAGGAGAGAGATCCCCAAAAGCAGCATAACCCATGCAGCCACATAGCATGTAGAAAAGGGTGGTGACAGCAACGCTAATTAGGGTGGCCTTATTCATTGTCTTGGCCTCTGATGGTGGGGATTTCACTGTGTCCTGTTTTTAACCAGTATATGTTAGTTCAAAATACTACTCTCGTTTACAAGGAGAAAAGACCGTTGTTGCTCATAAATCTCTAACAGAAATATACCTGGATTTCGATGAGGATCATGGAGTAGGAGTATGCAAAAGCTATGTCTCCGAGTGCTTGGAACCTCCTCCATATCTTTTGCGTTTGAGTCACATAGCCAATGCTTATTCCAGTCAGACTTCCCCTGAGCTTTCCCGTTTCTGGTGTTTGAGCAATCAAGAAACAAAACACCAAGTCAGTGCATAAGTTGAGACTCAGGAAAATGAAAAAAGTAAGACAAAAAACATTAACATGGACCTGCTACTTTTGCGATGCCGAGGCCAATACCAATTGTTGAATAAGTGAAGGACATCACAGCTGCGACGATGGAGAGCCACCACAACTGATCAAAGTCGGGAATTTGGGAGAAAACTATTTCAATGACTCCAAATGCAATCATATATGGGTTGCTGTTTATTTGGCATGGATTTTTGCCTTGACTGCTGTGGAAACAGTTGGACCTTTTGATTGCCCTGTTTGATCAAAAGCTAAAAGACCCATTAGTCTCCCATACACAGAGTTCCAAAATCCCATCTATATGATTTCAAACTTACATCATGCTTATGGATGATGCTATTGTGTAGCCAATGCCAGATCCAAAAAGGTTTAAGTACTGGACTAGTCCACATATCTTAACCTTCGCTCCACCTAGAAAATCAAAACCCACAAACAGATTGAGATTTAAAACTTCAACAAAAGCAACCACATACCATATTAATTTATTTGCAGAAACTAAAAATCTAGCAAGATTTACCCAGGTTTGATCGCACAGCATCCATGTAGGTATAGTTTCTCTTGCAAGTGGCAGGGTCCCCGGAACGATAACATGCAGAGAGGAGCGTGGAAGTGTAGTAAGTCACGAGGGAGAACAAGAACATGAAAACAGGACCAGCAACCCATCCCAACTGAGCTGTGGCCCAGGCCAAGGACAGAACCCCAGACCCTATCACAGCTGTTATTATGTGAGCGCTAGCAGTCCAAACAGTCCCTGAATCATGAACAAGTCACACGGAAAACAAACAGAGAGTCAGTAACAAACACATTCAACTCGAAACTATTTTAGGTTAGCATTTATGGGGAAAGCAGTTTTAAAATGCTAATGGAAGAATGATAGAAAGATTATGCTGAAGTAATTTACCAGTTCGCTTTAGACGGCCATCGTCGTCGAAGCAGTTGGAGCTGCCTTGTGGATTTACGTCGACGGAGACGTTGAAAACTTGGTTGTGGGGAATATTGTTCTTTGTAGTAGTGTTACCAGACATCTTTGTTCAGGAAAGGGAGCCAACACAGGCGAGCCTTTTTTTGTATGAGATCCAAAAGAATCACGAAAGTTGAGTATGCGCACCGGGTAACATGCAAATCTAAGAAGTTATAAACGGAGAGTTCAAGAAAAGGGTCTTTTCTGTGATGGATCTAAAGCAGAGTTATTTTTAAAATAAGAGAAGCGAATGATGGATAAACTTCTATGTATCATTTACAGAAAACTATATGTATTATCTTGTACAACATGGAGAAAATCAACACAAGAAACCTACACAGCTAAGGAATCTATATGAATCTATACATGGAAATAGGGTCAGCATACTTTACAAGAAGATGAGTATATTCAGTATTACTCGCCCTCGAGTTGAAGCATGAAGGTTCCGAATGCCCAACTTGCCAATGAGATAAAGAAGTTGTTCACGATCCAAGGCCTTCGTGAAGACATCGGAAGTTGAGAAGTAGTGGGAACATGAGCCTTGGAGATGTGGTGAACGTGTAATTTTTCTCGGACGATGTGGCAGTCAATTTCAATATGCTTAATGCGTTCATGAAAAACTGGATTTTCTGTGATATAGAGTGACGCTTGATTGTATCTCACATTGAGAAATGCTATCTCAGGTTGAGATAGAGAGAAGGTATTGTATTCCTTATATTCATGAATTTCTTGGTATATATTGCCATTAGAATGGGTCTGTGCATGGTTTCTACTGTCATGGAAACAGAGAGAATTCCTGATATCATGCATGTACAGGTGGGCCTTGCGAGAATAGTTTTGATTGTTGGCTGGAGTATTAATTAGCAATGCTTGAATCATAGGAGGTGATTGTGCTTTCTCTGTTTATTTCTATGTATTTGAAGGGATAATCAGGTCCAGATCTGTACCTGTCTATGAATATGAAGCATACCTTATGCGACCCTTTTCCTCTATCAAATATAGCAGCTTCAACCTATCTGTATTGTTATTCCTAGTTTGATAAATTTTTCCAAGTACGGTTACATTGAGAAAAGAATTTTACAAAAACAATCTCACAAATTGAAGTGACTTCATCTGATTCGTTAAATCTAATTTACAATAAAAGTAACTTTATAATCTGGCGTACCACATCAAGTTACGTCAGTTTGTGGAATTATTTTTATGTAATTCCTTTATATTACCCCACATGATAAGAATAAGGGTATGTGATGTATGAGATCTCACATTGTTTAGGAAGGAGAAGTTCTTGCTTGCAATAAAGTTTTAATAGAACTCTAATTATATCATTGACTAATTCTTCTAAAATATAGACAATGTGATTTGGATTCCTACATCCTTTGTGATCAGAGGATTTTCCAATGTTTTTCACATGATAAACGTCGGGAGCAGGACTAGTCAGCCTTAGCAATCACCTGTTCACTTGACTAAATCATAAATCAGCCTCTATTTCTTCGAAAGAATTGTTCTCCGATCCCCTTGAACAGCTTAGTAGGCCGAATAAATCTGAGGGCACAAAACTTGGTGCAATCCCTATATTGAGGTCCCCTCCAAAACCAATGCAAGTTTTGGATGCGCAAAAAGGTTTTTCCTTGAACTTATGAAATTCTTCTTTTTCTTTCAGTTCCCTCATAACCTTTATAGTTGCAAGATGGTTTGTTTGAAGCAGTCAAAAGCTCTCACGCATCTTCAATTGACGAACTTCAGAACTTTGCCATGAGTAGAGTGCGAATTAAAGCCGGCAAACAATCAGATGTACACACTAGTGGAAAAGGTAGTAAAGACATCAGACACCAAATCTAGTTTGCATAATGAAGCTGAATATGCCTCAAGCTGCACTATACAACAGGGTGGAGATGATCTAGAATCCTTTTTCAGTGTGGGTTCTAGATTAAACAGTGTACCAAGATCAAGGGCTACCTACTGCTTTGGTGAGAACCATGGATGTGAACAGTGAAAATCATCACCATTCTTATTTTAGCACTAATCGGATTATATTTTTCACTTTCTCTTGCACTTTTTAGGGTACTCTACTTGATGCACCAGTTCACAAGAGTAAGTCCTGAAGTGCCCCAAAGGATGCCATCTGAGGCCTCAGCCAGCATTAAGAAGTCTTCTTCTGCACCATTCATGGTTGATGAGCTTACTTCGATTTTTGGAGGTAATGTCTTATTGATGTGCATGTTTCATTTCCAGGAAGTTGAAGGAGAAAGGTGAAGAAAGACAAAAGGCCAGATTGGGCCGCCATTGAAGGACTCAGGATCGTGCAGTGTGTGTTTTCACCCGTCCTTTTTGAAAAAAGAGGCTAAAAATGGGAGTAATTCTGCATAATGCAGCAGAGTTGAGTGTCACCTTTTTATATATAACAGATTTTATACAAGGCAAATATCAAAAAGTAAACTACAAATCAATAGCCTAATATTATGGACAAGATACACGGATAACCGTTGCACTGATTGCTCCTGAATATAATGGTCCAAGTTTCCAAAACTAGGCAGAGCATTATCCCTTAGAATCAGGGACAGTTGTATCAGTGGAGATTTCCTTAACACGCCCCTGCAAACTCAATGGGGAGAGAACCACATTGAGTTTGTCGCGCATTACTGAGAATTTGGCTGAGACTAAAGGCTTCGTAAATCCATCAGCAAGTTGATCACGGCTTGATATGAAACGAACTTCAAGTGATTTTTGTTGGACTTTCTCTCGGATGAAGTGGTAATCAATTTCCACATGTTTAGTGCGGGCATGGAAAACTGGGTTCGCGGAGAGATAAGTTGCCCCTATGTTATCACACCAAACAACCAGTCTTGAGGAAATAAAAACACCAAACTCATGCAAAAGGGACTCAAGCCAAAGTGACTCAGCCGTGGCATGAGCAACAGCTCTGCTTCCGTACTGGAGCGAGCAACGGTCGGTTGTTTCTTGGAGTTCCAAGAAATCAAATTGGAACCAAAGTAGATGCAGTAGCCAGATGTGGAGCGACGGTCATTGGGGCAACAGGCCCAATCAGCGTCACAATAAATGGAGAGCTGGGTGGATGAGTCAGGTCTGATTTGTAGACCAAAGTCGATGAAAAATTTCAGATAGCAGAGAATTCGCTTCACAGCCGACCAGTGTATCTCAGTGGGTTTATGCATGAACTGGCAAACTTTGTTAACTGCATAAGAGATGTCCGGACGAGTCAGTGATAAGTATTGTAAAGCACCAACCACACTGCGATATTGTGAAGGGTCTGCACAGGGGGCACCATCAAACAAAGAAAGTTGCTGCGAGGATGACATTGGCGACAACACAGGCTTTGCTGCTACCATATTTGTGCGCTGGAGAATGTTATAAATATATTGTCTTTGGGAGAGAAAAAGACCAGAAAAAGTTCTGGAGGCTTCAATACCCAAGAAGAAGCTGATGGGGCCTAAGTCTTTCACTGCAAACTCACTACTAAGATTTTGGATGAGGTGAGATATGGCCTGTGAACTGGAGCCTGTGATCACAATATCGTCAACATAGACAAGTAGGAACAATTGAACCGAGTCTGTGGTATAGATGAAGAGTGACGTGTCTGAGCCTGAAGTGATAAAACTCAAGGTGAGAAGATAGTCACTAAGTCTGGAATACCAGGCACGCGGTGCCTGCTTCAAACCATAAAGAGCTTTATGAAGCTTGCAAACGTGAGTTGGGAAGTTGGTGTCCACGTAGCCGATGGGTTGGTGCATGTAAACATCCTTAGCAAGCAGTCCGTGAAGGAATGCATTTTAGATGTCAATTTGATGTATTTCCCAGTTGTGAGACACGGCAATGCTGAGAACTAGTCTGATTGTTGGAGGCTTGACAACCGGGCTGAAGGTGTCATTGAAGTCAATACCTTGCTGTTGGTGGTATCCCTTAGCCACTAATCGGGCCTTTCGTCTGTCAAGAGTGCCGTCTGATCTCTTTTTAGTTTTAAGAACCCACAGAGAGCCAACAACATTCATGTCGGGACGAGCAGGGACCAGCGACCAAGTGCCATTTTTCATTAGAGCAGAGAACTCTTCATCCATGGCAGACCTCCATTCAGCATATTTGCTAGCCTCAATGTAACTAGAAGGAGCTTCAGGCACAGAACACACAGTGAGTAAAGTTTTTGGAAGAGGATAACGGACTGTACCATTTATGAAGGATTTCGGCTTGACAATTTAATTCTCTGAACGAGTCGTCATTTGATGAGGGCGAGCCGCGGGAACTTCAACAGCAACGGCAAGAGTAGAAGGACCATGAGCTGTAGGTGAAGAGGAGCAATCGGTTGGAGAAGAGGGAGGGGTAGTCGCAGAGTGTAAGTTAGAGAGAGTAGGTGGGGATGATATCATGGCATGATCTGGGATGAGAGGTGAATAAGTGTTTGTGTGTGGTCCCGATTGGGGGTTAATGAGAAAAGGTAAGTATGTCGTGTCGGCTTGGGATGAATTGGTCTAAAGGGATGCAGGTGGTAGTTGAGCAAAAGGGAATACGTGTTCATCAAAGACCACGTGTTGAGACACAATGATTCTGCCTGTGGATGGATGAAGACATTTATATCCTCTATGCATATTGCTGAGGCCCAGAAACACATTGTTTGGAGCGGAAGTCGAGCTTATGATTATTAAAGGGACGAAGAAATGGGTAGCATGCACAGCCGAAAACATGCATAAGGGAAAAATCTGGATCACGAGCAAACAATTGTTGCAGAGGTGTCGTATCCAGAGGAGTGGTGGGTAGTCGATTTATGAGGTAAGTGGCCATTAAAAACGCATGATCCCAAAAAGAAAGGGGAACCGAACTGTGAGCTAGAATTGACAAACCAATTTCGACAATATGACGGTGTTTTCGTTCGATAGAACCGTTTTCTTGAGACGTGTGAGGGCAAGAGACACGATGTTGGATACCGTTGGCTTCAAAATGTCTATGAAGAGAACGATATTCACCTCCCCAATCGGTTTGAACAGACTTGATTTTGCAGTTAAGTTGTCTTTCAACAAGTTTTTGAAAAGAACAAAATACTTTGTAAACATCAGATTTTTGTGGAATAGGATAAAGCCAAGTGTATTTGCTGTAATGATCAAAGAAAGACACATAAAATTTATTTCCACTAGTCGACATAACGGGGGAAAGACCCCAAACATCTGAGAAAATTAGTTCAAGAGGAGAGGTTGAAGAGGAAGTAGAAACTGGAAATGGAAGGCGGTGACTTTTTCCCTGTTGACAGTTGGAGCAAATGGTAGGAGTTTTATTTGTTGATACTGGAAGAAAGAACTGAGAAACAAGATGACGAACAATTTGGTATGACGGATGTCCCATTCGAGAGTGCCACATTTCAAGAGGAACACGTTGACAAGTGAAGGATTGTCGTTGAGTGGAAGATGAGACATCAGATGGGAAGGGATAAAGTCCGTTCTTAGTCTTGCCGTGTAGTAAAATGTTCCCGCTGGTTTCGTCCTTCACCAAAAAATAAGAGGAGTGAAACTCAATAAAAACATTATTGTCATTAGTAAATTGACTAACAGAAATGAGGTTCTTTTGAATATGAGGCACATGTAAGAGATGTGGTAAATTAAATGAGTGTGAAGCAGTATGCAATTTGCATGAACCAATGTTTTGGATTTTTAAACCTGCCCCATCTCCAACTTGTATCTGGTCACCACCTGTATACGGCTCAGAATGAATATTGAGATGCTAAAATTCATTGGTGAGATGATTGGTAGACCCAGTGTCAGGATACCAGTTTGCATCAGAAGTGGATTGCTGATTAGTCAAAGTACGCTGTCATGGTGGGAGGAGTTCCTTGATATGCCTGATCAAAACGATGGTAACACTGGATGGCAGTATGGCCTGTTTTACCACAAACTTGGCAGAGTGGTCGAGAGGAGGTTTGTTGGCCAGGTCCGCCTTTGTTACGTCCAGTGCGTCCACAACCCCGAAAATTATTTTGCTGATAAGGCTGTTGTGGAGGTCGAAGATGACTAGAATGTTGCTGCTGTGGAGAGAAAGATTGCTGCTGAGAAAACTGTTTGCCTCCTCGAGGTCGAAAGCCGTCAGAACGTGTAGCAGTATTAACAGAACCAATAGTTGATTCAAGAGCTGAGTTGTGATGTTCCAGCCGCAACTCAAAATTGAGAAGATGACTGAAGAGATCTTCTTTGCTCATCGGGTCTGACCGAGTAATGATAGCAGTGACAATTGCATCATAGGTGGAGTCGAGTCCACCCAGTAAATAGGATTGAAATTCATGAGGTAGCAATGACTCACCAATAGTAGCTAAAGTGTCGGCAAGAGTCTTGATCTTCTGAAAATAATCAGAGATTGATTGATTTCCTTTTTTTTATGACAGAGAGGATTTGTCTGGTTTGCATTGCACGGGCACGGGAATGGGAGGAGAAAATAGTCTCCAAGGCGACCCAAACTTCTCTGGAGGTGGAGATCCCCACCATTTGAGCCAGAATATTTTCAGACAAGGAAGAGACCAGTGTGCTTAGCACCACTTGATCTTGATCAAACCAGATAGTGTAATTGGGGTTGGGTATTTGGGAAGGGACAGCTTCAGACGTTGCTGTCGCAGGGTTGGTAATATGAGTGGGTGGCTGGGTTATGGAACCATCAACATAGCCGAAAAGCCTTTGCCCAAGTAAGTAAGGTTCAATTTGAGCTTTCCACAATAGATAATTGTCTTTGGTAAGTTTAATGGTGACAAGGCTGTGAATACTAACAAGAGTGACTGTAGTGGAAGCCATTTGAGAGGGAAAAAAAAAAGATAGAGGTCACTTTAATTCTCTAATACCATGAAACAAGAGGCTAAAACTGGGAGTAATTCTGCATAATGCAGCAGAGTTGAGTGTCACCTTTTTATATATAACATATTCTATACAAGGCAAATATCAAAAAGTAAACTACAAATCAATAGCCTAATATTATGGACAAGATACACGGATAACCGTTGCACTGATTGCTCCTGAATATAATGGTCCAAGTTTCCAAAACTAGGCAGAGCATTATTCCTTAGAATCAGGGACAGTTGTATCAGTGGAGATTTCCTCAACACTTTTCAATACACTTTTCTTCCTTAGGTGAAACTTCATTTTATGTTCTGGGATGGATGAGCTTAATTTCTCTCTATTTACTTATTTTTTTATGAATGCAATATATAAATATGTTCATTGATTTCCTCAATTTCCATTTACTCATTTATAGTCTGAAATGGTGCATTCCGGGGGACTTTGTTGCCATTCTATTCCCTGTACTGCTTTGGCCTTCAGAGCTCGACGTATTCACGAGCATTGGTTATATATTTTTTTTCTTCGCAAGTAATAGACTTCATTAATAAACCAGGATATACAAGCAACGTATGTAGACTAGAAAATAATTATACAGGAGGATCCGGTATTGGGTATTTTATTTTTCTCTAATTTCTACAAGCAACAAAATGGTGTAGTCTTCTCATTGAATGCCCACACATGCCTCATGACAAGTCTTTGGTATTATTAAATGGTTTGTGGTTTAATCTCCCGAGGTAGTATAGCTAACAAAAGTGCTAGCTGGTCTACCAGTCAAAGAAACCATTCTGCATTAGTTTTTCATTAAACTCAATCACCAGGAACAATCTGCCAATTCATATGAAAAGTTTGTAAATATTTATGAAGTGTCTATCACATGATCTGAATATGATTCTTTTGTTAACCATATGTCTACTGTTGCGCTATTTCTCATCTGATCTAATAATTCTTCATTCTCAGTGGGAAAGTACATATAGAAATTATCATCCTCTTTTTTCCCCTCGACAACTATTGCTGCATCTTGTTACGTGCTGGTTTTCATTCTTGATTTGATTTGATTCTAATACAGGAAGCTTGGAAGAAGTTCAATGTGGAGGAACTTTCTTAGATACCTCTGGTGATTTGTTCACTTTGTGTTTTTGTAACACATTGGATTGCAGTTTCAAGTTCCCCTTTGGCCAAGGAAGAGGCAGTGCTTTACCAGTAGAATTGCTATTCAGCCAGTTTTTAAACACTGCCCCTGCCTGCAGGATGCCCGATAAGGTATACTCGGAATCTAATGTAAGATAAATGTCTTTTGGGAAGTCATGTAAAATAATGCTGATACATGAAGTTTGTAGGAAACTCAGGGTTTACAGGATACATGCCCCCATTAAGATTGAATCCAACATCCCAATTGTTCTTATGCTAGAATCTTTTGTTCCCACGGTAAAGCTGCAGTCTTAACATTTTATTTGCGAGTATGAATGTCACTTGTATCAAGATTCTTAAGCAGCCCAAAACTGGCCATTGAGCTTATGATTTATTGTGTTATCCATATGCTGCTTATGTATGCACATATCTCACTATATTGCATCACCTTGAGGTGAGGTCACAAGTTGGCAAGATGATAAATTCATATGGAATAAAAATATAAAATCATGGTTTAATTCAAACGTATACTCGATGTAGCTTCACTTTGCTAATTTATTAAAAGCAAAAGGGCAAAGTTAGGCACAATACAAAACTCATGATCTGTGCCTTGTCTTGCTCTAGCATTAACGACTCATGTTTGGCACTAAAAGAATTCTTTTAGCCACATCCGATGGTTACCACCAAACGCCTACCACTTACCTCCGGCTGCCGATTGGCCACTTTCCTCCCACTCCACTACAATCAGACATATCAAAGCATGCATGTGTGTATATACATCAATAATATGTTGGGGGTGTCAATAAGCGAACTTGTAAATGGATTTTTTCTTTATGCTGTGCATGGGAAACGTGCAGAAAATATTTCAACAATGTGTCATGAGCACTTTGTGGTAAGGCCTGAGGTGTCTGCTTACTGATCAGGAATCGCCAAATTAAAGGGTAGCGATCGTTAGTTTCTTTCCCCCAAGAGATTGTGTTTGTATGTGCGAGTATTAGAGCATGTGAAAAATAAAAGGAAAAAAAAAATACCAGACCAGCTGGCTGAGATCTTAAACCCAAGAACTTTCTCTTTTTCATTTACTGAAAAGGTTTAGCTGTTTAGTGTTTAGCATGGTGATAAGATTTTTTCTTTTTCTTTTTCCAGCATGATCCCGAAGAAAAAGTGGTAGGAAATTAAGTGCTAAACAGCTAAACCTTTTCAGCAAATGCTCCATTTCTTTACTTGAACTTAAAACATAACCATGATCTGTTTCGTATATTTCCTTTATATCATCGTGGCTCAGATACTTGCACCAGTTACTCAATGAACATGGAGTTGACTGTTGAGTAAGTAGTGCTGCACATGTTTCAAGATTCAGCACTCACTTGAACGGCTGTCTTGGTTTGCCATTTCTTTCTAATTCTTTCCTAGTACACACTGCCTTTCTGGGTGTTCAGTTGGGACTAAAAGAAGGTCATTGTCCCCATGGAAAAGTAGTATCCCTAAAAGGAAAAAAAGTTTTCTAGGTGTGCTATTTTCCATATATGGATATCATTTTCAAGTGGTATTTTTCCGCCACCATTACTCTTTAGTGGTGGTGGGGCATCTCATTCTGATGGATGGTTGGTTAATGGCTGCTGAAGCTGATCCGTCTCTTACTGTTAGTGGTTCTAACCCACATCTTGGATACTCCTACAAGGGTTGTCATAACTTTACTTATGGTTTCTATCTAGCTAGTCCCATACCTTACCATCAGATCAATTGTGCATTGGATGGTCTTGATTGTCTATACCGCTTCCCTTTATTTATCAGTGAAGAAATAAGCGGTGCACCTTCAATGGTGCTCATGAAGGTGCCGTATCTGTATATTTATGTACGTTGGCCATCTGATGGGACCTTTATATTGTAAACATTGAACTGCAGTCGGATTTGCAGTAAGATTCATTAATCACCATTCACTGCCAATTGGTACTAAGACTTAGCATCATATGGTTTAAACCACGACATGGTTGAATCCCCACCAACAGAGGCTAGGCCAATGAAAAAATGCTACTCTACTTGGCGTTGCAGACTTGCAGTCACATCCCTTTTTTACATGCTTTATTTGATGCTGCATTGGATATTCTGCTTTTTGAGTTCACCTCTCTTAAGATATAAAGTAAATGATAAAATCTCTTTCTTCCCAACCGCTTAAATCTTTGGGATAAGTGGTGATATTCTGCTGGCTCAATTGCAGTGGTTGTTGTTATCTTCATTCTGATAAGCCCTTCAAGACCAGCTACTAAGATGAAGTTCAATGCTATCACATTTGATGAATAACATGAATCGGTCATTGTGATCGATTTCAATAATTGTTATTATTATTATTGTTATTTTACTGCTAGGAGTTCAACACTAGCCAGTGTCTTGGATACTCCTGTAAAAGGATCATAGTGATGCTTATGGTCTCAAGCTATTTTGGTGGTGGTATAGAGTGGATGGACTTGATGCCATGTTCCGCTGTTTAGTTGTCAGTGGTGAATATAACATTTGCACTTTCATACATAGGTACCAATTCTTCCATGTATGTATATATGAATATAACATAATCTTGTGCAAGTGATATGCCACTTTTCATCCAGAATTTGTTATACTACATCGTTTGATGTTGCACAGTTTAAATGGCTTTTTATATCAACTTGTTTAATCGGGAATGAAAATATTGAGGATGAAAGAACAACATTTGAGATACTAGTCTGAAGAAATGATAAGCTTTGTTTAACTTCTTCATCGTGGATATATATTGAGAAAACTGGGGTTAAATTCCAAATACATAAATAGGGTCCCGCCTTTCTTTTCTTCAATAACAGTTCCGAAAAAAAAAAAAAACAGAAGTCTACTGAGGAACAACCATGATAGTTAACAACACCCATTTCAGTTTGTTAAGACCATGAACAAGAACTGAAATCCCAAACATCAATTCCTTCCTTGCTTTAGATCAATTGGTCAGAAATGGTGACAGCATTAAATTTCAACCTTAGTAGGTGGTCGAGAAGGGCTTATAAGACTTAAGATCAAGAACAACCCCTGCAATTGAACCAGCTGCAGCAGTTATGCTGATGATGAGGCATGCGACACTCAGGATTTGAAGGCAAAGCCATTTTGTGCTCCACTTTGGTATCTTCTTTTGGGCTATATACATCTCCACAGGGAAGTAAACTGTGAGAGGCCAAAATCCTAAAGCCCCAAGAAGTGCAACCACATCATTAAAGAATGGTAGCAGCATTGATATCACAGTGGTTATGATAACAAAAATTGTCCTAAAAACCAGCCGGAAGAGGTTGAGCCTGAAGGAATGAAAACCGGGGATTGGGATTCTGATTTCTTTGGTGATGAATTGACTGTCAGGGAATCTCTCTTGTGCGTTTTTCTCAATGAAGGCAAAAAGGGGTTGGCAAAAAACTTGGTATGCACCAACAAGGTGGATTACTATGGCAGCATTTGCTATGTCCAGCAGCCAATATGGGTTATAGAAGCCGAAACCAGTGAGGAGGTTTCCAGGGGAGAGATCCCCAAAAGCAGCATAACCCATGCAGCCACAAAGCATGTAGAAAAGGGTTGTGACACCAACGCTAACTAGGGTGGCCTTCTTCATTGTCTTGGCCTCTGATGGTGGGGATTTCACTGTGTCCTGTTTTAAACCAGTACAAGTTAGTTCAAAATCCAACAACTCCTCTCGTTTACAAGGAGAAAAGACCGTTGTTGCTCATAAATCTCTAACAGAAATATACCTGGATTTCGATGAGGATCATGGAGTAGGAGTATGCAAAAGCGATGTCTCCGAGTGCTTGGAAGCTCCTCCATATCTTTTGTGTTTGAGTCACATAGCCAATGCTTATTCCAGTCATAGTTCCCCTGAACTTTCCAGTTTCTGGTGTTTGAGCAATCAAAAAAACAAAACACCAAGTCGGTAAATAAGTTAAGATTCAGGAAAATGAAAAAAATTTAAGGCATAAAGCAGTAACATGGACCTGCTACTTTTGCGATGCCGAGGCCAAGACCAATTGTTGAATAAGTGAAGGACATCACAGCTGCGACGATGGAGAGCCACCACAACTGATCAAAGTCGGGAATTTGGGAGAAAACTATTTCAACGACTCCAAATGCAATCATATATGGGTTGCTGTTAATTTGGCATGGATTCTCGCCTTGACTACTGTGGAAACAGTTAGACCTTTTGATTGCCCTGTTCCATCAAGAGTTAAAATACCCATTAGTGTCCCATAGACAGTTCCAAAATCCCATCTATATATATATATATATATATATATATATATGTATATATATGATTTCAAACTTACATCATGCTTATGGATGATGCTATTGTGTAGCCAATGGCAACTCCGAAAAGGTTCAAGTACTGGACTAGTCCACATATCTTAACCATCGCTCCACCTAAAAAATCAAAACCCACAAAAAGATTAAGATTTAAAACATCAACAAAAGCAACCGCATACCATATTAATTTATTTGGAGAAACTAAAACATAGCAAAATTACCCAGGTTTGATCGCACAGCATCCGTGTAGGTATAGTTTCTCTTGCCAGTGGCAGGGTCCCCGGAACGATAACATGCAGAGAGGAGGGTGGAAGTGTAGTAAGTCACGAAGGAGAACAAGAACATGACAGCAGGACCAGCAACCCATCCCAACTGAGCTGTGGCCCAGGCCAAGGACAGAACCCCAGACCCGATCACAGCTGTTATTATGTGAGCACTAGCAGTCCAAACAGTCCCTGAATCATGACAAACAGAGAGTTAGTGACAAACACATTCAACTCCAAACTACTTTTTGGTTAGCATTTTTGGGGAAAGCAGTTTTGAAATTTTAATGGAAGAATGATAGAAAGATTATGCTGAAGTAATTTACCAGTTCGCTTGATACGGCCATCGTCGTCGAACCACTTGGAGCCACCTTGCTGATTTACGTCGACGGAGACGTTGAAAACTTGGTTGTGGGGATTGGGAAGGTGGTTCTTTGTAGCAGTGTTCCCAGCCATCTTTGTTCAGGAAAGGGAGCCAACACAGACGAGCCTTTTTTCTATGAGATCCAAAAGAATTAAGAACGTTTGAGTTTGCGCACCGTGTAACATGCAAATCTACGAAGTTAAAAAAGGGTCTTTTCTGTGATTGTCAGTATGTAATGGTTTTATCTCTGATACTGAGATTGACACACCCCCCAAGAGTCACAGAAATCCAAAGATTTTCAGATTTCAGAGGGGTGTAGTTTCAAAAGAGAGAAGAGATTTGAGGTCGTGTCTCAGACTGATCTCTTGCAGACTTGCAGTTGAGCAGTGAATTGAATTTTGGGGAATGGGAGTGGGGTATATATAATTATTATTATATATAGCTGGAGCCTGGAGCTTGCTGCTACGTGTGGTAGGCGAAAAAAATAAACTAGACTTCTATAGTTCTATATTAATTGAATGAATAATAGTACGGTAAGAGGTCTATTTAGAGTGAAACAAGTGAAATAAGGAATTATTCGAATCAAATTAATATATATATCAACATAATCTAGATAGTATTTTAATTAAAGTGATATACATTTACATTCCCTGAGTTTGAAAAAAGATCACGAAGTTGATAGGGTTGATGAGTAGATCAACATAATCCATAGTATTCTAATTAAAGTGGTATACATTTACATTCCCTGAGTTTGAAAAAAGATCACGAAGTTGATCGGGTTGATGAGATTTTATAAAAGAGAAATGATGTTTATAGTAGTACGTAAATGCCGTAAAATCATTTTAAAAAAATTAAATAAATTTGGATCTACGTAAAAAAAATTAATTTTTTAATAATAAATTTTACTATTTTTCAAAACAATTTCACGACTTCCACCTATTTTCCGCGTTCCTCGCACACAAAATACCCAGGGCCACCTCTTTGACTCAAACCAGCTTCAATTTTATCTCCTCTCCTCTTTTTCTTTTCTTTTCTTTTTATTTCGTGCAGTTGGCTTATTGACAAATATAATATATTTTTTACACGAAAGTCTTTAACATTAACAATAAAAATTATATATATTTTATAACTTTATTTATAATTATAATGAATCTTACAGTAAATAGTACTGTGATAGATGCTAGAATCTTTTTATTTCTTTTCAAATTGATGGCATCTATTTATCGTAAAATATGGGGGGTTTGTCATTCAGTTGTAAATTTAATAAATTTTTAGAAATATAATTTCTCCATCGAAGTTTAAAGCGGATGCTCAATCTAAATTTCTTAGATTTTTAGTCAAAACTTTAGAACAATAAAATAAAAGAGATAAACATGTTAATGTGCGGTTTGAATAATGAGATGTGTTGAGATGATTTTAGATGAATTGAATAAAATATTGTTATAATATTATTTTTTAATATTATTATTATTTTGAGATTTGAAAATTTTGAATTATTTATTAAATTTTGTATGAGAATTTAGAAAATTTGAAATGATGAGATAAGATAAGTTGGAGTGATTCTTAAATCCTAACCGACAATTTATACTGTGCATAAGTACTCTACTTGAGTTTAAATGATAGTATCAATGGGATTTAATCCTTAATTTTACATCACTTTGTGAGTAGGTTACTAATCCATATAGACATTATTTTAGAATTAAAACTTAAAGTGTGAGAGATATATTTATTATCAAAAGGCTTTGACTCTAAAATTGGAACAACACTTTTAAGTGTTAAGGGATCTTGACAGTTAAAATTTGAAACTTTAACATGATGCACTTTATTGCTTTTTTTTATCCACTGACCTCATACATAAATGTATGCACTTTACAAAATAGAAAAGAACCCGGATAATTAAAAAAAAAAAAACAAAAAACAAAGTTACTCTTTATTAGATTCTTTTAAGAGTAAAACACTAGTTCCATCATAAATACTTTATAATAATTTGCATGAGCTTAAATTTGTTTCGCACCATTTTGTTTCAGTCTTTCTCTTTTTATATTCTCAGACTCCATTTTATTATGAATATATTTATTTATTTATTAATAAAACACGTGGCACATCAATCAGACGACATAGTAATATTTCTCTCTAAGTCATTTATTTTAATTTATAATAATTACACATGGTGTTGGACCCCTATTTGCTAATTCTGATCAAGCTAGCTTCACTTGCAATGCATATACTATTTTAATGGTGGAATAAAGATTACAGTGTGCTTTGTGTTTAAAGTAAAGGTTCCTTAACCTTCTTTACTTTGGCTTAGTAGGATCAAGTAAAAGTGCTTTATATCTTTTTTACATGCATGAAATGCTACCTTTTATATTTCAAGGAATCAACATATCATGACAAGTTTTGGTTAGGCCAACCTTAATTTATTTGTATTTAATTGGTGACTTCATCTAATTAATGAGAACCTTATGCATTTAAACCCACCAAAAGGAGCTTTCCATTATTATGTTATCAATACTTAATATTGAAATTATATTTATACGATTTCTGCATCTCATTTTCATCCTACATCGTATACACGAAATTATCCATCAATTCTTATTATTTAAAAAATAAAAAATACATCAACAAGTAAAAATAAAAATATATACACA
The DNA here is from genome assembly GCF_004785595.1 of Juglans microcarpa x Juglans regia. NCBI lineage: Eukaryota > Viridiplantae > Streptophyta > Magnoliopsida > Fagales > Juglandaceae > Juglans > Juglans microcarpa x Juglans regia. The sequence continues at coordinate 2,958,979 of NC_054609.1, forward strand.
TGAATTAAATTCGACAATATTTATAAATATTGCTCAAGTAAATTGCTTGAGAATATCTATTTTTCTCTCACTTAAAGATCTTAAATTTCGATAAAAACTTATGAATCCACTCACAATATCTAAAAATAAGAACTTAATATATTTATTTAAAGAGAAGATTTTTAATCACAAAGAGATTTCATAAAAATAAACTCATAAATTGACATAACTCGGTATGATATGTTAGATTGTAAGGCTAATTTTATTATAAAATAGATCTAACTTATTATTAAATTTATTTTTTCATGTAAGATCTTTCACTTCTTTTATTTAAAAGCGGACTTTTGAATATATATGAGAATTGAGAAGCGTCACGTGTGGGACTCCTCGTCCCTCCTTACAGAAAAAGAGAGAATATGGTTCCCTCACAATTCATCCCAATATGCATACGACTCATATACGTGAGAGTATATATAAGCCATTGAAAAGGAAATCAGTATCAGTCAAAATGGGTCTTCTGTGCGTTGGAATTAGACCATCACTATTAGAACAAATCATTGCCATTGATTGGTGGACAAGTGGTATTCTATTCGCATCTCTTGTATGGTTCTCCCAATTACAGAGGAATGAATGGTTTTTTCTTCTTCTTCTTCTTCTTTTTTTAATTTTTTTTTCTAAATCGGAAAGAAAGTTATTAGACAAAGGGGCTTTGCTCTTGAAAGAGTATGTAAGAAGTGCTAAATTTTTCCACCAAATTGGGAAAAATTTTGCTTTTAGGCTGGAAATCAGCACACATGCTAATATCTATGAATAAAAGTATTATAACTATAAAAAGATTTTATAAAAATAAATTTATAAATTGACATAATTTTAAGTATCGAGAGTTATTATTATATGGTAGCTCCACAATAGGTACATGTGGATATATATTCTCATCCTATCACAATAAGACATGTTATTAAAAAAGCTAGTGCTTGTTTGAGGAATCTGAATGACATTGCGTAATGTAATAGAATAGGAAAATGCTAATTGAATAGATAAAAGTGACCGATTGAATTTTTTGTTTTTTATTTTTTATTTTTTACTTAATAATTAAGGAAGTAACTATTAGTAAATTGATATTTTTATAATTGATTAAAAAGAAAGGGGAAAAAAATTCATTTGCACTTATGGTCGATTTCCTTGGTTAAATTATCGGTCTGAATAGCACGGTCCAATAGAATATGAATAGTACTGTGTAATCTATATATATTTTAAGAGTATCGAATAAAGTTACATTTGGGCAGTGACGTTATTTCAAATATTATGCAAATAATAGTGAAAAAATAGTATAAAATAAGGACAAAATATTAAATAGTAGTGAAAATTAGATAAAAAATAATTATAAAATAATAAATAGTGGTAAAGTATTTCCAAACGAAACCTGAGTGTTAAACCACCACTCATAGAATGAAGCACGGCGAGAAGCCATTTGAGAAGTAATTTATTTTTTTATAATTGGCCGGAAAATAACTATGTTTTATTTATTTATTTTATTTTTATAAGGAAACTATGTTTTAGAATGGTAGGATTCCTCAATATATATTAGTACTGTGCCGTTGGCCAACACGCATTCTATAAGAACAAAGAATAATGATATCCTTTATTTTAGATTTTTATGTAGTATAGTTTAAGTGATATAAAATTTAATATATTAAAATGCGTCACATTAATTGATGTAATCGAGAATAATAAAATCTAAGACAACAACCATATATGTCCAAGAAGATCAGTAGGGGCATATTAATATTCAATTAGATAAATGATGAGCTAGCTATCTACATCGTGTGTCTATGGCTCTCAATTCGTTTAACTTAAAATATCTTGTCTGATTAATATTCGAAACAAACAAGCCAATAAGGTAGATATATACATCATACAGCCACGTTGTTAGGCTAAACTTAGCATGATTCTGCCTGATAAACTCCTGAATTTTTCTATCTTCAAGCAGATCAATTCGAATGCCCATTCTTCAGTTCATTTGGTAGTATAGAATGACGCATATATACACGCAATACAAGAATTATCAAGATATGAAAAAGACAAAAAGGGAAAAGAAACGACTTTAATTATATATAGAGTTTTTTATTTTCTTGAAAATATTATTCTTCTCATGAATACGATTAAGAAATTAGGAATTTATTTAGCCATTTATATCTTGATAATTAATGTACCCGTCACAAACTGACTACAACTTAGAATAAAGATGATAGAATAATTTTGACATGAAACATGCCAATAATGTGAACTTTAATATATACCAATGCATGCATGTACGACTTCATTTTAAATAGTTTTAGAATATAATAATTGTATATGAGACATGTACCAAAGTACGTACGTACTATATATATTTTCTCAGTCCTACTACAGGCAACCTAGGGTGGGAACTCTGGGGAATCGGCTTGCCACGTATATTTAAAAAAAAAAAATCATAGAACAGCCGAAACAGGAAGGAGGGAAATTTTGGGTCTAGAAGAGCTCTGCGTCGTCTTCGTGTGGGTGTCTCAATGGGTGTCTCTTCGTGTGGGTGTCTAAAGATCTTATTTAAGTCACAAAGTTGTTGCTAGACTGAGTGAGATCTCACACAAAGAACAAAATAAAAGTGAATTGTTTGGTGGAAGTGAAAATCACAAAAGGAAGAAAAAGGGTTCTCTATAATAGCAGTTTGGGAGAGGAAAAAAAAACTTTGGGAAAAAGGTTCTCTATAATGGCAGTTCTTTGTAATACAGACTATAGAGTTCAATCAACTTTGAACTGATGGGGAAAAAAAAAAACTTTGGCCACTCAGCAACGCACAATTTGACGGAAGCCGTCCAATCCACTAGGTTAATGGTGGGTGGGGCTTGCTGGAATCAAAATTTGGTTGATCAGGCTCGATGTGTTGATTCAGTATTGTGCTACTATGGCTTTGTCAGCGAGCTGCCACGTTGAGGTGGCAATGAGTGGACGAGTGTGCCAACCCAACATCAGACACCAACGTGGAAATGGAGAAGATCAGAAGAAGACGAAACTCACGAAGATGGAGATAGAGAAGATCAATTGCAAAGGATCTTGCGGAAGATGGAGATGGAGAAGATCAGAGGAGGAAGGGTACGTGGAGAAGATCAGAGGAGACGAAACAGCGAAGTGCAAAGGAGAAGGAGAAGGGAAAAAGCTTTGTGGTAGATCAGAAGGACTATCGGCGAATTGTCTTCTTGAATGAAATGAATCGTTGAATAATTTTGAATGACACGAACCATTTCATTAAGCCGCCACGTAGGACACGATTACGCATGGGTTCCTCAAGCCAGTTGCATTTAGCATTTTTCATATTTTCTAGCCTTTCTTATCATAAAAAACATATGCATGAATTATCAAAGAGAGGAACTAAAATAATTTTGAAGTGTTTCAGTCACAAAAATAAACTCACAAATTGATATTATTTCGCATGATACGTTATATCTAGTTTACAATAAAAGTAGTTTTACAATCTAATATACCGTATAAAGTCATATCAATTTGTAAATTTATTTTTATGTAATCTTTATATAGTTAAAACATTTCTCAATTATTCAGACCAGATCGCAAGATGACAAAAACAACAAAATTGAAGATAGAAATAGACGTTGTGTATGTAACAATGATATTCGACCAGCATCGGTTCAGATACCACTTAATTGGAAAGAGAGAAAAACCCGTCCAAGTTGGGATCAAATCAGTCAAAAAGGTATTCTTAAGCAGCAATGTTTGAATAATTGGCTTTAGAACTTAAGAGATCGATCGATAAGAGAGCATGACCCTGATCTTGTCTCAATCTCCAAAAGAATAATACTCCCTGTACTACATATTGCGCATCTAAAAATCATGATGAAGAGCCTAACAAAAAAGTTATAATTAAATTGGTAATTAACCCCACAAATATTTAAGCCATTTAGGTTATGAAGGAGGCAATTTCTCTGCAGTTTTTCAACTTCTTAAAAGGGTGTTAGGTGTGGTTGCTCTCCTCAAAATAATGTACGTGCCGTTTGAAAGTTCTGCAGCAAGATTTTAAATTAAAGCCAGTATATAACTGCCGACCTAAGAAATATTAGTCAATTATTTCAACTCTATCTCCTCCAATATTCCCACTATGTGTCTGTCTATTCATTATATATATATATATATATATATATATATATATATATTTTCAAGCCGGTGTATAGAGTATATTTTCTACCTTATTTAAATTGTAAAATTTGACTTATAAAATTTAAATATTAAAATTTATCTTTTAAATTAAATTATAACACGTAAATACTTGATAATATAATTTTTCTATGTGTAAAAATACTATATATTAAAGTTGCAAAATATTAGGTAAATAGATTATAAGGTTTGTATCCTCTTTTCGATGTATTTATTAATAGATAAGTTGAGTTCATTATAAGCATCAATTCTACTCTTTTATTTCTCGATTTTTGATAATATTCTATTCTTTAGGTGAAAAGCATGGTACTGTAAATATCCACTCGTCGTTTTTCCTATCTAGCATATTTATTTATTGATGTTTGAGTAGTACTAGTACTCCGTTAACATCAACATTAATTGATGTGTTTATTCTTTCATATATGCACGGATTTTAATGGAAGTTGTTCTAGTAATTCGTGTTGAAATGTGTTGCTTCGATGTTGAAGATGGGTTTATATATTATATTTATATAATTATATTATGGTTGTATAGTTTGTGAGGCTAGATTAATCGTTCGAGAGAAATTGTTGTTTTCTTTAATTTGACTTTAATTCAATACCATAACGCCGTCAAACGTGACTAGCGATGAAACCACTCCTTTTGAGGAATTTGATCTTGTTTAGAAGAGTATAATTAAGGAAAATAATTTATACAGTATTAGAGTAAGCAAGTTTCACAATTTTTTTTTTAAATAAGTAAATAATTATGAAATCTATATAAAAAAATCTCAACCCCATTTTTTTTAAAATGAGTGTGCACGATGTTTATATATTCTAGAACTGTATTTGATATTATTTTAAAAATAAACACAAGATGAAAAAAAAAAATATATATATATATATATATATATATACATACAGGTACACACAAATCCACATTTATTTGTAGTATGATTACATAATTTAACACTAAAATAATAATAGAAGAAAAACGAGTACCCTTTTTCAAGGTTTCGTGTAAGGAAACATCATTAATTCACTTCTAAAATGAATGATGCGTACCATGTTTTACAAGTTAGTTCAAAATACAATGAGAAAAGAATCATTTAAATGCTATAACAACCGATAAAAACAAATGAATGTACATGATCAAGTAGCATGCAGTAGTGACCATGTTGAAGATTTTGGATGGGGATTTGCCAAAGATGGATGGCCATCATCATTTCTATGGACTTTGGTCATGACTCTCACGTTGTACTTTGAGATCAAGGGCCCCCTTTTGCTCTATTATTCCATTGCATGTATTTCAATGCCTCCATTGCTCATGTGTGTAGACTTTCGTTCACTTACAGGCAAAAAGTGCCATGCTTCCATCAATGTTAGACCCTAGTAATGAATATTTATATTCAAATTTATATATAGCCCGACCAACTAAAACTTCTACGCATGCATGATCTAATAATTTTCAAAATTGATTGTCCAATTCAAAATTTCTTTTTTCCCTTCCTTTCATAAGACAATGCCTTCAATTTTATAGAGAAATATAATGTTTTCGTCAATGCAAGCATGAAAAGATGATGGGCTACTCCATTCTCTCGAGTTTTATGTGCAAAACAAACGACATGTTTATCATGGGCATAATAATACTACATTCTAATCAATTTCACAAACTCAATCACAAAATTCTAATATCACAAACACAATAATAAGCATAATCACAAAAAATCCTAAATTTCGGATTAAAAAATCCTAATATCACAAAACTGAAAACTCAATCACAGATTCACAAAAATCCCAATATCACAAAACCTAATCACAAAAATCCTAATATCACAAAACCCAATCACAAAAATCCTAATATGTAATTTCAAAAAAACAAACTTATCGTTGAGGGGGCAGATCGACAGAGAGACAGGGGCTGAGAGAGTTGAGAGACAACAGATGAGAGAGTTGAGAGACGAGAGAGTGAGACACAGGGGAGTTGAGACTGAGAGTGAGAGACGAGGGATTGAGTCATTGAGCCAAGGTGGAGGTAGAGAGTCAGATACGAGAGAGTTAGCGCACGAGAGAGTGAAAGGCGAGAGCAGTAGCACTAGCTGTAGTCTGAGAAGAGAGAGACGAGAGGAGGAAGCTTAAAGACAGATGATTTTAGTGTTTAGTTGTAGGAAAAACAGCACCGTTTGGCATTTTCTATTTAATTAATATTTGATTATTTTCAAATTTCAATGTGTTTTTTTTAAATGATAATTAAAATTTATATATATTTGTAATACAGTTAATATACTATAGTCAAATATACTATATATTAGACTATATAATATATATATATATATATTTGTAATACATTTAATATACACATTTAATATAGTCTAATAGTATTAATATTAGCCTATTAGTATAGTTATATATTAGTATTAGTTATAGTAATTTAGTATAACTATATTAGTATAAGTATAACTATAGTCTATAGTCTATATTAAACTATTAGTATTAGTTAAATAGTTATAGACTTATAAGTTATATATTACTTATTAGTATGGCTATATAATATATTATACTAGTCTAATAGTATCAATATTAGTCTATTAGTATACTTATATATTAGTATTAGTTATAGTGATTTAGTATAACTATATTAATATAAGTATGACTATAGTCTATAAAACTATTAGTATTAGTTAAATAGTTAAATAGTTATAGATTTATATATTAGTATAGCTATATAATATATTAGACTAGTATAATAGTATTAATATTAGCCTACTAGTATTGTTATATATTAGTATTAGTTATAGTGATTTAGTATAACTATATTAGTATAACTATAACTATAATCTATATTAAAGTATTAATATTAGTTAAATAGTTATAGACTTATATATTAATATAGCTATATAATATATTAGACTATATAATAGTATCAATATTAGCCTATTAGTATAGTTATATATCGGTATTAGTTATAGTGATTTAGTATAACTATAGTTTATACTAAACAATTAGTATTAGACTATTAATTAAATAGTTATAGACTTGTATATTAGTATAGCTATATAATATATTAGACTATAAAATAGTATTAATATTAGCTTATTGGTATAGTTATATATTAGTATTAGTTATAAACTATATATTAGTATTAGTTATAAACTTTTAGTGATTTAGTATAGTTATATTAGTATAAGTATAACTATAGTCTACATTAGACTATTAATATTAGTTAAATAATTATAGACTTGTATATTAGTATAGCTAAATAATATATTAGACTATATAATAGTATTAATATTAGACTATCAGTATAGTTATATATTAGTATTAGTTATAAAATATATATTTAATATTAGTATTAGTTATAAAATATATATTTAATATTAGTATTAGTTATAAAATATATATTTAATATTAGTATTAGTTATAAACTTTTAGTATTTATTGTAAGTATAACTATAGTCTATAGTCTATATTAGACTATTAGTATTAGTTAAATAGTTATAGACTTATATATTAGTATAGCTATATAATAAATTAGACTATATAATAGTATCAATATTAGCCTATTAGTATAGTTATATATTAGTATTAGTTATAGTGATTTAGTATAACTATAGTCTATATTAAACTATTAGTATTAGACTATTAATTAAATAGTTATAGACTTGTATATTAGTATAGCTATATAATATATTTGACTATATAATAGTATTAATACTAGACTATTAGTATAGTTATATAATAGAATTAGTTATAAACTATATAATAGTATTAGTTATAAAATTTTAGTGATTTAGTATAGCTATATTGTATAAGTATAACTATAGTCTACATTAGACTATTAATATTAGTTAAATAGTTATAGACTTATATATTAGTATAGCTAAATAATATATTAGACTATATAATAGTATTAATATTAGACTATTAGTATAGTTATATATTACTATTAGTTATAAAATATATATTTAATATTAGTATTAGTTATAAACTTTTAGTATTTATTATAAGTATAACTATAGCCTATAGTCTATATTAGACTATTAGTATTAGTTAAATAGTTATATACTTATATATTAGTATAGCTAAATAATATATTAGACTATATAATAGAATTAATATTAGATTATTGGTATAGTTATAAGTTATATATTAATATTAGTTATAAACTATATTTTTAATATTAGTATTAGTTATAAACTTTTAATAAAAAATTTTAGTATTAATTATAAGTATAAGTTATAACTATAGTCTATAGTCTATATTAGACTATTAGTATTAGTTAGAAACTTATATATTAGTGTTAACATTTTATGTAATAATTTATAAATTATAATATGAAATTATTTCATATATGAATATAAATAATTATATATATTATATATAAAAATTTCACATAAAAATTTATAATTTTACATAATATATAAAACTTATATATATTAATATATATAAAAAATATTTTGTATAAAATTTATATATACAAATATTATTATTTATATTTTTTTTTTATCAATCGGTTTGGACCGGTTCAAAACCGGTAAAATCGGTCCGATCCGATCCAGTCCGAACAGGTTTTCATGTTTGAATGTCCAGACCGATTTTCTGGTTTAAATTTACACCCCTACTCTCAAGTTGTACTTTGAGATCAAGGACCCCCTTTTGCTCTATTATTCCATTGCATCTATTTCAACGCCTCCATTGCTCATGTGTGTAGACTTTTGTTCACGTACAGGCAAAAAATGCCATGCTTCCATCAATGTTAGACCCTAGTAATGAATATTTATATTCAAATTTATATATAGCCCGACCAACTAAAACTTCTACACATGCATGATCTAATAATTTTCAACATTGATTGTCCAATTCAAAAAAATATCCCTACATCCTATAAAAAAAAACTATAGGTGAGAGGTGTGAAAGCGAATAGTAGCTGACGCATAAAATTTCTCTATAAATAATGTCCATGTTGGGTTTACAACATTCGAAAGTACTCTTGCATTGATATCATTAAATACAACTATAAGATCAACAATTATGATTATTTCTCTCTAAATTAAACCATCCAATTCAGAAAGACAATAATGAAGACTCATGACCTTCCAAAAATTTAAATAAGAAATTATTATGTTTAGGTCTTTTCTTTTATTTTCTTTAAGAGCAATTCTATATATATTTACAATTTTACGTGCAAAATTCATGATTTTATTAATTTCTTTTGAAATTTAAATTTTAAATTTTAAATTTGATAATTTTTAGTATATCAATAACTGAGACGTGGAGAAATAAATTTTTTTTTAGAAGTTTTTCTTAAGTATGATTAGTATTTTTCTTTCTTTAATTGGCCACGAAAAGGGGCAAAAGATTGGAGAGGATCTTTGCCTATGCAAATAAAGGATCATTTAAAGTAGCTTAATCTGATAAATTGGTCAATAAGGAAGAAAACCTTCTTTCTTTCTTTTTTTTCTTTTGCAAAAGAACATAAAAGAAAAAGGGATTATTATTTAAAACATACCCAAAAGGTCGGGAAGTGGTTATGCAGTTTCATAAAGATTTTGAGTTTGCATTGATTTCGTTTTTTTTAACAGATGAGAAAAAATGAATTGAGATAAAAGGTGAAAATTAAATAAAATATTATTAAAATATTATTTTTTAATATTATTTTTATTTTAAAATTATAAAAATTGAATTGTTTATTTTATTTTATGTGAGAATTTGATAAAGTTATAATGATTAACGGAAATGAGACGAAATGAATTGAAAAATTTTGTGAAGACAAACAAGATTTATTCAATATATTATCAAGCATTCGAGATTGGACTAATTCCTTTGAATTTTTTTGGTAATAACTCTTGATTTCTCGATAATCATCAACAAATAATTTACTACCAATTTTCTAGAAAGAAAAAAAATATTCCCCAAATCCAAACTTATATATAAAAAAGACCACAACATTCAAAACCAAAAGCTACTAAATATCATCTCGAGATTGTCTTCAACTAATCCAATAAAGTAGTAGTATTTTAACATGTGTTTGGTAGGAAATTAAAGGCATTATATGGAATGAGAATCCCCAGAGTTGGAAAAGTGCTTTTATAAAAAGAGACGAGTGGACAAGATATATATTCTTATCTAAGTCCATCTCAAAAAGAGTACCATAACCATTAAGAAGTTTATTTAATATTCATCATATAAAGAGATTTAAAAATAAAAACAAAGAGAGAGTGAAGATAATAGTGCATGTGGGGATTTGAGATTTCATATTATAATAATATGAGTAATGCTAGAATTTTAGTCTTATTCTTTTTATATTCGAGCGTCATTTTGTTTTAAATATATATTTTTAAAATTTTTCTAATAAGACACGTGTCAACATATTATAATTACACGTCAAGAAAATAAAGTGAATGATATAAATTAAAAAGAAAGTAACATTTTTCGATTTAGAATAATTTCATAAATTAATCAATTATTGTATTAATAATGAGCTATAACATGTAAATTAATTATAAGAGTGCAAAAAAAAAAAATGAGCTTTAATTAATCAATTTCTATACTCTACACGAAATTTTAAAAAATAAAATAAAATAAAGAAAAGGTGAAGAAAATGTCAAACTATTTATAATCGTGGGACCCACACGAGGACCACACGGACAAAGCTTGAATGATACAATACGGCGGTCAACTACGGTGTCTCTATTCATTTATAAAATATACACCGTTGAATTTCCGCATCTCTTATAGGAATGGCCGAATGGGACTCATCTACACATATTGTCTCAATGATTGATAGCAACTTGCACTTGTAATCTGTATTTTCTAATTCCTCCCAATTATATTCTCCTCAATCAGCTCAACAAAATGTTTGACTAAATTCCATTTATGTATATATATATATATATATATATAAATATATACAAATATTTGGATGATTTTTTTGTGATCAAGTTGTCATATTTTTTCCAACTTTTATTTTTATATTTATTTATTGTAATATATAACTTAAAAATACCAAAAAAAGAAACTAATATCTTTTAAAATCAATTAGCCTCGTTTATTTTCATAGAGGAGATGAGATGAATTGAAATGAGTTGAGATTAAAATTAAAAGTAGAATAAAATATTGTTAGAATATATTTGTTTAATATTATTTTTATTTTGAGATTTGAAAAAGTTAAATTGTTTATTTTATTTTGTGTGAGAATTTGAAAAAAGTGTAAAGATTAAATGAGTTGAACTGAGTTGTGAAAATAAACAAAATTCTCTCAAGATTGAAATCGAAATTCTCTTTATAATTTTACAAAAATTCAATTCCTTTCTTCTCTAAGCCTGATCTTTTTCTTCTTGATGTAATATATGTTTTTTTCCTTTAATCTATGAATTTTTTTTTTTCCTTAAGCAAAGATCTTCCTTTCCATGATTGAGATTGTAATGCTTAAGTCACATGATTTATACTCTAAAATGACTGATTTATAATATAATTAAAACTCCATTAGAACATTACAGAGAGTAAGAACTCCTCATTTTTAAATAATATGAGACTGATCATCGATCTCATACATTACATACCCTAATCACGAATCAGAATGGGACATCACATAGATTTCTTTCATTCCTTTTTTTTTTAAAGTTGTTTCATTCCATTTGATAGGCATTACTTGATCCGTTTAAATTCATATTTATCATGTCTACTATATTCCACCCTTTTGCGATAGTCATATATTGTTTATTGACTTAATAATTATAGATTTAAAAAATATATAGGAGTCTTAAAGTAAGAAAAATATTATGTGTTGCACCCTCATTTCACTCTTATTTCTAAATAGTGATATTGTATATCCGTCATCTTTGAATTTATTATTTTAAGATTAAAAAATTAATTTAAAGATAAAATTGGCAGTCATATTCTTACAATAAAAATATAATATAATATACTGCATGAGACAAGCCGATATTCTTTGTGCTTTTTGGTGGGAGAAGGTAGACTCGGGATTGACTCAGTTGTTCAACGCGGCGAACCGGCCTGGTCGAGTGGAGTTAGGCCCAAGGCCTGTCTTTGTCATTGGACTCCATGAGTCACGAGACACGAGCCATGGCCATGACCACCACCACGTGTCTCATAATATTTGATGCACGTGAGGTATAATAATTATTATTTTCATTACCTTTATTTTATTTATTTATTTATTTTTTATTGGAACAGACATGATGGATTCGGGCCCAACATCACCTTATTGTTGAGAACCGAAAGTTCAGCCCAACGTCAGGCGGCACCATCATTTTGACTGCTAGTTCAAAATTTTATTTTTAATTTTATTTTTTCATATTTGTTATCATTTTAAAATATTTTTAAAAAATATAAAAAAATATCAATACACTAATAATTACTTTATTAACTATTAAGTAAAAATGAAATTAAAAAAAATATATTAAATATATGAGGTCAAAATGAGTAGACAAATAGAATGTATAAAGTAGCATTTTTCTTATGATAAAAGTACGAGGTTCAAATCCTTTGCAAATATCTTTTTTTTTTCTTTTATTAAAATTTCCAAATATTCTTGTATTGATTATTTTCAAAATTTCTTTGGATTAAGAATAGATTTTATTTCTCCCAATTTCCCATAGTCACAGGAGGATAAGCCATGTATATATAAGATACATTCATATCTGACGATGGAGTTTAGCCACAAACAAGATATTTTCAGAGGAGCAATGCTACACAACTTTCCTAATCTCTACAGACCATATTTTTTAAGATTTTCAATATTTTTAATTTTTTTTGAGTTTATTTTTTTTTAATTAATTCAATTCTTTTATTCATTATTCATATATTAAATATTTGATAAAAGAAAAAATAAAAAAAATTAACAAAAATATGGTGTGTAGAAGTTGTGTGAATAGTAGAAGACTGTGTAGATTTTTTTCTTTTCAGAGCGGTCACGTAACAATTTCAAGACTCGACTCAATATATTAATAGAAGTATTACATATACAAATACATTAAATAAAAATAAACTTATAAATTGACGTAATTTCATATGATCCACTAGATCTACTTTACAATAAAAATAACTTTACAGTATGACGTATCGTATTAAATCACATCAATTTGCATGTTTATTTTTGAGTAATCTTTTTGTCGCTAAAATACTTCTCATATATTAAGGGAAAGAGAAATACTCTTCATCATTCTATATTTTATCATATTTAACCATATTTGTTGATGAATCACATTTTAAATGATTATTCATTTAAGTAGTAATGTATAAAATCACATAAAATATGTCGCATCAACAAGTATAATTTGAGATGATAACATTATGAATAAAAACTGTCATTGCTCTTAAGGGAAAACAAAAAACAAAGAAAACTTCTCAGCTTATTAATTTTTTTTTCCAATATCTCATTTCTGGAAAGTGAAATAATTAGTGAAGTTCAACTGAGACTAGAAGAGATATTTTTGTATGGGTTGTAGGGTTTGCACAAGTTTGGACAGGGAAAGTGGAGGTCTGGAATGCTTAGGTGGGAGGCAAGTGCGCAACTGTGGCGATTTTTCACGTTCTTTTCTAAGTATAATCCAACCTAATTTGCAGGCTTACCTTCCAAAAAGTTGTACAAGCCTTTGCAACCTAACTGATGCAGATGACACCACTCCAAAAGATATTCAAAACCATCCAATTTCTTAGCTTTTCATGTCTCCAATAACTCTCGACAAGCCAGAGTTTTGGTCCAGTCACAAGTAATACTCTCAAACTTTACCAAAAGCAATATGAAAAAGCTAGACATCGCTTGCTTTTCTATATCATGTATCTGGTTGATGGGTCCATTGAAGTCATCACAAACCCTACTCATTTTCTTTTCTTTTCGGCATTTAACCATTCATAAGTTAATGAGAAACAACACTATCCAAGCAAAAGCACTCTCACATATTCAGTACTTTACCCTATGCAGCATAAGAATGTGTACTTTTAATGACTTTTATCCATAGCCATGAATTAGCTGGGGAAAACACAATAGCAGTGAAGTCCAAGTATGCAACATCTCCTCCTAAAAATCATGTCCCCCCGTCTAATCTGCCAAAGCCTGGCGTTGCTTTGAATGGCTGGCTGTAGCCCATCTTCCGAAATTGTCGAGTCGTCTGTTTGGTCTGTAACAGCGCATAACATATCTTCCAAGAATGCTTTTAACGGGAAGGGGGCCCCTGTTTGGTAATCAGATATGAATGAATTAATTATCAAAGAAAACTAAAGAGCATATACTTCATATCAACTGCTCTTTGGTATGAATACTTTGAAGGCAATCACCTTGGCCACTGGATATAGCAGCCTTCAAACCTCTAGGCAGGAAAAAGGGCAAAGGATTGAAGAATACTAACCAAAAATGGGAGTCAAAACTGTTGTTCCGGTAGTCACCCAAGACAAAGACATGACCTTGAGGCACATACTGCAAAACCAAAAATCGATAAACTCAAGGCATTAGGCAACTACCGTGAGTCTTGCAGAAGTGAAGAAACAAGCCAACAACACAGCTGGGCAGACCAAGAACCAGAGCTCTAATGATATGTCAAACACATTGCATGGATCATCATGGACCTTTGGGCTGTTTTGTAAAACTCATTTGCCCCAACAGTTCCAGCCCCGCAATGCTGTGCTAGCAATAAGAACATGCATTATATGGTAAGGAGGCCCATTCGTTATGTAATACGGTTGTATCCTTAGTTACAAAAATTCTCTTTTCCCGTTTTAAGCTGATGGACTACAGAAGAGGCAACTCTTTCCATTTCCTTGGCCCCTCATATAGATGGGTTCAATCTCGAGTCCCTTGTAAGATGTCAAGACATTTTATCTGTTGAGCTTTGATCATAATATATTTTCAAATCATTTTTCAGAAAACGCCATCCTTTGAGTTCATTAAAACTGCCAACATTATCATATAAACTATTTGTATTTAAGTCAACACTAAATTTGATCTCCATCAGTTACTTAGCTTCCTCATGACTGATTACTAGTTACACCCCTGGTTCTGCAGGCATGGCAAAATTCTGGAAAGACTTTTAAGTAAAATGGAAACACAAAGTGGTAATAGATAAGGAACATACAGTTAAATTTGATTTGTATGTTGGGCACTCTGCTATAAAATCTTCCTTTTGAGCAATTCCATTGACATAGAGCAATCCGTGATTGACCTGTAAGGTTTTAGGAACTGAACATTATTACTAGTGCTTCTTTTGGTTCTATTCAATATGTTGAATTATTAACATAATCTAACATCCATGCATCATCTAATTGACTTGTCAGCAATCCATCCCACAGAGTAAACAACAACCAGATGCATCTGTGGTTAACCTATATTACCACATAACTCCCTAAGAGCAAAAGTGTGAGGAGTTGCTTTTGCAATAACTCAAGCATAATGTGCATGAGGAGGTGTCTAGAAAGCCATTCTACCTGAACTGAGTCTCCTGCTTTTGCAACAATTCTTTTTATGAAAACACCTTGCTCATCTCCAGGATGCTATAGTCAAACCAAGAAATAGAATTTAATTGAAAAGATAACCAGAAAGCAGGGGCATGTAGCAATTTTGTACCAAAATTTACAGATCTGTGTTGGATCTCGGAATGTCACAATATCATTTATAGTTGGACTAACAAAGTAGTATGAGGCCTGAAGAAGTTATCAAGTGACGATAATGTTTGTCAAAGTTTGAAGTGAATGATAATAGTGATGGAAAAACTGAAAATAATCAGCCAAATAATCATTAATACTATCATGATCACATTATTTGGCAACAGACAATTAGCCTGTTTATTTTTCCAAGTGAAACAAGAACTGATGGTTTCTGTCGACGTAGATAACATTTACAAGACAGAATAAAAGAATGAATTGTATATGGGTCAATTGAAAAAGCATGTGATTCTGTGAAACTTAGATTTTACTTATACTGAAGCATGTCTTAATGGGTATCCATCATCTCAGGTAAGAGATGCAAGAATATAGCCACTGGCCATACTAGCAACACTTTTTCTTTCTGCTTGTACAGCTGATTATGCTCGGAATTTCTTTGATAACATGAATAGAAGAATAAATAAGATCTAAGATCAGGACCTAGGAAGAAGGAAAGATTACTCAAGACACAAAGAGCAAGAGATCAACCAGAATTTATGAGGATCGATCCCAAAAGAATCCTGTACTCCTTGATCACAGAAGACTGAAATGCAATGAGACAAAACTCCCTTCAGAAAAACTTTGATGTATGATAATTATCACTCTATGATTCTCAGGTCCTCTGCCTCCAACTAGGAAGTGCTGCTACTTACTCAACTACAGATAGACATAGTTGGAATGTCTATATGGATAATGGTGGTAATTTACCATACGATGATGGATATATTTAGCAATCACAAAATGTGCAGGAATAGAAGTGATCCAAAGAAAAGGAAAGTATAGCAAAGAAAT
Organism: Juglans microcarpa x Juglans regia; assembly: GCF_004785595.1. Classification (NCBI taxonomy): domain Eukaryota; kingdom Viridiplantae; phylum Streptophyta; class Magnoliopsida; order Fagales; family Juglandaceae; genus Juglans; species Juglans microcarpa x Juglans regia. The sequence continues at coordinate 2,975,592 of NC_054609.1, forward strand.
AAGCAATATAGACTCGGCATCAATTAAGGGAATTGCTAGTATATAATCTAGTCATGTGTCCATTCAGAAAGAGGGTATCACTTGCAAGATTGGACAGAATATCATAATACCCTCCCACAGAAAGAGCTCAAATGACGACCTTTGCAAGAAGATACGAAGAGAACCATAAGTAAATTCCAAGGAAACGAAATTTCCACTCTTCTCTTTGTTTTCATCGTAATTCATTGAGCACCACGAGTCTACAACCAGAGTTTCGTTGCGTTACAGGGCAATGGAGCTAAATCCTTCATCAAAGTTCTTAAGGTATGGCGTTTTTAGTTTATATCCATTCCACAACAAAAAATATCCAAGAAGACAAAGCAAAACCTCAAAAAATGATTTTTAATAATGGCCATGAGAAATAAATGGAGCAGAAAAGTCAAAACTTAACCCTTTCGACAATGATCCTGTCGCCAACACGAAGAGTTGGGAACATAGAAGAGGAGGGTATGTGCCGAATCTCCGAAAAAGTAGACCATAAAAGCAGCACCACGAAAAGCCTCAGGAACCCATCCAGCCCCGGCCACCGAAGAAACCCCCAACTCTGGCATGGCATCCACCGGAGCGAAGGGGAGGTGATAAGGAACTGGTACAATGCAGATGGCCTCAAGAAACTCATTTGAATTTCGGGTTTAAAGCTTTAAAGGGTTTGAAGTGGGTAGTTAGAATTATGTGAATCTAGTGATTGAAGAAGACGTTGATTATGATTAAACTGAAGAGAGTGAGATTCAAACTAGGTCGTTGATTTCATCGATCTTGAACATAGAAATCAAGAGAAAGCAGGAAATGGGTTTTGATTGGACAAAAAGTTCGAGACATAAGCAAAAGTTAATTACGCGTACGAAAGCACCAAATGGGTGTTTCTTGGTCAATGAAATTCTGGCCAAAACATTAAGGTGGTTGTCCATGGCCATGGGAGATTCTTCTTCGGCAGCATGGAAAGAGAAACGTCGGTTGAAATAATTACGGTTGAAACGGCACCGAGGGACATTGTCTACTGTCGTATGAAAATATTTTAGAATATTTTACTATTATTTATTACTTTATTATTATTTAATATTTTATTATATTTTATTATTATTTTTTCATTACCATTCATAATATATTCGAGAATACTACACTATCTAAAAACAACATAAGAGATTCCCTTTCCGAACTTCTCAATACAAAGTAGAAACTTAAAAATTTAAAGCGGAGATGTGTGGTGTAAAATTTCTTTATGACATTTCTCATCAAATTATAATAATTTATAAATTCATTTAATTTTATAAGATTTTTTAGAGTATCAAATATTTCCGAATGTTATCAATATTTTATAATGAAGATAATATTATCTAATAAAACACACAAAGGGTAAGGTTATAAAGCTTTTTAAAGCTTTGCTAGCAGCTTTTAAGCTTTATATGCATGCGTTAATTGCTGCCTCCAAATTTGGTACGTGCAAATATTAAAATAAGACTCACAAAGTGGTTCGGTTTGCGTACGCATATATAACTTATTAATTTTATTTCATGCATGTAATAGGACAAAATTAAATATAATATAGTTCAAGATGAAAATATATTCATATATATATTATCATCAGGATAATGCAGAAATGCATTATAGAAGTAGAAAATGATACCAAAAATCGATCATGCTTTCGATCAAGTAGATAAAGACTACATACATGCAGCATGTCGTGAGTTTTTTAACTTTTTTTTCAAGAAAATAATTAATGAGATAGTTTTTGTAATAAAATCTAGAAATTGATTTTGAATTTTTTCCACGAGCAAATTAATATATAATGTTTCTAGCTAGCGATTTACTTTCATGTTATATACTAACCCGTTGAAATTATATGATATATTTCGTATATACATACATACATATACATATATATATATATATAACAACGGTGCATTTATAGATTTTCACCCATATATAATATCTCAATCCCTAATATTATATTAATATATATTTCACCCATGCACGCATGCATGCGTAAATGAATCAGAGCTACGTACGTAAATATTATTCCAGGGTTGGCTGCAACAATCGATGTCATTACAAAGTAATTAAGGCATGCAGCAGAACAACGTTTTCTAGACTTCCTAGTACCACGAAATTACTCTAGAAATCGAACAGAATCTTAATTAAATGGCAGCGTGCAAGATCATAGCTAGCGTATTCAACCTAATTACATATATAATATTTATTATAGCGATCGGGCACGATTGGATTATAAGAATCCTTGAGAAAAACATCGACAATAGTGGCAGCAGGCGCTGCAGCTAATGGTAACGATAAGGACCCTGAAAATCATAATCTCACTACAACAAATACTGATTTTTTTCAAGAGTGACAGTCGTAGGAAAAAGTATATCCTCAGTAATTTTTTTTCTACCAATTTGTTCAGTGGGAGACTCGTGGCATATAATTGGTGGAAAAATAGTCTTTTTCCACCAAACCACAAGTGCATAGAAAAAGTTTTATTTTTCCCACGACATTTGTGGCAGTAGTTAAAACTTTTTTTTTTTTTTTTTTTTGTGGCAAATAAGATCTCATCTGGTATAATGTGTTGGCAAATAAAAGCCCCAAACCTCTTGCACTCCATACTCCACATTGGTATTTTCTTTTCCGTGATGAAAATCTTCACTGGGAAGTAAAATACGATGGCCCAAAATGCCAGAATCCAAATGACTTCAAGAATGTCAAAATAAACCGCTAAAAACATTGATAACAAAGTGGTAATCACGATCACGAAAAATGTCCTCGAAACCAACTGGAAGAGCTTGAATTTGTATGTGTAGGTTCCAAAAATGAGGATCCAGATTTTAATTTCCTTGTTGATCATGAATTCATTATCCGGACTTCATCTTTTCCTACCAACTTTCTCAAGCATTGCGAAAATGGGTTGGACAAAAATTTGGTATCCACCTGTGTAAGAAAAGCAAAGTAAGGCATGAAAGGAAGAAAACTGGAAAGGAAATGTTCAGATTGCAGAAGAACATTGTATCTTCTTCATTGAATGAATTACTGAATTTACAAAAGCAGTATATGTAGCACTCGTACAGCCTTTCTCATGATCCAAAAGGAATATTCACTCTCTGCCAAAATAACTAACTCTACCACTAAAAGCTATACATATCAACAAATGTCAGAATAAAAATAACTAACTACTGAATTACATAAAAAACTTCAGTTAGCCTTTATCATCTAGGCTGGCTTGAAGGTTATTCTGTAAAACAACTTCATCAGCAATCATTTGCTTATGATCATAGGTAGTATGATCATCATTTTCCAATACCCCCTCCCCCCCCTTCCGGGAAGATAGAGAATAGAGATTTACTATTCTCATCTTGAAAAGAAGAGTATTGGGAACTATAGAGGAGAGTGCCTTAGTAAAGATATCAGCCAATTAAGAATGAGTAGGAACATGTGTAGTCACAATGGTTCCTTCTTGAATTTTATTTCTAATAAGGTGGCAATCGACTTCAATATGCTATATGCTTAGTTCTCTCGTGAAAAACAGGGTTAGTAGCAATATGTAGAGCTGCTTGATTGTCACAATGAAGAATGGCAGCATTGGAGTGTGAGATGTGCATATCAGCTAGGAGCTGTTGGATCCAAGTGAATTCATAGCAAGCAGTTGCCATGGCTCGATACTCAGCCTCTGCATATGAACGAGAGACCATTGATTGGTTTTTAGACTTCCAAGAGACAAATGAATTCCCAAGGAAGATGCAAATACTTGTAATGGATCAATGGGTATTAGGGCATGATGCTCAATTCTGAATCACAATACCCTTGCAGTTGCTAGGGAGAAGAAAAGGACAGCAAAATCCCTTGGCCTGGATTGCCCTTTAAGCACAAAATCTTGTAAGCAGCATGTAGATAAGCATTAGTTGGTTGAGACATATATTGACTTAAAACATTAACTGAAAAATTGATATCGGGTCTAGTGATGGTTAAATACAAGAGCCTTCCAACAAGTCTCCTGTAGATGCTAGGATCAAGAAGAGGGGAACCTGAGTCCTTGCTGAGTTTTAGATTTTGATCCATAGGAAGCTTGGCAGGTTTGGATCCAAGTGTGCCCAAATCTGACAAGATGTCAAGGGCATATTTCATTTGACACAAATGAATTCCTTGAGCAGATCTAGCCACTTCAATGCCAAGAAAATAACGAAGTGAACCAAGGTCTTTAATCTTGAATTGAGTGTTCAAAAAACTTTTGAGAGAATTGATGCAATCAAGAGAGTTGCTAGCAATAGCTATATCATCTACATACACTAACAAAGCTGTGAAAGTGTCTCTAATAAGCATTATGAAAAGGCTATAATCTGACTTGGACTATTGAAAACCATAATGAATCAGTGAAGTGAAAAGCTTAGCATACCATTGTCGATATGCTTATTTAAGGCCATACAAACTCTTGAGGAGTTTGCAAACATGTCCAGGTTTTCCTTTGGTCTAGCTAGGCGGCTTACACATGTATATTTCCTCTTCTAGCTCTCCATGAAGGAAGACATTATGCACGTCAAATTGTTGCAAATGCCAACCTTTCATTGATGTAAGAGCTAGAAGACATCGAACTGTGACCATCTTGGCCACTGGAGAAAATGTCTCATGGTAATCAATCCCCTCCTGTTGTGTGTGCCTTTAACCTCTCTATAGTACCATCTGAACAAAACTTAGTCTTGTAGACATACTTACAATTAATTGATTCTTTTCCAAGTGGAAAATCAGTCAATACCCATGTCTTGTTGAGCTCAAGAGCATCCAATTCAGCTTGCATGTCCTCACACCATCTCGGTTCCTTAACAGCTTGATTGTATGTTTGAGGGTCAAGTTGAAATGAGATTGAAGAGGAGAAAACAACAGAAGCCAGAGATAATCTATGGTAAGATAAAGAGTTCTGTAAGGGAAAAGCAGTACCTTTAGAAGAGGAGAATTGCTTGGCCAAAGATTGATGTGGAGAGGTGAAGTGGGCCTATTGATAGATAAAATCTTGTAGCTATTGAGGTGCCTTTTGAGTCCTTGTTGACTTGCGGATAGGGAGAGGAGTAGGATCAAGTGTTTATGTTATAGGAGTGGATGTAGATGAAGGTGAAGGAAGAGGCAACTCAGGAATAGGAGATGGACTTGGAGGAATAGGGAGATCAGAGCTATGCAGGGTGGGAGATTGAAAATGAATTGAGGGAACAATTGCAGGTTGAATGTGATGAGGAGTAGATGCAGTTGGAAAAGGAAATGGAATGCAACTATCAGTGGGAAAAGAATCTGGTATTGGTTCAGAATTTTTGAAATGAAGAAAAGGAAATGTGTTTTTATGAAAGACAACATCTCTAGAGATAAAAATAGTGTTGGTATCAAGATCGAGCAGCTTATAGCCTTTGATACTGAATGGCAAGAAAAACAGATTTTCAAGCTCTTGAATCAAACTTTGTTTGACCATGTGAGATTGTGGATGCAAAACACAAACAACCAAAGAATTTCATATGGACATATTTGGGTTTGCTATTGAAAAGTAACTCATAAGATGTGTTGTGTAGCAAAGAGGAAGGAATTCTATTGATAATGTATGCAACAGTTAAGACACATTCAAACCAATATTTCAAAAGGAAGACCAGCTTGAAATCTAAGGGCTCGGGCAATGTTTAAAAGAAGCTGGTGCTTACATTGTACAATGGCATTTTGTTGGGGAGTTTCAATGCAACTAGTTTGATGAATAATGCCTCTGCAATTGAAGAATTTTGTCATATTAAATTCTACATCATTTTCACTTCTTAGGGTTTGAACTTTAACATTGAACTGAGTTTCAACAAGATTACAAAAGGATTCAACGCAAGGTCGAGTTTGTGATTTTGTTTTAAGAAGATAAATCCAAGTACTTCTAGAAAAATGATCAACAATAGTGAGGAAGTATTGAGATCCATCGTGGGCAGTAACAGAATAAAATCCCCATATATCACAAATGAAAATTTCAAATATTTTAGAACTTGTATATGTGTTGATAGGAAAAGGGTGTATCACCCCGCATTTTAGTGTATTTTCACTGAATGATTATTTTTAATAATTCCAAAATTTATTCTCTTATTTTATAATTATCGGATATTTTAAATGGGTTATTTTATTATCTTTAAATTGTAAAAATTAAATTGTTATGTTTTCTTAATATTTATTTATTGTTGTACATTTAAATTGTTCTTCTTTTAGAATAATTGATTGTGTGATTTAATTATTTTATTTTCATTGTATCATTACGTTTAAATTATTTTAATTGATTTGCTGTTTTAAAATCATTTTCGTTGGATCATTTTCTGTGACCCAAGATGCGAGGATTGAACTTCATTTCTTTCCTCCATTCTCAGCTCCTATCGTGCCGCCGTTTGCCCCCACGAGCCCCTCCAAGCCGCGGCGCATCTTGAGCTCCAACGCCGCCGTCGCGCCACCACCGGCCACCATTTCTTCACCACTTCATCCTTGACCTCCTAGCAACCCAATGGACCCAACCCCAGCTCCGATCCGTCACCGGTGAAGCCTATCTATCTCCATTTCCGATTTGGACATCTTTGGCCTAAAACCACCCTTTGCGCCGCCACCCACGGCAAGCCCCCACCACCATTGGCTTCACCGACCTCTCTAAGCCCTACCCTATCAATTTCGGGTCTTAGTTTGTCCCCATTCAAATGTGGGTATTTGAGACCCACGACCACAGTGTATTTTACACTGTTACGTTGCTGTATCGCCACCTTTTGTAGCTCCATGATCCTTCGAAAATTATTATATAGCACTGTAAGTATTTTTCCAAAGAACTATCGTGATTTGAATATATTTTTGCACTAACTCATATTATTGTGATCTGGTTGGACATGCCGGACTGAGTCCGAGGAGTTCGGGGGTCGGATTGATTGTGGATGGAGTTGTTTATTTGGTTGGTATTGTGAAATGTTGGTTGTTGGTATGGTGTTGTTCATATACATGGCATATTGCACGCATGATCATGTTTGTAAAGGAAACTGAGTTTTCGTGCACATGCATTCATGTTCATGTGTTTCATGAAAACTGGGTTTTCATGTGTTATAGGATTTTGGGTGCGTGTGTATCACGACCCCAAGCCGAGATGGGGCATTATCTCAGTGGAGCTCCTCTGGTCACTCGAGAGCGGAATATACTGAGTGACTTCCCTTGGATTGTCGCTGGCCGACGATGGGATCGGACGAGATGGTTTCGTGCGGACTCCGTGGCCCCTCTGCTGGCGGGGGCTAGAGGATGCTTGGCCACGAACGCGCTGGGCGCAGAACTGGGCATCGCTCGTTGCGTAGTGGGTGCTTGGCCACGAACGCGCTGGGCGCGGAACTGAGCATTGCTACGAAGCCAGGACGTGCTGATGATCCCTAGGGGAGATCATGGTGCATTGGTTAATGGAATAATGGGTTGTTTTCTGGGAAAATAGCGTATGTTGATTAAAATGATTTTATGTGATTCATTTTCTGGGAAAATACGGAGTATTATTTTTGGGCCAAAATGGGATTTTGGCGTGTGTTGAAAATATCTATTTTCAGGGAAAATAGTATTTTTGGATCTAAGGCATATTTCATCATATGCATGCATGTTGGTCGCATTAATGTATTTTTTATCTTGTAGTTGTTTGGTGTATACTTACCTGCGGTACCATTTTGTGGTAACGCAGATTTCGATGCAGATGAGGCTGAGGGTGAGCCTGAGGATTCGGCTCCGCCCGAGGAGTGATCTGGGATCACTCGTTTTGGTTTGAGACTTGTAAAATATTTATTTCGGATGATTGTATAATATTTAAACCTTTTTACTGATTGTTTAAATTGAATTAACAATTCTGGTACTTAGTTGTATTAATTATCCGCTGCGTAGTTTTTGTACACTGTTGCATGTACACACATTTGGCACTAACATTGGGATGTATGACCCTGTTGTCATCATCCCGGCGTCTCGATTCCCATGTCTCCTTACATGGGGGTCGTGGGCACCACAAAGGGAGTCAGTGTTGTTTGGTCATTGGACAGATGCAACATGGAACTTTATTGAAATTATAAATCTTAGTGCTTACAAGAGGATCTTTAATTAAAGACATCCTAGAGAAAGAGGTGTGACCAAGTCTATAGTGCCAAAGATCTGCCAATGAAGAATTGCTAAGCATTGAGGTTAAAACAAAATTGGTTTTATCTGAAAGCTTGAAAAGAAGATCAACAAGAGCTGTTGGAGGCACTTCATTGAGCTGCAGATGATAGAGTTCATGCCTCACCTCACCCTTCCCAATCATTGTCCAAGACAAAAGGTCTTGAAGGAAACAAGAATCAGAAAAGAAAAGAAAACAACAAGCAATTGAGTTTGCAAGCCTTTTAGTTGAAATTAAATTGAATGTGAATGATGGAACACATAAGACATTTTGGGAGAAGAGGTGGTTTCCAAGCTTGACTGTGCCTATGTGTGTGACAGGGACTTCATCACCATTAGGCATTTTTACAGAATAAGAAACTACATCAGTGATGGTTGTTAAAAGGGAGGTGTTGCAGACCATATATAAATTATCCAAGGGGTTTAAACATATTTGGAAGGAGAGATAGAACAGTTTGTGGAGATACCAGACATGGTGGTTGCTTTTGCTGTATTGGCAAGAGGATGAAAAGCTGTCTTGGCGGAGCTGGTGGAGGATGAAGATATCACTAGAGGCTCTTTTGGCTACAACAGGTTGAGTAATTGTTGATATTGCTCCTTGGTCAAACCAACCCTGAAATTCGATTCTTCATCTTGATCAGTAGAAACAGATTTAGCAAAATCATCAATTTAGCAAAAGAAGGTGATGATTTTGCTTTGTTGAAAAACTTGTGCCCAAGGGGATTCTCGTGAAGTTTGTAGCATTTTTCTGCTACATGACCACTCATATTGCAGTGTGTACAAGTGGTGGCTCAGCATTTCCTACCTTAAAACAGGTGTCGAGAGAGTGGCCTGGTTGATGATAGTGGGTGCAATAGGGGCGATTTTTAGAGGGTTGGGTAGATTTGGTATCTGGTTTGGAAGAATAATAAAATTTATTTACAGCTAACGCCATTGAATCAGGAGAAGGACAACTACTTACCATGAGATGTTGCCTCTCCTGTTGTTGAATCATAGAAAAGACTCTGCCAATGGATGGTATAGGATCGAGTAACATGATTTGGTCCCTTGATTTATTATATGAATCAGTAAGGCCCATTAGAAATTGAATAACACAGTCCTATGGTATCTATCTGAAAGGATCTTCAGTTTTCCACAACTACAATTAGGCAATGGATCAAACACATTGAGTTCATCCCAAAGAGCTTTCAATTTTCCATAATATATACTTACTGAATCTTGGTCTTGTTGTCGTCCGGCTAGGGCTTTCTTTAGTTGAAAATTGCGTGCACCACTTTGTTGAGTAAAATGCTCCTTCAGTTCAGTCTAGACCACAAAACATCATCCACAAGAGCAATGCTAACCTTGATAGATGAAGAGATTGAGTTTTGTAACCAAGAAGTTACAAGGTCATTGCAGCATTCCCAGGCTTGAAGTAAAGGATCTGCTGGGTTGGTGGGTTTAGAAATATCACCATTGATAAAACCCAATTTGTTCTTGGCTTGAAAAGCTCTCTGCACAGCCTGAGACAAGTTGTGTAGTTGTCAATGGTAGGGACAAGGGAAACAGAAGGGTTGTCCCCATGGTCAAGTCGGTAAGGATTTGTAATATCGTTGAAATTGAGAAATCGATTTGGAGAGGAAGAGTTAGTGGTAGGATTTTTTGTAGTCATGGTTGATTGTTTTCACTACTCTGATGCCATGTAAGAAAAGGAAAGTAAGGCATAAAAAAAAGAAAACTAGAAAGGAAATGTTCAGGTTGTAGAAGAACTTTGTATCTTCTTCATTGAATGAATTACTGAATTTACAAAAGCAGTATATGTAGCACTCTGTACAGCCTTTCTCACGATCTAAAAGGAATATTCACTCTCTGCCAAAATAACTAACTCTACCACTAAAAGCTATATATCTCAACAAATGTCAGAATAAAAGTAACTAACTACTGAATTACATAAAAACTTCAGCTAGCCTTTATCATCTAGGCAGACTTGAGGGCTATTCTGTAAAACAATTTCAATAGCAATCATCAGCTTATGATCATAGGTAGTATAATCATCATTTTTCAATAACTTGCATATTGGTAGGGGTGTAAATTTAAGCTGAAAAATCGGTCCGGACTGGACCGGTTGGTCTGGTTTTGAACTGGTCAGGTTTGAAACCGGTTCCTATATTATGAAAATCGGCCGGATCCGGTCCGGTTTAGGTTCCATAGTTTTCAAGACCGGACCGAACTGGTTGGAAAAAAATATATATATAAAAATTAATTTTATATATTACATAAAATATTTATATATATAAGTTTTATACATAATTATATATTAAATTTTTATATATAATATATATAATTATATATCATATATGAAATAATTTCATATTATAATTTATAAATTATAACATAAAATGTTAATTTTAAATATGAATATTTGTAATTTGTTTGATTATAAGTTATTAATATAATTATATATAAGATAATGTTATTATAATTTATAAAATAAAAGTTTAATCTTAAAGATAAAAATTTAATTTATCATATGCTTTAAATATAATATATATATATATTAAATTATTAATAACATTTTATCATAAGAACTAACACTTTATTACATATTTTTTAAATTTTAGAAAAATCGAAAAACTGGACCGAAAACTGGTAAAACCGGAGGTACCAGTTTAGGAGGAAAACTGGGGCGTAATTGGTTTTGAAAAATATAAAACCGGTACATACCGATTCGGTCCTAGATTTTATCCAAAACCGGACTAGACCGGTTACACCCCTACATATTGGAATGCCACTGCGCAACACTTGTTATGTTTAGAAGCCAATGAGTTCATCGAAGCCAAATATGGATATGTATTAAGGGACTCTTCTCCCAAAAAGCCTACTTCCTACATTGAGTCCTCTAAGTCTCCTGAATGGAGAGAGGCCATGAAATTGGAATTTCAAGCACTGTTAAACAATTACAAGTGGGACTTGGTCCCTCCATCAGCTTCTCTCAATGTCTTGGGACCTAAGTGGATACTCAAAAAAAAAAAAAAAAAAGGAAAGCTGATGGCACCATAGAATGACGTAAAGCATGTCTTGTATCTGAAGGCTTTCACCAACAAGTCGGCATTGACTACACAAAAACTTTTTCACCAGTGATCAAACATACCATTATTCGAATCATATTGTGTCTTGTTTTACAATTTTCTGGGCCTCTGATGCTGGGAATTTAATTGTGCCTTGTTTTACAATTTGTAAATATTTTTGTTCTTCTTAAAAAAGATGTAAGTATATATATATATATATATATATATATATATATATACCTCAATTTCAAGAAGGACGCTAGAGAAATCAAATGCGACAGCTATATTCCCAAGTGCTGTAATGATCTTCCATGCTTGTCTTTTTGGATCGAGTCGCATTGGTGTCAAGATTCATTTCGATACTTCCGTTAAGCTTGATGCTCCAATTATTCCCTTGTAATATTTATGCATGGTGAAATATAAAACTCGCATGAGTCTCAAAAAATGGTTATTATATATCTAGAAAATGATTAAATATTAACATATATAGTTAATGAAATTCGACATTCGAAATTAATATTAGTTCTTATGTTCTAATTTTAGACTTTCAACATTTTAATCCTTCTTAGCACCACCCTTCCATCACAATTCTAGCCATATACATTAAGAAATGTGTTATAACCACAAATAAAAAATAATAAAATAAAATAAAAATCTATAAAAGTAAATCTACAAAATGACATGGCTTCATATGATATGTTAGATATAATTTTTAATAAAAATAAATTTACAATCTAATATATTACATCAAATGATCATATCAGTTTGTAAATTTATTTTTATAAAAAAAAATTATAAGTAAAGCATTTATCATGTATATATTAATGGACCTAAAGATAGTACTCCCATCAAATTAATGTCACGTCAACAATATGTTGACGGAAGTTCGCAAAAATTGAAATAATAAAAAATATTTAAAAACTAGAGAACAAATTATGTACATGCCCACAATCATTTTTCTTAATTTTAGATTTTCTATTTGTTATTTATGTTCAAAGAATTTTTTAAAAGTTTTCAAGATATCTTGCATATATCTATTTTATTTTTGAGTCATAGCCACGATAGAGCGAGGATAGATCTGATAAGGTTAAATGCATTTATTTATATATATTTTTTATATCCTTAAATATAAAAAATTTTCAACATCATTGAAAGATACGCTTTTTTTTTTTTTGTCAAAAGGAGGACGGCACCTCTGGCACTTTATTAATACCCTCACTTATAGCGGAGGAAAACTGTGGTGACAAATAACCTCAACTAATTAAACCAGTCAAACAACTCCCCACTCAACTACCTGCCTACTCATCAAGTCCCAGTTTAACAAAACTTCTTATATCTAACATAAGCAGTACTCATTCTATCCAACTTGTATGGTCCCCTTAAAGAACACGGTGGCTGATCAACCTCAGAAATGAATAATTTATGTCCAATAACACCACATCTAGTAAGTTCATCCGCTACTTTATTACCTTCTCTATACAAATGAGAAATAGAAACATCCAAGCCCTCCAACAGAGAAACTAAAAGATCCCAAAAATCTCAAAGATACTTACTTAATCACTAAGTAAAAAAAAGTCTTGATATAAATGCTCAGGACCCCAGAGTAATGCTACGTACAGTTATGGAGTGCATAAGTACCGCGCAATCATTTTAAAAAAAGTGGAGTTCACTATTAAAAAATTAATTATTATTATTATTATTATTTTATGTAGGCTCGTATTTACTCATTTTTTTTCAAAGAAATTGTACGGTACTTGTGCACTCCACTACTGTAAATATCATTTCTCCTTAATTAATGGTGATGACATAACGTTTATGCGGATGTGACGCGTGAGCTTTGTTAGTGAGATTAACAAAATAAATAAAGATAAATGAATGTATGCCCGATGGTTATAATCGAAAGAAGTGTCTATTGATTTTTTTTTTAATTAAAAAAAATTAGTAACTTCTTTCGGTCATAATCATCTGGCACAATAACACTCCCCATAAATAAAATTAAATTTAAAATATGGAGATCAATCCATTGATCAAAAGCAAACCAAAAATGTTGTGAAAACAACACACCCACAAACAATGATAACAAGACAAAAAGTGAAATAATTGCATAAACACAAGAATCAAGCACACACAAGACACACAAAATTTATGTGGTTCGACAACACACCTATGTCTACAAAGCTGTAGAGGATTTTATTTCAGAAGAGATTACAATCACATAGTGAGTTACAAGAGCTTCCATCAACTCACAATCTCAACTTTCTCTCTCTAGGGCTTATTTCTCACACAAGAATGCTCACAAGACACCTTTAGTCAATGTGCCCCTCTCTTGTGCAGTCTTTGCTTCCTCCCTAGAAGTCCAATCAGCTTCTTCTCAGCCAACTCCAACTTGCTTGATCTTCCATCTCGCAAGATTTAACCTTTGTACCATGGTTCATCACCTTCAGTCAACATGAAATAATTCAAGGCGGGTGACTACTATGGAGGTCTAGTCATCCTTGTAGCTCTATAAGCAAAAACTGTAGGTGTAGAAGTCCTCATCTCTCACACCTCTACTTCGTATCATGGTCTTGGGAGAGTTCCCCAAGCTTACATGAGGAAATGCAAATCCGACTCCCTTTTGCTTCCCCATCTTATTCGCGCAACCAAGCCTGCTCTGTTGTAACTTTGCATTTACCTGCACATCACTGGACCGTGATGTCAAATACCAAGTTACAGTTCTCTTACCACGCGCCAAGACCAAGGCACCTTTTGTGACCTTCCATGCTCCTATAGAAAACCCTACTGTATGACCGTTGTCGTCAAGCTATCCCATAGAAATCAATTTCTAAATTAATTATGATGCAATCAAACGTTAGAAATGACTAAATTTCTGTAGACTACACTAATTGATCACCATGCTCTTCTAGCTTTCATTTATTGCCCAGGGGGAGTAATGTTGCTTAGATGAGCAATCATCACTTAGAACAATCAAACTTTGTTCAAGACAAGTGTCTCGCCTTGCTCATTCCTTGAGTGAGCAAAATTTCTCGTTCAAAACTCGTCTACATTTTATTTGATTAATGTGTTTACACTTTATCTGTTTTATCTCAATGATATAACTTTTTCATTAATGCACAAGATACTATATATAAAGAACTAAATAGGAAAAAGCTACTTGTCGAGAGAAAAGCTACTGAGTCGCCTGATTTCTACTGTTAGTTTTGCCTCCTTGACATGGTATTAGCACATGACAACCACATTGTCAACTTGTCAAAAAAAAAAAAAAAAAACTAGAAAGCAAACCAAAACCAGGTAGCACGTTGTCGTCCCTGAGCGTTTGAAAATACATAGCCTAATTTGAGACCCTAGATTATGTCGTTCTTTCCAAGAAGCAAACCAGAACCAGACAGCTTGTCCCGTCTCGAGCATTTGTAAAATGGAAACCCAGACATGTGTGGCTTCCCAAGTATCATAGTTGTCGCCCTTTTTATCAAGAAACTCCACCCTCGGGCCATTACTGACACTTTACCCTACAACCAATTGAACCTCCCCTCAGGCCAGGAAACATTAACTCTTTAGACACAGATCTGCAATCTAAGTAGAAGACGCAACAAATCACAAAGACAATAATAAAGAAAAATCAGAAACACCCACTGATGACTCAAACAGTCTCAAGTGCAAAAATTTCTCGAAAAGCTCATAAACTAGCATGACTTTGATGCTAACCTAAATTGATATGGGGTATCAGTTATTTTCCCCCAAATAATATCGGAATAATATCAGTTATTTTCTTCCAAATCATATATTTACGATATCAATTATTTTATCTCAAATCATATATTTACGCTCATTCTTGCTAGGGGTGTAACCGATCCGGTTTGGTCCGGTTTTGGACAAAATCTAGGACCGAACCGGTATGTACCGGTTTTGTATTTTTCAAAACCGATTACACACCGGTTACCCACCTAAACCGATACTTCTGGTTTTACCGGTTTCCGGTCTGGTCCGGTCCGGTTTTTCGATTTTTTTAAAATGTAAGTTTCACAATTTTTCATTAAAAATTTGTTTATAAAAAAAAAATTGATTTAAAAAAATCTGTTTTATACTTTTATTAATATATTAGACTATATAATAGTGTATTAATATTAGACTATTGGTATAGTTACAAGTTATATATTAGTATTAGTTATAAACTATATATTTATTATTAGTATTAGTTATAAACTTTTAGTGATTTAGTATTAACATTTTATGTAATAATTTATAAATTATATTAAGAAATTATTTCATATATGAATATATATAATTATATATATTATATATAAAAATTTCACATAAAAATTTATAATTATACATAATATATAAAACTTATATATATTAATATATATATATATAATATTTTGTATAAAACTTATATATACAATAATACAAATATTATTTTTTATATATATATTTTTTATTAACCGGTCCGGTCCAGTCCGAAAAATCCTAAAACCGGAACCCGACCGGAACCGGCCGGTTTTCACATTCTAAGAACCGGTTCGGCCGGACCGGTTCAAAACCAGTAAAACCGGTCCTGTCCGGTCCGGTTCGGACCGGTTTTCCGGTTTTTCGGTTTAAATTTACACATCTAATTCTTGCATTGTTAGTAAATATTTAGTTTCAAGTTTTAGAAGTGATCTGATTTTGAATTTGGCCAAATTTCTTGTAAGATTCTTGTTTATTTATGTATTTAATTTTCATACAATAATTTAGATTTTTTCATTTTTGAAAAAAATCATAATTTCAAATTCTGCAGCTATTTAAGTCTGACTTGTTGGCTTCATAAAATAATTTTGAATTTTATTATTAATCAATAATTTTCAGAGTTTTCTCTATGTTTATGGGTGAATTTCTTGTCTTCTTTGTGTTGATCATCTGTTGAAACTAGCAGTCATAATTAATCTAATCAAAGCTTAAACATCTTTTATTGGGTTATATCTCATCAGTTTCTATGGCTAGTGGTCGTGGTCATGTGGGCATGCAAAAGATCGAGACAAAAAAGTTTAGAATTCGAAGATGAATTCTCTCCAACTCGATGACAATGATGCAAACTCAAATTGATATGGGGAATCAGTTATTTTCCCTCAAATCACTTCAGAATAATATTAGTTATTTTTCCCAAATCATATATTTACGATATGAGTTATTTTCTCCCAAATCATATATTTATGCTCATTCTTATCTTGTTAGTAAATATTTGGTTTCAAGTTTTAAAAGTGATTCTGATTTCGATTTTGGCCAAATTACTTGTAGGATTCTTGTTTATTTATGTATTTAATTTCCATACAATAATTTATATTTTTCTCATTATTATTTCAAATTTTGCAACTATTTAAGTCTGAATTTCGAGTTGTGGGCTTTATAAAATAATTTCAAATTTTGTTATTGATCAATAATTTTTAGATTTTTCTCCGTGTTTTTGGGTGAATATCTCGTCTTCTCTATGTTGATAATCCATTGAAATTAGCCGTCATAATTAATCTAAATTCTATCCGGCGTCTGACCTTGAGGTCTGACATAGATGGTTTCTTTGACATTTGAGCTGAAGAGTAGATTTTGGAATATGGGTATCGTTCCTTGGGTGGAAAAGATACAATCCAGATAACAAACAACAATAAAATTTGTGGGATGGGTTGGGGCAAAGGAGTTGGGTGAAAGCAATATGTGAAGTCATGATTATTGGAGTTGAACCATGTGATCTTGTAACATGATTGGGGCAAAGTTTATGGATCGCTGCTAGATCAGTTAGAACACAAATTGTAGTTATTCTAGTAATAGGAGAATACATATAAAAATAATTGATACCCTCTATTTGTGTAAAATCCTTTGCAACCAGCATAGCTTTAAATCTATTAATACTATCATCATGTCTCAATTTCTTTTTAAAAATTCACTTACATCCAATGGTTTTTACATTCAGGAAAAAGATCACATAAGTTCTAGGTGCCATTAGTCTTAAGTCCATCGCATTATTTACTGTTTCTTTCTAGAAAACAGAATCAATGAAAAGCATGGCATCCTTGAAAGTCAACATGTCTTCCTCAATAGAAAAAGTATAAAAGTCATGTCCAATTTCTTACTCATTTTCCTCTTCCAAGTTCATTTTCTCATCCAGATGAACTCTCAAGATTAGATATAATGGTAGGTTGACTACTGGTGGAAGGAAAACTTACTGTAGGTAAAGATCTTTCTACTTTATTTTTTAAAAGAAATAGATCTTCGAAAAATCTTGCATCCCTAGACTCCATGATGGTGTTAGGATTAATATCTTGGATTTCTGATTTGATAATAAAAAAACTTATATGCAGAACTATGTCTAGCATATCCAATGAATACTGCATCTACTGTGTTGAGACCTAGTTTCATTTTCTTAATTCTTGGAATATTAACCTTTACAAGACAATCCCAAACACTAAAGAAGTTAATATTGAGTATTCTACTATTTCAGAGTTCATACGATGTCTTGTCAGATCCCTTGAATGGTACTCTATTCAAAATAAAATAATATGCAAATATTGCTTCCCCACACCATTGCTCAGGTAGGCTAGAACTAGAGAGCATGCATTTGACCATATCTATCAAGATTTTATTTTTTCTTTGAGAAAAACTATTGGATTGAGGAGAATATGGAGTTGTTTCCTTATGTATAATAATATTCTCCTCACAGTATTGAACCAATTGATTAGAGAGATATTCAACTTCTTTATCAGACCTTATAATTTTAATCTTTCTCTCACATTGGTTTTCAACCTCAGTTTTATAGACTACAAATTTACGAAAAGATTCATCTTTTGTTTTCATCAAGTAAACATAATAAATTTTGGACATATCATCTATAAAAGTAATGAAGTATTTATTATTATTTTTAGAAGAGACACCATTAAATAGAAATCATCATTATAAACTAATTCAAGTAGTAATGAATTTCTTATAACAGATTTAAATGGCTTTCTAGGCTGTTTCGATTGAATACATATTAAATATTTTTCATCCAAATCAATAGGAACTTTAAGAATAATCTTTGAATCTGTCACTCTTTTAACATTATGATAATTAACATGACCTAATCTAGCATGCCATATTGAAGAGAAACATGTGAAAAATGTAAATTTATTATTAGAATCAAATTTGAATACTACATTGTTTTGAACATTTGTTACAAACAAACCATCACTCATATAACTTTTCCTCACAAATGACCCATATTTAGTTACAATAATTTTATTGAATTGAAATAGCAATGTGTAGCCTGCCCCACTAAGTAAAGATCCTCTAATTAAGTTCTTCATCGCCTCTGGCACGTAAAACACTTCTTCTAATGGAAGAATATTTCCAAACATTAGTTTGAGTTCAATTTTTCCTACTCCAAATACTTTGTGTAGAGGTGGAGTTACCCATCGTCACTTTCATGTGCCTTGTATCCTGATATGTTGAAAAAATATTACGTTTTGAAGTGACATGTACATTGGCCCCTATATCTACCATCCAATCAGTAACAACCAGATAAACTTGGGGACTTATAATGGTTACATACTATTCATCAGTTCCAACGGAGTTGGTCCCGTAAAGAACCATATGAGCTTGTGGGTTAGGCAATCTTGGACGTTGTTTGTTGCCTTGTTTTTTCTCTTCTTATAGCGACAATTTTTGGCCAAGTGACCCAGTTTGTTACAGTTAAAATAAATGAGTCTCTTGTCATCTTTGTTGACATAGGACTTTGGTTTCAAATTATTCTCATAACTAGTTTGAGCCTTATCGAATTTGGACTTTTGGTGTAATGAGTTCTTATGTGTTCTGTGGCCTTATACAATATTTGCTTTAGACTGAAAATCAAAAATCAATGGTGGGATATGATCATTTTTCAAGTGTTGTTATTGGATCCTGATGGCAGATTTTAAGGTTTGTATGGTCATATCTTCAGTCTTATGTTTAAGAGATATGTCAAAATTCTTCCATGAAGGAGGCAACTTGTCTATTGTACAAGCAACTTGGAGACGCCCAGTAATACCCATTCCCTGTTGGCTCAATTCATGGTAAATGCTAGATAACTCATGGGCTTACTCTACCACAGATTTAAAATCATCCATCTTAAAGCCAAGAAATTGGCTTGAGGTGTACTTATCCATTTCGCATCTTGTACACCATATTTATTATCAAAAGAGGTAACTATTTTTATTTAAAACATAGAAAATTTGGAAAAATAAATTGGCGGTGAAGTTTTGAAGTTTAAAAATCATGAAACAACTTTTGAGATAATTAACTATGTTGATCTTGTTGGAGTTGAGGATTTTTTTTCAAATTCTCCAATGCAAAATATTTTTATTTGGATTTGAGATGTGGGAAAGAAGCTTAATTTTGGAGGATAAGATGTTCAATATTATTTTACCTTGACCCGATCAAATCAATTTTAGTTTTTCCATGATCATTGAGACGATACAACAAAAAGAAAGAAAGTTTGGTCTAATTGGACATCCAAAAGATCGAGGGAATAAAGTTTAGAATTTGAGGACGAATGCTCTACAACCTGGTGAGAATGATGCAAACCCAAATTGATATGGGGTATCGATCACTTATTTCCCCCCAAATCACTTCAGAATAATATCAGTTATTTTCTCCCAAATCATTTATTTACGCTCATTCTTGCCTTGTTAATAAATATTTGATTTCATTTTTTGAAAGTGATTATGATTTCGATTTTGACCAAATTTCTTGTAGGATTCTTGTTTATTTATGTATTTAATTTTCATACAATAATTTAAATCATCATAATTTCAAATTTTACAACTATTTAAGTCCAGCTTGTGGGCTTTATAAAAATAATTTCGAATTTTATTATTAATCAATAATTTTCAGAGTTTTCTCTGTATTTTTAGGCGAATCTCTTGCTTTCTCTATGTTGATTATCTATTGAAACTAACCGTCATAATTAATCAAAATTGTATTTGGCTTTAGACTTCGAGGTCCGGCATAGATGGTTTCTCTGATACTTGAGCTCAAGAGCAGATTTTGGAAAATGGTGTTATTGTTACTCGGGTGGGAAAGATACAATCAAGATAACAAACAACAACAAAATTTGTGGGACAGATCGAGGCAAAGTGGTTGGGTGAAAGCAATTTGTGAAGTCATGAACAGGGGAGTGAACCATGTGATCTTGAATTGCTTTGCTTATTCGATCAGTATCATTTACGCTATAAATGCCAACTCAAAAAGAGGAAGAGAGATGAGTGTAAAGGAAGCTGCATTAATTATGGCGGAATTATTTTTACTTTCCTACTTCACAATTCACACACATACAGAAGATGGTGGGAAAAAGAGAATTGTTTTACTAGAATAGAATAGAGTACAAAGTCTGAAGACGGATGCTCGGAGACGACAATGAATTACTGAATTAGTTTTGGGTTGCTTTCTACTTTTTTTTTCTCTTTTAATAAAATGACAACGTGGCTGCTATATGGCAGTGCGAGGTCAAGAGGACAAAAGCAGCTGTAAAATAGCCACGCGCGTAGCTTTACTCAACTAATTTTTTGAAATACTCATAATAATATTTTATTTAATTGAAAGATTGTAACAAAATTTTCCTTACACGGACAGTAGTTGCAAAAGAAGCAGAAGCCACTTTTTCTCAAGAGTAAAAACTTTGCACAAACATGAAAATCATAAGCTGTCTCTGTTTTCAGCTCCACGCTTGCTAATTAGAGTCAATGATTAGGTGCAAGTCACTTGAACTTGAAGAAGCTGTCTCACTCTCTGACGGAGAAGGATTAATAGGCAAGGGCATTTGCATGTAAAATAAACGCCATTCTTCAATGCTTGCCATTTGACAGGGATCTAAATCGGGAAACGAAACATTTTCTTGAAGTTTCAGAATCTTTTGTGCTTTACCAAGAATGTCAACTGCATGCCTCACGCTGTCTTCCCTATCTTCAATGGCGCTGTTCAAACACTTAATGGATATAAAACGTTGTATGTTAGTGAGGCAAGCACCCAGTACATCAGAGATCATGACAACTACTGTTTCAAATAGTTTGTTACCCATCTGGGCATTTTCGCCTTGTCTCTTTAGCAGCATAGTTTGAGTTATCCTATACATGGAATTGGCGGCCAATATCTTGATTGGCCATTTCGAAGGACCGTGCTTCAAACATTGTGGCGTGTGATTCTTGTGGAACTCCAAAAGCTTGTTCTTTGCATTATCTGAAAGTTTTTGAAGTGTTTCCTGTTGGGTTTTTCCTTGAAGGGATAGTTTATGGAGATCAACATCCAGCCACTTGCGATAGAGTTCCACTCGTACCCACAACCCCTCTGCTACCCTCCTGATGTTGAGCAATTCTTCTCTTGTGTCCAGGTTGTTTTCTAAAAGTCTTATATACGTCAGACCCTCGTTCACACTACATAGTAATTCTTCAACTAATGTAGGACTGATGTTTGGAAGTGCTGCTGCAATACATGTTAGTGTCACCACTGGAAGAGCCCAACAGTTTGGCGGTTCTTCAGTTTCTAAAGAAGGAACTTGGTTACTGTCAAACTCCACCACTCCCTTGAATCCATCTGTAGAGTTCTTCAATAGTGTGATGAGGTATTTAGGTCCTCTCTTTTCCGCCTTCCGAAACCAATAATCAGTAGGGCCCCAATTATATTTCTTCATCATCTCAACCAATGCCTCCTCGCCTTCGAGATCCAAGACAAAACGGCTTAGATCCAGCTTTATGCAAGGCTGTGAACCTGAAACTGATTCAATGTCTGCAACACTCTTGAATATAAACTTCTTCTTCAAACCTTGGTAGCAGTGGCAGCAGTACAAGATCCAGCTTACAAATAAAGTGGAAATGAGGCGAATCCCCTTGCTCATTAAGACAAGTCCAATCTGCACTCCGATACACAAGTTTAAGAAAAGATCTTTTGCATCATGAACAAGTTTCCTGCACTGCTTGTTACGAACACGTATGAAAGTTAATGGGCTCTCTTTCATCTCTACTAAGCTCTGAATCCAGTAGTTCTCCACTGTAAACCCTTTTCTGCCAGTTTGATTTCCTCTGTTAGGGCATGAGAAATTGATGGCCATGAACCATCTACATGCTGGACCAATAGTACCGACTACTACTGCAGTCGTCTGAGTAGCAAGAACTAAAGTGGTCGACCACTTATAATCAGACTCTCCGCTGCAAAATTTAAATGACCATGGCATAAGCTGGGATCTAAGCATAGCTTGTGCTAAAGTTGCGAGGCTCAGAAGACAGAATGCTCCAGAAGCTGTGCATGTCACGGAACGCCCCACCACAAACTGGGGGCTGCCCGTATGAGCCATCATCCAATATTTCATGAGATCTTCTCTAAGTTTGTCAACAACCGGTTTCCCAGTTTGATTCAAGCCTTCTTTGAGAGCTAATTGGTGCTTTTTATTGTACTTAAGCTCCAAATACTGCTTAGTGTTTGGAACAGTCAAGGCAGAAAAACTCAAGAGAAGAAGCAAAACAAGCATATTAAACAGGATGAAAGCATGTTCTTTCCAGAAAACATAGATTACTCCGGTGGCTAGTTGGATGCAAATATTCACAATAACAGTGATAACAAGTATTCCTAATGCCAGAATGTTGGTGAACATTTCCTTGTTCTGCATGGTGCCAAGGGAAGGCATAGAATTACTCATTACCGTACAAATGAAGACAGTGTTGCTGAGCTTTGCAAGCTGATCCTGCCGGCTAGGCATCGAGGTATTCAAATCCACCGAGAGTTTGATTGCCACAGCTAACAAGGTGAGGGAAGTAGCGTTGAGACAGGAGAACTTGCAAGGGAACCAGAACTTCCGGTAGCGGATCCCTTGGATGACATCCGCAGTCATGGAGATGAGGAAGGCCAGGGACGCTACTGCAGCATAGAGGCCCATCCATGGCATTGGCTGGCTGAACTTTGTGTCAACCAGGTTCCCATCAATGTTGCATTCGAGCTTCCCCATCTTCTTCTTCTTCTGTTTCCCCGTTGGGCGAGAGGCCGCTTTGAACCAGTTGTAGCACGTACTTCTCTAATTTAATTATCTGGTGCATGACCGATCGATCTTGAATACTATGTCTTTCTTATTCGACTTTTGCTCCATATATTATCGTCGAATGCGCGTTCTTCTTCTTGTTTAATGGACCAAGAGTACTTGAAGTTGACGAGAAGATTCGATCGGTCGGCTCCAAGGATTCGATTGCTCATATCTATAGTACTGTCTTTGTATTTATTATATATGATCGTCTCCACCTTTAATATTTAGTAATTTTAAGGGACACTGGTTGTGGAGTGGGTGTTACCTAGTGACATCGATACCCAAATTTTATTTAGTTTATAATTCGTGACATCCGTACGTAAACCGCGTGACCCAATTTGGCTTAAAAAATAGATTATGATTGGGATGATTATGATAGATTTCCAAGAAATTTCTATCAGCAGAATCAATGCCTAAGTTTGATTTCTTTTATGACTGCTAGTGCTAACCGAGTAATCGATGCCTTCCCGTCTGAATTTATGGATTCCATACGGCCATGCAGCCGCGTGAGCTAGGCTGAGATGACGTATCGTTTGGGATATCTAGTTTCTTAAAGCTTTTACGGCCAGAACTAACTGGCTAGCAGCTTCCACCAATATCGAACCTTTAAAAGATAATATCCACGAAGTTTTAATACTTATCCTAGCTGAGTGTTGAAATCTTTAATCAGACCGATGACCGATGTCCCTATGATTCCATTCATGCTAGTACTTTTATTTGTCCTCATTTGCTATGTATTTTTTTAAAATATTTTAGATTATATAAATGTAAACTTGCTTTTAGTACTACACTATTAGATCTCTCTATGTTTTTTTTTTTTTTTTTGATACAGTCTATGTTTGGTTTCTCATACTCAAGTATCATTTGAATCTTCATAATAATCGCAATATCGCCTAGTATAATTTATTTTACAATTCTATATTTTTTAATGAATTCGGTTTCTAAGTTAAATTCACAGTAAAATAGGTCGTAATCTAATTGAGTAATGATATATAAGCGTATAATAATTTTGATTTTTGGGGTACTGAATAACATATATGGGACCAATTGATTGATCATAAATTAAAGATTACAAAACGAAACGAAAATTAAACATTATATATATTAGTATTGTTTGATCATATATATATATATATTAGTATTGTTTGATCATAGAGTATTCATATTATAATTTATAAATTATAACATAAAATGTTAATCTTAAATATGAACATTTATAATTTATTTGATCATATGTTATTAATATAAATCACTATACTAAATAATTACATATAAAATAATGATATAGTAATACTAATACTAAATTACTATACTAATACTATCACTATATATTATAAATTACTATACTAATACTATCACTATAATACTATCAATAATATAGTTATAATAAATTAAACTCACTATAACAATTAACAAATACTAATATAACAATTAACCAACTCACTATAGCTATAGTTATAATCTAATATAGACTATAGTTATACTTATACTAATATAGTTATACTAAATCACTATAACTAATGTTAATATATAGCTATACTAATAGTCTAATATTAATACTATTATATATTCCAATATATTATATAACTAATACTAATATATATACTAATACTAATATATAGATATACTAATAGTCTAATATTAATACTATTATATAGTCTAATATATTATATAACTAATACTAATATATATACTAATACTAATAGTCTAATATAGACTATAGTTATATTTATACTAATATAGTTATACTAAATCACTAAAACTAAAACTAATATCATTATAATATATGTATAATAGACTAATAGTATAGTTAACTTAATATGTTAGTATTAAGTTCAATATAAGTCTAGAACTATATATAATATGGATATCACTATTAATATTGGTATAGTGTATAGTTATTTAGTACAAAGTAATTACAAATATTAATGTAATTAACTAAATGTAATCATATACAAAATGTAAGAACTAAAAATTTTAATATATTGACAATTAAGATAGATTCATAATATTAATACATTGACATACTCTAAGTTAGTAACATATTAGGAATTAACAACATAAATATAATTATAATTAATTATTTTTTAATCACTTAATTAAATAATCCATATTGAATAGTCTACTTAATTTTAATTTTAGTAATTTAAATAATTTTTTAATTAAATTATGTGCCAGAAAGAAAAAAGCATAACATTATACCACATTTGCCAAACACAAAAGGGTGCCGTTTAGTATAAAACTGGACCTAAATGGCGCAGTTTTTTTTTTTAAATTTTAAATAAACCGTTTGTTGAAACAACGCCGTTTTAATGTTAGTTTTCACATCGTTTCATGCAACTCAGTTTTTTTTTTTTAAAAAAATAAACCGTCTGTTGAAACGGCATCGTTTCAATGTTAGTTTTCAGCCCCCCAACCCAAAATCCCTCAGTTTTCACTTTCAGTCTTTCACTTTCCAACCCCTTTCCCGAATGGCGAAAACCCTAGCCCTCCCTCCATCACATCCCCCCTCTCCAACCCCTCTGACACCTCCATGACTACGTCGAAGTTCTCTTCATTCCCTCCGTAGCGTCTTTTCGCTGATTATCGATTGGTACTGTCTCTCTCTCTTTGGTTTTTAATCTCTTGAGTTTTGATGGTGTTGATTCTAGTTTTGAATCGCTGTTGTTTGTTGGTCCTTTTGTGGTTTCTGATGTGTTTTGGAATTGGGATGTGGGTATGCTCCTGCCTCCAGTAGATTTAATTGATTTTCTTGATTTTATTGATCAGAAATTTCGTGTGCATCCCGCACAAAGTATGTACTATCATTGATTTTATTGATCTATAATGCTCCTGCAAATGAATGTGTTTACTGCAAATGAATGATTCTGAATAGATGATATTTGTGATATTAGCGTTTTTAAATCCGAAATTTAAGCTTTTTGTGATTGTGTTTGTGATTGTATTTGTGTTATTAGGATTTTGTGATTGGGTTTTTGAAATTTTTCTATTGGAATAACATTTGTCACTTTGTCCTGTTTATCAATTGGGCCTGAGAATTTGAATAAACTGTGAAGGCTCAACAAAAATAAATAAAAATAAAAATAAGGCTTACATTATTGTAGTGCAGTTAGTGAGTTTTTAAATAAAAATAAGGCTCAAGTCAAGTTAATACTCTATGATTTCAGTGCAGCAAACATTATTTTTATTAATTATAACAGCTTTTATTAATTTTATTTTTGTTACTACAGAATCACAAATGGATCTTTCAAATGAAATCGAAACACCTGGCGATTGTCAACCTTCAATGGAAATTATCATGAAATCAACATCGACTAATGATCTATTTTCTCCAAAATCTAATGTAAGAAAGTCATCTACTGATAGGAAAAGATCTGTAGTTTGGGATTATTTTGGAATAAAAGTATAAAACAGATTTTTTGAAGCAGTTTTTTTTTATTAACAGATTTTTAATGACAAACTTACATTTTAAAAAATCAAAAAACTGAACCGGAGAAGAAACCGGTAAAACCGAAGATACCGGTTTAGGAGGGTAACCGATGCGTAATCAATTTTGAAAAATGCAAAATCGGTACATGTCGTTTCGGTCCTAAATGTTTTCCACAATCAGACCGGACCTGATCGGTTACACCCCTAATGCAGACTGAATGCACTCCAATTTTAAACTCATTTGAGGGCCCCACAATTGACAAACCTACTTTCAAGGATTTGAAAGAGACATTTCACTATTTTCATTATACATTTGTCTCATTTTTAAATAAAAAAAGTTATAATTAAAAAGGACATAGGTATAAAACAAGTAGTCAGCAAGCCTCTACGTCAGCTTTCATTTTTTTTACAAGTTTTTGTTTACAGCTGGATGCACTGGCTGTAACATAATATGTCTGGTGAACAGTGATAGTGGGGCTCATATATTTTATAACTTTTCATAAATATATTTAAACTCATTTTAACATTCAAATACATTTAAACTCATTTTAGATGAACCTCACAAAACTCACTCCATTATTCTCAAAACTCACTCCGTTATTCTCATACATTTAATTATCTGGTGCATGACCGATCGATCTTGAATACTATATATCTTTCTTATTCGACTTTTGCTCCATATATTATCGTCAAATGCACGTTCTTCTTCTTGTTTAATGGACCAAGAGTACTTGAAGTTGACGAGAAGATTCGATCGGTCGGCTCCAAGGATTCGATTGCTCATATATATATATATATATCTATAAAGATTTTGTATTTATTATATATATGATCGTCTCCGCCTTTAATATTAAGTAATTGAGTAATTCTAAGTACAATTGTGAAATGAGTAAACGCCACGTAATCGTTTTGAAAAAGAATGAGATCTACCATTAAAAAATTAATTTTTTTTATGTAGATATTATATTTTATTTTATTTTTTCAAAATGATTATTAGACAATTACACAATTCACGATTGTAAATATCTATTGTCTAAATAATTTGAAGGGACACTGGTAGTGGAGTGGGTGTTATCTAGTGAGATCGATGCACAAATTCTATTTAGTTTAAAATTCGTGACATCCGTAAACCGCGAGACCGAATTTGGCTTAAAAGATAGATTATTATTGGGATTGATTATGATAGATTTCCAAGAAATTTCTATTGTAGCGGAATCAATGCCTAAGTTTGATTTCTTTTATGACTGCTAGTGCTAACCGCGTAATCGATGCCTTCCCGTCTGAATTAGAAGGAAGCTGGTGGATTCCATGCGGCCATGCAGCCGCGTGAGCTGGGCCGAGATGACGTGTCGTTTGGGATATCTTGTTTTTTAAAGCTTAATTTACGGCCAGAACAAGCTAGCTAGCAGCTTCCACCATCGAACCTTTGAAAGATAATACCCACAAAGTTTTAATTAAGCTTATCATGAGTATTGAAATCTTTAATCGTTCTTATGTTCTGAGGTGCTTTGTGACCGGTGACCAATGTTCCTATGACTCCATTCATGCTATTTTTATTGGTCTTCATTTGCTATATATATTTTAGCTACAAAAATATTATACAAATGTAAATGCATAAAGTAACGTGATCTGATGCTATACGTTAAGTTATAAAGTTACTTTAATTATAAAATAGATATAACGAATCACGTGAAACACGTCATTTTGAAATTTACTTTTGTATAATTTTTTGTATGTAGTATTTCTCTTAATATTTTTAGTCAAAACAACACGACCCCATAAAGAAAAATTAGGATGAAAAAAAAGTAAACATGTTTTCTATATGCAAAAAATTAATCGGGATATAAAATGAGAAATCATTTGAATGCATATCATACATACAACAAGCTTAGGGGTCTGAGTACTGAAACAAAAAAATCATTAGAAACCCCATAATTCAATATGATGAAAAGGAAAAAAGAGCATTATACGTATTAGAATCGTATTAATCAATAGACCATTAAGAAGATATCAACAGACTATTAAGAATACAGTCTGGGAGAAGGTGGTCGGAGAACTACGCCATTAATGGCTCTACTACCTGGGCTACACGCCACATTAATGACAATGTCACAAAGCCAAAGGCCTACAACCACACTGATTCGGACTTGGGGCGATTTTCCCATTGGACCAAAAATTTATAATAACCCCCTCGGCGTGTAGTAACGAATTGGTGATCAAGTATAGAAGCAATCTCATCTTTAGGGACTGTATTCTTAGGGACCCGAATAACTGTCTCTTGCACAGTTGGTATGGCTAGAGTTGTGGGTAATTGATCCTCGGGACCATGAAATTCAGTAAGATTTTAATGTTGAAAACAGGGCTAAGGCCAAAATCAAGGGCAGTTCTATTACATAGGCATTTGAACCCAACTTCTTAACCACCTTGAAAGGCCCTGCGCATCGTGCATGTAGTTTGGTAAAACTCCCTGGAGGAAAATGCTCTGATCTTAAGCGGAAAAGGACCATATCACCAACGTCAAATTGTCTATCTCTGCGCTTGGTATTGGCAGAGGCCGTGTATGCTTCAATGCTGAGGGAAAGACGTCATTTCACTTCTTCATGGATATCCCTCATATAGCTAGAAAAGTCTAGTGCAGCTTCATTTGGTCTAGAAGGCAGAGGTAAATAAGGAAGGTCCAACGGAGTTTGAGGTCGAAAACCATGGACCACTTCAAATGGCGTGCAACCTATGGCGTGATTAACAGAATTGTTGAAAGCAAATTCCGCTTGAGGTAATACTAAGTCCCAGCTCGCTTCATGATCAGCTATGAGACAACGCAATAAATTTCCCAAACTTCGGTTGGTCACTTTGGTTTGGCCATCGGTTTGAGGACGAAATGCACTAGAGAATAGCAACTTCATCCGCATTTTTGCCCACAATGTTTTCCAGAAATAGCTCATAAACTTGACATCTAGATCGGACACTATAGTGGCTGGAACACCATGTAGTCGAACTACCTCCTGCAAAAATAAAGTTGCAGTTTTAGAAGCATCATAAGTCCTGTGGCAGGGAATGAAATGGGATATTTTTGAAAATCGATCCTCCACTACCATAATGGAATCATGTTTTTGGAGAGTCTTGGGTAATCCAAGAACAAAATCTATTCTAAGTTGTTGCCAAGGTTTATCTGGAATTGGAAGTGGAGTATAAAGCCCCACTCTCTGCTTAGTACCCTTTTTAATCTAACAAACCCGGCAACGAGCCACCACCTTGTGCACATCTCGATGCAACCATGGCCAAAAAAATCGATCGGCGACAATAGCAATGGTCTTGTCATAACCAAAATGCCCCGCTAGTCCTCCTCCATGAAGTTCCGAAATAACAAACTCTCGGAAAGACCCTCGAGGAATACACAAAAGGATTCCATAAAATAAATAACCATCTTTTAATGAATAATTGCCTGTAGACACGCCTCCACTGTCAGTTAAATTATTCCTGGTACTGCCAAAATCTTCATCTGCGGCATATTGGAGTTTAAGGTTGTCGAATTCCGTGGCATTAATTGAGGATACAAAGAGCAAGTGTGGTCTCATGCTTAAAGCGTCGGCCACTTTATTTTCAGCCCCTGATTTATGCCTGATAAAAAACTCAAACTGCTGCAAATAATCTATCCAACAAGCATGCCTGACATTTAGTTTGCTTTGAGAATTTAGATGCTTCAAAGAATCATGATCAGTATAAAGTATGAACTCTCTATGAATTAAATAAGGATGCCAATGTTTGAGAGTTTTAATCAAAGCATAAAATTCCATGTCATATGCCGAATATCTTTGTCCGGCCTCATTAAGTTTCTCGCTGTAAAAGGCGATAGGATGACCTTCCTGACTCAATACCCCTTCAACGCCCACATGTGAGGCATCACAGGCAACCTCAAATAATTTTGAAAAATCTGGTAACTTCAAAATTGGTGCTTCTTCCATTTTAGTTTTGACTTCATCGAATTCCTTGTCAACACAGCTGTAGTCCAAATGAAAATTTTGGACTTTAGACACTCAGTAATAAGGGCCATTATAGTGCTGAAATTTCGGATAAAGTGCCGATAGAATGAAGGGGGGGCGTGGAAAGTATGCACTTAAGAAAAACTTAGTGGGACAGGCCAATTTTGAATTGCTTGAACTTTGGCAAGGTCGACTCCCACACCTTGATCCAAAATAATGAATCCCAAACAACTCACATGTTGTTTCATAAAAGAGCACTTGTTTCGATTGATAAATAGCCGTTCATTCTTCAAGGTTTCCAAGACTTGTTGTACATGGTCTAAGGGGTCCTGTACACAACGACAAAAAATTAAGATATCGTCAAAATAAACAACTACAAATTTACCCAAGAATGGTTTGAGTGCTTGTGTCATGACTCGCATAAAATTGCTCAGCGCGTTGGTTAATCCGAAGGGCATGACCAACCACTCATACAAGCCATCTTTTGTTTTGAATGCAACCTTCCACTCATCATGAGGACATATTTGAATTTGGTGATACCCACTTCAATGATCGATCTTTGTAAAAATGGATATACCACTTAATAAATCCAACATGTCATCAAGCTGTGGAATAGGAAATCTATACTTCACCATTATCTTGTTAATGGCTCGACTGTCTACACGCATCCTCTAACTACCATCCTTCTTGGGTGTAAGTAGAACTGGAATGGCTCAAGGACTAAGGCTTTCTCGGATGAACCCACTGTCTAATAGTTGTTGGATCTACCGCTTAAGCTCTTCATTTTCCGTTGGACTCATGCAATAATGCTGCAAGTTGGGCAAAGATGAGCTAGGAATTAAGTCAATGGCGTGCTGCATGTCCCAAATTGGTGGTAGTTGTTTTGGCATCTCGTCGAGCATGATATCTTGAAATCACCCCAGCAATTCGGCAATTCCGTAGAAATAAGGCCATCCACCAACTTAGCTTCTCGGTTCACCACCAATAGCACCATTTGCTCATCTTTTAGAAGTCGTGTGAACTGAGGTATAGTCAGTATTGGGATATTTTCTTTTTTTTGTTGTGCTTCAAATTTTGAAATCTGCAAAAGGTCTAAAACAAATTTCTTACCTTTAAATTTAAAGGAATAAGAATTGGCGTACTCGTCATAAGATGCCATACTATTGTAAATCCATGGTCGCCCTAACAACATGTGACAGACGGTCATGGGAATCACATTACACCAGGCTTCATCTTCATAATTTTTTTCCGAGAAGAATTTCACTAGGCACCGATGCTTTACTAAAATTGGGTTGTCTTCATTAACCCAACTCACCCGTTAAGGAGTAGGATGTTTCTCAACTTTCAATCCTAAGCACTACACTGCATCTCTGGAAATCACATTCATACAGCTACCGTTGTCGATGATGACATTTAGAGCACGGCTTCCATGCTCCATATGCATATGAAATATATTCGTGAGCCACCAATCAACATTTTCCTAAACCTCCTTCTTGGGGTTAGCACTCAGTGGATTACACAATTGGGTAAATTAGTGGCACCCAAATGCTCTTCTTCGACTTCAACATCTTCTTCACTTTCCTCTTCTTCACTTTCTTCAACTTCGTCGATCACCTTCCATTCTCTTTCACAGACAAAAGCCATTTTTTTTTTTTTTTTATCTCTTGTGGGACAAACCACAGCAAAGTGCCCAAACCCCTTGCATTTGTAACACTGGGGTCCTTCACCCGTAACCTTGGTTTTGCCCTTTTGGTCTCCCACCACAACATTCCTAGGTTGGTTACTCGGTAGTGGGGACTTCTAGAATGAGAAAGTTGGCAAGCGTTCTTGTCTAGGATCCATCGGAGTCATTCGTCTCCCACTTGAAGATCCCAATTACTTCTCAACATGCAATAGTAGTTGATATGCTTTGTCAATATTGATTAGTCGCGCAATCAACATTTCCTTGCGCATGTCACTACGTAAACCAGTGCAGTATCGAGCTAAAGTTTGCTGATCATTTTCCACAATCCTACTACGGATAGTCAGCTCGTTAAATCGGTCCGTATATTGATCAATAGTTAACGGTCCTTGCCTCAATTGTAACATCTCTTCCAACATCATTTGCTCGTAATCAGTAGGAAAATATTTTTCCTTCAGTCATTCCTTCATCTCCTCCCAATTAGAGATTGGTGTGCGATGAGTGTGACGCAACTGCTCCTCTACACTTCCCCACCAAGCTCGTGCATGCCCTTTTAACTGCTCCTCTATTGTGAGGTCCAAATTCATCTTGATCTCGACGCTCTTCCATCAAGTCCAATCTCTGGGCAATTTGTTCCAGAACGTTCGTGAGCTGAGTGATCTGTTCTTGCAATTGGAGTAGGTTGGTGTTTGGGTTTTGGTTGTTTGGATCTTGGTTGTTCGACATGTCATAAGAATTCCCACTGCAAGTTACAGGCACGAGACACTAAATTCCTTGAGGAAGGAGAAGAAAAACAACACAAGTCAATGATTGAGAAATCTCACCACACTTTTTTAACTGTGGGAGTAGCATTGTATTTATATTAAAAGACTGTATATGAAACTGTATAAGCTATAGCTATACATGGTAATGGACAACTGTGTATTTTATACAAGGTAAGATGTAGGAGTAAAATCTGCACTATAATCAGTCATATGACTGCAATGAGATGGAGATAAAATAGCCTGCAATATTTTTGCTACACTCTCGACATCCATATCTGTCATGCTCCTTCCATATCAACTGTTTCCATATCAGGAATGTGGTGAATGTTATTATCCGCCCTCAAACTATGCGTGGTAACAAGGCATAGTTTGTTCTTGAGTTTGTCTAAATCATATCTGGTTTGCAGCTTAGTGAAAACATCTGCAATCTGAGCTAAAGTTGAGATATACTAAGTGATTAACAACCCAAGAAAGACTCTCTCCCTAATATAATGATAATCTAACTCAATGCGTTTACTTCTAGCGTGAAACAAGGAACTGAGATTATCACAAAATAAAATTGGTGGTGTTATCAATGGAACTTGAGGGTCACAGAGAATGAAAGTAAGCCAGGTGATTTCTGCAGCAGTTTGGGCCATGGCCCTGTATTCAGCTTCTGAGTTTGAACGAGAGACATTGGGTTGTTTCTTTGCACTCCAAGAAATGATGTTATTGCTAAGGTAAGTGTAGAAATCAGTTGTTGAACGTCGTGTTTGTGGACATCCAACCCAATCAGCATCCGAGAATGCATGAAGATCCAATGTACTGGAGTTTTGAAATGCAAACCATGGTGGACAGTCCCTTTTACATATCTCAGAATCCGTCTTACCATTGTGAAATGGTCTTGTGTTGGAGCATGCATGAACTGAGAAACATAATTAACACTAAATGAAATATCAGGAAGTGTTAGTGTTAAATACTGTAATGCACCAACTAGAGATCGATAGATGCGAGGATCACAAAGGGCTGTTGAGTTCATGACTGTTTTGAACTTTTGAGTCATTGGAGTATGAGTTGGTTTGCAATCTCTCATCAATGCACGATCAAGCAGATCAATAACATACATAGGTTGGTGCAGTACAAGGCCTTCTGAAACATGATTGACTTCAATCCCCAGAAAATAATGAAGTGCACCAAGGTCCTTCATTGCAAATTCAGTGTGCAACACAGCTATGAACTGTTCAATTAACTTATCTGATGAACCCGTGAGGATGATGTCATCCACATATAGAAGTAGCACCAAGGTGCCGTGAGCCAAATGATTGATGAAGAGACTTGGATCAGCTGTACTGCAGAAGTAACCAGATTCAAGTAGAAAGGTGCTAAATCTATCAAACTAAGCTCTTGGAGCTTGTTTTAATCCATAGATAGCCTTATGAAGTAAGCACACATGATTAGGTTTTTTATGGTTCACAAAGCCAAGAGCCTGTTCCATGAATATCTTTTCTGACAAGAGCCCATGAATGAATGCATTTTTCACATCTAGCTGTCTAATACTCCATTTTCGAACTACTGTTAGTGAAATGATTATTCGAATAGTAGTTAGTTTCACTACAGGAGAGTAAGTCTCTGTGAAGTATATTCCATCCACTTGATGAAAACCCTTAGCTACCAGCCTTACCTTTAGGCGCTGCAATGATCCATCAGGATTGATTTTGGGTGTTAGTACCTAACGTGAGCCAACCATATTCATTGTGGAATTTCTGGGAATAAGGGACCAGGTCTCATTTTGCCATAATGCTTCCAATTCTTCTTCCATAGCTTTCTTCCAGCCAGGATGCTTAATAGCTGATTGAATTGTTCTTGGTGGCTTTGGTATGCCACCATAATGATGAATTAAAGCATACTTAGGATTATGTTTATGAATACCTGATTTTGCACGAGTCTGCATGGGATGTGAAGGAGCAGGCAGTATCGAATTCGAAGACTCTGCATGAGTTGTCATGGACCGATCAGTCACTTGAAGATCTTCTTGGCCTTCTGTTTGATCCAGTAGGGATGAGATGTCTGGTAGCATAGCTAGGACAGTATTGGACTGAAGTTCTGCACCACATACTAAATCAAATAGAATTAGTTGTTTACTCAAGGGTGCATTAGGAGTTGGATTTTCTACATTTGCTGATAGAGAAGAATGAGAACATATATGAGCTATTGAAGAATCCCATTCTGTGAAAGTAGTCATCAGAAAATCTGAATGAGACTTGTTATTGGAGACTTGAGTTTTAAAGTGAAGATGATCCTCATCAAACTTTACATGTCTTGAAATAAATGTCCTTCTTGTAGGTGGATAATAACACACATATATCCTTTATGTCGATCACTGTAGCCCAAGAATACACAAGAGAGTGACTTTGGGTTGAACTTACTTGTCTTTTGGTCCCAAACATATGGATAACATCTTGAACCAAAGACACGAAGAGATCCATAATCTGGTGTTTTGTGATAAAGCATATAATAAGGGGACTACCATTTTAAAGTGATAGTAGGGAGTTTGTTGATTAAGAAAACAGCTGTGGTAAATGCTTCTACCCAAAAACACTTAGGAACATTTGCATGAAACATCATTGTAAGACCCAACTCTCTAATATTTTGATGTCTTCTCTCAACAAATCCATTTTGTTCAAGCGTATATGGACATGATACTTGATGTAAAATACTAGAATTTTGCAAATGGCTAACAAATGCATTGTTCAGAAATTCTCCCACTCCATCTGTTTGTACCACTTTTATGGTTTTCTCAAACTGCCTCAAGACATACTTCTCAAATAGTAAGAATTGATTAAAGAAATCTGATTTCTGCTTTAAGAGAATAAGCCAAATGAACTTTGTAAAATCATCCACAATGGCAGCATAATAATGAAATTTATTCATTAAAGGAACAGAAGCAGGCCTCCACAAGGCAATATGAAGCTTATCAAAAGAAGCAAATGTTTTAGACACTAAAACAGAGAAAGGAAGCTTAGACATCTTCTCTAACTGACAACTCTCACAAACTTATTCTCTAACTTATTGGACAATATTTTAATAAAACCCTTGCTTTGGAGATTGGCAACAACAGCTTCTTGAGGATGCCCGAGCCTTTGATGCCATAGGTCCCTTGTTACTGCTCGAAACCTTGTTGAAAAGAAAGCAGTTGGTGAAGCCCGAATGGTGTAGAGATTATCCTGCTTGAGTCCCATCATTAGAACTCTTTGTGTCACTCGATCCTTGATCACAAAATGCTCATTAGAAAACTCACAGTTTACTGGATAATCAGTAGTCAATTGTCCAATAAATAACAAGTTTTTCTCTAAATTAGGAACTAAAAGAACATTATTTAAAGTAATCTTTGAATATCTTGACCCAATGGTAGCATCACCAATGTGTATAATTCTTAGAAAATCTCCATTTTCAATTAACACAATCTGAACCAACATAAGGTTTTAAGTTGTGTAAAATACCTTCATGAGAAGTCATGTGAGCAGAAGCTCCTGTATTGGAAATCCATTCATCATTGTTGGTTTCTGAATCAATGTTGAGAGCTGCAAATGCTTTTGGCAAGTTGTCAGGCTGAATTGAGTGATTAAACCTATGCCAACAACAAATTGCAGTGTGAGCTCATTTGTCACAGATTTGACAAAGAAATCACGATTAGGCTCACGGGTAGAATTGGTTGGCACATTTGGGGAACCTTGATTATTTGGCTTCACAGTTGCTTGATTAGCAGGAGAAAAACCTTTACCTTTTGATGAGAAACTACTTGATTGCCGAGATTCATTGTTGTTGAGCTTTGAGTTATTTTTTTGACCATAAAAGGCAGTGTAGGCTGTTGAGTCAGGAGAGTGCAAGCTAATTCGTGTTTCATAGCTTTGCAATAAAGGCACTACTTCTGCATAACTTGGCATAGGAGGTTTGAGCATAGAGGTGGTAAAAGGTTCATACCTTGCTCCCAAGCCATTTAATAGAGAGAATACTTTGGTTTTGTCATCAACAGGAAAGCCAATAGCAGATAGACTATGACACACACCTTTGAATTTACGTAGGTAGTCATTCAGGGGCATATCAGAGTCTTTCTTCAAGTGATTGAGTTGTTGTGTAAGTTGAAACTGTTCTTCCACCTCCAGAGGGTTCAAATCATCAAGCTGTTCCTAACCCATAATTTGTGAAATGGAAAACTGCTGATCGATTACTGCTAGAGCAAGGACTTGCTCACGCCAAAGAGGATAATTTTCAGACTTGAGTCTAACGATGACAAAATTGCCAACATTCAATGATACTGAGGACATGTTTACGGGGAAAAAAAAAATTAGCCCTCCTCACAATATGATTTCTTTGATACCAAGAAGAAAAACAAGTCAATGATTGAGAAATCTCACCACACTTTTTTACCTGTGGGGGTAGTATTGTATTTATATTAAAAGACTGTATACAGAAACTGTATAAGCTATAGCTATACATGGTAATGGACAACTGTGTATTTTATACAAGGTAAGACTTAGCAAATTACAAGGAGTAAAATATGCACTATAATCAGTCCTATGACTGTCAATAAGATGGAGATAAATCAGCCTGCAATCCCTTTGCTACACTCTCGACATCCATATATGTCATGCTCCTTTCCATATCAATTGTTTCCATATTAGGAATGTTGTTGATCGAATGGTGAATATAATCAGAAGGAACCTTGCTCTAATGCCAAAATTGGTGCAGAAGACCTCCAGGATCAACCTCACATTGATAGCCAAGAGGAAAAAAATAACAACACAGAATCTCTTTGTAATTGGAGTCTCTCTAAAAATTCAAAATTAAGCAAAAAAGGCAACTGCTTTCTCATTTCCACTTCTATTGTTTTAAAGGATTACAACAAATGCGATAAACTAGGAAATAAATTAGGAAAGAGCTAACAAAAATAACAAGAATTCAAAGATCAGATAAAATCTCCACAATGAGATATTCTTTCCAAATGTTCTCCATTCACCATGATTCAAGGAACAACCTCCGTATTTGCATCAAAACCTCAGAATTCACTATGATGAAAAGGAAAAAAGAGCATTATATGTATTAGAATTGTATTAATCAATTCTATATATCAATTGTGCTATATAAAGTGGCCTATACACAGGAGGCCAAAGGCTATACTAGAGGCCAGTTTGAACCTGCTGTAGTGCCTACTTGTCTTATTTAATTATCTGGTGCGTGACCGATCTTGAATACTAATATATTTCTTATTCGACTTTTGCTCTATATATTATCGTTGAACGCACGTTCTTCTTCTTGTTTAATGGACCAAGACGGCTTGAAGTTGACTAGAAGATTCAATCTGTCGGCACCAAGGTCTCCCCTTTAATATTAAGTAATTTGAAGGGACACTGGCAGTGGAATGGGTGTTATTGAGTGAGATCGATGCATAAATTGTATTGTCGCACACAGTTTGTAATTCGAGAATCGAGACATCCGTAAACCGCGAGACCCAATTTGGCTTAAAAAATGGATTATAATTGGGATTGATTACAATAGATTTCGAAGAAATTTCTATTGCAGCAGAATCAATATTGCCTAGGTCTGATTTTTTTTTTGACTGCTAACCTCGTATGTAATCGATAACTTTTAATTTCCATCTGAATTTATAGATACAATTCCTTTTGCCTGATTATTCACAACTCTTTTCATTTTATTTAATTTCATCTTATCATTACAATTTAAAAATAATCCACACTACAAGAAATCAGGTCCTTTTCAATGCTCAAAATCGTTGCAAATATCCCTATTAATTGCTGGATTTGAGCATTTTCGGCAATTTTTAATTCGATGCATTTTCGACGAAATTAAAGTGTTTTTTTTTTTATCAATTTCAACGATAGGCAAAAATCGTCGCAAAAAATTACTATTTTCAACAATTTTTGTTCGTTGGAATCGTCCAAAAAATAACAGAAATGGCCTTTCCGTTTACCATTAAATCGTTAAGAAAAGTCAATTGCATGATAGATCATCACAAAAGGTTGTAAAATGGCCACAAATACCTCGATATTTTTCCAGCGATTTAAATTCTCGTCGCCATGATATGTTTCCAGTTAGTAATTGCGGCGATTATATATTGCCGTAAATAAGTTAAATTGACGAAAAATTATTTGCGATGAATTTTACTCGTCGGAAAAGGTTTTGCAAAAGATTAAAAAAAATGTACAAAAACAAAATACATAAAAAAATGTATTACACATCCAACTTATGTGTTGTTGCTCAAAAAAGCAATTGCACAAGTGGGAAGCACAAAACGAGATTTACAAATGATCTAAAAATCAATAACAAGTGTAACCAAGGACATTCATTCATTCTATATTTGATGACTTATCTACTCTGATGAGCATGCATCTAGGATCCACATCAAAACAACTATGTACAATCATCTTTGGTACATTCCAATTTAATAAAGGACATTCATTCATTCATCCAAATTTTTTAAGATTCACATATATCAAGTTTTTCCATCACATCATAGCCTAACAGATTTTTGCACTTCTCATAGAGTCAAATAACAATATCTCTATTTAAGTAGACAGATGATAGGCAGTTATAAATCGACCACAAGCTAACAGGGGTGGGTGGAACTCCATTTAATACCACTGCAACCATTTGATCCATTTAATACCACTGCCATAGACATGCAAACATCAAATTATCCAATTGTCTATAAAATGCATCAACATACACTATATGTTATAGATAAATCGCATGTTCCTACCATTATTTCCCATAACAGCAAATAGCATTGGAATTTACTGGAGATGATTACTCCACATATGATATTGTAATTAATCTCTCTCATTGCTTCAACACAGCAACATGATAAGAGTAAGAATAATGTTTAGTGTGCAGATAATTAAAGGCATTCTAAAAAGACAAGTACGAAATTGAAGGCACATGCCTGGAAAAGACGACGACCCAGTAAAAGGTTGAAGACTTGGGGTCTTGGATAGTACAGTGTGAAATGGGCAGCTCTCCAGGCGTCACAACAATGGTATTGATATTTTCATATTCCACAGGAATGTACCACAAGGCCTTCACTCAAACTGCATCATCTATCAGTGAAAAAAGTTTTAAGTCCCGACTAATGAAAGTAGACTGCAAAGTAGTCACATTACCACAAACTTCTACAAGCATTGGCTTACTCTTAAGGAAAAATTATTTACTTTAAGCTGATTCTAGAGTAAAATACTCCCCTCTGATAACGAAATTCAAGCACACTCTGATTTCTTTCAAAAATAGAGAAGCAAAACCAGCACCTAAAGCAGCCCCTGTTTTTATAAGCCAAAAATTCAGGCTTCCAGTGCAGTGCTTTCAGAAAGGAGTCTCAAAAACTTAATCCTAGCATCTTCCTATTGCAGTGCTTTCAGTAAAGTCCAACAATCAAAAGTAAAAGTACATGCAGTAGTAACTTAATCCTAGCGTCTTCCTATTGCAGCTAGTAGGACTTATGCAGTTATACATATATAGATCATCTATATATAAGTTCTATCATCTATTTGTTCTAGGTATCCATAGCAAGCCATATAAGCTAAATTATAACTTTATGGAACAAACATATAAATACCTATTCATCCAGTTTTTGGGAATTCTTTATCCCGAATTTAGTGAAACTTGGACTCAAGATAAGAGTTACCCATCAACAAGTATGCAGGCCAGACTAAACTTACCCATATTACTCAAATTGCTCACACATGTTTGTCATTCTACCGCGTATAATTTATTAAAATGGAGTCAAGCATTCATCTAAAAAAACTCTTTTAGTGAGACTTCGCTATTATTTCTAAAATGCGTTAAGGCAGACAAACAAAAATTCATCTTCAGTACACACCAGTTGACTCTGAACATGTACAAGGCAAGCTTGTCATACACTTTCCCAACATTCCTTGCAGCAATGGTCAATATCATTGCATCTAACATTTGATGGCCATCAATGTATAGGTTGTATTTGGTGCTAATTGATTATC
Source organism: Juglans microcarpa x Juglans regia (assembly GCF_004785595.1). Taxonomy (NCBI): domain Eukaryota; kingdom Viridiplantae; phylum Streptophyta; class Magnoliopsida; order Fagales; family Juglandaceae; genus Juglans; species Juglans microcarpa x Juglans regia. The sequence goes on from NC_054609.1 coordinate 3,016,720, forward strand.
AGGATCCCTGTATATGTATCCTCAAATGCATTGTAAGATACAAAAAATATTTGTAAAAATTGTGTGGAAGTTCTTGATCTGCATCATCTCTGTTTATTAGATGTGATGATACTAGTGAGTGAGGCATTATTCTTTAATGGGAGCGCTAGGAACCAAGTGAAAAGTCATTTGGTTCTTAGTGACTATATGCAAGAGGCCTTAATCAGTTTGAACTATAGAACCAAATGTGAAGTATAAATGTTAAAAATACTAGCTACAGAACTTTAAAGGACGACGACAACACCTAAGTCAACTCCATATTAAATGAACATTCAGTAGCTTAAAAGAATAAAAGCATCTAGCATCAACTCATAATAAAAGAAACATCAAATCAAAACAAGCAGAAAAGACCTGCCAAGAAACTCCAAATAGTCATGACTCCATCATATCACTCTTATTAAGAAATAGCTATAGAAACTATCAGAAAGCATCCCGCATGTAGATACTATTAGAAAGAAATATGAGAGTAAACCACAGCTTGTTCAAGAATAATAGATGCAACTGCACTGGGAGGAAGCTGATAAAGAAAGGATGAGGGAGGGAATACATCTGCTAAAAAGGAAAGTGGAAGGCATTGCCATAATAAACAAGAATACTTTGTATTCTGCCAAAAGACAAAAAAAAGTTCAACAAAAATTAAAACCAAGTTTTCTAAAAAATAAGGTAAAAAAAATTAGAGATAATACAATAAACTTAACCATCAGAAGTATGGATATTTACTAATGAGCAAATACACCTGAGGATATTTACTAATGAGCAAATACAAACACTATCATAACAAAGAAAAGCAGGATGTCATGTTCTTGTCGTGCCTTGATGGGTGGGATTGTGTGTTTTTAATATTTTTCAGATTTTCATGTCTCCAATAGCATGCCATATTTGAAATCCATGCACATGTTTGTAGTATATAGAGTAGATAATCGCATTCCATTGAAACATGAAGATGGAAATCTTATAGTTCAAGAAAAATGAGTCCACAAAGGGTCATTTTCAAGTTAGAGAAATTAATAGCTATCAATGACTAGTAATGGCCAATGAAACTCTCCATGGCAAGGCAAATGGCTGATCGGGATGAAGCTATATATGGACATGTTGGCATGGTACAGACCTTAGAATATCTTCTATACTACCAAGAGAAGGTCGGCCATCCTATGCACTTGCAACCGACAACCCGAGAATAAATACAAGTGAGCTTTAAAGTATGAACTGTAACTTTAACATTATGAACAAGCATATTAAGTTCCTTCCAAGGCAGTTGATGGATGCTTAACAAATAAATTTGAATCCTTTGAAGCTTCCCGACCATCATTTCTAAGTCCTCTTTGATTATGGAATTGATCATCAAATGTTACCCTAATTTTCTGCATATGGGCATTCAGTGTACCACCCGAACACATGAGCAAAGCTGGAAAATTGCTATACGAGTCATGAACTCTAATTGGGTTGCACTCTTGGTTAAAACCGGTGCTACTAGTGAGACTAGTTTAGAACAATGTTCAGGGAGTACAAAAAGTAGTAGTCTCCGACAGCAAAACATAAATATAACTTTGAAAATAACCAAGCAGATATTCATTGTAAGCAAGGCTAGCATCTTACGCAAGCCACTGCATTGCTAAGATTTTGCGTGCGATATGTAATCACTCAGTTTGGAAAAAAAAAAAAAAAAAAAAAAAAAAAAGAACCCCTAAATCGAAGGAGTGGAGAATAATGGAACCCCTAAATCAAGGGACAAATCGAAGTGGACATTCAGATTTTATGGTGACTTTGAAAACTCAACTGTTTATACAAGGAATACACAAGCACAAACTCATATATATAATTAAGGAGACGTGTCTTTGAAATGATGAATAAAATGGTTTCAACTGATTCAGGCATTTTTGCACAGGCAATTAAAACGATATATCTGCTTCTTCTTAAATGTTGAAGTATATATAAACAAATAAAAAAACTACACCCCATATTTCCAATTAAGGCTAGTTGAAAGAAAGCCCCAACCACATTCTTTAACAATGGATTAACTATGTTTGCACATTGTCAACACTCAATAAATATTGGCTTGATCGATCATGCGTTCCTTAACTATCACTACCCTATCAATTCCAGACCAACAATTGGCAATGATTTTTAATCTCCATACTCCAAGCTTTACAGAAGGAAACAAAACCACATGAACAACACCATAGACATGAAGTCCATCAAGAATTATATAAGAAACTGAAACTTTATCATAAAATAAGAAGCTAAAAAATGGGAAAAAAACAAATACCAAGCTCTTCATATATTAGCCTTCAGGTATGATATGTACAAAATGCCCATCCAGATACACAGTGCCGTCTCTCCACAAATGTACCACCTTGGTTTTGAGACAAAAACAGATAATTCCTTAGCTGAAAAAAATACTTTAGATATGCATACAAGTAAAACTGAGTTATGCATTTATATCATTTACATTCCTTCTTTAGAAGGTTGAACTATAGAGTATAGAGCATATGAGACTTGTGGGTATCAGTTAACAGCTACATAATTGTCTATGGGAAATAAGCATCAAAGTGATGATGTGAGACAAGCTTTATATTACCAATTATCACCACTATAATCATGCACAAGCATAGTTGTTCAACCAACATTAGATGGTAATACAGCAGCAACCTAACTTCCAATACAGACACAGATTTGATGAATTTATATATATTTATGATCGGATGAAAGATTCAAGGTGATGATATGACAGGAAATTAACATCCTATATATGGATCAAAGAGTAGTAAACAAGATCAATTCATTTATAGTGATTCCAATGAATTCATTATTAACAGTTATAATGACCTTAAAGTTGTACATTTCAATTGTAATGAAAGCTACCACTTTTGAGGTAGAACTTTAGATGTGACCTATACTTGTATTGTTACCTAATACATGTTAGTTGTCTCACATCTATTGATAAAATTGTTTATAGACAAGGCGCAGTTTATAGACAAGGAGCACCCAAACATATTGATATTGGATAGAAGCTTGTTTATCTTAAAAAAGACTTTTAGTGGATAGGTGGTGCAACAACAATAAACAGCAAGTGGGAGACAAAAGAAGTGCGGGGTTTATAAGGAAATCGAGTAGGTCAACAATAAAAAATATAGCAATTATCCCCAAGAAATTCAAACCCATGCGAAAGCATTAGTAGTGTATACTTTAAAGGCTTTGTATTGAAGTATTAATTGAGTTTCCAAGCCAATAAATTACATAACTGGTTTCAGATTTATATCTTATGAGAGATAAAAGAAACTAATAAAACACAAGTGAGGTGCTCAGTTAATGACTGGAGCAGAAACCAAGCGAAACTAACCCAACAATAAAGGCACAATCATCAACTTGGCATGAAAGAAAAATCTAAGGAAATACAGAACATTATGCACAAAACCTCACAATATAAAATGGAGCATGAACATGGCTAGAAAAGCCAAGGGCCACATTCAGTAAATCAAGCCAATCAAAGAATAAAATAGAAGGTTTCAAAATAAAACCTACTGGCAAAGATACCCTGAGGTGTATCTGTGACTCACAACTTATTTATAAGAAACCATGCAAAAAAAAAAAAAAAAAAAAAAAATTGTAACATCTAGAAAAATTTGAAATGAGCACCGGATTGCATTAATGATGCAATGCCACGAACTTATAGAAAGTATACAATGGCAGGAGCATTTGCAAGCATTTGAAAGGAACATCACTTACCAATCACATTTTTTCCCTTTTGACTTTCTTCTAACAGAGAGAGTGCACTAGCACGATCCATATCTTCATTCTGGCTCTCTGCACACATATCCTACATATTCCCCACTGAAATATTATACAAGGAGGACCATATCAAAGAAAAGATATTGTAAAACAGAATATAAATTGAGTATAAGTCTACTAGGAAATGGCAAGCCAAATCTGTTAATGAGGAAGCTGAGAGAGGTGGTCGTGGTGGTTGCTTGGCCTGGAGAGGTGGTTCAGGAGGAGCACGGTGGCGCTGGGGAGAGCTAGTGGTCGTGGGTTGCCAATAGAGCAAGGCAGAGAGGGAGGGCCTCGGGCTGCTGGGCTAGGCGTCTTATAGAATACAATGTAATAAAGTGAAATGCAATCTGGTTCCACACGAGGACAGCAACCAAAGCATGGTTGAAATACATTGCAGCACTCAAGACATGCATAAAGCTTATAAATTATGTTGCAGTACATGGAAAGAAAAAGGCAGCAACAGCAGCAAAAAGGATGGCACAGAAAAGAAGAAGCTCAGCTAAAGAAATGCATGGTTGCACACAAAGAAATATAAGGAACACGATGCATAAAGCTACCTCTACCATACTGTCAACAAAAGTTCTAAATTGATGTTGTGTACATAATCAAAAGTTAAATTTCAATAGCTTCCTTTTACTTTTCTGCTTTTTGTAATGTATATATATATGTGACCCTTGTGTAATCAAAACATATCAAATGAGAATCAGTTTCTTATCAAATCAGTTTCTTCTCATCTTCACTTTCTATTTTTAACAGTTTCTAACATGGTATCAGAGCAGGAATACTTTCCTGCAATACCTTCTCGTTTTTTAATCATCTTTCATTGAACCTATGGCCTCCTCATCTTCCTCTTCTTCTTCTCCTACAAAAGATCCAAATAGCCCATTTTTCTTGCATCACAATGACAATGCAAACACTGTCATTGTTTCACCACCCTTGACTGGCTCCAACTACATTTCTTGGAGCAGATCTTTTCTTCTTTCCATTTCAATCAAGAATAAGTAAGGATTCTTGGATGGCACCATCCCCACTCCTGACCTTGCAGATCCTTCTTATGTATCTTGGTTACGATGCAACAACATCCTGCTTGCTTGGATTTTAAATTCAGTTTCCAAGGACATAGCCTCTAATGTGTTCTTCATGACTTCAGCTAAACAAGTATGGGATAAACTCAAGGAGTGCTTTGCACAGCCTGATGAAGCTAGGATATATCACCTTCAACACAAACTCAGTGGCATAGTTCAAGGTTATCTTTCTGTAAGTGACTACTTCACCCAACTTAATGCCATTTGGAAAGAACTGCATAACTATAGACCATTTCCTTGTTGCTCTTGTGGTTTATGTACTTGTGATGCTTTAAGGAATGTTGGTGAAGTTCAGCAGAGGGACTATGTTTTCAAATTTTTAATGTGTTTAAATGATAGCTATGATGCTGTTAGAGGGCAAATTATCTTGTTGAGCCCTTTGCCTTCTCTAGATAAGACCTTCTCACTTATTTTACAAAAAGAGAGGCAAAGGCAAGCAAGAAACATAGTTGTTCCTATCATAGAACCATCTACCTTGCTTGCTTATCAAAATTTCTCAAAGAAAAAGTAGAAAAAATATTTGGTTTGTGGACATTGTGGGAAGATGGGACACACAAAGGAGAAATGCTACAAACTAATAGGGTTTCCTCCAACTTTCAAATTCACCAAATCCAAGTTTGGAAATGGTTTTGGAAAACCTGCTGCTCACTCTGCAAACCAAGTTGCTCTTGATGGTTCCACTATGGATCAAACTGTTGCTGCAAGCCATGCATCTCCTGCACCAAGTACCTCTCAGTTAAACCTCTCTCAAGCACAAGCACAACACCTCGTAGCTCTTGTCAATGCTCAATTCCCTCAGCTGACCTCAGGACACAATAAACCTCTCATGCCACCACCTGTGCATCTCTCACCAATTATTTCAGAACCTGCCCTTTCAACAACATCTCACTCCAATCTAGCAGGTAATCATCATTATTTTTCCAGTCCCAGCATCTCTCATAACCCCTCTCTTTTCAATGTCACAAGTCATGATAAATTCACTGCTCTTTCACAAGACCAGCATGATACATTTCATCACACACCATGGATCATGGACACAGGAGCCACTGATCACATGGTGTGCTCTACCTCATTTTTTACTAATTCTTCCTGCTGCATTCAAGCTTTTGTACAACTTTCAAATGGTACAAAAGCTCAAGTCACACACATAGGCACTGTTAAACTTTCAGACTCTCTCATTCTTACTGATGTCCTATGTGTTCCCTCATTTGCTTTCAATCTCATCTCAGTCAGTAAACTCACTCAAAGGCCAGACACTTGTCTCTTTTTCTTAAATAATCTTTGTTTTATTCAGGTCCTCTCTTCATGGATGACGATTGGACTTGCTAAAGTCCATGCTGGTCTCTATTACCTATTGTCTTCAGCACCAGACAACTCCAATATTCCATCTTCAAGCCCATCCAATCTAACTCGAGTCAACCAAGCTGCTGTACATCAAGATTTTGACTTATGGCACTACAGATTAGGACATTTATCCTCTCAAAGAATGAATTCAATTCATTCTAATGTACCTAATGTAAAGTCCAAAGAAAAATATCATTGTACAGTTTGTCATTTGGCTAACAGAAACAACTTTCATTCCCTTCGAGTGTTTCAAGTAGTTGATCATTTCCCTTTGATTATCCATTGTGATATATGGGGTCCATACTCCCATGCTTCCAGTCAAGGATTTCATTATTTTTTAACAATTGTGGATGATTATTCTAGAGTTACTTGGGTTTTCCTAATGAGACTAAAATCAGACACAAGATCTCTCCTGCAATCTTTCTTCCATCTCATACAAACCCAATTCAACAAAAATATTAAGCAAATCAGAACTGACAATGGACTTGAATTTGCTATGACTGATTATTTCAAAAAATATGGCATCATTCATCAAACATTATGTGTATATACCCCTCAAAAAAATGGTGTTGTTGAGAGAAAACACCAACATCTCTTGAATGTTGCCCGAGCCCTTCTCTTTCAAGCATCATTGCCAATCCAATTTTGGGGAGATGCTATCTTAACAGCAACCTATATCATTAATAGAATCCTCACACCTCTCCTCTCCAACAAATCCCCATATGAGATGCTTTTCTCATCACCACCTTCATATTCTCACCTTAAGGTCTTTGGCTGTCTCTCTTATGCTAGTACTCTCAAACAAAATAGAACCAAATTTGAACATAGAGCTAAACCTTGCATTTTCTTAGGATATCCTGCTAATGTCAAAGGTTATAAGCTGTATGACATCGAATCTCACTCTACCTTTATCTCTCGAAATGTCATTTTTCATGAATCCATTTCCCCCTTCAAATCTGGTTCCCCTTCAAACAATGACCTGTCTTCCTTCCCCAATAACCTTGTCCTTCCTCCTGCACCACTAGATGACATCTTTTCCTTTCCCCAAACTTCTCAAATCCTCACTCAATCACACAATGATTAAGAACCTTCTTCATCAGCTGATGAAGAACCCTCTTCACTAGCTAACCCATCCACTCTTCATTCACTTGCCCACTTAGAACCTTTCCCTCTTCGAAGGTCCACTAGAAATAGGAACCAACCTGCTTATCTTCATCAATATCATTGCCAGCTTGCAGCATCTCAACCCTTCCTTTCCTCCTCCACAAATCACCCCCTTCATGATTACATGACTTACAAAAATCTCTCTCCCTCTCACCAGTCATTTTCTGTTTCCCTTTCATTACTTCATGAACCTCAGTCCTATAATGAAGCGGTCAGGTTTGAGCATTGGCAAGATGCCATAAAAGCTAAACTTCATGCTCTAGAAGAAAACAACACATAGACTGTCACCACCTTAGCCCCCAACAAAACTGCAATTGGTTGTAGATATGTTTACAAAACCAAGCTGAAATCAGATGGATCCTTTGAAAGACACAAAGCCAGACTTATGGCCAAAGACTACACTAAAAAAGAAGGCTTTGACTTCCAAGAGACCTTTAGTCCAGTTGCAAAGCTCACCACAGTTCGAGTTTTCCTTGTATAGCAGCCATTAAAAACTGGTCCCTCACTCAAATGGATGTTCACAATGCCTTTCTCTATGGAGACCTTGATGAGGACATCTATATCCAATTACCTCCAGGCTATCACATCAAGAGTGAGTAGATTGAGGGGGAGAACTTGGTATGCTAGTTAAATAAGTCTATCTATGGTCTTAAGCAAGGATCTAGGCAATGGTTCTCAAAGTTTTCAAATTCACTCACTGTCATTGGACTTCATCAATCAAAATCTGACTATTCTTTGTTTACTAAGGTCAGTCCCAATGGATTTATAGCACTCTTAGTCTATGTGGATGACATCATAGTTGGAAGTGACTCTCAAGAAGAAGTTGATTCACTCAAATCTTACTTTCACAGCAAGTTCAAAATTAAGGACCTTGGCCCCCTCAAGTATTTCCTAGGATTGGAAGTTGCTAGGTCCTCACTTGGAATTAACCTTTGTCAAAGGAAATACGCCCTTGAGATATTAGAAGATTGAGGTCTACTTGGCACAAAGACAATTTCCACACCTATTGAACTGAACCATAAATTGAGTCACACCACAGAAGAAATCCTCCAAGATCCTACAGCTTATAGAAGACTCATTGGAAGGTTAATTTACTTAACCATCACTAGACCCGACATCACTTATGTTGTAAGTGTTCTAAGCCAGTTCATGAACAAACCCTCACAATCTCATATGCACTCAGCCTATAGGATTCTCAAGTACCTCAAGGGATCCATAGGTCAAGGCAATTTCTTGTCATCCAAATTAGCTTTACATCTAAGGGCCTATAGTGATTCAGATTGGGATGCCTGCCCCGAGACAAGAAGATCTGTCACAGGGTTCTGTATATTCATTGGAGATTCACTAATAAGCTGGAAATCTAAGAAGCAAGCAACAGTTTCTAGATCTTCAGCTGAGGCTGAATATAGGGCACTAGCATCTACAAGTTGTGAGATCATGTGGCTTCTCGGTTTGCTAAAGGAATTTAATGTTGACCATGCACAATCTGCTTCCCTCTTATGTGATAACCAAGCAGCCATCCACATTACAAAGAATCCAATTTTTCATGAAAGGACCAAGCATATAAAACTAGATTGCCATTTTGTTAGAGAAAAGGTCTTGGCTGGTATTATCACACCTATGCATGTGTCCTCAAAATTTCAGTTGGCAGATATTTTCACTAAGGCTTTATCAAGTTCTACATTTCAAATCTTACTATCCAAGATGGGAATTGTTAACATCTATGCCCATCTTGAGGGAGAGTCCTACAAAATACAACGTAATAAAGTGAAATGCAATCTGGTTCCACACGAGGACAGCAACCAAAGCATGGCTGAAATACATTGCAGCACTCAAGACATGCATAAAGCTGATAAAGTATGCTGCAGTACATGGAAAGAAAAAGGCAGCAGCAGCAGCAAAAAGGATGGCATAGAAAAGAAGAAGCTCAACTAAAGAAATGCATGGTTGCACACAAAGAAATATGAGGAACATGATGCATAAAGCTACCTTTACCATACTGTCCACAAAAGTTCTGAATTGATGTTGTGTACATAATCAAAAGTTAAATTTCAGTAGCTTTATTTTACTTTTATGCTTTTTGTAATGTATATATATATATATATATATATATATATATATATGTGACCCTTGTGTAATCAAAACATATCAAATGAGAATCAGTTTCTTATCAAATCAGTTTCTTCTCATCTTCACTTTCTATTTTTAACAGTTTCTAACAAGGCATGGAGGGGAAGGGGGCTCCGACGAAGAACTGGTGACGGCGTCGACGTGTGGGTCGTGGTGAAGGGCGCTCCTAGCGGCGGCAATATAGAGAAATCTGAGAGAGAGAGATAGAGGTGAGGCCAGATTCGGGGAGGAAAGAGATCGACGGGGGGCTGGGGGAGAAGGAGGGGGTGCTCGTCGAGGTGAGGTAGCGGTGGCGTGGTAGGGCCGTTGCCGACAGGATATTTGGACGACGTGGGCTGTGCGCGGCGGAGGGATTGGGGAGAGAGAGAGGGAGGGGGGGAGACGGAGGGAAATGACAAGGGGGGAAACGCGCGGGGCAATTAAATATTTTTAGATATTTCCGACGCTTTTGATTCGCCGCTAATAAGCAGTAAATTGGCCGCTTAAAAATCTTACGGCGACATATTTCACTGCAACAATATCTATTGTAGCGATTTGGCAATTCGATGGATAGAAAAAAGCCGCAACAGTCGCACGTGTGCGCTAAATCGCCGCTAATAAATAGTATTTGCGGCAATTTTAAAGTCGCTAGAAATAATCTATTTTCTTCATTTCATGATAAAAAAAAAAAGAGGTCATGATGCCACAAACATGGATTTACAACCGGAAAACAATCACGCTTACGTACTGTGATGAGTTTACAGGTGATGTGGAAGGAGTTAACCTAGTAAGTTATTCGAAGCCTTGAAAAGTTTTCACTTTTGGCTTGTATTTAAATACTAAATTATTTGGTCTATATTATTATATGAAGTTAAATACACCAATTTAGAACTACACAGTACTTGATGATACTTTGTGATTGATTATATTAAAGCAACTTGTTGTCCACCTTTTAATTTTATCTTTTTGATGTCGGGTCCAAATTAAAGCAACCCAGTATTTCATAAAATAAAGTTGGAATCATTCATTGTTTTGTTATTTTATTAATTTGACATTTTTTTTTTTTTTTTATAACAGAAGAATGTTTTGTTGAAAACAATCCAAACTCATCTGCAAAACCTTTTCTCCTCTGCAGTTGTTTATTGTCGTGCACTCTGCAAACTCATGATTCCAAATAACCAAACGATTAAAAAACTATATAAATTGCAATGAGAGAATCCATCTTCTTTACATGGCCCGTGCTACATGCCAAGCTGGAAACCCACTCAGTAGGTAGCACATGTACCTTAACTAGTGATTAAAAGAACAATTAAAAAAGTGTGCGAGTCAAGCATATATATATATATATCACAATAAACAAAATGAAGAGAAAAATGTTTTGCAGTGTTTAATTGCTTTTACGTACTGACTTCCAGGCCACTCGAAATTGGAGCAGCTAGATATACTCGAGTCGATTTTTTTTATATCGTTATATCTGCTCTCTCTAAAAAAAAAAAAAAATGGAGAGAGAGAGCAGATGGATCCTATCCGGGGGCCTATTTCGAACAATAGAAAGATATTCGTCAAATACCGTATTTTGCCTTGAATTGATGCTACAATTATATATTCCCTTTTAATATTTATGCATGGTGAAATATAAAAGTGGCATAAACCTCCAAAAATGGTCAGTACACATATAGAAAATGACTAAATATTAACAAATATAGTGTTATGAAAAACGATTACAAAAATTGAAAGTAAACAAGAAAAGAATAATCAAACAATCACACGATATAATATTTACGTGGTTCGACAACTTGCCTACGTCCACGAAGTTGCAGAGGATTTTATTTATTGACGAATCACAATGTACAGTGTATGGGATGACTATTGTACTCAATTGTTCGACCATAGTATTTAGAAATACATTTATATAGGGTACACGGCAAAAATCCTAATTTCTCAAAATAAGTGATGTTCGCTCGAGCAGCATATCGAGCATACATCAAGCAAACTTATTTACTGACCGTTTGCTCGAGCCATCTGTTGAGCGGCTCACGAGCGAACTCTCTATTTGAACCGTTCGAGCAACCTGTCGAGCGAGTGTTAAGCAAACTCACTGTGTCGCATCCGCTCGAGCTGCCTATCGAGCGGATCACGCGCGAACTCTCTGTGTAGCGTCTCCGCTCAAGCGCTTGAATGCTTCGCTAGAGCGGACTGAGCCAAAGCTCCACAAGACTCAACAATTCTCCCACTTGGAGACTAGTACAGCCACTGTATCACCCTCTGTCTCAAAACATGATATTTTTCACCTCTGCAACTCATTGCCCCTGTCTTCATGCTAGAAGACAAACTAAAGTTGCGCACAACTTCAATTTCTCAAGTGTAATACCCTTTGTCAACGTATCAGCAGGGTTCTTGCTTTCACAAATTTTCTCAAGTATCAATTGGCCTTCATCTAGTAATGATCGAATGAAATGATACTTGATCTGCATGTGCTTGGAATGAAATGCTGGATTCTTGGTAATGAATATGGCACTCTGACTGTCGCTGTAGAGAGTTGCCCTTTGATTCTTCTTACCCAATTCTTCTAAGAAGCCTTGTAGCCAAATCATCTCCTTTGATACTTCTGACACAACAATATACTCAGCTTTTGTAGTAGGCAAATAAACCGTTTTCTGCGAATTAGAACCCCAAGACATGGCAGTGCCACCCAAAATGTAAACAAAGTCTGTGCTACTCTTTCTACTATAAGTTTCTCCAACTAAATCAGTATCAACATAGCCTTGCATCTCTAAACTCTCTCCAAAGAAGCCCAAACACACTTCTGAAAAGCCTTTTATGTACCTAAGAATCCACTTCACGGCTTTCCAATGTTGTTTTCCTAGGTTAATCATGTATCTACTTACAACTCCCATTACATGGGCAATATATGATCTTATGCAAGCCATTGCATACATAAGTGAATTAATAGCTGAGGCATAAGGAACCTTACTCATGTAGTTGTGCTCCTCTTATGACTTCGGTGACTAATCCTTACTAAGTCTGAAGTGATTGCCCAAGAGTGTGTCAACTAGTTTGACCTTGTCCATGTTGAACCTGCTAAGTACATTTTTCACATACTTAGCTTGTGAGAGTCTCAATGTGCCCTTGACTCTATCTCTGAAAATTCTCATGCCAAGGATTTGTTTTGCAGCTCCCAAATCTTTCATTGCAAAGTGCTTTGACATCTTATTCTTTATATTATTGATCTCATCAATGCTATGCCCAGCAATAAGCATATCATCCACATACAGTAATAAGATAATGTAAGAATTGTCAAAGTGTCTTATATAACAACAATGATCTGCCTGACATCTGATGTATCCTAAACTGCACATAAAACTGTCAAACTTCTTGTACCACTGTTTGGGAGCTTGCTTCGGGCCATACAAGCTCTTCTTCAGTTTACAAACTGAAATCTATTTTTCCTGTACTACAAACCCCTAAGGTTGTTATATGTAGATGTCTTCTTCGAGGTCTCCATGAAGAAAGTTGTCATCACATCTAACTGCTCAAGATACAAATCTTCAGTAGCAACCTGTAGAGCGAGTGTTGAACGAACTCACTGTGTCGTATCCGCTCGAGCTGCCTGTTGAGCAGATCATGTGCGAACTCTTTGTGTAACGTCTCTGCTCGAGCACCTGAATGCTCTACTCGAGCATACTGAGCTAGGCTCCACAATACTCATCATATAGTTAATGAAATTTGACATTTGAAATTAAGTTTAGTTCTTATATTCTAATTTTAGACTTTCAACATTGTAGTTCTTATATTCTGATGTCAGACTTTCAACATTATGATCAAGATTCCGTTGCTGTTAGATGTTGGGAGTAGCTCCAGATTCTGTTGTATTATGGTCAAGAATCTATCGTATTTGGTGAAACGGTATGTCAAGATTTGCATGTGTATTTCCTGTTGCGGAACTCCCCCCAAAAACGCAAAACGCGTCATCAGTTTATTAAAGATAATGATACGTTTATTACTTTATACTACTTATTTACTTTATTGATCTTTTTATTTTTTAAGTGACTATTAATGATATATATTTTTTTAATTTCTTTTAATAATTAAGGATATTAAAAAAATATATAAAAGGAAATAATAGAAAAAATAAAAATTTTAAATACACTATATAATAGTAAAAAGATAGAAAATAAAAACGATAGTAATTCACTACAAGAAAAATGGATTTATTATAATTAAAAGATTATTCGTAACTAATTTTAATTGTAAATAATCATTTTGCTAGAATTAACTTGTCGTAAATAAATAATTTTCTTATAATATAAGTGTATTATTATCTGTTTATTAATATGAATCGGCCATACATGTCAGTTCGTGCGCAAATTAAGAGTCCACAAATTTGACTGCATCCAGAGTTTTTCGACAGAAAATACAAAGAACGTCAAGATGCTTGCTAGCGAAATAAAACATAAAGCGGATGAATTCTGAGTCGAAGTCGTTTCTGGTCGGTCATTACATAAAATATTTACAAAAATATACAGTATGGTTCCAAATTCAAAACAGGTTGCTGATAATAATAAAATTTAAAGAACTAATATTGCTTCCACCACTCAAGGCCACACCTCCAAAACTATATGATATTTAAAACTACGTCGAGATAATTGTTTATGATTATTATTTTTTCCTTTTACGAAATGAATAATCCTATTTGGCAATCTAAAATTTATCGTTCAGATGATTCTCTTAACATGCATGACACCACCATTTGATGCTACACGTTTCTTTTTTTTTTAAAAAGATAAAAAAATGCAAACACAAAATTAATTATTAGTACTAAAGAAAATCTAAAATTCCAATCTTCCTCTTTTTTCTATTTTTTAATGCACTTTTATTTTAAATATTTTATTTAATGAACTACGTGACACCACGATGTGGTTCGCTATGTATATCAAGAGAGTCATCTAAGTGGTAAGCTTTACATGCATGGTCATTAATTAACAATACTCTTTTTTGAGTAAATCTATTTATCATTATTTTTCTCATCATCCTCTCATCATTCTATAATGTGGTATTAGATAGTTAGTTCATAAGTGAAATGTAATAAATAGTTTCTAATCATCTAATGACACATCATATGATGATATTAAAATGATAATGAAAAATGAAATAATTTTTTTATAGAGGCCATTCGCAGCGTAAATTGTGTGGACAAAATCAGAAGAGGTGTGGAAAATTGTGTGGCATTTGAGAGATAGTGAGGTTGTTGTTCCATTAATATATAGCGCGGCGCTGCAGCTGCAGCTGCTGCCGATATTGTTGATGTTTTTCTCAATGGGTCGCATAAAGTACACTTCATAATGCCCAATCGCTATTAGGTTGAACACCGATCTTGCATTTATATTGTCTACAATTTCTTGAATATTAAATAATTGTAAGGTTTAGCACTCTTAATTTCATGTCACTTAGAAGTCTAGAGAATGTTGAGCCGCTGCATGCCTTACCTTTTAATAATGAATGTCGTAATTAAGTTGCCAACCTTTGATCATTTATGTAGGTACTGATTCATGGGTAGGCCTGTGCAAGAAATCCCATGACCCGAACCCCCCGATTGACCCGACCCTCCAAACCCGATACTATCGGGTTAAAATCGGAAGGGGGTCGCAACATCTGTTTAGCGGGCGAAATATTGCATCGCCCGATAACCCGCTCCCTTCTTCTTCAGGCAAAGAAGACCTAGCATCTCTCTCTCTCTCTCTCTCACACACACAGACGGCACTCGGCAGCGATAGCGTGGTTGCCGTTCGTGGTCGAGTCGACAAAGGAGTTTAGCAACCCATACGGTGAGATTCTGATCTTTCTTTCTCTATTTATTTTTTTGGAATTGTCCCCCAAAACAGAGCATTCTTGTACCAGCAGTTTTGACCGTTTCATGGTTCATTTTCTTTCTCAACAAACTATCTTGGATTGCTAATTAGACTTAAGTCACTGATTCTTCTCCTTCTCCAACTAATTCGTCTTCTTCTTTTAAAACTTCTAATAAGTCTATTTTGTATCGGATTGGAGAGTATGTTTTGGTGAAATGCGGTTTGATTTCTGCAAGTGGGTGTGGATGCAATCGTCAACCCCAATTTTTGGGTGATTGATTAAATGACATATACTGCTTTCTCTTGCTTATTTTTTACTCTTAGCCACCCTTTTTTGTTTTTATTTTATTTTAGTTTGTTTTATTTTTTGCGTGGTTTCTGCCTTCTGGGTATTACATGAGAAATAAAATTCCTCATTTGAGCTCATAGGACTTTATGGATATGAACTTCAGATTTCAGTAGTAATTATTTCCACATTGTTGTTGGATATCTCTGCATTGTTGGACTCTTTGTTGGCCTTTAGACCAATTACTTAGAGATAAAAATTATTTAAAATGTGTCATACCAACCATTGTTTGTCTCCACAAAATTTAAGATCATTGACCAATATAATTCTTTTGATCGGTCTTATGTTATTAATTTTCATTAATTATTGACCCTTATATTTTAACACTGCACTTTTAAAAACTGTTTGATCACTTGAAGCTCAGAAGAAGTTGCTGATGATCAGTTGGAGACGATGATGTCTTAAGTCCAACACAAACCCAGGTTGTAGCCCTAATCAGTAACCTTAGATTCTATTCAAACAACTATGTTTGCTCATGGATTTGTCTTGGGAGGTCGTCTATTGGACCCCTTACTCCTGAGCCATGCTATATGGGCCTTTTATATTTCTATATAAATCATCCTCATTTTTCAAAATGGCACGGCCAAACCAACAAAAGCTTTTGGTATTTTTCCAGATTATGAGATTTCAACAAAAACTTGTTTAAATCATGATGGGATTGCATTAGTCCCCCGTTAAGACTTGATAGAAGCGCATAGGGCATAGGGTTTTTTTTCAGCTTTTCGTGTGCATTCTTGTTTGTTTTATGTCTTTTCATCTATTTCTCTTTAGCATTTAGAAAAATTGAATTTCCATTGTTCAAAGCAATATGGTATTCTTACTTTCTCATGCTTTTATTATATGTCAGTTCATATCATGGATTACTTCAGAAATGACACTTCTACAAATTTGAGAGACGATGAGATTACAACTCCTTTAGCTTCAAACATTAACTTGTCTAGTAGTAGTAACACCATCATTCCTCCCAAAAAGAAGGCAAGTAAGGACCCCTCAGCGATATGGGAACACTTCACAAAAATAGTTGGATGTTCATTAAGTGACCCAAAAGCGGGGTGTAATTACTGCCACAAGATTTACGCTTGTCACCCCAAAAAACATGGTACATCAAGTATGCTGCATCATGTTAGTGTTTGTAGGAAAAATCCTAATAGAATTAGACCTATGGATTAACAAACTACACATAAGTTTGATCCAGAAGATGTACGAATGGCAATTGGAGAGATGATAGTTTGTGATGAGGTTCCGTTTAGGGTGATGGAAGCACACGGATTTAGGAAGGTATGTAAATCACCAAGATTCTAAGTGCCATCTCGAACCAATGCAGCGAGAGATTGTATTAAACTATTTAAAAAAGAGAATGAGAAGTTGAGGAAAGTATTTAAGGCAATTGGGCGGGTTAGTTTAACTATTGACACTTGGACGTCCAATCAAAATTTCAATTATATGTGTCTTACTGCACACTTTATTGACTGTGAATGGAAATTAAACAAAAAAATTATAAATTTTTGTTTGATTCATAATCACAAAGGGGACACTATTGGAAAGTATGTAAAGTCATGTCTACAGGATTGGAGAACTGACAAGATTTTTACTGTTACAGTTGACAATGCTTCCTTAAACGATGTTGTCATCGATTACTTAAAAAGGTTTGTGGGAGGTCATTT
The DNA here is from genome assembly GCF_004785595.1 of Juglans microcarpa x Juglans regia. Taxonomy (NCBI): domain Eukaryota; kingdom Viridiplantae; phylum Streptophyta; class Magnoliopsida; order Fagales; family Juglandaceae; genus Juglans; species Juglans microcarpa x Juglans regia. The sequence goes on from NC_054609.1 coordinate 3,034,091, forward strand.
GTTGGAGGGGATGTATATTCACATAAGGTGTTGCGCCCATATTATGAACCTTATTGTGAATGCTGGGCTAAAAGATTGTAATGATTTAATCACAAGGGTACGCAATGCGATTAAGTATGTTAGATCATCTCCTGCAAGAATGAAAAAATTCAAAAAGTATATAGAGAATGAGAAAATCAATTGTTCAAAATTGGTGTGCCTTGATGTTCTCACCAGATGGAATTCCACTTATCTCATGCTAGAAGTTGCAGAAATATTTCAAAAGCCATTTTTGAGATTGGAGAATGATGATGATTATTTTTCTCGCTATTGTCGTAGTGTAAGCTTGAGCCCCCCAAGTTCTAGTAATTGGGTGAGGGTTAAAATAATGGTTAAATTTTTGAAGATTTTTTATGATGCTACTGTGAGACTTTCTGGCTTTTTGTATGTCACATCTAATGCATATTTTCAAGAGCTTTGTGGCATCCAATCGCATTTATAAAAAATGAGTCAAAGCAATGATCCAGTGTTGAGAGGTATGGCTAGGAGTATGAAGAGTAAGTATGACAAATATTGGGGATCAATTGAAAAGACTAATTTGATGATATTCATTGTTGTTGTTCTTGATCCAAGATGTAAATTTAATCTTTTATATTTTTTGTTCAAAAAAATATATGGTGGTAATTTAGTTGAAGAAATGATTGCAAAAATGAAATAATTGATGATTGACATGTACAGGGAGTATAGTATTATATATGGGAGCTCAAGTGGAGTTTCATACTTTGAGCATCATTCCTCAGTTGATCCTACTATGATTGATTCTGATTCTCAACAAAGTTTTTGGGTTGAGTATGAACAAGAAATTATTAAATGTAATTTGAGGAACAAATCAAAGATTGATCAATACTTGGAACATAGTTGTGAGGCACAAGTTCCAAATTTTGATATTTTGGATTAGTGGAAGATCAATGAAATAAAGTATCCTATTTTGGCTAGAGTTGCATGTGATGTGATGGTCATTCCTGTTTCTACTGTTTCTTCTGAGTCAGCCTTCAGTGCAGGGGGTCGTGTACTTAACCCATTTCGTTGTTCATTATTCCCAATAACAGTTGAGGCACTCGTTTGCATTCAGAATTGGTTAAAAGATCCAATACATATTGATCTTCGTGCCTCCTTGGACAATGTTTAAAGTGTTGTGGCAGAATCAGGTAATAAACATATTTCTTACTTACATATTTATTAAACTTTTTCATAATATTTATTTTTATATCATTTAATAATTTTTTTTTTCAGAGTTTGATTTCAAATCAAGCTTTATTTATGTTGATGAGGAGTGACTCAAGGTTTATGATCTGCACATTCTATATTTGTTGTTAAAGATTCATGTTTGAGGACTTTTTTGGATTGTACTCCTTTAAATTATGATGTTTATTGTACTCCTTTGTGTAGCAAAAAGAAAAAAAAAAAAAAATCTATTATGATGCGTTTGGGGTTTACAATAATATAGATTGAGCAATTATATTATAATTTGTACAAATACTTATCAAAAAAAATATATTATAATTTGTACAAATTCTACAAAAAGAAAAAAAAAAATCTGTTATATGATATTATAACTTATATCTGGATGCGTTTTACAAATAAAAGAGAATGGCATTTCTAATCATTTTTTTTTACCTGACCCGAATGGTCCGTGTCGGGTCGGGTTGGATCGGATTATATTGCACTGGCAATTGTTGCGGGCTATGACCAGACGGGCCAAAAACTGTGTTGGGCGGGCAATTGCACACCCCTATTCATGGGTGAAATGGGCGTTTAATTACTTTATAACTTGAAAGAAAAAAAAAATCATAAATCAATATGTAAAGAATATAAAGGGTTAGAAAATGAAGGAAAATTTTATACACTATACTATAATTCTACTTTCGTCCTATTAAATAAGATTATTTGATATATTTATCATCATTAAATAATTATTTATTATATATTTTTTATCATCTAATAATAATGAATGTGCTACATACTATTTAGTATAATTAAAATAAGATGAGAGTGATGTATAACATTACTTGAAAATGAAATTCGGTGCAATATTCTTATATATAGGTAATTTATATATATGTCATGTACTGTACGTGTGTTGACTGTTGTGTGTGTGTAAATTAATTTGATTTCACCCTTATTTTTTATTTCAAAAAAGAGATATCTTGCCACTCAAGGAGACATGCTCAATTTAAATTTTTTTTTTTACTATAAAAAAATAAATTAATAACAAGTTATACATTTTCTTTTGCTTTTTATTTTAAATATTTTTTAAAAATAAAAAAATACCAATATACTAATAACCACTAATTCTATTAAATCTATAAGCGACTAAAATGAGAAGACAAAATAAGGCAACATAATCCATAATTCTACATTTTTATATAATCCGTTTAAACTAATTTATATATAATATGCGTTGTATCACTCATAATTAAATAGACTGATCGTACCATGAGCTAACTTCAAATTTGATCATCCGAGTTTCTTCTCTGGCAATGCATACTTAATTGTTTATTAGAACATTTTTATTGATTTGGTCAAATTTATATTCAAAATTTAATCAATATCATATTTTTTTATATTTATCTATTCTATTTAAATTCAATCTTCACATTAAATTATTCATTTACTCTCTATATAATGATAAAATATTATTAATTTAATAATTTTTTTATTTAATTTATTTTTATCGCATTTTGTAACTCTACCAATTAAATGTTAATGATAATTATATTCTAATTAAATTAATATTAAAAAAACTATATTTTCAAAAGTCATTTAATATTATATTTGATTAAACCCATCTAAATTTCTATATAAATTTCTTAATTACAAACTAAAGAGTATTTTTCTTTAGAGTGAGAAATTAATATTTTAATATTTGATGAATCAATTATAGTTCTCTATCTTTAGCCAACTACAGTAAAAAAAATCTAAATTATTTTAAATTTATCTAATTCAATATGAGATATTTTTAATATCAATTATATAAATTTTAGCCAACCTTTTCATTTCTACAGAGTGAGAGAGGGACCCAAATTTGGACTCAGAAATTACAAAACCTTCCCAACCAGCCACGTGATCATCGATATAGCTGTTGGCATGTTGCTCTTTTCAGCAAAGCATTTCTGCCCTACAAAACCTTTCCAACAAGCCACGTGATCACCATCGATATAGCTGTTGGCATGTTGCTCTTTTCAACTGGACCGATGCAATGTGAAATGCAGTTAAAACTTGAATATATTAATTTTTTTTTTTTTTTTTAGAAATGTAAAACTTAAATAATGAGCAATGCTATGTATATGTATTACAAGTCTAGTTAATTTTATTTTTAATTTTTTTAAAATTACAATAATATCATTATTAAAATGATATTTCTTTTCATTTAATGAAGGACTTATATATGTAATCCCCATTTAGAGACTGCAAATAAAATTTCTCTTAAATAATATATCGGTCACGTGGCTTTGTCGAAAATTAAGGTTCAACAAAAGTACTACTATTGATTAGTTGAAGGAATAATGTTAATATGTCATTTTATTTTATTCTCTCATTTTGATTATTTATGTATTTAATTTTTTTAAAATTAATTTATTTATTTATTAATTAAAGAAGAAATTATAATTAGTGTATTGATATATTTTTATTTTTTCAAAAATATTAAAAACTAAAAATATGAAAAAAAAAAATTGAAACATGCCTGGGCGGCATGAACTTTTTTTGTTTTTAAGAAGAGGAAAATACCCCAATTTTATTGATAGCACTCACTAATAGCGAAGGAAAACCGTGGTTACAACTAGAGATTTGGGGGTTACAAATATTCAGGAAATTAGACCATAACCCAGGCCTAAAAAAAAAAAAAAAAAAAAAAAAAAAAAAAAAAAAAAAAAAAAAAAAAACCTAGACACTGAACCAAAACAAGTCAAATACTTGGGGTTACAAATATTCAAAAAGACTCAAACCCAGGTATAAAAAAAGTCCAGAAACAAACCAAACACTATACCATATAAGCCAACCAAAAAAATCAGATAAACATTAAAACATGTAAGGCAAACAAAACAGAGCCAGTAACAGAATAAATCAAGCCTAAGCAGATCGAATAATAGGAAGACCTAGTCTTTCTATATGCAAAGAGCCCTTAAGACAAGACAAAATATCCATAGAAGACCCCCATCTTTGCCAGGAAATATGCCGAAACATCCCCCTCTCTAAAAATGTGAAAAACTTGGACTGCGACCCCCTTGATAATATCCATGACTTCATCCCAGTAGTCATCTAGATACTAGTTTTTACATCTCTGTTCCTTTACTCACTTGACCACCAACAAAGAATCTAACTCCACATCAAGATGCACAACACCCATATTTTTAACAAACCCATTAGTTCAACATAGTTATTAATTAGTGCCTATGACAATAGCATCCGAGAAAGCCATAATTAATTTACCTTCTGTCTCTCGTAACACACCTCCAGGTATTACAAGAAAATTACTTATTTGGGACCAGTTATTTCCTACCAAATGACTATTTTCAGCTAAAATTAGTCTGTTTTCGTTGCAAATAGTCATTTTTGTCACAAAACAATGGTTACAAATACCTATTTTTCTTGTAATACAACAAACTAAGAGAAATAGGCCTTTTTGGCGGCTGGACAAGAATATTAAGCTCTCTCTGAAGAGCTTTATCATGTGGAGTAAAAAATTTTGTAACCTTTAATTTTTCCTCAATTCTCGCCATCCAAAACTTAATTTGCAGCCAAACCGACTCCGACAATTGAAGGATCCCTTCCATCTGAGCATGACAACGCCTAAGCCACAAATGCTAGGTAATAGGGCAATATGCCTAGAATATCCCCCATTTTAGAATTCCTTGACGCCCTAACCAACCAGACATCAACAATGTGTTTCCACGTAGAACCTGACACTCTTCCTAACCCAACCTGAACTGCTGCATATTGCCACACTTTATGTGCAATTTATCCAGTTGCAAGTACATGGTTTAAGTTCTTATACCCATCTTTCAAACCACAATTACATTTAGAAACGATTGGAATACCAACAAACTTCAATTTATCATCAACACTTAGAGAGTTGTTAAAAGCCTTCCACATGGTGACATAAATTTTTTTAGGAACACAAGGGTGCATTCCTTCACTAGTAAATTAGGATTTCCCACAACAGGAACAACATATCCTAGGGGACTATCATCCGCCCAATTATCCATCCAAAAAGCCACATTTCCCTTCTAACTATCCACTTTGAGAAATTCAGGACATCCGGGATACATGAGTGGACCATCCTCCAAAACCGAGAACCCTTCCCATGTTCCAAAAGCAAAATATGGTGATTTTGACATATTTAATTGGCACAGAAAAATGTAGCCCATAGAGAGTCTTCAGACATAATCTTCCAAACAAATTTCATAAATAAAGATTTTTTAATATCATCAAAGTTTCTTAAGCCCAAACCCCCTTCTACCGTCGGCAAACAAATTTTATCTCAAGACCTCTGATGTTTCTTTGGCTTCCCATCTTTCACACTCCAAAAGAAATTACTAAAATTACTCCTACTAATGCTCTTCATCACTAAAAGACGCACATGAACAATTGAAAGCAAATAAATGGAAAGACTCGTAAGAACATACTTCAGCAATAGAACCCGCGCACCATGCACCCTAGCTAGCAGCAGTCTTAGTTGAAAAGTCTAAAATCAGGATTGGTTATTAAAAAAAACGAAGCTGCATATTTTTCCTTAAGGACTAAAGGACAATACAAAATGCAAACAAGTTCCTAAAAAACAAAGGAAGCAAATATATATTAAGAAGTTGATAATCTATTTAAACAAGAAGTTGTCACGAAGAAGTCGTTCCTTGAAACAAGGACGTTGGTCATGACGTCCTCCGCTGTCCGAGGTTGCACGCGTTTTTTACGCGTGGTCCCGTTTGCGACGTGATCCTGAGGGATCCGAGAAATTCAGTATGAAGTTTGCTTTGGGACCGATATCTAGATCTATAAATCTCCAGACATGGCATTCTTTGAAGACGAGAAAGATAATCCAGCATTCTTTGAAGACGAGAAAGATAATCCCTTCTTTCTTATGTTTTGCACAGCCAAACACAAAAGAATAGAGCATTTATTTCTCCCCCTCACACTCGAGTCTTTTCGAATCACACCTTCGGCTTCCCGAAACTTCTGAATCTACTCAGTACGTTTCTGGGAAGAAACTTCTCTTTTTCCTGTAATTTCTTCAACTCTTCTTTTTAAGTTGCTAGGTTTTGCATGCTAGACAGCGCATAGATACTGGAAAAGACGTTGAGCTAGGTTTCATATCAAAGATGGTTGAGAACACTGCACAAATAACGACTAACCATCTTTCAGACCACGACTTGCTCCCCATAGGCAGCTCCAAGAGCTTCGACGCCGATGACAATCCCAAGCGAACCGGTAAAGTGCTTAACATGATCATCTTTTCTGATCTGTATTTTCTTTTCAAACTTACCAATGCTTAATTTGATGTTTTTCTTGTAAATCAGGGACGGTTTGGACAGCAAGTGCTTACATAGCTACAGCTGTGACGGGTCCTGTTGTCCTGAACTTCGCGTGGGACATGGCTCAGCTTGGATGGATTGCTGGTCCTTTCGTGGTAATCTTGTTCTCCTTGATTACTTACTTTGTCTCCACCATCCTCTGCGCCTCCTATCGTTCACCTGCCACTGGCAAGAGAAACCCGACTTACATGAATGCCATTCGATCCAACTTCGGTACGTATGTACTTAGATTTTGCTATATATATATATATACTTAAGCCACAAATCGATTACATATAAAAAATTAATCTCACAAACTAACGTGTTTTTATATAGTTTGTCAAATTGTAAAGTTACTTTTATTATAAAATAGATCTAACAGATCACATGAAATCACATCAATATATAGAATTACTTTTGTGTAATCTATTTGTGACTATAGCAGTTCTCATATATATATGCAGTTTGTATTCATGAATTTTGAGTACTTTTCTCTTTTGTGGTCTTTCTAGATGGTTCGATCGTGCTCAAAATATGTTGGGTAATTCAGTACCTGAGCCTTTGTATAGTTACTAGTGAGTTCACAGCATCAGTATCCAAAAGGATGGCGTACGTTTGAAACCATACATATATCTGATTTCAATTAATTTGCCGCTATAGAAGTTGGTGTTTGGGACAGCATGTACGATGCTGATGGGTCTTTTGGCCGGGTTGATTGAAACAGGGATATCAACTGGTTTGCTAAATGCCACAGCATTTATGACGAGGAGCCTTGCTATGTTTATCGAAAACCACATTACATCGCATTCGGCGTCTTTCAAATATTTCTCTCACAAATTCCCAATTTTCATCAGCTGCGGTGGCTCACGGTTCTCTGTCTTGTGATGTTCCTACTTTATTCACCAATTGGTCTTTTCCTTGCTATTGCTAAAGTAGCAGGTTTATATAACTACTATAATTATTATCATTCTTTTAAATTCTGACTTTTTTTTTTTTTGTGAAGTAGTACTTAATCTTGTGATGGTTTATGCTTTACCATGCATATATAATTACTAGAAAATGGAATGATCAAAGGAAGCCTGACTGGAATGAGCATTGGCCCTCAAGTGACTCGAGCTCAAAAGACATGGATGATCTTTACAGCGATAGGGGATATAGCTCAAGCATACGATTTCTCCAGTGTTCTTCTTGAAATTCAGGTATACATTTGTCCAAAATGTATGACTTCCAATATCGATCTTTTATTCTTTTTAGATGAGACATCCTTAAAGCATTCTCATTGGCTTGACCAAATTCATATTCAAAATTTAACCAATATCACTTTTTTTGCATTTGCCTATTCTATTAAATTCAATCTCCACATTGGATTAGCCATTTACTTTCTATATAATAGTAAAATATTATTAATTAATAATTTTTTATTCAATTTATTTGCATCACATTTTATAATTCTACCAATTTAATATTAATAATAATTATATTCTAATTAAATTAAATTAATATTTATTAAATTTATTAAATATTAAATTAACATTAAATATTAATATTAATAATAATTATATTATAATTAACTTATCATTATAATTAACTTAATAATTAATATTCTAATTAATATTAGCTAATTAACTTATTTTTATCACATTTTATATTTAATAATAATAAATCGAACCAAATTTCTTAATTACAAAAAATACCTACATATTTTGTAAGAGGAGGGATAATTGAATATTTTAATGTTTGGCTAACGTACCGTTCACCTACAAATTTGAAAAATCACTGTAGTGAAAGTTTAAAATTTTATAGAGATGTCTAATCCAATGTGGTGGCTTTTTGGGAAATATTGGCTAAAATTTAACTATCATTAGACTTTAGCCAAGCCAATGAAGATGATCTTATTTGTCTTGAAATATAAAAGTTTTTCTCCACTAAAGATGTCGTGATCAGAAAAAGTAGGTTTTTCCCATAACTTATGGATTTGGTGGATAAATGATCTTTCCTCACTAATTATATGTCACAAGTTCGCATGACACAAATTGGTCAGGAATTTTTTTTTTTTTTTCCCCACTAAGGATATTATACTTTTCCCCACAACAGTAAAAAAAACAGTATTTATTGTAATGTGATTTATGAGTAGAATATAACCAATTGTAAAATAGGACACTGTTGGATCCCCACCCTCAGAGGTCCAAACAATGAAGAAGGCCACTCGGCGAAGCGTTGCAGTCATAACCATTATTTCCATGGTTCATGCGTGCATGGGTTATGCTGCTTTCGGAGATGACTCCCCCGAATTCCTCCCTGACGGCTTCTATAAACCGTATTGGCTGATTAACATAGCAAGTGTTGCCATGGTAATCCAAGCTGCAGGCGGATATCAAATTTTTGTCCAACCCATTTTTGCCATGGTTGAAAATTCCATGTCAAGAAAATTCCCGAACAACGAATTCATCGAAGGAAAAGAAATCTGGATCCCGAGATTTGGCCCCTACAAACTCAAACTCTTCCGGTTGGTTTGGAGGACATTTTTCGTGACCACGATCACTTTGTTATCAATGTTTTTCGCCGTATTTTTGGACGTGCTTAAACTGGTCCGGATTATGGCGTTTTGGCCCATTGTAATTTACTTCCCAATAGAGATGTATATCGTGCAAAAGGGGACACCAAAGTGGAGCGCAAGATGGCTTGGTCTTCAAATCCTTAGTTTCGGGTGCCTCATCGTTACAATAGCTGCAGTTGCTGCCAATGTTGTTGAAGATTTTCTTGAAGGGTCTTATAAGCCCATAATGCCCAATCGCTATTAGATTGGACATTGATCTTAGCGATGAATTAAGATTGTGATCTACCATTTCTTGAAGAATATTGTATTTGCCGGTTGATCAGCAGTTCTCTTTTTTTATATTCCTTAATTATAAAAAGTCTCGAGAATGTTGATCTGCAACTCTACTCTTAATGATTGTTGTAGCCAACCTGCAGCTTGGTTTCTGTAGTTACTGATTCATGCATGGGTGAAATATATAGGCCTAGTTTGTTTTGTTTTGTAGCCGCCGCCTTTACTATCGATTGATATGTTGTTTAATTGGTGTATCCCCATTTTTAGTAACAAAGTAGAGGATGAAATATTTGCTAGCAAGTTTCCTGCTGGTACTGCACCAATTAATTGTCTTGGCCTTGCTTTTTCGATGATCTGTAGTATTCGGTGTACATGATTATTACTTCATGTATGGGTAACACCTATCTAATAGCTGAGAGAGAGAGAGTCGTGCAAACTGGTTAAAATAGTATGCCAATGATGACTTTTAATTAATCTAAGTACAGCAGCTTGTTTAATTAAATGAGTTAAACTTCCATCTTTAATCCAATAATCTCTCTATATATATAGTTGGTGTTAGGTTTTGACCAACGTATTGATTAACCATCCGGCCAGTTTGCACTATTTGAATTGATCTCTTAAATTTTTATAGATCAAGCTCAAGATCAGTACAAGACCTGATTTATAGGCAGAAAATATGCTTGTAACATCAAACAAATATTCTGTAATAGCTGGAACAATCACATGTAAATGTGCTGTAACTGTCACGCTTAATTTTAGTCTTCTTCCCTAGAATAGAGTATGTGTACAATCAATTGAAAATGTGTGTGAAAAATTTTCCCTTGACAGCAATAAGAATCGATCTCTGTGTCCGTATCTCTCGAAACTTCATCAGATACCACTGAACGTACTAAGATCATCACTTAAAAGTTTAAAAAGTTTACAAAGTCGGCGGTGAGGAGACAAGTAAATTTGATTATTTTTAGTTATGTTCAAACTCTACTTAACGTCATGTGGACTACCTCCTTAATAATTGGTCTTATGTAAAATATATAATTCCAATGCATTTTTCAAAGTGAACTGATGAGTAATCACGTCTGAATATGATGAAATGAAAGAGTACTCTTGCGCAAGAGTCATCAAGAAAATGAAGGAAACCTAAAAAATAAGATCTAATATGATCTACAAAATCAATGCACTCCAAACTTCATAATTTCTAAAAAATATTTCCAAACTTTGCAAACAAAAACAAACCCCTGAAAAACAAGCGATCGAGCCAAAATCGATTTTTATGTCGTCCCATTAAGCAGAAATTAGAAATGATTAGAGTACTGTTGAGAATGAGAAAAAAACATGAAAGTTGTCGGTGAGAGTGTAAGTTAATTAGGGCAACCCAAGCTTGAAGCGGTGTTTATGAGAGTTGCCAAGATGAAAAAGCTGCCGAATAACCGAAGTATAACTAGAGAGAGTACAAGTCGATAACCCAGTTGAAAAGGGTACAAGAGAAAAAGGTCTATCATTTTTATTTTGGGTCATTATAAAAGTTCAATTTTATTACCTATTTCATATTTCGTGTAGAGTACAACGTTTACATCGTAAGATTTGATTTGTAATATGTGTCAGCAGAGAGCAGGGTACTTGAGTAAACAACAATTTTTCACATCATCAAGGATAGGATAAACATGGATAGTGTGGAAACCTGGACCCATTTTTATGCCCGTTCACGACCATTAATGAAAGGAAAATTATGGGAAGAAAAACGAAAAACAAGCTGCATGCAAAAGTTTAACTCCAGGATAACATGAATATTATTGCATCTCATCCAATTTAGGAGTCTTAAGTGAAACTGTAGATTCAGTAGAAACCCCAATATTATGCACAAATTAGTCATGCATTGATGTACTGCATTAACTAAGAAATCAAGCTGGGAATGAAAGCATTATACAATATGGGGGTGAAAAAGAAAAGGAAAAAGAAAAAAATGGATCGAGAGAGAGAGAGAGAGAGAGAGAGAGAGATTTTGCTCGTCTTATGTTAACTCATGTATTTCTTCCAGACAGTAGGTAAACTAAAATTATGGCTGTCACAGCACATGAGGCGGTATTGGAGATCTATCACACTGTTTCTTGCATGTGTGAGAAGGGTGATAAAGTGGGTAATGCTGCAAGGTGGGATTCTGCAACAGATTGAAAACGAAACCATCTTAAGAAACAATAATAACCTTAAACAACAAGAAATAGACAACAAAATCTATCATCGCACACATACCCATGGTCTCTGAGAAGGGAAAAGTATGAATAACCAGGCTCGAATTTGTTAAAAACCACCCCTGTAAAGAAGGTAATTAAAATGATGAGAAAGATACCTCATTGAACCTTTGAGCTGAGCAAACAATTCGCCTAAAGAATGAATCACAATTAGTCACTACCTTGAACAACATCATGTGTCAAATAAATAGGCACTATCTTGAACAGCTCGAATTTGTTAAAAACCACCAAGAAACATTTGGTTGTTGGGGCTGCCGACATTTCAAACTTCAAGTAATTCAAAACAAAAGATTCCATTTGGAGAACCTGCAGTACTGTATGAAATGCTAATGTATTGCTTATGCTACCTAGCTAGGCAGACTGCTACAATGAGCAATCATCAAGAAAAGCTCGGTACTACAGCGCCCGGAGGACCATAGGACCCAAACCTCTTCCTTGAAATAGGTGTTAGCAGTTATGCAACATATATAACTCTTCCACTTGCTGGAAATACGACCACTTTTCTTGTTAATAGGTGTTAGCAGTTATGCACATATCTCCTCATATTTGCTGGAAATACGACCACTTTTCTTGTTAATATTATCTAACGGATCACAATTTCAAAGGGAATTAAATGCAATAGCATATGCAAAAAAAAAAAAAAAAAAAAAAAAAAAAAAAAAAAAAAAAAAAAACAAAGACGAAGAAGAAAAAAAGTAAATTTTGTCTTACAAGGCAATCATCATGGACAATTGCCTTCTTTAGATCAACTGAATGGCGTATGATCAGGAGCAGCCCTTCAAATGCAACGAGAGTTATTGTGGTTTCAAAATTGTAACTAAGGGTGTTAAATATCATATCAACTTCTTAATTTTCTTCTCGTCACACGCATAGATATAAATGCATGGTCTCCCTATTACAAATCTCGGTTGGAGCTCCTTCAGGCGGTGGAGATCAGAGCAGCGGCAACGAGGAAGGGTTAGGATTAGGGAACTATCGGGACACGAAGGAAGAACTGAACTGAAGTCTTCACTTCAGTTTGACTAAGAGGCTTCTGTGGTAAGAAGTACACGGCCTAGACTTCGAGCCAGGGCCATTCACATAGGGGCTATGAGTAAAGAACCAAAGTTATGGGATGCAGGGGAGCCGGGGTTGTTGGTGTTATTTTCTTTCTTTTAACTTCTTATTTGTGTTGCTTTCAGTTAGAGTCCAGTTTGTACAAGGTTGAGGCATTTTCTTTACTTTGCTATAGGAGTCGGTTATAAGGGTACTGTAGCTGCAGAAAGGTTTTATCGAAAATATACATGAAAACCTAACTTTGCTCTTCTATCTTCTCTTTCTCTACTCTCTCATCTCTTCCTGGAGGCGCCCCCTTCAAGGGAGTTTCTTTGTGTGCTTTCTATTATAAATCTGGGGTGTTACAAGTGGTATTGAGAGTCATCGATCACTATGCACTGCTATATATTAAGATGACTGAAGGGACAAGATTCACCCAACGACAAGATGGACTGACTGCCCTAAAAAAAGCTACAGAGTCCCAATACGATGAGATGAAAAAGACATCTGATGCTAAGTTCGCACACCTAGAAACATAAATGTCTAATCTCAAAAGACAAAATGAGGCAATATATAGTACAACAACTAGCGAACCTAACAAGGGAAATCAAGAAAAGAAATACAAATAGCATTTCTCGGGATTCTTCTTCAAGTGACCAGTTGAGGCAAGAAAATGAAAATCTGCAGGTGCAACATACTTTCCAACAGCAGCATTTTCAGCAACATAACCACCAACATCAAAAGCAGAAGGAACCACCGTCGCACCAAACTCACCCAGGCGACATGCAGACCAGAACAGTAAGGTTGGACTTCCCTGTCTTCAATGGTGAAGACCCTACAGGTTGGATTTACAAAGTTAATCATATTTTCATTTTCATAATACACTGCCACATCAACTATTGAGGCATGCCTCTTTTCACATCGAGGGAAAAGCCCTCATTTGGTTCCAAGAAATGGAAGCCACAACTCAAACCTGAGATGGGGACTCATTTACTACGGCAGTGTTAATAAGGTTTGGACCTAATGCATACGATGACCCTATGGAAGCCCTCACTAGGTTGAGGTAAACTGGGACAGTAGAGGACTACCAGGCAAGGTTTGAAACGTTATCTAATAGATTACAAGGTCTATCCGACACCTACAAATTAAGTTGCTTTTTAAGCGGCTTAAGGGATGAGATACGGTTATCAATACGACTGTTCAATCCCACCAACCTATCCATAGTCTATAGTCTAGCCAAAATACAAGAAGAAAAAGTTAACCTTTCCAAAAGAAACCCAAGATCCAGTAAACTATTCACCTGACCCGGGAATCTTAAAAACCCCAAATAGTTACCAAACCGAACCCAGCAAACGCCACCCAAACACACCAACCTTTCCCATCCATAAAATAAGCCAAACCCAGATGAAAGAAAGAAGAGAGAAAGGGTTTTGTTACCATTAGTGATGCAAAATGGATTACAGGGCATAGATGTCAAAATCTCAAACTGTATTTATTGGAAGAAGTGTTGTTGGATAGTGACATTAGTGGGAGTTTCGAGGAGGAAATGGGTGACGAAGAGGAAGAAAACCAAGTTGTTTTTGACATGTCAATGGCTAAAACTAATCCTAAAATTTCATTACATGCAATAAGTGGATCTCATAACCCACGTACCATGAAGGTGAAAGGAAGAGTTGGAAATCAATGGGTCACTATATTAATAGACACAGGGTCTACACATAATTTTTTGGACCCGGCAATCCTAAAAAAATCCAACTTGCTTGTGGATAACTTGGAAAAAGTCAAGGTGAGGGTGGCCAATGGAGACCTTATTTCCGAGTGAAGGGAGGTGCAATGACTTAAGGATCATAATTCAGGGGACTGCATTCCGTTTGGAAGTGCATATTCTGGTCTTAGCTGGATGTGATATGGTGTTAGGAATGAAATGACTAAGGGAGTTGGGTACTGTTTTGTGGGATTTTGAGAAGCTAACCATGAAGTTTTGTTATGGAAATAAAAAGTTTTGTTGCAAGGACTTACAACAGTGCAGTTGATTGAGGAGGGGTCCTTACATACCCTCCAAAAGCTGGAAAACAAGGGAGTGATTCTGCAACTCTTAGAAGTAGAAAATGGCAGTACACAACAACCTGCCTCACAAACTCCAGTAGCTATTCAAGTCTTATTAAATCAGTTTGGCGATGTGTTTTCCGAGCCAAAAGGTCTACCACACCCACGAACCCATGACCACTCTATAAACCTCATACCCAACACAAAATCCATCTCCATAAGGCCCTACCGTTATCCCTACTACCAGAAAGATGAAATTGAAAAGATAGTCCAGGAACTATTGAAAACAGGAGTTACACAGCCAAGCCAAAGTCCCTACTCCTCTCTCGTCTTGTTAGTAAGGAAGGCGGATGGAACCTGGCGATTGTGTGTGGATTACAAGGGGTTGAACAACATGACAATTAAATATAAGTTTCCTATACCAACGGTCGAAGAACTAATGGATGAACTCCAAGGTGTTGTTATCTTTTGAAAGCTAGATTTAAGATCCGGCTACCATCAAATCTGAGTTAAGCCCGAGGATGTAGCCAAAACTGCTTTTAGAACTCATGAGAGCCACTATGAGTTTCTAGTTATGCCTTTTGGGCTCACTAACGCCCCCTCCATTTTCCAAAGTCTTATGAACGAGGTATTCCACCCCTTTCTAAGAAAATTTATTCTTGTACTTTTTGACGATATTCTTATGTATAGCACATTATAAAAGAGCATGTAACTCACCTACAACTCACTCTAGAGATGCTGGCCCAGCACAAGCTCTTTGCAAAACATTCTAAGTGCCACTTTGGGTGCAAGGAAGTAGCCTATCTTGGCCATCTAATCTCAGATGATGGTGTGAAGGCGGACCTTGAGAAACTCAAGGGCATGGTTCAATGACCCTTACCTAAATCACTAAAGGAATGGTCCCTGTGGATTTCCCTTGCCGAGTGGTGGTATAACTCCACTCAACACTTATCCACCAAGCTTACGCCATTTGAGGCACTTTATGGCTACCCTCCACCTCAGATTCTAGACTACATCCCTGACACAGCTCAGGTGGACTCAATAGACCAGACCCTACGCAACAAAGACCACATCACCAAGCTTCTTAAACACAACATACAACAAGCCCAAAATCGCATGAAGATGTATTCAGACTTAAAAAGAAAAGAAAGGGTGTTTCAAGTGGGTGAATGGGTCTACCTCAAGTTGCAGCATACCGTCAAACCAGCATAGCCCATCACTGTAGCCTCAAACTTGCACCTCGGTTCTTTGGACCATTTCAAATATTGCAAAAGATAGGCAGTGTTGCGTTGAAGCTTGCTCTCCCTCCATAATCTAGGATCCACCCAACATTTCAAGTGTCCCAACTCAAATTGAAAATCGGATCTAAGGTCACGGCACTTCCAACCCTACCACCAATTGACAGCAATGGAGTTATACACCCAGAGCCCACCGAGATCCTTAGGATGCACATGAAAAAAGTAGGGAATAATGCAAGAGTAGAGCTTCTTACCCATTGGCTTGGCCAAGACGCAGTAGATGCAACATGGGAGGTTTATTCAAAGCTAAAAGATGACTTCTCTCACCTTGCAGGCAAAGTGTTTTAAGGGGGATGGTATGTAATAAACCTCGGTCAGAGCTCCTTCAGGCAGTGGAGATCAGAGCAGCGGTAGCAAGGAAAGGTTACGGTTGCAACCCTAACCCACGTGCAGGGAACTATCGAGACACGAAGGAAGAACTGAACTGAAGTCTTCACTTCAATTTGACTAAGAGGCTTCTGTGGGAAGAAGCACATGGGCTGGACATCAGGCCAGGGCCATTCACGTAGGGGCTATGAGTAAAGAACCAAAGTTATGGGCCGCAGGGGAGCCCAAGGTTGTTGGGGTTTATTTCCTTTCTTTTAATTGATTATTTGTGTTGCTTTCAGTTAGAGTCCAGTTTGTACCAGGCTGAGGCATTTTCTTTACTTTGTTGTAAGAGTCTGTTATAAGGGTACTGTAGCTACAGAAAGGGTTTATCGAAAATATACATGACAACCTAACTTTTCCCTTCTATCTTCTCTTTCCCTACTCTCTCATCTCTTCCTGGAGGCGCCCCCTTCAAGGGAATTTCTATATGTGCTTTCTATTATAAATTTGGGGTGTTACACTCTCCTTCCAATATTTTCTTAACTTACAAATAATCCGTTATTGCAGGAGATAGAAAAGGTCATGCAGAAGGCATACGTGAACAAGAAACAATGAAAAAGGAAAAATACCTAGAAATATATTTGTGAAGACTCATGAAAAACTATAGAAGAACAATGAAAAGTGAATGAAAAATACAGCAAACTCTTGTATGCTTGTGGTAGCACTAATTGCCACTATGGTTTTTTTCATGTGCCTTCACCGAGTGGCAACAATCAACAATGTATGCTCAATATTCTGAATTTTCTACTTATAATGATGTAATGATTATAATCTTAATCGGTCACCAAAGAAGATTCCCTTCACCAATCCCCTGCCCACGAATTCCACGATTACTAGAAAGTTAGACATAATAATAACAAAAAAGAGTTAATTATCACCAATTAAAGTTTCTGACTTATAAATCACTCAGCTTTCGTGAAAATGATGCAAATGGAGACAGGATGCAGTGGAGAATTACCAAACCCATTAAATTTATATAAAACTAAGTACATCGGTGACTAATTCTTTATGATATTTTCGTATTGCGACTTGAGTTAGGATGACGGTCTTTATTGTGAAAATAGATGCACAACTAGGGGTGTAACCGATCCAGTTCGGTCCAGTTTTGGACAAAATCTAGAACCGAACTGGTATGTACCGGTTTTGCATTTTTCAAAACTGATTATGCACCAGTTACTCTCCTAAACCGGTACTTCCGGTTTTACCGGTTTCCGGTTCGGTCCGGTCCGGTTTTTTAGTTTTTTTAAAATGTAAGTTTCACAATTTGTCATTAAAAATTTGTTTAAAAAAAAACCGATTTAAAATAATCTATTTTATACTTTTATTAATATATTAGACTATATAATAGTTTTAATATTAGACTATTGGTATAGTTATAAGTTATATATTAATATTAGTTGTAAACTATATATTTAATATTAGTATTAGTTATAAACTTTTAGTAAAAACTTGTAGTATTAATTATAAGTATAACTATAGTCATTAGTCTATATTAGACTATTAGTATTAGTTATAAACTTTTAGTGATTTAGTATTAACATTTTATATAATAATTTATAAATTATAATAAGAAATTATTTCATATATGAATATATATAATTATATATATTATATATAAAAATTTCACATAAAAATTTATAATTATACATAATATATAAAACTTATATATATTAATATAGATATAATATTTTGTATAAAACTTATATATACAATAATACAAATATTATTTTTTATATATATTTTTTATCAACTGGTCCAGTCTGGTCCGAAAAATCCGAAAATCGGAACCGGACCGGAATCGGCCGGTTTTCACATTCTAAGAACTAGTCTTGGACCGGACCGGTTCAAAACCGGTAAAATCAGTCCGGTCCAGACCGGTTTTCCGGTTTGAATTTACACCCCTATGCACAACCAACGAACATGCATTGTAAGCCGAAGCATTTAAAAAAAATAGAGGATTAATATTCCTTCGACTTCAAGTCCAACACCACCTCCTTTCTTTCTTTCTTTCTTTATTATTATGAATTACGACATAGAGATCCTTTCCATTATAGTCAATCTAGGTCTTTTTTATAATGCGGGAGACTTCTAGACAGGGATGGAATTAGGATTTAATGTTTTGGGGGGAGGGGGGGGCAATTGACAAAGTGTGTGGTATGTGTGAGTATAAGTAATATGTGTTTTTTGCACGTGACTAAAAAAAACGATAATCATACGTCATAAAATTGTATACAAAAAATACATATCTCTATAAATCATCTTATAAGATAATTTTCCTTAAGATTTTCGTAATTTTCTAGGGACCATTACAAAAAGAAAATAAAATAAAATATCAACTTAGGATTCTCCCTTCAAATTAAGCTCGACAACGATCTTTCATGAAATAAAATTCATCTATTATCATCTCTGAAGTAAAATTCTTGACAATTTCTTTCTCAATATAAATTAGCAAATGATCTATAAGAAACTCATCTTCCATTCAAGTCATAATCTAGTTTTTATAAGTTTCATTACAGAAAATGTTCGCTCAGTAGTAGTAGTAGAAATAGGAAGAGTTAATAATAGATGAATTAACCTGTAAATCAAATAATAAATCTTTGACTTTTCTGAAATCGCTTGTCCTCTATATAGCTCAAATAATGTAAACATATCTTGAAAATCTAAATGTATCAGCACATTAAGCTCATAATGCTGCAATTGAATTCTCAAAAGGAATTTTTCTTGCTCAGTAAAATTCTGTGGATAAAACTTCTCAACTAATTTGCATATATCATCAATTTTAAATGATTTATATGCACCTTTAAGGTTTAAATCAGCACTAAGAAAGATAAGTTCTATTGTATGGTCGTTAAATCTATTTTTCAATTCTTACAACTAGAAGTCTATTGTAGCAGTAAATATATCAATCCTAAAATGATGCTCCATTGTTGTGAATAGTAGGATTTGGGAGAGACAATTTCAGTAAAATTTTTGGAAGCCTGAGTATTGGGGTAGGGGGGGGGGAGGCAATTTTAATTATATAAAGAAAAATTTTAATTATTTACAAACTATATTAATTTTTTTTAAAAATTTGGGGTCGACTTCTAAGGAAACAACTTCTCAAATGGGAAGTAAATAAAACAAGAAAGAAATTATTGCCTAACAAAGTAAGCATATAAATGAGATAATCTACAACCTTATTTATGGTTATTCTACTTCCTTATAATTAGCATTTATTGGAAAAGACAAATGTTACTATGCCGCTTCACTTTGTTTCTTCATTTTGACCACTTATATATTTAATTTTTTTAAAAATATTTTTTACTCAATGGTTAAGGAATTGACTATTAGTATATTGGTATTTTTTTATATTTTTTAAAAATGTTTAAACATGTTTAAAAAGTATTTGAAATAAAAAGTATAAAAAAAGAAAAGTGCAAATTGCACTAGGGACACACCAAGTGAGCAAATTAAGGAGGCATAGTAGCACTACTCATTCAAAAATCTACTTCCAGAGAAAAGGTTTCAATTGGTGGCCACGTTGGCTGGGGTTGTGTCTAGGATTTAGGCCCAATTTAGATTGTGAGATGAGATAAATTGATTTTAAATAAAAGTTAAAAGTTGAATAAAATATTATTATTGGTTTGAAATTTGAAAAAATTAAATTATTTATTATATTTTGCATAAAGATTTGAAAAAGTTATAATGATGAGACGAGATGAAATGAGATAAGATGAAATCGTTTTTATATCCAAATGGAGTCTAGTGATTGTTATTAATTTCCTAAATTTCACTTCTTGAGTACTTCTTTATATATTTTGGCTTTTAATATACTTGACTTCTTTTCTTAATTCTTTGTTGGTATTTGAGGACTTCTTCAGGTATTGGACTCCAAATATTGAAAGTTGTTTCTTTGTAAAATTGATGTTTTATATTGTAATATAAATAATGTAATATCTAACATGCTGTGTATTGTGTGTGTTAATGTATATTATTATTTATTTTATTTTATAAAAATTTGAATAGGCAATTAAAAAAAATTCTAAAATGCTTATAAAAATATCCATTATATAAAAGTCAATAAGTATAAAGGCCTATAAAATAAACCCTTTTAAAAAATGTTAAAAACAAATCAAAAATAAAAATTCATAAAATTGCCTAACATAAACCCTATATCCCTCCGAGTTTTTTGACCCTATTTTTGTAGGCTTTTTAAAACCTGAATATAGATCATTCAAATATTGTCGGGCACCCAGATTCGGAAATGTTCTAGAGCATAGTGCTAATTAACGGCTTTTTGTTTTTTTTTTTTTTTTTCGTTTTTTTTTAAAATCGACGCACTTAAAGATGGGGATCTCGAGATCCTAATAATTTTTTTATTTAATAATTAAAGAAGCATTTTTAAAAAATGTCATTGACTTTTTTTTAAAAAAAAATACTGTCAGAATTTCCATATATGACTGTCACTCATAGCATTTGATTGGTTGATCACCTACCTCATGCATCTGTATAACCCTGATCAGTCTAATATTCTTAATGGAAAAAGTTACGCTGCGTTGAATATTGAATTGAATTGAGTTGAATTAAGTTGAGATGATAAAATTTTATTAAAATATTATTTTTTAATATTAATATTATTTTAAAATTAAGAAAAATTAAATTATTTATTATATTTTATATTGAGATTAAAAAAAATTGTAATAATGAGTTGAGATAAGTTTATTTACCAAACGAGCGTCTCGCTCCCAATTCCCGTTGGGAGTTATCGCTTGCATTAGTGTGTTTTTTTATGTGTATTTTTTAGTTCTTTTTTTATATAGATTTTGTTAATAATTTTAAATATTTAAAAAAATAAAAAAATCATAATATTATTAAAAAATACTTTCTTAATTATGAATTAATTACTTCGTGATTAAAAAATTATTTTTTAATGACTTTTTTTTACTTTTTGATTAAAGAAATATTTTTTAATGATATTGTAAATTTAATTTTTTTAAAAAAATAAGTAAAAGTGTTAAAAAATCTATATAATAAATATATAACTTAGAAAAAAACACTTGAAAAAATAATACTAGACCCCAGCAGAAGGCCCCAGCGAGGCTGTCGCATTGTCCTATGCTTAATATCGTGTTTTAGAATTGAGAAAACCTTCCCGCAGGCTCAAGGGCGGACCTACGTTGGTAGTTGGGGGGGCGGTATTATTTGCCTCCCAAAATATTTTTAAAAATCTCATTTAGTGTTTAGTTGTCTAGGTTTCTTTTAGTTTTTTAATAATTTTTTCATAATTACACCTATTTTTTGTCATTAATAAAATCTCACATTCTCAATTTTTTTTTTTACATTTCATAAGAGGCAATAAAATATCTTGGTCTTTTTTTATAGGCTATTTGGTAAATTTACAACCTCATTTTTCCTATTTATTTACACTTTGCATTTTTAAGTCTTTCACTAACTAGCTTGTTTGGATTAATTTTATTAGTAAATACATATATACTACCATCAAGTTAACAATTAGGAGTGAATGCAACAAATCTTGCATAACTATTTCTATTTATATTATAGAGACTTTACAATATTTAATTTTAGATTTAACAAAAAAATTTATCTTTGTTTACTTAATTTTTATCATTTGTTTCAAAAAATCTTACATGACTATTTCTATATTAATTTTTTTATCTTTCACTTGAGTCCAATGAAGCTCAAGTGAGAGGTTTAGATGGGTGGCTTTAATAATTTAGTTTGTCCCTAAATAAAAATCTTATATGGTTAATGTTAAATGTTGGTGACACACTTTGCTATCTTGAATATCAGTTACTGTTCACCCCTACATACGACACATTTTGCTAATCGCCCCCCACACACCAAATCCTAATTCCGCCCCTGCACAGGTTCCAACCGATATTCTCCTATCAACAGCAGCTAATGGTAGGCTGCCACATAGACTTCACATGTACCCAATGGTAGCCTGCACTGTATAGGAAAGAAATATTTTTTTTCCAAATCTCACTCCGTCCTCCTCCCCCCCCCCCCCCCCCCCCCTTCTCTCTCTCTCTCTAAGCCAAGCTTTTAGATCTCCACTGTAAATGCAGACCCTCTGCTCATAGGTACATCTAAATCGTCATTTTTGTGTGCTTCCAAAAATATAATTACGAATTATTCACAAACATTATGAGTTTGGTCAAGAGAGCAATCTCGCGCACACAAACAAGAGCAAAATTATACTAATAGGTACATCTAATAGCATCTCAAAGAGATGAAGTCAAAGTGCTTCAAGGAGTTCAAAAAATCCAAAGACAGGAAAAAAAAAAAAAAAACAAAATTATAATCACTGGGCTAGTGTTGAATTTTCTTCTTCATTTTTGGCTAAGAGACAATTTATTTCAACGAAATCAACTTCATGATTTTAAGTTTCATCCACCAACTAGGTCTATTTTTCTTACATATACTTGGGCTATGCCTATCGGTTTGATCTGGAGCTCCTCCACCGGGACCGAAGGTTGTACGGCGTGCGGCAGCGTGCATTTGAATGTGGACGATCTGGGTTGATGGTTCTGAGGAGAAAATAATATACGGGTGAGTGTAAAGATCCTTGCTTTTTTATTTGCTATGGTGCAATGCAGTCCAAAACGAGAATGTTTGCTTAGGTGATGTGTCAGCTCCCTATTGGCTTCCAGTAAACTTATATTATTTTAATGTACCAATGTTTATATTCATAAGAAGATAAAATATACTATTGATCATTTATCTTAACCATGATACTTACAATTGCCATCAAGCGATTGAAAAATTATTTTCTGTATTCCACTTAATATCAATAATTTGATACGACATCATGATAGATAAAAGAATTACAGTGAACATGATAACGCGCAGCATTTTTCTTTATAAGAATTTAAACATGTATCATGTCAGGCAAATTTATAATTCTAGCATTTTACATTAATTCTCAATCGGTAAAGTGTGTCAATTCATGTACAAACCGACTACACTTCATTGGCAAGACCTTCAACCATGGTTTATGCTTGCGCAAGTCTTTCTCTACACAGCTCATCATGGCTTACTTTGACACTAAATGGGCTGGTTGCCGGATGATGGCCGTTCCACTACTGGTGGTCATTGTATTTTTCTTGGTCCAAACCTCATTTCTTGGTGAGCCCAGCCGTAAGCAACATATTGTGGCAAGAAGCAGCACAGAATCGAAGTACCGATCCCTTGCTAACACCACGACTGAAGTTCAATGGCTACAACACCTTCTTCATGAAATTGGCCTTTTCCTTCCCTCTCCACCCATCCTTGATCGGGTGTAATAACATTGGAGCTATTTATTTATCTTCCAATCTTGTTTTTCATGCTCGAACAAAGCATATCAAGCTGGATTTTCAAGTTGTAAGTGATAAAGTCTCCTCTAGAATGCTGGATGTTCAATTCATTTCAACCAAAGATCAACTAACAGACATATTTACAAACCTATTGTCACCGCAAGGGTCCAATTTCTCACTTACAAGCTCAACGTCCAAGACACGCCGTTTCACTTGATGGGGTGGGCAGAAGGAGATAACTCTCAACAAGAATTCAAATCTAATAAATGTGATTCAACCCAAGAAAATAGCAATTACTATGATAACAGATCAAAATGTTCACCTGTTATCAAACATCCAACAGATAACATGAGTTTCAAAATTTGTAAATACTTGGATAGATAGTCTTTTGAATTTCGAATTCTAATATATCCTCTGTAATCTTATCTCAAGTCTATACAATATAAATAAATTTAGCATGTCTTTCCTTCACATTGTATGAGAGGATTTTCCCATGATATTCAATTATCTTACGGTACGTACCTAGCTACATATATACTGACATTATATTATTCCAGGCCAGGTTGGCTGCAACACTCGATATGATCATTACAAAGTAAGTCAGCTAGCAGATCAACATTTTCTAGATTTCCCTAGCCGGGATAGCGATTCGGCATGATTGGATTATAAGAATCCTCGAGAAAAACCTCGACAATATTGGCAGCAGCTACAGCTATGGTAACGATGAGGATCCCGAAACTCATTATCTGAAGCCCCAGACCTTTTGCGCTCCACATTGGTATTTTCTTTTCCATTATATAAATCTTCACAGGGAAGTAAAATACGATGGGCCAAAATGCTAGAATCTTAATGAGTTCAAGAATGTCCAAGTAAATCGCTAGAAACATTGATAACAAAGTGGTCACGATCACGAAAAATGTCCTCAAAACCAACTGGAAGAGCTTGAATTCGGAGGTCCAGATTTTAATTTTCCTCTTGATGAATTCATTATCCGGGCTAAATCTTTTCACAACAGCTTTCTCAAACATTGCGAAAATGGGTTGGATGAAAAGTTGGTATGCACCTGCATAGTGGAGTACCATTGCCGCATTTGCTATGTTTAGAAGCCAATGAGGTTTATAGAAGCCATAAAGGAATATGTATTCAGGGGAATCCTCTCCCAAAGCAGCGTAACCGAGGCAGCCAAAAAACAGGTACACACAGGTTGTGGCTGGAAGGCCATAATGAATGGCCTTCCTCATGATTTTCTGGGCCTCTTGTGCTGGAAGTCCACGGCCAATTGTGTCCTGTTTTACAATTTGGTTATCTCATATTGTAAGTCGAATTAACATTTTAGATGAAATTAAATATATATACCTCAATTTCAAGAAGGACGCTAGAGAAATCGAATCCGTCAGATATATGCCCAAGCGCTTTAAAGATCAGCCACGTCTTTTTGGCTCGAGTCATATTAATATTACCTTGAGGCTCCAGACTTCCCTTGATGCTCCAATTATTACCTTGTAATATTTATGCAAGGTGAAATATATATAAAACCCGCATAAATCTCTAAAAATGATCAGAATATATCTAGAAAATGATTAAATATTAACATATATAGTTAATGAAATTTGTCATTTGAAAAAGATTAGTTCTTTTATTCTAATTTTAGACTTCCAACATATATTTTAATCCTTCTACGTACCAGCCTTCCATCACAGTTGATATATATATATATATATATATATATATATATTAAGAGTAATTGTTTGCTATATATATTTAACATGCAGTACTAATTAAGATAAATGAAATAAACAAAGAAAAGTTATATATACTGACTTGCTATTTTGGTGAAAGAAAGGCCAACACCAATTGATGAAAAAATTAGGAACGCCCCGAAACAGAGAAGGATGAGCCAACGTAAGCGACGAAAATCGGAAATTTGGGAGAGAAGTATTTGAGTGACACCAAATACAATGTAATACGGTTTCTGATAAACCCAACATGGTATCTTAATGCTGTCATCAACATTAACGTTGTTGCTGTTGGAGCATTTAGAGACCCATTCGATATCCCTGTACGTACGTAAGTCAAATCAAATCAAAATCCAGGTAGACGGCCCATGCATGCATGCTGCATTTATCAGCCCTATACTAATCGAGTTAAACTCCAAATGTAAGCGGGCAAATGTATATTAATCAAGATCAGATCTATCAAACAAACGTACGCCATCATTTGGGATGCTGAGTCTGTGTACAAACTGGCAATCACAAAAAGATTCAAGTACTGAATTACCCAGCATATCTTGACATTTGCAGTACGGCCGGCACCTTGAAAAACAGCCAAATAAATTTAGGGTTAAATCAAAGATTATTCTTTGCATGGGTTTCTCATTACTTGTTTGTTAAAAACTCTTTGGATTTTATTAAGTTTCATGTTTTGTATGAATAAATTTATAATTTGTATCTAGAAATTATATTTTTAATAGTACTTTTTGTATTATATAATATAATATATATATATATATATATTAATACGATATGCAAGGATTATGGAATATGTATAAAAAAAAAAAAATTAGTTACTTTTAGAATAATATAATATGTTCACCCCGAAAAAATAAATTAGTTAATTCCTTGATCATCTTCATCAACAACAGTACTCGATCACTTTGTGATCATCAATTTGATCACTGATTAAAGACAAAAATTTCGTAGGATTTACGTACCAAGATAGGATCGAATGACGTGCATGTAAGATGGGTTTCTCTTGTCAGGGTCATGAGGTGAAAAATAGAAGTCGCAGAGGATTATGGAGGCAATCCAAGTAAGGAAGGACAACAAAATTATCGCAGCAGGACCAGCAATCCATCCAAGCTGAGCCATGTTCCAAGCCAAGGACAAGACCCCAGGCCCTGCCACAGCTAGTAGTATGTAACCAGTTGCAGTCAAAACCGGCCACGCCTCTGGTTTAAATTAAATTTGAACACCAAACACCAAATCAGTTAAGCTTTTCATGTATATTTAGAAAAGAAAATACATCATTTTAATTATTAATTACGAACCAAATAAATCAACTAGCTATCAAGCCATGCATGACAGAAAACTTATACAGGACAAAATTAAAAGATAATCCCTTAAAAGCGTGCATGAGTATATAAGAAGTTTCAAGTTTGAATAAAAAATAAAAAATAAAAGCATCTAACATGTCAATTATGTTTTTTCAATAAATAAAGATTATTAATTATCACATAATTCATTCTCAATATAGACTAACAAATAATTTATAAGAAAAACGTCACTTATTTTATCACAAAACCTTATCTCAACAATATTAAAAGTCAAAAACATCCGTTAAATTTATTTTTATTTCAAAATCTAGTCTAAACAACGTTTATGGTTTAGTGTTTTTGGCTTGTCCCTATTGTTCAACTTAAGTTTTCAAAACAAAAGCTAAAAAAAATGACCCATGAAAAGTCATATTATGATCAATCGATGAGCATATATATGATTTATAGAGCATAAAAGATATTTGAGATTTAAAAAAATGGAAAATGATAGTATTTCCCCATGGTTTTGCCATCATTTTAACTGCTCATATATTTTTTAATTAATTTTTATTTAATAGTTAAAAAAGTGACTTTTAACATATTCTTTTAAAAAAAATAATAATACGAACGGTATCACGCGCTGGACAGCATAGCAGATCAAGCATCCTAGAAAAATTTACATATAATATTCTTTTATTTTTATATATAGGTTTTGTTACTTATCATCATCTTTATATCATACATTACACATATATATTTATATTTTTTTTTTATTCCTATTAAACTAATAAACTAATTGAGTTTTTCTGCTCATTATCTCTACACTGCATACTTATTAAGGAAAAAAATAAAAAAAATCATGTATAGGGTAGGTATGATAAAGTTTTCTATATAGGATAGTGATAAGGTTACTACCCAATTACTACCCATCTACTATCCAAGTGCATTTTGAGTTCTTTTTTTTTATCATTTTCTTTTAAGTATTTTTTTAACATCCTTAATCACTAAGAAAAAAATAAAATATATATACATATAACTTTACTAATACTCACTTCCTTAATTATTAAGTACAATAAAAAATTAAAAAAAATAAAATACAAAAAGAGTAGTAGATAGATAGTATTAAGATAGCAATCTTATCATTATTCTTATATATATACCAGGTTGCAGCATGGAGCCGTGGCCATCATGGTCGACCACCTGTGAGCCACCTCGCCGGTGCAAATCTTGGCCGGGTAGCTGCTGCCCGTTATTGTTGGTTGTACTGTTGTCGACCATGTTTGTTGATCTGAAATGTCAGAGTGCAAGAAGTGGTGGTTAGATCGATACTGCTTGTGTGGAATAGAAAATTAGGTATTTATAAGTAGCTAGGAATTAACTTATATATACATTGGATGTGCCCACTCAAGCCTTTAAGTTAATGTACGTACTGCCTACTCAAGACATCAGGTACTGGGATTACTTGAAAGATCAGACATTCCGATCCATCACAGAAAACGTGAAAACGAAGTACTGTAGAATCTGCACTTTATTTTCAACCTGATTTCTTCGTGATGGCGACATAAATCCCACAATATACAATAAGCGAATTAAGTAACGAAGGATCAACCGCACTTTAAAAGTCGCTGAATGAAAAAAGTGCTAAATGCATGCAAGATGGCGACATAAATCCGACAATATTGGTACTTTAATAATTCTTCATGTTCTGCATGCGCATGTGGTGCTTTGTGATCGATGTCCCTACCATTCCATGCTACTTTTATTGGTTTTCATGATTTGCTATTAATTTTTTTAGGCAACAACACGACCCCTTAAGGAAAAATTAGGGTGAAAAAAGTAAATATATTGGCTACATGCAAATGAGAAAGCATTTGAAACTCCAAAATTCACTACGAATCAAGGAAAATAGAGCATTAGGCAATGTGGGGTTTAAAAGAAGGAAAAAGCAAGAAAAGAATTCCATTGCTTGAAACCAATTACCAGCTACTAAAATCAATGACCTGAAGGCTGTGTTTGGTTGTTAGACCAAATTCAACTCATTTTAACTTATCTCAAATTAATCATTTATGAGACCTACTACTTTTTTAATTTCTTATAAAAAAAATTAAACTCATTTCAACTTCATACATTTTAACTTACAAATTTAAACTCATCTCAAGTTAAAGTCATCTCCATGCATAAGACCTATAAAATATTACTATTCATAATTTAACTTAACTCAATTCATTTAAACTCATGATCTCAATATCCAAACGCAGTTGAAGTCTTCATCCAACTGAGCATTAGTGGAGAGTATTTCAAATGTGTATAATGGAGAACTCCTAAATGTGGAAAAATTCTGTAGGTAAATAGGAGGGCAATACTTCTTGGCCACACAGCAAGAAAATACACCTCAGTTAAAAAGAAAACACATTTGCCGACCAATTAACCGACATATATACAAATTTCAGGAAAACATTAGCATCATTTTTTACACATCCATAGGTGAACAATAAAACAAGCTTGTGAAGGTTTGTCTGCAAGAGATGATCGAGAGAGAGAGAGAGAGAGAGAGAGAGAGAGAGATTTGCTTACCTTATCATGTTGACTCATGTATTTCTCCCTGACAGCAGGTAAACTAGAATTATGGCTATCACAGCACAGGCGGCGGAGATCTTTCACACGGTTTCGATCTCATATATATGAAAAAGGTGATAAAGTGTGCATGTAATGCTGCAAGGTGGGATTCAATTCTGCAACAAATTGAAAACGAAGCCATCTTAAGAAACAATAATAACCTTTTTTTTTTTTTTTTTTTTTGAATGGAAGAAACAATAATAACCTTAAACAACAAGAAATAGACCACATAATCTATCATCGCACACATACCCATGGTCTCTCATCAGAAGGGAAAAGTATATATTTGGCCAAGAAAGTCGCCGAAGCTGCTACAAGTGATGATGAAGCAAAACAAATTAAGCATATTATACTCAATGAGAGATAATTCTTTAATGTAATTGGTCACATGCATACCAATTCAGCCAATACTTAACTCTATTTTCAGGAAAAGAGAAATACTCTTCATTATCCTATATTTTGTTATCTCTAATCATACTTGTTGATTTAACGCATTTTAAATAATTATCCATTAAGTCATGATGACATATATTAAACATTGAGTAATGGCGTATATTTTATGTCACAGACGGCAAGTATAATTTGAGATGATAATAATATTATTAAGAATAAATAGATTAAAGACGACATTACTCCGAGAAAAGGAATTAGCTTCTCTTATTTAATTCTATTTCCATATCTCATTTCGAAAAATTGAAATAATTATTGAAGTTCAACTGAAACCAGAAGAGATATTTTTGTCTGAGTTTTAGGGTTGAAAAATGCTACTTACAGTCGCCTTACGTAAATGGCTCGCAAACGGCTGGTGACGTGGAAAATTGACGCCATTTTGATTTTATTAAGTTTGCCCCATTTCCCCCAGCCCTCCCTTCTTCTATCCAATCTTTTGTATTTCCCTATCCCTCCCTCCTTCAGTTTCGACCCCTCTTCTATGTTTCTCCTTCCCCGAGACCTCTTTGTGTTTCTCCGACCCCTCTCCCCCTTTCTCTTCCCAGCTGCCCCTTCTGTCCGTCCTCATGGCATCGAAAGACATCTTCATATATAGGTTAGCCACTTTCCTTTTGCACTCTACTCTGCTCTGTTGAGAATAACCAGAATCTCTCTTCTTCTATGAAGGCATTGAGGAAAAAGCAACAAAGAGAATCCACCTTCCCTAACAAAACCCAAAACTACCCTTTTTGAACAGGCGCTATAGCTGCCGCTTAAATATATATATATATATATATATATATATATATATATACATACACATAAAAGAAATGAATAGAAAAACTATGTCTAAATGCTTTACAGGGAGAAAAAAAGGGGTTTTTGAGAGACAGAAGCATTTGAGGAATTTTGTTTATGATACTCTGAATGTTAGTGAGATGTCTATTTGGGAGTTGCTATTTTTCTCTTTTTACGTGGTATGAATAATTGGGAATTGATTAATAAAATGTAGAAGATGATATTTCTTTTTTTATTACCTCAAAGATCAGTTCTTATGGTGAAAGAGTGAGAAGGGAGAGTTTCTTGGTAGGTCGGAAAAATAGGGCTTGGGGAATTTGGGGAAGGAGTTTAAGGAAACACCAGTGAAAAAGAAAAGATAAAGATAAAGGAAGCGTTCGAAAGAAGTAGAGGAAAGTAAGTTTGGTCAAATTCATCTCTGTTTTCATTTTTTTTTTAATATTAACTGGCGTGACATCATGCCACGTCAGCTGACTGCACAACGTCTACATGAGACGACTGTGTATAGAAGAACTGTTTAGGGTTTGCACAAGTTTGGAATGGAAAAGTGGAGGTCTGCAGTGCATAGGTGGCAGGTCAGGTGCGCATGTAACAGCTCGTATTTTAGTGTATTTTTATTGAATGATTATTTTTATTAATTCAAAAAAAAATATTCCTTGTTTTAAAATTGTCGGATTTTTAAATAGTTTATTTTTATGATCTTTAAATTGTGAAAATTAAATTTGATATGTTTCCTTAATATTAATTATTGTTATGCATTTAATTTTTTTTTAAATTAATTTATTATGGGATTTAAATATTTTATTTTCATTATACAATTATGTTTAAATTATTTTAATTGAGATGCTGTTTTGAAATCTTTTTCATTTGATCATTTTTGTGACCCAAGATATGAGAATTAGACCTCATTTCTTTCCCTCCATTTTTCCTTTTTTTTTTTCCTTCCCTTTTTCTTTCCTCTTCTTTTTCTTTTTTCTTTCCTCTCTCTCTCCTCTCCGCGCGCGAGCTACTCCCTATCTCCCCTATTCGTTTGTCTCCTTCTCCGGCAGCGCCGTCGTGCGCCTCCGTCCGGAGACACCGCCCAGCCCATTAGCTTCCCCTCCCTCCAGCGACCTCCCCCTCCAATTTTCAGCTCCTCCCTTGTCGCCTTGAGCCCCTACGCATGACACAAAGCCGCGGCATCCTTTGAGCTCGCGTGCCGCCGTCGCGCCACCTCCGGCCACCATTTCTTCACCACTTCATCATCGACCTCCTAACAACTCAATGCACCCATCCTTAGCCCCGATCTACCACCGGTGAAGCCCATCTATCTCCATCTCTGTTTTGGGCTTTGTGGTCTTCGACCGCCCTCTACGCCGCCACCCACGGCCAACCACCACCACCACTAGCTTTACCGACATCCCTAAGCCCTACCCTATCAATTTCGAGTCTTGATTTGTCCCCATTTAAAAATGGAATTTTGAGACCCACGGTCACAGTGCATTTTGCACTGTTCTGCAGCTGTGTTGCCACTTCTTGCAGCTCTGTGATCCTTCAAAAATTACTATATAGCGCTGTAAGTATTTTTCTCAAATAACTTTCGTGATTTAAATGTATTTTTGCACTAACTCATTTTACTGTGAACTGGTTGGTTATGCCGAACTGAGTCCGAGGAGTAAAGAGGTCGGATGGATTGGAGGATGGAGTTGTTTGTGTGATTGGACTGTGTTGTCATTAGTTGGTTATTGGATATTGATGTTGTTTCATGTACATGGCATATTTGCAAGCATTTTCATGTTTGTAAATGAAAACTGGATTTTCGTGTAATTGCATTCATGTTCATGTGTTTATTGAAAATTAGATTTTCATGTGATAGAAAGGAAAGAGACTGTAGGAATGGTGGTAGAGTTCCGCCTGTGATTCCCACCTACGGTGCACGCGGTACGGATGGCGGTGAGCAAGGATGGTGGTTGTGTCTCGCCTGTGATTCCCTCCTACGGTGTACGCGGTAGAGATGGTGGTAAACAAGGATGGTGGTATAGTCCCGCCTGTGAATCCCGCCTACAGTGCTCTGGTAAGTACTTATTGTGTGGAAAGGAACTGTAGGAATGGTGGTAGAGTTCGCAGTGATTCCTGCCTACGGTGCACGCGGTAGGGATGGTGGTTGTGTCCCGCCTTTGATCCCTGCCTACGGTGCACAGGGTAGGGATGGTGGTAAGTAGAGATGGTGGTATAGTCCTGCCTGCGATTCCCGCCTACAGTGTCCAATAAATGGTTGGTTTTTGTGTGAATCATTTTCTGGAAAAATGACGGATTATATTTTTGGGCCAAAATGGAATTTTGGCTTGTGTTGAAAAATATTCATTTTCTGGAAAAATGATGTTTTGAGGCTAAGGCGTATTTTATTATATGCATGCATATTGTTTGCATTAATATGTTTTTATCTCGTGAGTTGTTTGGGTTATTACTTACCGGTGGTACCGTTTTATGATACTGTAGATTTTGATACAGATGAGGACGAAGAGCCTAAGGAATCGGCTCTGTGAAGTGAATGGCATGTGGTTGCTTTTGGATTATGGAATTTGTTTCCCACTCTTGTATCTATATGAGTTGTATTATATTTTTAATGGATAACTGTATAACTTTTTAACGGCAATTTATTTTGGATTTTTGTATTAAAAATTCTGGTACTTAGTTAACTTATTTATATTATCCGTTGCGTTGTTTATTGTACACTGTTGCATGTACACACACTTGACACTATCGTTGGGATGCGTGACCATGTTGTCATTATCCCGACGTCTCGATTCCCGTATTTTCTTACATAGGGGTCGAGGGCGCCACAGCGCATATGCGCGCATGGTCGATTTTCCATGTTCTTAATTGGTAGGTTGAATCCGACCCAATTTACCTGCTCTCTAATAATATAATATAAATAATAAAAATAAAATGATAGTATAACTACTAAATATGTCTAGTAAATGTGCTCACTCATATATTTTTCTTCTTTCTTTTTATTTTTTCTTAATAGATAAGAAAGTGACTATTAGTGAATTTATTTATTTTATTTATTTTTCTTAACGGTTAAGGATGTTTAAAAAATGATTATAAATAAATAAATAAACTCATGTACTAGTGTGCACATTTGGTAGTCACCCTAGTATTGTCTATAATAAAATCTATATTTTCTCATCAGTTTAAAATTTTAAAATTAGAAAATATTTCACGTAGTATTAGAGCAGAGGTTCTGAATTCAAACTCTTTTTTTTTTAAGAAGAGCATGGTACCCTATTTTTATTGATAGCCCTCACTTATAGTAAAGAATACCGTGATTACAACTAGAATACCTAGGGGTTACATATAATCATAGAATCCAAACCCATGTATAGAAACAATATCATTATAAGTCTAAATGTTACACAAAGATTTGAGTTATCTATATTACCGAAAAAATAAGAAACATCGAAAAACATAACCGCATAAAAATCAAGCAATCTTGTTAAATTAAAGAAAAAACAAAATAAAAGAAAGCAAACATATACGAAGCTGTTATTTGAGTCAAATAATGTGTAATCCAGCTTGGTCCATCGAAGAGCGCCCAAAATGTCTATCGAGAAACCATGTTTATTAGCAAAGAAAATATCATTACCATTAGCTCCCAACTTGGCTAATATGTTAGCTACGTGGTTTGTTTCCTTGAAAGTATGGGAGATCCTCATCACTAGCGAACTAGCCTTCAACTTAGTCTCATGCCAATACATGTGACTACTCCTCCAAGGGACTTGGTCATTCTGGTCCCACCACTTGACCACCAATTTAGGATTTGTTTCAACTTTGATATGCGTAATATTCATTTGTACACAGAAATTAAGGCCATCCGAGAGAGCCCTGATGTGATGCTCCCAACCTTCGCTTGGGATAAAATGGAGACTCAGAGTGTCGAAACATGCAACACAAAAGTTACATACCCTCATACATGATAGGTAATATGCAATACATCCTAGTATGCAACTGACAGTATATAATAATCACAGCAGAAATAAAAGTGAAAGTATAACTTATGCCAGAATAACTAAAAAATCCAAATTTTATTAGTAAACATCAAGTTCAAAATACCAATGTATTATTGACTTAGTATAACTAAGAGTTAAAGTCAAACCATTCTCTTCATGCAGTCTAAAGCATGAAGGACTTAGGTTATAAACATCAGGATTAAATTCAATCTCCTCTCAAGGTCCGACTCTTCCTCAATTAGTCGGATCCAGCGCTCCATCTAGCTCAATCTCCTCAAGACTTAGCACAACTTCTATCATTCCCAAGTGGAATGATAGTGGTCCCACAATGGGTGAGATTTATTCAAAATCTCAGTAAGTTAAACAACCAACATGCAAAACGATAAATTAAAAATGAAGAATGATAAATATGCAATATATGAAATGAAGAAGAAAAATCAGTAAGAATGTCTTCCATCCAGATTCCTCAACATTTTAGAAAAATGGAGACACAGGTTTTCCTTTAATAAACATTTTTGCCATCATTTTTTAAAACATAACTTCATCATAAAATTTCATCATTTACTTTCATCATTATTAGCAATTCATAATTAACATTATAATGTGTGGTAACGTCACAGTTCCTCATATGTATTGTGAATACCTGACGGTGACCGTAGTACAACTCATGTCGAAACTACATTGTCTATAGACTCATAAAAATCATAACGTATACACCCATCAGTCTTAGGTGTCATAACATATTGATTTCGCTTCGGCGTTCTTTAAAAAAAACTCATTCGAAATTTGTTGACTGTTTTTCGTCATTCCAGGGGTCACTACTCCATTCTTAAATATTCCAGAGTCAACAGAGGAATTTTACTAGGATAATTCATCATCCTAGCCTCTTTGAGATCCTGAAAAATTTTATTTTCATGTTATGCTTGAAAAATGTTTTTCATAGCATGTGCATATGTGGCAAGTTTTCTTGTAAAATTGACATTTATAGATGCAATATACAAAAATGGTGAAAAATATCACATGTCATGTAAGTATGCACTTTAATGTATCATATAACATGATATTTATTCTCAAAATAATAATTGAAATATGAATGAAACATTTATTAATAATTCATAAATAATTTATAAAGGTGTAAGTTAGAGACCAACTTACAAACTTTCTGAGTAATTTGAAAAACGTTGTAGCAGCTGAAATCAAGTACGTACTAAGTTAGAATTAATACTTCTATGGTTGAGATTCAAAATCAAAGGTTTCAAAAATAGGTATTTACAAAAATACACCTAAACTTTCAAAAATTGTCGTTAAGGCCCTAAATTTTCACTAATTGTAATTGAACTCCAAATTTAACCAAAATTCATGGACTTCATATTTCTGACATTCTAAAATCATCTATATCTTTAGATTTTCAAAAATCAAAGTAGAACTTTCCCAAACAATCCCAACCCGTGGTATGCATTCTAGTTGATGCGTAAGTCTGTTTTCAATTATTGATCCCTATGAATGCATGCGTATGAGATTTTCTTTAATCACAAATGATCACTAACATCTTTAATGACATAATTAAGACTAATCATTTGGTAATCAAGTTCATCCCAATACTTAATCATGACTAAAATATCCTTAGTCTCCAATTTATTCAAAACCGATTCATACTTGATAATCAAAACAAGATAGATTTAAAACCTATTATGACATGCTTTTAATCACAATTCAAACCTTCCATAATCATTCTAATACATTAATAAATCATGCTTAAGATATTCCATAGCTAATTTTTCACTTAAAAACATTTAAACATTCAAACCACCCTTAAATGACCCAATTTTGAACTAAACATGATAACCTTCTCAAAACTCAACCAAATTTCATACCAATTAACTAATATCAAGAGAAAGAAAACTTACAAATTTCATGGCCTTCCAAGCACTCAAGACAGCCTTGCTTAAGAACACTCAAGAACTCACCAAAACTCACTTAGTTTCACTCTATTGCTCCCTAAGGGGGAGAAATGCTCTCAAAACTCAAGAGGAATCTTGGAGATGAGGTGTGGAGGAAATTAGAAAGTGAGGGAGGCATTTATAGGGTTCAAGAGGGGAGGAAAAGTTGGTTCAGATGACAAGAAGTCAATCAAACCACCCTTGCAAACGGGCTGGTTCAGGTGGTTTTGGTTAGCAGATTTTAGACTTTGGTTTTGGATGATTTTGGGTGGGAAAAACAGCGTCAAATTCTTCATGATGGTCATGAGACCTCTTGGGGATTGGGTGGTGAAGGAGGTGGCATGGGGTGGTGGCTCAACCATGGCATATGGTTGGTTAAATTACAACCCTACAGGTTCCCACTCAAACTAGACTAAGGTGCACTCAGTTTGGTCAATTGAATTGGTTTGTATAACCAATTTCGTCTAAGGCTCAAACTGGGTTTGAAGGGGTCTCATGAGGTATTTAAGGATCATATTACCCTTGAGGTCAAGATACAAAAATATTGGATCTAAGGGCAAAACAATCCAAGTATTCAAAGAACAATGCACATAGCCTATTGATGCAAAGTTTGGGGTTTAACATGTCATTTTCCTTAATAACATGTGGGGAGGTTTAGCTAAGGTATTAGTAATTTCTATATATGATTAAATGAAATAATTAACCAAGAAAATTTTGAATTAGAAGGTTAAGAAAAGATTAAACAAAATTAAGTTTCAAAACATGGCTTAAAGTTCACTAACCTCAAGCATGATGGTTAATGGTCTTAGCCAACTTTCAAAACTTAATTTGGGTACTAAGGGTAGGTTTTGGGCTTAAGGAAACTAATGGTATAGTGTACTGAACTTTTGGTCTTGAATGGTGAAATAAACTCAAATATGGCTTTGGGCCTTGAGGGCTTTAAAGAGCCAAGTGTGTGGGTTCATGGCTTATGAGCTCATGGGCTTGAATAAGAGGGCCTCATTTCTAGATTTTTAGAGTTGAAAAGAAACCTCAAGATCTACTAAGATGGGCTTGAAAATGTTTGACTTGGCCTAATTGGGCCATAGATCCATTCTAAACCAAGTTTGGCCCAAAGACCTTATGCCTTCCTTAAGCTTGGGCCAAGGCTAGCTACCAAGTCTTAAATTCCTTATGGGCTTGGTTCAAGACTTCTTGGGCTAGGCCCATGAATGCTTTAAGGTCCTAAAAGTCTCACCAAATTCACTAATGGGCTTGCTTCTCTAATCCTTAGCTTAATGGTACTATGTGCCAAGGTTAAGACTAACCTCACTATCAACCTTCATGTAAGCAATAAACAAAAATTAAAACCTAATCTAAAGCGTTTAAGGGTTAATCCTAAGGGTTAATTAGGCGGGCTGTTACACTTGATCTCAGCATTATTATTGGAACTGATGCCATAGAATCTGACAAAAGCAAAAATCATGTGCCCATCCGCATCTCTAAAGATACCTTTGCCTCCACTTCTTCCAAGATTTCCAAGACTACTTCCATCAACATTAAGTTTGGCATAACCCTGAGCTGGTCGCATCCATTTCAAAATTTGAATACTCTTATGCTTGACATGCATTTTCATTAAGCCAAGTTGTT
This sequence comes from Juglans microcarpa x Juglans regia, assembly GCF_004785595.1. Taxonomy (NCBI): domain Eukaryota; kingdom Viridiplantae; phylum Streptophyta; class Magnoliopsida; order Fagales; family Juglandaceae; genus Juglans; species Juglans microcarpa x Juglans regia. The sequence continues at coordinate 3,072,196 of NC_054609.1, forward strand.
TCAAAATTGCATCTTCTGTGCACTTGATAAAAGGTTTATTCGTTCTGTTTTGAAGGATTTGATATAAGAGATTCTTGATTTTAAAGCATACTTGCTCCCTGGTTTCAAAAACCCTCTCCATGCGAGCTTTACATCTGGCGAGCCACAGGAACCAGCTGATCAAAGAAGGTAGAGGACCAATCACCACATTGAGTTGAGATACTACCTGAATTTGAACACTGACTCTGTACTCTTTACCCATTTGATTAAATATTTCACATATTTGGTTCATTCATTGACAGAAAGAGTCTAAGTCCACACATAAGGAAGAGTGTTACAAAGAAGAAAATAAAAAAAAATTGTTGGGTGAGTCCCTTCATGTGAGGGAAATCCCTTTTAGCCACTTAAAAGAGGTTTGTTTAGAAATATATTTCATCCCAAAATTCTCATATCATCTCATCTCATCTCATCTCATCTCATACACTTCCCAAACATAATTCGAATACAAAATTTTCAAACTAATCATTACAAATTTTTTAAACTAATCATTAAAACTTTTCCAAACTTTCAAACAAAAAAAAAAAAAAACAATTCAACTTTTTTAAATCTCCAAATAAAAATAATATTATAAAACTATATTCTAACAATAGTTTTTATTCAATTTTTTCTCTTTCATTTTCCAAAATCTAAAAAATACTCAATTCAACTATCTCATTATTATTCATAAACTATCTTATTGCAATTCATAAAATTCTCATCTCATCTCACTCCCAAATTAACGAGCCCTAATGTACCATGTCATTTTGGTAATTAAAAGGTTGTACTAGTGTGTGGTGTGGGTGAAGAGAGAGAAAAGAAAAGGGAGTGTACGTCTTACCTACGGAAGAGTTAGTGCTCGTTTGAATTTAGAAATGAAATGAGATGGTTTCAGATGAAAATTAAAAGTTGAATAAAATATTAGTAGAATATTATTTTTTAATATTATTATTATTATTTTAAAATTTGGAAAAGTTAAATTGAGATTTGAAAAAATTGAACTGTTTATTATATTTTATATGAAAATTTAAGAAAATTGTAATGATGAAATACGATAAAATAATTTCTCAATCCAAACGGAACCTTAGGAATTTTTCTCACACTTCCGTCAAAGTTTTGAGAATTATTTGTGGTATAATTTTGACAAAATTTGATTACGTTGTTCCTAATTATGAGAGCTCTATTTTGACTAGCGTTAATGGTAAAGATTCCTCTCCGATTATTTATTGCATATACTCACACGGTGAGATCTTTATTGTCATCCTGTTTGCAGTTATCTATTTTTACGGCGATGATTATGTGTTAAACAAAAAATATATACATTCTTGATGTACTTGTGGTCCGTCTCGCCAATGACGACGTTGACGAAGAACTTTTGGGTCCACGTTTCGAATCAAACCCAATTCGCAGCTCGGGTTTAAGAAATCTCAAGAACAAGAAAAAATCAAAACGCTAAGCTAAACGCCCCAATTACAGCTTTACACATAGAGTTAGAAACACAGAGAGTTTGATTAATTGGATGAATTTGGATTTTCGGAGGATTCTTGGCCGTTTCATTAACTCATTAAATGTTTTGGATCGGAGCCCACGTATTACTGCATACAAGATTTCGGAGCCATCACAGACGAACGAAGTGACGGCACGTAAGATAAAGTAGTTACCACGTGTTGGACTTGGAGTTGTCAATTAAGAAGTTATTCCCCACAAAAAAAATAATTTAGTGACAAAAAAATTTCACAAATATATTTTCATAAGTTGATATAGTTTATTGTGATATATTAAATTGTAAAATTTATTATGAATGTATCACTTTTAACATTAATATTAGAAGAAATAAAATTGTATTTTAAATCTAGTCAATTTTTTAATTTAGTCAATATTGTCAATTGTAAGATATTCCTTACTTGAAATGGTGGATGTTAATTTATAGGGAAAAATTAGTTTGCGTCCCACACTTACAACTCCTTTTGATCGTTAGTCAAAATATATATATATATATTTTTTACTTCATGATTAAGAAAGTGATTTTAAATGTATATATATATTTTTTACTTCATGATTAAAGAAGTGATTTTAAATGTATTGATGTATTTTTTTATTTTTAAAAATATTTAAAAATATTAAAAAATGTGAAAAAAAAAAGAAAAAAAAACCACTAGGCAGTACCCCAGCGGTAAGAGTGGGGCGGCATAGTAGCCCCACTCTAACTTATAAATCTAATTCACTTCGTGGTAAAAACTTTGACCCTAAAATTGGAACAAACACTTCTAAGTTTTAAGGGATATGATGCGCGCACTTTATTACTTTTTTCCACTGATCACCTCATACATAAATGATATTCGTAGTTGTGAGTGTGCAAGTACAATCACTTTTTTAAAAAATGAATAAATACAAGACTTATATAAAAAAAAAATTAATTTTTTAATAATGGACCTCACTCATTTTCAAAACACCTGCATAATACCTACACACTTATGTAGCATTACTATTAATTAATTCAGTCACGCTAGCAGCTAGCTTCACTTGCAATTCTTATATATGCTATTTTAATGGTGGCATAAATTAGATTACAGAGTACAGAACTTTGTGTTTAAAGTAAGGTTCCTTAAGCATATAATATCTTTACTTTGGCATAGTAGCTTTATATCTTCTTTACATGATAACATGCTACCTTTTTATATGCTTCAAGCGAATCAACATATATATGATCACAAACTTTGGTTAGACGACCAACCTTAATTTATTTGCACTAATTAATTAATGGTGCATGACTTGATCATCTAATTAATTAGAAGCTTATGCATTTAAACCCACCAAAAGTTAGCTGAGGTGAAAGGTTGTTTTTTCGAGATTGCAGTAGCACGTACTATCACATTGATGGATCGTAAAATAATATAAAATAACTGTAATTATTGAGTTAAAATAATATAATAATGTACGCTATGAATTAAGTAACAAAGGATCAACCGTTTAAAAGTCGCTGAATAAAAAATGTGCAAAATGCATATACGCAAGATGGCGACATAAATCCGACAATATTGGTACTTTAATAATTCTTCATGTTCTGCATGCGCATGTGGTGCTTTGTGATCGATGTCCCTACTATTCCATGCTACTTTTATTAATTGGTTTTCATGATTTGCTATTAATTGTTTTAGGCAAAACAACACGACCCCTTAAAGAAAAGAGTAGTACTACACTTACCGAAAAAATATCCCGAATTTACTTCCCGAACAGCATATTTTCTCTTCTTTTTTTTTCATATATTTTTTTAATCATCATAAACATTTTTAAAAAAATAAAAAAATTCACAACATCATTAAAAAATACTTTCTTAATCACTAAGCAAAAAATGTCCCAAATTCGGGAGGTTTAGCATTTCTCTAAAGAAAATTAGGGTGAAAAGAGTAAACATATTGGCTACATGCAAATGAGAAATGATTTGAAACCCCAAAATTCAATACGAATCAAGGAAAATAAAGCATTAGGCAATGTGGGGTTAAAAAAAAGGAAAAAGCAAGAAAAGAATTCCATTGCTTGAAACCAATTACCAGCTGCTAAAATCATTAATGACCTTCGGTTGTATTTGGTTGCTAGACCAAATTTAACTCATCTCAACTTATTCCAAACCAATCATTCATCATAAGACTCGCTACATTTTTAATTTTTCATAAAAAAGTTAAATCCATTTCAACTTCATACATTTCAACCTACAAACTTAAACCCATCTCAAGTTAAAACTATTTCAATGAGACTCATAAAATATTACTATTCACAACTTAACTCAATTCATTTCAACCCATCTCAATATCTAAATGTAGCTGAAGTCTTCATCCAATGGAGCATTAATGGAGAGTATTTCAAATGTGTATAATCGAGAACTCCTAAATGTGGAAAAATTATGTAGGTAAAGTAGGAGGGCTGTACTTCTTGGCCACACATTTGTACTGAGCAAGAAAATACCTCAGTTAAAAGGTCAACACATTTGCCGACCAATTAACTGAAATATATACAAATTTCCGGAAAATGTACATTCGCATCATTTTTTACACATCCATAGGTGAATAATAAAACAAGCTTGTGAAGGTTTGTCTGCAAGAAATCTAGAGAGACAGAGAGAGAGAGAGAGATTTGCTTACCTTATCATGTTGACTCATGTATTTCTCCCTGGCAGCAGGTAATCTAGAATTATGGCTATCACAGCCCACTGGGCGGCGGAGATCTTTCACACAGTTTCTCATATGAGAAAGGTGATAACGTGTGTAATGCTGCAAGGTGGCCGCGGATTCTGCAACAAATTGAAAACAAGCGCCATCTTATGAAACAATAAGTAATATATACGTTCTTGATTAATTAATATTGTATAATGGTGGATATCGATGTTAATTTATAAATTTAATTCACTTTGTGGCAAAACTCTCGTGCAAGGTTGAGGCTCGAGAGCATAACCACATTCGAGATTTTATAATTAAGAAGCATATATATTGGAAAATAAATTGTATATGACGAGGTTGATGAAGCAATGGAATAATGATCCATTAATATAAGAACTAATTGTAATATATATCCTAAACGCAGGGCCGGCTCTTCCATTAGGCAACTTGGGCAATTGCCTAAGCCCCTAATGGAAGAAGGCCCCTAAAAATATATATATATAAAGAAAATCTTTTTAAAAAAATATATATCCAATAAAAATTTTTAATTAATTCAATGAGAATGAGAATATAAACAAAATCAAATAGATATTGTATCATTATTAATTTTTAAAAGTATCATATATAATAATTATTTTATCTATTCTCCTTCTAAGAATACACTTCTCTTTTTTTATTATTAGTTTAATATATTATTAATGTAAAAATCATAAATAGCAAATTTTAATTTTTCAGTATTTATAAAAAGATTTTGTATAATCCTTTGAAGAGGCAAGGGCCTACTTTTTTTAAAATGTGTAAGTTGTTTATAGAACTTTATTGACAATAAAGATTATAATTGTGTCTAAGAGTCTAAAGTACTTGTAAAACTAGATTTAATAAAATTCTCTCTAAATCAAAAATTTCTTAATAAAGATTAAGTCATTTACTAATTGAAAATGTAGTATAAAATCTTAATCAACAATTTTACTTTACAAAATGATGGGAATTATTTTTAAATAAAAATATAATATAAAAATAAAAATAAATTTATTTAATTTTACCTTAAAAAAAAACCTCACTCAAAATTTTAGCCTGGCCCTGCCTAAACGATATGATATTGATCTTTTGGCATATAGAATTAATATTTCTGTTTAACCAGGCGATCTTAATTCTGTTAATCCTAACTAGGCTTCAGAGGTCGGTTCTGCAACAAAGCTTTAATGCAAGCATCAGCCCATCAATTAGTTGACCGCCTTTTGGAAGAACTCAGAGACGACAAAAATTTCTCGTCAACTGCGGCTGCTGACAAGCATATGATGAAACTACTTGTTGAAGCTGCAAAAGTAGGGAACCTTGAATTTCTAATTATACTCATACGATCTTATCCCGATCTCATATGGGAAGTTGACGAAGAATATGGAAGTTTATTTCACGTTGCTATTAAACATCGACAAGAGCGTGTTTTTAATTTAATATATGAGATAGGTGTTTTGAAGGACAACCTTGCGAGCTTGTATGCCGAAGGGAATAAGTCCATGCTGCACTTGGCTGGAGAATTGCCCTCTACAGATCGACTGAATATCGTATCAGGAGCAGCTCTTCAAATGCAACGAGAGTTGTTGTGGTTTCAAGTACGTACAAACAAACGGGTGTTTATAAATATCATTTCAACATCTTTTATTCTCGTCGCATACGTATTGCATGGAATGGACTCCCCCTTTCAATAATATTTTATAATTTACAAGTAATTGGGCTATTGCAGGAGATTGAAAAGATCGTGCCGAAGTCATTATATCGTGTGAAGTACGAGAATATCAATAATGGACAAAAACAAAAAACACCTAGGGAGATATTTATGAAGAACCACGAAGACCTGCAGAAGAAAGGTGAAAAGTGGATGAAGAACACGGCAAACTCTAGCATGCTCGTGGCAGCACTGATTGCCACTGGTTTTTCCAGCGGCCTTCACAGTACCGGGTGGCAACAATGAAGACACAGGCATTCCTATATTTATGGAAAGCAACTGGTTTACGGTATTTTTCGTATCAGATGTATAGCAATGTTATTCTCTTCGTCTTCGATATTAATTTTCTTGACAATTCTCACGTCACGCTACACGGAAAAGGATTTCTCGTATCATTACCTCGTAGGTTGGCCTTGGGACTTGCTACACTTTTAATCTCAATAATAGGCATGATCGATGTTAGCCTTCACTGCAGCCTGTTTTGGGTACTTAAAAGCGACTCAAGTGCTTCGATCCGTATAATTCTTGCGGCGGCTACTGTCCCAATTTGTTTGTTTGTTATCCTAGATTATGGCCTCTGGTTGGATATATTCTACTCAGCATTCTGTTCAAATAGGTTCCTTTTTCGGTCACAGAATAGGCTTTTCAAGCTGCAAACATGCTAGCTTGGGAAAGAATGAGTACCACCAGTCATGCAATTTCTTAGAATGAAACTTAGACCAAATTATGATCAAGGCTTCAGTTTGATCTTCATTAATTAGCTAGGAAGGTTGGTTTTTAATTTACAGGTGTGCGCGCATATATAATGTGTTTGATCTCGTTGCGCTTTCCTTAATTTGTAAATTAATCCCATGGGTACTGGGCTGCTTCTAGTTACTTAATTAAGGACTCTCGAAACTGTCTTGTAAGATAAATGATGTTTGCCACTTTATATATAATTAATATGTTGTTGAATATTCTGAATTTTATATGATATTGTAACGATCATTATCTTATCGGTCACAATCATGGAAGAAACCCTTCTGCATTACCTGCTGACTATCAATTGACCCATTCACTTGACCGATCGATCCGGCCTGTCAAAGAAAATTCAACCACTGCTATATATGGAAAGTTCTTAGACATAATAATGACAAATAAATCAAATGATAATTAAGATGCAGTTTGGACAGTGAGTTAAGATAAAAATTAAAAATTAAAAAAAAATATTATTAGAATATTATTTTTTAGAGGGATGCTATTTATCATCCCATACTACACTTTAAATATTTTAATATTATTTTTTATTTTTTATTTTTTATTATTTTATTATATTTTATTCTTGTTAAACTAATTGATTTATTCTATTTATCATCAATATACCACATATTTGTTATAGAAAAAATGAAAAGAAAAAATAGATATAGTGTGTGGTGTGTGTGGATGATAAGTAGAATTATTCAAATAATTGATATGATGAGATGAGATGAGATAATATATTTTCACTATCCAAACGGACCTTAATCTTGTTGTGAAGTTCACATTGATGAAGCAATTGATATAGATAACCCTACCATTCCCCCAACTGCTTTCCATCGATCTATGCATGTCATTGATCTAGCTATAGCTACTCCTATACGTATAAATAAAAAAGGAGATTTATAGTACTTATCGGTACAATGCAAGGCACCATACGCATTCTCAGTCCCCTTAGCATTGTTCATACTTAAACGTGTGTTCATTATCCCACACGTACATCACATATTTTTTTATTTTTTTTAGTTTTATTATTGTTAAACTAATTAAATTCTTTTATTCATCATCTCTACACTACATTCTTGCTAAGGAAAAAACATAAAAAGACAAAAATTCATGTGTGGTGAATAATTTAAGGATAATAACTAGAATTTTTCTACCTAGGAAGTCGATATTTTATTTTTTATAAAATTCATATCCTAAAATATAATGAAAAATGCTAGGATCGACAAGGAGTCCAGACTCCATATACACAGAGCACTAACGTAAACAATATTTTCACCTGTCCCAACCGGTGCTCAAATACAATCCTCATAACTAATTTTGTTTTAATAGAAAATTGATACATATAATAGATTTGTTCAATTCTACTCATCATCTCAATTCTCATTATTTCATGATCATGTGATATTATAGATAATTAGAGATTATTTATTATATTTCACTTGTAAAATTATCATCTAAAGTGATCACTTCTTGAGATGATAAGAAAAGAGGTGATGAATAGATTTTTTTAATTTTTTTATTACAGCCAATTTTACTGTGAATTTAACCTAGAATCCCAATTCATTAAAAAAAATATTGAATTGTTTTTCATTTTAAATAGAATTGTAAAATAAATTATACTAGGCAATGTGATTATTATGAAGATTCTAATGATACTTGCGTGTGAGAAACCAAACATAGACAAATCTAATAGTGTACTAATAGCAGTATGTTGTCATTTGAAAAAATAGTGAAATCTACTATTAAAAAATTAGTTTATTTTTATATGGATCTCGTATTTACTTATTTTTTTAGAAAGATTGTATGGCGCTTAAACATTTCACGACTGCAAATATCATTTCTCTACTAAAAATCATAATTCATAAGGATTAAGGGTTCATATTGTAACACCCCGTTCTCGAATGGGGTTGGAGTGTTAACTAACACTTATATCTTTCTCTGATACCAGCTATGATGCCCCAATCTCGGAGGTATCAGAGTGTTATTTCCTTAAACTTAAACTTAAACTTAAACTCTGATACCAACAAAAATAATTACAGACTCCAAAATACAAAGTCTTCAGAACACATCACAATTTCTTAATAAAAGTCACTAATACTCGTAAAAACTTTCTTTGCTAAAATCCACTATACTTTAATAATCATCTCACCCATGCTCCATAATCATGATACTTAGCTAACATATTCAAACTCATCTGAAAAATGTTATGAAGATAAGAGGTGAGTTATCAACAATTCAGTAAACAAAGAACATATACTAATATGTAAATATGAGCATTAACAAACATCAGAATGTATAACAGAACATTTTTATTTTCAAAATGCGGAAAGCAGAATATGTTATCTAAATTTTAGAGTGAAGATTTAGAAATATTTTCATTCAAAAATCCCTTGGCATAGCATAACTGATTCATCATCATCATATTAGAGTATTATATCATAACAGAGGCCATGTATAACCCACGTAGTAGGGTTGTGCATCTGTGGATAACCGAGCAGTTGCATATCAGAACAAAATAGAATACCACTATTAGCACCCGTGGTTGGGTTAGAGCAGAACAAAAACAGAAGACCACTATTAGCACCTGTGGAAGGGCTGTAATTGAATAGAGTAGAAACAAAATCAGATACAAAATCAAAAAGTTATGCTAAAAGTTTTTTAAATGTCATATCTTATCAAAACTTGAGTAAATAGATACCTTGTATTTACACTTGAAATACTTAAATCGCTTATTTTAATTCTTCAAAAACTTAAAAATTCCCTTAACCCAAAAATATCATATTCCCAAATACTTTGATTTCCACGTAAATTCCTCTAAACAATTGTACGGTTAAATCATGTTGCTTCAAAAATTAGTCTTATAATATTATCCATGAAAACACGTGAACTTGACACCAAAAATTATTAAATCCAAATCACATAAATATTATAAAGGTATAACCAAAAAATTACCAGGCCCAAAATGATTTAGGGCCAATCTAAAACGCACCAGCTAAACTTAGAATATCCATCCTGTGTGATCAAGGACTAGAAGAAAAATAAGCTCAACTTAAGATTAAATCCACCATTAATAAAAGGCCCCAAACCGATAAAGTTATGTTTGGGAACCGAAGTTGAGATATTCTATTACTATTTATTATTATTTAATATTTATTATTTTTTATTACTACTTATATATTATTTAAGACCATTTCAATATCCAAACGTATTTTAAGACGGTATTTGGAGGATTCGGCCCCGATTAGATAGTAAAAGTGTTTTATTTTATTTCATCTCATTATTATAATTTTTTTAAATTCTCACATCAAATATAATAAATAATTTAACATTTTAAATTTCAAAACAATAATAATATTAAAAAATAATATTCTAACAATATTTTATTTAATTTTATATCAATTCATTATCAAAACTGTACCGAAATCACTTCAAACCAATTATTGATGAAATCTACTCATTATCAAACCAATTATTGATGGAATCTACTATTTTTTTAACTTTATAAAAAATTAAAATTCATCTCAACTTATTTCACAAATTCAAACACAAATATCAACCTACTTGCATTCAAATAGATCTTAATAAAATCTAAAAAAATATAATTATTTACATGTCAACGCCGATTATCTGATATCATTTCAACATCTAAAGTAGCCATAAAAAATATAAATGATATATTTATTATTATTAAATTATTATTTATTATTCAATAAATATGTCACGTCTTACGAGATGAAAATAAGATGAGAGTATATTCCATATCATTACTCTTAAGTCAAATCTGATTGGGTGGCACAAATTTGGGCCCACGGGACGTATCTTCATGAGGATTTGGAGCGGAGCGGAGTTTCCAACTCCGCTTCAGAAAACAAGACAGATACTTCCGCACCTAACACAGACGGTCCAGATCCATCCTACTCAAACAAAGACGGTCAGGATCTCTTATCTTTCAAACACACACACGTTTTCGCGCTCCATTGCTCTTCATCAAAAAAAAATACGAACCCAAAAAGAAAAAGGAAAACAAACAAACACACACAGTGACACACTCTGTAATCGCTGAAGCCTGAATTCGCACCGAAATCTCCACTACAGGGTACGGTTTCGACCCAAATGTCGACCCACAACCACGATCCCCCACCATCTTCGTCTTCGGCCAAGATGCCCTCGGTTTCCGACAATCCAACCGGGAAGTTAACCGCCGCGGCCAAGAAGCGACCCGCTCTCGCTGACGTCACCAACCAAAGAAATGGCTCTAAGAGTAATTCACGCACCTTGCTCCCTCAGTCCAGGCCTCTGGTGCGCTCAAACTTCTCTGAATTCGATTCTTTCTCTTTCCCTGTGACTCTTATTCTTGAAAGGGATAATTGGATGCTTAAGAGTATATAATATGTATCATCCCCATGGACTTTTATAATTTCTATTCTTTTTTTGGTAAATGTGCTACGCTGCTCCGTTGGGCTTCTTTGCTGCTGTGTAAGTTCATATTCTTGTTGATTTTTATTTTCCCTACCTCTAAAATAGTATGTGTTGCCTTGATCCAATTTCAGACCAAAGAGCTGTTCTTCAAACCCGCGTTGGTTTAATTCCTTTCATACACGACAACAAGGAATATGTTCGAAAAATAAATAAAGAGATTAAGAACATGCTTAATGTATTTTCATGAATAAGCTTTCAGTAAATTGAAAGAAGAATATAAATGGAGAGGGTAGCCAACAAAACACCCTGTTGTAACCATTTAAGCGCATATAATAAAAAATAAACAAGGGGCAATGGAGCCAAATAATTGATCTGAGCCCATATTTCCTCATGTAGATTGAGGAAATGACCGCCAAAGGCAGTTTATGAAACAGAACCGTGAAGGTTTTGTAGAACTGATCTAAAAGCCATAGTGGGTAATGGTGCACTGTAGTCGACTGCTTCAAGATATCAATTTTGGTGGTTATATTTTTCTGAAATTATGTTGTACAAGACGGATAGTCCTTCCAATTTTTTTTTTTTTTTTGTTTTGGAAAAATGTGTTTGTAGTTGAGAAATTCCGTTGCACCCATTGTTATCATAAGCATATGATCTTTCGTCTCACAATTACATGGGACAGAAGTTTTAGCTTTGAGCTTACTGCCACATCGTGGTTTACTTGTTTTAAAATTTCAGAGAAAGATTAACTGAGTTTAGTATTTAAAGGTGCCCTGTGTTGCCAAAATTGCCCAAGACCAAGAAGAAAGTTTCTGCTTGCTCAGACAATACAGGCTTCCTTGAGAAAACTTTGCCTTCATCCTTGGGCTTGAAATCAAGTGTCTTTGTTCTGTCAGAGGATAAATGTTTCCCCGGAAGTGATCAATCGGTGCCTCGTGTTGCTGCCGATTCTGCTCCACGCGGCGTGGAAGCCGGTCTTTGTGCTCTGAATAGCATAATTCGTGCTCCCAGAGGCATGGATATTTCTCCAAGTAGCTCAGCTAGTGGCTGCATTTCTTTGGACGAGAGCATGTCTATGTGTGAGTCTTTGAAGAGTCCAGAATTTGAATATATTGACAATGAGGATGCTTCAGCAGTTAGATTGATAGAGAGGAAGACAAGTAACAGTCTCTTCATTTCAGACAATGCAGAAAAAAACAGGTTTTTTATTCTAAGATTTTTTTTATTACTCTCAATTTAACTTCATATATGTTTAGGCTCTTACTCATTTAATTGTAAATAGGGATTGATATCTGTCCCAAGTATCATTCCCAATTTGGGCCGTAACATCTTGTTCTACTTTTATTAGCTGCAAAGTGTGTGCCTGGAATATTTACATCATGCCCTTTCTAATTTATTTTCTCTGATATTGATTCCAGGGAATGTCTGTGAGATAGGTATGCTTGTGGAGATGGAAACATTTGATCAAGTTGTAGATATTGATAACAATGTCATGGACCCTCAATGCTGTGCAACCATTGCTTGTGATATTTATAAGCACTTGCGTGTATCCGAGGTTTGCATACTTCTCCACAATATGTTGTATTTACTGTGTTTCTCTTTTTTTTTTTTTTTTCAAAATTTCTGATTATTATTTATTGAAGTTCACATTTCTTTCCTAACTTCTGCACATTGTAATTGATTCATTTCTTCTGTTTTTAGGCAAATAAAAGCCCATCCACGGACTTCATGGAAAGGATCCAGAAAGACATCAATGCCAGCATGCGTGCTGTACTGATTGACTGGCTTGTGGAGGTAATTTATGGTCGGTGATGATATTGCCAAGGTGATTAATATAATCCAAGAAGTTTCCCCCCTTTCCATCCCACTTTTCTGGATCACACTTTTTCATTAACAAGCACCAAATATCTTGATAAGTGGGATTGTACCTGGCATTATAAAGTTGCTCCTCGTCAATATCATCAAGCATTTCTTTTAGTGTGCAGTTATTTTGGCTTTTTTGTTATCTTTACCTTCTAGTGTTAACTGTAGGTTGCTGAAGAGTACAGGCTCCTACCTGATACACTATTTTGACTGTTACTATATTGATCGTTATCTTTCTGGCAATGTGGTGAATAGGCAACGGTTGCAATTGCTTGGTGTTGCATGCATGATGATTGCTGCGTAAGATTCTATAGTAGATTTGCTTACTAGTTTGACCCTGTGTTTGTATTTGTGCATGTGCATCTGCCTAACTTGTATCTATTAGAGAATAATGATTAATAACATGTGGTGCAATTGTCTTGCCAGCAAGTATGAGGAGATCTGTGCACCCAGTGTGGATGAGTTCTGTTATGTAACTGATAATACATACTTCAAGGAGGAGGTTTGGTTCCATTTTTTGTTGTCTGAAATTCTACTATTGTATGCTTCTTTGAATTGGCTTTTTATCACATTCCCCATAGACATTGACTGAAGGAATTTCTGCAGGTTTTGCAAATGGAATCTGCTGTGCTGAATTCATTGAAGTTTGAAATGACAGCCCCAACAGCTAAATGTTTTTTGAGGTGATAGCTACTTTTTTATTATTCAGTGGAATTTCATTCATGTTGCTTTGGGTTTTGACTTTTGTCATTCATGACAATTGTTCAGGCGATTTGTTTGTGTTGTTCAAGCCACCAGCAAGGTATCACCTTCTTGGACTTCCAAGTGTATTAATTTTATGTCATACCTTCAAGACTTATTGGGTCATATCAGTGGATTTTGGCTGTTAATTAATGTAACATATTAACAATCTGTCAATTAAAATTGTAGGTCGAAACTTAGCTGGTTTTTTTTTTAAGTATTGTGAGATAGATACTAATAGAAAAAAATGTGTAAATAATGGCTGCCATTGCTGTCAGTTTTTGTTATGAAGTCTTGTTAAAATCTGAGTGATAAAATTTGTTTTGTTTCATTGTGGTGTTGATCAAAATCTTGTTATGGTGTGGTGTTGGTGCCTGCTACTTTTCCTAGGTTCCATCAATGCAGCTGGAGTGCTTGGCCAACTACCTCATGGAGTTATCCCTTCTCGAATACAGCATGCTTCGTTATTCTCCATCGCTAGTAGCTGCTTCTGCTACTTTCTTGGCCAAATTTATACTTCTCCCGTTAAAGAAACCCTGGGTATGTGTGGAAAATTATTATACAGATCTTACTTGTGGCCAAGATGTTTATTATTCCATCTCTTCTGATAAAGGTATGTAACGTCGTTTAGTTTTGTATGTATCACATTTACAGAATTCTGTATTGAAGCATTACACGCTTTACCAAGCTTCTGATTTGAGTGACTGTGTCAAGGCGCTGCATAGCCTGTGCTGTAATTGCAGCAATCCTAATCTACCCGCAATCAGGGAGAAATACAGCCAACATAAGGTGTGTGAAACCTTTCTTCCTCTCTGGTGAAGAGTAAAATATGAGATACATCAGCAACACAGATTTTAAATCAGTTCAGCACAGCCCCTTTTAAGCACTTCTATACGTTCTATCTTCAGTTTAGATTTAATCTTTATATAGATTTCTGTGTTTCGTTAATTACTGAGTTTCTATAAGAGGATTAAAGATGGTTGCCACCAAACTCAAGATAGAAAATGTTGCGTTGAACAACAATGGCGCACAGTTTCAGTGAGCAAAATATTATAGAGAGGTTTGTTTCTGAATGTTAAAATTATGTGCTCAGATAATTTTAAACAAAACAATTACTTCCTGAAAAGCATAACAGGAGTTCTGCTGGACTCATCCAATCACCATGAAAATTTAAAGGTTCAGGTCATTAAATCTTGCAAGTTAGCATGTGGTGCAGGAGATACTGCAGTTGAATCTCAAATTCTTAGCATATTTTTGCCACAATGACAGAATCACATCAATTGTTTGTAGATATAGCTCACGTCCTGACAACTTGCTACTTGTAGTGATGACTCTAGATTACGCTGTATGGAGGTGTTGCGGCTTCCAAAACGAAAATATACTATGATTTTAGATAAAACTTTGTTTTTTTTTTGGTTTATTTTTTTAATTTATGTTCATATGAACTGATTTGAACTGACATGTTTCTTTCGGCATCAGTACAAGTTCGTGGCAAAGAAGTACTGTCCTCCTTCAATACCTCACGAGTATTTCCAAGAACTAAGCAACTAGACATGGACATCAGTGTTCCAAATTAATTCGACGAACGTCTTCTGTGAGTTGCTGTGTTTTGTTTTTTAACCTCAGATCCTATGTATAGAATTTTGTTTCCAGTAGTAGTGGTGTGTCTATGGTTAGATATTCAGGCGATGCTCTCATCGAACTGTTTTTCTAAACATAAAACTCGTATCTTGTATCGTGTTCTTGAATTGAGTTTTCAATGTATAGTAAGGCTCAAAGTGTATACATGACGTGGTTTCATAAGGACTTTTAATGATAAGTAATGGTTTTGTTAATGGGTACTGAAAGCTTTAATAAAGGATAAATGAATAATGTTGGGAGGGATGAATAAATAGTGGGTTGGGTTAGAAGAGTTGAGATGAAGTTGAAAATAAAATAAAATATTATTAAAATATTATTTTTTAATAATAATATTATTTTTAAAATTTAAAAAAGTTGAATTATTTATTGTATTTTATGGATAAATTTAATAAAATAGTAATAATTAAATAAGATAAATTAAAAAGTTTTTTATATCCAAAAATGAATCGGCTTTACTTATGTTTAATATTTGGGACCTTTCCACAGTAATAAAAGTTTGAATTGTTAGAATGCACAGCGGAAAAGTACCTCAAACTCAACTTAAAGAATTGCTCCACAAGTTTTTCCAGATTGATAAACTCCAAGCGTTTTCCTTTAGTGGCGAAAGTGTACTACGTAGTATGGAACTAGAGTAACACTTAATCAATCCACAGCCTAAGTAATTTTTTCAAGAGAGAACAAAAAGAGAGTATTTTTTTCTATTTTTCAGGTTATCAAAAACACAATTGGGAGGACTATATATAGTCCTCCTCTACGTGGCTGGCCTTAAAGGCCAGCCTTCAATTGTAATATATAACGGCAGTAACGCATGGCTTTAAGCCATGCGTTACAAGCAGGAGGGGGTCAGCCCCACGTGGGCGCCCCTCCATCTAATATCTCTCACTCGCACACAGTGGGCATGACCCCAGGTCAGCATCTCTCTAATGTTCTCAATCTTGTTCATACAAATAAATAGGGCGTGCGACCACCAAGCACATCTGTAGAAAGGAGGGAGTACATACACCAAATCTCTCCCAGAGAAGACCAGCATAGTAACATTCCTAACGTGTCTGGTCATGTCCTAGACTTATTTGATCGTATCAAGATCAAGCATTTTCGAACCCTCTTGAATTTAAAAAACTCAGAACAATGCTTGACTACCTCCAAATATTTCAATGTGTTCACAACCTTTAGCCGCTACCAAGATGTAGCGTCATTCGTATGACGTCAGCAAACACTATCGAAGATACGATATCGAATAGTCTTCCCTCTACACTCATATCACTCAATTTTGGTCGAACTGCTTTCCCAACAATGCCTCTTTAGACCGTATCTATCATGGCCATAAACAGCATGCCAAAGTAGCAAACATTACAACCTCCATCTCGTGACATAGTCAAAAGTAAATGACATTTTTTAAGGAATGAGACTCACACAGCGAGAAAGAGGGAAACATTTTACTCACTTACTCATATAGTCGTATAAGCACATATAGTATGAAACACATGCTATGGTGGATTTCTCTTTCTTAAAGAGCATATGTCTATATCAACACCGTACAGATCTTAGTCTAGCCGCTCCTTAAGCGTCCAACCCGAATTCCTCTATTTGCACGTCTCCAAGGCGTCAAAGAGGAACTCGCATCTGGCTTACTACAGGCTACATGGATGGTGGGGTAACCCATGCATAGTCCTATCAATGGACCTCATCTTAGCTCCCACTAAGGCGACATAATTTTGTGTCAACCTACTTATCCCTTTGGACAAGTACCTAGGGACACAATGTCTCATCTCTACTCGCTACTTAAGCGCTAGAGGCGATCGCTCGTGTGAGTGAGCCGATCCAAGCCTGTTGACATATTTTGTGTGTGTGTGTATTAAAAACAATACGATAAAGACAAAAACTGAATCATATTGTATTAATATCCCAAAGGAAATGTTACATCTTTATGTTATTTGAAACACAAATTACATTTATAGTCTACGCAGTCCTAGATTCCTAACATGAGCCTCAAAGACATCTCTTGCTATAGGCTTCGTTAAGGGATCAGCAACCATGCGACTCGTAGAAAGATGTTTCAGAACCACTTCCTTTTGCGCTATCATGTCTCTGATGTAGTGATATCTGATATCTATGTGTTTGGTTCTTCCATGATACTTTGAGTCCTTAGCATATGCGAGGGCTGCCATGCTATCGCAGAATATTGTCACCGGATCTGATGTATCCGTGCCAATGTCTAAATGCTTGAGGAACCTCCGTAACCAAACAGCTTCTTGAACTGCTGCAGAACATGCTATGTATTCTGCCTCCATGGTGGATAAAGCTATACAGGGTTGTTTTCTTGCTGTTCCATGTAATGGCGCCTTGGTTGAGCAGAAAGACATACCCAGTGGTTGATTTGCGCTCATCTAGGTCGCTGCCCCAATCGGCATCATTGTAACCTTTTAGCAGCAAATCTGAACCCTAATAGCACAGCACATAGTCCGCAGTTCCCTTGAGATATCGCATAATCCTTTTGACCGCTTTCAGTGAGCTAGTCCGGGGTTTGATTGGAATCTACTCACTAAGCCAACTGCATAGCATATGTCAGGCCGAGTACACATCATTGCGTACATCAGACTACCCACAGCATTAGCATAAGGGACACGAGCCATCTTTTCCTTTTCTTTTTGAGTCTTAGGACACATCACTTTAGACAAGTTCTCGCTCCTTGCAACAGGGGTGTCAATGGGTTTACATCCATTCATTAGGAAGCGCTCGAGGACTTTCTTTATGTAAGTCTGTTGAGACAAACACAAAAGTCTCTTTGAGCGATCTCTGTAGATCTTAACTCCCAAAATGTATTATGCCTCACCATATCCTTCATCTCAAAATTGAAGGATAACCACTCTTTGTGGCGACTATCAACCCTTTATTATTTCCAGCTAGTAGTATGTCGTCAACATATAATGACAACATAATGAAACTCTTCTTAGACCTTTTGACATAAACACAATGATCCTCTGTGATCATCGTAAACCCATTCGAGAGAATGGCTCGATGGAATCTGAGGTACCATTGTCTAGATGATTGCTTTAGGCCATATATAGATCGTTTGAGCTTGCACACTTTGCGCTCTTGACCTTTGACCACAAAACCAGTTGGTTGATCCATATAGATCTCCTCATCTAATTCTCCATTGAGAAATGCTGTCTTAACGTCCATCTGGTAGAGTTCCAAATCCATGTTTGCTACTATAGCTAGAATCAGGCGAATTAAGGCAAACCTCACCACTGGTGAAAAAGTCTCCTCATAGTCTATACCTTCCTGTTGGGTATATCCTTTTGCCACTAAGCGAGCTTTGTACTTATCTATTGATTCATCCGACTTGCGTTTGACCTTAAGAACCCATTTGTTCCCAATAGTCTTACGTCCTATTGGTAGATCAACCAGATCCCAGACCTGGTTTATCTTCATAGACTCAATCTCATCATTAAGAGCTTTCATCCACTCATCTTTTGTAGAAGATGAGAGAGCCTCATAAATTGTCCTAGGCTCGTCATCATCATGCGGAGCTACCATAAAAGCTTCCCCTTCAATCTCAAAATGACGACGGGGAATACTTTCGCGTGTGCTTCTACGCGGCTGAGGTTGTTGTGATTGATTGACAAGTGATGTGCTCCCACTCGGATTCAAATAATTTGTAGGAGTTTGAAGAATTTCTTCCTCATTCTCAACTAAATTCCTTGGAGCACTTTCCTCTTGTTCTACAATCTCATGAAGTTCTAAACTCCTATCAACCTCACCTCTACTTGGAAACTCATCTTTAATGAAATCCACATCTCGTGACTCAATCTCAGTCACACTTCCATCAGATTGTTCACCTATTAATACATACCATTTAGAGTGTTCTGAGTACCTTATAAAGATACACTTCTTCCCTCTAGGACCTAACTTCCCATACTTATGAGAAAGATTGTGAACAAAACCCGTTGAACCCCATGGCCGTAAGTTACTCAAATTGGGTTTCTCGTCGGTCCATAGTTCATATGGGGTGGAAGTTACTGATTTGGAGGGCACTCGGTTAAGAATGTAGGCAGCAGTCAAAAGTGCATCCCCCCAAAAAAAAATTGGTAGGTTTGCTTGCTCCATCATTGACCTAACCATCTCAAGCAGTGTTCGATTTCTCCTTTCCGCCACGCCATTTTGCTGGGGTGTATTTGGCATCGTCAACTGTCTTTTGATTTCTTTTTTGCATCACAAAGCCTTTTAAATTGCTCAGAGAGATATTCTCGTCCTCGGTCAGTTCTTAGAGCTTTTAAACTCTTGTCTAACTGATTCTCAACCATTCTTAGATATCGCCTAAAGCATTCCAATGCTTCAGACTTATGGGAGATTAAGTAGACATGACCGTAACGTGAAAAATCATCTATAAATGTGATGAAGTAGACACCTCCGTGTCTTGCCCTCACACTCATTGGACCACAGATGTCTGAGTGGACTAATTGCAGTGGAAAAGATGCCCTTGTGGCTTTTCCAAACGGTTTTCTCTTAGCTTTTCCCATTAGACAATGTTCACATGTGGGTAAGATGACCTTAGCGAGATTGCCTATAAGGCCTTCTCTAGCTAACCTAGTCATGCTATCTTGCCCTATATGGCCAAGCCTAGCATGCCATTTATATGAATCCAAATTATCAGATGTAGAAAGAAAAGCAATTGACTCATTTATATTTGAATAATCTAAATTCAATATCATAAAACCGTCTTGTAGAAAAGCATTGCCATAAAACACATGGCCCAAATAAAAGGAAACATAATTGTTTTTAAAAACAATACGAAAACCAAGTCTTAATAGAGTGACTACAGAAAGTAAGTTTCGTCGGATCTCGGAGCGTATAGCACATTGTGAAGGAAAAGAGTGCGGCCATCCCGCAAGTCCAGCTTGTAGGTACCAAGTCCCAGTACCTCAACGCTAGCTCCATTCCCCACCTTGATATTACGACTCCTAGCTGGAATCCGGCGATACTCAACAAATCCAACTCTATCTCGCGCTATGTGTTCGGTCGCTCCTGAATCAACAGTCCACACAGGATAGGAGTGAGCAACCATCACATGGCTAGTTACAAAAACAATGCGAGAAAAGTCAGAGTGTACCTTCTTCGGCTCAGTGCAGTCATGAGCGAAGTGGCCATTCTTTCCACAGTTGAAGCACTCTAATTTCGACTTGTTCTTCCCGCGCTTGCCCCTCTTGCTGCGCTGAGAAGTTCCTGACACATTCTTAATTTGTCCAGCAGCTACTCCATTCTTAGACTTCTTGCGCTTAGGCCTTGATGCCTTACGCGAACCAGAATCAGCCACATAGGCCGTGTGATTGGGCTTGGCAGCCTCTAGGCGCTCAGCCTCCAATTCCAAGTGACGCGAGACATCATCAAAGTCTTTGATATTCTCGTTATGCGTCAGGTTCTGGCTCATATTCTCCCAAGAATTCGGCAGTGATCTTATCACTGCCTGGACTTGCTGTTCATCAGTCAGGTTGTTTCCTGCCGACTTAAGTTCGCGGATCATGGTTGACATAGCCCTAAGATGCTGCTTCATCGTGTGGTCAGAGCGCATCTTATAGGAGTCAAACCTCATGGTTAACCCACGCAACCTAATGGCTGAAGTTCCACCAAACTTCAACTTCAAAGCCTCCCACATGCTTTGGGCAGTGTCATAGATCTCGAACTCACACATTAGATCATTGTGCATGCTGCTTAACATTATTATGCGCGCGCACCGACTTTTCTTAGCCCATTGAGTATAGGCTAGTTGATCTATTTTGTGTTGTTCCGAGGTCCCTTCCCCGGGCTTAGTAAGGGAGTGAGATAAGGCCTCCAAGACCTCTTGCTCATCTAAAACATATTGGATCTTGCGATGCCAAATGTCGTAGTTCTCCCCATCCAATTTCTCCCCTTTGTTTAAATCGGCAACTATACTCTTGGATGCTATTCACTACAATACGCAAAGAAGGGATATTACACACACACCTAAGAAATCTGCCGCGTCTATCCAAGTTAGAAAAAAAATAATTTAGACATGTCGCAAGATCGAAAAATCGCTAGGCTTCAGAATCATCTCTTGCGCCACAATATCCAATTATTAAATTTTTAACCTAATTCCAGCGCAAATTCAAAAAAAAATATGGGAGAATTAATCATAATTCTCAACCATACTCCCACTATCTTAAGTAGTCATAAAGTCCTAGTCACATGTAAAGACATAACCTACTAAAATTGTAGTAACCTTTTGGGCCAGTCTACAAGGACAGCTACTCCAACCACAGTAACCTGTTGGGCCAGTCTACAAAGATGGTTCATATAAGACCATTACAGTTCATTTTTCTTGTTCCATCAGTGCATTTACAGTTCTTACTGGGGTCACTGTGGTCTTTTGGCTATACAGTGCATTTACAGTTCTTACTGGGGTCACTGCAATTTTTTTTTCAGTCTATCATTTACACTGACAATTCTAACTAAGACTACTTAGTGGGAATTTTTTCTATTTTATCAATAAAGACTAATGTATAAACATTCAAGCCTAACATTCATAGATGATAAAAATAATCACATATCCACATGTTCAATTCACATATACATGTAATCACATTTAATATAACAAATTAAATAAAAGATCACATGTAATTTAAAATAATGGAAAAAAAATATAGCATGAATATAACTATATTCACATGTGATCAAATTTAATCTAAAACATAAAAAAAAACACATGTAATATAACAATATATCTTAGCATATATTAAGACATGCAAATTTCATCCCCTCTTTTTTTTTTTTTTTTATTATTAAACACTGAAGGGCCGAATGGCCCAAAATCAAATTGGGCCAAGCCCAGCCCGAGTCATCAAAGGAAAGAAAAAAAAAAAAAAAAACGTTTGAGCTGGGCCTCACGGCCCAAGCCCATGGAAGTCAAATGACCTAAGGGTCATCTTCTTCCTCCATCGGCTACTGTTCACGTGAACAGTAGCCGCTCCACAACAGCACGCCGCTGCACCTCCGTGGTGCGCGCAGCACCTCTCTGGTGCGCGCTGCACCTCGCTGGTGCTCGCTGCACCGCAATGGTGCGTGCTGCTTCACTGTGGTGCGAGCAGCGCCTTGCGGTGGTGCTCGCAGCACCACCTGGTGCGCAACATTTTTTTTTTTTTTAAACAGATTAAAAAGAGAGGATAAAAAAAACACAATACAAATCTCAAGCAGATGCGAGAAAATATTATAAACTGGAAGCAATTTAAAAAAAAAATAGCTCTGATACCAATGTTAGAATGCACAGCGGAAAAGTACCTCAAGCTCAACTTAAAGAATTGCTCCACAAGTTTTTCCAGATTGATAAACTCCAAGCGTTTTCCTTTAGTGGCGAAAGTGTACTACGTAGTATGAAACAAGAGTAACACTTAATCAATCCACAGCCTAAGTAATTTTTTCAAGAGAGAACAAAAAGAGAGATTATTTTTTTCTATTTTTCAGATCATCAAAAACACAATTGGAGAAGACTATATATAGTCATCATCTGCATGGCTGGCCTTAAAGGCCAGCCTTCAATTATATTATGTAACGACAGTAACCCATGGCTTTAAGCCATGCATTACATGCGTTACAAGCAGGAGGGGGTCAGCCCCACGTGGGTGCCCCTCCATCTAATATAAATAATGCTATTCATTATTTTAATTTTTATTATTTTTTTTATCATTATATAATGTGTCATTATATAAGTAGAGAGTGTTTATTATATTTTATTTATAAATTTATCATCTAATGCTATATCGATTATTAAAAAAAAAATGAAATATACATTTTTTCTAAAATTTTTGTCTTTTCTTTATTCCATCTGATCCTTTCTTTTAAGCCGTATTTCCGTGAATAATTTTCTTTTATTTTTTTGGTATCTTCTTACGCCGAACCCACGTGGTCTTTTTCTTTGGACCCTGACCGCTTACGAAATATTTGCGTTGTTTTGGTTTTTCCTACGGACAGCAATATATCCACCAAACCCACACTATCTCTCTCCGTAAATGCTAGTGGTTTTTCACTTTTTCTTTTTCTCCTTCACAGGTCAACAGTCGGCAGCTCTCTTTCCTTATCTCCCATCTGTTTTTCTCTAGCTGGTGCCAAGACCACGGTCCACGGTGCCTTTTTCACTCTCAGGACTTCACCCGCCCTTACACGCTCTCACCAACTCTGTCTCTCTCGCTCGTTATCCTTCGTTTATTTCTTTCACAAATCAGAACAAACAACACCATGAACAAACCAACCCCATCGTAGCTACATCAGCCACTGCACCTTAGATAAAAACCCACAGTACCGTAGTTGAAAGCCAACCACCGGATTGTGTCATTGTGGCAAAAATATGCTAAGAATTTGAGATTCAACTGCAGTATCTCCTGCACCACATGGAAACTTGCGAGATTTAATGTCCTGAACCTTTAAATTTTCATGGTGATTTGATGAGTCCAGCAGAACTCCTGTTATGCTTTTCAGGAAGTAATTATTTTGTTTAAAATTATCTGAGCACATTTTAACATTCAGAAACAAACCTCTCTATAATATTTTGCTCACTGAAACTGTGTGCCATTGTTGTTCAACGCAACATTTTCTATCTTCAGTTTGGTGGCAACCATCTCTATGCACTCATAGAAACTCAGTAATTAACGAAACCCAGAAAGCTATATAAAGATTAAATCTAAACTAAAGATAGACGTATAGAAGTGCTTAAAAGAGGCTGTGCTGAAATGATTTAAAATCGGTGGCGCTGATGCATCTCATATTTTACTCTTCATCCTGAGAGGAAGAAAGGTTTTACACACCTTATGTTGGCTGTATTTCTCCCTGATTGCGGGTAGATTAGGATTACTGCAATTGCAGCACAGGCTATGCAGCGCCTTGACACAGTCACTCAAATCAGAAGCTTGGTAAAGTGTTTAATGCTTCAATACAGAATTCTGTAAATGTGATACATACAAAACCAAACTACGTCACATACCTTTATAAGAAGAGATGGAATAATAAACATCTTGGCCACAAGTAAAATCTGTTTAACAATTTCCCACACAAACCCAGGGTTTCTTTAACGGGAGAAGTATAAATTTGGCCAAGAAAGTAGCAGAAGCAGCTACTAGCGATGGAGAATAACGAAGCATGTTGTATTCGAGAAGGGATAACTCCGTGAGGTAGTTGGCCAAGCACTCCAGCTGCATTGATGGAACCTAGGAAAAGTAGCAGGCACCAACACCACACCATAACAAGATTTTGATCAACACCACAATGAAACAAAACAATTTTATCACTCAGATTTTAACAACACTTGATAACAAAAACTGACGGCATTGGCAGGCATTATTTTACACATTTTTTTCTAGTAGTATCTATCTCACACATACTTAAAAAAACCAGTTAAGTTTTGACCTACAATTTTACTTGACAGATTGTTAATATGTTACATTAATTAACAGCCAAAATCCACTGATATGACCCAACAAGTCTTGAAGGTATGACATAAAACTGATACACTTGGAAGTCCAAGAAAGAGATACCTAGCTGGTGGCTTGAACAACACAAACAAATCGCCTGAACAATTGTCACGAATGACAAAAGTCAAAACCCAAAGCAACATGAATGAAATTCCACTCAATAATAAAAAAGTAGCTATCACCTCAAAAAACAGTTAGCTGTTGGGGCTGTCATTTCAAACTTCAACGAATTCAGTGCAGCAGATTCCATTTGAAAAACCTGCAGAAATTCCTTCAGTCAATGTCTATGGGGAATGTGATAAAAACCCAATTCAATGAAGCATACAACAGTAGAATTTTAGACAACAAAAAATGGAACCAAACCTCCTCCTTGAAGTATGTATAATCAGTTACATAACAGAACTCGTCCACACTGGGTGCACAGATCTCCTCATACTTGCTGGCAAGACAATTGCACCACTTGTTATTAATCATTATCCTCTATCACAGATACAACTTAGTCAGATGCACATGCACAAATACAAACACGGGGTCAAACTTGTAAGCAAATCTACTATAGAATCTTACGCAGCAATCATCATGCATGCAACACCAAGCAATTGCAACCGTTGCCTATTCACCACATTGCCAGAAAGAAAACGACCAATATAGTTAACAGTCAAAAATAGTGTATCAGGTAGGAGCCAGTACTCTTCAGCAACCTACAGTTAACACTAAAAGGTAAGACAACCAAAAGGCCAAAATAACTGCACACTAAAAGAAATGCTTGATGATATTGACAACAAGCAACATTATAATGCCAGGTACAACCCCACTTATCAAGATATTTGGTGCTTGTTAATGAATAAGCATGATCCAGAAAAGTGGGATGGAAAGGGGGAAACTTCTTGGATTATATAAATCACCTAGGCAATATCATCACCCACCATAAATTACCTCCACAAGCCAGTCAATCAGTACAGCACGCATGCTGGCATTGATGTCTTTCTGGATCCTTCCCATGAAGTCCGTGGAAGGGCTTTTATTTGCCTAAAAACAGAAGAAATGAATCAATTACAATTTGCAGAAGTTAGGAAAGAAATGTGAACTTCGTTAAATAATAATGAGAAATTTGAAAAAAATAAGAGAAACGCGGTGAATACAACATATTGTGGAGAAGTATGCAAACCTCAGATACACGCAAGTGCTTATAAATATCACAAGCAATGGTTGCACAGCATCGAGGGTTCATGACATTGTTATCAATAGCTACAACTTGATCAAATGTTTCCATCTCCACAAGCATACCTATCTCACAGACATTCCCTGGAATCAATATCAGAGAAAATAAATTAGAAAGGGCATGATGTAAATATTCCAGGCACACACTTTGCAGCTAATAAAAGTAGAACAAGATGTTACGGCCCAAATTGGGCATGATAATTGGGACAGATATCAAATCCCTATTTACAAATTAAATGAGGAAGAGCCTAAACATATATGAAGTTAAATTGACAGTGAATAAAAAAATCTTAGAATAAAAACCTGCTTTTTCTGCATTGTCTGACATGAAGAGACTGTTGCTTGTCTTCCTCTCGACCAATCTAACAGCTGAACCATCCTCATTGTCAATCAATTGAAATTCTGGACTCTTCAAAGACTCACACGTAGACATGCTCTCGTCCAAAGCAATGCTGCCACTAGCTGAGCTACTTGGAGAAATATCCATGCCTCTGGGAGCACGAATTATGCTACTCAGAGCACAAAGACCGGCTTCCACGCTGCGTGGAGCAGAATGGGTAGCAACACTAGCCACCAATTGATCACTTCCGGGAAACATTTATCCTCTGACCGAACAAAGATACTTGATTTGAAGCCCAAGGATGCAGGCAAAGTTTTCTCAAGGAAGCCTGTATTGTCTGAGCAAGCAGAAACTTTCTTCTTGGTCTTGGCAATTTTGGCAACACATGGCACCTTTAAATACTAAACTCAGTTAATCTTTCTCTGAAATTTTAAAACAATTACACCACAATGTGGCAGTAAGCTCAAAGCTAAAATTTCTGCCCCATGTAATTGTGAGACGAAAGATCATATGCTTATGATAACAATGGCGCAACAGAATTTCTCAACAACAAACACATTTTTCCAAAAAAAAATCGGAAGGACAATCCGTTTTGTACAACATAATTTCAGAAAAATATTGCCACCAAAATTGATATCTTGAAGCAGTCGACTACAGTGCACCATTACCCACTATGGCTTTTACAAAACCTTCATGGTTCGGTTTCATAAACCGCCTTTAGTGGTCATTTCCTCAATCTACTTGAGGAAATATGGGCTCAGATCAATTATTTGGCTCCATTGCCCCTTGTTTATTTTTTATTATATGCGCTAAATTGGTTACAACAATGTGTTTTGTTGGCTACCCTCTCCATTTATATTCTTCTTTTAATTTAATGAAAGCTTATTCATGAAAATACATTGAGCATGTTCTTAATCTCTTTATTTATTTTTCGAACATCTTCCTCGTTGTCGTGTATGAAATGAATTAAACCAACGCGGGTTTGAAGAACAGTTCTTTGGTCTGAAATTGGATCCAGGCAACACCATACTCTTTTAGAAGTAGGGAAAACAAAAATCAACGAGAATATTGAACTTACACAGCAGCAAAGAAGCCCAACGGAGCAGCGTAGCACATTTACCAAAAAAAGACTAGAAATTATAAAAGTCCATGGTATGATACATATTATAAACTCTTAATCAATCATCCAATTATCCCTTTCAAGAATAAGAGGCACAGGGAAAGAGAGAGAATCGAATTCAGAGAAGTTTGAGCGCACCAGAGGCCTGGACTGAGGGAGCAAGGTGCGTGAATTACTCTTAGAGCCATTTCTTTGGTTGGTGACGTCAGCGAGAGTGGGTCGCTTCTTGGCCGCCGCAGTTAACTTCCCGGATGGATTGTCGGAAACCGAGGGCATCTTGGCCGAAGACGAAGATGGTGAGGGATCGTGGTTGTGGGTCGACAATTGGGTCGAAACCCTACCCTGTAGTGGAGATTTCGGTGCGAATTCTGGCATCAGCGATTACAGAGTGTCACTATGACCCATTTGATCTGTGAACAGTAATTTTTTATTGAAGCATTTGAATGCATTTAAATTGATATATGTTTAAATGTATCAAGTATAACATGAGTTTAACTTTTTTATATAAAATTGAAAAAATAATAGATTATATTAATGATTAGTTTGAGATGAATTTAACTCACTTTAACAATTAAAGATAACCTTAGGAGGGATTTGGATAATGAGTTGAAATAAGAATTGATACGAAATAAATTAAAATAAAAGTTAAATAAAATATTATTAAAATATTATTTTTATTTTTTAATTTGAAAATGTTGAATTATTTATGAATAGTAGTGAGTTGAGTAGTGAAGGGAGTTATGTAGAATCTATCTAAACTAAGTTTAAAGTATGTTTAGATATTAAGATGAATTTAATACTTTTTATAAAAAATTGAAAAATGTTGTAGATCTTACGTATAAAGATATTTTAAGTTGAAAAAAGTTGTAGGTTCCACGTGTAAAAATGTTTTGAATTGAGATGAATTTAATAATTTGATAATTAAATATTTAAATATTAAACTCAGTTTAAAATTAGATTGAACTCAATTGAGTTTAACTAAGATCAATAACTAAAAACAGCCTAAATCCAAACCAAACCTGCGTAACTTTTAAGGGTGACGATAGTAATAGTTTTTTAGAAGTTTCTATTATACAAGATTTTACACGTATTTTCTAAAATAGTTAGCTCACCATAGAAAACAATATAAAAATATAACGTTTTTGTTATAGGAACTACTTTTTTTATAAAAGATTTGCACAAAATTTGGACACATGTAGGTAGTATTACTCGTAATGAAATACTTACGAAGTTACGATACTTTTATATCTCATTTCACTATCAACTATCAACCATTTCAAATATGACACTTCATTAAAAATGAACTTCGATTTTGTAAAATTATAAAAAAGGTTTTAAAAAAATTGTGATAGTTTTTATCTTGTTCAAGTCCTAAATTTCCTAAATCCAAAAATTCATGCAAGTCAAAAGGCTACAAAATAGAAACTATTTATGAAGCTATTTTCTTTTGAAACAACATATTCTCATTTTCATCCTTTTTTTTTTTTTTTTTTTTTGCTTTTGTTTTCCAGGTTTTATTGAACACTTGGAGACTTGGAGTTGAAGGGACTAAGTTGGAACTTGGGTTTGTTTCTTTTATTTCCTATTTCTTTTTTTTTTTTTGTAGATTTATTATTATTAAATTATTCAAACTATTTGTAATAGTTTTAAATTAATTTATAATAATTTTAGACTAATTTGTGATATTTTGGAATTATTAGTTAGTAACTTTGTTAAGTTCATTTAGGGTCGAAACTAGTTTTAGATTAATTTATATTTAGCGATAAACATTATTTTTATATATTTTAGATTTTCAAAATTTATATTTATTTTGCTTGATTTGGACTAAGAAAGAGGTATAGACTCAAAAACAGTAAAAAAGGCGGGTAAAGACATGTTATGGGCCCAAAAAAAATGCCGAAAGAGCCTCTAAAACAAGATATGGATTCAATCAGCCTATATTGAGGCCCAAGCGTGGTGTACGGCCCATAGACCGTACACCCTCTCGACAACCAAACGAGGTCACTACCCTTACGGGTACCATATATGACAATGAATACCGGGCTTAACTCTTGTAAAACATATCCATGTTGAATTATACAGGGGTAGGCAGCAGGGTGGGGGACGGGGAGGGGGTGGCCCTGTCCCGTAAGGGCCGGGTAGCATCCCTAGAATTATGAATTATATAATTGCTTACAATTTTCTAATTTGAACGATCTCGTCAATTTAAAAAAAGAAATACACAATGTGTGGGTTTCAGACATTGTGGGTTACACTACCTTTTGCATTTTGGGATCGACATTATGTCCTTCTATCTCCAAATTATAAAAAGACAAATTAAATGATGTTTTGCATACCATTTTACAACTTAACCTCGCTGAATTGTCTAAAAATTATATTTTATGATTTTTCTTTCATTTCTTACATTTTATTGACTCAAATTTAATTTTATTATAAAAAATTGAAATTTAAAAAAAAATAGAAAAAATAAGAAGTTTTATTAATTCGATCAAATCGAGTGGTCAAATGGTATACTCTTTAGAAGGGTCTTTCCACATTATAAATACTATTGGTGAATAATTTGTTTTGTTTTAATATTGAATACTAGGAGATTTACTTGATATAACTATTTCCTCATATTTTAAAAAACAAGTAATTATGTTAAAATGAAAATGAAACATTATTTTCATCATTAGTCAGGCAAAGGAGGGATACTTCCTAGGAAGCCCATCTCACCAATAGCCCACTAGTGATCTTGGGCATGGACCCATAACCCATTGGGATGCATAGGTTTTAAGGTTTTAAGAATAACCTTAAAACAACTTCACATCCAGTTTCCAAAAATGCTACTTATAGTAACTACATAACTATACATTTTGATGTGTTAGTTATTAAAAAAAAATTATATAATTTAAAATTTGAAATTTAAATTAAAAATAATACTGGTAATTCGTATAATATTGTACATAAAATTATACGTATGTGTAGGACTAATCGTCTTCTATTCTATGAAGTATTTTAGGATTGTCAGGGAGTCACAGTAACAACCCCAAATGTTCTTTAAGGTTGCGTTTGAAAGTTGAACTGAGTTGAGTTTATTTGAGTTTTTTATGAATAATAATGAGTTAAAATAGTTGAGTGAGTTTTGTTCATGTTTAAACTGCGTTCAGAAGAGATGAAACTTGTGTGTGGATGTTGAACTTGGTCTAAAAATGAAGTGAATTGAGATGAGTTGCGCATCTAAACGAAACCTAAATGTACTCATGTACTCAACACCTTGAATATTATATATATATATATATATATATTTTCAATGGGGTTTTTTAATTAACACATCTAACACGATTTTATAGATAAATCGTATAATATTGTACATAAAATTATACGTACGTATAGGACTATTCATCTTCTATTCTATGAAGTATTTTCGGATTGCTAGGGAGTCACAGTAAGAATCACTGTATAACCCCAAATGTTCTTTAAGTACTCATGTACTCAACACCTCGAATATATATATATATATATATATATATATATATTTTTCAGTGGTTTTATTTTAATTAGCACATCTAACCAAAGCAAGAGCCGTTGTAAGGCGTGAATGAGATAAGATGAAAGTTGAAAAAAATATTGTTAGAATTTAATTTTTAATATTATTTTTATTTTACGATTCGAAGAAATTGAATTATTTATTATATTTTATTTAGAAATTTGAGAAAGTTATAATGATATAATATATGTGTATATATATATATATATATATAGATATAGATATGAGATGAACAAACCTGCAGCTCTAAGAGCTAATTATGAAATCTATAGTTGCTTGGAAAAGAAAGTAATAATAATAAACTATTAGTTTAGCTGAGTAACAATGTATGAGATATTTGGATAAGAACTGTATATATAAGTTGTTAATTTCTTAAATTCATTACAGACTTCTTCAACTGATCCATACACAATTTTTATTGGACTAAAAATTCGTATAATTAGATTTATATTAACTTACTATATTGTTTTGTAATATGAGGTTATTATAAGTATTTATGTATGTATAAGTGTATTGATTCTTCCAAATTTGTACATATAGTCATTATATAAGATAAAAATCATTTATACATGATTTATTGCAAAAAGGAAAAAAAAAATTAATATTGAGTAATAATTTCTTTTTCAAAAAAATTGATATACTGATGATTTATATGACTTTATTATGAAAATGAATATGATCTCAAGTAATGTCGACTATATTAAGAACGTCAGAAGCTAGCGTTGATATGAAAGTGGTTGTGTACTGCAGTATATATATATGTATTTGTATGTGTGCGTTTTCTCTATATACAGCCATGTTATATATGGACGTAACAGCAGCATTAATTGAAGTTCTCAACACCAGTTTTGTTCTGGCTTTATTTTAGGTCATTTAACAGTATCAATATTGACCAAACCTAGCTGCTTTTTACTGAACTAATTAAACAAGGATTGAAGTCCTCAACACCTTCAATTCTATCTGTTATTAATGGCGATAGCTAGCATACATTGGTTTTCAGCTTGGCCTGGTCGTTTTTCATGAAAGGCTTGTAAGTCTCAAGATCAAGAACAAACCCAGCAATGTAGCCCACTGCTGCAGCTATGGTGATTATGAGGCACAAGACGCGCATGATTTGAAGGAGAATCCAATATTTAGTGCTCCACTTTAATTAGTATCTTCTTTTGCACTATATACTTCTGCACAGGAAAGTAATGTACGTACATTGAAATCAATAATTTAATTTGATATTAAGTTGATTTGATTTTTATAATTATCAAATTAATTACTTTGATCGATTTCATATTATCTTCAACAAGTAAACAGTGAGAGGCCAGAACACTAAAGCTCCAATAAGTCCAACCTGCACGTACGTCGTTGATCAAGAACGGCAGAAGCGTTGATATAAGAGTGGTTGGGACCGCAAAGATTGTTCTCCAAACGGCCAATCGGAAGAGGTTGAGTTTGCAGGGGTTATGATCGATCTCTCTGGTGAGGGTAGGAAATCTTTTTGTCACGGCATCCTCAATCACATCGCGGAGAGTGCTCGAGAATCAACTTGGTATATATGCACCAACACATGATCAGTGGATGACCAAGGCAACATTAATTTGCTGTGACAGGCAACCAATTATTTATATGGGTTATAGAAACCGAAATCAGCGAGGAGGTCTCTAGGGGTGCCAGCTTGATCTCCAAAAGCAGCATATAAACTCGTAAAGCTACAAAGCATGCACAAAAAGGTCATGAAGGCAGGGCTAATCATAATGGCCTTCTTCGTTTTCTTCAACCCCGATGGTGGAGATTCAACTTTGTCCTCTTTAATTTATATTATATCGTTAGTTCAACATGATAGCACTCACGCTCCAAACGTTGGCTGGATATCATGGATCTGTTTCTTTTAATGCTTTGACGCTAACACCTTTGTAGTATATAGTATCGTTTTTATCTATGCCAGCTAGTACTGCCTAAAGCTAAAGGAAAAGATACCGTAGGATTGTGGTTCGGAAAGAAATGGGGAACATATATAAGTACTCCAAGAATTCAATGAAAAGCACTTTGGACTACACATATATAGCAATTAGCATATGTAAAACCTGTCTTTCACCTGAACTTCGGATACTTTAGTTGGCATCATCCTCATGACAACAATAGACCATCATCCAGCTAGATGGTGGAGTTGATAGACTCAATTTCCCGGTCTAATTCCCTTTGTAATAGAACCATGCACGTTGTTTTTCAGGCCTGAGCTCTACAAATCTAAGGTTAGTGCTAGCTGGAGCTGAATGCAAGTGATGACCGTGCATGGCATCAACTTTGTTAGAACAAAGATCAAAGATTTTGCTGCCGTGGCTGGAGCTGAATGCAAGGTTGTGTAGTACTCATACCTTGCAACTATTAATGATCATATTCATATTTTGGTCTACACTTTCTTCAATGCATATAACTTGCAAAGAAATCATCATGATGAGCAGTCGAATATTGTATATTTGCAGAGAAGAACTTCTCAATGATCTGGATGCTGATCAGATATACTAATTAATAATTTATATATATGAATTTATGAAAATGAATATGATGATCTCAAGTAGTACTGACGTTTATTTTAGTAAATTTTTCGGTTTTTATATATATATATAAACCAACTTTTTTACACCTAGCTGGCCCATGATCTTTTTATAAAAATCTGTGAATTTGGAGCTTGAATCTCCCCTAGTCCTCCTCCAGAATATAAGAAGAGCCTGCGAATTCCTTCATTATCGTTCCACGTTGTGTTGGGAACTTAAGGGGTGGGTGCTCCTTTTAGGTCAATTTAACAGTACCAATATTGACCAAACCTGCTTTTTAAGGAGTCCTTAATGGCGATATCTAGCATTGGGTTTCTGCAGCTTGGCCTAGTCGTTTTTCTTGAAGGGCTTGTAAGTCTCCAGATCAAGAACAAACCCAGCAATGGAGCCCGCTGCTGCAGCTATGGAGACGATGAAGCACAAGACGCTCATGCTTTGAAGGAGAATCCATTTAGTGCTCCACTTTGGTATCTTGTTTTTCTCTATATACATCTGCACAGGGAAGTAAACTGTGAGAGGCCAAAACCCTAAAGCTCCAATAAGTCCAACCACGTCGTTGAAGAACGGCAGAAGCATTGATATGAGAGTGGTTGTGAGAGCAAAGATTGTTCTCCAAACCAATCGGAAGAGGTTGAGTTTGTAGGGGCGGAAACTCGGGATTATGATCTCTCTGGTGATCTGGGTAGGAAATCTTTTTGCCACGGCATCCTCAATCACATCGGAGAGTGCACGAGAATGAACTTGGTATGCACCAACACACTGGATGACCAAGGCAACATTTGCTGCGACAAGCAGCCAATTATATAGGTTACTGAAACCGAAACCCAAATCAGCGAGGAGGTCTCTAGGGGTGCTGTGATCTCCAAAAGCAGCATAACTCGCACAGCTACAAAGCATGTACAAAAAGGTCATGAAGGCAGAGCTAATCATAATGGCCTTCTTCATTTTCTTCAACTCCGATGGTGAAGATTCAACTTTTTCCTGTTTAATTTATATTATATCGTTAGTTCAACATAGATCTATAATATTAACTCATTTGCCAATTAGATACAAGAAAAAATGAAGGGTATAATTAATTCTGGATCGAAATAGAGTACCTGAAGTACTTCAAAAATGGTGTTGGCCGAGTAATCACGATATGCAAAGGCTATATCTCCAACTGCTAGGAAGATCCTAGATATCTTTCCCTTTCCAAATAGAGACAGTGTACCGATGCTTATTCCAGTCAAGCTTCCCCTAAGCTCCCCAGTTTCTATTAATTGAGACAGCAACAAGTCAGAAAGTTATGCTTAAAACATAATTGACGAGGTAACAAAATAAATATATATCAGCATATTCATCAACCTTATTAAGATGCGCACTTAACGAATATCATTTTAATGTATGTCGTAATAATTTGTAACAAATCATCATGTATTACAAGTCATGATTTTCTCACTTCAACCAAAAAAAAAACAGTGTTTGGATTTGGATTGGTAATTTAAGGAAAACATTTTTTTTTTTTTTTTACTTTACTTACTTCTTAGTTATGAAGGTCAAGATTTTATTCAAGATTCGGGCTAAATTAATTTCTTATTTTAACAAATTAATATCTCTACTTATTTTTTATTTAATCTTTTTTAATTAGGACTCGATCGAGAATTTGTTTCAAGCTTATATATATATATATATATATATATATATATATATATATAGGAAATGAATTTTATAAGCTTGTATTTATATCTTAAGATAAATGTTATTTATATTTTAGAAAGAAAAATGGTAAAGTGCAATATATATTAATGGACCTGAAATTTTGGCGATGCCAAGAGCAATAAGAAACGTTGAATATATGAAGGACAGGAAAGGTTCGACATAGAAGGGCTGCCACAGCTGATCAAAGGCAGGAATTTGAGAGAGAAATACTTGAAAGAAGCCAATAGCAATCATAAAGGAATTTATATTCATGTGGCATCCATCTTTGCCATGGTTGACATCGAAGCAATGAAATTTCATGAGTGCCCTGTAATAATTAGCATACAACATGAGTCATTAATTAATTAGTATATATATTTCATACAGATCTAACCCACCTTAACCATATTATATATAGTGTGTGTGTGTGTATATATATATATATATGTGTGTGTGTGTGTGTGTGTGTGTGTGTGTGTGTGGATAATCCAAAATCGAAATTCAAACATGAGCTTACATCATGCTTAAGGATGATGCTATTATGTCCCCTATTGTCAGTCCAAAAAGGTTCAGACCATGAACTATTCTGTACATCAGGACATGTATTTCACCTGCAGGCAGGAAAATAGAAATAAAAGATTTAAATCCAAGCCAATTAAGTAATACTTCTCAAACATGATCATGATCTTGTTCCACATGTATTCACCAAGATATGTTCTGACGGCACCCTGGAAACCCAAAGTCGGTTCCACATGAGATTGATGATAACATTCAGAAATAAAAAAAGAGGTGGAAACCGTCACAGCGAAGAAGAAGAGCATGACCAAAGGACCACTAATCCATCCCAGTTGAGCCATAGCCCATGCTAAAGGAAGAACCCCATTCCCAATCACAGCTGCCAAAATGATAGCGCTCACCATCCAAACATTGCCTGTATATTATATGATGCATGGTGGCAAAACATCAGGAAAAAAAAAAAAAAAAAGAGAGATCATATTATGCTATACATGATGAACTAATTACCCTCCGATCCTTTAGGTCGAGCCGACTCTACCTCCATGCGTCCGACACGTGGACTTCACGCGCTACTCCAGCTGCGTCGGTTTGCTTTCCCTCCGCAAATCTGTATTTCCAATACCGGTCTATCCGGTTATCGCTTTTCCTAATTGGTAATTTTGTAAAAGAAACTAAAGATTTCTATAAAAAATATTTCAAGATAAAGGACTACAGTGTATCCACTTACACTGCTTTTAACTATCCATTAACTTGTGAACGTTTTTAAGACGGTACCTCTTTATAGAATTTGGGTAGAGATTAAAAATTTAATTTCAAAATTTATTTTATTTTCTTTTTCATCACTATTTTTATATTGTGATTGTTGTATTAAAATATTTGTTGGAAATCTCACCCTTATAATAGTATTTGCTGGGAATCCCATGATTCCCACCCTTTTAACATATATTATTTTTTATTTTAATGAAGTTTACTAGCTTAGAAAAAAAAAAAAAAAACACATCTCGCTAATCTACATCTCTCTCTTCGACCTCTCTGTCCTCAAGCTCTCTCTCTCCTAACTAATCTACATCTCTCTACTCAATCTCTCTCTCTCTCCACTCAAACCTACATCTCTCTCCTCAAGCTCTCTCTAATTGTTCTCTCTTCTCAAGCTCTCTCTCGTCAAGATATCCCATTGATTCAATGAGTAGGAGAAACTCAAAATGCAAAACCGGTTGACACGTATGGTGTGGAGTGTGAAATTTAATACAATGACTAATGAGAAAAAATTTTCTATATAAATAAATTCTGTTTGAGTCCGTAACAAAAAAAAGAGGATATTTCCTATTAATCAAACCAATATAGTGTAATATTTTTACATTTTATTTTTACAGATAAGATAAAATAAATTAAGATAAAAGTTAAAAGTTAAGTAAAATATTATTAAAATATATTTTTTAAATATTATTTTTATTTTAAAATTTGAAAAAATTAAATTATTTATTTTATTTTATATAAAAATTTAAAAAAATTATAATAATAAAATAAAATGAGATTAAAATCCAAAACATTTTTAAACCAAAAGAAAAATAAACAGCTCCAAGAACAAAAATCACAATAATCTCTTTCATTTTCACAGCCCAAAAACTCCTATCTGTATACAAGAACCAGGTTTTATGATAAAAACTCCATTTCCGTTTCTGACTAAAGAAACACACAAATTAAAACCGAAAACGTTTTAAAAGCAAAAGAAAAGAAAAGAAAATTCAAGAAAAAGTCCCAAAAATGATCTCTTTCATTTTAATGGCCCGAAAACTCCTACCTGTATAGAAGTTTGAAGTGAAGTGACGAATATATAGGTCAGAAGCAAGAGTGTGGTGGAGAACGTAGAAAAAGGGTTACTTCGATAACGCATTCAGAAGTGGTGGTAGAGTTTGAAGTGAAGTGACGAATATATATACAGGTCTGAAGTAAGTGTGAGGTGGAGCCGGTAGAAAAAGGGTTCCTTCGATAACGCATTGATTGACGCCTGAAAATAATACTACACGACGTCGGTTTGGAGCCATACCCATATAAATATGGAACCTGCTACTGACACACAGGAGAATCCTCGCCGAAAGCTCAATTTTTTTTTTTTCAATTATTTTTTAAACACTTCAAGTATTTTTAAAAAATATTAAAAAATCATAAATTCATTTAAAAATAATTTATTAATCATTAAGTAAACAAAAAATAAAAAATAAAATACAATGCGGTAAAAATTTTCGATAAAAAGTTTATGTGGGAATAGTATTTTCCTATAAATATACCTTGGTTCAGAGAAAAGGTGGTGTGAAAGGCAATTTTTCAAAGCATCTACTTTCTCTTTATTTTTCTTTTTCTTTTTCTTTTTTGTAATTTAGTGATATCGTTTGGCTCAAGCGACAAATTAGAGGGTAACTAGGAGAATGAGTATGTAGTTGTGAATAGAAATACATACGATATTCCCCATCTTATCCTTAAAAAAAAGAATTAGTGATTAGGTAAAAATCTTATGATTACTAGAAAACTATTTATCATGACCATCCTTTAATTATCTTCTAATAATATGATAATACATGACGATATTATGAGAAAACAATGTTTAAGGAGACGACAAGTAACATTTTTCAATTTAATAATCATGTATGTGGCATTTCATGACATGATAAAATTACTCATGTACTCTCAAATTGGTGTAAAATGGAGAAACCAAATTAGGACCTGGAGAGACAAGGAAGATAACAGAGTCATGCTTGGCTCTCCATTTTTTGATTGGAAGAAATAATGAAATGCCACGGGATTATTATTTGAAATGACCATGACCAAAATGGGTTAATGGCTTTATTGGCGAAGTTTCTATGTCGGTTGAGATCACTCTGGATAGGACCCATTTTAAGAATCCAATGCATGCTTGCTATTCACGAGGAGTTTTTCAAATAAAAATGCTTAGGTGGTTCACGAATATATTGTTCGTCGTGCATGCTCACTTGCTCAGATCCCGACGGAGTGCATATAGAGTAAGAGACGCGAGATTTCTTCTCATTGATTCTGAAACTATAGAGAGTTGTAAAAATACATTAATTTCCATTGTGTAATGGGTAAATTCCAACAATATTATACGTGTATGAAAACATTCCTTTTGATCAGGAATCCAGGATTCCCGGCCAGTGTTTATAATTAGATTTCCATAGCGGGGGGAAAGGTGCCAATATTAATATATGAGAAAAAATATTTATAAATGTGAATTGTGCAAGTGTCATGTAATTATTTTATAAAAAGTAAATAAAATATGAGATCTATATGAAAAAAATTAATTTTTTAATAGTGAATCACACTATTTTTTAAAACGATTACGCGATGTTGACACACTTTTTAATTATATGTAGAATTACTCTTAATATATATCTACCTATATATTATGTTCATCATGGCCTTTTAAGTTTGTACCCTACAGTTCCCTTTCATCAATCAAGTCTATTAGCGAAGGAAAAAAAAAAAAAAAAAACACAGAGAAGTATGCAAATTACCTCGTATACACGACATTGTTATCAATATGATCTACATTAACCTGATCAAATGGTTCCATCTTCACATGAAGTATATATACATCTTTCGCAGACAATATTCCCTGGAATCAAATATTAGAGAAATTAAATAAATTAGAAAGGGCATGCTCATCATGTAAATATTCCAGGCACACATGCATGCACCTTGCAGCTATATAATGAAAGTAGATCAATAAGATGTTACGTACGGGCCAAATTGGGCATGATAGTTGAGACACAAATCAAACTTCACACCTTCATCGATTATTACGGTACTAGCTAGCTAGCTAATTGGTTTCTTCCTCCCTTTTCAATTTTCTATTTGATCTTCACACGATCAATGGTTTCAATCTCGATGCATCATGTGGTCCACAACAACACATGATGATTTTGCTTATTTTCTCAAAACTAGTCCAACCTCGAGATATTTCAAAGATGATCACTTTGATGACTTTTTAAACCATATGATCATGTTGGTCATGGAACCATTGAATTCGACCAAAATTTTGCTTTGATTTTCTGGTTTTTTTTTTTTTTTAATGTTTTTGTGCTTAGATTCGCAGTTTCCAACCTATATATATATATATGAGATGGTTGCTGAGCTCCTGATCTCTTTATTTTTATTAATATATACTCCCACTTGCCTTAAAAATATATATAAAAAAAGGAATCAAATTATTTTGATGGATTTTACTGTCTCCATCATTCAAAATTTGGAGTGTTTATTATGTGTGCATGCGTGTGAGAATTGTTCAGTCGGCCAAAACAAGTGAAAGATGTAGCACACCAGGATTAGGTGGTTCGGGTCACGACTCCTCACAATTAACACCCTCGAGACCAGCTAGCAATGTAGCAGCTGTTACACCCACTCGATCTGCAAAAGTTATTCAATTTCAGAAAAACCCTTTCACAATATTCTTTTTGCCTTTCGTTTTTTCTTGTTTTGTAGTGCCCGCACATGATGCTCTCCTACGACCCGCCCGGCAAAGGCAAGACCACTGACCACCACCGCGCTTGCCATCGCCCACCATGGCTCTTTGGGTTACCACTGCACCTATATATTGCTTATCAATCTTTAATTTATTTTAATTTTTAATTTATTTTAATTTAAGTATTTGTTTTGCTTTGAACATTATTACAATGTGCTTTGAGGGAGCTTAATTGCTTTGGGCGGACAAGTGAGTCTTTTTGGGGGCTTAAATATTGCTTCCAACTGCCTGTATAAGCACCAGCTTTGCTCAAAGTACATCATGGATGATCTGTTTCTTTAAATGCTTTGACGCAAACACCTGCCTAAAGCTAAATGAAAAGATACCCATGAAGCTTTGTGGTTGGGAAACAAATGGGGAACACAAGTCCAGGAATTCAATGACAGGAAAAAACTTGGAATGGGTTGCTTGTCATTTTGAAAAGGACATCATTCAAATATGGAACTTCTATTGTTTGGGCCTTTACACAATTAAGCAGTTAATTAACCTCTATTTCGTGTTATTTGTTTTTTCTTGATCTTTACCCTACCTCGATATGTCTATATATTCAGTTTATTGACCCCACGGTACTTTAGAAAATGCACTCTTGAAAAGGACAGAAAGTCCAGGCCAGAAACAACTTGGAATGGGTTGCATGTTATTTTGAAAAGGACATCATCAAATAAAGAACTTCTATTGTTTGGGGTTAGGCTCAATTAAGCAGTTAACCTCTATTGGCACTAATATTGCTTGTTATTTGTTTTATTTTCTGATCTTTACCCTATCTTGATATGCCTATTCAGATTATTGACCACACAGTGTAGAAAAAGCACTTTTGGACTACACATAGCATATATAAAACCTGGACTTTGGGTACTTTAGTTGGCATCATCCTCATGACAACAATAGACCATCATCCTAGATGGTGGAGTTGATAGACTCAATTTTCCGGTCTTCCCTTTGTAATAGAACCACGTTGTTTTGCAGGCCAGCAGGGCTCTACAAATGATCTAGGGTGCTGGAGCTGAATGCAAGTGATGAACGTGGTATTTTTCCCTTTTCTAACGATGTTTTTCCCTTTTCTGCATGGTGTTTCAGAGGTTATCCGTGTCCACCAATATTCAAGATCATCATTCTAGATGAGGCAGATTTAATGACTGAAGATGCTCAGGCATGTTAATTGTTAGCCGTTTTTACCTTAGTTTTGTATGATGAAATATACTCTCACTTATTTTCTACTTGACAGAATGCCCCGAGGCTGCGAATTAACCATGGAAACTTGCTCCAAAGTTAACGTTACGAGATTCTTTTTCATCTGTAATTACATCAGCAGGTAAGGCAAGTAAACATAATTGTTCTTAGATATTTTTAGACAATGTACTTCACTGCTATTCATAAATTTTGTATTAATACTATTTTATTACTATTCATAAATCATCTGAGATATTTTTAGTATTCAAATGGAGCCTGATAGACTGCTTTCTAATTTAGTATGAAAAATTCACTAATCAATTGCATGCAAAGTATACTTATATATGACGTAATCATCCAATAGGCTCTTGAAGATATCCAAGAGTAAACGAACGAGCCAGGCAAACTGATTTTTAGACTGTGATTATAACTACGTACTCTCCGTTCAATGTTCATTAGAATAACTTGCATGCATGTACAATCAAAGTTCTCTTATGTAACTGTATCATATATAGAATAATTTCCAAATCCGACTGTTAAGGAGTCCTTTTACCAAGTAACTCTATTCATGTCATATATAATTAGTCACGCATTTCATTGATTTCACTCATGCATGTAAGTTGCTTTCATTTCTTGTTAACAAGCATGAGGCAAGGATGATCAGGTTGGCTGTGGCGCCGGTACCGTCGTCTTCAGACTGTAGGAAGCGCGAGGGTATTCCCTCCCCCTCCACCCCATGCGGTGGTGGCGGCCATGTGCCTTAGAAAATGCTTTTTCTTTTAGTATATTTTTCGGTGTCTATATATATATATATATGTATATATAAAGCTGACTTTTTTACACATGGCCCATGATCTTTTTATAAAAATCTGTGAATTTGGAGCTTGAATCTCGACTAGTACTCCTCCTCCAGAATGTAAGAAGAACATGCGAATTCCTTAACGTTCCGTTCTATTATGAGTGGGTGCAGGATGCATGAACGGCACTTTTTTACTTTAGTGGTGGGGTTGGCTTAATTGCTTGGCTTCAGCAACAAATTAGAGGGTAAGGACCCCGGGAAGGAGTACTTAGTTCATGTGAATATAGATACATACAGTACGTATTCCCCATCTTATCCTTAGAAATTAGTCTTTATGAAAAAAACTTTAATTTAGCAAGCATATTACTAGAAGAAGAGTGTTATTGTCATAAATGAATTATACAAAAATAATTTCACAAATTAAAGTGACTTCATATGATTCGTCAGATCTATTACTTTACAATAAAAGTAACTTTACAGTATGACAAATTATATCAAGTCACATCAATTTATGAGATTACCTTTTGTGTAAATTCTTTATGATTGGAGTATTTATCTTAATGATCATGAAAACCTATTTATCATGACCATCCTTTAATTATCTTCTAATAATTTGATAATACATGAGGAGATTATGAGAAAAATGATGTTTAAGGAGAAGACAAATAACATTTTTCAATTTAATAATGTGGCATTTCATGATAAAATTGAAAAATGAGAATATATCTTATTCTACTATAAGCTAATAATTTTATCAATACCACATCCTCCGCACTCTCATTTTATTAGTATGATATTTCGTGATCATGATGATGAGTTATACCATTTACAATTTGAAATCACCCCACATGATACTGCATGCAGGACTTACTAATTCATAAAAAGAATAAAAATACAAATTATTTTTAATTATATACGCTAATGTAGTAAGCTTTGTGCAAATCTATTTATTCTTTAATTAGATAGACTGCTTTTTTGACATCCACAATTAGTCAGTACTAGCATTAATGATCACTTTTTGGATCCGATCCACAAAGTCCGTGCATGGTAGGGCTTTCATTTGCCTAAAAACCGAAGAAATGAATCAATTACATTAATATGAAATACCTTTTTGTTTTACGATGAATTAAGATTAAAATTAAAAATTAAATTAAATATTATTAAAATATATTTTTTTAATAATTATTTTTATTTAAAAATTTTAAAAAATTGAATTATTTATTTTATTTTATGTGAAAATTTAAAAAAATTATAATAATTAAATTAAATGAGATTGAATATGAAAACATACGAGTACTTAGTGTTTTTTGCTTACACTCTCGAGATTCGAAACTATATATATGAGATATTGTTGAGCCGATCTTTATTTTTATTAATATACACTCCCAAAAAAATAAAAAGGAATTAGATGATAAGAGATAGAAAAAAATGTGAAGCCGATGAGAAGCTCGGCCCAATAAGCGTCTCTTGTCCGTGAGCCAGCCCAATAAGTATAAACTGAAAAATGCTGAATGTAACCGGCTCATGCAACCGGTGTGTAACCGCCAACTCATCTTAATGAAACGGTGTGTTTCATTGAAGAGAAAATCGACGCCCGGTTTTTCAAATGAGGGGGGTGGGACTTAGTGAAACGGTGTGTTTTACTGAGTTTGTCAAAACACACCGTTTTGACTAAGATGAATTCGAGGGGTTGTAACTTCTCCCTTTTCCCTTCTCCGCGCGCCCACTTCTCCCCAACCCTAATACCATCGACCTCCCTCCCTTCCTGAAACCAGTAACGGAGACCATCACGAAACGGAAGGAAGCTCACACACACGAAGCTAGCAACACGGAAGGAAGCGATTTCACGGGTAATCATTTCGACTGGGGAATGAATCAAGGCCTTTAGGTAACATTATGCGATGGAGAAATTTTGGTCTGTGAGATTTGAGATGATATCTTGATGGATGTTTAAATAATTATATTTTTCTCTGATTATTTTGGTCTGTGAGATTTTGGTCTGTGACTGGGAAGTTACTTGCATAAATAACAGTCGCAAAGTGAATAAGCAAAAAAAAAAATTATTCAGAAAGTATTGAATACTAGCAAACCAGAATTTAATGCAGTTAAAACTCTGCTTGAAGTTAATTTTCATAACAAGCATTAGAGAGCTGAGAAGCACTGTAATCAGGGAGTGGAACAGGAGGCTCCCAACCACTTAAAAAGGAGAAAAAGCTGAACTTGTGGGTGTTGGCATCTAGATAAAAAAAATGATGGTAGAATGGCAGCAGGATGAACTTCACGCGTCCAGAACAATAAACAATGCGTAAAACTGGTCGA
The DNA here is from genome assembly GCF_004785595.1 of Juglans microcarpa x Juglans regia. Lineage (NCBI taxonomy): Eukaryota > Viridiplantae > Streptophyta > Magnoliopsida > Fagales > Juglandaceae > Juglans > Juglans microcarpa x Juglans regia. The sequence continues at coordinate 3,116,743 of NC_054609.1, forward strand.
ACTGGTCGAACAAAGACAGACACGGAGACGATGCAGTGAGGATACGGAGCTATGATTCATGAACGGGAGACCCAAAGACGACGACGACGCAGAGTGCAAACGAGATTGGTTTTCAGTTTTCTATTGCTGTGTTGAAATTCCGAATTCTTCCCTCCCGTTTCGTCTGCCTTTTTTTTTCTTTTCTTTTTTTAATATATATCTATATATATATATAATAAATATACGTCAGCTGGTTACCCAACGATTACGCCCGACGGATGCCTGTAGCATTGTTGCTGATTTTCTCTTCTGCATTGACGCCTCTTTTGCAGCTTTTGCTGAGAGCCTGCTTCTTCTCTCTCGGACCTCAACCAAAGCGGGGGAAGAGACAGCCTTGTATAGAAGGCAGGGAAAAGATTTACAGAAGAAAAGAAAATGGCGCCAGTATTGCAAAGCTCTCAGCAATGGGTCGAAAAATAGTACGAAACCTCTCTACTGCGTTTCATATTTTCTTTATTTTGATGGGTTTTATTGTCTCCATCATTCTATATTTGGAGTGTTTATGTGTGCGCGCGTGTTAAAATTGTTCAGTCGGCCAAAACAAGTGAAAGATGTAGCACACCAGGAGGAGGTGGTTCGGGTCCTCACAAACACCCTCGAAACCAGCAATGTACCAGCTCTTACACTCACTCTGCAAAAATGATTCAATTTCAGAAAACCCCCTTCTTAATATTCTTTTTGCCTTTTGTTTTTCCTTGTTTTGTAGTGCCCGCACATGCTCTTCTACGGCCCGCCGGGCACAGGAAAGACCACCACTGCGCTTGCCATTGCCCACCAGCTCTTTGGGTTACAACTGCACCTATTTCTTATAAATCTTTAATTTATTTTAATTGAAGTATTAGTTTTGCTTTGAGCATTATTACAATGTGCTCTGAGGGAGCTTAATTGCTTTGAGCGGACAAGTGAGTCTCGTTGGGAGCTTAATTGCTCCCAACTGCCTGTATAAGCACCAGTTTTGCTCGAAGTACATCATGGATCTGTTTCTTTTAATGCTTTGATGCAAACACATTTATATTATCATTTTTTTCTATGCCTGCCTATAGCTAAATGAAGACCCATGGAGCTTTGTGGGAGGGAAAAAAAATGGGGAACATAAGTCCAGGAACTCGATGGCAGAAAACAATTTGGAATGGGTTGCTTCTCATGTTGAAAAGGACATGACAAGCAGTTAACCTCTGTTGCGTGTTATTTTTTTCTCTCTTTACCCTACCTTGATATGCCTGTTCAGATTATTGACCCCGTGGTGTAGAGAAAGCACTTTTGGACTACACATAGCATATATAAAACCTGGCTTTCACCTGGACTTGGATATTTTAATTGGCATCATCCTGACAACTATAGACCATCATCCTAGTTGGTGGAGTTGATAGACTTAATTTTCCGGTCTTCCCTTCGTAATAAAACCGTGATGTTTTGCAGGCCTGAGCTCTACAAGTCTAGGGTGCTGGAGCTGAATGCGAGTGATGACCGTGGCATCAACGTTGTTAGAACAAAGATCAAAGATTTTGCTGCTGTGGCTGTTGGTTCTGGTCAGCGTCAAGGGTGTGTACTCATACCTTGTAACTATTGGTATTCCTATTTTAGTCTACACTTTCTTCTATGCACTTTTAACAATGTTTTCCCTTTTCTGCATGGTATTTCAGAGGTTATCCATGTCCACCATTCAAGATCATCATTCTAGATGAGGCAGATTCTATGACCGAAGATGCTCAGGCATGCTTGTTACCCGTTTTTTCCTTGGTTCTGTTAAATTAAATATACACTCCACTTATATTCTACTTGACAGAATGCCCTGAGGCGTACTATGGAAACTTACTCCAAAGTTACAAGATTTTTTTTCATCTGTAATTACATCAGCAGGTAAGCCTTAATGCTTCCTACTTTAGTATGAAAGTTGATAGGACTCTGACTCACTAATCAATTGCAAAGTATAAAAGAAATTGACATGAAGCTCTTGATGATATCCAAAGTAAACGATCCAGGCAAACTGATTTATAGACTGATTGTAATTACTCTCCGTTCATTAAAATAACAAGCATGTATAATCACAGTTCTCTTATGTAACTGCATCATAGAATTTCCTAATCCAACTGTTACTTGTGAACCAGTTCAGTTCATGTGTAAAGTACTTTATCAAGGCTTAAGGAGTCATTTTACAAACTCTATTGCCATTAGTCACGCATTTCATTGATTTCTTTAACTCGTGTATGTAAGTTGCTTTCATTTCTTATCAACAATGATTAAGTTAACTGGGAGCATGAGGCAAGGATCAGGTCGGTGGCTTGAATAAAGGAAAAAATATAGACCCAGACATTGTTTTTGATATAATCATCATTTGTGATTTCATCTTTGGCATTTTATGATCTTAATTGTTAATAGTTCTGCTCCTAGGAAAGACCCATAATTTTAGTGCTGAACTTAGCCAAACGGAGTGAAGCTGCAATAGGTCGTAAGACTTACAAAGTTTTCACGTTTTTCAAAGTTTCTTTTGTTCAATTTTCATGGTGAATCTTTACCTTTTTGTATCACTCTGATATGCAGATGATTGAATGGAGACCCTTATACTTTATGATGAAGATGATTGTATTTTCTGTAGGATCATAGAACCACTTGCTTCAAGGTGTGCAAAGTTCAGGTTCAAACCACTTTCAGAAGAAATCATGAGCAGTCGAATATTGCATATTTGCAAAGAAGAACGTCTCAATCTGGATGCTGAGGTGTAGCCATAATGTCTCAGTGTTTGTCTTGTAAAATAGTTTTCAGAGTAGATTTCTTCATTGTTTTGGTGTTAGGTTTTCTAACTTCATTAATATGATGCATAATTCTAGGCTCTTTCAACCTTGAGTTCTATTTCACAAGGTGATCTTCGTCGGGCTATTACGTACTTACAGGTGAGAACTGGTTTGTATTTTTCCTGTCGTGTGTTCAAGTATGTAAATATTATCACCTATAAAAAAAAAGTATGTGCATATTATGGTTTCATCTCTGCTCATGCAGAAGAGCATTCTTTTTTAAATCGGATGCCATCTCTGCGTCTTAAATAATCTATTCTTGCCAAACTGATTTCGTCCATACATTTTGTTGATGGTTGCTCCAATGAAGCACCCCCATCCCGTGAGTGGATAATCCTTCAGTGCATCTCTGAAACCTTCAGCTTAAAATATTGGTCTGCAAAAAACTTTTCTTGGCAGTGGCAGATACACAGGTGCCACAAATAACCATCGTGTTTTCAATTTAGTTAGTATTTTCTTCAATGCTCAACATACATTCATTTTGGCAAATCCGTGATAAAATTGGAAAAAAAATATTTGATTGATGATGATGGGTTGACTACTAGGAACTTTCAATATAGGTTTTCCATTTCATTGGTCTATGGTCATGGTTGAAATTGTACAGAGGATTAAATAGTAGGTCTTCCAGTCAAAATACTGTTATTAATCTGGAGTATCAAAATCTTAAATTCTCAAGTGGCTTTGTTTTCTGTGGATCTTGGGCCTTTAAATAGCAATTAATAAACAGAGTACTAGATATGCTTTTGTGAGAGATCATGGGCTCTTTTGAGTAGAATTTTCAATGAAAAAGGTCAAATAAAAATAGCTCTGACATTGGAGCTTGGAGACACAAATATTTTTCTTGTGATTAAGGGCTGTTGGATGTCTATACAGTATAATTGTACAATTTCTTGATGTTGAGCAATGTTACTTTCCATCTTAAATCTTGTCATTCACAACCACACATGTTGTGTGTCCCATTTCAAGTGGTTTGTTTGTTTGTTTGTTTGTTTTTTTTTTTTTTTTTTTTTTTTTTTTTTTTTTTTTTTTTTTTTTCTATTGATCACTTAAATGACACCCATTTGAATCGTGTCACGTCACCAAGTGTGATTGGGGATGACAGATTAGGATGAAGAAGAGCATTTGTCAATTGGTTATTCTGTAGTCTTGCTTTTAAATTTAGTCCCTCTTCATCCATTTATTTTTTCTTTTCTACTAACTATTCCATGGACACTGAGTTGGAGCTTAGTATGTAGATAGTGACTTAAGTTTCTAATCTGTCTTGGCATATTTCAGTCAGCTGCGCGATTATTTGGATCATCCATTTCTTCGAAGGATCTGATTAGTGTGTCTGGGGTAAGTTATGATAAGTTTCAAAAGGCTTTGTTTGTCTTAACATGCATTTTTTTTTTTTAATAAGTAAACAGATTTTATTGTTTGTCTTAACTTGCATCAAAACCCATACACAAACGTGCATACACATAGGTGCATGGATGCAATATGTGTATACATCTTTATGTTTATCGGATTTAATTGTGGCTTCTTCAGGTTTTTAATGAATAAAACCACCCTTTATATCCATGTGGTCAATTTTATAAGAAACTTTTCTCAACATCAAAGATTGTTGTGCTTGTGCACACAAGCTTGTTTGAGACTGGGTGCAAGATGTTGGAAGTTTCATCCATGAATTTCACACTTGGGTGTTTTCTCTGATTCCAACATTTTGCCGTCAGTTCCATGCTTTATTGATGTGATAGTGGAACTTCATATCATCATTCAAACATTTTCTTTATTCGTTTTTCAGCAACTGATGATAAATATAAGCACTCTCCATAAATACAAGGACTTTTTCCACCAGTTTTAGAAGCCCTGCCATGTGCTAACTCCTAAACGCTTTATTATTAGGTCATTCCACAAGAGATTGTCAAGGCATTCCTTGTAACTTGTAAAAGCGGTAACTTTGATGTGGCAAACAAGGAAGTCAATGATATAATTGCAGAGGGATATCCGGTCTCTCAGATGCTTTACCAGGTTTCCAAATTATACTTTTGTTAGTGGTTCTGTACCATTTGCAGTTGGTAGATAAAGATACAAATAATTGAATGTTTTTTTTCCAGTTACTTGAGCTGGTTGTTGAGGCAGATGACGTATCAGATGAACAGAAGGCCAGAATTTGCAAGAAATTGGCTGAAGCAGATAAGGTTAATTATCTAGTTTGAGCATTTTTTCAAGCATTTAAAATAATGGAATCTGGTATCATTCTGTTAAAAATGAAACGAATCTTACCATAACTTTGTTGTCTTCGTAGTCAAGATGTTGTACATATCATGTAGAATTCAGATGCTATCTTTTTGAATATTTGAGATTGCTTGAAGGTGAATCATACTTCCGCAACATAAGATGCTTTAAAGAAGCTTTAAATCATTGTAGAACTTATGCTTTCTCTCAGGAATGACCTAGGGTTTACCAATTGCCATTCTCAATTGATTGAACCCACCATTGCCATTTACCTAAAGAAAAATGACAGTAGCCTTAAAATTTTAAAATCTGCGCCTGAATACTACAACTGGAAGTTTCTGGTATTCTTACTTATCAAGTAGAATTTCTGGTATTCTTGTTTTGGTTTTTTGGAAATTCTAGGGTGCTATTTTCAATTGAATGTTATAAAAGGTTATTGTTTACTTTCCTTCATGAACTTAGGAATCATTCTTTATCCATGCAATAATGGTTATCTACATTGATGGCTAATTTTTAAAAGTAGCACTCTACAGTACAGAGACATTGTTTTGCATGGTTCTTACTTCTTTTAATTTTGAATCGACAGTGTCTCGTTGATGGTGCAGACGAGTACCTGCAGCTGCTGGATGTAGCTAGCAATACAATGCGAGCTCTTTGTAACATGCCGCAAGAATTTTCTTACGAGTGCTAGGTAGTTTGGAACCCTGATCTAGATACAGTTTGTTGTCATATATTGCAGAGATAAGCAAATTCAGCTTTGGATGGATGTTGAATTTATAAAGCAGACGAGTCTTTTTGCAGCCAGATGTTGCTGATATCATGTAGTATTAACACTGCAGATTTTGCTTCAAGAGTCTGTTTGGCAAGTGTCTTTTTAGGCTTCAAGGAGGTTCATTTCTGAGTTAACCCCACTAGCAAATTTTGCATTAGCAAAGCCTCAAAACTTAAAACTACCCAGTACTAAAGAAGCCACCCTCCCAAAAAGAACTATTTAACTGTTTTTTGTTAGGCATTAAAACAGCTTAAAATGTTTTTCTTTATTAAAAATAAAAACCTTCTTCATTTTTTCCAATCTCTCTCTCTCTCTCTCTCTCTCGTCAGGTTTGGATTAGGCCTGTGCAATTGCCTGCCCAAGACACTTTTCAGCCCGACCGGTCATAGCCCGCAATAATGGCAAGTATAATATGACCCGACCCGCACCATTTGGGTCGGGTCTATATTTTTTTTTTCATTTTTTAAAAATGCCTATTTTTTGTAAACGCCTAAATATAACAGATTTTTTTTTTTTTTTTCTTTACAGATTATAATATAATCGCTCAATCTATATTCTATATTGTTGTAAATCCCTAACGCATCATAACAGATTTTTTTTTTTTTTTTTTTTTTTTTGTGCTATATAAAGGAATACAATAAACATCATAATTTAAAGGAGTACAATAAACAAAAGTCCTCAAAACATAAATCTTTAACAACAAAGTGCGGACCTTAAGCCTTGAGTGACATAAATAAAGCTTGATTTGGGATCAAATTCTGAAAAAAAAAATTATTAAATGATATAAAAATAAATATTATGAAAAAGTATAATAAATATGTAAATAAGAAATATGTTTATTATCTAATTTTGTCTCAAAACTTTCAACATTGTCCAATGAGACATGAAGATCAATAGGTATTAGATCTTTTAACCAATTCTGAGTACAAACGAGTGCCTCAACTGTTCTTGGAGATAATGAACAACAAAATGGGTCAAGCACACGACCCTCTGCAGTAATATAATTGTTATAAATCAATTTTTTTACTTTTGCAATTATTTCTTCAACTAAATTATCACCATATATTTTTTGAACCAAAAATGTAAAAGGCTAAATTTACATCTTGGATCAAGAACAACAACAATGAATATCATCAAGTTAGTCTTTTCAATTGATCCCTAATATTTGTCATACTTACTCTTCATGCTCCTAGCCATACCTCTTAACACTGGATCATTACTTTGACTCATTTTTTTATAAATGCGATTGGATGCCACAAAGCTCTTGGAAATATGCATTAGATGTGACATACAAAAAGTCAGAAAGTCTCACAATAGTATCATAAAAAATCTTCAAAAATTTAACCATTATTTTAACTCTCACCTAATCACTAGAACTTGGAGGGCTCAAGCTCACACTACACAATAGCGAGAATAATCATCATCATTCTCTAATCGCAAAAATGGCTTTTGAAATATTTCTGCAACTTCGAGCATGAGATAAATGGAGTTCCATCTGGTGGGAACATCAAAGTATACCAATTTTGAACAGCTGATTTTCTCATTCTCTATACACTTTTTGAATTTTGCCATTTTTGCAGGAGATGATCTAACATACTTAACCGCATTGCGCACCCTTGTGATCGAATCATCACAATCTTTTAGCCCATCATTCACAATAAGGTTCATAATATAGGCGCAACACCTTATGTGAATATACTTCCCCTCCAACAAATGACCTCCCACAAACCTTTTTAAGTAATCGATGGCAACATCGTTTGAGGAAGCATTGTCAACTGTAACAATAAAATTCTTGTCAATTCCTCAATCCTATAGACATGAATCTACAAACTTTCCAATAGTGTCCCCTTTGTGATTAGGAATCAAACAAAAATTTATAATTTTTTTGTGTAATTTCCATTCACAGTTAATAAAGTGTGCAGTAAGACATATATAATTGAAGTTCTGATTGGACGTCCAAGTGTCAGTAGTTAAACTAACCCGCCCAACTACCTTAAATTCTTTCCTCAACTTCTCCTTCTCTTTTTTAAATAATTTAATACAATCTCTTGCTACAGTGGTTTGAGATGACACTTGGAATCTTGGTTCTAGTGATTTACATACCTTCTTAAATCCTTGTGCTTCCACCACCCTAAACAGAACCTCATCATAAACTATCATCTCTGCAATTGCCATTCGTACATCTTCTGGATCAAACTTATGTGTAGTTTGTTGATCCATGGGTCTAATTCTATTGAGTTTTGCTACACAACTACCCACTGTTCATGCAACCTTCGCATTCCAACCTACGTGGCTTTCTTTTTTTATTTAAAAAAAAAAAACCTACGGGGAAGTACGTTTTGGTCCAGAAAGTTCATTTCACCCCCCCTTCCCCCCCCCCCCCCCCCCCCCCCCCCCCCGCCCGCGTTCTTCTTCGCTTCTTCAAAAATCCTAGAGAGAAAATACTACCAACGAAAGCAAAACTTGAAAAACCCAAGATTTGGCAACTACCAACGAAAGCAAATCAATGGGAGAAAAATCAGCTAGCGAAGAGAGGTTTGCTATTCTTTTTTTTGTAAAGCAAAATAGTAAGAGACAGAGATGTCATTGTGTTTTGGCCTTTTGGATTTTTTTTTTTTTTTTTTTTTTTTGTAGAAGACAAATTTCGTTAGTAGAGAGTTTCGTGACGTCAGGGAACATTTGGTTATTTTCCGCTACGGGTTCACTATTTCTCTACGGCTTCTCCAACTTTACCATTTCCGCACGGCTTCAATCCTTTGATAGTATTGTAGCTGCCGAGACCCATCGTATGTCGTCTTACAAGGGTAAGAAATTAAAGAAAATGATTTTTATTATTCTCTTTTCGTTTCATCTCTCCATTTCTAGTATTACTCATATTGTGTGTTTATGCGTTTATGGATCTACGATTTGATGTTTGTTTGATTTATGTTTTGTGAGATTTGTGGGTTGTTGATGTTGTATGTATGCCACTGATTTTTTGGTTGTTGATAACATCTGAAATGAGCGAGATTTATTGGCTGGGACTAGTTGGAAGGGAAAAACACAGAGGCAATATACCAGAAAGAGTTTCATAGGCTTGATATACAACATGGTATAAGGTTCATAAGCATGGTCTCAAATTCTCAAAGAACTAAAATTTATACCTTTTACTAGATCCTTTAAACAGAACCATACATCGAAGATAGCAAAAAGATCTAGAAGTGGCTTGACCCTACTGTTTTCATAACTATTTAGAGGCATGGTGACATCACAGCTCTTTCCTATGTTCATAAATGAAAAACTAGTTTATAAATTAGAAAAACTATAGGGGGTAGGTAAGACAAGATGACTTAAAATCACATCATCAAAGAAATAATTCTTTAAGATTACACAAATCAAAGCGATAATAAATCAGGGTAGAAAAAATGGTATTATTCTCACCAATGATGACTTTTTTGTACCCATTTCTTTCTTTTCTTGGGTATACAATAATTTGTGATCATGACCATCACTATCAAACTTGAATCTAATGCATCATGGAGAGAAGAGAGAACTCCTTTATGTAAATCAAGAACATGTCCTTCCTATAATAGAGAGAATGCAACACCAAATAATCCGGCCGCCAGAAAAATCAAATCACAATACAAAAAGGGATCATCTCACATCAGATTTGTGCTTTGTTCCCTTAAGGGGGCCTACTATATCTCTTTATTGTAGTATTTGATTCTTTTTTTCATGCGAATCTTCACCACTCTTTTTTGTCTGTGTGGTTAGCAGGTTCTTTTTCTTACTGCTTTGACATCATATATAAGCTTTGTTTTTAATAAATAATCGCTATAGAACTTAAACTAAGTATTCAGACACCATCGTAATTAGCATTTTGTATCAGACCCCCAAGCCTTAAAGGCTCAAAGCAAACGCTTCTCATTTTTCTTTTATGTTTTGGTATTAATCCCCGTGAATTTGCATAGTTGTTAGTGTTATATATTAGTAAATGAGTTTTTTTTAGCGGATTGTAACTACAAGTATATACGTAGCTATTAATGTATGTATTATTGTCATGACTTTTTTCACTTTGTTGATACATGTACGATGAAGCTTCAACATGCAAAGATACTAGAAGTTCAAAGACCTGCTTTCCAACAAGAGGATTGATGCTCACTTGATAATACATATTTTATGGAACTCGATCATTGAAGCTGACAAATTGGAAGTTGAAGAATTTTGAGATGTTTGAATTTATAGTATAATCTGTTTGGCATTGGATTATATCCAAACTTGGTATTTTGCTGTTTGTAGTGGTTTGAGAATTATTGTATCCAAGCTTGGTGTAATTATTTTGATTTTAAGAATAGATGGATGTGAATGCATAGGCGAATTATGGGTTATAGATTAGTTGGAAAATTATTTGCGAGTTGATGAATGTCGTTTTGAATGTTAAGAGTTGATGGATGTAATTTTTCTTGTACACGTTTTAGATTACTTCTACAGATTTGATGAATGTAATTTTTCTTGTAATGTATTGTTTATGCTAGGTGCTGAAAGTGATTGAATATATTCTGTTTTACTTCTCCCACCATACCAAGATGATTCAGGTGCTAGAACTCCACGTTTGTTGTCGCTCGTTAATTTTCTTTTTATGAGCAATAATCGTAGGTGCTAGATTCCAATACTTGTAAGTTAAAACCAGCCGGCAAGTGCCTTGTGATTTTATTTGGTTCAGTGGAGTTGCTAATTCATCTCTCTATCTTGGCCAATTATTAAATAAAAGCATAGTTTAAAAAGAAAAAAAAAAACTATTTATATATATATATATATATATATATAGATTGAGAGTTGTACGACGAAAGTCTTCCACTGCAAAATTGTATTCTTGCAGTGGTGTTACTAACTGGTGGTAAGTTTGGCTTGCCGGTTTGCATTATCTTTCTGTATTGCCTCATTTCCTGAAATAAATGCAATTGAATCATTTGTTATTTATTTTTTTAGCTCAATTATCGAGAACAACTTTTGCCATCTTAGACCAGACAAATTGCCATTTGCAAGTATTTGGGATGGGAGAAATCTTTCCAAATGCAAACTCGAAGTCATAAGAAAATGATCTCAAACCGGATTAAATATAGGAATTTCTTTGTAAATCTTTCGCCATTTAAATAACCACCTATCATGTGTAAATAGGTGATGGTGTCTATGGATTTAGCATAATAAGTTGCCATAATTCTTCGCATACAACATATAGCATTTACGATTCGAACAATCTCTTTACATTTCAAACTAGCACGATAGGTAGGAAGAGGACTTGATAATAATTTGAGACCAAGAACTTCATCTACACGATCTACACAACAGGCATGCAGGAGAAGCCAACATTGGAATTTCAAACAATTTGACCTCACCTATTATTTTGATTCATTCCTACTTCATGTAGTTTTATCTATAATTTTAAACTAAAGTGCAGTAATTGGGCCTTGTAATTGTCTCCTTACTAATACAGTGTATATTCCATCCTGGCTGAGTAGCTCCTTGTAGGTACCGCTTTCAGCTATCTGACCATCTGATATAACAGCAACACAGTTTGCACTTTTGACTGTTGAAAGCATGTGTACTATGACAAGAATAGTCCTTCCCCTCATCAGAGAATCCATGGCATCCTCTATATAGTAACATGAGAAGAGGTAATTGAAGTAATTTCACTGTTTTGTTTCGCAATTTTTTTACATTGCCTCAATTAATTAAGCAGGTCGTGGATCATGCAGCAATATCCAACAATATAAAGAATGAAATAAGTATCAAACAAATGGAAAAGAACCACCTTTTGACGAGATGTTGCCAGAAGGTAAGAACATGGTAAATATAAAGGTTGAAAATTTATCCTTCTGCCTATAACTGGACACTGAAGCCAATAATATATCAGCACCAAAAAATTGGCATTTCCTGCATAAATCGATAAGAAACCTGAACGTCCACAACAAAGCACCTCCTCTCTTGTTCATAGACCAAACTTATTAATAGGAATACGATGAAAAGAATATAAATGAAAAAATGTATAGTTTTAAAGTCACAACTCAGAGTTTTAAAATCCATTTACAAGATACCAAAACACATGAACACTCTTGAAAAATGTAGAGATCTTATCATACCAAACTCTTTAAAGTAGGCATTAAATTTGATTTATAAAATTGATAAAAGATATCATCACTTCCAAAGCATCCAAATAAAACACCCAAAGATTAGTTTAACTCTTCAGACCTAACAATTACACCAAACAACCCACAAGGTGTGCTACAGACTATATATTGATAGACTTTACTAAAGGTAAACTTTTCCATTTTCCACATCTAAATAACCACGAATCCTAGCTCCAACAATACCCACCACCAAATTTTACCCATTTTCTCAACAACCATAAAAACCTGAAAAACAAAAGGGGAAAAGAAGCAATACTCAGCCTATATAGTCACATAAAAGTAAACCCTTTTCCAATTCGTGTAATTTATGTTGGGAAAAATGCCTAACATGTGTTACCGTGATGTGAGGAGGCAGATTTGTACGGATTGAGCGTTGGTGTTCGACGTATGGAGTTTGCAATAGAAGCTCAACACATCGTATGGAGTTTGAGAGCGAGATCGAGGGTTTCAAGGGTGAGAGAAGTGAAGAAGGGGTTGAGGTGAGAGGTGAGGAAGAAATCTTCTAGGGTTTCATGGGTGAGAGACATGAAGGGGCTGGGTTGAGGGGGAGTTATCTGTTGTTGGGGTGTTGGTTGGGGTGGGCGTTTACGTGCGAGAGATTTGGGAGAAAAGGCAGTTAGCTCATTATCTTGGTTATGAGAAAAGGGAGAAGTAGAGAGGCGAGTGAGAGAAGTCTGAGAGAAGTGGGCGACTGAACTGTGAAGTAGGTGAAGAACCGAGTTTGCCACATCAGGAGTATGGGTAGACTTTTTCAATTCTATTAGGGTTTTTTCTACAAACACCAACATGATGCAGCATACTTAATGTACCATATATTTTTGGGTGACAAGTGTAAGTCTAGTGGCAGTAATTATATCCCGCTTTTGGGTCACTTAATGAACATCCAACTATTTTTGTGAAGTGTTCTCACACCACTAAGGGGTCCTTACTTGCCTTCCTTTTGGGAGGGAGGATGGTGTTACTACTACTAGACAAGTTAATGTTTGAAGCTAAAGGAATAGTAATCTCATCGTCTCTTAAATTTGTAGAAGTGTCACTTCTAAAGTAATCTATGATATGAACTGACATATAATAAAAGCATGAGAAAGTAAGAATACAATACTGATTTGAACAATGGAAATTCAATTTTTTTTAAATGAGAAGAGAAATAGATGAAAACACATAAAACAAACAAGAATGCATAGGCAAAGCTGAAACTTTATTTTCATGCTACACAACTAATTTTGGGATTTGAAGGTCAATTCTATTCAAGATTTAGCAACAATATTAACTAATGATTGGACATATATGATTGGACATTTATTGTTTTAAAGTCCATTTCAAGTTTTGGAAGGTCATTTTATATAGGTTTTAAAGCTATTTTAAAACTAAATAGACTTTCAAACTAAACTACTACAAATTAATCATAGGAGATGATTATGAAAGAGGGAACACCTGCAAAATTTGTTTTTGACTTAACTAGAGGAGATGATTATGTTTTACCAAAACTTGAGATGAAAAACAGTAAACAGTTTTCATATTTTGCTTAGTTAGATAACTTAGATCTTTTTTATGCAAACGGTCTTGAGCAGAATTTTTATGCAAGCTGTCTCAAGCAGGCCTAACAACCATCTAGAACCTTTGTTTTGGAGAAGTAATTTTGCAGTTGTCCTATGAATGTCTACAAGAAATGGCACAGCATCCACACGATAAAACCCAAATGTATTTTTTAAGATCATTTTTAGCAAAAGTACAGATACTTTTACTCAAAAAGAAGTAAGGAAATGTCAAAATATTCAACTCAACGAAATGAAAACATAGAAATGTGGGAAACAATGTAAATAACAATTCAAAAATAAATCATAAGTTTATGCTGGGTACTCACCATTTTTAGTCACTACTGGAAAATATGAGTAGAATCAGCAAAAGAAAAAAAATTATCACTGAATAAATGAGAAAATGACAAAAGAGGAAAAGAAACAGAATAATCTTCATTCCCAAACATCAGAGTAACGTTCCTGTGGATAATTGAATGGACACAGAGTAATACAAACCAGAGATCAGTGGGGTTACATCCAAAAATAATTTTCTATTTGAGAAGACATCCAAAAATTAACAAGAATTGCATAAAACCCAACAACAATTTTCTATTTTTTGGTAAGTAAATCACATCATCCCAGGAAGTGAAAAGAAAATCTAAATATCAGATGGTGTTAAGGGACGACAGAAACAAGTGCAATGATTATCTCCACAACAATCCCTTCATCAATTATAAGAACCACCAAAGAAACGTCTCATCCAATTCATTTACATTTTTATAAACTCTCATTTTGTCTTCATCAATTATAAACTCTTCATCCCGCAACAGACCCAAACAGAAGCTTAAATCTTACCTCAAGATAAGAGGAGAGAGAGAGAGAGAGAGAGAACGCACCTCTGCAACCGGTGACAGCGAACGACGACAGTAACTAGGATTTTCACAGTGGAGAGAAGAGAGTATTTTCATATGTCTCAAAAAACACAATTTGGGAAACAAATTTGGTATGTCTCAAAAAACACAATTTGTGTTTTGTCTCAAAAAATACAATTTTTGTCCTAAATTATATTTTGAGGCGAATTTTTTTTTTTTATCAAATTTGTCTCGGAAAGATCGTCTCAAAAATTTTTTGGAGACGAAAATCAAATTTCTTCACAAAAAATCATTTTTAGAGACAAAATTGGGCGGATCCAGTCGAAACCGTTCGAACGGATACGTTTTTTTAGACGAACCAATTTCATCTCAATATATTGTTCGAATGAAATATTTCTCTGTCTGAATAGAGACGTCCATTCGAACAATATGAAATATTCGTTCGAACTAATGTTCATATTTGATCATGTTCGAACAAACGGAGTCTTCAAACAGATTTTACGCTTTCGAACTAATAAATTCTTCAAACGACTTGTATTCGAACAAAAATTATGTCTGTTCGAACAGAAATTTTATTTTCAAAAATTATATCCTTTCGAACGGGATTTTGTTCATAAATGTTGTTCAAACAAATAATTTATTGTTCAAACGTCCGTATTTCTCGTTTGTCGTTCGAATGGGTTAGTTTTTATTCGAATGGGTCTGTTTTGGTTCGAATGTAATTACAAATGGTAATACCTTTCGAACTGTGTTAATCATATAGATAAGAATTTAATTAAAAATACCATATTAATATTACACAAATTGTAATTCAAACATCAATTGTTCAAATGTTTTGGAATATCATAATATAAATACAATTAAATAAAAGATAAATTTGAAAACTATGGTGGTGGCATAGAGTTTTGGGACATCATTGACTGGAATTGTTCAAACATTTTTTGGAAATTCAACTGCATCCTCTCTTTTAATCCCACTTCCAAATCCGCGATCTAATCGAGTTAGCAACTCTTTTTCCTTGGATCTCAATCGTTCTATCTCAAGTGCTGCTTCCTCCAATTCCTTAGTCTTGTCGTCATTCAATCTGGCTTTAGAATAGGATGACGATGATGAGGATGGTTTTACGCAACGTCCTAAGCCCCTTAAATATCTAGAACGTGATCTAAGAACTTGAGAAAGGATCTGAGCATTGTTGACAGATGATGCATCAGATGGATCCGTAACAATTTCCTTAAGAGATATTATCTTGTCCTACAAAAATAAAAACATTAAAGTTAGTATAAGTAACAAAAATATTATGTGACAATGGAATTAAAAAAAAACTTAAACTTACATAATTTGCCTCTGCTTCAAGACTGGCCCAAACACCATCACGATTTTTATGTGTTTTAGCATACAATTGGGTCAAATCATAGTCAACGGGACTTTCTTCTTTCTGCAAAAGGAAAATCTATATTATAACTTAAATAAGAAAATGTGAATTATATGTTAATATTTAACGGGCACTAAAATAACTTACCATTTTGTTAGACAAACGATGAAAAGATCGAGAACCTGCATGATGGTTTCTTTAAATTTTGATCTATTTGCTTTGTTCACAGTACTCCGTTGCTAAAAAAAATATTAGTCTATATGTTTAATACATCTGTGATATACTATTAAAAAAATAGCAGCGATATTACCTGATAAGCAGGATCTTCAAACATATCACAAACTTTCTCCCATTCGTTTGGTGGAATTGCTTGGAATGGATTTTGGCGCGCCTCTATTGTAGTACTAAACTTCTTATAATGTGCATGACATTGACCTTTGTACCTCCGAAATACATTCGACATCAGTTCCTCAACCGTTAATCGATCCTCTCTTTGGATAAAAGTAAGCTCAAACTCATTCTTTCGAAAATTATAAACAATTAGTATAAATACAAAGTAACTTGAAAGTAACATGTTATATACTTAGTTGTTTGACATGTAGCTTATTACCAAACAACGGTTTTTTATGTAGTCTTTCACATCTTTTGAAACTTTAGGCCAAGAGGATGTAGCAATCGGTGCATACGTGTGAGTAAGTGTACCAACATAAGAAGCAAGCCACGCTGCCGAATCTCCGGAGCCACAGTGTGATAATCAGGAATATCAACCTTGATTTTACCAACTTTCTTTACTTTCTCTATGCAGACACCTTTTATAGTGCCTCTATCTCGGCGCTTACTTACAACAGCTATCTATATAGTAATTAAAGCATAACTTTTTAATTAAATTAATTTATTTTATAGATGTATTACTTAAATTGAGCATAAAATATAATATTTAATTTGATAAATACCTTGTTCTGGACCTGGTGATGTTGGCTCACTATTCATGACAGGTGAACCACACGGAGAGTCAGTAATAGGGATGGCACACATGTTGCTTTGCGTTTGGGATGCAAATCTATTTGAAATTGTAACAAATTATTATTCAAACAAACGTTACAGATATTTATATGTTAATATTACTTACAACTATTTATGTTTGAAATTCATTCACTATCCTTTTTGCTGGACCAATCGCCCTCATCCTCTAAACACTTCAGTTGATTCATCTTCTTCTGATATTTCACCCTCAATTATTTCGGGATGAACATCTTCTCTACGCAATGGGACCATATCATATTGGCTTAGATCAACAAATAGATTGATGCCTACTTCATTTTCTTGATATACTTCTTCATTTGCTGGACTATCAACTTCTTCAGGTGGTTCGTCTGCCTCTGGAATGTAATCATATACATTTCTTGGTGCAAACTTCTCCGCTACCCACCATGGGTTTCAGTACTCCAGATTATCTAAATAAAAAACTTGATTTGCTTGGCAAGCGAGAACGAAAGGATCGTTCTCATACCATGTGCGAGATGTATTGATACTCACAAAATAATCATCATTACGCACTCTCAACCTAGGATTTGAGACATCCCACCAATTACATTTAAACAACCAGACCGTATATCCCCTCATGTACTTTAACGCTATGATATCTTCCACAATTCCCTAGAAGTCAATGTTATTATCCCCATGGCTTCCTTCGACTATGACCCCACAATTTTGAGTTTCCCTATATCGTTCTCTATCAGTTGTATGGAATCTATATCCACGCACCAAACATCTTGAGTACTGGATGGCCTGCCTGGACAGACCACATGCTAGAGCATACAATTCAGTGAGATTTCTTCTAAATTTTCACTATATTTCAATGCAACCTATATCAATAAATATTATTAAATAGAAAAAAGTAGAGTTTAGTGGTATGAAATTCGTATTAAAAGAACTAAGATTTTTGTACTTCGTGTACGGGCATCTTATAAATCCTCGACTGTCAACACTTGTGCGAGCAAACTTTATAAAAAACTTCACCCGTTGTGCATACTTCTTATAGTCTCGCCCAAGTCTATCTCCCAGTAGCATCCAACTTTTATCCATTATATTTCTTTTACTTATCGGATGTCTATCAAAAAACACCTAATTTGAACAGAATAACCACTATAAAAAAAATCTAACTTTTATAAGGTAGTTGATTCTATCCCATTCAAGAGACTATCATCTATATCGCATATATACTCAGTCCTAAACTCTACTATTAGTACAAATTTCGGCAGCATTTTCCTATAAATCTCCAAGTATGCTAGTCATGATAAGTCGTCAACCCTATTATTGGGCTGAGTAACTTATAGATCACATACCTGAAGAATGTAAGGAATCGCTGAACCAAAATTTTAATTGACTAACACAAGAGTTTAAACTGAATATATATGCCGTATAGATAATAGAATCTCAAACTGTCCACTTTGGACAATTCAAGAGTTGTACCCAAACATTCTTTAAGAGAATATTTGGCCACAACTCTCGAACGGGTCTGAGGTTTAAGTACATATAAAAATAACCCTAAAATTCAAAACTATCCAATTCCTAATACAATTATACAATGAAATCACATTTCAAATCACAAATACATTGCAAAATTATACTATGTTATATTATATTTTAAGTTTCTAATTTAATTTTATTGCATAATATTTTGTAATTATACTATATTATTTTTTAATTAAATATTTTATAAGTATTAAACATTAATTTAATTATGAACAATTGTTATGTTATATCTATATTTTAAGTTTCTAATTTAACTTTAGTGCATAATATTTTGTACTTATACTATATTATTTTATAATTAAAATTTTTATAAGTATTAAACATTAATTTAACTATGAACAATTGCTATGTTATATCTATATTTTAAGTTTCTAATTTAATTTTAGTGCATAATATTTTGTAATTATACTATATTATTTTTTAATTAAATATTTTTAAGTATTATTCATTAATTAAGTATGAACAATTACTATGTTATATTATATTTTAAGCTTCTAGTTTAATTTTATTGCATAATATTTTGTAATTATGCTATATTATTTTGTAATTAAATATTTTAAAGTATTAAACATTAATTTAATTATGAACAATTGCTATGTTATATTTATATCTTAAGTTTCTAATTTAATTTTAGTGCATAATATTTTATAATTATACTATATTATTTTTTTTAATTGCATAATATTTTATAATTATACTATATTATTTTTTTTAATTAAATATTTTTTAAGTATTATACATAAATTTACGTATTAACAATTACTATGTTATATCTATATTTTAAGTTTCTATTTTAATTTTAGACATTAATATTTTATAATTATATTATATTATTTTATAATTAAATATTGTATAAGTATTATTGTGTTATGTTAGGATTCTGTTCGAACAAGATTCTTATCGTACAGGATCCCGTTCGAATTAACATTATAGTGTTTAAACGGGGCAAACCCAGATTCTAGACACGAAACAAAGACAAAACATTTGCCACAAAACATAATTTTCACAATCACAATCTCATAAGATGTATATGGGCAAAGTGCCAATTTTAAATGGGATGCACAAACACAAATATACCAAATATATTTTTTAATATTTTTTTTAATATTATTTTTGTTTTGGAATTTGAAAAAGTTAAATTGTTTATTTTATTTTGTATGGGGATTTGATAAAGTTGTAATGATGAGGTGAGATGAGATGAGATGTTTTCTGAAAACAAACAAGGCCTCTCTCTCTCTCTCTCTCCACAACACTCTCAGGTAGGTACACAAAATCGCCTACCATGCTCTGCCTCCAAATAAATTTTCATCAACTGTGAAAATGAATTGGAAGTTGAGGTATATGAATCTGTGAAATCCTGTTCGAACTGGATATTTACGCATTCAACACGAAAATTTCGTATAGGTGCCAAATCTGCCGCGATTTATTTCACGTTCGAACGTGTAATTTTATTGTTCAAACTGACAAATCAGAATATTTCTTGGCATATTCTTCAAATGTAGATAAGCTCAAAGGGTATTTTCGTAACACTTTTCGACCAGTGCATTCGAATGACACATTTTTACGTTCGAATAAACAAATATTCAGAGTATTTAGCGTGAAGTTTCCCTCCAAACACATTCCACAAGATAAAACCGTTCGAACGGAACGCTATTGGGTTCGAACCAATCACAAAATATTTTAATATTATATAGTATATAATAACTATATATTATAGCAACTATTTTATATTATAATTGATAATATATAATGTACTAAAAGTCTAATAGTTAATATAATACTTATACTATATACTAATTATTAATATATAGTACTTATTACTATATATATATACTTTTGGTCTTATAATTTTGCACTATATATTATATAACTTACTACCTTGTAATGTAAAATATAATAAGTATAGTTATAGTGACTTATAATAGTAACTAGTAACTATGGTAACTATAGTAACTATAGTAACTAGTTACTATAGTTATCATAACTTGTATAGTTATCATAACTTATAATACTTTTACTGTAGTAGCAATAGTAACTATAGTACTTATGATAACTTGTATAGTTATCATAACTTATAATACTTATATTGTAGTAGCTATATAACTAATAGCTACTATATCTATATTTATATTAATTATATTAACTTGTATAGTAAAGCATAACTTATAATACTTATACTGTAGTAGCTAAATAACTAATAGCTATTATTTATAATATATTAATTATATTAACTTGTATAGTTATCATAACTTATAATAACTATACCTATATAGCAACTATATATAATACTTATACTATAGTAGCTATATAACTAATAACTAATATATATATATATATATTAAATATTTTAATTTGTATAGTTATCATAACTTATAATACTTACACTGTAGTAGCTATATAACTAATAGCTACTATATATATATATATTAATTATATTAATTTGTATAGTTATCATAACTTATATATAATAGCTATATAATTAAGCCATTGTAATTATACTAAGTACTTAGTATGTACTTAGTATAATAGAATAAATATATTTACAAATAATATACTAAATATATTAATTAAAAGTATTATAATACTATTATTAGTTTTATTTTTATATTTTTATACTTTGTAATATTAGTAATATAATTATAAATATATTAATATAATAACCGTTCGAACAGATATTTATCCAGTTCGAACGAGACGCCACGGTCATTATAAACGTAGTTCGAATACAATGAAACAAAAATCTCTAATTTGAACTAGTAACCGCCGAGAGCCTTCGAGTCCGCCCCTTATCTCCGCCGTGAAAACCGCTACTCAACCGCCGTAGCAAATCCACATTTGAACTTCTAAGAGGTATGGGTCAACTCTCCACCTCTATTGTTTAGTTTATTGCACGAATGAGTTGTTTTTGGGGGTATGGATTTCGAATCCGAAATCCACCTATTTTGGTGTATTCCGTAGAAATAACATAAAAATAATTGGTAGAAATGATTGGCCTTCACTCTTAATCATTTCTACTGATTAAATAAAGGATAACATCTAGATAGGAAGTTTTTAGTTCGGGGCTGAGTCGACTCAGCCATGGCTGTTGTTTGGCTTCTTCCCGTTCGAACTAACTCTAGTCTGTTCGAACGCTTAGTTTCCAAACAACATCATTTCTGTTCGAACAAAATAAATTCGTTCGAATGAATAAAGATTCCCGGTTCGAATGAACAGAACAGTACATTTAAATAGATTTTACTAGTTTGAATAGAATATGTTCTGTTCGAACGAATTATTTCAATTCAGTTCAGTATACTATAATTCTTCAATAATATAATTTAAATATAATGGTTAAACAATATATCAATGGCATCCAGTGGAAGAAAACATGCGAGAGATCAGCCCAACCAAAGTAGTGGAGCAGCTCATGCTTAGGAGACGTGGCCTATACTTGTTGAGCGTCCAATCATTTTGTCTGACTTCTCCGATCTTTCATGGGAGGGACGGAGCATACAATCCATCTTCATCGAACAAAGATAGATACCGATATGTGAGTAGCGGGGAATTGCATATCCAGAGTTGGTCGGTAAGTTCTACCGTGCCATGGGAGAACTTAGCGCTAATGCTTTGTTCTACACCCTATCGATCTGGAGAGTGAGTATTAATTTCTCTCCCCGCATTATTGCTAAGTTCCTTGACATCCCGAGCATGACCGACGCATATCCTACAGTGGCTACACAAGGACCAGCAGCTGCACCATCTGATTCCGACACACTGGCCACATCCTCCACACTAGCCCCGAATGTAGATTCGGATACTAGTGAGGATGGTAGTGAGGATGAGGATCTACCTGATGATGGTCTCATAGAAGATTAGGTGCGTCAGCTAGTGCGAGACCCATTGGCTCCTCTATATGATGGGAGCAAGGTGATCCGACAGGCCGATTGTATAGAATTTTTCAGATTGCTTAATTTGATTGTTGGCTATAACATTGATCTGAAAAAATACAAGACTGATTTCGGGATCGAACGAGCCAGATTTTTGCTACGGATAGCACGGGGGGATCCCATTGATCTGGCATTGTATTTATTTCTCCGCATTCGATTGGAGTCACGCTTTTCCAGTGGAGGTAGTCTACCATTTGCATTTCTGATATCTAACCTCCTACTCCGATTAGGGGTTAAAGCGTCGGAGGTCGCCACATATGGGACCCCTTAACAAGATCACATTCAGCAAGAGCAAAGATCACTTGTGAAAAATTGCACCAGAACAGCCTAGTGATCCTCCCACAGATTCAGCTTCTAGTAGTGCTACCGTTGTTGAGAGACAACCTCCTAGGACTACTTTAGGTCAGGTACGAGCTTTGTTTGTAGAGTTCGTTGAGCCCATCATGGAGAAGCTTAGGGATCTGGAAGGATCTATTAAAATGTTGCAAGAGGATGTTGATCTACTAAGGATCTAATGATCGTTTTAGTTATTATTTTACTTTTTTATGTTGTATTGAACATTATATGATTGAGATGTAATTAATGTATGGTTTTTATTTTTTATGTTTACTACTTTATTTATTTTTTTCATTTTACTTGCCGTTTATGGTAATATAAAAAATGATACTATCTTTAAAGTTATATTTATATAAATTTAACATAAAAGAAATCACTATAAAGTTTTGAAGTTAATTACGTAAAATTAATTTATGACTTTATAAATATTTTAACTCACCGCAAATCATAATATATAATATATAAACATTTTTATATTTTGAAAATGATAACAAATTAATGGAAAAAATATTTGTTACTTTAATAGAAAAAATATATGCACAAATCCATACCAATTAAAAAATTAATTGAAAAAATGTCTGTTCGAACAAGAAAATTTAAGTTCGAACGGTTATTAACTTTCTTCGAGGGAAATAAATTAATTTCCTGCCAATATTATTATTTGAATAAATTATATATTGTTCGAACGGATATTAATTTCATCAACAGTAAGTACGTACGAGATGTCCTTTGACGTGGAGGGTTTTGAGGGTCAATGCAACTACTGCTGATCATTTATTCCACTTTAATTTTTTAGCTTATGAATGCTATATAATGCTAAAACAGTATTTTTCAAAACCAGCAATCTAGTATTAACTTCTTGTCATATCTGCTTATATAACATGTCTTTTATACATACATACATATTTTATACATGATATACATATTGTAATGTTTTAAATTTTTAAGGGAGGCAAAAGTCACATCTTGACGTCTACTTCAAAAGAATTAATTAATGATATAATCGAAATTAAATCTTATTAAAAATATTATAAAGTAAAAAAATTTCTCACTTTTAAAAAATATAAAATCTCATATATGATATATTCTTATCAGTCTGAGTATGAAATAATACAAGAGGCTCTAGTTTGATCGATCCTTTGATGGGTTTGTTGTCATATCATTTTATTTACTGTAAATTTGCAAGTGTATTAGGTCTGATTAGATGGGAAAAGACCGGAATCTTTAGCTGTCTCTATAAGTCCCTTTTTCTTCATATCGACAGGATTTGATATTATCCCATTTTGTTATAATATATATATTGACTTGCTTTTATAAACTAAACTTACTACTTCCATACTAATACGATCGGATTACACAAAGAACTATTTAATCTAGATTTAGAAAACAAAATTATCTTAATTAGTTATAGAGTAATGTTACCCACCATTTCTTTTATTATCATTCTTTTATATCTCATGGTGTAACATTTAATAATTGAATATTATTTGTTATGTTTCACTTGTAGGTAAAAAATTTGATACCACATCAAAAAATATTGAGAGAATGATAAAATGGACGATATATATAATTTTTCCTATACAGAGTATTGAAATCAACACACACACACGCACACATATATATTAAGATAAGAGATAATATTGTTTCCTAAATCAGGGTTGTAAGAGTTTTATTTAAACTTATTAAATCAAGTTCCAATGATCACGTAACAAATTAAACAGAATATTCTACAACAACTAAAAATCAGGCCAAGTCTCAAATAGTAGAGAAGACATAGCAAGAATCCTGGACCTTTATTTCCATTTCTGTTACACATCTTTATAGCGTCATTTTGAATTTTGAATGTAACTTCAAGTAGAGCCGTTACTCACAATTGTATTATATATTCCTACACTCTGTACACAGTTTTCATATATCAAAAACACAGAGTTTATTTCAGCCTATCTGTTTATATCTTTCAACATGGTATCAGTCAGAACGACTTGCGTCATTTCCTAAATTCCTCTTCTCTACTCACGCCCCTACCCATTCTTTCTAAACTCTTTTTCTCATCCAAATCCTTAGACACCTTGGCCGTCTCCACCAACTCTTCCTCTACTTCTGATAATACTCCCAACACTCTACTTGTTTTTAATCCTTCCAACAGTATCAATATCACTAAACTTACCCGCACCAATTTTCCAAATTGGAAAGCCAACATGCTTCCATTTCTTAAGGGTCAAAATGTCTTTGGGTACGTTGTGGTACCCTTAAAATGCCTGCAAAGGAAATCTGTAGTAGCGATGGAACCCTACAACCCAACCCAGCCTTTGATCTCTGGGAAACCCAAGATAATCTTATTCTCAGCTATCTTAATGCTTCTATCACTAATGAAATACTCATGCAACTAGCTCAGTGAAGTACTTCTTATGTAGTCTGGACCTCTCTCCACATGGCTTTTGCTACCCAGTCATAAGCCAAAGTTATCCAAGTCTGTTCGTAGCTTGCCACTGCTCGGATAACTACTCAGTCTGTAACAGACTATTTCATGTATGTCAAAAAACTTTCTGACGAGCTTGCTATGGCAGGTCAGGCCCTAAAATGTGATGAGATCATCACATATCTCCTTGTTGGTCTCAAACCTGAGTATGATTCTCTTATTACCACTATCTCTATTAAAGAAAATGTCACCTTAGAAGAGGTGTACTCTATGCTGCTCACTTGTGAGGCACGTGTGCAGCATCATCAACAAGCTCTCTTGACTTCTATCCCATCGGCTAATATTGCTACCAAACAACAACCTTTTGGATCCCGTGGCCTTGCCAACACTTCCAATTTTCAGAGCAGAGGACGAGGCCAATCATCCTTCCGTGGTAGAGGTAACTTCCAAACTACTGTTTGTCCAAATAATTACACTAATCTTTGGTGTCAGATATGTGACAAGCCTGGTCATACTGCGACTCGGTGCTTCAAAAGATTTGATAATCAGTTTCTTCCCCAACCTTCTCGGCCCAATCATCAAGCCAACATTGCCTCCAACCAACCCATCCAGCACTCAAGGGAGCAAGAATGGCATGCCAACCCTGGAGCTACACATCACTTGACTAACAACTTGAACAATCTTAATGTTCATAATGAAGCATTGAAGAGTATGCTGGTAATGATCAGATTCAAGTTGGAGATGGCACAGATTTGCACATAACTCACCTAGGAAAAGCCTCTTTATCCACATATTCTAAATCCTTTGTTCTTGATCAAATATTAGTTGTTCCTCAAATTATAAAAAATCTGATTTCTATCAAGAAATTCACTGAAGATAATCCTGTCTATTTTGAATTTCACGCCTTTTTTTCTTGATCAAGGATTACTTGGGGAACACCCTGCAAAAAGGTGTAGTCAAAGACGGCCTCTACTGTTTTTCGCAATCTCTTCAGCATTTATATCCAAAAGCTTTTGTTGGTGTACGTGTCTCAGTCTCTTATTGGCATTTTTGTCTTGGGCACGCCTCTTACAGCACTGTTAATCATGTTGTCCACACAAATAATCTTCCCTTCAATTCCAATAAAAGGCACCGAATTTGTCCTGAATATGAGATGGCAAAAAGTCATAAGAAGATACCTCATGTTACTAAGCCCTTGGAACTACTTTATTCAGATGTGTGGGGGCCTAGTTCCATGAT